>NC_090451.1:537000563-539500563 GCF_031143425.1 Pleurodeles waltl
CCCAGTTCCCGTGCCTTGGACGAGGTGACCTCGTCCAAGGCACCCTAGTGGTTACATCTGAGATGTTTGATAACAAACGTCGCTATATTCAGAGCAACCATCATGTAGCTGGGGAACTCTTCTTGACCAGTGTCTAGCACATGCATTAAAAATGGCTTCCCTGGTCACTTACTATGTCTGAAAATCAACGAAGACATAGCAGGGGCATATCTGCTCATGCAGATATGCCCTCACATGTAAAGAAAAAAGAAAAAAAAAAAAAAAAAAAGGCACCCTGCCTTAGGGTTTAAGGCCTGCTAGAGGGCTCATTTACATATACTGCATGCAGTGGTTTAGGGGACATGGTACATGCTGTGTGCCAGGTCGTGTTTTCACTTCTGTCTGCACCAAGACAGGCAGCCTGCAATGGCAGCCTCTAATATGCTTTGTGAGTGGTCCCTTAGGTTGGCACGTCAAAACCATGTCAAAAGAGGCACATATACATAATTGACCCAGACGACTACAATAGGATCGACGATAAGAGGAAAATGAAAAAAACTATACAGACGTTTATAGAAAGTTAGAGAAGTTCAGATAATCAAGAATCAAGATATAACAGAGAGTAAACATGTCTTAACCTGATGGCAGAAAGAAACTCCAACAAAGGACTCTATGCCCATGCGCAGTATCACCAAGAGGCGGAGTCACTCGATCCCATGACTCGGGGAAAAGACTTCTTTGGAGAAAAACAACTTGTACCACACCAAACAAAACATCTACAGCTACACATGACATCAAATTGATAGATTTATACATATATCTATCAAACCCAGTCTCTGTCAGCTGACTGGGCTATGATTAAGACCGACACGGTTGAAACTCGTCAGCCCTGTTCCTGCCATCTACTGCTGGGATCGGAGTGTTAAAAGTTTTTTTTTTTTTTTTCGAAGAAGTCTTCGAGTCACGGGACTGAGTTACTCCTCCCTTTCGGCTCCATTGCGCATGGGCATAGACTCCATCGTAGATTGTTTTCCCCGCAGAGGGTGAGGTAGGAGTGGTAGAATGAGAATAGTAGATGTCCATGCAATGGAGTAGATATGTATGTACATAGTTTGTGCTAAAGGAATATTTATTTACATATATATACAATTTCTAATTACAAACTAAACGGCTACAGGCTCCCGGGGAGGTGGGAGGGCGCATGTGAATCTGCAGCGGAACATGCCACGAACAGATGTACACTGGGTGACATTTTCCGTTTGATGGCAGGTGTAGCTGCAGATACACATGCTGTGCATAGACTACAAAGCAGTAATCCTCCCAAAAGTGGCGGTCAGCCTGTAGGAGTTGAAGTTGTTTGAAATAATGTTCTAAGTACAGCCTGTCCCACTGTGGCTTGTGTTGCTAACACATCTACACAGTAGTGTTTGGTAAACGTATGAGGTGTGGACCGAGTGGCTGCCTTACAAATCTGTCATTGGTATGTTACCTAGAAAGGCCATTGTTGCTCCTTTCTTCCTAGTGGAGTGTGCGTTTGGTGTAATGAGTAGCTCTTTTAGGTAACAAGTTTGTATGCATTTGACTATCCATCTGGCTATGCCCTGTTTGGATATGTGTTTACCAGTATGGGGTTTTTAGAAAGCGACAAACAATTGTTTAGTTTTACGAAATGGTTTTGTTCTGTCTATATAGTACATTAGTGCTCTTTTTATGTTTAATGTATGCAGTGCGCTTTCTGCTACTGAGTCTGGCTGTGGGAAGAAGATTGGGAGCTACACAGTTTGGTTTAAATGAAACAGTAAGATGACTTTTGGCAAAGATTTTGGATTTGTGCAGAGAACTATTTTATGTTTGTGTACTTGTATAAAGGGCTCTTCAATAGTGAACGCTTGTATTTCATTAACTCTTCGTAGTAAAGTGAGGGCTACTAGAAATGCTACCTTCCAAGTTAAGAATTGGATTTGGCAAGAATGCATGGGTTCAAAAGGTGGACCCACGAGTCGTGTAAGTACAATATTAAGGTTCCACAAGGGTACTGGTGGGGTTTCTTGGAGGTATGATCCTTTTAATCCTTCCATAAAGGCTTTAATAACTGGTATTCTAAAGAGTGATTTTGCATGTTTAATCTGCAAGTAAGCAGAGATTGCAGTGATATGAATTTTAATGGAAGAAAAAGCGAGATTTGCTTTTTGTAGGTGTAGTAAGTAACCCACAATGTCCTGTATGGAGGCATCCAACGGTGTGATTTTGTTTGCTTGGCAGTAGAAAACAAACTTCCATTTATTAGCATAGCAATGCCTGGTGCGAGGTTTTAATGACTTCCATACACTCATTTGGAAGATTTAAATAGCCATATTCTAAGACTTCAGGAGCCAGATTGTTAGGTTGCGCATTGCTGGACTGGGGTGCCTGACCTGTTTGTGTTGTGTTAACAGATCTGGTTTTGTCGTTTTGGCATTTTGCATTTTGTGGCAAACAGATCTATGTCTGGTGTCCCCCACTGATAAAAGTATTCTTGTAGTACCTGGGGATGTATTTCCCGCTCGTGAGTTTCCTGGTGATTCCGACTGAGATTGTCCGCTAATTGATTGTGAATGCCTGGAATATATTGCGCCAATAGGCAAATGTTGTGAATTGCCCAATGCCAAATCTTTTGTGCTATGAGGCATAGCTGTGATGATTGTTCACCCTTGTTTTTTAGGTAGTAAAATGTTGTCATATTTTCTGTTTTGACAAGAATCTGTTTGTGAGCTAGAAGAGGTTGAAATGCTTTTGGTGCTAGGAAGACTGCTAGCAGCTCTAAGTGATTTATGCGTAGTTTGTTTCTGTTGACTGTCCCATTGCCCTTGTATATTGTGATTGTTGAAGTGTGCTCCCCACCCAATCATCGATGCATCTGTTGTGAGAATAGCGCGAGGCATAGGGTCTTGAAAAGGCCACCCTTTGTTTAAATTTACAGGGTTCCAATATTGAAGCGAATAGTGTGTTTGGTGGTCTATCAACACTAGATCTTGGAGTTGACCCTGTGCCTGTGTCCATTGTTTTGCAAGGCACTGCTGTAAGGGCGGCATGTGTAGCCATGCGTTTGGGACAATTGCAATGCAGGATGCCATCATGCCTAGGAGTTTCATGACAAATCTGACTGTTTAGTGCTGATTTGGATGTATGTTTGGTACCATGGTTTTGAAGTGATTCTACCCTTTGTGGGCTTGGAGTGGCAATTGCTCTTGAGGGTTGCTCCCAAGTATGGTTGTAGATGGGATGGTTGTAAGTGTGATTTTTGGAAATTTTTAGTGTGTGTAGGGTATATATTACATACCGCTGTGTGATTCTGACACCGCTGTTGAGTGTTGGCTTTTATCAGCCAATCGCTGAGACATGGGAATAAGTGCATGTGTTTTCTCCTTAAATGGGCAGCTACAACTTCGAGGAATTTTGTAAAAACTCTGGGGGCTGTTGTTATCCCGAAGGTGCCCAAAACTCATAGGCTTCAATGGAGAAGGGGGTTTCAGACATGCAGGCAGGCAAGGGGGGTGGCTCCTCTGGGTAGCCACCACCTGGGCAAGGGAGAAGGCCACCTGGGGGTCGCTCCTGCACTGGAGGTCGGATCCTTCAGGTCCTGGGGGCTGTGGGTGCAGTGTCCTTACCAGGCGTCGGGTTCTTAGAAGCAGGCAGTCGCGGTCAGGGGGAGCCTCTGGATTCCCTCTGCAGGCGTCACTTGGGGGGCTCAGGGGGGTCAACTCTGGCTACTTGCGGGCTCGCAGTCGCCAGGGAGTCCTGCCTGTAGCGTTGGTTCCCCACAAGTCGAGCCGGGGGCGGCGGGTGTAGAGTGGCAAGTCTCATGCTTCCGGCGGGAAACGTGTGTTGTTTCAAAGTTGCTTCTTTGTTGCAAAGATGCTTCTTTCTTGGAGCAGAGCCGCTGTCCTCGGGAGTTCTTGGTCCTTTTAGATGCAGGGTAGTCCTCTGAGGATTCAGAGGTCGCTGGCCCCTGTGGAACGCATTGCTGGGGCAGTTCTTTTGAAGGGGGGAGACAGGCCGGTAGAGCTGGGGCCAAAGCAGTTGGTGTCTCCGTCTTCTCTGCAGGTTTTTCAGCTCAGCAGTCCTCCTTCGTCTTAGGTTGCAGGAATCTATCTTGCTGGGTTCTGGGAGCCCCTAAATACTTGATTTAGGGGTGTGTTTAGGTCTGGGGGGTTAGTAGCCAATGGCTACTAGCCCTGAGGGTGGCTACACCCTCTTTGGGCCTCCACCCTGAGGGGAGAGGGGCACATCCCTAATCCTATTGGGGGAATCCTCCATCTGCAAGATGGAGGATTTCTAAAAGTCAGAGTCACCTCAGCTCAGGACACCTTAGGGGTTGTCCTGACTGGCCAGTGGCTCCTCCTTGTTTTTCTCATTATCTCCTGCGGCCTTGCCGCCAAGAGTGGGGCTGTGGCCGGAGGGGGCGGGCCACTCCACTAGCTGGAGTGCCCTGGGGTGCTGTAACAAAGGGGATGAGCCTTTGAGGCTCACCACCAGGTGTTACAGTTCCTGCAGGGGGAGGTGAGAAGCACCTCCACCCAGTACAGGATTTGTTACTAGCCACAGAGTGACAAAGGTACTCTCCCCATGAGGCCAGCAACATGTCTGGTGTGTGGCAGGCTGCTAAAACTAGTCAGCCCACACTGGTAGTCGGGTATGGTTTCAGGGGGCATCTCTAAGATGCCCTCTGGGGTGTATTTTACAATAAAATGTACACTGGCATCAGTGTGCATGTATTGTGCTGAGAAGTTTGATACCAAACTTCCCAGTTTTCAGTGTAGCCATTATGGTGCTGTGGAGTTCGTGCATGACAGACTCCCAGACCATATACTCTTATGGCTACCCTGCACTTACAATGTCTAAGGTTTTGCTTAGACACTGTAGGGGCATAGTGCTCATGCACTTATGCCCTTCACCTATGGTATGTCGACTTAGTCATTTTATCCCCACCAGCACACACAAGCTGGCAAGCAGTGTGTCTGTGCTGAGTGAGGGGTCTCCAGGGTGGCATAAGACATGCTGCAGTCCTTAGAGACCTTCCCTGGCATCAGGGCTCTTGGTACCAGAGGTACCAGTTACAAAGGACTTACCTGGATGCCATGGTGTGCCAATTGTGGAAACAAAAGGTACAGGTTAGGGAAAGAACACTGGTGCTGGGGCCTGGTTAGCAGGCCTCAGCACACTTTCAAATCATAACTTGGCATCAGCAAAGGCAAAAAGTCAGGGGGTAACCATGTCAAGGAGGCATTTCCTTACAGGTGTGCTCCCCACCACATCATGGAAGCATCTGTTGTGATAACAGCTTGAGGCACTGGGTCTTGGAATAGCCGCCCTTGGTTTAAATTTATAGGGTTCCACCATTGAAGCGAGGAGTGTGTTTGGCGGTCTATCAACACTAGATCTTGAAGTTGACCCTGTGCTTGTGTCCATTGTTTTGCTAGGCACTGTTGTAAGGGCCACATGTGTAATCTTGCATTTGGGACAATGGCTATGCATGAAGACATCATGCCTAGAAGTTTCATTACAAACCTTACTGGGTAGTGTTGGTTTGGCTGTATGCTTGATGTTACATTTTGGAACACTTGGACCCTTTGTAGACTTGGAGTGGCAAATGCCCTTTGTGTTGCTCTCTAATATTTTTGTATTTGGGATGGTTGCAGATGTGATTTCTGGTAATTGATAGAGAACCCCAGCTTGTGTAGAGTTTCTATGACGTATTGCGTGTGAAGACACTTGTTGAATGTTGGTTTTTATTAGCCAGTCGTCTAAATATGGAAATACGTGCATGTGCTGTCTCCTTATGTGAGCGGCTACTACTGCTAGGCATTTTGTGAATACCCTTGGTGCGGTTGTTATTTCGAACGGTAGCACTTTGAATTGATAGTGTACGCCGTACATTACAAACCTTAAGTATTTTCTGTGAGAAGGATGGATGGGTACGTGGAAATACGCATCCTTGAGATCAAATGTTGTCATGTATTCTTCCTTTTTTTAATAAGGGAAGCACGTCTTGAAGTGTTACCATGTGGAAGTGGTCTGATTTGATGAAGAGAAGAGATTCAGTGTTCATTGATCTAAGATAGGTCTTAACGTTTTGTCCTTTTTTGGAATTAGGAAACTTACTGAGTATACGCCTGTTCCTTTCTGATGTTTGGGTATGAGCTCTATTGCTTGTTTTTGTAGTAGTGCTTGGACCTCTATTTGTAATAGGTCTAAGTGTTGTTGGGACAGATTATGCGTTCTTGGTGGCACATCTGGCTTGAATGTTGTGAATTCTATGCAATAACCATGTTGGATAATTGATAGGACCCATGCGTCTGTGGTAATGTGTCCAGTCCTGATAATGTGATTAAACCCCCCCCCCCCCCCCCCCCCCAAACTGGTGACAAGTGTTGGGGTTTTGTGACATTGAAGTCACGGTTTGGTCTGGCTTGGTTTGGTTGCCTGGAACTTTCCCCTTCCTCTTAGGAATTGTCCTCTATAGGAACCACAAAACCCTCCCCTTTGGTATTGTGCCTGATAAGTGGGTCTGGTTTGAGAGGTGGAAGGCTCTGATGTTTGTTGCCGAAAACCACCTCTGAATTGTGGTTTCCCAAAGGTGCCTCTGACTTGTGGGGAATAGAGCGCACCCATGGCTTTGGCCGTGTCCGTGTCTTTTTTTAACTTCAATTGCTGTGTCAACTTCTGGCCCAAACAACTGTTCTTGATTAAACGGCATGTTCACCATCGCTTGTTGAATCTCTGGCTTGAATCCAGAACTTCTTAACCATGCATGCCAGCGAAAGGTTACCGCTGTGTTGACTGTTCATGCTGCTGTGTCTGCAGAGTCTAGTGCGGACCTTATCTGGTTGTTAGATATGGCCTGTCCTTCTTCCACAACCTGTTGGGCACGTTTCTGGTGTTCCTTGGGCAAGTGCTGTATGATGTGTTGCATCTCGTCCCAGTGTGCCCTGTCGTAGCGTGCAAGTAGGGCTTGCAAATCTGCAATCCGCCATTGATTGGCTGCTTGTGCTGCAACTCGTTTGCCCGCTGCGTCAAACTTTCTGCTTTCTTGGTCAGGCGGTGGAGCGTCTCCTGACGATTGAGAGTTTGCTCTCTTTCTTGCCGCTCCTACAACTACTGAGTCCGGTGTAAGTTGTTGTGTTATGAACACCGGATCTGTTAGGGGAGGTTTGTATTTCTTCTCAACTCTCAGCGTGATAGCCCTTCCCTTTACAGGCTCCTGGAAGACCTGTTTCGCATGTTTGAGCATGCCCAGGAGCATTGGCAGACTGATAGGAAGCGTGGGTGGATGCCAAGGTGTTAAACAGGAGATCATCCTCCACTGGCTATGTGTGCATTGCTACGTTGTGGAACGTAGCTGCTCTGGATAGTACCTGCGTACATGCAGTACTTTCTTCTGGAGGTGATGGCTTTGTTGGATAACAATCCGGACTGTTATCCGATACTGGTGCATCATATAAGTCCCATGCATCAGCATCATCCTGGGTCATCCCAGTATGTGTGGGCGACTGTATTGTAGGTGTTCCCACTGGTGACAGCTGTGGTGAGTGCGGTGGGGACGGTTGTGGTGATACCCTTGGTGGTGGGGATTTGTCTCTAACCACCTTTGCCTTAGGCTGCATTTCTGTCTCCTTAAATGCAATTTTCCTTTTAGATTAGAGTGGAGGTAAAGTTTGTATTTTTCCAGTCTCCTTCTGGATATGTAACCTCCTTTGTGCATGGTCCGGTTCTTCCATACTTAATTCCTGCTCAAATTTATGTCTTTCTTTCGTTTGGCTGGAAAGTCCTTGCTCTTCTGTAAAAGAGCTTCTTTTAGTCTCCGAAGCCGCTTTTTTCGGTACCGAGGTTTCAGATACAGTCTTTTTCGGTTCCGAAGATATTTTCCTCACTTTGGGTAATCGAACTCTCGGTGTCAAGATCGTTCAGTGCCGGAATCTCGACCAGAGTCGGAAGTCTTCGGCAATTCTATGGCCTTTTTCGGTGCAGATGTTTGGTCACCTTTTCGGTGGGTTAAGCCATGGCCTGCTGGCAGTGGCGTCCCCATGGCCTTAAATGTCTTTGTGTGAGTTTTAGACGGGGCAGGCTTACTCACTGTTGGCTGCACCGTCGAGGGTCGTTCACTTTCGGAGTCATCCGACTCCGTCCCCTGGATGGAAATGCTTTCCTCCTCTCCGACGTCGAGTTGCTCTTTTGGTGTTGACGCCATTTGCAGTCTTCTTGCACGTCGTTCTCTCAAGGTCTTTTTCGATCGAAACGCTCGACAAGCCTTGCAAGTATCCTCCCTGTGTTCAGGTGAGGAACACAGATTACAGACCCGGTGCTGGTCTGTATAAGGATACTTCGAATGACACTTAGGACAGAAGCTGAATGGGGTCTGGTCCATTAGTCTTGGACGATGGGTGTGGTCGGGCCGACCAGGCCTCGGTGAAGAACGGAAGCCCAGAAGGGCCGCCGGAGCGCTCTTGATGTCTGTGCCAATACACTAACGCTAACCTGGTACCAAACGATAACAATACCGTCAAATTTTTGATAATTTAGCTAACTTTCCCAATTCGAAATACTGAGTGAAGAGGAACACGTCCGAACCCGATGGCGGAAAGAAAACAATCTAAGATGGAGTCGACGCCCATGCGCAATGGAGCCGAAAGGGAGGAGTCACTCGGTCTCATGACTCGAAAAGACTTCTTCGAAGAAAAACAACTTGTAGTCAAATGTCTAATGTATGTAGTGCTCTTTCAGCTACAGAATCTGGCTGTGGGAAGAACACTGGTAGTTCTACTGTTTGATTCAAGTGGAACAGTGATATGACTTTTGGTAAGAATGTAGGATTTGTTCGTAAGACTACTTTATGCTTGTGTATCTGAATAAATGGTTCTTGTATGGTAAATGCCTGTATCTCACTTACTCTTCTTAGAGATGTGATAGCAATTAGAAATGCAACTTTCCATGTTAAGTATTGCATTTCACATGAGTGCATAGGTTCGAAAGGTGGACCCATAAGTCGTGTTAGGACAATGTTGAGGTTCCACAAAGGAATTGGTGGTGTTCTTGGTGGTATAATTCTCTTTAGGCCTTCCATAAACGCTTTTATGACTGGTATCCTAAATAATGAAGTTGAGTGCTTAATTTGCAGATAAGCTGAAATTGCGGTAAGATGTATTTTAATGGATGAAAAAGCTAGCTTTGACTTTTGCAAATGTAGTAAGTAGCTTACAATGTCTTTAGCAGATGCGTGTAATGGCTGGATTGGATTATTATGGCAATAATAAACAAATCTTTTCCACTTATTTGCATAGCAATGTCTAGTGGTTGGTTTCCTAGCTTGTTTTATGACCTCCATACATTCCTGTCTAAGGTCTAAGTGTCCGAATTCTAAGACTTCAGGAGCCAAATTGCTAGATTCAGCGATGCTGGATTTGGGTGTCTGATCTGTTGTTTGTGTTGAGTTAACAGATCTGGTCAGTTTGGTAGTTTGACATGAGGCACTACTGAGAGGTCTAGTAGTGTTGTGTACCAAGGTTGTCTTGCCCAAGTTGGTGCTATTAGTATGAGTTTGAGTTTGTTTTGACTCAATTTGTTTACCAGATATGGAAGGAGTGGGAGAGGGGGAAAAGCGTATGCAAATATCCCTGACCAACTCATCCATAACGCATTGCCCCGAGACTGATCTTGTGGGTATCTGGATGCGAAGTTTTGGCATTTTGCGCTTTCTTTTGTTGCAAATAGGTCTATTTGTGGTGTTCCTCATCTTTGGAAGTAAGTGTTTAGTATTTGGGGGTGAATCTCCCATTTGTGGATCTGTTGGTGATCCCGAGAGAGATTGTCTGCTAACGGATTCTGAATCCCTGGAATAAACTGTGCTATTAGGCGAATGTGGTTGTGAATCGCCCAATGCCATATTCTCTGTGCCAGGAGACACAACTGTGTTGCATGTGTTCCTCCTTGTTTGTTCAGATAATACATTGTTGTCATGTTGTCTGTTTTGACAAGAATGTGTTTGTAGCTTATGGGTTAAAATGCCTTTAACGCTAGAAATACTGCCAATAGTTCTAAGTGATTTATGTGAAACTGTCTCTGTTGAGTGTCCCATTGTCCTTGGATGCTGTGTTGATTGAGGTGTGCTCCCCACCCTATCATGGAGGCATCCGTTGTTATTACGTATTGAGGCACTGGGTCTTGGAAAGGCTGCCCTTGGTTTAAATTTATATTGTTCCACCATTGAAGCGAGGTGTATGTTTGGCGGTCTATCAACACTAGATCTAGAAGTTGACCCTGTGCCTGTGACCATTGTGATGCTAGGCACTGTTGTAAGGGCCACATCTGCAACCTTGCGTTTGGGACAATGGCTATGCATGAGGACATCATGCCTAGGAGTTTCATCACCATCTTGACTTGAATCCTTTGTTTTAGATACATGGCCTGTATTACATTGTGAAATGCCTGTACCCTTTGTGGACTTGGAGTGGCAATCCCTTTTGTTGTGTTGATTGCCGCCCCCAAGTATTGCTGTGTTTGACACGGCTGAAGGTGCGACTGTAGTTGAGTGAGAAACCTAGTTTGTGGAGGGTTTCTATGACGTACTTTGTGTGTTGTGAACACCATTCTTGCGTGTTGGTTTTGATTAACCAATCGTCTAGGTACGGGAACACATGTATTTGCTGCCTCCTGATATGTGCAGCCACTACTGCCAGGCATTTTGTAAAAACTCTTGGTGTAGTGGTTATCCCGAATGGCAACACTTTGAATTGGTAATGTACCCCTTGGAATACAAATCTTAAGTACTTTCTGTGTGAAGGATGTATCGGTTTATGGAAGTATGCATCCTTTAGGTCTAGTGTTGTCATGTAGTCTTGTTGTTTGGGCAATGGGATTACGTCCTGTAATGTTACCATGTGAAAGTGATCTGATTTGATGTATTTAATGTTCTGAGATCTAATATAGGTCTTAGAGTTTTGTCTTTTTTGGGTATGAGAAAGTACAGCGAGTAAACCCCTGTTCCTTTCTGATGAATTGGTACCAGTTCTATGGCATGTTTTTGTAACAACGCTTGGACCTTTATTTCTAGAAGATCCATGTGTTGTTTTGACATAGTGTGTTTTCGGTGGGACATTTGGAGGGAATTTGAGAAATTCTATGCAATAACCATGCTGGATAATTGCTAGGACCCAAGTGTCTGTTGTTATTTCCTCCCAATGTTTGTAGAACTTGGTTAGTCTCCCCCCCCACAGGTGTAATGTGTTGGGGATTTGTGACTTGGAAGTCACTGTTTGTTTTGAGGAGTTTTGGGACTTTGGAACTTCCCTCTACTCTTTTGGAATTGGCCCCCTCTATATTGTCCTCGAAAACTTCCCCGCTGATATTGGCTTTGATAAGTGGGCCTTGTTTGTGAGGTCGTGGGTTCTGTGCTTTATCCTCGAAACCCCCCTCTAAACTGTGTTTTACGAAATGTGCCTCTGCTCTGTGGGGAGTAGAGTGCACCCATGGCTTTGGCCGTATCAGTGTCTTTTTTAAGTTTTGATAGCAGTGTCCACCTCTGGCCCAAACAACTGCTGTCCGTTAAAAGGCATATTCAGCACAGCTTGTTGTATTTCTGGCTTGAATCCTGACGTACGCAGCCATGCGTGTCTCCTTATGGTTACTGCAGTATTTACTGTCCTAGCAGCTGTATCTGCTGCATCCATTGCTGACTGTATCTGATTGTTCGAGATACTCTGTCCTTCCTCCACCACCTGTTGTGCCCTTTTCTGGAACTCTTTGGGTAAGTGTTCAATGAAATGTTGCATTTCGTCCCAATGAGCCCTATCATATCTTGCCAGCAGTGCCTGTGAGTTGGCAATGCGCCATTGGTTGGCCGCTTGTGCTGCAACCCTTTTCCCCGCAGCGCCGAACTTACGACTCTCCTTGTCTGGAGGTGGTGTCTCCCGAGGTGTGAGAGTTTGCTCTCTTGAGAGCTGCCCCTACTACCACAGAGTCTGGTGTTAATTGCTGCGTGATATATACCGGGTCTGTTGGCGGTGGCTTGTATTTTTTCTCCACCCTTGGAGTTATGGCCCTGCCCTTCACAGGCTCCTGAAACATCTGTTTGGAGTGTTTTAGCATTCCCGGTAGCATAGGGAGGCTTTGGTATTGGCTATGAGTGGAGGATAGTGTGTTAAATAAAAAGTCATCCTCAATAGGCTCTGCATGCAGGGTGACATTATGAAATGCCGCTGCTCTTGACACCACCTGTGTGTAGGCTGTACTGTCCTCAGGTGGTGACTGTCTCGCTGGGTAACAGTCTGGGCTGTTATCTGACACTGGCGCATCATAAAGATCCCATGCGTCGGGATCATCCCGACTCATTCCAGTATGAGTTGGGGACTGCATCAGTGGTGGAGTGGCTACCAGTGATGTGTGCGTTGAGCGTGGTGGAGATGGTGGCGGTGTTACTTGTCTTGCCACCTTTGCCTGTGGCTGCTTGTCTTTTTCTTGAAAGGCAAGTCTTCCATTCATCCTAATTGGGGGAAGAGTACTTATCTTCCCTGTGTCCTTTTGGATGTGGAGCCTTCTCTGAGTGTAGTCTGAGTGTAGTCTGGCGCCACTGACTCTAGTTCTTGTCTGAACTTATGTCCTTGCATTTGTGAGGACAGTCCCTGTTCCTCTGTGTAGGAACCTGATTTCGGTTACGAGGCCGGATGTTTCGGAATGGAAACCTTTTCGGCTGTCTTTTTCGGCTCAGACGACACTTCATTTTCGGCGTCCCGGTGCCGAATCGTTTCGGTGCCGCTCTCTCAATGCCGAACTTGCTTGGACCCACTGTCTCGGGGTCGAGTCTGCTGTGTGCCGGTATCTCGACCAGAGTCTGATGTCTTCGACACATGCGTGCCCTTTTTCGCTGCCCATGATCGGTCACCTATTTTTCGGGTTAAGCCATGACCAGCTGGCGGTGGCATCCCCTGGGCTTTTGTGGTCTTCTCGTGAGTTTTGTGTGTCGACGTCTTACTCACGGTTTTAGGCGTCTCTTCGGGATCGACTTCTTCCGAGTCCGACTCCTGGATGGAGAAGGTTTCTTCTTCCTCCTCCAAGTGTCTTTGTCCTGTCGGCGCCGACGCCATTTGCAGTCTTCTTGCTCTTCGGTCTCTTAATGTCTTCCTCGACCTAAACGCTCTACAGGCTTCACAAGTATCTTCTTTGTGTTCTGGAGACAAACACAAGTTACAGACCATGTGCTGATCTGTATAAGGATACTTGTTGTGACATTTGGGGCAGAAGCGGAATGGGGTCCATTCCATCAGCCTTGAAGAGACATGTGGTCGGGCCGACCAGGCCCTGACGGGGGATCGGAAAAACCCAGAAGGGCCACCGGAGCTCTTCAAAAGTGTGTGTCGATCTGTAGTAACTAACCCGATACCGAACGTAAACAATACCGTCAAATTTTCCGAGATTCTAACTATCTTTCTGAACCGAAACGCGGAGCGAAAAGGAACACGTCCAAACCAGATGGCGGAAAGAAAACAATCTAAGATGGAGTCGACGACCATGCGCAATGGAGCCGAAAGGGGAGGAGTCCCTCGATCTTGTGACTCGAAAAGACTTCTTTGAAGGAAAACAACTTGTAACACTCCGAGCCCAACACTAGATGGCGGGATGTGCAAAGCATGTGTATCTGCAGCTATACATGCCATTGTGTGTGTGTATGTGTCTATATATATATATATATATATATATATATATATATATATATATATATATATATATATATATACATACACACATATATACATAAATACACATATATACATAAATACACATAAATACACATATACACATAAATACACATATATCATGTCACTTACCCAGTGTACATCTGTTCGTGGCACGAGATCAAGTGACTTCTCTCTGTTTCAGTGTGCATGGGCATCAACTCCATTGTTAGGTTGTTTTTCTTTCCGCAGTCGGGTTCGGACGTGTTTCCTCTCGCTCTGAGATTTCGATTTGGAAAACCTTCTTAATCGTCGGTATTGTTTCAATCGCGTTTCCCATCTAGCATTGAATGGATAGTACCGTCTGAACCTTCATTTCGCCCTTCAGGGCGCGTGCGCCCAAATGGGGCCAACCGCGTGGAAAGCCTGATGGATTGGACTCCATTCCGATTCTGCCCTGGGTGCCATGCGAAGTACCCCTATACAGACCAACACTTGGTTTGTAATTTGTACCTTTCTCCAGATCATCGGGAGGAAGATTGCGCGGTCAATCGATCATTTTGATCAAGGAAGACCCTGAGAGATAGAGCCCGAAGACACAAAATGGTGTCGAAAAGCAGCAAACATCTCGACGTCTTGGAGGAAGAGCAGGCGCAGACAGCAGTCTCCATCCGAGACAGACTCCGTACAGCTGGCCAGCATGCGAGTACGTCTGCCCCTACACCCCTGCAGAAAAAACATTCAAAGGCCTTGGGTACACCACTGCCAGAAGGCCATGGTTCGGCCTGAAAAAAGACTGCTGGTGACTGTCCTTCGGGGTCGGCGCCGGGAAAGGCCACTCCTCCGTCCACCTCGGAGTTGAACAAATCTGTTAAAAGCACCACTTCAGACTCCAGTAAAAGACCCCATTCCACAGAGTCGAAAATTCGGCAATCTGCTTTGGAGCCGAGACATCTGACTACTTTTTCGGGACTGAAAAAGATATACACCTTGGAGCCAAACAAATCCTCATTTACAGAGGAACAAGGAGTTCCAAAAAATTAAGATTGCAAAGCCAATCATTGGATCTCAGTCTCTTCTTCAGAAGTCTTATGAGATTGAACCAACATTACAGGTTATGGATGAGACAGTCCAGAATCCATATTCATAAGGAGACAGGAAGAATCATCATCACTGCACCTCCTTTAAAAACCAAAAGAAAGCTGGCTTTCCAAGAGGAATTAGTTAGTGCAACCACCAGCAAAGGTGCAAAAACAAAATAAGCCAATACCTCTCCATACTTCTCCTCCTCAATCTCCACAGCTCTTTCTCACCTCAAAATAGCCCCCCACCACTGCCATCAACACATTCTTTATACTCACATAGAGATACAGCAGACCCATGGGACCTCTATGACCCTGATCCCATCCCGGACAATGATCCTGACTTTTATCCATCAAAACCTTCTCATCCAGAAGACACCACTGAATACACCCAAGTAATATCTAGGGCAGCAGTTTATCATAGAGTAACCATGCATTCTTAACCATTAGAAAAATACTTTTTATTTAATTCACTGTCTTCTACTCATCCCATATACCAGTGTCTCCCAATGTTACCAGGAATGGTTGAACATGTAGGCCACATTTTTAATGAACCTGTCAAAGCTAGGATGACCACCCCTAGAATTGATTAAAAAAAAAAGTAGAAGTCTGGCCCTACTGACCTAGATTACATCACTCACCAGGTCCCTCCAGACTCCGTAGTAGTCAGTGCAGCAAGAAAAGGGCAAACAGCCAGTCATCAGGAAACGCACAACCTCCTGATAAGGAGAGTAGAAAACTTGATGCAGCTGGGAATAGGGTTGCCATACAGGGAGCAAATCAGTGGAGAATTGCAAATTCTCAGGCACTTCTAGACAGGTATGACAGGGCCCATTGAAACGAAATGCAAGATCTTATACAGCATCTCTCAAAGGAGCATCAAAAAAGAGCACAACAAGTGGTGGAAGAGGGACAACCTATCAGCAATAATCAAATAAGATCTGCCCTTGATGCTGCTGATACAGCTGCAAGGAGTGTAAATACCGCCATCACAATTAGAAGACATGCATGGCTACGCTCCTCTGGTTTAAACTGAATTTCAACTTGCAGTACTTAAATACAGTTTTTACAAGAAGCATCTCTTTGGCCCAGAAGTAGACACCACTATTGAGAAACTGAGGAAGGACTCAGTGCGAAAGCAATGGGCACTTTATACCCCACCCCATATAGGGGCTCCTTTCGCAGACCACAGCTTAGAGAAGGTTTTAAGCCACAATCCTCTGATGCTTCCACCTCCCAAACAAAGCAGGGACAACAAACCCAATATCAAAGAGGTGGGTTTAGAGGATCCTATGGAGGTCAGTATTTCAGGAACAGAGGTAAATTCCAAATCTCTAAACAGACCACAACATAACCTAAACAGTGACTTCCTTCCCTCCCTTCCACCCGACATCTCCTGTGGGGCTAAGACTACAGCAATTCCACTCTCATTGGCAAAATATCACCACAGACAGTTGAGTATTATCAATTATCCACATTGGCTATTGTCTAGAATTAATCTCCACCCCTCCAAACATTCCACCACGATATCACAAGTTGTCACCAGAACACACCGTTCTGTTACTAGAGGTACAATCTCTCCTATTAAAACAAGCAATAGAATTGGTTCCACATTCTCAACAAGGAACAGGAGTATACTCACTATACTTCCTCATTCCCAAAAAAGACTGCACACACAGGCCCATTTTGGACCTCAGGCCCCTCAATCTATACATCCTGTCAGAACATTTTCACATGGTAACTCTGCAAGATGTTATTCCACTACTACAAAAACAAGATTACATGACTGCTTTAGACCTCAAAGATGCGTATTTACACATACCCATCCATCCAGCTCACAAAAATACCTCAGGTTTGTCATAGCAGGAAACCACTACCAGTTCAAGGTGTTGCCATTTGGCATAACAGCTCCAAGAGCGTTCAGTGTCTAGCAGTAGTAGCAGCCTACTTAAGGAGACAACACATCCATGTCTTTCCATAACTAGATGATTGGCGAATAAAATCATGCAATTTTACACAATGCCAACAACACACTCATTACATGATAAACCTTGCACACCCTAGGGTTCACTCTAAATTACCAAAAGCCACACCTTCAACCAGCACAGGTATAACCTTACCTAGGTGCTATCCTAAATACTCAACTAGCCCTAGCTTATCCAAATATACAAAGGATACAAGCTTTCCAAAATCTCATACCACTCATACAGCCAAATCAACAATACACTGATTTATCATGAAGATTCTAGGAATGATGGCATATTGCATAGCTATAGTCCCACATGCAAGACTAAACATGAGGCCCTTACAACAGTGCCTCTCAACAGTGGTCACAGGCACACGGTCAACTTCAATATCTAGTGCTGATGGACCGCCAAACACATATGTCCCTTCAATGGTGGAATCGCAGCAATCTAATGAAGGGGCGGTCGTTTCAAGACCCTGTGCCTCAGACCATAATCACAACAGACGCATCAATGATTGGTTGGGGAGCTCACCTAAACAATCAGACCATTCAAGGGCAACGGGATGTCAAACAGAAACAGCTACACATAAACCACTTAGAATTATTAGCTGTGTTTCTTGCCCTAAAAGCGTTTCAACCTCTTCTCAAACAGAAAAATGTGCTCATAAAAACAGACATGACAACCATGTATTACCTCAACAAACAGGGCGGGACACATTCATATCAACTGTCCCTTCTAGCCCAAACAATTTGAAAATGGGCAATTTACAATCAAATTCATTTACAAGCACAATATATTCCAAGGATAGACCATCAGCTGGCAGATCTATGCAGAAATCACCAACTAACACATGTATGGGAGATTCACTCTCTTCAAAAGTATTTTTAAAGGTGGGGAACACCAGACATAGATCTATTCGCAACAAGCAAATGCAAAATGCCAAAACTTTGCAACCAGACACCCACATCCCGTATCCGAGGGCAATGCTCTATGGATCAATTGGTCAGGGATATTTGCTTACGCTTTTCCCCCCTCTCCCACTCCTTCCCTTTCTGATCAGCAAACTAAGTCAAACGTCACTCATAATGATACTCATAGCACCAACATGGGTACGCCAGCATTGGTACACAACACTTCTAGATCTGTCTGTAGTACCTCATTCCATAACTCCCAAACAGACCAGATCTGTTAACACAGAACAAAGGTCAAATCAGGCATCCGAACCCCACTGCACTCAATCTAGCGATTTGGCTCCTGAAGTCATAGAATTTGGTTATCTAAAGCTTTCACCAGAATGTATGGAAGTAATTAAACAAGCATGTAAACCTACTACTAGACAATGCTACGCAAACAAGTGGAAAATATGTTTTTTCTATTGCCAGTCTCAAAAACATCGATCCACTTCTAGCATCTATACAACATATTGTATGCTATTTACTTCATTTGCAAAAATCAAATTTGGCTTTTTCAGCCATCAAAACACACCTAACTGCAATATCTGCATACTTACAGAATATTCAGCACACTTGTCTATTCAGAGTTCCTTTGATTAAAGTTTTCATGGAAGGATTAAGACGCATAATTCCACCAACACCACCTGTTCCATCGTGGAATTTAAATATTACTTACCAAACTCATGGGACCACCTCTTGAACCCATGCACTCTTGTCAAATACAATTTTTAACATAGCTACAAGGAAGGCGACTTTCCATTACTTCTTTAAGAAGAGTTAGTGCAATACAAGCGTTCACTCTTGAGGAAGCTTTTTTCCAAGTACACAAACAAAGTTGTACTTAGAACAAATCCAAAATTTCTACCAAAAGTAGTATCTCCTTTTCACATCAACCAAACAGTGGAATTGCCAGTCTTCTTTCCACAGCCAGACTATGTGGCAGAAAGAGCTCTTCATACCCTAGATCTCAAAAGAGCTCTTATGTACTACATAGATAAACCTAAAGATTTTAGAAAAACAAAAACTTTGTGTTGCTTTCCAAGAACCACATAAAGGCAATCCTATATCAAAATAAGGTTTAGCAACAGATTTAGATGCATACAAACATGCTACATAAAAGCAAAAAGACACCTTCTGAGCACTCCTAAAGCCCATTCTACAGGAAAGAAGGGTGCATCAATGACATTTTTAGGGAACATACCAATGGTTAAGATATGTAAAGCAGCCACATGGTCAACTATCCATACATTTACAAAACACTACTGTGTTGATGTTTTCTCACACCAACAGGCCACTGTAGGCCAGGCTGTCTTAAGGACATTATTTCAAACAACTTCAACTCCTACAGGCTGACCACCGCTCATGGGAGGTAAAACTGCTTTCTAGTCTATGCATAGCAGGTGTATTTACAGCTACACATGCCATTGAACGGAAAATGTCACTTACCCAGTGTACATCTGTTTGTGGCATGTTGTGCTGCAGATTCCCATGCACCCTCCCCGGAAGCCTGTAGTTTTAGTTAACACATTTATACATATGTATATACATTTACATGGACATCTTTGTATTCCTATACTTCATCACTCCCTCCTTCACCCTTTGCGGGAAAACAATCTAACAATGGAGTCGATGCCCATGCGCATTGAAACCGAGAGTCGCCGCCGCTCGATCCTGTGACTCCGAAAATACTTCTTCGAAGAAAAACTTGTAACACACCGAGCTCAACACTAGATGTTGAAAGGGATATGCATAGCATGTGTATCTGCAGCTACACATGGCATCGAACATATACACACACATTTTTAACCAACAGCCTTTTAATCAAGGTAATCTTGACTATTATTCTGTTTCGGACTCCGCCATGAAATTTAGTTTTTTTTTTTTTAAACATCCGAGATGCCTAATCACTAAAGGTGATATATACAAATGGTTCACCAGGCTCCCATAAATGTTATCCCTTACACTAGTGTGCTGTGAGAGCCTCTTTGCAAGCTATTATTTTTTAATACACATGAACTGCCAAGAAAAGCAGTTTTTCTCTGTTTACAATATACCCCAGAATATCCTCTTGGGAAGGCTTGTTTGGCCCACATGTACTTAGTTCAATTATGCAAATCACCAAGAGGCTGTTTGCAATAACCACATACAAGAAAAATTCAAAGCAAGGGCAGGGGGTGCTGAGTAATGCATACTATAGAAGTAACTTTAGTCTTAGGAGCAGTCACCATGCATTGCACGTAAACAGTCAGTGGGATAGGACATACACTACTTACCAACTGGAAATGAGTAACTCCAATGGCACACTTCTCATTCATCTCTTTTTGATGCTTGTTTTGAATTAGACATTCCATTAAATCACCAGAATCTATCTGGTTATCCGCCACTTCCTGTAATAAAAATACAAATGTGTTTACAAGAAGGATAATTTATCAAGCATTGGCAAATGCAAGACCTATTGACATAACCAATGTTTTTTTTAGCCATGTTGCAAATGGCTGAAAGTAATTAATTACTTGAAGCTATGCTACACTGAAGCCAGTGTTGCTGTATACACTCTACGATAACATCCCTGTAGATCGGCGGCAAGCGCACACCTGACTTTTGCATGCTGCCCCCTGTTCAAAATGGGCAAGAATGTATTTACAAGTTAATGTGCAAGAAAGCAAGTAACTAGGTTGTTCTGCACAGTTATCTTTCGGGCCACCTTCATTTTTAAGATATTATGCAACAAATGTGTAAAATATGAAAAAGCCTCTTCACAAATTCCTAAAAAGTATTTTATCCACAAGCATAATGGTTTCATCTTAGCAGTACATCAGACTTCAATATGAATTTTGAAACAATGGTTCTGCCCACCCTGGCAATAGCAAACTAAAAGGCAAGTAAGTTAGGTGCACCCTTTGGATGGCCTGGGTTGCTATTCTACACAGACAATTTTAGTAAAATCAAATGTTGAAGTTTTCGTAAAGCACACATCCTGAAGGTCTATATGTCAAGATCATATTATATATAATATTTAAAAAAAAATAAAAAAAAAAAAAAAAAAAAAAGAACACCCTGCAAAGCCTATAGCTTTCGCCTATCCAAAATCTCTTGTCTTCGTCATTTTTTTCAGATGACTACAATAAAGATGTGAAGTAATGAAAAGAGATGCCAGCTTGGAGAATCCGGTTAGAGTCTTGGCGTTGGCTCAACATCCTGTGATCCTGGCCAAATCATGCAATCTCCCCATTGCAATACAACTGGTGCTCTTATAAAGCGCTGAAATACTTTATAGAACTTAAGTGCTTTTTTATAAAAGCTGCCCGCACTGTGAAAAAAAGGTGATCTGTACACATAAGGTGTGCCAGTGTCCTAGTTGAAGAGGAGAGGAGTCCTGCAAGGGAGGAAGAACGTGAGGGGAGAGAGAAAGGGTGAGGAAGTGCAGCAGAGAAGAACGCAGTGCTTGCACTGCATCACAGGGAGCGCACTGGACCAGAAGACAGTTGCTAGGGAGCAGGGCGATATCAGCCATAGCTGGTTCTGAGTTGGGGGGGTAGTAGTGAAATACAGCAGTAATCGGTGTTAAATGTGTTTCCTAGACCGGGGGTTAGGAGGTCTACTGGTCGGGGTTCAAGATAACCCCAAACATACACAACAGCCACACTGTTCCGGTCAGGTGCAGAGGTCAAAGTTGGTGCTGGATTTAGAATGGGATCCTATGGAGACTAGGGACACTGAAACAGATCTGCAAGCAGGTAAGTACCGACGACTTTGGAGTGCAGACCTGGGGATTTCAGGTGATCACTATGGGGCGACAGGTTAGCACCAAACACACACCCTCAGTGGCACAGGGGCGGCCGGGTGCATGGTGCAGTGTCGGGCTCCCAGTGCTTTTTAATAGGACCACCCCCGGGGTCACAAAGATGCTGTAGGCTGGGTTCAGGCAATCTGTTACAGAAAACCACAGAACAAGGAGCAGCGCCGCCTGGTGAACGTTGCTGGACCGGTGGTCATGGACCCAAGGCCAGGGGGCTGCGGGTGCAGGGGTACCTTGAAGTGTCTGGTATCTTGTGGCCAGGGGTTTCCTACGGATTTAGGCTGCAGGCGTCGTGTTGGCCAGGAAGGGTCACGCCAGGGTGGACACTATCAGAAATGGCTGGGGACCTGCTCTGGACCAGTGGGCCACCTGGACACAGGCCGTGGGCTTCGGATGTAGAGTGGGCAGGAATTGTGGATCTGGGGCAGTTCTGGAGCCCTTCTTGGAGTTTATGGACAGGGCCACTGTCTTCGGGAGTTCTTGGGTCCTCTTGTTGGCAGGCAGCCCTAAGGGGGTTTGAAGAGGTCGCTGGTGGGAGAGGATGCGTCACTTTATTGTAGCAGGGTATCTGAAGCTGCAGCCATGCCAGTAGGGCTGGGGAAAGTCAGATGTCTGGAGACTTCACTGCTGGGGGTGGGAGGCGGGGTCGGCTTAGCAGTCCTTCTTGCTTCTTTCTTGTCAGGTCGCCAGGAATCTGGTGAGCTAGGTTCGGAGTGCCCCTAAGTACCAGATTTAGGGGCATTACAGGGGGCAGTAGCCAATGGATACTGTCCCCGAGGGTGACAATGCTTCTATGCCCACTCCGTCTGGGGATGGGGCACATTCCTAACCCAGTTAGCTCTGGTCCTCCAAACCAAGATGAAGGATTCGGCAGGGAGGGGATCACTTCAGCTCTGGAACCCAAAGAGGTGGTAATAGCTGGAGTGGTCACTCCTCCCTGTTTTCCCCAATTATCCCATCGGACTTGCTGCCAAAAGTTGGGCATTTTCCGGGGCGGAGGTGGGGGGTAGGCATCTCCACTAGCTGGAGTGCCCTGGGACACTAACAGAAGGCCTGAGCCTTTGAGGCCCACTGCCGAGTGTTACAGTTCCTGCAGGGAAGAGATGCAGGTGGGAGTTTATTGAGCTGAGACATTTGATAGCAAACTTCCCAGCCTTCAGTGAAGCCATCATGGAGCTGTGGAGTTTGTAATGACAAACTTCCAGCCCATGTACTTAATATGGCCACACTGCACTTACAATGTCTAAGAATAGGCTTAGACACTGTAGGGGTATATTGCTCATGCAGTTATGCCCTCACCTGTGGTATAGTGCACCCTTCCCCAGGGCTGTAATGTCTGCTAGAGGGGTGACTTACCTATGCTACACGCAGTGGTTGGTGGGCACAGCACCCTGGGAGGGACGCCATGTCGACTATCTTTTTCTCCCCAACAGAACACCCTATCTACAATGGCATTGTGCACAGGCCTGTGAGGGATCCCTTAGGTTGGGACAATACATGCTGCAGTCCTTAGGGACCCACCCTAGTCACAGAGCTCTTGGTACCCAGGGTACCTTTTACAAGGGGTGTGCCAATTGTGGAAACAATGGTACAGTTTTAGGAAAGCACACTGGTACTGGGGCCTGGTTAGCAGGATCCCAGCACACTTAACTTAGCATCAATATCCGGTATATAAAAAAATAAAAAAAATAAAAAAAATAAAAAAAATAAAAAAAATAAAAAAAAGGGAGGTAGCCTTCCCAAGTGAGGCACTTTCCTACACAAACCCCTCCCAAACGAAAGAGGATGAGAACCCTTTCCCAAGAGAGATTTCATTGTCTAAGTGGAAAAACCTGGAAAATCCATCTGCATTGATGTGGGCAGTCCCAGGTCTATGTCCCACTGAATAGTCTATTCCCTGTAGGGTGATGGACCACCTCAAAAGTTTAGGGTTCTCACCTTTCATTTGCATCAGCCATCTGAGAGGTCTGTGGTCAGTTTGAACAATAAGGAAAATGTCACTTACCCAGTGTACATCTGTTCGTGGCATTAGTCGCTGCAGATTCACATGCTGTGCATAGTCCGCCGTCTGGTGTTCGGTCGGAGTGTTACAAGTTGTTTTTCTTCGAAGAAGTCTTTTCGAGTCACAAGACCGAGGGACTCCTCCCACTTTGGTTCCATTGCGCATGGGCGTCGACTCCATCTTAGATTGTTTTCCCCGCAGAGGGTGAGGTAGGAGTTGTGTATGCTAATAATAGTGCCCATGCAATGGAATAAATACGTATGTACAAAATGAAGGTTTAATGTAATCTATTTACAAATGTACAAATGTTCAAGATCTACTTCTAAACGGCTACAGGCTCCCGGGGAGGAGGGTGGGCGCATGTGAATCTGCAGCGACTAATGCCACGAACAGATGTACACTGGGTAAGTGACATTTTCCGTTTGGTGGCATGTGTAGCTGCAGATACACATGCTGTGCATAGACTAGTAAGCAGGTGTCTCCCCAAAAGCGGTGGTTCAGCCTGTAGGAGTGGAAGTAGTTTGAAATAAAGTTCTTAGTACGGCTTGACCTACTGTGGCCTGTTGTGCAGATAACACATCTACACAGTAGTGTTTAGTAAATGCATGAGGCGTAGACCAAGTTGCTGCCTTACATATTTCGGTCATTGGAATGTTTCAGAGAAAGGCCATAGTAGCACCTTTCTTTCTGGTTGAGTGTGCCTTTGGTGTAATAGGCGGTTCTCTTTTTGCTTTAAGATAGCAGGTTTGGATGCACTTTACTATCCATCTGGCGATACCTTGTTTCAAAATTGGATTTCCTGTATGGGGTTTTTGGAAGGCAATAAATAGTTGTTTTGTCTTCCTAATTTCTTTTGTCCTGTCAATGTAGTACATTAGCGCTCTTTTGATGTCTAATGTATGTAGTGCTCTTTCAGCTATTGAATCTGGCTGAGGGAAGAACACTGGTAATTCCACTGTTTGGTTTAAGTGGAACGGTGAGATAACCTTTGGTAAGAATTTTGGATTTGTTCTTAGAACAACCTTATTTTTGTGTATTTGAATAAATGGTTCTTGTATGGTAAACGCCTGTATTTCACTTACTCTTCTTAAGAGATGTGATGGCAATGAGAAATGCAACTTTCCACGTTAAGTATTGCATTTCACAAGAATGCATGGGTTCGAAAGGTGGACCCATGAGCCTTGTCAAGACAATGTTGAGGTTCCATGAAGGAACAGGTGGTGTCCTTGGTGGTATAATTCTCTTTAGGCCCTCCATAAACGCTTTAATGACAGGTATTTTAAATAGGGAAGTTGAATGAGTAATCTGCAGGTAAGCAGATATTGCTGCGAGATGTATTTTTATGGAAGAGAAAGCTAGATTTGTTTTTTGTAAATGTACTAAATATCCTACTACATCTTTTGGAGATGCATGCAATGGTTGGACTTGATTATTATGGCAGTAACAAACAAATCTTTTCCATTTACTTGCATAGCAGTGTCTAGTGGATGGTCTTCTAGCTTGTTTGATGACCTCCATACACTCGTGTGAGGTTTAAGTGTCCAAATTCTAGGATTTCAGGAGCCAGATTGCTAGATTCAGCGATGCTGGGTTTGGATGCCTGATCTGTTTGTGTTGTGTTAACAGATCTGGCCTGTTGGGTAGTTTGACATGAGGTACTACTGACAGGTCTAGTAGTGTGGTATACCAAGGTTGTCTTGCCCATGTTGGTGCTATTAGTATGAGTTTGAGTTTGTTTTGACTCAATCCGTTTACTAGATATGGAAGGAGAGGGAGAGGGGGAAAAGCGTACGCAAATATCCCTGACCAATTCATCCAGAGCATTGCCTTGAGATTGCCGGTGTGGGTACCTGGATGCGAAGTTTTGGCATTTTGCGTTTTCTTTTGTTGCGAACAGATCTATTTGAGGTGTTCCCCAAATTTGGAAGTAAGTGTTCAGGATTTGGGGGTGAATTTCCCATTCGTGGACCTGTTGGTGATCCCGAGAGAGATTGTCTGCTAGCCGTTTCTGGATCCCTGGAATAAACTGTGCTATTAGGCGAATGTGGTTGTGAATTGCCCAATGCCATATTTTTTGTGTTAGGAGACACAACTGTGTCGAGTGTGTTCCCCCCTGTTTGTTTAAATAATACATTGTCGTCATGTTGTCTGTTTTGACAAGAATGTATTTGTGGGTTATCATTGGTTGGAATGCTTTCAACGCTAGAAATACTGCTAACAGTTCTAGGTGATTTATATGAAACTTTCTTTGATGTACGTCCCATTGTCCTTGGATGCTGTGTTGATTGAGGTGTGCTCCCCACCCTGTCATGGAAGCATCTGTTGTTATCACGTATTGTGGCACTGGGTCTTGGAAAGGCCGCCCTTTGTTTAAATTTGTACTGTTCCACCATAGAAGCGAGAGGTATGTTTGGCGGTCTATCAACACCAGATCTAGAAGTTGACCCTGTGCATGTGACCATTGTGATGCTAGGCACTGTTGTAAGGGCCGCATGTGCAATCTTGCGTTTGGGACAATGGCTATGCATGAGGACATCATGCCTAGGAGTTTTAATACCATCTTTGCGTGTATTTTTTGTGTTGGATACATAGCTTGTATCACTTTGTGAAAATTTTGAACCCTTTGTGGACTTGGAGTGGCTATCCCTTTTGTTGTGTTGATTGTCGCTCCTAAGTATTGCTGTGTTTGACGCGGCAAAAGGTGTGACTTTGCATAGTTGATGGAGAAACCTAGTTTGTATAGGGTTTGTATAACATAATCTGTGTGTTGTGAACACTTTGTTAGCGAGTTGGTTTTGATTAACCAATCGTCTAGGTACGGAAACACGTGTATTTGCTGCCTCCTGATATGTGCAGCTACTACTGCTAGACATTTTGTAAAGACTCTTGGTGCTGTTATTCCGAATGGCAACACCTTGAATTGGTAATGTATTCCTTTGAATACGAACCTTAGGTATTTCCTGTGCGAGGGATGTATCGGTATATGGAAATACGCATCTTTTAGATCTAACGTTGTCATGTAGTCTTGCTGTTTCAGTAGTGGTATTACGTCTTGTAACGTGACCATGTGAAAGTGGTCTGATTTGATGTAGGTGTTTAGTGTTCTGAGATCTAATATTGGTCTCAGAGTTTTGTCCTTTTTTGGTATTAGAAAGTACAGTGAGTAAACTCCTGTGTTCGTTTGTGTTTTTGGTACTAATTCTATTGCGTCTTTTTGCAGTAATGCTTGAACTTCTAGTCCTAGAAGGTCTATATGCTGTTTTGATATATTGTGTGTTTTCGGTGGGACATTTGGAGGGAGTTGGAGAAATTCTATGCAATAACCATGTTGGATAATTGCTAAGACCCAAGTGTCTGTTATTTCTTCCCATGATTTGTGGAACTGGCTTAGTCTTCCCCCCACAGGTGTTGTGTGAAGGGGTTGTGTGACCTGTGAGTCACTGTTTAGTTTGAGGGGTTTTGGGACCCTGAAACTTTCCCCGGTTTCTTGGGAATTGGCCCCCTCTGTATTGGCCTCGAAAGCCACCCCTTTGATATTGTCCCTGGTGGGTAGGTGGTCTTGTTTGTGAGGTGCTGGCTTCTGTGGCTGGACCTCGAAACCCTCCTCTGTAAGTAGTTTTGCGAAATGTGCCAAATGTGCCTCTGCCCTGCGGGGAATAGAGTGCGCCCATGGCTTTAGCCGTGTCAGTGTCTTTCTTTAATTTTTCAATTGCAGTGTCTACTTCTGGTATAAACAATTGTTGTTCATTGAACGGCATATTGAGCACTGCCTGTTGTATCTCAGGTTTGAAGCCGGATGTGCGCAGCCATGCGTGCCTCCTTATCGTTACAGCAGTATTTATAGTTCTTGCAGCTCTATCTGCTGCATCCATAGAAGAACAGATTTGGTTGTTGGATATGTTTTGTCCCTCTTCAACCACTTGTTTTGCCCGTTTTTGGAATTCTTTGGGGAGGTGCTCGATGAGATGCTGCATCTCGTCCCAATGGGCTCTGTCATATCGCGCTAGGAGTGCCTGCGAGTTGGCGATGCGCCACTGATTTGCAGCTTGCTCCTACGACAACTGAATCTGGTGTCAGTTGTGATGTAATAAAAGCAGGGTCTGGGGGTGGTGCCTTGTATTTCTTCTCCACCCTTGGGGTTATTGCTCTGCTTTTAACTGGCTCCTTAAAGATTTGTTTAGCGTGCCTTAGCATTCCTGGGAGCATAGGAAGGCTTTGATAATTGCTATGGG
Organism: Pleurodeles waltl; assembly: GCF_031143425.1. Classification (NCBI taxonomy): domain Eukaryota; kingdom Metazoa; phylum Chordata; class Amphibia; order Caudata; family Salamandridae; genus Pleurodeles; species Pleurodeles waltl. The sequence continues at coordinate 537,028,281 of NC_090451.1, forward strand.
TGGAGGACAGGGTGTTAAAAAGGAAGTCATCCTCCATAGGCTCTGAATGTAGCGATATGTTATGAAACTCTGCTGCCCTAGCTACCACTTGAGCATACGCTGTACTGTCCTCAGGTGGTGAGGGCTTAGTAGGGTACGACTCAGGGCTATTGTCCGATACTGGGGAGTCATAGAGATCCCATGCGTCCTGGTCATCTTGGCTCATGGTGGTATGAGCTGGTGATTGTGACGGAGTCTGTGCCGGTAATATATGAGTTGCCGGTGGTGGAGAGGGTGGTGGAGTTACCTTCTTTACCACTTTTGCTTGTGGTGTTTTTTCTTGTTGTTGGAAATCCAGTTTCCTTTTTCTTCTGATTGGGGGAAGGGTGCTGATCTTCCCTGTACCACTTTGTATAAAGATACGCTTTTGCGTGTGATCTACAGCTGTTGTTTGTAATTCCTCCTCAAATCTGTGTTTTTGAAGTTGGGAGGACAGTGATTGTTCCTCGGAGTAGGAACTGGCTTTCCGTTCGGTTGCTGGGCGTTTTGGCCCCGAAACCGTGTCTTTTGTTGTTTTCGGCTCCGAAGAGATTTTCCTCTTTTTCGGTGTCATACCGTCTTGGCGTCGACCAACTTCGGTGCCGCTATCTCTGTGTCGACCCTTTTCTGCGGCACTTTCTCGGTCCCGAGATTGCTGCGTGCCTGTGTCTCGACCTGAGTCGGACGATCTCGGCACCAGCTCGCCCTTTTTCGGTGCCGATGGACGGTCACCTACTTTATGGGTTGAGCCATGGCCTGTCGGCAGTGGCGTCCCCTGGGCTTTGTCTGTTTTTCTGTGTGATGCTTGTTTCGACGTCTTACTCACGGTTTCTTCGACGTCGAATTCTTCGGAATCCGATTCGTGGATGGAGAATGTTTCTTCTCCCTCTTCCTTGAACCGTTGTTGTCCTGTCGGCGTGGACGCCATCTGCAACCTTCTGGCTCTTCGGTCTCGGAGCGTTTTTCTCGACCGAAACGCTCAACAGGCCTCACACGTCTCTTCTTTGTGCTCGGGTGACAGGCACAAGTTACAGACCAAACATTGGTCTGTATAGGGATATTTACTGTGGCATTTAGGACAGAATCGGAACGGGGTCCGTTCCATCAGTCTCGATGTTGCACGCGGTCAGGCCGACCAGGCCCCGACCGGGGATCGAAATGACCCCGAAGGGCTACCGGAGCTCTTCAAGATTCGGTGTTGATTCTAATCTAACCCGATACCGAACGAAACAATACCGACAAATTTTCTGTTGATTCTGACTAACTTTCCGACCCGAAACACGGAGCGAAAAGGAACACGTCCGAACCCGATGGCGGAAAAAAAGCAATCTAAGATGGAGTCGACGCCCATGCGCAATGGAACCAAAGTGGGAGGAGTCCCTCGGTCTCGTGACTCGAAAAGACTTCTGCGAAGAAAAACAACTTGTAACACTCCGACCCAACACCAGACAGCGGACTATGCACAGCATGTGTATCTGCAGCTACACATGCCACCGAACATTGAGTACCAAACAAGTATGGTCTAAATTTTTTTTTTTTTTTTTTTAAGGGACCAAGCCCTCTCAATGGCATTTCAATGCTGCTCCCTGGGTAGAAACCTCCTTCTAATGAAAGCAACAGCTTTGTCATGGCCATCATCGCTGGTTTCGGATAAGACTGCTCCTATCCCATGTTCAGAGGAGTCTGTCTGCACAATTAACTGCTTAGAGTAGTCTGAAGCTTTGAGAACTGGTGGTAGGAACATTGCCTCCTTCAGGGTGTCAAAGGCCTTTTGATAGTCAGGAGTCCAGTTTACCTTTTTGGGCATCTTTTTAGAGGTCTCAGCTCTGTCAGCAGGTCACAATGGATCCATACACCTTCACAAACCTCCTGTAATAACCAGTCAAGCTAAGGAATGCCCCGACTTGAGTCTGGGTTTTTGGAGCTTCCCAGTCCAGAATTGTCTGGATCTTGGTTTGTAAAGGTTGCACTTGGCCTCCACAAGGTGACCCAAATATACAAAACTGTCTTACCCTATCTGGCATTTGGATACCTTAATAGTGAGTCCTGCAGATTCCAGGGCCTGCAAAACCTTCCACAGGTGGACCAGGTGATCCTGCCAGGAGGAGCTGAAGACAGCAATATTATTTAGATATGCTGCACTAAAGGACTCCAAGCCAGCAATGACTTGATTCACCAACCTTTGAAAGCTGGCAGGGGCATTCTTTAAACCAAAGGGCATAACAGTAAACTGATAATGGTGGCTTTGCCTTTGCTCTTTATGCCATGCGAATTTGCCATTACAGTGCAGTCAAGTTAACGGTACTGAGGAACATTCATGCACCTAATTTGCCTATCAGCTCATCAGCCCTGGGTATGGGGTGAGCATCTGTCTTGGTGACAGAGCTGAGACCTCTGTAGTCTACACAAAACTTCAACTTTTTCTTTCCATCCTTGGAATGAGATTCGGGGACTAAGACCACTGGGTTAGCCTAGGGACTGTCAGAGGGTTCAATAACCCCTAGACCCAGCATCTTATGGACTTCCCCTTTGATGCTCTCCTTGACTTGGTCAGACTGTTGATAGATATTGGTCTTGACAGGTAAACTGTCTCCTGGGTCCACATCATGGGTACACAGGTGGGTCTGTCCAGGGGTGAAGGAGAAGAGCCCTGCAAACTGCTGGAGCACTTGCCTGCAGTCAGCCTGCTGTGCGGCAGTGAGGGTGCCTTAGAAGACAACTCCATCAACTGACCCAGCTTTAGGGTCATGAGAGAGGAGGTCAGGAAGAGGTTCACCCTCTGCTTCCTGATCCTCATCAGTGACTATCAGCATAGTTACATCAGTCCTGTCATAGTGGAGTGAAGCGGTTTACATGCATCACCCTCTTGGGTGTCCTGCTAGTTCCCAGGTCTACCAAGTATGTGACCTCACTCTTCTTCTCCAGGATAGTGTAAGGGTTACTCCATCTGTCCTGAGTGCCCTGGGAGCCACAGGTTACAGAAGCCATACCTTATGTACTGGTAGGAACTTCGCCAGTGCATCCTTCTGGTCATACACATACCACTGCTTCTGGAACCGTTGGCTGGCCTCAAGGTTTTTTTTTATGCCTTTTCCATGTACTCCGCCATCCTAGAGTGGAGGCCAAGCACAGTCCACCACATCTTGCTTAGGCTCATGGAGAGGTTGTTCCCAGACTTTTTACAAGTGGTCCCTTAACAGGTTGGCCAAACAGACGTTCAAAGGGGGAAAACCCTACTCCCTTCAGAGGCACCTCTCTGTAGGCAGAAGCAAACATGGCAGGAGGACATACCATCTCCTTTTGAATTTCTCAAGGAGATCATGCCCTTCAATATCTTGTTGAACCTTTCTACAAGTCCACTGGTTTAGGTATGGTATGGTGTGGTGTGGTGAACTTGTAAGTCACCCCAATCTCATTCCACATGTGCTTCCGGTAAGCAGACATGAAGTTTGTGCATCTGTCAGAAAACCCCTCATTAGGAAACCATACCTAAGTAAAAATACCAATAAGGGCTTTGGCTACTGCAGGAAGTGTAGTGGACCTCAGGAGAATTGCTTCAAGATATTTGGTAGCATGATCCACTACTACCAGTATGTACTGATTTCCTGAGGCCGTGGGTGGTTCAAGTGGGCTACAATGTCGACACCAACCCTTTTAAAAGGGAACCCCCACCACAGGTAGTGGAATTAGCAGGGCCTTTGGGTGGTCACCTGCCTCAAAACATGATAGGTAACACAGGAGCTGCAAAACTCCTTCACTTTTTGGGACATGTTGGGCCAGTAGAAATGGCTGAAAAGGCCCAGATGCCCAGCTATGGGGATGTCATGTGCTAGTGAGGATAAATTCCCTAAACTGCTGAGGCACTACCACCCTCCTGGTTGCACCAGGTTTGGGGTCTCTGACCTTGGTGTAAAAGGAGCCCTTCCTCTAAAAACAGACCCTGTGGAAGCCACTGGCATCTCCCTTTTTATGTGCAGCTGCTTGCTGCTTCAGGACTTCAAGATTGGCAAGGGTTCTCTGTCCTTGGCACAGCCGTTCCCTTGAAGGTCCCCCTGGGCCCAAGAGTACTACCAGATTAGGCTCCTGCTCCATGGACTCATTTTCCTCAGAGGGTAAAGACTTCTACCAGAGAAGAGGAGTCTTGGATTTGTTGCTGTTCAGAAGCTGGTCCCCCAGTCTTATTGCCCTTTCTCTTGGAAGGTGGGGCCATTATCCCAGGCTTCTACACTTCTTTTCCACCCTGTGCTCTGCTTTGTGTTCTATTTTTCACACACCAGTTCAGGGATTCCCAGCTGTGCTGCATGGGTTTTGAGCTCTACATCAGCCCAAGCGGAGGACTCAAGATCATTCCCTAGCGAGCATTCCACTGGGATTGCAGAAGATACCACTACGGGTTTCAGTACAGTTACTCCTCCCCATTTCTAAGGTCACCATAGCCATGGGAAGGACCTTAGTAGCAATTGTCAGCATTGGTGACTGGATACATTTGTCCAGCCAGACACTGTATGAAGCTGGCTCTGTATGCACCATTTCAAAGTAAGGAATAGTATGCACAGAGTACAAGGGTTCCCCTTAGAGGTAAGATAGTGGCAAAAAAAGATAATACTAATGCTCTATTTTGTGGTAGTGTGGTCGAGCAGTAGGCTTATCAAAGGAGTAGTGTTAAGCATTTGTTGTACACACACAAGCAATAAATGAGGAACACACACTCAGACAATTCCAGGCCAATAGGTTTTTGTATAGAAAAATCTCTTTTCTTAATTTATTTTAAGAACCACAGGTTCAAGATTTACAAGTAATACTTCAAATGAAAGGTATTTCAGGTAGGTACTTTAGGAACTTTGAATTAGCAAAATAGCATATACAGTTTTCACATAAATGACATATAGCTATTTTAAAACTAGACACTTAGTGCAATTTTCACAGTTCCTAGGGGAGGGAAGTAATTGTTAGTTCTTGCAGGTAAGTAAACCACCTACGGGGTTAAAATTTGGGTCCAAGGTAGCCCACCGTTGGGGTTTCCGAGCTACCCCCAAGTTACCACACCAGCAGCTCGGGCCGGTCAGGTGCAGAGTTCAAAGTGGTGCCCAAAACGCATAGGCTTCAATGGAGAAAGGGGGTGCCCCGGTTCCAGTCTGCCAGCAGGTAAGTACCCGTGTCTTCGGAGGGCAGACCAGGGGGGTTTTGTAGGGCACCGGGGGGGGGGGGGGGGACACAAGTTAGCACAGAAAGTACACCCTCAGCAGCACGGGGGTGGCCGGGTGCAGTGTGCAAACACGTCGGGTTTCCAATGTAAATCAATGGGAGACCAAGGGGTAGCCACCACCTGGGCAAGGGAGAGGGCCTCCTGGGGGTCACTCCTGCACTGGAGTTCCGATCTTTCAGGTCCTGGGGGCTGCAGGTGCAGCGTCTTTTCCAGGCGTCGGGATCTGGGAGTCAGGGAGTCGCGGTCAGGGGGAGCCTCAGGATTCCCTCTGCAGGCGTCGCTGTGGGGGCTCAGGGGGGGCAACTCTGGCTACACACGGTCCCCGTAGTCGCCGGGGAGTCCTCCCTGAAGTGTTGTTTCTCCACAAGTCGAGTCGGGGGCGTCGGGTGCAGAGTTGCAAGTCTCACGCTTCTGGCGGGAAACGCAGTTGTCTTTAAGTTGCTCCTTTGGAAACAAAGTTGCAGTCTTTGGTGAACAGGGCCGCTGTTCTCGGGAGTTTCTTGGTCCTTCTAGAGCAGGGCAGTCCTCTGAGGATTCAGAGGTCGCTGGTCCCTGGGGAAAGCGTCGCTGGAGCAGTGTCTTTAGAAGTGGGGTGTAAGGAAATGCCTCCTTGGCATGGTTACCCCCAGACTTTTTGCCTTTGCTGATGCTATGTTTTGAACTGAAAGTGGGCTGAGGCCTGCTAACCAGGCCCCAGCACCAGTGTTCTTTCCCTAACCTGTACTTTTGTATCCACAATTGGCACACCCTGGCATCCAGGTACGTCCTTTGTAACTGGTACCCTTGGTACCAAGGGCCCTGATGCCAGGGAAGGTTTCTAAGGGCTGCAGCATATCTTATGCCACCCTGGGGACCCCTCACTCAGCACAGACACTGCTTGCCAGCTTGTGTGTGCTGGTGAGGACAAAACGAGTAAGTCAGTGCATTTTTTAATAAATCCAACACTGGCATCAGTGTGGGTTTATTATTCTGAGAAGTTTGATACTAAACTTCCCAGTATTCAGTGTAGCCATTCTGGAGCTGTGGAGTTCGTTTTTGACAGACTCCCAGACCATATACTCCTATGGCTACCCTGCACTTACAATGTCTAAGGTTTTGCTTAGACACTGTAAATGCATAGTGCTCATGTGCCTATGCCCTCACCTGTGGTATAGTGCACCCTGCCTTAGGGCTGTGAGGCCTACTAGAGGGGTGACTTACCTATGCCACAGGCAGTGTGAGGTTGGCATGGCACCCTGAGGGGAGTGCCATGTCGACTTAGTCATTTTCTCCCCACCAGCACACACAAGCTGGCAAGCAGTGTGTCTGTGCTGAGTGAGGGGTCCCTAGGGTGGCATAAGACATGCTGCAACCCTTAGAGACCTTCCCTGGCATCAGGGCCCTTTGTACCAGGGGTACCAGTTACAAGGGACTTACCTGGGTGCCAGGGTTGTGCCAATTGTGGAAACAATGGTACATTTTAGGTGAAAGAACACTGGTGCTGGGGCCTGGTTAGCAGGGTCCCAGTACATTTCTCAGTCAAGTCAGCATCAGTATCAGGCAAAAAGTGGGGGGTAACTGCAACAGGGAGCCATTTCTTTACAGACACTGTCTGAGGAAACAAGTTTTTGTCATCATGGTGACACGGACACCTATCACTCAGGGCTTCTACTTTTGTCCAAATAAGTAAGGGATGCTGTCTGTTCATATTAGGGGGACAGACAGCATGAGTGGCAATATCTACCCCACCCTCAGACTCAAGTAGGTTCAGTGTGAACCCTGACTAGACCAGGGTACACGGTTAATCCCACCTGGAGATTGGCTACACCAGTGCTAACTGGTGCAGTGCAGGGAGACTTTTTGGGACAGTCAGAGTCTCCAGTTTGGCGTCCATGCCGTTTACAGTTGAAACACCAGGTGTTTTTGGGATCAAAGTTTTTATCCTTGTACCCATGTGAAGATTGTGAAGAGGCTTGGGGTCCACCCTCCTGAGCAGGTTTCTGGGACCCTTGATAAGACTCTTTACTTTTATCCTTAGGTGCCTCATCACCCTTCCCATGGAGAGGCTTTGTAACCCCTTTCTTTTGGTCACCCCCAGTGGAAGTCTTGGTCACACTAGTTTTGACTCAATGGTCTGCCTTCTTTCCCAATTCTTGGGGAGAAACTAGACCTAGGTCTACCATATATTGATGCAACTTGTCACTGAAGCAGTTACTTAAAATGTTATTTCACAAATAAATTTTAAAGCCCTTCATAGTCCTGCACTCCACTGCCAGTAATCCAACCATCTAGTGTTTTCACAGATTAGTCTACAAAATCAACCCAAGCCTGAGTCTAGGTTTTGTGAGCACCCCTGAGCCTAATTCTTTATTCTGCAGTGGTGAATCCAAAGCCCTCAATTAGGTTAGCCCTCATGTGGTCATAGGATTCAGCATCTGCACCAGTGAGTGTGAGGAGGCTATCTCTATACCACCAGTGAACAGTTCCCATAGGAGAGCTTCCTAATGAAGCTTTTTCAATCTTCTCGTTCCATAATCCCTCTCAAAGGCTGTAAACCACGTGATGTCTTCATCTTCCTCATACGTCCGGACAATCCCTTTGGGGATTTTAGGGGTATCAGAATGCTCTGTCCCAAACTGTTGTATTGCTGCCACCATTAATGGGCCCTAAGACCATTTCTGCTCTCTCCCTTTCTATAGCCAGAAGCTGTATCTCCAAGGCTGATATCATGGCTATCCTTGCTAAAAAGGAGGTCCTCTTCATTGAGGCCACCTTCAATGCTCCCATAGGAGCTGGACTCCCCTGTGGGAGAACCAGATCCAGTGAGCTCTATCCTTAGAGATAGGGACCTTGGGGCCCTGCACTCCCTAGTTATGTTAGGAGTGGGAGTTCATCCTCCGGATCCCCAACTTATTCCACATCTGAGGGGGAAGTCTTCCTCCTCTGTAGGGTGTTCCTTCATATACTCTGCCAAGAACTCCTGAAGCTTCACCTTGGTAGGGTTGGAACCAGGTTTGATGTTTTTTTTTTTTTACTGAGGAGGGACCTTAATTCTCTCAACCCAAAATGGCAGTAAGGGGTGAGGATGAGCTGCACAACCATTTCCTCTGAGCTGCTCATTTTGTTTCCAACATTGGGGATTACTTTTAGGAACTAAAAACTACTTCTAGTTACTTACCTGTAACATATAACTTGTAAATCTAAAATTAAATGCTTAAGGGGATTTAACCAAGGCCCTAGCAGAACTTTTTAACATTTAGAAAAAAAATTGAAACTAAAGGCAATTTTTGAACTTAGTAGTGGGATCAAGTATTACCCGAGTAGCCCAGAAAATGCAAAGTCGTAGACCCCAACACTGACTCATCAATGTAGGAAGCTGGCTCTGTATATACTATATCAAAATGAGAATGTGCACAGAGTCCAGGGATTCCCCAAAGGTTTAACAGAGGCTAAAGTAGATAATACTAATGCACTCTTTTGTGGTAGTGTGGTCGAGTAGTTAAGCTTATCAGAGGTTAATGCAAAGCATTTGCTGTACACACAGTCAAGAAGTGATGCATACACTCAATGACTAACTCCAGGCCAATGTGTTTCTAGTAACAAAATATAGTTACTTTATTTCTAGAACCAAAATGATCTTGTTGCAGGAAGTACATATGCAAGTTTCAAGCATATGTATCAAAGGCACTTTGTTTAGATTTATCAAATAAAAACATTTACAGGCAAGAAATCCCTTTCAATTTCAAAAGTTCACAGTGCAATTTTCAGAACAGTCCAAGGGGGAAAATGTTAGTGCAGTTTTGAGGTAAGTACTCAACTTACAGTTCCAGTCTCCGGGGGATCGGATATCCACTGGTTGAGGTTGAAGAAGACCCCAAACGTGCACCACCAGCAACACTGGGCTGGAGTGGTCACTCCTCCCTGTTTTTCCTAATGTTCCCATCGGACTTGCCCAGAAAGTGGGGCTTTGCCTTGGGACAGCCGTCCCCACAACCGGAGTGCCCTGGGGCACTGTATAAGGAGGCCCGAGCCTTTGAGGCTCACCACCAAGTGTTACAGTTCCTGCAGGGGAAGGTGTAAAGCACCTCCATCCGGAGCAGGCTTTGTTTCTGACTCCAGAGGCCACAAAGGCCCTCATCCGATGGGGACAGAAACTCATCTTTTAGTGGCAGGTGTGGCATAGACTGGTAAACCTTACACTAAAGGGTTGCTGAAAATACAGGGAGCATCTCTAAGATGCCCTCTGGGTGTACTGTACAATAAATCCAACACTGGCATCAGTGTGGGTTTATTGTGCCGAGAAGTTTGATACTAAACTTCACAGTCTTTAGTGAAGCCATCATGGAGCTGTGGAGTTTGTAATGACAAACTCCCAGCCCATGTACTTAATATGGCCCTACGTTCTCTTAAAATGTCTAAGAATGGACTTAGCTGCATAAGCAATATGCCCCTACAGTGTCTATGCCTTCACCTGTGGTATAATGCACCCGACCTTAGGTCTGTAAGGCCTGCTAGAGGGGTGACTTACCTATGCCACACGCAGTGGTTGGTGGGCATGGCATTCTGGGAGGGATGTCATGACGACTATGTTTCTCCCCACCAGCACACTCAATCTGCAATGTGCATGTGCTTAGTGTGGGGTCCCTTAGGGTGGCAAAATACATGCTGCTGTCCCTAGAGACCCTCCCTGGTGACAGAGCCCTTGGTACCACTGGTACCTTTTACACAGGACTTAGCTGTGTGCCAATTGTGGGAACAATGATACAGTTTTAGGGAAAGAACACTGGTGCTGTGGCCTGGTTAGCAGGATCCAAGCACACTCAATCGAGTCAGCATCAATATCAGGCAAAAAGTGGGTGGGGGGGTGTTGCCATGCCAAAAGGGGAAATTTCCTACACCATTCAAATCGTGGCCCTAGTGCCTGCAAGATAACTGCACTGGTGACTGTTTTTTGACTGTTTAGTAGTAAAATATAAATTGGTGTTCAGTGGGATTCCTACAGCTTATGGCCCCTGTGCCACTACACCTACTGCACCATTCAAATCAGAGCCCTAGTGCCAGCAAGGTACTTGTTCATCTAGCAGTAAAATATACCAATAAGTGTTCAGTGGGTTTCCTAGAACTTTTAGCCCCCGTGCCAGTGCAACTTCTGCACCAATCAAACCATGGTCCTAGTGCCTGCAAGGTAACTGGACTTGACTGCTTCTTTAGTAGTAAAATACAGGCAGACAGACTAATTATTGTGTATCTAAACAAACACTAAGGCTTTCATAAAAATGGTCTTTAAACCTATCCAACTCTCTAAAACAAGTTTGCACACATATAATAAAGCATATGTTTAATCAAAGTGAAAACCAAGCATTGCTAAATTGTATTACAATGTGGCTGCCTCTTTCCTGTGAAAATATCTTATTCTGTGCTCGAAAGTGAATCAGCCATAAAAGGTGTAAATTACATAAGTTTTCAAACATGATTTTAAAAAAGTACATGCTTTCACCTACCCGGACAATGCCAATAGTGAACTTCATGCCCCACGAATAAAAAGCAAATGTTTTGTGCTGCTGAAGAATGAGATACCTATTAAGATAGCTATACCTGAATTAAAATGTTAAAAAAGGTACAAGCAGGCTGGGGAGACAAAGCCAGCAAATGGAAACCCAGAAAACCTGAGTTACAAACCACAAAGCCAATAGCAGGCAACGGGCAAAATGCATTCACAGGTCAGCTTTCTGAAACTCCAAGATGTCTTTCACAAACCAGACAGCTGCGCTGTCTGGTAGGCTGTGACCTAAAAGTAACAAACCAGTTGATACAATTTGAAAGCTTCAACTGACAGGTGCTCTCAGAGTTAAGAATGCATTTTATTATACCCCAACCCTCCAAACCACCAGACAGCTCTTAGAAAAATCAATTTCACATCAATTAACCTCTACACTGCCAGGCCTTTTCCCTCTCAGGTGCCAGGCCTTTTTGTTTTTGGCTATTTGGGGCAGGTCGCACTTGGGCCCTCATAACGTTGTCCACATGAGCTTCACATGCCAAATAAACGTCCTCCCCCCCGCCACATCCTAGGGGTTCTAAAAGTACCCAGAGTATGTGGGATCCCCTGGAGGAGACCAAGAAATTAGCCAAAATACAGCGCAAATTTAATTTTTAGTTTAAGGAAAATAAGGGCTGCAGAAGAAAACTTGTGTTTTTTTCCCTGAAAATGGCATCAAAGGGTTTGCTGTGCTAAAATCACTATCTTCTTGTCTTTCAGGAACAGGCACACATGAATCAGAAAACCAAATTTTTCAACACAATTTTGGCATTTTACTGGGACATCAATCATTTTTACTATTTGTTGTGCTTTCAGCCTCCTTCCAGTTAGTGACAGAAATGGGTGTAAAACCAATGCTGGATCCCAACCAAAACAAAATTTAATTCAGCAAGGGGTAATTTTTGCAGATCCTTCAAGGTTTTCCTACAGAAAGTAATAGCTAAAATTAAAAAAATATATATATGGAAATTGAGGTGAAAAAAGCCATTTCTGCCCAAGGTTTCTTCTATAACTTTTTCCAGCTATAGAAGGTTTTTAAAGCAATATACAGTTATGTCTGCTGGACTCTTCTTGTTGCAGGATGTATAGGGCTTGTAGGTTCATCAAGAACTCTAGGTAGCCAGAGCCAATAAAGGAGCAGGACCCTGCAATGGGTTTTCATTGAATATCGGGTATACAGCAATTCATTTGGTGAAATACAAAGTGTGAAAAATAGGTATCAAGGAAACCTTTGTTTCTCCAAAATGGGCACACGATAAAGGTGTAGATAAGCAGTGGTTATTTGTAAATCTCTGAATTCCGGGGTCCCCATATTAGCATGTGAACTACAGGGCATTTCTCAGATAGTCTTTTTTTTTTTTTTTTTTTAAATACACACACTGCCTTAAATTTGGAAGGAAAAAATGTAGCGAAAGACAAGGGGCAATAACACTTGTTCTTCTATTCTGTGTTTCCCCAAGTCTCCCGATTAAAATGGTACCTCTCTTGCTTGGGTAGGCCTAATGCCGGCGACTGGAAACGCAAAATGGACCCATCACATTTTTACATTGAAATCTGTTTTTTGGAAAGTACCTAGCTGTGGATTTTAGCCTCTAGCTCAGCCGGCACATAGGGAAACCTACCAAACATGTGCACACCCAGGGGAATCCAGGATGGGGTGACTTGTGGGGCTCTCACCAGGGGTAGCAGAATCCTTTGAGAAACTCAAAATTTGGCAAAAAAATAAACACTTTTTTCTCACATTTTGGTGATGGAAAGTTCTGGAATCTGAGAGGAGCCACAAATTTACTTCTACCCAGCATTCCCCCAGGTCTCCTGCTAGAAATGGTACCTCACTTGTGTGGGTAGGCCTAGTGCACTCGACAGGAAAGGGCCCAAAACACTACGTGGACACATCAAAATTATCAAATACAAAACTACCCAGTTTTTGCGGGAGAGGGTCTGGGCACCTGCGTTTTTGGCCCTGGACTCAGCAGCCATCTAGGAAAATCTACCAAACCCAGACATTTCTGAAAACTAGACACCCGAAGTAGTCCAGGAAGGTGTGACTTCAGTGGATCCCTCAGTGTTTTCTTATCCAGAATCCTCAGCAAACCTCAAATTTAGCTTAAAAATAAATAAAATCACATTTTCCCCACATTTTTGTGTGGGATCACCGCACCGGCACAAATTTCCTATCTCCTAAAGTTCCCCTCAGTCTCCCGATAATTATACCTCACTTGTGTAGGTGGGCCAAGTGCCTATGACAGGGAAGAGCCAAAAACATGTCGAAATTGAGAGGGAACTAAAGTGGATCCAACAGGGCAGTTTGAAAAAACGTTTAGGCTGACAAGAGGGGCAGGATTTGTTATTAGTACAGATGCGACAATGCTGGGTAGTAGGAATTTTGTGGATTCCTGCAGATTCTAGACGGTTCCACCACAAAAATGTGGGAACAATGTGTGATTTCAGGCAAAGTTGGAGGTTTGCAGAGCATTGTGGGCAAGAAATTGGTGTGGGGTGCATGTGAAGCACGACTCTACCAGATGTTTAGTTTTCAGATGCGTCAGGGGGGGGGAAGCTGAAAGACTGTTACCCCCTTAAGTTGGGGTGGGGGGGGCATAACCATGCCCGTACTGGTTGGTAGCCACCGCCCTATTTTTTTTTTTTTTTTTTAAGTTCCCTGGCATCTAATAGGCTTTCGGGGTAATTGCCCCATCTGTGGCACAACAACTTTGTCCCCATTTATTTGGAGGGGGGTGCTAGCGCTCCCCCCATGGGATGGGTGCAGGACAAGGTGGTTATGTCCCTGGTGCCTGAGCAGCACGGCCTAGGATGTAACCAGCTCGTCCCAGGCACCCAAGGAGTTAAGTGAGTGGGGTAGGCAGAGAGCCTAGTAGACTAAACCACTAAAAAGTGAAGATGAAATGAATGGGGGCTTGTCTGTCTCTGGCATAGGGTTGCAGCCCATCCCCAAGCACCATACTGTTTTGTCCCCAGATAGGGAGTTAGAATGGTTTAACCTTTCTCGTTTGGCACCTATGATAGAACTATGGCTAAAGAAATCAATGTGTACTAACATTTGTCATGAGGGGGTGACTATAGTAATTGGGCTCTGGGACTTGCTTCAGCAGGGAATCATTTCCCTGGAGTCCAGTGGGCTTTCTGCCACCATGGGCAGACAAGTTGGGAGAAATATTCCCATTTTGACACCAGCCAGGGACAAGGGTGGGATGGCTAACCTATGCTAAGATGTGATTGCTCCCACCCCATTTCATCTGTTTATTCTCTCACTGGTGTGTAGAGATCTTTTGAAAGTCAAGGGCATACTGGTAAACAATCAAACAACCCCAAGTTGGGTAAAAATACTCTTGGACCCATAGTTTAAGGGTGGGCAGATGCAAAGGCAGGTACCTACCCATTTTTTAGGTGTTGGCTACAGATAGTTTTAGGTGTCCCTTATTGAGGACCTATTGTCTTTAGAATAGCTTTCTTTGTCTATCTCAGTTCCTTGCTATTTAGTAAATGGTTCTCCTTCCCATGGAAAATGGCTTTTTACAAAAATTCTAAATTAAAAACTTCTATCCTTCCACTTCTTTAGTTGTTTCAGCCCTCGATGGGAATACATCACTTTCTCCAGTATCCCCCATCTGCTCACACCAACCACTAAACCCCTTTAACATCCCTTGCTTACTTTTTTTTGGTTAAGAAAAAAAGAAAAACACAACATTTTTTGTGGTTTCTATAGAGAGCTGGAAACTGTGCACTGCAGCTGAGCTGCTCACTTTCCCGTCCACTGCTCCCCACTTTACACATTTATTTTCTGGGAGCATTTGATAGCTGCAAACTAAGGCTGGGCGGCTCTTTTTTTTTTTTTTTTTCTTTTTTAGTACAGTTTGTATTTTTTCTGTAAAGTAATGTTCTCAAATTGTCAATCACTTTGGAACAATAAATGAAAAATTCCAAACTGACCACCAGTTTATCATGAATTGTACACAGGCAAGCCCGCTCAATGTAGCCATAGTGGAGTTTGTTTTTTACCATTTCAAGGTGACTGCTGTGTGTACATAGCGGCGTCAAATCTGGCTTATTTTAATTTACTGATATCAGGACTGCTATTTCTGAACAGTAAATTGAAATGTAAATACCGATGAACCCACACAGCAAAATAAAACACTGGCAAAAATCAAACTTTTCTTTTTAAACGTCAGTCCTGGCGACTTTCCAATTGCTGGGGGCATTTCGCTCTTCCTGAGGAGTTGTCCCAAGAACTGCCCCCCCCCCCCCCCCCCCCCCTTTTTTAAATAACTATCTCTAGTGTCCAGGGATAGACAGACCGCCTCCGCCAGGTGATCATTGACTTGCACAAGTGGCCCAAGAGCTGAGAAATGTTGGAGGACCCTGTAGAGAAACTGCTGCTGATGGAGTGATTTGGCCGGGATGACGTTGCATTGCCTATATAGGCATCTGGGTCATGTTAGTTGCTTTTGACGACTTTCCACACCAGAAGAGCAGAGCCTTGAAGTGCACTGACCACTGGTGTGAACAACTAGGGCCCTGAAAGGGGTCAGCCCTATCATAAGAATTCAGTTCGCAGACAGAGGATGGGTCAGTAAAGAATCTGCAGCCAGATATAGTGTATCAGTTAAGGCCTTACTGAAGGTAAGTAATTTGTTCATATGACAGTCTTCTACCGACAGGTTCTTTACCTTTGAATAAATACCCAAGTAATACCTCCCTGGAGGTGGGTATGTGTAACAATTTCAAACGAGAAAGTCCTGCAGCACGGAACGGGCAAAGGGCCCATCCCTACGGACCGACTAGGCAGTAGTGTTTGCTACACATGCAGAGACACCCACATTGCTGCCTTGGCAAAAGTCCAGGACCGGATTTCAGCATCTCAACGCAGTGGTCTCAGATTTAGCTCTGATGGAGTAAACTTGCAAGCCTTCAAGAGGCTGCTTCTCGGCCAGTGCATAGAAGATTTTAGTAAAGAGCATGACCCACCTAGGATGACCCTCTTATGTATCACTCTACCTCACTTTGCACCAACATGAGTTGGTCATCCACCGGAACTCTTGTTCGATCAATGTAGAACGACAACGCTACTTTTCGGTCCAGACAGTGGAGTCGCTCCTTCTTTAGAGGGATGTGGAGCAGTGAAAAAGATAGTGTGATTGGTTGTCCTACATGAAATGGATGACAATTTTCAGTAGAAAGGTGGCCTGTGTGCACAGCACCAATTTGTCATGGTAGACAGAGATAAGGTAGCTTAGATGATGAAGCCTACAATTCACTTACTATGCGAGCAGATCTAATTGCCACAAGGAAGAATGTTTTCAAGGTCAGAACCTTGAAGAAACAATTATGAAGAGGCTTGAAGGGAGCACACATTAAGAATGTTAAGAGCAGGTTAACTGCCCACTGATGCATTAGAAATGGTGAAGAAAGGGGAAAAGATTAACAAGACCCTTTAGGAACCTATGTACAATAGGGGACTTTAACAGGGAGGGTTGGTTAGGAAGCTGCAGAAGGAAGAGCCAAGAGACAGCCCTTAAGAGTGCTCAGAGTCGAGCCCTACTGGGCAAGAGAAAGAATGAAGAGTAGTTCTTCAGAGATTGGGGGGTGGGGGGCAGAGAGAACTGTAGGAAGCTGGCCCACTGTGTGGTGGACACCTACGGTGTTACACCTAAAACTGGGTCTAGGTAAACCCCAATTAGTTTTAGTGTCTATACACCAAGGGCTCTCTAGACCATATACTAAAAAAATGGAATGTGAACGGGTGTACCCCACCAGAATGTATAGAGCAGTTAGACAAGGGCTGAGGGAGAGTGGAACCCTAAAAGTTAAGTAACTAGAAGATCCCCGGCGACAAGTTATCCAGTTTTCCCATAGGCTAACATGGGGGCGTCGTGGCTGGAGAATGCGGAAGCAGGGCTGGACCGGTGGAACCAAAGGGCGGTTGCCGGGTGAGGAGGACCTGCAAAAGGGGACAGAATCCAGTCCATGCACGAGAGTCCAGGTGGAGCAGGAGCCAATGCCCACCCTTCTGCAGCTCAAGATCAGAGTCAACAGTGATAGATGAAGTCTAGCTGTGGTGACCAGGAGCAGCAGAGGAGTCCCTGAAGTCTCCTATGAGCTGCCCCTTGCCAGTCGCTGGATTGCAAACGGGTCAGGAGGACCACCAACAAGCACAGGCAAATGCAAAAGGGTCTGATGGACGTTTTGCAGAGCTGTGGCGAACCAGCAAGGTCCAGGGGACTCGACCCTTGGAGGGGAGTCCAGGCTGACCATCAGGATGCAGAAGAGCCAGCAGAAACAGTCGAAGCCCCCACAAGCAACCCATTGGCAGCAGATACAGTGAGTCACAGTGAGGCCCAGTATGCACACCTAAGGAGGAGTCCCACATTACTCGAGCAGCCGAGAGAAGACTATCCTTGAAGAGGTAGAGTACTGGGGACCAAGACTACTTGGAGCCTGAAGATCCCATGGAGCAGGAGTCAACAGGCCTTGATCAGTCGTGGTGCACAGGGATTTTGTCCCACTGGCAGAGACAACAGCTGTCTCCCACGTTGAAGACAACAGAGAGGACCCAGGAGATCCGTCAGAACCACCACTGTGTTGGAGAATCTTTGCAGATCCAGGGGACAGAAGATCCCACCAGCTGGAGGTTGTTGCCTTACGTGCCTGAGGATGCAAGGGAGTGACTTCACTCCAAGGGAGATTCCTTCTTGGTGCAGCTTAAGTATTACTGACCCCAGAGGATGCACAGCCATGGAGATGTTGCAGAATTCTGACAGGAGCAGCAGTAACAATGTTGCGAGGAAAGGTCGTCTCAGGCAGTGCAATCTTGTTCGGTTCCTGTGTTGCCCAGCAGTGGTTCCAGAGGCCAGGAGCAGACGATGTCTTTGCAGAGAGGTCCTGGTGGAGCCTTGCAAGAAATCTGGGAACCCGCCCTCAAGTGAGTCCCTAAGTAGCCCAAAAAGGGTGTTTGGTCACTTTCTGGGGGTGACAACGTATCAGGAGATGTCACTAATGACCGCTACCTGGCCTACCCAGTCAGCTGCTCCCAGAGGCCTCTTGTTTCCATGATGGCAGAACAAAGTGTCCACCTTGGGGAGCTCTGGGCACCACCTTAGGGATGGGGCTGGACAGGGGGAAGTGGTCACCTTGTTTCCTTTGTGTGTTTTGAGCCAGAGCAGGGACCATTGGTGTGGTCCACTACCCCTCCCCAGCCCAGTAACACCTATTTCCTAAGGAGAGGAAGTTGCACACGGCTCCTACAGGAAATCCTTTGTTCTGCAGTCCCCTGCTTAAGCTGGTCAAGCAGCAGGAGGGCAGAATTTTGTCTGGAAGTGGGTGGCTGCCAACAGACCCTGAAAGACTGATAGGAGCAGAGCTGAGGGATCCTTTAAGAACTCAGGGTGCATGGAATCATGCTGCTAAAACTGGAATCATTATTGAGGTATGATTGAGACATGTTTGGTACCAAACACGTCCAGGTTCGGAGTTGCCATTGTGTAGCTGGACCATGGGAAGTGGCCACTTGTAGGAAGTTGGCTCTGTATGCACTATTTCAAAGTAAGGAATACTATGCATTCCCCTTAGAGGTAAGATAGTGGCAAAAAGAGATAATACTAATGCTCTATTTTGTGGTAGTGTGGTCGAGCAGTAGGCTTATCAAAGGAGTAGTGTTAAGCATTTGTTGTACATACACAAGCAATAAATGAGGAACACACACTCAGAGACAATTCCAGGCCAATAGGTTTTTGTATAGAAAAATATATTTTCTTAGTTTATTTTAAGAACCACAGGTTCAAGATTTACATGTAATACTTCAAATGAAAGGTATTGCAGGTAGGTACTTTAGGAACTTTGAATTAGCAAAATAGCATATACACTTTTCACATAAATCACATATAGCTATTTTAAAACTAGACACTTAGTGCAATTTTCAACAGTTCCTGGGGAAAGTAAGAGTTTGTTAGTTTTTGCAGGTAAGTAAACCACCTACGGGGTTCAAGTTTGGGTCCAAGGTAGCCCACCGTTGGGGGTTCAGAGCAACCCCAAAGTTACCACACCAGCAGCTCAGGGCCGGTCAGGTGCAGAGGTCAAAGTGGTGCCCGAAAACACATAGGCTTCAATGGAGAAGGGGGTGCCCTGGTTCCAGTATGCCAGCAGGTAAGTACCCGCGTCTTCAGAGGGCAGACCAGGGGGGTTTTATAGGGCACCGGGGGGGGACACAAGTCCACACAGAAAGTACACCCTCAGCAGCGCGGGGGCGGCTGGTTGCAGTGTGCAAACACATGTCGGGGTTTCAATGGGAGACCAAGGGGTCTCTTCAGCGATGCAGGCAGGCAAGGGGGGGCTCCTCGGGGTAGCCACCACCTGGGCAAGGGAGAGGGCCTCCTGGGGGTCACTCCTGCACTGGAGTTCGGATCCTTCAGGTCCTGGGGGCTGCAGGTGCAGAGTCTTTACCAGGCGTCGGGATCTGAGGAGCAGGCAGTCGCGGTCAGGGGGAGCCTCGGGATTCCCTCTGCAGGCGTTGCTGTGGGGGCTCAGGGGGGTGAGGATGGGGGGGGGGGGGGCAACTCTGGCTACTCACGGTCTCGCAGTCGCCGGGGAGTCCTCCCTGAAGTGATTGTTCTCCACAAGTCGAGCCGGGGGCATCGGGTGCAGAGTGTCAAGTCTCATGCTTCCGGCGGGAAACGCAAGTTGTTTCAAAGTTGCAGTCTTTGGTGAACAGGGCCGCTGTCCTCTGGAGTTCTTGGTCCTTCTAGAGCAGAGCAGTCCTCTGAGGATTCAGAGGTCCCTGGGGAAAGTGTCGCTGGAGCAGTGTCTTTAGAAGTAGGGAGACAGGCCGGTAGAGCTGGGGCCAAAGCAGTTGGTGTCTCCGTCTTCTCTGCAGGGTTTTTCAGCTTAGCAATCCTCTTCTTCTTAGGTTGCAGGAATCTGAGTTCCTAGGTTCTGGGGAGCCCTTAAACACTAAATTTAAGGGCGTGTATAGGTCTGGGGGGTTAGTAGCTAATGGCTACTAGCCCCGAGGGTGTCCACACCCTCTTTGGGCCTCCACCCTGAGGGGAGAGGGGCACATCCCTAATCCTATTGGGGGAATCCTCCATCTGCAAGATGGAGGATTTCTAAAAGTCAGAGTCACCTCAGCTCAGGACACCTTAGGGGCTGTCCTGACTGGCCAGTGACTCCTCCTTGTTTTTCTCATTATCTCCCCTGGACTTGCCGCCAAAAGTGGGGGCTGTGTCCAGGGGGCCGGCATCTCCACTAGCTGGAGTGCCCTGGGCCATTGTAACACGAAGCCTGAGCCTTTGAGGCTCACTGCTAGGTGTTACAGTTCCTGCAGGGGGAGGTGTGAAGCACCTCCACCCAGAGCAGGCTTTTGTTCTGTCCTCAAAGCACAAAGGCCCTCACCGCATGGGGTCAGAAACTTGTCTCTCAGCAGCAGGCTGGCACAGACCAGTCAGTCCTGCACTGAACAATTGGGTAAAATACAGGGGGCATCTCTAAGATGCACTCTGTGTGCATTTTTTAATAAATCCAACACTGGCATCAGTGTGGGTTTAATATTCTGAGAAGTTTGATACTAAACTTCCCAGTATTCAGTGTAGCCATTATGGAGCTGTGGAGTTCGTTTTTTGACAGACTCACAGACCATATACTCTTTATGGCTACCCCGCACTTACAATATCTAAGGTTTTGCTTAGACACTGTAGGGGCATAGTGCTCATGCACCTATGCCCTCACCTGTGGTATAGTGCACCCTGTTTTAGGGCTATAAGGCCTGTTAGAGGGGTGACTTACCTATGCCATAGGCAGTGTGAGGTTGGCATGGCACCCTGAGGGGAGTGCCATGTCGACTTAGTCATTTTCTCCCCACCAGCACACACAAGCTGGCAAGCAGTGTGTCTGTGCTGAGTGAGGGGTCCCTCGGGTGGCATAAGACATGCTGCAGCCCTTAGAGACCTTCCCTGGCATCAGGGCCCTTGGTACCAGGGGTACCAGTTACAAGGGACTTACCTGGGTGCCAGGGTTGTGCCAATTGTGGAGACAATGGTACATTTTAGGTGGAAGAACACTGGTGCTGGGGCCTGGTTAGCAGGGTCCCAGCACACTTCTTAGTCAAGTCAGCATCGGTATCAGGCAAAAAGTGGGGGGTAACTGCAACAGGGAGCCATTTCTTTACACCACTACATAGATAAAGTGGCTTCCCCACACTTACGAAGTCCAACGAAATGGAACTGGAGTTCATAGGGGCACCTCTGCTCATGCAGAGGTGCCTGCACATACAGGGACCTGCACCCTGCCCTTTGGGCTGGAAGGGCCTACTATAAGGGTGATTTACAGTGACCAGTAGCGAAAGGGTGCATGCACCTTTTCATGCAGGCTGTAAATGCCAGGCCTTCAGACAGTTTGCAAGGGCTCCCATGGGTGGCATAATACATGCAGCAGCCCATGGGGGATCCAGGATGTCCCAAAGCACTGGGTACCCAAGTACCATTTACTAGGGACTTTTAAGAGGACACCTGTATGCCAATTGCGCGGTGTATGAAGTATCTAAACTAAATTTGGAGAGGAGAGCACAATCACTGGGATTCTTGCTAGCAGGATTCCAGTGAAAGCAGTCTATGCACACGGACATCAGGCATAATGTGGGGGTAACCATGCCAGAAAGAGGGGTCCTTTCCTACACAGACCAACATGTTTCTCTGTACACAACGCCATATATTTCTTCCAACTGCACGCGTTTACCATATTAGTAGAGGGACACCTGTCTGCCAGAACAGTGACAGATTCTGCGAGGTAGGTTGAATACTGTCAACTGTTGTCACTTAATCTCCACGCAAGAAGACCGAGAGTGAACAGGCAAAGGGCCACCTGATCGGAGGACTAATGGCAATGCTCAGTAGCTCAGGGTAACACTCTCCATGCCCAGTCCGGAGCCACAAGTAGTATATGTGCCTAGTCATTCCTGATCTTCTTGAGAACTCTGGGCAGGAGTAATGGTAGAAAGGAACACAGGAGGGCTTGATCTTGACTCGAAACAAAAAGTCTCAGAGCAAGAGCAGTCTTGGAAACTCCAGTGCACAAAACTGATGACATTGCACATTCACAGTGGTGGCAAACGGATCTAACCAAGGTGCTCTCCACTGCTGAGAGAGACCTTGCACTACCACCAGGTGGAGACACCATTCACGATCTGCTAGGACTCAAACGCTTAGGTGGTCTGCTCTGGTGCTCAGAGAACCCACCAGGTGTTATACCATCAGGGAAATACTCTGTTCCAGTCAAGTCCGGAGACGCAGGGTCTCTTGACAAAGGGACCACGACCCAACCCCCGCTGTTCGTTTCAGTAGGTGATATTGTCTGTCAACACCTGCACTAGCCTTCACTTTGTGGAAGGTAGAAAGGCTTTTAATACCAGTTGGATCGCTCAGGGCTCCAGCATGTTGGTGTGGAGTCCCGCTTCTGCCAGAGACCAGAGTACTTCGATCTCCACCTTTTCTAGATGGCCGCCCCATCTCAGGATTGAAGCATCTCACTACTATGAGCCCTGGTTGGGGAAGGGAGGGGGGAAGGGAGGGGGGAAGGGGTCTACCTCTGACCAAATCATGGTTCGGTAGCTACCACTGCAGGTCTCTCGCAATTCCCGCCAAGATCTGGACCATGTTGGGGAGATTCCCCTGATGCTGCGCCCACTGAAACTTCAGGTCCCTCTACAGAGCCCTCATTTGCCAGCGGATACGTGTCACTAGCAGGATGCTTTTAGGTCCAGCAGCCTCAGTGTCAGTCTCACCGAAATCCAGGATAGAGGCTTAAACATTGGTATCAGTCTGAATATCTGGGACTTCCCGTTCAGGAGGATATGCCCGAAACTGCACCGTGTCCAGAAAAGCTTTCATGAAAGCGAGCGTCAGAGGGAGTCAAGTGTAACTTCAACACATTGATAGTGAACCCCAGCAAATGCAGAAGGCGACAGCCTGGGACAAGCCAGCCTTCAACAGATGTCAATATCTTTGGAAGAAGGGCACCCCTGATCTCTGTAAATGAACAGCTACCACTGCTATCACTTTGGTGAACACCCGAGGGGTGCTGGTAAGGCCAAAGGGAAGCACTGTTAACTGAAAGTGCTTGTATCCTATCATAAACCGCACGCAACATCTGTGGGCACACAGAATGGAAATGTGGAACTATGTGTGCACAATGTCCAGTCTCCTGGGTCCAAGGCAGACTAGGCCTGAGCCAACATGTGCATTTTGAATTTCTTCTTGAGGAAGAGGTTGAGAGTTTAGACTTCTAAAAAAGGACAAATGCCCTTGCCCTTTCTGGGAACCAGAAAGTAGCAGGAACAGCAACTACAGCCTACTTCTGGCACCGGAACCCTCTTTATAGCTCCCTTGGTCAAGACAGCTGCAACCGCCTCGTGGGAAGGAACAGACGATCCTCCATTAGCTGGTCATGAGACGGTGGCATGGAGGGAGGGTTCCAGGGTTTCCTGGACAGCCCAAGCTACTGCCACCCCTCCGACAGGGTTCTGCTTCCTGCTGCTTGATCTGATCAAGCTTAGGAAGGCAGAAGAAAGGATTTCTTTTGGGTGAGGAAGTTAACACCCTCTCCCTTTGGAAATAGGTGTAACGGGCTTGGGAGGGGTAGCCTCCACAAGCCAATAGTATGCTTTGAAGGGCACATTTGGTGCCCTACGTGCATAAACCAGTCCACACCGGTTCAGGGACCTCTAGTACCTGCTCTGTCATGAAACTGGACAATGGAAAGGGGAGTGACCACTCCCCTGTCTCCCCCCCCCTCATGGGGTGGTGCTCAGAGCTCATCCAGAGGGTCCCTGGGTTCTGCCATCTTGAATCAAAGGTTTTCAGGGACCTCTGGGAGCATCCGAGTGGCCAGGCCAGGCAGGTGAAGTCAGAGCACCTTCCTGATAGGTGCTTACTTGGCTAGGTGACCAATCCCCCTTTCAGGGATATTTAGGGTCTCTCTCTTGGGTGGGTCCTCCGATTCGGCTTTCAAGATTCCAGCAGGATTCCTGTGCAACCTTCACTTAAACTTCTGGCCTCCGGAATTGCGAACGGACCCTCCAGGATCCGACAATCTGCCTCCCAGTAGAACTGTTCTGCAACATTGTTTCTAGGGCTCCTTCCAGCAACTGCAACATTTCTACGGGCTGTGCATCCACTGAGGGCGGTGCGTCTTCAGTCTGCACTAGAAGAAAGAAGGAATCTCCCTTGGAGTGAAGGAGTCACTCCCCTGCCTCCGCAGGCACCGGTTGCAATTACGACTGGCTGCGTGGATCTCCTCTCATCCAGAGCTGCATAGATCCTGCATCAAAGGTTTGTGGTCCGGAGAAGTCCTCTTGGTCCTCTCGGCCAGCTGTCCAACTTGGGAGGAGTTAATCCTCTGCTTTCCCACACAGGACAGTACACCCGTGTACCTTCTCTTGCAGCTGCCAGGGCTTGTTTGCATCTCGTCCAAGGGATCTTCAGGTGACATGTAGTGCCAGACCCCAGCATTCCTTCCAGCGACGCACAGCCCTCCTCCTTCTCCAGGAGCATGGGATCCCTCTCTGTTGTGCTGCGTGGGCTCCTTTTGCAACTGCTCTGTCTGCGTCTTGTGGGTACTGCCTCCACTCCTGTTGACTGTCACTGAGGGTTCCCTCTGACTCCCCCTCCTGGGTTGAGTCTTCCTGGGCCTTGCTGGTCCCCGGCAGCACCACTTTTCCAATAACTGCAAGTTTCCCTTTGCCAAGGCTTGTTGCTGGAATTCCTGCACCGACACCAGTCTGCAATCTTCAATCCAGCATGGACATCTTCTGCAACCTTCAGGAACTCTTCTCTGGCTCCAGGGCTGACCTGATCATCACCATCAACCAACTCTTGCTAGTACAGCTGGGTGGGTAGTAGCTCCTATTCCTCCAGGACTTCACTGTGACTCTTGGACTTTGTCCCCTCTCCACAGGTCTTCCTCTCCAGGAATCCACTGCTGGTTTCTTGCAGTCTAGTCTGGGTGTCTCTTCCTTTTGGGTGGTTTGGGGAACTTCCAGTGATTTACTCCTGCTTTCCTGGTCACTAGGGAGTACTGTGTTACTTACCCCTGAGATTTTCTAGTACTCTCAGCCCCCATCTACATATTCCACTTACCTAAGTGGGGGTCCTGTGTTCATATCACATGTTTTTACTATATGGTTTGGGCTCCCCCAAGGGTCACTATTATCTAACTGCATTTGCACTGTTTTCTAACATTTTCTATGCCTGTTGCTGTTTACTAGTGTATATAATTAGTGTATTACCTCCTACTGAAGGGTTGCCCTTCTAGTACTTTGTGGTATTGTGTGACCTTTATTTTTGTACAACTGACTGTTCTTTTATGTGTGTTAGTAGTGTGAGACTACAGTGGTTTTGCATGAGCTGTGCAGGTCTCCTAGATAAGCCTTGGCTGATCATCCACAGCTACCTCTAATGAGCCTGGCTTCTAGACACTTCCCTCACTTCAGTTAGAGGGGATACCTGGTCCTGGTATAAGGTTTAGGTACCTTGGGTACCCACCACACACCAGGCCAGCTTCCTATATCCAGTCTTCTTGCATTTCCTCTTGGAAGGTTGGGTCATTATTCCAGGTTCCAACACTTTTTTCACCAGGTGCCAAGCTTTGTGCTCTGGTCTTTGCACACACAAACCATCTCAGGGATTCCCAAGCATGGCTGCATGGGTTTTGTGTTCTACCTCCAGATGATTCCCTAGCAAGACATTCAAAAGGGATTGCAGAAGAGATTGCTATCTGTTTCAGGCCAGCAACCCCGCCCCATTCTAAGATCACCACAGCCATGGGGTGGACCTTAGTTACACTGTCAACATTGGTAGTGGGATATGTTTGTCCAGTCAAGTACTGTCCTGGAGAAACTAGTTTTTCTGTCACCATGCGGTCACTGGTACCTGTATCCCTCAAGGCATCTTCACTAGTTACATTAAACAAAGTATGCTCTCTGTATTTGTTCATGTTAGGGTGGGCACACAGCAAGAGTGGCAATAGCTACCTCACCCTCAGAAACTAAAACCGCTTCAGTGTGAACCCGGATTTGTTCTGGGCACACTGGAGATCCCACCTGAAGACTGGCTATACCAGTGCTAGCTGGTGCAGGACTAGGGAGATTCTTTTTGGGACAGGACAAGTGTCCAGTTTGGTCTCCATGCTGTTTACAGTTGAAACACCAGGCCTTTTTTTAGAACAAAGTTTTTACCTTTGTACCAATGAGTGAATGGAGAAGCAGTTCGGAGCCCAAGCTCCTGGGCAGGTTTTGGAGGGCCTTTAGAAGACTTTACTTTTATCCTTAGGTGTCTCACCACCCTTCCCTTGGGGAGGCATAGTAACCACTTTCTTTTGGTCACCCCAGTGGAAGTCTGTCACCCTAGTCTTGGCCCAGTGGATTGCCTTCTTTCCCAATTCATGGGGAGAAATTGGACCTAGGCCTACCAGCTATTGATGCAACTTTTCATTGAAGCAGTTACCCAAGATGTGTTCTTTCATGCACAAATTATAGAGCCCATCATAGTCATGCACTTCACCTCCAGTTAACTAATCATCTTGTGTTTTCAGTGAGTAGTCTATGAAGTCAACCCAGGACTTAATTGAGTTTTTGTGAGCCCCCCTGAACATAGTTCTGTACTCCTCAGTGGTGAGTTCAGAGCCTTCAATCAGGGTACTATCATAAGATCATAGGACTCAGCATCTGCTCCAGTTAGTGTGAGGAGACTATCCCTACACTTAACAGTCAACGGTTCCCAAAGGAGAGCTCCCCAGTGAGACTTTCACTTTCCTCATTCCACAAGCCCTCCCACAGGCTGTGAACCATTTGGTGATGTCATCACCATCTTCAAACTTGAGGACAAGTCATAAGATTGCCCTCTGTGCCTAGGTGTTAGGTTGCTGCCACACCATTAATGGGAACTAATCCCATTTCTGTTCTCTTTCTATAGCTAGGAGCTGCATTTCCAAAGCTAGTCTTTGGCCATCCTTGCTAAAAGGAGGTCTTCTCCACTGAGGCTGCCCTCATTGTACCCAGAGGACCAGTTTCCCCTGTGGGAGGACCCAGGTCCTGTGAGCACTATCCTTGTAATCAGGGGCACAGAGGCCCTGTCTTTCCTAGTTCGGTTAATGAGGTCACCCTCCTAATCCCTACGTTCTTCCCAGTCGGAGGGAAGGTCTTCCTCTTCAGGAGGGTGTTCCTTTGCATACTCTGCCAAGAGCTCCAGGAGCTGGATCTTGGTAGGGTTGGAACCAGTTTTAATCCTTTGTAGACTGCAGAGAGACTAACTCTCTCAGCTTGAGATGAAGGTAAGAGGTCGTCAGGTAAAGGTCCACAGCCTTGTCCTCTTAGCTGCTCATTATGTTACCAAGGTCGGGGATGTTTTTTTTAAGAACTAAGACTACTTTTAGTTATTTTACCCCAAACTATAATAACCTTTTAAACTTAAAAAGAAATGCTAAAGGGGACTTAACCAAGGCTTTAGCAGGAGTTTTTTTTGTTGAAAAATTTGAAAAAACTGCCAATTCAAAAATCAATTGAATCTAAAGGCAATTTTGGAATTTAGGTGTGTGAGCAGATGTTGGCTGACTGTCCAGCAAATGCAAAGCATTTGTTGTACACAAAAGCAAGACATATGAGGCACTCAATGACAAACTCCAGGCTAATGCTTTAGGGTATCAAAAAATATACTTTGTTACTTTATTTCTAGAACCAAAAGGATCTCTGTTGCAGGTAAGTACAGTTTCAAGAATGTATCATTTTTAAGTATCAAATGCACTTTGTTTAGAATTCACAGGTAAAAACAGTTTACAGTTAAGTAATACATTTTAATTTCAAAAGTTGACAGTGCAATTTCTCATAGAAAGCAATGCAGCCCTAAGGGAGGGAAAGTAACAATTTGCAGGTAAGTACTCAACTTACGATAAGAGTCTCTGGGTGTTGGTGTCCACAAAGCAAAGTTTAGGAAGACACCAAGGGTGCAGCAACATGGGGCCACCCGGGTGCAGCAACATGGGGCCACCCGGGTGCAGCAACATGGGGCCACCCGGGTGCAGCAACATGGGGCCACCCGGGTGCAGCAACATGGGGCCACCCGGGTGCAGCAACATGGGGCCACCCGGGTGCAGCAACATGGGGCCACCCGGGTGCAGAGGTCAAAGATGGTGTTGGCACCCAATGAATCCTATCGAGACAGAGGGCACTTAGAAATAATCAGGTTTATTCAGGGGTCAGACCTGGGGGATTCAGAGCTGCACTGGAAGGGGGAGGGGGTAGATGGGCAGGGGATGTTCATGCACAGGTCGGAACACCCTCAGCTGCACAGGGCCAGCCACATGCAAACAGAGCATCTGGCTCCCAATGCTTTTCTATGAGGGAACCCCAGGGGTTACAAAGATGCTGCAGGCTGTTTCAGGGAGCAGGCTTAAGAAAACCAGTGGCTGGACAGCTAAGTAGAGCCCACTGGATGTTGTTGGACTGTTGGCTGAGTTCCCCGAGGCCAGGGGGCTGCGTGTGCAAGGGTACCTCTAGGTGTCAGGAAATCACCAGAGCTGATCACGGTCAGGGGGTCCTCTGGATTTATGCTGCAGGCATAGCTGTGTTGGTCATGAGGGGTCATCCCAGGGTGGACTAGAGGTTGGAATCTCCTAGGGACCTTCTCTAGACCAGTGAGCAACCTGGACATGGGCCGTGGGTTTCGGGTGTAGAGTGGACACTCTTAACCCTTCAAAGCAAGACTGAGGATTCTGCAGGAGGGGTTCACCTGAGCTCTGGGCACCCTAGGGAAGGTCCTAGCTGGGGTGGTCACGCCTCCCAGTGTTTTCTAATTTTTCTGCCGGGCCGCATCTCCACTAGCTGGAGTGCCCTGGGGCAGTGTAACAAAAGACAGGAGCCTCGGAGGCTCACCGCCAAATGTTGCAGTTCCTGCAGGAGGGAACTGAAACACCTCCACCCAGAGCAGGCTTTGTCCCTGACCTCAAAAAGCGCAAAGGCTCTCACCCAATGTGGTCAGAAACTTGTCTGTTAGTGGCAGGCTGGCACAAACCGGTCAACCATACACTTGAGGACTGGGTGAAATACAGGAGGCAACTCCAAGATGCCCTCTGTGTGCATTTTTGTTTTTTAAATAAATCCAACACTGGCATCAGCATGGGTTTATAGAGCTGAGAAGTTTGATACCAAACTTCCCAGTATTCAGTGAAGCCAACATGGAGCTGTGGACTGCGTAATGACACTCCCACCTCATGTACTCAATATGGTCACACTGCACTTACAATGTCTAAGAATATCCTGTGGTATAGTGCGCCCTGCCTTAGAGCTGTAAGGCCTGCTAGAGGGGTGACTTCCCTATGCCACCGGTAGTGGTTTGTGGGCATGGCACCCAGAGAGAGATGCCATGTCGACTTTACCTTTGTCTCTCCACCAGCGCACACAAGCTGCAATGGCAGTGTCATTGTGTTTAGTAAGGGGTTCCTTGGAGTGGCATAATACATGCTGCAGCCCTTAGGGACCCTCCCTGGCCACAGGGCCCTTAGTACCACTGTACCTTTAACAAGGGACTTAGCTGTGTGCCAATTGTGGAAGCAATGTTCGAGTTTAGGAAAAGAACACTAGTGCTGGGGCCTGGTTAGCAGGATCCCAGCCCACATCAGATATCAGGCAAAAAGTGAGGGTTTGGGGGGCTGAGGGGATAGCCATGCCAAAGGGGGCACTTCCGTACACTGGTCCTCTCAAGTCTCTTTGGTGCCTACAGATGCAGGGGAGCTGCTCCTCTACTCCAAGGGAGTTCATCCTGGGGAAAGGCTGGCAGGTGCCCTAGTTGCTTGGAGGCTGTAGCAGCTCGGAGGGTTGGGTGAAGCAGGCAGGCTTGCAGAGTTGGTGCCAAGTCAGTTGTGCCCCTCTGTCCTCAGGTTGACTGGGCTTCTTGTCCACTCCTTTTGAGTCCAGTAAAGATCTGCAGTCCTGGAATCAGTGGGTCCCTGAAACACTGAATTTAGGGGTATTAGCAGTGTGTAGGGTAGTAGCCAATGGGCTACCTACCCTTGGGGTTACTAAGCCCCCTATAGGATCACTTCCTGTGGGAAGTGGGCATAACCCTGTCCTAGAATCCCTAAGTATGCCATCACAAAGATGGCTACTTCTGAAAAGTTGTGTTCACCTTGGAGTAGCCCACCTTAGGGCTGCTCGTACTGTGGAAGTGGCACGCCTACCTGACTAGCTAATTTTCCCACCGGAACAGGTGTCAAATGGGCCCTGGGACCGGGCTGCAGGGGGGACAGCATCTTCCTCTGTGGGAGGCCAGATCTGCACACCAAAGCCAGTGGGCTTCTTTGAAGCTTTTGGCTTGGAATGCAGGTCATCCTGTGGGGAGGGATGCATAACACCCCAGCCCAGACAGGCTTTTGTTTCTGACCTCTTGAGAGCAGAGGTTCTCACCCTGGGTGGTCAGATTCTCATCTGTTGGTGGCAGGCTGGCCAGAACAAGTCAGTAAGCTCACCAGCAGTTGGCAGTAGATTTTTCCGGGGACACCTCTAAGGTACTCTCTGGGTGCATGCATTAATCCATCACTGGAATCAGTGGGGGTTTATTAAGGAGATGTTTGATCCCAAACATCCCTAGGTTCTGAGAAGCCATCATATAGCTGGGGAACTCAGTGCCCAGCACATGTGTTTTAAATGGCTTCCCTGCACACTTACTACGTCTAAGAATTGACAAAGGCATGGTAACAGCATATTTGCTCTTGCATATATGTCCTCACTTGTAACATAATTCAACCTGCCTTAGGGCTGAAGGCCTTCTCTAGGTGTGACGTACAGATATTACAAGCAGTGTTTATGGGGACATGGCACACAAGTGTGTGCCATGGCATGTTTTCAATATTGGGAGTATCTTGTCAAGCAGCCTAAGGTTAGTGCTTTGTCCCTCAGACAGCACAAGTTGTGCTGCAGTTCTGAAGGGTCCTCTTCATTACCCATGCTCTAGGTAACAGGGGTGCCATTTACTATGGACTTAGGAGTTGCTGAAGGGCCTGGTCACTTGGAGATCAAATGATCAGGTATCTTGTTTTAGTAAAGGAACACTGGCTCAGGGGACCTTGTTAGCAGGAACCCAGATTACTTCAAATTTGCATCTCAGAACCAGGCAAAATGTTGTGGGGTACTGCAACCAGAACCCACCTCCCTGCAGTGGGGTTGGAAGGTGGTGGTTCTTAACTAGGGAAACATTTATTGAGGTCTTCTGGGCCATTTTTAATCACAGGAATCATAAAACAAGCATTTACAATGCAATGTGTCTCGCATTTGCTCGAGGTAGAGCTACTAGGGCTGTAAATTGCTAACTGGACCTTTCTTGCCACACAAACTGAAAATAAAAAATAAAACAGTTGACGTAAGCAAGCAGATTGAAAGTGCTGCTGTGAGCACAAAGGCAGAGACAAAAGGAAAAATAAGTTTGCTCTCAGTCGAAGTTATCAGCAAAAGTGCAGTTATCTATGTAACAGGGCGATGGCCAAGGCAGCAACAAAACTGCCCTGAGAGACAAACGTAAAGCAGTTACCAACAAAAACAAAGGATTTTTGAAAGCCAATCCCATGAACGAGTGATAGACTTGGGCTTGGTTAAAAGCCCAGATACATACCAACACGTCAGAAAAAAGTAGTGCTTGCGTGCTGCTATGCTCAACCTAAAAAAATTGTCTTGAAAAATACTTTTGGCTGCTATAATGGTGGTCGCTTGTAGCTCAGGGAATTACAAACTATGTTGATGAAGGAAACAAAGTTAAGGTAGTATCGAGGTCTGCTTGCCTCTCTAGACACTAAGCGAAATCGGTGATCACCTTGTTGTTTAACACCACTTCCCATGGCTGTAGTAGATGTTGGCTCTGTTCATGAAACATTAACCTCTACCTCTTTATTTGACTTAGCCTCAGACACAATACGTTTCACCATTTAAATAGCCAGGAAAAGATAACATGTCTATATTTATGCATGGTTATTTCATGTTGACGCTGCTTAGGGATTTATGGACAGTGACTGACAAATTCCAAAATAGTACTCAGATAATGGACTAATAACAAGGGTGACCATCTACACAAACTACTAAAAGAGTCCTAGAAAGATCCTTAGGAAACTCCAAAGTTCTACACAATGTTATGTTAAAATAAACTGCTTCGCCCACTTCGAGAGAAAGGTTGTGGATGTGTGAAAAGGCTGCACAGAGACTATTCCATGATTTATACTACTTTTGTTGTTTCAGTTTGTACAATAAAAGATTAACACACCAGGCTTCATATTACTAAGTAAACTTACGTGGCAGAAGGTTTGAATGATGGGTTCACATGCTCTCATCAGCAATGCTTCAATCTGAATATCCTTGGGGAAAAAAGGAATTCATAAATTTACTAAACCATTTTCTCTTTTTTTTTTTTAAATAAAACATATTTCACATGTTTGGCGATATCTCTATCCACAACTGTGACTTCAGGCCACCTACAGAATTTATGTCCCCTAAAGCCTGACCGTAGTCACTAAACCTGTGTTCTAATAGTCAGACGACTTGGCAATATGTGTGAGGTGCCACTGAGCAGGAGTGGGAAGAGTTGACAACACCTATTTGAGAAGATGTTATATATTAAAACATATCAGGCACATGCTACAGGTAACACTCCAGTAAGTACATAAGGGCTAGAGCTCTAGCAAGCAAATACAAGCTTACTTCACAATAGGTTCAATGTTGCAAAACGCCAACAAATATATTGCTTACTAAATGTCTTGTGCAAGAGGTGCCGCCTCCTTACCTCAGCCTCCAGCTCAGTCATATTTCCCACAACCTCTCTGCAATCACCAGCTAAATCATCAAGGTGGTCCTGTAAACATTCTAATTCCTGTAAAAAAACAAAAATATATAAACTTTGACACTTCACACAAATTTGACCAAAGAAATTATATAGTTTACAATGTACAGTGAAGCAAAAACTCCTCGGTGAAGACAGCAGCCTACCTGTCCAGGGTCTGTCTTCTCACTGCACCATTTGCCAAGGTCAAGCATGCACTTGTCCTGGAGACCAGGATCCAGCTTCACATCAACTGCCCTCTGGTGCAAGATTCTCTGGACTTCTGCCCTACACTCTCGTGAAAGCTGTAGACAGAGACAAAAATAAGAGTAGAAGAGCAGCTGACATAATATCTTGCACATGCCCAAAGAAAACAAATACAATCCTGCTCACCCAAAAGTCAATTAGCAAGAATAGACCAGGGCTGAGATGCTCTTATCACATTGGAAACAAACAGCTTCAAAAGAGCCATCTTATCTTCTGAGCACAACCACACAAGCATGAGCTTCTACTGGAGCCAACCCCTACTAGTACTATACAAAATGTAAATAAATCACCAACTTTATATGTGTGCAAATGACAGTCTGATCACAGATTTAAAGCACAAACCTAACTGTAATCAGTCTCAAAACCATAATCAAGAAGTTACTTACCATTGGTGCACTTTTTCTGGTAGAGACTATCTATCCGCAGGTTACTCATCTTAGAATATTTCCAGTGCATTAGACTATCTGGAAAAATTTGAGCAGTACCTCTATACACCAGTAGGTGGCATAATTCTGCTCCGAATCACACTTGCAGTCGCAATGTTCATATAGGTGCCAACCCGGCGCACTGATATCTATTTCTTTTGTGATTATTTAGTATTAGTTACCCAAGCAATAAATTCCACGAGGGGAGTCTGCAAACTGGCTCAAAACAAAATGCCCTGGAGGGCGGAACAGGCACGTCAAGCTCGAAGGACCTGACCGCCCAAGCAGTAGTGCTTCATGAACATGAGGAGGTACACCCATTGACTTGGCAGACATCCAGGACAGGTACCCCACGTGTCAAGAGACATAGTAGCTTTGGCCCTGGTGGAATGGGACCGCAATCCCTCAGGGGACTGCTTTTTAGCTCATGTTTATGGCATCTTAGTGTGTAGTACACTCCATCCAGAGACTGTCCTCTTCTGCACAGCCTTGGCCTTTTTTCGCTCCAGTGACCCAGACGGAGAGGATTGTCCACTAGATGGCCTTTGGTGCTATCAATGTAAAACGAAAGAGCTCTCTTCAGGTCCAGGAGATGGAGTCTCTCCCCTTTCCTGAAGGGAAGAGGCAATTTGAAAATGGTAAGCAGAGTGATACCTTGATTGCCATGGAAAGAGGGGGTGGGGGTAGTTTTTCAGCAGGAAAGAGGTATGCACCCGAAGGACCAGTTTGTCAGGGAAAAAGCTAGTGTAATGAGGGAGAACTGACAGAAGTTGAAGCTCCTTAACCCTCCTGGACGAAGTAATGGCTAAGAGGAGAGGGGGGGGGCTGTTTTGAGAGTAGAGTTGCAGAGGGCAGCTGCATAGTGGCTCCAAGAGAGAACAAATTAGAAACGTGAGAAGGAATGGTTTCTTACCTGTAATTCCATTTCTCTCTCTCCCAGGGGCAAGCTACATGGAGGTAATAGGCACTGAAAATCGTGCCCACATCGAGAGATACAGGAGCACTTCTTCATAGTATATCTTAGGTGTAGATGTTTGCCTTTCTCAAGAAAGAAAGCCTGTAGAAACACTTAAGATTATGAAGCGTATAAGGAAGGCTACAACAGCCAAACTTCTTCAGATTGTACTTAAAAAAAAAAAAGTTGTCAAGAAACTCATACATATGTATATTTAACAATCAATACTTTGTAAAAAAAAAAAAAAAAAAAAAAAAAAAACAGTTTAAATCTCTTGCACAGATCCTTTTTTGTAAGAGAAAAGATGAAGGACAGCAGGGCAGAACAGCCCTGTAGGCTGCCATTATGTGAGAACAAAAAGGTGTCTGTGCTTTTAAAGGCGCAGAGGTCACAGTTATTCCACCATGCCCAAAAGGGGGCAGTTGCTTCAGTTCTTTTTGACTAGATGTGGCAGTGATTAATTGGTCCAACAATAGTCAGTCATGGGGGGGTTGCTACTGCTCGAACAGCCAGGTCTTCAGGAGGAGTCTCCTGAAGGTCAGTAGGTCCTTGGTCTGCCGTAGGTGGATGGGGAGGGTGTTCCAGGTCTTGGATGCAAGGTAGGAGAAAGATCTGGCACCGGTTGTTGGCCTGTGGATGCGTGGGACAGTGGTGAGGGTAGCGGAACAGAGCTGACAGTTCAGGGTGTAGAAGGTGAGACGATCATTGAGATATGCTGGTCTGACGTTGGAGTGCTTTGTGGGCGTGGGTTAGGAGTTTGAATGTGATCCTTCTGTTGACTGGAAGCCAGTGTAGGTCTCTCAGGTGGGCTGTGATATGGCTGTGGCAGGGGATGTGGAGGATGAGGCATGCAGAGGTGTTCGGTATCCGTTGCAGTCTTTTCCGGAGAGCTGCTGTGGTTCCCACGTAGACAGCGTTGCCGTAGTCCAGTCTGCTGCTGACGAAGGCCTGGGTAACCATCCTTCTGGTTTCGGTAGGGATCCACCTGTAGATTTTGCAGAGCATGCGGAGGGTGTTGAAGCAGGAGGATGAGATAGTGTTGACTTGTTGGGTCATGGAGAGCGATGAGTCAAGGATGAAACCCAGGTTGTGGGTGTGGTTCGTGGGCGATGGTGCGGCTCCCAGCGAGGGCGCCCACCAGGAGGCATCCCAAGCGGAGGTGGTGGGGCAGAGGACGAGGACCTCTGTCTTATCTGAGTTTAGTTTTATTTGACTGTTCATCCAGTTGGCGACAGCCTTCATGCCCTCGTGGAGGTTGGTTTTGGCTGTAGCGGGGTCCTTGGTGAGGGAGAGGATCAGCTGGGTGTCGTCGGCGTGAGAGATGATGTTGAGGTTATGAGATCGGACGATTTTGGTGAGCGGTGCCATGTAGACATTGAAGAGTGTAGGGCTGAGGGAGCAGCCCTGTGGTACGCCGCAGATGGTCTTGGTGGCTTCAGATAGGAATGGAGGGAGGCGGACTCTGTGTTCCGTCAGAGAGAGAGAGGAGGTGATCCAGTCCAGGGCCTTGTCGTGGATTCCTGCGTCGTGGAGCTCATCCCCACCAAAAGCGGTGGAGAAGACAGAGGAACAATCAAACGACCAAATAAAGCAAATTCATCAAGGAGGCTTGTCCTACTTGAGTGTCTGTTAGAGCATCCGAGTCCAAACAGTAGCTTTTAGTATACGTGTGAATAAATCTCCATGTAGATGCTTTCCAAATTTCAGATATAGGGACATTTCTTATCAAATCGGCAGTAGCTGCTTTGCTCCAGCAGAATGAGCCTTAGGGCCAGCAGCGAAATACTTATTGGCTTTTTGGTAGTATCGGGAGATGGATTGTTTGGAAGTGGCCATACCTGTACAGGGCCAGGCTATAATTTGCAAACAATTGATCTGATGTAAGCAAGTCTCGCGTTTTGTCTAAATAAAAAATGTAAGACTCGTCTAACATCAAGCGAGTGGAGAGTTCTTTCAGCCCGAGTGGAAGGATGCTTAAAGAAGTTTGGTAAGGAGATCGTCTGACGTCAAAATCAGAAATTACTTTTGGAAGGAATGTAGGAGCGCCCCATCACTACTTTATAGGGAAAAAAAAAAGTGTAAGGTTTTTGAGAACACAAAGCTTGGACTTCACTAACCCTAAGTATTGACACAAAGAAAATGGTTTTCCAGGAAAGATGCTGCAAGGAAGATTTGTGAATGGGTCCAAAAGGGTCCTGCATGAGACAACTATGTTGAGCTCCCAGGGAGGACGACACCTAATGGGAGGAAAAACATTTCTAACCCTTCTAAAAAAATCTTAGATAACAGGGATTTTGAAGGAAAAAAAAAAAAGGTCTGTGAAGGACATTACCTGTAGGCAGTAAGAGCTGCCTAATCAATCTTTATGGAAGAGAATTGCAAGTCAGATATTCCTAAATAGACTAAGTATGGAAGAATGATATCTTCTTGGCAGGTTACTGGGTCCACGTTCTTATTACAACACGCACTGGTATAATTGGGGAGAGCGCTGATGCAGTGGCAGCATTCTAAACTCTTGCCAAATCGACTTAACCAGTTTTAAATCACAAATCGATCCAAACTAGTTTCTGGGCCCTTTCCTCTTCACTAGAAAGTATTGGGAGTAAATACCAGTTCCTCGTTGTTTGGGAGGAACTCTCATTCTTCTGCAGAAGAGTGCTGACTTACGATCATAGCATTTGTAGATAGTGATTGAATGATTTTGGTGGTATATTCGATGGAGGACTTTGTAGGAATCTGGCTATCTATTTAGTGTACCTAATGTATGGAGATTATGCAGATAGTCCAGGAGACCCTTATTAATTTACAGGGGTTAAAATAATACTGCCAAATGCTCTTTTGTGGTAGTGTGGCCAAACAGTTTAGGCTTATCAAGGGGCAGTGCTAAACATTTATGGAACACAGTGTCAATAAATGACACTCAAGAAAAAACTCCAGATGAGTTTTAGAAAAATACAACACTTCTGTTTCAACGCCGGAAAATCTTTAAAGCAATAAAAGTACTGTTGCACAGAATTATTCACAGTGGGGTCACCAAAAACATCAATGAGCTTTTGCATGATAATGACTTTCAATCAATAAAGTACATTTACTGCATAGGGGTCTTTGCAGAAGGATCTCGTTGGGGGGCAGGGGGTTCCTATTAGTCGTAGGTTGCTACAGAGGCAAGTGTAGGAAAACCTGGCTCTTTATACGATATATCAAAAGGAAACATCTTGCAAAGAGTCCGGTGGTTCCCTTACCAGTGGACAGGGGCTTGTTCTAGTAATCCCCAGGTGCTCTTTCAGGGGGTATTGTGGCCAAGCAGCCTTCGGCTTATCAAACAGAAGTGTAAGAGATCTGCAAATACAGTCAAAAAATGAGTCTTATGACTCAATAAGGAGATCCATACAAATTTACAAAAATAACTATCATCTTTATAGATTTTTAGGCACCAGAATCCATACAATCCGATAAGTACATTTTGCAAGAAAAATCTTTACGGTTTTGAAAAGTCAACATTAAGTGCAATTTTTGGAAGATTCAATATTATGCTATGGAAGAAAAACAAATACGGCAAATAGGTATAGTACAGTGACCTACGAGACCAATCTCCTGGACCTAAGCATTGGGGGCATGTGGCAGGACCACACCAACAGGTCTCAACAGGCAGCACTGAGGTGGAAGGGTGCGGAGGTGCAGTACAGCGTTGGGTGTCCAATGTTAGTCAATGGGGATCGGTCCAGTTTAAAAGATGTTGCATGTTTGGACGGAGTCCATTCGAGGAGAACCAACAGTTGGGTTCAAGTCTCGAGATGTTCGGGGATGTGGAAACATCTTACGTCCTTCTCCATGGACCAGCGGCAATAGGTGTAGAGGTGTCCTGAGATTTCAGGTATTCTCCAGTGGGAGCACTCGCAGTTGAGGGGGCCTATAGCCAGAGGCTGCTGGCAGCGTCGGGGAGTCTACAGTGGGCAAGTCCAAGGTGGGCTCTGTCTCTAGAAGGCTGGGGGTCCACATTGGCACTGTTGGCCCACTTCAACTCTGGATAGCCTGCACGGGTGCAGTACTGCTTTCTGGTGACAGGTTTTTGCAGTTCGGAGGCCTCTCAGATCTCTTTGGGTGCTTGCAAGATGCAGGAAAGCAGTGCCGCTGCTCCACAGGAATTCCTGGGTCTGAGTTGCAGGCAGACCTCCCAAGCGTTTTTAGAGGTGCAGTAGCTT
The DNA here is from genome assembly GCF_031143425.1 of Pleurodeles waltl. NCBI lineage: Eukaryota > Metazoa > Chordata > Amphibia > Caudata > Salamandridae > Pleurodeles > Pleurodeles waltl. The sequence goes on from NC_090451.1 coordinate 537,066,726, forward strand.
GGAGGACAAGCCGACTTTGGTACAAATCTGCAGGAACAGCAGACAGGCATGCAGCGCTGGGGCCAAGTCAGGTGTTTCCTCAGTCTTTGCTTTTGTGGCTCGTCAGTGTTCTTCATCAGTCAGCAGGAATCTGCTTTTCTGATGCCACAAGCTCCCCCAAGTACTGAATTTAGGGGCGTTTAGGGAAGTGTAGATGTAGGAAAGTGCCTCTTTCGACATGATTATCGCCCACTTTTTGCCTAGTATCTGATGTGCTTTCGACTGAAAGTGCACTGTGTTCCTGCTAACCATGTCCCCAGTGCCAGATCTTTCCCAAAAGTGCAAGGTTGTTACCCCACCTGGCAAACCCTTTACCACTCTCTAGGGCCTGGAGTAATAAAGAGGGTACCTAAGGGCTCCAGCATGAATTGTGTCACTTTAAAGGATCCCTCACCGAGCACATCACAGGATGCCATTGCAGGCTGCATGTCTCGGTGCAGACAAAAGTGAAAACAAGACATTGTACACAGCCTGTGGGCCATGTCTCCTAATACTGCATGCAATATATCCAAGTCACCCCTCTAGCAGGCCTTACAGCCCTAAGGCAGGAGGTGCATTCTATTATATGTGAGGGCATATCTGCACAACCAGATATGCTCCTGCTATGTCTTTGTTAATTCTCAGACAGTACGTGACCAGCGAAGCCATTTTAATGCATGTGCGGGACACTGGTCAGTACCAGTTCCCCAGCTACCTGATGGCTTCACTGAAAATAGGGATGTTCAGTATCAAACATCTCTTATTTGTGAACCCACACTGATGTCAGTGTTGGATTTACCAATACTTGCACCCATTGGGCACCTTACAGGTGCCCCCTGAAACCTTACCAGACTCTGGGGTGCTCATGTACTGGTTTCTACCAGTCTGCCACCCGAGACACTATTCTGCACCCTAGGGTGAGAGCCTTCTCTCAGGAGGCTCAGAAATAAATCCTGCCTGGGAAGACTGTCTAACAACCCCTCCTCCCACAGGATGACCTGTTGATTAGCCTTCCGAAGGCAGCAAGACTCAAAGGGCTGTTGCCTTTGAAATGTGAATCTGGCTCCCTCCCACAAGGAGAGGAAGCCACCCCCACCCCCTGTCCAGAGCTCATTTGGCACCTGGACAGGTAAGAAAATTAGCTAGTCAGGTAGGCGCGTCACGTCCAGGCTAGTACCACCCCTAAGGGGGGGCTACTGCGAGGTGGACACAATTTTTGATACGTAGCAATCTTTGCGATGGCATACTTAGGAATTCTGGGACAGGTTTATGCCCACTTCTCACAGGAAATGGTCATATAAGGGGCATAGTGACTAGAAGGGTCAGTAGTCCATTGGCTACTACCTTACACACCCCTAATGCCCTAAATTCAGTATTTAAAGGAGCCCCAGGTACCAAAGAAGCAGATCCTGATGACTTAACAAGACCAAGGACACCAAAAGAGCCGCAACATCAGAAGGAGAAAAGAAGCAGCTAACTTGGTACAACCCAGCTAGCCTGTGTGTGTTCCTCACCGAATGTGCACCAAAGTCAACTCGTCCTGCAGTTGTAATTCCAGAAACCTAGGAGGGCTGTCTGCCTTCGAAAAAGACTCAAGACCTCCCATGAACAACAGCAGACCTGTTATCCAACCAAGATATGCAGAGGCCCCTGGGAGCATCTGAGTGGTCAGAACATGAGGTGACGTCAGTGACCTGCTCTGAGAGGGGGTTGGTCACTCTGTATGGTGACCCCGTTAGGGCTATTTAGGGACTCCCTTGGGGGGTGGGTCCTCAGACTCAACATGTGTAGGAAAGTAGCCTCTTTCTAGCCACTTTTGGCCTGCTTCAGTGTGTCTGTGTTCACTGGGATCCTGCTAACCAGGACACCAGTGATTATGCTCTCTCCTTTAAATTTGTTTGCTGGTAACATTTCATCCCACAATCGGCATACTGGTGCCCCCATGTAAGCCCCTAGTAAATGGTACCTAGGTACCCAGGTCATATGGTCTGCAGCAGTTACTCTGCCACTCATAGGGAGCCCATGCAAAAGGTTCTGAAGGCCTGCCATTGCAGTCTGCGTGAACCGGGCGCATGCATCTGTTCACTATAGGTCACTGAACCAGGTCACTATAAGTCACCCCTTTGGCAGGCCCTCTCAGCCCAGATGGCAGGGTGCATGTACCAATGTGTGAGGGCACCCCTGCACTAGCAGAGGTGCCCCCACAAACTCCAGTCCCATTTTCCTGGACTTCGTGAGTGCGGGATGCCATTTTACGCATGTACTGGACATAGGTCACTACCAATGTCCAGCTACATAATGTTAACTCCGAACCTAGGCATGTTTGGTATCAAACATGTCAATCATCCCCCAATACTTTAGAAGACCCCCAGCATTGCTCCTACAGCCTTCTGATGTTTTCCAGGCAGCCGCAGCTGCTGCCACCTCAGACAGGTGTCTGCTCTCCTGTTGCTTGAGCAGCTCAAGCACAAGAAGGCAGAACAAAGGATTTCCTTTGGGAGAGGGCTGTTGCACCCTCTCCATTTGGAAATGGGGATACTGAACATGGGAGAGGTAGCCTCCAAAAGCCAGTGGTATGCTTTGAAAGGCATATTTGGTGCCCTCTGTGCATAAACCCACTGTAAGGAAATGCCTCCTTGGCATGGTTGCCCCCTGACTTTTTGCCTTTGCTGATGCTATGTTTACAATTGAAAGTGTGCTGAGGCCTGCTAACCAGGCCCCAGCACCAGTGTTCTTTCCCTAACCTGTACTTTTGTATCCACAATTGGCAGACCCTGGCATCCAGATAAGTCCCTTGTAACTGGTACTTCTAGTACCAAGGGCCCTGATGCCAAGGAAGGTCTCTAAGGGCTGCAGCATGTCTTATGCCACCCTGGAGACCTCTCACTCAGCACAGACACACTGCTTGCCAGCTTGTGTGTGCTAGTGAGGACAAAACGAGTAAGTCGACATGGCACTCCCCTCAGGGTGCCATGCCAGCCTCTCACTGCCTATGCAGTATAGGTAAGACACCCCTCTAGCAGGCCTTACAGCCCTAAGGCAGGGTGCACTATACCATAGGTGAGGGTACCAGTGCATGAGCATGGTACCCCTACAGTGTCTAAACAAAACCTTAGACATTGTAAGTGCAGGGTAGCCATAAGAGTATATGGTCTGGGAGTCTGTCAAACACGAACTCCACAGCACCATAATGGCTACACTGAAAACTGGGAAGTTTGGTATCAAACTTCTCAGCACAATAAATGCACACTGATGCCAGTGTACATTTTATTGCAAAATACATCCCAGAGGGCACCTTAGAGGTGCCCCCTGAAACTTAACCGACTATCTGTGTAGGCTGACTAGTTCCAGCAGCCTGCCACACTAGAGACATGTTGCTGGCCCCATGGGGAGAGTGCCTTTGTCACTCTGAGGCCAGTAACAAAGCCTGCACTGGGTGGAGATGCTAACACCTCCCCCAGGCAGGAGCTGTAACACCTGGCGGTGAGCCTCAAAGGCTCACCCCTTTGTCACAGCACCGCAGGACACTCCAGCTAGTGGAGTTGCCCGCCCCCTCCGGCCCGGCCCCCACTTTTGGCGGCAAGGCCGAAGAAAATAATGAGAATAACAAGGAGGAGTCACTGGCCAGTCAGGACAGCCCCTAAGGTGTCCTGAGCTGAGGTGACTAACTTTTAGAAATCCTCCATCTTGCAGATGGAGGATTCCCCCAATAGGGTTAGGATTGTGACCCCCTCCCCTTGGGAGGAGACACAAAGAGGGTGTACCCACCCTCAGGGCTAGTAGCCATTGGCTACTAACCCCCCAGACCTAAACACGCCCTTAAATTTAGTATTTAAGGGCTACCCTGAACCCTAGAAAATTAGATTCCTGCAAACTACAAGAAGAAGGACTGCCTAGCTGAAAACCCCTGCAGAGGAAGACCAGAAGACGACAACTGCCTTGGCTCCAGAAACTCACCGGCCTGTCTCCTGCCTTCCAAAGAACTCTGCTCCAGCGACGCCTTCCAAGGGACCAGCGACCTCTGAATCCTCTGAGGACTGCCCTGCTTCGAAAAAGACAAGAAACTCCCGAGGACAGCGGACCTGCTCCAAAAAGACTGCAACTTTGTTTCAAGGAGCAGCTTTAAAGACCCTGCAACTCCCCGCAAGAAGCGTGAGACATGCAACACTGCACCCGGCGACCCCGACTCGGCTGGTGGAGAACCAACACCTCAGGGAGGACCCCCGGACTACTCTCCGACTGTGAGTACCAAAACATGTCCCCCCTGAGCCCCCACAGCGCCGCCTACAGGGGGAATCCCGAGGCTTCCCCTGACCGCGACTCTCTGAAACCTAAGTCCCGACGCCTGGAAAAGACCCTGCACCCGCAGCCCCCAGGACCTGAAGGACCGGACTTTCACTGGAGAAGTGACCCCCAGGAGTCCCTCTCCCTTGCCCAAGTGGAGGTTTCCCCGAGGAAGCCCCCCCTTGCCTGCCTGCAGCGCTGAAGAGATCCGTTGATCTCTCATAGACTAACATTGCAAACCCGACGCTTGTTTCTACACTGCACCCGGCCGCCCCCGCGCTGCTGAGGGTGAAATTTCTGTGTGGGCTTGTGTCCCCCCCGGTGCCCTACAAAACCCCCCTGGTCTGCCCTCCGAAGACGCGGGTACTTACTTGCAAGCAGACCGGAACCGGGGCACCCCCTTCTGTCCATTCTAGCCTATGCGTTTTGGGCACCACTTGGAACTCTGCACCTGACCGGCCCTGAGCTGCTGGTGTGGTGACTTTGGGGTTGCTCTGAACCCCCAACGGTGGGCTACCTTGGACCAAGAACTGAACCCTGTAAGTGTCTTACTTACCTGGTAAAACTAACAAAAACTTACCTCCCCCAGGAACTGTGAAAATTGCACTGTGTCCACTTTTGAAATAGCTATTTGTGAATAACTTGAAAAGTATACATGCAATTGAAATGATTCAAAGTTCCTAATGTACTTACCTGCAATACCTTTCAAACAAGATATTACATGTTAAATTTGAACCTGTGGTTCTTAAAATAAACTAAGAAAAGATATTTTTCTATAACAAAACCTATTGGCTGGATTTGTCTCTGAGTGTGTGTACCTCATTTATTGTCTATGTGTATGTACAACAAATGCTTAACACTACTCCTTGGTTAAGCCTACTGCTCGACCACACTACCACAAAATAGAGCATTAGTATTATCTATTTTTACCACTATTTTACCTCTAAGGGGAACCCTTGGACTCTGTGCATGCTATTCCTTACTTTGAAATAGCACATACAGAGCCAACTTCTTACACCCACCTACACCAGTTCAGGGACCTCCAGTCCCTGCTCTGGAACGAAACTGGACAATGGAAAGGGGAGTGACAAATCCCCTGTCCATCACCACTCCAGGGGTGGTGCCCAGAGCTCCTCCTGGGGGTCCCTGGGTTTTGTCATCTTGAATCCAAGGTTGGACGGAAACTCTAGGAGCATCTGAGTGGAGAGGTCAGGCAGGTGACGTCAGAGCCCCCTCCTGATAGGTTGTCACAAAGCTAGGTGACCGCCCTCCACCCTCCCCTTCAGGGTTTCTCTTTTGGGTAGTACACAGATTCAGCTTGCAAGACTCCAGGAGGATTCCTCTGCATCCCTTACTTCAATTTCTGACCAAAGAAACTACATCTGGACTCTCCATGACCCGACAATCTGCAACAACGAAGACTTTGCCTGCCTACCTACCTAGTTTCTACAGCTCTTTTCAGCTTTTGCAACATTTCCCCAGGCATGCATCCTCGGAGTACAGCCTGTCTTCAGTCTGCACAGGATAGAAGAAGGAATCTCCCTTGGAGTGAAGAAGTCACTCCCCTGCACATGCAGGCATCAACAGCAACGATGACCGGCTCCGTGGATCCCCTCTCCTGCAGAGTTGCGTGGATCCTGCAACACAGGTGGTGGTCAGAAGTGGTACAGATGGTCCTCTCTACCAGCTGTCCAACTTTGGTGGCGGTAAGCCCTTGCCTTCCCACGCAGGACAGTACCCAATCCACAAAGAAGACTCTTCTGCAACTTTGTTTCCACAGCTCCTGCTAGCTTTGCAACATTTCCCCGGCTGTGCATCCTCGAGACAGCAACTTTTCAGCCTACATAAGAAGAAGGAGGAATCTCCCTTGGAGTGAAGGAGTCACTCCCCTGCACGCGTAGGCACCTACTGCAACGATGACCTGCTGCGTGGATCTCCCCTCATCCTGAGCTGCGTGGATCCTGCATCACAGGTGGTAGTCCAGAGCAGTAGTCTTGGTCTTCTCTGCCAGCTGTCCAACTTTAGTGGAGGTAACCCTTGCCTTCCCACGCAGGACAGTACCCCATGCCCTGCGTCCTTTGCAGGTGCCAAAGCTTGTTGGCACTTTCTCCAAGGGGTCTCTTCATGCATCGTGTAGCTCCGGCTTCCAGCATTCCATCCTGCGACGCACAGCTCCCCGAGTGGCACTCCTGCAGCGTGGGACTCCTTTTCGTACTGCTGCGTAGGCTCCATTTGCCCCTTCTGCATCCTCATCCTGTGGGACTCCTGCGAGTGCTGCTTGTGCTTCTGTGGGCTCTCTGCGACACTGAGGTCCCCCTCTAACTCCCTCCCTTGTGTTGAGTCCTCCTGGCCTTGCTGGTCCCCGGCAGCACCACTTTTTGCCAACTGCGAGTTTTGCTTGTGCCAAGGCTTGTTGGTGGAATCCAGACAAGTTAACCCAAATGCAGTGCTGACTCTTCTTACTCACTGTCGACCAATTCCTGCAGCCTCAGCTTGGTGGATCGGGGATCCTGCTCCCACTGGACTCTGCTGTGTCTTCGGGACTTGGTCTCCTCTTTCCACAGGTCTTCCGCTTCAGGAATCCACCACTGGTTTCTTACAGTCATCTTTGGGTTTTGCCTTTCTCTTCTTTTCTTCTAAGTGGGTGATCTAGTAATTTACTCTTTCCTGGTCGCTGTGGGGTGTTGCGGTATGTAGTTTTGTGCTTTCCTGGTACCCCCAACACTCCTCTAAAAACTCCACTTACCTAGGTGGGGGTCTGACGCTTACATTCAATTTCTTTAGTATATGGTTTGTGCTCCCCCAGGGTCACTGTAGGAAGTTGGCTCTGTATGTGCTATTTCAAAGTAAGGAATAGCATGCACGGAGTCCAAGGGTTCTCCTTAGAGGTAAAATAGTGGTAAAAATAGATAATACTAATGCTCTATTTTGTGGTAGTGTGGTCGAGCAGTAGGCTTATCCAAGGAGTAGTGTTAAGCATTTGTTGTACATACACATAGACAATAAATGAGGTACACACACTCAGAGACAAATCCAGCCAATAGGTTTTGTTATAGAAAAATATATTTTCTTAGTTTATTTTAAGAACCACAGGTTCAAATTTAACATGTAATATCTTGTTTGAAAGGTATTGCAGGTAAGTACATTAGGAACTTTGAATCATTTCAATTGCATGTATACTTTTCAAGTTATTCACAAATAGCTATTTTAAAAGTGGACAGTGCAATTTTCACAGTTCCTGGGGGAGGTAAGCTTTTGTTAGTTTTACCAGGTAAGTAAGACACTTACAGGGTTCAGTTCTTGGTCCAAGGTAGCCCACCGTTGGGGGTTCAGAGCAACCCCAAAGTTACCACACCAGCAGCTCAGGGCCGGTCAGGTGCAGAGTTCAAAGTGGTGCCCAAAACGCATAGGCTTCAATGGAGAGAAGGGGGTGCCCCGGTTCCAGTCTGCCAGCAGGTAAGTACCCGCGTCTTCGGAGGGCAGACCAGGGGGGTTTTGTAGGGCACCGGGGGGGGGGGGGGGGGGGGGGGACACAAGCCCACACAGAAATTTCACCCTCAGCGGCGCGGGGGCAGCCGGGTGCAGTGTTAGAACAAGCGTCGGGTTCGCAATGGAAGTCAATGAGAGATCAAGGGATCTCTTCAGCGCTGCAGGCAGGCAAGGGGGGGCTTCCTCGGGGAAACCTCCACTTGGGCAAGGGAGAGGGACTCCTGGGGGTCACTTCTGCAGTGAAAGTCCGGTCCTTCAGGTCCTGGGGGCTGCGGGTGCAGGGTCTTTTCCAGGCGTCGGGACTTAGGTTTCAGAGAGTCGCGGTCAGGGGAAGCCTCGGGATTCCCTCTGCAGGCGGCGCTGTGGGGGCTCAGGTTTTGGTACTCACAGTCGTAGAGTAGTCCGGGGGTCCTCCCTGAGGTGTTGGTTCTCCACCAGCCGAGTCGGGGTCGCCGGGTGCAGTGTTGCAAGTCTCACGCTTCTTGCGGGGAGATTGCAGGGTTCTTTAAAGCTGCTCCTTTGGATAAAGTTGCAGTCTTTTTGGAGCAGGTCCGCTGTCCTCGGGAGTTTCTTGTCGTCGTCGAAGCAGGGCAGTCCTCAGAGGATTCAGAGGTCGCTGGTCCCTTTGGAAGGCGTCGCTGGAGCAGAGTTCTTTGGAAGGCAGGAGACGGGCCGGTGAGTTTCTGGAGCCAAGGCAGTTGTTGTCTTCTGGTCTTCCTCTGCAGGGGTTTTCAGCTAGGCAGTCCTTGTTGTTGCAGGAATCTAAATTCTAGGTTCAGGGAGAGCCCTTAAATACTAAATTTAAGGGCGTGTTTAGGTCTGGGGGGTTAGTAGCCAATGGCTACTAGCCCTGAGGGTGGGTACACCCTCTTTGTGCCTCCTCCCAAGGGGAGGGGGTCACAATCCTAACCCTATTGGGGGAATCCTCCATCTGCAAGATGGAGGATTTCTAAAAGTTAGAGTCACCTCAGCTCAGGACACCTTAGGGGCTGTCCTGACTGGCCAGTGACTCCTCCTTGTTATTCTCATTATTTTCTCCGGCCTTGCCGCCAAAAGTGGGGGCCGGGGCCGGAGGGGGCGGGCAACTCCACTAGCTGGAGTGTCCTGCGGTGCTGTGACAAAGGGGTGAGCCTTTGAGGCTCACCGCCAGGTGTTACAGCTCCTGCCTGGGGGAGGTGTTAGCATCTCCACCCAGTGCAGGCTTTGTTACTGGCCTCAGAGTGACAAAGGCACTCTCCCCATGGGGCCAGCAACAGGTCTCTAGTGTGGCAGGCTGCTGGAACCAGTCAGCCTACACAGATAGTCGGTTAAGTTTCAGGGGGCACCTCTAAGGTGCCCTCTGTGGTGCATTTTACAATAAAATGTACACTGGCATCAGTGTGCATTTATTGTGCTGAGAAGTTTGATACCAAACTTCCCAGTTTTCAGTGTAGCCATTATGGTGCTGTGGAGTTCATGTAAAACCGACTCCCAGACCATATACTCTTATGGCTACCCTGCACTTACAATGTCTAAGGTTTTGCTTAGACACTGTAGGGGTACAGTGCTCATGCACTGGTACCCTCACCTATGGTATAGTGCACCCTGCCTTAGGGCTGTAAGGCCTGCTAGAGGGGTGTCTTACCTATACTGCATAGGCAGTGAGAGGCTGGCATGGCACCCTGAGGGGAGTGCCATGTCGACTTACTCATTTTGTTCTCACTAGCACACACAAGCTGGTAAGCAGTGGGTCTGTGCTGAGTGAGGGGTCTCTAGGGTGGCATAATACATGCTGCAGCCCTTAGAGACCTTCCCTGGCATCAGGGCCCTTGGTACTAGAGGTACCAGTTACAAGGGACTTATCTGGATGCCAGGGTGTGCCAATTGTGGAATCAAAAGTACAGGTTAGGGAAAGAACACTGGTGCTGGGGCCTGGTTAGCAGGCCTCAGCACACTTTCAATTCAAAACATAGCATCAGCAAAGGCAAAAAGTCAGGGGGTAACCATGCCAAGGAGGCATTTCCTTACAGTCACCATTCTCTATTGTGTTTGACATTGCTTGGCACTGTTTTCAAACTATTCTTATGCTTATTTCTAGCACTAGTGTATACATCTTATGTATTACTTACCTCCTAAGGGAGCATTGCATCTAGAGGATTTTTGGTGTGGTGTTACCATAATAAAGATACTTTATTATGGTAACACTGTGTGGTTTCTTACATGTGTTTAAGTGCTGTGTGCCTACAGTGGTATTGCATAAGCTTTGCATGTCTCCTAGATAAGCCTTGGCTGCTCATCCACAGCTACCTCTAGAGAACCTGGCTTCTAGACACTGCCTACATTTCACTAATAGGGGATACCTGGACCTGTAGAAGGTGTAAGTACCTTAGGTACCCACTACACACCAGGCCAGCTTCATACAACATGCAAGACTCCACCAGGACTCCTCTGCATCGTTTACTTCTGCTACTGGCCACTGGAACCACAAATGGACACTTCAGGAATCAACAAGACTGCAACTCCCTAGACAACCTCGCCATGGAACATTGTTTCCCTGGCTCCTTCCAGCAACTGCAACAATTCCCTATCTGTGCATCCTCTGGGGTCTGCAAAATTTCAGCTGCACCAAGAAGCAAGACGGAATCTCCCTTGGAGTGAAGTCACTTCCCTGCATCTGCAGGCACCTACAGCAACAACGTGTGGCTGCTTGGATCTGCTCTCCTCTGGAACTGTGTGGATCCAGCATCACAGGTGGTGGTCTAGAGTGGTCCCATTGGTCCTCTCTGCCCGCTGTCCAACTTGGGAGAAGGTGAGCCCTTTCCTCTCCTTGCAGGACAGAACCCCAGTGCACTGCATCTCTTGCAGCAACCAAGGCTTGTTGTCTCCTGCTCCAAGGGATCTTCAGGCTCTGAGTAGACCCAGCCTCCAGCAGTTCATCCTGCCAAGAACATTCTCTCCTGTGCTGCTCCAGCGACATGGGACTCCTCTCCATATGTGCTGATTGGGCCTCACTGCAACTTACTGTACCTGTTGCCTGTGGGGGCTGCAACTGCTTCTGCCGACTGCAGAGGGTCAGCCCGGACTACCCTCCAAGGGTCGAGTCTGCAGAACCTTGCTGGTCATCTTCAGCCTTGCAACTCTTCTTTTGCATCCCTTTGCCAAGGCTTGTTGGTGATTCTCCTCACCACTGACCACCTGCAACCTGGCAATCGACATGAGACATCTGCACAGCTCAAAAACTCCTCTGCAGCTTCTGGGCTCCACAGTGGATATTCTCATTGCCGCCATTGACCCGGATCTTCATCCACAGAAGGGTGGGTAGTGGCTCCTGCCTCGACTGGGCACTCCATCGTGGACTGGACTCTGCTGCCTTCTTCCATAATCCACTTTTGGGTTCCTCTGGTCTGGCCCGGTTCTTACACAATCCATTTTCTAAGTCCTCTTGTTAGTCCTTGGGAAGACCAGGTACTTACCTCTGCTATCCTGGTCACGGGGGGGGGGGTTCACTAAGGTACTCACCTTTTGGGGTCCAGAGCTCTCCCAGCTCTCCTCATCCTTGGGTGGGGGACTTCCCTTCGCATTCCACTATTTTAGTATATGGTTTGGCCCTCCCCTAGGAGATATATATATATATAAATAAATGTTCCTTACCCAGTAGACTGACTTCTCCCTGAGGCACGGGACTGAGTGACTCCTCCTCTCGCTGATACTGCACATGGGCATCGAGTCCTTTGTTAGATTGTTTTCCCGCAGGAGGGTGAAGTAAAGTGTTTATGTACATATACAGTAAAGAAATGAGATGTCCATCCAATGTATATACATATTTACAATATATACTCCTACAACAGCCTCAGACTTTCACGGAGGAGGGAGGGTGCATGTGTATCTACAGCACTACATACCATAAACAGATGTCTACTGGGTAAGTAATATTTTCTGTTCTATGGCATGTGTAGTTGTAGACACACATGCTCTGCATAGACTATAAAGCAGTCCCCTCCTAAAGGAAGTGGTGGCTGCCCTGCAGGAGTTGGAGTAGTTTGAAATAGTGTTTTAAGCACTGCCTGTCCAATGTTTGCTTGTTGGCGAGATAACACATCAACACAGTAGTGTTTAGTAAATGTGTGGTGTAGACACACATGCTCTGCATAGACTATAAAGCAGTCCCCTCCTAAAGGAAGTGGTGTCTGCCCTGCAGGAGTTGGAGTAGTTTGAAATAGTGTTTTAAGCACTGCCTGTCCAATGTTTGCTTGTTGGCGAGATAACACATCAACACAGTAGTGTTTAGTAAATGTGTGGTGTAGACCATGTGGCTGCTTTACATACATCTGCCATTGGTATATTTCCTAAAAATGCCACTGAAGCACCTTTCTTCCTAGTGGAATGTGCTTTAGGAGTTACTAGTAACTGTCTTTTAGCTTTAAGATAGCAAGTTTGAAGACATGTTACTATCCATCTGGCTAATCCACATTTTGAAATAGTATTACCTTTGTGAGGCTGCTGAAATGCCACAAATTGTTGCTTAGATTTCCTGAAACTTTTTTCTTCTATCTATATAGTACATGAAAGCTATTTTAACATCAAGGGTGTGAAGAGCTCTTTCAGCAACTGAATCTGGCTGTGGAAAGAAGACTGGCAATTCCAGTGACTGATATGAAATGGTGAAACCACTTTTGGTAGGAATTTAGGATTTGTCCTAAGAATTATTTTATTTTTGTAAATTTGAGAGAAAGGTTATTCTAGAGTTAATGCTTGAATTTCACTAACTCTTCTTAAAGAAGTGATTACTACTAAGAAGGCAACCGTCCATGAAAAAAACTGAAGAGGGCAAAAATGCATGGGTGCAAATGGTGAACCCCTAAGTCTTGTGAGTGCAATGTTAAGATTCCCGACAGGAGCTGATGGAGCTCCAGGTGGAATAATCCTTTTAAGACCCTTCATAAAAGCCTTTATAACGCGAATCCTGAACAGGGAAGTATGCTGTCTGTTTTAGAGGTAAGTAGCTATTGCTGTTAAATGGATTCTAATACAGCAGTATGCAACAATTGCTTTTTTCTAAGTGTAACAAATAGCAAATAATATCCCGTACTGAAGCTTTAACTGGGTTAATGGTTTTGGGCTGACAGTACTAAAAACGCTTCCATTTAGCTGCATAACACTGTCTAGTTGTAGGGTGGAGTGTTTCCTTTAGAATATCCACATATTAAGATGTAAGCTTTAAGTAGCCAAATTCTATGACTTCAGGAGCCAAATCACCTGGTGAGTATACTGGGATTGAGTCAAAAGATCTGGTCTGTTTGGTAGTTTGTGATGTGGTACTACAGACAGATCCTACAGGGTTCTGTACCAATGTTGATGTGCCCAGGTAGAAGCTACGAGTATCATGGTGAGCAAGGTGTGACTGATCTTGTTGATGAGAAATGGAATTAGTGGGAGAGGTGGAAAAGCGTAAGCAAATATCCTCGACCAACTGATCCATAGAGCATTACTTTTGGATTGGGGGTGTGGGTACCTGGCTGCGAAGTTTTGGCACTTTACGTTTTCTCTTGTGGTGAAATGGTCTATGTCTGGCGTACCCCTCATTTGGAATACTGTTGAATCACGGGTGGGTGAATCCCCAATTCTTATATTTGTTGCTGCGCCCTGCTTAAGAGGTCTGGCTAGTTGATTGTGTATCCCTGGCATATGCTCTGCCAGTAATTGAATCCGATTGTGAATTGCCCATTTCCAAATTGTCTGTGCTAAAGGGACAATTGATATGAGTGCTCCCCTCACCCCTGTTTTTTGCAGATAATACATTGCCGGTCATTTTGTCTGTCCTTATTAACACTGTCTTGTGGGGGGGGATTTGTGTCTGAAAAGCTTGGAGTGCTAGGAACACTGGTAGTAATTCCAAGTGAATGTGATAAGTTTGGTGGATTGAGTCCCATTCCCCTTGTATAGTGAGGTTGTTGAGATGAGCTACCCAACCTATCACTGATGCATCTGTTGTGATTATGGTCTGGGGCACAGGGTCCTGAAAGGACCGCCCCGTTAATAGCTTGGTATGATTCCATCATTGCAGAGTTATAAGTCTGGTAGTCCAACAACACTAGATCCTGAATTGGACCCTGTGCCAGAGACCATTGTTAAGACACTGTTGTGGTAGCCTAATGTGCAGTCTTGCATTGGGTACTATTGTTATGCATGATGCCATAATTCCCAATAGTTTCATCATCAACTTTACTGTATAAGTGTGGCTGTATTGTAGTTGAGGTGAGACTGTGAAATGCTTGAATCCTCACTGGGTTGGGTTTGCTAATCCTGATGGAGTGTTCCGCATCTCGGGGCAATTCTGTTGTATATGTGTGCCGGCTGCACGTGAATTTTTTTTATAAATGATTGTGAAACCTAGATTGTGTAGGATGTCTACTGTGTACGTTGTTGACCGATTTGAAACGTACTGGCTTTTATGAGCCAGTCATCCAGATATGGGAAGGCATGCATGTGTTATCTTCTGAGGAATGCTGCAACCACTGCTAGGCATTTGGTGAATACCCTTGGTGCCGTTGTTACCCCGAATGGTAGCACTTTGAATTGGTGGTGCTTTCCTGGTATAAAAATCTTAGATATTTTTGATGTGCTGGATGTATTGAAATATGGAAATAAGCATCTTTGAGATCTAATGCAGTCCTGTAATCCTGTTTTTGTAGTAGGGAAATTATGCCTTTTAGAATGACCATATGAAAGTGTTCTGGAAGGATGTATAGATTGAGGGGTCTGAGATCTAAAATTGATTGGTCTGAGAGTACCATCTTTCTTTGGTATGAGGAAGTATAGTGAATATAATCCGGACCCCTATTGGGATATAGGTACCATCTTCTATGGCACCTTGGAGTAGTGGTGATTGTACCTCCTGTTTTAATAAATTGAGATGGTTCAGAGTAAGTTTGTGTGAACGAGGGAGAATGTTTGGTGGAGCAGAGATGAGTTCTAGACAATAGCCATGTTGGATAACTGATAGAACCCATTAATCTGTAGTAATGTTTTGCCATTGTGGGTAAACGTTTTCCAGTCTTCCTCCCACAGGAGATGTATGCTCTGTATGGATGTGTAGGAAGTCACTGTTTTGTTGAGGTACCTCTTGGAGCGGTTAATTTACCTCTTCCTCTATATTTCCTCTGAATGAGCCTCTAAAGGAATCTCTGTTGTAGAAGTGTGGCTCTTCTTTATGTTGAGATGTGGCTGATTATGTGTTTGATGATTTCAAACCACCCCTAAACTGTGGCCTACGAAAAGTCCCAAGAGTAGGTATAGTGTGTAACGCTATCCATAGCTTTAGCTGTCTCGGAGTCCTTTTTGAGTTTCTCTATTGTGGCATGAAAATCTAGCCCAAATAAATGTTGTTTATTAAAGGTCATATTTAATCCTGCTTGTTGTAACTCTGGCTTAAAACCTGAAGCCCTTAGCCATGCATGTTTTCTAGTGATGATGCTGGTGTTGACACCCCTTGCTGCTGTATCCGCTGCATCTATAGTGGATCAGATTTGGTTATTGGAAATAGCCTGCCCTTCCACTACTACTTGTTCCCTTTTTTGATGCTCTGGGGGAAGATACTGCAACCAGTCTTCCATTTGATCCCAATGAGCTCTATCATACCTTGCAAGGAGTGCTTGAGAGTTTGCAATCCTCCCATGGTTAGCAGCTTGAGTTGCCACTCTTACCTGCTGCATCAAATTTGCAACTTTTTGTCTGAGGGGGAGCATCCCCTGTAGACTGGCTATTGGTTCGCTTTCTCGATGTACTGACCTCCATATAGTCAGGTGGTAGTTGTGTTCTAATAAAAACTGGACCAGAGGGTGCAGGTTTATATTTTTGTATCCACCCTGGGTGTAATAATTCTGGATTTTACTGGTTCTTTAAAAAATATCTTCTGCATGTTTAAGCATGCCTGCGAGTACAGGGAGACACTGATACTCTTTATGAGTAGACATTAAGGTGTTAAATAAAAAAATCACCTTTAATGGGATCTGTATTTAATTGTACATTATGAAACAGAATATACAAAATCAAAAAAGCAAAAAAAGGTACTACTCAGAATTCAAAATGCTAAATCTACAACCAAGGAATTTTATAAAATTCTCAATGAATTTCGAAAACCTACATACTTGGAAGGAGTCATCCCACTACTCAAGATTTCACAAACAAACTGGCAACTCATTACACAACCAAGGCAGATACATTGGACTCCTATTTAAAACAGAAGAAAACCATTAGCACCAACCCCTTTCCTAAAATACCCTCTAAGGATAAACCAACCCAGCCTCTACAGTCCTTCCAACAAATATCCCAAGGTGAATTTATGGATTTGGTCAAAGAAAGCAGGCCTTCCGGTTGCCCTTCTGACCCTGGTCCACCACAAATCTTCAAGAACATTCTTTTATCTACTTCTGCTGCCACAACTGTAAGAAGAATCATCAACAACTCTTTAACTACAGGAACTTTGCCTGTAGACCTGAAAAAGGCATACATACGACCATTATTAAAGAAAACAAACCTAGACCCGCAGGACCCCAACAACTACAGATCAATCACAAACAGACCTTTCATGGGTAAACTGATAGAAAGAGCAGCATTCGCCCAGATGTCACAATTCATTGAACAAAATTCTATACTTTAGGACGTCCAAACTGGATTGCGCCCAGGAAGAGGCACTGAATCGGCACTCATAGCAATCTGGGATGATCTTAAAAGCACAGTTGACCGCAATGGAGTTGCTGCACTACTTCTCTTGGACCTCTCGGCTGCCTTTGATACGGTTGACCATGACACCCTAATTCAAAGGCCCTAAGAAGCTAGCATACAAGGGACTGCTCTAGACTGGATTACTTCCTATCTTCAAAAAAGATTTAATATCATCTACTCGCCTCCCCCCCCTTGTCCAAACCCTACCTCACAAAAGCAGAGGTACCCCAAGGATCAATCATCTCCCCTTTGCTTTTCAACATCTACATGATATCATTACCAGAACTGATCAATGATGTTCATCTCACATGCTACAACTATGCAGATGAGACACGAATACTACTTAAATTAGAATGCCCCCAAAACATTGAAAACTCAGAAATCTTCAGTATCCTCAGAGCCGTCGATCAGTAAATGACCTGGACCCATCTCAAACTAAATTCCTCCAAAACAGAAATACTCATATGTGGTGACTGGAAAAAATTTATGACCCACTGTGCGCCTGGCCTGACGATCTCGGACCACCCCTCCTCAATTATCCAAGGAAGTTCAAAACCTTGGAATCACCATGGGCTCCAAGTTAACAATGAATGCCCAAGTGGACAAATTAGCACAAACAAGCTTCATCACCTTAAAGTCTCTACGACGCATCTTTCCCCACCACGGATTTCCACACAAGGTGCAAGCTACTATCTCGCTTGTACTATCCAAACTTCACTGCCAGGCTATTATTATATGTAAATCCACAAGCCCACTTTTCCCCTGCCTTGAGAGCACTACACTGGTTACATGTTGCCAAAAGACGCACTTTCAAGCTGCTTTGTATCACCCACAAAGCTATACATTGAACAGGACCGCTTTTTATCGGAAACAAAATAACCAAATACATTCAGCAAGGAAACTTCCGCTCCAGATTGGCACCCCGCCTTAGAACACCACCATACAAGAAAAAGACTATAGGTGGTACATCCTTATCCGTTCAAGCAGCCAAACTACGGAATTCATTACCCCCAACTATAAGAGCCACAGATAACTTTCTTATCTTCAGAAAACTACTCAAGAGGTGGCTCTTTCCTTCATAACCACCATATTCAAACAACTATGGACTGCATATGCCTATGCTGATAAATATTTTTTCTGATTATGTGTATATTTCTAGTTATGTATAGTTCTTTAGAAAATATGTATCGCTACTATGTCATAACAAACTACACACACTCTTTTAAACATGTTTAACTAAGTATATGTACCCATGGTTTTAAATATATATTGTATGTACATATATGTGTGCGTGTGTGCATATATGTGTGTGCATATGTGTGTGCGTATGTGTGTGCGTATGTGTGTGCGTATGTGTGTGCATGTGTGCATATATGTGTGTGCATATATGTGTGTGCGTATGTGTGTGCATGTGTGCGTGTGTGCATATATGTGTGTGCATATATGTGTGTGTGTATGTGTGTGTGTATGTGTGTGTGTATGTGTGTATGTGTGTATGTGTGTGTATGTGTGTGTGTATGTGTGTGTATGTGTGTGTGTGTATGTGTGTGTGTATGTATGTGTGTGTGTATGTGTGTGCGTGTATGTGTGTGCGTGTATGTGTGTGCGTGTATGTGTGTGCGTGTATGTGTGTGCGTGTGCATATGTGCGTGTGCGTGTGCATGTGCGTGTGCATGTGTGTGCATGTGCGTGTGCGTGTGCATGTGTGTGCGTGTGCGTGTGCATGTGTGTGCATGTGTGTGCATGTGTGTGCATGTGTGTGCATGTGTGTGCATGTGTGTGTATGTGTGTGTATGTGTGTATGTATATGTGTGTGTGTGTGTGTGTGTGTGTGTGTGTATGTGTCTATGTATGTGTCTATGTATGTGTCTATGTATGTGTGTATGTATGTGTGTATGTATGTGTGTATGTGTCTATGTATGTGTCTATGTATGTGTCTATGTATGTGTCTATGTATGTGTCTATGTATGTGTCTATGTATGTGTCTATGTATGTGTCTATGTATGTGTCTATGTATGTGTCTATGTATGTGTCTATGTATGTGTCTATGTATGTGTCTATGTATGTGTCTATGTATGTGTCTATGTATGTGTCTATGTATGTGTCTATGTATGTGTCTATGTATGTGTCTATGTATGTGTCTATGTATGTGTCTATGTATGTGTCTATGTATGTGTGTATGTATGTTCTGTGCTTGGCATGTTCGTGGGTCATTGCATGGCTCCTGGGTGAGTGGTTATACTAGGTATCTATGAATCCCTGCTCTCATCTTGTATCACACTTATCTACCCATCATCATATGCCATGTCTATCAATCTATCCTCCATTCCCACTCTGACTCATTCCAAATCCATTCTACTACCTTAATCTCCAAATTAACTCTGCCTAAGCTCTTACCTCCGCTTCCACATCTAACTCACCAAACCTAATTTTACTACCATGACCTCCCAAACAACCCTACTAAAATCACCCACATTTATCTCACCCTGCTACTACGATCTCCCTAACCCCTTCCACAGGCTCTTCCCTCCTCCTTTACTCATCCCACGCCTAAATCCTATTACCATATACTCCCAATGAACACTTCTGGATTCTTTCCTCTTCCACCCCTCCATTACTCCAGTCAATCTAACTAACAAATTCTCATATCCGCAGCTCAAATTAACTCATAATACTAAAACTGTACTCCTATTTCCCGATACTAATCCATCACTAATTCTTGCTGGGTTCTGGAGTAGCGTGCAACATGCCGAAAAGCGATTCGATGCCTCGTCAGGGGTAGTAAGCACTATATAAATACTATTACAATATTACAATACAATACATACGCAGCTGCACTGGCTATAACCGGATTGTAAGCAGTGTATATTCAGGGGGGAGATGGCCTTGCAGGATATAAATCAGGATCATTGGGAAGAATGTGATCTATGTCATATGTCCCATGGATCTAGATCCTCTTGAGGATCGTACAAATCATCTCTACGAGGAGAAACGGTATTGCGGAGAGAATTGTGTAGGTGAAGGTGGTGGTGGGGTATCAGGTTATGGAGAAGCAAGAAGTAAAGGAGAATGTGGTGGTGAAGGCTTTAGTGGTGCCTTTGGTTTCTCTTTTTGTTTAAATAGTTTAGTAGGTAGAAGCTCAGCTTCAAAAGTTTCATTAAAAGTACATTTTCTTTTGACTGTTGGAGGAGGGGATACGATCCTTCTTCTGTCCCTATGTATATGGATCTTTTGCTATTTAGAGTTCATAACCTCCAAAACGGGCTTTAGTGCTGATGACTCAGTAGCTAGAGCATATCTACCACAGACAGATTTCGGCTCCGAAAGTTTGGATACCAAAAGCTTGAGTGGGGCCGAAAATGTGAGCTCCGAAAGCGCTGTTACTTTTTTCACCTCCGAGGTGGAAAACTCAGATTTTTGGCTCGGTACCAAAACAGATGTGGGAAGCTGTTTGCTCGGTGCCGAATGCACTTTGGTCTTCTGTTTCGATGCCGAACCAGAAGGTTGGTCATCCGACTGTATTTTTCGGGTCCGACCATGGCTGCCAGGCAGTGGAGGACCGAAGATCAATGTAAAAGTATTTTTAAGAGTCTTTGGGTGATGGGACAGGGCTGATGTACTCATGTACTGCACTGGTGGGATGGATTGGCTGTCGACATCTGAATCAGTCTGCGATGGAGAGGGTTGCATGCTGTGCTAATTCTTCTTGTGCGCGTTAGTCTCCGAAGATATCAGGCGGATGTTCGACGACTTGGATGCCATCTCCATTCGATGCGCTCTTCAAACCCTAAGAGTCTTTTTCGATCGAAATGACTGCCATTCGTCACAATTTTATTCTCTGTGATCTGGAGAGAGAGAGAGAGATTGCACACCAAGTGTTGATCGGTGTATGTAAAGTTGGCTTGACACCGAGGGCAAAAGCAAAACGGAGTCAGTTCCATCAGCCTAACATTGTTCAACTACAACATGTCGATGTAGGCCCAAAAAGGGTGAGGTCGCCCCTACGGGCATGTAATCTACCCCGACGATTCCAATCGGATCGACTAAAAGGTTGGAAAACGCAATTGAAACAATACTGACGTTTACAGAAAAGAAGAGAGAAGTTCAGATAGTACTGAACTGAGATTTACCAGAGCAAGAGGAAACCTGTCTGAACCAGACAGCGGAAGGAAAACAAACAAAGGACTCAGTGCCCATGCACAGCATCCTCAAGAGGAGGAGTCACTCGATCAAGCTGACCCTGTGCTTGTGACCATTGTGATGCTAGGCACCGTTGTAAGGGCCTCATGTGCAACCTTGCATTTGGGACAATGGCTATGCATGAAGACATCATGCCTAGTAGTTTCATTACCATTTTGACTTGTATCCTTTGTTTTGGATACATGGCCTGTATTACATTGTGAAAGGTTTGAACTCTTTGTGGACTTGGAGTGGCAATCCCTTTTGCTGTGTTGATTGTAGCTCCTAAGTATTGCTGTGTTTGACACGGCAGAAGGTGTGACTTTGCGTAGTTGATTGAGAAACCTAGTTTGTGTAGGATTTCTATGACATATTTTGTGTGTTGTGAACACCGTCTTAGCGTGTTGGTTTTGATTAACCAATCGTCCAGGTACGGGAACACATGTATTTGCTGCCTTCTGATATGTGCAGCTACTACTGCCAGGCATTTTGTAAAAACTCTTGGCGCAGTTGTTATTCCGAATGGCAACACTTTGAATTGGTAATGTATCCCTTGGAATACAAACCTTAGGTACTTTCTGTGTGAAGGATGTATTGGTATATGGAAATATGCATCCTTTAAGTCTAGTGTTGTCATGTAGTCTTGTTGTTTGAGCAGTGGGATTACGTCTTGTAAAGTAACCATGAGAAAATGGTCTGATTTGATGTAGGTATTTAATGTTCTGAGATCTAGTATAGGTCTGAGACTCTTGTCTTTTTTGGGTATCAGAAAGTACAGTGAGTAAACTCCTGTGTTTAATTGTTGTTTTGGTACTAATTCTATTGCTTCTTTTTGTAGCAATGCCTGAACTTCTAGTCCTAGAAGATCTATATGTTGTTTTGACATACTGTGTGTTTTCGGTGGGACGTTTGGAGGGAATTTGAGAAAATCTATGCAATAACCATGCTGGATAATTGTTGGGACCCAAGTGTCTGTTGTTATATCCTCCCAATGTGTGTAAAACTTGGTTAGTCTCCCCCCCACAGGTGTTGTGTTGGGGATTTGTGACCTTGAAGTCACTGTTTGTTTGTAGGAGTTTTGGGACTTTGGAACTTTCCTCTATTTTTTTGAAATTGTCCTCCTCTATATTGTCTCCGAAAACCTCCCCGCTGATACTGGCTCTGGTAAGTGGGCTTGGTTTGTGAGGTTGTGGCTTCTGTGGTCTGCCCTCGAAACCCCCCTCGAAATTGTGTCTTTCGAAATGTGCCTTTCGAAATGTGCCTCTGCTCTGCGGGGAGTAGAGTGCGCCCATGGCTTTGTCCGTTTCAGTGTCTTTCTTAAGTTTTTCTATTGCAGTGTCCACCTCCGGCCCAAACAACTGCTGTCCATTGAATGGCATATTCAGCACAGCTTGCAGTATCTCTGGTTTAAATCCTGATGTACGCAGCCATGCACGTCTCCTTATTGTTACTGCTGTGTTGACAGTTCTATAGCAGCTGTGTCTGCAGCATCCATTGCTGACCGTATCTGATTATTAGGAGATACTCTGTCCCTCTTCTACCACTTGCTGCGCTCTTTTTTTGGAACTCTTTTGGTAAATGTTCAATAAAGTGTTGCATCTCATCCCAGTGGGCCCTATCATATCTGGCTAACAAAGCTTGCAAATTTGCAATGCGCCACTGGTTTGCGGTCTGTGCCGCCACCCTTTTGCCTGCAGCATCGAATTTTCTACTTTCTTTATCTGGAGGTGGTGCATTTCCTGAAGTATGTGAGTTGGCTCTTTTGCGCGCTGCTCCCACTACAACAGAGTCTGGTGTTAGCGGTTGTGTGATGTACACTGGGTCTGTTGGTGGCGGTTTATATTTTTTATCTACTCTTGGAGTAATGGCTCTCCCTTTGACAGGCTCCTCAAACACTTGTTTGGAGTGTTTGAGCATTCCGGATAACATCGGAAGACTCTGATATTGACTGTGTAGACGACAGTGTATTAAAAAGAAAGTGGTCTTCCATGGGTTCTGAATGAAGGCTGACATTGTGAAATACTGCAGCTCTCGATACCACTTGAGCGTAGCCTGTACTATCCTCTGGTGGCGATGGTCTTGCTGGATAGCATTCAGGGCTATTATCTGACACTGGTGCGTCATAAAGGTCCCATGCGTCAGGGTCATCTTGACTCATTCCCGTATGCGTTGGGGATTGCATCATTGGTGGAGTGGCTACAGGTGATGGTAGCGGAGAGTGATGTGGGGATGGTGGTGGTGTTACTTGTTTTAGCCACCTTTGCGTGTGGCGGTTTGTCCTTGTCTTGGAAGGCAAGTTTACGTTTCATTTTGATTGGAGGAAGAGGGCTGATCTTCCCCGTATCTTTTTTAATAAAGAGCCGCCTTTGTGTGTGATCTGGCTCTATTGTCTCTAATTCTTGTTCAAATCTGTGTCTTCATTTGTGAGGACAGTCCTTGTTCCTCTGAATAGGAACTTATTTTCGGTT
This sequence comes from Pleurodeles waltl, assembly GCF_031143425.1. Lineage (NCBI taxonomy): Eukaryota > Metazoa > Chordata > Amphibia > Caudata > Salamandridae > Pleurodeles > Pleurodeles waltl. Next base: position 537,089,867 of record NC_090451.1, read on the forward strand.
CCGAGGCCGGATGTTTCGGTACCGAAACCTTTTCGGCTGCTTTTTTCGGCTCGGACGAAACCTTCTTGACTTTCGGCGTCGTGCCCTCTCGGTGCCGACTAATTTCGGTGCCGCTGTCTTGATGCCGAATCTTCTCGGAGTCACTATCTCGGGCCCGAGATTGCTGTGTGCCGGTATCTCGACCGGGGTCGGATGACTTCGACACCAGCTCGCCCTTTTTCGGTGCCGATGGACGGTCAGCTATATTTCGGGTTAAGCCATGGCCTGTTGGCGGTGGCGTACCCTGGGCTTTAGCGGTCTTTTCGTGAGTTCTTTGCTTCGACGTCTTACTCACGGTTTTCGGCGTTTCTTCGGGATCAATCTCCTCCGAGTCAGATTCCTGGGTGGAGAATGTTTCTTCCTCCTCCTCGAAACGCCCTTGTCCTGTCGGCACCGACGCCATTTGCAGTCTTCTTGCTCTTCGGTCCCTGAGTGTTTTCCTGGACCAAAACGCTCGACAGGCCTCACAAGTATCCTCCTTGTGTTCTGGTGACAAACACAAGTTACAGACCAGGTGTTGATCTGTATATGGATACTTGTTATGGCATTTTGGACAGAAGCGGAATGGGGTCCGTTCCATCAGCCTTGAAGAGACACGTGGCCGGGCCGACCAGGCCCCGACGGAGATAAAAAAAAACCCCGAAGGGCCACCGGAGCTCTTCTTAATTTGGTGTCAATCTGTTGTAACTAACCCGATACCGAACGCAAACAATACCGATGATTTTTCCGAGATTCTAACTAACTTTCCAACCCGAAACTCGGAGCGAAAAGGAACACGTCCGAACCCGATGGCGGAAAAAAAACAATCTAAGATGGAGTCGACGCCCATGCGCAATGGAGTCGAAATGGGAGGAGTCCCTCGGTCTCGTGACTCGAAAAGACTTCTTCGAAGAAAAACAACTTGTAACACTCAGAGCCCAACACCAGATGGCGGGATGTGCACAGCATGTGTATCTGCAGCTACACATGCCATCGAACATATCTATATCTATATCTATCTATATATGAAAAATGTCACTTACCTAGTATACATCTGTTCGTGGCATGTTCCGCTGCAGATTCACATGCTGTGCACTGTTCCTGCCATCTAGTGTTGGGCGCGGAGTGTTACAAGTTGTTCGTCTTTGAAGAAGTCTTTTCGAGTCACGGGACCGAGTGACTCTTCCCTTTCGGCTCCATTGCACATGGGCATCGACTCCATCTTAGATTGTTTTCCCGCAGAGTGTAAGGTAGGAGTGGTAGAGTGAGAATAGTAAAGATGTCCATGCAATGGACTAGATATTTATGTACAAAGTTTGAGGTAAAGTAATGTTTATTTACGTATGTACAATTTCTAATTGCAACTTAAACGGCCACAGGCTCCCGGGGAGGTGGGAGGGCGCATGTGAATCTGCAGCGGAACATGCCACGAACAGATGTACACTGGGTAAGTGACATTTTCCGTTCGGTGGCATGTGTAGCTGCAGATACACATGCTGTGCATAGACTACAAAGCAGTAATCCTCCCCAAAGCGGTGGTCAGCCTGTAGGAGTTGAAGTTGTTTGAAATAGTGTTCTTAGTACAGCCTGCCTGTAAGGAAATGCCTCCTTGGCATGGTTACCCCCTGACTTTTTGCCTTTGCTGATGCCAAGTTTTGATTTGAACGTGTGCTGAGGCCTGCTAACCAGGCCCCAGAACCAGTGTTCTTTCCCTAACCTGTACTTTTGTTTCCACAATTGGCACACCCTGGCACCCAGGTAAGTCCCTTGTAACTGGTACCAAGGACCCTGATGCCAGGGAAGGTCTCCAAGGGCTGCAGCATATCTTATGCCACCCTGGGGACCCCTCACTCAGCACAGACACACTGCTTGCCAGCTTGTGAGTGCTGGTGAGGACAAAACGAGTAAGTCGACATGGCACTCCCCTCAGGGTGCCATGCCAACCTCACATTGCCTATGCAAGTATATATAAATCACCCCTCTAGCAGGCCTTACAGCCCTAAGGCAGGGTGCACTATACCATAGGTGAGGGCACCAGTGCATGAGCACTGTGCCCCTACAGTGTCTAAGCCAAACCTTAGACATTGTAAGTGCAGGGTAGCCATAAGAGTATATGGTCTGGGAGTCTGTCAAACACGAACTCCAAAGCACCATAATGGCTACACTGAAAACTGTGAAGTTTGGTATCAAACTGCTCAGCACAATAAATGCACACTGATGCCAGTGTACATTTAATTGTAACATACACCCCAGAGGGCACCTTAGAGGTGCCCCCTGAAACCTTAACCAACTATCCGTGTAGGCAGACTGGTTTTAGCAGCCTGCCACACTAGAGACATGTTGCTGGCCACATGGGGAGAGTGCCTTTGTCACTCTGTGGCTAGTAACAAAGCCTGTACTAGGTGGAGGTGCTTCACACCTCCCCCTGCAGGAACTAACACCTGGTGGTGAGCCTCAAAGGCTCACCCCCTTTGTTACAGCACCACAGGGCACTCCAGCTAGTGGAGTTGCCCGCCCCCTCCGGCCACAGCCCCACTTTGGCGGCAAGGCCGGAGGAGATAATGAGAAAAACAAGGAGGAGTCACTTGCCAGTCTGGAAAGCCCCTTATGGTGTCCTGAGCTGAGGTGACTGACTTAGAAATCCCCCATCTTGCAGATGGAGGATTCCCCCAATAGGGATAGGAATGTGACCCCCCCTCCCCTTGAGAGGTGGTACAAAGAGGGTATACCCACCCTCCGGGCTAGTATCCATTGGCTACTAACCCCCCCAGACCTAAACATGCCCTTAAATTTAGTATTTAAGGGCTCCCCAGAACCTAGGAACTCAGATTCCTGCAACCTAAGAAGAAGAGGAGGACTGCTAAGCTGAAAAACCCTGCAGAGAAGACGGAGACACCAACTGCTTTGGCCCCAGCTCTACCAGCCTGTCTCCCCACTTCTAAAGACACTGCTCCAGCGACGCTTTCCCCAGGGACCAGCGACCTCTGAATCCTCAGAGGACTGCCCTGCTCTAGAAGGACCAAGAACTCCCGAGGACAGCGGCCCTGTTCACCAAAGACTGCAACTTTGTAACAAAGGAGCAACTTTAAAACAACTTGCATTTCCCGCCGGAAGCGTGAGACTTAACACTCTGCACCCGACGCCCCTGGCTCGACTTGTGGAGAACAAACACTTCAGGGAGGACTCCCTGGCGACTGCGAGACCGTGAGTAGCCAGAGTTGCCCCCCTGAGCCCCCACAGCGACAGCTGCAGAGGGAATCCCGAGGCTCCCTCTGACCGCGACTGCCTGCTTCTCAGATCCCGACGCCTGGTAAAGACTGTGCACCCGCAGCCCTCAGGACCTGAAGGATCCGAACTCCAGTGCAGGAGTGACCCCCAGGAGGCCCTCTCCCTTGCCCAGGTGGTGGCTACCCCGAGGAGCCCCCCCCCTTGCCTGCATCGCTGAAGAGACCCCTTGGTCTCCCATTGAAACCTATTGAAAACCCGACGCGTGTTTGCACACTGCACCCGGCCGCCCCCGTGCTGCTGAGGGTGTACTTTCTGTGTGGACTTGTGTCCCCCCAGGTCTGCCCTCCGAAGACACGGGTACTTACCTGCTGGCAGACTGGAACCGGGGCACCCTCTTCTCCATTGAAGCCTATGCGTTTTGAGCACCACTTTGACCTCTGCACCTGACCGGCCCTGAGCTGCTGGTGTGGTAACTTTGGGGTTGCTCTGAACCCCCAACGGTGGGCTACCTTGGACCCAAACTTGAACCCCGTAGGTGGTTTAGTTACCTGTAAAAACTAACAAACTTACTCCCCCCAGGAACTGTTGAAAATTGCACGGTCTAGTTTTAAAATAGCTATATGTGATTTATGTGAAAGCTGTATATGCTATTTTGCTAATTCAAAGTTCCTAAAGTACCTACCTGCAATACCTTTCATTTGAAGTATTACATGTAAATCTTGAACCTGTGGTTCTTAAAATAAACTAAGAAAATATATTTTTCTATACAAAAACCTATTGGCCTGGAATTGTCTCTGAGTGTGTGTTCCTCATTTATTGCTGGTGTATGTACAACAAACGCTTAACACTACTCCTTTGATAAGCCTACTGCTCGACCACACTACCACAAAATAGAGCATTAGTATTATCTCTTTTTGCCACTATCTTACCTCTAAGGGGAACCCTTGGACTCTGCATACTATTCCTTACTTTTAAATAGTGCATACAGAGCCAACTTCCTACAATGCCCCCCAGAGGATACCTTATAGTGCCCCCTGAAAAACCTACCAACTGCTGGTGAGCTCACTGACCTGTTCTGGCCAGCCTGCCACCAACAGACAATCTGACTTCCCAGGGTTACAACCTTCATTCTTGAGAGGTCAGAAACAAAAGCCTCTCTGGGCTAGGGTGTTAAGCACCCTTTCTCCACAGGATGACCTGTATTCCAAAGCAGGAGCTTCAAAGAAGCCAAGTGACTTTAGTATGCAGCTCTGGCTTTCCTCAGAGGAAGATGCCAACCCCTCCTACCCCAGGGCTCACCTGGCACCTGAACAGGTTGGGAAAATTAGCTATGCAGGAAGGGTGTCACTTTCAGACTGGGAACACTCCTAGGGTGATCAACCTGAAGTGGACACGACTTGAGAAATTCTGTCATCTTGCCTCTGGTGGAATTCAGGAACTCTGGGCAGGATGATGCTCACTCCCCACAGAAAGTGGTCATCTATGTGTAGTGACCCCAAAGTTAAGTAGTCCATTGGCTACTTCCCTTACCCCGTAAATCGATTATTTGGGGGACCCCAATACCAGATTCTCAGGACTTCGCTGGACCTAAAAGGAGTCAACAAGAAACCTGCTGCACCGCCCCTCAAGGAGCAACTGGCCTGTTCTGCCACTGCAGCCTCCAAGAAACAATTACCAGGAGGACCTCCTTTGGAGTAGAGGAGTGCTCCCCTGCATCCACAGGCACCCAAGAAAGACCTGAGGACCGGGCCCTCCAGAAACCAGACATCACCACTGCACCCAAGCTGCCCAGTCCGTGTTAAAGTGGGCCAACGATTCCAGTGTGGTCCCCGGGCCCTCCAGAAAAATAAAGCCCACCCTGTGCTCACCCACTGTAGACTTCACGACAATGAATGCAGACTGTTTCTGCAAAACCCTCTATTACTGCAAGTGACCAGGAGGCAAGGACCCAATGCCCCCGAACACCTCTTCACCTATCTCCCCAGGATCTAGGAGAAGAGAACTAAGTGTCCCCACATCTCTCCCACCTCATGAGACCTGAGCCCACTTGTTGGTTTGGTCGGACTAGACCCCCAGTCCACAACAGCAGTGTTTCTTCGAGCCCTCCCAGCAACCATGAGGAATCCCAGTACCAGTCCTAATGCCAGAAAACACCTCTGCACCCGTGTCCTACAGCCCAAGGAGTGGTCCGACTGTGTTCACACGTGCCAGAGGACCTTAATGGTCAAGCCCCTCCCCCCATGGGTTCCCCGGACTGTCCTTCCAGTCCATCCCTGCAGCAATCTTGTAACAGGACGTATACCAATAGACTTCAAGGGCTGCCTGACTTCGTAACACCTCAAATGCACCAGAGCTCCCCGAGGTGACCTGTTGGTGTGGCCTTGTACCTTGCCCCAAACTCAACTTAAGTCCAGGAGGTTGATTCCCTAAGTCATTGTACTCTACCTGGTTTGTAGTCTGTTTTCCTCCATAAGATTACATTGCAGCTACCTGAAAAATGCACTAAGGGTCTACTTTTAAACACTCTAAAAATTAATAACTCGAAAAGTACTCACCCGACTTGTGATCTTGGTATCAAAGGTTATATAAAAGTATGTGTTGTTTTTATAAATTGGTGTCTGATTTTTTTCAGTGTCTCACTTATGGCATGAGTGTGCGTTACATGCTTGGTACTACCCCCTGATATGCGTGACTGCTCAACCACACTACCCAGAAAGAGCATTTGGGGTGCCATTTGTGCATCTGTGATTCCTTGGACTCAATATAGTGTACCACATTTTAGGTCCACTAAATAAAGAGCCAGCTACTTACATTAAATCTCTCCCCCACCACCACCACCCTCCACCCCCCAAGTGGGCCTTCCAACCCTAAAGGCATGGTGCATTATATTACATGTGAGGGCATACCTGCATGAGCAGATATGCCCTGCTATGTCGGTCGATTCTCAGACATAGTAAGTGGACAGTGAAGCCATTTTAAGTACATGTGCTGGACGAGTTCCCAGCTACATGATGGCTTAACAGACAATATGGATGTTTGGTATCAAACATCTCATTATTAAAACCTCACTGAAAGCTGTGGATTTATTAATACATGCACTCGGAGGACCTTAAAGTTGTCCCCTGAAAACCTACCAACTCCTAGCATGGGCACTGACTGGTGAAAACCAGTACAGCCACCTTAGAGTTCTGCCCCACTGAGTTGAGAGCCAATGCTCTCAAGGGCCCAGAACGAAGGCCTCCGCTGGGCAGAGGTGTGACCTTCATGAGGCAATATTGACATTCCAGGACAGGGCGCTTCAAAGACCTTGCCGCCCTTGAAATGAGACCCTGGTCTCTCCTTATGGTGGAGAAGGCCAACCCCCAGTTCCTGACCCCACTTTTGGCGGCAGGACTGGTGAGAAAATTAGTTAAATTAAGAGGGGTGCCCACTTCATGCCAGCCCCACCTCCAAGGTGGACAAGCTGAAGTGGAGAACATTCTGTGAAGGTTCCCGGGCGCTTCTCAACAAGAGTCCACCGTGGGCTGACCCTGGCAGGACTCAATAGCAATATCTCCAGCCTAAACCAGAGTACTCCCCCTGACCGTGACCAGCCCAGTAAGCTGTGACACAAAAAGATACCCCTGCACCCAGAGCCCCTGGGCCTTCGGGAGCTGGACCGTTTGCGGCCCTACAACCACTGGCATCTCTACTTACCTGGGCAGCAGTGGGTTGTGCTCGCCCGGCCTCCTGCCCAGAGCCTGCAGCCTATTTCTGAAACTGATTTACTCCATTGGAAAACATTGGGCACCTGAAGCTGTGTTGGCACTCTGCACCTGGCCTCACCTGTGCCGCTGAGGGTGTAAGTTTGGTACTGCCTTGTGGCTGCCCAGTGCTTACCTCAACCCCAGGAGACCAACTTCTGACACTGCTTTTACTTACCTGTGAGCAGCACATCTTCATTCGCCTCCAGTCTCCATTGGTTAACACTGGGCACCCGAATCAGAGTTTTACCTCTGCACCCACCCATCCCTGAGCCACTGTGGGTGCACTCTTGGTACAGATTTGAACCTTGCCTTGTGTTGACCCAACACCCCAGAGACTGGATTTGTAAGTAGAATACTCACCTGCAAAACTGCATTCTTGTTTTCCTCCCATAGGTTAACATTACACTCTGAAAATTGCACTGTTGATTTTTTAAACAGAAAAGTATATATTTTTTTAATTTAAAAAACTACTTGCCGTATAACAAAGTTCTGTGGTTCAAAGCATATATAAAAGCAAATGTTATTTTTCTAATTTGGTCTTGGATTTATTCTTTGAGTGTGTCTCATTTATTGCCTCTGAATACAATAAATGCTTAACTCCTTGATAAGCCTAACTGCTCGCCCATACTACCACAAATAGAGCACTAGACTTCTATTTCTGCTAGCCTTTGTGAAACCACTGGGCACTGCACATCATACTTCACTTTAGTGCACTATATAGAAAGCCAGCTTCCTATAGAAGAGCTTTAGGCACTTGGATAACCCTGTGAGGGTTCCTGGGAGAACCTAGGTCAACCAAATAGATGACCACACTCTTCTTTTCCAGGTTAGGATAAGGGCCACTCAATGTGTCCTGGAATGCCCTGGGAGTCTCAGGTTCAAGTACCCACACATCCTGCCTTGGCTGGAACTCCAGGATGACAGCCTTCTGGTCATAGCGGAGCTTCTGGGGCTCTTGGCTGGCTTCAAGGTTTTTGGATGCTTTTTCCATGTACTCACCCTCCCTTGAATGAAGGCCAAGCACAGTCCACAATGTCTTGTTTGGGCTCTGAGAGGTCTCTCAGTTTTCCCTCGCCAGACAGTTGTCTGCTTACACGATGACCAAACAGAAGTTCAAAGGGGTAAAAACCTACTCCCTTCTGTGGCACTTCTCTGTAGTCGAAAAGCGAGCGTGGTAAAAGACCGCTCATCTCCTTTTGAGTTCTTCATGGGGACCTGCAATCATAATGCCATGGTTTTGTTGAATTTCTCAACTAAACCATTCCCTTGTGGGTGATTTGAGGTAGTGAACTTCTCACTCCATATTCAATCCACATGGTCTTGAGGTATGCAGACAAAGTTGTTACCGCTGTGTAATAACATCTCCTTAGGGAAGCCCAGTCTAGTAAAAATACTGAGTAGGTCCATAGCAACCACAAAGGCATGGGTAGTCCTGAGGGGTATAGCTGAAGGGTGCCTGGTGGCATGATCCACTACCACCAGTATAAATCTATTTCCTGGTGCTGTTGGAGGGTCTGGGGGGGGGGGGGGGGGGGGGGCAACAAAGTCACTCTACCCTTTCAAAGGGAACCCTAACCACTGGAAGCAGAATTAAGGGGGCTACCTTCTCTTGCCACTGGCTTGACAGGAGTTACAAACCTCCGTCAGCTTCTGGGACATACCTGGTCAGGAGGAGTGAGGTACCAACCTACTACAAGTTTTGGTCTGGCCAAGATGCCCAGCTAAGGGGATGTCATGAGCAGAAGTAAGCAGGAACTCTATACATCCGAGGCACTGCCACTCTCCTAGTGGCACCAGGTTTGGGGTCTTTGGCCTCAGTGTACTGGAGTTACTCCTCCCAAAAGGTTCTGTGAGAGCCACTGGCACCTTTTTTCCTAGTCAGCAACTTGCGGTCTCAGGCTTTTAAGAGTGGGACAGGTCCTCTGTCTCAGGCACAGCTCTTCCCTAGAGGGTCCCCTTGGGCCTAGGATCTCTGCCTTGTAAGGCCCAAGTTCCTGGGGCTCAGTTCCCTCAAGGGCTGACAGGCCTCTCCCTGAGGAGCGGGGATATGAGCTTGGGGCTGCTCAGAAGCTGGCTTACCAGTATTCCTGACTTTTCGTTTAGAGGATTGGGACATTAATTCCAGGATTCAGCACTTTTTTCACCCTGGGTTTTGCACTGTGCTCTGGTTTTCACACAACCATTCAGGTATACCCAGCATAGCTGCTTCAGTCTTTCTTTCAAGCTCAGCCCATGCGGAGGACTCCAGAGAATTTCCTAGCAGACAGGCTACAGGAATTGCAGAGGATACCACCACCTTTTTCTTGCCAGCAACCACTCCCCACTCTAAGGACACTATTGCCATGGGATGGCCTTAGATAGGTTGTCAGCACTGATGACTGTGAAAGTTTCAACAATCAGATAATGTTCTGGGGATATCAGTTTTTTAGTCACCATGGTGACACTTGTACCTGTATCCCTCAGTGCTTCAACTCTGATCCTATTAATAAGAGGCTGTTTTTACTTCTCTAGGTCACTGGGCCAGACAGCCAGGGTAGCTACATCCACTCCACCCTCCGAGACTAGAGTTCTTCAGTGAGCTCTGACATGGCCAGGGCCCATTTGGAGACTTACCACTACAGCACGAGCTGTAGGGGCACTAGGCAGATTCCTTTTGGGACGGGCAGGTTCTCCAGTTCGGTGCCCATTGGCCTTGCAACTGAAGCACCAAGCCTTCTTGGCCTCGCAGTTTTTACCCTGGTACCCACCCTTGCTCTGTGTCTTGTCTCAGGGTTCACCCTTCTGAAAAGGTTTTTGAGGGCCATCAGAAGACCATTTTTAGACTGATCATCTTTCCCCGGGACGGGGACTTCGCAACCCCTTTCTTTTAATCACCCCCACCATAAGGTGCCTTAGAAACTCTAGTCTTGACCCAGTGGTCTGCCTTCTTTCCCAATTCTTGGGGAGAAATTTGACCTAGGTCTTCCAGGTACTGGTGCAATTTTTCAGAAACGCATTCACTTAAAATGCTCTTTCATTAATAAGATTATAAAGCCCATCATAGTCTTCCACCTGGTTCCCTTTCAACCAGCTACCCAAAGTTCTGACTGAGAAGTCAGAAAAATCTACCCAGGACTGATGTTTTTCTAGTCTCCCAGAGTATCATTCATGCTGCCACAGGACTCCGCATCTGCTCTAGTCAGTTCAGGATTCTATCCCTACACTTTTCTGAGGACAGTTCCCAGAGTGTAGAGCCCTTATACTTCTGGCTGAGTTTCCTAATGGTACAAGCCCTCTCAAAGGCAGTTAACAATTTGGTGATATCACCCTCTGAATATTTTGGGACAATCCCTTTGTGGATTTTAGGGTCAAAAGCTTCTTTCTCCCTATTTAAAATTTTGCTGCCACCAGTGACGGGCCCTAGGCCCATCTCTCAGCTCTTTCTTTTTCTATAGCTATGAGTCTAAACTCCAACTTGATCCTCTTAGCTAGTTGCTGGAGTTCAGCATATTCACTGTCTCCATCTCATGGGGTACCACCAGAAACGCTCCCAGTGGTGCTACTGACAGTGGAGTGTTGGAGGAATTCATCTTCCTCTTTCACCCAGTCTTCCTCCTCATCCTCCTGAGGGGCTCATTTACTTGCCATAGCTCATTTTCAGCCAGCAACTGCTGCAGATGGGTTTTTGTGGGGTTTAGAGTTCATGGTACGTTTTCATACCTGGCAGAGGGCTTTAAGTTAGGCCAGCTTAAGGTTTTGGAAGGGGCCCTGGGATGTACCTGCTGCTTCAGTCATGGCTTTAATGTAGTTGGGACCTTATTAGGGCTTTAAAAAAAATCTAAGTACACTTATAAAAGGTACTAACTAAAAGTATGTTTAAATTATAAAGAGTTTGGATTTGGGGACTTAACACAAGGCCCTTCAGTAAATTTTAAACGAATAAAAAAAAAAAAAAAGTCAAGGATTGGAAAAATGTTACTAACTAAAGACAGTGTTGCATCCCTTAGTGGTATCACTTATAAACTAAGTGGTACAGCAGATTTCAAGTCTTGTACCCCACCACTGCCCCCACCAATGTAGGAAGCTGGCTCTTTATAGGATATTTCAAAATCAGATATTGTGCAAAGAGTCCTGGGCATCCCTTAATAGTGGACAGGGGCTTGCTCTTTCCATCCCAAACAGCTCTTTTATGGGATAGTGTGGTCGAGCAGTCTCAGGCTTCTCACAGAGGAGTCAGACATCTTAAAATACAGTCAAATGAGAACTCAAGGAGATACACACCAATTCACAAAAATAACAAGCATCTCTCTATATATATATTTTGACCCCCAGACTCAATTTGATCAGGAAATTACATTTTGCAAGAAAAATCTTTAGTTTTGAATAGTCGACAGTGGAATTATTGAAAGCAACAATGTTATCCTATGGTGGAAAAACAGACAGCAAAAAGGTACAACACAGCGACTTACAGGACCAATCTCCTGGACTTAAGTTGAATATTAGACAAGAATCAAGACTACACTAACAGGTCACACCAGGCGGCACTGGGGTGGCAGGTGCAGAGGTGTAGTACGGTGTTGGGTGCCCACGGTTAGTCAATAGGGATCTGTTTGGTTGCAAAAATGCCACAGGTGAGGACTGGGGATCCAGTCAGGGCTAAAAAAACAAGTGGGTTTCAATCTTGGGATGTACGGGGACTTGGGGACACCTCGGGTCCGCTTCTCCATGCGCCAGAGGAGATTGGGAGCAGAGAGGTCTTGAGGCATTGTGTTTTCTCTACTGGAGCACTCACGATTGAGGGGGGCCTGCGTGCAAAGGCGGCATCAGCGAGTCGACAGTGGGCAAGTCCAAGGTGGGTAGTGTCTCTGAAGGACTAGGGAACCATGCTGGCAAAGTTAGTCCACTTCAACTCAGGCTGGGCAGCACATGTGTAGTGGTGCCTTTAGGTGTCAGGTTTGCAGAGTTCTTGAGTCCTTCCAGTTCTTCTTGGGATGCTTGCAAGATGCAGGGAAGCAGCTCCACTGGGGTTCCTGGGTCTCTGTTGAAGGTAGACAGACCTCCCAAGCTTTTGGTGGCCCAGCAACCTGCAGGATGAGTCGGCTTTGGTGCAAATTGGCGGGAACAGCAGACAGGCTGGGAGGGCTGGGGCCTAGTCCAGTGCTTATTCCTCTGCCTGCTGTTGCAGCTTTGGGTGCCCACCTTCATAGGCCAGCAGGAATCTGCTTTCCTGGGACGAGGGGCTCCCATGAGAAAGGTAAATTAAGGAACCTTTGTTGTGACTCATGCTTAAGGTCCATGAATGTCTGGCTAATGCCACCCTGTGTGTTGATAGCAGGGATGAATCATTTGCAGTGCTGATGATCTGGTTGAAAACCATCACTTCATTGACAACCTCCAGGAAATCCTCCCTTTTGACTCGAGGGAGGTCATCCGCAAACATCTGCAATGAGTCCCGTAAGACCCTATCGTACCTACCTAGAAATGCTGATGCACTGGTTGCCTTCACATTGGTCACAGCTGTACTGCATACCTTGTGGCCCACTGAGTCCAGTTTCATCCTTTCTTTGTCTGGCGGTAGAGTAGACAAAGGAGACGTAGCATGTTTTTTTTAGCTGCCAAGATGACCACAGAGTCTGGAGATGAGTCAGATTGGAGAAAATGTGGATCCTGTTCTGGAGATCTGATTTTTTTTTTACATTTTTTTTTTGCCTAAATAGAGCAGACTTAGCGGAGGCCGGAGTTGGGAATAATCCAGTCACTAGTTCCAACAGACCGGGGACGAAAGGAAGGAGAAATCTTGACACCAATCAATGAAGCATTTCAAATATAATCAATGTGGAAGAGTTGGAACAGACATCGGAATATTCAGCTTCGCAGCCCCTCTCACCAGGACTTCCTAAAAAGTGGTGACGTTATCCACTGGAGAAACCCGTGGTGTTGCAGAGTGACAGTGCTGGAGAGTATCTTCCTGTCCTGGAAGTCGAGGAAGAATAGTAGGAATGGTGTCTAGACCTGGTGCGTGATCATGATCTAGAACTAGATGCATAATGGTGAGAAAATCTGGAAGAAGGACAAGATGAAGAGCGCTGGGACACGTGGAGATGTCTTGAATAGTGCAAATGATGGCGAGTTCTTGAACACAATCTGAGTGGAGAAACTCAAGGCATCAGATGAGGGACGTCCACAAGTGGAGGTAGAGTCAGCACTGGTGGAAGAGATGGTGGAGGCAGTGGTGGAAGAGTAGGAGAGTTTGGAAACCTCACTGGAGGACAATATACTATAGATTATTCAGTCTGGAGATGATGAAATGACTGCATTTCCATCTTTCCACATACCTTGATGATATCAACATAGATATGTTCTTGGACATTGATCACCTCCTACGTCTCAATGTCAACACTGTCGACACTCATCAATGTTGACTTTGCTCTGGCGCAACAGACTACCTTTCTTGCAGTCACACTCAACGTCAATCTACCCTCTCTAGACATGTTTGACTCCTCTTCTACGTCAACCCAACCCTCGAAGGAGAACAAGTTGGAACATCGATGTTTTTGGGTTGAATCCCTATTTTTAGACCTTTCAAGCCTGGGGTCCTCAGAGGTAGATGTAAGAGCACTGGTAGAGCATTGAACATCTCTTTGCTCTGATGTCCCAATTTCAAACTGCACCTTCTGCTCTTCTGTGCCAAGGAAACTAATCTTCTTCCCTTCCCTCAGGGTACGTCTTGAAAACTTCCTGCAGTGCTGGAATTTGTCAGGAACATGGCTTTATTAAAGGTGAATGATGCAGACGTTGTGGGTCTGACCTGGCCTTCTTTCTCCCAGAGGCAGGAAACTTATCAAATAAAGATGGCATTTTATTTGACAAAATACCACAAATTTCAGTCAGAAAAAGGCATAATTTTTTTTTTTTTTTTTTAAAAGGTTGAAAACCATTGAACCAAGTAGTTGTCACAAAAATCCACATATAATTTTTGAAGAGAAAGCCAAAAAGGCAGAGCTCAGTGCTCCAAGATCCTATCACCAGGAGTCGGAAAAAAAAAAAAAGAACTGAAGCAACTGCCCACCTGTTGGGCATGATGGGACACTGGTGGCCTCTGGGTCCTTAAAAGGCACAGACACCCGTTGTTCTCATAATAGCAGCCTGTAGAGCTACATTGTCCTGTTACCCTTCATCGCTTTACTTTTACAAAGGATTTGCGAAAGATTTAAACTTTTTAGAGTAAAGATTGTAAAATATTTAGATGTATGGGTTTCTTGACCCTTTTTGAAGTACAATCTGAAGGATTTTGACCATTGTAGCCTTCCTCATAGGCTGCATAATATTATTCTCTAAAGTGTTTCTCGGGCCTTCCTGAAGAAAGGCGAACATTTACACTTAAGATATACTATGGAAAAGTGATCCAGGATCCCTGCACATGGGCAGGACTATTCAGTGCTTATGACTATCAATGGAAATCCCATGAGAGAACCAGATTTAGGTCCCAAGCCACAACTCTCCAAGCTAATTACAGATGCTAGCAGGGTAAGGAAAATGTTACTTACCCTGTAAGCATCTTTTTGGGGCATGTAGTGCTTTAAATGTACATGCTATGCATACTCCTGTCAGGGTGGGATGTGTACAACTTGTTTTTCTTCTCAAAGATCTGTCGAGTCACGAGGTATAGTAACTCCTCACATGACTGGTAATATTTATGAGCATCTGCTGCATAGTGACTGTTTTCCCTTAGGGCAGGTGAGGATGGATATGAGCATGAAAATGCACAATGACCACCATGCAAGGAGAAAAAGTTTGAAAGAAAGAAAAAAAGATATCTGCAACAACCAAAGACTTCCAAGGAGGAGGCTGGGCACATGTGAATCTACCGCACTATACACCACAAACAAATGTTTGCAGAGTAAATAACATTTTACGTTTGTGGCATGTGCAGCTGTAGATACACATTCTCTGCATAGAATGTAAAGTAGCTTTCCACCAAAGGGGTGGCTAGCCAGAGAATGTTGCAGAGGACCGGAAAAGAGTATGTAGTATAGTCTGGCCTACTCTGGCCCGATGTCATGCTAGTATGTCAACACAGTAGTGTTTAGTCAATGTTCGCAGTGTGTACCAGGAAGCTGCCTTACAGATATCAGGTACAGGGATTTTACCTAGAGAGGCCACAGAGGCTGCTTTTTAAGAGTAGACTATGGCCTTGGTGGAGCAGGTACTCTTTTGGCCTTAGTGTAGCAGGATGAATACACTGGACTAGCCAGCAAGTTACCACCGTCTTTGAAATGGCACCGCCTGTGTGTGGTTTACGCAGACAACAAATAACTTCTGTTTTAAAAAATGATTTTGTCCTATGAATGTAGTACATAGGGGCCCATCTTTACATTTAGCTTGTGAAATGCTCCTTCTGCTCTTGAGTCTGGGTAGAACTCCAGGAGTTCAACTGTCTGGTTGAGGTGGTAAGGATAGATCACCTTGGGTCGTAACTAAGGGTTAGTTCTAAGGACTACCCTGTCAACGTGAACCTTAAAAAAGGATTTGCAGCGTGACAGCTTGGATCTTGCTCAGATGCCTCAAGGAAATGACTGCAACCAGGAATGCTACTTTCCAGAACAAAAATTGGAGAAGGTATGAATGAGGGGAGGGTGGTTGTCACACAGTGGGCCCTTAAGCCTAGTGAGGGCTACACTGTGGTTCAAGGACAGGACCAGGGGCATTCTTTCCATAAATGCTTTGATGACTGGGACTGAGTAGTGAAGAGCGTTCCCTGCTTTGGAAGTCTGCTGCTACCGCAGTTAAATGTACACAAATGCAAGTGTAAACCAAGCCCAGGCATTGAAAGTGCAGCATGCAACATACAATGTCCTGCACGGTCGCAACTGTGCCACATAACAGGCTTGTGAAGTTGGACAGCAGATCTCCTCGAGGCTGGACATACATTTAGAAGGCAAACTGAGATAACCAAACTCTAGGACCTCAGGAGCCAAATAGCCAGGTTGAGCCGACTGGGATGCCCGAAGGTGCCCTGGAATTGTGTGAGGCAGTCCAACCTGTTGGCTATTGAATGACATGTTCTTTGAGATCTCTGTATGGGTCTTTTATTTAAAATCTTCTCTTTATAGTGATCTTATCTGTGTTTTTTAATACTTCAGGTGTACAAAAATTTTTAAACAAATACTTCTATTTGACTATTGAATGACGTTCTTTGAGATCTCTGTATGGGTCTTTTATTTAAAATCGTCTCTTTATAGTCATCTTTTCCTATAGTCAGTCTTTGTGACTATTGTATGTTGGAATCATTTTTTGTATTGACTTGATTCATGATATATTTTGGAAGGTCTCTCTCTACTTACCTGCTTAGGGCTTTAACTTAAAAATGTTCAATGTATTCTTTATGCCTAATTGGGTTGGAGTTTTTTTCACAATCATTTGCTCAATCAATCATGAAAACAGGTTTTTTCAACTTTAACTTATGACTGTACTGTCATTTGTACCGCATATTTCCTTATTGTTTCATATGACACTTTGCAATCACTTTTACCCACTTGCGGTCGGGCACATGCTCTTCTACTTATTATTTGTTTATCAATTGGTATCTTTCCCCATTTGGGTTTGTCACCGCTTTTCATCCTCTTTCTTTTCCGCTCTATCCCTTCTCTTTTCTCCCAAGCACCTCATTACATGCTTTCAATATCTTTGATACATTTTTTTTAATTTTATTATTTGAACCTCTACTCTAGTTTGCCACAAAATACTGGGTTAGTACTCCCCCCCCCCCCACCCCCCCATTTTCACTCTTTTTTCAAACATTTCCCCATTTCAAAATGGCCACCGCACATGACAACTAGCAACTCTAGAACGACGACTGCTTAACACAGTCCATCGTCTATGTTTATACTTGCTTTCCTGTCTACGGCGGGATTTTAAATATCCGGCGTCGTCCTCTCTTAAATCTTGGATACTCTGGCGCTGAGCATTCACATGATTAGCTGGACGGGCGGCATACGGCTGGGCCAGTCTTTCTCTTTCTTCTTTTCCGTTCACCGGCCTCTGTGACGTTCTGGTTCGCCACACAGCAATCAATTGCTGTACTTGTTTCCAGGTAAGGCTGAGATAGCCTTTTCTTACGAGCACGACTAACTAAAACCTCTCAAATCTACTCTTGAGGGTGTCGCTGACTCCCTGCTTGATATTGAAAATGTCACTTACCCAGTGTACATCTGTTCGTGGCATCAGTCGCAGTAGATTCGCATGTTCTGCAATAGCTCGCCATCTGGTGTTGGGCCGGAGTGTTACAAGTTGTTTTTCTTCGAAGAAGTCTTTCGAGTCACGGGACCGAGTGACTCCTCCTTTTGTCTCCATTGCGCATGGGCGTCGACTCCATCTTCGATTGTTTTTCCCCGCAGAGGGTGAGGTAGGAGTTGAATTGTAGTAATAGTGCCCATGCAATGGAGTGACTAAGTATGCACCTATTTAAGGTTGAGATGATACATATATAAATAATTGAAGGTAACTTCCAAACTGCTACAGGCTCCCGGGGAGGCGGGTGGGCACATGCGAATCTACTGCGATTGATGCCACGAACAGATGTACACTGGGTAAGTGACATTTTCAGTTCGATGGCATCTGTCGCTGTAGATACGCATGTTCTGCATAGACTAGTAAGCAGTTATTTCCCCAAAAGCGGTGGATCAGCCTGTAGGAGTGGAAGTAGTCTGAAATAATGTTCTTAATACGGCTTGACCTACTGTGGCTTGTTGTGCGGATAACACGTCTACACAGTAGTGCTTGGTGAATGTGTGAGGCGTAGACCATGTGGCTGCCTTACATATTTCTTGCATTGGGATGTTTCCTAGAAAGGCCATGGTAGCACCTTTCTTTCTGGTTGAGTGTGCCCTTGGTGTAATGGGCAGCTGTCGTTTAGCTTTAAGGTAGCAGATTTGGATGCATTTAACTATCCATCTGGCTATACCTTGTTTTGAAATTGGGTTTCCTGCATGAGGTTTTTGAAATGCAATAAAGAGTTGTTTAGTCTTTCTGATGTTTTTTGTTCTGTCAATGTAATACATCAATGCTCTTTTGACATCTAATGTATGTAGTGCCCTTTCAGCTACGGTATCTGGCTGTGGAAAGAACACTGGAAGTTCCACTGTTTGATTTAGATGGAACGGTGAAATAACCTTTGGCAAAAATTTAGGATTGGTCCTTAGGACGACTTTATTTTTGTGTAGTTGTATAAAAGGTTCCTGTATTGTAAACGCCTGAATCTCGCTTACTCTTCTTAGGGAAGTAATGGCGATGAGAAATGCCACCTTCCAGGTTAGGAACTGTATGTCGCAGGAGTGCATGGGTTCAAAAGGTGGACCCATAAGTCTAGTTAGGACCACATTTAGGTTCCATGAAGGAACAGGTAGTGTTCTTGGTGGTATAATTCTCCTAAGGCCCTCCATGAATGCTTTAATGACTGGTATCTTATATAGGGAAGTTGAATAGGTAGTCTGCAGGTATGCAGATATTGCTGCAAGGTGTATTTTAATGGAAGAGAAAGCTAGGTTAGATTTTTGTAAGTGAAGCAAGTAACCCACTACATGTTCTGGAGTTGTGTGTAATGGTTGTATTTGATTAATATGGCAGTAGCAAACAAACCTCTTCCATTTACTTGCATAGCAGTGCCTGGTGGATGGCCGTCTGGCTTGTTTTATGACTTCCATACATTCTTGGGTAAGTTGTAAGTGCCCGAATTCTAGGATTTCAGGAGCCAGATTGCTAGATTCAGCGATGCTGGATCTGGGTGTCTGATCTTTTGGTTGTGCTGTGTCAACAGATCTGGCCTGTTGGGCAATTTGATGCAGGGTACCACTGATAGGTCTAGCAGCGTTGTGTACCAGGGTTGCCTTGCCCAAGTTGGTGCTATTAATATGAGTTTGAGTTTGCTTTGACTGAGTTTGTTTACCAGGTAAGGAAGGAGAGGGAGAGGAGGAAAAGCGTAAGCAAATATCCCTGACCAGTTCATCCATAGGGCATTGCCTTGGGATTGTTTGTGTGGGTATCTGGATGCGAAGTTTTGGCATTTTGCGTTCTCCCTTGTCGCAAACAAGTCTATCTGAGGTGTTCCCCAGAGTTTGAAATAAGTGTTCAGAATTTGGGGGTGAATTTCCCATTCGTGGACCTGTTGGTGATCTCGAGAGAGATTGTCTGCGAGTTGATTTTGGATCCCTGGTATAAACTGTGCTATTAGGCGAATTTGGTTGTGAATTGCCCAATGCCAAATCTTTTGTGCTAGCAGGCTTAACTGCGTGGAGTGCGTCCCCCCCTGCTTGTTTAGATAATACATTGTTGTCATGTTGTCTGTTTTGACGAGAATGTATTTGTGAACTATTATTGGTTGGAAAGCTTTTAGTGCTTGAAAAACTGCTAGAAGTTCTAGGTGATTGATATGCAGTCTTGTTTGATGTACGTTCCATTGTCCTTGTATGCTGTGTTGATCGAGGTGTGCTCCCCACCCTGTCATGGAAGCATCTGTTGTTATTACGTATTGTGGCACTGGGTCTTGGAAAGGCCGCCCCTTGTTTAAATTTATGTTGTTCCACCACAGAAGCGAGAGGTAAGTTTGGCGGTCTATTAACACCAGATCTAGAAGGTGACCCTGTGCTTGAGACCACTGTGATGCTAGGCATTGTTGTAAGGGCCTCATGTGCAGTCTTGCGTTTGGGACAATGGCTATGCATGAAGACATCATGCCTAGGAGTTGTAATACCATCTTTGCTTGTATCTTTTGTGTTGGATACATGCGTTGTATGATGGTGTTGAAATTTAGAATTCTTTGTGGACTTGGAGTGGCTACTCCTTTTGATGTGTCTATTATGGCTCCTAGGTATTGTTGTACCTTGCGCGGCAGAATGTTGGATTTTGTAAAGTTGACGGTGAACCCGAGTTTGAAGAGGGTTTGTATGATCTGATTTGTGTGATTTGAGCACTGTATGAACGAATGGGCATTGATTAGCCAGTCGTCCAAATATGGGAACACATGTATTTGCTGCTTTCTTATGTGTGCAGCGACTACCGCTAGACATTTGGTAAAGACTCTTGGTGCGGTTGTTAATCCGAAAGGCAGTACCTTGAATTGGTAATGTATTCCTTTGAATACAAACCTTAGGTATTTCCTGTGCGATGGGTGTATTGGTATATGGAAATAAGCATCCTTGAGGTCTAAAGTTGCCATGTAGTCGTGTAGTTTTAGCAATGGCAATACTTCTTGTAGTGTGACCATGTGGAAGTGGTCTGATTTGATCTCAGTGTTTTGTCCTTCTTTGGTATCAGAAAGTACAGTGAGTAAACTCCTGTGTTTATTTGTGTGTTTGGCACTAATTCGATTGCATTCTTTTGCAATAGTGCCTGCACTTCTATCTCCAGGAAATTGGAATGGTGTGTTGTTAAATTTTGTGCTCTTGGTGGTATGTTTGGAGGGAATTGTAGAAATTCTATGCAATAACCATGTTGGATAATTGCTAGAACCCAAGTGTCTGTAGTGATTTCCTCCCATGCTTTGTAATAATGACCTATTCTTCCCCCCACTGGTGTTGTGTGGAGGGGGTGAGTGACATGTGAGTCACTGTTTAGTAGTAGTGGTTTTGGGGCTTTGAAATCTTCCTCTATTTCTAGGGAATTGCCCTCCTCTATATTGTCCCCGAAAACCTCCTCTATACTGTCCCTGGTAACTGGACGGTGTGGCTTGTGAGGTGCTGGCTTGTGTGCTTTGACCCCGAAACCCCCCTCGAAAGGGCGTTTTACGGAATGTGCTGTAATTCCCTCTGCTCTGCGGGGAGTAGAGTGCCCATGGCTTTGGCAGTGTCCGTATCTTTTTTGAGTTTCTCAATCGCTGTGTCCACTTCTGGACCGAACAGTTCTTTTTCATTAAAAGGCATATTGAGAACTGCTTGTTGAATCTCTGGTTTAAATCCAGACGTTCGGAGCCATGCATGCCTTCTGATAGTTACAGATGTATTAATTGTCCGTGCAGCTGTATCTGCAGCGTCCATGGAGGAGCGTATCTGGTTGTTGGAGATGGTCTGTCCCTCCTCAACCACTTGTTTTGCCCTATTTTGTAAGTCCTTGGGCAGATGTTCAATGAGATGTTGCATCTCGTCCCAGTGGGCTCTGTCATAGCGCGCAAGTAGTGCCTGGGAGTTCGCGATGCGCCACTGGTTTGCAGCCTGTGCTGCGACTCTTTTACCAGCTGCATCGAACTTGCGGCTTTCTTTATCTGGGGGTGGTGCATCTCCAGATGTGTGAGAGTTGGCCCTTTTCCTAGCTGCTCCTACAACGACAGTCTGGTGGCAGCTGTGTAGTGATGAAAGCCGGGTCTGTAGGAGGCGCCTTATACTTTTTTTCCACCCTTGGTGTGATTGCCCTACTTTTGACCGGCTCCTTAAAGATGTCTTTTGCGTGCCGGAGCATACCAGGGAGCATAGGCAGGCTTTGGTATGAGCTGTGGGTGGAGGAGAGTGTGTTGAATAAGAAATCATCCTCGACCTGTTCTGAGTGGAGGCTTACGTTGTGAAATTGTGCTGCTCTAGCCACCACTTGAGAATACGCGGTGCTGTCTTCTGGTGGAGATGGCTTTGTAGGGTATGCCTCCGGACTGTTATCTGACACTGGGGCGTCGTATAGGTCCCATGCGTCCTGATCTTGGTCACCCTGGCTCATGGTGGTGTGAGCTGGGGAGTGTGATGGAGTTTGTGCTGGTGAGACGTTAATCACGGGCGGAGGAGAGGGTGGTGGGGTAACTCTATTCACCACTTTTGGTTGTGGTGTCTGTTCCGTCTGGAACTCCAACCTTCTCTTTCTCCTAATGGGGGGGAAGGGTGCTTATTTTTCCTGTCCCCTGCTGTATGAATATACGCTTTTGCGTATGGTCCACATCAGTTGCTTGTAGCTCTTCCTCAAACCTATGCTTTTGCATTTGGGAGGTTAGCGAGTGCTCTTCTGTATAAGAGCCTGAAGCTGGGTCGCTTGCAGTTTGTTTCGGCATCGAAACCCTGTCTGCGTGTTTTTTCGGCTCCGAGGTGACTTTTTTCTTTTTCGGGGCCGAAACCTCTCGGCGTCGATCTGTTTCGGTGCCGCTGTCTCGGCGTCGAGCCGTGTCCACACCGGCATCTCGGTGTCTAGGCTTGTCTCCAGCACTTTCTCGGTCCCGAGAAGGCTGCGTGCCGGTGTCTCGACCGGAGTCGGACGATCTCGGCACTGTTTGGGCCTTTTTCGGTGCCGACGGTCGGTCACCGAATTTATGGGTCGAGCCATGGCCTGGTGGCAGTGGCGTCCCCTGGGCCTTGTAAATGTTCCTCTGAGTGGATTTCGACGTCTTACTCACGGTTTGTGTATCGTCGAATCCTTCGGAGTCTGAGTCTTGGATCGAGAAGGTACCTTCCTCTTCCTGTTCCTCGAACTCCCGTTGGGCTGTCGGTGCGGACGCCATCTGCAGTCTTCTGGCTCGACGGTCTCGGAGTGTTTTTCGGGACCGGAACGCACGACAGGCCTCGCAGGTGTCTTCGCTGTGCTCAGGTGACAGGCACAGGTTGTAGACCAAGTGTTGGTCTGTGTAGGGGTATTTATTGTGGCATTTGGGGCAGAAACGGAACGGGGTCCGTTCCATCGGCGTTCTTCAGCACGAGGTCGGGCCGACCAGGCCCCGACGGGGGATCGAAAAACTACCCCGAAGGGCACCGGAGCTCTTCGATCTTCGATGCGGTGTGGAATCTAAGTACGCCGATCCCGAACGCAACAATACCGACGAAACTCTTCCGAAATTAGCTAATCTTCCGTTCCGAAACTCGGAGCGACAGGAACACGTCCGAACCCGATGGCGGAAAAAAAACAATCGAAGATGGAGTCGACGCCCATGCGCAATGGAGACAAAAGGAGGAGTCACTCGGTCCCGTGACTCGAAAGACTTCTTCGAAGAAAAACAACTTGTAACACTCCGGCCCAACACCAGATGGCGAGCTATTGCAGAACATGCGTATCTACAGCGACAGATGCCATCGAACATATATTTTTTATATATATGTTTTACTCTCTAAACATAAATGTAATATTCCCGACTCATCTGTTCTGAAAATTAGTAACCCTTGTCCCTAACCATATACATTGTCATGGGTTTCTTTTTTCCCTTTTCTTTTCTCTCTTTTTTATTTAGAATCTCCACATGCTTTTGTCTATTTGCATATCGTGAACAATAATTTCGCATCAATTGGAATACTACCATTGGTATGTGTGTTTTTTTTTTTTACCTGAATTAATTTTTTTCATTCTGTGTTATTTCTAGGCCACCAATGGGATTTCAGACTTACTCGCTGAGGGATGCTTTCCTTCGAGCCTCTATAACGCTATGCGCACTGGTTTTTCATAAGGTACTCCCTTCAATACGTTCCTGTGCACACTCTTTCACGATGTATTTCTTGAACTTCATCTGATCCCTCTTTTTTTTTAATCGTTTTTTGATTGTTTCTCCTTGCTGGTTCTGTCAACTGTACATGATTTGATATTGGTCTGGATTAAGATATTGTCTATATATATTTTTTCTTTTTGTAATATTGTTGTACTCTCATAAAGTAACCTTGCTGTCTGTTGTGTTTTTGCTAAATATTTGTACATTAATATCTTGTATGTCAATATGTTCTGTTTGTGTTATTTCACGTATGTCATTATATTATCTTACTCTTCGATGGTTATATGCTACTTTGCAGCCCCGAAGAAGCCCATTTGTATAGGGCGAAACGCGTTGGCTGCTCCTTTCCATGAACCCTATGTTGTAACAAGCTCTATAGAAGCACTATTGGAGGGTGGTAGACTCTGATGAGTTGCATGTTGCGATTTGTTCCAAGCTGTTGCGTGATTCTGCTGATTTTAAAGATGTGTGCATATATGAGGCATTCTGGAATGCGATTCTGGCCCCTAAAGACAGGATGCTTTATTTCCAGTTTCGTGTGGGGACCCTACCATTAAGATAGTTTACTTGCAATTGGTTGCCTGGAGGATCAACGGCTTGTGCAGCATGCAACGCCCACACTGAAAATCTACCCCATATTTTATTTGCTTGTCCTTTCTCCTGCCTACAGATTAATAGGTGTTCATAGTTATGCTGTCGCTCTTTGTATTCTTAGGCCAGCTACCAATCAGGTTTTAGTTATTTCTGTTGCTAGGTTTCTTGAAGCCATGTGGCTTTTTAGAACTAACATTTTATCTTCATTGAGGTGATACAGCCCCTGTATGCATAGTTTATAATGCAACTGAAGTCCCTTTTTGGTGGGTTCTGTCACTGTAGAGCAGGCTGAGTCTGGAACAGTAGAGCTGAAGAGAAATCTTGTCAGAGTTGAGTAAACTGTGGAAAACCAGCAGAGCCCAGGGAGACTCCCATCACACGACATGGAGTAGAAAATCTGAGGAACTGGAGCCTCTGTGGTGAGGATTCTAAAGGATGCGGTTGCCTGATCAGCTGGACTTTGGTTTTTAATACAAGCTGATAAGCTGTTAAAGTGAATGTTTAACTCTGACCTCTATCTAGGTTTTTTTTCCCTCTACTGCAGTCTATGGTACAGTGGGAACCCCACTTCAGCAATGGAGAATGATTCAAGCATGTTATTCTATGAAGAAACCAATGCTGGAGAATGTAGAAAAGCCTAAAAGGTAAGAACAAACTGGGTAAAGTAACCCTGAGTGTTCAGAGATCTCAGTATGAGCTGGAAAAAAGAACCAAGACTGTGAGGCAGACTGCCAGTACAGTGCATGCTGGGAAGGGAAGCTGCTGGCTCCTTAAAGCAACAATGTATATTCCTTCCAGTTCTTGAACTCTAGACCTGACAGGCTTCCTTTTTTCTTTCATTTTTCTTTCTTATTATGTGCTCAATAGGCATTTTAGAAACAAACTGCGGGTTGCCTCTAGTCAGATGCTGCAAAGTGGTCACATAATATTAATTAGAGGCCTTTCTATGGTCCAGAAAAAAAGCAGGCCTGCCACGTTTCTTAAATGGCGGCAACTAATTCTATGGATATTAAGGTGGTTACTTTTGTCTAAAGACTGACTTTCAATAATCAAAGAAAGTTCTGGGACCATCACAAATGCACAAGAATATTCTATGTCTATCAGTGAGATTTACGCTGCAGAAAAAATATATAAATGTTACTTACCCAGTAGACATCTGTACGTGGTAAGTAGTGCTGTAGATTCACATGGTGTGCATAAGTCTGCCATCTAGTATTGAGCTCGGAGTGTCACAAGTTGTTTTTGTTAGAAGAATGTTTGAGTCACGAGATCAAGTGATTCCTCCTCTCGGTAATACTGCACCTGGGCATCGAGTCCTTTGTAAGATTATTTCCCCGCAGGAGGGTGAAGTAAAGAGTGTATAATGTTTTGTATATAGAGTAAAGAAAGAAGATGTCCATGCAACGTATGTACATATTTACAATATATTATACTACAACGGCTACAGACTTCTGGTGAAGAGGGTGGGCACATGTGAATCCACAGCAGTACATGCCACGAACAGATGTCTACCGGTAAGTAACATTTTCCTCTCTGATGGCATGTGTGAATGCACATGCTGTGCATAGACTGTAAAGCAGTCCTCCCTTAAATTAGCGGTGGCTAGTCTGTAGGAGTTGTAGTAGTTTGGAACAGTGTTTTGAGTACTACTTGACCAACATTTGCTTGTTGGTGAGATAAGACATCCAAACAGTAATGTTCCATAAATGTGTGCGGTGTAGACCATGTGGCAGCTTTACACATGTCTGCTATTGGTATACAGGGAGTGCAGAATTATTAGGCAAATGAGTATTTTGACCACATCATCCTCTTTATGCATGTTGTCTTACTCCAAGCTGTATAGGCTCGAAAGCCTACTACCAATTAAGCATATTAGGTGATGTGCATCTCTGTAATGAGAAGGGGTGTGGTCTAATGACATCAACACCCTA
The DNA here is from genome assembly GCF_031143425.1 of Pleurodeles waltl. Lineage (NCBI taxonomy): Eukaryota > Metazoa > Chordata > Amphibia > Caudata > Salamandridae > Pleurodeles > Pleurodeles waltl. Next base: position 537,115,801 of record NC_090451.1, read on the forward strand.
TATCAGGTGTGCATAATTATTAGGCAACTTCCTTTCCTTTGGCAAAATGGGTCAAAAGAAGGACTGGACAGGCTCAGAAAAGTCACAAATAGTGAGATATCTTGCAGAGGGATGCAGCACTCTTAAAATTGCAAAGCTTCTGAAGCGTGATCATCGAACAATCAAGCGTTTCATTCAAAATAGTCAACAGGGTCGCAAGAAGCGTGTGGAAAAACCAAGGCGCAAAATAACTGCCCATGAACTGAGAAAAGTCAAGCGTGCAGCTGCCACAATGCCACTTGCCACCAGTTTGGCCATATTTCAGAGCTGCAACATCACTGGAGTGCCCAAAAGCACAAGGTGTGCAATACTCAGAGACATGGCCAAGGTAAGAAAGGCTGAAAGACGACCACCACTGAACAAGACACACAAGCTGAAACGTCAAGACTGGGCCAATAAATATCTCAAGACTGATTTTTCTAAGGTTTTATGGACTGATGAAATGAGTGAGTCTTGATGGGCCAGATGGATGGGCCCGTGGCTGGATTGGTAAAGGGCAGAGAGCTCCAGTCCGACTCAGACGCCAGCAAGGTGGAGGTGGAGTACTGGTTTGGGCTGGTATCAAAGATGAGCTTGTGGGGCCTTTTCGGGTTGAGGATGGAGTCAAGCTCAACTCCCAGTCCTACTGCCAGTTCCTGGAAGACACCTTCTTCAAGCAGTGGTACAGGAAGAAGTCTGTATCCTTCAAGAAAAACATGATTTTCATGCAGGACAATGCTCCATCACACGCGTCCAAGTACTCCACAGCGTGGCTGGCAAGAAAGGGTATAAAAGAAGGAAATCTAATGACATGGCCTCCTTGTTCACCTGATCTGAACCCCATTGAGAACCTGTGGTCCATCATCAAATGTGAGATTTACAAGGAGGGAAAACAGTACACCTCTCTGAACAGTGTCTGGGAGGCTGTGGTTGCTGCTGCACGCAATGTTGATGGTGAACAGATCAAAACACTGACAGAATCCATGGATGGCAGGCTTTTGAGTGTCCTTGCAAAGAAAGGTGGCTATATTGGTCACTGATTTGTTTTTGTTTTGTTTTTGAATGTCAGAAATGTATATTTGTGAATGTTGAGATGTTATATTGGTTTCACTGGTAATAATAAATAATTGAAATGGGTATATATTTTTTTTTTGTTAAGTTGCCTAATAATTATGCACAGTAATAGTCACCTGCACACACAGATATCCCCCTAACATAGCTAAAACTAAAAACAAACTAAAAACTAGTTCCAAAAATATTCAGCTTTGATATTAATGAGTTTTTTGGGTTCATTGAGAACATGGTTGTTGTTCAATAATAAAATTAATCCTCAAAAATGCAACTTGCCTAATAATTCTGCACTCCCTGTATTGCCTAAAAAAAAAAAGCCATTGAAGCTCCTTTTTCATAGTGGAATGGGCTCTAGGACCTACTGGTAACTGTATGTTAGCTTTAAGGTAGCAAGTTTCAATGCACTTTACTATCCAGCTGGCTAATCCATTTTTAGAAATAAGATTACCTTGTGAGGTTGTGAAAAAGCTACAAATAGTTTTGCTTTTCTAAACTCCTTTGTTCTGTCTGTATAATACATAAGAGCTCTTTTAACATGAAGAGTATGACGCGCCCTTCCAGTAACTGAATCTAGCTGTGGAAAGATGACTGGCAATTCCACTGACTGACTGATATGAAAATATGAAACCACCTTTGGTAGGAATTTAGTATTTTTTGTTAAAATGAATTTATGTTTATGAATTTGAAAGAAAGGTTCTTCTAAGGTGAATGCTGGAATTTCACTAACCCTTCTTAATGAAGTAATAGCTACTAAGAAAGCTACCTTCTGTGGTAAGAACTGTAGACAATAATGCATGGGTTCAAATTGTGGTCCCATACGTTTTGTAAATACCATATTAAGGTTCCACACAGGTGCTGGAGGCAATCTAGGTGGAACAAACCTTTTTAAGGCCTTCCGTAAAGGCATTAATAACAGGAACCCTAAATAATGAGGTTTGCTGCCTATTTTGAAGACGAGCAACTATAGCTGTTAAATGAATTTGAATAGATGAATATGCCAAGTTTGCTTTTTGGAAATAAAACAAGTAAACAATATCTTGTATTGATGCTTTAAGTGGATCAATATGTTTTGGTTGACTAGTTGTGGGTCTGTGCGCTTCTTTTATAACATCCATGCACTCAGATGGAAGTTGTAAATAGCCAAACTATTACTTCAGGAGCCAAATCACCAGGTTGATATGCTGGGATTTGGATGTGTGATTTGACCTCTTTTGAGTCTTTAGATCTGGTCTGTTTGGTAGTTTGTGATGTGGTACTACAGACAGATCCAAAAGTGTTGTGTACCAATGTTGACGTGCCCACGTGGGAGCTAAACGTATCATTGTGAGCGGGTCTGTTTCATCTTTTTGATCAGAAATAGAATTAGTGGGCGAGGTGGAAAAGCGTAAGCAAATATCCCTGACCAATTGATCCATTAAGAATTGCCCTTGGATTGAGGATGTGGGTACCTGGATGCGAAGTTTTGGCATTCTGCATTTTCTCTTGTGGCAAAAGGTCTATATCTGGGGTTCCCCACTTTTGGAAGTATTGTTGACTCACCTGTGGATCAGTATCCCACTTGTGTATTTGTTGCTGCATCCTGCTTAAGAGGTCTGCTAATAGATTGGGTACCCCTGGAATATAGTCTGAAGGTAATTGAATATGATTGTGAACTGCCCATTTTCAAATTGTCTATGCTAAAAGGGACAACTGAGAAGTGTGTCGTTGTCCGTCCCAGTCACCTATTTTTGGGGATACACTGTGGTCATATTGTATGTCCTTATTAACATTATCTGGTGTGTAATTTGTGTCTGAAAAGCTTAGAGTGCTAGGAATACTTTTAATAAATCCAGGTGGTTTATATGATAAGCCTGTTGAATTGAGTCCCATTCCCCTTGTATAGTGAGGTTGTTGAGATGAGCTCCCCAACCTATCATTGATGCATCTGTTGTGATTCTGGTCTGAGGTACACAGTCATGAAAGGGCCCCCCCTTTTGTTGTTAGGTTGGTGTCATTCCACCACTGAAGACAGTCGTGAGTCTGGCGGTCCAACAGTAGATCCTGAATTTGACCCTGTGCCTGAGACCACTGTTGAGAAAGACACTGCTGTAGTGGTCTGATGTGCAGTCTTGCACTGGGTACTATTGCTATGCAAGAAGCCATAATTCCCAGTAGTTTAATCGCTAACTTTACAGTAAAGTGTGGTTGTATTGCAGTTGAGATACGAGATGGTGAAATGCTTGAATCCTCACTGGGCTTGGGTATGCTAATCATGACTGAGTGTTCAGAATCGCTCTCAAATACGATTGTATTTGTGATGGCTGCAGGTCAGATTAGTGGTAATTGACTGTGAATCCTAGACTGTGTAGGATGTCTGTGGTATATTGTGTGTTGTTGACAAATTTGAATTGTACTGGCCTTTATGAGCCAGTCGTCCAGATATGGGAAGACATGTATGTGTTATCTTCTGAGGAATGCTGCAACCACCACTAAGCATTTGGTGAACACCCTTGGTACTGTTACCCCAAATGGTAGCACCTTGAATTGGTAGTGCTTTCCTGCTATAACAAATTTTAGATACTTTCGATGAACTTGATGTATGGAAATGTGGAAATAAGCATCCTTGAGGGCTAAAGCTGCCATGTAATCCTGTTTTTGTAGCAGGGGAACAATGTCTTGCAGAGTGACCATATGAAAGTGTTCTAAAAGGACGTATAGATTGAGGGGTCCAAGTCTAAAATTAGTCTGAGAGTACCATCTTTCTGTGGTATGAGAAAGTAAAGTGAATATACTCCAGAACCATGTTGTGATATAGGTACTCTATGGCTCCTTTGAGTTGTAGAGATTGTACTTCCTGTTTTAATAAAGTGAGATTTTCCTAAGTGAGTGTCTGAACGAGGCGGGACGTTTGGTGGAGAAGAGATGAGCTCTAGACCATAGCCATATTGGATAATTGATAAAAACCCATTAATCTGCGGTGATGTGCCATTGTGGGTAAAATCTTGCCAGTCTTCCTCCAGCAGGAGATGTATGCTCTGTGGGGATTTGTAAGAAGTCACTGTTTTGTTGAGGAACCTCTGGGAGCGGTTGATTTACCTCTTTCCCTATAATTAGATCCTTTGTAAGAGCCTCTGAATGAACCTCTGTTATATTAGTGTGACCCTTGTCTTTGTTGAAAGGTAGATGGTTCTGTGGTTGATGATTTGGGACCAGCCCTAAATTGTGGAGCAGAGGGTGCAGGTTTTTTTTAAAATTTTTATTAACCCTGGTTGTAATGATGCTTGTATTCACAGGTTCTTTAAAGATATCTACAGCATGTCTAAGTATACGTGGAAGCATAGGTAGACACTGATACTGTTTATGAGTAGATGTTAGCGTGTTAAATAGAAAGTCAACCTCAATAGGATCTGTATGTAAGTGTACTTTATGATACGTGTAAGGAAATGCCTCCTTGGCATGGTTACCCCCTGACTTTTTGCCTTTGCTGATGCTATGTTTTGAATTGAAAGTGTGCTAAGGCCTGCTAACCAGGCCCCAGCACCGTTGTTCTTTCCCTAAACCTGTACTTTTGTATCCACAATTGGCACACCCTGGCATCCAGATAAGTCCCTTGTAAATGGTACCCCTGGTACCAAGGGCCCTGATGCCAAGGAAGGTCTCTAAGGGCTGCAGCATATCTTATGCCACCCTGGAGACCCCTCACTCAGCACAGACACCCTGCTTGCCAGCTTGTGTGTGCTGGTGAGAACAAAACGAGTAAGTCGACATGGCACTCCCCTCAGGGTGCCATGCCAGCCTCTCACTGCCTATGCAGGTATAGATAAGTCACCCCTCTAGCAGGCCTTACAGCCCTAAGGCAGGGTGCCCAATACCATAGGTGAGGGCACCAGTGCATGAGCACTGTGCCCCTACAGTGTCTAAGCAATACCTTAGACATTGTAAGTGCAGGGTAGCCATAAGAGTATATGGTCTGGGAGTCTGTTTTACACGAACTCCACAGCACCATAATGGCTACACTGAAAACTGGGAAGTTTGGTATCAAACTTCTCAGCACAATAAATGCACACCGATACCAGTGTACATTTTATTGTAAAATACACCACAGAGGGCACCTTAGAGGTGCCCCCTGAAACCTTAACCAACTATCTGTGTAGGCTGACTGGTTCCAGCAGCCTGCCACACTAGAGACATGTTGCTGGCCCCATGGGGAGAGTGCCTTTGTCACTCTGAGGCCAGTAACAAAGCCTGCACTGGGTGAAGATGCTAACACCTCCCCCAGGCAGGAGCTGTCACACCTGGCGGTGAGCCTCAAAGGCTCACCCCTTTGTGCCAGCACAGCAGGACACTCCAGCTAGTGGAGTTGCCCGCCCCCTCCGGCCCTGGCCCCCACTTTTGGCGGCAAGGCCGGAGAAAATAATGAGAAAAACAAGGAGTCACTGGCCAGTCAGGACAGCCCCTAAGGTGTCCTGAGCTGAAGTGACTAACTTTTAGAAATCCTCCATCTTGCAGATGGAGGATTCCCCCAATAGGATTAGGGATGTGACCCCCTCCCCTTGGGAGGAGGCACAAAGAGGGTGTACCCACCCTCAGGGCTAGTAGCCATTGGCTACTAACCCCCCAGACCTAAACACGCCCTTAAATTTAGTATTTAAGGGCTTCCCTGAACCTAAGAATTTAGATTCCTGAAACCTACAAGAAGAAGACTGCTGAGCTGGAAAAAACCCTGCAGAAGAAGAAAGAAGACACCAACTGCTTTGGCCCCAGTCCTACCGGCCTGTCTCCTGCCTTCTAAAGAACCCTGCTCCAGCGACGCTTTCTCCAGGACCAGCGACCTCTGAATCCTCAGAGGACTGTCCTGCTTCCAAGAGACCAAGAAACTCCAGAGGACAGCGGCACTGCTCCAAAAGAACTGCGACTTTGTTTCAAGGAGCAGATTTAAAGACCCCCTGCAACTCCCCGCAAGAAGCGTGAGACTTGCAACACTGCACCCGGCGACCCCGACTCGACTGGTGGAGAACCAACACCTCAGGCAGGACCCTCCGGCGACTCAGAGTCCGTGAGTAACCAAAGTTGTCCCCCCCCGAGCCCCCACAGCGACGCCTGCAGAGGGAATCCTGAGGCTCCCCCTGACCGCGACTGCCTGAACTCCATTTCCCGACGGCTGGAAAAGACCCTGCACCCGCAGCCCCCAGCACCTAAAGAAACGGAACTCCTGTGCAGGAGTGACCCCCAGGAGGCCCTCTCCCTTGCCCAGGTGGTGGCTACCCCGAGGAGCCCCCCCCCTTGCCTGCCTGCAACGCTGAAGAGATCCCTTGATCTCTCATAAGAAACCATTGAAAACCCGACGCTTGTTTCTACACTGCACCCGGCCGCCCCAGTGCCGCTGAGGGTGTACTTTTTGTGTGGACTTGTGTCCCCCCCGGTGCCCTACAAAACCCCCCTGGTCTGCCCTCCGAAGACGCGGGTACTTACCTGCTGGCAGACCGGAACCGGGGCACCCCCTTCTCTCCATTGAAGCCTGTGTGTTTTGGGCACCTCTTTGACCTCTGCACCTGACCGGCCCTGAGCTGCTGGTGTGGTAACTTTGGGGTTGCTCTGAACCCCCAACGGTGGGCTACCTTGGACCCAAACCTGAGACTTGTAAGTGATTTACTTACCTGACAAAAACTTACCTCCCCCAGGAACTGTGAAAATTGCACTGTGTCCACTTTTAAAACAGCTTATTGTGTTTTATGTAAAAAGTATACATGCTAATGTAATGATTCAAAGTTCCTAAAGTACTTACCTGCAATACCTTTCAAATGAGATATTACATGTAGAATTTGAACCTGTGGTTCTTAAAATAAACTAAGAAAAGATATTTTTCTAGAACAAAACCTATTGGCTGGATTTGTCTCTAAATGTGTGTTCCTCATTTATTGCCCGTGTATGTACAACAAATGCTTAACACTACTCCTTGAATAAGCCTACTGCTCGACCACACTACCACAAAATAGAGCATTAGTATTATCTCTTTTTGCCACTATCTTACCTCTAAGGGGAACCCTTGGACTCTGTGCATACTATTCCTTACTTTGAAATAGTGCGGCGGCGGTGGCGGTGGCGTCGTCGCGTGGGCTCTCATTATTCTAAATGAGACTACTGGATTTCTAGGTAGCAGGATCGATAACGGTGTGGGGGACTGAGTCTGACCCACGTGTAAGGAACGCTGTCACCCTAAATCCGGTTGTTGCTCCGGCTAACTAGCAGTGCCTCATTTCTCCCGCGGGGAAGAAATGATTGTGCAGCCGAGCGCATGACATCTTTGGAACTTCTCAGGGAAGTCGTGGTTACTCAGATCCAACCCAACTCTCTCATTCACAATATGGTCTCGTATACAAATGACAAAGACAGTATAAGTTTTATATAATGTTTTAATAAAACGACTGTATTTTAGATATTAAGGCGTGAGCCGCAATAACCAGAACAATACAAAATAGTAGAATGGATATAGTAACCAGGAGAGTAAAACATAGAATGAAAATGTCACTTACCCAGTGTACATCTGTTCGTGGCATCAGTCGCAGTAGATTCGCATGTTCTGCAATAGCTCGCCATCTGGTGTTGGGCCGGAGTGTTACAAGTTGTTTTTCTTCGAAGAAGTCTTTCGAGTCACGGGACCGAGTGACTCCTCCTTTTGTCTCCATTGCGCATGGGCGTCGACTCCATCTTCGATTGTTTTTCCCCGCAGAGGGTGAGGTAGGAGTTGAATTGTAGTAATAGTGCCCATGCAATGGAGTGACTAAGTATGCACCTATTTAAGGTTGAGATGATACATATATAAATAATTGAAGGTAACTTCCAAACTGCTACAGGCTCCCGGGGAGGCGGGTGGGCACATGCGAATCTACTGCGACTGATGCCACGAACAGATGTACACTGGGTAAGTGACATTTTCAGTTCGATGGCATCTGTCGCTGTAGATACGCATGTTCTGCAATAGACTAGTAAGCAGTTATTTCCCCAAAAGCGGTGGATCAGCCTGTAGGAGTGGAAGTAGTCTGAAATAATGTCCTTAATACAGCTTGACCTACTGTGGCTTGTTGTGCGGATAACACGTCTACACAGTAGTGCTTGGTGAATGTGTGAGGCGTAGACCATGTGGCTGCCTTACATATTTCTTGCATTGGGATGTTTCCTAGAAAGGCCATGGTAGCACCTTTCTTTCTGGTTGAGTGTGCCCTTGGTGTAATGGGCAGCTGTCGTTTAGCTTTAAGGTAGCAGATTTGGATGCATTTAACTATCCATCTGGCTATACCTTGTTTTGAAATTGGGTTTCCTGCGTGAGGTTTTTGAAATGCAATAAAGAGTTGTTTAGTCTTTCTGATGTTTTTTGTTCTGTCAATGTAATACATTAATGCTCTTTTGACATCTAATGTATGTAGTGCCCTTTCAGCTACGGTATCTGGCTGTGGAAAGAACACTGGAAGTTCCACTGTTTGATTTAGATGGAACGGTGAAATAACCTTTGGCAAAAATTTAGGATTGGTCCTTAGGACGACTTTATTTTTGTGTAGTTGTATAAAAGGTTCCTGTATAGTAAACGCCTGAATCTCGCTTACTCTTCTCAGGGAAGTAATGGCGATGAGAAATGCCACCTTCCAGGTTAGGAACTGTATGTCGCAGGAGTGCATGGGTTCAAAAGGTGGACCCATAAGTCTAGTTAGGACAACATTTAGGTTCCATGAAGGAACAGGTGGTGTTCTTGGTGGTATAATTCTCCTAAGGCCCTCCATGAATGCTTTAATGACTGGTATTTTATATAGGGAAGTTGAATAGGTAGATTTTTGTAAGTGAAGCAAGTAACCCACTACATGTTCTGGAGTTGTGTGTAATGGTTGTATTTGATTAATATGGCAGTAGCAAACAAACCTCTTCCATTTACTTGCATAGCAGTGCCTGGTGGATGGCCTTCTTGCTTGTTTTATGACTTCCATACATTCTTGGGTAAGTTGTAAGTGCCCGAATTCTAGGATTTCAGGAGCCAGATTGCTAGATTCAGCGATGCTGGATCTGGGTGTCTGATCTTTTGGTTGTGCTGTGTCAACAGATCTGGCCTGTTGGGCAATTTGATGCAGGGTACCACTGATAGGTCTAGCAGCGTTGTGTACCAGGGTTGCCTTGCCCAAGTTGGTGCTATCAATATGAGTTTGAGTTTGCTTTGACTGAGTTTGTTTACCAGGTAAGGAAGGAGAGGGAGAGGAGGAAAAGCGTAAGCAAATATCCCTGACCAGTTCATCCATAGGGCATTGCCTTGGGATTGTTTGTGTGGGTACCTGGATGCGAAGTTTTGGCATTTTGCGTTCTCCCTTGTCGCAAACAAGTCTATCTGAGGTGTTCCCCAGAGTTTGAAATAAGTGTTCAGAATTTGTGGGTGAATTTCCCATTCGTGGACCTGTTGGTGATCTCGAGAGAGATTGTCTGCGAGTTGATTTTGTATCCCTGGTATAAACTGTGCAATTAGGCGAATTTGGTTGTGAATTGCCCAATGCCAAATTTTTTGTGCTAGCAGGCTTAACTGCGTGGAGTGCGTCCCTCCCTGCTTGTTTAGATAATACATTGTTGTCATGTTGTCTGTTTTGACGAGAATGTATTTGTGAACTATTATTGGTTGGAAAGCTTTTAGTGCTTGAAAAACTGCTAGCAGTTCTAGGTGATTGATATGCAGTTTTGTTTGATGTACGTTCCATTGTCCTTGTATGCTGTGTTGATTGAGGTGTGCTCCCCACCCTGTCATGGAAGCATCTGTTGTTATTACGTATTGTGGCACTGGGTCTTGGAAAGGCCGCCCCTTGTTTAAATTTATGTTGTTCCACCATAGAAGCGAGAGGTAAGTTTGGCGGTCTATTAACACCAGATCTAGAAGGTGACCCTGTGCTTGAGACCACTGTGATGCTAGGCATTGTTGTAAGGGCCTCATGTGCAGTCTTGCGTTTGGGACAATGGCTATGCATGATGACATCATGCCTAGGAGTTGTAATACCATCTTTGCCTGTATCTTTTGTGTTGGATACATGCGTTGTATGATGGTGTTGAAATTTTGAATTCTTTGTGGACTTGGAGTGGCTACTCCCTTTGATGTGTCTATTATGGCTCCCAGGTATTGTTGTACCTTGCGTGGCAGAATTTTGGATTTTGTGAAATTGACGGTGAACCCGAGTTTGAAGAGGGTTTGTATGATCTGATTTGTGTGATTTGAGCACTGTATGAACGAATGGGCCTTGATTAGCCAGTCGTCCAAATATGGGAACACATGTATTTGCTGCCTTCTTATGTGTGCAGCGACTACCGCTAGACATTTGGTAAAGACTCTTGGTGCGGTTGTTAATCCGAAAGGCAGTACCTTGAATTGGTAATGTATTCCTTTGAATACGAACCTTAGGTATTTCCTGTGAGATGGGTGTATTGGTATATGGAAATAAGCATCCTTGAGGTCTAAAGTTGCCATGTGGTCGTGTAGTTTTAGCAATGGCAATACTTCTTGTAGTGTGACCATGTGGAAGTGGTCTGATTTGATGAAAGTGTTCACTACTCTGAGGTCTAGGATTGGTCTCAGCGTTTTGTCCTTCTTTGGTATCAGAAAGTACAGTGAGTAAACTCCTGTGTTTATTTGTGTGTTTGGCACTAATTCGATTGCATTCTTTTGCAATAGTGCCTGCACTTCTATCTCCAGGAGATTGGAATGGTGTGTTGTTAAATTTTGTGCTTTTGGTGGTATGTTTGGAGGGAATTGTAGAAATTCTATGCAATAACCATGTTGGATAATTGCTAGAACCCAAGTGTCTGTAGTGATTTCCTCCCATGCTTTGTAATAATGACCTATTCTTCCCCCCACTGGTGTTGTGTGGAGGGGGTGAGTGACATGTGAGTCATTGTTTAGTAGTAGGGGTTTTGGGGCTTTGAAATCTCCCTCTATTTCTAGGGAATTGCCCTCCTCTATATTGTCCCCGAAAACCTCCTCTATACTGTCCCTGGTAAGTGGACGGTGTTGCTTGTGAGGTGCTGGCTTGTGTGCTTTGACCCCGAAACCCCCCTCGAAAGGGCGTTTTACGGAATGTGCTGTAATTCCCTCTGCTCTGCGGGGAGTAGAGTGCGCCCATGGCTTTGGCAGTGTCCGTATCTTTTTTGAGTTTCTCAATCGCTGTGTCCACTTCTGGACCGAACAGTTCTTTTTCATTAAAAGGCATATTGAGAACTGCTTGTTGAATCTCTGGTTTAAATCCAGACGTTCGGAGCCATGCATGCCGTCTGATAGTTACAGATGTATTAATTGTCCGTGCCGCTGTATCTGCAGCGTCCATGGAGGAACGTATCTGGTTGTTGGAGATGGTCTGTCCCTCCTCAACCACTTGTTTCGCCCTATTTTGGAATTCCTTGGGCAGATGTTCAATGAGATGTTGCATCTCGTCCCAGTGGGCTCTGTCATAGCGCGCAAGTAGTGCCTGGGAGTTCGCGATGCGCCACTGGTTTGCAGCTTGTGCTGCGACTCTTTTACCAGCTGCATCGAACTTGCGGCTTTCTTTATCTGGGGGTGGTGCATCTCCAGATGTGTGAGAGTTGGCCCTTTTCCTAGCTGCTCCTACAACAACAGAGTCTGGTGGCAGCTGTGTAGTGATGAAAACCGGGTCCGTAGGAGGCGGCTTATACTTCTTTTCCACCCGTGGTGTGATTGCCCTACTTTTGACCGGCTCCTTAAATATGTCTTTTGCGTGCCGGAGCATACCAGGGAGCATAGGCAGGCTTTGGTAGGAGCTGTGGGTGGAGGAGAGTGTGTTGAACAAGAAATCATCCTCGACCTGTTCTGAGTGGAGGCTTACGTTATGAAATTGTGCTGCTCTAGCCACCACCTGAGAGTACGCGGTGCTGTCTTCTGGTGGAGATGGCTTTGTAGGGTAGGCCTCCGGGCTGTTATCTGACACTGGGGCGTCGTATAGGTCCCATGCGTCCTGATCTTGGTCACCCTGGCTCATGGTGGTGTGAGCTGGGGAGTGTGATGGAGTTTGTGCTGGTGAAACGTTAATCACAGGCGGAGGAGAGGGTGGTGGTGTAATTCTTTTAACCACTTTTGGTTGTGGTGCTTGTTCCGTCTGGAACTCCAACCTTCTCTTTCTCCTAATGGGGGGAAGGGTGCTTATTTTTCCTGTCCCCTGCTGAATGAAGATACGCTTTTGCGTATGGTCCACATCAGTTGCTTGTAGCTCTTCCTCAAACCTATGCTTTCGCATTTGGGAGGTTAGCGAGTGCTCTTCTGTATAAGAGCCTGAAGCTGGGTCGCTTGCAGTTTGTTTCGGCGTCGAAACTTTGTCTGCGTGTTTTTTCGGCTCCGAGGTGACTTTTTTCTTTTTCGGGGCCGAAACCTCTCGGCGTCGATCTGTTTCGGTGCCGCTGTCTCGGCGTCGAGCCGTGTCCACACCGGTATCTCGGTGTCGAGGCTTGTCTCCAGCACTTTCTCGGTCCCGAGAAGGCTGCGTGCCGGTGTCTCGACCGGAGTCGGACGATCTCGGCACTGTTTTGGCCTTTTTCGGTGCCGACGGTCGGTCACCGAATTTATGGGTCGAGCCATGGCCTGGTGGCAGTGGCGTCCCCTGGGCCTTGTAAATGTTTCTTTGTGTGTTTTTCGACGTCTTACTCACGGTTTGTGTATCGTCGAATCCTTCGGAGTCTGAGTCTTGGATCGAGAAGGTACCTTCCTCCTCCTGTTCCTCGAACTCCCGTCGGGCTGTCGGTGCGGACGCCATTTGAAGTCTTCTGGCTCGACGGTCTCGGAGTGTTTTTCGGGACCGGAACGCACGACAGGCCTCGCAGGTGTCTTCGCTGTGCTCAGGTGACAGGCACAGGTTGCAGACCAAGTGTTGGTCTGTGTAGGGGTATTTATTGTGGCATTTGGGGCAGAAACGGAACGGGGTCCGTTCCATCGGCGTTCCTCAGCACGCGGTCGGGCCGACCAGGCCCCGACGGAGGATCGGAAAACTACCCCGAAGGGCACCGGAGCTCTTCGATCTTCGATGCGGTGTTGAATCTAAGTACGCCGATCCCGAACGCAACAATACCGACGAAAATCTTCCGAAATTAACTATTTTTTCCGTTCCGAAACACGGAGCGACAGGAACACGTCCGAACCCGATGGCGGAAAAAAAACAATCGAAGATGGAGTCGACGCCCATGCGCAATGGAGACAAAAGGAGGAGTCACTCGGTCCCGTGACTCGAAAGACTTCTTCGAAGAAAAACAACTTGTAACACTCCGGCCCAACACCAGATGGCGAGCTATTGCAGAACATGCGTATCTACAGCGACAGATGCCATCGAACATAAAGCTATCATAATTCCTAACCGTTTCTACTCTCCCTCTGCTTGTTCTATTTAGAGCACAGCATGTTAAGCTTTCAGCTTGCCTATTAGAATCACTGTGGGGATATCAGCCCTCATACCTGAGCAAAGACCTGTGATCTTGGTTCAGCATCTGCAACGAGGCAGTCAGCGTCAAGTTGTGGTTCCCTGGTCGGAATCTCCCTCTTACGTGTACTGAGTAATTTTATAACTAACATGTCAACGTGATCACAAAATGTCCCTACGCAGGAATGCCCAGTCTAAACTCTTACCACGTCTATCGGCAATGTACCAGACTGTATCCTTGACTGAAGTACAGAGTAAACATGTTATGGAGAACTCCAGTGCTGAAGTAGGCAAAACAGTGTGATATGAATAAAAAACACCGTAGAACTGGCAATTTGAAAAATAACAGTACGAAGCTTAATAAAAAACATGTAGAGCAAAGTGCACAGAGGCTCTAAGCTATTAGCCAATGAATAAAATATATTCAGGGCAAAATGCACAAAGGCCTAAAGCCTGAAGCTAAAGCGCAATGAATACGTAAAACTAACCACACTACAGTGGGGTAGCAGGAAGGATAGGAGAATCTGGTGGTGAAGGTTGAGGCTGTTAGATTGCCTTTTCTTCCTCCTTCTGGTTTGAGACCTTAATAGGTGGAGGCCCAGCATCCAAAGTCTCTTGAAAAGTCAGTTTTCTCTTTATTGTTGGAGGAAGAGGCTATGATCCTTCATGATTATGTATATTAATTTTGCACTGTTTAGCGTCCATAACCTCTAACATAGGTTGTATCTCTGAGGACTCCATAGTAGCTGGCGAGTGTTTACGACAAGCAGCTTTCGATTCTGAAGGTTTGGATATTGAATGCTTGGCTCAAACATAAAATGTCGGCTCCGAAAGTGCTGCTAATTTTTTCGGCCCGATGTGGAAAAGTCTGATTTGCAGCTCTGTAGCAAAACAGATGTGGCAGACTACTTGGTATATGCCAAAAGCACTTTGGTCTTTTGTTTTGGTGCCAAACCTGAGGGTTGGTCATCCGAAAATGATTTTGGGGTCCGACCATGGCCTGAAGGCAGCAGAGGACCGAAGTCTGATGCAGGACTCTTTGTTTGGTGCGATGGGGCTGGTGTACTTGCGTACTGCGCTGGTGGTATATATTGGTTATCAACATCGGAGTCTCGATCTGAATCCGAATCTGAACGCTGTCCTACTTCTTGCACGTGTTCATCTCTGAAGAGGTCTGGTGTGTGTGTTCCAACGACTTAGACGCCATCTCCATTCAACGTGCCCTTCGGTTCGAAAGTGTCTTTTTGGATCAAAATGATCTACAAGCGTCACAGTTTTCTTCTCTGTGTTCCAGAGAGAGATTACGCATCAAATGCTGATCGGTGTAGGGAAATTTGGTGTGACAGGACAGAAACGAAAGTGAGTCCATTCCATCAGCTAACACTGTTCAACTACGATGTGTCAAAGAGGCCCCGAAAGGGCGAGGTCACCCCTAAAGGCTCATAATCAACCCTGACTGCAATCGGATCGAGTATAAGAGTGGAAAAACACGATCAAAACTACACAAACATTCACAGAAAGTAAGAGGAAAGTTAAAATACCGAAACGAGAGGGAACACGTCCGAATCCAACGGTGGAAAGAAAAATCTAACAAAGGACTCGATGCCCATGTGCACTATCACAGAGAGCAGGAGTCAACTGATCTCGTGACTTGAAAACCTTCTTCGCAGATAAACAACTTGTAACACTCGGAGCCCAACACTAGATGGCGGTCTTGTGCAAAACATGTGTACCTACAGCTACACGTTTTTGAACACATACATAGATATATATATACATACATACACACACACCCCTACACACACCCCTACACACACCCCTACACACACCCCTACACACACCCCTACACACACCCCTACACACACCCCTACACACACCCCTACACACACCCCTACACACACACCTACATACACACCTACATACACACCTACATACACACTTGTAAGTTTTTAAATGTGCTACAGGATCCCACGCATGGGCGGGCTATTTAGTGCTTATGACTATAAAGATCCCCCTGGAAGATGTGTGCATCATTTTTGTCTAATGAACCCAGTTGTGGAAAAGAGACAGCTCTATAGTCTGAGGGGAAAAGGTGCAAGCACTTTTGGGAGGAACATTGAATTGGTTCTGAGAATCACCCTATCGTTGAGAACACGAAGAAAGGGCTTGGATGTTGAGTGTTTGCAGCTTGCAAATACACTTGAATGATGATATAGCAGCCCAGGAGGAGGCATCCAGAAAAGGAAATTAAGGGGCATGAGTGTAATGGCTTGAAAGGTGGTTCCAGGAGCCCTGTGAGGACTTAGTTTTCACACAGGATGCAGGAGGTATTCAGAAGGTATGACTCCTAAGGCACTCCATGAAAGCCCTGACTACTGGGATTGTAAGGAGGAAGGAATGTTCCCTATTAGACATACGCTATTATATTGTCCACCATGATGACAGATTTTCCTCAAACAACCCTGAAGAAGGCTTCGCGTATGGGCAGTAGTTTTAGGCAACTGATGGGATGGCCCCAGTATTGAGGGGCCCCAACACCCCTTCAGTCATAGTGCCAAGATGCGCTCTCTACCTCGTGAAGGGCACCACTGGTGATTGTTACCTGCAGAACTGGGTCTGAGAAAGGATAGCCCTGGAACAAGCTGTTGTGCCACCACTGCAAAGAGTGGCGAGTGCTGTATTTCACCAACAGATATTCCAAGTGACCCTCCACTTGTGATCACTGCCCTTCAAGACACTCATTTCGGGGGGCGACTTCCTTTACCAGAGCCACCTTTGTGCTTTCTTCTGTTATCCCTGTGCGCACCCCTGGCGAATGCCCTCCCCTTGGCGGAAGGTATGCTGATGACTGACAGACTGCTGGTCTCAGAGTGTGCCTTACCTCTTCCCCAGGGCACTTTCTCAATCAGTGCCAATGTGCAGGCCGCCTAGGCAATCTGTCTTTTTTGTCATCTTTTCCAGAATCTTGTCAACCTTGAGGGGGTTTCAGATTCTTCCCATCAAATGGGATGGTGAGGTAATGCTGACTTTGGGTTTGAAATAGGGGATGTGTAGCCAGGACTGTCTTCTGAGTAGGACGCTACATCAGATGCCCCAGAAGGCTGTGTATGCAGCAAGGCAAAGCAACTTAAGCTGGCACTTAAGATAATTTTGTCTGCAGACTATTGCCCCCCCAGCCCTCTTCCCGTTTTCGGTATTCAACAGAGAAGTTATTGATGAGCTGATGCATCCTGAAGCATATGTAAATGCGATCACTGTGTGAGGGCTTCAAGCAAGACTGCAGGAGTGCTTAAAAGTTAAATAAAGGTAACTTTGGAGTGCATCCTATCCTTTAAACTATAACAATGGTCTAGTAATGATAAACAGTATATTTAACACCACGGATGTCTCCATTATGAAGCCTGTGTCTTGGGACATCCTAAAGAGCAAGAATGCAAGGAGTGTAGGAATGGAGAAGTCAAGGGGTAGAGGGTGATAAGAGGCATAATAGTACATTTATTACAGTATCAAATGTGTAATGAAATGAATCGCTAAAGAAAAGGTTGAAAGAGTAAGAGCCTATGGGAACAGATAAAGTTTAGGAGCAAGTGGAGGTGTTTCAAAAACCTTGTTACACCTTTACATTTGGGAGGGGGCAGGTTAAAATAGCAGGAACACCATAAAGACGGAAAAAAAAGTTCTGGAGATCCAGAAACAAAAAAAGACAGACAACTGAGATCAATATGAAAAAGTGTAAAGTCTCACCCGTCTGCCTTGCTCCTCTGTACGATAGGCATGTCTGTATAAGCAAGAAAAAACAGCCCCTGGTGGCATTACTTCACTGGTATCATTCCAGCCTTGTGTATGGCAGAGCCTCAAAGCATCCCCTTGACACTTACGATAAAGAATCGGGTCCAGCCTGGGCACAAGGAAAGGTGTAAAAAGACATGAGGAAATTCAGAAGTAAAAATAACAGAAAGGAGGAAAATAAGATTTAAGGCTGTCAAATTTAATTTTCTGTAAAAGCACAGAATGCCATGCTGAAAGCTTCCAAACATGATTTTTTTTTTTTTTTTTTTAAGTTACACCAGTGAAGAGGTTTGTCACAAAGCAAAAACGAACCAAAAATTAATTGCTTTAAGCATGGAGGGGAGTGGTTGGATAGTAGAAGGAGAATAGTGGATGTACATAATGAAGAAAGGTCCAGCTGAACATACTGGAGAGAGAAAGTACTTCAAATGCAGTTTTACAGCTTAAAGGCTGTGCAAAAGCCTGTTTCCTTGATAAACACTGGAAGAGAGGGAAAGGAGCCATTGAGGGTGCCTCAGTGAAATTTCGCCGGTATTCTCGTTACACTAAAGAGCATTTTATAGTCTGCAAAGAAGCAGAGCATATACAATTACATAGGGGTCCAGCTACACAAACATGGCCATATTACACCTTAATGCCAATGTTGTTCCACCCATAAAACAATGCTAAACCTATATCCTTTGAATGGAGAGAGCAAGATATAAGTGTGCCCGTAACAGATTATGTTCAAACCGCCAAGAGGAGCATCACTGTCCTCAGTGTACATCCAGAATGTGAAATGAAGACTAACTGCAAGAGACAATTTTTTAATCAAAGAGAGGGCAGAGTATGAGCATAGTGAATGCATTTAGATTGACCACACTTATTCCCCATAAAATCAATCTGACTAAAGCTCAGAATGAACATCACAAGCTTAAAAGGGGTTCCCTGGGCTTTCAGGGCAATTTGGTGATGTGTGTACATTTTGGGGAAAACGTTAGATGACCACACAATATTCTGTTACTCACTTCCAATCTCTTGAGATGAAGTACTGCAGCTCCAGGAGCCTGTGCTCACACTCCTCCACCATTTTCTCTGTGTACAAGTGTTCCATAAGACAAGAAAGGATCCTGAATGCATTGAGAAAAATATTATCAGGTTAAAAAAAGCTCACCATGAAGCAAGGTTTTAACAAGTTGCAGAAAAGGTTCAGAAAACAATATTCTCATGGCTTCTTAAGTCTACAGTGGGAAACCCTAAATAAAACAAAACAATGCATACATCTGAACAACACCTACTTATTTATCCAAAATGAAGTTACATATTTTAGTAAACTAATGCTTCGCCTTGAAGGATAAACCATGGTATCAGGAAATCCTCTACCATCTCACATTTATCTTAATTTTGCATGTGTGCAGAGATGGCATTCCTCCCACTTATGTAACAATGCAGTGACCTCACATTAACTTGCTTGCAGAAGATATACCCTCACAGGCTATCAAATCCCAACTCCAGTTGCTAGCCCTTGCACTACAGATCCCCACTCTGAGGTCAGTAGTAATGTTAAACCACAGATGCAGAGCCTGCATTCAACTAGGCGATGCACTTTTGCTTCTGCAACCACAAATCTTCTCCCAACATCCACTGGACATCCTGTTTAACCATGATAAATAGGTCCTAGATGCTGAACATGGTAGGTTCTCGGGCCTGCAAGTGAGTCATCTCCCACAAGTCCCTTCACTCTTCTTTTGAGCAGGCTGGAGGTGTAGCCAAGACACATGACCTAAATTATGTCTAGGAGTGCCTTCTTAAAAATCCATGCTATGCTAGTATCCTGGCCATACCAGGATGAAGGCAGGTTAAATTCTCCTTTGTCACAGTATTGCTTGCTCTTTTATATGGATCAATCTAGTTCTGCTAAAGCAGTACCCTGCCAGCTGTTTCATGTCCCATGCTGGGATGCACAGGATGGAAACCACACTAGGAATTCACATACAACTCAAGAGGAGCTGGGAAAGGAAGTTAATTTTCTTACTCCTGTGGCTTTTACATCTGCCAAAGATCTAGAAAGGTGCCATGGATGATGTGGGTGTCCTGCTGTCACAGCCATTAAGTGCAGAATTATCAGGAGACTGCAATGCTAAGCAATGAGAAGAAAAAGATCCTTTAAATCATGTATCCCTCATTAGGCACAGTCCAGAGAGCACATATGAGAGTACTAGGGGAAGTCAGAAAACCCTGCTATGAAACAAAATCTACTAGGGCTAAATGTTCTTCATAACTTGCAAAGAAGTGATAACCTAAGATTACCATTTGGCTCCTGCTGAGATTCTGGCACCTGTCCTGCAGAGTCAGTAGGGTGAGGTAAAGGTAGACTAAATTTGCAACAGTAAGAAATCTGGCAGCGCTTTCATACCTACAGTTAAAGGGTTTCCAGGAGTTCACCCAAGCCTAAGAATCAGCATAAGGACCAGTGAAACTGTAATAAACTGCAAAGCTGGAAAGTATCATTACATCAGTTGAACAAATACACGTTCAAACCAGACGACGAAGAGAAAAACATCTAACAAAAGATTCTATGCTCAGGCACAGTATCACAGAGAAGGCGGTGACTCGAAAATGCTTCTCAGGAGAAAAAGAAGAAAAAAAACGTGTAGCACTCCGAACCCATCACTAGAAGCAGGAGCATGCATAGCATGTGCACCTGCAGCCACATGTGCAATTGAACAAGCTGTTCCCTATCGTTTTCCTGGTATGAGAGACTATTGGGGCCAGATGTACCTTTAGTGATGTGTATGTCAAGCTGTAGTTTAGTGGGGTAAGATATGTTAGCAATGTTTCACATTGCTTCTACTTTTCGTTGGTTTCTGTACCAGTGGCTGTATCTGGTTTGGTGGCGGGGGGAATGGGGGGCAGTTGAAGGTACTCAGATGCTAGCTATTCAGGAGCAATGCTGCTATGTTGAGTGTGGCTGGTTCTGAGTCATAGACGTTTCCATTCTGAATGGCTAATAGGTTCAGAGTTGCCTTGATTGGCATGCCTTGTCCTTTGGACATCTCTAATAGTACCATGTTTGTCTGGCCCATTATGGGGCACTTAGTATGAGTGACGTTCCTGACTGCCTGAGCTTGTCCAGAGCTCTTGGGATCATGGGAATTGGTGGAAAGGAGTACGCAAATTTCCCTAACCAGTTAGCAAGAGGGCATTCCCCTCGAGCTGGTGGTGTAGAAACCTGAATGGGAAGTAGGAATTTTGTGATTTATGGTGCTGGGAACAGGTCTATGTTTGGTGTTCTGCACTGCTTGACAACTCTGTTCAGAACATCCTGCTTCATTTCCCATTTGTGGGAGGTGGGCTGTTGCCTGCTCAGTCTGTCCGCTTCCTGAGAAGGTGTTGTGTTCCATTTAATCACCCACTTCATCTCCTGCACTAGGTTTGACAGCAGGAACAACTTTGTTCCTCCCTGCTTGTTGAGGTAATAAGTCATATTGCAAATTTTTATAAGCAGTGTCTGTCCCCTCACAGGAGCCTGAAAGAGCCTTCGGCACTAGGAAGACTGTTTTTCGTTCCAGGTAGTTTGTGATTCACTGCTTCCACCAGGCTCCAGAGACCTATGTTCAAACCATGCATTTGTGCTCCCAAGCCCTTGTGGAACACATCTGTTATGGCCACTATGGGAGTTGGTAGCTAGAAAGGTCTTCCCATACTCATGTTCGACGGGTTAACCATTCTATCTCCTTCTGAATTATCAATGTGACAACCACTAGATTCTCCCCCCAAGCTTCCCATGACTTGACCATCCATTGCTGATTCACTCCTGTATAGGTTGCATGTGGTTTGAGGGGGGTGCATGAAGCAATCATGCCCACCAGCTTCATGTCAGTCCTTACTGTCCCTTCTGGTAGAGGGGAGTATTCTCCGCTATTGTGGACGCTCTCCTGGGACTAGGCATGCTTGAAATGTCCTTGAGAACACAAATGACCCAGGATCCCCTTCACTGTCTGGAAGTAGTGACCACTTTACATGGCTTATGGTAAACCCTAGATCTGGGAGCATTCTGATGACTGTTTTCAAGTCCCTGTGGACATGTATACCAGGTCTTCAGGTAGGCATTTTGTGATCATCCTGAAGGATAGCACTCTGAATTGGTAGTGTACTCTGTCCACAAGAAGTCTGAGGTATTTGTGTGTGTGGTTCACTGGTATGTGAAGGCACACGTCTTAGATCTATTGTGGCCACATACCACCCCGCCCCTTTCTTAGGAGCGGCATCACTTCTTCTAACATTGTCATTATGAAATGTTGCATTTGTATGAAGTTGTTTGAAGCAGCTGCTTGGTAAGTTCTATGCAGTAGCTATGTATTATGATGTTTAAGATCGAATTGTATGAGGTGACTGATCTCCATTCCTGGAGGAATCCTCCTATTCTTCCCCCAGTGGTGCTAAAGGGTTCTTGGTTGCATGATTCACTTGGTAGTTCCTCCCATCGCAGGCTGTCCCCCATCTCGGGGATTTCTGCCAAAGGGCTGTCTCGCCAGGTGTTGCCACTGCTGTTGAGTAGGGTGCAGTGTGGCCTGTTGGTTGAAACACTGGTGGTGTTGCTGCTTCATTGTTGAGAAATCAGCCCATCCTGTTGGTCTTCTTTTGGGGTCGCCTTCCCTCCTCAAGAACCTTCTAAACTGTAAGCCCCCATGGCCTTACAAGTTTCTTTCTTACTTGATTTGTTGGAGTGTCCCGTCCATGGCGATCATGAAGAGAAGCTCCCCTGTAAACAGTATGTTTATCGCCAAGGACTGTACCCGGGCCTTGAATCCAGAGACTGAGCCCATACACAGCTGGCTGTCTGCAGTATGCCGGGTACCTAGCACAGATTTGAGTTGGATACGTTCTTGCCCTCCTCAAGTGCTTCAGCTCTTTTTTTTAAACTCCTCCAGGAAGTGTTAATCTGTCCTTCCATTTCCTCCCGTTGCTGGTGGCCATATCTGTTAAGGAGAGCACTGAAGTTTACAATTTTCCACTGCGTCAGTGCGTCCCTTTCCATCTTCCTATCCACCAAGTCCATACTTTTGCTTTCTAGATCTGGGAGGGGGACTCTTTCTAGTTGTAGATGTGGGTGCGTTGTTCCTCTTGTCGTTTTGGGGCAAAAGCTTTGAGGGGCAGACTTTAGGGACCACCTGGTCACGCAGTGAAAAGCTGCACGAGTTTGGTGCTTGCTCCTTAAAGTGCCACAAGTTGTGCTGCAGCTCTTAGGGGCCCATCTTCTGTACCCATGCCCTAAGTAGCATTTACTGGGGACTTAGAGGTGCTAAAGGGCCTGGCCACGTGGGGAAAAAGTGACAAGGTGTTGTTTTTGGTAAGTGTAGGAAGCTGGCCTTGTGTGGTGGGTACCTAAGGTACTTACACATTATACCAGGTCCAGGTATCCCCACTTAGTGAAGTGTAAGCCATGTCTAGAAGCCTAGCTCTCTAAAGGCAGCTGTGGATGAGAAGCCAATAATTATCTAGGAGACATGCAAAGCTCATGCAGTACCACTGTAGTCACACAGTACTAACACACATGAAAGAAACCACACAGTGTTACAAAAATAAAGGTACTTTATTTTAGTGCCACAATACCAAAATTACTAAACAATCAATACTCCCTCTGGAGGTAAGTAAACACTAAATATGTAAACTAGTAATCAGAAATAGGCATAGAGAAGGTTAGAAAACAGTGCAAATAGCGGTAATTAATAGTGACCCTAGGGGAAGCCCAAACCATAAACTTAAAAAATGGAATGCGAACACAGGTCGCCCACCTAGGTAAGTGGAATGTGTAGAGGGGAGCTGGGAGTACCAGAAAAACAGAGGCAAGTAGCACAATACACACACCCCCAACAGCGACCAAGAAAGCAGGAGTAAATCACTGGAATTTCCCCAAACCATCCAAAAGGAAGAAAAGACACAGACAAGGCTGTAAAAAACCAGCAGTGGATTCCTGGAGAAGAGGACCTGTGGAGAGAGGTGACCAAGTCCAAAAGTCACAGTGGGGTCCAGGAGGAGTAGGAGACACAACCCACCCAGCTGTACTTGCAGGTGTTAGTCGACTGTGAGGAAGAACAGGTCAGCACTGCAGCCCTGGAGCCCGAAAAGAGCTCCAGATGGATTCAGATGTTCCACTATGGAGTGAAGATTGCAGACAGGTGTCTGTGCAGGAATTCCACCGACAAGCCTTGGCAAAGGCAAACTCATTTAGTGGAAAAGTGGTGCTGCCAATGGACCAGCAAGGCCCAGGAGGGGATGTCACAGGGGCCCCTCAGTGTCGCAGAGAGTCCACAGGAGCAGAGGCAGCATCCACAGGACAGGTACACAGAAGTCGCACAAGGAGCCCCCACAGCACTACAGAAAAGGATCCCACGCCGCAGGAGAACCCGGCAGAGGGCTGAGCGTTGCAGGAAGGTCCCTGAACCGGTGTGGACTGGCTTATGCACCAAGTGCACCAGATGTTCCCTTCAAAGGACACCAGTGGCTCTGGGAGGCTACTCCTCCTAAGCCAGTCACACCTATTTCCAAAGGAAGAGGATGTTATCTCCCAAAGGAAATCCTTTATTCGGCCTTCCTAGGCTTGATTAGTTCAAGCAGCAGGAGGGCAGAAACCGGTCTGAGGGGTGACAGCAGCTTGGGCTGCGTGGAAAACCCTACAAGACTGGTGGTAGCAATGCTGGGAGTCCTTTAGGGAGCCCCTATAGTGCATGGAATCATACTTCCATTAGTTGCGAGAGTACTGGGGTATGATTCCGACATGTTTGAAACCAAACATGCTGCGATTTGGAGTTACCATTATGTAGCTGGACTTAGGTAGTGACCTATGTCCAGTACATGCGTAAAATGGCATCTCTGCACTCACGAAGTCCAGGAAAATAGAACTGGAGTATGTGAGGTCACCTCTGCTAATGCAGGGTGCCCTCACACACAGGTACATACACCCTGCCTCTAGCGTAGGAGAGCCTGCCATAGGGGTGACTTACAGTGACTTGGTGCAGTGACCCGATAGTAAAAGAGTGCATGCACCCTTTCATGTAGGCTGCAATGGCAGGCCTGCATAACACTTTGCATGGGCTCCCTATGGGTTGCATAATACATGCTGGAGCCCATAGGGATCACTTGGTACCCCAATGCCCTGGGTACCTATGTACCATATACTAGGGACCTACATGGGGTACCAGTATGCCAAATGTGGGGTGAAAAAAGGTACAAACAACCGAGTTTAAAGGAGAAACCATAATCACTGGGGTCCTGGTTAGCAGGATCCCAGTGAACACAGTCAGAAACACTGACGCAGGCCAAAAAGTGGGGTTAACCATACTAGAAAGAGGCTACTTTGAAATGCACTGGGTTCCTGATAATCAGGTCCCTGGTACCAGTCAACGCTGCATCGTAACCAGGCAAAATGTGGGTTTAGGCATTGTCAATTTGTGATGAGCAGTATATTTTGTGAAGAGGGTGGGATCGTGTATGTTAGTTAAGATATTCAAGACATGAGACTCAGACTATCTATTTTATTCATACCCTCGTAAGCATGATATCGCTTCAGCTGATCTTAAAAGTAAATCATTTTTAATGTACATCTATTCTCAAAGAAACAGAACTGGACATCAAAATGACTAATCAGTTGTTTTAGAATAGGAAAGATTACTTTTCTTGGAAGTTACAGATCGAACTCGGATCAGTAACTAAATGAGGGAGAAAAAAAAAGGGTGTTGAAATAATTATTTTTCTATAGTTGTATAAAGGATTGAAGCATTACAGAAGGATGAGGGGTAGTGGAGACAGAAGCAGCACAGTAGGTTGAGGGGGTACAGATGCACCACAGATAGCCAAGAGGGTGGTGTGGTTGGAACAGAACCACAACGGAAGGAAGGATGGCGGGTGAACACAAGCACCAGCAGAGGTTGGGAGGGGGGGGGGGGGGGGGGGCTTAATGTTCTGAATCACCACAGAAGTGAGGAGTGGAGGGGGAAACAAAAGGTCCGCCTAAGTGGGGGAGAGGGGAACAGAAGGCGAACAGAATGGTAGAAGGAGGAGACAGAAGCACTGCGCTGGAAAGGGGAGGAACCACCGAGAGGTGGGAGTGGGGAGAGTGGGGAGAGGTGGGAGTGGGGGGAGGGGGGGTGGTGATTGCGGAATGACCATGGAAAAGGGAGAGGGGTGGGGAAAGGGCTACTGGAGAGGGTTGGGGAAAGGATGACTGAAGAGGGAGAGGGAACAGATGGACCACAGAAAGGGAGAAGGAGGAGACAGAAGCAATGTGCTGGAAAGAAATGGGGCTGGGAAAGGACCAAGGAGAAGGAGGGATAGGACCAAAAAGGAGGAGGAGGGAGAGGGGCCGGGAAAGGACAAAGGAGGAGGAGGAGGAGGAGGAGGAGGAGGGAGAGGGGCCGGGAAAGGACCAAGGAGGAGGAGGAGGGAGAGGGGCCGGGAAAGGGCCAAGGAGGAGGAGGAGGGAGAGGGGCCGGGAAAGGGCCAAGGAGGAGGAGGAGGGAGAAGGGCCGGGAAAGGGCCAAGGAGGAGGAGGAGGGAGAAGGGCCGGGAAAGGGCCAAGGAGGAGGAGGAGGGAGAAGGGCCGGGAAAGGGCCAAGGAGGAGGAGGAGGGAGAAGGGCCGGGAAAGGGCCAAGGAGGAGGAGGAGGGAGAAGGGCCGGGAAAGGGCCAAGGAGGAGGAGGAGGGAGAAGGGCCGGGAAAGGGCCAAGGAGGAGGAGGTGGGCGAGGGGCAGGGAAGGACCAAGGAGAAGGAGGAGGGAGAGGGGCGGGGACGGACCAAGGAGGAGGGAGAGGGGCGGGGACGGACCAAGGAGGAGGGAGAGGGGCGGGGACGGACCAAGGAGGAGGGAGAGGGGCGGGGACGGACCAAGGAGGAGGGAGAGGGGCGGGGACGGACCAAGGAGGAGGGAGAGGGGCGGGGACGGACCAAGGAGGAGGGAGAGGGGCAGGGACGGACCAAGGAGGAGGGAGAGGGGCAGGGACGGACCAAGGAGGAGGGAGAGGAACAGGAAAGGACCAAGGAGGAGGGAGAGGAACAGGAAAGGACCAAGGAGGAGGGAGAGGAACAGGAAAGGACCAAGGAGGAGGGAGAGGAACAGGAAAGGACCAAGGAGGAGGGAGAGGAACAGGAAAGGACCAAGGAGGAGGGAGAGGAACAGGAAAGGACCGAGGAGGGAGAGGAACAGGAAAGGACCAAGGAGGAGGAGGGAGTGGGCGGAAGAGGAGGGGGGGGGGGGAGAGGGGCGGGAAAGGACCACAGAGGAGGGAGAGGGGCGGGAAAGGACCACAAAGGAAGGGGGGGGGGGGGAAAGAGACCCACAGAGATTATGGAGAAAAGGAGCACAGAGGGGGGGAAGAGAAGGACCACAGAGGTAGAGGGGACAATGGGACCACAGAAAGGGAGAGAGAGAAGCAGCACAGAAAGGGAGACGGAGGCAGAAGTACCATTGGAGGGGAGTGGGGGAGAGTGGGGGGGGGGGAGGGGAGGGAGACAGAAGCACTGAGGGGAAGTGGGGAGGCACCACAGATGGCAATCAGTGGGTGTACAGAAGCACTTCAGAGGGGTGCAGGTGGCGTATCCGTAGCACCATGAATGAGAGAGCAACAAGGAGAATAACAGGCAACAGATTAACACCAAGCACGGGTGAGGTGCAGTACACAAGGGAGACAGCTGGAAAAAAAAATGCACTTGTAGAGTGTTTAAACAAGAAGAAAAAAATTTAGTGTTTGGAAAGCAAGCAGCCGAAGGGAACAAGTAATGAGTCTATGCTCCATAGGAGGATCAAAAATAAGAAGGAAAGCCCAGAGAAGCAGACATAAGATGGAAGGAAATGAGTTACAATAAAGCCAACACACAATGGGCGGGCTCAAAGCCCACTGTAAGCTTACAGTAAATCTCAAAACCGACAGTACATGCACTGTCTAGTAGGGGAGTGGTACAAAATGCACTATTTTAAGCTACTGAAGAGTCTTAAATAGTGTTGCAGTGGCATGAAATAATTTCACAGTTTGTAACTAACAGGGAGATGCCTCGCTGACTAGTCTCCATTTTATCAAGGAACATTGTAGGAAAGGCACTAGGTCTCTCTTCTGAAGACATACCAGTGAAACTCTTGAAACTGGGTTAATCTGTTATGCTTTTCTTCTGCTAAATTTGGAAGAACTCCTGAAGATTAAAGGAGGATGAGCGTATGTGCCAGTGTTGGGGACAGGGATATGGAGAGAATTAATCCCTTCTGTGTCAGTTTGAGAAAAAAATGCCCCAAGTCAAGAACAGAATAAAATGCTTATTAACTTAAAAGCAACCTACATGGGATCTCCAGAGTGTATGTGCTTGCAAGCAGTTTGAATGACAGACTCGCAGGCTTCATTCAGGGCTCTATCTATGCGGTAGTCTGCCCCTGGGTCAGTCTCCTGAATCAATGTTTGAAGCTGTAACATAAAAGAAAAAAATTGGGCATTATCAATAACAATTTGGCCTGAGCTAAAGAGCAAAGACTGACATATCAGTAAGCTATCATATTTTCCTTACTTAACAGGGCACGTAAAAAGGAAAAGTTACTCACCTTTAACAATAGTTTCACATGGTTTCCGAATAATTCTAGGCTATACACTATCCTGTCACCTAAAGGACAAATTCAGGTTTGTTGCCCAAGTTCAAAACAACGGTAGCACTAGCTGTTTAATATGAAGCTACTATATCCTGCCACTAATGACATTGACAGTCGCAAGAGTGTACACCACCTCCAGAATGTGTGCTTTATAAAAACTGTTTCCACAATATGTGAGTATCGGCTATTTTGGACCACATCTTCAACCTCAAAGGAGTGGTGGAGGAAGTTAGGATCACATGTGCTGTGAAGCTGTAAAGCTACTGTAACAGTTACATGTAAGTTAACATAACTTTTTAAACATCTCAGTATAAATTCACACAATGAGCACAAATTTAGAAAAGTATCTTCACTCTTACTGCTTATATGGTCTCATTAGAAATGTATTTACTGTGTAAGAATGTTGCGCAATAATGCCACTGTTGCCGCTATGATTGTGTTAATCTAGTTAGCTGTGCCCAACGCTGCCTTCTAGAATCCTGTAACATAACTTAAACTACACGGTTGATATCATTTTCATAATAAACACATTTATTCAGAGGGCTAGCAAAGATGTCTGTCAAGATAGAGCACTAGATGTCAGGGCAGAACCTGTACATATGAAAGGTTTTCAACTACAATTTTGAAAAAAAGATAGCACGAGCAATTCCACCACTTGAGAAAAGTAGACCCATCAAATTTTTTGTTTTTTTATTAATTTTTTTTTTTTTTTTTTTTTTTTAAAAGAGATCATCTTAAAAATTACATTTTATGGACGGCTCTTTCACAAAGCCTGTGACTTACCTTTTTAACTGAGCTAGTTTTGAGAAACCTTTGCACAAGTATTGAGGTTTATACAGGTTAAAGAGAGTAGTCGCCCTTGCCTTGATCGTAGGGGGGTGACACTGGTTCTATGGGTCTCCTATGAAGGAAAGCTTGCATCTCTTCCTGAAGGAAGTTCACCCACTCCTTAGAGAGTGGGTGCAGGGTGAGATGTTGGAAGAGGAGCCGAGAAGTTCTAGCCAGCAACCACGCTGGGCAGGCGTGACTGAGTCAGTGCTTGGAGGTGAGGGCTCCTTTAGAGGAATCACCTCTGCCTTCATTGTGTACCCTCTTGCAGCCTGCTGGTGGAAGGAATGTTGCTGCCTCTGGTATGAAGGGGAAGGATCCAGGGAAGTAGAATTGCAGCCTCCTCTAGCCTGCTGTCTCCGAAAGGAACCCCTGTTGGATTAGGCCGGAGGGTACCCATAGATTTTGGAATATGTACTATTTTTAAAGCTTCTCTTCAACCTGCAGTCCGAACAGATGTTCCCCATCGAACAACAGGTCGTGTAGATGCTGTTGGACCACAGTTTAAAACCTGAAATATGGAGCCAGGCATGGTGTACAAATGAGGACTCTAGTATGAACTAGAAGAAGTCATGCCAGCAGAGCAAAGGGTGCAGCAGTATTGGATATATAGTTTTGCCCGCTGTGAATTTCCTCCCCCCTATAAAACCCTGCCCCCCCCCCCCCAATGCCCCCAACATGAATTCCTTTGGGAGATGATTAACTAGTTCTTCCATCTCGTACACTATACACTAGGAGGGAGAGAAGGTCTACAGAGTTGGTGATCCTCCAGTTGGTGGTAGCACACACAGCTACCCTCTTAACACTTACCTGTAGCATCAGGGTTCTTGCTCTCTTTGTCATGTGGGGGTGCCTCACCTGTGGCCTGAGCAGAAGCCTACTTGCATACTGTGTGTACGACTAGGAAGTTGTGTGGTGGTGGTGTAAGCTGGCTCAGTGGGAGAAGGCTTGTACTTTTTCTCGACCCTTTGTGTACAACCCTGGTCTTTACAAGCTCTTTAAAGGTGTTGAAGCAGATGTTAACATGCCCTTTAGCATGGTAAGGAACTGGATTGATGTTTCTGATCTGGATAGTGACTCCACCAGGAAGCCGTTTTCTTCGTGGAGGACATCCATATCTACTTTATGGAAGCTGATCGCACATAGGATCACCCCATGGTAAGACAAAGTTGTATGGGGAGGGAGATGCTCTGGTGGGGTAGTGCTTAGAAGCTAGTCTCTTGGGGGATCAATATTGTAGTCTTCCCAGGAGTCAAACTGTGGGCTCTAGGTGAAAAGGAGCCTTGATAAAGGTCAGCAAGAATTAAGGGGCTACCAGGCTCATAGGTGGAATGCGGGGTCCCTTTGACAAGGGTAGAGGCGGTGGGTGTTGATTGATGAGGTGGTGGAAATGAGACGGAGGAGGATGATGATGATGTGGATGACTAGGTGAGGGGGCGGATTATCCTGCCCTAATGTTTTTGAGTGTGGGAGGTAGAGGAGGTTCCAAAGCAAGTTCCTCCTTGTATGTTAGTCTTCTCTTCTGAGGCAGAGTCTAAGGGTTTCCTCAGATGTAACCATCAAAGTTCTCCCAGTTTTGTGATGGATTAAACGTTTTTTCTGCCTTGTATACTGTTCCTCTTGAAGCCTTTGTGAGATGGGTTGCTCTAAGCTTTCAGAGCCAGCCGTCGACAGACTTCAGCACCAATGGAGATTTCAGAGTTGATGGTGGCTTAGGAGACAATAGCTGCTTCAAAGTGGACAATGGCTTTGCAGTCAAAAGGGTCCTCTCTACTTCTAAGGGGCCCAGAGGCTTACAAAGTTTCAAGCTCAAAAGCCATGGGGAGCCTTGCCCATCGACACATGCGTTGTCTATTCAGAGTCCTTTGGATAGTGCTAGCCAGAGCCCAAAGGCAGTGGAGGCCCTAAAGGCTGGTTAGTTTTGAAAGTAGGACACCACACCCAACCTCCACAGGAGTGGTGCTCTGTCTCTACATCAGGCTTCTTCAGAGACTTTGTATGAGTGTCAATGTTGGACAAGCTCAGCCTTGGCATAGGTTCTCGTACACAAACAGGAGCGCGTTGACGAAAAAAAGAACCTCTTCTCACTCCTGGTCGGAGGCAGAGGAGAAAAATGTCTCTTGGCTAAGCGATGGCTGATGGGACAGAATGCTCAAAGGGCCGCCGTCTTCACCTTAGACGTTGAGGGGAACTTGTTCTCTGAAGAGATAATGAAGTCTCTCAAAGAATTACTGCTGCATCTTTTGATATGTCCAACCCCTCTTGGTGGTATCAAACAGTCTTTTTCGAGCAGTAGGTGAGGAATCTCTTGCAGGATGTATTGTTCTGGTCAGGGGGAGAGACTGACATAAATCTTATGCCTGTTGGATCACGGGTATTTTGTTGGCCATAGGGATCGTTCTGGAAAGATGTTCATTCCATCTGTGTGCATGCTCTACAAAAGTAGAAGGAGAAGGGAAACATGGCCCAAGAATGAGCCTGAGGCCCTAGATCTTGGTAGGAGATTGACTTGAGGATGCCTTCGAAGAATGCAGCTGAAAGCATGGACAACTAAAATATTGTGTTAAAGGTTACTATGTGGGCCAGAGGACATATTGAATACCGAAGGCTTGTTGGTACACATCCGAACTAGATGTAGGGGAAAAAAAGCAATCCAACATGCAGTCAATGCCCATGCGCACTGCCAACCATGTGACTCAAAAGACTTGCTGCGAAGAACAACCTGCAAACATCCAAGCCCAACATCAGATAGCAGGAGTATGCAGAGTACTAGTATCTATCGCAACACATACTTCAAACATTTGCTTATCAAGACATTTGTTGTTAAGAACAGTGTAATGACATAATACACAGGCTGAGATATATTCAGAAATGTTACTACGGATCCCATGATTCAGAACACGCAATCAGCACTTCAGCGTACTTAAATAGTCCCAAGTTCTTGATTTCCAGAAAATCTCACAGCTGGAACCTTTATACTCTGTGGATGTATTTTACAGAAAGTCCTACAAATGCAATTAACCTAGTTAACATTTGATTACGGTCAACTTGTGCAATACCTACACCAGAAGCCTGCTTTCAAAAAGCTTTATCTGAGCAATCAAGAGTGCTAGTGGAATAGTTCACGCTTTCAGAGATAAGCCAGCATTGTAAGTTAAACGTGTGTGTTAAATGCATAGCATCAATCTATCCCAACCAATATTTCAAGATGCTGCTTTACTTGTTCATGCCATTATAAAACTGCACACAGCATTACCTTTAGAATAATTTTGCTAATGGTATTAAATTAATACCACTGTTCTTCAAATATCTACAAATCATACAAAAGATTACACTTACTGCTTGCTGACAGTTGCTTCCCATGCTTCCCTTCTCTCCACGCACAACCTTCATCAAGCAGTGTAGCGTGCGACCCTTGCGATGTAATCCGGAGCACTGATTCTCAATCTCACCACGACAACTTAGGATGATCTCAGGGCTTAGAGAGAAATCTTCCATCAACATTCGCCGATAATCAATCATCTCACCTTGGCACTCACTGCTCACTGGCCGGCCTGTACAGAGAAAAGAGAAAGATTTAGGAAAGGTAAACTGGTCTATGGAGCCTAACAAAATGACTACTTACAAGTAGCAGTAGTTTTGCAGCTTGAAGAATTTTCTGGATTCACACATTGTGCATTATTCCGTTCTCAAGTAGTTGGGTCCGGAATAGTCTCCTCAAATTATCTTTTCTGTTTTTTTGCCATGGGTGTCAACCAATTGGGTTTAAACCCCTTGTTATGTGATGTCAGACATGCCTGAGAAATCCCTATACACAGATGTCATCTTCAGATTCTTTTTTCTCCTCTTATATGCTCCTCAGGGTTCTTTTGAGTTCAGTTTGCAACTACACCTGTACCAGTGGAGGAGGCTAGGTTACATGTAAATCCAGAAAATCATTCCAAGCTGCAAATCTACAACCGATAAGTAATCATTTTGTCTTGCAGCGTGAATCTTTTCTGAATTCACATGCTGTGCATTGATAACAGAGCAGTTTGTCCTCCTGAGAGTAGACTGGGTCTTTTAGGGTGCGTTTACAAACAAATGTTTCAGTACTCTTTTGTCCCACTTCTACCTTCCTATGGATCTGAATGCCAACTCAGTAGTGTTTCATGAAGGTATGTACAGATGCCCATGTTGCAGCTGCGTAAAGGCCTTCTAGTGATAAGCTGCCTAGGAAAGCAAGGGTGCCCTTTTTTCCTTGAATGCGCTTTAGACCTTTCTGTAAGGGTTACTCCCCATGCCTTGTGACAATACTGTACTGTCGGCAATACACCTCTTGCGATGGTTCCTTTGGTGACCGGAAGTCCCCTTCTTGCAACAGCCTAAGACAGAAAGAACTGTCCTGTATTCCTGATGTCTTTTGTTCTTTCTAAGTATTCCATATTTGCCCTTTCTGACATCCAGTGTGTGCAATGCTCTCTCAACTTGTGCTGTAGGCTATTGAAAAAAGGCCATTCAGTGGATAGCTTGGTTAATGTGAAACTTCAATACCACCTTTGGTACGAACCTTGGGCTTGCCCTCATTACTATGTTGTCTCTGTCTCCATTGATATGGCTTTTGAGTGGTGAGCGTTTGCATTTCACTAGTCCTCCTTAATGAGGAGATAGCAATGAGGAGTGCGGTTTTGAGGGGTAGAAATCAAAGTTGTGCATTCTGCACTGGTTCGAAGGGTGATGCCGTTACTTCTGTATGAACAACATTCAGGTTTCCATGTGGGCAATGGCACGCTTCTTGGGAGTGCTACCTTCTTTGCTCCTATTAAGAAATGCTTTGCCACTAGTGTGGTAAAGAAGCTTTTCTGTAGTATGACTTGTGTAAGCCGCAATGGGTGCTAGAAGGACCTTGACAGAAGCACCGGAGAGACTTGTCCAGTAGATGCATCTTGTATCAAATGACTGGTGTCCTGTGTCCAATCTGTGTGTTCCAAGTCCTGTTACATCATTGCAGAAAACACGTCCATTTGCTGCTGTAGCATTTCCTGGTTGTTGGTCATCTTGCTTCCTTTAAAATCTCTATCGCTCTCCTTGCCAACTTGGAGGCTGAACTTTAAGTCCTCAGGAGTCATACTGCCAGACAGTGTTTTGTTCCAGGCCCCGTAGCCGTCCCTCCTGTATCCTCAACAGGCCTCAGTGTGCTGGGAGTGCAATGTACTGTCCTTGGACTATCTCCATGAGGTCTGAGAACCATATCTGTCAAGCCCACTGTGGAGCTATCAAGGTTGACTTGTTCTCGTCTGCACTTTTGGATCACCTTCGTTATCACTGGGATCAATGGAAAGCTGTAAGCAAATCTCCCTGACCAATTTATTGACAGGACAATCCCCAGAGACTCTGGATGGCAGAGCGTAGATTAAGTTTTGTCATTTCACGTTCTTTTGTTGCAAATAGGTCTACATATGGTGTCCCCAGATCAGTAAGATCTGACCTAACACTTCTTGTTTTAGTTCCTATTTGTGTATGGAGCTCACTTTTCTGCTTAGCCTGTCCTTTTCTGGTAGTTGTATTGCCAATACTGAAACCCTGTTCTCTAGCGCTCATCTTCCACCTGAGCATAAGTTGATAGTAGGTGGGACTTTGTTGGGGGTGTGTGGCCAAGCCAGCGTCAATGGTGGACGTGAGCTGAGGAAGCACCGCATCTCGCCTGGCTTATTCGACGCCACACGGGGGGATCGAAGGCCAGCGGAGCCTGGCCAGTGGAAGTGCTGAGCAGCAGAGGGGCCCTGGGTTGTGGCAGGACCGGGCACCAACTCTTCGGAGTGGCGCAGAGTGGATTTGGGCCGGGCCCACAGGGGTGTGCGGCCCGCCAAGCTCGGGTGAGCTGCGGGCGCGGATACACTGCGGGGCACGGCGGGCCCGGTTGCGAGAGCCTGCCTGCAGGGGGCTCCCCAAGGAGACGGTGCCCCATCGGGGGTGAAGAGGAGCCTAAAAAAAAACTGGTAGGCGCGTGGTTGGGGGCACCGGCCTCCCGCATGGGGCGCTCAGGTGCTGCGGGGGAGGGCCGGGCCTGCTGATCGCGTGGCCTAGATTGCTGGCCTGTCCCTGCCTCAAGTACTTCCCTGGGGCCCTAGAGGCCTGGAACTGGTGCCCAGTGACCTGGTGGCAGACAGTGGGAAGAAGGCACTGGAGCCAACGGAGGGCTGGGCTGCTCGTGCTGCTTCGCAGTGCCGGCCTGGGCGTGCAAGCAAGCGGGCCCAGCCTGGCTCGGAGATCTGGTGAAACGCTGGTTGGACAGACGTCCGTGGCGGATTTGTTACCTGCCACGAAGTTAGCGGCGGGGAGTCATTCCCCTTTGGTATTTGGTGCTGAGGAATCAAGCTGGTGCAGCAGCTAACTGTGTGGAGCTGGAGGCTGCCCTGAAGGGCCCACTTTGCTGCAGGACAGCCGCATTGGTTGCAACGGTCCCCTGGCCTGATACTTTTGTGCAAGCTGAGGGAGCTAAGGGGCTCTGGACTCCCAAAGCTGGTGGTGTGTCAGCTGGTGAGCGGAGGAGCGTTGACTGGAACCCGCCACTGCCTTGATCACTGCGGGGACGGCCCGTCTTCGCTCTGGCACTGGACCTGGGGGGGGTCGCAAGATGCTGCGGCGCAAGACAGCCAGAAGTTGGATGCTGTGCTGCCTGCGGTGGAACGCATTGGCGACTCGTTGGAGAGGGCTAGCACATCTTTGGAAGCTAAGACTGACAAGGTAGCTAGCGACCTTGTCCTGCTACATGCTGACCACCGCAAGCTGGTGGATAAAACAGGTACGATAGAGGCGTGAGTGGATGAGTTGACGCCGGTAGCGTCCCGCTTGGAGGCTGCGGAGGGGATGCTTTGACACGTGTGGTGGAGCCGGAGCGTCGAGTAGAAGACGCAGAGGGCCGCACTAGGAGAAATAACATACAGGTGGTTGGATTACCGGAAGGCGCGGAGGGCCGCTACGCGGTGGCATACTCTGAGAACTGGCTTCGGGGACTGGTGCACTAACCCCCTTTTTTTTTCCTTTTCTTTCGGTGGAGCAGGCTCATCGAATCCCCACGAGGCTAAGGCCTCCGGGAAGCGGCTTTCATCCTTTTATAATTCGCTTACTCCACTATGCGGATCGAGATATTATCCTCAAAACTGTGAGATCCTCCCCGCCGCTTCGAGTGGATGATGCGCAAATAATGCTGTTTCCGGACTATACTCTGGTGGTACAAAAGGACCAGGCCGCCTACATGCCCTTGAAGTGTAGACCCCGAGCTCTGAGCCTGGAATACTCTGCTATTCCCCGCCAAACTCCGTATCATGGCTGAGAATAAGTTGCACTTCTTCACCACACCAGAAGCGGCCTGAGAGTGGTTGGAGTCAACAGGTCGCGCCTCAGGCCATGAAGTGGAGAGAAACCCACCCGTATCGAAGAGCAGACTCAATCGGATGAGGCAGGGCAGCAAGGGCGGTGGTGCGATCGCAGGGGCCGCGACCCAGGCTCCTGACCTGGAACAGCTCATGCAGGAGCAGCGTGAGGCGATACACTCGGCTGCAGCCATTAGTGCCTCGCTGGTGGCGGCGGCTTCGGAAACTGAAATTTCACAGCCGTCCAGTGACCAACCTGCCAGGCCGGATCGGCTCTCGGAGTTGGGCTTTAACGAGGGCCCGCCTGTAACACCTGCCACTGCGGACGAAGTTTTTTAGGCCCTGCAGGGGCCGATTTGGATGACCCAGCAATGCTGTAACCATCTGCTTGGAGTAATGGGCTGTCTGATCTACAAAGAGGATATATTGCTTAGCATATACTGATAGTTGGCCCAGCTGCCAGGCGTGGGTAACTCTTCTGGGTAGGCTGAGCAGGCTGTTGCTGGTACTGTAGCTGTCTCAGTTTGCTGTTTACGACTGCAGCCAGCCACTCCCCCCTCCCCCCCAATTATCCACTATAGCCGGAGCAACTGGCTTAGTGAGTGTTTGTTTCCTTGTGTGATTTGGCCTACCCCACTCTCCTAATAACAGAGAATTAGAATGTGTGATTACAATGTTGAATGTCCAAGTTGTTGGGTTTGGGTGGAGACCAGTTGTTTATCTGCTCTGATGGTATTGGTTTTGTTCGGATTATGCTGGAGGCTACATACAGAGCGTCTGACTGGGTGCTGGGGATCAGCTACTGCGCGTGCAGCACTACGCTTAAGGGCGGGCGTGCCAGACAGATGACGCCATGAATCCATATATTGCGATCACTTGGAACGTGTGCGGCATACATACGCCTAGACGCAGGTACTCTATATATTCATTTCTTAAAAGGCACTCAGCCCATTTTGCAGGAGACCTACTTGGTGCTCTCGGAGCTCCCCCGCTTGCGGCAGCGCTGGAGAGGGCAACTGTATGCAACAGGTCACTCCACTTACGCCAGGGGTGCCCTGATCTGGATTAAGGCAGGTGTCCCCTTTGTAGCAGAGGAGCAGATCATAGATTTGCAAGGGAGATTTGCCCTGGTCTGTGGAAGGCTTGCGGGCCGGGCCATAGTACTGGGCTCCATCTATGCCCCAAATGTGGATCCGGCTTCCTTTCTGCATAATTTGTCACACCACCTGGCAGGTTGGAGTGACTACCCCTGGTTACTGGGAGGGGATTTTAAAAGTGTGCTAGATATCGACTTAGATTGTTCCTTCCCCCCCTCATTGCCTACGTCCCCTGCTGTGGTGGCCACGTGTGGGTTGGTGAATTGGATGCAACACTGATACCTGATAGATATATGGCAGCAGTTTACTTGTACTATTCTGCTCCGCACTCCCTGCATGTGCGTCTGGCAGGATGCTCTGCACGTGGAATTTGGCCTCTGCGGTCGTAGGCATAGATTATCAGATCACAACCCGCAGATCATGCGTCTGGGTTGGGATTTCCCCCCCCCCCCACCGGCTGTCCCCATCTGGAAACTTAGGCCTGAGTTCTTGGAGGATGCCTTTTTTAAAGGCATCACTGGACACGGCGATCACTGAATTTGTTTAGCATAATGATGGTACTACGAGCTTGTTGGAGTGGGATGCCATTCAGGTCTTCATCAGAGGTCACTGCCTGGGGACTCAGTGGAATTTGCACTGCTCGATTGAGCGGGACCTGACTCGTATAGAACGAGACTCGCTGCGCCCAGAGAGGGAGGCTGCTAGGAGCCTCGCAGAGGAGGCATTGTTATCCAAGGCCCGTGCTGAACGTTTGTCGCTACTTGAACGGCTGAGTCGTCTGAATCATGCTGCGCACTCAGCGAGAACGCATGCTTCGGCAGATAGGTCGGGCAGACTTCTGGCCTGGCTGGTTAGAGGTTACCACGCTCATGGCCCGGTTATGGAGGTTCGCTCGGAGGCTGGTGATGTGTTGCATACGCCTGGGGAAATCCATTCTGCGTTTATGCGGAATTACCAGGCGCTGTATGCCTCAAGTGCACTATCCCATGAGCGGTCTTGTAGCGAGTTTTTCACTGGTGTGGAACTCCCATGTCTGACGGAGGACCAGGGGAGGGGACTGGAGGAGCCTCTTGATCTAATTGAGATCCAGGCCAGTATTCGTGAGCTAGCGCCTGGCAGAACACCGGGCCCGGACGGTCTGCCGGCTGACTTTTACAAGGCATTTACTTCAATTCTGGCGCCCAAGTTATCCCCTCTGTACTGCCTCCTCATAAACGTGGAGTGTTTGACGACATCTCAGAGGGAGGCGTTGCTGGTGTCCCTTCCCAAACCTGGTAAGGACCCGGTGGAGTTGGGCTCATACCGGCCGCTAGCGATGCTCAACACGGACTATAAAATACTGGCCAAAACGCTAGCAATGCGACTTGCGCCTATAACCCCGGTACACCCAGATCAAAATGGGTTTGTGCCGGCGAGGGATACGTCGCACAACATCAGGTGGCTGTTTTGAGCCATGCACTATGCAAGACGGGACTGGCTGAGAGCAGGATGTCTTGTCCTTGACTTTAAGGCCTTTGAATAGATAAGGCTACTCTAGAGCATCAGAGTCTTGTGGCGGTTTGGCATTGGACCCCACTTCACTCGGATGGTTAAGTTACTATACACTAAACCTCAGGTCTGGGTTAAGCTGGGGGGCATTGTATCAAAGTCAGTCAATGTGTGCAGAGGTAGGAGGCAAGGTTGCCCCCCCCTCCCCATTGCTGTTTTCCCTTGCCATGGAGCCACTGGCAGCGGCTTTGCGTGATAAGGCGACTGATTGGGGTATTACCCTGGGGGACAGCCTGCACGTGGTTTCGCTGTATGCTGATGACCTTTTGTTGTATTTCAGGGATATTACGCGAATCCCCCCCCCAGAGGTCGACACCCTGTTGCAGCGATTTGCTTTGTTGTCTGGCCTCAGGGTCAATTGGTCCAAATCATGCCTCTTCCCCTTTGACTCTACGCTTCCAAACACAGAGCTTTGTATGGCTGCCATTGGACTATACTCCCAGCAAGACACATTCAGGTACCTAGGCATCCGTATTTATCACCGGGAGGGAGACCTAGTTGACGAAAACCTAAAGAGAGCGGTATCTACGATCAAATCCCTGATGGCTTTCTGGCAGACACTGCCGCTGTCGGTGGCAGGCAGGATAGCGATTCTAAAAATGAAAGTCTTACTGCGCCTATTATATTACTTTTCTAACCTCCCGCACTATATCCCCACCAGCTTCTTTAGGAGCTGGAAGTCTATGTTGAGGGAATTCATTTGTAATGGGGGCCGCTGCAGAGTCGCTCTGAAAAAGCTGTGTCTGCCACTGGAGAGAGGTGGCTTGGTGGTTCCTAATTTAGAGCACTACTAAACAGCTCCAGTGGGTGTCCAAATGGCTAGCTGGTCTGCATCTCACAGACACGACAACCACGGAAGGCCCCTGGCCCATTGGGGGGGGGGGGGGGGGTCCCATTTGCTCCAGCCTTGGCGTTGTTGGGTACTCCTCGTGGCCCTATGATTACGTCGGGCTCTGAGGTGCGTGCGTGGCATGAGGTGGAGTTACATACACTGGGTGACCTCTTTGATGATATTAAGCTAATTCCGTTTCCTAAACTGGTTCAGGAGTCGGGGCTGCCTGCAGGACAGTTTTTGTTATATAACTCGTTGTTGAGATCTTTAGCATCCAAGTGGGGTGACAGGTCAGTAGCCCCTCCCACGCATTTGCTGATACAGTACATACAGGTGATGGGGTAGGGGCGGCACCTGATTAGATGGTTTACTGATGCGCTGCGCACGCACACAGCCCTAGAATGCGATGCGCTGCATGCGGCCTGGGACAGGGATGCAACTGTCTCAGTCACAGATGTGCAGTGGAAATCAGCCCTCTCTGGCCACCTTAATATACCTCGCAACTCTAGATTTCGCCTGATCCAATTTTATATAATTCACTGGGCCCACCTCACTCCAGCCCGAGTGAACAGATATTTTGCTCGTCAGGACGCAGCCTGCCCCTCTGTTCTTATATAGATGCAGACATGATACACATGCTATGGTCCTGCCCATCCTTGTGCTGCTTCTGGAAGGCACTGGTGAGCCGCCTGTCGGAGTGTACGTCGCGTTCAGTTCCATTCACCTGGGAGGCATGTGTGCTGGGCCTTTTTCCCCAGGGGCGAGCGGCATAGAGCTGCTGTGCGATTTACGGACCTGGGCCTGATAACGGCTAAGCGGCTGATCACTCGTAGGTGGAAGTCAGCCGACCCACCAGCTAAGCAGGCCTGGCAATATTCATTTGAGGTGTGGGCAGGTGCGGAGGGAGTGGAGTTGAAAAGAGAAGACGTGCTGGGGCTGCGCAAGTATCCGTTGTCGGATAACTGGGAAGAGATGTTGTCATGCCTGCGGAATATGGGTCGGGCCCTGATGCGGAGGAACCAGTTTAACTGCTACATTTTATTCCAGTGGGCACAGTCGTATCTGGCTAGAAGACCCTGTGCATTGGCAATTCACCAACAATTTGCTGCTTGAGCAGCAACATGCTTACCAGATGCATCAATAAGTTTACTTTCTTTGTCAGGAAGGGGTGCATCCTGAGAGGCTTGTAAATGTGCTCTTTTCCTAGCATTTGAGACCACCAAAGAGTCTGCTGGTATTTGACTAAGTATGTGGGATCTGAGGAAGAGGCTTTGTATTTTTTCTCCACTCTGAGTAAGAATGCAAGACTTAGCTGGATCCTGGAAAATATCATCTGCATGGATGAGCATTCCCTTCAGTATAGGGAGATAGTGTAGATTTATAAGAAGCTTTCAGTGTCTCACAAAGAAAGTTATCTTCAATAGGATCTTTGCGGAGGGGTACCTCATGATATGTAGCAGCCGTCCCTACTTTTTTTTTGTCCTCCTACACCTCTAACCTTTAATCAACTCCATATCGCCCTAGCAACTCTTGTCATATATGGAGTTAATTGACGCCAGGGAGACCAGAACTCTCATTTAAACCAGGACGCTGATCAGTGTCATTGGTGCGAGAGTAATCTAGTGCCTAATCATAGGACATAGAATAATTGGTACACCTTTATTGTATATTGTTCTGTAGTGCCCCTCTGTAGGAAGTTGGCTCTATATGCACTATTTAAAAGTAAGGAATAGTATGCACAGAGTCCAAGGGTTCCCCTTAGATGTAAGATAGTGGCAAAAAGAGATAATACTAATGCTCTATTTTGTGGTAGTGTGGTCGAGCAGTAGGCTTATCAAAGGAGTAGTGTTAAGCATTTGTTGTACACACACAGGCAATAAATGAGGAACACACACTCGGACGATTCCAGGCCAATAGGTTTTTGTATGGAAAAATATATTTTCTTAGTTTATTTTAAGAACCACAGGTTAAATTTTACATGTAATACTTCAAATGAACCGTATTGCAGGTA
The DNA here is from genome assembly GCF_031143425.1 of Pleurodeles waltl. Taxonomy (NCBI): domain Eukaryota; kingdom Metazoa; phylum Chordata; class Amphibia; order Caudata; family Salamandridae; genus Pleurodeles; species Pleurodeles waltl. Next base: position 537,157,373 of record NC_090451.1, read on the forward strand.
GGTACTTTAGGAACTTTAAATAATCACAATAGCATATATACTTTTCACATAAATCACATATAGCTATTTTAAAACTAGATACAGTGCAATTTTCACAGTTCCTAGGGGGAGTAAGTGTTTGTTAGTTCTTGCAGGTAAGTAAACCACCTACGGGGTTCAAGTTTGGGTCCAAAGTAGCCCACCGTTGGGGATTCAGAGCAACCCCAAAGTTACCACACCAGCAGCTCAGGGCGGGTCAGGTGCAGAGGTCAAAGTGGTGCCCAAAACGCATAGGCTTCAATGTAGAAGGGGGTGCCCCGGTTCCAGTCTGCCAGCAGGTAAGTACCCGCGTCTTCGGAGGGCAGATCAGGGGGGTTTTGTAGGGCACCGGGGGGGGGGGGGGGGGAGGGGGGGGGGGGGAGGGGGGGCTCCTCAGGGTAGCCACCACCTGGGCAAGGGAGAGGGCCTCCTGGGGGTCACTCCTGCACTGGAGTTCCGATCTTTCAGGTCCTGGGGGCTGCGGGTGCAGAGTTTTTACCAGGCGTCGAGATCTGGGAGTCAGGTAGTCGCGGTCAGGGGGAGCCTCGGGATTCCCTCTGCAGGCATCGCTGTGGGGGCAACTCTGGCTACTCACTGTCTCGCAGTCGCCGGGGAGTCCTCCCTGAAGTGTTGTTTCTCCACAAGTCGAGCCGGGGGGGTCGGCTGCAGAGTAGCAAGTCTCACGCTTCCGGCGGGAAACGCAAGTTGTTTTAAAGTTGCTCCTTCGTAACAAAGTTGCAGTCTTGGGTGAACAGAGCCGCTGTCCTTAGGAGATTCTTGGTCCTTCTAGAGCAGGGCAGTCCTCAGAGGATTCAGAGGTCGCTGGTCCCTGGGAAAAGCGTCGCTAGAGCAGTGTCTTTAGAAGTGGGGAGACAGGCCGGTAGAGCTGGGGCCAAAGCAGTTGGTGTCTCCGTCTTCTCTGCAGGGTTTTTTAGCTTAGCAGTCCTCTTCTTCTTAGGTTGCAGGAATCTAGTTTCCTAGGTTCTGGGGAGCCCCTATATACTGAATTTAGGGGTGTGTTTAGGTCTGGGAGGGCAGTAGCCAATGGCTACTGTCCTTGAGGGTGGCTATACCCTCTTTGTGCTTCCTCCCTGAGGGGAGGGGGGCACATCCCTATTCCTATTGGGGGAATCCTCCAAAATCAAGATGGAGGATTTCTAAAGGCAGGGGTCACCTCAGCTCAGGACACCTTAGGGGCTGTCCTGACTGGTAGGTGACTCCTCCTTGTTTTTCTCATTATCTCTCCTGGACTTGCCGCCAAAAGTGGGGGCTGTGTCCAGGGGGCGGGCATCTCCACTAGCTGGAGTGCCCTGGGGCATTGTAACACGAAGCCTGAGCCTTTGAGGCTCACTGCTAGGTGTTACAGTTCCTGCAGGGGGGAGGTGTGAAGCACCTCCACCCAGAGCAGGCTTTTGTTTCTGCCCTCAGAGAGCACAAAGGCCCTCACCACATGGGGTCAGAAACGAGTCTCTCAGCAACAGGCTGGCACAGACCAGTCAGTCTTGCACTGAACAATTGGGTAAAATACAGGGGGTATCTCTAAGATGCCCTCTGTGTGCATTTTGTAATAAATCCAACACTGGCATCAGTGTGGGTTTATTATTCTGAGAAGTTTGATACTAAACTTCCCAGTATTCAGTGTAGCCATTATGGTGCTGTGGAGTTTGTTTTTGACAGACTCCCAGACCATACAATCTTATGGCTACCCTGCACTTACAATGTCTAAGGTTTTGCTTAGACACTGTAGGGGCACAGTGCTCATGCACCTATGCCCTCACCTGTGGTATAGTGCACCCTGCCTTAGGGCTGTAAGGCCTGCTAGAGGGGTGACTTACCTATGCCACAGGCAGTGTGAGGTTGGCATGGCACCCTGAGAGGTGTGCCATGTCGACTTAGTCATTTTCTCCCCACCAACACACACAAGCAGGCAAGCAGTGTGTCTGTGCTGAGTAAGGGGTCCCTAGAGTGGCATAAGACATGCTGCAACCCTTAGAGACCTTCCCTGGCATCAGGGCCCTTGGTACCATGGGTACCAGTTACAAGGGACTTACCTGGGTGCCAGGGTTGTGCCAATTGTGGAGACTATGGTACATCTTAGGTGAAAGAACACTGGTGCTGGGGCCTGGTTAGCAGGGTCCCAGCACACTTCTCAGTCAAGCCAGCATCAGTATCAGGCAAAAAGTGGGGGGTAACTGCAACAGGGAGCCATTTCTTTACACCCCCTAACCCCCTACTAACTCTTGAAAACATGTAGTGTCTTCGGGTGGTGAAGACCTAACTGGGTAGATTTCTACATCAGGTTTAATATATGTGTCCACATCCTACTGTGACCATAGATCTATGTCCTCCTGAATACGTGATAAAACACTAATCTCATGGATATCTTGAGCTGAGTGTGGAGACCCTTGTAGAGGTATTTCTAATGAGTCTTCTATAGAGTGTTGTGGAGATGAAGTTTGTTGAGGGATAATGGGTGGAGGGAATGCAGGCAAAGGTGGATGAATCTCATGCAGCTCCTTGTCCTCTTTTGTTTTGGTGAAGGTTAATTTGTGTCCAAAGCTTCCTCAAAAGTAAGCTGCCTTACGAGGAGGAGTTTTTACCAATACCCTTCCAAGTATGAGGCTGGATATGCAGTTGGGACTGCTTCCCTTGGCACTTTTGCTTAAATTTCTGAAGAATCGGCTCGGAGGCATTTTTGGGTCCTAAGTAGGTTTCGGATTTAGTTTTTTCAGTACTGAAGAGGTTCTAATTTTCAATGCCAAAAATGTTGGTGCCGATGTGGGCAGTCTTTTCACTGTCGATATGGTGGACTCATTGTGATGTGGAAGGTCATGGTGCAAGAGTAACAAACACCCAGCTTTGAATGAAAGGTCTGGTTTTAGATTTATGTTTCGGTGTCGAACCTGAATGCGGGCATTCGAACACATTTTTCGATGTCTGCCATGACCAGAAGGCAGTGGCAGCTCAACAGCTTCCGTATGCAAAGTTAGTCTTTTTGGTGGAGATGGGGTATGTTTACTCACTGCGTGTTGACCCTGAGGGACCTCCTTAGTTTCTAGAGTAATTTCAGCCTCCGAATCAGAGTCTTGGACTGAAAATGCCTCCTATTCTGCAGTTGATGCCACTTAAACCTCCTGCTCCTGTTCTGAATCCAACATGACGTCCTGCATGCCAAAAATCTCAGGTGTTTCCTCCAAATCCTGTCTCTCCATTTTGCATCGATTAGCTCTTCGGTCTCGTAGAGTTTTCTTTGAACTGAATGACTGGCAGGCCTCACAGTCTTCCTCTTGGTGTTCTGGCAATAAGCAGAAATTACAGACCTGATGGTGATCGTTCTGAGAGAATTTGGAGTGACACTTCAGACAGAAATGGAATAGGGTCCATTACATCAGTTCTTGATTATGTTGAATGGAGAAAATGGCTGCCTAAGAGGGTGGCCCCAGGGGCCACGAACGAAAAAGTTACTTATAGAGTCACTGTTTCCCGAACCGAAGGTGCCCAAGACTCTCAGGCCAGGGCTCTGAGAGAACACAACTGACCCAACAGTAGGAGAAAACTATCTCTTCCTGCAGTTCTTGGGTGATGGGGTATTCCAGCTCCTCTGGTTCCTTTGATTACACCTGCTTTTTTAGGGGAATCCTGTATCACTGAAGAAAGTCGCTGAATTCCATTTCTCGATTAGAGCCTCGAGTTCAGCCTTGACATACTTCCCATTTCACTCTCTCAACCGATTTTGTTAACTCATTGAGTTCTGTTTCGTTTCTGTGTTTCGATATATTTATGCCAAGGCACTTTGATGTTTAAAAAAAAAAAAAAAAAAAAGAAAGGGGCCTTGGTGTTTCGCCATCCTTCAGCGCTAATGCAGAGTGGCTTTTCAATGCCATAGTGGAACTAGACTTCACAAACTGTGTCGAGCTGCTCTCCCATTCACTCCCACCCCATTTCCCCAGCCTCCTTCCCATGCAGTTGATCGTCTCAAGGTCAGAGCAGGTTTCAAGGGTTTGCCTCCATTGGTGCCCACTCGTCTTGAACCTGTGTGGCTCCTTGGGATCACCCCGCCCTCCAGCATAGACAATTGTGGAATCATTGGCAGTTTCTTAGAGTCCAGCATTTGGGTTGGCCGTCTCTCGGCCTGGGGGGGTCTGTCGGTTTCTTTCTCAGCATTTTCTTGTGGCCCTTACGAGTCTGGCCCTGGATGGCCTCCTCAAGATCTGGTTCTTCTCCTTAACCTCCTCAGTTTCAAGGATGTCCACCTAGTCATTAGGCAGCCCAAGTTCTTTTAAGGACTCCTGTTTCCTTCGAGGAAATGCCTTCGCGTAGTGTGCCCTTCTCTGCTTCTGTCTTAATGGTCTTTGGCAAGAAATCTGCGCATGCTGCGCAGTCCTCTGCACTGTGGTCCTCAGGAGGGCAGAGGATGGGTCGGGCAACAAAAGAGACCTTAAAGAGCCTATTCCAGACCAAACCACAAGATGGTGGAATAATGTACAGCATGCAAATCCACATAAGAATTATACCGCAAAACCTACTGTTTAGTCTAATAACCATTTAAATTCTACATACTCTTGGTCCATTCGTAGTAGATAAAGTAACAGCTTCATAACTGTACTCAAAGCCACTCTGCAGCACCCTACTCCACACAGAAGGAACTTTATTGCTTGGTCAAGCAAGACCAGTGTGTTTTTCTACAAATACTTAGCTAGGCTTCCTTTTAGTGTTTGTTACCCAACTAAAAGAATCAGCCAATTATACCAAACAGCACAGAAGGCAAGTTGGAATAAGGATAGGGATCTGGTTGGAGGAGTACAGGGATGACTATGGTGACCAACTTGATCTGTGCATTTCCTAGCCAATGCCATCCACCTTCTCTACCAGCCCCTTTCAGAAGCAGGAAAACACAAACATATGAACACATTATTGGGCAGCTTGCAACCCTGCTGATCTAGACCCAGTCAGAAATGTTCTTGGTGCACAGTGACCAACCTGGGCACCTAATCTAGTGCTTCATCAAACCCAAAGACTTACATTAAGTGTTGGGCACATCCCACAGGGTGGTCTTAGAAAACATTAATCTGAATGTGTTTTTGAAAACCTGTTTTCGCTCCTTAGGCTTCAATGTAATAATGTTCAGGAATTCACTCAAGAAGGCTGCCCCCAAACAAGCAACATTCCTGAATAATTAATATAGGTCTATAGAAGAGTTAGAACACTATTTTTTTGTTATGACAAACATAAGTCATCACATATGCAGAGATTAAGAACACCTTACGTGCAATATCTGAAGACGTGGGTACAAATGTAGTGAAACAAAATAGCAAAATATTGATACTAAATGTGCCACATTATGCTTGTCTCTTACTGTATAATAGTTAAGGCTTGGGGAGGCATCTTGAGATTACATTAGTGCAAGACAGTGTTCCTATGGTCCATTTCTCTCAACCTTTTTGAACGCCCTTGTTAAGCCAGTTGTGGGTTATCAAATGGGGTATGGACCAAATAGCCCCCAAATTAAAGTCATAAGGCTATGAAGGAATGATGAACCCACCAAAATGCCTAATGTGTGTAGGGCCAGTCGGATTGTATGTTGGTTAGATATGTACAGTTGACAGAGTCAAGAATAATTAATCCAAACTTATTGCTTATTGATGTGCATATGCATAAAAAGCCACTATAAGCCGACATGTGTTTCGCCCCCTGTGGTGTGTCAACCAGGGGCTTTTTCAAGGCTGTGATAACAGGGCAATCAGTTATTAAGGACTGTTGGAAAACGTGGCTTTATATAACCCGTGATGTCAGTGAAAAGGGAAAGGTCCCTTGATGTACCTTGTGTGTCAAGTGGAACGTACAAGAAAAAGAAAGGAAAGATAGGTGCAGTCAAACACCTCTCGTGAACCTTATAAAGAAAGCTATCTAGGTGTATCGGAAAATGCCAAAGTGAATTAATTCCCCAGAGTCGCTGGTGGCACATGCATATTAAGAACCCACGGTAGGTGAAGAAGATGCTGGCAGTGTGTAGATAATCCAGGTAAGCAGCATTTCGTTTGATAGTGTATTACCACATGTAATAGATATTTGTAAGGATCACCTAGATGATCACCATTTGGTATGTGATGCTTCACTACAATCACCTTATCTGCATGCAGTAATGGAATATCTATTACATGTGGTAAAACATCTATTGAAAGAAATGCAACACACCCCATTTAATTTACTTCTTCCCGGGGCATGGCTGGACGCTGGCTTAGATGGCTGCAGCCTAGCGCGGCTCCGCGCTCCTTCACACCCCATCTCCCACTATCCAATCAATTATCCAAGCATAGATACTGAACGGCAGTCCCAGTAGACCGGCAGACCCCCTGGAAGACAGGGGAACAGCAGAGCACAGCCAGAGAGGCTAGAACCAGAGGAGGGTGGTGAGGCCTAGCACGGCCACAGAGGACTGGAGGATCGCGGCGGCGGACGAAACCGGAGGTAGACGTAGGGCCGTGACCCCGCACTGCACAGCGGCTGCTGAAGACAACAAGAGCAGACGACGGACACCCAGTTGGAGCAGCAAGACAGACTGGGGTGAATTGGCGTTGGAGCCCCCGAATTATTGCACTGGAGGACCCGGGGTGTGCTGAACAAGGGAGGTGAGCCTTGGGTGGCTGCATAGGAGCAGGCCAGGGAGATGCTCTGTTCGCAGCTGCCTCAGATGAGCGGATCACTCTGCGGGCCTCGCAATGAGCACTGGCTGTTACACAAAGGCCTACACGAAGTTTAGGCAGACGACTGGGGGTTGATAGGCCAGAGAGACGTAAGAAGCCCTAGGCCAGAGTCTGGCGCAGGGAGGCCTAGGACCCTGGTTCATCGGTACCACGCTGGAGTGCGCACAGGCCCCAGGAGAGAAGTGGCAACAGAGGGGTAAGGTGAACACTTGAGACCCAGTGGCAGAGACTTGAGGAGCCTGTCCTATGCCAGGGGGAAGAACCCAGCCCTATTGCATGACTGGTGGTGTCGCAGAGGGGGAGCTGGAGACAGACCTGGGGCGTTCCCCCACCCCTCTTTTTTTGGGAAATAGTGGGACACAGTGCGCCGAGAAAACAGAAAACTGAGGCCACGCTGCCGCAGAGATGGGGTGTGATTAAACAGAAAGTCCCAGGCACAATTTAAATAAATAAATAAATAAAAAATAAATAAATAAAAATACGCCAAGAGCGCCTCAGAGGGTAAAACAGGAGCAGCCGATGGAGCCCATCCGATCCGGGGAGTGCGGTTCAGACAGCATCTATCTAAGCTACAACTTTTAGTAGATCAACTCAGGGGCAGGGCAGAACACGCAGAGGCCAGGTCTAGATGAAACAACCTCAGAGTAGTGGGACTTCCAGAGGGGATGGAAGGTACCACCCTACTAAATTAATGTGGGACTGGCTGCAGAGCTGGGTCCCCAAAGATGGTCTTGCAATGTTTTATTGTGGAGACATGCTCACAGGGCATTGACAGTTTGACCCCCAGTGGGGGCCCCGCCACAGCCGTTTATAGTGCGGCTACTTAATTATGTGGACAGAGATTCCATCCTCAGGGCAGCGAGACGAGCAGAGCCCCTGATTTATCAATCTGCTAAGGTAATGATCTTCCCGGACTATACCTTAAAGGTGCAACAGCTACACCAGTCATTCCTGGAAGAAAAGTATAAACTGAGAGCTATTGGGCTCACATATGCTCTTATTCCCGGCCCACCTAAAGGTGATCTATCAGGGGCAATCCCTATTTTTCAACACCCCCAGTGACAGCCTGGAACTAGACTGAGTAATGACCACTTATGACATTAAACCCCCAGACCGGCCTGCAGAATGAAGGTGTTAGGACAACAGGACTAGTGTGGTACAGGGCGCTGCTACAGAGGGTTCGAAGGAGGGGACGCCAGACCTGCTCCCTGGAACATGGGACGGTGTGAGAAAGTCATGGCCACCACACCAATGAGTCGTGGGACTTTGGCAGGCAATGTAGTCTAGAGGCAGGTGTCACTGTCACCAGCGAGACGGAGACTGATCTATAATAAATGGTTCATTATGTTCAGTATGTATGTACATACAAGGGAGGGTTGGGGGGTGAGTTGTGATCGATGAGTAAATGCTTAAATCTTTCCAAGGAGGGATGTTGGTGAAGGGAGTGCTACAGGTCGCAGTTTAGCCTAGCTGTCTGGGTCCCTAGACAAAACAACTGGTACTTCTAGTTTGGTAAGTATGGGGTGGGAGTTGAGAGGGTGGGAGGGAGGAGTGTTTTGTTAAATTCTTGTAGGTGACTGAGATCATGGCAGTGTGTCAATGTAATCCGTAACAAGGAAAAGCGAATACAGGGCCCAGATGCACCCTTTTATGACCGCTATTATGAGGGAGGTAGAAACCTGGCCACCTCCAGAGCGGGAACGCTCAAACTGTTGTCCTGGAACATAAATGGGATTTTAGACAAAATCAAATGTGTGGCAGTTCTCAGACACAGAAAAGCAGGACAAGCGGACCTTGTACTTCAAGAGGCATCTACTGGGATACTCACAGGCTTATCATGCAGGATTTCACAGGGGATCCAGGAGGGTGGCTATATTAATCAGAAAATGCACTTTACTGGTCAACACGCACACATGGACAGATGACCCGGAACGATATGTAGCTGTCACCAGGGCCCTCCAGGCAGGCCAATATCAATCTCGAGTGTTTAGGCTCCTCCTCCATTGACGATGGGGTTCTTGGCTCAGCTGGGTGGAATACTTAAGGAATTTCCAGAGGCCCTGTAGCTAATAGGGGGCGACATGAATGGGGTGCGCAATCCACGGCTACACCGATCCTTAGTTGGGCTGAGGGGGTTTGGGTCAACACCACTAGTGACGTTCATACAGAGTCTGAATTTAGCCGACCCTTGGTGAGTACACCACCCGAAAGAGACTATACTTTCTACTCTGGGGCGCATCAAACCTTCACTAGACTGGACTATTTCCTCTTGCCTGTGGAGGAGTGTAATGGGGTGACGTAAGTAAGACACTTGTCGAGTGGTCCCTCAGACCATTCTCCGATAGAAACAACCTTGACTGGGAGGGGGGGGGGGGGGGGGGGGGGAAGAGAGACGAAGGCAGGACTGAGACTGGATGCATGGCATCTTCAATGGGATGACTTTAGAGACATGAGCTACTAAAGAAGTAAGCAATACTTCCCTGAAAACTGGAGCTAAGTGGGGAGGTGGTTTGGGATGTGCTGGAGGCATTTATAAGGGGCGAGATCGTCAACTATGTAAAAGGTCTAAAAGAGAAAAGTAGGCATAGGATCCAGGAACTAGAGGGGAGAATTCTGGATTTGGAGGGCCGACTTGTATCACAGGGACAGGAGCACCTCCTGCAAGATCTAATATACACGCACACTCTGCTGCGACAGGAACGAACACAAGAGGCACAGGCATCCTGGAAGGCCACCCATAGCAGAATCTACCAATGGGGAGACAAGGGCAATAAACCCTGCTTTGGTTATGCACCTCCAGGACAGGGCTGGCCACCATCTCCTATTTACAGATGGGTCAAAGGTGATGGGACATGGGCCGATGGGTCAAGCATTTGCCAATTAATACCAGGGTCTGTATCAGGCAGACTCGCTGTGTCCACGTCTGGACCTCCTTCAGTTTATACAAGATCTGCCAGTCCTGAGCCTCTCAGCAGAAGATAGAGCCTCTTTAGAGATTGACGTTTCAGTGGAAGAATTGAGGACAGAGATAGGACAACTAAGCCTGGGAAGGTGCTGGGCAAAGTGGTTTCCTACCCCGATATTGGTGCCTGATGTGGCAGCATGCAGGTCTGCCTATGCTGGAAAGGTTCCAGGAGGCCTTGGAAAACTGCACTTTCTCTCCTGACCTTAGGTCGGCAGATATTGCAGTACTACCAAACCGGGCACTGCTGGCCATCGCTGTTAGGACTTTCAACCCATTTTTCTACTAAACATGGAGGTCAAGGTATGGGCGAAGGTGCTGGCCAGCTGCCTGGGAAAAGTCACTAGCCATCTGGTTCACCCAGACAAGTCCGGGTTTATGCTAACGCAGGCTACGAGACAATCTGAGGTGTGTGCATAATGCTATAGCTCTGAGTGTTGGTGGAGGAGCACAGGCCCTTACCTATTGATTTTCAGAAGGACTGATTGGGTTGACTGGGTGTACATGTTCACCGTTCTGGAGAGGATGGGTTCTGGACTCAGATTCATTAGCTATGTACGACTCCTGTATACTGACCTCAGGGCCAGTGTGCGCATGGTGGGACAGGTCTCGGAATGGTTCTCAGTGGAAAGGGGCACACATCAGGGGGTGCCCCCCGTCTCCCCTCCTGTTTGCAATTGTAATGGAGCTGCTAGGGTGCAGGACGACCCACTTTATAGGGGGTTCCAGTGGGAGGACACAGTGAACGACAGGATATTGCTATACGCCGATGATGTGCTTCTATATTTAGGAGACTCCCCTGGCATATGCTCTCGAGGAGACGATTGTAGGACTGCAAGGCATCTCATACATGCTTTATGGGGGAGCTTCCAGGGCAGAACTGCCGCCAGCGACCAAGGTTGTACTGGAAACGTGGGAGGAGGCAAAAAAGGCTAAAGGATGGAAAAAGACTAACCTTGGAAACACTATGGCAGGGAACCTGCCTCCTTCAGGTAGCGTCGCTTTTTTTTGGTGGGAGGTTTGGTGTTACCTGGTGCCTTGAGGGGATCTCGCATTTGAGGGACTTAACTTAAGAAAAGTTAAGAAAAGGAATAATGAAATCCTTTCAGGACTTAAACAGAATTTGCACTTCAACGCACACAGTTCTTTAGATAACTACAACTTCGCCACGCATTGTCACTCATGCTTCAGACATTCCGAGTTAGAGTTTTCACCTCTGAAGGCCAAGATATTGTTGACAAACATGACAGAACATAAGCTATCACTGACATATAAAATGTTTCTCCGAAATGTACCAGATCCTATGGAGAAGGTTTGGGAGTCCTGGAGGAGGACGACTAGAGGGAGGCATTGGAGGCACACAAGGAGGCAGCCGTAGCTTCCCAGTTCAGACACATTCAGCTAAAATTGCTCCACCGCACTTATTACACCAGAGCACAACTCCATCTCATGGGCTATTTGATCAGCAGCGCCTGTTTGCGCTGTGGCAACATGCCAGGGAATCTGACGCATTTGTTCTGGTACTGCTCTACCCTCTCTGGTTTCTGGGAGGGAGTTCTAGGAAAGCTGGAGGAGGTTTTGGGTATGGGTATTCCAAGGGGCCCCAAACTGATCCTATTACACGTCTCCCAGGGGCTAGAGGGCACAAGGTACCAAAAAACGTTAGTGGTTAGGCCTGGTGCTCGCCAAAAGAGATATTGCAAAGGCCTGGAAGGATGTAAAGGCGCCTTCGGTTGAGACATGGGCATATGGCATGGATTCCTGCATGGGGCTGGAAAGGCCCACACTTGTAGCGCGGGGATGCCCCAAGAAGTATCAAACAATATGGAATGGATGGGCGAAGGCGTGGGGGATTCTCCTGGAGCAGATTCTAGATAGACCTTGGATGATAAATGTCTGTGGTAGGCCTCCCCTGGATGATGTCTGAAATGTGGGGTGCTTCCTCCCTGGAAGGAGGATGGGAAAAGGCTTTGGTCCTGCACATATTACTGTATGTTTTTAATATAAGAGATGTACTGACATTGAATGCTTATGCTGCTATATGTACTGTTGACTATTATGCCAGTGAAAGGTTGCAAAGCCATGATGTACTTGAAATAGAAAAGTTAATAAAAAGTTTTTTTAAATTACTTCTTCCCTCAAGAAAAAGCAGGCTGTGCAGCTCCTCGACAAATTCTTCAGTGCAGTTACCCGCCATACACTGTGCTTTATAAATGCTCCAATTCATCTTTAACACACTGGCCCCGCTCACACACAAACTTTGATAGTACTTTTATGAATCTTACCTCTGTGCACAGCAGACTCCAGACACATCAGAAGGTAGGAGAGTCTGGCTTCGCGTGACCGGGGAGGGCTATCCACATTGCAGTGGTACTTCTTCAGGTCACTCTTGCAAGATTTGGCAAGCGAATAGCTGATCTTGTAGTCCTGAGCAATAAGCTTCTGTCGGGTTGTCAGAGCATCACGGCACTTGTAAAAGAAATTAACAGGAGTTTAACTTTTAGCACGTTTATAACTACATTGAGAATGGACAGGAAAAATCACTGGTCTAAACCCAAAAAAAAACCATCAGATGTGATTATACGAAGAATTCTAGCTCAATAAGTGCCCTAGCTTGGTGGTTTAACACTAAATTGAACTGTTTTGGTACAAAAAATATTTAAGAATTGGAACAGACAACAAAGGGTAACCTTGTGATTGCTACGTTTAATGTAGTGCTGACTGGAGGGTGAGACTGAAATAGGCGTTACTGCACGTAATTTCCTTTGGGAGTACATAAAGGTTGGTCAGGTGATTCAATCTATGAAGTGTCAACTGACACAAACTAAACCCCAGCTGACCCTTCCACCGATACCCTCAAAGTTCGAATCTGAGGAAACCCTCTCACTGAAAAAAAACTAATAACCTTCCAAGGATGTATGAGCCACTACAGATTATACAGCTTTCAGAAAATAGTCTAAAGCATGACCCATAGGTAAATCACAACATGAAGAACCATCTCTCAGACGGAACTCCCAATCCCAGGATCTCCATGAAGGACAAGCAGTACACCACTGTAAGAAAGTGGATTATTATTTGGTTTGGAGAAGTGTTCACTTCAAACAATAAAACAGCCAAATGCTAGATGTCATACAAATTAAATGAACCTGGCCTTAATCCCTGGTAACACGATACAAAGCAGTCAAGCTTACATCAAAGCTAGTGAGTAAAGTATTAGGCAGAGCATACACAGAAAAGGTCACACAAAGAACAGTTAAACTTCCACACCCAATTTAAAAAAATTAAAAAAAAACTAAAAAAAAACATTTCATGAGCACTATAAAACCAAAAACAGAAAACCCATAAAGGGAACCAGCGATATGAGTTTTCAAAGATTTGAGGTGAAAACACTGCTAAAATGCACAAAACGCAAATGTTAGCCTAAGGAAACAGTAGTCTGGCACCCAGGTGTGAATTAAGGCTGACTGCAATGTTAAATATTTTACAACCTACCATGTTGGCATGAAGGTGTGCTTAAGATGGTCTTATTTCATATTTAAAATCAATCCGGTTTTGAAATTCTCTAAAGGGTTATTGATAGGTCTGGGCAGCAGGGCTCAAGATGTAACTGTCAGGCTACACAGGGTAAGCCTGAAGCCATGTTTAAACTGCCACTATAGGGGATGGCACAAGATGTGCTGCAGTCCACAAGTGGTATTTAACTTACCATGAAATGGGAGCATTATTTGCACCATACGTCATGGCCTTATAGAAAAGTTAAATGTGCCAATCAGGTTGTAAGGTCAATTTTGTCATGATTTGGAAGCCAGGGGACACACTTGACAGGACATAGCATTGTTGTAGCATTAGTTTAAGATTAGCAGTGTGGGACCTGCTAAAAATAAAAAAAATAAAAAATAAATAACTGTGGGTGCCCACCCAAAAAGGAATTATTTGTAACTCCAGCAAATAGCCCTTTAAAGGCTGAGCTCATCATACTATCACTCGTTGAAACAATGGTGTAGGGAAGTACCCTCTTTCTTGGCATGGGTCCCCCCATTATCTACCTGTTGTCAGTATCTTTGATTGGGTGACTGTCTACTTGGTTCCTGCTAACCAAGAACCCAGTCGTTTTGCTCACTCCTTTAACTTGTATCTTTTTCTTCCTACAATTGGGATACTGGTCCCTCCATGTAAGTCCCTAGTATATGGTACCCAGGACACTTCGGTTTCAGGCGATCCCTATGGGCTGCAGCAGTTATTCAGCTACTTTAAAGGGAGCCCACTCAAATAGTTCTGCAGGCCTGCCATTTCAGCCTGCGTCAAACTGGTGCATGCACCAGTTTTCACTACAAGTCACTACAAGTCACCCCTAGCGTAAGCCGTCTCAGCCCAGAGGGCAGGGTGCAGGTACCTGTGTGAGGGCACCCCTGCACTTGCAGAGGTGCCCTCACAAACACCAGATCAATTTTCCTGGACGTTGTGAGTGCGGGGATGTCAATTTAAGCGTGTACTGGAAATAGGCCACTACCTATGTCCAGCTACATAACAGTAACTCTGAACCTGGGCAGCATGTTTGGTATCAAACATGTCAGAATCATGCCCCAATACTGTTGCAAGTATTTGAAGTATGATTCCATGCATTCTGGGGGCTCCTTAGAAGACCACCAGCATTGCTACCATCAGTCTTAAGGGTTTTCCAGACATCCCAAGCTGCTGCCACCCCTCAGACAGATTTCTGCCCTCCTGCTGCTTGATCTGATCAAGCCAAGGAAGGCAGAACAAAGGATTTCCTTTGGGAGTGGGAGGTTACACCCTCTCCCTTTGGAAATAGGTGGGACTGGCTTGGGAGGGGTAGCCTCCCCAAACCACTGGTTTGCTTTGAAGAGCACATTTGGTGTCCTCCATGCATAAATCAGTCCACACCGGCCCAGGGACCACCAGTCCCTACTCTGGTGCAAAACTGGACAATGGAAACAGGAGTGACTACTCCCCTGTCCATCACCACCCCAGGGGTGGTGCTCAGAGCTCCTCCAGAGGGTTCCTGGGTTGTGCCATCTGGATTCCAAGGTTGGCAGGGAACTCTGGGAGCATCTGGGTGGCCAGGCCAGGCCAGGCCGGTGACATCAAAGTCCCCTTCTGATAGGTGCTTACCTGGTTAGGTGACCGATCCCCCCTTTCAGGGCTATTTTAGGGTCTCTCTCTTGGGTCAGTCCTCAGATTTGAATTGCAATATTCCAGCAGGACTCCTCTGCAACCTCGGCTTCGACTTCCGGCCCCCGGGACCGTGACTGGAACCTCCAGGACCAGCCAAGCTGCTTTCAAGAAAAAAAAAAAAAAGGACTCTTCAGCAACATAGTTTCCAGGGCTCCTGCCAGGTTTGCAACTGTTCCCTCCCTGTGCATCCTCAGAAGACTGCAACTCTTCAGCCTCCAAGGGAATAAGGAAGCTCCCTTGGAGTAAAGGAGTCACTCGCCTGCAACCACAGGCACCAACTGCTAGCGACCACTGGCTGCGTGGATCTCCTCTCCTGCTGAGCTGCGTGGAACCAGCATCACAGGTGGTAGTCCGTAGCAGTCCTCTTGGTCCTCTCTGCCAGCTGTCCAACTTTGGTGGAGGTAAGCCTTTGCCTTACCACGCAGGACAACACCCCCATGCACTGTGTCTCTTGCAGCTGCCAAGGCTTGTTTGCATCTCCTCCAAGGGTCCTTTAGGCGACGTGTAGCTCCAGTCTCGAGCACGCCATCATGCAAAGCACAGCCTCTCGCATGGTTCTCCTGCGACACAAGATCCTCTTTTGTAGTGCTGCGTGGTCTTTCAGCGACTCCTATGTCCCCATCCGGTTAAACTCCTGTGGGTGCTGTCTCTGTTCCTGTGGACTCTCTGCAACACCGAGGGTCCCCTGTGACTTCCCCCTCCCTGGGCCTTGCTGGACCCTGGCAGCACCTATTTTCCACTAACCAAGAGTTTGCCTTTGCCAAGGCTTGTTTGTAGAAATCCCGTGCCAACACCCATCTGCAATCTTCCTTCCGGTGTGGGACATCTTCTGCATCTAGCTGTAATTCTTCTGGGCTGCACTGCTGACCTGTTCTTCAGAACCGTTGACCAACTCTGCATCCACAGTTGGGTGTGAAGTACCTCCTCCTTCTCCTCCGCCTCCACTCCACTGTGACTCTTGGACTTGTTTCCTCTCTCTCCACAGGTCTTTCCTCAGGAATCTACCACTGGTTTTCTTAGTCTTCTCTGGGTGTCTTTCTTTTCCTCCTTTTGGGTGGTTTGAAATACAGTGTTTTACTCATGCATTCCTGGTCACTGGGGTACTGTATTACTTACCTCTGTGGTTTTCTAGTACTCCCACCCTCCCCTCTACACATCATACTTATCTGGTAAGGGGAGCTTTGTTTGCATTCCATTTTTAGTATGTGGTTTGTGCTCCCCCTAGGGTCACTATTCGTTATTACTTTTTGCTAGCCTTTTCTCTGCCTATTTCAGATTGCTAGTGTATACATTTAGTGTATTACTTACCTCCTAAGGGTGGGTCATCTGTCTAGTATTTTCTTGTGATTTGTGCTAAAAATAAAGTATCTTTATCTTTGTACAACCAAATGTTTTCTTTCTTGTGTGTAATTGCTGTGTGACTACAGTGGTACTGCATGAGCTTTGCATGTCTCCTAGAAAAACCTTGGCTTCTCATCCACAGCTACCTCTAGAAAGCCTGGCTTCTAGACACTGCCTACACTTCATTAAAAGGGGACCAGAGGTACCCACCACACACCAGGCCAACTTCCTACAAATGGGAAAAGCAAAAACTAGAGCCCTCGGACCAAACAACCAATGGTAAATCTAACAGGTCTCACCTTTGTAAGCAGATTAGCCATACTGCACGACAAAGTTTTTTTTTTTTTAAATCCTAACATTAGGAGGCAGCCAGAGCGATAGTTGTGCCTTTTTCTTTAGTTGGAGGACAGAATCTTCGAGGGAGTGCATAGAAAATGGAGGTTGTAAATGGCTCCTGTCCTGCCCTCACACCAGAAATAAATTTTTAAAGAATTAAAATGACAAAAAACAAACAAAAAACACGACGCAGGTATGCTATTGTGCAACATGGCAAAAAACTTTGACAAAGCCAAAAGGTTGTGTACGCCAAAGCTTTTTTGACATTGAGATTTTATATGGGTGGGAGGGATGTAAAAAACTATAAGGAAGGAACGACGGAAGAAGGCAACCAACAATGGGGCAAGCACAGACAGGGTGGGAAGAGCAAGCAACAATTTGGGGAGAGGGCAAGCAACAAGGCGGGAGCATGGGAGGGGCAAGCAACAGGACGAGGCAAGCAACAAGGTGGGAGGAGACAAGCAACAAGGTGGTAGGGATGGGCCAAGCAACAGCATTGGTAAGCAACACAGGAGGATGGGAGGGACATGAAAAGCTGGGAGGGGGCAAGCATCAAGGCGGGAGGGGGCAAGCAACAAGGGAGGGGATAAGTAGAAAATGTGGCAAGGGGTGCCAACTACCTATAACACCCTGGTACATAACAGGGCATGGAAGAAGATTCCATTCAGAGTTGCGGTCCTTTGCATGTGGGTACTGCTGGAGGTGTTCTCTCATTTTTAAATGAAGCCTGACTCTGCAGACTGAATTTAAATGGAAGTGGTGTCCCAATTCGAATTTGGTGCTGTGGGCACTTTAAATGTGATGACTTACCTTATTTTCACATATTATGCTCCCCTAGTTGTCCCAGGGGCGGGGGATCATGTAACTATAAGCAGGGCCCTTATGAAAGATGTTTTATAAACCCTGGTTAGGGAAATTGATCATTTCATTCCCCCCCCATTATAGATACTGCCCTTCATAGGATATCATTGCTATATTGTATTTCATGGTAATAATAGTAAGGAAAAGCATAGAAAAGTCATTCAAGGTCTTAAGATTTGTTTTGATAAGTCCAGCAATTTGACATTTTTGAATTTATGTAAGCCAAAATCGAGGCTTCTGTAGGTTCCTCTGATTGGTTAGCTTTAACAGGCTTAGCAGAGCTGCTTGATTAAGTGATTAGTGGCTGTCTAGAGGAGAGCCTATTGGGTGCAGGCCAGCTCAGGTGGCTAAACAGGAATGCCAGAGCAGGGGGAGGGGTAGTAAAACATACAGCCTCAAAGGACAGCAAGACAGAAGGGAATGCCACATCACCTAACCCCCACCTTCTGGACCCCTAAGCCAGATACCAGGCTTATGGAAGGAATCTGCAGATGTTAGGAGAGCTATGGACAAGAGCCACACTACAGGATGATTTAGGCAGCTCTTTATTTCAGACATCATGGATTTTGGAAGAATGGTGCTTTCTGGAACAGTAACATGCTACACTTTGGAGGTGGTCTTGAATCTGGGCATCACTCTGCATTCTATTAGTTGGGTCCCCCTCTCCACCTTCCTGATGCCCAGGAGCTGGTAATATGTGAGAGGTGCATAGCCTCAAATCTGCTGCCTGAAACAAGAGAAAGAAGGACTGCCCTGCTAGAATCTGGATCTGCACCCTTGGCCTACACTTCTGAGTAAACTGTGTCTGCTGCACAATCTGGCACTACAGCCCTGGGGATGGTGCCTTGCTTGAAGAGACTCAGTGGAGTGGACTACCTGCAGCTACAGGTTAACAGAGCTTCACCAGCATCATCTACAGCAAAAAGCCCCAGCCTGGAGTGCATCCAGTGGGCTTAAGGATTTGGCGAGATGCATTGTGGGAATTGTGGTCCAACTTTCCAAGGACCATCAGAAGATCCCAGACACTTGGATTTGTGTTTTGGACCATCTGTACCTGCAAGGAAGACTTCAGGAAACAGCTTCGGAAGATTTGAGAAGTTTGGAGAAGTTTGGTAAATTGGCACTTTGTGTTTCTAAGCACTAGGAAGTGTTTATTCTTTCAAACATGCATATCTTTGGGTTCCAAGGACAAACCAGGAGATTCCAGACCCATGGATTTGTCATTTTGACATTTTTTTTACCTCCAATGAGAACTTCAGGAAGCACCTACTGAAGTCTGGAGAATTTTGGTAAAGTTGGCACTTTGTGTTTCTAAGCACTAAAAAGTGTTCATTCTTTTGAAATTCCTATCTCTGGTTCCCTACTTCGGATTTTTGTCGTTTTGCTGTCTATTTACTCATAAAAACCTAACCTATTTTTATAAGATGGTGTGGGATTTATATTGTGTGTTTCTCACTTATTTACTGTATGTTTTTGAATGCTTTACACTCTTGTCTCCTAAGTTAGGCCTGCCTGCTCGGTTACAGCTACCAAGGGTTGAGCAAGGGGCTAATTTACTGAGACTTTTACCGAACCTATATTTGTTAGTGGCCTTAGTGCCAGTGGTAGGTTCATACTTACCACTACCAATAACCCACTTTACAACAGGAGGGGTAAGCAACACAGGGACACACACAAACAGATTTGGAGGGAACAAGCAACAATGTGGGAGGGGACGACCGAAGAGAGGAAGAGTAAGCAACAATGGGGTACTCACAAACAGGGTGTGAAGAGCAAGTAACAAGGCAAGCACAAACAGGGTGAGAGGGGACAAGCAACAATGCAGGAGGGCACAAAACACCACAATCAACTGAGAAGGGACACGAAACAAAGCAACAAAAAAATTAACCTGACCTCATGTAATGCAATTCAGTGCTCAAGTAAAATGAACCAATGTCCTCTGGCCAATATCACGATATATAAAACAAACTGCAATGGAAGACAGGGGAGGTTAAAGTGGATCTTGGAATTTGGGGAGGGGGGGGGTCTGTAGTAACGGGTGTAAAGCGAACACTTATTAACCATTAAGAAGCAATGAGTGAAAGTCAACCAATGGCAACAATGGGTGGGCTCTAAGCCACCTCTAAGTAAACAATGTTTTGAAAGCAGCAGTACAAGTATAGGGTCTCAGGCGGGACCTAAGAAGCCAAAGCTAAAAAGGACAACCCACGATAACTATGATAACAGCCCAGTTCCAAACAAGCAACAAAACGGACAAAAACAGAAACAAGGGCAAACAAGGAAAAAAGAAAAAAAAACAAAATCACATCGGAACAATGCAACACAGCCTACCCCAAGTAGTCCCACAACAATTCTGTCTACCCTTGTTGGCACCGGCTCAAAGCAAAAAGCAGAGCACAAACACCTAATGACTGCAGGATACAACACTAGAATACTCAAATCTAGGTTGGATCAATAAGCAAACTCACAGTGAAAAGGGACAGGTAAGATTAATGCAAATTGTGTCCGCTATGTTTTCTCTTCTGCATCTGTGAGCAAGTCGCTCCCTTATCAAATATTTGCTAAGGGTGATGTGTAGGATAAAGTACGTCCAACTTTACATGATAATGCTGTTAATCAACTGAGAGGCAGCAGGTACAGAGCCTTTATAAGGTTAGAGAACTGTAAGGTGACTTGTAACATTCTTTTAACTGACAGATGGGGATATTTTATTCCATGAAAGTGGGTTTTGCTACATCTTACAAGGGTACATAATCATAGGCAGGTCATCCAGTCTTTCATACTCCAGGGTTTCTAGCTTTAATATTAGGTAATGCCTGAAGAATAATTCCCACAACTTCAGCCCCCAGCAGCCCTTGGGGCAAGGGAGTCGTTCCAGCCCTGTTTTGCGCCCTGAGGTGTACGAGGACACTGACCGAGTGCCTGGGCCAAGACTGAACCAGTCTTAGTCTTTCTTCGCTGGAAGAGGCTGGGCCACCACCTCACACCCACTCCCCCTCCCAACTCACACCAACTCCCCATCCCACACCCCCCTCTTTTGTTCTTCAAGAGGAGTGCAGTAGCTTGTAAGTGAATGGTACTTTGTTCCACATATGTTGGTTTAAGCATGGGGAAGATTAAAGCCTCTGACATAGTAAAAACAAGTGTAAAGAAATCCAAGTGGCTTGTGGATGTGGTCGCAACCTCAGACTCTGTGGTAGGGAAAGTGTCTACTCTGGAGGATATTGATCACTTGATTAGAGATGTGGGGTCAATACTAAATACTGACCTAATCAAAGGGAGCAAGCCAGTCGTGAATTCTAATGCAACAATTCCAGCAATGTTTAGGAAGAAAGGAAGCTGGAGTTGTAATGCAGTCTGTTGGATTTTGCCTAAGGTGGTTGTTATGGCCAATGTTCCTTGTGCTAACAGCTTTTCAGCAATAGCCAAGGAGATACCTCAACCCCTCACTTGAATACAGCTTAAGTTGTCCTTGAGGATTGTGCTGGCCCGATCAAAGGGACTCTGGCCATTGCAGAGGGCACTGATATTTGGAAGGTTTGGACAAAAAAAAAAAAGACAAAAAAAAAGAGACCTGCCAGCTCTACATCGGAAACTTGATTAGCAAGCTCCTAATATCTGGGCTGTTAGATCAATTTATTAAACTTAGAGTATCTGCTACACACTGATCATAGAAACCTCTGCTCTAATTCTGTAGATTCCTGTAAAGATGCCCTGCAGTTAAAAGCAATGATATGGGAACAAGCAGCTAAAGCAACAGGGGAAAATCAATGAAGAGTTACTATGTTACTCAGATGACTCAGTTGGGTCTGAGTTTAAGGCAATGGCGTCCCCTCCTAAAGATATTGCTCTCTCTCCAGCTTTTGGGGATCCATCTTTGGAAATAAACTCTTTAATGAGTTGCGCAGAAGGTGTCTGTAAGGAAATGCCTCCTTGGCATGGTTGCCCCCTGACTTTTTGCCTTTGCTGATGCTATGTTTACAATTGAAAGTGTGCTGAGGCCTGCTAACCAGGCCCCAGCACCAGTGTTCTTTCCCTAACCTGTACTTTTGTATCCACAATTGGCAGACCCTGGCATCCAGATAAGTCCCTTGTAACTGGTACTTCTAGTACCAAGGGCCCTGATGCCAAGGAAGGTCTCTAAGGGCTGCAGCATGTCTTATGCCACCCTGGAGACCTCTCACTCAGCACAGACACACTGCTTGCCAGCTTGTGTGTGCTAGTGAGGACAAAACGAGTAAGTCGACATGGCACTCCCCTCAGGGTGCCATGCCAGCCTCTCACTGCCTATGCAGTATAGGTAAGACACCCCTCTAGCAGGCCTTACAGCCCTAAGGCAGGGTGCACTATACCATAGGTGAGGGTACCAGTGCATGAGCATGGTACCCCTACAGTGTCTAAACAAAACCTTAGACATTGTAAGTGCAGGGTAGCCATAAGAGTATATGGTCTGGGAGTCTGTCAAACACGAACTCCACAGCACCATAATGGCTACACTGAAAACTGGGAAGTTTGGTATCAAACTTCTCAGCACAATAAATGCACACTGATGCCAGTGTACATTTTATTGTAAAATACACCACAGAGGGCACCTTAGAGGTGCCCCCTGAAACTTAACCGACTGTCTGTGTAGGCTGACTAGTTCCAGCAGCCTGCCACACTAGAGACATGTTGCTGGCCCCATGGGGAGAGTGCCTTTGTCACTCTGAGGCCAGTAACAAAGCCTGCACTGGGTGGAGATGCTAACACCTCCCCCAGGCAGGAGCTGCGACACCTGGCGGTGAGCCTCAAAGGCTCACCCCTTTGTCACAGCCCAGCAGGGCACTCCAGCTTAGTGGAGTTGCCCGCCCCCTCCGGCCACGGCCCCCACTTTTGGCGGCAAGGCTGGAGGGAACAAAGAAAGCAACAAGGAGGAGTCACTGGCCAGTCAGGACAGCCCCTAAGGTGTCCTGTGCTGAGGTGACTGACTTTTAGAAATCCTCCATCTTGCAGATGGAGGATTCCCCCAATAGGGTTAGGATTGTGACCCCCTCCCCTTGGGAGGAGGCACAAAGAGGGTGTACCCACCCTCAGGGCTAGTAGCCATTGGCTACTAACCCCCCAGACCTAAACACGCCCTTAAATTTAGTATTTAAGGGCTACCCTGAACCCTAGAAAATTAGATTCCTGCAACTACAAGAAGAAGGACTGCCTAGCTGAAAACCCCTGCAGAGGAAGACCAGAAGACGACTACTGCCTTGGCTCCAGAAACTCACCGGCCTGTCTCCTGCCTTCCAAAGATCCTGCTCCAGCGACGCCTTCCAAAGGGACCAGCGACCTCGACATCCTCTGAGGACTGCCCCTGCTTCGAAAAGACAAGAAACTCCCGAGGACAGCGGACCTGCTCCAAGAAAGGCTGCAACTTTGTTTCCAGCAGCCTTGAAAGAACCCTGCAAGCTCCCCGCAAGAAGCGTGAGACTTGCAACACTGCACCCGGCGACCCCGACTCGGCTGGTGGAGATCCAACACCTCAGGAGGGACCCCAGGACTACTCTGATACTGTGAGTACCAAAACCTGTCCCCCCTGAGCCCCCACAGCGCCGCCTGCAGAGGGAATCCAGAGGCTTCCCCTGACCGCGACTCCTTGAATCCAAAGTCCCGACGCCTGGGAGAGACCCTGCACCCGCAGCCCCCAGGACCTGAAGGACCAGACTTTCACTGGAGAAGTGACCCCCAGGAGTCCCTCTCCCTTGCCCAAGTGGAGGTTTCCCCGAGGAATCCCCCCCTTGCCTGCCTGCAGCGCTGAGGAGATCCCGAGATCTCTCATAGACTAACATTGCGAACCCGACGCTTGTTTCTACACTGCACCCGGCCGCCCCCGCGCTGCTGAGGGTGAAATTTCTGTGTGGACTTGTGTCCCCTCCGGTGCCCTACAAAACCCCCCTGGTCTGCCCTCCGAAGACGCGGGTACTTACCTGCAAGCAGACCGGAACCGGGGCACCCCCTTCTCTCCATTCTAGCCTATGTGTTTTGGGCACCACTTTGAACTCTGCACCTGACCGGCCCTGAGCTGCTGGTGTGGTGACTTTGGGGTTGCTCTGAACCCCCAACGGTGGGCTACCTTGGACCAAGAACTAAGCCCTGTAAGTGTCTTACTTACCTGGTTAATCTAACAAATACTTACCTCCCCTAGGAACTGTGAAAATTGCACTAAGTGTCCACTTTTAAAACAGCTATTTGTGAATAACTTGAAAAGTATACATGCAATTTTGATGATTTGAAGTTCCTAAAGTACTTACCTGCAATACCTTTCGAATGAGATATTACATGTAGAATTTGAACCTGTGGTTCTTAAAATAAACTAAGAAAATATATTTTTCTATAACAAAACCTATTGGCTGGATTTGTCTCTGAGTGTGTGTACCTCATTTATTGTCTATGTGTATGTACAACAAATGCTTAACACTACTCCTTGGATAAGCCTACTGCTCGACCACACTACCACAAAATAGAGCATTAGTATTATCTATTTTTACCACTATTTTACCTCTAAGGGGAACCCTTGGACTCTGTGCATGCTATTCCTTACTTTGAAATCGCACATACAGAGCCAACTTCCTACATTGGTGGATCAGCGGTGGGGTACAAGACTTTGCATTTGCTGGACTACTCAGCCAATACCTGATCACACGACAAATTCCAAAATTGTCATTAGAAATTCATTTTGGCAATTTGAAATTTTTCTAAATTCTTAAAAGTCCTGCTAGGGCCTTGTGTGTTAAGTCCCTGTTTAGCATTGTCTTTTAGAGTTTAAAAGTTTGTTAAAAGTTTGAAATTAGATTCTAGAAACAGTTTTAGATTCTTTAAAAAGTCTTCCAACTCTTAGCAAAATAATGTCTGATACAGAGATGAATGTGGTGGAACTCGACACCACACCTTACCTCCATCTTAAGATGAGGGAGCTAAGGTCTCTCTGTAATATCAAAAAAATAACCATTGGCTCCAGACCTACCAAAATTCAGCTCCAGGAGCTGTTGGCAGAGTTTGAAAAAGCCAACCCCTCTGATGATGACCGCACAGAGGAAGAGATTAGTGACTTAGAGGCCAATGTCCCTCCTCCAGTCCTAAATAGGGAGAACAGGACCCCTCAAGTCCTGTCTCCAACTGTGTTAGTCAGAAATAGTGAGTCCCTCACAGGAGGGTCCCACATTTCTGAAATCACTGAGGATGCTCTCAGTGAAGATGACCTCCTGTTAGCCAGGATGGCCAAAAGATTGGCTTTAGAGAGACAGCTCCTAGCCATAGAAAGGGAAAGACAAGAGATGGGCCTAGGACCCATCAATGGTGGCAGCAATATAAATAGGGTCAGAGATTCTCCTGACATGTTAAAAATCCCCAAAGGGATTGTGACAAAATTTGAAGATGGTGATGACATCACCAAGTGGTTCACAGCTTTTGAGAGGGCTTGTGTAACCAGAAAAGTGAACAGATCTCACTGGGGTGCTCTCCTTTGGGAAATGTTCACTGGAAAGTGTAGGGATAGACTCCTCACACTCTCTGGAAAAGATGCAGAATCTTATGACCTCATGAAGGGTACCCTGATTGAGGGCTTTGGATTCTCCACTGAGGAGTACAGGATTAGGTTCAGGGGGGCTCAAAAATCCTCGAGCCAGACCTGGGTTGACTTTGTTGACTACTCAGTGAAAACACTAGATGGTTGGATTCAAGGCAGTGGTGTAAGTAATTATGATGGGCTGTACAATTTATTTGTGAAAGAACACCTGTTAAGTAATTGTTTCAATGATAAACTGCATCAGCATCTGGTAGACCTAGGACCAATTTCTCCCCAAGAATTGGGAAAGAAGGCGGACCATTGGGTCAAGACAAGGGTGTCCAAGACTTCAACAGGGGGTGACCAAAAGAAAGGGGTCACAAAGACTCCCCAGGGGAAGGGTGATGAGACAACCAAAACTAAAAATAGTAAAGAGTCTTCTACAGGCCCCCAAAAACCTGCACAGGAGGGTGGGCCCAGAGCCTCTTCACAAAACAATGGGTACAAGGGTAAAAACTTTGATCCCAAAAAGGCCTGGTGTCATAGCTGTAAACAGCATGGACACCAAACTGGAGACAAGGCCTGTCCCAAGAAAGGTTCCACTCCAAACTCCCATCCAGGTAACACTGGTATGGCTAGTCTCCAAGTGGGATCAACAGTGTGCCCAGAGCAAATCAGGGTCCACACTGAAGCTATTCTAGTTTCTGAGGGTGGGGTGGATTTAGCCACACTAGCTGTGTGGCCGCCTAACATGCAAAAATACAGACAGCAACTCTTAATTAATGGGACTAGAATAGAGGGCCTGAGGGATACAGGTGCCAGTGTCACCATGGTGACAGAGAAACTGGTTTCCCCTGGCCAATACCTGACTGGAAAAACTTACACAGTCACCAACGCTGACAATCAGAGAAAAGTACATCCCATGGCAATGGTTACTTTAGAATGGGGAGGGGTCAATGGCCTGAAACAGGTGGTGGTCTCCACAAATATCCCAGTGGACTGTCTGCTTGGAAATGACCTGGAGTCCTCAGCATGGGCTGAGGTAGAACTAAAAACCCATGCAGCAATGCTGGGTATCCCTGAACTGGTCTGTGTGAAAACAAGAGCACAATGCAAGGCACAGGGTGAACAAGTAGAGCTGGAGTCTGGAAGAATGGCCCAGCCTACCAAGAGAACAGGAAAGTCAGTTGGGAAACCAACTACAACACAGCAAAAGAAAGGGAACCTCTCTTCTCAGGAAGAAGTTCTGCCCTCTGAGGGAACTGAGCCTTTGGAGCTTGAACCTTATCAGGTTGAGCTCTTAGGCCCAGGGGGACCCTCAAGGGAGGAGCTGTGTAAGGGACAAGAAACCTGTCCCTCTCTTGAAGGCCTTAGGCAGCAAGCTGCTGAAGAGTCCAAAGGCAAGAAAAATGGAACGCATAGGGTCTATTGGGAAGATGGACTCCTGTACACTGAGGCCAGAGACCCCAAACCTGGTGCCACTAGGAGAGTGGTAGTGCCTCAGCTGTTCAGGAAGTTCATCCTAACATTGGCCCATGACATTCCCCTTGCTGGACATTTGGGACAAACCAAGACGTGGGAGAGGTTAGTCAACCACTTCTACTGGCCCAATATGTCCAACATGGTTAAGGAGTTTTGCCTCTCCTGCCCCACCTGTCAAGCCAGTGGTAAGACAGGTGGACATCCAAAGGCCCCCCTCATTCCACTTCCAGTGGTGGGGGTTCCCTTTGAAAGAGTGGGTGTGGACATAGTTGGTCCACTAGAACCTCCCACAGCCTCAGGAAATATGTATATCCTGGTAGTAGTGGATCATGCTACCAGGTATCCTGAAGCTATTCCCCTTAGGTCGACTACTGCCCCTGCAGTAGCCAAGGCCCTCATTGGTATCTTTACCAGAGTGGGTTTCCCTAAGGAGGTGGTGTCTGACAGAGGTACCAACTTCATGTCAGCATACCTGAAACATATGTGGAATGAGTGTGGAGTGACTTATAAATTCACTACACCTTACCATCCACAAACTAATGGCTTGGTTGAGAGATTCAACAAGACATTAAAAGGCATGATCATGGGGCTCCCAGAAAAACTCAAAAGGAGATGGGATGTCCTCTTGCCATGTCTGCTTTTCGCTTACAGAGAGGTGCCACAGAAGGGAGTAGGATTCTCACCCTTTGAACTTCTGTTTGGTCATCCTGTAAGGGGACCACTTGCTCTTGTTAAAGAAGGCTGGGAGAGACCTCTTCATGAGCCTAAACAAGACATAGTGGACTATGTACTTGGCCTTCGCTCTAGAATGGCAGAGTACATGGAAAAGGCAACCAAAAACCTTGAGGCCAGCCAACAGCTCCAGAAGTTTTGGTATGACCAAAAGGCTGCACTGGTTGAGTTCCAACCAGGGCAGAAAGTCTGGGTTCTGGAGCCTGTGGCTCCCAGGGCACTTCAGGACAAATGGAGTGGCCCTTACCCAGTGCTAGAAAGGAAGAGTCAGGTCACCTACCTGGTGGACCTGGGCACAAGCAGGAGCCCCAAGAGGGTGATCCATGTGAACCGCCTTAAGCTCTTCCATGACAGGGCTGATGTGAATCTGTTGATGGTAACAGATGAGGATCAGGAGGCAGAGAGTGAACCTCTCCCTGATCTTCTGTCATCAGACCCAAAAGATGGCACAGTAGATGGAGTGATCTACTCAGACACCCTCTCTGGCCAACAGCAAGCTGATTGTAGGAGAGTCCTACAACAGTTTCCTGAACTCTTCTCCTTAACCCCTGGTCAGACACACCTGTGTACCCATGATGTGGACACAGGAGACAGCATGCCTGTCAAGAACAAAATCTTTAGACAGTCTGACCATGTTAAGGAAAGCATCAAGGTGGAAGTCCACAAGATGCTAGAATTGGGAGTAATTGAGCGCTCTGACAGCCCCTGGGCTAGCCCAGTGGTCTTAGTCCCCAAACCTCACACCAAAGATGGAAAGAAAGAGATGAGGTTTTGTGTGGACTACAGAGGGCTCAATTCTGTCACCAAGACAGATGCTCATCCAATTCCAAGAGCTGATGAGCTCATAGATAAATTAGGTGCTGCCAAATTCTTAAGTACCTTTGACTTGACAGCAGGGTACTGGCAAATAAAAATGGCACCTGGAGCAAAAGAGAAAACAGCATTCTCCACACCTGATGGGCATTATCAGTTTACTGTTATGCCCTTTGGTTTAAAGAATGCCCCTGCCACCTTCCAAAGGTTGGTGAATCAAGTCCTTGCTGGCTTGGAGTCCTTTAGCACAGCTTATCTTGATGATATTGCTGTCTTTAGCTCCACCTGGCCGGATCACCTGGTCCACCTGAAGAAGGTTTTGAAGGCTCTGCAATCTGCAGGCCTCTCTATCAAGGCATCCAAATGCCAGATAGGGCAGGGAACTGTGGTTTACTTGGGCCACCTTGTAGGTGGAGGCCAAGTTCAGCCACTCCAACCCAAGATCCAGACTATTCTGGACTGGGTAGCTCCAAAAACCCAGACTCAAGTCAGGGCATTCCTTGGCTTGACTGGGTATTACAGGAGGTTTGTGAAGGGATATGGATCCATTGTGACAGCCCTCACTGAACTCACCTCCAAGAAAATGCCCAAGAAAGTGAACTGGACTGTGGAATGCCAACAGGCCTTTGACACCCTGAAACAAGCAATGTGCTCAGCACCAGTTCTAAAAGCTCCAGATTATTCTAAGCAGTTCATTGTGCAGACTGATGCCTCTGAACATGGGATAGGGGCAGTTTTGTCCCAAACAAATGATGATGGCCTTGACCAGCCTGTTGCTTTCATTAGCAGGAGGTTACTCCCCAGGGAGCAGCGTTGGAGTGCCATTGAGAGGGAGGCCTTTGCTGTGGTTTGGTCCCTGAAGAAGCTGAGACCATACCTCTTTGGGACTCACTTCCTAGTTCAAACTGACCACAGACCTCTCAAATGGCTGATGCAAATGAAAGGTGAAAATCCTAAACTGTTGAGGTGGTCCATCTCCCTACAGGGAATGGACTTTATAGTGGAACACAGACCTGGGACTGCCCATGCCAATGCAGATGGCCTTTCCAGGTTCTTCCACTTAGAAAATGAAGACTCTCTTGGGAAAGGTTAGTCTCATCCTCTTTCGTTTGGGGGGGGGGTTGTGTAAGGAAATGCCTCCTTGGCATGGTTGCCCCCTGACTTTTTGCCTTTGCTGATGCTATGTTTACAATTGAAAGTGTGCTGAGGCCTGCTAACCAGGCCCCAGCACCAGTGTTCTTTCCCTAACCTGTACTTTTGTATCCACAATTGGCAGACCCTGGCATCCAGATAAGTCCCTTGTAACTGGTACTTCTAGTACCAAGGGCCCTGATGCCAAGGAAGGTCTCTAAGGGCTGCAGCATGTCTTATGCCACCCTGGAGACCTCTCACTCAGCACAGACACACTGCTTGCCAGCTTGTGTGTGCTAGTGAGGACAAAACGAGTAAGTCGACATGGCACTCCCCTCAGGGTGCCATGCCAGCCTCTCACTGCCTATGCAGTATAGGTAAGACACCCCTCTAGCAGGCCTTACAGCCCTAAGGCAGGGTGCACTATACCATAGGTGAGGGTACCAGTGCATGAGCATGGTACCCCTACAGTGTCTAAACAAAACCTTAGACATTGTAAGTGCAGGGTAGCCATAAGAGTATATGGTCTGGGAGTCTGTCAAACACGAACTCCACAGCACCATAATGGCTACACTGAAAACTGGGAAGTTTGGTATCAAACTTCTCAGCACAATAAATGCACACTGATGCCAGTGTACATTTTATTGTAAAATACACCACAGAGGGCACCTTAGAGGTGCCCACTGAAACTTAACCGACTGTCTGTGTAGGCTGACTAGTTCCAGCAGCCTGCCACACTAGAGACATGTTGCTGGCCCCATGGGGAGAGTGCCTTTGTCACTCTGAGGCCAGTAACAAAGCCTGCACTGGGTGGAGATGCTAACACCTCCCCCAGGCAGGAGCTGTGACACCTGGCGGTGAGCCTCAAAGGCTCACCCCTTTGTCACAGCCCAGCAGGGCACTCCAGCTTAGTGGAGTTGCCCGCCCCCTCCGGCCACGGCCCCCACTTTTGGCGGCAAGGCTGGAGGGAACAAAGAAAGCAACAAGGAGGAGTCACTGGCCAGTCAGGACAGCCCCTAAGGTGTCCTGTGCTGAGGTGACTGACTTTTAGAAATCCTCCATCTTGCAGATGGAGGATTCCCCCAATAGGGTTAGGATTGTGACCCCCTCCCCTTGGGAGGAGGCACAAAGAGGGTGTACCCACCCTCAGGGCTAGTAGCTATTGGCTACTAACCCCCCAGACCTAAACACGCCCTTAAATTTAGTATTTAAGGGCTACCCTGAACCCTAGAAAATTAGATTCCTGCAACTACAAGAAGAAGGACTGCCTAGCTGAAAACCCCTGCAGAGGAAGACCAGAAGACGACTACTGCCTTGGCTCCAGAAACTCACCGGCCTGTCTCCTGCCTTCCAAAGATCCTGCTCCAGCGACGCCTTCCAAAGGGACCAGCGACCTCGACATCCTCTGAGGACTGCCCCTGCTTCGAAAAGACAAGAAACTCCCGAGGACAGTGGACCTGCTCCAAGAAAGGCTGCAACTTTGTTTCCAGCAGCCTTGAAAGAACCCTGCAAGCTCCCCGCAAGAAGCGTGAGACTTGCAACACTGCACCCGGCGACCCCGACTCGGCTGGTGGAGATCCAACACCTCAGGAGGGACCCCAGGACTACTCTGATACTGTGAGTACCAAAACCTGTCCCCCCTGAGCCCCCACAGCGCCGCCTGCAGAGGGAATCCCGAGGCTTCCCCTGACCGCGACTCCTTGAATCCAAAGTCCCGACGCCTGGGAGAGACCCTGCACCCGCAGCCCCCAGGACCTGAAGGACCAGACTTTCACTGGAGAAGTGACCCCCAGGAGTCCCTCTCCCTTGCCCAAGTGGAGGTTTCCCCGAGGAATCCCCCCCCCTTGCCTGCCTGCAGCGCTGAGGAGATCCCGAGATCTCTCATAGACTAACATTGCGAACCCGACGCTTGTTTCTACACTGCACCCGGCCGCCCCCGCGCTGCTGAGGGTGAAATTTCTGTGTGGACTTGTGTCCCCTCCGGTGCCCTACAAAACCCCCCTGGTCTGCCCTCCGAAGACGCGGGTACTTACCTGCAAGCAGACCGGAACCGGGGCACCCCCTTCTCTCCATTCTAGCCTATGTGTTTTGGGCACCACTTTGAACTCTGCACCTGACCGGCCCTGAGCTGCTGGTGTGGTGACTTTGGGGTTGCTCTGAACCCCCAACGGTGGGCTACCTTGGACCAAGAACTAAGCCCTGTAAGTGTCTTACTTACCTGGTTAATCTAACAAATACTTACCTCCCCTAGGAACTGTGAAAATTGCACTAAGTGTCCACTTTTAAAACAGCTATTTGTGAATAACTTGAAAAGTATACATGCAATTTTGATGATTTGAAGTTCCTAAAGTACTTACCTGCAATACCTTTCGAATGAGATATTACATGTAGAATTTGAACCTGTGGTTCTTAAAATAAACTAAGAAAAGATATTTTTCTATAACAAAACCTATTGGCTGGATTTGTCTCCGAGTGTGTGTACCTCATTTATTGTCTATGTGTATGTACAACAAATGCTTAACACTACTCCTTGGATAAGCCTACTGCTCGACCACACTACCACAAAATAGAGCATTAGTATTATCTATTTTTACCACTATTTTACCTCTAAGGGGAACCCTTGGACTCTGTGCATGCTATTCCTTACTTTGAAATCGCACATACAGAGCCAACTTCCTACAGTGTCCATGGTTTGCAGTTTTTATCATGGAATGTCACAGGGGTGCGAGACAAACTCATTAATGAAGATTGGTTGAACTATATTGCCAAATATGACATGTGCGTCCAGGAAATGTGAGCCACTTACCCAGTTACACTAAATGGGTATTTATCTTATTGTTCCAGCACTATACCATCGCCGGATGGAAAAGGGAAGGTCTTTTGCCAGTGTTTTAGATGACCTGAAGGTTAAGGTTGTTGCCTCTACACCCAATTTTTTATTTTGTATCTGCAAAAAGCTACAGTGATAAATTTGATTCCAAGTAATTTTTACTATAACCATTTTGTTTCTCAATCAGCAGAGACTGTCGAGGATCTGGAGAAGACACTTGCAGTTTTATTTATTTCTTTAGTAGGTCCGAGATAGCATCTCGTTATTTTGGGCAGGCAATTTTATTATTACAAAATGTCAGTTTAGTGGGGAACGCATTTGTGGGTTTTCTGATTCACAGGGGAATTTTAGTGGCCATTTTACACATTCTGTATATGGCGATGCCATCAATAAATTAATTCTGTTCTATAGTTTGGCTGATGCTGCAGATATATTTTACCAAAATAACATCAGACCTCCCACATTCACAGAGAGAGGTATGGGTAGCACAATAGATTTCATGCTTGTATCATGTAATCTGGCATGTGGTTTGGTCATTTTTAAGTGCATAATCTACCTTTTAGGGATCATAATCCCATCCATATTTCATTGGTTGGTAATTTGGTTTTAGGGACAGTAGAGCAGGCCCTAAATTTGACTTATTTGGGGGAGGAAGTATGTCAACGCCAGGTGTGGTGCTTTTTTAGAATCTTATAGCAAGGATAATCCTCGAGCCGGTGCCTAGGCAGTACTGGTCCTCCTACATGCAGATGATGCCATTATTTGGCATTAACTGCAAATGGACTTCAACATCTGTTCAATGGGTTCTATAACTATGTCCAAATTAAAACTCAAGGTCAATTTTTAGAACTAGTTTATGATCTGCGGCCCTAAAGCTACAAAACACCAAGGCCTTTCATATTGGGGGACACAAATAAGAAAAGTGTCTTACTTTTATTATTTAGGCTCTGTTTGACGCCTGCGGTTCATGGGAGAGGTTAATTTGCCAAACAGTGCTTAAAATTAGGACCTTGTCTGATGCTCTATTTAGATTTGCTAATCGGCTTGGTCATAGACCTATTAGGAGACTGATCCAGCTGCACAGGAGCAAATGTTTCAGTAGGGGTGAATGGAGTTGTGTTCCACTAGGGAAATTGCAGGCTGCTAAGAATAAATTTATCTGCTGCCTGCTAGCTAGATGTATTTAAGCACTGATACTTGTTGTAAGTTTTACTAGGAGATAGATATATATTCTCCCCCCCCCCCCCCCAAGGAGTTGCATAGTATTTAGATTTGAATTTTAGGCGTGTTTCATTATGATATGTTTTCTGTTTTTTCTTTATATTTAACTGTATTGTTTATTATGTTTTCATTTTATGATATTTTGAGATGTTTTACTGTACATGCATTTATGGTCAAATTGATGCACCGAATAAAGTTTGATGATGATTAATACGCCCTCTAGTGGTTCTAAGATGACTGGTGGAATTACTAAACATAAGGTCATGGGAGCTCCCAGTAGATTTTATCAGAAGGGAGTTCAAGGCAAATATTTATCCAATCTATCTAGTTCTTTACATGCGCGTAATCTAAATTTCAGGCTTCCAAGCTGCTAGGCAAAACTGAACCTAGGGGTAAGAGGTCTTACATACCATCAGTGCAACAGCCAGCTTATGGTACATCTTTAAAACAGGAAGGGAAGTATTTCTTACATCTATCTCAAAATTAGGGAATCGTTCCTTAATTAACAAAATCATACATTGGTTTAGATCAACGTTTGGCTGTTTATCAACCATCGGGTCCGATATAAAATATGCTCAAGAATTGGTGCCATTTCGCAAGACAGACTGCGTGGAAGTGGTACTGAGGAATAAGGCCCTGGTGGAAGACTTGATAAACCGAGCTGCGTACTTGCTCATTTCTGAACTGTGGTATTTGAATAAACACTTCCCTTCTGTTTGTGTTACCAGTAAGCGAGGGCAGATGGACCCTATGGAAGTACCACTTAAGCATTTGTGTAATGTTAAGTTATCTATGGATCAACATCAAGCAGGGGATCAACATCTTCTTTAGACCAGGTTGAATGACTATATAGAGTTGGTGGAGGAGATACTCTAGCCGTAATTGCTTGCTCTACAGTATGTGCCCTAAAATTCGGTCAAGGTGAAAAATGTAGTCATGGTGAACTGTATTTCGAGTAGTGGTCCAAAATCCACCCCAAACGAATGTAAAGTGCCTTCCCCAACTCGCTATGGCAATTGAGATTTTATCAGGTTGAGTTATTTTTAGGACCTACTGGTTCTTTCTGGTGAGTGAACATCAGCTGGAAAGGAACAGTTGTTCTGTTCATTAGAGAATGAATGAGCAATAAAGATACCTTAAAATCTTGTTTTATCATGATATTTGTCTGTTCAAGGACAGGGGTCAAATGTCAGTTTGTCTTTTAAGTGCTGCTTATCTTATGCTGAAAGATCGTGTTGACTTTTTCTTAACACAGTTAGATGATTTTGTAAAGTGATCTTTTGACAATCATTGTCAAACAAAAAGGTTTTTAGGAGCGCAGTTTTTGTAAATAACACATTTAAATAGCTTGTAAATAGTGCAAATATTTAAAAATATGAGTAATTACAAATGCATTGTTTTTATTGTTCAGAAGCGTGATGCAAAGATTTAAATAGCAGCAAAACAAACTAGAGCACTTTACTTGGTGATGTCCAAATGACAAATATTTGCAGAAACTCGATTTGCAAACATTACTGTTTGTACACTATATAGTTTCATCAGTAAAATTGCATGTCACTTGGGAATTTTGTGGCTATTTTAATGTAAAATGTGCAGACTGGAAAGAGACAGTGCACTACCACTTTAGTTGCATCTTTATTAAAAGTGATCGTTTTGAACCATGATTAGAGAAAGTCTTGCCCTGCCCCAATGACAATGCGGTTAATGAACTAAGAGCAGAGCCCCTGGAATTATGCAGCAGTTGAGGTCCAAATTATAAGGCAGAGCTAAGTAAATTGTGGAAAGGCAAATTATGTGGCATAACCTAGCACATTTTTCATTATTACGCCATTATTTTGTCATTTTTAAACTTGGTAACACATTTGGGAATTGTGTGCACCTCATTAGTACCAATTTAACCCCCAATAATATAGCAATAAGCAACAGAAAGGTGACCTGTCCAGCTTTGCAATGGACCTTTTGAACCGTTTGAACTAGAAAACATTTTTTTGTTGAAATCTGTAGATTATGCACCAGATAATGAATTATGTGGCAAATGCAACAAATCTACAATTATGCAAAAATCGACATGGCCACACAATCACATAATAACATCGACCCTAAGAGGCAAGTCAGGGGTCATGTGTATCCTATATCCGGCTAGATTTGTATTATATTTGGAAGAAACATTTAGTCTATTAAGCAGGTATAGTAACTTTTTTATGATTGTTGAGGCCTGTTATTACAGGGAACTTTGGCTGTGGAAGATTTATTTATTGATTGATGGTTATGTTACTATAATGTTTGAGCCGAGCCCCTCCCCCCCCCAACCCCCACCCCCCTCCCAAAAGAAATCTGCTGGACGGGCAGTAGGTGGTTTGATGGGTTAGCTTAAAACCGACCCGGCTTGTTCGCACCACATATTGAACCTGGACGCTCCTGATTTAATGGATATAATGCTTAGTTTCCCAACTGCTTTGAAACAGATGCTAGGCATATGCCAGTTTGTAGTGATTTGTCAACTGTGGCTCTGTTGGATGACTTAATTGCCCAGTACCAGCAGAAGGCTAGAATTATGGTAGCAGGTGATTTTAATACTTCATTTGAACCTTCTCCTTCTATGGACTTAACTGAATTAGAAGATGAGTATTTGGGCATCCCTAGCGTTACAGATAAATTGTTTTGCCACCCACCAATGTGGCCTTGGCAAACTGCCTCCATAGTTGTGGGGAGAGTCTTAAGAGCCAGGAGGACCCGCTCTGATTTGAAGAGCTGTCATTTTTAAGAGATGGTTTACTTCCAGCATTATTAATTACATACTACTGGATGTGAGGCTGTGGTCACAACTTAATGACATGGAGGTAATTAACAGAAGTGATAGTGACAATAATGCCGTTAATGTTACTTTGCTCAGGGGACGATTTTAAAAGATCTGTGAACTTTCAACATACAGGGAACCCTGAACCAATTGTGGCAAATAATCGCGATAAATTGTCATGGCCTAGTGTTCTGGCAAATGAAGAATTCCAGCCAGCGATTTATTATTGGTATGTGTATTATCTGTCTAAATATGAAGGCGCACCGGCAGGGGGTATCCCTATACTAGACATCCATACCAATTTAAAGTTTTAGAGATTATTTTCTGTAAAGAAATTGGGCATTGTAGTTGGAGTCCAGATGGTATTCAAATGATTGTGCCTTGTCATAATGCAAAGGACATAACCAGAAGATTTGCTAGCCCGTTCAAGGTACAAATCAGCTATCATGCAGGCCAAAAACTAGTGGGAGGTTAACAACTGGGAGCAGATGAACCAGGCACTAAAAGTCAGCGATAGTAGAACCTTTTTGTACATTTCCCATGGGTCCACTTGCTATATAAAATCCAGGTGGTGTAATATTCAACCCGAAAAGTGGGAAGAGCATTTTTCAAATTTGTATTCCGTTGAGTCTGAACCTAAAAAAGTTTGCAATTGGAATAACAATTGTATTAGAAGCAAAGTAGGATGGGCAGATCCCCTGGCTACTAAAATATTTTTTAGCCTTGAGGAGACTTCCTGCTATTGATAGCTTGAAGCTCTCTAAGCCACTCGGTCCAGGTAGTGCATGGGTGATCTTTACAAATCACAACCCAGTTTATGGGCTTTTTATGTGAATCTTTTATCAAACGCTACTGATGAAGGAGGGGCGATAACTGACTCATGGAGAGGGGCAGAGATGCTACCGATTGTTTAAAAAGGTGATCCTGGTTGTGCAGGCAATTACAGACCTATTAGTCTGATCGATAATTTACAAAAGTGTTTGCCAGACAAGTGTTAAACTACAGTTTTAGATGGACAAGGAAGAGTTATTGTCTCCCCCCCCTTCCAAACAGGGTTTTGCACTAAGACAATCACCTTAAATCAGGTATTTAAGTTTTCACTCTTATATTGGAAATATGCTTTGTTTAGCAATCAAGTTGTACATGGCGTTTGTCGATTTGTGTGCTGCGTTCGATTTGGTCCCTCATGACAAAAAAGAGTGTAATAGAGGGTATGAGGGGTACCGAAGAGCTTATTAGTGCTTTTAATTAGGCTGCATGAGGGAAGCTATGCTCAAGTGAGGTGGAGGGGATAATGGAGAACTAAAGAAGTGCATTGCCATTTCACAAGAGTGCACCAAGGTTGCGTACTGGGACTTAGCCTGTTTACATTATATATTAACAATGTGACTAAGGTGCTATTGCAATGCGTTACTGATTCTCCAATTTTGAATGGAATTAAAATACCTATTCTATTGCTTGCAGACAAATCCATTTTAATATCTAGATCCCCATTGGAGTTCTATGAACTGGGGACTAGAATTAAATACGACCAAAACAAAGTTCATGTTCTTTGGTAAAAATGCAGTCAGAAGCCGTGTTTTTAAGGTTGGCACAGAGCACTTGGAAGGGGTTTATGGATTTGATCATTTGGGGGTGGCCTTAACTGATAAATTTAAATGGGGGTCACAAATCAATAAAGGCTCATAGTTAATCTCACACAGATCTAAAGATATACTCAGATTTCAAAAGAATGCCCATTTCCATCCTATTTCCCTACCAATAGAGGCCTATAGGACTAAACAGTAGTATCAGAGGCACTCGCTCTAACAAATAACAGTATGTGTCTAACAAAATCATTATCAAATCTATATATACATTTTTTGATCAAATGGAAAATGCACCAGCACAGCTTGAGAACACACTATCAATAAAAAGTCCAATCAGAAAGAGAGGCGTCCTAGTTCTTCAGTGTGGTTCACCTATCTGTAATTTATTGTTTTCAAATCGACATCTTTCTCTTCAATGTATGCAGATGTAGGGTTTCAAATAAATCTTAGCTTCCATGTGTACAGATGTCGACACTAGATGTCTTGATATATACTTGTATTGGGCATGATTTAGGTTTACAAGCGATAGTGTTTTCTTAACAAAAGATCTGCTAGCCTGTTGGAATCCAGAGATGTTGATGGAAATGATAGATAAGAGTCTTAATTTTTTTCTATTTGATAAAGATTGGTACAGACAAAAATAAGGGGTGATGATTGGCTCCAGATTCTATCCTTCTTATGCAAATCTTTTTATGGGTTGGTTTGAGGAGAGGTGGGTCTGGAGGTCCTGATTCCACTCAATGGCAGACACATATACTGAGGACGTTATTTAGATGACTGTCTTTTGATATGGACGGGCAGTGTTGAACAGTTAGTACTCTTTGTGAATATCTAAATTCCAATGAGAAGAATGTAAAATTCACTTACCATTATAGTTCGGAAATCATTATATGGGGCAGAAATCTAGAGCTATGCTGATTTGCAAAAGCTGCAGGTGGCTGAGAACAATTCCGTTAGAGCTCTGGTTTCGGTACCAGTAAGTACCCCTGATATTCCACTGTATTTTGATCTGGGTATGAGACGAGTGGGCGATTTGGCTCAAATTAAGCCTTTATTTGGATCCGGATATGGTCAGTTCCTGAATTACTGTATTTTAGGGACTCCTTGAAAGACCTGCTATCTCGAAAGCAAGTAGTAAAGGTCCCATGGTTAAGTTTTATACAAAGATAGTGCATGAAGATGGGATTATTTGGAATTTGGGAAGTGCCACAATCTACTTCTGAAAACGATGCAAGACTTTTGAAAACTTTTTTTGGTCTTACGTGAATACTGACATAAATACTAGTGAAACAATAGGGCATCTGACTGAACATTTTTTGGCATTCAAACTAGTCTCTGCTTTTGAACCCTATTTGGATCTCATTACTCATCACTGGCCAAGAGTTTGTATATGAAGTTCAGACTTGGTCGTTTTCCAACGAGAGTGGTTACAACAAAGTGGCAAGGAGATCCAGCTACTATAGTGTGCCCAGTGTGTGGTTCAGCTCCAGAGACAGAGCATGGAATATTTGTTTGCTCAGGGTACCATAATTAGCCCAGGAAATGGCTTTGTCCATTATACTTAAATTTAGGAGTTCCCCACTGTACTGAAGCCCAGCGTATCTTGAGATCTCATACATCAATTCCAGTCGTATGTTCCGACAGTCGCTTTTTTTTTTTTTTTTTTTTTTTTTTTAACATCTGGATAAAGAGTGAAAAGCTAAAGAAATAATTTACATCAATTTACTGTGTTCCCAGATTGTGATGAATGCAAAAGTTACTATTTTGTATAATGTACTTTATTTGTATGCACTTTATTGCTAATTCATCTGATGTTTTTGGTATGGGCTTCATATGGCTTTATCTGTATTCTTAATATCTGGATTTTATTTGTGGTATGGGTATTTTATGGATTTACTGTAGTGTTATTATAGTTGCATATTTGTTGATGCGGCAAACTCTGATCACTTGTTATATGGAGTTAGGTAATCGTACTAGTGTATGAATTGTAAGCAAAATAAATTAGTCAATACAAGGCATCGTTAATATGAGTATTACATTGCAGAATTACACAGAAACTGAATTATTGTTATGGGTTTTTCCTAAAGGAAGATCAAACATTGTTACGTGATGCACATAATTAGTGAATCAATTCGTTACATTTTAAGTACGTATTCCCAGTGCACTGGTATCCTGCATCTTACAATTTTAAATTATTTTGTAATTTATTTTTATTCAATTTTTTACTTTAAGGTGTTGTGTGTACTTTTTTTTATTTAACACTTTTTATATGCGCTATGGAGTGATGAATTATGTAATATGATATATGTTATTAACTATGATCATCGAAGTACTAAAGAAAGTTTTGGAATTGGAAATTGTACAACACAGAAAAACTAGATGCATTGCTCATGCCTCGCTAGGAGCGCTGCTTAAAAATTATGTTTTACCTCTCAGGCAGGAATTGCCTTGTCTGGGAGCGGAAGATGTTTAAATGCACTACTCGCTTCTAATTATTTATTACAGGAAAATACCACTACAACATGATATCTTACCAATGTCTTCAAACATGAACTGATCCCAATTCTGAAGGTGACCAACATAGAAGGTATATATATACACATTATTTTTGGTAATTCCTTAATGCAGACCCACCCAAAACCCTGACGCAATACCAGAACTTTCCAACATCTCTTAATACATACCTGAGAATGTGAGCTTGAAGGTTCACAAGACAAAAGCTCTTCCATCACCATAGGACTAACAATCTCCTCCACGCCAAGGGAAATTCTGCTTCCACCTCCTCTGCTCTGACCCCACTGCCCAAACATCAAGTCATCACTAACGCCATTTATTAAACTTCTCTTCTGTTCCTTCCCTTTACGTCACATACCATCAATGCTCTATCAAAGTCACTACTTTAAATCTAAAGGAGAAACACATGCCTATACAATAGTGGAATGTCAAATAGTATCCATTACACCTTTGGAGCCCAAATGCAGGAGGACTCTGATCAACTTAAAGCAACCCTATGCTATTATCCAAACCCTGGAACTACAGCAATGAAAAGCACAACACCAAAAAGCAAACCCATCTGCCATTTAAATCATATTAAAGAGCAGTTAATGTATCAAAGTGGTTTAACATTCACAGTTTGAGAGTTCCAAACTCAAGATAGGAACCTGCTCCTACAATAATCGGTAGGTCAGAAATTAAATATGCCAATCACACAATTGTTAGTTTCAGATATGTATAAAGGAGAAGATGGCAACATAGGAACAATCTGAATAACTACGAAAACATAAATGGAAAGCAGACAGTAAGGCTACAAGGCAAAATGAACTCCCTAAAATAAAATATTAACCAACTAAGCCATCTATGGAGTATACAAGTAACTGAACCTACTAAACCGATTTGTGATACATTCATCTAAGCCAAGGTTCAATGGTAATGGCAAAGTAAACAATGGAAATCAATGTGTCGACCATGTTTGCACTTCACAACTCAAATACCTTACATTCAAAAGGAAACATTAGAATGAACCATATGTTTTAATGGGGTTCCACAACTGCTATGGTTGAGTTTTTAGGAAGTGCTTAAAAAGAGACCTGGTAGAGAGACTCTACCTATGAGACAGAGGCAGGTTCCTACTTCTGGCTCCAAGTTAGTTACTAATATCAAATAGACAGTGGAGTCATTTTCAATAAATCTAAAAGTCTTATTAGATTTTGAAATGTTTTCTTGTATTGTGCTATGAAGTGAGAATACAAATTAACTGATTTAAGAGTTGAACCTGATACTGTAATATAAATGCACTATTTAAACTATACAATAGCTTTGAAATTAAAATTATAAAAGTCCAATTTGCACACACTACTGAGCTGGAGGGGGACTCAATTCCTACTGTGTCTCTTACTTGAAGCAGGCTTAAATTTGTATATCTGCTTTCTCCACAGCGCCACCAAAACAGCTCAGTCAAACTCAACACATCCTAATGAATGCAGTGGTCGGTCATATTTAGCATTTACTCCTTTTTACACCACTTTAGTGGGTGTACTTTCAATATCAACATCAATGATCCTCTAACTACTGCTAACAGCAATAACAAGCAAAGTCTAAAATTCAATTAAGAAGTTGTCTTTCCAAGTGGATTTATCAGGATTTGTAATTGAAGACTTCTTATTCCAAACAGTGAATGATTTACAACATCACACAAACTACCAAAGTTTATATTTCGTTTTTTATCAGCATTAAGAATACTTGTGTATTTCATTGTCATGGTATGCCATTTGACAAGACCTCAAAACTGTTTAATGCACCATTATTTTCTTGCACATGGAGGTATTGTGGATGACAAACATTTCAGCCTTTATCATGATTCAATTTAAACAGGTGACTTATAAGCATTATGCAGGGCTCAGTGAGTGTTCAGATTTAGCCTCCGCAGTTAATTCTGTAATTTTGCAGATTCTCAGTCATATGCTCCAACTGCTTATATTTGGAGTTTAATGTATATTTTTACATTTGATTAACTGTAAATAGAGAAAACAACAATTTAAACAAATGTCAAAACATTAAAAACAAGAAATCACTATTTTCTTATTGTCATGACAGTTGAGTTTTGGCTCAGTAAGTAGTTTTATAATGTCACACCTATGAATCACTTTGCACGTTCTGAACATTTAAATTGCTTGGAACTTCACGTAATTATTCTATGTTTGGTAAACCTATATTAATAAATTACAAGAAAATAGGTCATATACAACAGATAAGTTATTTAACACTACTTATGACATTGTGGAGACAACCTTATATATGACTCCTGTTCAAGATTAAATCTTAAAAACCATGGTGTAAAGGGTACCCCAATTCCAACAGTGAGGCCATACTAATGGCAGAAAGAGCGCTATATATATATCACCATAATATAACATTGCACGAGGGACAATGCAGACAGTGACTTGTGCAAAATGCTGTCATGTTTTATGCACCATTTCCCTTCTTTGTTTTGCTTTTATTTTAAAGGGGAAATTGCAGTTTGATTCTAGCAGCTAGCGAGTCTGTGTAAAAATCAAATTCCACATTATTATAAAATGTTGTTTTAAATTATTTAAAACACACAGAAAGAAAATATATGGGAAGTTTCTGCATACCCAAGCTGATCTCGGGATCAACCAGCATATGGATTCTATTTTCCAGATAATTAGCATAGGAATAGAAAGCAATCCAGACTTTAATCACGCTGCAGGCTGCCTCATAAAACATCAACTGAAGAGGTGTAACAATCCAAAATGAACAACTCAATGAAAATCCCTAGCTCTAGTTTCTCAAGCAACCATAAACCCATCATCACAGACACTGTTCATGCACCTACATGTTATCAGATATCAAAAATGAAGTAACAGTTACATTCTTCTGATGATCTAACATAGCAAAGTGCCCTTAAGTGATGGAGCAGGAATGTACCCTGCAAGGTGTAGTCATGTTCCTCTGCCACAAGTGCCCAGCTGCCTGTAATTGATATCCTGGTTTTTACTACAGTGTCATGATAATCAAGCGTTTGTGCAAAGGTCTAGGTCTATCCCTTGACATGAGGT
Source organism: Pleurodeles waltl (assembly GCF_031143425.1). Taxonomy (NCBI): domain Eukaryota; kingdom Metazoa; phylum Chordata; class Amphibia; order Caudata; family Salamandridae; genus Pleurodeles; species Pleurodeles waltl. Next base: position 537,200,493 of record NC_090451.1, read on the forward strand.
CTTTCACCTGTGCTTTGACCTAGAGAAGCACAGCCTCCCCGACAGTGGGCTATTGGCGGTGGTAGTAGCACACTTTTGAGGCTCCACAGAAGTGACCAGACCTTTCCCAGTCACTAGAGTGGAGGCCTACTCACCCACTCCCGTAAAGTTCTGATTCTATGCACTCACTAGACTCCTCGTGTTAACATTCCAAGTGTATACTGTACATGGTTGAATGTGTAGCTTGCATGGTACATGAATGATGTGTGATGGAGAGCCATTACTGTTCCTGAAAGTCTTTAAGGCTCGGGACACTTTTTTACCTTCAATAGGTAGACTCCCCTGATGTTGAACCTCCCTATATGTGTTCTCCATTCCAAGTGAAAAGATGTCTGTGGTGAAGGTCACTGTAGGAAGTTGGCTCTGTATGTGCTATTTCAAAGTAAGGAATAGCATGCACAGAGTCCAAGGGTTCCCCTTAGAGGTAAGATAGTGGCAAAAAGAGATAATACTAATGCTCTATTTTGTGGTAGTGTGGTCGAGCAGTAGGCTTATCAAAGGAGTAGTGTTGAGCATTTGTTGTACATACACCCAGGCAATAAATGAGGAACACACACTCCGAGACAAATCCAGCCAATAGGTTTTGTTATAGAAAAATATATTTTCTTAGTTTATTTTAAGAACCACAGGTTCAAATTCTACATGTAATCTCATTTGAAAGGTATTGCAGGTAAGTACTTTAGGAACTTTGAATAATCACAGTAGCATATATACTTTTTACATAAAACACAATAAGCTGTTTTAAAAGTGGACACACTGCAATTTTCACAGTTCTTGGGGGAGGTAAAGTATTGTTAGTTTTAGCAGGTAAGTAAATTACCTACAGGGTTCAGTTTTGGGTCCAAGGTAGCCCACCGTTGGGGGTTCAGAGCAACCCCAAAGTTACCACACCAGCAGCTCAGGGCCGGTCAGGTGCAGAGGTCAAAGAGGTGCCCAAAACACATAGGCTTCAATGGAGAGAAGGGGGTGCCCCGGTTCCAGTCTGCCAGCAGGTAAGTACCTGCGTCTTCGGAGGGCAGACAAGGGGGGTTTTGTAGGGCACCGTGGGGGACCCAAGTCCACACAGAAAGTACACCCTCAGCAGCGCGGGGGCGGCCGGGTGCAGTGTGCAAACAAGCGTCGGGTTCTCTGTTGATTTCAATGGGAGACCAAGGGGTCTCTTCAGCGGTGCAGGGAGGCAAGGGGGGGGCTCCTCGGGGTAGCCACCACCTGGGAAAGGGAGAGGGCCTCCTGGGGGTCACTCCTGCACAGAAGTTCCGTTCCTTCAGGTGCTGGGGGCTGCGGGTGCAGGGTCTTTTCCAGCCGTCGGGACTTTAGGTTCAGGCAGTCGCGGTCAGGGGGAGCCTCGGGATTCCCTCTGCAGGCGTCGCTGTGGGGGCTCAGGGGGGACAACTTTGGTTACTCACGGTCTCGGAGTCGCCGGAGGGTCCTCCCTGAGGTGTTGGTTCTCCACCAGTCGAGTCGGGGTCGCCGGGTGCAGTGTTGCAAGACTCACGCTTCTTGCGGGGATTTGCAGGGGTCTTTAAATCTGCTCCTCTGTAACAAAGTTGCAGTTCTTTTGGAGCAGTGCCGCTGTCCTCTGGAGTTTCTTGTCTTTCTTGAAGCAGGGCAGTCCTCAGAGGATTCAGAGGTCGCTGGTCCCTTGGAAAGCGTTGCTGGAGCAGGTTTCTTTGTAAGGCAGGAGACAGGCCAGTAAGTCTGGGGCCAAAGCAGTTGGTGTCTTCTGTTCTTCCTCTGCAGGGGTTTTTCCGCTCAGCAGTCCTCTTCTTCTTGTAGTTTCAGGAATCTAAATTCTTAGGTTCAGGGGAGCCCTTAAATACAAAATTTAAGGGCGTGTTTAGGTCTGGTGGGTTAGTAGCCAATGGCTACTAGCCCCGAGGGTGGGTACACCCTCTTTGTGCCTCCTCCCAAGGGGAGGGGGTCACATTCCTATCCCTATTGGGGGAATCCTCCATCTGCAAGATGGAGGATTTCTGAAAGTCAGAGTCACCTCAGCTCAGGACACCTTAGGGGCTGTCCTGACTGGCCAGTGACTCCTCCTTGTTTTTCTCATTATCTCTCATGGACTTGCCGCCAAAAGTGGGGGCTGGCATCTCTACTAGCTGGAGTGCCCTGGGGCATTGTAACACGAAGCTTGAGCCTTAGAAGCTCACTGCTAGGTGTTACAGTTCCTGCAGGGGGGAGGTGTGAAGCACCTCCACCCAGAGCAGGCTTTGTTTCTGTCCTCAGAGAGCACAAAGGCTCTCACCGCATGGGGTCAGAAACTCTTCTCTCAGCAGCAGGCTGGCACAGACCAGTCAGTCCTGCACTGAACAATTGGGTAAAATACAGGGGGCATCTCTAAGATGACCTCTGTGTGCATTTTTTAATAAATCCAACACTGGCATCAGTGTGGGTTTATTATTCTGAGAAGTTTGATACTAAACTTCTCAGTATTCAGTGTAGCCATTATGGAGCTGTGGAGTTCGTTTTTGACAGACTCCCAGCCCATATACTCTTATGGCTACCCTGCACTTACAATGTCTATAGTTTTGTTTAGACACTGTAGGGGCATAGTGCTCATGCACTTATGCCCTCACCTGTGGTATAGTGCACCCTGCCTTAGGGCTGCAAGGCCTGTTAGAGGGGTGACTTACCTAAGCCATAGGCAGTGTGAGGTTGGCATGGCACCCTGAGGGGAGTGCCATGTCGACTTAGTCATTTTCTCCCCACCAGCACACACAAGCTGGCAAGCAGTGTGTCTGTGCTGAGTGAGGGGTCCCTAGGGTGGCATAAGACATGCTGCAGCCCTTAGAGACCTTCCCTGGCATCAGGGCCCTTGGTACCAGGGGTACCAGTTACAAGGGGCTTACCTGGGTGCCAGGGTTGGGCCAATTGTGGAGACAATGGTACATTTTAGGTGAAAACACTGGTGCTGGGGCCTGGTTAGCAGGGTCCCAGCACACTTCTCAGTCAAGTCAGCATCAGTATCAGGTAAAAAGTGGGGGGTAACTGCAACAGGGAGCCATTTCTTTACTGTCACTGTCTGAGGAGGTAGCTCTTCCTACTGTTATGTTTACTCTGTTCCACCACACCCGCTCCACCTATACTCTCTGCATGACAACCACTAGATCTTTTCAACTCCCCATCTCTTTTGACCATTGGCTCTGGATCCATTCCCAGATTCAGAGCCAAATGGCTGTAGCGATTTGTCTGTTTGTAGGATCAGGAAGTAAGTTGAACAGTTTCCCTCCCCTTCAGTGGCAACATACACAGGTGTTGTATGTGGGGGGAGGGCTCTGGCTTTGTGACCTCTGCCCCTAGCCCATCCGCAAAAGGGCTGCCTGTGTTGCATGTGGCGCTTCCATTGTTGTATTGGCACCTTTGTCCGAATAATGTACTGAAAAGCCTGGTGTGACAGCCTGGAAAGCCTCTTATCAAGCTGTCTCACCTCGGTTATCCTCCACACTACAGGGCTCCATCAATATAGCCATGTCACTATGTTTAAGCTGTTGCAGTGTCTCATCTACTGCACTACCAAAGATGTTCTTTGTTGAATGACGCGTTTATGACATTGGCCTGGACTTCTTTTTTGAGGCCTGAAACCAGTAGCCAAGCGGGTCTCCTCAATGCTGTCCCTGACATGATTTTAACAACCCCAAAGGATGATGGATAGAGTGCTGAACAATGCAAACCTTCACCCCTAGTCACAGATCTGGGTTTAATCCATCGTTCTTTTGCTCACCATGCCACCCCAGTATGGACCCAGCCATATGCAAATCAGTCAATCAGACATGAGTTACCTACTCACTGTCAGTGGTGTCAAACACTGATTTTAAGTATGTATTTACAATATTCTTGCCCTCCTTCATGAGGGAGCTTGCACTCTTCTGGTTCGACCCTGGCAGGTGCTTCATCAGTTCTCCCATCTCTTTACATTGTTGGAGAGCACATCTGCTGATCAGTGTTAGAGTTTGTGATGATCCACTGCATGGCAATCCCTTTCAAATTTCAGCCACACTATTTCCATCTGTTTACTTTTTCTAACCAGGGTGGCCCTGAAGATGGCACATGTCTCTTTCCCTTAGCCACAACGATAGAATCTGCCAACACGTTATCCCATACATAAGCAAGGTCCCTCAAGGAATGTATATATTTAGTCTCCCACCCTGAGTGTCACTGACCTGGAGTTTGCTGCCTCTGACGGCTTCTCTCCCCTGGTCCAGGATGCGAGAAAGCATTGGCAGGTACTGGTTTTTGCTCTGAGAAGCTAGGAGAGTCTCTAACAGAAAAACATGTCTGCAACCTGTCTTCCTTCAACTGGACCTCATACCAGTCTGCTGCTTTCTTGACAATTGAGTTGTACATGGCAATGTCATCTAGATGGGAAGACCTAAACAGATATTGTCTACTTCCTCCTGTGGGGAATCTATCTTAAGATTCTTCAATGTCTTCAGGTCCTGCATCACAGAACAGGCCTTGTGACTGGGTCTTCTTCATAAAAGATCTATTATTCTTCTGTGTGTGGCTCGAGAGTCAGGCTGATGTCATCAGGAGAAGGTTGGGCTAGATACTAAATTGTAGAAACAATCAACAGCAAAAAAAAAAAAAAAATGAGAAAGACGAGACTAAGGGAAGTTTGTGACCTAACCACTAGATGGTGGAATAACGGACAGCATGTGAATACAGAAAAGACTCATACTGTAAAACTATAAAAGCTGAACTGTGTGAGAATGAGCACAAGCAAATATAGAGGAGATCTGCACCTGAGCCACAATCACACTAATACCCTATCCCCAAGAAGGAATGGACTGCATGGATTGGGTAGGAAGGAACATCTAGTGTGGGTGAGTGATACTGGATAACAAACATACGCAGCCCTGTCTAACAGTGCTAAATTGTGTTGTCACTATACTGATGTGTAGTATTCCTTTCTAGTGTGCATTAAAGCAGGCTTACACATCCTTCCTGAGGAGCATGTGACTTCTGGTCACCACTACCACTGTGAATCAAGTGCAGAATGTGTTGTACAACCACAACACTCAAGGTCCTCCAGCTGGATCCAGCAGGCAAAGGGCATGGCCACTCTCCTTGCCTCTAGAGCTAATTGGTAACAGTCTTCAGTTGTGCCCAGCAGAGCATAGAGACAGTGTGGCCTCTGGCCATGCCCTACACCAATTCCTCTGCCCCAGAACCTTATATATATCGTCTTCAGCCATGCAAGGCATCTTAGGGCAGAGAGTGCAAGCCATAATGTTTACTGCCCTTGCTCAAAAGAGCACAGCAAAAGGCAATGCTCTGCAGGACCACCTAATAAGACAATTTCTCAGGCCACAACTTGTACCAAGTACCTGTGCCCAAAAAGCCTACAGAGCATGGTTTGCTGGTATGCCCGAGGGAAACTGCCACAGTACCCAGTATCACTGTTAAGTATCCACTAAAACGGGCTAGTCTAATCATGCTCTGTACAAATACTCTTCCTATTACTACCTGGTGGTCATTTGACTTCCAGAGCATTTTTCTTGTTCTTGCTTGCCAAGAATCCCTTGTAGAAAGCGTATTTGGCTCAGACAGTAAAATTCCCATCCGCCTTCCCAGACCAATCCACACCTAATTATCAAATCTAGGTAGACAGTTATTGAAAGATCCTTTAGATATCAGTCAAATAGACCCAAAGTTGAGAGCAATCCACGTCTTTTCTACATCTGCACACAGTACCAGAATGAACCACTAATAATTTGCACAAAGGATAGTGCACAGTACTGTGCCATGAACTGTGTGCTATATATATATATATATATATATATATATATATATTTGTATCAGTGCTGAGTCTGGTATAGTAGAGATAGACAACATATCACAAAAACCCAAGACAGGAACTATACTTTGTGCTAAAAGGTACAATCAATTCCAGAATGTGTGTTGTATACGGTCTATGAAAAGCTGGAACCACATGCATACACTATGAACAGGGTTTCTGGTTTCATTTTTGAAACCCATATTTCACTTGCACGAAGAACATAACATGCATAACTGTGCTGATAAAACATCACCCTGATTAAATGTCCAAGTACACAAAGTCACCAGAACCTCAAAGACCATAGCTGCATACAAACTATATAATTTGCAAGCAGTACAATTGGTTTTTGGGAAGGGAAAAATATTAAACGTTCTCTCTCCACTCCCCCTAAAAATAGTTTTTTTTTTTCTTCTGTGTTTTTTTTTTTTATCATGGAAAATCAAGGCTAATTGTTTGGGAGAAACAATACAAAAAGACAAACATTCCGATTACTGCTGAATATTTATGGACAGCTTCACACCCAAACATTCTGACTCAATTGCAGGAGCAGACGTAACACAATAGAGTCAAGAGATTCACTGCAAATCCATTTGTAAATGAATGTGGAGACTCATTTTTTACTTTTGAGTTTAAAACCCACTTTCAGGTGTCAGTCAAAGTAAATACCCAGTACCTTTACCCCACACACATACTACTCTCACCCATGGTGGAAGAAGATAACCAACCTGAGAACTGACTCCTCCAAATGCAACATAAGTGCAACTCAAAAGGAATAGGAGGGATGGAAGGGGAGGTTTGAGATGACTGGATATTGAATAAGTATGTTAAATGTTAAGTTTGACTGCAAAACGAAATGCATAGTGAAACTGTGAAGATTTATGTAACTAATCATTTGCACCTTGATTGTACTAAAGAAAAAATAGTAAAAATCTGAAGAAAAGAAAAATTAAATTCTTAGTACTGCTCGTCAATTTGCATTAAAGACTGATATACACTTTTTTTTTTTAAACAGAAAATGAATATCAGATTCATACCATGGTGTAGTTTTCAGCCATTAAGTATTCCCTTTTATGCACACTAAGCATTGTTAGATCATTCCACACATGGAAGATTTAGATAGTTGTACTTTCCCAGTTCAGAAATACTCACTTTTTCGCTCATTGTTTCCTCAAACTTGTGATTGAAGAGGCACTTGTACACTCTGCCTTCTCCTGCCTGGGTCTGCAAAGTAAAGAGAGCAGAGGGTAAATCACTGCGCAAAGAACAACATATACAGTGACATGAGTAACTGAAGGACCAGAATAATTTGTATGGCTTAATACCAGTTGTAAGGAAATGCCTTTTTGTATGGTCACCCCTACGGAGTGCACTGAAGCCTGCTAATCAGACCCCAATGCCAGTGCTCTGACCCTAAAGTGTATTTCTAACTGGTTGTACCCAACTGGAAATGGCTAACCTACCTGTAAGTGTCCTAGTATATGGCACCCAGGGCACGTAAATTAAAGCAGTACCCCAGGGCTTGCAGTATTGTTGCACCACACAGGAGGTGCCCCATGCCAACGACTCAGGAAGGAGAACAAAGAGTGACTGCAAGCCAGAGAGGTGTTACCTCCCTCCTGCAGGCAGCCACTTGGGTGTTAGCCCTAAAAGGCAGGTTTCAAAGGAGAAGCTGTATTTGAAGGGCAGATGTGTCACAGTAGGGAGGAGGGCTGTTCCACTGTTAAGATAGACAGGCTGGCACAGGGAGCAAAGAGGGGAAACCAGTTGCCAAACCCGTTTTGCCAATGGTGTGTAGCCCCAAGGTAGCCACACCTCAGGGTTAGGCTAGTGAGGTCTGAACACCAAGCGAGGGGTCTCGCAATTTTGAGAGTGGGCAGAATGGTGCATCCTGGGATAGCCAGATACTCCACAGAAAGTCATCACCAGGTGATAAGGAATCTGGTAGCTCACTGGCTATCAACTGCATCTTGCCATGAGGGCATTTTTTTCTGAGCATTAAAGGGGCACCCCTGGCACCCAGTCCTCAGATCTCAACCAACCTGGAAAAAGGACTTCTCCTGCACCATAGACTGCACCTGGTGGCTAGCTAAGAGGCTGTGCCTGCCATGTCCTGCTCAAGAAGTAGCTGTCTCCTGAACCCAGTCAAGTCAAGGGACTTGAGGCCCGCCAACTGGCCACCTGTTTGCTGCACAGACAACAGCTGACAAAGCCTGCTGGGATAAGTTGGTAGCCCAAAGTCTTCAAGCAGACACCAGCACCAAGGACCAAGATCCAACACACAGGGTTGCACCAGAGTTAGCTGAGCCCAGAAGTGCTTTTGGAGTTGGCGAGATCCTCAGAAGGAGAGTTATCGACCCAGGAAGTAATGGCCTCTGACTACGATACTGGGTAACCTGTAGTCCAGTGGTGAATGGACTTACCCCAAGCCCAAAAGAGGACCTCTCTGGACAGTGACCCTGCAACTAGGACCTCCACACCATCTTCGTGGACCAAGGAGGGCGTGCAGGAAGTCCCCCAACTCCTGATGCACATACCGACTCACAAAATAGGGATTGTGACTCGCAATTATGAAGGGGTGTTCCAAAAGCATCCCTTCCTGATTGCGAGTCGCAGTGGCACGTATGATTGTTTTGTCACCGCAATTGCGGTTGCAACACAATCTCATTTATCATCAATTTAAATTGGTGGTAACCCTTTTAAGGAGGAAAACAGGCTGCATTTCCCAAAAAAATAAAGTAACTGCTTTATATAAAAAGTAGTAAAGCACACAATGTTCATAGAGAAATCATTTGCGTTCAAATATTTCAGCAATATTAAATACTATTAATGTTGTAATTAACCACAGATCAAATTCCATAAACGAATAAGACTTCAAATTGCGTGTAATTTGTTTTTGGAAAAATGAAACATTTTTATGTATTCACTAATAATTTATTCATCACTATAGCAAAAGCAACAAAGAGAATTGTTAGTGTTTTTATACAAATGCACTAGTTACCCCTCTAGTCCAAAATCTCTTTACATCCAATGGACAGAAGGAGAGCAACAACCCTCCTGACTTTCCAACCACAAAAGGTTTGAGTTCTTTACGCTGTCTTCCAAACAATCAGAAATCACTCCTAATGGACTCCAGTAGCTCATGCGAAGAATTGCATTATGGAGAGTATAAGGTCGGAGTTTCCGTCTCCCAAGGCTCAAACTGTCTTAAAGACCATACTCCGGACAATGTGTCAAAGTGGATTAAATCACAATAATTGTTGCTCTACAACACAAATATCCTACATTAACCCCTTCCCCGCCAGGGACGTAATGGTTACGTCCATGGCAGCGCCCGTGTGGCGCCATGGACGTAACCATTACGTCCTGTGACTGGCAGTCGGGGGAAGCGCTAGCGCTTCCCCCGAGGGCCGCCCCCCAACACCCCCAGGCCAGGGCTGAAAGGGGAATCCCTTCCCCTTTCACAGCCAACCCCCCCCCACCCCCACTGACGTCAGCGCGCGATCGTGCGCTGATTTCATGGAAAGGGGGAAAGACGCGCTGGAAGCCATTTGCTTCCAGCGCGTCTAAGGGAGAAGGTGAGTATTTCACCTTCGTGCGGGGTGGGGGTGCTCTGAGAGAGGCATTGAGGGAAAGGAAAGGGTTTTCCTTTCCCTCGATGTCTCTGAGCATTCCTGCTGCCCGATCGCGATGCGATCGGGCAGCAGGAATGCCCACTAGACACCAGGGATTTCTCTCTGTGTGCTTATTAGTGTAGGGGAGCGACCCCTTGGGCAAGGATCGCTCCCCTTTGGGGGCAAATGTATTTTACGTCGTTTCTGCCCCCCTGGGGGCAGATTGGCCCTATTTTTAGGCCGATCTGCCCCCAAGGGGGGCAGAAAGCCACTAGACATCAGGGATTTTATTGTTGATTTTTTTTTTTTGTGTTGGGGGGCGGCCCCTTGGGTAAGGGTCGCCCCCAGGGGCCCTCATGTATTTTTGGGCAGTTCTGCCCCCCTTGGGGGCAGAGAGGCCTATTTTTTTTTAGGCCTTTCTGCCCCCAAGAGGGGCAGAATCTCAATAGCGCCAGAAATAGTATGTATGTATGTGTGCTTTGTGCTGGGGGGTGGCCCCTTGGGCAAGGGTCGCTCCCCCCGGGGGCGCAATGTATTTATCGTCGTTTCTTCCCCTCCTTGGGGGCAGATTGGCCCTATTTTTACGCCGATCTGCCCCCAAGGGGGGCAGAAAGCCACTAGACACCAGGGATTTTATTGTTGGTTTTTATTTTTTGTGTTGGGGGGCTGCCCCTTGGGCAAGGGTCGCCCCCAGGGGCCCACATGTATTTTTGGGCAGTTCTGCCCCCCTTGGGGACAGATAGGCCTATTTTTTTTAGGCCTTTCTGCCCCCAAGGGGGGCAGAATCCCAATAGCGCCAGAAATTGAAAATGTCACTTACCCAGTGTACATCTGTTCGTGGCATCAGTCGCAGTAGATTCGCATGTTCTGCAATAGCTCGCCATCTGGTGTTGGGCCGGAGTGTTACAAGTTGTTTTTCTTCGAAGAAGTCTTTCGAGTCACGGGACCGAGTGACTCCTCCTTTTGTCTCCATTGCGCATGGGCGTCGACTCCATCTTCGATTGTTTTTCCCCGCAGAGGGTGAGGTAGGAGTTGAATTGTAGTAATAGTGCCCATGCAATGGAGTGACTAAGTATGCACCTATTTAAGGTTGAGATGATACATATATAAATAATTGAAGGTAACTTCCAAACTGCTACAGGCTCCCGGGGAGGCGGGTGGGCACATGCGAATCTACTGCGACTGATGCCACGAACAGATGTACACTGGGTAAGTGACATTTTCAGTTCGATGGCATCTGTCGCTGTAGATACGCATGTTCTGCAATAGACTAGTAAGCAGTTATTTCCCCAAAAGCGGTGGATCAGCCTGTAGGAGTGGAAGTAGTCTGAAATAATGTCCTTAATACAGCTTGACCTACTGTGGCTTGTTGTGCGGATAACACGTCTACACAGTAGTGCTTGGTGAATGTGTGAGGCGTAGACCATGTGGCTGCCTTACATATTTCTTGCATTGGGATGTTTCCTAGAAAGGCCATGGTAGCACCTTTCTTTCTGGTTGAGTGTGCCCTTGGTGTAATGGGCAGCTGTCGTTTAGCTTTAAGGTAGCAGATTTGGATGCATTTAACTATCCATCTGGCTATACCTTGTTTTGAAATTGGGTTTCCTGCGTGAGGTTTTTGAAATGCAATAAAGAGTTGTTTAGTCTTTCTGATGTTTTTTGTTCTGTCAATGTAATACATTAATGCTCTTTTGACATCTAATGTATGTAGTGCCCTTTCAGCTACGGTATCTGGCTGTGGAAAGAACACTGGAAGTTCCACTGTTTGATTTAGATGGAACGGTGAAATAACCTTTGGCAAAAATTTAGGATTGGTCCTTAGGACGACTTTATTTTTGTGTAGTTGTATAAAAGGTTCCTGTATAGTAAACGCCTGAATCTCGCTTACTCTTCTCAGGGAAGTAATGGCGATGAGAAATGCCACCTTCCAGGTTAGGAACTGTATGTCGCAGGAGTGCATGGGTTCAAAAGGTGGACCCATAAGTCTAGTTAGGACAACATTTAGGTTCCATGAAGGAACAGGTGGTGTTCTTGGTGGTATAATTCTCCTAAGGCCCTCCATGAATGCTTTAATGACTGGTATTTTATATAGGGAAGTTGAATAGGTAGTTTGCAGGTATGCAGATATTGCTGCAAGGTGTATTTTAATGGAAGAGAAAGCCAGGTTAGATTTTTGTAAGTGAAGCAAGTAACCCACTACATGTTCTGGAGTTGTGTGTAATGGTTGTATTTGATTAATATGGCAGTAGCAAACAAACCTCTTCCATTTACTTGCATAGCAGTGCCTGGTGGATGGCCTTCTTGCTTGTTTTATGACTTCCATACATTCTTGGGTAAGTTGTAAGTGCCCGAATTCTAGGATTTCAGGAGCCAGATTGCTAGATTCAGCGATGCTGGATCTGGGTGTCTGATCTTTTGGTTGTGCTGTGTCAACAGATCTGGCCTGTTGGGCAATTTGATGCAGGGTACCACTGATAGGTCTAGCAGCGTTGTGTACCAGGGTTGCCTTGCCCAAGTTGGTGCTATCAATATGAGTTTGAGTTTGCTTTGACTGAGTTTGTTTACCAGGTAAGGAAGGAGAGGGAGAGGAGGAAAAGCGTAAGCAAATATCCCTGACCAGTTCATCCATAGGGCATTGCCTTGGGATTGTTTGTGTGGGTACCTGGATGCGAAGTTTTGGCATTTTGCGTTCTCCCTTGTCGCAAACAAGTCTATCTGAGGTGTTCCCCAGAGTTTGAAATAAGTGTTCAGAATTTGGGGGTGAATTTCCCATTCGTGGACCTGTTGGTGATCTCGAGAGAGATTGTCTGCGAGTTGATTTTGTATCCCTGGTATAAACTGTGCAATTAGGCGAATTTGGTTGTGAATTGCCCAATGCCAAATTTTTTGTGCTAGCAGGCTTAACTGCGTGGAGTGCGTCCCTCCCTGCTTGTTTAGATAATACATTGTTGTCATGTTGTCTGTTTTGACGAGAATGTATTTGTGAACTATTATTGGTTGGAAAGCTTTTAGTGCTTGAAAAACTGCTAGCAGTTCTAGGTGATTGATATGCAGTTTTGTTTGATGTACGTTCCATTGTCCTTGTATGCTGTGTTGATTGAGGTGTGCTCCCCACCCTGTCATGGAAGCATCTGTTGTTATTACGTATTGTGGCACTGGGTCTTGGAAAGGCCGCCCCTTGTTTAAATTTATGTTGTTCCACCATAGAAGCGAGAGGTAAGTTTGGCGGTCTATTAACACCAGATCTAGAAGGTGACCCTGTGCTTGAGACCACTGTGATGCTAGGCATTGTTGTAAGGGCCTCATGTGCAGTCTTGCGTTTGGGACAATGGCTATGCATGATGACATCATGCCTAGGAGTTGTAATACCATCTTTGCCTGTATCTTTTGTGTTGGATACATGCGTTGTATGATGGTGTTGAAATTTTGAATTCTTTGTGGACTTGGAGTGGCTACTCCCTTTGATGTGTCTATTATGGCTCCCAGGTATTGTTGTACCTTGCGTGGCAGAATTTTGGATTTTGTGAAATTGACGGTGAACCCGAGTTTGAAGAGGGTTTGTATGATCTGATTTGTGTGATTTGAGCACTGTATGAACGAATGGGCCTTGATTAGCCAGTCGTCCAAATATGGGAACACATGTATTTGCTGCCTTCTTATGTGTGCAGCGACTACCGCTAGACATTTGGTAAAGACTCTTGGTGCGGTTGTTAATCCGAAAGGCAGTACCTTGAATTGGTAATGTATTCCTTTGAATACGAACCTTAGGTATTTCCTGTGAGATGGGTGTATTGGTATATGGAAATAAGCATCCTTGAGGTCTAAAGTTGCCATGTGGTCGTGTAGTTTTAGCAATGGCAATACTTCTTGTAGTGTGACCATGTGGAAGTGGTCTGATTTGATGAAAGTGTTCACTACTCTGAGGTCTAGGATTGGTCTCAGCGTTTTGTCCTTCTTTGGTATCAGAAAGTACAGTGAGTAAACTCCTGTGTTTATTTGTGTGTTTGGCACTAATTCGATTGCATTCTTTTGCAATAGTGCCTGCACTTCTATCTCCAGGAGATTGGAATGGTGTGTTGTTAAATTTTGTGCTTTTGGTGGTATGTTTGGAGGGAATTGTAGAAATTCTATGCAATAACCATGTTGGATAATTGCTAGAACCCAAGTGTCTGTAGTGATTTCCTCCCATGCTTTGTAATAATGACCTATTCTTCCCCCCACTGGTGTTGTGTGGAGGGGGTGAGTGACATGTGAGTCATTGTTTAGTAGTAGGGGTTTTGGGGCTTTGAAATCTCCCTCTATTTCTAGGGAATTGCCCTCCTCTATATTGTCCCCGAAAACCTCCTCTATACTGTCCCTGGTAAGTGGACGGTGTTGCTTGTGAGGTGCTGGCTTGTGTGCTTTGACCCCGAAACCCCCCTCGAAAGGGCGTTTTACGGAATGTGCTGTAATTCCCTCTGCTCTGCGGGGAGTAGAGTGCGCCCATGGCTTTGGCAGTGTCCGTATCTTTTTTGAGTTTCTCAATCGCTGTGTCCACTTCTGGACCGAACAGTTCTTTTTCATTAAAAGGCATATTGAGAACTGCTTGTTGAATCTCTGGTTTAAATCCAGACGTTCGGAGCCATGCATGCCGTCTGATAGTTACAGATGTATTAATTGTCCGTGCAGCTGTATCTGCAGCGTCCATGGAGGAACGTATCTGGTTGTTGGAGATGGTCTGTCCCTCCTCAACCACTTGTTTCGCCCTATTTTGGAAGTCCTTGGGCAGATGTTCAATGAGATGTTGCATCTCGTCCCAGTGGGCTCTGTCATAGCGCGCAAGTAGTGCCTGGGAGTTCGCGATGCGCCACTGGTTTGCAGCTTGTGCTGCGACTCTTTTACCAGCTGCATCGAACTTGCGGCTTTCTTTATCTGGGGGTGGTGCATCTCCAGATGTGTGAGAGTTGGCCCTTTTCCTAGCTGCTCCTACAACAACAGAGTCTGGTGGCAGCTGTGTAGTGATGAAAACCGGGTCCGTAGGAGGCGGCTTATACTTCTTTTCCACCCGTGGTGTGATTGCCCTACTTTTGACCGGCTCCTTAAATATGTCTTTTGCGTGCCGGAGCATACCAGGGAGCATAGGCAGGCTTTGGTAGGAGCTGTGGGTGGAGGAGAGTGTGTTGAACAAGAAATCATCCTCGACCTGTTCTGAGTGGAGGCTTACGTTATGAAATTGTGCTGCTCTAGCCACCACCTGAGAGTACGCGGTGCTGTCTTCTGGTGGAGATGGCTTTGTAGGGTAGGCCTCCGGGCTGTTATCTGACACTGGGGCGTCGTATAGGTCCCATGCGTCCTGATCTTGGTCACCCTGGCTCATGGTGGTGTGAGCTGGGGAGTGAGATGGAGTTTGTGCTGGTGAAACGTTAATCACGGGCGGAGGAGAGGGTGGTGGTGTAATTCTTTTAACCACTTTTGGTTGTGGTGCTTGTTCCGTCTGGAACTCCAACCTTCTCTTTCTCCTAATGGGGGGAAGGGTGCTTATTTTTCCTGTCCCCTGCTGAATGAAGATACGCTTTTGCGTATGGTCCACATGAGTTGCTTGTAGCTCTTCCTCAAACCTATGCTTTTGCATTTGGGAGGTTAGCGAGTGCTCTTCTGTATAAGAGCCTGAAGCTGGGTCGCTTGCAGTTTGTTTCGGCGTCGAAACTTTGTCTGCGTGTTTTTTCGGCTCCGAGGTGACTTTTTTCCTTTTCGGGGCCGAAACCTCTCGGCGTCGATCTGTTTCGGTGCCGCTGTCTCGGCGTCGAGCCGTGTCCACACCGGTATCTCGGTGTCGAGGCTTGTCTCCAGCACTTTCTCGGTCCCGAGAAGGCTGCGTGCCGGTGTCTCGACCGGAGTCGGACGATCTCGGCACTGTTTTGGCCTTTTTCGGTGCCGACGGTCGGTCACCGAATTTATGGGTCGAGCCATGGCCTGGTGGCAGTGGCGTCCCCTGGGCCTTGTAAATGTTTCTCTGTGTGTTTTTCGACGTCTTACTCACGGTTTGTGTATCGTCGAATCCTTCGGAGTCTGAGTCTTGGATCGAGAAGGTACCTTCCTCCTCCTGTTCCTCGAACTCCCGTCGGGCTGTCGGTGCGGACGCCATTTGAAGTCTTCTGGCTCGACGGTCTCGGAGTGTTTTTCGGGACCGGAACGCACGACAGGCCTCGCAGGTGTCTTCGCTGTGCTCAGGTGACAGGCACAGGTTGCAGACCAAGTGTTGGTCTGTGTAGGGGTATTTATTGTGGCATTTGGGGCAGAAACGGAACGGGGTCCGTTCCATCGGCGTTCCTCAGCACGCGGTCGGGCCGACCAGGCCCCGACGGAGGATCGAAAAACTACCCCGAAGGGCACCGGAGCTCTTCGATCTTCGATGCGGTGTTGAATCTAAGTACGCCGATCCCGAACGCAACAATACCGACGAAAATCTTCCGAAATTAACTATTTTGTCCGTTCCGAAACTCGGAGCGACAGGAACACGTCCGAACCCGATGGCGGAAAAAAAACAATCGAAGATGGAGTCGACGCCCATGCGCAATGGAGACAAAAGGAGGAGTCACTCGGTCCCGTGACTCGAAAGACTTCTTCGAAGAAAAACAACTTGTAACACTCCGGCCCAACACCAGATGGCGAGCTATTGCAGAACATGCGTATCTACAGCGACAGATGCCATCGAACATTATGTTTTGTATGTGTGCTTTGTGTTGGGGGTTGGCCCCTTGGGCAAGGGTCGCTCCCCCTGGGGGGGCAATGTATTTATCGTCGTTTCTGCCCCCCTTGGGGGCAGATTGGCCTTATTTTTAGGCCAATCTGTCCTCAAGGGGGGCAGAAAGCCACTAGACACCAGGGATTATTTTTTTTTTTTTTATTTGTGTTGGGGGGCGGCCCCTTGGGCAAGGGTCGGCCCCAGGGGCCCATATGTATTATTGGGCAGTTCTGCCCCCCTTGGGGGCAGATATGCCTATTTTTTTAGGCCTTTCTGTCCCCAAGGGGGGCAGAATCCCCATAGCGCCAGGGATACTATATGTGTGTGTGTGTGTGCTTTGTGTGGGGGTGTGGCCCCTTGGGCAAGGGTCGCCCCCCCAAAGGGTGCAATGTAATGTGGGCGATTTCTGCTCCCTCCCCTTGGGGGTAGATTGGCCTATTTTTTTTTAGGCCCATCTTCCCCCAAGCAGAGAAGACTAGACACAAGGGAAAATGAAAAAATGGTTAGTGGCGGAGTGTTTGTCAACTGGCGAAGTATTTGCTTTTATGATAACAGTTTTTCTCCTTTTTGTTCTAGTTCAAAGCTTTTGCTGACTTTGCTGTGGCTTGTTGCAGTTTTGGCAGTAGTTGTCCTGCGGTTTGCGTAGTTGCATGTTTTAGGTAAGTAAATAAATTTACTCCAAGTGAGTATTGTTGCAATACATGAATGACATGTTTGTAGGTGGTGTACTGAATGCAGGATTGTGTGTGAAATTGTCCTTAGAGTTATGCACAATGATTATTGTGTTGTCTTATGTCTAATTTGCTTTTTTTTTTCTCTTTTTAGTGGGATATCGTTGGTGATTGCTGTGGCTGTGCAGAGTAGTTGCTGGTGAGTCAAGCTTTTTCAGGCAAGTGAGCAGTATAGTTTTTGAGTTTATAATTCTTAGTGATAAACCTATACTTTGTTACTTATCTTACACAGTGCTGGTTGTTGGTGGTGTATTTGTCCAGTTAATTTTTGTAGGAAGGATCATGGCCAGCCGTAGGATGACCGCTCAGCAGGTTGTTAGTGTGCTTTTTGAGTCATCTTCTGACCATGAATATGAGACTGACTCTGCATCTGAGGCAGAGGAGGAAGTGCAGGATTCTGGAAGTGAATTTTCTGTCCGAGATGAATCATCTGATGAAGCCACTCAGTGCTGATGAAGGGCCTGTTTTAGAGGAGGACAGTGATGTGCCAATGGTGCAGGAGCCAGCGGCTGAAAGGCTTCCCATTGGAAGACCTGACGCATGGGTTGCACCAAACATGGAGCAGCCACAGTTGCCTGCATTTACTGGTTTTCCAGGGTATTCATATCCGGTGGTTGATGTTCAAGGCGTCGCACATCCGATATAAGTAAAAAATACAAAGAAAAATAGTCATGTGGAGGGTGCCGGCCTGGTACGTGAACCCAACCACCACGGGTTTCAGGGTGCACAAAAACAAAAAGTGGTCCTAAGAGGGCCACCTATGTCCTGCGCTGTACTAGACAAAGTGAATAGGTAGAAAGCGACCAGGGCACTCCAAAATTCATAGAACCGGGATATGTAGAATGACAAAAAGATTTATTAGTAAACCTTCATGGTAAAACCTTCCATGAACTTAAGGTCAATACATGAAATATTCAGGTAACAGCCTGTTCATATAATACAATTAATGTCCATAGAAAGTGACCAATACATGTATATTCGGTAACAGCCAACACGTGTTTCGTCCTCAATGGACTTCTTCAAGGCTCATGGACTAAGATGTATACGGGAATCACGATGTTAATGTTAGGGTTCCAAGTGGACATTCAGGGAGATCGAAGGGTTCTCCATCTCAGTAAACAAAGTCCATTTATAGTCCTGAGACGGATGTTGTTAATATGCGAATAGTGCGTATGCAGAAAGAGTGTATCTCCGATAAGAGGAACACTCTAATTGTGGTTTTTTTTGGTGAGAGCAGTCAGTGTTTCCCCAAATCCGGGAAGAAAAGCACTGGCTGTCGGACAGGACACGGCAGCGTTAACACGCGCTGCCTGCTACGCGCACACTTACCGGTTGTGCTTTTCTTCCCGGATTTGGGGAAACACTGACTGCTCTCACCAAAAAAAACCACAATTAGAGTGTTCCTCTTATCGGAGATACACTCTTTCTGCATACGCACTATTCGCATATTAACAACATCCGTCTCGGGACTATAAATGGACTTTGTTTACTGAGATGGAGAACCCTTCGATCTCCCTGAATGTCCACTTGGAACCCTAACATTAACATCGTGATTCCCGTATACATCTTAGTCCATGAGCCTTGAAGAAGTCCATTGAGGACGAAACACGTGTTGGCTGTTACCGAATATACATGTATTGGTCACTTTCTATGGACATTAATTGTATTATATGAACAGGCTGTTACCTGAATATTTCATGTATTGACCTTAAGTTCATGGAAGGTTTTACCATGAAGGTTTACTAATAAATCTTTTTGTCATTCTACATATCCCGGTTCTATGAATTTTGGAGTGCCCTGGTCGCTTTCTACCTATTCACTGGTTTTCCAGGGTGTCGAGTTAATACGGAAAACTTTTTGCCCGTCAACTTTTTTGAGTTGTTTATGGACGATATATTTTTGGAAGAGATTGTTGAGCAGACTAATTTGTATGCAGAGCAGTTTTTGAGGGACAACGCTGCCAGACTTAGGCCACACTCTAGAGCTAGCCGGTGGATTCCCACAAATCTGGAAGAGTTGAAAAAGTTCTTGGGTTTAACTTTTTTGATGGGGCTGATAAGGAAGCCGTCGCTGTCTTCATATTGGTCTACTAGTCCCTTGATGGCAACTGCTATATTTCCTGCCATCATGAGTCGTAACCGGTATGAGCTTCTTCTTCGGATGTTGCATTTTGTAGATAATGCTTTAGCCTTGCCACGAGATCATCCTGATTCTGACCGTCTTTTTAAGATTAGACCTGTCCTTGGTCATTTGGTAGATCGGTTTTCAGAGATCTATGTTCCAGGGAAAGAAATATCTGTAGATGAGTCTTTGGTCCTGTTCAAGGGTCGTTTGGTTTTTAGGCAGTACATTCCTAGCAAGAGGGCACGGTATGGAATTAAATTGTATATGCTGTCAGAAAGTAGTACAGGATATGTATATAATTTCCGGGTCTACACTGGTAGGGATTCCAATATTGACCCCCCTGGTTGTCCTCCCACTTTTGGAGTTAGTGAGAAAATTGTGTGGGAACTTGGTAGACGACTGTTTAACAAAGGTCACCATTTATATGTAGATAACTTCTACACTGGAGTTCGGTTGTTCAAGGAGTTGTTCAGAGTGGACACTGTTGCTTGTGGCACAATCCGCTCTAATCGGAAAGGCTATCCAAAAGAGCTTGTCTGTAAAAAAAACTTGAGAAGGGACAGTGCAGTGCCTTGCGGAATGATGAGCTGCTAGCTCTGAAATTTGTAGACAAGAGGGATGTATACATGCTAAGCACCATCCATGATGAGAGTACTTCACCTGTGGCTGTTTGGGGTCAGGTTGCCGAAGTGCGCAAACCTGTGTGCATCTTAGACTATAATAAGCACATGGGTGGTGTTGATAGAGTAGATCAGAGGTTAGAACCTTACACTGCTGCTCGTAAGTCTTATGTGTGGTATAAGAAATTAGCGCTTCACTTGTTCCACTTGGCAACTTTTAATGCTTTTGTTGTGTTTAAGGATAGTTCTCCAGAGTCAAGGATGACATTTGTGAAATTTCAGGAGTCTATCATAGCTAGCCTTGTTGTGCTGGAGCAGGCAAGAGTTCCTAGAGAAGCAGTGGTGGAGGATGTGGCTAGATTGAAAGATCGTCACTTTGCTGAGCACATTCCTCCCACGGCCAAAAAAAAACTTTCCTGCTAAAAGATGTAGAGTCTGTGCTCGAAGAGGTATCCGGAAGGAGACTAGGATGTACTGCCCTGATTGTCCTTCAAAGCCTGGGCTGTGTGTGGGTGGCTGTTTCAGGAGCTACCACACACAGAAGAATTATTGGGAAAATCCGTGAGCGTAAACTGGTGTTTTATATTTTTATATGTTCGGTTTCACGGTTGCCATTAGTCATGTATTCAGTTAGAGCTTTTGTGTTTGTAGTTTTGTACTAATTTATGATTAGTGGTTTCTTTGTTGTTTAAAAACAAAAAAAAGGGGATGGCATGTGTAGAGTGGCGCTTGGCTGGCGGCGTGGGTGGGGTGGCGCTTGGCTGGCGGCGTGTGTGGGGTGGCGCTGGGCTGGCGGTGTGGGTGGGGTGGCGCTGGGCTGGCGGTGTGGGTGGGGTGGCGCTGGGCTGGCGGTGTGGGTGGGGTGGCGCTGGGCTGGCGGTGTGGGTGGGGTGGCGCTGGGCTAGCAGTGTGGGTGGGGTGGCGCTGGGCTAGCAGTGTGGGTGGGGTGGCGCTGGGCTAGCAGTGTGGGTGGGGTGGCGCTGGGCTAGCAGTGTGGGTGGGGTGGCGCTTGGCTAGCAGTGTGGGTGGGGTGGCGCTTGGCTAGCAGTGTGGGTGGGGTGGCGCTTGGCTAGCAGTGTGGGTGGGGTGGCGCTTGGCTAGCGGTGTGGGTGGGGTGGCGCTTGGCTAGCGGTGTGGGTGGGGTGGCGCTGGGCTAGCAGTGTGGGTGGGGTGGCGCTGGGCTAGCAGTGTGGGTGGGGTGGCGCTGGGCTAGCAGTGTGGGTGGGGTGGCGCTGGGCTAGCAGTGTGGGTGGGGTGGCGCTTGGCTAGCAGTGTGGGTGGGGTGGCGCTTGGCTAGCAGTGTGGGTGGGGTGGCGCTTGGCTAGCAGTGTGGGTGGGGTGGCGCTTGGCTAGCAGTGTGGGTGGGGTGGCGCTTGGCTAGCGGTGTGGGTGGGGTGGCGCTTGGCTAGTGGTGTGGGTGGGGTGGCGCTTGGCTAGTGGTGTGGGTGGGGTGGCGCTTGGCTGGCAGTGCCGGCCAAACGCCAGTCCACACACTCATCAGCTGGTGTGATTGCTGTATCAGGCATGTGGGCGTATGAAAGTGATGGGCCCTTGACTGGCGCTGTCTGTGGATGCAAGTCTTGTAATGTGCTGGGCCCGTGGCTGGCGGCGTGAATGGTCTAGTGCATGTCATGTATGAAAGGTGTGTGAATGGACTGTAAAGCGGTTGGTGCCTTGTCGTGGCTTTACAGCTCACGAGCTGTGAGTCATTGGTTCAGTTTTTTGGCCTTTCAGTTATTACCAGTGCATTTCACTTTTGTGAAATCTCTTGTTAATAAAATTTGATCTACTGAACCATCACTCACCCTCGTGCCAAATCCAACCAGTATGTGTGGTACAAATGACAAAACCTGCTCCGCTGTAATCAGGCGTCGCAGCACACTTGAGACACGCTAGGTGCCTCGGGTGGGACCCCGATGATGAAGCATGCCACCAACTTGGTTGGTGGGTGAGGGGTCTTCTTCACATAACCTAAGTGTGTTTCTTTTCACAATTTTAGTGTTTGGCACATCACGGACGTATGTGCACACATCAAAGTGATATATTCCAAAAATACCTGTGTTTGGGGGGGGGGGGGGGGGGGGGGGAGGGCCCACCTATGTTTTTAGTCCTGGGTGCGGCCGTCATGTAGGGAAACCTACAAAACCCAGAAACTTTTTTAAACTAGGCACCCCAAGGAGTCTAGGGAGGTGTGGCTTGCGTGGCTCCCCCAACATTTTCTTACCCAGACTCCTCTGTAAACCTCAAAATTTGCATAAAAAAGCATATTTTCCTGATTTTTCTTAGTAGGATCACCGCTCCAGCACAAAATTCCTACTCCCCAGTTTTCCCCTCAGTCTCCCAAGTAAAAGGACACCTCACTTATGTGGGTCCCCAAAGCAGAGTCCGTCTAAAGATGTATAAATGAATATGCCCTTATGAACTTGCTGTGCTATCCCTTCTATCCCTTCAGGTTTTGGGCCTTATTCTGTTGCAGGCACCTGGCCCACCCACACAAGTGAGGTATCATTTTTATCGGGAGACTTGGGGGAACGCTGGGTGGAAGGAAATTTGTGGCTCCTATCAGATTCCAGAACTTTCTGCCACAGAAATGTGAGGAACATGTGTTTTTTTAGCCAAATTTTGAGGTTTGCAAAGGATTCTGGGTAACAGAACCTGGTCCGAGCCCCGCAAGTCACCCCTCCTTGGATTCCCCTAGGTCTCTAGTTTTCAGAAATGCACAGGTTTGGTAGGTTTCCCTAGGTGCCCGCTGAGCTAGAGGCCAAAATCTACAGGTAGGCACTTCGCAAAAAACATCTCTGTTTTGTTCCAAAATTTTGGATGTGTCCACGTTGCGCTTTGGGGTGTTTCCTGTCGCGGGCGCTAGGCCTACCCACGCAAGTGAGGTATCATTTTTATTGGGAGACTTGGGGGAACATAGATTAGCAAAACAAGTGCTATTGCCCCTTGTCTTTCTCTACATTTTTTCCTTCCAAATATAGGAGAGTGTGTAAAAAAGACATCTATTTGAGAAATTCCCTATAATTCACATGCTAGTATGGTCACCCTGGAATTCAGAGATGTGCAAATAACCACTGCTCCTCAGCACCTTATCTTGTGCCCTTTTTGGAAATGCAAAGGTTTTCTTGATAGCAATTTGTTACTCTTTACATTTCAGCAAATGAATTGCTGTATACCCGGTATAGAATGAAAACGCACTGCAGGGTGCAGCTCATTTATTGGCTCTGGGTTCCTCAGGTTCTTGATGAACCTACAAGCCCTATATATCCCGCAACCAGAGGAGTCCAGCAGACGTAACGGTATATTGCTTTCCATAATCTGACATTGCAGGGAAAAATTACAGAGTAAAACGTAGAGAAAAATTGATGGTTTTTTCACCTCAATTTCAATATTTTTCTTTTTCAGCTGTTATTTTCTGTAGGAAACCCTTGTAGGATCTACACAAATGACCCCTTGCTGAATTCAGAATTTTGTCTACTTTGCAGAAATGGTTAGGTTTCTGGGATCCAGCATTGGTTTCATGCCCATTCCTGTCACTGACTGGAAGGAGGCTGAAAGCACAAAAAAATGCAAAAATGGGGTATGCCCCAGTAAAATGCCAAAATTGTGTTGAAAAATTGGGTTTTCTGATTCAAGTCTGCCTGTTCCTGAAAGCTAGGAAGCTGCTGAGTTTAGCACTGCAAACCCTCGGTTGATGCCATTTTCAGGGGGAAATCCACAAGCCTTCTTCTGCAGCCACTTTTTCCAATTTTTAAAAAAAAACAACGAAATTTTCACTGTATTTTGGCCAATTTCTTGGCCTCCTTCAAGGGAACCCACAAAGTCTGGGTACCTCTAGAATCCCTAGGATGTTGGGAAAAAAAGGACGCAAATTTGGCTTGGTTAGCTTATGTGGACAAAAAGTTATGAGGGCCTAAGCGCGAACTGCCCCAAATAGGCAAAAAAAGGCCTGGCACAGGAGGGGGAAAAGGCCTGGCAGCGAAGGGGTTAATAAAATGCTATACAACACTAAAAGGCAGCAGAAAACCAAACCATGCTGTACATGCAAATGAATCGTTCACTTGCAAGGCACCCCAAAAAACAACCTACGTAAACCTCCGTGTAAAACCAGTGCTCCTCAAACAACTGACAAAAGTTAAATACCCCCAAGCAAAGTGGTGAACCAACTAATACCTGAAACCAAGTCCAAAAAACAAAGCAACACAGCATATTAATACTTGCTTTAACATCAACTTCCTAGAACAGCACTGCTTAAATAGTTTTCATCTGGCACATCTAACTAAACAAAACATAGCAAGTCAAGAGTAGAGTTCTAGCATCCCATCTACAGTAGCAGGACTCCCACAGGACCATGCTTACCGCTAGTCAGTAACTCCAGTGTAAAGAAAGGACGATGTAATCTACATGAAGATAAAATAAACCCCAATCCATTAACCAGATTCCCACACACACTCAACTTCAAGTCTCTACAGAACATAAATCCATTAGACACAAATATTACTTATTTCACCATAGGTACGTAAACTCCCACCGGGCTCAAATCAAAGCTCAGGCACGCAAACAAACAGTCCCTTTTAACCAAACGCTTGGAGGGCATAGCCCCTTAAAAATCACATGACCTATCCACACAACTGCGGCAGCCATCTTGGAAGAGAATATCTTTCATCAAACCTATTGAATTCCTGATCAGTACTAATATTCCATCCAAAAAAATGGGCAACAATATGATGCATTCAAACATCAAAGTGCATCCAGACCTTATTAAACACAGGTATACAGTCATAACTACCACGGCGGTCAAATAGTCGCTCCTAACCGAACGGTTGGAAGGCATTACCCCTTAAAAATCAAATGATCAGTCCACAAAACTGTGCAGGCCATCTTGGACCTGATTATATTTCATCAGATCTAATCAGGATAGACCATCTAACAAATTCCTGATCGATCCAAAACATTCCATACAATAAATGGCCATCAACATGATACACAAATCAAACCTTTATCAGCCAGAGGCTGCTCAAATATCAAAGAAAATATGGATCCTATTATAAACAGTTATGCAGTCATACCTATCTCAGTGGTCAAATAGTCCAAGTCCTAATGCTGAGACTCTTCTATGGGGACCCATA
Source organism: Pleurodeles waltl (assembly GCF_031143425.1). Lineage (NCBI taxonomy): Eukaryota > Metazoa > Chordata > Amphibia > Caudata > Salamandridae > Pleurodeles > Pleurodeles waltl. Next base: position 537,225,253 of record NC_090451.1, read on the forward strand.
AAGGATCACATCCCCGGAGCACATAAATACTGTATCGCACTCAAGAAAGCAAACTACCAGTAAGTAAAGCCAGTCACCACATTAACCTATGCCACCCTCATAACCCCTCAGCCAAAAGGTATCCAACCAAGGAAGAAGAAGAATTGCAGCACATCATTAATCTTAAATGTTTTCACTGTTTCAGTTGTACCACATGCATTGTAATTACCACATGGTGTAAGGAAATGCCTCCTTGGCATGGTTACCCCCTGACTTTTTGCCTTTGCTGATGCTATGTTTTGAATTGAAAGTGTGCTGAGGCCTGCTAACCAGGCCCCAGCACCAGTGTTCTTTCCCTAACCTGTACTTTTGATTCCACAATTGGCACACCCTGGCACCCAGATAAGTCCCTTGTAACTGGTACCTCTGGTACCAAGGGCCCTGATGCCAGGGAAGGTCTCTAAGGGCTGCAGCATGTATTATGCCACCCTGGAGACCCCTCACTCAGCACAGACACACTGCTTACCAGCTTGTGTGTGCTAGTGAGAACAAAATGAGTAAGTCGACATGGTACTCCCCTCAGGGTGCCATGCCAGCCTCTCACTGCCTATGCAGTATAGGTAAGACACCCCTCTAGCAGGCCTTACAGCCCTAAGGCAGGGTGCACTATACCATAGGTGAGGGTACCAGTGCATGAGCACTGTGCCCCTACAGTGTCTAAGCAAAACCTTAGACATTGTAAGTGAAGGGTAGCCATAAGAGTATATGGTCTGGGAGTCTGTTTTACACGAACTCCACAGCACCATAATGGCTACACTGAAAACTGGGAAGTTTGGTATCAAACTTCTCAGCACAATAAATGCACACTGATGCCAGTGTACATTTTATTGTAAAATACACCACAGAGGGCACCTTAGAGGTGCCCCCTGAAACTTAACCGACTATCTGTGTAGGCTGACTGGTTCCAGCAGCCTGCCACACTAGAGACATGTTGCTGGCCCCATGGGGAGAGTGCCTTTGTCACTCTGAGGCCAGTAACAAAGCCTGCACTGGGTGGAGATGCTAACACCTCCCCCAGGCAGGAGCTGTAACACCTGGCGGTGAGCCTCAAAGGCTCACCCCTTTGTCACATGTAGGAAGTTGGCTCTGTATGTGCTATTTCAAAGTAAGGAATAGCATGCACAGAGTCCAAGGGTTCCCCTTAGAGGTAAAATAGTGGTAAAAATAGATAATACTAATGCTCTATTTTGTGGTAGTGTGGTCGAGCAGTAGGCTTATCCAAGGAGTAGTGTTAAGCATTTGTTGTACATACACATAGACAATAAATGAGGTACACACACTCAGAGACAAATCCAGCCAATAGGTTTTTGTATAGAAAAATATCTTTTCTTAGTTTATTTTAAGAACCACAGGTTCAAATTCTACATGTAATAGCTCATTCGAAAGGTATTGCAGGTAAGTACTTTAGGAACTTCAAATCATCAAAATTGCATGTATACTTTTCAAGTTATTGACAAATAGCTGTTTTAAAAGTGGACACTTAGTGCAATTTTCACAGTTCCTAGGGGAGGTAAGTATTTGTTAAGTTAACCAGGTAAGTAAGACACTTACAGGGTTCAGTTCTTGGTCCAAGGTAGCCCACCGTTGGGGGTTCAGAGCAACCCCAAAGTCACCACACCAGCAGCTCAGGGCCGGTCAGGTGCAGAGTTCAAAGTGGTGCCCAAAACACATAGGCTAGAATGGAGAGAAGGGGGTGCCCCGGTTCCGGTCTGCTTGCAGGTAAGTACCCGCGTCTTCGGAGGGCAGACCAGGGGGGTTTTGTAGGGCACCGGGGGGGACACAAGTCCACACAGAAATTTCACCCTCAGCAGCGCGGGGGCGGCCGGGTGCAGTGTAGAAACAAGCGTCGGGTTTGTAATGGAAGTCAATGGGAGATCTAGGGATCTCTTCAGCGCTGCAGGCAGGCAAGGGGGGGGTTCCTCGGGGAAACCTCCACTTGGGCAAGGGAGAGGGACTCCTGGGGGTCACTCCTCCAGTGAAAGTCCGGTCCTTCAGGTCCTGGGGGCTGCGGGTGCAGGGTCTCTCCCAGGTGTCGGGACTTAGGATTCAAAGAGTCGCGGTCAGGGGAAGCCTCGGGATTCCCTCTGCAGGCGGCGCTGTGGGGGCTCAGGGGGGACAGGTTTTTGTACTCACAGTCTTAGAGTAGTCCTGGGGTCCCTCCTGAGGTGTTGGATCGCCACCAGCCGAGTCGGGGTCGCCGGGTGCAGTGTTGCAAGTCTCACGCCTTTTGCGGGGAGCTTGCAGGGTTCTTTAAAGCTGCTGGAAACAAAGTTGCAGCCTTTCTTGGAGCAGGTCCGCTGTCCTCGGGAGTTTCTTGTCTTTTCGAAGCAGGGGCAGTCCTCAGAGGATGTCGAGGTCGCTGGTCCCTTTGGAAGGCGTCGCTGGAGCAGGATCTTTGGAAGGCAGGAGACAGGCCGGTGAGTTTCTGGAGCCAAGGCAGTTGTCGTCTTCTGGTCTTCCTCTGCAGGGGTTTTTCAGCTAGGCAGTCCTTCTTCTTGTAGTTGCAGGAATCTAATTTTCTAGGGTTCAGGGTAGCCCTTAAATACTAAATTTAAGGGCGTGTTTAGGTCTGGGGGGTTAGTAGCCAATGGCTACTAGCCCTGAGGGTGGGTACACCCTCTTTGTGCCTCCTCCCAAGGGGAGGGGGTCACAATCCTAACCCTATTGGGGGAATCCTCCATCTGCAAGATGGAGGATTTCTAAAAGTCAGAGTCACCTCAGCTCAGGACACCTTAGGGGCTGTCCTGACTGGCCAGTGACTCCTCCTTGTTGCTTTCTTTGTTCCCTCCAGCCTTGCCGCCAAAAGTGGGGGCCGTGGCCGGAGGGGGCGGGCAACTCCACTAAGCTGGAGTGCCCTGCTGGGCTGGGACAAAGGGGTGAGCCTTTGAGGCTCACCGCCAGGTGTCACAGCTCCTGCCTGGGGGAGGTGTTAGCATCTCCACCCAGTGCAGGCTTTGTTACTGGCCTCAGAGTGACAAAGGCACTCTCCCCATGGGGCCAGCAACATGTCTCTGGTGTGGCAGGCTGCTGGAACTAGTCAGCCTACACAGACAGTCGGTTAAGTTTCAGGGGGCACCTCTAAGGTGCCCTCTGTGGTGTTTTTTACAATAAAATGTACACTGGCATCAGTGTGCATTTATTGTGCTGAGAAGTTTGATACCAAACTTCCCAGTTTTCAGTGTAGCCATTATGGTGCTGTGGAGTTCGTGTTTGACAGACTCCCAGACCATATACTCTTATGGCTACCCTGCACTTACAATGTCTAAGGTTTTGTTTAGACACTGTAGGGGTACCATGCTCATGCACTGGTACCCTCACCTATGGTATAGTGCACCCTGCCTTAGGGCTGTAAGGCCTGCTAGAGGGGTGTCTTACCTATACTGCATAGGCAGTGAGAGGCTGGCATGGCACCCTGAGGGGAGTGCCATGTCGACTTACTCGTTTTGTCCTCACTAGCACACACAAGCTGGCAAGCAGTGTGTCTGTGCTGAGTGAGAGGTCTCCAGGGTGGCATAAGACATGCTGCATCCCTTAGAGACCTCCCTTGGCATCAGGGCCCTTGGTACTAGAAGTACCAGTTACAAGGGACTTATCTGGATGCCAGGGTCTGCCAATTGTGGATACAAAAGTACAGGTTAGGGAAAGAACACTGGTGCTGGGGCCTGGTTAGCAGGCCTCAGCACACTTTCAATTGTAAACATAGCATCAGCAAAGGCAAAAAGTCAGGGGGCAACCATGCCAAGGAGGCATTTCCTTACACAACCCCCCCCCAAACGAAAGAGGATGAGACTAACCTTTCCCAAGAGAGTCTTCATTTTCTAAGTGGAAGAACCTGGAAAGGCCATCTGCATTGGCATGGGCAGTCCCAGGTCTGTGTTCCACTATAAAGTCCATTCCCTGTAGGGAGATGGACCACCTCAACAGTTTAGGATTTTCACCTTTCATTTGCATCAGCCATTTGAGAGGTCTGTGGTCAGTTTGAACTAGGAAGTGAGTCCCAAAGAGGTATGGTCTCAGCTTCTTCAGGGACCAAACCACAGCAAAGGCCTCCCTCTCAATGGCACTCCAACGCTGCTCCCTGGGGAGTAACCTCCTGCTAATGAAAGCAACAGGCTGGTCAAGGCCATCATCATTTGTTTGGGACAAAACTGCCCCTATCCCATGTTCAGAGGCATCAGTCTGCACAATGAACTGCTTAGAATAATCTGGAGCTTTGAGAACTGGTGCTGAGCACATTGCCTGTTTCAGGGTGTCAAAGGCCTGTTGGCAGTCCACAGTCCAGTTTACTTTCTTGGGCATTTTCTTGGAGGTGAGCTCAGTGAGGGCTGTCACAATGGATCCATATCCCTTCACAAACCTCCTGTAGTACCCAGTCAAGCCAAGGAATGCCCTGACTTGAGTCTGGGTTTTTGGAGCTACCCAGTCCAGAATGGTCTGGATCTTGGGTTGGAGTGGCTGAACTTGGCCTCCACCTACAAGGTGGCCCAAGTAAACCACAGTTCCCTGCCCTATCTGGCATTTGGATGCCTTGATAGAGAGGCCTGCAGATTGCAGAGCCTTCAAAACCTTCCTCAGGTGGACCAGGTGATCCTGCCAGGTGGAGCTAAAGACAGCAATATCATCAAGATAAGCTGTGCTAAAGGACTCCAAGCCAGCAAGGACTTGATTCACCAACCTTTGGAAGGTGGCAGGGGCATTCTTTAAACCAAAGGGCATAACAGTAAACTGATAATGCCCATCAGGTGTGGAGAATGCTGTCTTTTCTTTTGCTCCAGGTGCCATTTTTATTTGCCAGTACCCTGCTGTCAAGTCAAAGGTACTTAGAAATTTGGCAGCACCTAACTTATCAATGAGCTCATCAGCTCTTGGAATTGGATGGGCATCTGTCTTGGTGACAGAGTTGAGCCCTCTGTAGTCCACACAAAACCTCATCTCTTTCTTTCCATCTTTGGTGTGAGGTTTGGGGACTAAGACCACTGGGCTAGCCCAGGGGCTGTCAGAGCGCTCAATCACTCCCAATTCCAGCATCTTGTGGACTTCCATCTTGATGCTTTCCTTAACATGGTCAGACTGTCTGAAGATTTTGTTCTTGACAGGCATGCTGTCTCCTGTGTCCACATCATGGGTACACAGGTGTGTCTGACCAGGGGTTAGGGAGAAAAGCTCAGGAAACTGTTGTAGGACTCTCCTACAATCAGCCTGCTGTTGGCCAGAGAGGGTGTCTGAGTAGATCACTCCATCTACTGTGCCATCTTTTGGGTCTGATGACAGAAGATCAGGGAGAGGTTCACTCTCTGCCTCCTGATCCTCATCTGTTACCATTAACAGATTCACATCAGCCCTGTCATGGAAGAGCTTAAGGCGGTTCACATGGATCACCCTCTTGGGGCTCCTGCTTGTGCCCAGGTCCACCAGGTAGGTGACCTGACTCTTCCTCTCTAGCACTGGGTAAGGGCCACTCCATTTGTCCTGGAGTGCCCTGGGAGCCACAGGCTCCAGAACCCAGACTTTCTGCCCTGGTTGGAACTCAACCAGTGCAGCCTTTTGGTCATACCAAAACTTCTGGAGTTGTTGGCTGGCCTCAAGGTTTTTGGTTGCCTTTTCCATGTACTCTGCCATTCTAGAGCGAAGGCCAAGTACATAGTCCACTATGTCCTGTTTAGGCTCATGGAGAGGTCTCTCCCAGCCTTCTTTAACAAGGGCAAGTGGTCCCCTTACAGGATGACCAAACAGAAGTTCAAAGGGTGAGAACCCTACTCCCTTCTGTGGTACCTCCCTGTAAGCGAAAAGCAGACATGGCAGGAGGACATCCCATCTCCTTTTGAGTTTTTCTGGGAGCCCCATGATCATGCCCTTTAATGTCTTGTTGAATCTCTCAACTAAGCCATTAGTTTGTGGATGGTAAGGTGTAGTGAATTTATAAGTCACTCCACACTCATTCCACATGTGCTTTAGGTATGCTGACATGAAGTTGGTACCTCTGTCAGACACCACCTCCTTAGGGAAACCCACTCTGGTAAAGATACCAATGAGGGCCTTGGCTACTGCAGGGGCAGTAGTCGACCTAAGGGGAATAGCTTCAGGATACCTGGTAGCATGATCCACTACTACCAGGATATACATATTTCCTGAGGCTGTGGGAGGTTCCAGTGGACCAACTATGTCCACACCCACTCTTTCAAAGGGAACCCCCACCACTGGAAGTGGAATGAGGGGGGCCTTTGGATGCCCACCTGTCTTACCACTGGCTTGACAGGTGGGGCAGGAGAGGCAAAACTCCTTAACCATGTTGGACATATTGGGCCAGTAGAAGTGGTTGACTAACCTCTCCCACGTCTTGGTTTGTCCCAAATGTCCAGCAAGGGGAATGTCATGGGCCAATGTTAGGATGAACTCTCTGAACAGCTGAGGCACTACCACTCTCCTAGTGGCACCAGGTTTGGGGTCTCTGGCCTCAGTGTACAGGAGCCCATCTTCCCAATAGACCCTATGTGTTCCATTTTTCTTGCCTTTGGACTCTTCAGCAGCTTGCTGCCTAAGGCCTTCAAGAGAGGGACAGGTTTCTTGTCCCTTACACAGCTCCTCCCTTGAGGGTCCCCCTGGGCCTAAGAGCTCAACCTGATAAGGTTCAAGCTCCAAAGGCTCAGTTCCCTCAGAGGGCAGAACTTCTTCCTGAGAAGAGAGGTTCCCTTTCTTTTGCTGTGTTGCAGTTGGTTTCCCAACTGACTTTCCTGTTCTCTTGGTAGGCTGGGCCATTTTTCCAGACTCCAGCTCTACTTTTTCACCCTGTGCCTTGCATTGTGCTCTTGTTTTCACACACACCAGTTCAGGGATACCCAGCATTGCTGCATGGGTTTTTAGCTCTACCTCAGCCCATGCTGAGGACTCCAGGTCATTTCCAAGCAGACAGTCCACTGGGATATTTGAGGAGACCACCACCTGCTTCAGGCCATTGACCCCTCCCCATTCTAAAGTAACCATTGCCATGGGATGTACTTTTCTCTGATTGTCAGCGTTGGTGACTGTGTAAGTTTTTCCAGTCAGGTATTGGCCAGGGGAAACCAGTTTCTCTGTCACCATGGTGACACTGGCACCTGTATCCCTCAGGCCCTCTATTCTAGTCCCATTAATTAAGAGTTGCTGTCTGTATTTTTGCATGTTAGGCGGCCAGACAGCTAGTGTGGCTAAATCCACCCCACCCTCAGAAACTAGAGTAGCTTCAGTGTGGACCCTGATTTGCTCTGGGCACACTGTTGATCCCACTTGGAGACTAGCCATACCAGTGTTACCTGGATGGGAGTTTGGAGTGGAACCTTTCTTGGGACAGGCCTTGTCTCCAGTTTGGTGTCCATGCTGTTTACAGCTATGACACCAGGCCTTTTTGGGATCAAAGTTTTTACCCTTGTACCCATTGTTTTGTGAAGAGGCTCTGGGCCCACCCTCCTGTGCAGGTTTTTGGGGGCCTGTAGAAGACTCTTTACTATTTTTAGTTTTGGTTGTCTCATCACCCTTCTGCTGGGGAGTCTTTGTGACCCCTTTCTTTTGGTCACCCCCTGTTGAAGTCTTGGACACCCTTGTCTTGACCCAATGGTCCGCCTTCTTTCCCAATTCTTGGGGAGAAATTGGTCCTAGGTCTACCAGATGCTGATGCAGTTTATCATTGAAACAATTACTTAACAGGTGTTCTTTCACAAATAAATTGTACAGCCCATCATAATTATTTACACCACTGCCTTGAATCCAACCATCTAGTGTTTTCACTGAGTAGTCAACAAAGTCAACCCAGGTCTGGCTCGAGGATTTTTGAGCCCCCCTGAACCTAATCCTGTACTCCTCAGTGGAGAATCCAAAGCCCTCAATCAGGGTACCCTTCATGAGGTCATAAGATTCTGCATCTTGTCCAGAGAGTGTGAGGAGTCTATCCCTACACTTTCCTGTGAACATTTCCCAAAGGAGAGCACCCCAGTGAGATCTGTTCACTTTTCTGGTTACACAAGCCCTCTCAAAAGCTGTGAACCATTTGGTGATGTCATCACCATCTTCATATTTAGTTACAATCCCTTTGGGGATTTTCAACATGTCAGGAGAATCTCTGACCCTATTTATGTTGCTGCCACCATTGATGGGTCCTAGGCCCATCTCTTGTCTTTCCCTCTCTATGGCTAGGATCTGTCTTTCCAAAGCCAATCTTTTGGCCATCCTGGCTAACTGGATGTCCTCTTCACTGGAGTTATCCTCAGTGATTTCAGAGTTGTTGGTCCCTCCTGTGAGGGAACCAGCATCTCTGACTATTATTTGTGGAGTCAGGGCTTGAGAAGCCCTGCTCTCCCTAAGTAGGACTGGAGGGGGGGAATTTCCCTCCAAGTCACTATCTTCATCCTCTGAGTTGCCATCCTCAGAGGGGTTGGCCTTTTCAAACTCTGCCAAAAGCTCCTGGAGCTGTACTTTGGTAGGTTTGGGGCCCATTGCTATTTTCTTTAGTTTACAGAGTGACCTTAGCTCTCTCATCTGTAGATGGAGGTAAGGTGTGGTGTCGAGTTCCACCACATTCACATCTGTGCTAGACATTATGCTTCTAAAAGTTGGAATACTTTTTAAGAAACTAAAACTGGTTCTAGAATCTAATTCAAACTTTTACCAAACTTTTAAACTCTAAAAGAAATGCTAAACAGGATCTAACACAAGGCCCTAGCAGGTCTTTTAAGAATTTAGAAAACTTTTCAAATTGCAAAAAATCAATTTCTAATGACAATTTTGGAATTTGTCGTGTGATCAGGTATTGGCTGAGTAGTCCAGCAAATGCAAAGTCTTGTACCCCACCGCTGATCCACCAATGTAGGAAGTTGGCTCTGTATGTGCTATTTCAAAGTAAGGAATAGCATGCACAGAGTCCAAGGGTTCCCCTTAGAGGTAAAATAGTGGTAAAAATAGATAATACTAATGCTCTATTTTGTGGTAGTGTGGTCGAGCAGTAGGCTTATCCAAGGAGTAGTGTTAAGCATTTGTTGTACATACACATAGACAATAAATGAGGTACACACACTCAGAGACAAATCCAGCCAATAGGTTTTTGTATAGAAAAATATCTTTTCTTAGTTTATTTTAAGAACCACAGGTTCAAATTCTACATGTAATAGCTCATTCGAAAGGTATTGCAGGTAAGTACTTTAGGAACTTCAAATCATCAAAATTGCATGTATACTTTTCAAGTTATTGACAAATAGCTGTTTTAAAAGTGGACACTTAGTGCAATTTTCACAGTTCCTAGGGGAGGTAAGTATTTGTTAAGTTAACCAGGTAAGTAAGACACTTACAGGGTTCAGTTCTTGGTCCAAGGTAGCCCACCGTTGGGGGTTCAGAGCAACCCCAAAGTCACCACACCAGCAGCTCAGGGCCGGTCAGGTGCAGAGTTCAAAGTGGTGCCCAAAACACATAGGCTAGAATGGAGAGAAGGGGGTGCCCCGGTTCCGGTCTGCTTGCAGGTAAGTACCCGCGTCTTCGGAGGGCAGACCAGGGGGGTTTTGTAGGGCACCGGGGGGGACACAAGTCCACACAGAAATTTCACCCTCAGCAGCGCGGGGGCGGCCGGGTGCAGTGTAGAAACAAGCGTCGGGTTTGTAATGGAAGTCAATGGGAGATCTAGGGATCTCTTCAGCGCTGCAGGCAGGCAAGGGGGGGGTTCCTCGGGGAAACCTCCACTTGGGCAAGGGAGAGGGACTCCTGGGGGTCACTCCTCCAGTGAAAGTCCGGTCCTTCAGGTCCTGGGGGCTGCGGGTGCAGGGTCTCTCCCAGGTGTCGGGACTTAGGATTCAAAGAGTCGCGGTCAGGGGAAGCCTCGGGATTCCCTCTGCAGGCGGCGCTGTGGGGGCTCAGGGGGGACAGGTTTTTGTACTCACAGTCTTAGAGTAGTCCTGGGGTCCCTCCTGAGGTGTTGGATCGCCACCAGCCGAGTCGGGGTCGCCGGGTGCAGTGTTGCAAGTCTCACGCCTTTTGCGGGGAGCTTGCAGGGTTCTTTAAAGCTGCTGGAAACAAAGTTGCAGCCTTTCTTGGAGCAGGTCCGCTGTCCTCGGGAGTTTCTTGTCTTTTCGAAGCAGGGGCAGTCCTCAGAGGATGTCGAGGTCGCTGGTCCCTTTGGAAGGCGTCGCTGGAGCAGGATCTTTGGAAGGCAGGAGACAGGCCGGTGAGTTTCTGGAGCCAAGGCAGTTGTCGTCTTCTGGTCTTCCTCTGCAGGGGTTTTTCAGCTAGGCAGTCCTTCTTCTTGTAGTTGCAGGAATCTAATTTTCTAGGGTTCAGGGTAGCCCTTAAATACTAAATTTAAGGGCGTGTTTAGGTCTGGGGGGTTAGTAGCCAATGGCTACTAGCCCTGAGGGTGGGTACACCCTCTTTGTGCCTCCTCCCAAGGGGAGGGGGTCACAATCCTAACCCTATTGGGGGAATCCTCCATCTGCAAGATGGAGGATTTCTAAAAGTCAGAGTCACCTCAGCTCAGGACACCTTAGGGGCTGTCCTGACTGGCCAGTGACTCCTCCTTGTTGCTTTCTTTGTTCCCTCCAGCCTTGCCGCCAAAAGTGGGGGCCGTGGCCGGAGGGGGCGGGCAACTCCACTAAGCTGGAGTGCCCTGCTGGGCTGGGACAAAGGGGTGAGCCTTTGAGGCTCACCGCCAGGTGTCACAGCTCCTGCCTGGGGGAGGTGTTAGCATCTCCACCCAGTGCAGGCTTTGTTACTGGCCTCAGAGTGACAAAGGCACTCTCCCCATGGGGCCAGCAACATGTCTCTGGTGTGGCAGGCTGCTGGAACTAGTCAGCCTACACAGACAGTCGGTTAAGTTTCAGGGGGCACCTCTAAGGTGCCCTCTGTGGTGTTTTTTACAATAAAATGTACACTGGCATCAGTGTGCATTTATTGTGCTGAGAAGTTTGATACCAAACTTCCCAGTTTTCAGTGTAGCCATTATGGTGCTGTGGAGTTCGTGTTTGACAGACTCCCAGACCATATACTCTTATGGCTACCCTGCACTTACAATGTCTAAGGTTTTGTTTAGACACTGTAGGGGTACCATGCTCATGCACTGGTACCCTCACCTATGGTATAGTGCACCCTGCCTTAGGGCTGTAAGGCCTGCTAGAGGGGTGTCTTACCTATACTGCATAGGCAGTGAGAGGCTGGCATGGCACCCTGAGGGGAGTGCCATGTCGACTTACTCGTTTTGTCCTCACTAGCACACACAAGCTGGCAAGCAGTGTGTCTGTGCTGAGTGAGAGGTCTCCAGGGTGGCATAAGACATGCTGCATCCCTTAGAGACCTCCCTTGGCATCAGGGCCCTTGGTACTAGAAGTACCAGTTACAAGGGACTTATCTGGATGCCAGGGTCTGCCAATTGTGGATACAAAAGTACAGGTTAGGGAAAGAACACTGGTGCTGGGGCCTGGTTAGCAGGCCTCAGCACACTTTCAATTGTAAACATAGCATCAGCAAAGGCAAAAAGTCAGGGGGCAACCATGCCAAGGAGGCATTTCCTTACATCACAGCACCGCAGGACACTCCAGCTTAGTGGAGTTGCCCGCCCCCTCCGGCCATGGCCCCCACTTTTGGCGGCAAGGCTGGAGGAAACAAAGAAAGCAACAAGGAGGAGTCACTGGCCAGTCAGGACAGCCCCTAAGGTGTCCTGAGCTGAAGTGACTCTAACTTTTAGAAATCCTCCATCTTGCAGATGGAGGATTCCCCCAATAGGATTAGGGATGTGACCCCCTCCCCTTGGGAGGAGGCACAAAGAGGGTGTACTCACCCTCAGGGCTAGTAGCCATTGGCTACTAACCCCCCAGACCTAAACACGCCCTTAAATTTAGTATTTAAGGGCTCTCCCTGAACCTAGAAATCAGATTCCTGCAACTACAAGAAGAAGGACTGCCGAGCTGACAAACCCCTGCAGAGGAAGACCAGAAGACACCAACTGCCTTGGCCCCAGACTTACCGGCCTGTCTCCTGCCTTCCAAAGAACCTGCTCCAGCGACGCTTTCCAAGGGACCAGCGACCTCTGAATCCTCTGAGGACTGCCCTGCTTCGAAAAAGACAAGAAACTCCCGAGGACAGCGGCACTGCTCCAAAAGAACTGCAACTTTGTTACAAGGAGCAGATTTAAAGACCCCTGCAACTCCCCGCAAGAAGCGTGAGACTTGCAACACTGCACCCGGCGACCCCGACTCGACTGGTGGAGAACAACCAACTCAGGGAGGACCCTCCGGCGACTCTACGACTGTGAGTAACCAAAGTTGTCCCCCCTGAGCCCCCACAGCGACGCCTGCAGAGGGAATCCCCAGGCTCCCCCTGACCGCGACTGTCTGAACTCCATTTCCCGACGGCTGGAAAAGACCCTGCACCCGCAGCCCCCAGCCCCTAAAGAAACGGAACTTCTGTGCAGGAGTGACCCCCAGGAGGCCCTCTCCCTTGCTAAGGTGGTGACTACCCCGAGGAGCCCCCCCCCTTGCCTGCATCGCTGAAGAGACCCCTTGGTCTCCCATTGAAACCTGAAGGAAACCAGACGCGTGTTTGCACACTGCACCCGGCCGCCCCCGCGCTGCTGAGGGTGTACTTTCTGTGCTACTTTGTGTCCCCCCCGGTGCCCTACAAAACCCCCCTGGTCTGCCCTCCGAAGACGCGGGTACTTACCTGCTGGCAGACTGGAACCGGGGCACCCCCTTCGCTCCATTATAGCCTATGTGTTTTGGGCACCTCTTTGACCTTTGCACCTGACCGGCCCTGAGCTGCTGGTGTGATAACTTTGGGGTTGCTCTGAACCCCCAACGGTGGGCTACCTTGGACCAAAAACTCAAACCTGTAAGTGACTTACTTACCTGTGAAAACTAACAATAACTTACCTCCCCCAGGAACTGTGAAAATTGCACTAAGTGTCCACTTTTAAAACAGCTTATTGTGTTTTATGTAAAAAGTATACATGCTAAAGTAATGATTCAAAGTTCCTAGAGTACTTACCTGCAATACCTTTCAAAAGAGCTATTACATGTAACATTTGAACCTGTGGTTCTTAAAATAAACTAAGAAAAGATATTTTTCTATAACAAAACCTATTGGCTGGATTTGTCTCTAAATGTGTGTACCTCATTTATTGTCTATGTGTATGTACAACAAATGCTTAACACTACTCCTTGGATAAGCCTACTGCTCGCCCACACTACCACAAAATAGAGCATTAGTATTATCTCTTTTTACCACTATTTTACCTCTAAGGGGAACCCTTGGACTCTGTGCATGCTATTCCTTACTTTGAAATAGCACATACAGAGCCAACTTCCTACACATGGTTAATGACCAATAACACGTTCAAAACCCCCTAATTGGTGCAGTGAAACTAGTTCATGATCATTGTAGGCTCGGACCAGTAGATCCCTTAAATTCTTGCCTCTTTTAAAAGCAAATAAATAAAGGTCTGTCCTGATAAGTCTGACCTATACTTAACAAGTGCCAATTTTTAGGATAATTCATTTGATCATATTAGACTCTTTACCAAAGGTCGTTACACATGTAAGCTTGGACTGAACTTGTTTCTCCTTCACTTGAAATAGGGCCTCACGCTCATAATACCATGCTCCTTTCAATGATCTGTTAACTAATTGGTAGGGAGAACCTCTACCGACGTAGAGTTGTTCTCTCGGTATCGACGCCATTTGTAGTCTTCTCGCTCTTCGATCACGTAGGGTCTTTTTTGATCGAAGCACTCGACCGGCCTCACAAGTATCCTCCCTGTGTTCTGGTGATAAACACAGATTACAGATCATGTGTTTGTCTGTATAAGGATACTTCAAGTGGCACTTCGGACAGAAGCAGAAGGGGGTTCGGTCCATTAGTCTTCGTCGATGGATGCGGTCAGGCCAACCAGGCCCTGCTGAAGAGCGGAAGCCCCGAAGGGCCGCCGGAGCGCTTCTGCGATCAGTGCCGATATGCTAACACTAAACCGGTAACGAGCGAGAACAATACCGTCGAATTCGATATGTAGCTAACTTTCCCGATTCAAAATACTGTGCGAAGAGGAACACGCCCGAACCAGATGACTGAAAGAAAACAATCTAAGATGGAGTCGAAAGGGAGGAGTCCCTCGGGACTCGAAAAGACTTCTTCAAAGAAAAACAACTTGTAACACTCTGAGCCCAACACTAGATGGCAGGATAATGCACAGCATGTGTATCTGCAGCTACACATTCCACCGAAATTATATATATATATATATATACATACACACACACACACACACACACACACACACACATACATACACACACACATATACATACACCCACACTTTATGCTTAACATGTCTATGGGTCACCACATAGCTTTCCTATCAGATATTTCATAGCTGTTTATTATTATTATTTTTTTAATCTATCGCAATATGTAGCTATAGTAGATGTAGATAGTCCTTACCACATAAGACGTTACCAAAGGTGAGTAACTTGTGCTTTATGTATTGCAGCACACCTGAAAGTCTGAATTAATAGCTATCTATACATTCACATTTAGAACTTGGTAAAATGTTATATCTTTTTTCCTTATACATATAAACCCTGTCAATGTAGTTATGTATCTATATATCACTTTACTTCTATTGTAGAAAGAAAAAAACACTTTAAAGAGCTTTTAATTCCCTTCAATGTAGTAATGTCTCATAGTATACCACTCTCGATATATCCTCTACCTACAATGACTCATCCCAAACCTATTTCTACTCCTATGAAAGGAGAGAAGAGTTAAGACCCTTTCTTAACTCTTCCCCCCCTACCCCTCCTTGACTCACCCCAAATCCTCTCTATATTCTCCAAAATAGCACTTCCTAGACTCTTTCCTCCTCCCTCTCTCTCCTTGGACTCATCCCAAACTTCATCTTACTAAAATGATCTTCCGAATGGCACTATCTAAACCTCTTTCCTCTATAACTCATTAATTATGTTCAATTAAACTAGCACTCGTGTTCACAGCTCAAATTAAAACTACACTAATCCACCTCAAATCCTTTGCGATCCAGAGTAGCCCACTACTCACTGAATAACATTTTGTTAGAGGTAAACATGCTATATAAATACAATTTTAATGGTGAGCTCCAGGGATTAGAAACTTTATAAAATGTACATTCCACAGTACAAAAAATAAACGTTACTGAGAATTTGGAAAATGTTTATAAAGCTTGTGTTCTGTAACTAGGTATCCTGTTCATTGTGCAAAACAGGATTCTGGTGACAGGGACACAGGTGTGCAATCTAGTGCAGACAGTCAAACAAGCCTGATGGTGAGAACCTTTATGAAACGCAAACAGGAAACTTTTTCAAGGCACTATTTTTATGTGCTCATGAAGGCAACAGACCATCTTTTAACATTAGTTATGCAGGAAGTTGAGAGAAACTTAATGACTTACATTCTCACAGAAGCGCTCTCGATCATCACGGCAGGCAAAGTAAAGGTGCCTGTCCAAGTGAAAGTCATCAGAGGAGAGCTCAGCAACACGCAGGATGGCTCGCTTACAATCATCAGAGACTTGAGTGCTGTTACCAGGCTCTTCTGCCTCTTTCACAAGGCCTTTCTCTAGGCAGGATACCACCTCGCCCTGTGAATGTGCATCCTGAAAGAAGAACCCAGAATCAAGGTGGCAACTAAAAGAACAATGTAAAAATCCTCTACCTCAGATCCAATGTACACATTCGTATGTGCACACTGCTTAGCAACAGAAATAGTCTTTCAGGTGGCTACTTACTGTGGAATCCTAACATTTAAGGTTGAATACATTTTAATAACATTTCAATGCCATATTTAATTATCTACTGTATGTCATGTGTAGGTCCAACAAGCTCTGCCATGAACATGCGATCCCCAAATAAGGCCTCCTCTAGCAGTCTTTTCTCCCCACCATCTCTGCCAGCCCCCTCAGTAGGTTGAGGTGCAACAGCGTCCAAGTTCTAGTGTTCTTAAGTTCCACTATCAGTCCCTTCCAGGCCCTCCATAGTTCCACATTGCTGGTGAACTGTGGTGTAATAGTCCTCCAGTTTGCAGCGATGTAGAGGTTTTAGTGGTTGGAGGCACCTTGGGAAGGACATCTTGATTGCTCACCTTCAGAATTTTCCCAGGAGCCAGACTGGATCCAGAAAATTTTTACAGCGGTGCTCCTGAGTGCATTTAGGTTGTGCCATGTGGCTCCACAGTGGTTTATTTTGGTCTGTAAGTGAAGTAGGGGAGTCATATAAAAGAGCCACCCCTGTGCGTCAGTTTCTTCCTTAACTCTTTTAGTACACTCAGAGGTGGACCACAAAACATTTGAGTTAACAGCGATCAGATCTCTAATTTAGGACCTTCTTAGACGGGGGGATGGGGGGGGGGGGGGGGACACTCCACAGTATAGAGAGGTGGGAGGGTGGTGAGGTATCAGTATGCACCAGTAAAACAAGCGCACACGACTCAATCTGATACCATCGTGGCAATAAGAATTCCTTGCTGACGTCAGTTACCATTTTTACATGCCTTCGAGGCGAACAGGTGAATACCGACTTAACAAACCACAATATTTGTTTATATAAAAACACCAAAAACATATATACATTTATAAATACAAGAAGTCTTGCAATGACCAGACAGGCAACTGGGAGGCGGGTGGGACTGTGAGGCATTCACAGGTAGCTACTATATCTACCAGACAAAAGAGTTACCGAAGGTAAGTAACCCGTTCTTCTGATGGATACAACTACCTGTAGATTCCTTACCTTATGAATAGAATTCCAAAGCAGTCTCGCACTCTGAGGTGGGTGCCCGACTGTTCAAACCAAGAAATCCTGCAAAACAGACCGTGCAAAATAGCCGTCCCTACTAACTTCCGAGTCCAAGCAATAATGCTTCGCAAAAGTGTGGAGGGAAACCCAAGTTGCGGCCTTACAAATTTCAACAAATGGGACACCTCTAGCCAAAGCCGAAGGGGCAGACTTAACCGTGGGGGAATGGGCCCAAATATCTTCAGGAGGAACCTTCTTTGCTAGTGAGTAACAAATGTTTATGTAAAGAATGACCCACCTGGAAAGAGTTCTCTTGTGGACGGCTCTGCCCTTCATCTTACCAACATATCCAACGAAAAGTAGATTATTAACTCTAAAGTCTCTTGTCCTTTCAATGTAGAAACTCAGAGCCCTTCTTGGATCCAAGCAATTAAGTTTTTACCCCTCCTTTGAAGGATGTGGAGGAGGGTAAAAGGATGAGTGTTATAGACTGACCCATATGAAAGGGAGTCACTACTTTTCGTCGCGCTTCTGCATTTCAAAGAAGGACTGTTGCTTTGGAATCCTGGGGGCGGGGCCAAGTCCCCTTTAAATCTACACAGCGCGCCCGCTTCGCGGGACGCGCCCGGGCCAAGGCGGGCCCGTCCTTTGCCTGTCAGTGCCCGGAAGAGGCTGGGCTGGGCCACACCCCTTGGTTTTTATCTTTTTGCTGTGTTTTTCAGGGGTGCGGAGAGAGCCTTCCCTCTTTCCCTTTTTTAAGCATGGGGAAGTGTAAGGCACGCACCAGTCCTGATCCTGCAGTAGTTAAATCTAAAACCTCAAAACTTAGAGTAACGCAAGTCCACTCAAACTGCGTCTCTAGAGAAATCAACAACTTAATTGAGGAAGTGGAATCTATTTTTAAGGAAAAGGAGGGTAACGCCTGTAAGAGCCTGAAACCTGGGACTCTACTTCCGTTTTTAACAACAGGCCCTAACATTTCTACCGATGCCCAGCCTTCGAAAACTTCTGCTCAAGTTCCTGCCTCATCTAGGCAGTTGGGTTTGCTCAAATCTTCATCTCCACCTGGTTTAGTTGACAATTCGGATGCTACTTTTCTTGATCCCATCCTTCGTGGCATTCCTTGTGTTAATCGGTTTTCCATTTTGGACTGCTCTGATTTGGTGGGTGTAGGAAGTTGGCTCTGTATGTGCTATTTCAAAGTAAGGAATAGCATGCACAGAGTCCAAGGGTTCCCCTTAGAGGTAAAATAGTGGTAAAAATAGATAATACTAATGCTCTATTTTGTGGTAGTGTGGTCGAGCAGTAGGCTTATCCAAGGAGTAGTGTTAAGCATTTGTTGTACATACACATAGACAATAAATGAGGTACACACACTCAGAGACAAATCCAGCCAATAGGTTTTTATATAGAAAAATATCTTTTCTTAGTTTATTTTAAGAACCACAGGTTCAAATTCTACATGTAATATCTCATTCGAAAGGTATTGCAGGTAAGTACTTTAGGAACTTCAAATCATCAAAATTGCATGTATACTTTTCAAGTTATTGACAAATAGCTGTTTTAAAAGTGGACACTTAGTGCAATTTTCACAGTTCCTAGGGGAGGTAAGTATTTGTTAGTTTTACCAGGTAAGTAAGACACTTACAGGGTTCAGTTCTTGGTCCAAGGTAGCCCACCGTTGGGGGTTCAGAGCAACCCCAAAGTCACCACACCAGCAGCTCAGGGCCGGTCAGGTGCAGAGTTCAAAGTGGTGCCCAAAACACATAGGCTAGAATGGAGAGAAGGGGGTGCCCCGGTTCCGGTCTGCTTGCAGGTAAGTACCCGCGTCTTCGGAGGGCAGACCAGGGGGGTTTTGTAGGGCACCGGGGGGGACACAAGTCCACACAGAAATTTCACCCTCAGCGGCGCGGGGGCGGCCGGGTGCAGTGTAGAAACAAGCGTCGGGTTCGCAATGTTAGTCTATGAGAGATCTCGGGATCTCTTCAGCGCTGCAGGCAGGCAAGGGGGGGGTTCCTCGGGGAAACCTCCACTTGGGCAAGGGAGAGGGACTCCTGGGGGTCGCTTCTCCAGTGAAAGTCCGGTCCTTCAGGTCCTGGGGGCTGCGGGTGCAGGGTCCCTCCCAGGCGTCGGGACTTTAGATTCAAAGAGTCGCGGTCAGGGGAAGCCTCGGGATTCCCTCTGCAGGCGGCGCTGTGGGGGCTCAGGGGGGACAGGTTTTGGTACTCACAGTATCAGAGTAGTCCTGGGGTCCCTCCTGAGGTGTCGGATCTCCACCAGCCGAGTCGGGGTCGCCGGGTGCAGTGTTGCAAGTCTCACGCTTCTTGCGGGGAGCTTGCAGGGTTCTTTAAAGCTGCTGGAAACAAAGTTGCAGCTTTTCTTGGAGCAGGTCCGCTGTCCTCGGGAGTTTCTTGTCTTTTCGAAGCAGGGGCAGTCCTCAGAGGATGTCGAGGTCGCTGGTCCCTTCGGAAGGCGTCGCTGGAGCAGGATCTTTGGAAGGCAGGAGACAGGCCGGTGAGTTTCTGGAGCCAAGGCAGTTGTCGTCTTCTGGTCTTCCGCTGCAGGGGTTTTCAGCTGGGCAGTCCTTCTTCTTGTTGCAGGAATCTAATTTTCTAGGGTTCAGGGTAGCCCTTAAATACTAAATTTAAGGGCGTGTTTAGGTCTGGGGGGTTAGTAGCCAATGGCTACTAGCCCTGAGGGTGGGTACACCCTCTTTGTGCCTCCTCCCAAGGGGAGGGGGTCACAATCCTAACCCTATTGGGGGAATCCTCCATCTGCAAGATGGAGGATTTCTAAAAGTTAGAGTCACCTCAGCTCAGGACACCTTAGGGGCTGTCCTGACTGGCCAATGACTCCTCCTTGTTATTCTCATTATTTTCTCCGGCCTTGCCGCCAAAAGTGGGGCCTGGCCGGAGGGGGCGGGCAACTCCACTAGCTGGAGTGTCCTGCTGGGTTGGCACAAAGGAGGTGAGCCTTTGAGGCTCACCGCCAGGTGTGACAATTCCTGCCTGGGAGAGGTGTTAGCATCTCCACCCAGTGCAGGCTTTGTTACTGGCCTCAGAGTGACAAAGGCACTCTCCCCATGGGGCCAGCAACATGTCTCGGTTTGTGGCAGGCTGCTAAAACTAGTCAGCCTACACAGATAGTCGGTTAAGTTTCAGGGGGCACCTCTAAGGTGCCCTCTGTGGTGTATTTTACAATAAAATGTACACTGGCATCAGTGTGCATTTATTGTGCTGAGAAGTTTGATACCAAACTTCCCAGTTTTCAGTGTAGCCATTATGGTGCTGTGGAGTTCGTGTTTGACAGACTCCCAGACCATATACTCTTATGGCTACCCTGCACTTACAATGTCTAAGGTTTTGTTTAGACACTGTAGGGGTACCATGCTCATGCACTGGTACCCTCACCTATGGTATAGTGCACCCTGCCTTAGGGCTGTAAGGCCTGCTAGAGGGGTGTCTTACCTATACTGCATAGGCAGTGAGAGGCTGGCATGGCACCCTGAGGGGAGTGCCATGTCGACTTACTCGTTTTGTCCTCACTAGCACACACAAGCTGGTAAGCAGTGTGTCTGTGCTGAGTGAGAGGTCTCCAGGGTGGCATAAGACATGCTGCAGCCCTTAGAGACCTTCCTTGGCATCAGGGCCCTTGGTACTAGAAGTACCAGTTACAAGGGACTTATCTGGATGCCAGGGTCTGCCAATTGTGGATACAAAAGTACAGGTTAGGGAAAGAACACTGGTGCTGGGGCCTGGTTAGCAGGCCTCAGCACACTTTCAATTGTAAACATAGCATCAGCAAAGGCAAAAAGTCAGGGGGCAACCATGCCAAGGAGGCATTTCCTTACAGTGGGTGTTAAACAACCTTTGATTCTTCCACCTCTCATCACTTTCTGTGATCCTTCAGGAGAAGATGTTTTAACAATAGTCTCTAGTTTAAAACGAGAAGTTGGGGAGTTGAAGGGGCTACTGTTTGAGGTCTTCAAACTCCTCAAAAAACTGATTCATCTCCTCAGTGTACTTTGATTCCAGCGCCAGCACAATATTCCTGTCCTCTGGATCCGGCTGCATTGTCAGTTATTTCTTCATCGCTTGGGGATCTCAACAAGGGCCCCTCCAACAAGCCATCTCATGGGAAACATTTGGCCACATTGTCAGTACATTTGACATCTTCTCTCCCTAATTCCGATCAAATTGTGGCCCATTCCACTCATGTGTCTAATTTAAACTGTATCTACTTGTGCAATGTCCCTCCTCTCACAGCTCATACCAGGGAAGATACTTCCTCTCTTATTAACAAGGTGTCATATTGGATTCGCCACACCAGGGGCTGTGCCTCTATTATCCATTCTGATATTGTTTCTGCTTCCAGTGTGCGTAGTTGTCCCGGTGGACGGGACACCATCAAAATTAACCTTGTTAATCCTGAGCTAGTCATGGGGCTCTTGCAGATGGAAGCCCGCAACATGTTAAGAACTGACTTGGATATATATTTCAGAGAATGTCTGCCTGTTATTGGCCATAAGATTTTGCCCGCTCATCCTCTTAGGACCAAGAAAAATCCTTGTAATGTTCCAGTTTCTGCTGCTATTTCTGGTTTGTTGTCTTTCCCTGGTGATGGGGCTGCTTTGGTCCACAACCCTAAAGGTGCGGATACCCGAGACCCCGTTTTTTTAGGGGACACATCCGACGTAGATTGACTACGCCCTCCTAATTCCTGTAAATTCAGCGTTCCACACGTGCTACCTCAAAGACCTTTAATCAGCTTGGGCGGTCCCATTTCAAGTGCTTCATCCTGCATTCCTACAGCAATTTCTAATCTAGCTCCGGATGTTGATTCTGGCATGCTTACTTGTAGCATCCCATCTGCTCCAGGGAACTTACTGTCCTGGAACATGTCAGGCATCAAAAGTAAACTGTTTGACTGAGTGGGGGGCTTATGTCGAATTCTATTCCATCTGCATGTTTCAGGAAATCTGGGCAACGGATTGTGTGTATAGACAAGGTTATTGTTCATTTACTAAAAAGGCAATCCAATCTCCCAGGGGAAGGGCGGTCAGGGGCCTATGTACTTGGGTCAAGCTGTCTGAGATGGGCAGGGTAAAGGAAACTGCTGTTGACTCCTGTGACATTTTAGCCATAGCAATACAGCCAAGATCTGGTACTCCTGTGTTATGCATTAATATCTATAACAGACCAGGCCATTCTAAACAGTCTGACACTATCCATGTGCTGCATAATTTTCTATCTGAATTTCATTCTAAATATCGTGTCATCATCGCAAGCGATCTTAATGTCCAAATTGAACTTGGCTCAGCCTTTGTTGAGACCACCCAGGCTGAAGATCAAGTGTGGAATGTTCCCCCGCTTCCAACTCAATCTATGCCACTTATTCCTTCTCCTAGGGCGTCACAGATAATAGATCTTGCACTTACATACGGCCTTCGTTTCGGAAATGGCCGATTTCCAAACGACAATCCTGCTAGGCCCACCTTTTTCAGAGGATACTACAGCAGTTTTTTGGATTACGTTATCTTAGATTTACGAGTTTGGCATTTCATAATTAATGTAGAGGTGGATCTTCCCCGTACTAGTGACCATGCCCCTTTACAAATTGCATATAATACAGCTCTAGTTTCAGTGTATGATCTGCCTACTGTTTTGGTTGATTCCAATGATTTGTTGGAATTGTCCACTAATAGGCGTGTGGTAAAGTGGCCCTCGTTTCTGACATCTAATCTGCTTAACAACAAGCTTTGCGCTATGGTGTCCTGTCACCAGCTTTTTGAGGACTCCATTGTATTATCTTCCTCAGAAATTATGTCTTCCCATGCAGCTTTTTTTGCGGAACTCAAGGAGCTTTTCACCAAACCTTCTAAAACTCATGAAATCTTCTGCACCTAAATGCAAATGGTTCGACAAAAAGTGCCGGGTGGCCAAGTATCTTCTATTTAAAGCCTTAAAGTTAAAGAACCGGGATGCCATTATACATGCGAGAAGAAACTATGTGTCTACTCGCAAGTTAACGAAACTCAAATATGAGGAAAATTTATGGGAGTGTCTGGCAGAGGCGGCTAGTGCTCGCGATGACAAACTCTTTTTTACTTTGGTTTCGCGTAGTGATCCTGCCCTGTCATCTACTCCTGAATGTCACATCGATTCAGAAACTTGGTTCTCCTATTTTGGGGAATTGTATGGCTCTCGGTCGGATTCTGATGATACTTTCACAGATTTTGCACTGTGCCAGCCTGAAATGCCGCCCTTTACCTTAAAAGAAACAGAGATGGCAATTTGCGCTCAAAGATCTGGTAGGGCCCCTGGCCAAGATGGCATTCCTTCGGATCTGTACAAATCAGATCTATCTGTATGGACCTGGTACATCAATAGGGTATCGAACACTGCCATGGCAACTCGATCCTATCCGGTCTGGTGGAAGATGGCAATTATTGTCCCCGTTCACAAAAAAGGAGACAAGAGTTCCCCAGGGAATTATAGACCTATTAGTATATTAGATAACTTGCAGAAAATATTTTCGTTCCAGTTGTTATCTAGACTAAAACACTGGATAACGAAAAACCAGGTCTTAAGTCATCTCCAGGTGGGATTTAGGGACAAGGTCAGTACCATCGGATCAGATCTTCCGATTTACAACCATCAAGTGGAAGATCGTAGAAGCAGATAAAGGCCACTTATTTGTGGCCTTTGTCTATTTGAAATCTGCGTTTGACCTTGTCCCGCGTGCCAAGCTCTGGGAGGTCCTCAGTACTACTGGTGTTCCTGGTTCTATGATTAATATTATCAAGGATCTTTATTCTGACAACTGTGCCAAAGTTCGCTGGGGTGTTACTGGCGACCTGACTCCAGCTTTTCCAACAGCAACTGGTGTGAGGCAAGGGTGCGTTTTGGCGCCCACCCTGTTTCTTTTGTTTATTAATGCTTGTTTGCCATACCTTTCAGATTGTCAAAGTGATGCCCCTAGCTTGGGCGGGCAGAAGCTCCCTTGTCTTCCGTTTGAGGACGATACTCTGTTACTTTCGCATACTGCTATGGGCCTTTCTAGACTGCTCTCCAGATTTTTGGAGTTCTGTATCGACCATGGGCTGTCAATCAATTCAGCAAAAACAAAATATATGGTCTTTGGGGACATCAGGCACAAAATGAAGAGGCCTGTATATTTAGAAGGTGTTCCCCTGGAAAGAGTGGGCATCTTTGATTATTTAGGCATTAAAGTGGAAGATTCACATCTCCGGCATGCTCAACGCCAAAAATCTCTATTGTGCCTGAAGCAGAGGGCGGGTGGCATTGCTAGATTTTGCCTCTAGATCCCCCAAATTTGCAATGTCCCCTGACCTCGAAATATACAAATCTCAAGCTAAGGGGGGGCGCCCTATATGGCGCCAAACTTTGGGGCCACTGCCATCTGGCGAATTTGGCATGGGCAGAAAATCAGTTTCTAAAAATTCTGCTAAAGGTCCCCTCTAGCACTGCATCTCTGCCCATTCGACTGGACCTAAACCTTTTCTCAATTTTGCAGATTGCTGCTTTAAGGCCTCTGCTGTTTTGGATTCGGTTATGGACAACAGATGCCCCAATTCCTTTTCGTTGTGGGCTTCTTAATTTGGTGGGCCGCGATTCTATTATCAAAATTTAATGGTGTGTGTTTGTTGAACAATCTTTTACCCAGCTCGGCTTAGGGTCCTATTGGCAGGATCCTATTTCCATTCCTAAGAATGCTGTACAGCTGTTAAAGGATGCTTTTTGGCATAATGTCCAGGTTGGCCAATTTGCCAGTTCTGTCCCGCTGTCTATGTCTGACAATTTCTTATCTGTCAAATGCCACTATGAATTTGAGCCTTTTATGGACGCAGCGCTATCTCCATTTGCTCGTGCCCTTTTTATTAGGTTCAGAATTGGGTCTCTCCCTTTGTGCTCCTTAACGTACAAATGGTCCAGTTCCATTAACAGATCTAAATTCTGCCCGATGGGTTGTAAAAGTGAAGTCTGTTTCACATGTTTTTTTCCATTGTCATGCGTATTATAAACAAAGAGCTCTTTGGCTCAACCCGCTTTGCAAACAAATAGGGGTCAGATCTTGTTTCCATGCTGAGAGAATTTTAAAATGTGATTCATCCGTCCAGAAAGTTTGATCAGTGGCAAAATTTCTCGAATCAATCTGGCGGTTAAGATTAGCAATTTTAAGGAACAAGACTGGGTAGTTAATTCTTAGTTTTATTTATGTATATTTATTGAATTTGGATGCATGATTTGTTTCTACCTCGTAGGATATAGATATTGGTTCAATATATTATTGATTATTTATTGATCTATGGAACCGGTCTCTTGCTTTTATGTTGTGAGAATTTTAAAATGTGATTCATCCGTCCAGATAGTTTTATCAGTGGTAACATTTCTTGAATTATTCTGGCGGTTGAGATTAGTAATTTTAAGGAGTAAGAGTGGGGAGCCAATTCTTAGATTTATTTATCGAATTGGATGCATGATTTTAGCCTCTATCCTGTAGGATATAGATACTGGTTCATTATATTATCAATTATTCACTGATTTATGGAATCAGCTTTTTGCTGAGTGGACTTTTTATATTAAGGTGTTCATCTTGTTGCTCTTTTTGTTTGATCTCTAAACTTTTATTTTTTCTTAATTTCTCTACTGTGCTTTTATCTTTAGTGTCCTCTTGCTCTTAAAGCCTTTTTTTTTTTTTTCTCTATTAACGTATTGTACTTTTATGGTATTTTTTTTTACTTACCGAAATAAAGTTAAATGATGATGATGAAAGCCGACCTAGTTCTCAACACCACCTTGTCAGCGTGAAAGGTTGTAAAAGGAGGTTTCACACTAAGCCTGAAGCTCACTCACATGTCTAGCTGATGTGATAGCCGTTAGGAAAACTGTTTTGTCAGACCCAAATTCATATCCCACTAAGGCATGACAAATGGAGTGGAGGGAAACTTGTTAGCCAAGCCTTTAAGGAACCTAATAACTACAGGAGACTGAAACAAGGAAGGCTGGTCAGGAAGGGAAAGAAAGGTAGACGGCGCTGACAAATAACCCTTCACAGTCAACTGAACAACCTTTCTGAGCAAAGGAAAGAGCAAAAAGCAAAATCAGACATATGGGCCTTTAAGGGATCAATTTGCCTCTCTCCACACCAAGTAACAAAACGTTGCCCATGTGTTGGAATAGACAAGTCTTGGTGGAGTGTTGCCTAGCCGATATGCTAACATCCACCACTTCTGGAGGGAAAGAAGAGAGACTCAGATTGCCACGTTCAATCTCCAGGCATTTAGGTGCAGGCTCCGGAGGTGGGGGTGTAGAACCTGCCCATGCGACTGCAAGAGGTCCACCCTGTAAGGGAGACTGAGCAGCAGGCACAGTGAGCTTGAGAAGGTCTGTGTACCACACCCTTGGCCAATCTGGGCTATTAAAAATGACTTGAGCCTGATCTTGGCAAATCTTCCTTAGAACTTGAGGAACCAAAGGTATTGGGGGGGGGGGGGGGAGGGGGAGAAGACGTGTAAAGCAACTTGTTGCACGAAGACATCTGACACACGTTCCCCAACACCCTCTGCACCAGATACTGGAGGCTGCAGAACGACTGGCGGTGTGCGTTCTTCTGAATGGCAAACAGATCTATCTGTGGAAACCCCCAAATCCAGAAGATGTGAAGAACCAGGTCTGGATGGAGACGCCACTCATGATCGGCCGAGAAATGCAGAGAGACCGTCCGCAAATATGTAGAGAACTTTGGCCAGATGGTTTGCTAGTATGCAAATCCGATGGTCCTGTGCCCAGGTAGCTAATGTAGCCACCAGAAAAGTTGTTACCGAAGGTAAGTAACTCGCTCTTCTGATGGATACAACTACCTGTGGATTCCTCACCTAATGAATAGAGTCCCAAAGCAGTACCGCACTCGGTGGTGGGTGCCTGAATGGTCAAACCAAGAAATCCTGCAGCACCGTGCAAAATGGCCATCCCTTCTGACCTCAGAGTCCAAGCAGTAATGCTTCGCAAAAGTGTGAAGGGATGACCAAGTTGCGGCCTTGCAGATGTCAACCACAGGAACACCTCTAGCCAAGGCCGAAGAGGCCGACTTAGCTCTGGTGGAATGAGCTCTTACTCTTTAGTAAGGAAAGAACCTCCTGATGGTATAACACATTTTAATGCAAAGAACAACCCACCTGGAGAGTGTTCTCTTGTGGACTGCCTTTCCTCTCCTCTTTCCCACGTACCTGATGAAGAGCTGATCCTCAAGCCTGAAATCCTTCGTTCTATCCATTTAAAAGCTTAGCGCCCTCCTTGGATCTAAGCGGTGAAGTCTCTCTTCTTCCTTTGAAGGATGAGGCGGAGGATAAAACATGGAAAGAGTAATCGTTTGGGCCATATGAAAGGGTGAAACAACCTTCGGTAGGAAAGCAGCCTTGGTCCTCAACACCACCTTATCCCCATAAAAAGATGTATAAGGGGGCTTCACAGATAGAGCTTGCAACTCACTTACTCTCCTTGCAGAAGTAATTGCAACCAGAAAAACCGTCTTTAGGACCAATAATCTTATGGGGCAAGAGTACATAGGCTCAAAAGGGGACCCCATAAGGAAAGTTAGAACCAAGTTTAAATCCCATTGAGGCATAACGAAAGGAGTAGGAGGGAATTTATTAACAAGACCTTTCAAGAATCTAAGTACTATAGGGGATTTGAACAAAGAAGGCTGGTCTGGAAGACAAAAAAAGGCTGAAAGGGCAGACAAGTATCCCTTAACCGTAGCCACTGCACAACCCCTCTGTGCTAGAGACAATGCAAAAGATAAAACATCTGACAAGTGAGCACGTAAGGGATCAATCTGCCTCTCTCCACACCAAACCACAAATTTAGACCACCTATTAGCGTAGATAGATTTAGTGGAGTGTCGCGTGGCCGCTAAGATAACATCCACTACATCAGGCGGGAGAGAGAAAGAACTCAGGTTGCCCCGTTCAATCTCCAGGCATGAAGGTGCAGGCTCTGGAGGTGGGGGTGTAAAACCTGCCCCTGCGACTGCGAGAGGAGGTCTGCCCTGAGAGGGAGACGGAGCGGAGGACACAGTGAGAGTTGGAGAAGGTCCGTGTACCATACCCTCCTCGGCCAATCCGGAGCTATTAAGAGGACTTGGACTCTGTCTTGGCAAATTTTCCTCAATACTCGAGGAATCAAGGGTATTGGGGGGGGGGGACACGCGTAAAGCAACTGTTCGCACCAGGTCATCTGAAACGCGTCCCCCAATGCTCCTTGTCCCGGATACTGGAGGCTGCAGAATAACGGGCAGTGCGAGTTCTCCCGAGTGGCAAACAGATCTATCCGAGGAAACCCCCACATCTGGAAGATTAGACGGACTTGATCTGGATGGAGACGCCACTCGTGATAGGCTGAGAAATGGCGACTGAGACTGTCGGCGCGTACGTTCAAGACCCCGGCCAGATGATTTGCTACCAAGCAAATCTGATGGTCCTTTGCCCAGGACCATAGCCAAAGAGCTTCTCTGCAGAGAAGGTACGACCCTACCCCTCCCTGTTTGTTTATATACCACATCGCGGTAGTATTGTCCGTCAGGACCTGAACCGACGGACCGCAAAGGGATGGGAGGAAGGCCTTGAGAGCCACACG
Organism: Pleurodeles waltl; assembly: GCF_031143425.1. Classification (NCBI taxonomy): domain Eukaryota; kingdom Metazoa; phylum Chordata; class Amphibia; order Caudata; family Salamandridae; genus Pleurodeles; species Pleurodeles waltl. The sequence goes on from NC_090451.1 coordinate 537,253,715, forward strand.
TACAGCCCATAACTCCAACAGATTTATATGAAACATCTGTTCTACTGGAGACCAAAGACCTTTGATCTCCAGGTCCCCCAGATGAGCTCCCCACCCTAGAGTGGAAACATCCGTTATTACCGTGGCCACAGGCGGAGCTTGCGAGAACGGCCTTCCTCGGGAAAGATTGCTGTCCGCAATCCACCATTTTGAGATCTCCTTTGTGTTGAGACCACTGCCTTCGGAGGCACCACTGAAGAGCCCTAATGTGCCAGCGAGCATGCATGACCAACAGTATGCAAGAAGCAAACAGACCGAGCAGACGTAGGACCTTGAGGACCGGAATAACCGCTCCAATTCGAAACATTGGAACCAACGCCTGAATGTCCTGAATCCACTGAGGCGGAGGAAAGGCTCGATTCAATGTTGTATCCAGTACTGCCCCTATGAACAGGAGGCGCTGTGAGGGCTCTAGGTGATATTTGGGCACGTTCACCAAAAAACCCAGGTCGAACAACAACTGAGTGGTCGACTGAAGGTGATGCAACACGAGCTCCGGAGACTTGGCTTTGATCAACCAGTCGTCCAGATAAGGAAATACTGCTATCCCCTTCCTTCTGAGCTCCGCTGCAACCACCGACAACACCTTCGTGAAGACTCGAGGTGCTGAAGTAAGACCAAACGGGAGGACCGCAAACTGATAGTGCTGCGACCCCACCACAAACCGGAGATACTTCCTGTGCGACTTGAGAATCGGGATATGAAAGTAAGCATCCTGCAAGTCGACAGAAACCATCCAATCTCCATTGCTCAGCGCCAAAAGCACCTGAGCTAGGGTCAGCATCTTGAACATTTCCTGTTTGAGGAACCAATTCAAGATCTTCAGGTCCAGGATTGGCCTCAACCGACCATCCTTCTTGGGAATCAGAAAGTATCTCGAGTAACAACCTTGACCCCTTTCCTGCTCTGGAACCAACTCCACTGCACCTTTTGAAAGGAGGACTTGAACCTCCTGTTCTAACAGGAGGTGTTCTTCTGAGCAATAAGATGGGCGGGGCGGAAACACCCGAAAGGGTAGGGTATAGCCTTTTCTCACAATGCTGGTAACCCAGGAGTCTGATGTTATGACCTCCCACTTGTGGAGAAAATTCAGTAACCTCCCCCCTACAGGAGTGGAGTGAGAAGGAATTGGCGGAAGGCTAAGGCTGCTTCCCATGCTGCACCCCTCCAGAGGATGAGGAAGAGGCAGAGTGCTGCTGAGTGGCTCCCCTGGTAGGGACCCTACCCCTCCCTCTGAAAGATCTATAGGAGAGAGCAGAGGTGGGTTGCTGGAATTGTCCTCGAAAGGAGGAGGAGGAACCACGACCAAATCCTCGAAACCTCCTAAAAAAATCTGGAGGAAGTTGAAGAAGGGGCTTGCAAGCCCAACGACTTGGCAGTGGCCCTACTCTCCTTAAACCTTTCTAAGGCCGAATCCGCCTTGGCGCAAAAAAGCTTGTCCCCATCAAAAGGAAGGTCTAATAGGGTTGATTGCACATCAGAGGAAAATCCAGAGCTACGAAGCCAGGCCTGCCTCCTCGTAGCCACAGCAGTGCCCATTGCTCTAGCAACCGACTCAGATGTATCCAACCCAGATTGAATAACCTGGGTTGCAGCTGCCTGAGCATCAGAGCCAAGGCTCAATAATTCCTGAGGAACCTCTTTGTGCGTCAATTTAATCTTGTCCATCAGGGCGTAAATGTATCTCCCTAAGATGCATGTAGCATTGGTGGACTTCAACGCTATGCTACACGATGAGAAAACCTTCTTGGATGACATGTCCATCTTCTTAGAGTCTCTATCCGAGGGTACAGTTGGAAAGGACCCAGGAGCAGATCGAGCGGAGCACAAAGCCTGGACCACCAGACTTTCAGGTGTTGGATGCCTGGAAAGAAAGCCTGGGTCAGCCGGTGCAACCCGATACCTCCGAGACACAGATCTATTGACGGCCAAAGACGACACCGGCTTCTTCCAGACTTCCATAATGGGGTCCAGTACTGCTTCATTGAAAGGCAAAAGTGGCTCTGCAGATGTAGAGGCAGAGTGCAACACTTCCGTCAAGATGTTCTGCTTGGCCTCAGTCACTGGCAAAGGGAGGTCCAGAAAGTCAGCCGCCTTTCTAATGACAGAATGAAAAGAGGCTGCCTACTCTGTGTAGTCCCCAGGTGATGACAAGTCCCATTCAGGGGAGGTGTCTAGACCACTAGCAGTGTCAAGTCCATGGAGACCCTCACGAGAGTCCTCAATCTCTCCTTCCTCCAAAGTTTGACTCCTGTATTCCTGTTCTTCCAGGAGGCGAAGAGCAAGCCTCCTCGAATGAAGCCTCTCCTCTAACCTCAGCGTTGACATGGCGTCAGCGGACATCGAAGATGGACGCCGATCCTTGGATACGTCAGACGCCGGGTCTAAAGGCACCATGGTTTTCTTCGGCGCCGAACATGGAGCCGGACGGAGTGAAGACTGTCCCTGAGTCGGAGGAGGTCTAGTCAGCGTTGCTGGCTGAGACGTCGAAGCCACAGGAGCCGAACCCACGTTTCCCAGGGGAAGAAAGCACATAAAGGGTGCCGGTCGAAGTGGAGCCGAAGCACCCATGTTGAAGGCCAAAGGTCTTGAAGGACCAGCCGGTCCACCACCTGGAGCCATCTGTTGGAAGATGGAAAACATCGCATTCAGAAATGCGGTACTATCAGCTCCAGGTGCCGGGAAAGCCGGGTACTGAGGTGCCTGGTTAGAAGGAGACATCGACACCGGTCTCGACGTGTGTATAGACGGAGAAAAAACCTGAGGCTGCGGAACCTTGAACACTGAAGGAGGATGAACAGATGACATGGGTGAAGTCGGTGAAGCCGGAGAAGGTAACGGCGTCGTCGGCTGGGGAGAGACAGTGGGACTGTCGAGTTGATGGTGACCTCGATCGAGACCTCTCCCTACTCGACCAGCGCCGGGAGTCCCGATGATGCCGATGAGACTTCGGTGACGACGACTTTCGGTGATGTCTCTTCTCCTTTTTCGATTTCGCAAGAAAAAGTTTAGCCTCACGTTCTTTCAGGGCCTTAGGATTCATATGTTGACAAGAATCGCACTTATCAACATCGTGGTCAGAACTAAGACACCACAAACAGTCAGAATGTGGGTCCGTTACCGACTTCTTGCCACCACACCCACGGCAGGGCTTGAATCCTGACTTTCTTTGCGACATTGTAATGTCTCAAAGGGAAAAATAGCCAAAAAACACACTAACTGTCGATACAGCAACAGTAGCTCCCTCGAAGATAACCGTTGCGAATGGCACGGAAAAAAGGGAACGACGTCGGCTAGGACCTCTTATTGCCTGTATGACGTCAGACAGCGTCGCGTGGGCAATTGTGACATCCTCGTCGACGTGCAGAGGCTAGGAAGAAGATTTCCGTCGAATGCTGGCGCAATGGGAGTATTCATTAGGTGAGGAATCCACAGGTAGTTGTATACATCAGAAAGGAAGGGCATAATGTTTCCCCACAATATTCAGCACCCAAGAGTCAGATGCGATTAACTCCATTCGTGGAGAAAACGGGTTAACCTTCCCCCTATGGGAGAAACACAATGTAAAATGGAGAGAAAACTAGGGCATCTTTCCTTAAAGGGCTCCCCCAGGGGAAGAGGATGAATTGGAAGGCGGATGAGTGGCTCCTCGCATCCTAACCCTCCCCCAACCTCTAGAAGACCTGTAGAGAGGGTTGGCAGGCTGCTGAACGCTGAGTTGTGGCCTTGCACAGAAAGGACCACCGGCCAAAACCCCTGAACCTTTGAAAAGAGCTGAGGGGTGTAGAGGATGACGTTTGGAGTCCCAAAGACCTCACAGTAGCCCTGCTGTCTTTAAATCATTCTAAAGCAGTCTGCTTTGGACCCGAACAACTTCTCTCCATCAAAAGGAAGGTCCATAAGAGTGGTCTCAACATCTGTGGAGAAACCAAAAGCACCGAGCCAGGCATGTCTCCTGGCTGCCACTGAAGTGCCCATTGCCCTGGCAACCGAATCAGCCGTGTCCAAGCCAGATTAAATAACTTGCTTGGCTGCCGCTTGACTGTGCAACAGGAGTTTACCAAACTGTCCCTGCACATCCTGAGGCAATCTTGGCACAACACCTCTCACCAAGTCCATCAGGACATGGATAAACCTCCCCAACACACATGTAGCATTGAGACTTCAAGGCCATACTGCACGAGAAGACCTTTTTACCTGTTTGCTCCACACGCTTAGACTCTGAAGGAGTCACAGGGAACGAACCAGGAACAGACCTCGCAGAACAAGAGGCTTGCACCACCAAGCTCTCAGGCATTGGATGCTGTGAAAGAATGCGCAGAGCCCCTGGAAGAACTCTGTACCTCCTAGCCACAGTCCTGGAAACTGCTGGAGCCCACACCAGGCCTCCTCCAAATGAGACAATGGGCTCAACAAGGGCATCATTAAAAGGGAGGAGAGGCTCAGAAGACTTAGCTGATAGATGTAACACCTCCGTTAAAATGTTTGTCTTAGTCTCAGATGTTAGCAAAGGGAGGTCTAAAAACTCAGCAGGCTTTCTTATTACACTGTGGTAAGAAGCTGCCTCCACTGTGAGCTCTCCAGGGGATGAGAAATCCCACTCAGGGGATGTATCCAAGCCACTTGCAGAGTCTAGGCCTTGAAATTCACCCAGACTCTTGCTGATACTCATGCTCCTCCAAGAGCCTCAAAGCCCTTCTCCTCGCCCTCAGTCTAGACTCCAAACGCGGCGTTGACAGAATTAGCAGTCGTCAACGACATCCGCTTCAAAGCCGATGGACGCTCCAGCAGAGGAGACGATGGAGACACTGTGGGTCAAACGGGATCCATCTGGTGCCGGCATAGGAGTGGTCAGCATCATCCTCCAGGGTGGCAATGTTGTAAGGAAATGCCTCCTTGGCATGGTTACCCCCTGACTTTCTGCCTTTGCTGATGCTATGTTTTGAATTGAAAGTGTGCTGAGGCCTGCTAACCAGGCCCCAGCACCAGTGTTCTTTCCCTAAACCTGTACTTTTGTATCCACAATTGGCACACCCTGGCATCCAGATAAGTCCCTTGTAAATGGTACCCCTGGTACCAAGGGCCCTGATGCCAGGGAAGGTCTCTAAGGGCTGCAGCATAGCTTATGCCACCCTGGGGACCCCTCACTCAGCACAGACACACTGCTAGACAGCTTGTGTGTGCTGGTGAGAACAAAACAAGTAAGTCGACATGGCACTCCCCTCAGGGTGCCATGCCAACCTCACACTGACTATGCAGTATAGATAAGTCACCCCTCTAGCAGGCCTTACAGCCCTAAGGCAGGGTGCACTATACCATGGGTGAGGGCACCAGTGCATGAGCACTGTGCCCCTACAGTGTCTAAGCAAAACCTTAGACATTGTAAGTGCAGGGTAGCCATAAGAGTATATGGTCTGGGAGTCTGTTTTACACGAACTCCACAGCACCATAATGCCTACACTGAAAACTGAGAAGTTTGGTATCAAACTTCTCAGCACAATAAATGCTCACTGATGCGTGTACATTTTATTGTAAAATACACCCCAGAGGGCACCTTAGAGGTGCCCCCTGAAACCTTAACCGACTATCTGTGTAGGCTGACTGGTTCCAGCAGCCTGCCACAACCGAGAGAGGTTGCTGGCCCCATGGGGAGAGTGCCTTTGTCACTCTGAGGCCAGTAACAAAGCCTGCACTGGGTGGAGATGCTAACCCCTCCCCCAGGCAGGAGCTGTCACACCTGGCGGTGAGCCTCAAAGGCTCACCCCTTTGTGCCAGCACTGCAGGACACTCCAGCTAGTGGAGTTGCCCGCCCCCTCCGGCCACGGCCCCCACTTTTGGCGGCAAGGCCGGAGAAAATAATGAGAAAAACAAGGAGGAGTCACTGACCGTTCAGGACAGCCCCTAAGGTGTCCTGAGCTGAAGTGACTAACTTTTAGAAATCCTCCATCTTGCAGATGGAGGATTCCCCCAATAGGATTAGGGATGTGACCCCCTCCCCTTGGGAGGAGGCACAAAGAGGGTGTACTCACCCTCAGGGCTAGTAACCATTGGCTACTAACCCCCCAGACCTAAACACGCCCTTAAATTTAGTATTTAAGGGCTTCCCTGAACCTAAGAATTTAGATTCCTGAAACTACAAGAAGAGGACTGCTGAGCTGAAAAACCCCTGCAGAGGAAGAACAGAAGACACCAACTGCTTTGGCCCCAGACTTACCGGCCTGTCTCCTGCCTTCCAAAGAAACCTGCTCCAGCGACGCTTTCCAAGGGACCAGCGACCTCTGAATCCTCTGAGGACTGCCCTGCTTCAAGAAAGACAAGAAACTCCTGAGGACAGCGGCACTGCTCCAAAAGAACTGCAACTTTGTTACAGAGGAGCAGATTTAAAGACCCCTGCAAATCCCCGCAAGAAGCGTGAGACTTGCAACACTGCACCCGGCGACCCCGACTCGACTGGTGGAGAACCAACACCTCAGGGAGGACTCCCCGGCGACTCCGAGACCGTGAGTAACCAAAGTTGTCCCCCCTGAGCCCCCACAGCGACGCCTGCAGAGGGAATCCCGAGGCACCCCTGACCGCGACTGCCTGAACCTAAAGTCCCGACGGCTGGAAAAGACCCTGCACCCGCAGCCCCCAGCACCTGAAGGAACTGAACTTCTGTGCAGGAGTGACCCCCAGGAGGCCCTCTCCCTTGCCCAGGTGGTGGCTACCCCGAGGAGCCCACCCCCTTGCCTCCCTGCACCGCTGAAGAGACCCCTTGGTCTCCCATTGAAATCAACAGAGAACCCGACGCTTGTTTGCACACGGCCGCCCCCGCGCTGCTGAGGCTGTACTTTCTGTGTGGACTTGTGTCCCCCCCGGTGCCCTACAAAACCCCCCTGGTCTGCCCTCCGAAGACGCAGGTACTTACCTGCTGGCAGACTGGAACCGGGGCACCCCCTTCTCTCCATTGAAGCCTATGTGTTTTGGGCACCTCTTTGACCTCTGCACCTGACCGGCCCTGAGCTGCTGGTGTGGTAACTTTGGGGTTGCTCTGAACCCCCAACGGTGGGCTACCTTGGACCCAAAACTGAACCCTGTAGGTAATTTACTTACCTGCTAAAACTAACAATACTTTACCTCCCCCAGGAACTGTGAAAATTGCACTGTGTCCACTTTTAAAACAGCTATTTGTGTTTTACATGGAAAGTATATATGCTACTGTAATTATTCAAAGTTCCTAAAGTACTTACCTGCAATACCTTTCAAATGAGATATTACATGTAGAATTTGAACCTGTGGTTCTTAAAATAAATTAAGAAAATATATTTTTCTATAACAAAACCTATTGGCTGGATTTGTCTCCGAGTGTGTGTTCCTCACTTATTGCCTGTGTGTATGTACAACAAATGCTTAACACTACTCCTTTGATAAGCCTACTGCTCGACCACACTACCACAGAATAGAGCATTAGTATTATCTCTTTTTGCCACTATCTTACCTCTAAGGGGAACCCTTGGACTCTGTGCAGGCTATTCCTTACTTTGAAATAGCACATACAGAGCCAACTTCCTACAAATGTCATCGGCACCTTCACCCGGATAGAAGGGTACAAACTGAGCCTGTTTGTACAGCGACCAGCTAACTCAGCATGAATGCTAATGGACCCGTGGGACCAGCAGGCACACCAGTGGGGACCATAGCTCTGTTAAAAATGCTTAACATAGCATTGAGGAACGCTGATGGATCCACTCCCGGAGCCGGGAAGTCCGGAAACCTCTGCTCCTCCTGAGGCGCCTGAACGGACTCCGGTGCCTCCACACCAGACTCCCGACCGGACACAGGAGAAAACTGAGCCGTAGGGTTCACTGGGGCCTCGGAGATCTCTACCAACGCCACGCCGGATAATCTTGTGGACTCTGAGGCATCACAGTAGGACTGATCTCCCACACCGCATGGTGCCGTCTCGGAGGTGGCCGAGACTGATCCCTGGAAGAACGGTGTCTAGATCAGAGCTGAGTCGCTTCTTATGCGACCCGGAGGACTTATGCGAAGAAATATCCCTCGCCTTTGATCTTCGATGACCCCTTTCGTCCTTCTTAGCTTTCGCCAGGAAGAGCTTAGCCTCTCTATCTCTCTCCTTCAAGGCCTTTGGGTTCATCCGCTGGCAGGATATGCATCCCTCTACATCGTGGTCTGAGCTCAGGCACCATAAGCAACACCGACATGAGACCCCCAGCACTCATAACAAGGCTTAAATCCGATTTTTTTAAGGTGGAGACATTGTAACGCTCAACTACTCCTTGAAACATTAGGTGTACGAGAGGTAGGAAAAAAACCTGTTCGCATCGAAGGCGCGGAAAAAAGGGAACCGACGGCAGCGAGGACTTATTACCACGATGACGTCAAACAGAGTTGCGTGTGGAGCCGTGCAATTGTGACGTCCTCATCAACGTGAGGAGATAGGAAGAAAATTTGTCGAATGCTAGCGCATTGGGAGGATTCATAAGGTGAGGAATCCACAGGTAGTTGTATCCATCAGAAAGAGCATTACCGAAGGTAATTAACTTGTTATAATTTATACACCTAACTGCCAATTCCTACCCTTGACAATCGATCCTGACCCCCTTCCACACCTTAGTGTCAGCCTGTATTCCTGCCTCACTTTGCCCCCAAACAGGATCCTGTCTGCCCGCGAACAGTGTTCCACATCATGGCCGGGGTCAAGCGCTGATAAGCGAAGATGGCCATTTATTGGGAATGGATTGAGTGGGGGGAGGGGGTTCTCGCTCGCAGAGGCACCACCTGACGCTGCAGGGACCTGCTGAAGGCCAATGCCTCCCCCCAGACGCAGAGGTAGATCAACAGTCTGGGGCAGCCTGGAGGTGACTACCAGGTCCCCAAGCCTACATTTTCAGGATTATCTGTGGTGGTGAAGCAGGAAATGGAGGGCGAGGTCCTCTTAGTGGGAGCCAACACAATGGCCAAAGAAACCAAAGACGTCCAAGCAGGGCAAGATGGGTTGATATACCAAATCAATAGAAACTCCCTCCCCATCGACAGCTCGGGAGCTGCCTTGCCCAAAGTTGCAGAATTGTTGGTGGCCATCCAATAATGCAGGACAGCCTTAGAAACTAAAGTAGGGAGAAGTAATCTCTGAAGTTTTCACTCCAGCAGCAGGAACTCTGGAATGTCATGATAGAATGACAGAAGAATAAATATTGGAACTTGAGGACACTGCACACTCATGGAAAAGACCTAACCACCATCAAAACACTAAGGGCCTGCGCTGGAAGGGTGGTGATGGTGAAAACAGAGCATGAAATACATTGACTTCGTAGGCTTTCCATAGAGAGTGGAGGGAACCAACCCCCTAGCTTTTCTGGAGAACTGGATCCCTACAGAGCTCTCAGCACACTTTTTCAACTTTCAGGATCGAGATGTGATACAAAGAGGCACGCCGACTGAATAAGCTGAAATGATTCATCGACCCTCATGCTATTCCCAGACTATTCTTGAGAAGTGCAGAAACAATGTCCCTCCTTTGATGCTGTTAAGGTGAAGCACTGAGCAGTGCAACTTCAATACATGCTCTTCCCTGCCAAATTGAAAGTGATCGTCCACAATAAGGCGCAATTCTTTGGAACACCTGAAGAGGCATGTGATGGATGGAAGAGAAACCTTCCTCAAGACCCACATTGGGGACACCTGAAGAGAGAGAGTTCACACAGGGGCCGAAGCCGTGGACCTCAAAATGTAAATGCAGACCCCGAAGTCTGTGGACGTTGAGACGAGACTCCACTGAAGCCTTCTGGAACTGAACTCTGGGAAAGTCACTCTTCCGAATCCAATGTAAGAAAATCCAGACAAAGGGAATCAAATCCCACACAGGAAAGTGATGAAGGACTAGCTACACAGATCCCTATGAATGAGAAAGATGTCACCTCAGAATGCCATCCCCACCTATACCTGTTTCTACATCTCAAGTGAATGAATGGTGTGAGTGTAGAGAGACAGCCAAGTTAAAGACTGAGGGCCAGATGTAGCAAAGGGTTTTTCCCATTCTGTGTCAATGGGAAAATGTGGTCGTACATACGGTCCTAAGTTCCTTAAGATCCTGGGCCTAGAGTAAATGTTGGAGTGGTGCAGCTGTCACTGACTGCACTGTAGCACAGAGAGTGATTGTATGATACCATAATGCACATGTTTCAGTTTACATAGAGTTTGTGAAGTGGGTGGGCGACAGACCTCTCAGGCTTGGTCTTGGGACATAGGTACAATAGTATGATGTGTGAGTATGTGGTTGGAAGATCGCAGGGAGCTGGGGTAGGGAGGGGTATAGAGTTAGATATTACTTTATTGTATTGGTTGTGGTTCTTAATGTTTGTGTGTTCGAAAGACAGGAGGGTGGTCCATAACTGAACTTCTAATCATTCATACAGGAATAATTGATAGGCAGTAATTTAGACATGACACATACTACTGTCTGACAGGGGAACCTGCTCCGTCTTTACATGGAATGTTAAAGGGTTAGGCAACAAAGCCAAGCCTGGCTGGTAACTATGTTTATTAGACGTCAAAATCCAGATATTGTTCTCCTACAGGAGGGAAACCATTGTCAATTTTGCACGCAGGATTCACCTTTTGCACAAGAGGGGTAGCAATTCTGGTCTGAAAGATACCCACTTTTCATGTATTAAGGTCATGGATAGATCCTAATGGGACTTTTGCTGCGGTCCAGGAGAACAGAAGAGGTCATTCACAGTAATGTGTATGCAACACCACCAGCCCCAGTGCCCCTCCCCCTCCCCATCCCCCCCCCCCCCCCCCCCCCCCCCAAACCCACTGGGGAGCTACAGGACCTTGAGAGGCACAACCTGACACAAAAAGAGTATCACCCATCCATATCTCCCGATATTGAGGCAACTCTAGGTCTGTAACATGAGTTCACGACAGACTAGGCATGCCCCGGCTACCTAGCCACCCAACATCACCTCTATGATGCAGGCGATTAAGCAGGGAAATTGCTGGCATGGCTAGGCTGCTGTGAAGTGGAGGCACAGTGGGTGCAACAAATTGAAGGAAAGTAAGGTAGAATATACACAGTAGACAGTCAGACAGCAGGAGAGTTTGCCCGATTTTATGAGACCCTTTAAAGAGACAGACCTTTGTCAGGACAATAACAAATTGAAGAAAACCTTGCCTAAGTGGACATTGCCATCATATCACCTGCAGATATCCAAGCCTTGGATGAGATTTCAGAGGTATGTGCAGCGGTGTAAGCTGAATTATAGCAAAACCCCATGACCTAACAGCCTTCTGGCAAAGTTCTCTAAACGACAGCTGGACCTTCTGGCACCTTACCTATATAAGCTTCATGTCGTGGCCCTACAAGAAGGAATCATCCTACATGATCAACATTAACTAGCTACTTTGGTAATACATAAAGCCATTGAGAGTAGGAGGGGAAGGCTTTCAATATCTAGATACCTAAACTACACTAGACCAAGAGAAGAATATAAACCTTAATGTTAAAATTACACTGAAACTTCCAAGCAGATTCAGCTCAATGGAGGGCCTTGCCTCATGATACTAGGTAGGGCAGCTATGTTTAAAATGATTACCCTACCGAAATTCTTCTATGCCTTCCAAATACTTATAACATACCATACCAGCAGATATATTTATCAAAATTGAAGATTAACTCCGTAAGTTGTTATGGAATGAGGCACACCCTAGAATAGCCCTCCACACTTTGCATCGAAATGTGTATAATGGAGGCATAGCACTCCCAGATATCAGGGCATATTACTGGGCCTGCCACCAGCTCATATTAAATGAATGGGAATACACAGACAGGAAACACCCCACATATGCACTAGAAAAACCCCAATACCCAAGTACTATCTCCCTTACCTTTATGGGGGACGAGGACACTCCTCTTGGTGACCCAAGCTACAATCCTAGCATGGCATAATGCAAACAGATGTATACGATGGGCCAATAAAATCACTCAGGAAACCCCACTATGGATAGGGTATAGCCTTAAAGAACTTGGGAAGATGAAAGGTTCAAAACATGGGATAGCATAGGTACTTATTTGGTGGGTGACTTGTCCTTATGTCCTTTTTCTTCCCTCCATAATGAATATCAACTCCACAACATTCAATACTTTAAATATATTCAGCCCAGACATGCCTGGGGAAGGGCGAAGTCTATAGCGAAAGACAGCCTGGAATACACACCTTTAGAAGGGAGACATATATAAACACAAAAACCATAAACCTCATACCCGACACCTTAAAGAAATTGAGGCTCACATGGGAGGAGGCCGCCCTAATGTTCCCCAGGGAAGATTACATTAAATAGATATTGTGACTTATCCAGCTCAAAATCCTATACAGAATTTATTGTGATAGGGCATGCCTCCATAAAATGGGAAGAGCAATGTCCTCTGATTGCTTATGTTGCAGGGACAGAGGGGAGACTTATTTCAAACATTATAATCATGCCCGAGCATGTGCTCCTTTTGGAAAATTATCTTGGTTGAACTGGGTAAAGTGGTGGCGGTTCTCAAAAACGATCCCAAGTATACAGTTCTTGGTATCCTTACTGATGTAGGACCTCTCCCAGGCAAAACTACTGTTTTGTAGCCTGGGATTAATGATTGTGAAGTGAGACATAGCCATATATTGGGGAGCCCTAAAATCACCTATCCTGGGGGAATTGAGGAGGGGAATGGACTAGTGCATGGCTTCTGAGTAGGTCATGTACTGAAACAGACGCTGTCCACGCAAATTTGAAAAACAAAATATGGGGTTGCTGGATCAAATATTTTGACTGCTGTACTCCCCCGCCCAACACATATGCTGTTCATTGCTTGCTGGATCAACTGCATAATCTGCTCCTTAGTCAGCCATCTAGAGCAAGATCAATCTACACCTTTACTCTCTATCAAAAGAGAATTTGCAGGAGTGTACCACCTTCTTGAACTTCCGGAGGACTTTGACAGCAAAGACTACTTCTCGCTGGAGAGACCTCAGGAGCTAGTCTGCTACTTGGAGCAGGACTTACACAAGGTCTGAGACTTCTAGCTGTGTTCAGCAATGTAGAGCATTGCAGTCTTGGATCGCACTCGGGTGCATGAGGGAGCACTCAACGCGTAACTGACTCTCGCCCCAAACCTAAGCATCCCGGTGCGTGTCTGAGACAGACATCTGTTTTCTGCAGTCACTGCATGTATGCAAGCCTGTTTTGAGAGGGGACACTGTTCCCTCGCACAATGGAGTACGTTTTAGAGGTCATAGAAAACAGACAAAAGTGGAAGTAAAACTAGAGCTCCAGATCCAAGTTTGAAGGCACAGAAAGGTACTACGGCCAGCACACAGGGTGACAAAAGCGGGATTCGCTCTGTCACTCCAGGGCGGAAAGTAGCTTATGTGCAGCCACACAGTCCCACCTAGCAGGAGCACTGCTATGAAAGGTTTCCAGATCCAGTACTGTGCCTGGAGAATTTTCTTAAGAGACAAATGTGCAGTTAAAAGTGCCTGTCAGAATTTAACATACTGCCCTGGGATTTAGGGATTAAATAGGCAACACTTCAGAAAGCTAGAGGGGTCCATCCACCAGTTCTGATATGAAACAAAGTGAAAAATCTGCACCCAAGCCAGGAACCTGTTGCAGCTACTGCTTCCTCAAATATCGCTGGAGGTACCTCATCTGCTATGCGGTGTGAGGACCCTAAAAGGATGCACAGATTGCAGCTTTAGTCTGACATTAGAATCATCGGCCAAAAATCAACTATCCTGAGGTAAACAGAAGGCCTTCATAAAGTTTGCATCAAGAATCTCACCAATTAAATAGCCTCTCTGAGACTTCTGGATGCTTATGGTAAAGCTCACCACTCCACTGGTTGTGGAGAAGATGTATCTGCTGGTGTTGTAAAGAAGACTCACCTGCTGGCTGCAGTGTCAGGCCTTCAGCCACCAGCCAGCAACGTACAGAAATATATGTATTCACGACATCCACAGCAAAGCTGTCATGACGTTCTGTATCTTCATAAACAAGCATGCGGCTGGCAGTCCAAACAGGATGACTGCAAGCTTTAGGGTCTGTTGTGATCACCAACTAATGAACAGAGGGGAGATGTTTGAAGAGGAAATTGGACAAGAAAGACAACTGGCTGGTGGGGACTAGCTCTTCTGCCACTGCTGATAAAGCATTATTGGGACTGCATAGCCCTAGAATAACCACAGAACTTCCAATACTGTTGGTGGAATTACCGTGTCACTGTGCAGTGGAGGTAAGGTCTAGAGCATAACCCTTAATACAATTTTTCTTTATACATGCCAGGGAGGAGTCTTGCCTTCTCACTGAACGGCCACTCCCTAGGAAAAAGCATGCTCATCAGTGTAGCCTGGACATCCACAGAAAATCCTGTGGAACTCAAAGCAAAGCATGTTTAGTCAGTGGGACAGTGGTACCCACATATCAAGCAATGGTGCCTGTGAAGTTGAAGCAACATTTCAGGATCTATTTTGATGCATCCAGGATATCATTCACCAGACCAGAGAAAAGATTCTTCAAATGATCTAGCATCCTGACAATCATACATTTGCCAGTTCTTATAAAGTCCTGACATACTGGCCTAAAAAGCAGGTTGCATTAGTGATGTGAACAGACAAGTGATCAAATGCAAAAGCCTTGTGTTGCAAGGTGTCCAGCTTTTTGGGAGAGCACTAGGGTGGGTGTTCAGGTATTAGATAGAATATTAAGTCTGAACAACCAGACCATAGTGGTGACTGGTGTGAGGACAAAGTGCATGTCTAGCAGAGTAGGCCTATGGCATCTGGCAATCTGCCTATGGACCCCTGGGCCCAAAAAAGGGTTTCCACCATGCACTAATTACAGGGCTAAGGAAAGTGACTGGAATAAAGGGATTCACAATCTAGGGAGGACTGCAGGATTTCTGTCAAAATCTAGACTTCCTTCCATAGAAGGAAACGTAACCTTTAAGGCCTCCACTGCCTTCCAAAAAACGGTTATAAAAGGAGCCCTCCTTCAAATGCTGGGCCAGAAGAGTAGAAAATGTACCTTTCTGGCCAAATATGTAAATCACTGGCATTTTGTAAGAATAAATAAATGTTGGTATCAGTATTTTAAAGATGGCAGGAGTCACTCTACATGTACCCGGAGTCCCTGCCCTTCATAGCCATGCCATCTGACCCAGAAGTCTCCTCTAAGTAGACCAAACTTTGAGCTTATGGGAGATGCCTTCAAAACGTTTCATCATAAAAATTCTCCTTGACCGTCTCCCTTGTAATGCCATTAATTCTTTCCTGTATCCTCCTTGGGCGGCAATAGTCAGCTTCATTATAGACTTCCCGATCATGACAATCTGGACTGTCTTTAGATTATTCAATGCTGAGGCAGGTGTCTGTGGAGGCAAGGTGTTGGTAAGCATCAGTATCACAGCCACTGCTGTCACCAAGCCCATAGACAAATACCAAGAGTTCACTACTACACATTATGCAGACAAAATATTTACAGTATGAAAAGGATTCCTTTTATCCCTATGAAACAGTTATTGTGATACATGAAATTAGAGCTCTGCCATTTGTACCTCTACAACTTGGTTATCTGGGCTTGATAGACCCCCAAGGCTACTGTACTGTGTGTAATAAAATGAAATAAAATATTCTCCTATGTCAACTGTATGCAGCAGTCCGATGTGATTGATCAAAACCAACTTAAGCGCAATGTGGACCATAAGGATTCAAAACAGCCCTTGCTCAATGCAGATCAAGTAATAAGGTGACAGGCCATTAGGTTGTCACAAATGGCACCTCTAGAGCATCAAGGAGGAGGAATTACTGCAGGGAGTTTAGACTAAATCTTGAGAAGGTGCTAAACAGTGGTTGAAATGGTAAATCTGTGGGTCTTTTGCACTAGGCAGATTTGCGAGAAGACCACTTTTAAAGATTAATGGCAACTTGCTAACATGGCTCCAAAGCAATTTTGTAGTTTTTAAAAACATAAAAGGGATCATTTAGAGTGTATCAGACTTGTGGTAATAGTAAGATTATGCAAATAATTGAGACGTTATTGTAAATTAATCTTTAAAATTAGTAATATGATGAAAATACTTTTACAGTTTTAAAATGGATTCTAGTTTCTGCTTCCTCTGGACTGAAAAGGATTTCCTTCATTTCTAAAGTCATTACACATTTGAACTATAATTAGTGAAATCATGTTGTAGGCTGTCAGCTACACACATACCACATTTTTTTTAATACTTTGCCCGCCTCTATATAAAGGCCTCTGTTTTCGGGATGAATCTGTTGTACAGCAGATGTTCAACGTAAGTAAATGAAATTAGGGCCTCTTCTCAATGCTACAACTGTAAATGTTTGTCAATAAATGTTTAACTGCCAATGTACCAATAGGCTCTTAATATGCTCATAATCGAAATCAGTTAGACTCTGGTCTACCTAAAGGATTTTGCAATGAAATACAAATGAAAGTTTTAATTGACACAGAATATAAATCCACTCAAAAGATTAACTTTTCAGATCAACCTCAGGAAGACAAAGCATGAAGCAGTACCTTCTCGCCAGGGTGAATGCTGCCACACCGCAGTTTATTGATGTCATTCTTGCAGTCGTTCATAAAGCCACATATCAGACGATAGTCACTGTAAATGATGGCAGTCATCTTGGTGATATACTGATGGCACTGGTACTCTGTGATATTCACTCGATGGTCAACCAAGCAGGATACCAAGTAGCCCTTTCCAGGTGGCTCATTTGCACATTCTTTAATCTGTTGAAAGGTGGACATTTTTCTGAACTTTTTTTGCTTGCATGAGGTAAAGACTAGTTTTACAATTTAGTAAATTTGTTTGGTGGGTGTGGGCAATTTTCTGTGGCACACCCTACAATCACACACATAAGTACAACTCATTTTTACTAAAGTGAATAATGGGAAAACTAGGTCTCAAAAAAGCTGCACTCCAGGAATCACAGCTTCTCTTTTATGTAGCTTCTAGAAGGCATTGCAAAAGAATGCAGCAAAAGCATTAGGTTACTTACCCTGTAGGTATCTGTTTGTCGGCATGTAGTAGTGTAGATTCAAATGCTCTGCATGCTCCTGCCTCCTTGTGTTGGGTCTAGAGCGTTCCAAGTAATGAAATAGAGTGACTCCTCCTCTTGGTGATATAGCATATGGGCATCAACTCCTTTGTTAGACTGGTTTGTTAGACTGTTTTCCAGCAGAAAAGGAGTGTAAGGTAGGAAAGTATAGAGAAAGAGGTCAATGCAGAAAGTAAATACATATGTACTGATCTATACAAGAATAACATAAGTGCAACGGGCACGGGCGTCGGGGGGGGGTTGGTTTTTCAGGCGCATGTGAATCTACAGCACTACATGCCACAAACAGAGGGGCTTACATGGTAACATAATCCGTTCAATGGCATGTGTGGCTGTAGATACACATGCTCTGTATAGAACAAGGCAGTCCCTTCATAAAAGCAGTGACTAGCCTGTAGGAGTTGCAGTCGACTGGAAAAGTAAAAGTAGCACAGCTTGAGCTACATTTGATTGTTGGCGTGCTAGAACATTAACAGTAGTGTTTTGTGAAAGTGCGTGGAGTGGACCATGTAGCTGTCTTACAAATGTCAGCTATAAGAATGTTTCCGAGAAAATCCACAGTTGCACCCTTTTTCTTGGTAGTGTGTGCTCTAGGGGTAACAGGTAACTGGCTCTTGGACTTCACATAACAAGTTTGTATACACTTAACTATTCATCTGGCTATGCCCGATTTGGATATTGGTGAGGTGGTGAAAAACCAACAAAGAGTTGCTTTGTTTTCCTGAATTCTTCAGTCCTGTCAATATAGAACATGAGTGCTCTTTTGACACTGAGTGTGAAGGGCTCTTTCTGCAAAAGAGTCTGGTTTAGGGAAAAAGAATAGTAGTTCAATAGACTGGTTAATGTGAAACTGCGAAACCACTTTAGGGAGAAATTTAAGGTTAGTGTGAAGGACTTCTTTATTACCACTGAAGTGGACATGAATGAAGTGGCTCAAATGGGAGACCCCATGAGTCTGGTGAGCACAATGTTAAGATTCCACAACTATGCAGGAGCTACCCTAGGTGGAATTACATGTTTGAGACCTTCTATGAAAGGTTTAATAACCAAGATTCTGAACAAGGAAATATGTTGTCTGTTCTGTAGAAATGCAGCTATAGTGGCGATATGTAGTCAAATGGAAGTGTAGGCTACATTTGCTTATTGTAAGTGGAGCAAAAAACAAGAGAACTCTTGAACTGTAGCGTTCATGGGATCAATATTTTTAGGTTGGCAGTAGCAAACAAAACGTTTCCATTGTGCAGCATAGCAGACTTTAGTAGTGGATCTACAGGCTTCTTTGAGAAAGTCCATAAATTTGTTAAAAGCCCAAGTACTCAAACTCTATGACCTCAGGAACCATATCGCAAGGTTGAGTGATTTGGGGTCTGGAAGTTTGATTAGTCCTTGACCGAGTGAGAAGATAGGCCTGTTGGGCAGCTTCTCTTGAGGGACAACAGAGATCCAGGAGGGTGGTGAACCATGGCAAATTTCCCTGATCAATTCATCCATACAGCATTACCCTTGAGTAAAGGGTTTGGAAACTGAGGCGAAACTCCTGCATTTTGCATTTTCTGCTGTGTTGAAAAGGTCTACGTGAGGAGTTACACACTTTGCAAAGTATGACTGAAGGACTTCCCACTAGTGATCGTGTTGCTGCATCCTTCTGAGCATGTCTGCAAAGTCGTTTTCTGTCCCTGGCAGTTACTCTGCACCAGGTGAAGGTGATGAAGGGCCCACTTCCATATGGTCTGAAAGGGCTGTGAGAGTTGAGAAGATTGTCTCCCCACCACGTTTCTGTAATTTATACGTAGCTGTCATGTTGTCTGTGTGGACTAAGACAACCTTGTGAGACAGATGAGGAAGGAATACTTTCACAGGGCTAGAAATACTGCTTGAAGCTTGAGGTAACTGATGTGTGGGGACTGGAGATCGGGATCCCATGGACCCTGTACTGTGAGGTCTTCAAGCTGAGCACCCCAACCTGTGAGTGATGAGTCTGGTTAATGTGACATGAGGCACAGGGTCTATAAAAGGCTGCCCCTTCAAGAGGTTATTGGTGTTCCACCACTGAATAGAACGGGGAGTCTGGCGGTCTAACACTAGACCTTCCAGGTAGCCAGGTGACTGAGACCATTGGCGAGACAAACACTATTGTAGAGGATGACTGTGTAGTCTGGCATGTGGAACGATAGCAATGCAAGAGGCCATCATCCCCAACAGACACACAATGGTCCTGCCTGTGTAAGTATGGTTCTCCTGAAACTGGGAAAGGAGGGTCAAAAAATTCTGGACACAAGCAGGTTTTGGTATGCCAACACTAGCTCTGCATTCAAAATGGCCCCTAACTAAGGTTGCACCTGTAGAGGCTGAAGGTGAGATTTGGAACACCGGTTTTAGAGGAGTCTGGGGAAGGTGGAGGTAGTCTGCTTGGCAGTGGAGGGGGGTCTGCGGGTGGCAGTGCTCTTTCCCCCTCCCTCTGTTAGTACCTCTATAAGAGCCTCTGTAAAAACCTATAGTGTGAGTGGATTGAGACTGCCTAGGATGGGAGGTAGACTCAGAGGTGAAGGATTTGTATGAGCCTCTGAACCCAGGGCGACGAAAAATGCATCTGTGTAGGGGACTGAATGTATTTAACAGTGTTCATGCTTTCTTAAAATAAATTTTAAAAAAATAAATAAAATAAAAAAACGTGTTACCACCTGGGGTCCAAATAGGTGCTCCTTATCAAAGGGCATACTGAGGACTGCCTGCTGTACCTCAGGTTTAAAGCTGGAGCCAAGCATGCCTCAGGAGAAGAACACAAGTGTTAATGCCGCAAGCTTCTGTGTCTGCAGCATCCAGGGTACACCTAATGGAATTACTAGAGATGACCTGCCCCTCTGACTATTCGCCGACCCCTTTTACTCGCCTCATCAGGTAGGATTTGGAGGAGCTCCTCCATTTCCTCCTAATGAACCCAGGCGAACCAGGCTCGTAAGGCTTGGGAGTTGGACACACCAACAATATGCAGGATGTGCCACAACTCTTGCCTGCAGCAGCAATATTTCCTACTCTCATTCTCAAGGGGAGAAGAGTCCACAGTGGCCTGACTATTCACCCACTTACGATTTGTTAGTATGGTGGAACTTGAGACCTGATATAAAATGGGTCAGATGGGATTGCCTTGTACTTTTTATCCACACCTGGTGTTATAACCCTAGTCCGGACAGGCTCCTTAGAAAATATTGCCTGCATGGCGAAGCAAGCCTGGGAGCATGGGGAGATATTGTATGTCCCAATGAGTGGAAGTTAGTGCAGCAAACAGGAAGTCCTGCTCAATGGGGTCCTTATGCAGCTCCACGTTGTGGAACGCAACTGCCCTAGCTACTACCTGTAGTAAGAGGTATGTCCTCAGGAGAAGAGGGGCATGCAAGGTAGAGGTCAGGGTCATTAAAGGAAATAGGGTCAGGGTAACTGCGCCCCAAGGGTTTGTATCATCCAGAGCCCCACCTAAACCCCCCAGTGGAAAGCAAAGGAGAACCATGAGGTGTGTAATCCCCTAGTAAGGGTGAAGTGGGGGAATGGGGAAGGGAAGGGGCATTGGTGAAGATGGAGGAAGTGGAGAAGGTCCACGTGGTGGGCTGGCAGGTTTGTCATTGGTCCTCCTTTTAGCAAGGGCAGGAACGTCCAAAGCCTCCTTGAAGGTTTTCTCTCTTGGGGAGCGGAAGAGTGGCAATAACCGTACTGTATTTGGAGGCAGCGCTGACAAACGTCCATAGTTTCCAAAATTGGCTCGATCAGAGAAAGGGTGGTGGAAGACTGGCCAGAGACTAGTTGGAGGATTTCAGTTCCAAAGATCTTGCCGCCGAAGATTTGTCATGTGGTTTGGTCGACAATGTAGTGGAGGCTGAAAACTGCCAACTCGGTCCAGAGGCTCAGATAAAAACAGGAACGATCTCTTGGTCTGAGAAAATGGAGGTCAATGCCAAGGACGCAGGGTTTTGGTGCAGAACCAGAGGGCGGGGCATTCAAAGCAGACTTTCAGTACCAATCATGGCCTGGTAGTAGTGGAGGGCAGACAAAAGTCTTTTTTAAAGTCTTATGGTGGGCAGCAGGGGCCACGGTACTCACGCACTGGGCAGAAGTAATTTTGTGGCTTTTTATGTCAGGCTGGATGTCAGAGTCAAAGGTATCCTGAAGAGAGGGCCTCCTCCTAATCCTTCTCCTGTGCAGGTTCCTCTCTGGAGAGGTCTGGGTGTCATCCAGTGTCTTTTGGGCCATCTCCAGCCGATGAGTCCCAAGTAGTTTTCTTGGAGCAGAAGGACTTACAAGCATTGCAGTCAGCCTGATGATGATCCGGGTGGAGAGGCAGAGGTTGCACACAAGATGCTGGTCAGTGTGCGGAAATGTGGAGTCTGTTCCATCAGGAAAGCATTTCTGTTGCTGCCATGTGGAAGGAAGGCCCAAGGGAGGCTCTAGCAACCCGTAAAGCAGTCGGTGCCTGACCCAACAAAGACAGCAATAAAATGCGAAAGCGTGAACGAGGACACCGTCAAAATAAAGAAAGGTTGAAAGAAAACTGAGCCAAATTGAATCTATTGACTGAGCGAAGACATGTCCGAACCTGATGACAGAGAGAAAACAAAGGAGTCGGCGCCCTGGTGCAATAATTCCTAGAGGGGTCACTCGATCTTGTGACTTGGAACACTTCTTCGAAGAAAAACATGCACCACTCTGGGCTCAACACTAGATGGCAGGAGTATGCAGAGCATGTGTATCTACAGACACACATGCCATCGAACACCCAGCTCTCATTCTCAACACAGGAGTAACTTCATGGAAACTAGACAGTCTTAAAACCACCACAAAGAATTGGAGCCTCTGGAAAAATTTCAGAAGACCAAGGTCATCAAAACCCCAGCAACCTTCACAAAGGGCTACTATATTACACACTTTGCAAACCAGCATCTGCCTCACCAAAAGCTGAAAACATCCAATGCGATAGCACAGGGAGCATTTCATTCTGAAGCAACAGCATACTTGAGAATATCACCCACAGAGTTCCAAACTAATGACAAACCATATGTCCACAAAATGCCTGCTTCACACTCCACAGCCACATGCAAATATATTGATCAAGTTTTATGGAACTGCTCACCTCTGTGATGGTAGACTTGCAGACCTCACGTGCCACAGACTCAAATTTTGGATCAGTTGTAAGGTTTAGCTTGTAGTTCCATAATAACTAGTAAAGCAAACAAAGATGTTTTAGCAACCATTCACTCCAATGGGTGAACAAAAACCCCATAGGTAGATTCATATTTACATTACATACGAAAAAGGCATGACATTTCTTTGAGTTGATGCCATTCTTAAATGTAGTTGTATATGGTTTCAGAATGCACAGATTTTCCATTGTTTATCCATAAGGAAAACCTCCCCGAGGCATATCATACCAACATTACTTTTTACACAGACATACTTCAATGTATAAACCTTATAAGTGATATACAAGATAATTTATTTGAAATTTCCAATACTCTGAACCGGTCTTTAAAAACCAGTAGTCCATATCAGAACAATGGAATTCTTTTAAGTTTTGTAAGCAGTTATAGTATCCTTACCTTCTGCAAGAGGTAGAAGTAGAGCTAAGGAATTATCCATTATGTGGATATTCCTTCCAGTTAAAGCAAAACTTTGTATGTATTAATACTTTAATGCGCCTCTTACCAAGGGCCACGCATAAGATTTACAACTTGAATGATTTTGTTCTCATTTCTGGAGTAATAATGGTTGCCATCTAAACAGTATAAATTGCTATAAATGTATTTAGAGCACAATACCATGAGTACTAACTACTTTGCAGGCATCCATGCACTTAGAAATTAGTGTTGGTATAATCAATCCATTAGGGAACTTCCTTTTAGACTATTTATATGCCCAAGTTCCAAGTGGATTATACAGTGTTATCCCTTTTCAGGTACTAGATTTTCAATTGCAATGGCCTTCAGACACTTCAGAAAAATTGCTGGAAACGAAGACTTCCGCTTCAGTCAAAACATCTGGTTTCCCTACATAATGCAACTTTAACCTCAGTGGCGCAATGAAACTAGAGCCCCCGCAAAGCATATGGAGGACCTCCTCCCACCTCTCCCATCCCCCCTACTTCCCCCCCCCCAACCACCCAACCCCCACATGACCAGCAGGAGCTGCGGGGTTAATGTTACACCATTGAGTTACCTCCCAACCAGAATAGGACACATGCACGACATGAATGACTGTCAAAGAAAAGGTATTTTTGGGAGGCCAGTCTTGTGGCTGGATGCGGACATACTAAAGTGGCAGAGGCGTATCTAATTGGTGAATGGGGAAGGAAGATAACCTGAGTAAGTGTTTCACAAAAGAAAGAAATCCATGTATTCTTAACTTTGTCATTCTAAGTGAGTTTGTTATGACCAGACAAACAGTCAGACTTTTCATTTTAGGGGGCGGTAATACTGAAATGTGTGTCATAACGTTCGTCTCCTCACTTAATGACCCTAGAGATAATAAAAACGTAATACCCCTCAGCATTAAGACAAAGCCAAACAAAGTATTTGCAATGCAATAGGTCTCGCATTTACTTTAGTTGGAGCCATTGTAAATTTATAATTGGAATTTTCTCTAGTGCATTTTTACAACTCTGTATGTTATTTGGGCTGCCAGATCAAGACCCTTTTTCAAGTACTTTCTATTTTTGAGGGCCGGTCAGGCTCAAGCTAGGGTAGCTCTAATGTTTTTTTGGCTGGAGATTTTAATGCTAAACTGCACCATTTCTACCTGCATTTTTCCTTTTCTACCAGTGGACTTTGCCATGGCCCATGAGGGCCCGGAGGACGAAGGAAGGCTGCTGATCAACATGCTTGGGCAAGATGGCCTCTGCAATCTCGTTGAGTTGGCGGGGGATTCTCTCAGTAGCCTCCCCACCTTTGTAGAGTGGGCAAGGGGACTAAAATTAATTATATATTTACTTCTAAATCCCTTTGTCACCTTTTAACAGGAGCAGGGGGGGGGGGGGGGGGTGTTACATAGTACGCGACCATAACACAACTGAAGTGAGGTTGGTTATGCAAACTGCTGCTCCTCCCTATCTGGAACCACCAGTGTGACAGGATTGTTCCCAAAAGATAAGGGACGCTGGCTGCAATAAAGTCCCGATCCTCAAGCTGCAAAAGAATTTAATAAAGACAAGCCTGGCTATGATTTTAGATTCCTTGCTATCGTACTAAGCCCCAGCTGAGGCAGTTCTGACCAATTTCCAGATCTTAAACTCTACTATCAGATCCATTATGTTTGACCTGGCTGGGCCCTCTAGAACCTCTGTAGCAGGATGGTTTGACAATCTGTAGACTGGCAAGTAAGCAATTGCATAATGCCCTCAAGATGAAGCCCAGGAACCAACAACTTCTTAAGTCAGCCAGGGCTGCCTACAAAGTAGCAGTGGAAAATAGAAAGCAAGTCCTTAAGGAAGAAATGTGGGAGAAGTTATTGAGCACTTGTCATTTGGGGGACACAAGGGGGTTTGAGTATTATCAATGGGAAGCCAGCCTATCACGTTTCTCCCGGCAGAATAGAGACACCGCCACAAAGTGGGTAGCACATTTCAAGAAGTTGTACTAGCTGGGTGTTAAGGTTCCCTCGACCACAGTCGAGGCATCACCACCATTCCCGCTGGGCACCGATTTTGCAATAGAGGTCAAGCTGGCCATTATGGGTAGCCCTTCTAACAAAGCCCCAGGGCCCGACAGCGTCACTATGGAGCTCTATAATTCTAGACTCTTGTAATGGTGGGGAGCAACCCAATTTTACCACTCCTCCAGATCTAGAAGCTAAAATGTCTGCCAGTTCTCTTATATGGGGGCAGCTATCTGGGAATATCTAAAATGCCAGTCCATTCAACAGGAAGAAAAACGATTTTGAAGAAGGCTTTTGGGCCTGGGTCCCTCAAGCTCCAGCTTCTTCGTACACAACAAACTAGATCTTGACTATGCAGAAGACATTGCGAAAATTGCTTCATTGCTATTATGGATTACTGTTTGGAGTAGAGAGCACACTGCTTTCAATAGAGAGATCATTGAAGACTGCTTTGGCTGTGAGCAAGGTCTCAAAACCCCGTGGTTAAATTATATTAAAGGGATTAGTTCCCAAATAGGGCTCTCTGATTTGTACCATAGCCCACAGCAGGTAACCAGGAGTGACAGAATGTTAGTGAAGGAGCAATTTCTTCAGCAGGCCAGAGAACGTAGAGATTGGACAATCCATCTTCGAGACACATTTTACTCCAGAAAACTACAGACAGCGCAGAAGCGTATATCGCCTTTGTCAGAAATTCGTGGGACAGATTGCTTCTTACCAGATTTAGGTTTGGCATCATGAGGATCAATCTTTCCTTTCCCTCACTTGGCCTCTATCAGGTCTTGCCCTTGAGATGGTGCCTTGCTCCAGACTCTTGAGCAAACACCCAGGAGGAGATTTTTAACACCAATCCTTAAAGCGTATGGCTTCATACAATTTAGACCTGCCTTTCTTTATCTTCAGCTGCTAAATGACCACACTGGGGCTTGGCCAGTATTGTCTTTTCTGTAAAGTGCCCTGTTTTGGAATAAAGTGATGAATTATGGTTTTTAGTATAATGTTCTGCTATTCTATTTTATGTGCTTAGCAATGAAAAATGACTTTTTTTTAGTTACCTATTTAGCAGTCTTCCTATGATGTATAGATTTTAAGAAATGGTTTTAACTGGATTGTGTGTTCTGTTTTTTAAGTGGTCCTATGGTTTTCTATGGTATGGTTTTAACTGCATTATGTGTGTTCTCTTTTTACGTGGTTGTGCTTTTATGATTGAATTATCTTTATTTTGATGATAAATATAATCAATATAACTGGACTTCTTTTGCCACAATAATTGGTCAACCCTGCTGCATATCTTAGTCCTTTCTGCAACAATTCCAGTGGCCTTGCATTTAACTAAAGGGCTAGTAGGCCTTTTTGGAATATTTTTTAAAAAAAATGCCTTTAAAACACAAACTACTCCCAGGTGCAAAACAAAAGTTCCAGCCATAAAAAAGTTTTCAAAACACACTGAATGGGGAGATGGGTTATTTTGGGGACCCCACTGACCTAGTATGAGGACCCAGAGATGGTCTAGACAGAAAGCACGTTGTGGTGATCAAGTTTTGAAGGTAGTCCCATTGTTGTAGGACCACTACAGGCTGAGTTGTGAGCAAAATAGTTTTGTAAAAGAATGCTTGCAAAGCATTATAGGGTAAGTTTCTGAGTGCTGAAAATACTGTAGTATGTTGACTAATGCTCACAACAGCACATAGGACACCACAATAAAAATAGCATTTATAAGAAACATGATCATGTAACCATACAGCTAGCCCCTAGAGGGCATAACCACAAGAAAACAAAATGGCAGAAAGTAATGTGTTGCAAACGTATAGTTAACCACTAGGGGTGTTGTGTGTTGCACATTTTCAGGGATGGCATGCCTACTACAACTTTATTACAAACAAGGCCCTTAAAACACAAACTACTCTAGGCTGCAAAACAAAAGTTCCAGCCGTGAGGGAGTTTAGACACTGAATGGTGAGAGGTGT
Organism: Pleurodeles waltl; assembly: GCF_031143425.1. Taxonomy (NCBI): domain Eukaryota; kingdom Metazoa; phylum Chordata; class Amphibia; order Caudata; family Salamandridae; genus Pleurodeles; species Pleurodeles waltl. The sequence goes on from NC_090451.1 coordinate 537,280,482, forward strand.
TATTTTGGGGTTCCCAGTAACCTAGTTTGGGGACCCAAAGATGGGGGTACACAGAGCACGTTGCCGTGAATGTTTTGGTGGTAGTCCCAATGTCCATGGACCACCACAGGCTGAATGATGGGGAAGAAAATGTTTTGCAAAAGAATGCTCGCAAAGCATTATCGAGCGAGTTTCCCCGAGTGCAGTGAATATTGTAGTATTGGCTCTCCCGATGTGTCGGGGGAGCCGCTTTGAGGATTTCTGTGTTTATCTAACGCATTTATCAATTAGAAGTGTTTTTGAGAAAGCTATGAAGCGGGAAAGGGAGAGCCAAAGGAAATGAGAAAATTAGGTAACATTGTGAACAATGAGTTCCCGCTACTGTTCTGCACTGTTAGCGCCTTAGCCGCCATGGAGCACAAAGGGGAGAGAAAAATATATATAGTTTTCCCACGCTGAAGTAGATCAGCAATCATATAACAGAGTCAGTCTGAAAGGTAGTAACAAAACCGCCCCAAGACAGGACAAATGTAAAGCATTTACCAATGACAACAAGGCATTTTTTGAAAGTCAAGCCCACAAATGACTGAAAGGGATTGGCATGAAATGGGCATTGTTAAGAGCCCACAGAATACTTACAAAAGGTCAAAAAACTATTTCGCTCGACCTAAAAGAGTGTCTCCTTGCAGCCAACAATTAATGCAAAAAATAATAAATACACCTCGAAACATCAAAAACAATGAGCTTATATAAAATATTAAAATTAGCATTAACATAGTGTTTCTATTAAGGCTGAACGGCATGAAGTACAAAGTAAGTTGGGAGTAAAAGACAGTAACTTTGAAACAATTTCCTCAGTAGAAAATGTTTTTAAATAAAACATAACTAGTGGGAAACGCATTTATGGCCTTCCTTGCAAATTCTACAAAGAACTTAATGATATACTGGCTGCATCCCAACTCATTTTCAGGAGATGTATCTAAAACATGTGCTACCACCATCAATGAGAGGCTCTCATCACCTTACACAAACTACTGGAGCCTCCCGACCAACGTGAATACTGCAGGGCCCTCTCCCTCAAAACTTCAACACTAAAATTGCTAATAGGTTAAGCTCTCTCCTCTGAGGTTTGGTTGTCCAGGCGAGGCAGGATCCATTACTGGTAACTCCACAGAACTTGAGCACTTTATTCACCCTCACACCAGTTAGGAAAACAAATAGAAGCATCAATAATATTTGTGGATACTGCTAAAGTGTTCAACTCCCTAGAGTGGGAATATCGAATTGCTATACTCAGGAGACTGTAGGTCTGCTGTGATCCTTTATAGATTAGATCCCCCTCAACTATGCCGTGGTGCAGCAGGGTGTTAAGGGCCTAGCAATGCAATATCTTGTAAAGGGGGTCCATTGTCCCCCCCCCCCTTTGTATTTGCCTTGTTACTTGAACCACTGGCTGATCTGCTCACACACATTAGTCAGAAAGAGCTGCGCGGTTTAAATTATGCAACCTTCTCATATCGTTCTATGCATATGAAGTGACAGTCTTCAGAGCCCTCCCCACAAACAAACCTTGCCCAATTATATGCAAAATTACTGCAAATACTAAACCCCCCAAAAAAATTTGAACTGAGTTTCCATGGTGTGAAGGCTCAATCAAGTACTTGGGAATGTGAATTAGTCTCAACATAAATAAGCTTATATGGGTCTATTAGCACTGCCATTTCCGAAAGAAAATAAAAAGGAGCACAAAAAAAAAAAAAAAAAAAAAAAAAAAAACCACACAAAAACCACACACAACAACTTAAAGTTGAAAACAAAACGTTTTACTAAACTTTTGTAGAACTTTAAATCCCATTTCTGAGGCACTGTTTAGTAAAATGTGTCCCATGCACAGCAGCATTTAATAATTAAAAAAAATTGAGAATCAGCATCAAACCATGATAGGCAACATGAAAACAAATTAGTGGTGGAAAACGGGTACAAAGACACAGAAGGGCACCCTCCTTTCAATGATGCAGAAGGACGACTTTTTTGGGATTCAATAGTGTACAGAAGTAGACCTGGAAACAGTATTTCTAACAAATGTTTGTGGATTTCATTTTCTCCAGAGCAAATATAAACACCTATATTTGCAGATGTGAAACTCTACTGAGCAACTGTTCTATTCTCACCCTGGAAAAAGTTTCCATCATAAGCTAACTGAATAGTTGCTAGTACGTCCAATAAGGTGGCAAGTAGGAATGTAGGAAAGTACCATCTTGCCTGGCATGTTACCCCCATTTTTCACTGTATATATGTTGTTTTAGTTGTATGTGTCACTGGGACCCTGGTAACCCAGGGCCCCAGTGCTCATAAGTGTGCCTGAATGTGTTACCTGTGTAGTGACTAACTGTCTCACTGAGGCTCTGCTAATCAGAACCTCAGAGGTTATGCTCTCTCATTTCTTTCCAAATTGTCACTAACAGGCTAGTGACCATTTTTACCAATTTACATTGGCTTACTGGAACACCCTTATAATTCCCTAGTATATGGTACTGAGGTACCCAGGGTATTGGGGTTCCAGGAGATCCCTATGGGCTGCAGCATTTCTTTTGCCACCCATAGGGAGCTCTGACAATTCTTACACAGGCCTGCCACTGCAGCCTGAGTGAAATAACGTCCACGTTATTTCACAGCCATTTTACACTGCACTTAAGTAACTTATAAGTCACCTATATGTCTAACCTTTACCTGGTAAAGGTTAGGTGCAAAGTTACTTAGTGTGTGGGCACCCTGGCACTAGCCAAGGTGCCCCCACATTGTTCAGAGCCAATTCCCTGAACTTTGTGAGTGCGGGGACACCATTACACGCGTGCACTACATATAGGTCACTACCTATATGTAGCTTCACAATGGTAACTCCGAATATGGCCATGTAACATGTCTATGATCATGGAATTGCCCCCTCTATGCCATCCTGGCATAGTTGGCACAATCCCATGATCCCAGTGGTCTGTAGCACAGACCCTGGTACTGCCAAACTGCCCTTCCTGGGGTTTCACTGCAGCTACTGCTGCCAACCCCTCAGACAGGCATCTGCCCTCCTGGGGTCCAGCCAGGCCTGGCCCAGGATGGCAGAACAAAGAACTTCCTCTGAGAGAGGGTGTGACACCCTCTCCCTTTGGAAAATGGTGTGAAGGCAGGGGAGGAGTAGCCTCCCCCAGCCTCTGGAAATGCTTTGTTGGGCACAGAGGTGCCCAATTCTGTATAAGCCAGTCTACACCGGTTCAGGGGACCCCTTAGCCCTGCTCTGGCGCGAAACTGGACAAAGGAAAGGGGAGTGACCACTCCCCTGACCTGCACCTCCCCTGGGAGGTGTCCAGAGCTCCTCCAGTGTGCTCCAGACCTCTGCCATCTTGGAAACAGAGGTGCTGCTGGCACACTGGACTGCTCTGAGTGGCCAGTGCCACCAGGTGACGTCAGAGACTCCTTGTGATAGGCTCCTTCAGGTGTTAGTAGCCTATCCTCTCTCCTAAGTAGCCAAACCCTCTTTTCTGGCTATTTAGGGTCTCTGTCTCTGGGGAAACTTTAGATAACGAATGCAAGAGCTCATCCGAGTTCCTCTGCATCTCTCTCTTCACCTTCTGATAAGGAATCCACTGCTGACCGCGCTGGAAGCCTGCAAACCTGCAACATAGTAGCAAAGACGACTACTGCAACTCTGTAACGCTGATCCTGCCGCCTTCTTGACTGTTTTCCTGCTTGTGCATGCTGTGGGGGTAGTCTGCCTCCTCTCTGCACCAGAAGCTCCGAAGAAATCTCCCGTGGGTCGACGGAATCTTCCCCCTGCAACCGCAGGCACCAAAAAGCTGCATTACCGGTCCCTTGGGTCTCCTCTCAGCACGACGAGCGAGGTCCCTCGAATCCAGCGACTCTGTCCAAGTGACCCCCACAGTCCAGTGACTCTTCAGTCCAAGTTTGGTGGAGGTAAGTCCTTGCCTCACCTCGCTGGGCTGCATTGCTGGGAACCGCGACTTTTGCAGCTACTCCGGCCCGTGCGCACTTCCGGCGGAAATCCTTTGTGCACAGCCAAGCCTGGGTCCACGGCACTCTAACCTGCATTGCACGACTTTCTAAGTTGGTCTCCGGCGACGTGGGACTCCTTTGTGCAACTTCGGCGAGCACCGTTTCACGCATCCTCGTAGTGCCTGTTTCTGGCACTTCTCCGGGTGCTACCGGCTTCAGAGAGGGCTCCTTGTCTTGCTCGACGTCCCCTCTCTCTGCTGGTCCAATTTGCGACCTCCTGGGCCTCAGCAGCGTCCAAAAACGCTAACCGCACGATTTGCAGCTAGCAAGGCTTGTTGGCGTTCTTTCGGCGGGAAAACACTTCTGCACGACTCTCCACGGCGAGAGGGATCCGTCCACCAAAGGGGAAGTCTCTAGCCCTTTTCGTTCCTGCAGAAACCTCAGCTTCTTCTGTCCAGTAGAAGCTTCTTTGCACCCGCAGCTGGCATTTCCTGGGCATCTGCCCATCTCCGACTTGCTTGTGACTTTTGGACTTGGTCCCCTTGTTCCACAGGTACCCTAGATTGGAAATCCACAGTTGTTGCATTGCTGGTTTGTGTCTTTCCTGCATTATTCCTCTAACACGACTTCTTTGTCCTTAGGGGAACTTTAGTGCACTTTGCACTCACTTTTCAGGGTCTTGGGGAGGGTTATTTTTCTAACTCACTATTTTCTAATAGTCCCAGCGACCCTCTACAAGGTCACATAGGTTTGGGGTCCATTCGTGGTTCGCATTCCACTTTTGGAGTATATGGTTTGTGTTGCCCCTATCCCTATGTTTCCCCATTGCATCCTATTGTAACTATACATTGTTTGCACTCTTTTCTAAGACTATACTGCATATTTTTGCTATTGTGTATATATATCTTGTGTATATTTCCTATCCTCTCACTGAGGGTACACTCTAAGATACTTTGGCATATTGTCATAAAAATAAAGTACCTTTATTTTTAGTATAACTGTGTATTGTGTTTTCTTATGATATTGTGCATATGACACTAAGTGGTACTGTAGTAGCTTCACACGTCTCCTAGTTCAGCCTAAGCTGCTCTGCTAAGCTACCATTATCTATCAGCCTAAGCTGCTAAACACCCTATACACTAATAAGGGATAACTGGGCCTGGTGCAAGGTGCAAGTACCCCTTGGTACTCACTACAAGCCAGTCCAGCCTCCTACAAGGAAGAACAAAATGACAATCTCAGAATAAAACAAGCATTTGCAATGTAATGGGTCTAGTGTTTGCTCGAGTTAGATCTATTAACTCCTAACTGGACTTTACTTGCCACAAATAGAAAATAAAAAGTAAAACAGTTGACATAAGGGAGCCGATTCAAAGTGCCGCCATGAGTGCGAAGAGAGAGACAAAAGGAACAAGACAACCACAGGGGTGTAACAAGGGAAATAAATTAGGAGTGTCACCCTCACACAGGGGGGGGAGAATTCTTCTGTGTTGAACATGTAGGTGGATAATTTGCACCAGTTCTACTTGCACATCCATACCAGGATCCCAAACAATCACTATTCCATGGATGTCATTTATCAAAAGCTTACTCTGGATTGCCAGTTGGCACCTCAACCACTGCCCCTAGAACCGAGGTACCACCTTTTCCAGAGAAACATAATGGGCCCTTGTTTATGTTTTGAGAATATAGAAATGTCCGGGGATGATACTTTAATAATATTTTAGTAAAGTACTCTATTTTTTTTTTAAATGACAATTCTGCTCTTGTTTAGTAATAATTGTGACTGTTTAAATAATTTAACAATACCCTTGAAATTATTTTCTTTTGGAATATTCTGATGTATGTTTTACCTTTCAAATGGAAACAGTAGTGGTTTTGCCACCATCTGTGTCAATGAAACACAATAAGGTGTTTTTATTGAAGGGCCTGCATAAAAAAGTGCGTGTGGCATGTGTGTGTGAGTGTGTGTAAGGAGGCAATCAGCACACACTACTATTTCTTCATATGATTTAAAATTGTGTCTCAAATCTGGAACGTCACAGATTTCGTGCCCCATATTTATCTGCATGGCAATTTCCAAATACGCTGAGGAGATTGTGCGCACAAAGATGTGTGTTAAAGGGAATATCATGCGGTAGAGCCAGTCACAAAAACATTAATCCCAACTGCATGGAAAAACCTCATTAATGAGAAAACCCATATTACATAGTGCAATGGTATTTTTTTTGCATTCCCTTTCGCACTGCACTCATTATGAAGCAGTAAGATTCTTGTTTAATTTCTGTATTTTCCATGCTTTACTCTTCTTCTATTCCTTGGACAGTAAATAAAAGATATGGCATGGAGGCAGTAATGCTGGTACCACCCTAGTGATGATGTTAGAGGTCAAAGGGTTTTTGATGTCACTTCCGCTTCCCCTGGTCTTTTGGTGAATAGGCGTCCTTGTGCACAAGGTAGCGGCACCCAAACACAGATGTACAACATTTTGTAAACACACGTTTAAGAGAGAGGTTAAAAGTAAATGTACTGCAGTGATTAAAAACAAGTATTATTCTCCGGAGTTGTAACCCAGGCTAAACGTTGCCCACACAAGCACCTAGGTCCCTGCATCCAGGACCACGTTAATTGGAAAACTCAGGCAAAAAAAATCGTTTTACATAAATAAGCAGCGCAATTACGCAGCCAGTTAATAGAGTGACAGTGGCCAACGTGTCGCAGTGATATTTTCAAACTGTAACCCGATAGTACTGTTTCCATCCTAATGCCTGGCCTGCACTCCACAGGGCACAGCAAGCTCTTGCTGTTCATTAATGTTAAGACAGACACTCAGTTTTCGACTGATCAGCACAAGTTCCTGCAAAACACACAGGCCACTGAACGTGAAACCCCGCTAATGTAGATCATCAACTCGACTGCTAAGAAACTGAGACATACAAAATTTTAAAAAAAATTCATTAACTCAACAAAACAGTACTAGAATATTCTTAAGAACAAATAGCAAGCTTTCAAATCTGGCAAAAGGTTGCGAGACGCCCAAGTTAAATGAGAATACAACTGATTGAGTTTGCTTATATGAAACTTCAAAGCACAAGCATTTGCGATGCAACGTGTCTCGCATTTGCTCATGTTAGAGCTGATCGCGTTGTAAACTCTTAACCTGACTTATCACCTATCGGGCAAAAGTGCATTTATGTACATAACCCGAAAAAGTGAAATCAAGTATGTAAAGCGTTCGACTTCTGCCAAGCGAGATCGCGCTCGTAAATTAGAGAAAAAAATAAGTCCACGAGCCCGATGGAAAACAGCGAGCCTCGCATGTTTTCTGTACTTGGTCGCTGCGCTCGAGGAGGGCTTGCCACCGGAAAAGGCATGACATATGGGTGCCTTCGACTAATGAAAGCAAGCAGATTTTATTAGGGAAGCCCACGAACCAATAAAAAACACTGACATGAAGTTGACAGGGCTCCGAGCCCTTTTCTAAATACAAAAGAGTCTCGCTGCGATACGCATGCAACGCAGGCTCAACCCTAAAAAGCAGAAACCTTAAAATAATTAGAACAGGATAACTAACTGACCAGCTGACAGCATAGTGCTAGATATATAGTCTGAACTTTATAAACTAAATAAAAAGTTCTTTAGAAAAAACTGGCCTCCCTGGAGCATCCAATATAGAATAGAAATTTAGAGAAGCCTAAAGGCAGCAAATGGACTTACACGTCTTTGCAAAATAAACCTCGATGTGAATGTTGCCTAGGAATACCACAGTGAGAGTTTACCTTAGACCTTGTGTTTATTCCACAAGGTAAACTATCACCACATTTATCATTTTATATAATTATAAAGTGTTCACTTTGCCAAGGGCCGACCGAGCTGTACATAAATAGAAGAATATAGTATAAAAAATAAAAAAAATGTTTAAAAAATCTTTGCAAAAACTTACAGAATCTGACAGGAGATTTGTTGCTCTCAATCAAGAAAAAAATGCTTAAATAGAAAAAAAGCTTTCATTTTCTTTTCCAAAATCAAAAAGAGAAGAAACAAGCAGGATAGAAGGTAACAGTTTCAGAGCATGGGCCTGGTAGAGGAAAAGGTTTCACTGAAAGTACAAGGTTTCTTGGTCAATGAAACCTAGAAGAAAACAAGGTACATTCTACCAGTTGAGCACGAACTACGAGATCTGGAGGTTTGCTGATAGTTTGTCAACATATTCAAGACAATGTGAAAAAGCAACATTAAGTGAATTAGAACCTCAAGTAGAGTTTACAATTGCAGTAAGATGGTCTCAGTTCTTAGCACACACTTTCAGCCTGACTCCTGAATATAAGAGTCTTGAGAATAAAACATTTGCCACTCCAGCTAGGAGTGCATTGTCCCATCAACATGGGAGCGTGCAAAGGACTGAACCACACTACTGAACGGCTGGGCACGAACAAAAGGCCATAATGCGCCAAAGAAGGAATCTCATTGGTACGTCGCAAGTTAGGGCCTTTTGGCAAAGTGTGTTTTTATTGAGACGTGGGAGTCAAGAAAAAAAATCCATGAGATTCAAGCAGAGTAAACATGTGGGTCTAATGCCATTTAAAGAAAGCAAAGAGACCAGATTAAAACAGATAATTAAACTGACAGGTGAGAGAAACAACAAATTCCATTTTACTGTAATTAAACTTTAGACTTGCTTTTGCTATCCAGGTTTTGACTGCTCAGACAATTCTGGAAGCACATTGTAAGGAAATGCCTCCTTGGCATGGTTGCCCCCTGACTTTTTGCCTTTGCTGATGCTATGTTTACAATTGAAAGTGTGCTGAGGCCTGCTAACCAGGCCCCAGCACCAGTGTTCTTTCCCTAACCTGTACTTTTGTATCCACAATTGGCAGACCCTGGCATCCAGATAAGTCCCTTGTAACTGGTACTTCTAGTACCAAGGGCCCTGATGCCAAGGAAGGTCTCTAAGGGCTGCAGCATGTCTTATGCCACCCTGGAGACCTCTCACTCAGCACAGACACACTGCTTGCCAGCTTGTGTGTGCTAGTGAGGACAAAACGAGTAAGTCGACATGGCACTCCCCTCAGGGTGCCATGTCAGCCTCTCACTGCCTATGCAGTATAGGTAAGACACCCCTCTAGCAGGCCTTACAGCCCTAAGGCAGGGTGCACTATACCATAGGTGAGGGTACCAGTGCATGAGCATGGTACCCCTACAGTGTCTAAACAAAACCTTAGACATTGTAAGTGCAGGGTAGCCATAAGAGTATATGGTCTGGGAGTTTGTCAAACACGAACTCCACAGCACCATAATGGCTACACTGAAAACTGGGAAGTTTGGTATCAAACTTCTCAGCACAATAAATGCACACTGATGCCAGTGTACATTTTATTGTAAAATACACCCCAGAGGGCACCTTAGAGGTGCCCCCTGAAACTTAACCGACTATCTGTGTAGGCTGACTAGTTTTAGCAGCCTGCCACAAACCGAGACATGTTGCTGGCCCCATGGGGAGAGTGCCTTTGTCACTCTGAGGCCAGTAACAAAGCCTGCACTGGGTGGAGATGCTAACACCTCCCCCAGGCAGGAATTGTCACACCTGGCGGTGAGCCTCAAAGGCTCACCTCCTTTGTGCCAACCCAGCAGGACACTCCAGCTAGTGGAGTTGCCCGCCCCCTCCGGCCAGGCCCCACTTTTGGCGGCAAGGCCGGAGAAAATAATGAGAAAAACAAGGAGGAGTCACTGGCCAGTCAGGACAGCCCCTAAGGTGTCCTGAGCTGAGGTGACTCTGACTTTTAGAAATCCTCCATCTTGCAGATGGAGGATTCCCCCAATAGGGTTAGGATTGTGACCCCCTCCCCTTGGGAGGAGGCACAAAGAGGGTGTACCCACCCTCAGGGCTAGTAGCCATTGGCTACTAACCCCCCAGACCTAAACACGCCCTTAAATTTAGTATTTAAGGGCTACCCTGAACCCTAGAAAATTAGATTCCTGCAACTACAAGAAGAAGGACTGCCCAGCTGAAAAACCCCTGCAGCGGAAGACCAGAAGACGACAACTGCCTTGGCTCCAGAAACTCACCGGCCTGTCTCCTGCCTTCCAAAGATCCTGCTCCAGCGACGCCTTCCAAAGGGACCAGCGACCTCGACATCCTCTGAGGACTGCCCCTGCTTCGAAAAGACAAGAAACTCCCGAGGACAGCGGACCTGCTCCAAGAAAGGCTGCGACTCTGTTTCCAGCAGCTTTAAAGAACCCTGCAAGCTCCCCGCAAGAAGCGTGAGACTTGCAACACTGCACCCGGCGACCCCGACTCGGCTGGTGGAGATCCGACACCTCAGGCGGGACCCCAGGACTACTCTGATACTGTGAGTACCAAAACCTGTCCCCCCTGAGCCCCCACAGCGCCGCCTGCAGAGGGAATCCCGAGGCTTCCCCTGACCGCGACTCTTTGAACCTAAAGTCCCGACGCCTGGGAGAGACCCTGCACCCGCAGCCCCCAGGACCTGAAGGACCGGACTTTCACTGGAGAAGTGACCCCCCAGGAGTCCCTCTCCCTTGCCCAAGTGGAGGTTTCCCCGAGGAATCCCCCCCTTGCCTACCTGCAGCGCTGAAGAGATCCCAAGATCTCTCATAGACTAACATTGCGAACCCGACGCTTGTTTCTACACTGCACCCGGCCGCCCCCGCGCCGCTGAGGGTGAAATTTCTGTGTGGACCTGTGTCCCCCCCGGTGCCCTACAAAACCCCCCTGGTCTGCCCTCCGAAGACGCGGGTACTTACCTGCAAGCAGACCGGAACCGGGGCACCCCCTTCTCTCCATTCTAGCCTATGTGTTTTGGGCACCACTTTGAACTCTGCACCTGACCGGCCCTGAGCTGCTGGTGTGGTGACTTTGGGGTTGCTCTGAACCCCCAACGGTGGGCTACCTTGGACCAAGAACTAAGCCCTGTAAGTGTCTTACTTACCTGGTTAACCTAACAAATACTTACCTCCCCTAGGAACTGTGAAAATTGCACTAAGTGTCCACTTTTAAAACAGCTATTTGTGAATAACTTGAAAAGTATACATGCAATTTTGATGATTTGAAGTTCCTAAAGTACTTACCTGCAATACCTTTCGAATGAGATATTACATGTAGAATTTGAACCTGTGGTTCTTAAAATAAACTAAGAAAAGAGATTTTTCGAAACAAAAACCTATTGGCTGGATTTGTCTCAGAGTGTGTGTACCTCATTTATTGTCTATGTGTATGTACAACAAATGCTTAACACTACTCCTTGGATAAGCCTACTGCTCGACCACACTACCACAAAATAGAGCATTAGTATTATCTCTTTTTGCCACTATCTTACCTCTAAGGGGAACCCTTGGACTCTGTGCATGCTATTCCTTACTTTGAAATAGCACATACAGAGCCAACTTCCTACACACATGAAACAGCTTGTGATTACATAGCTAGGAAACGGTTTGCTTTTTCAAAGTAGAACGTCGGAAAAGACTATCTAGAGACGAGCCTAGCAACTATAGATTATTGCATCTTTTCCTTGTTTCCCAGAGACCACAAAATGTTGCTTGGATCAAATAAGAGTGATTAATCCAAGTTGTAGAGTTCCTTTTCCCTCTTCCAGCTTATGAAAAGATTGCTCGACGAAGAGGATCTCTCTTAAAAGAAAACAAGAGTTTACTACAACAGATATGGACCGCTGATACTGCATTAGGGAGGACAGGATAAATAGTTTCTTTACCATTTTGTCTCAGGTCAAGTGGAAAGAGTTATTCATCGCAGATGGCCTGATGTCCAACTGCTCTAGCCTATTTTCGCAATATCTGGGAATTTGTTTCTACTGATCATCCACACACCAAGAAAACTCTGGATAGTGTTGAATGAGATATCAGATAAATGCCAGCATCTACAGTTCCCTCAAACAGGGGTCACTCTCCTTGAACCAAAGTCTGACTTCTAACAAACTCTTCCATAGGAAGTGTGCTATGTTGCTGCTACTTAACTGAAAGAGCAAGGAGTAAAATAAAGACTGTTGTCTCACAAAGGCAAATAGGTTCCAGGCAGCTAGATAAGTGCAAACAGTAGTCTAGAAAAAACACAGGCAGGTTACAGTGGAGCAGACCATAGGAAATGAATTGTTGTTATAACCTTGCCTCTAACTGTGCAATGAACTTTGGAATAGGACCATACTCTGTGTCTGAATCAGGTTATCAATTGATTTTTGAAATCCTCCCTCTGTGGGTGGTCTTTTTTTGTTGCTTTAAACTTTGCCAGTCCCACAGTCATGACTCCATCAGTCTCATCAAGCACTCTCTGGCAGAGGATAGATGGCCCACGTGTTGCCTACATCTTTTTATCCCACAATGCTTTTGTCGTGGCTAGGTCAGAACAAATATCTGTTGTGGCCAAAATCACCAAGAGAAGATGCACATTTTGTGGCACAAGTCAAACAAGGGGGGCCTTATTTCAGCAAATCGCAAGCCTCTTGTTCCTTTCCTTTGTTGAGGTACTGACTAAAAATGTCAAACTTAATTCCAAATTGAACTATTGAACGTATCTAAAAAACAGACTGGAGCTCTAAAAGTCATAAGGCAAAGTAAAAAGGCACCTGGACATGTTCATCTTATGAAAACCAAAACAGGAGAGCAACAGGAGGGCTACTGACTGAAAAGCTTACAAAATATCTCCCACTGGAATACCTTACTGATATCCCTTATATTGTTTAAAATTAAACTACTATACATTCTTCAGCCTGCACAGTACAAGCTCACTTTTTCAAAAATCTAATTTCCATGAGTAGTTCCTAGATCCAAGGGTTAGCATTGTCAAAATAATGTTTGACAGAAGCCTAATATCAGCAGGTCAGTAATTATTATTAGGAAAGTAGCCTTGCAACCCAGGGAATAGGGAAGGGAGAAAAAAAAAAAGAAAAAAAAAAAGCCACGCTCAGAGGAGTCTTCCCCCTTGAGATTGGACGTTTCTATTGGTGATATCCACCTTGGGAAGGCCTAAGGTGTGGGACATATTTGGAATTACCTCTCTGGGTGATGGCACTAACTGATTAAATGTTCTTGCCCTTGCAAGGGAAGTCTGGACTCCTCCACAATGATTTCTTGAATTATCTGCAACTTGGGCATGGCCATTTGCCAAATCTCACTGTGACAGAATCGCTATTCAAATTTCACCTCCTTGAGGTGAAATTTACACTGACACTGCTAATGACCAAAAGATACCCAGACTATATAAAACACTGGTCATGAACACCTGGGGTACGTTTCTGGAACTAAAGAGAGGAAGAGTCTGATGTGAAGTAGACGAATGACAAACTACTAATGGCACCCAGAAAACAAACTTCGGCACAATATATTTTGGTAACTACATCAAATGTTAATTGAAAGAGAAGCTATTGCGTTTATATAGAAATCAATTCCCCACATTTCTAGGATGGCAAGGAAAAACAGGGACTCTCCCCTAATCTGCATCTTCCACATGCTCCAGGAGTACCTGTGGAGTATCAAAGTCCTGTCAGAAATTATGCAATTCACCATCAGACATAACTTGAACATAATCTCAAACATTTTGGGAGGGACTGACGGAGACTAGTATAAGAAAGCGTTTGGGGTCTGGGCTTTATTACTGCCATGAAGGACATTTCACAAATCTGGAGGGATACTGGAGCCCCCAGTGTGGCTATTTCAATGGTGTACAGACCCGATCTGGGTTTTCATTACATACAACCCACTAACAACCTCTGCTGAATGGTCAAACAAGCGTTCTGGCAAATGTGGGGCAACCACTTGCACCATTTCCCACAGTGTACTGGGAGTAACACACTTGGAGAAGTTATATTTAAGTAGCACATGGAGTCTTCGTGATTACTAGAAATTGGGTCTCTTGTTGGCAGAGGTATGCACCCTGTCCAAGTAGGGACCACAATCCTAGTCGGGGCAAGTCAATGACAACTTAAATTAGCCTGTGCTCACCGCTCTGGCAAAGCTGTTCGGGTTGACAAAGTAGTGATCGGCAAAGAAAAGCAGGGATGCTCCGGGCAGTTCACAGATGTGAGCAGCAACATTTGGCAAAGCTGATCGGGTTGATGGAAAGAAGAGAGAAGCAAAGGGAAACAGAAGTCGCTTGGAATTACTCTGGGTTTGGAGAACAATTCTTGGTCTACCGGGCAGAGATCATCAAGCAGCAGGGGTTTACAAAGCAGTGCAGCAGTCCCTGAGAGCAGTCCATCCTCAGTGTAGCAATTCTGGCACACAACAGTCTTTACTAGAGCAGCATTTCCTCGAGTCCTGAAATTTACTGATTTTAGTGGGTCAGGGACCCAGTACTTGTATTACAATGTGCATTTGATGGTGGGGGTGACTACAAAGGGTTCTTGTGTAGTGCGCAGCTCCCCCCCCCCTTCAGGTCAGCCTTGGCTTCAGTGGGAAGTAATCAGCCCCTTTGTGTAGGCTCTGGTTGACCTGTTGAGGTGTAATTGTGAGCCCTTTCTAACCTCCTCCCCAGGACGACCTGTCTATAATTCAGATGCATGCAGAAGCCACCAAGTATCCTGTGTTGTGGGTGTCTGACAGGAATGCACAAGTGTAGCTGTCACCTAGCCCAAGACAGACGTGTATTGAAGATAGGCTTTAGGTACACAGGGCAGTGAGTGCAGAGAAATGCTCACTTTCTTATAGTGGCGTTCCTAAGATAGTAATAAATCCACCTTTACCAGTGAAGGATTTATTATTAGCATTCCAATGGTATTAAACATGATGCAGCTACTCATCTCAGATCAGAGATTACACCTTAAAGGTAATACAAGGAATGTCCAATGCTGGCCACTGAGAGGCGCAGGCCTCACAGGAATGAAAAACGACTTTGGGAGGTTGTACTGTCTTTTACTTGCATGGTTCGCTGCCCTATGGGCTACCTAAGGCCTATTTTAGGGGTGGCTTAATAGTAAGAAAAAGGGAGTTTAAGGGTTGGCAAGAGATTTTAAATGCCAAAACAGGGTGGGAGTGAGATTGCACACACAAGCTCTGCAGTGGCAGGCCTGAGATGTTTTCAGGACTACTTGAGTGGAACAATCAGTGCTGCAGGCCCACTAGTAAAAAGAACAGATGGACGGAATGATGAAAAATGCAAACATTCACCCCCCCAGTCACAAAGATCTGGATTGAATCCATTGTTTTTTTGCCCACCATGCGACCCCAGTTGTGCTGGGGGAGGGGAGGGGGGCTGTAAATGTTTGCGTTTGATCCTAGATGCCGCAGCTCCGAAGGAGACACTAGTGCCCCCAGAGATGCTGTAAGCATCACTAGCAAATATATTTTGGTTACTACATTAAATGTTAATTGAAAAAAAAGCTATAGCGTTTAAATAGAAATCAATTCCCCACATGCCTCAAAATAAAAGCTCTATTGTGACATCCAGTGGCTTGATATGGCCCAATGGCGCACCACTGGGAGCATGACAAAACAAGGCCATTGTCACCTGAGTGAAGGGTGTGAACTGCGCTGGTCCTCACCCACAGGCTAAGAACTAGGTAAAGGTTGAATGAGTAAGTGGTGCTGTGGTGTGGTGTTCAGCATTCAAGGAAAAAACAAAACAAAAAAAAGTCTGGGGTTCCTGCTGCCAGTCCAAAGTCCTACCATAGGGCCCTCATCTGGCATATGTTATGACTCCTTGAAGAGACTTTCAAAGTCTTGGATAATTTGCTGGCCTTTGGTGGGAGGATCTAGAGCGGGTCCAACATAATGCCTCATGTTCTCTGTGGTCCCTTGCCACTTGGCATTCCACTTTTTAACAGCTTTCATGTGCCCGAGGTAACACTTTTTTGTATAACCTGCAAAACAAGTTACTTATCTTTGGTAATGCTTTTCCTGTTAAACTATCTAACGGCAGATTCCTCACCTTACAATATTCCCCAGGCCTCCGACTGGAGCTAGAAAGTCTCGAGTAGTACCTCAGTGCACCGGTAGGTGGCATGGATCAGTTCCACATCTGCCTCAGTGCCTATAAAGGCACCATGCTGGCATCCTGATATAGTTCTTTTGTGACTATTTTCGATCCACAAATGCAGAGACTGTTTGACCACTATGCAGAACCAAACAGGATGGTAGCATGAAGGAGCCATGCTGCAGAGTTGGGAGGATGGGAAAGTAGATGAGGAATCTGCAGTTAGGGTAGCCACTTGAATATATTAACATGCCAAGGATTTCTAACGCTGAAGAGGCACCATAACCCAGGCCATCAACTCCAGCCAACTGGACTAAGAATGCTTTTTAAGCAGGGATCATAGCTCACCTCAGACTATAGAGCAGACAGACCACCGCAGCAAGACTCGTCCTGGATCTTCCTAGAAGAATCTATACCATTCTTACATCCGGGAACTCCAGGCTCCCTGTACAGAAAAGATGTCAGTTAAAGCTCCTGACCCCATGCATACAAGGGCCTACACAACTGCAGACCCACCTACTTGAACCAATGCCTGAACTTCCAACAGGCACCTCCACCCCCCTTCCCTTTCTCTAACCCTTACCCCACCCCCCTGCACTGCATCCAACGTGGAAGATGGTCACTCCCTTTCCTACCTAGCAGCGAAGACATGGAACATGCTACCCTTTCATCTCCGGACCGTCCCATCTCTTTCAGAGATGGAAAAGTCCCTGAAGAACTGCCTATTTGGCTAATCAACTGGACCCTGGAAGCGCCTGGATAACCTCATGGATGACAAGAAGTGCTCGACAAATTTGACTGATCTCCGAAGGGGAGCTGCAACCACCACAATCACTTTCCTGAACACCTAGAGAGCACTGGTGAGGCAGAATGAGAGCACAGCAAATTGGAAATGCTCATGGCCTACTGTGAACCGACGATAATGCCTGTGGGCTCACAGGACGGGGGAGAGAAGAGAAAATAAGCATCCTGAAAGTCCAACACTACAAACCAGGTCTCCAGAACAGGAAGACCTGAGCCAATGTTAGCATCCTAAATTTTTCTTCAGGCAGCGTTTGGGGAGAGTGGTAATCTAAAATGGGGTGGAGGCATCCATCCTTGTTCAGAGCTAGAAAGTAGCTGGAAAAGCAACCACATCCTACATATGGCACCCTCTTGATGGCTCCTTTGGTCAATAGAGCCTGCACTGCCTGACAGACTAAAAAGAGACTGTCCTCTATCAGACATTCTGGGGATGGTGGCAAAGAAGAAGGATTTCCACAAAGAGAAGCGCATGTCCTTCTGCACAGTTTGTAGTGCCCACTTGTTGGAAGTCATTTCAATCCATTTAGGCAGTGGTGCCTGATCCGGTCGCCAAAGGGATGTTCGTGCTGGGTGGAGGACTCACTAAAGCAGCTTGGAGGCTGCGCCAGCTGAAGAGCCAGAGGACTGGACAGCACGCTGGGTCTGGCTACCCACCCACTGTTGAACCTGCTTCCCCAGCTATGAAATGGCTGGGAAGGGGAAGAGATGAAGACTGCTGTTGTGGTCAGGAAAAGAAAGAAGACTAAGGATCTGGAAGGGACCCAGCTTTCACAAAACCACTCGTGCACCAGGTCAGCATTGTCACCTAAAAGGCAGGAGCCAACAACAGGCTGGTCAGTCAAGGTTGCCTGGACATCCTCTAAAGCCAGTAGACAGCAAATAGTTGTGGCGGCAAAGTGACACCGTAGAGGTCATGTCCCTTCTTACAAAGTCCATAGTGTCCAGTCCACAGCTGATAGATAACTCACTTGTGTCCCTACTGCCCACAGGTGCATGGTTAAAGTTGGTTCGCACTCTTGAGGGTGCTTGGGCAGCATCAGAGTCCCAAAGAGCATGTGAGTATCAGCCCAAGAGGCCTATGTTCAGCGACCGAAAGGCCAAGATGTGGAAGAGAAGATTCTCTTACCAAAGGTGTCCAGCCTCTTAGATTTCCCTGTCCAGTGGGGTGGAAAGCAAAGCATTTGGGCTGACCTTGGATTGGATTGGACTGAACGATGTTTTGGTGGGAAATGTTCCCTGGAGAGCACTCAGGATCCACATCAACGTACACAGAAAAAAACACAGAACTCCTTGTGTGCGGCTTACATGACTATAGTTACATCATATCCTTTGCAGTGCCTGACACAAAGACTGTCAAGAGCCACATAATTGCACAGGAGACCCATTTCAACTTTACTGGCACCTGAGGAATCTGCAGTATCAATTAGAAAAGCCTTGTGAATTGTTTGCTAGCAGTTATGACTACTTATCATTGCTTATGAGTTAGACACTATTTTCCTTACCAAAACGTGGCTCCTCATCCCCAATTTAAACCTACCAGTTTCAGAAGTATAAAGATTCAAGTAAATGGTGGGGGTCTTTCCATTTACCAGAGATTCTCAGAGCATCAGTCATTGTCTCAAATACTTTTCCACTTGCTGAAGACCTGCATTAGAGTAACATTGTCTCTATCCTATATTTTCAAGTTTGTTATACCACCCTCCTGGATCAGGTGGGACTTTTCTGCGTTCTTTGGCAAAATCTGGTACTCCATCCTAAAGTACACTCATTTTACCATTTATGGTGATATTACTATTTGGATTGATGATCCTAATAAGACAATGATGAAAAACGTATTGACACAATTACCTTTTTAGAGCTTAAAATACTTGTACCCACACATTCACTTATCCGGATTTTAAATAATTTTTCCGTCTTATTAATATTTGAATTGTAGATCTATTTATAAAAAACGCAACATATACCCGCAGGTGTCAATGCATTAAAAAACCAAAACAGGGAAGCACTTTCAAAGGAAAGCCAAACAGGCTACTAGACAAACTGCAAGGTGCCATGTCTAAGTTTTCAAAATGTTAGCAAACTTCACTTCCCGAGATATGTATGGGCAACCTAGTCCACAGTTTAGCTATGGAATAAGAAAAAGATCCGCCACTTCACCTTAGCTTTATGAATTCTTGGCACAACCAACCTTTTTTTGAGCAAAGCGCAGCAGCCTTTTGAGCTCATCAACGGAGTAGGGTTCTAAAGCACTGCACGCTACAGTTCTGCAAGGCCTTGTGAGCAATACACAGGGCTTTGAACATAATTGACTTCCTCACAGGGAGCCAACAGAGGCCCACCATCCCCTGAGAAACCAACTGATGCATTTAGATGTGCTAGATAAGCCGAGGTGCCGTGTTTCGAGTCACCTGTAACTCATTACAAAAAAAAAAAAAAAAAAGGGAGCTTTGATTAAGGATAGAGCACATTGCAGTGGTCCGACCAAGAGGCACCAATGCCATAACCACTGCTTTGCGCAGATCAGCAGGGATGAAGGAAAACTTTTTTCAAAGTTCTAATACTGTGAATGTAGGAGCTAGTAGCTTGAGCAACTTGTTTATGAAACGTTTCATAGAAAATAACCAAGATTTTTTTTGGCAGAACTCCCCCAGGTTGGAGGGTGGCCGAAGGTCCCAGGCCACCAGAAGGAAGGCCAAATGGAATGTTGTGTGCCAAAGACCAACACCTCTGTCTCGTCTGCATTAAACTTTAGGTAATTTTTCATCCACCAACTGATCCCTAGCATGGATTTCTCAAAATGTCCATGAGAAGGGGGGCAATCTTCTCATGGACATGGCATTGTCAGATTATGTTTGGGGAGGGGGGCTCTTCTCATGGACATGGCATTGGCAGATTAGCTTTAAAAGACCTAGCTCTCTCTTAAGTTAGAGATTAGATACATCATATTAGGGTATTAGGACATATTTCACATCTTCGGTCATATCATATTATTGCAAGGTTTGGGGGGGGGGGGGGGGGGTCTTTGTATTAATGACTCGTCTTTATCATTCTGTTTCTTGCATTATTCAGTATCCTAATCCTTGCAACCCATGCAACTTATTGTAGGTTGAAGTTTTGTAAAATGAAACCTATTCAAATCTTACTGCATCTTCTTCCTTGCCTGTGTTTGACTGAGACATGTTAATGTGAGAAAGGAGTCATCTCTGTTTAACCACGACACTCCCTGAGATGTCACACTCAG
The DNA here is from genome assembly GCF_031143425.1 of Pleurodeles waltl. Lineage (NCBI taxonomy): Eukaryota > Metazoa > Chordata > Amphibia > Caudata > Salamandridae > Pleurodeles > Pleurodeles waltl. The sequence continues at coordinate 537,300,452 of NC_090451.1, forward strand.
GAGTCCATGCGTAAAGGCTGCCACAAGTCACCTTTTGCTGTTTGGCTTTTTGGTGCGGTGCTGCTTGTGAGACGGGAGGGTTAGGACAACAGTTGCGATTTGTAGTAGGATTGGCATAGGTGCCTACAATCATAAGTACTGTCATCCTTAAACCAGCAGTGTTGCTTAGAGAAAGAGTCCAACTACAACAGCTTTGGCTGAGAACTGCCCACATCTGATGTCTACCAGTCAGAAAAGACTTCAGTAGACTGAGCGCTTTACTCAATGCTCTGTTGAGAAAGGCAAGACATCAGTAGTGTGGGTAAGACTGCTTAAGACCACAGACAGATCACACATGACCTAAAACGTGGCCTCCCACCATCCACTACGCACCTGATACGGTCTTCTCCTGCCACAAAGCAGATTCAGTGCTATGCTCTTACCACTCACTTGAAAGATTGCCCGCCCCCCCCCCCCCAAACATTCTGCATACTTTAGCAATTTAAAAATGTTCTCCTTTGTGTTCTTTCCAGTGCTCCTTGATAACACCACCAATATGGGTGTGACTAGAACATGGTGTAATGTGCCCTCCTGTAATGTTGGTCTATCTTTGGCAGCCTCTTCATGTCTTCTGCATTTGGGTGTTGACATTGAAGCCTACTCTGAAATCCACTGCAATTGGACACACCGCTTTAATACAAGACAGTGGCCTTTAAAAATTCATTCCATGTCAGGACTGGAGGTGAGGATTATACTTTCCATCTTCGCTTTATTTAACAGCCATTTCAAAACATTGATAAAACCACAAAGCCTATGAACACGTGGGATAAAACGTTGACAGTTCATTCAGGCGGCCCCTGTGCTCCCACAGTCCCTTGACCATGCTATCTCTTCCTCCCTCTTTGCTGCTCCTCGCAGACTTCAGTTAACTGCTGGGCCTGAGGGCCGTATTTTGTTCTGTTTCTTTGATATGATTAGTCTGAGCCATTGTACATAACTAGTATTTTGCCTTTTAGGTATTTTCTTCAACCATCTTCGGAAGCGTGCTCGCTTTTTTGTGGTTTCGGTCCAGCGAGGGCATTCGTCTCAGAGGCATGTTGGGGCAGTGCGGTCCTCTGACTGCTAGGGGTGCTCGCGTGTCAATTTTTAAGCTTTAATGCACTCTCTGGTCGCACTGTGCCGTTCACATTCAGGAGACACTGATCGGCTCAGTGCGCTCGACTGCCCACCTCTACTCGCTGTGTAGGCCTGGAGTGTCACGCTCTTGAAATGGGGTTTGTATTTTGCCTTCAGGTGACATACTGAGCCCCTACAAAGGGGTTTGTTACTTTTTTGATGCAAGGCAACTTAAATCTCCTCAAGCCTGTGGATGCCGATAGGCCCGTATTGAGGTCAGTACATGAGGTCGGTGTCCTCATTAACGCAGAGCAGCATGACCACACGCCAGCCTTTTGGACAGCTTTTGGGACGCACCTAGGTCATTACTTAGACCAGGTTTTACCTACCGGTTTTCACAAGTTAACCAAGTGAATATAAGGTAGGTTGGTGTCCCATATTTGATTGTGCCTTCTCAGGCCCTTGATTGTGCCCTCACAGGGCCCTATTACACATCTGGTTCAGCCAACATTGAAGTGCCCTTGATATGCAGAAGAGACAAGACTCCTATATGGAGGAAGAGTCAACTACTTATCTCCCCATCAATGATAGCTGAAAGGTCATGGATACCACCACACAGATGGCGGTCTCGGAGGCTATGGAACCCCTGGAGCAAAAGCTCCTTAACTTGGCAGACTAGTGCCTAAGATCCCTGGTCCGAGGGTAGAACCCAAAGTGTCACCCATACTTCCTCCTATGGGCCTACCTGAGACTCTCCAGTCCTGTGGCAAGAAATACACCCATGCATCGATTTGGATGCTTTATAGTGACAGAAGTGGGCATTTAGGCCACAACACCTCCCCCTTGAGCTGGTGGGTACCTCACCAGCAACCTCTGGGTGAGCCCCCGCAGACAAGGTCGTCACGTATGTGTCAGAGAGGCTGAGGAAATCCCTTGAAAAAGTCTGCAACCGCCTCAAGGCAGAATGTCCCCGCACATCCCTGGTGGTTCAAGTGGCTCCCCTGGCGACTTCTCACCAACTACACCCTGGACTTCGAGAAGGGCATGGACTGCTCGTAGCGGTCCTGTCAGGACACACTCCTTCACACTGCTGGTTCCCTTGCCAAGATACTATATACGGCGCAAGACGCCAACGCCTCTGGATCCCTGCCCTCCCAGAGGTCTGGGTAGGGATAGAGAGCCATAATTTTCCTTAGCAATGCCAACTGCGTCCTATCAACTGAGCGGAGATGGTCTTTGCGCTTTAAAAATCGACCTGAAATTAGGGTCCCGGGCCACCTGGAGGTGGGCCCAGTGGTGCAGCTATCCCTTTATTAAAGAACTCAGTAAGTTAGTCACTAAGTTCAATTTACTGGACAAATCTCAGTCCTCTATTAAAAGGATATTTAATTCTTGCGTTATCAGGGTGGGGGGCTCGGCCGGCTGTGGGCAGCAGCAGGTCTCATTCCAGGGCCAAGCCTCTAGTTGAGGGCAGTACCACATCACTCCATGTTTGCTGGGTTCCATCCCGCTGTGTTCTATTCCACCCACTGACATCTGAGCTATCTGGTATCCAGAGGAGGACACCAGCAAAGCACCTCTCACAGAGTGTGAGATCCCTTATTCCCCGCATAAAGTTGGGGGGCCGGTTTGCACATTTTGTCCACATCTGGAAGTCCCTGACGTCTGAGTCTTACAGACCCATCTAGGGATTAAAGATAAAAAATCTACGGCTCCTCTGTTCAATCTACTTTATGCTTGGTGGACAAATGTGATTTTGTTTGGGGGGGGGGGGGGGGGGGGGAACACACCATCATCAGCCTCAAGCAATTCAACGAGTGGCTGGACTTCAACCAAATCAAAATGGAAGGGTTTCATCTTCTCAGAGACAACTTTCTTCACAACGATTGGCTAGCATGTCTCCCTCCATCTCAAAGATGCTTATCTAAAAATCCCGAAATTTCAGCTCCACCTGGGCTCCTCCAATTCATTTGATTGCAAACCACATTCAAATTCACAACACTACTATTTGGGAGGTCTTCAAACCCATGATGTTTCAGAAAAGTTCTCAAACCAGAGGTGAAGTAACACCGGGCCAAAGGCATTCGCCTCAGTGTGCAGGTGGACAATATACTGTTGATGAAACAAAGCCAGAAAGCACTGCTAGACCACCTTCAGTGGACTGCCTATCCTCCAGTCCCGGAGGTTTCTCATCAAGAGGCAAAGTGTCTCAACTCGGACGCCGTCCCTCATGTTCCTGGACTGCGTAGTGCACTCTGTTCAGGCTACCATGAGCCTCATCCCATAGTGATGAAGATGAGACACGAGCTGACCTGCACATTAGCCAAGCCAGCCATGTCCCTGCACCAGATTGAGAGGATAGTAGGTCTCCCCTCCTCCTCCTCCATCCAGGCCATCTTTCCTGGTCACTTACATTACAGGGTCCTTCAAAGGCTCAAGATATCACACCTTCACAGAAGCCTCACATACAGTGCATTTTGTTGACGGGCAGCGCAGAGGCAGAAATTTACTGGTGGCAAGCCCAAAATAGGCATGAAACTGATGTGCCATTTTCGGGTACCCAACCAGACTTGGTGATCAAGTCTGATGCCAGCGGAGTATGCCAGGAAGCCAGATGTGAAGAATTCTCCCCCAGAGGAAAATTATCAGAACAAGAGAATGGTCTTCACATCACCTGCCTAGAGCTGTCGTCAGGCTCTTTTGCAGTCAAGTGTTGGACGAAGGAGAAGATAAACTGTTGTGTCCTCCTCAAGATCGACAAAGTGGCAGTGGTCTGGTCCATCAACCATCTTGAGGGGTAGAGGGGAACAGAGGACACATTTGCGTCCTGGATGGACCACCAGGTTGCCAAATTCTTCAGTTGGAGGTCCGTTCCAATGGCACACACAAAAGATGCCTTCCAGCAACGACAGGAGAAGGAGAAAGGTGGGAATACATTTCCATTCACCATGATTATGCAACTTTCCACCCAAGTCCGGGGAGAGCGACTGTGGTGGTAATCACCCCACTTTTAGAGGTCTCAAGTCTGGTATCCTGTTATGATAGAACTTTCATGGGAATTCTCCCAACTATCTACTCCTGTTCTCAGCTTTCCTCCTGGATCCCTCAGGGAATCCCCACCATCTAGTTCTGGAGGGTTCACTGCAGCTTGTGGTGTGGAGGATTACCAGGGACAATTGCATGTCACTGGAATTTCACTCCATGCTGCAGACCTTCCAAGGCACAGGCAGGTATCACAGTTGAGAGTTCAATCAGCTTGATCCAGGTGGATGGGTTGGTGTCAAAGAGACTGCAATCTCATGAGGACGGGAATTAACTCTATCTTGAAATAGTTCAGCCGCCTTGGCCAAACACCCAAACTTCCCACTACCCACCCCCACACACAAACCCTCACCTCCGGTACAAACAATATTAAATTTCCAAGCTTTAACGGAAACGGAAAGTTTAATTGCTATTAAGGACACGCAAGTGAGGGTTATTCAACCCGGAGTCGAGGGCTGACACCCCCTGAACCACCACTGCACCAGTTCCCAAACATGTGGTGTGAAGGATTCTTAATGGATTATGCGTGGTCTCTGAGCATTGGGACTGTGTTCTCAACATGTGTCCTTTTTCACAGGAAATGACTGAAGCAAACAGGAGTAACGGTTAACTGTCCCGCTGATTGTCGCAAGAAGAGGAAGCGACAGCATGGACAATGGACTATGAGAAGAAAAAGACAAGCTGATTGAATGAACTATGATGAACTTTTTATCCCAAGTGTTCATGCGATTTGTAGTTTTATTAATGTTTTGAAATGGCTGCTCTGTTGAAAACAAGGCATAATCCTCGCCTCTGTCCTTAATAGAATTGAAACTTTACTTTACGAAAGCCAGGAAATGTTATATTGACATCACTAGCCACATTTATATATTGCGGAGCAAAAATGGAAAACGTAAATGTTAAGTAATTGGTGACTCAATAATCCGACATCTAAAAAGGCACTGCTCAGCCATAAAGGTTTATGAAAAGGCTATAAAACAGCTTGTGCTCTTTTGTCAAATCCCAGCAGCCATCAATACTTCAGGTCATGTTTTTCAAACAGTAAAAATCCTCTACATGCAGCATTCTCATCCAAACAGCAAATAAAGCGAGTCACTGCCCATTTGTTTTGATAAAGTTCATAAGACCTTTTTCTAACAACTCACGTTTCACACCAGGTAACAAATTAAGATCCCTACAACTACCTGAATTAAATTCTGATACACCCACCATTATCATGGTTATGACACTGGCCATTGAGACTAAGCCAGGATCTCACCTACATTACTAATCAGTTTTTATATTGCACAAGGCGCTGGATGCTACGGGCCAGTTATTCTGAGGTTATGTAAGGCAAAAGACCTGCCTCCCCACCTTGCTTTCTTAACAGGATGTATGTTAATCAGGGAAGCGGATGAAGGTCTAAGTGATCTTTGGGGAGTATAGGGGGTTATAATCTGCCTAAGAAAGGCCAGCCCCCTTTTTTTTTTTTTTTTAAGTGCCCGGTGAACGAAACCAATAGCTTTAAAGTTGATACGCTATTCAATGGGGGAGCCAATGGAGAGAGGTGAGAGCAGATTTAGCATTAAAAGGTGGCAGCCGCATTTTGTGCCACCTGCGGTCTCTTTAGGACATAGCATGGAGAGCTCATAAATAAAACATTCCCGTAGTCCAGGCGAGACAGTATATGAGCCTGAACAATAAGCCTTTTAGCTAAAAAGGGAAGTAATGTAAAAAGATTCAAGACAAATCTAAAGGAGATCCAAATTTTATGGAGCAACGGTATTTTTCTACTAACTCTTCACTCAAAGGCGGGAAGACTGAAAGAAGGAACCTGGCCGTCAACATAAGAGATGGACTTATCCTCATTAAGGGGATTACTAGGGAGAGTTGCCTGAATGTAAGATTTTTTTTTTTGGAAGAAGTAGGCTAGCTCATTACTATGTTCCTTAGAGCCCTCTATTACACTGTTGACGGAGGAAAGCTTGGTCATTTCCTTGAAGATATAGAAAATCTCTCTGGGAGAAAGGGAGGACTGTTCAATCCTGGAGGTATAATAGGATGCCTGAGTAGCCTTAATTTCCGAGTGGAAGGATCGGATCATATTCCTATAATCTCTTTTGAGGCCAGGGTCGTATGATTTCTTCAATTTCCTCTCCATCCGCTTACATTTTTTTTTTAGATGCAGCAGATGAGGGGAGAACTAGGATGATTTATTTTGACGAGTGGTCCGAATAATGGTCTTAGTAGGTAAAAATATATTGGGACTTGGAGATCCATTTATCAAACCTTTCTGCTGTATAAGGCTTACGAAAGGATGGGGAAGAATGCAAGTTAGTTAAGGTATCCATCCAGTCTTTCTTATTCAGCTTTGACCACTGACGTACGGTTGACTTACCAAGGGGCTGGAGAATTGGAGAAAAAGAAATAGGAAGTGCGAGTGCAACTAAAAAACAAAAATGGTCGGACCAGATCAAGGGAAGGGGGACTGATCTGATAGATCTGAAAGATTACTGAAAACTAAATCAATTGTATGGCCTCTAAGATGGGTGGGGCCAGTTATCAATTGTGTCCGGTCTAAGGCTGCTAAATCCGTAAGTAGGGCTTTGGCAGATGTTGTGAGGCTCATCTACATGAACATTAAAATCACCTAGGATAGTGCAGTTGGAATATCTGCAGGCAAAATCTGCTACACAGTCCGGTAGGGCCTGCAGAAACCTTCCATACGTGCCATGGTTACAGTAGATTAAAATACCAGAGAAGGTGAAAGTGGCATTAATTGCCAAAGAAAAGACCAGACTTTCGCAATCAGGTACGGGGAGGGAGTGAATAAGACAATGAATTGAGTTTTTGTAGATTATTCGAATCCCTCCTCCCCTGCCCTGGGGTCTATCTAGACGATGGATTGAATAATTTGGAGGCAGGGCCATGATTACATCGGGGGTGGAGTCCTCAGACAGCCAGGCTTCTGTTAAATGCAGAACCTCTGGGGCATATTCACTTAGCAAGGAGTGAATATATAGCTTGTGTGCAGGTAGGGAGCGACAGTTTAGTAACAGGAGTTTGTTAACCTGCTCTTCCTCCTTTCTTGGGTTTGATAAGTGTAAGCTGGGGAGTCCATTGACAAGCGTTACAGGTGCTTGTGGGGGAATTAAAATTGAGCAGGTATTGACAAGGATTCACTGTATCGTTATTGAGATATATAAGAAATTACCTCAAGTACACTAATCTTTCTGGGACTACGTTGGTAGTATTTCTTGAACTTGGGCCAGACCGGAAACAGACAGGCTTGCCTTTGGTGCACCTGCTGCATGTCTGCTTCATGCAGCTCTTTTTATAGGCCTGGGGAGCTGAGGACTGGCAACTAGACTGTGTAACAAAGATGGCGGCTCTAAATGGAACCACCAAGTGAGGGAAAAATGGCCATAAGGAGAGATGGCACAGAGCATAAGGACTGCACTAATGTTGAGTTAAAAATAAGAGATCCCTGTGAGAAAGTAGCCTCTTTCTAGCCTTGTTACCCCCACTTTTGGCCTGTTTGTGAGTGTATGTCAGGGTGTTTTCGCTGTCTCACTGGGATCCTGCTAGCCAGGGCCCAGTGCTCATAGTGAAAACCCTATGTTTTCAGTATGTTTGTTATGTGTCACTGGGACCCTGCTAGTCAGGACCCCAGTGCTCATAAGTTTGTGGCCTATATGTATGTGTTCCCTGTGTGGTGCCTAACTGTCTCACTGAGGCTCTGCTAACCAGAACCTCAGTGGTTATGCTCTCTCATCTCTTTCAAATTGTCACTAACAGGCTAGTGACCAATTTTACCAATTTACATTGGCTTACTGGAACACCCTTATAATTCCCTAGTATATGGTACTGAGGTACCCAGGGTATTGGGGTTCCAGGAGATCCCTATGGGCTGCAGCATTTCTGTTGCCACCCATAGGGAGCTCTGACAATTCTTACACAGGCCTGCCACTGCAGCCTGAGTGAAATAACGTCCACGTTATTTCACAGCCATTTTACACTGCACTTAAGTAACTTATAAGTCACCTATATGTCTAACCTTTACCTGGTAAAGGTTAGGTGCAAAGTTACTTAGTGTGAGGGCACCCTGGCACTAGCCAAGGTGCCCCCACATTGTTCAGGGCCAATTCCCTGGACTTTGTGAGTGCGGGGACACCATTACACGCGTGCACTACATGTAGGTCACTACCTATATGTAGCTTCACAATGGTAACTCCGAATATGGCCATGGAACATGTCTATGATCATGGAATTGCCCCCTCTATGCCATCCTGGCATAGTTGGCACAATCCCATGATCCCAGTGGTCTGTAGCACAGACCCTGGTACTGCCAAACTGCCTTTCCTGGGGTTTCACTGCAGCTGCTGCTGCTGCCAACCCCTCAGACAGGTTTCTGCCCCCCCTGGGGTCAAGCCAGGCTTGTCCAAGGATGGCAGAACAAAGGACTTCCTCTGAGAGAGGGTGTTACACCCTCTCCCTTTGGAAAATGGTGTGAAGGCAGGGGAGGAGTAGCCTCCCTCAGCCTCTGGAAATGCTTTCTTGGGCACAGATGTGCCCAATTCTGCATAAGCCAGTCTACACCGGTTCAGGGGACCCCTTAGCCCTGCTCTGGCGCGAAACTGGACAAAGGAAAGGGAAGTGACCACTCCCCTGACCTGCACCTCCCCTGGGAGGTGTCCAGAGCTCCTCCAGTGTGCTCCAGACCTCTGCCATCTTGGAAACAGAGGTGCTGCTGGCACACTGGACTGCTCTGAGTGGCCAGTGCCACCAGGTGACGTCAGACTCCTTGTGATAGGCTCCTTCAGGTGTTGCTAGCCTATCCTCTCTCCTAAGTAGCCAAACCCTCTTTTCTGGCTATTTAGGGTCTCTGTCTCTGGGGAAACTTTAGATAACGAATGCAAGAGCTCATCCGAGTTCCTCTGCATCTCTCTCTTCACCTTCTGCCAAGGAATCGACTGCTGACCGCGCTGGAAGCCTGCAAACCTGCAACATAGTAGAAAAGACGACTACTGCAACTCTGTAACGCTGATCCTGCCGCCTTCTCGACTGTTTTCCTGCTTGTGCATGCTGTGGGGGTAGTCTGCCTCCTCTCTGCACCAGAAGCTCCGAAGAAATCTCCCGTGGGTCGACGGAATCTTCCCCCTGCAACCGCAGGCACCAAAAAGCTGCATTACCGGTCCCTTGGGTCTCCTCAGCACGACGAGCGAGGTCCCTCGAATCCAGCGACTCTGTCCAAGTGACCCCCACAGTCCAGTGACTCTTCAGTCCAAGTTTGGTGGAGGTAAGTCCTTGCCTCACCTCGCTGGGCTGCATTGCTGGGAACCGCGACTTTTGCAGCTACTCCGGCCCCTGTGCACTTCCGGCGGAAATCCTTTGTGCACAGCCAAGCCTGGGTCCACGGCACTCTAACCTGCATTGCACGACTTTCTAAGTTGGTCTCCGGCGACGTGGGACTCCTTTGTGCAACTTCGGCGAGCACCGTTTCACGCATCCTCGTAGTGCCTGTTTCTGGCACTTCTCTGGGTGCTACCGGCTTCAGAGAGGGCTCCTTGTCTTGCTCGACGTCCCCTCTCTCTGCTGGTCCAATTTGCGACCTCCTGGTCCCTCCTGGGCCTCAGCAGCGTCCAAAAACGCTAACCGCACGATTTGCAGCTAGCAAGGCTAGTTGGCGTTCTTTCGGCGGGAAAACACTTCTGCATGACTCTCCACGGCGAGAGGGATCCGTCCACCAAAGGGGAAGTCTCTAGCCCTTTTCGTTCCTGCAGAAACCTCAGCTTCTTCTGTCCAGTAGAAGCTTCTTTGCACCCGCAGCTGGCATTTCCCGGGCATTTGCCCATCTCCGACTTGCTTGTGACTTTTGGACTTGGTCCCCTTGTTCCACAGGTACCCTAGATTGGAAATCCACAGCTGTTGCATTGTTGGTTTGTGTCTTTCCTGCATTATTCCTCTAACACGACTTCTTTGTCCTTAGGGGAACTTTAGTGCACTTTGCACTCACTTTTCAGGGTCTTGGGGAGGGTTATTTTTCTAACTCTCACTATTTTCTAATAGTCCCAGCGACCCTCTACAAGGTCACATAGGTTTGGGGTCCATTCGTGGTTCGCATTCCACTTTTGGAGTATATGGTTTGTGTTGCCCCTATCCCTATGTTTCCCCATTGCATCCTATTGTAACTATACATTGTTTGCACTGTTTTCTAAGACTATACTGCATATTTTTGCTATTGTGTATATATATCTTGTGTATATTTCCTATCCTCTCACTGAGGGTACACTCTAAGATACTTTGGCATATTGTCATAAAAATAAAGTACCTTTATTTTTAGTATAACTGTGTATTGTGTTTTCTTATGATATAGTGCATATGACACTAAGTGGTACTGTAGTAGCTTCACACGTCTCCTAGTTCAGCCTAAGCTGCTCTGCTAAGCTACCATTATCTATCAGCCTAAGCTGCTAGACACCCTATACACTAATAAGGGATAACTGGGCCTGGTGCAAGTACCCCTTGGTACTCACTACAAGCCAGTCCAGCCTCCTACAATCCCTAAGAACTACCAGATGCCCTGGAACACGGGAACCAGAGTCCCATAAAATGCGGGTGCAAGATAAAATATTTAAGAACTATGAGGAAGTGCAAAAAACGCGCTATAATCAAGGGGGAAGCAGCTTTACCTGTTAATCAGGTCCGCAATGACTTGGCAAATACAGCAAGCTGTCAACCGGCTTTTTGCATAGTTTGGCTATGACAATTATAGGATAGCTAAGTGTGATAAAAACGATATCTAGTTGTATCTAGCTTTCACACATTTCATTTTTTGGTTGTTGAAGGATTTTTAATGAGAATTATTGCTAGTGTTATTTTCACGAGCATAAGGCTAATAAATTCAAGTACAACGGTGTCTGAACCAATTCAGAGGTTTCAGCTGGGGCTTGTTATATTATCTGCATTTGTAAAAGACTCCATAGCTTGTTTGACTAGTAACACCCACACTCTACCAAAGAATAACTCAGTGAGAGGGGGGAGGGAAACGTTTGTTTTCCTTTTCTCAGAAAAACCTCTAATTAAAAATTTGGAGGACTCTATACCATACGTAACTTACATCATACAAGGTAAACGGGCAACATTAAAACGGTAACAAGAGATCACGTCTTTGCTGAATATCCAAATATTTCAAATGTGTAGTGGATACGAAACCTGTGAATGTAAATTTAGGTTGGCTGATGAAGATCAGAGTACACACCAGCAATCTTAGGATGGTTGGAGTATTTAAGCAAACAAGCCTTTGGCTCTCACAACTGCACCTGAGGTGACACTGGAAAGACGTGCATTAGATTGTACTGAGATAAAAGAAGGCAAAGTGTTTTTACCTTTCAGTGCATGGACACAATGTGCTTAACAGTCCAACATAGTGCTGAACTGGCTGGGCTAGTCAAATAGGTCCAAATGACCTTTGGCTGGCATGGACACTTGCATAACACTCCTCCATTGGCAGTCAATAGAATGAACATGCTAATCTCCAAAATGTATTTCCACTGAAAGGAAAAGGCTAGAGAGCACAAACTCACAATGCATAGAACACAATTGTAGTCAAGTAGGTAATTCCATGTTTACATACACCATACCTGGACAAATTGGTTAAGGGGTGAAGAAAATGTCTGCCTGACTACATGCGAAAATGAAGACAATTGTAAGGCTTTTGTGCAGCTGTGAAACGATGGGGAGGTATGATCAGATAAACCAAATGGGAATTAGGACTGATAAGTTTGATTATATGAACAGAAGAGTAACAGGGTTGACATTTTAGAGCAGCAACTGTCTACTAAAAGAAGAACTTTAAATAGCTGTATTAAATTTATTTAACATGAGAAACGTGGAATCATGTCAACGTAACTCTGCCTTTGCAGCACTCACAAACCTAAATTCAAGTATTGCATGTTTGTCTCACATGCATAAATAATTTTAGCAAACCCATCTGTACAGTCTTCTCATCCTAGCCCCTAAGGGCCAATCTGCTTTGAGGCGCACACTTCACTACATCTTACAGAGTCAGCTGTAATAGTAACGAGTGGCATGGTCAGCACAGCATATGGCAAAATTTCCATACTCACATGGTTGCAGTCAGAGGATATTTCGTTGTCAGGCTGAAAAGAAAAAAAAAGAATAGAGTTACGAGATAATACTTAACAACCTGCTGCACTTAGTACTGCAGACTAACTCATAATTCAATGCAAATGCACAATAATACTTTGATGAGCTGCTGTTCTGTACATCCTCCAGCCTTCCCTTTGTTAATCATTGCAGAGATGACAAAACACTGAAACCCCCAGTTCTGTGCATCCATGGCAAAATTCAACCTTTGCAATTAAACAGTATAGCAAGGGGACCAGTCTACATGGATACAATACTAAAATATGTAATACTGACACAAATCTGACTGATTCGCCTTTAAAACGTTAGCCTGCAATTTACAGATGTTTCTTTATAAAGTATGATGTAGTGAATAATACTGGAATGACCCATCATGTCCCCTAAATGTTGTGCAAAACTGACACTCCTATAGGTTGGACCCCATGCCTGGGGAGGTAAACATGTACACCAGCGGTATTTACTACACAAGCGCTAAAGTGTAGTAGTAAGAAATGTGACAAGAATTTGAGGAACTACATAATCTTATTTAAGAACATAGTCATGATGAAAGTAATTTATATCCTACTACACATACAAACTGAACAGGAACGGAATAATTATTAATTTGTATAAGAGTATTAAGGCACAACAACTTTAAACCAAACTGCTCATCACTTGTGCATATAATCTAAAGACCAGGCTAATACAGTTCAATAAATGAATATGATACAAGTATACATTTTCATTTATTTAACCATTTTACTTAGTCAATTTATTGTCACAGTCTTTTCAAAGCACTGGAGTCTGATTATAGAACTGTGGTCTGCCACTATAAATAAGATCTTTCTGCAGAAGATTAGTACATTTGTCAAAAATAGGACCAGACCTTCCTGTGTGCATCTTTTAACGAACAAAAGTGGATAATTACGTGCCCTGAAGGTGTGGGACCGGTTGGTCACATTACACCGAAACGCGCGTCAGCACGATTGTTGGCCAGATATAACATCTTAATGTCTCTCTCTGGATCCTGTCGCACAGACTGAATAGAGTTAGACATTTGGAGGATGACAGTCAAAAAGGATTCCAGTATTGGAACCTATATTGGAGGTGCGTTCTTTTTTCCTTTCAGTTTGATTTGTCCCTGTCCCGCTCCTTTATCATTGTTCTCCAGACACCCTTCTTTTCTGTGGTCTGATTACAGAACTAATGAAACCTTCAGAGGGACATTAGTACGCAGACCACATACCTGGAGGTCCAGCACCTTGAATCACATTACTATTTAACATAGTACGTGTTCTAGACCTCAGCCATTCAGCATCCTGTAACCACTATCTACAATTGTACTCCTCTAGTGGTCCAGAGGACTACAGTCCTCTTGTCTGCTGCCCCAAAAGACATTAGTTAGAACACAGACCAATGGGTCAGTGGTACAGGCTCTGGGGAAGGACGCAGTCTCGTGACAGGAGCTGGACTGGATACAGGGGAACCCCACTGGTGCAGAGGGCAGACCAGCCAGCAGAAATCAACTTATTGAACCCATGGGGCCAGAAAGTGCCCCATGAGCCAACTCACCTAAGATTGAGGTGCATGGCCTCAAAACTCATGTAGCTGGATGGGGTTGCTCTGGGAAATTCAGGGAGGCACAGAGCAGACCCAGAGACAGGCCCTGCTGCCGACGTGTGGGAGCACAGCCTAGAGTGGTTGATTTTTTTTCCTGCGTCTTGCTCAATGACTTGGGCTTGCGAAGTCAGAGAATGCATCGACCTCTTGGATTTCTTCATTTTTTGTGGGACTTAACCAACGACTCATAGCACAATGAAAAGCACCTGCAACGGCTCTGCAAACACACCAGGGCCTTCCACATGACCGGGACCTACCTCGTCAGATCCAACTGGTGTCAGGCCAACAGGTGTTTCAGGGATCGCCATGCCACGCTTTGGAGATTCCTGACACAAGGTATTAACAGGCCTTGAAGTAATGGCCCTGCTCCAACCACCACAGGCAAACCAAGGATTTGTCACAGGCATCTGTCTGAGATATGAACCCATAAAGTTTAAAAATCACTGGTTTCTTGGTTGACATCCTTAATACACTGGCAGATTAAGCTCAAATAAGCCGACAAAATGTCAAAGGTTTTTCAAAAAGTGGACAGAGGTACTACTCTGGATTTGCGCTGAAGGCGAGGAGGGAGAGGGGGACAAAAAAAAAAAAAAAAAAAAACAACTGATGACAGCCAATGGGGTTGTAGGCACAGCACCTATCACTTATGACATGGATGATGCTGCTATGCATCCGAACGATGCCACCTACTGTGCGCCGAGGTACAGCTCCAGATTTCCCAGATCTAGTCTGATGTCTGGGGAATATTCTAAGATTTAAAAAATCTGCAGCTAGAAGTCTATCAGATCATGCTCCTCAATGAAATGCACAACTATGCCTAGAGGTACATTAGTAGTGAACATTATCAAGATTACTGTGCCAGCGCATGTGCTCATAAAACCTTAACAGTCCATTAGGTCAGGAGGCCCTGCTTTCGATTTTTTCAATGTCTTTCTTTTTATTAGGTAGACTGCTACAGCAGGTGGGGGGGGGGGGGGGGGGAAGAGAATCAGGAGTGAGTCCCATTTACATTTAAAAGGGAACCCCCAGTCCCACTAGTCCCTCTTGCTTGGCGGAGAGGTGTTTCGGGGGAGGGGTTGCACTTCGAAGAATCGTCCTGAAGCACATCTGGCGTACACTCTTCAATTACAGAAATCATGGAAGCTTCAACGTAGGCAGAAGCTCACTGCCAGTCACTCATTTCCATCGAAAGTAGTCTTTCCGCCAGGACCATTTCCTTCAATACTACCCCATCTGCGCAGGCCAAAAAAAAAAAAAAAGAATCTAGTGTTGAATTTAACTGCTCCCTACCCCCCGTTGCTAGTCTATTCTGAAGTGTTCTTCCTACCCATAGATCTGACCTACCAAACACCTTTATGCGGTGCGCCAGAGGAAAAAAAAAAAAAAAAGTCTTACACTCTAGGCGAGTGTACCTCTGTAAACAGCCCCCCTACCACTTATTCACAGAAATAGTAGATGGAGGTACCCCTCGTCCACTTTGTCAAAAACCAAAGCAAAAGGCAGCAGATAAAATAAAGGTTTCAGAGGGGTGCCCCTAGCCCAGTCGCGTCCTGCAGTGTGCCAGTTGTCTTTTAGCATCCCCGGCCTCCTGACCAGGATGCTAGGAAATTGGGTGCTTGGTTTTCAAACAAAAACCACTAAGCGTGTCCCGCGGTGTGCCTGTTGCCCTTTAGCATCAAGGGTCTCCTGACCAGGGACGATGGGAAATGGAGTCCTTTGCTGCCCAAATGAAACACTAAGCGCATAAGTAACTCAAAAATACATTATTTGTACTCCCTCCCCCAAAAAAATTTGTGGCATGCATTAAAACTAAAGGGCTTCTATGCCTGCCAAGAATCAACCTGTACTGAGTCACAGAAACAAATAGAGAGAGTATAACAGCCTGTTGCAAGTTACACAACAAGTTTTACACATACTCCTTACCCCTGAATTGCGGCCCCATCCAGGTTCCCAAGGTTATGCAGGCATGTATGACTAGTGGTCTCATGCTTCACCAGTTGCTAGTTTTGTTACTGCATCACAGTGGCTGGACAATTTTGACTCATATGGGCTATATCCAATCCACATGTTCCAACCTTAGACACCACTATTGCACTCATGTTACTTTCAAATTTACACGTCTCCCTATAATATTCATCTGCGAACATATCACTCATTCCTAGATTATGTTTTATATCTAAATTCACTGTTCACACACACTGCTAATTTCAGGTCACGTCTTAACAACCCACATGTAGTGTAGTGACAATCTACAGCAGGTCATGTTACTTGTACTTTTCTATATTCACGTGCGGGTCCTTAATGTCAATGAATATCAATGGTATATGGATATCAAATGGTTCTCTTAGTCATAATTTTGTGACTATCATGATATCGAAGTAAATATATTGTTTTTCTTTTTATCCCAATAATATTGAATTTTTAAACATCTGTTACTTTGATAAAAGTTTTAATATCGTTTTAAATGTCAATAAAGTGAGTGAATTCAAATTTATTAATATATATATATATATTTTTTTTTTATTTTTTTTTTTTTTTTAAATCAATGTTACCGAACTTATTTCATTTATTAGGGTGGTTTTAATTAGTTTTTTTTTTTTTTTAAACACTTATGATGCAGAGAACTCTATACTGAAGACAGAACTCAGTATTCAGGACACAGTACTCACCTTAGCTTGACAAACTAAATATAACATATGCGATAGGAAAGGTGAAATCTTAGGATGTACTCAAATGCATGAAAAGAGTCACAAAACCCAGAATCTTCTATCAAAGACAAACCATGAACTTCAACAATTAAATTGGTCTCTCCCCCCAACCCAATACTCACTTATACCTACAGTGTGACTGGGGAAATAAAGATTGCCGGTCACGTTTTCTTGCCAGTGACAAAAGAAAAGCAGGATCAACAACACTTAAGACACAAACAGGTGTGCATTGTTGAGCCACAGAAAAGAATTTGTGGCGACTTGAAAACTACTGATACAGCTAGGACACAAATCAAAGAAGAAACATCTAACGATTACACTAAGTAAAGCAATTATGATTTAACGGTCTGAAATACCAAAAGATTCTTAAAGTAGAGCTGTACCAGCATTTTGAGCAACAATCAAAACTCTCTACCCCAGAGCTTCAACTTTAACAAAGAAACACCTTCTTCCAGGCCTTGTGCCAAAAATCTATGGAGTGGTGAGCTCCTCAACCCCTTGTAAAATTAAATATAACGTTATGGATAAACATTCAATAAGCAAAACGTCCAAAAATACGATCCCACCCAACATGGAGAACGTACGTCTCATGAGCTAATGTATGATGCACTGGGGCTTCAATCCCCATAATGGTTAGCATCTTTATACTGGAAGCCTGTAGTCTAGGACACTGAACTGGGTGGAAACAGCACACTTTATTTGCTACTCAACACGACGGGAACCGAAGTCGAAGTACAACTTATTTTACAAACACCTACCCTTGTTTACAATCATTTCAGAAACTGGATGTAAAGATGCATGATACAGTAGATGAGTTTCTCACTTTCCATTTGCTCCCACGGACTTCAGGTTGGTAACAATGCAGACTAGCCAACATGGCTTGAAAAGAATTTGTGAAATTTGGAACCCAATCTTAGACTAAAGTTTAATCTTGAAAATTGCTTCAATAGTTTAATGTTTTACCTTGCTGAAACAAGGGCCAAGTTGTTGCTATGAACGATTCACTTGCCGGTCACGCCAGATTGTAATTGGGTTGTTACTGTGGAAGTCATCGTTCTGTTCTACCCCTGGCCAAAAATGTATTAAAATGTTAAATTTAAAATAGACTGTTAGTCAGCGATGATACCAACATTTTTGCTGGCCAATGGCAGAGGGATTTGGAGCAGAAGAAGCCAATCGTTGAAGGGAGCAGACAAAACCCCTTAAAGTCAGTATAAAATACATTAAGTTTTCCATAAATTGTGCAAGTGTCATACACAGCAACGCCACAAAAGGTTAAATTCTCTGTGCTCTTATTTATGCACCCACATTTGATAAATCAACGTTTTTGAAGTATTGAAATAATACTTAATACCAGAAAATTAAGACTAGTTGTTAACCGGTACTTTAACCTTCCCAAGTTCCGGTATCGGAAAGATGATATAAACAAAGAATATCGCTTTCATTCCATGAGAAGGCAGATGTGCACCTGTATAGGAATGTATAATACTGGACAAATACGTAATCCAATATATCAAACATTCTCTTTTTTGTACAAAGCTCTTAATTTCTGAATGAGTAAGGTATGTCTCAAAATGCTGACCCCCCCCCCCCAAAAAAAAATTATTGAACACAAATCGAATTATACCAGCTTTCATTTCTCACATCTCCATAAAAAAGTAAGAATTAGAGATTGAATGAAAATTCTAGGAGACCCACAAAGTACAAACACACTAAGGCTACCATCAATCAATATTTTAATGTCAAAGTTTTAGATAGTGCCGTCTTTTTCTTAACTTCAAATGATATATGCATCAAGCACTGCAACTGATCTTACAATAAAGAAGGATTGGCAAAGCCAATAAGGTTTGCCTATGCAAGAGCTATTGGCTTTGCCAATATGTTTTAGCATGTTGTACACCAGCTTGACAGCTGTTCAGCATGGATTAAAGTTAGTGACGTAGAGTGCTTGGAGAAGGGTAGGGTGTTATGGAGTGGCATAGTGTTGAGTAGCATAAGGTGGAGTGTCATGTAGGGGCAGAGTGGACTGGCATAGTGTTATGGAGTTTAGTAAAGGGAGTACAGTCAGAGTGGAATGGAGCAGAGTGGATTAGACTGCCATAGAGTCGACTATTGTAGAGTGTCAGAGTAGAGTGGCATAGAGGGTGTTGAGTGGAGTAGTGTTTGGTGTAGAGTGAAGTAGATTGTAGAGTGGTGCAGCATAGTGTGTTGTAGAGTAGAACAGCATACACCGGCGTAGTGTCAGGGTAGAAAGGCATATAGTGTCAGAATAGAGTATCTAAGTGTAGTAGTGTGTCGCAGAGTGAAGTAAAGTGGCATGGAGCGGTGCAGAGGAAGTTGCATAAAGCGTTGCAGAGTAGTGTTGCTGAGTGGCATAGAGTGGAGTAGTGTAGAGTGTAGTGTCAGTGGAGTTTAATAGAGTAGAGCATCAGAGTGGAGTGTTTATAGGGGATTGGAGTGGCCTAGAGTGAAATGGCGTTGAGTACAGTGGTACAGAGTACATTGTCAGAGTGCCGCGGCTCAGAGTGAATTTGTTTTGAGTAAAGTGGCATAGAGTGCATTGGCGAAGAGTGGTGCAGAGTAGAGTGGCATGGCATAGCATAGCATGCAGAGTAGCGTAGATTTCAGTGGCAGAGAGTGCAGTCTAGCAGACTAGTGGCACAGAGTGCAGTGGTGTAGAGTGCAGCGGCAGAGTAGTGTTGTAGAGAGCACTGGCACAGTTCAGTGGTGCAGAGGAGAAGAGTAGCACAGTGTTGGGTGATGTAGGTTGGTGGTACAGGGTAGTGTATAGTGGCATAGAGTGCATTAGTTAAATGTAGAGTGCAGTGGCGCAGAGTGCATTGGTTTTGAGTAATGTGGTGTAGAGTACATTGGGTACAGGGGTCCCATCGGAGATAGCTGAATTCCATGGTTATTGCTCATCCTTGGATTACTTGGAGCTATAGGACTGGTAGGTTCAGAAGCTTAATCGCAACAGCGGATTCTAATTGCACCTGCAATTAAGGCAGTAATGGCATTGTTCGGGGCCACACCAATGTGTCAGAGCTGGTTGTTAAATGCGGTTTATTCATTTGTCTTATGACGACCAGTGCTGGTTGAGCTGAGAGTGTGAGCTAAAGTTAGTCAGCCCAAAGAACAGGGATGTAGGTACCATTTGTATAGCAGATACAGTGGTACCGGGGACATGAGCTATGAGAGGCCCATTTAACTCTGATATTTGCTGCATTTTACTACCCCAACAGCAGTCGTAGGGGCCAGTTAGCTTGCACCACTGCAAATTACATCCTAGCTACACTACCACCATGGGAACCAGGGCCCTCAGGCATTGTGAAGTTGCATTGAAACCTTAACCTACACATAACTGCCAATCACATGAGGACCATAACATTTTGATCACTGCACAAATTATGACCCGTGCACAAATCTGATTGCACAGTAAAGGGAATTCCACGTAATGTGGAGATTACCACTCCTGGTAATTAATGGATGAGAAAAACTCCACACCCTACAGTTTTTCCCAGGCCCAGTCCAGCAGTTAAAGCCTGCTAAACTTTACAGCGTAAAATGTCCCTGGCAATTGCCATGAAACAGAGATTTCAGCAAGGTAGGCCTTCAGCTCGACATGCTATACCATATTTCTTAGTTTGGGCTCTCAAAATAAGAGGATAATATTGGCCACCAAAAATAGTGTCTCCATTGTGTCGGTATTTACCAGCTCCAGTGAATGCCACATGCCCCACCACCCTGCTAGAGACAGAGGATAAAGAGTGGTAATTTAAGATCTAAACCACATCTGACCAAGTCAGGGCAGTGATCTTGTCAGTCTAACGTTTTAACATATTTAGCCAAACTCTATAGAGAAATGGAAGGGGCAACTAACCTGCTATCCAGATTCTGCAATTACTCGCATCTGATGTGGCCTGGCACTGTGCATCCAAGACCTCCTTCCCTCATTTAAACAAGTAACTTAAAAAGGTATTCATCCATACAATAAAATGTATAAATGTAAGCATTGAGAAAGGGACTACATATTGAAACGTCTTACTTTAGTAGAAAAAAAAAAGGGGGGGGGAGGGGCGGGGGGGGGGGGGAGGAACTACCATAACTCATGTGTACGTATGTTCTGGTGATCTAAAATAGTCAATCATCTTGATGGGTATGTAAACGCGAAATTCAAAGCAGCAACATAAAATTCTTCTAGGGAAAAAGGGGAGGAGAAAAAAAAAAAAAAATCACACACAATGTAACATACAAAAGCGCCGCCTTCCAACACTGCTGGAGGGTGGGGGTTTTCCATTTCACAAAGAAAGTGCCATCTAAGGTGTTTCTCTTCGGTTCTTTTTACACCACCACCATTCAGCTGAGGAAAATAACTCTGGCACAACATTGCCTCCAGCTGAAAAAGCGATTGTGTTGAACACAATGACTTAGATAAAACCAAAGACACTTGGGAGGTTGGGGGAAGGATGGAGGAGATTTCCAGGCTGCTCGAATGTAAGCTAAGAGCAGCCATGCACGGTGAGCAACAAGGAGGAAAGAAAGACGGCAGCCTGCAGACGCACTCCTATGGAGTGCTGAGTATATCATGAAATAAAATAAAAAATGTGAGGTAGGGAAGATTTGTTTAAAAAAAAAGAAAGAAAAAAAAAAAAAAATACCATCACAAGAATCCAGCTGCCACAAGTGGAAGGAGATGGGTACCAGAAGCAGTACTTGTGCCCGCTGTCAGTCTTCATTGCACAATGACGGAGGCAAGGAGGAGGCACTGACCAGTAAAGAGAGATGTGGGAGCTAGCCAATGGTAAGTAGAAAGATGTAAAGACCACGTAGGTACCAGCCAATTTTAACTCAAGGTAAGTAATGGGTGGGCTCCAAGCCCCCTTTAAGATTTAAAAAAGATTCTGCAAGCACAGAGCACGTGCAGGTAAAACCTTAAAAAAAAAAAAAAAAAAAAAGTTGTTGATATCAATGAATGACTAAACTGGACCTAAAGCAATTAGTGGCGTTAAAGAAGGACTATCTGGAAGTCAAATGGATAAGAGACTCTGGAGAATCCTACATTTTTGCAGCAAATACCCTCTTAAAAATGTATAGATTTTCATGTAGAAATCATAGTAGAAAAAAAAGAAAGAAAAAAAAAACTTCAGTCAAACAAAGCATATGGTGCTATGGAGTTCAATGGTGAAAACACAAACAGTACCTGGAATATTTGTAAGAATATGAAAGGGCTACTTGATGCAGTGAGAAGCAGGAACATGCTGTATAATAACTGGAGACTAATCTGAGTCGGCTCCATTACAGGGTTGCAGGACTTGCTGACTAATTCACATAGTTGACAGCCTATGCAGAGAGAAAGAGGCACAATTGCAGTTCGTAACAAGAAGCATGGTAGAAAGTGCAGACGTGGGTGAGGAAACCAAACTGCTCTACCCCAATCAGGACTCAGGAGACTACTGGACCAGGCTCTAGAGAGTGGCTGTTTGTCGGTCTATCATTCCATGTGTTAACATGAAGGAGCCATGAAGTTAGAAAGTACAAAAGAAAGATAAGTCACCTGAGCAAGCAAGCTGGGAGAACACAGAAAGGGAGGCCACTGCATCCCCAAGTTAACTGCGCCCAGATGCCAAGAGAAAGAGGGGGAGGGGGAAAAAAAAAAATCTATCAATTGTTGTTAGAGGCTGAATGAAAAAGGGAACTTCTTTACATAAATTAAAACTCTGAGAAGTACTGAGCTGGCCACAATACAGGAGTTTATCATGCAACAAAAAATTGAGTTTGACGCTAAATCAACTGCATGAACTAAGAATGAAATTGTGACCTTAATTTCAGCTGCAAATATGGCCAGAACCAGACCTTCTTAGATTCCCTCCCAACAAAAGAAGCAAATGCACAAACCAAGGCAATGAGGATTTTAAAGATAATAGGGGGTGCTGCTGAGATCTACAGATTTGCCCAAAGTAAAAGTAGTACAGAAGACTGCCTTCCATAGCTTAAGTGATGTAGGGCACAAGGAGTTACCAGGAAGGGAAATTATGAGAGATGGGGGAGGGGGTCAGAGCTAACATTGAGGCACGATCTAAGACATGAATTACTAAAAAAAATATACAGACTACAGGAAAGACTGTTATTGTTGCAAGACAATCAAAGAACCAAACAGAAAGTTTGGAGTTAAAAACAGTAGGAAATTCCTACCTGTAATATACAGATGATAGTAATAAAAAAAGGAACTGAGAATAGAAAGAAGTATTCTTGGAAAACTAGTTTAGCAGATAAATAAGAAGTGTTGACTGCACTGCTTTGAGAATAAGAGTATTGTATAGCACACTAAATTATATGGTAGACCAATAAGACCCTTGTTTGTAAACTGAACTCAAGGATCAAGAGCACAATGAAAGAGGCAGGAAAAGTGAAACTACTTCAGAAGAGCTCTAATTTTGTTTTACATCTGACAAATAATATGAACCTAATGTACTAGGAGATGAAAAAGGAAGCCTCAAATTCAAATAAAGTTACACTTCTGAATTGAGAATTAACCCATATAGAAAATCATGGTTCTCCGCTAAGGATGGGAGATATAAAATAGGTGATCAGGGTTAGAAGCCATTAATGGACAGAAAGACATTACGAGATGACATCAGGCCCAAACACAGATGGGTCCATGCCAAAAATAAGTAAATATGGGTCTAGCTTTTGAACACACGAGGTTGGTTGGGGGGGGGGGGGGGGGGAGACTGTTGCAACTATATAAACTACAGAAAATTACGCAGATTTTAAGTGAGCTGCAGGATTTATTGGCTACAGTACATTAAGGTTGCTAGAACCTCCAATACAAAAAACAACAAGCAATGCCAAAGCCAATAGATCTTGCCTATACAACAGCTATTGGCTTTAACAATGTGTCCTGCCATGTTGTACACCAGTGTGGCTGCTGTTCAGCATGGGTAAATGTTAGTGGTGTAGAGTGAGAGTGGAGTAGGGGGGAGAAGAGTTCAGTATCAGGGAACTCCGAGGGGAGTTTGGTATCAGGGAAACTGAGCAATTCCGATACCTTTGGTTGGGCCATGAACTCTAGAAACATAGTAGAAGATGAGGAGCTGCTGGACTTTTCCCCTTTGGAAGACAGGGTACTCACAGAACCTATTCCGGAGAAAGGGCTCTCGGTGATCTATAAGAAACTAATGTATAATGCACCAGACGTAATGCAGGTGTGAGGGAAGCTTGGTCTGAGGACATAGGGGCTCTAGATGACAAGGAATGGGGGTAGGCATTGAAGGAACCTAGAGAAATAGCAACAAGGGCGCGATTCAGATTGATCCAACTACGAGTACTCCATAGATCCTACTACACCAGGACACTACTGATACAGGGGTACTGGTCCAAAGTGAGTCAAGTGAAGTCAAGGATCGTAGACTTAAGGGTACCCTTAGAAGCTAAGACGTTACTGTTGGGGATACTAGGGGATGTCCTGTGCCACAATAGAGGGATCTGGTTGAAACTAGCCCTGGGAATCGCAAAACAAAATATCACCAGGGAAGGGGGCAGACCAGAGGTTCCAGAACTATCTGAGTGGGAAACAGACTTACATTGGTGCCAGAGGACAGAGTGGGTGATATCTAAAGGTAGGGGCTGCATGAAAAAGTGGGACAAGATCTGGAGGGCATACAAAAGATCTGACCTAGGAGAGGCATTTGGAGGGGGTGATAGGGGAGAGGATAGTCAGGCTCACTAAGGAAGAAATACAATGTTTGCCCATATAAGCATCAACGGGATCGAAGGGATAGTAGCGGAATAAGTAACCAGGGAGATTTGGTCAGGGAATATACTGTATGCAATTATTGGTCTTGTCATTATGTTGTACCCTCTTGGGTAAATAAAAAATAAATAAAAAAAAAAAAAAAAAAAAAAGCTTAGAGCAAGAGTTGATGGAAGGAATTAGGAGTTTTACCTGCTCAGCTATGAGAGGGGTGAAAGCAGAAAGTTTCCAAAACTGCACAGGAAAGTGAATTGCCATTTATCTCTGAGGTGGCTTATTTGGAGATTTTTTTTTTTTGTAGACATCTACTTTGGCCTGAAAGAAATTTGCCAGTGTTCTAGATGGATCGATTGTAGCCAGTGGTGTTTTTACTAACATTAGCATGTGTTTTTGACTGTTTAAAAAAGTAATTTTGCAGAGTTTGAGGATTCGATCTTTTATATGAAGTGCATGGATTTTTTCTTCTGAATCAGGCTTTTATAGTCCCTAATTGTTTATATTTATCTCTTTCTTAGGAGAGATGCTTAACCCTCCATCTGCGTTCCAGTCTATGCAGAGTTGTTTTTGGGTTCGTAATTGCTCTGCAAACCACGGAGCTGATGGTGCCTTGGGGCGTGTCTACTGCTTGATCTAAACCCAGACTGGACCGGGTATCAACCAAAGTTTGTGTATTTATCTATTAACCTTTTAGGTGCGGGCGTCGGCCACTGGCCGTCGCCCACACTCCCTCCCTGGTGCGGGTCACGACCAGTGGCCGACACCAGGGAGGGGGTTAAAAATCCTCTGGTGCAATGCACCGGAGGATTATTTTTTTTTCTTTCCCCGTAGGAGACGTGGAAGTTCTCCCACCTCCCCCCCCTTTGTGACATCAGCGCGCCTCGCGTCACTGTTTTTCCCCACCGGAGAAGAAGAGAAGCAGGTAAGCGTTCTCTTGTTCTCCGGTGGAGAAAAAAAAAAAAAAGGGCCAAAAACGGACTCCCCAGATGCCAGGGAGGCATCGATGGAAAGGGGAGTCTCTCCCCTTTCCATCGATGCCTCCCTGGCACATCTATGGGGCAATTTTTTATTTTTTTATTTTTAAATACATGTGTGCTTTGCCAAGGGCAAGCACACATGTATGAAAAAAAAAAAAAGTTATGTGAAATGAGTGTCTTGTTATATATATTTATTTTTTCCAGGTCGAGCATTGCAGCGCTCATGCGCTGCTTTTCTGACTTGGTCTGGATCTGGGCTTCTAACAACGCTCATCACTACCACTCGTTCATGGGCTTGCCCTTCAAAAATCCTTTGATTACATTGGTAAATGGTTTACCTTTGTCCCTCCTTGGGGAGGTTTTGTTACTGCCTTGGCCATCGCCCCTGGAACATGGCTAATTGCGCTTTTGCTGTTATGTTTAACTGCGAGCTAACTTCTTTTCCGTTTGTGTATCTCTACACCTGATGCTCATGGTGGCCATGGCGCTGTGAATCGGCTCTTATGTGAAAGTGATTATCTTTCAATTATCAATTTATGTGGCAAGAAAAGTTGGGTTAGGAGTTTATAACGCTAATAGCTCTAACTCGAGACCCATTGCATTGTAAATGCTTGTTTTTCTTTTGTGTGTCGTTTTAGAATGGTGAACAATTTCACTGCACTCCACGAGGACCGTGATCAAGACTCCTTGGTGAGTCGAAACACGTTGGTGGTTATTGACTGCAATAAAATACACGTTTATTTGTACCTCGTGGAGTGCGGTGAAATTTTTCGGCATTACATAATTTCGAGATTGGTCTTCTCGGTCACTGGGCACCGGCAGTGGAGTGCGCCGCCCAGCAACCCTTCAACCACTTTGTTTCTAAACTTTATATACATATATATATATATATATATATATATATATATATATATATATATATATATATATATATATAAAAAATAAAAAAACACACATACATATACACACACAAATTGGTTAAAAGATTGTAGCGCAGCGCACTCCACTGCTCAGTGATGGAGGAGAGCAACCTCGAAAATATTTTGTGAACAAGAATCTCACAGCACTCCACGAGGTTCAAATTGACATGTTTTTTAAAGAAAAGAGGTACTCATTTACTGTGATCAAGACTCCTTTGAGAGTCGAAATGCGTACGTGGCTGTTGCTTGCAATAAAAGATGCCAATTTGAACCTGAGTGCGGTGAGATTCTTGTTCACAAAAAATATATATATATATATATATATATATATATATATATATATATACAGGGAGTGCAGAATTATTAGGCAAGTTGTATTTTTGAGGATTAATATTATTATTGAACAACAACCATGTTCTCAATGAACCCAAAAAACTCATTAATATCAAAGCTGAATATTTTTGGAAGTAGTTTTTAGTTTGTTTTTAGTTTTAGCTATGTTAGGGGGATATCTGTGTGTGCAGGTGACTATTACTGTGCATAATTATTAGGCAACTTAACAAAAAAAAATATATACCCATTTCAATTATTTATTATTACCAGTGAAACCAATAGAACATCTCAACATTCACAAATATACATTTCTGACATTCAAAAACAAAACAAAAACAAATCAGTGACCAATATAGCTACCTTTCTTTGCAAGGACACTCAAAAGCCTGCCATCCATGGATTCTGTCAGTGTTTTGATCTGTTCACCATCAACATTGCGTGCAGCCGCAACCACAGCCTCCCAGACACTGTTCAGAGAGGTGTACTGTTTTCCCTCCTTGTAAATCTCACATTTGATGATGGACCACAGGTTCTCAATGGGGTTCAGATCAGGTGAACAAGGAGGCCATGTCATTAGATTTCCTTCTTTTATACCCTTTCTTGCCAGCCACGCTGTGGAGTACTTGGACGCGTGTGATGGAGCATTGTCCTGCATGAAAACCATGTTTTTCTTGAAGGATGCAGACTTCTTCCTGTACCACTGCTTGAAGAAGGTGTCTTCCAGGAACTGGCAGTAGGACTGGGAGTTGAGCTTGACTCCATCCTCAACCCGAAAAGGCCCCACAAGCTCATCTTTGATGATACCAGCCCAAACCAGTACTCCACCTCCACCTTGCTGGCGTCTGAGTCGGACTGGAGCTCTCTGCCCTTTACCAATCCAGCCACAGGCCCATCCATCTGGCCCATCAAGACTCACTCTCATTTCATCAGTCCATAAAACCTTAGAAAAATCAGTCTTGAGATATTTCTTGGCCCAGTCTTGACGTTTCAGCTTGTGTGTCTTGTTCAGTGGTGGTCGTCTTTCAGCCTTTCTTACCTTGGCCATGTCTCTGAGTATTGCACACCTTGTGCTTTTGGGCATTCCAGTGATGTTGCAGCTCTGAAATATGGCCAAACTGGTGGCAAGTGGCATCGTGGCAGCTGCACGCTTTACTTTTCTCAGTTCATGGGCAGTTATTTTGCGCCTTGGTTTTTCCACACGCTTCTTTCGACCCTGTTGACTATTTTGAATGAAACGCTTGATTGTTCGATCACGCTTCAGAAGCTTTGCAATTTTCAGAGTGCTGCATCCCTCTGCAAGATATCTCACTATTTTTGACTTTTCTGAGCCTGTCAAGTCCTTCTTTTGACCCATTTTGCCAAAGGAAAGGAAGTTGCCTAATAATTATGCACACCTGATATAGGGTGTTGATGTCATTAGACCACACCCCTTCTCATTACAGAGATGCACATCACCTAATATGCTTAATTGGTAGTAGGCTTTCGAGCCTATACAGCTTGGAGTAAGACAACATGCATAAAGAGGATGATGTGGTCAAAATACTCATTTGCCTAATAATTCTGCACTCCCTGTATATATATACACACACACACACACACACACACACACACACACACACGTATATACATATACATATATATGGAAAATGTCACTTACCCAGTGTACATCTGTTCGTGGCATGAGTCGCTGCAGATTCACATGCTGTGCACAGTCTGCCGTCTGGTGTTGGGCTCGGAGTGTTACAAGTTGTTTTTCTTCGAAGAAGTCTTTGAGTCACGAGACCGAGGGACTCCTCCCATTTCGATTCCATTGCGCATGGGCGTCGACTCCATCTTAGATTGTTTTCCCCGCAGAGGGTGAGGTAGGAGTTGTGTATGTTGTAATAGTGCCCACGCAATGGAATGAATACGTATGTACATAATAAAGGTTAAAGTAATATATTTACAAATGTACAAATGTTCAAGATCTACTTCTAAACGGCTACAGGCTCCCGGGGAGGCGGGTGGGCGCATGTGAATCTGCAGCGACTCATGCCACGAACAGATGTACACTGGGTAAGTGACATTTTCCGTTCGATGGCATGTGTAGCTGCAGATACACATGCTGTGCATAGACTAGTAAGCAGTTATCTCCCCAAAAGCGGTGGTTCAGCCTGTAGGAGTTGAAGTAGTTTCAAATAATGTTCTTAGTACAGCCTGACCTACTGTGGCTTGTTGTGCAGTTAACACATCTACACAGTAGTGCTTGGTAAATGTATGAGGCGTAGACCATGTTGCTGCCTTACATATTTCGTTCATTGGAATATTTCCTAGAAAGGCCATGGTAGCCCCTTTCTTTCTGGTTGAGTGTGCCTTTGGTGCAATAGGCAGCTCTGTCTTTGCTTTAAGATAGCAGGTTTGAATACACTTAACTATCCACCTAGCAATGCCTTGTTTTGAAATTGGATTTCCTGTATGAGGTTTTTGAAAGGCAATAAATAGTTGTTTTGTTTTTCTAATTAGTTTTGTTCTGTCAATGTAGTACATTAGTGCTCTTTTGATGTCTAATGTATGTAGTGCTCTTTCACCTACAGAATCTGGTTGTGGGAAGAACACTGGTAATTCTACTGTTTGGTTTAAGTGGAATGGTGAGATAACCTTTGGTGAGAATTTGGGATTTGTTCTTAGAACTACTTTATTTTTATGTAACTGAATAAATGGTTCTTGTATGGTAAATGCTTGAATCTCGCTCACTCTTCTTAGAGATGTGATGGCAATCAAAAATGCAACTTTCCACGTTAAGTATTGCATTTCACAAGAATGCATGGGCTCGAAAGGTGGACCCAGGAGTCTTGTTAAGACAATGTTGAGGTTCCATGAAGGAACAGGTGGTGTTCTTGGTGGTATGATTCTCTTTAAGCCTTCCATAAACGCTTTAATGACTGGTATTCTAAATAGTGAAGTTGAATGAGTAATTTGTAGGTAAGCTGATATTGCGGTGAGATGTATCTTTATGGAAGAGAAAGCTAGATTTGATTTTTGCAAATGTAGTAAATATCCTACTATATCTTTTGGAGATGCGTGTAATGGCTGAATTTGATTATTCTGGCAGTAATACACAAATCTTTTCCACTTGTTTGCATAGCAGTGTCTAGTGGTAGGTTTCCTAGCTTGTTTTATGACCTCCATACATTCTTGTGTGAGGTGCAAGTGTCCGAATTCTAGGATTTCAGGAGCCCAATTGCTAGATTCAAAGATGCTGGATTTGGATGTCTGATCTGTTGTTTGTGTTGTGTTAACAGATCTGGTTTGTTGGGTAGTTTGGCATGAGGTACTACTGACAGGTCTAGTAGTGTCGTGTACCAAGGTTGCCTTGCCCATGTTGGTGCTATTAGTATGAGTTTGAGTTTGTTTTGACTCAACCTGTTTACTACATATGGAAGGAGAGGGAGAGGGGGAAAAGCATATGCAAAGATCCCTGACCAGTTCATCCATAGAGCATTGCCTTGGGATTGATCTTGTGGGTACCTGGATGCGAAGTTTTGGCATTTTGAGTTTTCATTTGTTGCAAATAGATCTATTTGAGGTGTCCCCCAAACTTGAAAGTAATTGTTTAGTATTTGGGGGTGAATTTCCCGTTTGTGGGTTTGTTGGTGATCGAGAGAGATTGTCTGCCAACTGGTTCTGAATCCCTGGAATAAATTGTGCTATTAGGCGAATGTGGTTGTGAATCGCCCAATGCCATATTTTCTGTGTTAGGAGGCACAACTGTGTCGAGTGTGTCCCTCCTTGTTTGTTTAGATAATACATTGTTGTCATGTTGTCTGTTTTGACAAGAATGTATTTTTGGGTTATTATGGGTTGAAATGCTTTCAGCGCTAGAAATACTGCTAACATTTCCAAGTGATTTATGTGAAACTGTCTCTGATCTATGTCCCATTGTCCTTGGATGCTGTGTTGATTGAGGTGTGCTCCCCACCCTGTCATGGACGCATCGGTTGTTATGACGTATTGTGGCACTGGGTCTTGGAAAGGCCGCCCTCGGTTTAAATTTGTACTGTTCCACCATAGAAGCGAGATGTATGTTTGGCGGTCTATCAACACCAGATCTAGAAGTTGACCCTGTGCTTGTGACCATTGTGATGCTAGGCACTGTTGTAAGGGCCGCATGTGCAATCTTGCGTTTGGGACAATGGCTATGCATGAAGACATCATGCCTAGTAGTTTCATTACCATTCTGACTTGTATCTTTTGTGTTGGATACATGGCCTGTATTACCTTGTGAAATGTTTGAACCCGTTGTGGACTTGGAGTGGCAATCCCCTTTGCTGTGTTGATTGTCGCTCCTAAGTATTGCTGTGTTAGACACGGCACAAGGTGTGACTTCGCGTAGTTGATGGAGAAACCTAGCCTGTGAAGGGTTTGTATGACATATTTTGTGTGCTGTGAACACTGTTTTAGCGTACTGGTTTTGATTAACCAGTCGTCTAAGTACGGGAACACATGTATTTGCTGCCTTCTGATATGTGCAGCTACTACTGCCAGGCATTTTGTAAAAACTCTTGGCGCAGTTGTTATTCCGAATGGCAACACTTTGAATTGGTAATGTATTCCTTGGAATACGAACATTAGGTATTTCCGGTGTGAATGATGTATTGGTATATGGAAATACGCATCTTTTAGATCTAATGTTGTCATGTAGTCTTGCTGTTTGAGCAGTGGGATTACGTCTTGTAACGTGACCATGTGAAAGTGGTCTGATTTGATGTAGGTATTTAGTGTTCTGAGATCTAGTATTGGTCTCAGAGTTTTGTCCTTTTTGGGTATTAGAAAGTACAGTGAGTAAACTCCTGTGTTTTTTTGTTGAGTTGGTACTAATTCTATTGCGTCCTTTTGTAGCAATGCTTGAACTTCTAGTCCTAGAAGATCTATATGTTGTTTTGACATATTGTGTTTTCGGTGGGACGTTTGGAGGGAATTGGCGAAATTCTATGCAATAACCATGCTGGATAATTGCTAAGACCCAAGTGTCTTGTTATTTCCTCCCAAAGTTTGTAAAATTGGCTTAGTCTTCCCCCCACAGGTGTTATGTGATGGGGGGGTGTGACTTGTGAGTCACTGTTTATTTTGAGGGGTTTTGGGGCCTTGGAATTTCTCGATTTTTTGGGAATTGGCCCCCTCTATATTGCCCCCGAAAACCTCCCCTCTGATATTGACCCTGGTAAGTAGGTCTTGTTTGTGAGGTTGTGGTTTCTGTGGGTTGACCTCGAAACCCTCCCCTAAAAGGTGTTTTCCGAAATGTGCCTCTGCTCTGCGGGGAGTAGAGTGCGCCCAGGGCTTTGGCTGTATCGGTGTCCTTTTTGAGTTTCTCAATGGCAGTGTCTACCTCCGGCCCAAACAATTGCTGTTCATTAAACGGCATATTGAGCACAGCTTGCTGGATTTCCAGTTTGAACCCAGAAGTGCGCAGCCATGCGTGCCTTCGTATTGTGACTGCAGTGTTTATTGTCCTTGCAGCTGTATCTGCTGCATCCATGGAAGACCGTATCTGATTATTTGAGATACTTTGTCCCTCTTCCACCACCTGTTGCGCTCTTTTTTGGAACTCCTTGGGTAAGTGTTCGATGAAATGTTGCATTTCATCCCAATGAGCCCTGTCGTATCTTGCCAAAAGTGCTTGTGAATTGGCAATACGCCACTGATTTGCTGCTTGTGCTGCAACCCTTTTTCCCGCAGCATCAAATTTGCGGCTCTCCTTGTCTGGAGGTGGTGCGTCGCCTGAGGTATGAGAGTTGGCTCTCTTACGAGCTGCCCCCACAACTACTGAGTCTGGTGTTAGTTGTGTTGTAATATATATTGGATCTGTGGCTTATATTTTTTCTCCACCCTTGGAGTTATGGCTCTGCCTTTAACTGGATCCTGAAATATTTGTTTTGAATGTCTTAGCATTCCTTGGAGCATGGGAAGGCGTTGGTACTGGCTATGGGTGGAGGATAGGGTGTTAAAGAGAAAGTCATCCTCAATTGGTTCCGAATGTAAGGAGACATTGTGAAATTCGGCTGCCCTTGCGACCACCTGTGTATAGGATGTACTGTCCTCAGGTGGTGACGGTTTTGTAGGATAAGAGTCTGGGCTATTGTCAGACACTAGAGCATCGTAGAGGTCCCATGCATCGGGATCATCCTGACTCATTGTGGTATGAGCTGGTGAGTGCATTAGTGGTGGAGTCGTCGCTGGTGATGCATGTGTTGATGGTGGTGGAGAAGGTGGTGGGGTTGTTTTCTTTGCCACCTTTGCCTGTGGTTGCTTGTCCCCTTGTTGAAAGGCAAGTTTCCTTTTAATCTTGATTGGGGGAAGAGTGGTTATCTTCCCTGTGTCCTCATGAATATGAAGCCTTCTTTGCGTGTAGTCAGGCTCTACAGCTTGAAGCTCCTCTCCAAATCTATGTAACTGGGTCGTTAACCCTTGTTCCTCTGTATAGGAACTAGTTTTCGGCTCCGAGGCTGGATGTTTCGGGACCGAAACCTTTTCGGAAGTCTTTTTCGGCTCCGAAGAAATTTTCTTTGGTTTCGGCGCGGTGTCTCGGTGCCGAATCTCTTCGGTGCCGCTGTCTCTGTGCCGAAGTTTCTCGGAGCCGCTGTCTCGGCTCCGAGGTTGCTGTGTGGCGGTATCACGACCGGAGTCGGATGACTTCGACACCAGCATGCCCTTTTTTGGTGCCTTGGGTCGGTCACCTAGTTTTTGGGTGAAGCCATGGCCTGTTGGCGGTGGCGTCCCCTGGGCTTTTGTGGACTTTTCGTGAGTCCTTATTTTCGACGTCTTACTCACGGTTGTTGTTTCTTCGGCGTCGAGTTCTTCTGAATCCGACTCGTGGATGGAGAAAGCTTCTTCTTCCTCCTCGAACCGTTGTTGACCTGTCGGCGTGGACGCCATTTGTAATCTCCTGGCTCTACGGTCTCTCAGCGTCTTCCTCGACCGAAAAGCTCGACAGGCTTCACACGTATCCTCCTTGTGCTCGGGGGACAAGCACAAGTTACAGACCAGATGCTGATTCGTATACGGATATTTGTTATGGCATTTTGGACAGAAGCGGAACGGGGTCCGTTCCATCAGTCTTGAAGTTGCACGCGGTCGGGCCGACCAGGCCCCGACGGGGGATCGAAATTACCCCGAAGGGCCACCGGAGCTCTTCAAAATTCGGTGTCGATTTGTTTTAACTAACCAGATACCGAACGCAACAATACCGACGTTTTTTTCCGAGATTCTAACTAACTTTCCGACCCGAAACACGGAGCGAAAAGGAACACGTCCGAACCCGATGGCGGAAAAAAAAAAACAATCTAAGATGGAGTCGACACCCATGCGCAATGGAATCGAAATGGGAGGAGTCCCTCCGTCTCGTGACTCGAAAAGACTTCTTCGAAGAAAAACAACTTGTAACACTCCGAGCCCAACACCAGACGGCGGACTGTGCACAGCATGTGTATCGGCAGCTACACATGCCATCGAACACACATATATATATATATATATATATATATATATATATACACACACACACACACACACACACGAATGCATGTCTTTTCTGTAGTGGCAGTTGCCATAAAGTAGCGCAGATGGTTTACTGTCCTGCTGCAAAGGAGATACATTTATATGTATTTAGCTGAGTGGATTAGTAAAGGCAAGCGTTACCTGCGCTTTAAAACAAATGCTATGCCAGGGGGACTATGGAGATATGAGTGGCACTTTTGCTGGGTAGTACGGAGGGAATTAGAAGAGGAGGTAATGGGAGGCAGAGCACCAAAAATAACTGTTGCACAGGGTGTGTGGTAAGGTGAAGTAATACATTCTTTTTTTGTTTTTTCAGTGTTTTCAGAGAATCTGCAGAATAGGAGAAGAAGCGAAGGTAAGGTGACGACATTTCCTATTGTACACAATAAACATACCCACAAGCAATTTTGTGACTATCTGACTTCTACATAGGCTAGTAATTTAGAGGGACAGTTTAGCCTGTTGCAGAGATGGCGTCTCGTTGGATGACTGCTGATCAAGCCCTAACTCTGATTATGGAGGACAGTTCTGATGTAGGCTCAGGGAATGAGACAGCAGACACTGAGACAGCATCTGAAGGAGAGGACAATGGGGCAGATTCTGGGAGTGATTTTTCAGTCGGCGGAGTCCCATCCGACGACACCTCTTCCAGTGATTCTGAAGGAGACAATGACGACATCCGTGCTGTCCCTTCGCAAGCACATTCTGGGCAGCGGGACCACATTGGGTTAGCCAAACCCCAGAGAGCACGTGCTTGCTGCCGCAAGCACAGAGAGAGTGCTCTCTTGGCAGCCCCCCTGTTTAGTTCAGCCCCAAATTCCACCTTTTACTGGTGACGCTGGATGTAAAGTCGATACAGCTAACTTTTTGCCAGTCGACTACATCTATCTATTTTTGTATGTTGACTTCCTTCAGAAAGTTGTGCAGCAAACAAATTTGAGTGCAGACCAAATTTCTGAGGGAGCTCGGAGGCACTCTAGGGCCCCATTCTAGGGCACGCCAGTGGACTCCCACTTCGCTGGTGGAGTTGAAGATATTTTTGGGCCTTACACTCAAAATGGGGTTAGTGCAGAAACCCACCTTGCAGTCCTACTGGACGACTTGCACAGTTTGGGTAACTCCCATCTTCGCACCATACATGAGCAGAGATCGTTTTTTGCTACTGCAGCGCATGCTGCATTTCAATGACAATTCTGCTGCATTGCCCTGGGACCATCCAGATCATGACAGGTTGTTCAAAATTCGGCTTGTCGTGGAACATTTGTCTGCCAGGTTTCCAGAGATCTATACTCCTGGAAAGACTATAGTAGTTGATGAGTCCTTGATCTTGTACAAAGGACGGCTGCTTTTCAGACAGTACATTGCGAGCAAAAGAGCTCACTATGGCATAAAGCTGTACATGCTGTGTGAGAGCTCTTCTGGCTATGTACACAGCTTGAGAGTGTATACAGGGAAGGATTCTACCCTAAACCCTGTAGGTTGCCCTCCCGCGTTAGGGGTGACAGGTAAGATTGTATGGGAACTTGTCCAGCCACTTCTTCACAAAGGTTATAACCTTTATGTGGACAATTTCTATACAGGTGTAGAGCTGTTCAGTGAGCTCTACAAAGCTGGCACTGTGGCCTGCGGTACAGTTTGTTGTAACAGCAAAGGATTCCCGCAGGAGCTTGTTTGCAAGAAGCTCCAGAAATCCCAGAGTACTGCATTGCGTTCTAACGAACTGCTCACAGTCAAGTTCCTAGATATGCGTGATGTATACGTGCTCACTACAATTCATGATGAGAGCACTTCTCCCATCACGGTTTGGGGTCAGATGGCCGAAGTCCATCTGTATACTTGATTACAATAAGTACATGGGCGGAGTGGACAAGAACGACCAGGTTCTTCAACCATACAATGCCTGTCGTAAAACTCGCACTTGGTACAAGAAACTGTTTACTCACCTGATTCAGATGGCAACATATAATGCGTATGTTGTTTACCGTCAGACAACCATAGGAAGACTAATGACTTTCCTTGACTTCCAGTTGTCTGTAATTGAAAGCCTCACTGCTGTTACAGAAGAAGCAGCAGCCTCCACCTCATATGTTCTGGAGGATGTGACAAGGCTGCAGGAGCGACACTTTGCTGATCGCATTCCTAAAACACCCAAAAAGGATCGTCCATGTCGTCGCTGTAAAGTGTGCTTGAAGCATGGAAAGCGGCAGGAGAGTCGGTATTACTTTCCCCAGTGTCCATCACAACCAGGCCTCTGTATCCCTACTTGCATCATACTAAAGCAAAGTTCTGGGAAATCGACTGAGGTTGAGCTGCCGTTGGGTAATCCTTTCAGTGGCAGTGCATGGATACCGAACGTCCATGGGCCACTGCTTCATTAGGCAAGGAGCCACAGAATTTTACTTCATCATGGACTTCCTTTTGGACTGCTTGACAGCTAAATCCATTGTCAGAGCGTGGTCGGTGTTCTGTTCAATTAACATGCATTATATTCCCCCTACTGCATATACTAGTGGACAGAACATATGCCACGGAGTACCCTTTCTTCACCAGCATGTCTACCTTACTTTCAACTGTAGATATGCTCTCTCAGTTCGAGGAATCACTTTGTACGGCATACTTGGAAACCCACAACTTGCTTCCACAAACTAGTATAGGTTCACTTGGCAATTATACAGGATTAGCCAGGACTCTGATAAGAACAGAGACATGAATGGGTAAGGAAAGCTTATGGTAGGAGTGCCTTCACAGGGTTATTGCACAGGTAGAAGGCAGATAGTAAAGGTAGTACAGATGTACATCATCTACACCTATGGATTCAAACCCATAGGTGCCATCCCAGCACTGAAGGAGAATGACTTGTATAGGTCAGTGTTTGACCTACTTTTCATGTTCATCCTCCATCAGAACTTAGTAGATGTTCAGTTTGCTGTATAAGTGCATTATAGTCACATCACTGCACATAATGTTGGCTGGGACATTTGCTACGTTCTCATGGACTCCCCTATGTACCAAACACTACCCTTTTTCGTAGCCTATGACCTTCTCTTTAGGGAACATCATGAGAAATCCCGAGCATGTCTCCCTTAGTTTTAAAGGTAGATATGCTCTCTCAGTTCGAGGAATCGCTTTGTACGGCATACTCGGACACCCCCAACTTGCATCCACAAACTGGAAGGAGTTG
This sequence comes from Pleurodeles waltl, assembly GCF_031143425.1. Lineage (NCBI taxonomy): Eukaryota > Metazoa > Chordata > Amphibia > Caudata > Salamandridae > Pleurodeles > Pleurodeles waltl. Next base: position 537,337,738 of record NC_090451.1, read on the forward strand.
GATTTAGCACAGAGTGCGTTAAAGGCGCATCAAAAACATGTCTTCCTGAGCCTCAGGTGGCTGTCACAGGAGTAATTAGTAAAGGTTTTTTACGCATGCATTTGGTAATGTTAAGGAAGAAGGAGGCAGTTACTTGACAGGTGGTAAAATGTAGTCAAACTTATTCTGTTCTGTGGCGTGTGAATGTGATGGGCCCTTGTCTGGCAGCGGTAAGTTAATGTGAGTGCAGTGATTGGTTGGATTGGGCCCGCGGCTGGCGATATGAAAGGGTTGTTTGTTGTGCGTGAATGGCGTGTGAATGGACCATAAAGAGGTTGGTGCCTGGACGTGGCTTTGTGGCCCACCTTCAGAAGGCTTGGTTTCAATATTCAGATACTTTGATAAGTAATCATGCTTTGACACCATAATTTCTGGAGGTGCTAAAACCAACCAGTGTGAGTGGTGGGTTAACTTTAACAAACTAGTACCAGGGGAGTCCAAGGGTGCAGGACTTGCGTGGCTCTCACCAGTTTTCCTTCACCCAGAATCCCCTTGAAATCACAAAATGTGCTTAAAAACACATTTTCCTTGCATTCCAATGAGCATAAGTCCAGGGATCTGCAGGGATCCTCAAAATTCCTACCACCCAGTGTTTCCCCACTTGTCCTGATAAAAACACAACCCCGCTTGTGTGCCTGCACCTAGTGCCTGCTTCAGGAATGCATCACTCCAGGGTTAACAGTAGCCCTCATGCAAGGACTACCATTGACCCTTGTGTGATCCATTCCTGTCGCGGGCGCTAGGCCTACCCAAACAAGTGAGGTATAATTTTTATAGGGAGACTTGGGAGAACGTTGGGTGGAAGGAAATTTGTGGCTCCTCTCAGATTCCAGAACTGTCCGTCTCCGAAATGTGAGGAAAACGTGTTTTTTTAGCCACTTTGAGGTTTGCAAAGGATTCTGGGTAACAGAACCTGGTCAGAGCCCCACAAGTCACCCCATCTTGGATTCCCCTAGGTCTCTAGTTTTCAAAAATGCACAGGTTTGGTAGGTTTCCCTAGGTGCCGGCTGAGCTAGAGGCCAAAATCTACAGGTAGGCACTTTTTTGCAAAAAACACCTGTTTTCTGTCAAAAAATGGGATGTGTCCACGTTGTGTTTTGGGGCATTTCCTGTCGGGGGCGCTAGGCCTACCCACACAAATGAGGTATCATTTTTATCGGGAGACTTGGGGGGAACATAGAATAGCAAAACAAGTGTTAATGCCCCTTATCTTTCTCTGCATTTTTTCCTTCCAAATATAAGAATGTGTAAAAAAGACGTCTATTTGAGAAATGCCCCGCAATTCACATGCTAGTATGGGCACCCCGGAATTCAGAGATGTGCAAATAACCACTGCTCCTCAAAACCTTATCTTGAGCCCATTTTGGAAATGCAAAGGTTTTCTTGATACCTATGTTTCACTCTTCATATTTCAGCAAATGATTTGCTGTATACCCAGTATAGAATGAAAACCAACTGCAGGGTGCAGCTCATTTATTGGCTCTGGGTACCTAGGGTTCTTGATGAACCTACAAGCCCTATATATCCCCGCAACCAGAAGAGTCCAGCAGGCATAACGGTATATTGCTTTAAAAAATCTGACATCGCAGGAAAAAGTTACAGAGTAAAATATAAAGAAAACGGCCCAGCAACTAAGGGATTAAAACCCCCAAATGGAGATTAACATCTCCGAGTAAGGTGAAGCCGGTGGAATGGAAGCTAGATTCTAAGAGAAAGCTAACTGCCTGAATGAAGGCAGCTCTAGGCCTTGGGAGGGGGGGTGGGAGCAGGGTTACAGTACTAGTCCACTGAATTATTGGTTCTTAGAGAGTTCCACTTTAAAAGAGTGCCTCACATTCAGGAGAGGGCATTGCCGAACAAATCTGCAGTTTATGGTCTGGTCAATGTTACACGTATTTCTAACTGCTTTGTTTTTTTTATGCCTATCATGTTACTTGTTAGCATGAGGCTACACTCCTCACACCTCAGAGCGTCGGGGATGCACGTAGGTTCTATTATTGGGCATCGAGTGCTCTTACCTGAGGTACTGTAGGCAAGAAGTTCCTCTGTAGAGGAACTGTTTGAGGGAGTTATAAGGCTGGAAACGGCAAGGGGGTTTGGTGCTGTGAAATGCTCCAATTAGCCCACCATAGGACATGGTTCGGTCCAGTGCTTCTCAACACAACTGAAAACAGATGGGGCAAATTAAAAAGTAACTGAAGTCCAGCAGCCCCCCCAATCCTTGCTACAGGTTATCATCTGGAGAAAAATTCTGGTAAAAGAATACAAATTAAATAGGCAGGGGTGAAAGGGAAAACAGAAAAGCAATTTCTTATAAGGGGTGAGCCTTTAAAATATGGCACACGATTAGCAACAGGAGCCAGGCACCTCGATACCCAGTATGCAGAATGCCTACAAGGAAATTAAAGAATATCAAAAAACCCTCAGTCAGAGCTTACTATGCTAGTGAACAAAAATGGAGGTCCAACTGACATGAGTGCAGGACATAACTACTAACACCATACCATGAGGCTTTGCCGCAGCACTGCCCCTTCGTGTACTTGGGGGGGGGGGGAAAAAAAAAGTTTTTCTTCCTGCTTAATCATTTCTCAATCTAGCTTTAGGCTAGAATTCGGTCTAGCAGTGGTGAGGACACTACTCAAGTAATACCCAATGAATAACAGAGTGCAATGTCACAATAATTTGGTTTAACCAATTCTAAAATTAAAAGTACTTCTTGAGTACCAGTGAACATGCTACATTATAGACGAGTCACTGTAAAATGTTGTGGCGACACACAGAGTATCCAAAAGTAGAACATGTGAACCTATTTTACCATGACAATAAAGGTCAGTGCCACATAGCAGAAGATTCAGGGGGTGTGTGTGGTTTGTTATAGTCACAACCCCTATAGAAATAAACACCACCACAAAAGGTATTGGTGTGTGTGTGTTTTGGGGGGGGGGGGGGGGGAATCTGTAAAGGAATGTAAGAACATTAAAGGCATTAGTGCCAGGGTAAGGTATCCCTACTTACGGCCTCAAGGATACATACTAACAGTTGAAACAATATACTGCTATCCCTCTGTATGGTGCAGCTTTGCTCTAAAGTCAGCGAGTTTAAACTAAGGGGAGGCGAAATGAGTTTGTGTTGTCAGTCATGCATATCATATATACATCATATGACTGCTTACATTCACTGCCTGTGTCCAAATGTGTTCCTCAGCAGCGAATTAACCATATAGGCTCCTTGAATATTGCACACAGCCCTACACCAACTCCGATGTGTTTTTGCACATGTTCCTGCATCGCCATCATTTTCTCCACTTAGCTACCCTGAATCTCAGTGTTATTTGTACGGCATGTACCCAGCCAAAAAGGCGGTAGAAACAAATACTGGGTATTTTGGCCTGAATAACCATGTATTAACCAAAAAAATAAAATAAAAATTTAAAAAAAACTGCTGCACTGATTCTCATATTGCATTAAAAGGAAGATTTATCTTGTACATGTTGACAAAACGTAACGGAAAAAAAAGAAAAAGAAGGAATGTGGGGGAGTATCACTTACAATCAGTGGTCCCTACATATTGCTTCACTGAAACACTGATTAATTCGGAAAAATCTCCAAGTTAGGAATAATGGATGAAAACTGAGTACCTGTCCGTGCCCCAAAAAAAGGGAATTGGGGGTGCGAGGGGGAATAGGGGGCAAGGTTACACTTGTTACCATTTCACACTTAAAAATCACATACCAAACATATAATTAACATTAGTATAGCTATAAAAAAAAAAGTGACAAGTAACTGAAGCTTTTCATTCATGCTTTGGCGGCCGGAGTCTGAAACATAGGCTGCAGTGTCAAGCGGGCCCACAGTAATGATGACTCTGCTGAACAAATTCTCTAAATATCTAGACTAGCTTGTTGTTTGTTACTTCTTAATTGCCACACTATCATATTTACATGGCATCTTAGGAAGGACCTTTTATTCGTACGACTGGTCGATATGGCTGCACAGTTAATGAGGTTGCTTGAATAACTAACTGGTTAAGAACAGGAAGATTAATTGCTTTGTTACTTCATATTAGTTAGTTTTCTTCATTTCTTTCTACTCCGGTGATTTCAAATTGCTATGCCAGCGTTCTTTAAGCTCTTTCTGATGCAGGCATTAAGTTAAGTTTCCAAAGACCCACTTGGACTCCCACAAACTGAATTAAAAAAAAAATGTGTATGTTGTCTTACCAGTAAGATTTTTTGAGAGGTGGTAACCAATAACTAGTTACGGCATACTAACAACGCATCTCCATATTCCTCAAGTTTACAAATGCTCATGCCTTTAAACAAAGGAGAGAAAAAAATACACACAACAATGCTTATTCGGGCGAAGGAAAAAAATAATTCCAAAAGAAAGGAACCCTTGTAAACCACAAACTCTCTCAAGACGTAAAACTCCACTTCCTAAAGTCCAGGGAAAAGTTGCTGCCAAACATTTAGTCTGGGTGTTTGATGTTTTCCTCATTGTATCAAATTTATCTTGGCTCAGCATGTCACGTATGTGTCCCAAAGCAACAACACTTCACATGTAAATGTATAGCAATTAGCAACCGGATTATTTTAGTTGACAGAGTAGGATACTGCAAGCTTATTGGTGGGTAGAGGGAACAAAATTATGACTTTATTAAACTTTGATATACTGTACTCGCACAGAACCACGTAAACAAATATTTCTTGGCAAAAAAGCATGTACTTGACAGCTTCAGCATAGCACGTGCTTTACCGTTCCCTGCAGTCTGGAAACACAGGCACTCCGTGTGCCGCTCATTGTATATTACTAGACTCGCCCTGTGGAGACAACAGCTGTGCTGTTCGATAATCTAGATTTGTTCAAGCAACTGTTCATACAAACACTTCCATTAGAAATAAATACAGGACAAACAGTCTGGGTAAAATCTGGTTTGTTTTTACTATTGAAAAATATACAACAACATTCCTCACCCAATGGATCACTAAATAAAACCATATCAAAAATGTCAGCTTTCAAACACCATTTGCTTTAAAAGATAATTGAAAACATGATGCTAACAGCTAGCCTACATGAAAAATGGCCAAACCAGTTTCGTCATGTGTGTGCGCTAAATTTGGATTTTAAATTGAAATTTAAATTGCCATTTGTAGCAGACAAGTGTCTAGTAAAGACTGACGGGAATGTGCCGAGTGAACTTCAAGCAAATAAGCAAGGGTTTCACTTCACTTTAAACACGCCAATAAGGCAAATGCAGAAACTAATGCTTAGAAAAGTACTTGGGAAAAAATGAGATCTGTGCAGCGTTTATTTTTATGCCTATATTGATTTACAGATCACTTACACAACATGTAAAATACTAGAGTAACAGCAAACAAAAGATTGAACCCTAAAGTTTGTATTGCTGTTAGAAGTGCACTCATCTCTACAGTAAGAGACCTCAGTCTCTCAGACACTGCTATCCAAACACGAAACCAAAAAAAACCAAGAAAAAAAAAAAAAACGCATCTGCATAGTATTCGGACATCTAAAATATCAAGTTGAAAAAACAAATGAAAGCTTGCAGGAAACAGCATCTGCCCATTTGTCCCACGACCATCAGGTTCAATTACAGACAGGTCAAGGTAATGGTGACCCGGGGTTCTTATCTCGCAATCTATTTATTAACAGCAGTCAGTGCACTTTGGTGGAATACCTGTACTTAACTTCAAGATGGAGTAGTGTTTATGCAGCCTGTTCTAATTTAGGATTAGCTCCTCACATACCGCAAACGTTTATGTTTTCTAGTACCAAGTTTTTAAACGCAACAACGCGAAACAATCAGTATCAGTACAGCATCCAAACTGCCCAGGCCATCTTAGTTTCTGGATTTATGGGACATACTTTACACATTGTTTAAGCAGAAACAGTTAAACACACCACAAAATGTGGGTACATAAAGCACAGCGGTTGAAGGCACAATTACTGCAATGCATATACTGAATACAGACTTTGTCTGTCCTCGTTAATGTGGGTCCTAGGGACTTTACAAAACAGTAAGAAATGGAGTTAGTTGGGGCACAAGAAAAAGGGGGGAATACTCTGTGCACTTTGGGGGCACTTATACGTAAGCAGAGCAAGATAATAGCTCACAGACCAGCAGAAAGCAAGTTTCTGTCTAGTGATCGTGAAACTTTTAAAAGTCTCAAATATGGGTGTCGGTTAAGGTTGGATGAGATATTAACTGTCAGAAAAGGAGCCAAAGAAACAGCATAGCTTGTGTTGGTATGGAGATGTTTGTGTGGGGAAGCGAACAATGGTATGGTCAGCATATCTGTCAACGTTTACACACTGTGGAGGGGGACAATGGGTGGGAAAGAACCAAGAATAAGAGAAGGGCCATAGCTTGGTCAGTGTGATTTGTGGGTGTGAATCTCTAATCACCCCCCTTCCCAAAAAAAGCAGTGGATCTCAGTATTAACGTGGTAGTTGACCAAGGTTCGGGGTGGGCTGGACCCATGAGGATCAGAGCGAGTACTAATTTGCATTGCCATTGGAAGAAAGCCATCCAACTGCCCACCCATTTAGAGTGGAAGTTCAGATTTTTTATTTTTAAAAAAACAGACATGGATGGTCAATGCCAGGTATACCCTGAGGTGTGGAACAAAGAGGGAAAGAAAAAAAAGAAAAAAGAAAAAAAAAAAAAAAAAAGCTACACTCCACTGGAAAGAACTGGTGTGGGGTTCATTGCCATGTCACATGTCAATACAAGAAGTGCACCATATCCTCAACAAAATAGCACAGTTCTGCTCTCTTCGTGTGCTGGTGCACTTTGGGCTGCCTAGCACCAACACAGGAATGGTCAGGATAGTTTTTGTGCAGGACTTCCTGAATCGAAACTTTCTTTGGAGGCTTGTTTTTCTTTGCAAGTGTGCAGAATACAGCACACACATGCAATGCTTTAAATGGGCCAGTACTCTCCGGTACTGAGTACCGGCACTTCTTTATTTTGAGAGGGAGAGTACCGGCATATCTCAGGAAAAACGTAATACTTTTAATTGGAGAGTACCGGCACTTCTCAGAAACAAGCAGGTACTCTATTACAGAGTACCTGCACTTCTATTTTTCCATTTAAAGCACTGCACACATGTAAAAAAGAAATAGAAAGGACACAAATATATTTTTCCTCAGGCAAGGAAGCTGGTTCTGGCACAAACCCATGCTATAACTGTAACTAAACGTTTGCATCAAAATCCATGGGTGGATGCACAGAAATGCCTAAGCACCACCTACCTAGAGCAAAGTAATGCAAGGCAGCGCAATGTGCTATGTTTCTTTTCTTTACATAGCCTTGCAAATTGACATTTGTTTGGTTTTGTAAATACCAAAAAGAAAGGAAAATAGTGAAGCAATGCTGACATAAAATCTTTGTATATCTGGGCTTACATATATTTAAGTTCCTGATCCAAACAATGAACAAGCTAAAACCTCTGTGTTAAAAGCAAGAAAACAAGAACAAGCATTTGCAATGCAACGGGTCTCGAGTTTGTTCGTGTTAGAGCTGACAGCGTTATAAACTCCTAACCTGACTTTTCACTGGTAAAAAAACCTATTGGCAAAAGTGCAGTTATGTACGTCACCTGAAAAAGTGCAATTAACTGTAACAGGGCCGATATTATGTAAAGCGCTCGAATTCTGCCAAGCGAGATCGCGCTGGGAAAATAGAGAAAAAGTAGTCCACGAGCCGGACAGAAAACAGCGAGCCTCACATGTTTTCTGTACTTGGTCGATGCGCTCGAAGAGGGCTATCCACCGGAAAAGGCATGACATGTGCATGCCTTCCACTAATGAAATCAAGCACATTTTAACAGGCAAGCCCACAAGCCAATAACAGGCACGGACGCGACGTGGACAGGGCTCCGAGCCCTATTTAATTACTAAAGCTTCTCGCTTTTCCGAAACGCATGCGACGCAGGCTCGACCCTAAAAACCAACAGACATACCAGACCTGACCGTGGGCCCCCAGACAACTATCAAGCTAAGAATGCATTCATTTGCGGGTAGGGTGCCGCACCCCCTTGAAGTTATGCCCCTGACTAAGAGGCTTCAGAAACTGTCGACTTCAGTGGCTGAAACCTGACAGTAATTGTAATGCTGTATATAAATAACTCCAACTGGGAGCTGAAGTTGCCAGGTATGCAAAGGCTTCTAACAAACGGATCCTGGGTCTATGGATCACAAGGATCAAGGTCAGAGTTAGGTAGGATGCTTGTTTCAGAAACAAGTGGGAAATAGTTATTCAATTTTACAAAAAGTCAGCAGAAGGCTGAGACCCACATGGCTATGGATACACAATCATTTAGAGGCACAAGACAAGCTGAGGGGTGAAAGTTGGAGTTAAAGTACGGTAGGGAATTTGGTGATGTGAATGAGCCCATGGATTAGCAGTTCAAAAAGGTAGTTTGAGAACCAGATAAAAGCAGATTCCGATACAACTAGCAGAGAAACAGTTAAAGCATAAGAGTGCTGTGAAACACTGTAGAGACCAATTTGTTGCACAATAGAGTTATCAGCCAGAGGTAAACACGGCAAGATGCCTATATGTGAAAAATGTTTAATCAACATATGCCGTGAGCTGCAGGTCATAAATTAGAATTGCAGTAAGACTGACCCAACCGTCCGCAGACCTACCAAGACACACTGTGTAGCTATTTGTTGCATAGTATTGGCTCCCAGTGAAGAGACGATATTATGTGGTGAGATGGAACTCTCTACTTGAATGCTGATGTGTCAATGGCTCTACATGGTTAAAATCCACTATGCATTTTAGGAGTTACCAAATGGCAACTTTAAAAGCCTTTGTTTCTTCCATTACTTACAGTGATGAGAGGCTTAATAGGGCACTGCAGCTCTAAGCCCCGCCCTCTGCAGTGCTGAGTAGTCAGTGATGAAGTAAAAGCCCTCCCCCAGAACAATACACATTTTCTAGGTTGGAAGGAATGCTCGATTGCATATAATGGAGCACCACTTCAAGATTAACAGTGGCATTTTTTCTTTAAAGAGCCTAGAAAAGAATGCTGCGTTAATAAACACTGAAAATAAATTATAACAACATGATACAAAGATGAGTAGTCCTAGCCCGAAGCATAACTAAAGCTGGGTCTGGTGACTCAGTGGATGAAAGCATCCACTCGGAGATATGCCCAGGACCCCACAACCTGTGGTTCAAACCCAAGCAGGTTCATTCAGCCTTTTATACTTTTGTGGTTGCTAAAATTAGCATCACTGAGATAGGTAACATCTGGTATTTATGCGCCAAGACACCGTGCGTGAACTTTACAGATACTTATGTTTGAACACGGTGCATAAATTAGGTTAGGCAATTAAAAGCAAGATGATTTTGAAAAAGAGGGAGCGGAGACAAATAGCAGTGCAATAGGCAGGAACAGCTAGCAAGGGTTTTTAGGCAGTAGTCAGACAACTGTGGATTTAAATGTTTTAGTATAGGTGTAGGAGATGAGCAGTTATTGAAAATGTTGCATGTCACAGCTCCTGGAACATTAATTCCTTGTGCAAAACAGCAAGTCTGATAAATCTGTACATAGTGATCCACACCACTGCATCCGAGCCAGGTGTCGTCTCTTCTTTTTGTTCCCCAATAAATAATACTACTGAAGCTTTATGCGCACACACACCTCTGTACTGTCACAAACTACTAATATTACAACACCACACCAACTACTGGCTGAACTACCAACATAATGGGCTATATCTAGGATATCTCCAGCCAAATGTGAACCACAATTAAGTGGTACCATTTCCTAAGGTCTTGAGATGTTGAGTTAGGTTTAACCATGCCTTTGTTTGGCTTATACCATATACCAAATGGCTACTGATAGGAGATGCAGCAAGAAGTCTCACAAATGTAGTCTTGGCTATGCTTGGGTGCCTGCGAGATTTACTCAGTCACCAGAAGTGTGGAATTAAATAAAATATCTACAATATATACTTGTTCATGGGACAAGCCGGTTAATAAATCTTCTTGCCTTGTTGAAAAACCTACTGGCCCTTTTGGTGCCATGTAGCGAAGCAACAAATTATGACAGCAATCCCATTATATAAAATCTGACAATAGCATCTCAGATTATGCCTGGGCTAATACTATAGTAGGGCTTTAATACTATCTACTTACTGGGGTTGGAGGTAGAAATAAGCAGTAGTTCAAAGGTTGGAAGGCCCTTTTGAGTCTGTGCGAAGCTGTTAACTTGCAGGTTTGGCAATGGACTCATGACAAAGGCAGAAGTAAAGCTTCTTCCATGGTTGGGGAGAAAAGAGGTTTGAGGGAAAGTGAACTTGTAAATGCGCAACAGATTTTCAGAGTACTAAATCTACACATGCATAGTTGCTTGGGCTAAAATACAGTCCACAAACACTTTCTAGTAGTACAATTTTCTGGTCTACTTCTGTAAATTCATGAAATACATTAATCTGCACAACTGCAAAGCCATATACCATGGATGCCCTGGTGACTTTCTTTAAGAAATGGGCCCCTATTTAAGTCTAGCGTTAGCCAAGATCTTTTGGTGTTATTAAAATTCTCTCTATCCATCTGCTAGTTTCACTATGAGTGATAGCAATCTGCTCATTCACAAGGAGCATATCGGCACACAAAGTAATTTTGTTCAGTGCCAGAAACTACTGTGTGTTTTTTTTTATTTTATTTTTTTAGACCAAATAATATTTTTTGCCAATGTCTGTTACAGTGTCAAAGGCTCTGCATCTCCCACTTGGTGCACCGATTTTCCATTGTGAATATTTTTTGGAAATACTAGCATGCATCAATACATTTGACTAAACGATGCTTCAAAGAAGTGGTACCTAAAATTTCACAGTAGTTTAACAAAACATTTTCCTAGTTGTATTTTTATGGACCATTTATTTTGAAAGCAAAGAATCATCAATCTTGCTTTCAAGCTTCAGCAAATATTTGCATTTAATCATAGAGCATTTCTGGAGTTCTATACATAGCCTCTTATTGTTAAAAACGGTGCAAAAGTGTGTACACTTTTTTTTTTTTACTGGAACCACAGTCTAGTGCAGTCCAAGCTTACAACATTTACAGCACTCCTTCTCATAACAGAGGCTTTGCATCAAGGAACCATAAATACAACTTCAAACAGCATTAACATATGAGCACACATTTTACCTTAACTGTTGACAATTCTCGTCCGTACTCCATAATGTAAACTACAGCCAAAGGGTTTGTGCTGCAGGGGTTGGGTCTACTTGTCCCAAGAACAAAGTAAATATGAAATCTTGTTGTCCTTGGCCTCAAACAATATGTCCTGGGCCCAGGCTATAGGAATTCCACACCTGGTCATACATGGTCTGTTACACGCACACACAATTAGCCAGTGCTGCTCAATTAAGGTCCCGCACCACACAAAAAACTCCTGAGTCATGCTCACAAGACACCCAACCAAACTTGACATGGGTGACATCCAGCCACCTAAAATGTAGTGGAGATACAAAAAGGAATCACCATTGCTGTCCCAAGTTAAGAACTTGGGGGTGATTTTCAATGCTAATCTTTCCTTTAGAGATCAGATAATCAAAACACCTCTACGTTTTTCTTATCCTCGAGGACTTTAAGAGAAATTCTTCCTTTCATTTCTTATGATCTGCAGAAATCAGTGGTGAATGCATTGGTATTGTCCAGGCTGGACCATTTTAAGGCTCTTTATCGGGGAACTCAGCAGCACTTTTTGAATAAACTCCAGCTTCTGCTTAACACAGCAGCTCGTCTCTTCAAAAAAATATCCAAATATCAATTAGTCTCTCAGGCCTTAGTGGAGTTTCACTGGATACCCGTTTAGAAACAAGTTGCTTTAAGGCACTATGTATGGCATATAAATAAATCCCTTCATGGAACAGGCCCAGAATATCAGAGGAAAAATTTCACATGGTACACACCATGAAGAATCTTGCGCTCAGCTTTATCTAAAAAGTTACTACTCCTAAATGGAACAAGGGATCCTGAAGTGGTAGGAGTTTTGTCTACTCCACATACAAGTTGTGGAATAAACTCCCTTGGGATCTCAAGAATCAGCAAGATCTCAGCTGTTTCAGAAAACACCACATGTCCTGGCTTTTTTTTGCTCCTTCAATAATTTTGGTACTTAAACTCAATACATGCTAGTGCTGAGACGCCTTCGGGCATTTGCATGCTTAAAAAATATTGTCTATTATGTTGCCACGTGACAATTGGTGATTTAAAAAAAAAATAAAAAAAATAAACACCGCAGGTGTTCTGCGGACTAACGAAATTCTCCAAAGCAACAAAAATAAAAATAATCTAATTGTGTCCTCTGGGTTCCCACTGTGAGCACCAGGTTTATGTCGCTCTGAAAAGGAAAGATCCCCTAGGTGCATATACTTACCTTAACCTATCCTGTCGTTTTACTTCAGTCTAAAAGAAGGCCACTCACAAATCAAAACCATTGGCAAAGTCACTAGCCTGATTACTGTGCCAACGCTTGAAAACTCGGGCATTCACATATACTCTTAACATTGACTGCAAGCACAAATGCTGTTCATAACATTAGAGCATGCCATGCTATATTTGCCAATGCATTACAAATGTATCCAACAATATGTTTTGCAAAGAATGCAGGTAATAAAGAATTCAATGTAACAACGTGTAAAGATGGAGTGAGTACCATTCAAATGTACAAAAGTCTCTCATACGTCTCAAAAGAAGCACTTCCTGGAATGCGGAATGGTACCGTCAATCAGTCATTATGGTATTAACACAGGAAGTGACTAGCATTAGCTGAGAATATATGCATTTAAAAATTAGAACAAAGGTCTTAGCCAAAAATGCTATGCAATAACACCAAAGAAGGATAATTAAGAAGATAAGAAGACTTAACCAGATAATTAATCAATGGATACATGAAGCAGAAGAGTGGATACTGGGGTGTGCCATGAATGGACAGTGTTGAGACAGGAGCATAGGAGAGAGAGAGAGAGAAACAAAAAAAAAAAAAAAATGCAAGGTCATGTCCATAGATGTATTTTAAATGCAAATGAGGGTGCTTGCAAGAAACTGGTCACATTTTCAAGAGGCCAGCGGTACAAACTAAGAACCTAAACGGGTGGAGGGGCAGAGGACAAAAAGGCAATGAGAACAAGTATTGGCATACCGGAAAGTTTTTGCTAGCCCTCGGAGTCCCAAATAAAACACATTAAAACAATTTGATAAAATGAAAAACAATTAAAAATGATGTCTTTGTCAATACAGAGAATCAGAGTGAAATAATTTAAAGAGTAATGACCCCATCTGCTTTTTAAACATTCCCTTATGCAATGAGATGCAAGTATTCCATATGAGGAAGGCTGCCCCAAACGACTGACAAAAAGAGGTGAGGGGAAATTTTCCAATGTGTGGAGGTCAAAAGTAATTGTTTTCAATAGGTGCTGTTGGTAGGTAAGCTGTAGAGATAGCAGTCCACCCGCCACCCAGAAATTTTTTTTAAAAACTGCAATATTGTGTGCATATCCAAGATGGCACCCGGACAGTAGCAGTTCACAGAGCTCCACTGTCAGATCAGTAAAATTGGCAGAGACTGGGCCATACCCGCGCTGGTGACCAGAGGTGCTGCCTTCGGAACAATTTAAGTTGGGGGCACAACATGCACTGAAGCAACGAGGCTCCGCAGCCTACCTGATCTTAAAATGGCAGCCATCTGGAGCTAACTGCAGAAAGGCCTAACCATTACGCGTGACACCGCACGCCACAACTTTTTCTGCCAGAGGCCTTGGCCCAAGCGACAGACCAGCTCCAGAGTCACAAACTATGCTTGTGGAACACGATTGTTCCATGATCACGAAGCTGCACTGGTGAGCGAAGCAGCAGAGGGCACATCAGGCCTCGAAAAATCATTAAAATGTTACTAGACCCGCAGGTTGTGTAGCTTGAATAATCTACTCGACCAAACTAATGTCCTCCACCCAGAAAAGGGTTTAAAAAATTGCATGGTCATAGGCAAATATTGTATTTTTTTTGTATCTTTTTCTTCATTCTCACATACGGGTGCCCCTTCAAATATGCGAATTCAGCATTTCTGCTGTTAAAAAAAATCCTTGTGTGATTAAACATAACTTTTGCTGCAGGCATAATAAATCTAGCCCACATATAGGGTACACATGATCCATGTATGACTTGCCTCTTAGGGTACGAATAGCTTTGCCATTAGGGCAGAAGTGATTCTAAGTTTTTGTTTAAACACTCACTTTTAAGAAATATATTACTAAAGCATGATGTGGTAGCGTACTGTCATTTACGTACAGTACATTCCCAAGAAATGTCCAAAAACCTTCACTGATAAAACTATATAGTGAATTACCAATAATCTGAAAATTGGGTTTCAGAAAACATTTATCATTTGCACATCACTAAGTAAAATGTTCTGACTTTTCTTCATCCTATTAAAATATTTTTTCCAATCACACAGAAGTACAGAAAATGGTCCTTCACAGTTACTGAAATATTTTGAAGTGTTTGTAAAGTTGACTTAGTTATATAAATGTTGTGGATTAGGAAAAACCCGACATAAACAGCCTTTCATTTCACATAGGTCAGAAAGTTCACCATAAAAAAATCCTGGAACTCTGCAGTCACAAAGAAAAGTATTTGCATTACAAGAAAACAAACTGACTTTTGACCTCTGTCTCTGAACACCGAGACAGTGTGAGAAGAATAAGATTTAAAAGGCATCTTAATTGCTAATTCAGCTTGTGACTGGAAAGAACATCTGTTCTTTGTCCACTTGTTAGAAGGGGCAAGTGGGATCTAAAAAATAGCTCACCCTCATAAAAAGTGGTCGAGTAGATTTTTTTGACCCCTGCTTATGATACGGCAGAAAGCACGAGACGGACTGCCCTGGGGGATATTAACCAAACAACGCAGCTCTGACACTCTTAAATTGCAGCACCACACTTGGTGGTGGGGTGGAACAACAGAGAACGGACATGGTCACACAATACTGAGGTGCCTGGGTGGACAAGAGCACCACCTACTGTTGACTGGATAGCGAACTCACCAAGAGGCTCCGCCACTGTGGCCCCTACCTATGCTGTACATGGCGTAGCCTTCCTTGCCCTGATCGTGGATGGTGAATCCCTGTGGGTGCAATAGGCAACGTGGAAAGCCCTGGAGGTGAGTGTTGCGTGACTTCAAGTTGCACACTCCAGCACAGTTGCAACCACTGACTTTGGCACTGCTGGTTGGACCGGGCCTCCTGGCCTGGATGGACAGGTAACTGTTGGGCCACTAGTGGAGTGACTGGTCCTCTGCGCTAACATTAAAACCTTGAAGGTGAGAGACAATGATTGGAGGCTGACGGAATAACACCTGTGGTATCATGGGGGTGGCAGACATTGAACTATAGGTGCCTACTCGGGGAAGGCTATGGCGGGCCTACAGACCCACAAGAAAGACACCTCCGTTAGGGATCTGCTTGCCAAGCCAATTGTGTGTGTGGGGGGAGTGGATCAGCAGTAAAGGTACCCAACCTTCTCTCTTTCTCTATGCTATCCTTTCTTCCTATTGTTAATCACCAGCAAGTGGTTGTAGATGAGATGCTTTGTACTGTTTCATAATTATTTCCAAACTCAATAAATAAATAAAAAGATTTACACCTAAATTACAATATTGTTCTGGTCATGCCCATCCACTAACTAGACTTGGAGCCACTCTTTCTTTCCTAGGTCACCCAACCATGGTACAGATCAAAAGCTGAGCAATGGAACAGTTCTGATATTCAATTACGCCCAAAAGCTGTGAGCAGCTCAAATTGGCAAAACCAAAGATACGTAAGAAATGTAATTATGGCAGAAAGGAAGCATAGTTCAGTTAGAATGCTCATGATCGATCCAATGATCGAGTTTAGAACCAATAGCGAGATGTACTACGTTTTTGTGTTTGTGAATCATGTGATTTGCAAAAACTCAGGGTCTGGGAATGCAAAAACCCTTTCTAATCTCCTAAACCATTTTGTGATTCAGTGAAGATTTTCCAATTCGAAAAATCACCTGCAGAGTCACAATTTAGAAGTGGTATGTTTTAGGTGTTAATTCAAAATTGAGAGTCTGGATAATGTATTAATGGTTGGCAATTCCAGTCATAACCAGTTGCTCAGTTAGTCTCTCAGGCTGGGATGGTAAATGATTTGCATAGCAGAATAGGGACCCCTTTGGATCCTATTCCCCACTGGGAATCTCTGAGGCAATTCCACAGAGAGTGGAAATCTGATTACTAAAAAAAAAGTAAAAAAATAAAATAAATCACAGGGATGGTGGTTTAGTGTCTCTTGCGGGCCACCATAACTGGTAGCCAATCACAGAAAGTTGTATTAGGGAGTTTATTCTACAAAAAACAGTTTTCATATTCGCAAACTGACCTATTCTCTATTTGCACGACTTTTTGCAAATCCAATCTAAGGCATCAGCTCCCCCCCTCAACCAGAACAATGACGGAGTTTTCGCAACTAGTGGTAATTAAGATGCGAGTTTCAAAAAACAAACTTTTTGTGGTCCATGGCTCTCTTCCTGAGGAATGCCCATTGGTATTCCATGCTGTGGGCACTCAAGGGGCTGGGGAGTTTCAGGCCACTTTACCCCAAACGAAGCACATGCAATAGTGAGAAGGTTGAGAACCTACTTTCATATAGGATTTTTGAACGCGCAATTTATAACGTGAGATTAATACTCCGAGACACGTTGGTGAATCCAAGTCTGTTTATTATTGTCCTTTTTGGCCTGGAGATCTTGGAAGCTTGTAGATGTCCTTTTTTAATGAATACTTATAGGCTTCAAACCGGACAGCCAACACATGTTTCACCCCCTAGTGGTGAACACACCTGGGGCTTTTTCAAGGCAAATGGTGTTCAAAAGGAATACATTATTAGGGTCCGTCAGAGTGATCAAGATTATGGCCACTAAAAGTAACGGACTGAATCCCTCTGTTGCGGCGTTCTAGTGACACGCCATGTTTGTTGAGTAAACATGCAAGTTTCGTCGGGAGATGTAGAAGTCCTCGGGAGCAAAACACAAGCTCCTTCTATAAACTCCAAATATAAAATCACAATGTCACTTCATAAGATAAGCTTTTTTGAGCCAGAAATGCATGCCTTCTTAAAAATGATTTGCATTGTTAGCAATTGCATATGCATCTGTATTCCAGGCACGAGTGGATTTGGGTGAAATGGAAGTATCTAGCTGTTGGATATAAGTTTATTTTAAACAGTTCAGGTATACAACAAGCTCTCCCTGTAAGCTCGATATATAAAAGCATAACGTCACTATATAAGACAGGCATTTTTGGCCAGGAATGCATGTGCCCTTAAACAATTTGTACTGTTTACCGTTTGTTTAAGCAGCTGAAACTCCATGCAAGAATAGATTTGGGAGAAATATAAGCTTTCAGCTGTTGTATATTAAATTAGTTAAAAGAAACATATTCAACAGGCACACTGTCACGTTAGAGGATAGGCAACTTTAGTTAGGAAAGCAGTTTTCTTCATATTGAATATAACCAACTATGCATGACTAGGGGTTTAACTGCAGGTAACGGCCAAATTAGCTTGATTTTAAGTACTCTACTTATCCTTATTATGGCGACTTAACTGAGTGCAAATGAAAAGCCATAGTTCAAAAAAAAAAAAAAATATATATATATATATATACATATATGTGTGTGTGTGTATGTTTTATATTTTATGTTATCTCAATGTAATGCAATTGTAAAAGCAGAACGCTCTTAAGACTTACTGTCCTCAGTTACACCATGACACAGTTATCTTTGTAACCTATTTTGCACGAGCAGCTCTACTCGCCGAACCTTGTTCCTAGAACTTAGCCAAGCATCCTCTGCTACTCAACAAGGTGCAGCGCAACTTCATGAAGACAGTACATATCGCAATCTTAATGTAGGTTACGTATCTCAAATCCTCTGTAGACCGGTGCAGTGTTGCAGACCACCGATTTATGAGCTCTCTGACGTCACTGCCAGAGCAAAGTCTCACTCGAGCATAACACTCGCACCCTCCGGCGAGGATTCACACTCGGGAAGTCTAACACGGGACATTAACAGTAAGGAGACCATGCAGCTTCTGTTCAATTTTATCGTATGGTCCTTCGAATCACAACTATGCTAAAGTAGAGCTTTAGTCAACTCTAAGAACAGCCCATCATTTGCCTCTCTGAACCGATGTCTACTCGCGACTTGCCATCTGACAACACTACTGTACCCCTTTATCATCGGAAGCTACTGGACAACACCCAGCCGGACTAATCCTAGTTATAACAAGAAGATTACTAAAAGGGGTAACACGAAGGTGGGGTCAGCTACGACTGGGATTATAGTGGGGCAGAATGTCAAACTTGGAGCCGGTTGCTGTTGTGTGGTGCCCCAGGTTTACGAGGAATACAACTATGAACAGCAACTGCCCTGTGTTTTAACGAAGCACACGCACTGCAGGGATAGCCAGGTCACTAGTAATCCTGACACACTCACCTCTCGCACGTCCTGTAGGCATTCGAGCACCGCAAGGTTGTTGTTCCACGTCTTCCTTGGGCAGACACGGCTCACGTCCTCCCGGCAGGCCTCATCCTCAGACAGCTTCCATCCTCCGGGCCCGCGCCTCACCGGGGACACGACAACTTGCGGCTGCTGGGGCTGTTGTGCTGCCGCGCCCCCGGCCTGCAGGACGTCTACTGGTAAGCCATCCCCGCGTACCATCAGCACCCACACCCCGCATAACAGTAGCAGCGCCCACAGCTCCATCCCACGTCTACAAGCCGACATCTTGGAACCAGCCACTGACGCAAAGGGAGGTGGGAGAATGAGTGACGTAGTCCTTATTTGAGAATGCAAAGTGACGTAGGCGGAAGGAGAAGGTACAATGCTGAAAATCGACTTCGAGATAGTGTAACTGGCAGCCATTTTACAGTGTATTCGGTCTCGGGCAAACCTGGAGCAAGAAAACACAAAAAATCGCAAACCTTTGAGTTTAGGTTTCAGTATGTAGTTACAGCA
The DNA here is from genome assembly GCF_031143425.1 of Pleurodeles waltl. Classification (NCBI taxonomy): domain Eukaryota; kingdom Metazoa; phylum Chordata; class Amphibia; order Caudata; family Salamandridae; genus Pleurodeles; species Pleurodeles waltl. Next base: position 537,356,854 of record NC_090451.1, read on the forward strand.
CGACTCTCAGATTTCACAATGCTGCGATCGAGCTCGCATTGCAATCGTAATGGTGTGTAGTCACAGTCAGTGAAACAGAACATTTTAGAAAACGCAACGCGCTCGCCATCTTTGAATGAACGTCCTGTCTCACAGGTGATATATAAAAACATTATCTGTTACTGTCAGCGTTCTGAAAGCAGTGCAGTGCATTTGACAAAGGAGAGCTACAGAGTAGCAGCCGTTTATTATGGTTGTCTTACTAACTATGTAACCGCCAGTAAGATTTATCGTTGCTGTGCCAACCTTACTTTCTTGCGATTCCTGAAAGGAGGCGGGATTGCATCTTGATATTATAAATGCTGTGTTGAAATATTTAAATACATTTGGCACAGCCTAGAACACTTGGGTCGGCCAGTTCTCAGTTACATAGCCAAGCGACATTTGATAGTCCTGCCAATTTTGTTCAGAGTGTGTTCTTTTAAGAGATGTGTACGGGAGCTTACTAGGATTCTCATTTGGTAGTCCTTGGTATTGATTCAAATCACCTTCTCACATAAAATTAACCAAAACACTTACAATGTAAGTGTGGAGTCTCAGTAGGCACTGTCTGGAGTAAACGAGATAAAAGGTGGGTTATCTTCGAGACGGGATTCGTTTTGTTTACATTCACCGGCGGAGAGAGGCTGTTTATTTCTCTGAACTGGAGATAATATCGAGAACCAGTAAAAGCCTCTTCTTCCAAGGCAAGATTTGTTTGTGCCTGGTCCTTCCAGGAACAGCCCAAGTTTCCCACGCATAGCTGCCACGTTTTCAGTGTGCTTACGTGTGAATTTCCCATGTTCTCTGTGTTCTTATGTGTGTCATTTGAATGCTTATGTGTGACACTCAAAGTGACGGATTAGTGCAAGTAGAACAAAACAAGTCCATCCATGTAATTGCAGTCATTTCCCAAAATAACTCCTTCTGTATGACGTAAAATCTTGAAAAAGGAATAAGGCACCTTAATGCTATATATGTGTGTCGGCAGTAGCAGTCTTGTAAATTCAGGTGAAGACCTGGCAGTCCGGCCAACACTCCGTGGAGAAACTGTTGATGGGAACCCAACAAATGTGGTCCATGTCGTTTCTCCGGGGCTTAGCCTTCAACTCACAAAATTACCTGCATTTCAGTCAACTTATCCACTGCCCCCTAAAAGCTTTAGTCGTATCTATCAGTCTGTCAATGATAATACACTGCGTCAAGTAAATGAGCTAGGATTAAACATCTACTTTCAATTCAAGTTGGTCATCTGATGAGAAGCTAAACTGGCATCACCCAGCTCCAATAAAGCAGCGAGAAGACAACCCCCACACTGTCGCCCATAAATAGAGCAGACATCATCACCCATATAGTATTGCCAGACAGAATTTTCCATAGCACTTCTTTTCCACCAGGAATTACAAAAGAATATGTCTTGACTACAGCATAGGTCTTTCTATTGAGATGTGCCCCACACAATGACTTTCAAAATGGTGACCCTTTCCTGGTCAAGGCTGGTAGCTAGAGGCTATTTAAATACAAACTACTTGGAATATGCTGCCATTCCTCCCAGATATCCCAAAAAATATAACTTCAGTTTTTACTCTCCTTACACAAACAAGTATATACAGCATGTTATTTTGCTTCACCATGAATTCAAACATCTTGCTAAAGTTACCCTCTCAGGCCCAAGAGGTCATCAATACGACAAGCATACAGCATGATGCCACTGGCACACCAAAGTAGATGGAGTATACATAATTGTGTGAGACTGACAGACAGGTGACAATGGGTGACAATGAACTTCCAGTGGGGATAGCCAGCACGTCAGGAAGTCAAACCATTATGATAGTGCAAACTCCATTACCTCAAGCAGAAATTCTAGTGGTGCCTCTGAAAGGCAAGTGAGCAGACTCAGTCACATGTCCTGTCACAAATATCAGTTTTTTATGCTGAGGTGTCAGTAACCCGTAGCAGCTCAGCATTAGCTTTTTAGAGACAGCAAGCCAAAAGAGTCAGTGAAATACTACAGTAGTGACAACAAATGAATGCTCAACTCAGTCAGGATGTTATTGTACAAAGAATACAAATCAAAAGAGCATGTGATGTCTGTGATTAAATCATGAGTAGGGAATGTACAGACTGGGAGGAGCTGAGAAAGCCGTAAAACATTTGTTTTAGTCAGTAGGAGTAATACTGGAGACAGTGACAAGAAAAGTTGCAGGGGAACTGAGTACACTACTTGGATCTAAACAGATAGAGAGAGCAACAGTAAATACAATATTCCATCTGAAGCTATGGGGCTTGCCCAAATTTCAGCATGTTACCAAGCTCTTTTTACCTTTTGGGTTATTTACCAATCACTCTAAATTAGACCATTACTGTTATTTTTTCATGTTGATCATGAGTATAAGTTTTTACCTGGTTTCTATTAAAACATTCATTTTAATTTTAAACCCTGCCCTGCCTCTTCCGTTTAAAAAAATGCTATTTACAGTAGCTCAAGTGGTCCCAGTGAGGCACAGAACTTGCTACCTTTAAAGTGTCTAATGAGCAGTTGGCAAAATGTGTCAGTTAAGGAAATGTTTATAAAATATAATGCATGTTCCATTGATAAAGCTCATCAACTATTATTCTTCCCAGAACATGAAATTACATGATCAATAATTTTTAAGTTTTTTAAAATGCTTTTAAGTGTGTTTTGACGTGTAGTAGTCGTGTTTTTGATAAATGGTGAGCGGACTTCTTTGGAGATCCTAATCCTTAATAATAAACACCTGGAAACTTGGAATGTGGGGAGGGGCATTTGTTCTTAAGTTATTCATACAATTATTTATTGTGGACTAGTGGTATAGGATGGAAACCTGGGTGAGCATGACTTGTGACCAGGTTAAAGGTTTCAGTAATAATTATATGTGTATGTATGGCACAATTTAGACTGAGGCTCTGACCTGAACTATTCCATAGCTGATGTGACAGCATGGACATATATGGTGCTCTACACTGGGAGAACCAAAGGCCCGATTTAGAGTTTGGTGGACAGGATACTCCATCAACATTGCAACCGAGTACCCTGTCTGCCAAACTCTCTATCCACTTGCCCAATTTTGAGTTTGGCAGACTACCGGGTTTACACGGACAGAGTAAAATGTACTCCACCTGTACCTTCCTCCTGTGGCTGGAGGGAATATGGGCCTATTTCAAGTGGGTGGTCAGACAGCTTTTTTTTAGTCTTTCACTACCAGCAATATTGTGGAATACCCTGGCAGCGAGGAACAGTAAAATAAAAATAAAAAAATGACTTCAACACTATGGAAGAAAACTCCCATGGTGTTTTAAGCCATTAGTTGTCACTCTTCCAAAAACAAACTCCTGCTTTGGGAAGTAAAAAAAAAAAAAACGTAAACATTTGTGTAAGCGTCCTTTACCAATGATGAATGCCACCAAACCTATAAATGGCTTTGTATGATGGCAGTTCATACAAACCCACAGATTTGACAGTAGGGCCATTGATAAACTCTAATTTTGTCTGTCAGAGTAAACACAGGCTGGCTGAGGTATAGTCCTCCTCCATCCTGACTGCCTTTACTCCGTCCACCAAACTAAATCAGGCCCCAACTCTTTAGCATGTCACTATTTCTGTGTATTGATTTTGAATAGCTCCTTAAAACTGTGACTGTCAGCTGCTTTAAAAATCCACACAACCTTCTTAAAGTCAGATAGCCAGCGGTCTTATGAGCAGAATCTCCAAGTTCCCCGGTCACTTTTAGTATGGGTGATTATTACCCCAGTCCATGCTGGAGGCGACTCCCTGATGTGGCCCATACTAGTCTCACTCACCCCTAAAATCTCATGCATTGGCTTTAAATACTGACACGAGGAAGGTGCAATGCAGAACAGACAAAGGTTACATGGTTAAAATCCTGTATGTAATTATTGGAAAAGTCACAATTCCTTTCCTTAACCTGCATGTTATGCCAGCTTTAACACACTTTAAGACACTTTAAAGGAAGTATGTTCTACATCTCACTGGGGCAACTTGAGCTACTGTAAGCATGTACGATGCACAAAAAATCCACTCAGCCTTCTTAAGAATGTACTCTACACTAAAAATCCACTCAGCCTTCTTAAAGATGTACCCTACACTAAAAATCCATACAACATTCTTAAAGTCAGATAGATAGGGCTTTTATGAGCAGAATCTCCAAGTTCCTTGGTCCCTTCTAGCATGGGTGGTTATTCCCCCAGTCCATAGTGGAGGCGACTCCCTGATGTGACCCATACTAGCCTCACTTACCCCTAAAATCTCGTGCATTGACTCTAAAAACTGACATGAGGAAGGTACAATGAAGAACAGTCAAAGATTACATGGTTATCATCCTGTTTGTAATTATTATTGGATAAGTCACAAATCCTTCCTTTAACCAGCCCATTTTGCCATCTGCTCATTAAACACTTTAAAGGTAGTATGTTCTACGCCTCACTAGGACAACTTGAGCTACTGTGAGCATGTACAATACACTAAAAATCGATGCAGCCTTCTTAAGGATGTACGCTACACTAAAAATCCATGCAGCCGTCTTAAGTTCAGATAGCTAGTGCCCCTATAAGTGGAATCCCCAAGTTCCTTGGTCCCTTCTAATATGGGTTGTTATTTCCCCATTCCATGCTGGAGGCAACTCTTTGATGCTGCCCACACTTGTCTCACTCACTCTTAAAATCTTATGCTTTGCCTTAAGAGTTCAGGTTTAGCAGCATCTAGGTGCTTAGTTCGTGCAAGTCCCCACCGGGCTCGACAACGTGGACTAGTCTCACTAGGCACCACACTCTGTGCCAGTTTCTTCAACATCAACAGTGTCAGAGTAGGATCCACAACCTATTGTGGTCTCCAACTCCGAGCCAAATTCATCTTGGCTGAGGCCACACTCTGAGCCCTTCGGGACACAGCCTTTTGGCAATCCTTTTGACTCTGACACATTGCTTTTACCACACAGTTGCACACAAATGCTAAAACAAATGTTTGGCTCATATTCGGTCCAGAATTTCAGGGATGATGAGGACAAATTTGTTTCACAATACAATGAGGACAATTGGTTCGAAGACATAAAGGATGACAGTGGTCTGGACACTTCACCAGATTCAGGGTTCGTTTCTTTCCCTGCTCCTGCCTCAGAGGAGACTAGGGTGGTCATTACAACCCTGGCGGTCGGTGTTAAAGCGGCGGTAAGACCGGCAACAGGCCGGCGGTAAAACAATTGCAATTACGACCGTGGCGGAAACCGCCAACAAAGACAGCCACTTTAGCACGCCGACCGCCACAGCGGTACAAACAAACAGCGCGGCGGTCACCGCCAACAGACAGGCGGAGGACAATGTACCGCCCACAGCATCACAACCTACCAATCCGCCACCTTTTCTGGGGCGGATTCACCGCGGACAAAAACACGGCAGAAACAGGACTACGAAGGGAAAACACTCATCTCAACACACCCCACGAGGAATCCGGACACCATGGAACCCGAGCTCCAGATCCTGCCAGCCCTCATCTTCTTGCTCCTCTACCAGGAGCACGAACGCCGGCGGCAAAGACAACAGTGAGTACTGCACCTACGACACAGGGGAGGGGGGAGGGAAAAAAACAGAGACACACACGTAACACCCCCACCCTCACCCACTACAACACACACACTAATACAGCATGACACATTACAGTTACACCCCCAAGCGCCCCGGAAGAATGCAAAGACAAAAGCAAATGAGTGTAACCATTGTAATATATGAAAATCCAGGACACAAAAATATATATACACTATAAACAAATATATACACCAAGAATAGTAGTCCAGGTAGTGCTCCATTGAAGTCTGTGGAACACTGGGCCCACACGACATGGGCGAGGCCCACACTCAATCCCCAAACACTGCAGGGACATCAGATAGCAATAAAACAGGCACCTCAGGGGGAAGGGAAAGGGGGGGAACCTCAGCAGTTTGAGTGCACAACGCCAAATCCACAAGGGGGCTACATGCCCAATGTCCAATCCTGGGGAGTGCAAAGCCACAGTCTCTCAAGTCTCTACAGTGGGTGGGTTGCCCACTGTTCAATCCTGGGGAGTGCAAAGCCACAGTCTCTCAAGTAGATAACAGTCTCCACTGGTTCTGGAGGGGGCTTGGTGCCCAGAGTGCTTCATCCTGCCAAGGACTGAGGTAGTGGATGCCTTTCTCCACTGTTTCTGGAGGGGGCCTTGTGCCCAGAGTGCTTCATCCTGCCAAGGACAGAGGTAGTGATGCCTTTCTCCACTGGTTCTGGAGGGGGCCTTGTGCCCAGAGTGCTTAATCCTGCCAAGGACAGAGGTAGTGGATGCCTTTCTCCACTGGTTCTGGAGGGGGCCTTGTGCCCAGAGTGCTTCATCCTGCCAAGGACTGAGGTAGTGGAAGTATCTCTCCACTGGTTCTGGAGGGGGCTTTGTGCCCAGAGTGCTTCATCCTGCCAAGGACTGAGGTAGTGGATGCGTTTCTCCACTGGTTCTGGAGGGGGCATTTTGCCCAGAGTGCTTCATCCTGCCAAGGACAGAGTTAGTGGATGCCTTTCTCCACTGGTTCTGGAGGGCGCCTTGTGCCCAGAGTGCTTCATCCTGCCAAGGACAGAGGTGGTGGATGTCTTTCTCCACTGGTTCTGGAGGGGGCCTTGTGCCCAGAGTGCTTCATCCTGCTTGTGACGGACTCAGTAGCGTCAGTGCCCTTGGCGCTCATGGGCCAGCGGTGCTTGTTGCGGCGGTCTCCTTGGCAGCGGTGCTTGTGGCGGCGGTGTCCTGTTCAGCGGTGCTTGTGGTGGTGGTGTCCTGTTCAGCGGTTCTTGTTGCGGCAGTGTCCTTGGCAGCGGTGCTTGTGGCGGCGGTGTCCTGTTCAGCAGTGCTTGTGGCGGCGGTGTCCTGTTCAGCGGTGTTTGTGGTGGCGGTGTCCTTGGCAGTGGTGCTTGTGGCTGCGGTGTCCTGTTCAGCGGTGCTTGTGGCGGCCGTGTCCTTGGCAGTGACTCAGCTGCTGGCAGTCCTGTCTGGCCCAGCGGGGCTGGTGCTGGCGGTCCTGTCTGGCCCAGCGGGGCTGGTGCTGGCGGTGGCCTCCTGGGCATCTGGGCTGGTGCTGGCGGTGGCCTCCTGGGCAGCAGGGCTGGTGCTGGCGGTGGCCTCCTGGGCAGCTGGGCTGGTGCTGGCGGTGGCCTCCTGGACAGCTGGGCTGGTGCTGGCGGTGGCCTCCTGGGCAGCAGGGCGGCTGGTGCTGGCGGTGGCCTCCTGGGCAGCTGGGCTGGTGCTGGCGGTAGCCTTCTGGGCAGAAGGGCTGGCGGTGGTCTCCTGGGCATATGGGCTGGTGCTGGCTGTGGCATCCTGGACAGCTGGGCTGGTGCTGGCGGTGGCCTCCTGGGCAGCAGGGCTGCTGGTGCTGGCGGTGGCCTTCTGGGCAGCTGGGCTGGTGCTGGCGGTGGCCTCCTGGGCAGCAGGGCTGGTGCTGGCCTCCTGGGCAGCAGGGCTGGTGCTGGCGGTGGCCTCCTGGGCAGCCGGATGATTGTGGGGGCCTCCTGGGCAGCGGGGATGATGGCGGTGGCCTCCTGGGCAGCGGGGATGATGGTGGTCTTCTCCGCCGTGCTGCTCTTCCCAGACTCGCTGACTTTCTTGTGGCCCCTCCCCACCTTGGAAGGTGTCGCAGCTGACTCCACACTCCCACCTGTATCCCTGGGAGCGGCTTTGGTGGCTGTAGTCTTCCTCCTCTCCCGCCGGGCACTGGCCAACTTTTGATGCTTGACAGGTGGGGGACTGTCCGTGCTGTGGCTCCACACTGGCTGCCCTGGTGGCCGGTGCACTCCAGATTCCGATGACTACAGGCACCTCTGGTCCCGGAGATGTTGTGGCTGAGGTGCTAGGTTGGGACCTGGAGAGTCAGGCCCTAGGAGACGGACGGGGTGGGGGAGGTGAGGGAAAGAGGTCAAGGTTGGACAGGAAAAGTTTCTTGGGAACTCTGGGATGGGTAGCTGGAGGGGGTTTGAGAGTGGAGGAAGAGGTTGTGGTTGTAGGAGGTGTTCGTTTGGTGACTTTGGGTGAAGGTGCATGCGCTGGAGGCTGTCGTGCAGTGGATGGCTGTTGGGTGGGTGTGTGCCTGCTTTTGTGTATCTTGGGAGGTGGCGTCACAGACACACTGGGAGAGGACCCAGGGGACGTGTGAATGGTAGTGGGGGTGGTGACTGCATGTGAGCGGGGTGTGGTGGTGTGTGTGCTGGTGATGGAAGTAGTGTCTGTAGATGTAGTGCATGCAGGTGTGAGTGTAGACGAAACTGGGAGGGAGGAGGGAGACGAGGAGGAGGGGGACACAGTGAAGGCAGGGGATGTTTTTGTGTCTGCATGTGTGTGATGCTTGCGTGAGTGCCTGTGGGATGTGTGGTGCTTATGTTTGCCTGAGCTTCCCTTGTGTGTTGACGTGTGTGCATGCTGGTCTGAAGGTGTGCTTGGGATAGGCTGAGGTAGAGGGGATTGGGTCTGGGTGGAGGAAGTTGGAGGGGGGAGGCTAGAGACAGGGACAATGGCTGCCATCAGTGCTGAGGCCAGAGTCTGAAAAGCTCGCTTACGGGCCGCCTGACTAGAATGAATGCCCTCCAGGAATGCATTTGTTTGTTGCAACTGCCTTTCTACGCCCTGGATGGCATTCAAAATGGTAGACTGCCCAACAGTGAGGGACCTGAGGAGGTCAATGGCCTCCTCACTGAGGACAGCAGGGGTGACTGGGGCAGGGCCTGAGTTGCCTGGGGCGAAGGTGATGCCCAACCTACTGGGTGGCAGCTGTACCTATAGATGCGGTGGGCACAGATGTTGCCGCCACCACAAGGGAGCTCCCATCAAAGAACGAGTCCGTATCACTGGTGTCAGCTCCTGTCCCCGCCGTGGAGCTCCCCTCGCCCTCCGTCCCACTGGTGAACTCCGAGTCTGTTGTCTCGCCCTCCAGGGCCATGTGGGATGCAGCTCCCTCCTGCTCCGGTGCCACTGCTCCTCCGCCTGATGATGCTAATGCACACAAGAACAGGGAGACCACAAAAAGGGGACGACGACAGAAGAAAGACATGTAGAGTGCATGCATTACCGCTACCATTGGCAGACACGACAAACACAGAAGCCCCCTGCACTACGCCGCGCACTTGGGGTCCACTGTTCAATCCCTGGGACATGGCCTACAAGGCTATGGCCGACATCTGCACACATGGATGACACAGGAGCCTGACTAGGTGTACTTGGCACTGTACACAGGTGGGGTGGGGTGCCATAGGGTCTGCCAGAACAAGGGGACCTAACTAGCACACTCGCCCTGGCCTAGGGAAACCCACAGCCCACCTCCCCCACCCAGGCACCACCACTGCGCGCAAAATCAGCAGAATGAAAGTGTACTCACCCCCTTGTGGCTGCTGTGATGCCCTCAAGCACCCATCCAACTCCGGGTACACCACCGCCAGGATCCTGAACATCAGGGGGGTCATGGTGCGACGGGCACCCCCCCCACGTTGGGAGGCCACCCCTAGCTGGGCCTCCGCCGTCTTCTTGCTCCAGCGGCGAATGTCCTCCCATCTCTTACGGCAGTGGGTGCTCCGTCTGTGGTAGACCCCAGGGTCCGGACGTCCTTGGCGATGGCACGCCAAATATCCTTTTTCTGGTGGGCGCTGACCTACATGAATTGTACAGGGGGAAAAGAAAGTTATTACCAACTGCACCGTCACAGTCATTGGCCCACATCCCTACCCTTGCCATGTGGCACATGCACTCACCGTCATTTCATGCACACCTCAATCCCCCCCCCCAATCTTTCATCCACCCCACTCCACACAGGCATAGCCCATACAGCATGCTCCCAGTGTACTTACCTGTTTGTCTGGAGGACCGTAGAGTAGCGTGTACTGGGGGAGGACCCCATCCATGAGTTTCTCCAACTCCTCCGATGTGAATGCAGGGGCCCTTTCCCCAGACGCACGAGCCATTGTCTCTTCCAGACCGAGGTCACAGCAGCACTTGCAGTGTAGGTCCTCTCCTGTCGAAGATCAGGTATCGAGTGATTGAACAGATAGAAAATGGCACGTCCGCGGCGGTGCGTACTGTCACTGCCGGCGTACATCGTCATTGGCTCCTGGGACCCATAGGGTCCAATGTTAACCAATGCAGAATTGCGCCGTGGTCTTCGACCGCCTACCGCGACGGTGTACAATGCCAGCGCAGTTACCTCACATCCCATTGTCCCACTTTTCAGGTCAGGCAGCCGCCCTTTCAGGGGCCCACATGGCTTAATTTTTAACTGTGCCACACATACCTAGGCCTTGCCTCAACTCTCATACAGGCCAAATTTCGGATTATGATTTGTGTTCTGTGTAAGCTGTGTGTACGTACCTCTGAGTTGGTTGACTCTGTGCTCGCTTTTGTCCTTCATAGGCACCGTCCGCTGGGACATGTGAGGAGATGGCAGCATCCTCCTGTGTACAGACCGCTGATGGACCTGTCGACAATGGAGGAAAGACATGTGATCATCACCTACAGGCTTGATCGTGCCACAATCCTGCAACTGTGTGCCCAGCTGGAGCCAGACCTGATGTCAGCTATCCGCCATCCCACAGGAATCCCCCCTCAAGTGCAGGTGCTGTCAGTACTCCATTTCCTTGCAAGTGGGTAATTTCAAACAACAGTGGCCATAGTATCAGGGATGTCCCAGCCTATGTTTTCCAACGTGTTTTCCAGAGTGTTGTCTGCCCTGCTGAAAGACATGCGGAGCTACATCGTTTTCCCTCAGGTGGAGGATTTGTCTACAGTGAAAGGTGACTTCTATGCCCTGGGACATATCCCCAACATCATAGGTGTCATTGATGGGACACATGTGGCTTTGGTACCCCCCGCAGGAGTAAACAGTCAAGCCTCTGTCAAGCCATATGTCTCTCTCATCTGGTCGAAGGGAATCACTCCTTGCTCATCAAAAAGGCTCCCTGCCCTCTTACAGCCCCCCACATGCCACAGTCGCAAAGCTTCCAGGTGTAGCCCAGGCTCAAAGTCAGGATTCGCACCTATAGGGGTAATCGGGGACGTAAACAACGTCAGCCCCAACCGACCAGCCACCGCATCCCATATACGTAACGTTGCACCTGTGATCGGGGAAGAGTAGAGTCCCCCCGCCCTGTGTCGGCGCCAGAGCCAGGGCTCCTTCCATATATGAGAGCCAGCCACCGCCTGGTCCATAAAGCACCAATGTTTCTAAGTAAGTGGGCGACTCCACTCTAAAAGAAAATGCAACTGTGTTGCCTGAAAATATTGCAAAAGGCAGGGAACCACCAGTCCCCCTCCCCCTTAGGGCGATACAGAACCCATCGCGGAAAGCGCACCGGTCGACCCTCCCAGACAAATCTCAGAACCGCTGATTAAAGAGTTGCTATCCGGGGCGGAGGAGTCAGGGGAAGCGACTGGAACACATACAGTATACGCAGCAAGACTGTCATCTTCACCGCCGCCACCCTGCCCAGCCAGGACAGCTTAAGTGTACCCCAAGCCTCCAGGTCTCGCTGCACTTCACAAACCAACTTCGTATAATTCAAGCTTGCCATCTTTGCAGCAGAAGGGGCCAGATCAACCCATAGGTAGGAAAGCCGCGAGGACAACCAGAGAAAGGGGTATCGGGCCCTCAGATCTTCCTCATGCTCCGAGCTTATAAACCAACCAAGGACCTGGGACTTCTGCATATTCACCCGGAATCCCGAGTCCCGGCCAAACTCACAAGTATCCCCATAAGCGCAGGCAGCGAAGTTGCGGGCTCCGCCAGGGTAAGGGTCACATCATCTGCATACAAGGTAATGAGATGGTGATCGCCTCCGAACTTCACGCCAGAGATCAAAGGGCTGTCTCGCAGATGCTGCGCCAGGGGCCCCATGTATAGCACAAACAAGAGGGGAGAGAGCGGGCACCCCTGTTGAGTCCCTCGCCTAATTGGAAACGGCAATGAAAGTGTACCATTAACTCGGACCGCAGCCCTAGGAGACTGGTAGATACATCGGATCCACGTCATAAAATCTGGGCCCAGTCCAAAACGCTCCAACACTCTAAAAAGATACGGCCAGTGAACCCTTTCGAACGCCTTCTCCGTGTCAATAGAGAGGAAGAGTGCCTCCTGACGAGAACGATCCGTTTTGTCTAGCAAATGAAGCAACCGCTTCGTATTATCGCTGCACTGTCGGTGCAGTATAAAACCTGCCTGATCCGGGCCAACAAGACCCGGCATATAGAAATTAAGGCGATGGGCGAGTATTCCTGTGAATAGTTTGGCATCTATATTCAGGAGCAAAATCGGCCTATAGGAAGTGCACTCCTCTGGGTCTTTCCCCGGCTTATGTATAACTGCAATGGTAGCGTCCAGCATACTGGGCGTTAGAACTCCCGACGTCCGGAAGGAGTTGAAGAGCCGCACCAAAAGCAGCACAAGTTCCACATAAAAGGTCTTATAAAAAAGTGCAGTAAAACCATCTGGGCCCGGGGACTTCCCCACCTTTAGGCGTGAAATCGCTGATATGGCCTCTTCGGCCCTTACATGCTGGTCTAATGAAGACGCCTCCCTCTCCCCAAGAGGAGTGATTGCTATACCCTCCAGAAATGTATCCGGAGCCACATTGCTTCCTTCATCCGCCGCATACAACCCCCGGTAAAATTCCACAAACACCTCTGCAATCTGATCACTCGTTTGCGCTTCCATTCCTGAAGGGGAGCGGACCAGCTTTATCGTCGACGCTGCGCGCTGCACTCGCAACCGGTGCGCCAAAAGCTTCCCAGATCTGTTGCTCCCAACGTAATATTTATGCTTAAGATGGGCTGTCGCATACTCCGCCCTGTCCCAATCTAGCCGTTTCAGCTGTTGCCGCACCTTCTCCAACTCCCGCCAAATTCTGGGCGCACCAGTGGATTTATGGGAGCACTCCAATACCTCCACCCTTTGTTCCATCTCTTCCCTCATCTTTCTCCTTGCTTTATTATCTCTAGCGGACAGCGACATCACCTCCCCTCTCACCACCGCCTTCAAGGCCTCCCACAGAGTCTACAAACAGGTGTTCCCGTCGTCATTAAAACTAAGGTAGTCCGTGATTGCACACCGGAGCGACTCCACCGTTGCCCCATTCTGAAGCAACAAATCTCTAAAGCGCCAGCCCGAAGCACCCACCCGGCCCACATCCATAGTAACCTCTACAGTAATAGGAGCATGATCCGTCAAGGCTCGAGGCTCAATCGTGGTCTCTCTAGCTCGGGAGAGGAACTCCTGCGAAGCCAGAAAAAGGTTGAGCCGTGCATATGTCTTGGTCGCCGCTGAGTAAAAGGAATAATCCCTAAGCATGGGATGCGCCTTCCTCCACACGTCCTCCAAACCACACTCAGACAGCCACTGACGCCCCGCTGCTGTCAACGCCCCTGTCTGCCCGAAGCGGTGACCAGAGCGATCCAGTTCATTATCCAACGGCAAGTTAAAATCTCCCCCGACCAAAATGGCGCCATCCGGCGAGTGTAGCATCTGGGAAACAGCCTGTCTCAGGAAGGTTTCCTGCTGAGTATTAGGACAAAACAGGGAAGCAATAGTAAAGGAAAAGGTCCTGACCCTTATTCTAATAGCCAGAAACCTTCCCTGCACCTCATGTATTTTTGCCACTACTTCCCCAGAGAAGGACCTTGAAAGCAGTATCGCAACCCCAGCATGTTTCGTGGAAGCTGAGGACCAGAATTGTCTAGGGAACCACTTTGAGCGCATGCGATATGTGTCCTTATGCAATAAGTGTGTCTCCTGTAACAAACAGATATGACTCCCAGACTTTTCAAGGACTGACAAGATCGCCAACCTCTTAGTCGGACTGTTAAGCCCACGGACATTCAAGCTTATACATTTAATAGTCATGCATCAGGAAGGGAAAAGAGCTCAAGATGGGAGGAGCCCCGAACAGCATATCAGCCACTCCGAACAACAGGGCCATACCGCTAAGCCACTCAATGACCAAGATCTCAGGGAAGCACAGCAACATAAAACCATTACGCACAACAGGTGCTCACAACAAAAAAGTCCTCTCACACACATCTCCGCAGAGGCAAAGTCTCAACAGGGCTGTAGAACCTCTCAAGTTTGTCGAGCCAAGTTCAACGACTCCACCACCCGGGCCCCTCTTATACAGCTACAAGGCCTGAAGCGATGCGACCTGCAGCAGTCCAGTCTTTCTCGGCCACCTCTCCCTTAAGCACTAGTCCCAATGGCCACGCTGCTCTATGCCGATTGCCGTTCCGACATCTGTTCAGAAGCAGTAGGTCGCTGCTGCTTCCTCCTTCTCTCCTTCAGCCGCCAGCGCGGGCAATCCCCGCCAGCCAAGCCCCCGTTCGCACCCGGATCCTGGCAATCACCCTCCAGGTGCAGAATCGGATTTGCCTCCGATGTTGACTTCACCTGTCGAAGCTGATCCTCCCACCGGAAGACAAGGCGGAACAGGTGACCCCAAGAGTAGGACACATCATGCGCTCGCAAATGCTCTGTAATGGGCTTGAATTCTCACCGCCGCTGCAAAGTCCGTGCCGAGATGTCCTGAAATAATTGGAGCACATGCCCTCTGAAGTGGATCTAGCGTGATCTCCCGGGCCTCCTCCAGGCCAAGTACCGAGCGAAACAGCGCCACCACAAAGTCTCCAATATCCTCCTTCTCAGCCCCAGTCAGCACTCCTCTGATGCGAATATTATGGGCCTCATTCTGACCCTGGCGGTCTATGACCGCCAGGGTGGAGGCCGGCTGAAGCACCGCCAACAGGCTGGCGGTGCTTCATTGGGGATTCCGACAGCCGCGGTCGCCCAGCCGGGTCCGGCGGTTTCCCGCCGGATTACCCCCGGCTGGGAGAATCCTCCATGGCGGCGCTGCATGCAGCGCCGCCATGGGGATTCCGACCCCCTTCCAGCCAGCCTGTTTCTGGCGGTTTTCACCACCATAACCAGGATGGCGGGAACGGGTGTCGTGGGGCCCCTGGGGGCCCCTGCACTGCCCATGCCACTGGCATGGGCAGTGCAGGGGCCCCCTAACAGGGCCCAGAAAGATTTTCACTGTCTGCATTGCAGACAGTGAAAATCGCGACGGGTGCAACTGCACCCGTCGCACCCCTGCAACTCCGCCGGCTCCATTCGGTGCCGGCTTCATTGTTGCAGGGCCTTTCCCGCTGGGCCGGCGGGCGCTCCTTTGGCGGGCGCCCGCCGGCCCAGCGGGAAAGCCAGAATGGCCTCCGCGGTCTTTTGACCGCGGAGCGGCCAAGTGGCTGTTCCCATTTGGCTGGCGGCTACCGCCGCCAGCCAAACTCGGAATGAGGGCTTATGTCTTCTCGAGCGGTTCTCCAAGTCCTCCACCGCTATCTGCAGGAGGTCCTGCTGCTCCCGCAGACGGACGAACTCCTGTTGCAGGCCCGCCACTTCCTCACCGCAGGAGATCTCACCATCCTCCATCTGTGCCATCCGCTCACCCAGGGACGTGACCTCCCCTCGCAGCTCCTTCACCTCTTGAGATATGCCCCTTCGGAGGTCCTGTATATCACTCCGGAGTGAGTTGAACAAGGAGGTAAGGAAGCCCTTTGTGACTGGGGCCCCCTCATCCTCCTCCATCTCCCCACGCATCTCTGGGGACTTCGTCGCCAGAGGCCCCTCAGCAGCTCCACCTGGCATCAGGCGTGCTCCAGTCAGCATTTCTCTTACTGACCGTTCCCGCTTGGACTTGGAGGCCGCCATTGCTCCTGGTTTTCTGCTGCAACCGTGCTGTCACCTACCCAGGGCCTCTTTGCAGTCTCTCCAAGGGACCAGGCCCCCTCAGGCCTCGTATTCCCGCCAGCAGCCACTGACCTTTCCCTCCTGAACTCTCTATGGCCACTCGCCACCCAGTTGCTTTCTGTAGCACCAGTTGGGGCCACCGCAGGCCAACTGCACTGCCGATCAGCGTTCCAGCACCGCTGCGCCACCCCAGGCCGCCGCACTCCAGAGCCGGGGCAACCCAGAAGAACCCCGGCTCATCTGCCACCTCGTCCGGAGGCCCTGTCCTCCAGGGGGAGCCAAGCAATGCGGGCACGTCAGCCTCCAGGGGCCGCCGGCGCTCAGCTCCGCGCTGGGGCCCCAACGGAGCCCTCACTGCGCCACAGCACCATAGCCCCCACCTGGGCTCTTCCTGCAACTTCACCTGCGGCCAAAGGACTGCCGGGCCCAGCACCCACCACGCGGGCCAGTCCCCTGCGCGCTGCGCTCACCGGCAACAGGCGCGGACTGAGGCCCGACCCCCTCGGGCGCCCTCCGCTCCTCGGCACCGGTCACTACCTCCGGGCGCCCAGGCCCATCGATCTCCGGGGTCGCAAGGCTATTTTCTGAGGCCCGGGCGGCGGAGCTCGGACGAACACGTCCGCTCACGCCGCCATCTTGGCCACGCCCCCTACATGTGCTTTAACACTACTACCTCTCAACTGTCTGTCGTTTTCACCCAGTGTATGATCACTGAGTTGTCACTTTACCTTACGATTTCACAGATGTGGGTCCCACTGTGTGACATCTGCTTTGTTTTCTCATGGACTAGAGCTGTGTGACATAGGTATGTTGACATTACATTTGAAAGAGCATTTTGACACTGTAATTGATAATACACTATTTTGAAATCACAGACTGACTCCAGATTGTTTTGTGCTTCAAGGGTGTTTATTTAAGTGCTCAATATTGGAGGGGGTTGTAAAATGGTGAGGAGTGATGGTAGAGGAATGTCCATGGCAGAGTCCAGTCTATTAGTCTCACAGGTGCATTGCCCAAATGGGCATAGGAAGTGGAGCCGGGCAGTTTGAGGATGGACAAAGTGGGACAGAAGGATGACATTCAGGGTGGTCTCATTTCTTTGCGGGGTCTTGGCATTGTTCTCTGTCTTTGTCCTGGATCTCAGGGACCGTTTACGGGGTGGTTCACCCTCTGCAGGGGGTGGGGTGCTGGTGTGGTGGTCCTGTGGCGGTGCCTCCTGTCCACTAGCGCCGGCGGAGGTGGTGGGCAGTTCATCGTCCAGGCTTGTGTCAGGGGCCCCTTGTTGTGCCACAGTGTCGCTCCTGGTGTTGAGGACTTCCTTCAGCACCCCTACGATGGTGCCCAGGGTGGAATTGATGGATCTGAGTTCCTCCCTGAAGCCCAAATACTGTTCCTCCTGCAGGTGCTGGGTCTCCTGAAACTTGTCCAGTACCGTTGCCATCATCTCCTGGGAATGGTGATATGCTCCCATGATGTTGGAGAAGGCCTTGTGTAGAGTGGGTTCCCTTGGCCTGTCCTCCCCCTGTCGCACAGCAGCCCTCCCAGTTCCCCTGTGTTCCTGGGCCTCCGTCCCCTGGACCGTGTGCCCACTGCCCCCAGGTCCCTGTTGTTGATGGAGTGGTGGGTTAGCCTGGGTTCCCTGTAGTGGTGGACACACTGCTGATTGATGTGTCTTGGGGACAGAGGTATGGGCCCGCTGGGTGGGTGCTGTGCTGGTGTTTCCAGAGGGGGGAGGCTCTGTGGTGGCCTGTGACTGTGTCAGGGGAACCGACTGTCCAGAGGTCCCCGATGGGCCGGGCTGGTCATCTAGATCCAGTTGGACAGAGCTGCTGTCATCACTGTGGTCCTCTTCTGTTGATGGTGTGGACATGTGTGAACCCTCCTGTCCAGTGACGTTGGGTAGGGGTCCTGCAGGGGTATAAAAGGATGTTTATTACATCTGTGTGTGCCATGGTGTGCAATGGGTGGGTGACCGTGTACCCCAGTGCTTGTAGTCCTGTGTGGGTGCTTGTGTGATGGTGGTTTATGGGTGTGTATGGGTATGTGCAATGGCCATGCTTTGGTGATGGGCGTCCATGCTTTGTTGTTGCATGCAGGGCTTGGTGTTAGGATGTGTGGTTTGTGATGTTGGGACATTTGTGAGAAGTTGGAGTGATGGGGGTCGGGGTGAGGGTGAGGGTGGGGGTATGTGATAGCATGCAAGTAGGGTGGGGGATGGAATAGTTACGATTTGACTTACCAGACTCCATTCCTCCATCTACTCCTGCGAGGCCCTCAGGATACAGAATCGCCAAGACCTGCTCCTCCCATTTTGTTAGTTGTGGAGTAGAAGATGGGGGTCCGCCACCAGTCCGCTGAACCGCAAGGTGGTGTTTTGAGACTACGGAACGCACCTTCCCCCGTAGGTTGTTCCACCTCTTCCTGATGTCATCCCTATTTCTTGGGTGCTGTCCCACTGCGTTGACCCTGTCCACTATTCTTCGCCATAGCTCCATCTTCCTAGCTATGGAGGTGTGCTGCACCTGTGATCCGAATAGCTGTGGCTCTACCCGGACGATTTCCTCCACCATGCCCCTGAGCTCCTCCTCAGAGAACCTGGGGTGTCTTTGTCGTGCCATGGGGTAGTGTGGGTGATGTGTGGGGTGGTGTGTGTAGTGATAAGTGGGGTGATATGTAGTGGTGTGTTGTGTGAGGTGCGTGGAAGTTATGTGGGTGATGGTGTTGTGTGCCTGTGGATGCTTGGTAGTTGTTTGTAGTGTCTCTCTCTGGTCTTCTCTTGGTAATTTTGTCGTAGGGGTTTGTGGGTGATGTGGGTGTGTGTTTTATCTTGTAATGGGTATGTGGGAGTGGTGTGTGTATGTGTATCAGGTGTGTGTATTTCGAATGGTCCAATGTGATGGTGTTTTGTAAATGTGTGTGTATTTTGAGCGCGGCGGTGTGTACCGCCAATGGAATACTGCGGTTGAAAGACCGCCGCGTGGATTTGTGGGTCGTGATAGTGTGGGCGTATTTCTGTTGGCGTGACGGTGGAGGTTTTGTTTTCGCCAGTTTATCACTGACCTTTGGTGTGGCGGACTTCTGAGGGTGTCTGAATTTTGGCAGATTCCGAGCAGTGGGTCATAATGACCGGGGCCGAATTCCGCTGCCGCAGCGGTGTGTTGGCGGTCTTCTGCACGGCGGCAAGCGGCTTTTACTGCCAGTGTTGTAATGAGGGCCTAGATCTTTTGCAGAAGTGATCAGAAGGGCTGTGGAAGTCCTTGACCTGCCGCTGCGGATTATAGAGGTTAAAATAAATGTCCTTATGGGGGTACTTCAGCCTGGCCAGATGTCTACCCGACCTCTTATGCCTTTTAATGAGGCTGTTACAGATATGCACTTAGGCTAAACCATGTTCTGGCTCTCCCGCCAACAGACAGGTTGCTCGACACTACAAACTAGCTCCAAATGGCCCTGAATTTGTCACGCAAAACCCAATGCCAGAGAGCTTAGTGGTTCAGGCATCCGCCAGTAAATTCAACTCTAATGCCTTTCCTCCGGCCCCTTAGAACATGAATTCAAACATATGGAAGAATGTAACAAGCCCATGTTTTCTTCTGCCAGCTTTGCCCTGCATTAAGTAATGCTAGTTGCCTTCTTCGTCACTACACCCATGCACTATGGGGTATGGTCGATAAGATTTTACTGGTGGTCCCAAATAACTTATGGGTGTCTTTAGGCCAGCCTATTCAGGATGGCTGGGATGTGGCAAAGTTTGTTGTCACATGACCAGTTATTTAGGTTGGGCAATTGGCACAGGTATGGTGCTTGGTCAAACATTCCAGATGGCACACAGAGGCTCTACAGTGGGATCTGAAGTCCCAGTGGCACAGCACCAGGGGAACCTATCTAATTCCATCCAGGTTTTGAAGGCGACTGCAAAAGATCTGCAGTGGTGACTACTCGATCACAATTGGGCCAGCAGTAGACCCCTCTACTTACCCCACCTAAGACTGGCTCTACTCTGTTTACAGGAAATAAAAGGCATCCCTCTCAAGAGAGTTGTCACAGCGGTCCTTCAAAGGTGGCTTCACTTTTGAAGCTTACCTTTTGGGCTAACACCATGGGCAGTTATCCTGTGAAGGGAGGTCACACCTTCCAGTGTGGCAGCAGGCTTTGTTCCAGACATGTGAGTCATTCACACGTTTCCCCAGGCCGACAGAAAGCTGTATATGTGTCAGTCAGTGCCTTTGTGAGGCCATTGGACTAACTGGGGCACAGAGTGGCAACTTCGTGAAAGTTGCTTACCTTTAAAAGTAACATTAATTTCAACTTGGCCAACAAGTCGCATTTAATGCCACAATTAATTTCATACCTTACCTGACCAACTTTGGTAGTCTCAGCCAAAAGTTAGTCAGGTTGGGATGTCACCCTGTATCCCTGCATTAGCCAATGGAGCTACCAACTTTACCCACAGCAAAACAACAATTTGGAGGTGTTTCTGCTAAGACATAGTGTAAAGCACATGTCTTTCTTTATAAAATACAGCTCCCTGCCATAGGACTCCATAGTACTTCCTTACGGGAGACATATATAATGTTAAGGGATAGGGTGGCATTGCCATAGGTTTAAATAGCAGCGTCCTGGCATTCTTTGCCCTGCCTCATCCCTTAAAAGAGGAGGAGAGACTGCATCATTTGAATTCCAAAACGGCCCTCAGTTTTTACACTGAACATACTAAAGACCACAGAGTGGATGATCTGCTATTTATTGGTTTCTCAGGGCCAAAGAAAGGCAAGGCAGCATGGAAAAGAACCATCTGTAGGTGGTTGGTCCCCTGCATTAATCAAGGTGGTGCGTCTGTGGAATGGATCTGACTAAAATGTCCTGGAGGACCAAACCTGTAAAATGCCCATCTCTACAGACCCTACTGTCAAGACAGTAGTGCTTCGTGAACCTGTGCACTGATGCTCATGTAGCAGCCTGAAAGATATCTAGGATGGGTACTGTGCATGCCAACATGGTTGTTGGAGCCTTGGCTCAAGTGGAATGAGTCCATGACACTTCGGGATGCTGCTTTTTATCTAGTGCATAGCAGATTTTAGTTACAGAACACTATCCACCTAGAAATGGTTTTTGTTCATGTGGATGAGACTGCATCTACCAGAATGCACAGGATCCAAAGCTCCTTACTGCATGGATTTATGCACTGTTGCAGATGATACTCCTCACCTCCTGGGGGCCTATGATTGCCAGACAACAGGCAAGTGACTTCCTAGGGATAATTGTGTATCTGGGAGGGGGCTAGAGAGTGTATTTGACATTTTCATGTTGTCTTGTCATCCAGCAAAAGGTGGAGCTATGGCGGACCTTTGCCTTGTCTTTGGGATACTTGATCAGACATAGAAGAGTGTACGAGGGAGGCTTTTCTGTTAAGTATGGACTGAGAGACACTAAGAGAACTTGTTGAGGGCTTTGGCATTGTGTCATTTCTGGGTGTTGACGATGGCCAGCGAGTACCTTTTTGGGTGGAATATTAAGGGTGCTGGCGTTTGGTTCAATGTTTTGTTTTGGTGGTATTGGGGTTTGGCCCTATTGGTTCACCATTATGTGGTGGGGTTGATCAGCTTTTAGTATCTCTCCCCTCCTCCCTCCATGGTTCTGGGTGGCTCAATTTGGGATGTTCCTGAATTACCCAGTAAGGCTATCTTGCAGGAGCTGTCTAGGTTGTGTGACCTGGTGTGCGGCGAATCCCTCTGTGCTGTTCGGGTGGCAGCATCTTGTCCGTGGTGCTGGTTGCTGTATGGTAGGTACCAGTACTTCAGGATGTGAAGAAGGCAGCCCTCGTGCCCTTCATTGAGCAGGACCACAATTGCTGGTCACAAGTAAATCCAGTGGTTCAACGTTTGTGTTACATGAGGGGGTGGCAGTTGGATGCCTTGTATGAGTCACCTTCAGTCATGTCACTTCCTGTGATGTCACAAGGGTGAAAGGTCCCATGACTGCTATCTGTCCTGCTTCCAGGGCTGAGGTATGTGATGTCACTTCCTGTGATGTAATCACGGGTCAGAGGACATGTGATGTCACTTTCACTACCCCAGACATTTTGGTGAATCGACATCCAGAGGGTGGAAACCTTCCTGGTCAAAAGGGAGTCTCTGACTTTGCTGCCTGCATGGGCGACAGCCTGCACTTGAAGGCAGCCCCCTTTCTGCTCTCACATGGGTTGCTGACTCTGGTCCCACAGGGGACAACAAACTTTGCAGGATTGATACAGATGGGCCACATTCCTCCACTAGGCCTTACCAGACTGACCAGTCTCACACTTTGCTCACCAGGACACAGATGCCAGTATGCCTTCTGAGCCTTGCTCCCTCCAGGCACTCTTCTCCTCCTCACAGAGCTTTTCTGGGTTTGGCAGGCAGACAGACTCTAGGCACTATCTTCCTCACATGGTGTGCTGTTCTTGGCAGGCAAGCAGCCTCTAGACCTCTTTCCTATTCCTCATACGGATCGCTGTTCTTGGCAGGCAGATCAGGCTGGTGCTCCAAGCTCAGGGTAAGCAGACTGACTCCCTGGGTAGTGTCCACTCACTTGGCAGGGAGTGTGAGTGGACTCTAGGCTCACACCTGGCCATCAACCAAGGGTGAGTTAAGTACACAGCCACGGGCCAATAGGCCCCACTCCTGTAATACAGGTTAAAAGGCCTGTTCACAATTCTGATTAAACCGAACACAAGAACAGGTTTGCTGCCACCACAGCACTGATGCCACTTAACTGTGTGTAAGGACAGTAGCCCCCTACTTTCATGACAGTAGCCCTTGGTGAGCCCCTCCCAGTCTAGACAGACTCTATTACCTTGAGACAGGCCTAGGTCATGGCGCCCGTGTTTGCCCATGGTCAAAATCTGTACAAGGCATCCAAATATTGTTGCAGCTGGGGCACTCAGGGTAAGGATGCACGTCTGTCACCATGCAAAGGACTTTTCTGTCCCAACAGTGAGCAAACAGGTCTAAATGTCAATGCAGTACTCTCCTTCATTCTAAAGCATAGTGCAGTGTTGAGAGTGTTTCCTTGCTCTGCAGCCCACATTTCAGAAGACACACATGGATAGATACAACAATAGTGCACCATCATAAATGTGCACAAATGAGCCTGCAGTAAATGAGTCCCAACAATCACATTCAGATCTGGCCAGAGAAGGCCAATCTGTATCTGAGGCTTTCGCGAAGGCAGGAGAGGTAATCATATTAGCCCCATCTTACTTTCTGATTGCTCTGTGAGCTTGTAGAGGTGGGACTACAGTTGAGGCATGGAAACATTTATTTTTCAAAGAACACAGCTGTCAGCTTTTGAGTTGCTGAGATGTATGAGTATCCTGGGGCTTTGCATTATTTCGGAAAAAGCTCCAGAATGTGTTGGAATATTTTTTAAATGTGATGTTTGGTAAATCTATGCCTGTCTTGTCCCTCCGCTTCTCACTCATGTGTCTGATCAACCCACCTGGTGGGATTGTGATCTAAAAGGTGCATTGGGTATGACTTGTACCAGTTTGCACTACATAACATGCCCCACAACATAAACAGTGACATGGCATTAGTGCATAACAGTAATGAATCTATCTGAAGGCCTAATGCTACTGCATAGACGGCTGGTGAAGGAAGGAGTGGTAGGAGGAAACAAAACAGGTAGCTCATCTGGACCTTAAGCAATATCTGAGGTGTGGTTGTTGTGTTCTCACACTACAACTGTTAATATTATCACAATGTGTAAAATCCCCTCCCCCGATTTGTCAATGTCTGTTGTTTCCTGTATTGATGAGAAATCACAAAAGTGTGCCAAAGCTTGCAGAGGTTCAGATTATGATATGCCTATTCCTTCAGGCAGTGATCATGGATTCTTTAATGTTGGTGATGAAACATAGCTTGGGATCTATCAATTGGGATGATCAATTTTTATGTAATTAATGTGCACCGTATCTCAAATTCACTCTTGCTAATGTCTATTCAAAATCCTCAGTGCATTTTGAGGATGTAAAATAGACAGCATCAGGAGGCGATATATGAAATTATCCACATAGACACTTTACACACCAAACGATGAGCAAAGCCAACTTTACTTTTAAATCATGCAACATGAAATACTAGATGCCAACTACCTCTTTTCATTGGCCAGTACTGTAGTGCTTCTGTTCTTATCTTGTTTTCAGCACTTACATAACATATCAAGAATGCACTTCAGAGTTCAAAGACTTTTATTGTTGTTAATTCTTCCCCAACTGCAATTTCGTAAGAGGCGAATTAGTAGATTTCAAGCACACTTTCAATGAAAACACAGTTGCAATGTACACAGCAGGTTATATTTATAAGATATTGAATGCAAAGCAAAACAAATACTTCACCATGTGAGAAACTATTTACAGCTTCATCTTTCTAGGGTCTGCAAGCTGATGACTCCTGTCAGCTGCGAGAAAGAGATTTATCTACCCACACGGGATGCTGGCAACTGGCGCCAAGTTCCAGCACGAAGTCAGGCAGATTCAAATCTAATTCTCTGAAGCCTGTGACATCCGTTACAAAGGTGTGCCCCCTCCTCTCAGACTCGGGAAAACTACGCAAGCCTTTGGAGACTGGCCAGATCTCCTAGACTGCTCCTCCTCCCAAGCTCAAGCAGAGAGAAAAAAACTCAATGTACCCTCTCTTATCAGGTCTAGTCTACTGTGAGAAGAAAACAGCTTGGTTCATCTTGTGCAAAAACACAGCTTGGAAAAATACAGCTTGGATTCTCAACTGCAATGTCTTAAAGGCAATAGGCAGCTAACCTAAATATCAAATGCAATGTCTAATGTCATATCAAAGCCAATAGGCAGCTTAGCTGAATACAAAATGTAATATCATGTCAAAGCCAATAGGCAGCTAAACTGAATACATCATGTCAAAGCCAATAGGCAGAATACAGAATGTAATGGCTAATGCAATGTCAAAGCCAATAGGCGGCTAGACTGGATACAGCATGTCAAAGCCAATAGGCAGAATACAGAATGTAATGGCTTATGCAATGTCAAAGCCAATAGGCGGCGAAACTGGATACAGAAAGTAATGGCTAATGCCATGTCAAAGCCAATAGGCGGCTCAACTGAACAAAACATACAATGTGCTACTGGTGAACATTGAGCAACTAATATGCGCAGTGGTGAAACACAAAGTCATTGGTCAAACTCCATTAATGGCATACCATTCCGCCCTTTGACCAATGAATTTTTGTTTCACATATCTCTTGTTTCAAACAAAAACAAAACAAAAAAAAACATTAGCACAAAAAAACATTATCAGCAAGTCAGATTTGAATGATCAAAGCAATCCCTGTAAAGCAATAGAAGTGGATCAACATATAGATCTCATAACCTTTCACATCAGATACGTCTACACAGAAAAGACTGAGCAATTTTTATACTCTGCATGAGATTATAGTGTCTCTAATTCAACAGTGTTAGCAATTTGATGTGGCATGAGTTCTCCTCATGTAAAGGTGCACGGTCCACCTGAAAGGTATGCTGGAAGATAAGTGAAAGTCAGAGTTCCATACGAGAAGGAAAAAAAACAGCTTAGTTCCAGTGGAAGAATGCAATCAAACAAGTTGAACTTGAACTGAAGGCGCCATTTGCGCAAAATGGATCCATGGTGCTGGCACTTTACTCAGCCAGGTTCAGGTTGGGGGTTCGGTCCCTTCCCCGACCCCTCACGCACACACCCGAAGGGGGACCACACAGCACACTCGGGGACAGTGGCGAAACGTGGTAGGATCTGCAAAAGAAACAAGTATGACTTTTCTTGCACATAACATTTGTCATTTAAACTGCACCCTTCCTCTTTCTTTCCCTGTTTTATAATCAGCAGGACGTTTTTGGGGCCCTTTATTATGATTTCTGCAGGTTCTGGAGGGTCACTTGGGGCTTCAGCCCACACCTCAGCACTGAGGTTTTTATCTGCTGCGCCACAGCTTCCCTTTTCTTGCACTGTCAGAAGGGCTGGGGCAGACTCATTCTTTACCAAACCTCCATTCACTGCATTTTTGCCAATTTGGGCAATTCTGTCTCCAATTTGTATCAATGAATCAGATTCTTTTCTAGTTATCAGCATAATTTTGATTTCTCCTTGGTAATTTGCAGCAATCACTCTCCCTAAAACCTGATCACTTTGCCATTCCTGTCCTGGTAACTTTCCTCTCCCCAACTGGTCTGTGACTGCTTGCATGACAGATTGCTTTTGTGCGTGCTTCACAGTTTTTATCAAATCTAGGGGAATGTGCATCTCTCTCATCTCTGCCCACCTGTAAGTGGCTTTTTCTCTCAGCTGTTCACATTTCTGGGGCACCCACTTAGCCATCCCCACTAAGGCAGAATTCTGGGTGAACACTTCTCTCTCTGAATTTTTCTCATTAACATCTGCAAAGGAATTGAACCAGTTAGGTGCAAGCCATGTAGAAAACCCAACAGCTAAACCATTGGCAATAAACCAAGAATCAGTGTAAAAATGACACATCTCACGTAGCTCTTGCTTTAAAATCTGACAGACATTGTACAACGCTGTTCCTTCTCCTGTGCCATAAAATAACATTTCAGTCAATAAATCATTAGTAAAACAAGCATGCTTTTTATCTTCAGTGAACACGAATTCAAATGGTGCACACAATTTCATTGGTGACTCTTTTATCTGTGGTACTCTAGCCCTGTCTTGCAAGTACCAGATCCAATGTATGATCCTAGCTAGGGGCACTCTTTTCTTCCCTTGTTCTTGAATTACATGTACATCAGTTTTTACCTCTTGCACTGCGCAGAAACCTAAAGTCTGCATTATTTCATTTGCCAAATCACAAGCGCGCAGCTGCATATAATTTTTCCCAGTGACCATATACAAAAGTGTTAGGATTTCACTCAAATGAGGGCTATTCTGTTTCCAAAAATCAAACGAGCTAATGAAACTCTGTGTCTCTTGCTTAGTGCAAACAGTAAGAAGCTCTAAAATCTTTCTTTTTACTTCATTTTGCAACGGTAACTCGTAAATCACATTTTGAGCTCGGTCGTTCTGGCTCACACGAAGGCTCAGAGCAGCTGGAAGCTGTCTTAACCCCCTCATTACTGGAATGGGAAAAGAAAGATTCTTCTAAAACAGCATTTTTTATAACTTTCAGCATTATCTTGAATTAATGTATTCTGGCTAATTTGCTCACGTAAATTCTCATTTTCATGTTCCAACTGCCTACATTTCTCCTGCATTTCTCTGTAAGCAGATAAAGGTATCCAAACCTTTCTGTCATCATTGCTTCCAAAAGGCACATTTCCTAAATATGCTTCATCATAACAACAAATATTTCTCAAAGCACCATCAGGCAGTTTAGCTACACATGCATTTTCAAACATGGTCTGCCGTGCTTCTGTAATTCTCCAAACAACAGAAATCAATTCACAGTTTTTCATAGCACCATCGGGCAGTTTAGCTACACATGCATTCTCAAACATGGTCTGCCGTGCTTCTGTGATTCTCCAAACAACAAAAAACAGTTTCTGTAATTCTCCAAACAACAAAAACAATTGCACTTTTAAAGTGTGCACGTAGAAATCTACTAATTCGTCAACACCCCTTAACCACCCCACTCCTGGTACCAAATGTAGTGCTTCTGTTCTTATCTCGTTTTCAGCACTTACATAACATATCAAGAATGCACTTCTGAGTTCAAAGAAGACTTTTATTGTTGTTAATTCTTCCCCAACCGCAATTTCGTAAGAGGCGAATTAGTAGATTTCAAGCACACTTTCAATGAAAACACAGTTGCAATGTACACAGCAGGTTATATTTATAAGATACTGAATGCAAAGCAAAACAAATACTTCACCGTGTGAGAAACTATTTACAGCTTCATCTTTCTAGGGTCTGCAAGCTGATGACTCCTGTCAGCTTGAAGAACCAGAACCTTATGGGCCTGGCGGCGCAGGGTACGCCTGAAATCTCCTTGGATTCACCTGCCTCAACTAACAGAGACACGGGACACTCTGTCAGGCGTAAAAGATCAGATTTTATTAGCTGCAGCTAGTACAGTTGTCCAAGAAGTACACAAGGTATGTTCTCAGGAGACTGCCACTTTACTTTGTGGCGCACAATCTTATATACCGTATAAAAACCATTTATTAACTTCATACACTCCCAGAACACATAGAAAGGAGCCAGTAAGAATAATGTAAAGATAGAACAGAGCCAATAGAAATGTCGGAAAACAAGACAGCACCAATAGAAGGAATTGGAAAACAAAGTATCAAGTGACTTAAGGTTGCCTCCCCTCCAGCTGTGTTTGTCACCCCTCCCTTGAACTAATTCATTAACCGATCCACAACGAAGTTGCATGTGGTGTGATAAGTTTGTGTGCGTTTGGAGGACAGTTGTGAAATGAGAGAATACTAGCAAAGGACAGCGAAGGCCAGACGATAAGATAAGATCGGCGGAGAATAGTGTGAGCCTACAGATAGTTGAAACAAGGATTAGAAAACCAGACAGGGATTAGTGTACTCGGTCAGACCTTAATACCAGCCTTGTAAAGATAGAGGCAGAAGGCTGTTTTGAACACCATGTTGCAGAATAAGCAGAAAAGGCAGAATGGACTTCGTTCGCTGTGCTGCCTGAGTGAAGGCAACATAAAATGGCGGCGGGCCACAAAATGGCGGGTCGATACGATCGTATTAAAAATCGAATTTCCTCAGACCCTCCTTTTGCCAGAACTCAGGCAAGATACACAAACTCATGTTAATCTGAGTCGATGTCTATGGCCATGAGGTCATCAAGCTGTTGCTGTACCATCATTTTGATATTCTCTGCTCTTTGTGACTTGGGTTTGGGAATACATGCAGTAGCACATAGGTTGCAGATGGCAGGACCGCAGTGCATACAAAGACAACAAGAGAATATAAAAGCTAAAATTACTCCAAAGAATGTCAATACCTTCCAACCCCATTTGGACAGTAATCCCCAAAACCACTCTGAAAAGGACCAATCTCCTTCGTCCTGATGAATCGACTCGGAGATTATGTGTAACTTAGAGATAGCTTGGTATACTGTCGGAGCGTCATTAGGTATGAAAATACAGCAACTTGATCCGATCAATTTGCATACTCCACCACGGTCCGCAAGAACAAAGTCTAAGGCAACACGGTTCTGCAAGGTCATAAGACGATCAGCCTGTAGTTCAGCTGTAATGTTACTTAAAGCTCCTACAGTGATGTCTATGGTGGTTTCTACGACACGAACCAATTGCCTTATATTTCTGCTGTTGGCCATTGGACCCCAGAAGGGAAGAAATCCTTTGAGGAAATCTCCTCCCTCTTGTCCTGCTGTGTCTTTCGAATCCACAATCCCTCTGCCATATCTATTTTTATGATGGTTCGCAGGAGCGGTGTATGTAGGGGGAAGAAGAAAAGCTATATAACAAGTACCAGAGAAATCAGCTGGCAACCATGTATAAGCCCTATCGTGGCAAACGAAGTATGTACCTTGAGATGGTACTAACGGCAGTGAATTCAGGGCTGAATAAACATATGTATGGGAACATAAGCTTTCTCTTTGTCCGGTGTTTGGAGTTCTACCATTTATTTGCAGACAGAAATTTCCTTGTTGGGGTATGACCCGTATCGGAGGAGATTTTCCTTGCTCAACCTTATCATTGAGGCTGGAAATGTAATTAGTTATGTTCCAATTGGTATATGCTTTTCTTTCATCTATGGAAGCTTCACTTTTTTCCATGATTTTAGCCATAGCTACCATTCCTTTTATCAATAAACTATGACTGAAATCTGAACCAACACTATGTGAACTGACAGGTTGTTTAATTTTACTTTGATATGCATTATTGAAAATGACAAAATAAGCCCAAGCGGAACCTTCATAGGAGAATGGAAGAACTAAATATGGCATTCCTTTTTCTACCGTATGTGGTATGAGTCCACACACCCAACAGTCAGTTGTATTGATCACTAACTGATGTTGATGTAACAACTGGACGAAGGAATTGTTAAAGTATTCAGTTCTTCTGATGAGTTCATGCTGGGGAAGAGTGTGAAATAGGTGCGGAGAGATAGTAGAAGAAGATGTAGAGGTAGGAGAAGAGACAACTTTTTGCTGCAGAGTAATAATGATCCAGTTTACAGATGCCAAAAGAATACACGACAATATAATGACGCATAGAGCAATACTACAACGACTATATATTTCTTTACAATTATTCTTTACATTTTTACTTTCTCTTTTATCTAATGTAGCCTCCATCTTTCTAAGTGGATGCTCACGGCAATCTTCCTCAATCACTGTAGTCACGATTATCTACCGTCCTATGACACTGTGAGGTCCTGCAGGCCTATTGCCACTTACTCAGGTCGTAACTAAGACTCCTACCGTGACCCTGCAACCGGGATAGAGTACTACATAGGAGAGAAATTGACAAGTTCTTTGGTCTTGGTCTCAAATTATAGCGTTCCTGTCCAGAGGCAGTCTGGTTTTGAAACAATGTTCCTGGATTTGTCGTGTTCAAGCGACGATGCGATGGTATTGCTTCTTGAAGGATGTCGTCGTCCTCTTTCTCAGAAAGTGTTCCAATTAGACGCGCATCACTGAATGGTACAAATTGCGGAACTTTCTCACTTTCAGAGTCACTGATGCCTCTACGGACCCACTGATCGAAAGGCAAGGGCAAAGGCACTTTCTTGCAGTGCACGGCATGCACCCAGTTTTTCTTTCCTTCGACTTTAACTGCTGTTCTTGTGGTCAAAAGAACCAGGCGTGGCTCTCTCCATCTGGGCTCCAAATTTCTCTGTCGTTGGAAATTTTTCGTGCAGACCCAGTCACCTGGTCGGATGGAATGACCTGGGTCTGTGGAAGCCTCTGGTAGAGCACTCTGAACCTGTTGATGAAGAACACGCAATTTAGTTGTAAGGTCATGCAAGTAGTCAATCAACATCGGGTATGGCAAGTCTGAGTATTTCTTAGGGCGAGGAACTCCCCATACATTAGCTGGGCGACCAAATATCACTTCGTAAGGGCTAAGCCCCAAACGAGAGTGTACTGCTGTTCTGGTGGACAGAAGAGCCAATGGTAAAGCATCAGGCCAATTAAGTCCTGTGCTAGCTTGCACCTTAGCAATTTTAAGCTTCAAGGTTCCATTGTAGCATTCTACTAAACCAGCCGACTGTGGGTGATTCGCCGCGTGGAACTTCTGTTTTATGCCAAGACCTGCACAAACTTTTTGCATGACTTGACCCACAAATTCGCTCCCATTGTCACTCCAGACAATGCGCGGCAAACCAAACCTAGGGAAAAATTCTTTCAAAAGTATTTTGGCAGTTGATAAAGCAGTATTGTCCTTCAGAGGGTAGGCTTCTACCCATCTAGAAAAAGCACATACTACCACCAGAACATATTTGAGGTTGTTGCATCGTTCCATGTGAATATAATCGATCTGCAGCACCTCAAATGGATATGTTGGCGGAGCAAAATGACCTGCTGGAGTTGGGGTTCCCTTTCCCGGATTGTACATCAAGCAAACAATACAATGTTTTACTACATTATTTGCACACTTTGGGATCCCCTCATTTTGCCACACTGGAGCCAGAAGTTTACATATTCCTTTTGCACTTAGGTGAGCTGGACCATGTGCCATAGTAACTACAGGTAGTACATAAGCATCTGGTAACAGCCAACGTTGATGTTCTGATAATTCAACCCAACATCCCATCTCATCTAACATTCCTGTACTTTCCTTCCACTTTCTCAACTCATTCTCCGTAGCCTCTCCTTGAATTGATTTCACACTCTCTACTGTATCTTCACACATTCCCTTTTCTCTTACGCAGTTTGCGGGACCTGCAACATACATTCGACTTGTGTTGTCTCTGGCTGTCTTTTTCGCTACCTCATCTGCAAATGCATTTCCTCGACCAACATCGTCCACAATCTTTTTTTGTGCACTACACTTCACGATCGCTATCTGAGTAGGCATTGTAAGTGACTCAAGAAGTTCAGTCACTAATTGACCATGTTGTATCTTAGTACCATGGGAAGTAAAGAATCCTCTTTCCTTCCATAAACGCCCAAAGTTAAACGCTACACCAAAAGCGTATTGGCTATCAGTGTACACGTTTACTCTTTTTCCTTTGGATAACACACACGCTCTAGTTAAGGCTATCAATTCAGCTGCCTGAGCTGAATTATGTCTAATGCGTGCTGTCTCCACAATCGTATGCAAAGTAGTAATAGCGTAGGCTGAAACTGTATCTCCATTCGGGAGCTTGAAACAAGAACCATCTACCCATAGTGTTCCATCTGGATTCACTAATGGCGTGTCTTTTAGGTCAATTCTACCCTTAGTCTCTTCTTCAGTACGGAGAAAACAATCATGCTGTTCAGAGACATCTCTCTCTTCTGGAAGAGGCAACAAAGTAGCTGGATTCAGGGTATTACATCGTTTGATGTGTATGTGACTAGCCAAAAGCGTCAGCTCATATCCGGACAACCGAGCACTCGTAAGATGCTGCGTTTTTGTCCTATTTAGTAAAGTATCCACTGCATGTGGCACCATAACAATGAGAGTATTATCTAGCACTACTCCAGCAGACTGTCGAATAGAAATTGCTGCTGCCGCTGTCGCCTTAAGACAACTAGGCAATGCTTTAGCTACTGGATCTAACGTAGCTGAGAAATATGCGCATGGTCGCTGTTGATCTCCAAAACGCTGCGTTAAGACTGACAATGCACAACCCTCTCTTTCGTGGACATAGAGCGTAAAGGGCTTACTGTAATCAGGAGTACCCAATACAGGAGCAGAACACAAAGCAATACGCAAATCAGTAAAACTCTTCTGACATTCGTCAGTCCACGGAAGAGGCTGAGGCGTATCTTTTAAAGTTAGCGCCAACAGCGGGTTAGCCAATAAAGAGAAACTCGGAATCCACTGTCTACAATAAGAAGTAATGCCCAAAAAAGCACGTACCTCTCTTTGTGTGGATGGCACTGACATTTGTGCAATTGCCTGAATTTGTTCGGGGGTCAATCGTCGTCCCTCCTTTGACAAGAGATGACCCAAATAAGTCACCTCGCGACAGACATATTGTAATTTAGAAGGAGAAACCTTGTGATTCAGATCAAACAAATGACGCAACAGTGCAACGGTCACGTTTTTGCAAATCTCCTCTGAATCAGCGGCAACTAATAAGTCATCCATGTACTGAATGAGAGCGGCACCGGACGGTAAGGAAAAGGCATCAAGATGACATTTTAGAGCTTGACTGTAAATAGAGGGACTTTCACAATAACCTTGAGGTGCGCGTTTAAACCGGAAGCTTCGGCCTCCGAGGGAAAAACCAAAAATATCTCTACTCTCTTCGGCGATGGGAATACTAAAGAAAGCATTCTTTAGATCAATAACTGAAAACCAAGTCGCTGTAGAAGGTATCATCGTCAACAGAGCAGTGATATCTGGGACTACAGGAAACTGCGGTACGACAATCTTGTTTACCTCCCGAAGATCAATTATAAAACGATAAACAGGAGGCTGAGAAGGATCAGTGCGTTTAAGAACCGGAAGAACAGGACTGTTACATGTATTTCCTCTCGTTTCCTCAACCACACCCTTCTGAATCAAATCATGGACAATTTCCAGAAGTGCTTTCTCACCTTCAGTAGAGATTCTGTATTGCGGAATACGTGGCATTTCAGCATTGGGCTTAAGAGTAACAACATAAGGTGGGATCTCAAGACAACCAACGTCATTCGGACCCGTAGCCCAAAGCGTTTCGGGAAGAGAAAGCAATTCAGGTGGGAATTGATCTTTTGATAAGTACATTGGACTAGTCATTTTCTGTCCTAGAGTGAGGTATACACCAGAAGGTGAACAATATATCGTAGCATGCATTCTTTTTAATAGATCTAAACCCAACAGATTTTCACCACAACCATTCGTCAGAAGAAGCGGAGCTTCTAAATCATAAGGGCCTATTGAAACAGGCAAAGGGCAAGAAACTGGATTGCGAACAGGGGCGCCAGAAAATCCTACAGATACATTCGTTAAGCCAGACAAAGGTGCGCCAGGGAGTTTAGAATGAATGATAGAGCTTCTCATGGCACCAGTATCTAAAAGAAATGGCTCTGAAACACCCATTGTAGTGACATTAACATAAGGTCCATTCTGATCCACTGGAATTGACGTAACCCCCTTACTTTGTCCATGGCTGTCCTATTCAAAATGAAGACTTTCATTCCCTCCTTCAATATACTGATCCTCACTGTAATACTGTGTAGACCTAACATTTTGCTGGTCAAAGTAATTTCCGGAATTTGGAGGAACAAAAGAACGCTGCTCTTGGGTTAACACACCTCGACCTCTACCTCTATTTGCTGACTGAGGACCACCACGACCTCGTGAAGCAGATGTTGCTCCATTACGCTGCAACAATGCCGGACAACTGTTCTTAAAATGACCTTCCTCCCTACAATAAGCACATTGATTGGGACCTAGCAAAGGTCTTGGAATGAATGGTTCAGGCTTTTGATACAACCTCTGAAACTGCGGAGGCTGTTGAAACTGAGGCTGAACATAACGAGGAGGATAAGCCTGTTGCAAGAGAACTTTAGTTTTTAATTCTTTCGTCTTTTTCTCTTGTTTTTCCCTTTCTTCTTTGTCTCTATTTTCATAATATTGTGCAGTAGCCAATATCTGGGCGGAAGAAGAAACTGCCCATGAACTCTCGGAGTCTTTTAGCTTGTGTGATAGTTCAGGAAGCAAGTTATATACGAACTTATCCACAAATAATCGCTGTCCCCCTTCTGTAGCCATATCTTGACCACTGTGATCAATGAATGTCTCCTCGAATCGGGTAAAGAAATCGGAAACACTTTCATCTTTCTTTTGTTTACATGCTGCTAGCTTATCCCAATTAACTCTCAAAGCAGGCATCATTGTTTTCATTAATGTAATAATCCTACCAGGGAGTTCTGAGATCAAAGCGTCGGGCTTTGCACCACCTACTTGACCTCTATCTGCGGCAATAATAGCGTTCCAATCGCCGCCTAATTCTTGAGCGTGATCCTCTCTATGAATTTTAGCCCATATTGTCTGTGGAACTACATTTCCCATCAACATGTCAATATCTGCTAGATTCATAGTACATGCATCAACTGTTTGCGACAACTCTTTATAGTAACCAGCAGGATTTTTGCGTGGATCTGGTAGTGACTGTTTAAGTGCTAAAACTTCAGACCTTTTCCAGGGGACATGTATCCATATGCGCTGAAAATGCGCAGGAATAGCTGGATTAGCACCTGCTGCTGCAACTTCTTCCTTCCATATTGGAGAAACCTCTCTCATGGGATAGTTTTTCAGTGCTGTCCTAACTGAAGGATCAGAATCAGGAAAAGTCTGTGAGAACAATAGGGATCTGAAAGAAATAAGTGTTCTGACAGCGTTTTCAACCTTAGGACCCACAATAAGTCCTTTGTCAAAGTCAGCCTGAACATCTAACAGATCCTGTGGGACCGAACCCAAATTCATATCCTCCCATTCTTTAGCGAGAGTATCGCACATAACTTTAAAAACATATCTCTGCGTAGGTGCATTCCATTGCAGAAAGGTGGACATAATATCAGACGTACTATATTGGGGACCCTTCTTGATCCATCTACAAGCAAGTGAGTCCAATTTTTCTCGCTCTTCGGAGTCTGGGAATTGACTACGAGACTGTCTTCGAGAAAAAGCTGGAGACACGTTTAAAGCTTCAAAGAAAGGTGATAAGAGACCAGAGACAGTATCTGCAAATCGCTTACGCATAGATGGAGAATTTGACATAAGGATAGGGGACAAGGTATTAGGTGAATTAACTAAAGGAGCATTAGGAATTGCCAAAGGAGCAGAAGGCAAAGGAGTTAAAGGCAAAGCTGGCATAGGCAATACTTGAGGAGGCAAATGTGGAAAAGCTGGAGCAGGCGGAAGCACAACTGGCGGCTGAACAGGCTGTAACATCGGGGGTGCATTAGCACCTTGTACATAGGGCGGAGGCAATTTCAATAAGTGGGACATTAAGGAATCTTCCTCAAAATCTTTTCTCTTATCAAGGGAAGAGACAGGCAACGTCGGATAGCATTTATCTATTGCCATTCGATGCTGTCTGTCTGAAATTTCCATTGCATTATCTATTTCATCATCTTTGAATTGCTGAGCAGCCTGTATAATCGTCATTCCCTGTGTTTTCCTATCTCGTTTCGCTTGTTTAATTTCTCTCTGTTTGGCTTCCTTACGCCAAAGGCGAAAAGAGTCAAACATTGCCGGCCGGGCTTTTCTTTTAAATAACGTTGCTTCTAAATTATCTAGCACATCAGTTTCGAAACTACCATTTTCTGGCCATTTTAAAACACCATCTTTCTTTGTATATCGGGTCCATGTCTTATTAAAGGCAATAGGACCAACACCATGTTTAGAATAGAGCTCATATGTGGGAGTTCCAACCGAAGGAATCGGACAGGAGTCCTCAAGTTGGGAGTCCCTATTACAACCAAAGCAACAAAGTTTTCCAAACTTAGTCAGACCAGACATCTCACGATTTTTACTGGCTGTTCACAAACATCAAGGGGGTAAAACTTTCAGTTTACACAGCACAAATGCACTTACCCCTCGGCTTTGGCCACTGCAATGGCCAAATCTAAGGACCTAAGGACAAAACAAAGACCAAAATTTGTGGGCGCGACCCACCAAATACTTAACTAAGGATGTCTTCTTACACCAACAGAGGCCCGTCTATCGTCTCGCTTTACCATACATCATCAAAGAAAGGGCCAAGGCAGGGCGGCAGTCAGGGCAGCAGTCGTCAGTAGCCGTCAGGAAGGAGTAACCGCGCTGAAAAAGACCTTCGGACCACTTCGACATACAGGGGTCGCTTGACGTGGCTCGCGATTCCTCCAGAATTTTCTTGCGGGGTTCCTCACGACCTTCAGGCAGAACCGGTACCGCTGAAGCCGCCCCACGTTGGGCGCCAGTTGAAGAACCAGAACCTTATGGGCCTGGCGGCGCAGGGTACGCCTGAAATCTCCTTGGATTCACCTGCCTCAACTAACAGAGACACGGGACACTCTGTCAGGCGTAAAAGATCAGATTTTATTAGCTGCAGCTAGTACAGTTGTCCAAGAAGTACACAAGGTATGTTCTCAGGAGACTGCCACTTTACTTTGTGGCGCACAATCTTATATACCGTATAAAAACCATTTATTAACTACATACACTCCCAGAACACATAGAAAGGAGCCAGTAAGAATAATGTAAAGATAGAACAGAGCCAATAGAAATGTCGGAAAACAAGACAGCACCAATAGAAGGAATTGGAAAACAAAGTATCAAGTGACTTAAGGTTGCCTCCCCTCCAGCTATGTTTGTCACCCCTCCCTTGAACTAATTCATTAACCGATCCACAACGAAGTTGCATGTGGTGTGATAAGTTTGTGTGCGTTTGGAGGACAGTTGTGAAATGAGAGAATACTAGCAAAGGACAGCGAAGGCCAGACGATAAGATAAGATCGGCGGAGAATAGTGTGAGCCTACAGATAGTTGAAACAAGGATTAGAAAACCAGACAGGGATTAGTGTACTCGGTCAGACCTTAATACCAGCCTTGTAAAGATAGAGGCAGAAGGCTGTTTTGAACACCATGTTGCAGAATAAGCAGAAAAGGCAGAATGGACTTCGTTCGCTGTGCTGCCTGAGTGAAGGCAACATAAAATGGCGGCGGGCCACAAAATGGCGGGTCGATACGATCGTATTAAAAATCGAATTTCCTCAAGCTGCGAGAAAGAATACAAGTACCTCACAACCTAAGGTCAGATAGTTCAAAAGAGTGTCTCATGGTCCCGAAACAGGTCCATGAGAAAAACTACTCCAACAATCTCTAACAATAAACTCAGGAATTGATATGGTAGTCTACAAAGAACATATCCCCTTATTGTTTCCATCTTTACAAAGGGATTTGAGTTAAGTCTTTCATTATTTCCACTTCATGGGCTGGAAACCTTATGATGACTGATCAACACATCTTTGAACTTCCTTAAGACATGGACACATGGTCTTTCTTCCATAGTTGTCGTAGTTCTATGCTCTTTCTTGAAACAAATGATATAATTTGGTGTTCTTCAAAAGCGCCACACCCACAAGCTTCCTCCAAAACTCTCCCTCTCAACTACCAAACCATCTCAACATTCCATGGTACCAGACCTCATACACCACTCGGATGCATCAGTGTAAGATAATAATTCATTATTGTCCCTATTGCTTATGAAAAGTGAGATGGTGTTTAATGGACATGTCTTAAAAAATGTGTGAAAAGAAAAAAAGGATAAATGGAAAGAACAAGACCTTATACTATATCAACTGACTACTTGGTGGGTTGATCAAAATCCGGCCCATGTTGATGCACTAAAGGAAGAGTTCTTTATTTTTTATGCAAAGCTGTGAAACAAAAGCTGTGTCAAGCAATCAGCGAGTGTTTTTCAGATTGACTGTCTAGGTGTAACATAATGGGGGTCATTACAACATTGGCGGTATAAGGCGCTTACCGCCGTGCAGAAGACCGCCAATACACCGCCGCCGCGGCGGTAGACCGCCACAGCTATTATGACACACATCACGGAATCCGCCGAAATTCAGACACCCACACAACCCCGCCACACCAAAGGTCAGCAATAAACATGCGGAAACAAATCCTCCACCTCCACGCCAACAGAAACACACCCATGCTATTACGACCCACGAATCCACGCGGCGGTCTTTCAACCGCGGTATTCCATTGGCGGTACACACCGCTGCGCTCAAAATACACACACATCTCCAAAACACCGCAACATTGGACAATTCCAAATACACACACCTGATACACACACAAACAACACTCCCACACACCCAACACAAGATAAAACACACACCCACATCACCCACAAACCCCTACAACCAGAAATTCTGAGAGAAGGCCAGAGAGAGAGCACATCTATTGACAACCCCATCACACAGAGGCACACAACACCATCACCCGCACAACATCCACGCACAAAACACCACATACCACTACACTCACCACACTCATCACCACATACACCACCCCACACCTCACACACACCACTCCATGTCACGCCAAAGACACCCCCGCTTCTCAGAGGAGGAGCTCAGGGTCATGGTGGAGGAAATCGTACGGGTAGAGCCACAGCTATTTGGCTCACAGGTACAGCACACATCAATAGCCAGGAAGATGGAGTTATAGTGCAGAATAGTGGACAGGGTGAACGCCGTGGGACAGCACCCAAGAAATAGGGAGGACATCAGGAAGAGGTGGAACGACCTACGGGGGAAGGTGCGTTCCACGGTATCCAGGCACAACATCGCGGTGCAGCGGACTGGCGGCGGACCCCCACCTCCTCCCCCACAACTAACAACATGGGAGGAGCAAGTCTTGACCATCTTGCATCCTGAGGGCCTCGGAGGAGTCGGTGGAGGATGGGACACTGGTAAGTCAAATCTTAACTATCACATCCCCCACCCTACCTGCATGCTATCACACGCCCCCTCCCTCACACCCTCCCCTATCACCCCAAATCCTCAGTAATGTACCCATAACACAAACCACCCATCCCAACACCAAGCCCTGCATGACACAACTAAGCATGGGCACCCCTCACTAAAGCATGCTCACTGCACATACCCAGATCACCCCCCCAACCATCATCACACAAGCCCCCACACAGGAATGCTTGCACTGGGGTACACAAACACCCACCCATTGCACACCATGAAACACACACATGCAATAATCATGTTCTCATACCCCTGCAGGAACCCGAAGGACCGTCACCACACCAGAGGGTCTAGACAACACCACTCCACCCCCAGAAGAGGCCCACAGTGACAACAGCAGCTCTGCCCCACTGGATCTTGATGACCAGCCCGGACCATCGTGGGCCTCAGGACAGTCGGTTCCCCTTGCCCAGCCACAGCCCAACACCGAGCTGCCACCCTCTGGTAACACCAGCACAGCACCCACCCAGCGGGCCCAAACCTCCCTAACCAGGACAGGTCAATCAGCGGTGTGTCCACCACTACAGGGCACCCAGGCTAACCCACCACCCCAACAACAACAGGGACCTGGGGGCAGTGGTAGTGGGCACACGGTCCAGGGGACGGAGGCACAGGAACACCGGGGAACTGGGAGGGCTGCTGTGCGACAGAGGGAGGACAGGCCAAGGGAACCAACTCTCCACGAGGCCCTCTCTTCCATCATGGGAGCATACCACCACTCCCAGGAGACGATGGCGACGGTCCTGGACAAGTTTCAGGAGACCCTGCGCCTGCAGGAGGAGCAGTATTTGGGGTTCAGGGAGGAGCTCAGGACCATCGGCTCCGCCCTGTGCACCATCGTAGGGGTGCTGACGGACATTCAAAAGACCTTAAGGGACACCGTGGCACTCCAAGGGGCCCCTGACACTAGCCATGACGATGAACTGCCCACCACCTCCGCCGGTGCTAGTGGACAGGACGCCCCGCCACAGGACCACCACACCAGCACCCCACCCCCTGCAGACAGACAACCACCACACAAGCGGTCCCTGAGATCCAGGAACAGGACAGAGCAAGATGGCAAGACCCCCGCCAGGAAATAAGACCACCCTGATTGTCCTCCCACTGTCCCACTTTGTTACCCTGTCCATATTCGAACTGCCCCAGCTCCACTTCCTATGCCCAGATGGGCAGTGCACCTGTGAGACTAATAGACTGGACTCTGCCATGGACATTCCTCCACCATCACCCATCACCATTTTACAACCCCCCTTCATTTTTTGAGCACTTAAATAAACACCCTTGAAACACCCAAAAATCTGTAGTCAGTCAATGATTTGGTACTTTGTATTATCAATCACAGTGTCATAATGGGTTACCCATTGTAAGGCTAACATACCTATGCCACACATCACAAGCCCTTGAAGGATGCAAGCAGTTGACACGTAGGTTACCACACTTGTGAAACTGAAATGGAAGGGTACAATTCAATTAACAAATAGTGAGTGAAATGTAGGTACAGGATAGAGGTAGACGTGTGAAAGTTAATGTAATGTTAAACCAGAAAATGTTCTCACCTGTGTGTCACTGGAAATATTGCTGTATGACTGAATCCCTGTTGTTGTTTTCTTCTTCCTCAGCTTCATCCTCATCACTGTCCACAGGCTCCACAGGCTCCACAGCTGCTACAACACCGTCATCTGGATCATCCTCCTGCAGAAAAGGCACCTGGCGTCACAATGCCAAATTATGGAGCATGGAGCAGGCGACGATGATGTCGCACACCTTCTTCTGTGAGTAGGATAGGGATCCACCTGTCATATGGAGGCACCTGAACCTGGCCTTAAGGAGGCCGAAGGTGCGTTCGATAACCCTCCTAGTCCGCCCATGGGCATCATTGTACCGTTCCTCTGCCCTGGTCCTGGGATTCCTCACTGGGGTCAATAGCCAGGAAAGGTTGGGGTAACCAGAGTCCCCCAATAGCCATACACGGTGCCTCTGGATTTGACCCATCATATCAGGGATGCTGCTATTGCGCAGGATGTAGGCGTCATGCACTGAGCCAGGGAACATAGCATTTACCTGCGAGATGTACTGGTCTGCCAAACAGACCATCTGGACATTCATAGAATGATAACTCTTCCTGTTCCTGTACACCTGTTCACTCCTGCGGGGGGACCAGAGCTACATGGGTCCCATCAATGGCACCTATGACGTTGGGGATATGTCCAAGGGCATAGAAGTCACCTTTCACTGTAGGTAAATCCTCCACCTGAGGGAATATGATGTATCTCCTTACGTGTTTCAGCAGGGCAGACAACACTCTGGACAAGACGTTGAAAAACATAGGCTGGGACATCCCTGATGCCATGGCCACTGTTGTCTGAAATGACCCACTTGCAAGGAAATGGAGCACTGACAGCACCTGCACGTCAGGGGGGATTCCAGTCGGATGGCGGATCGGTGACATCAGTTCTGGCTCCAACTGGGTACATAGTTCCTGGATAGTGGCACGGTCAAACCTGTAGGTGACGATGACATGTCTTTCTTCCATTGTCAACAGGTCCACCAGCGGTCGGTACACCGGAGGATTCCGCCATCTTCTCATATGTCCCAGCTGACGGTGCCTACGAAGGACAACAGCGAAGAACCAGTCATTAATCCTCCAGGTATGTACCCACTGTTATACACAAGACTACACCAGACACAAAACCCTTCCTGTATGTGTGTTGAGTGTAGGCCTAGCTATGTGTGACGCAGTAGTAAATGAAGCCATGTGGGCCCCTGAAATGCCGGCTGCCTGACCTCTAAACTGGGACAATGGGATTGTGGGGTAACTGCGCTGGTGTTGCACACCGTCGCGGTAGGCAGTCGTAGACCGTGGCGCAATGCTGCATTGGTTAACATTGAACCCTATGGGTCCCAGGAGCCAATGAACAGGTGCGCTGGCGGTGATGATGCGCACCGCCGCGGACGTCACCGCCGCGGACGTCACCGAAATTTTCTATCTGTTCAATCACTAGATACCTGACCTTCGACAGGAGAGGACCTACACTGCTAGTGCTGCTGTGACCTCGGTCTGGAAGCGACGATGGCTGCTGCGTCTGGGGAAAGGGCCCCTGCCTTCACTGCACAGGAGTTGGAGAAACTTGTGGATGGGGTCCTCCCCCAGTACACGCTACTCTACGGTCCTCCAGACCAACAGGTTAGTACAGAGGGAGCACGTTGTATGGGCTAGGCCTGGGTGGAGAGGGCTGGGTGGAAGAGGGAAGGGGGCAGAGTACATAGAACAGTTATGCATGGGAATGAATGGGCCACATGGCCAGAGTAGGGAGGGGGCCACTCACATTGACGGTGCAGCTGGTAATGACTGTACCTCTTCCCTTGTGCATGTCATGTAGGTCAGCGCCCACCAGAAGAGGGACATTTGGCATGCCATCGCCAAGGAGGTCCGGACCCTGGGGGCCCACCAGAGACGGGGCACCCACTGCCGGAAGAGATGGGAGGACATTCGCCGCTGCAGCAAGAAGACGGCGGAGGCTCAGCTGGGGATGGCTTCCCAACGTGGGAGGGGTGCCCATCGCACCATGACCCCCCTGATGTTCCGGATCCTGGCGGTGGCCTACCCGGAGCTGGATGGGTGCTTGAGGACATCACAGCAGACACAAGGGGGTGAGTACAACCTCATTCTGCGGACTTTGCGTGCAGTGGAGGGGTCTGGGTGGGGGAGGTGGGCTGTGGGTGTCCCTAGGCCAGGGCGAATTCGGTAGGCAAGGCCCCTCCGTAATGTAGGCCATGTGGCACTCTACCC
This sequence comes from Pleurodeles waltl, assembly GCF_031143425.1. Taxonomy (NCBI): domain Eukaryota; kingdom Metazoa; phylum Chordata; class Amphibia; order Caudata; family Salamandridae; genus Pleurodeles; species Pleurodeles waltl. The sequence continues at coordinate 537,400,077 of NC_090451.1, forward strand.
CACCTCACCAGAGTGCCAAATTGAGGTATAGTTGCCCCTGTGGCATCCATGTGCGCAGATGTCCACCATTGCCATGTAGGCCATATCCCAGAAATTGCATGTGCAGAGGGCAGGAGCACGGCGTAATGCAGGGGGCTGCTGCGTCTGTCTTGTCCGCCAACGGTAGCGGAATGCCATGCACTAAAACTCTCTATCTTCTGTCTCCCCCTCTTTTCCTGCTCTCCCTGTCCTTTTGTACATCAGCATCATCAGGCGGAGGTACAGTGGCACTGGAGCACGAGGGAGCTGCATCCCACATGGCCATGGAGGGCCACACCACAGACTCCGAATGCACCAGTGGGACGGAGGGCGAGGGGAGCTTCACATCGGCCACCGGATCACCAACCAGCGACATGGACTCGTTCGCCGATGGGAGCTCCCCTGTGGTGGCGGCACCATCTGTGCGCCCCACTTCTACAGGTACAGCTGCCACCTCCCCTACCAGCACCGCCCTCCCAGCAGCCCCTCAGCGTTCGCCCCGTGCCCGCTCACCCAGGAGGGTGGGCATCACCTTCGCCCCAGGCACCTCAGGCCCTGCCCCAGTCACCCCTGCTGCCCTCAGTGAGGAGGCCATTGACCTCCTCAGGTCACTCACTGTTGGGCAGTCTACCATTGTGAATGCCATCCAGGGTGTAGAACGAGAGTTGCAACACAGTAATGCATTCCTGGAGGGCATTCATTCTGGTCAGGCTGTCCTTCAGCGAACCTTGCAATCTCTGGCCTCAGCACTGATGACAGCCATTGTCCCTGTGTTTAGCCTTCCCCCTCCAACTTCCTCCACCCAGACCCAATCCCCTGTACCACAGCCCATCCCAAGCACACCTACAGACCAGCATGCACACAAGTCAACACACACAAGTAGCTCAAGCAAACATAGGCACCACACACACCACAGGCACTCACGCAAGCCTCACCCACATACAGACACAGCAACATCCACTGTCTCTACTGTGTCCCCCTCCTCCTCTTCTCCCTCCTCCCTCCCAGTCTCGTCTACACACACACCTGCATGCACCACATCTACAGGCACTAGGACTCGCACCAGGACACCCAGCACCACAAGCCGCTCACCTGCACTCACCACCTCCACTGCCATTTACACGTCCCCTGTGTCCTCTCCCAGTGTGTCTGTGACGCCCCCTACCAAAGTACACAAACGCCGGCAGTCACTCACCCAACATCCATCCACCTCATGACAGCCTCCAGTACCTGCACCCAAAACACCTAAAGTGACACCTCCTACAGCCACCTCCTCTTCTTCCACTCCCAGACCCCCTCCAGCTACCCATCCCAGTGTCCGTCAGAAACTCTCCCTATGTCAAATTGACCTTTTTGCCCCCACCCCCCCCTCCAATTCATCAGTCCTGTCGTAGCACCTCAGCCAAAAAGCCTCCAGTACCAGTGGTGCCTGTTCAAGGTTTGTGGAGTGCACCGGCCACCAGGGCAGGCAGTAGGACCCGGAGCCAAGGCACTGGCAGCCCATCCCCAGTAAAGGCTCTAAAATTGGAGAGTGGACGACGGGACCGTGTTAAGACTCCTGGTGGGACAACAAGTGACATGAGTTCGAAGGGGATTGGTGAGTCAGCTGTAACTCCAACAAAGGTGGGGAAGGTCCAGAGAAAGTCTGCCCAGCCTGTTGTGAGTGTCACGGCAGAGAAGTGCGTCATCCTTTCCGGCGGTCCAGACACAACCGCCAGCACCGTCGTCACTGGTCCAGAGACCACCGCCACCGCTGGAGTCACAGCCCAGGAGGGCCCAAGTATCGTCACTGGTCAGGAGACCACCGCCGGAGTCACAGCCCAGGAGGGCCCAAGTATCGTCACTGGTCCAGAGACCACCGCCAGAGTCACAGCCTAGGAGGGCACAAGTATCGTCACTGGTCAGGAGACCACCGCCACCGCGGGAGTCACAGCCCAGGAGGGCCCAAGTATCGTCACTGGTCCAGAGACCACCGCCAGAGTCACAGCCCAGGAGGGCACAAGTATCGTCACTGGTCAGGAGACCACCGCCAGAGTCACAGCCCAGGAGGGCCCAAGTATCGTCACTGGTCAGGAGACCACCGCCGGAGTCACAGCCCAGGAGGGCCCAAGTATTGTCACTGGTCCAGAGACCACCGCCAGAGTCAAAGCCCAGGAGGGCCCAAGTATTGTCACTGGTCCAGAGACCACTGCCAGAGTCACAGCCCAGGAGGGCCCAAGTATCGTCACTGGTCAGGAGACCACCGCCACCGCCGGAGTCACACCCCAGGAGGGCCCAAGTATCGTCACTGGTCAGGAGACCACCGCCGGAGTCACAGCCCAGGAGGGCCCAAGTATCGTCACTGGTCCAGAGACCACCGCCAGAGTCACAGCCCAGGAGGGTACAAGTATCGTCACTGGTCAGGAGACTACCGCCACCGCCGGAGTCACAGCCCAGGAGGGCCCAAGTATCGTCACTGGTCCAGAGACCACCGCCAGAGTCACAGCCCAGGAGGACACAAGTATCGTCACTGGTCAGGAGACCACCGCCACCGCCGGAGTCACAGCCCAGGAGGGCCCAAGTATCGTCACTGGTCCAGAGACCACCGCCAGAGTCACAGCCCAGGAGGGCCCAAGTATCGCCACTAGTCAGGAGACCACCGCCGGAGTCACAGCCCAGGAGGGCCCAAGTATCGTCACTGGTCCAGAGACCACCGCCAGAGTCACAACCCAGGGGGGCCCAAGTATCGTCACTGGTCAGGAGACCACCGCCACCGCCGGAGTCACAGCCCAGGAGGGCCCAAGTATCGTCACTGGTCAGGAGACCACCGCCGGAGTCACAGCCCAGGAGGGCCCAAGTATCGTCACTGGACCAGAAACCACCGCCGGAGTCACAGCCCAGGAGGGGCCCGGATGCCACAGCCCCGCTGGGCAATGATGGAACGTCATGCCACCCACCAATGCTCATTGTAGAGAACGTCATGCCACCCACCAATGCCCATTGGAGAGAACGTCATGCAACACACCAATGCCCAGTGTAGAGATCGTCATGCCACACACCAATGTCCGTATCAGAACCGCCATGGCAAAGCACCACTGAACAGTCCATAGACCGCCATGGCAAAGCACCGCTGAACAGTCCATAGACCGCCATGGCAAAGCACCGCTGAACAGTCCAGAACCGCCATGGCAAAGCACCGCTGAACAGTCCATAGACCGCCATGGCAAAGCACCGCTGAACAGTCCAGAACCGCCATGGCAAAGCACCGCTGAACAGTCCAGAACCGCCATGGCAAAGCACCGCTGAACAGTCCATAGACCGCCATGATAAAGCACTGCTGAACAGTCCAGAACCGCCATGTCAAAGCACCGCTGAACAGGGCAAAGACCGCCATGGCAAAGCACCGCTGAACAGTCCATAGACCGCCATGGCAAAGCACCGCTGAACAGGGCAAAGACCGCCATGGCAAAGCACCGCTGAACAGGGCATGCAGCGTGTAGGAATGAAAAGGCCGCCACATCAGGCATCCTTCTCCCATGTGCAGCTGGGACAGTGACAGGACATGAACTTTCACGGGGAGACTCATCCAGTCTGGGCACCAGTCCCCCCCAGTACCAGTAGAGAATTGCATCTACTTGAGAGACTGTGGCTTTGCACTCCCCAGGATGGCACAGTGGGCAACCCACCCACTGTATAGACTTGAGAGACTGTGGCTTTGCACTCCCCAGGATGGCACAGTGGGCAACCCACCCACTGTAGAGACTTGAGAGACTGTGGCTTTGCACTCCCCAGGATACATCAATGGGCATGGAGCCCCGTCGTGGATCTGGCCTCGCATTCATCTGGCTGAGGAGCCCCCCCTTCCCTTCCCCCTGAGGTGCCAGTAGTGTTTCTATCTGATGCCCCGGCAGTGTTCTCTCCGATTTTGGTCAGATATAGTTTGTGGGCCTCGCCCATGCATTTTTGGACTGTTGGTGCACGGACATTGTTGTGTACATATCTGCACTACTTCTCGGATTGTATGTTTAAATAAGAGTGATTTTGAGATATATATATATGTATATTTTTGTATGACATGTATATTGGCACATTACAATTTCGCATTGTCTTTTCATTCTTCCGGGGGGACTGTGGGTTGTTACTGTGATTTTTGTGAATGCATTGGTGTGTATGTTGTACTATGCGAGGGTGGGGGTGGTTTTTTTTTTGGTGGGTGTCCCCCTAACTTTTTCCTCCCCCCTCCCCCTGGTCATAGATGCAGTACTCACAGGTGTCTTCGGCGCCTACGTAGCTGTTGGTCGTAGAGGAGCAGAAAGACAAGGGCAGGTAGGATTTGTAATTCGGCCTCCATGGTGTCCTCCTTCCTCGTGGAGTATGTTGAGGTGAGCGTTTTCCCATAGCAAAAGCTGTTTCCGCCGTGTTTTTATCCACGGTGAATCCGCCCCGGAAAAGGTGGCGGATTGCCAGGTTGTAATAGTGTGGGCGGTACATTGTCTCCCACCTGTCTGTTGGCGGTGACCGCCGCGCTGCTTGTCTGTACCGCCGTGGCGGGTGGTGTGTTAAAGTGGCTGTCTTTGTTGGCGGTTACCGCCAGGGTCATAATTCCCTTTTTTTGTCCGCCGCCCTGTTTGCGGTATTTCCGCAGCTTTAACACCGTCCGCCAGGGTTGTAATGACCACTAATGTGCCAATGTTTGGATCCTAATGCAATGCAGCTGTAATTGCTGCATAGTTTAATTATGCAGATTCACTAAGGAATTTATCTGAAGAATTTAACATTCTAAAAAAAGGGATTTTGGTTACTGGGGCATTTGACTCGGGAAAGTAAAGGGGGTCAGGCAGGGTTGTGTGCTAGCCCCCTTTCTTTTTCTTCTTTATATAAATGGACTAGAGAAATATATCTGTGAAATAGGGAAGGACTTACCAACTATTAATAATTCCCCAATCCCAGTACTGTTGTATGCGGATGATGCCGTACTTATCTCAAGAACAGCAAATGGCCTTCAAATTTTATTGAATGCTTTTAATGTATTTATGGGAAATCTTGGTCCTAAAATTAATAGATCAAAGTCATTTGTGATGAAGAGTGGGCCAAAGTTAGCAAAAACTAAAACATTTATTATGGAAGGAGAAGAAATACTTAAGGTTCCATGATGTAGATTTTAACTGGAAATATTTAGTAAATATACGTCTAACACAATTTCAAAGAACCATAGACGCTGTTTTTAGATTTTCGAAAAAGTTGGGACATAAACCCATAAAAGAGATAATGGCTGTTTTTTCTAGCAAATGTCTCTCTATTGCGACATTTGGAGCAGGGGTCTGGGGTTATGCTGAATCCTCGAGCCTTCAGGTTGTCGAAACAAGTTTCTAAGGAGGTTACTAGCAGTCCCGCAATCAACTTCAGTAAAGTTTTGTCATGAAGAAGTGGGCTTGAGAAGTATATCCAACTACATAAAGCTCCAACCTGTATTATGGCAAAGAATTTGGCTAAAACCGGAAGCTCATCTATGTAGAAAGGTGATACAGGATTGCCTCTCATTATCAGGATCAATGGACATACCTTGGCTCAGATACGTCCGTTCACTGCTTCTCTACTTTGGAGTAGGGGAGCTCATTTTTAAGCCAGACCTTATGACAAAGCGGGACATTAAAAGGGTAAAGGGTATGTATTGGCAGCAAATATGGGACCCAAAGTCAAACTCAGGTCTAGACCAAAACCAGGAGAGGCGTCAGCCACAGCAATCACACCCAGTGTTATACTTGGTTATTACCAGCTCTGAGCGACAAAGGTTCCTACTTACCAGGTTACGTCTGAACATATTACATTACCTGGTAGCATTCCCCTCCTGCTGAACTTGGTTCAAGACTCTTCCACCGTGTTGTTGTGATAGAAAGACATCTCAAAGCACATTGCACTTTATACTTTTTTGTAAGTTTTATGACACCCCAAGAAAAAGGTTTTTACAGCCGATTCTTTTAACTAAAAGTATTAGAACTAGTCAGTCTGCCTATTCTTATTTACACAAGTTGGAAGACGCAGAGACAATACAGGCTATGCTAGATTACATATATGCTGCTTTTGGAATTCAATATAGGTTTTAAAAATATGTTTTTATCAATTTAACGCTCACAAATTTAAATCATTGTATTTATTGGATGTATTTTATGGTCTTTTTGTACCGAATAAAGTATTGAAGAAGAAGAAGAGACTCAGGAATATTACTACTAGGGTGTTTTTATATCTCTAGTTTTGTGTTTTTTGTTTTCTTACTTTTGATATTTGAAGCAACTATAACAATGGAAAGCATGCTCTTGTTTATTGCTAATATCATCAGGAGAACAAAGCCTGTCGAGTTCTAAATCAGGCCCTTAGATGGGAAACAAATGAAAGACATTTTGTAGAAACTAGAGAGTATAATGGGATCTGCAGTAGACTTTTTTGAAGAAAAGAACCACTGAGACATTGTAGGGTTTAGTCACAACTCGCTCAGTCATGAGATGAACATGATGGTATTCATGCTATCCCGTCCATTTTGCTGTAATACAGCCCCTAATCCTTTAAGGCTGGTGTCTGTTGTAATTACAGATTTCTTTTTGGGTTCAAAATCAGTTGCGGCTGGCGGCGGGGTAAAGTGGCAGGGCTGGGGGGGGTGAACAAGACAAACAAAATAATTAAATAAATACACTTACCTGAATCCCTGTCGCATTGGCATTGCCGCTCTTCTGGCCTCACAGGGCACAGACTTCCAGACATGCTTCTGGCAGCATGAGAGCAGCATCAGGATTGGCCTGAGCACCCTCACTTTGCGCTCCCAGACAGACTGGGAGCCTGTGCCTGCTGCCTGCAACCCAGCAACCCGGAAACGCAGCTTGGGTTGGAGAGAGCTTGGTGTGCATGTGGGTTTGGCTGTACTGAGATGACTGGACAAACCCACAGGTGCACTGACAGCAGTGCCACCACTCCTCCTCCCTGCCTGTCATCCCCCATGGCCCTGCCACCTAGCAAAAATAAAATGATGAACATGGTTTATTATTGTTTTATTTTTAAATTTTAAAGTTTTGCAGCTGCTGGCAGAGGGATGACACTCCTCCGCCATAGCGGAGGAGCCAGCGCTGGTCAAAATTCTTTAGTTTAGGGCAGTGGTTCCCAACATTTTGGTGGTCATTACAACCCTGGCGGTCGGTGTTAAAGCGGCGGTAAAACCACCAACAGGCCGGCGGTAAAAAAAATGGAATCACGACCGTGGAGGAAACCGCCAACATAGACAGCCACTTTAACACGCTGACTGCCACCGCGGTACAAACAAACACCACGGTGGTAACCGCCAGCAGAGAGGTGGAAGACAATGTACTGCCCACAGTATTACAACACTCCAATCCACCACCTTTTCCAGGGCGGATTCACCGCGAACAAAAACATGGCGGAAACAGGAATTGGAAGGGAAAACACTCACCTCTACACACCCCACAAGGAACCAGGACGTCATGGAACCAGAACTCCAGATTCTCCCTGCCTTTGTCTTCCTGCTCCTCTACCAGGAGCACGAACGCCGGCGGCGAAGACCGCGGTGAGTACTGCACCTATGACACAGGGGAGGGGGGAGGGAAAAAAGAGTGACACACACACGCAACACCCCCACCCTCACCCTCACCCTCTACAACACACACAGTAATACATATTGATACATTACAGTTACACCCCCCCAACCCCACCGGAAGAATGCAAAGACAAAAGGAGATGATTTGAACGTTTGTAATCTATTAAAATCCAGTACTCAAAAATATATATACACTATAAACAAAAATATAGACCAAGATTACAAGTCCAAGGTATTGCACCATTAAAGTCCGTTGACCACTGGGCCCAAAATGCATGGGTGAGGCCCACACAAGATACCCGATCAAAATGGAGAGAACACTGCAGGGGCATCAGATAGAAATACAACAGGCACCTCAGGGGGAAGGGAGGGGGGCACCTCAGCCAGATGAGTGCACGACGCCAGATCCACGAGGTGGCTCCATGCCCACTGCTGTATCCTGGGAAGTGCAAAGCCACAGTCTCACAAGTCTCTCCAGTGGGTGGTTTGCCCACTGCTTTATCCTGGGGAGTGCAAAGCCACAGTCTCTCAAGTCTCTCCACTGGGTTGTTTGTCCACTGCTTTATCCTGGGGAGTGCAAAGCCACAGTCTCTCAAGTCTCTCCAGTGGGTGGTTTGCCCACTGCTGTATCCTAGGGAGTGCAAAACCACAGTCTCTCAAGTAGATATCAGTTTCCACTGGTTCTGGAGGGGGCTTTGTGCCCAGAGTGCTTCATCCTGCCAAGGACAGAGGTAGTGGATGTATCTCTCCACTGGTTCTGGAGGGGGCTTTGTGCCCAGAGTGCTTCATTCTGCCAAGGACTGAGTTAGTGGATGTAAATCTCCACTGGTTCTGGAGGGACTGAGGTAGTGGATGTAAATCTCCACTGGTTCTGGAGGGGGCTTTGTGCCCAGAGTGCTTCATCCTGCCAAGGACAGAGGTAGTGGATGTAAATCTCCACTGGTTCTGGAGGGGGCTTTGTGCCCAGAGTGCTTCCTCCTGCCAAGGACTGAGGTAGTGGATGTAAATCTCCACTGGTTGTGGAAGGGGCTTTGTGCCCAGAGTGCTTCATCCTGCTCGTGGCGGCCTCAGTAGCGTCGGAGCTTTCGACGCTCATTGGCCTGCGGTGCTGGTGGCGGCGGTGTCTTTGGCAACGGTGCTGGTGGCGGCAGTGTCCTGTGAAGCGGTGCTTGTGGCGGCAGTGTCCTGTGAAGCGATGCTTGTGGCAGCTGTGTCCTTGGCAGCGGTGCTGGTGGCGGCGGTGTCCTTGGCAGTGGTGCTTTTGGCGGAGGTGTCCTTGGCAGCGGTGCTTATGAGGGCGGTGTCCTTGGCAGCGGTGCCGGTGGCGGTCTTGTCCGCCTTGCAGGTTTGCGGCGACTTGCCTTTCTTTCTGTGCCCCTTCCCCACCTTGGATGGTGGCGCAGCTGTCTTCCCACTCCCAACTGTACACCTGGGAGAGCCTTTGGTGGTAGATGTTTTGCCTTTCTCCTGCTGGGCAGTGGCCAACTTTTTATGCTTCTGAGGTGGGGGACTGTCCGAGGTCTGCTCCTTGGCACACTGGCTGCCCTGCTGCTTGGCGCACTCCAGAAGCCGGTTACTGCTGGCACCACTGTTCCCGCTGATGTTGTGGCTGACGTGCTGGGTTGGGACCTGGAAAGGCGGGCCCTAGGGGACTGAAGGGGTGGGGGAGGTGAGGGGAAGAGGTCAAGGTTGGACAGGAAAAGTTTTGTGGACACACTGGGACGGGTAGATGGAGGGGGTTTGGGAGTGGAGGAAGAGGTAGTGGTTGTAGGAGGTGTACGTTTGCTGACTTTGGGTGAAGGTGCATGGGCTGGAGGCTGTCGTGAGGTGGATGGCTGTTGGGTGGGTGTGTAGCTGCGTTTGTGTACCTTGGGAGGGGGGCTCACAGACCCACTGGGAGAGGACACAAGGGATGTGTGAATGGTAGTGGCGGTGGTGAGTGCAAGTGAGCGGGGTGTAGTGATGGGTGTGCTGGTGATGGACGTAGTGGCTGAAGATGTAGTGCGTGCAGGTGTGAGTGGAGACAAGACAGTGAGGGAGGAGGGAGACGAGGAGGAGGGGGACACAGTGAAGGCAGTGGATGTTTGTATGTCTGCATGGGTATGATGCTTGTGTGAGTGCCTGTGGGATGTGTGGTGCTTATGTTTGCCAGAGCTTCCCTTGTGTGTTGAGGTGTGTCCATGCTGGTCTGATGGTGTGCTTGGGATAGGCTGAAGTACAGGTGTTTGGGTCTGGGTGGAGGAAGTTGGAGGGGGGAGGCTGGACACAGGCACAATGGCTGCCATCAGTGCTGAGGCCAGAGTCTGAAAAGCTCTCTGTTGGGCTGCCTGACCAGAATGAATGCCCTCCAGGTATGCATTGGTCTGTTGCAACTGCCTCTCTACACCCTGGATAGCATTCAAAATGGTAGACTGCCCAACAGTGAGGGACCTGAGGAGGTCAATGGCCTCCTCACTGAGGGCAGTAGGGCTGACAGGGGCAGGGGCTGAGGTGCCTGGGAGGAAGGAGATGCCCACCATCCTGGCTGAGTGGCCACGGGGCACACTCCAAGGGGCTGCTGGGAGGGCGGTGCTGGTAGGGGGGATGGCGGCTGTACCTGTAGATACGGTGGGCACAGAGGGGCCCGCCACCGCAAAGGAGCTCCCATCAGAGGAGGAGTCTGTGTCGCTGGTCTCAGCTCCTTTCCCCGGCGTGGAGCTACCCTTGCCCTCCGTCCCACTGGTGGCTTCAGACTCCGTTGTGTCGCCCTCCAGGACCATGTGGGATGCAGCTCCCTCCTGGTTCGGTGCCACTGCTCCTCTGCCTGATGATGCTAATGCACACAAGAACAGGGAGACCACAAAAAGGGGGGGGGGAGACAGAAGAAAGACATGTTGAGTGCATGCAATACCGCTATCGCTGGCGGACACTACAGACACAGAAGCCCCCTGCACTACACTGTGCACTTTGAGTTCCCTAATTAATCACAGGGACATGGGGTACAAGGCCTATGCCGGATTGCTGCACACATGGAAGTCACATTAGCCTGACTAGGTGTAGTTGGCTCTGAACACAGGTGGGGTGGGGTGCCACATGGCCTGCCTTACGAAGGGACCTTGCCTACTAAACTAGCCCTGGCCTAGGGGAACCCACGGCCCACCTCCCCCACCCAGACACCTCCAATGCGCGCAGAATCAGCTGAATGTGAGTGTACTCACTCCCTTGTGGCTACTGTGATGCCCTCAAGCGCCCATCCAACTCCGGATACGCCACCGCCAGGATCCGCAACATCAGGGGGGGGTCATGGTGCGACGGGCACCCCTCCCACGTTGGGAGGCCATCCCTAGCTGGGCCTCTGCCATCTTCTTGCTCCAGCGGCGAATGTCCTCCCATCTTTTACGGCAGTGGGTGCTCAGTCTGTGGTGGACCCCCAAGGTCCGGACTTCCTTGGCAATGGCACGCCAAATATCCTTCTTCTGGTGGGCGCTGACCGACAGGAATAGTACAGGGGAAAAGGAGAAGATATAACCGTCCGCACCGTCACAGTCATTGGCCGCATCCCTACCCTTGCCATGACGCACATGCATTCACCGTCGTTTCATACACATCTCATTCTCCCCCCCTATCTTCCATCCACACCACTCCACACAGGCATAGCCCATTCGGCATGCTCACAGTGTACTTACCTGTTTGTCTGGAGGACCGTAGAGTAGCGTGTATTGGGGGAGAACCCCATTTACGAGTTTCTCCAACTCCTCCGTGCTGAAGGCAGAGGCCCTTTCCCCAGACACATGAGCCATTGTCTCTTCCAGACTGCGGTCACAGCAGGACTTGCAGTGTAGGTCCTGTCCTGTCGAAGATCAGGTATCAAGTGAGTGAACAGAGAGAAAATGGCAGTGACGTCTGCGGCGGTGCGTACCATCACCGCCGGCGTACATCGGCATTGGCTCCTGGGACCCATAGGGTCCAATGTTAACTAATGCAGGATTGCGCTGCGGTCTGCTCCGCCTACCGCGACGGTGTACAACGCCAGCACAGTTACCTCATATCCCCTTGTCCCACATTACAGGTCAGGCAGCCGCCATTTCAGGGGGCCACATGGCATTAATTTAAAATGCGTCACACATATCTAGGCCTTGCATACACACTAATATAGGCACATACCGGATTTAAATAATTGTGGAATAAAGTTGTGTTTTCGTACCTCAGTGTTGGCTAGCTCTCTTCTCGCGTCCGCTGGGGCAGGTGAGGAGATGGCGGCACCCTCCGGTGTACAGACCGCTGGTGGACCTGTCGACAATGGAGGAGCGACATGTAATTGTCACATACAGACTGGACCGTGCCACAATCCAGGAACTGTGTGCCAGACCTGATGTTAGCTATCTGCCATCCCACAGGAATACCCCCTCTAGTGCAGGTGCTCTCAGTACTCAATTTCCAGGCAAGTGGGTCTTTTCAAACTACAGTGGCCATTGCATCAGGGATGTCCCAGCCTATGTTCTCCAACGTGTTGTCCAGAGTGTTGTCTGCCCTGCTGAAACACATGCGCAGCTACATCATGTTCCCTCAGGTGGAGAATTTGCCTACAGTGAAAGGTGACTTCTATGCCCTGGGACATATCCCCAACATCATAGGTGCCATTGATGGGACACATGTGGCCTTGGTCCCCCCCGCAGGAGTGAACAGGTGTACAGAAACCGGAAGAGTTACCATTCGATGAATGTGGAGATGGTGTGTTTGGCCGACCAGTACATCTCCCATTTAAATGGCAAGTTTCTTGGCTCAGTGCATGACGCTTACATTCTGAGGAATAGCAGCATCCCTTACGTGATGGGGCAACTCCAGAGGCACCATGTGTGGCTATTAGGTGAGGACATGGACCCTATACAATGTGACTAGGTGTCTGGGTCTGGGGATGTCCCTAAAAGTTAGTGTGTGTCTAACAGTTGTCCCTTGACATTTGCAGATGACTCTCGTTACCCCAACCTGTCATGGCTACTGACCCCAGTGAGGAATCCCAGGACAAGGGCAGAGGAATGCTACAATGAGCCCATGGGCGAACTAGGAGGGTTATAGAGAGGACCTTCAGCCTCCCGAAGGCCAGGTTCCGGTGCCTCTATATGACAGGTGTTTCCCTATTCTACTCACAAAAGAAAGTGTGCCAGATCATCGTGGCCTGCTGTATGTTTCACAACTCATATAAATATCGACAATGTGCTGGTTAGCATTAAAACTTTAGGCATACTTAAAAACAATAAAAACTGTGTAATAAATACTTGGATATTACATTTTTGTAAAAAAATTAAATATCATAGCAATTCGACTAAAATAACATCTCTATAAACTTGTAAGGTCTCGACTTTTCCTATACGGGGATGCAGGTTCGTAACAAAGAGATTCCTGAAAAGACCTCATAAAAGTTTGCTAGAGTTCACTTCAATGGCATAGTACCTATTGTATCTAAAGATTTAAAAGTTAAACATCAAAAATGTAAATTTCATGTAAAAACCAGCTTCTGTATGCAAGAGAAGTGATTCAGGAACCCGAGGCTGATTTGTACCGATGACGAATAGACCAGGCTTCAGTTAAGTATTTGGAGACTACGCTAACTACCAGTGGAGAAGTATCGTATCTACATATTCTGGTGGCGTTAGCTCGGTCCTGCAATAATAAGTTTTTACAGAGGGGGATAATCCACCTCCCTCTAGGGCTCTTGTAAAGGGGGCAGAAAAACAGCATGTGCTCAGTTGTTTCCTTGCAATGATGGCAAAATATGCATCTGTCAGTCAGAGAATTATTTGATGGCCAACAAGCCGTGAAGCTATTAATCGGCAGGATGCCATATCTTAGCTGGAGAAATAGGGTACGAGCATATGCAGGTATAGGGAGATCCATGAAGCTCTCGGACCAAGGTTCGTGTTTGAGCTGGAGGAATTCTGATGTTAACCTGCCCGCCCTGTTGCGGTGCAGTAAATCCTCATTGGTTTTCTCCCAATACCTTTTTTTGACAAGTTGTCTTGCATTAGAGGGGATCATCTCAGGATATTTCCAATAGAGGGGAAAACCTAGGTTGTCCCAATCAGCTTTCATCTCCTTCAGCCATGGGATTTTCTTCGGACCTTGGGGCGATGCTAAGAGTTCTCTTATCGCTACCCTGAATGGTTCAAGTTCGGTAGTTTTCCGAAGGCGAATCCAGTAGGAATGGGGTCTCAGGGGTGCTGTGTTTTTGATGCTATTTATGCCTAAGTCAAGCCTGAGAGGGGTCATTGGTGTACCTTTTCCTAACCTGGAAACCTGTCTAAGGAAATTATTTTCTTTGGTTTGTAAAGAGTCCAATTTTCTATGTGAGCCCCAAAGTTCCGCTCCATATAAGGCAGCCGCACGGATTTGTACATTATAAATCTCAGCAATTATATTCAGGGGGGGACTCGATGCCTTTCTAGCTCTGCGAGCTAGAGCCCCACCTCTTTGACTTATGATAAGTGCTCCTTTGTCAATGGCTGCCTCCCAACTACCTGTATTAGAGAGACGGATACCTAGATAGTCGAATTCTTCCACTTGTTCCAACGGAATTGAGTTCATTACTATTCTGGCACGGGGTTTTTTCGTTGAGGTGCTGAAGATCATAAATTTCGTTTTCTTGATGTTGATGTCCAGCCCATAGTCTCTGCAGAAATCGCAGAATTGGTTGACCAAGGTTTGGATTCCTATTGGTGATTTAGCTAGAAGAATAGTGTCGTCTGCATAAAGCAGACAAGGAATTTTCTTTCCAGCCAGTTTGGGCGAGTCATTAATACAATTTTCTAGGTAGTGGATGCAGTTGTTAATATAGAGCAAAAAGAGAGTGGGGGCCAGAACACAGCCCTGTCTAACACCTCTTTTAATAGCTACACGGTCTGTCAGTTCACCATCCTTACCGCACCTAATTTGTGCATAAGTATTGTCATGTAATCTGACAATGAGTTTCAAAAGACCAGATGGGACCCCCATGTTTGAAAGAGTTAACCAAAGCATATTCCTGGGGATCAGATCAAAAGCAGCTCTGAGGTCGATAAAAATCACATACAATTCCCACCCCCCAGGTCTACATTCTTCCATTTGATTGCCAGGAATCTTAGGGCTTGGTCTATAGTGCTAACTGCGGGTCTAAACCCCGCTTGTAAATCAGATAAAACTTCAGACTCCGAGATCCATTCATCTAAGTGGGACAAAAGCTGTTTTGCATAGATCTTTTGGGAGTTGTCAAGTAAACATATCGGTCGATAATTAGCAGGATTATTGGGGCAACCTTTCTTGAAAATGGGAACTATCTCAGCCCCATTCCAAGAAGATGGATCAGGAGCTCCCGCTGCAACTGCATTGCAGATTAGATTGAGATAAGGTGCCCAAATATCAGGTCTTGCCTTATATAGATCGCCTGGGATCTTATCAGGGCCGGGGGCCTTTCCCCATTTAAATGAATCAATTGCAGCTCTAGTTTCAACAAGGGTAAATTTAATCAGGGAGGCTCCTTGAGTTATTGGAACATCGCGGGTTCTAACAGATACTTCAGGTGGACCATCATATAATTGGCCAAAATGCTCTGCCCATACTGCAGAAAGGATTGTAGAGCCGGGTAAAGAGCTGGATCGCTACAGTCATCTGCTATCAATTTCCAAAACTTGGAAGTGTCATTTGTTTTGGCAGTCTCCAAAATAGCTGCCCATCTAGCCTCTTTCCAGGTTCTGCGCGCCTTAAGACATTCCTGTTTATAATCCTTTCTAGCTTTTCTTATGAGTTCTGTGTGGTCTTCTTTTAATGATCTCAATAAGTTGAGCTGAGCTTCTCTACATGAGTTACTGAACCACCGTGCACAGCCCTTTTTCTTGGGATTGCTAATAATCTCTTTTGTAAAGAGAAGCTTTAAACAATCAAACAGTTCAGTGTGGGCTGATAATATCCCCTCAACATCATCGTCCTCATTATATGGAATCATAGAGTTGTTCGGGGGATGAAACAACAGAGTCCCATTTTACATTACGTCTGTTATTTGATAAGACGAGCTGTTCTACATATGCCTTAGAGTGGGGAGATTCAAGCGAGGAGAAAAGGCCTCTGGTCGTTAAAATCAATGGATCATGATCGCTCTCGTCGTGCTCATGTACCCTCATGTCAAACATGTGACCCCACAATCGAATGTCAAGGAGTATGTAGTCAATCTGGCTCCTGTGCACTCCACGCCTAAAGGTGGGGTGCAGATTAATATCAGAGCGGGAGCGCCCATTACAAGCTCGAAGACCGCGTGTTAAAGTAATATCAGCCACTAGACACGCTGTTTTATTCAGTCTCGGTTTTTTGTGTGCAGATAACTGGGGGATGCCCCAATAGGCGTCCTCTTCTTTGTATAGCTCTTGGACCAAGGTGTTGGGCTCGAATGAAACATTAAAGTCCCCTGCAATCAAAATGAAATGGGAAGAAATATTGTTGTGGAGAAGGGTGTCCAATGAAGTAAGAGCATCAGAGCCATACAGGCTGCCTACACTTCTAATGTAAATATTGATTATTAATAGAGATCTATCCCCAAGATTAGAAACTAGTAGAGCCTGGAGATCAGGGCAGCCCGTATTTATGGCTTCGACCTTACACCTGAGGGAACTGCTTAGCCATATTAATAGCCCTCCCGAAGGTCTCCCAGTGGGCGTCTTACGAGCTGCCGCCCAGTAGCTTTTAAAACCTAATCTGTATTTGGGTCCCAGTTCGCAAGTTTCTTGAAATAGACAAATCTGGTGTTCATCAATGAATTGGCCCCATCCAGGACTTTGCAGTTTGCTCTCCAGGCCAGCTATATTCCAGCTAAGAACTGTGGTCAGGAGATTTGGGGGGGTATAGTCAGCAACCTCACTGTTCCCCCCAAACAAGTGATAACCCTTTTTTCTGTTACCCTGTGAATTAATCTCCCCATGGCGTACTAAGCCAGACAAGTTCATATCTGTTGCATTGATAGAGGGGGTATGCCCCAGGTTGTTGGTGGCAATTGTCATGAGTAAGACTCCCTCCTCAGTGGATGGGGGTATGGTACTCACAGGGGTTCCCAAATTGACTTGGTCTCTCAAGGACAGTGGAGGAGGTGGCGTAGGGGTACTGGGGGCCGGGTAAGCAGTGTGCTCAGTTTCATAGCTGTATAAAACCGCTCCACTTAATCCGTCAGTTAGTCAATCTATCTCAGAGAGACGGGTCAGAGAGCATCGCGGGTCAATTTCAGGATTTGACTGTGGGTAGGGGCCAAAGACAGCTTACTGTATGCAGAAGTCGAGGATGGTGGATAAAACACTTGTAATCTGCTTAAGGAAACAGCCCCTGGTAAGGGATAGGGTCTATTTGCATTTGTAGAAAGCAGTTGAACAAGACCAGGAGAATTGAAGTTGATGACAATACAATCCCCTGAACCAGTCTTTTCCAATGAGCCCACCCACCCCACCCTTCTCACCATTAGTATCGAGGGTATCATAGAAAATGCAAACCCAGCGTTTGCATGAAGCCAATGTACAACCTTATTTTTTAGTTCGATAAAAGATTCCGGGGATTTGGTTTTGAGCTCAGGAACGTTAGTAATAATAAGAACATAAGGGCTGGCCTCTGGAGGGAGGTGCAGCACTCTCAGTTCAGACCTAGCTTGCGGCAGGACCTTCTTCAAAGGGCCTATTGGGGGGAGACATGTACTGTGTGAGCTTCGCTAACAACAGTATTAGAGGAAACAGTTCCTTCTACAATGGGGGCTGGAATCATAACAGGGTTATTCTTTAAAAAGTTGGCAGGTCTAACAGGTATATTTCCTTCCTGATTTATGGGCGGGAACAAACTCTTAAGCCTTGGAGCAGAAGATCTGTAGACATTAGCATGGGTTTGGGTAAGGTGAGAGTGAGGAGGGAGAGATTGGGCTCCTGTAGTTTGAAGAGGTGCTAGCAGCTGATTCTTAATTAAACCTTCTAGTTTGTCCTCAGTCGTTTGGAGGCGAGCTGTGATGGGAAGGAGCAGCTTAGTAAGCTCTTCACTTATGAGATCCCTTATTTGGAAGTTTGCCTGTTGGCCTTTGGCGTTTTCTAAGGAAGATCTAATCTCTTTATTGTTTAGCGACCGGTCAGGGTAGGGGGGGCTCAAAATCCTAGAGCGTTTATTTTTTTTGACGGGCTCCCTACGTTTCCTTTTGCCCTTGCTATTGGAATCCACTACAGTTGAAGGCCCTCCTTTGGAAAGACTCTGGATCAACGAGGTTGATACCGTGAGGGCAATAGGATTACTCAGAGTCTTAGCCTGGAGTACCTGGGGGGTACTACAGAACAAAGTAGGGGGAGTGGTTAGCCTAGGCTGCGAGACTGGCAGCAGGGGGGGCTGGGGTTCGAGGCCTGCAGGGGTTGGGCTATTGGTTGTAGAAGAAGGGGCAGCTAAGCGACGTTCCACCAGATCTATCTCCTTCTCTAATGCCCCGACAGCTTTTTGCAAAAAACCATCAAGTGTTTTGTTGGACCCATGCTTATCTTCTGGTCCTCCCCCCTTCCGTCTACCCATCTTTCCCTCCTCTTTGCGGGCCCCTTGTTTAGACATTGGGGGCCGTATTTATACTCCGTTTGCGCCGAATTTGCGTCGTTTTTTTCGACGCAAATTCGACGCTAAACTAACGCCAACTTACGCCATATTTATACTATGGCGTTAGAGGCGAATAGCGCCAAAGTTCCCGGAATGTGCGTCATTTTTTAGCGTGAACCCCTTCCTTGCGTTAATGATATGCAAGGGAGGCGTTCCCGTCTAAAAAATGACTCCCAGGCCTTTACGTGGTATTTATACTCCCGGGCAAAAGAGACGCCCGGGAGTGGGCGTTGCTAAAAACGGCGCATTTGCGCCGCTTTTTAACGCCTGGGTCAGGCATGGCGTTAAGGGACAAGTGGGCTCAAAATGAGCCCAGAGTGCCCTCCCCTGCCACCAGGGACCCCCCCTGCCACCCTTGCCCACCCCAGGAGGACACCCAAGGCTGGAGGGACCCACCCCAGGGACATTCAGGTAAGTTCAGGTAAGTATTTTTTTTTATTTTTTTTGTGGCATAGGGGGGCCTGATTTGTGCCCCCCTACATGCCACTATGCCCAATGACCATGCCCAGGGGACAGAAGTCCCCTGGGCATGGCCATTGGGCAAGGGGGCATGACTCCTATCTTTACAATGATAGGAGTCATGTTGATGGGGGATGGGCGTCGAAAATAAATGGCGCAAGTCGGGTTACGACGATTTTTTCGACGTAACCTGACTTGCCCCATTTTAAGACGCCCATACGCCATTTTCCCCCTACGCCGGCGCTGTCTGGTCTACGTGGTTTTTTCCCACGCAAACCAGGCAGCGCCGGTCTGATTGCGCCGTCTAACGCCATTCCATAAATACGGCGCCCGCATGGCGCTTCAGAATGGCGTTAGACGGCGCAAAATTTTTTGACGCTAAACTGCGTTAGCGCAGTTTAGCGTCAAAAAGTATAAATATGGGCCTGAGTTAGTAAAACAGTTGACCAACAAACCCCACCCACTGAAAGTCAGCTTGAAGTCCCTCACCAGGGGGAAGATGGGAGGCTCCTCAGTCCTGGATGCGGAGAGAGAGGAGACGGAAAAGTAAAATAAAGAGGAGGGGCCCGGCCTGGCCTCCTCCGGTCGCTGACGGGCGCAGACGGGCCCGCCCTTGGCCCGGGCTTTGCCCGGGTGCGTCCCGCGCTTCCCACGGCAGCGGGCGCGCTAAAGACTTTTAAAGGGGCCGCTCCCGCCCCTTCAGAAACTGTCAATTGGCTCGGGGGCTTGGCTCCTGCCCCGGCTGCCTCCTTCAGCAAAAAGCGCGTCCCGCGGCAGCGGGCGCGCTAAAGACTTTTAAAGGGGCCGCTCCCGCCCCTTCAGAAACTGTCAATTGGCTCGGGGGCTTGGCTCCTGCCCCGGCCGCCTCCTTCAGCAAAAAGCGCGTCCTGCTGCAGCGGGCGCGCTAAAGACTTTTAAAGGGGCCGCTCCCGCCCCTTCAGAAACTGTCAATTGGCTCGGGGGCTTGGCTCCTGCCCCGGCCGCCTCCTTCAGCAAAAAGCTCCATCTTCCTACCTATGGTGGTGTGCTGCACCTGTGATCCGAATAGCTGTGGGTCTACCCGGATGATTTCCTCCACCATGACCCTGAGCTCCTCCTCAGAGAACCTGGGGTGTCTTTGCGGTGCCATGGGGTGGTGTGGGTGATGTGTGGGGTGGTGTGTGTTGTGATGTGTGGGGTGATATTTAGGGGTGTGTGGTGTTTTGTGCGTGGATGTTGTTTGAGTGATGGTGTTGAGTGCCTGTGGATGCTAGTTTGTAGATGGTGGTGTCTCTCTCTGGCCTTCAGTCGCAATTGTGGTCGTAAGGGTTTGTGGGTGATGTGGGCGGGTGTTTTATATTTTATTGGGTGTGTGGGAGTGGTGTGTGTATGTGTATCAAGTGTGTGTATTTCGGTTTGTCCAATGTGGATGTGTTTTGTAGATGTGTATGTATTTTGAACGTGGCGGTGTGTACCTCCAATGGAATAGCGTGTTGAAAGACCGCCGCGTGGATTTGTGGGTCGTGATAGTGTGGGCGTATTCCTGTTGGCGTGACGGTGTCGGTTTTGTTATCGCCAGTTTATCACTGACCTTTGGAGTGGCGGACTTGTGTGGGTGTCTAAATGTTGGCGGATTCCGAGCTGTGGGTCGTAATAGCTGTGGCGGAATTCCACGGTGGTGTGTTGGCGGTCTTCTGCACAGTGTTAACCCCTTAGCTGCTGGGCCTTTTCCCCCCCAGTGCTGAGCCCTTTTTTGGCTATTTGGGGTAGTTCGCGCTTAGGGCTTCATAACTTTTTGTCCACATAAGCTAACCACGCCAAATTTGCGTCCTTTTTTTCCAACATCCTAGGGATTCTAATGGCACCCAGAGTTTGTGGTTTCCCCTGGAGGAGACCAAGAAAATAGCCAAAATACAGTGAAAATTTTGTTTTTTCCAAAGAAATGGGAAAAAAGGGCTGCCGAAGAAGGCTTGTGGTTTTTTCCTTGAAAATGCCATCAACAAAGGGTTTCTGGTGCTGAAATCACTATCTTCCCACCTCTCAGGAACGGGCAGACTTGAATCAGAAAACCACATTTTTCAACACAAATTTGGCATTTTACTGGGACATACCCCATTTTTACTATATTTGGTGCTTTCAGCCTCCTTCCAGTTAGTGACAGGAATGGGTGTGAAACCAATGCTGGATCCCGGAATGCTAAACATTTCTGAAAACTAGACAAAATTCTGAATTCAGCAAGGGGTCATTTGTGAAGTTCCTACAAGGTTTTCCTACAGAAAATAACAGCTGAAATAAAAAAATATTGAAATTGAGCTGAAAACAACAGCCATTTTTCTTTATGTTTTACTCTGTAACTTTTTCCTGCGATGTCAGATTTCTGAAAGCAATATACCGTTTTGTCTGCTGGACTCTTCTGGTTGCGGGGATATAAAGGGCTTGTAGGTTCATCAAGAACCCTAGGTACCCAGAGCCAATAAATGAGCTGCACCCTGCAGTTGGTTTTCATTCTATACTGGGTATGCAGCAATTCATTTGCTGAAATATGAAGAGTGAAAAAGAGGTATCAAGAAAACCTTTGCATTTCCAAAATGGGATCAAGATAAGGTTTTGAGGAGCAGTGGTTATTTGCACATCGCTGAATTCCGAGGTGCCCATACTAGCATGTGAATTGCAGGGCATTTCTCAAATAGACGTCTTTTTTACACACTCTCTTATATTTGGAAGGAAAAAATGTAGAGAAAGATAAGGGGCAATAACACTTGTTTTGCTATTCTATGTTTCCCCAAGTCTCCCGATAAAAATGATACCTCACTTGTGTGGGTAGGCCTAGTGCCCGCGACAGGAAATGCCCCAAAACACAACATGGACACATCCTATTTTTTTTATAGAAAACTCAGCTGTTTTTTCCAAAGTGCCTACCTGTAGATTTTGGCCTCTAGCTCAGCCGGCACATAGGGAAACCTACCAAAACTGTGCATTTTTGAAAACTAGAGACTTAGGGGAATCCAAGATGGGGTGACTCGTGGGGCTCTGACCAGGTGATGTTACCCAGAATCCTTTGCAAACCTCAAAAAGTGGCTAAAAAAACACATGTTCCTCACATTTCTGTGGCAGAAAGTTCTGGAATCAGAGAGGAGCCACAAATTTCCTTCCACCCAGCGTTCCCCCAAGTCTCCCGATAAAAATGATACCTCACTTGTGTGGGTAGGCCTAGTGCCCGCGACAGGAAATGCCCCAAAACACAACATGGACACATCCTATTTTTTTTATAGAAAACTCAGCTGTTTTTTCCAAAGTGCCTACCTGTAGATTTTGGCCTCTAGCTCAGCCGGCACATAGGGAAACCTATCAAACCTGTGTATTTCTGAAAACTAGAGACCTAGGGGAATCCAAGGAGGGGTGACTTGCGGGGCTCGGACCAGGTTCTGTTACCCAGAATCCTTTGCAAACCTCAAAAAGTGGCTAAAAAAACAAGTTTTCCTCACATTTCGGTGACAGAAAGTTCTGGAATCTGAGAGGAGCCACAAATTTCCTTCCACCCAGCGTTCCCCCAAGTCTCCCGATAAAAATGATACCTCACTTGTGTGGGTAGGCCTAGCGCCCGTGACAGGAAACGCCCCAAAGCGCAACGTGGACACATACAAATTTTTGGAAGAAAACAGAGGTGTTTTTTGCGAAGTGCCTACCTGTAGATTTTGGCCTCTAGCTCAGCCCGCACCTAGGGAAACCTACCAAACCTGTGCATTTCTGAAAACTAGAGACCTAGGGGAATCCAAGGAGGGGTGACTTGCGGGGCTCGGACCAGGTTCTGTTACCCAGAATCCTTTGCAAACCTCAAAAAGTGGCTAAAAAAACAAGTTTTCCTCACATTTCGGTGACAGAAAGTTCTGGAATCTGAGAGGAGCCACAAATTTCCTTCCACCCAGCGTTCCCCCAAGTCTCCCGATAAAAATGATACCTCACTTGTGTGGTTAGGCCTAGCGCCCGCGACAGGAAATGCCCCAAAACACAACGTGGACACATCACATTTTTTCATAGAAAACAGTGCCTACCTGTGGATTTTGGCCTCTAGCTCAGCCGGCACCTGGGGAAACCTAGCAAACCAGCACATTTTTGAAAACTAGAAACCCAGGGGAATCCAAGATGAGGTGACTTGTGGGGCTCGGACCAGGTTCTGTTACCCAGAATCCTTTGCAAACCTCAAAAAGTGGCTAAAAAAACAAGTTTTCCTCACATTTCGGTGACAGAAAGTTCTGGAATCTGAGAGGAGCCACAAATTTCCTTCCACCCAGCGTTCCCCCAAGTCTCCCGATAAAAATGATACCCCACTTGTGTGGGTAGGCCTAGCGCCCGCGACAGGAAACGCCCCAAAGCGCAACGTGGACACATACAAATTTTTGGAAGAAAACAGAGGTGTTTTTTGCGAAGTGCCTACCTGTAGATTTTGGTCTCTAGCTCAGCCGGCACCTAGGGAAACCTAGCAAACCTGTACATTTCTGAAAACTAGAGACCTAGGGGAATCCAAGGAGGGGTGACTTGCGGGGCTCGGACCAGGTTCTGTTACCCAGAATCCTTTGCAAACCTCAAAAAGTGGCTAAAAAAACAAGTTTTCCTCACATTTCGGTGACAGAAAGTTCTGGAATCTGAGAGGAGCCACAAATTTCCTTCCACCCAGCGTTCCCCCAAGTCTCCCGATAAAAATGATACCTCACTTGTGTGGTTAGGCCTAGCGCCCGCGACAGGAAATGCCCCAAAACACAACGTGGACACATCACATTTTTTCATAGAAAACAGTGCCTACCTGTGGATTTTGGCCTCTAGCTCAGCCGGCACCTGGGGAAACCTAGCAAACCAGCACATTTTTGAAAACTAGAAACCCAGGGGAATCCAAGATGAGGTGACTTGTGGGGCTCGGACCAGGTTCTGTTACCCAGAATCCTTTGCAAACCTCAAAATGTGGCTAAAATAACACATTTTCCTCACATTTCGGTGACAGAAAGTTCTGGAATCTGAGAGGAGCCACAAATTTCCTTCCACCCAGCGTTCCCCCAAGCCTCCCGATAAAAATGATACCTCACTTGTGTGGGTAGGCCTAGCGCCCGCGACAGGAAACGCCCCAAAGCGCAACGTGGACACATACACATTTTTGGAAGAAAACAGAGGTGTTTTTTGCGAAGTGCCTACCTGTAGATTTTGGTCTCTAGCTCAGCCGGCACCTAGGGAAACCTAGCAAACCTGTACATTTCTGAAAACTAGAGACCTAGGGGAATCCAAGGAGGGGTGACTTGCGGGGCTCGGACCAGGTTCTGTTACCCAGAATCCTTTGCAAACCTGAAAAAGTGGCTAAAAAAACAAGTTTTCCTCACATTTCGGTGGCAGAAAGTTCTGGAATCTGAGAGGAGCCACAAATTTCCTTCCACCCAGCGTTCCCCCAAGTCTCCCGATAAATATGATACCTCACTTGTGTGGTTAGGCCTGGTGCCTGCGACAGGAATAGATCACACAACGGTCAATGTTGGTCCTTACGTGAGGCAGCTGTTGACCCTGGGGTGATCCATTCCTGACACAGGCACTAGGTGTAGGCACTCAAGTGGGGTAGTGTTTTTATCAGGACAGGTGAGGAGTCACTGGGTGGTAGGAACGTTGTGGATCCCAGCATATTCCTGTAGTTTGTGTGACAGAAATGCGAGAAAAATTGAGTTTTTTTTCAACATTTCAGCTTTGCAGGGTATTCTGGGTAAGAAAACTTTGGGGAATCCACACAAGTCACACCTCTTTGGACTCCCCCGAATGTCTAGTTTCCAGAAATGTTTGGGTTTAGTGTGTTTCTCTATATGGCCGCCGAATCCAGGACCAAAAACACAGGTGCCTGCCTTACAAACCCAGTTTGTTTTGCCATAGATAATTTTGATGTCTCCACAATATGATTTGGGTGGTGGAATTTGGGGCTGAACTAAATTGGGGAGCTCCCAAGAGAGCACTCTCTCTCTGCTTGCCGCCGCATTCACCTGCTCTCTGGGTTGGCCTAACCCACTATTACCCAGTTGCACGAACAGCTTGCGAAGGGACAGCAGGACTGTCCTCATCACCTCCCTCATAATGTACTGGAAGAGGAGTTATCGAATGGGACTCCTCTGAATGAAAAATCACTCCCAGAGTCTGCGCCATTGTCCTATCCCTCAGATGCTGTCTCAGTATCTGATGTCTCAGTCTCTGATCCTATGTCAGAGCGGTCCTCTATAACCCGAGTGCAGGCAGCAGTCATCCATCAAGATGCCATCTCTGCTATTGGCTAAACTGTTGCTCTAAAACACTAGCCTACGTAGACAGTCACAAAATCGATGGTGTGTGAGATACGTGCAACAATAGAGGCCACCTTACCTGCGCTTCTTCCCTCAATCAGCACGTACTTTCAAGACACTCAAAAAACACCTTGTCACATACCATTCGTCACAGTCTTTAGCACCTCCTGCGCCCAGTCCAACAATCATTATTGGTGCTCCCACTCCCTCCTCCTCGGATTCCCTCATTACCACCCAGCAAAAGTGCCCTTCGACTTTACTAATGTACTCAGCTATTTACATAAAATACAGATTTGCTCTTTGCAGTAGGCATATAAACCTTCTGCGCTTCTTTATGGCACTAAAACTGCCACTAGACAAGTCGGACCCTTTTCCCCCCAGGGAAACCACACACATATTGACAAAAGTGATATATATAT
The DNA here is from genome assembly GCF_031143425.1 of Pleurodeles waltl. Classification (NCBI taxonomy): domain Eukaryota; kingdom Metazoa; phylum Chordata; class Amphibia; order Caudata; family Salamandridae; genus Pleurodeles; species Pleurodeles waltl. The sequence continues at coordinate 537,425,435 of NC_090451.1, forward strand.
GACAGCCAACCACCTGAAACTCAACTCAAGCAAAACCAAAATAATCCTCTTTGGCCCACACAAAAACACCTGGGACCCCTCATGGTGGCCCACCACGTTAGGCCCTGCACCCACCCCCGCCAACCACGCACGCAACCTCAGCATCATCCTAGACTCCTCCGTCTCGATGACCCAACAAATCAACGCTCTCACCTCCTCATGCTTCAACACACTCCGTATACTGAAAAACATTCAAATGGATCCCCACAGAGACCAGAAAAACTGTCACTCACGCACTCATCAGCAGCAGGCTTGATTACGGAAACGCCCTCTACGCCGGCACCACTCTAAAACTCAAGCGCAAACTACACGCATCCAGAACTCAGCAGCACGACTCATCCTCGACCTCCGCCGACACAAACACATCTCTCCACACCTCAAATCCCTCCACTGGCTCCCCATTGACAAAAGGATCAGCTTCAAGATCCTCATCCTCGCACACAAATCACTCCACAACACAGGCCCTGCCTACCTCAACGAGAATCACCTTCCACACCCCCACACGAAACGTCCGCTCAGCTGACCTCTCTCTCGCCTCTGTCCCCCGCATCAAACACACCACCACCGGGGGCAGATCCTTCTCCTACCTTGCACCCAAAACCTGGAACGCCCTCACAACCCACCTTCGCAAGACCCAAAACCTACTTCTTTTCAGGAAGGGCCTCAAAACCTGGCTTTTCGAACAGTGAACCTCCCAGCCCCTTTCACTCCCCCCGCCCCCTCCCCCAGCGCCTTGAGACCCTCACGGGTGAGTAGCGCGCTTTATAAATCTCTCTGATTGATATAGATCTACCTCTATATATATATATATATATATCTACATAGATATATCTATAGATATATCCATGTACCTAGATATATCTATCTACATAGATATATATAGATCTATATATATATATTTTTTTTTTAGTTGTTGTATGGTTTCCTTGGGGGCCAAAATGGCCCCCAGGGAAACCCTACAACATCGGCAAAAAAATATTGCCCCCACAGGGGGTCACCCTGCCCACGGGCGACCCCGTGTCATTTTTTTATTTTTTTTTTATTTTTGAAAAAAAATCAAAAAAATCCGGGGGGGGCACCTACCTTTTTTTTTAAATAAAAATTATGCAGGGGGGCGGCCCGTTTTCTGAGGGGGCCGCCCCCCCCAAAGTAAAATCCCTGGCGTCTAGTGGTGTTTCCTGGCCCCCGATCGCAGCTGTGCTGCGATTGGGGGCCAGGAAACACTTTCAGAAGGCCTCGTAAGAAAGGGGAGACTCTCCCCTTTCTTACGAGGCCTTCTGAAACTGTTTCTGGCCCCCGATCGCAGTACAGATGGGGAAAACACCTTTGAAACGTCAGCGCGCCTCGCGGCGCGCTGACGTCACAAAGGGGCGGGGGGAGACACGGAAGCTTCTGTGTCTCCCGGGGGAAGGTTTTAAAAAAAAAAAATCCTCGGGTGCAGATTTATTAATACCCTTCCTGGTGTCGGCCACTGGCCGACGCCCGCACCCAACAGGTTAAGCGTCATTTACTGTCAATGTTGTAATGAGGGCCTTTGTCTTCTGTGGACCCCCACTGTATCATTACTGGAACCCGGGGACCCCCAATGACTCATTATTGGAATCAAAGGGTCTCCCTAGTGAGTCATTACTGAAAGCTGGGGTCCTAGGGCCAGATGTAGCAAAGTTTTGCGAGTCGCAAATGGCCCGATTTGCTATTTGCGACATCGCAAAATCCGAAATGGGATGCAAAAATCCAATTTCCGAAATGCAAATAGCGATGTGACCCATTACCGACTCGCAACAATTGTGACCTGATTTTGCGACCCACAAATAGGAAGTCGCAAATTGCGAGTCGCAAACCATATGCAAAAGCCAGTCGCAAATTGCGACTAGTCACAAAAAGCCCATTTTGCACATCCAGATTACCACTGATTCAGAGCAGGTGGTAACCAGAACCAAAGTATAAAAGGAGACCCAGAAGGCATCTGGGTGACTCAAAATGGCTGAACTGTACGTGATAGCATGGAGGAGGACAGTCCAGGCCGCCCAGCAGAGGAGGAGGAGGCAGAAACAGGAGAAAATATACCGAGCCAGGCAGACACTATTTCAACAAACTGAGGAGAAGATATATGACAAATATAGACTGAGCAGTGCTGCAATCTTAGAATTCATTGAACTACTGAATCCTCAGCTTGAACGACAGACAATGCGCGGCAGCGCCATCCCTACACATGTGCAAGTGCTATGCTCACTGCACCTCTTGGCCTCGGTAGCTATCAGGGGGTGATTGCTGTGGCAGGTGGGGTATCCCAAAGTGCACTATCACAATTCATCAGATGTTTCCTAGATGCCATAATCACACACATGTCCAGATATATATACCTACCCAGGAATGAGGCAGAAATTAACAGCACCAAGTTGGACTTCTACAGAATTGCCAACTTCCCCCATGTAATAGGGTGTGTGGACGGGACACATATACAAATTTGTCTTCTGCAAATCTGGAATGTGTTCTGCAACAGGAAATGTACCCACTCACTAAACATCCAGGTGGTATGTGACGCCCATAATGTCATTCCTGACATTGTAGCTAAATATCCAGGGAGTACACATGACTCATACATATTCAGGCACAGTGGGATGCACCAACGCCTAGAACGTGGGGAGTTTGGAGACGGATATCTATTAGGTATTGCTGACTACACCCTGAAGCCATACATACAGGTCACTGTGTTAACCATTGATGCCCAGCTAAATTTGCCTTTTTTGTCAAACAGGTGACAGTGCATATGCCCTGAGACCATGGATACTCACCCCGTACCTAACACCTGGCAATCAGAATGACAGGCGATATAACAGTGCACATCGGCGTACCAGAACTGTAGTGGAGAGGACCTTTGGCTTGTTAAAGGCAAGATTCAGATGTCTCCACAAAAGTGGAGGTGCACTCCAGTATGCCCCAGAAACAGCATGCAAGATCATTGCCGCCTGGGCCATCTTACACAACATTGCCACCAGACGTGGGCTACATCTCACCCCTGAAGACACAGACACGGAGGATGAGGAGCAAGAGCTACCACACCGACAGCCTGGAGATAGAAGCATCGCAAATGTGGGCAGAGACGGAACCACATTGCAACCCAATACTTTGGCAGGTACGTGGCAACCATCACCACACTCACTAATTTCAGACACACATAGCCCAGTTATGTAGTGAAACAAACAAAACCTTTTTATTTCTAAACTATGTAAAAGATAGAATATTGCTGTATGCCACAGTCTTCAATTGTTCAGTCGTCATTTAAGACACATTAAATTCATGTGCCTTAATCACAGTACAGTTTGGTGGCTCACATCCTCCTCCTAGTGCGGCCACCATGGCTCATTCCTGGTGGGTCCCCTGACCCCTGCCGTGCACTGCTACTCTGCAGCACACGGGAATCGATGGCAGAAACACTACTTATGGTGGACCCCTCCTCGCTGTCCTGCGGGGTACCCCCTGTGCCCCTTGCAGCCTGCCTGCTCTCCATTAGGTCCACCGCATGGCTGATGTGGCCAAGTCCTTGCACCACATCCCCTGCGAAATGCCCAAGTTCTACCTGGAGGCTGACTGTACGCCTTGACAGGCATGTGGTATTAGTGGCAAGACACCCAATAGATACTGCCAGTCTGTCAAAGCGTGCAGCAGTGTGGCGCTCCCTGCGCCTTGCCTGTGCCCTGTCTGCCACAAGTTCAGTCACCAAATGTTCAATGGCCTGTGTTAAGTTCCCCAGATGTTGGTTCATGTGGTTGAACTGACTGTCCACATTTGCCATTGCATGTGTCATTGTAGTCTGCAGTCTATTCAGGTTTCTGTTCATTGTCCTTAATTGTCTGTGTTGCAGGCGCTGACCCTGAATAAGTGAGGCCTCCAGTCCTGCAAACTCCACTTCTGACACATCATCCTGGGGCACAGACTGAACTCTGCACCGGCGTCTGCGCACTGCTCGAGCTTGTGGCTCTGTGCGCCTCTCTGTGGGGCTGGGCCCTGGTGCTATTTCTGCTGCCTCCATGTCCTGCATTGGATCTTCCATGGACCCTGGTGGTGTTCTACTGGGCCCTGCTATGTCACCGGCAGCCTCCTGCAGTGGGTCTGGCCCATGTTCCTCTCCCTGCCTTTTCTCGCTGCTGGGGGTGTCTTGTGGGAGACCTGTGGGACATAGGGGATACACTGTCAGTCTCGCACATCTCTTTTATGCCTCATAATAAACATTTGCCTATATTTGGACTACTGTACTACAATGCCCATAATGCACTATTCTAGAGGTTGCTAGACTGGAATGGAGCTAGTCTGGTGGTGCCTGCTGCTGTGTACTAGGATTGTGTGTATACTGCATTTGTGGGTGTCAGAGCATATCTCATGGTACTCACTTTTTGATGTCCCAGGCGCTGAACTGTCCAGTTCTCCCATGCTCAGTAAGGCCTCTGGCTCCAGTGTCTGCTCCACCATGCTTTCCAGGGCTGTGGGTGGTGGTACGGTGGATGGGCCTCCTCCGGTGCCCCTCATCTCCCTCTCGCGCTCCGCAACCCTCTCCTTGGTCCTGGAGCGCAGGTCATACCACCTTTTCAGGATTTCCTTGAGGGTGCGGTGGCTTACCCCAATGGCATTGATTTTCTGTTGAATTTCTTGCCATAATCTTTTCTTCTGAGTGTCTGGGACACTCATTGCTGCCTTTCCGAAGAGTTCATCATGGTGCAGGCAGCATTCTTCTGTAAGGACCTCCAGCTCCTTGTCAGAAAATTTAATCTTTCTCCTTCTGCCAGCACTGCCTGTCTCCTCCATGGTTGCTGCAGCTCCTTTCCCCTGGGTATGGCTCAACAGTTTGAAATGGGTGTGGTCCTCCCTCCTCCCAGGTCTATTTGATGACTTCCTGGTTCTGATGTCATCACCAAGAGCCAGGAAGTGGGTTTCCCAACTGTTGTGGTACACCTGCAGGCAATTTGCGAGTCAGTCGCAATTTGCGAATTCCTTCTCGCAAATTGCGATCTCACTAAAAGTGGAGGTCGCAAAATGCGGTGCGACACCTCTGCGACTCGCAAATTGGTATCGCAAGTCTTTCTTGCATTTGGTTTTGCGAATCGGAAATAGCGATCCGCATGAAGTCGCTATTTCCGATTCGCAAAATTTTACCTACCTACATCTGGCCCTTAATCTGTTAACATTATTTAATTTTCTAAGCAGTCGCAGACCCCATGAGAAGGCTTTGCAGACCCCCAGGTTGGGAATCATTGGTTTAGGGGCTTCACTGAGTTCCTTTTTCAATCATAGAAATTAATTCTTGCAAACCCCATCCCATACAAATTCAACATCTTTTTTTAATAGATGTCTCATATTGACACTAAGCTTTGCAAGTGTACTATAGAATTCAACCATTCCCAAAAATTTGTCTACTCCTTTTGTGACGAGGTCGAGCTCATGTGCTGAATGGTATCAACCAAATCAGTTTTGGGTTTGATTCCTTAACCAGTAATTGCATGACCTAAATAGTTAATGGTGTTTGTACCAAATCTGCATTTCTGTAATTGTATCGTGAGATTATAGCCATCTAACCTCCTCAAAACCTCTTTAACAACAGTATTGTGTTAATCAGTATCCCCGGCAAACACCAGCATATCATCTTGGTAAGCACAAACACCATTAGCCCCTTTCAAATATTTTCCATGACACGCTGGAACTCAGATGCTGCGGAAACTAATGCGAAAGGAAGCCTAACAAATATAAATGTCCCCAAAGGTGTCACAAAGGCAGTGTAATTTCTCGAGGTTTCCTCCAACTCAATCTGATGGTAGGCCGAGGTAAGATATATAGTACTAAACACTTTTGCCACTCCAAGCAACATTAACAATTCTGAAATATTCAGAAGAGAATATCTGTCCACAATAACATTTTTATTAGGTTGTCTCAAGTCCACAGATGAACATAGACTTCCATTAGCTTTCCTAGCTACCACAACTGGTGCCAGCCATTCTGGCCCATCAACTTCTTCTATTATCCTTTTGCTTTTCAGTTTCTCAATCCCCGCTTTCATCTCGTCTGTGACGGCTACGGGTACATTCCTTACCTTACAATATACCGGTTGAGTGCCCGGGACTAAGCAGATTTTATGTTTATAGTTTTTTAAACATTCTTGACCCTCTCTAAAAATGTTAGGAAAATCACTTTATGTCTTCCAGAATTTCTCATCAGACAATGCATCCACAGAGAATAGATTTACTTCGTCTTTTAGACAAATCAGCGGACCATTGTTAGGATCTAACATTACACGTTGGTCACTTTGTTGTACCCAACTGATAATGTCCCCTTTTTTTGATAATATATTTTCCTGACACCAAGTATTGCTTTTATTCAATTAATCCTTTGAAGTAACCATGCAGCTTTATGGGCTCACCCCCACATGCACAGGGTTTGATATCAGGTTTAAATAGAGTGACCTTACTTTCCAATTTGTTGAGATAGTACTCATTCCAGATTATGGTGATTTTTGCTCCTGCCTCAAACAAAACTTTAATAGCCTTCCCATCAACTAAGATTGTGTCAACTAGGCTAGATCCAGCTTTGTTGCCTACCTGTAAGACAATTTGTCTACACTCAAAATCAGTGCTGTCACTTTCCTGATCCTCACCCACTTCTACCCTCTAGACATTTGGTTTAATGTTTTTCTTCTTGCACACAGCTGCAACATGTCCCCCCTTTTGCGTTTTATACAAGTGACTTTCAGAGCAGGGCACGTTTAATCATTAGCAGATGACCAGTTTTATCACATCTGCAACATCTATGAACTGTAACTTTACTCCTCACACTTTCATCTTGATTCTTAATGTTGACTTTCTTGAACATACCCCTCACCAAATGCACATCCTGTTCCTTCTCTTTCTCTCTCTTAATTACTTCAGTGCATTTAATAGAATGTTCTACTCTCTTAGCAACTAACAGAACTTCCACAAGTGTAGATTCACCCCTCAACCACAAGTCTTCCCTTACTTTTTCAATATTGCATCCTAACATAAACTGATCTCGGATTTGTTAATCTAATAATCCAGCAAATTTACAAGAGGAAGCAAGTCTTCTTAGCTGAGTTACATACCATTCAACTGACTCTCCCTCCTTTTGAATCCTTCTAGCAAAGTTGTACCTCTCTAGGATGGTGCTCACTTTTTGTAAGAAATTTTTGCTAAGCTTCTATGCCTATCTCATACTCATTAAAATAATCTAAATCAAAATCAGGATTTTCTGGGAGGTGATCAAAACCTTCCTGCCCCTCTGGGCCTAGACAATGAAGCAGGAGAGATGTCTTCTTTTCGGCACTCAGGGATGTCCAATACACTTTAGCATTTCTTTCAAATACCTCCTACATTATTTGCCATTTAATGGGTGGTGTACCTGGGCTGGTGAGTAAGAAGAGTGGAGCAGTAACATTCTGCATGTTCCTATTTAACACAACACACCTTATTAAGCTTAAATAATAAAGTGTGCCAACTTTGGTACAGTAGGAAGAGCAAGGGCTGACACTTATGGGGATGGAAAGGAAGCATCAGAATGCCCTCCACCTTCAGCATTGTCCAGCTTTGCAGGTCCTCCCGGCTCTTGCAGAACTTGCAGGCTCTTTGGTTGTCCCTACCCATTGTACTGATGTGTGTGGCAATGTGTTACCAGATCTCAGCTGGGTTGCATTGCTCAGCTGAGCTGCATTGCTCAGCATGATTTCAGGTCACCTGTAAGGCTGAGTTTACTACTGGGGAACCCCTTTCCTAAAGATCTATAATTCCTCTTGAGAAAAACCAAGGCCCCTCACATCTCAATACTTAGCCATTTGGGATATCAGTATGAGAGGGAGCAGCAGAATGAAGGAGCATTGTGTTGTCATCCTAAGGTTTCTCCAGAATGGCCTTCTTCCCTCACTTGTATGTCAAATTTAGTGTGTTGAGGTAGGGTGAGAACTGTGCCCTGAATACTGAGTTCTGCGCCTCCACTAAGGATTTCTCTGCACTATAAATAAAAAAAAAAAAGTAATAAAAAAACACCCCAATAAAGGAAATAATTAAAGAACAGTTAGAAAAAAACAATATGGAAATAAATTAAAAATGATTCACTCACATTATTCATGCTTAAAGTGATATTAAAACTAAATGGACAAGGGAAAAATGTGGCGATAGGTTACATATTAATACCAAATAGGCATGCCACAAGGGTTGGACATTTTACTACCCACACTATTGCATGTAGTGACCGTTATAGTTTAACCCCTTCTCTGCCAGGCCTTTTCCCCCTCAGGTGCCAGGCCTATTTTTTTGGCTGTTTGGGGCAGTTCACGCTTAGGCCGTCATAACTTTTGTCCACATAATCAACCCACGCCAAATTTGCATCCTTTGTTCCAAGATCCTAGGGATTCTAGAGATACCCAGAGTTTGTGGGTTCCCCTGGAGGAGACCAACAAATTAGCCAAAATACAGCAAAAATGTAGTTTGTTTTTAAAAAAATGGGAAAAAGGGGCTGCAGAAGAAGGCTTGTGTTTTTTTCCCCTGAAAATGGCATCAACAAAGGATTTACAATGCTAAAATCACCATCTTCCCAATTTTCAGGAACAAGCAGACTTGAATCACAAAGCCACATCTTTCAACACAATTTTGGTATTTTACTGGGACATACCTCATTATTACTATTTTTTGTGCTTTTAGCCTCCTTCCAGTTAGTGACAGAAATGGGTCTGAGACCAATGCTGGATCCTGGACAGCTAAACATTTCTGAAAAGTAGACAAAAAGCTGAATTCAGCCAGGGGTCATTTGTGTAAATCCTATACTTGTTTCCTACAGAAAATAACAGCGGAAATAAAAAACTATTGAAATTGAAGAGAAAAAAACAGCCATTTCTCTCCAAGTTTTACTCTGTAACTTTTTCCTGCGATGGCAATTTTTCAAAAGTAATATACTGTTACATCTGCTGGACTCTTCTGGTTCTGGGGATATATAGGGTTTGTAGGTTCATCAAGAACCCTAGGTACTTGGCTACATAGCCAATAAAGGAGCTGCACCTTGAAATAGGTTTTCATTGTATACTGGGTATACAGCAAATCATTTGGTGAAATATAAAGAGTGAAAAATAGGTATCAAGGAAATCTTTATATTTCCAAAATGGGCACATGATAAGGTGTTGAGAAGCAGTGGTTATATGCACATCTCTATATTCCGGGGTCCCCATACTAGGATGTGAATTACAGGGCATTTCTCAAATAGTCGTGTTTTTTTACACACTGTCTTACATTTGGAAAGAAAAATGTAGAGAAAGACAAGGGGCAATAACACTTGTTCTTCTATTCTGTGTTCTCCCAGGTCTCCCGATAAAAATGGTACCTCACTTGTGTGGGTAGGCCTAATACCGCAACAGGAATTGCAACATGGACACATCACATTTTTACATTGAAATCTGACGTGTTTTTTGGAAAGTGCCTAGCTGTGGATTTTAGCATTTAGCTCAGCCGGCACCTAGGGAAACCTGGTAAACTTATAAATGTTTTAAAACTAGACACCTAGGGGAATTCAGAATGGGGTGACTTGTGGGGCTCTCATCAGGTTCTGTTACCCAGAATCCTTTGCAAACCTCAAAAATTGGCAAAAAAACACTTTTTCCTCACATTTCGGTGACAGAAGGTTCTAGAATCTGAGAGAAGCCCCAAATGTCCTTCAACGCAGCATTCCCCCAAGTCTCCTGATAAAAATGGTACCTCACTTGTGTGGGTAGGCCTACTGCCCGCGACAGGAAATGCCCCAAAACACAACATGGACACATCACATGTTCCCAAAGAAAACAGACCTGTTTTTTGCAAAGTGCCTAGCTGTGGATTTTGGCCTCTAGCTCAGCTGGCACCTAGGGAAACCTATCAAACCTGTGCATTTATGAAAACTAGACACCTAGGAGAATCCAAGATGGGGTGAGTTGTATGGCTCTCACCAGGTTCTGTTACCCAGAATCCTTTACAAACCTCAAAATTTGGAGGAAACAAACACAAAAAACATTTTCCTCACATTGCGGTGATGGAAAGTTCTAGATTCTGAGAGGAGCCACACATTTCCTTCCATCCAGCATTTCCCTAAGTCTCCCGATAAAAATGGTACCTCACTTGTGTGGGTAGGCCTAGTGCCCGCGACAGGAAATGCCCTAAATCACAATGTGGACACATCACATTTTCCCAAAGAAAACTGACCTGTTTTTTGCAAAGTGCCTAGCTGTGGATTTTGGCCTCTAGCTCAGCTGGCACCTAGGGAAACCTAGAAAACCTATACATCTTTTAAAACTAGACACCTAGGGGAACCCAGGATGTGTTAAGTTGTGGCACTCCACCAGGTTCTATTACCCATAATCCTTTGCAAACCTCAAAATTTGGCAAAATAAACCACCTTTTCCTCACATTTCGGTGATAGAAAGTTGTGGAATCTGAGAGGAGCCACAAATGTCCTTCTACCCAGATTCCCCCAGATGTCCCGATAAAAATGGTACCTCACTTGTGTGGGTAGGCCTAGTGCCCGCAACAGGAAATGCCCCAAAACACTACGTGGACACATCAAAATGATCAAATACAAAACTACATGTTTTTGCGGGAGCGCCTGTGTTTTTGGTCCTGGGCTCAGCATACATCTAAGGAAAAACCTGCGAAACCCAGACATTTCTGAAAACTAGACACCCGAGGGAATCCAGGGAGGTGTGACTTGCTTGGATCCCCCAGTGTTTTCTTACCCAGAATCCTCAGCAAACCTCAAATTTAGCTAAAAAAACTTGCCCGATAAAAGTGATGCCTCACTTGTGTAGGTAGGCTAAGTGTCTTTGACAGGGAAGAGCCAAAAACAGGTAAAAAATGAGGTGGAACCAAAGCGGGTCCAAAAGGGCAGTTTGAAAAAATAAATTTTTAGGCTGACAAGTGGGGCAGAATTTTTATCGGTATAGATGCAACAATGCTGGGTGGTAGGAATTTTGTGGACTCCTGCAGATTCCGGAAGGTTCCATCACAAAAATGTGGGAAAAATGTGATTTCAAGCAAAGTTGGAGGTTTGCAGGGCATTGTGGGCAAAAAATGGTGCGGGGTGCATGTCAAGCACACCACCCTGAACTCACCCAGATGTTTAGTTTTCAGATGTGTCTAGGTCTTGTAGATTTTTCTACATGCCAGCGTCCAAAAGTCCAAAAAGTGCAGCCCTCACCATTCCAAGTGGGACGATTTTGAGAGTTAGACATGCTCTCATGGCCCAAATGTAAAACCAAAACCCCAAATAATCAAATGTCCTATTACTTGCCATTGGGATAAGATCTTTTAGTGTGCGGGGGAGAGCTAAAATACTATTACCCCCTTCAGTTGGGGTGAGGGCATAACCATGCCCATACTGGTTGTTAGCCATCACCCCACTATTTTTTTTTTTTATTGCCTGGCATCTAATAGGCTTTCTACCACCCAGGGGAGTGGATCAGGGTAATTGCCCCATCTGCCCACCCGCAGGCGGAACAACTTTGTCCCCATTTATATGGGGTGTGGGTATGGCCATACCCCCACCCTCTTTTTTTTAAAACAAATCTTCCCTGGTCTCTGGTGGGCTTTCTGCCCACCTTGGGGGCTGACGGGCCTTACAAAAACAAGCAGATCTGCCCCCAAGGGGGACAGAAACGGCCTAAAATTAATTTCCCCCTAGGGGAACGACCCTTGCCTAAGGGGTAGCTCTCCTTGCATGAAATTGGCACCAAAATAAATCCCTGGTGTCTAGTGGTTTCTGCCCCCTTGAGGGCAGATTGGCCTAAGAAAAATAGGCCAATCTGTCCCCAAGGGGGGCAGAAATGGCCTAAAATAAAATTGCCCCCCAGGGGAGTGACCCTTGCCTAAGGAGTCGCTCCCCATCTGTAAAAAACAAACAAAAAAAATCCCTGGTGCCTGGTGGTTTCTGCCACCCATGGGGGCAGATCAGCCTAATTAAAATAGGCCGATCTCCCCCGAAGGGGAACAGAAAAGGCCTAATAAACAATTGCCCCCTGGGGCGCGACCCTTGCCTAAGGGGTCGCTCCCCTTATCAATGTAAACAAAAACAAAAAAAAATCCCTGTTGTCTAGTGGTTTTTGCCCCGTGGGGGCATCTTGGCCTAATTGGTTTATGCCGATCTGCCCCCAGGGGGGCAGAAAAGGCCTAGTAAACAAACTGGCCCATGGGGAGTGACCCTTGCCTAAGGGGTTGCTACCCTTATTAATATAAACAAAAATAAAAAAAATCCCCGGTGTCTACTGTCTCCTGCCCCTCCCCCCCTAATTTACATAGGCCGATCTGGCCTAATATTAAAATTGCCCCCTGGGGAGCGACCCTTGCCTAAGGGGTCACTCCCCTAATAAACATAATAATTTTTTTTTTTTAAACATCCCGGGTGTCTAATGGCTACATCGGCCTAATTACTATAGGCAGATCTGTCCCTGGGGGGGCAGAAATGGCCCTAGAAAAAATGCCCCCCCAGGGGAGCAACCCTTGCCCAAGGGGTTGCTCCCCTTATATGCCAGTAACAAAGAAAACAAATTCCCTGGTGTTTAGTGGGCATTCCTACAGTGCTGCAGGAATGCTCAGAGAGACATGAAAAGGAAAGGAAAAGCCTTTCCTTTCCTTTTCATGCTCTCTGACCTCTCCTGTCCCCATATCGAGGAGAAACGTATCTGTTTCTCCTCAGATCGCGCTGCGGGAGGTGACCTCTGATGAGGTCAGCGTGCAATTGCACGCTGACTTCACTAGGGGGAATGGGGGTGGGGGGGAAGGGAAGTGATTCCCCTTCCAGCCCTGCCCTGGAGGTTTTGGGTGGGAGGCCCTCGGGGGAAAGTGCTAGTAATAATTACGTCCGTGGCACCTGAGCACCGTGCCACCGGACATAACTATTACGTCCTTGGCGACCAAGAGGTTAAGTATCAACTTGGATCTTTTGTCCAAGGATTGGTCAGCCCAGGTGGAAAAGCCAAATCATTGCATAGTGGGTGATATTGTTATTGCAAAGCAAAATGGGTATACCTTGCGATGGTCCTAGATTGATTCCTAGTAGTTTAAAAGAAAGCTGATTTGTTGTAATAAACATGCTTTTGAGAAATGTTTGGCTATGGGTTCCAGCCCTGAGGGCATCATAGAAGGTTTACCAGAGCATTGCTAGAGGCATTAAGGAGGGATTGCTGGTTCCCAGCAGGGGGAATAATAATAAGAAAAAGGGGTGGCTTGATGGATCCTGTACTAAGGCTCATAGGGGGTCATTCTGACCCTGGCGGCCGGTGACCGCCAGGGTCACCGACCACGGGAGCACCGCCAACAGGCTGGCGGTGCTCCCTCGAGCATTCTGACCGCGGCGGTTCAGCCGCGGTCAGAAACGGAAAGTCGGCGGTCTCCCGCCGACTTTCCGCTGCTCGGGGGAATCCTCCATGGCGGCGGAGCGCGCTCCGCCGCCATGGGGATTCTGACACGCCCTACCGCCATCCTGTTCCTGGCGGGTCTCCCGCCAGGAACAGGATGGCGGTAGGGGGTGCCGCGGGGCCCCTGGGGGCCCCTGCAGTGCCCATGCCAATGGCATGGGCACTGCAGGGGCCCCCGTAAGAGGGCCCCGCAAAGTATTTCAGTGTCTGCAAAGCAGACACTGAAATACGCGACGGGTGCAACTGCACCCGTCGCACCTTCCCACTACGCCGGCTCCATTCGGAGCCGGCGTCCTCGTGGGAAGGTAGATTTGCCCTGGGCTGGCGGGCGGCCTTTTGGCGGCCGCCCGCCAGCCCAGGGCAAATCTCAAAATACCCTCAGCGGTCTTGTGACCGCGGAGCGGTATTTTGTCGGGGGAACATTGGCGGGCGGCCTCCGCCGCCCGCCAATGTTAGAATCACCCCCATAGTGTATTGAAAACAGCCTTACACAATAGCCCGTGCTGTATTCATGAAATCCGGGCCGCCAGGAAAAACTATAATCGCATCCTAAGTCAGTGGAAAAAAGTGCTGAAAGAAGAACTGAGGAATAAACTACAAGATATCATCCTTAGTAAAGATTCAGCCTCATTTTGGCGTGTAATTAATTCCCCTTAATTTAGGCCACATGATACACCACTCCTGGAAATTGCATTTAGTAAGTCTGATTGGATCTCCCATTTCTTGATAATTTATTATTGTCCTTTTGATTGGTTATTTTCAGTCAACATTGAGGCCCTTTGTAGCTGTTCCCTTGCCTCCGTTAACTTTCCAATTAATCTGGAATTTACTTTGGAGTAAGTCATTACAACTGTAAACGCAAGCAAAGGTAAGGTAAGGTGCCTGTGCCTGATCTTATCCTTATAGACTTAGGGGGTACGCCAGAAGACCGTACCGCGGGCGGTCATTCTGACTTTCCCGCTGGGCCGGCGGGCGACCGCCAGAAGGCCGCCCGCCGGCCCAGCAGGAAACCCCCTTCAACGAGGATGCCGGCTCCGAATGGAGCCGGCGGAGTCGAAGGGGTGCGACGGGTGCAGTGGCACCCGTCGCGATTTTCAGTGTCTGCAAAGCAGACACTGAATATCTTTATGGGGCCCTGTTAGGGGGCCCCTGCACTGCCCATGCCAGTGGCATGGGCAGAGCAGGGTCCCCAAGGGGGCCCCACGACACCCATTACCGCCATCCTGTTCCTGGCGGTGAAAACCGCCAGGAACAGGATGGCGGTAAGGGGGTCGGAATCCCCATGGCGGCGCTGCAAGCAGCGCCGCCATGGAGGATTCCCTGGGGCAGGGGTAAACCGGCGGGAAACCGCTGGTTTCCCTTTTCTGACCGCGGCTTTACCGCTGCGGTCAGAATTGCCCCGGAAGCACCGCCAGCCTGTTGGTGGTACTTCTGCGGTCGTTGGCCCTGGCGGTCCATGACCGCCAGGGTCAGAATGACCCCCATAATCTGATAGAGACTTCTAGCTGCAGGTTCCTTACCTTAGAATTTCCTGGTGTCAGCTTGGAATCCGGATTTTTTTTGCTGAACAGTACCCTGGGTGCGCTGGCGGGTGGTGTCTTTCTGATCTGAGTGGCACTGTCGGCATCGTTGGCACTGTCTGTGACATCACAGTCGCCTATAAAGGCACCACCCCTGCGCACGCACGTCAGTTATTTTCCTTCTGTGCCGGTTAAGCTCAGGATTCGAGCTGCCCTCTGCCTTTTTTGGCAGGCCTTTTTCGACCTTTTTGTTGAATCTTTTTTAAGTCTGTGCGAGGAAGACATTGAGGAAGACCAGGTTCAAGCCGTGTGGTGCATGCCATTGACAGACCCCCATCAGTTATGTCTCCGGTGCCTTGACAGAGACTACACCACAAAGTCGTATTCTGACTGCTGGGCCATGGCCCCGAAAGCTTTGAGAGAGCAGTCTCTGAAGCTCATGGTGTCCCGGCAGTCGAGTTCGGTTGGCGCAACTCCTAGGAGGTCATGGTCCCAATCGAGGAGGAGGTCGTGGGACCGCTCCAGGAGCCCTAAGTCCTCTTCTTCACACTCGAGGTCCTCCGGGCACTCGGGAAAGAGGCACAAAAAGAAGAAGTCCAAGCAGACTTCGACGAAGTGTCTCAGGGACGTCAACGTTTGAGGCACAGTTCTGCAGAACCAATGCCAGGGCCAACTTCAAGCCTCCCCCCTTTCTGGGAGCTGGAGCGACCCCCGCTCAGCTCAAAGAGTTTTATGACGCCATGTGCCTTGTATTTGAGCGGGCTGCCCCCGTTGGCATGCCTTTGGGCCACTCGGGGTCGGCAGGGGCCCCATTGGATTCCACACTAGCAGTTTCGGCCTCAGCACCGTTGGGGACTCCTAGATCCAATTCCGGTTCTGGAACGATGCAGAGTGCACACAGTTGGCCTCCTCTGGCGTCATTTCTGACGTCGAGACTCTGCCAGCGCCCACGGATGGTGCAAGCGCCATCCTCATACCTGATGATCCAGAACTACGTCGCACGACGCCGATTCCGACTACGACGGCGCAGATGGGCCTGATCAGTGCCTGAGGCTTATTATGATCAGCCAGGCACAGGTGAGGAATGGGAGGGGTCTCAGGAGTCTTTAGAATGTGGATTGGAACATATGGACTGGTATGAGGAACTAGGGAAAGCCAGTGGACTGGATACTTCCCCAGATACTGGTATGCTCTCACCTCCTACTGTGGCTACAGAGGAGGGAGCTTCATATGCTATGGTTGTGCGTAGGGCAGCTGAGGTCTGAGGACCTAGGGGCATATTTATACTCCATTTGCGCCGGAATTGCGTCGTTTTTTTCGACGCAAATTCGACGCAAAACTAACTCCATATTTATACTTTGGCGTTAGACGCGTCTAGCGCCAAAGTTCATGGAGTTAGCGTCATTTTTTTGCGTGAACACCTTCCTTGCGTTAATAATATGCAAGGTAGGCGTTCCCGTCTTAAAAAATGACTCCGATGCATATGCGTCGTATTTATACTCCCGGGCAAAAATGACGCCCGGGAGTGGGCGGGTCTAAAAAACCCACATTACCGCTGGATTTTAACGCCTGGGTCAGGGCAGGCGTTAAGGGACCTGTGGGCTCAGAATGAGCCCATAGGTGCCCTCCCCTGCCCCCAGGGACACCCCCTGCCACCCTTGCCCACCCCAGGAGGACACCCAAGGATGGAGGGACCCACCCCAGGGACATTAAGGTAAGTTCAGGTAAGTTTTTTTTGTTGTTTTTTTTTTGTGGCATAGGGGGGCCTGATTTGTGCCCCCCTACATGCCACTATGCCCAATGACCATGCCTAGGGGACAGAAGTCCCCTGGGCATGGCCATTGGGCAAGGGGGCATGACTCCTGTCTTTGCTAAGACAGGAGTCATTTCTATGGGGGTTGGGCGTCGTAAAAAAATGGCGCAAATCGGGTGGAGGCGATTTTTTTGCCTCAGCCTGACTTGCACCATTTTTGGATGCCCATACTCCATTTTCCCCCTACGCCGGCGCTGCCTGGTGTACGTCGTTTTTTTTCACGCACACCAGGCAGCGCCGGCGGCTAACGCCGGCTAACGTCATTGAATAAATACGGCACCCGCATGGCGCTTCAGAATGGCGTTAGCCGGCGCAAATTTTTTTGACGCAAAACTGCGTTAGCGCAGTTTTGCGTCAAAAAGTATAAATATGGCCCCTAGTTTTGCCTGTGGTGCCAGTCAGGATTAACCTCTTGACTGAGGTGCTTCAGCTGGGTTTTTCCACATCGGAACCGGTTACCCTTTAACAAAGCCCTCACTGATTTCTGCTGGGGACGTGATCCAAACCCAGCACAGGGGCTCCTGTAAATAGGACAATTGGCTGCCAACATCGACCGGCTCCTAATGATCCTAGTTTCCTCACCCAACACCCCATCCCGGAGAGCTTAGTAGTCCAGACCTCCACTTCTGATAGTGCCTTCCCTTCCGCTCCCCCAGATAGGGAATCCAAGAGGCTGGATCAGCTTGGTAAGAAAATATTTTCTTTCTCCAGCCTGGCATTGAGGTCTGTAAAAACCTTGTGCCTCTTGGGCCATTTTTCCCATACTTTATTGGATATGGTGGCGCAGGTGCTGACCCAGGTCCTGAAGGGCGTGCAGGACATTCTTTCACAAGCTGTAAAAGATGGGAGTGATGCAGCAAAGTTTACAATACGGTGTGGTTTGGATACGACTGACTCACTGAGTAGGGCAATTTCATCGAGGGTGGCCCTTCATCGCCACACCTGGCTCCGTATGTCTGGCTTTTCAGGGGACGTCCAGGCAAACCTTATGGACATGCCCTTCGATGGCTCGCTCCTATTTGGAGAAAAGGCAGACTCGGTCCTTGAGCAGTTCAAGGATTCTCAGTCTACTGACAGATCTTTGGGCCTCTCTGCGCCTGCTCGCCCGCAGTCTGCCTTTCTCCTTTTTCGAGGCTTCAGAAGGGGTGTGGTAGCACACCACCCACAAATCAGCCACTGTCCTCCATCAACTCAACATCCAGTGCGAGGATGAGATTTTGGCACCTTCAGACCCAGGGGTTTAGCCAGAGGTTGGCCAAAACCCAGCCCTCTACCTCCACAGCCTCCAAGTCTTCCTAGTATGATTCTGCAAGACCACTCACGTCCAGTTGGAGAGAGGATTCAGTTTTGTCTCCCTCACTGGCGGTCAATAACATCAGACAAGTGGGTCTTGCAGATCATATAGAAGGGCTATTCCCTCCCCCTCAAGATGCTCACTCTTGCTCAGTTCCTGTCTGCCCTAGGCCAAGGAGACTGGATGGTAGGTCTGGACTTGCTAATGTGTATTTTCACATCCCCATCCTGCCTGCCCACAGGCGTTACTTGCGGTTCAAGGCGGGCCACGAGCACTTTCAGTTTGCTGTACTTCCCTTTAGTCTCACTAGTGCCCCTCAGGTATTCACAAAAGTGATGGCGGTTGTGGCAGCTCATTTGCGCAGGTTAGGGATTTCAGTCTTCCCCTACCTCATCGACTAGCTGTTGAAGGCTCCTACGCCCCAGGCTCTCATCACCCACCTTCAGTCTACGGCAGACTTCCTTCATTCGTTGGGGTTCACTATAAACGTGCCCGAAGTCACACCTTTTTCCCTCTCAGAAGCTCCCCTTAATCTGGAATGTTCTGGATACAGTGCAGTTTTGGGCTTATCCTCCCACGCAGCGAGTCCAGAATATTCAGGTTATGATACCGAGGTTTTGGCCTCTATCCTGGATTTCGGTGAGACAGACTCTGAGGCTGTTGGGCCTCATGGCCTCCTGCATCCTGTTAGTCAAACATGCCAGATGACATATGAGGGCTCTGCAGTGGGACCTGAAGTTCTAGTGGTCACAGCATAAGGAGCATCTCACCGACACGGCTCAGCTCTCGGAGGGAACTGCAAAAGACCTGCAGTGGTGGTTAGTGAACTGCGATTGGGTCAGAGGCAGATTCCTCTCCCTTCCCCAACCAGATCTTACAGTAGTGACAGATTTGTCACTTCTGGCATGGGACGGCCATCGGGGAGAGGTAAAGATCAGAATCCTCTGGTCTCCAGTAGAATCCAGACTCCATATCAAGTTGTTGGTGCTCCGGGCAATCTGACTGGCATTGAAAGCATTTCTTCCTGTTGTAAAAAGGAAGATAGTGCAGGTGTTCATGGACAACACTACCACAATGTGGTACGGCAACAAGCAGGGCAATGTGGGGTCGTGGACTCCCTGTCAAGAGGCCCAGCATCTCTGGACATGGATGAACAGCAGGGCATAACCCTGGTGGTTCAACACCTGGCAGGTCCTCTGAACGACAGGGTGGACTAACTCAGCCGTGGATGCCTAGCGAATCAGGAATGGTGTCTCCACCCGGAGGTGGCACAAGCACTCTTTCAGCAGTGGGGAGAGCCTTGGTTAGATCTGTCCGCCTCAGCAGAGAACACGCAATGTCAGCAGTATTACGCGTTGGAGTTTCCAAGGCGGCAATCGATTGGTAATGCTTTTTGTGGAGTTCAGGCCTCCTATACGCCTGTCCACCCATACCACTTCTGCCCAGAGTTCTCAAGAAGACCAAGAACGACCGCGCATAAGTATTCCTAGTGGCTCTGGACTGGGCACAGAGTTTTTGGTATCCCGAGCTACTGAAAATGAGCATCGGTCCTCCAATCAGGTTGCTCCTTCGGGTGGATCTTCTGTCGCAGCAGCAGGTAAGGTTCTCCACCCAAACTTGCCAACTCTGCGCCTTTATGCGTGGAGATTCAGCAGCAGCAGTTGATGACTTTTGACCTTCCTCCTGAAGTCTGGAATGTTATTTTGGCAGCCAAGCATCCCTCCACTAAAACGGTACACACCTGCATTTGGAAAAGCTTTGCATATTATTGTGCAGAAAGATCTATTTATCCTCTTTCGGCTTCTCTTTCTGATATCCTTCTCTTTATACTATTCCTTGCCCAGCAGGGTTCTGCCTTGGGTATTCTCAAGAGCTATCTTTCCACTTTATCGGTGTTCCTTTGGCTGCCTGATCAGCCTTCACTTTTTAAGTCTCCTATTGTACATAGATTTCTTAAAGGGCTTATACATATGTTTCCCCCACGCCCTTTGTTATGCCTCAATGGGAATTAAATCTTGTCCTCACATTTCTCATGTGTGCTCCCTTCAAGCCTTTACACAACTGTCCCCTCCGGCTGCTCACCATCAAGACAGCCTTCTTAGTGGCAATAACATCTGCCAGGAGGGTGAGTGAGATGCAAGTTCTGTTATCTAAGCCACTGTATCTCACTACGTGTCCAGACAAGGTTATTCTCAGAACTCATGCCTCTTTCCTTCCCAGGGTGGTGACCCCATTTCATCTGGGTCAAAATATAACCCTGCCCACCTTCTTTGCTCCACTGCATCCTTCTAAGGAAGAGGAGTGTGATGGGTCGATCCAGTCCGACCCACACTCCGATCGTGCTTTCGCTGACGCTACCCCTCACATCCCGGAAGTGACCCGGGGAGACGGCCTTCCCATTGGTTCCCGGACGCCACCGTGGGAACTGAACGTAGTCAAAAAGAGGCTTCCTCCCTTTCATGGGGAGAGCGACGGGTGTTGGAGTTGGTGTACGAAGGAGTCGTCAGGAGACGAGGAACGGAAGCCTAAGGAGGACGCTGCCCCAGAAGACGCCAACACCACTCTGCGGATGAGTGGACCGACGTTGGGATCCAGAACAGCAGAGATCCAGTGTAGAGGCGAGGACCGCTGGCCCCGGGAAGCACACGAGTGAGCCGCCACGCTTCAGGAGAAGCGTGGCCAAACCAGGTACGGGAGTGCGGGACAGGGAAAGCGGGAGGGGGGTGGTGGGAGGAGACGGGAAAAAAAAAGGAAACACTGGCACTGCACTATGAGCACGGGGACAAGGGGGAGGGAAGAGGAAGAAGCACATAAGAAAGAAAGAAGTAGAAGAATCGGATAAAGAATACAGGAGAAGACAAGGAGCCAAGAAATGAGGCAAAACAAGAGAACAGGCCTAAGAGAAAAGGGAAATACCAGGACTGTAGAGAGACCAGCACATTTACAAGATCGCATAGAAAAGTCAAGGAGAGACGAAAGGAAGATTATGAGGGAAGTAAGAGAAGGGCAAGAGAAGAGAAAACCCGCTAACAGCAGGACAGAAGGGAAGACAGGAAAGAAAGAAAACTAAAGAACAGCACTGAGAAGACAACAAGGATAGAACAAAAAGAAAAGAAAGACAGGGAAACCAGGGAGAGAGGAAAGAGAGTGGAGAGAAAAGACAGAGAGGAAAGAAAAGAGGAAAGAAAACAAACCCCACCCTTACCGTATCTATTTTTGTTTTCTGTTTCCACACGCTTCCCGCGAGGCCCTGGAAGAAAGAAAGGAGAAGACGAGGCGTAGCGGCCAGAAGGAAAAGACCTTTTAATCCTCCAACTCACAAAGACTACTCACCAACCATTTTATTTATACTGTCTAAAGACCAATAAAGGCAACTTACCTAACCCAAAACCAAGCAGACTGGTGTTTGATCAACCATCCTCGTACAAGGAGCAACTCCACTGACTGGACTTAAAAAGAGCTTTGTCGTTCTACCTTGATCGCACAAAAGAGTTCCGGGTGGATGACCAACTCTTTGTGGGGTACGTGGGAGCAAAGAAGGGTTGGGCAGTGCAGAAGCAAACCATTTTGTGGTGGGTCATTCTCTGCATTAAAATCTGCTACGCACTGGGCAAGAAGCAGCCTCCTGAGGGCACATTCCACCAGAGGCAAGGATGCTACCATTGCACTAGCACGAGGTGTTCCAGTCCTGGATATCTGTAAGACAGCAATGTGGGCATCCTTGCACACATTTGCAAAACACTACTGCCTAGATAATCAGGTCCAGAGAGATGGACACTTTGCATGTTTGGTCCTGCAGGACTTTTTAGTGTGAGAAGATTTATCCGCAGCCTACCACCAGGAGGTATGGCTTGGGTATCTATTCTGAGGTAAGGAATCTGCAGCTAGAAGTCTGTATCAGATGAACAAGTTACTTACCTTTGGTAAAGCACTATCTGGTAGAGACTCTAGCTGCAAATTCCTTACACCCACCCATGCCTCCCGCTATGTGGTTTTGTCTAATAGGATTGGGGTCTATCCCCTTCAGGGCCCTAGTTTTTGCACAGACGAACTGTTGGTTCTATCCATGACTCTGTGCTTCTGGCGTGGATGTTTGTGGCAAAAAGAACTGACATACGCGTGCTGGGGGGTGCCTTTATAGGCGACCGTGACGTTAATGACTGCTCCAATGACGCTGATGACACCACGCAACGCACGCAGGATACTGCTCAGCAAAAAATGCTGGAATCCAGACTGACGCCAGGAAATTCTAAGGTAAGGAATCTGCAGTTAGATAGAGTCTCTACCAGATAATGGGTTACCGAAGGTGAGCAACTATTTATTTAAAAACAATATCAGCCTCTGGGCACCACTGCTCACTCAAGTGCTAAACGCATGCTGTGAAATTGGCTTATTAGAGTCTTGGACAGAATCTCTCATTGTGCCAATCTTCAAAAAGTGGGATATGCATAGTCCAACCTGCTATCAGCCAATCTCCTTATTAGGTTCTATGGTGAAAGTGGCTGGTCGTATTGTTTTGGAAAGATTGCAGGATTGGGCTCCGGAGAAGAACGTCCTATCTGATCTACAGTATGGGTTTCGTGCTTGAGCAGAGACCGTTGAGCCGGGCTTCAACTTAAAGATGCTGATCGAGAAATATTGTATTATCAAATAAGGGAGATTATACCTGTTTTTTTTGTTGATTTGTCAGGTGTGTTTGAACTTTGTAATTCACAGTAAATTGTTTATTGCTATGATGAACCTTAGGGTGGATCCAGCGATCATACAGTTCCTCAGGCACATTTGTCAGGGTTGTAGGGCCAGAGTGAGGTCTGGATCACTGGGTGAATGTACCCAATCATTTAGTATAGAGAGGAGGTAAGGCAAGGATGTGTTTTGGCTCCTTTCCTTTTTTTCCTTATATATTAATAGTTTGGGCAGTACATTAAGTGCTGATTGTAAAAGCTTGCCCCAGATAGGACATCACCCTATCCCCGCCCTGCTCTATGCTGACGATGCTGTGCTCATGGCATGTATAGCTCTAGCACTACAGCAGTTATTAACATGATTCATATCCTACAGGGATGAACTAGGGTTTCTAGTAAAAAAAAAGCAGGACATATGCCATGAGGTGTGGGAAAGTGCTACAGAGTTCACATAGTCTTATGATAAAAGGCACTAGAATTGATTATGTTAATTAATTTTCATACCTGGGAATCATGTTTGATCGGGAAGAGTCATGGTCAACGGCAATTAAGACTAGGAGGTTATGCTTCCAGAAAACTATTGCAACGTTGTGTAGCTTTGCCTGTAAGCTTGGAAAAAAAAACCTAGGGGACTATTAACAGTATATAAAGCTAAATGTGTGTCAACACACGTTTATGAGGCAGGACTCTAGGGTTCTGAAAATAGCAAATATTTGCAAGTTAAAGAAAATGCTTTTTTGAAGTACTTCCTTTCTCTTCCACTGAGTAGTCCATCCTATGTATACCATATCGAACTAGGGGTTTCTTTTATCGCAAATTTAGTCAAGATTCAGCCGATTTTGCTATGGCATAAGGGATGGTTATCTCTGAGCATACCAAATTGAATCAAGAGGTTATTGGGGACTCTCTAAGGTCCACTCAAGCAGGAATAATACAGTGGCTAGAATATGTAAATAACTTTTTGACTGAGTTGGAACATCAAGATTACTTTTTCAAACCTGAAACACTAAGGTCAATTTGAAGGAAATCCCTGAATGAGTGTTTGATACACTTGCTGAGCTAAGGTTATCTGTAGAGCTGCTTAAACCAAGGTTTGTAAACATCTGCTGATTTTTAACTCATTTGGCATGCAAGTGTATTTAACTGAGATAAGCAATGATCAGTACAGATTTGTTTTGACCAAGTTCAGACTGGATATGTTTCACCATCTGGTAAGTTTTCAAACTATGAATGATTTTTATAGTTTGTTTTTATGCTGTGATTTTATGATTTTTACAAAAATCAAATAAAGCTGATTTTGACTTTTTGATATTAATATATATTAAAGTAACATGTTTAAAAATTCAATATTATTGGTACTATTTACCATTGATATTCAAAACTTCAATATAATGGTAGCCACAATATTATGACTTAGATATCCATTTGATATCCATATACCATTAATATTCTGCCACTGATATTCAGGATCCACACGTGGATATATAAATGTGTACATGTGACCTGACATGTTGTAAGTTATTGTCAGTATACTACATGTGGGGTGTTATGACTTGACTTGAAAATTCTCCTGTGTGTGAATGATGAATTCAGATATAACATGTAATCTAGGAGTCAGTGAAAGGTTTGCAGATGAATATTACATAAGGAGAAATGCAAGTTTGAATGTAATGTGATAGTACAATAGTGGTGTCTCAGGACGGAACATGTGGATGGTGATATAGCCCATTATTTATCATTGTCTTGACATTGTCCAGCCACTATGATGCACTAACAAAACTAGCAGCTGTAGAAACATGAGCCCAGTAGTCAGAGTCAGGACACCAGGGTGGTACCGTGAGCGCTGAGAATCACAGATGGTGAACGGGAGCTTCAGTGGAGAAAAGCGGGGGATAACTTTGGGGTCAGCCTAAGTAGCTGGAGAGCACTTGCAAACCCAGTTCCTGCACTGCTGAGTCCCGGCATTGCATCGCCATCCAGTGGAGCAGAAGAAAGAGGCTGTGCTAGAGGACGCGCACAGACTTGCACAGGCGGCAGGAGCCCTTTAAATCTCGGCGGTAGCAGCCTCAGCTGCTGATAGGGCGGGAGGCCCTTTAAACTTCACTTGGCGCGCCCGCAGCCGCGGGACGCGCACAGACTTGCACAGGCGGCAGGAGCCCTTTAAATCTCGGCAGTAGCAGCCTCAGCTGCTGATAGGGCGGGAGGCCCTTTAAACTTCACTTGGCGCGCCCGCAGCCACGGGACGCGCACAGACTTGCACAGGCGGCAGGAGCCCTTTAAATCTCGGCGGTAGCAGCCTCAGCTGCTGATAGGGCGGGAGGCCCTTTAAACTTCACTTGGCGCGCCCGCAGCCGCGGGACGCGCACAGACTTGCACAGGCGGCAGGAGCCCTTTAAATCTCGGCGGTAGCAGCCTCAGCTGCTGATAGGGCGGGAGGCCCTTTAAACTTCACTTGGCGCGCCCGCAGCCGCGGGACGCGCACAGACTTGCACAGGCGGCAGGAGCCCTTTAAATCTCGGCGGTAGCAGCCTCAGCTGCTGATAGGGCGGGAGGCCCTTTAAACTTCACTTGGCGCGCCCGCAGCCGCGGGACGCGCACAGACTTGCACAGGCGGCAGGAGCCCTTTAAATCTCGGCGGTAGCAGCCTCAGCTGCTGATAGGGCGGGAGGCCCTTTAAACTTCACTTGGCGCGCCCGCAGCCGCGGGACGCGCACAGACTTGCACAGGCGGCAGGAGCCCTTTAAATCTCGGCGGTAGCAGCCTCAGCTGCTGATAGGGCGGGAGGCCCTTTAAACTTCACTTGGCGCGCCCGCAGCCGCGGGACGCACGCGGGCGGCGCCCGGGCGAAGCCCGGGCCAAGGGCGGGCCCGTCCTTCGCCCGTCATCGACAGGAAGAGGCTGGGCTGGGCCACCCCTCTTTAATATCTGGTCACAGACATATTAATGCTGTAATTTAATTACGCAAAAACAACAAGTGATGGACGGAATGCTGAACATTGTCAAACATTCACCCCCAGTCACAGATCTGGGTTTAATCCATCGTTTTTTTGCTGCCCATGCCATTCCAGTTTGGACCCAGCCATATGCAAATCAGTCTTGACCCTGTTCCCCATGGGAACAGTCCAGCCCGAACTGCTAGGCCAGGTCTTCCCTGGACTGGAAACAAGCATCCTGGGACCGGTTTCGGGGTTTCACCCCTCATCAGCCAGGCTAGCTTGAATCCAGTGGCATGGGAAGCACGGGACCCACGTCTGGGCATACCCTTCCCACTTAGGGCGAAAAATGCAAAAACAACAAGTGATGGACGGAATGCTGAACATTGTCAAACATTCACCCCCAGTCACAGATCTGGGTTTAATCCATCGTTTTTTTGCTGCCCATGCCATTCCAGTTTGGACCCAGCCATATGCAAATCAGTCTTGACCCTGTTCCCCATGGGAACAGTCCAGCCCGAACTGCTAGGCCAGGTCTTCCCTGGACTGGAAACAAGCATCCTGGGACCGGTTTCGGGGTTTCACCCCTCATCAGCCAGGCTAGCTTGAATCCAGTGGCATGGGAAGCAATTTAATTACACCTGTATCGTGCAGCATACCTGTGTGCCCTTGTGGTCCTCGGGGGGTGCTGTCCCTTTTGTTCCCTCTGCTGACCTCCACGTCTCCCCCCCGCCGTCGCCCGACATTGCGACCGCTGTGTGGGAGGAGCGTTGACGGACCAGGACGGGTCTACTTTAGCCAGGTCCCCTAGCACCACGGAAGCAGAACAAGCGGATCTCACACGCCCGAAGGTGATATCAAACTGATCCTGCCCCTGGCGGAGCGGGGTCGGGCAAAGGACAGGCCGTTGTGAGTCCGTTAGGGAGCCGTTAGGGGGCCAGAAGGGGTCGGGTTGAGCAAGTTCACTAAGCAGTTAATTGTAATTGTTTTTATTGAATCTGATAACGTTTTAGTAAGCTGTATACCTGGGCTCCATTTAAATTGATTCATTGTGTCTTCTGGGTGTTATACACTTGCTGTTCTGTGTTATTGCTGATATATGTAGAGGCCCTATACTTTGTAAACGATATAAAAGTTCTGTGTAGTGCAGGGCCATAAAACTAGACAGTCTAGTATTTATCAAAAACTAGTAGTGGTCGTCATATTCGTGAGGGCGGTGTAGAATGGCTAAGAATATTTCCACCCTGGATAATTACCTGGTTAAAATGGTGAGCAAGATAAACACTGATAGAAGGAAGTCCTTAGGGAAGGAGTCCACCCCAGAAATGTTTTCTCCTGTAAACAATGGTAGCGGTTCTGTTATGATGGACCCCCTTAATATTGAAGCTCTCCCTTTGGAAAACCCAGCCGCTTTACCCTTCGTTTTAGAGCCACCAAATCAAGTCCCATTGGAGCCCCCGAGTGAGCCTGCATTGTCTCACTCTCCCCCTAAGAGAGCTGTTAGAAAATGCAGAAAAATGCTATCCAAGCGGGGTAACACTCATTTCAAACCAACAATAGAACCAATGATAGAATATGGTCATAGAAGTAATGTAGCTGAAAATGGGATTACAATTAACAAGGACGATGTGAATGGTGTTCTCTTGGGCCACATCGCTAAGCTATTTGAGGAAAAACTAGTCCATATGACTAAACCTCTTATGGAAAAGATTGAATTACTATCTACGGAGGTATCTAGGCTGGGTGGTCTTTTAGACAAAATGTATATGGGACAAACTATGAAACGGTCTGAGCTATCCGTCCAATCCGGCAACCCTGAACAATTGGTTGAAGCACAGAGGCCACGTTTACCTGAATCTAGGGAGCCACCAAGTATGGTGGATAGTACCCCTCATATGAAAGCAGCTGCATCTAATATTGTGAGGAACACTACTCCTGTGAACAGACCAAATTTTATTAACCTTCCACCTGATTGTGAACCCTATGTCATAGTCCTTTCGAACATTCCTCCCTTAGACCCAACAGCAGTGAACTTCCGTGAGGAATCACATGATTCTCTCAAACGGAAATCAGTTGCCTGGTTAAACAAAAATTGTGGTTTCCCCCCACACCTATCCGATCAAATACTGTCTACTAGGCGGATACCATGGATCGGAAACGCAAGGAAAAAATGTAAGGGAGACTGTGTAATTGTTAATTTTAGGCACCCTCAACATGTTGCGACTGTCCTTCTTAGAGCAGCCTCCTTGGATATAAAGGAATCTGACGTGGGTGTGCATCCTCTGGGTTATTTTTATCGACACTTAGCCAGTACATCAGAACCTTCTAAAAAACACAGACCCTTGACTATTAGAAGAAACACTAGCTCTTATACCCCAACTGGAAATAGCTTTTCGGTACTGAGCACTTTGGACGAAAACGATTGACTCCCACGAGCAGGGGATCCCATCACAGAAACGTTAGTATATACCCAGACGTGGGAACAAAAACAGAGTATAGAAGATCTTGAACCGGAACTCATAGTACCCTCGAGTCCCAGAAATACAAGGACAGTTAAATTGGTAAGCAACGTTAAATCCCCTTATTCTATTTTAAGTAAGACAACTAGTTCGGGTGTACCGGATAAGTGCCTCTCAGTGACCATGGAGGGTAAAGACACTAGTAAAGACACTAGTAAAAACTACAACCAAGATAAAGAGCCAAACCCCTTAGTTGAGCTGGAGGATGTTACAGAAAAAGACAACCTACTTATAGTATTAGATCCTCCCTGTGTAAAAGGAAAATCAAGTATTAGACTCATATCATGGAATATAGCTGGCTTAGCAAGGAACCTTGAGGATGTGGTATGGTGTTCCTATATTGAGAACTACGACATCATACTCCTACAAGAAACCTGGATGGTAGAAACCCCCCATAGGCTGGGGTATAAAACCTATTGTTCCCATGCTATTCCATCAACTAGAGGGAGAGCCTCAGGGGGACTGGTCATCTGGGTTAAAGTGACCCTAGAAATAGATGTCACCCCGCTACCCATCCCCTCCCCGGACCTACTAGGCCTGAAAATCAAAACAAGAGGGAAAGAAACTATACATCTAATAAATATATATAACAGACCGTTCCCTTCTAACAAGGAATCAGAGGTAGTAGAACTCTTGGACTCCGTTCTAGACTCATTAGGAGATAATGCAAAGGTGTTAGTTGGTGGAGATTTTAATTGTAAATATGAGCCTATCCCGGGGTTGGAAAAATTATTCGACGATCAAGATGCTGCTAATGACATCCTGCCCTTAAAATCTGTAAGTGCAGCTAAAGGCACAAAAGCCGCCTTACAGATTTTACAGTTGACTGTGGCGCATGACCTAAGGGCCTGTAATGGTCGATTTCGTTCAGACAGACCAGCAGCCCCAACCTATTTTAAGGGAAATTCCAGATCCCATATAGATTTTGTAATGGCTACCCGGAATATATGGGACCAAATAACCGACTTTAAGATAGACCATAGGACGGAGAGTGATCATTTTCCCCTCCTACTATGGCTGGATTCTCAATCATTCATTATTAAATCCAAAGAAGAGACCCTATTAAATACCACGGTCGCGGAACTAGAGGTAACTAATAACAGGCGTGCCCTAAGATGGCCCTATATCTTGGGAACCGAAATAACGCTGATAAATATATACAATGTATTTACTGAAACGGTAGGAGGACTTCAGACAGCATTAGTGGGAACACAAGGTGTGCTTGACATACATCTTAAGCTGGTAGACGCATTAACCCCACTATTGAGCAAAATCTATAAAAAAGATGGTAATAGGAAACGGAATGATCTTGAGTCAGCGAACCCATGGTATAATAAAGACTGTCGTATAGCAAAATCAAGACTAATCCAGGCAGTAAAATCCGGGAACAGCTTGGATATAAAAAACAATAGACTAGCCCACAAAAAAACGTTGGCCCAAGCTAAAAAAACATGGGATGAAAATTTCTGGGAGGATCTCTTGAATGCAGCTAAGCTACGGGACCAGAGTATGTTCTGGAATCTAATCGCTAATGGAAATAAGCAGGGCAGATCAACAAAGGATATTTTCCTAGATGAAAATACTTGGTGCGACCACTTCACTAAGCTCTATGCTAACAAACAGGAGAATTTGCCAATCGAGGACCATGAGACAAATTCAGAGATAAGTGTTGCTCCACTAACCTTTAGTTTAGAAGAAACTAATAAGGTTTTATTAGCTGTGAAATTGGGCAAAGCCCCAGGCCCTGATAAAATCCCCGGAGATCTTCTAAAATATGATGTGGATGTGTGGGGGCCTTACATAAATTACTTGAGTAATTCCATTGTGGCAGGCACACCAATCCCCGATTCCTGGAAAGGGGCAGAAATTATGACAATTTTTAAAAAAGGTGATCGCTACGATCCAAGTAATTACCGCCCAATAAGTTTAATAGACTCATTTCAAAAGATATATGCCAGACATATTTTAAACAGGCTTTTAGATTGGATTGAAGAGACTAAAATATTAACCAAATATCAGGCTGGCTTTAGAATAAAAGTAAGTACGGTTGACCAGGTGTTTAGGTTCATGTGCATCTGTTGGAAGTATATAACCATAAGGAAGGGTAGCCTCTATGTGGCATTCATGGATCTAAGGGCCGCCTTTGACCTTGTTCCTCGCAATTTGTTGTGGTCTACATTAAGAAACATGGCGGTCCCTGGGGAACTACTTAAAGAACTTATCAAGCTTCACACAGGGAACTATGCAAAAATTAGGTGGGGAAAAGAAGGTGAGACCTCAAGGGCCATACCTGTAGACCGTGGTGTGCGCCAAGGCTGCGTGTTAGCTCCTACACTCTTCTCACTATATGTTAATGATATTCCAATCTATTTAAGGGATTGTGTACATGACTCACCGAAGCTAGGTGGCGAGCCGGTTACGGCATTACTATTTGCCGATGACACCATCCTCATTTCTCAAACTCCGAGAGGTTTACAGAATTTGGTGGATTCTTTCCAGAAGTATTGCGTGGGGAAGGGGCTAGAAATAAATCCTACCAAAACAAAGTATATGTCAATAAACTCCAAGAAATCCCTCAGGAATAATCTGTCCTTGGATAACCAAAAACTGGAACAGGTAGGGAGTTTCAATTATCTGGGGATGACGCTGGATAGTAACCTGTCCTGGAAAGGGCAGATGGATAAAAGCATTCTAGCCCTTAAACAAAACTCAATGCCTATTTTAAAAATACACGGAGCCAGTTACTCTAAAGCAATCTCACCAGCACTGGAAGTATATAAAGCAAAGGCCCAATCGACCGCCCTTTATGGTGCTGAACTCTGGGGCTTCCATTGCAATAACAACTTTGGAAAAACGGAAAACCATTTTGTACGTAGGCTACTTAAAATACCGACAAGAACCCCCCTAGTCCCTGTTTTCCTTGATATTAATCTTAAAAGAGCAGACTATCAAGCATTATTAAGACCATTGCTGTATTGGGTCAGGCTATGGGTAACCCCGGAGTTGAGTGATTACAAGAACGGATTGACTGAACTAACTCAGATAGATGGACATATGAATACCCCTTGGTTAAAATATGTATCTAAGTGGTACGAGAGATTAGTTTTATCACACCTATGGGAAGCTCCACAGAATATGACAACATGTACCAGGAAAAATGTAAAGGACACTTTTTGGTCTTATGTCAACGGAGAGCTACTGCATAGTTCATCGATTGGTACTCTGACTTTGAATTTTTTCAACATAAAAGATACACCTAAATTCGAACAATTTTTGGATGAGGTCGGCCCTCCTCTGGCAAAAACACTTTATTTACAGTTTAGGTACGGGGTCTTACAGATTAATGCTTACACATGCAATTGGGGAGGGGTAAAAGGTTGTGAACTCTGCACTCTCTGTACCTTAGGGGCTAAAGAAGACGTTGTTCATTTACTCTTCTTTTGCCCAGTATACAAGAAACCAAGGGATCGGTGGATCAAACCCGTTTGTAAATATGTGGGGGTCAGATCCTATAAAGAAGCAGTGCGCATATTTCAGTCCAATACTTCACAATTAGTGGTGTTTGGCACAAGCAGATTCCTATATAATGTGTACCTTATCAGGAATCGACTTGGTCACAAATTGTAACGCTTTGTCAGGTGGCCCGCTCATCCCCCTCCTTGCAAAGGTATATGATGCACTGTTTTATCGACAAGTTAATTAATTTTTTTTTTCTTTTAGTTCTGGCTTTTAATTATTTTATAAATTGTTATTTATATTTTTATACGCCTAATGATACTGCTTAACCATGGGGACATCCATATACTTCTTGCCAACTGTATGTATTGTATCTTATATTTTATTGTATAATGTATTTATGTATGTCGTATTTATTTCCTGTCTTGACTTTTATGGCAATATTTGCCGAAATAAAGTAACGAACGAACGAACGAATCTAGGAGTCAGTGAAAGGTTTGCAGATGAATATTACATAAGGAGAAATGCAAGTTTGAATGTAATGTGATAGTACAATAGTGGTGTCTCAGGACGGAACATGTGGATGGTGATATAGCCCATTATTTATCATTGTCTTGACATTGTCCAGCCACTATGATGCACTAACAAAACTAGCAGCTGTAGAAACATGAGCCCAGTAGTCAGAGTCAGGACACCAGGGTGGTACCGTGAGCGCTGAGAATCACAGATGGTGAACGGGAGCTTCAGTGGAGAAAAGCGGGGGATAACTTTGGGGTCAGCCTAAGTAGCTGGAGAGCACTTGCAAACCCAGTTCCTGCACTGCTGAGTCCCGGCATTGCATCGCCATCCAGTGGAGCAGAAGAAAGAGGCTGTGCTAGAGGAATCACGGATGCAGGGAAGCTGACTGAACCGTGAGGAGACTTCGCTTCAGGACCAGAAGAGGAGTTCCAACCCCAATGTGGAGGAGGAACACATCAATAATGTAAAGGAAACAAGGAGACACTCACTGGAGGCAGAGACCAATCAGGAGTATCCAGAGACATCTGAGAGCAGTCCCAGCCAGACTCTGGAGAAGAGTGTTGTGGTTCTGACTGCCGCCGCTCTGAGTCAGAGCTGTGGTCCCATGCAAGTGTCCGGGGCAAAATATCTTTATTTTCTTAGGCACTAACAAGGAAGTACTTAATGGGGCTCTGATGGCCAAAGTTCAGAAGCTGAGGGAAATGGGCAAAGAGGCTTATCTTCACAGCTGCACATAAAAGGGAAAAAGAACTTGCACCACGAGGTTTTCAAGACTTTGGTTTGCTCCTGCTATTTTTATCTTGGATCCTGTACCACAGGGGTGATCATGGCAGGCTAAACACTAATGTATTAAGATCTTGATACTTAGCTCATATTGTTTTTATTTTTTCTGAGGACCGCCTTGGGTCAGGAAAAGGAGTGCCATGGAGCCACAACAAAGCACCCAGAGATTGCCTGCAATCACCCAATAGAAAGGGACAAGCAAACAATGTCTTTTTAAACAAAGTGGTATCTCTTTGTTTTTGGTTATCCTGGCATACACCACCCCAGACTTATAGGATGAAAGTGCGCCACACCACCCGACACCACTGTACTACAGGTCCCAACCTGCTCCTGGGGCAGCCCACCCACTGCTGTCATCATGCCTGGTGGCACGTGGTACATAAACTGAATGATGCTCCTGCAGCGCAGGGATGTGAGCACACCAAACTGCCAGACACCACTGCAGTGTAAGTCCCAACGTGCTCCTGGGGAAGCCCACCTACTGCTATCATCGCGCCTGGAGGCGTGTAGTTCATAAAGTGAACGACGCTCCCACAGCTGGGGCCCGTGTGAAGACCAGGCCAAGAGCAGGCCAGACTGCACCTGTCCATGACCAAACAAGGCTAGGCTGGGCCCACTCCCTTTAAAGAATGGTATTCTGTGATTGTAAAGTATAGCATCCCTCCTCTCTTGGACAACAGGTGAGAGTTTCTTGGACATAATTCAGAATACCTCAGAAGTTAGCAAGGGTAACATGACCGGTGCCGCTGCTGTCCCTGGTTCAACAGTGACTATTGATAATATGTTTGAGAGGGCAGTAGGGATAATATCAAATGAGATCACACTTGCGGAGTGTAGACTCTCCTTGGAAGGCTGCCCACTTGCAAGCGACATTAAAGTCCCTAGTAAAGTTACTGTTAGCTCTCCAGGACCATTTGAACTAAGAGTGTGACCAGAGCATATGCATACCTTGTCCAAAGACCTTGTAATATCAGCCGTCAATCCGGATGTTGACCCCGAGCTGTCCAGTCCACCTGCTATTCAGCTTGCCACTCTGTCTTGCCAAGGCCCTGCTGCCAAGAAAAGTGGCTTACGGGGAAGGCCTGAGTGCCAAGTCTAAGCAAAAACAAGTAACTCGACAGCACAGCCATCAAAGCCGGCTTTTGTTGTGGGTCCAATCCCCTTTACAGCCTCAGCCTACCTATTCGCACGATCACTCACCTCAGGAACAAACAGGCTGTGCGGATCTGGGTGCCGAATTTAGTTTTATTTTGGAGGAGAAGTTGCAACCTTTACTGTTCACACTGGATTGTATTGAGAATCTGCTGACAATGCTGCTTAACGTACAAAGGGTTAGCATTGCCATACGTCTCAGTTTCAACCTACCTCTGTCCACTTAGTGGCTAGTGATACCCAAGAATTAACGAAGAGTTAAACCTTACGTCAGCCAAGCCCATAAGATCAGGGGGTGCCCCTCAGCAGAAGGGTATGAATACTGTTGCTGCAGTCGCGATACCAGCTGGCAGTCGGACCTTAGACCAAAATGCAGCCAGCAGAGGACTCCAAGGGCAAGTTACTATCCCAAATG
Organism: Pleurodeles waltl; assembly: GCF_031143425.1. Classification (NCBI taxonomy): domain Eukaryota; kingdom Metazoa; phylum Chordata; class Amphibia; order Caudata; family Salamandridae; genus Pleurodeles; species Pleurodeles waltl. The sequence continues at coordinate 537,459,989 of NC_090451.1, forward strand.
AGGACGTAATTAGTTTACCACCATCAGCTTGTCCTTCCGTCTTAATTTTAGCAGTCATCCCTCCGCTTAAGTCACAGCAACATGAAACATGGGACCAACTACTTAATAAATTGGTTGACTGGCTGAATAAGTATAAACACTTTAATGTATGGGTGTTAACAAGGTTATTATGGTGAGGAGGGTGGGATGTGTGGGCCATTCACACAAAAACATTACGGGAGATTGCATTGTGACATGCTTCAGGAATCCTTTATGTGTTTGAAAAATATTGGGCACGAAGCAACACAGCTGTCAATCTACAACCGCAAAAAGAACAGATGATGGACGGAATGCTGAACAGTTCAAACATTCACCCCCAGTCACAAAGATCTGGGTTTAATCCATTGTTTTTTTGCTCACCACGCCACCCCAGTTTGGACCCAGCCGTATGCAAATCAGTTTTGACCCTGTTCCTCATGGGAACAGACCAGCCCGAACTGCCAAGCCAAGCCCTCCCTGGACCAGAAACAAGCATTCTAGGACTGGTTTCAGGGTATCACCCTTCATCAGCTAGGCTCGCTTGAATCCAGTGGCGCAGTGAGTACGGGACCCACATCTGGGCATACCTTTCCCACTTGGGGAGACAAATACAAAAAGAACATATGATGGATGGAATGCTGAACAATGCAAACTTTCACCCCCGTCACAAAGATCTAAGTTTAATCGATCGTCTTTTTGCTTACCACGCCACCCCAGTCTGGACCCAGCCATATGCAAATCAGTCTTGACCCTGTTCCTCATTGGAACAGTCCAGCCCGGACTGCCAAGCCAAGTCCTCCCTGGACCGGCAACAAACCTCCTAAGACCGGTTACAGGGTATCACCTTTCATCAGCTAGGCTAGCTGGAATCCAGTGGACCAGTCTGGCAGTTTGGGCCGGACTGTTTCCATGGGGAACAGGATCAAGACTGATTTGCATATGGCTGGGTTCAAACTGGAATGGCATGGTGAGCAAAAAAACTGATGGATTAAACACAGATCTGTGACTGGGGGTGAATGTTTGATTTGTTCTGCCTTCCATTCATCAACTGTTCTTTTTGCATTTGTCTACAACCAGCATTACTGCACTCCACACCCACAACACACACCATGGCACCCCATAAGCACCCCTGCTTCACAGATAGGGAGCTAAGGACCATGGTGGACGTAATACTCAAGGTCGAACCACAACTATTTGGGGCACAGATGCAGCAGGCAACCATCACCAGGAAGATGGAATTATGGCAGACGATTGTTAACAAGGTCAACGCAGTGGGAAACCATCCACACACAAGGGACAAAATCCGCAAGAGACGGAGTGACATGCGCAGGAAAGTGAGGTCAGTAGCATCCAGGCACAACATCGCGGTACAGAAGACTGGTGGAGGACCCCCACCTACCCCCCGACTACACCGACTGGGAGGAGAAGGTACTAGCTAACCTGCACCCGAAGGGCCTCATTGGACTCACTGGAGGACTGGACTCGGGTAAGTCAACTACAATTTCATCATATCCACTACACCTGTAATGCATGTACCACCCCACCTCTCCCACTACCACCAGGACTACATCCCCACCCAGGCCACAACACCCACATCCAGGTACCCTGCATGCCGACAGTCCCACTAACAGGTCCCCATTCTGCCCCCTGTGCACAGTCACCTACCCCTTAAAGGATTCACATTGACACTACAGGACCCACAATGCACCTGCACTCCCCCACGCAATATGGAAGGAGAATTCCACAAAAGGACCCTGCATGGCACAACAGGGGAATAAAAGCACAGAATAAGAAAGAGCTGTGCGTCCATTTCCGAATTAATACATGAAACATACATGTCCATTCCGCCCCACAGGCACCACCACCCATGCCACCCAGACGGAAAGGCCAAGGAGTGCCAGCGCCACACAGAGACAGAGTCCCCACTCATGAGAGTGGAGAAGAATGTATGGAAAGTGAAGAATACCCTGGCCCTTCGCACAGTCCTGGACTGTCACCCTCAGCAGCCCCACCCAGGATACCATTGACAGCCCTACCACCCAGCCACCACCATCAGCTCTGGCCAAACGACCCCACACCAGTGTCTCCCGGTCACAGACTGGCGGCCCACGTGTACAGAGGCCAGAGTCTCCACCCACCAACAGGCAGGATGATGATGGCCCCAGTGCAAGTGGGACTGCTAGACCTGTGCAGGGGACACAGGCACAGGGGCAAGGGCCAGTGGGAGGGCATCAGTGGCCCAGGGGGGTGGCCAAAGGATGGATGCAGCAGCACAGGAGGTGACTTCGGAGGTCCTGGGAGCATACCACTATACCCAGGCCAGGATGGGCCAGATCCTGGCCACCCTGGAGCAGAATCAAAGCCTGCAGATAGCACACCACCAAGAGGCCATGCAGCAATGGAAACAACTCAATGCCACCATTGCCACCATTGCAGGGGTTCTGCAGCACCACTACCCTAGCCAGCCTGAGACCTCCACCCACCTGCAAGCCCCTACCACTAGCCAGGACACTGCCCTGCCATCTACTTTTGCAGCAGCTACTGGACTGGTGGCACTGCCAGAGGACACACAGGAGACCAGCACCCCTAGCCCTGCAGCCCAGCTTCAGTCACGAAAACGTGCCCTCAGACCCACACATGGCACTGGAACACCTGCCAAGACAAAGGCCCCGCTAAGAGGTACCTCTGCCCTGAACTGTCTCCCATATGTGCCACTGTGCTACCTTGTTGACCTGCCACTACCAACACACCATCTACCAAGGGGCAAATGGACCAATACCCACTGGCAACAACAGCTGAGTCAATGTACCAGAGTATAGATATGAACCATGAGCCCACTCCATATCACTGTACAGCGATATTCCAAATTTTTGACAATTAATAAAAACACATGCACCAAATCATATGTCCCCTGTCATTATGAGTTAATATTGTGTGTGTGTGTGTGTATGCATTAGCCAGTCAATTTCATATTCATACCATTATTGCAGGAGGGGGTACCACGCACTGTAGTGTTTGAAGTAAGTCACAATGTACACAATACTGGGTTCTCTGGCACATGCCACTTCAGTACTCAGTTAACCATGTCAATGACTACAGGCACCACATCACCAATCACATGAGTCAGACTGACACTATGCAGTGAAGACAACAGCATCATTGAAGAGTACATCATAGTCACTCGAAGTATAGGGGGATCAGCTGGTTCCTGGAGATGATATCTTCCCCCTCTTCTTCCTCATCATTACTCTCATCCCGTCTCTGAGGTTGCTGGTCTGGTTGGACAGTGCCCTCCTCCTCTAGAAGGGGGATAGCTATCCTCACAGCCAAGTTGTGCAGCATGCAGCAGGCCACCACTATCCTATACACTTTCAGGGATCCCCCAGAGAGATGGAGGCAAAATAATCTAGCCTTCAGGAGACCTATAGTGCGTTCAATCACCCTCCTAGTACGTCCATGGGCCTCATTATAATTCCTCTCTGTATCTGTCCTGGGATTCCTCACAGGTGTCAGGAGTCATTGCAAGTTGGGGTAGCCAGAATCACCTGCAAAAGTGGACGTAAATAGGACCATAATGAATTGACTGCACATACATATTGGCTGGCTGTCACCTATGTACAGAACCATTGTCATATACACTCACCTATGAACCATCCTCTGCCCCCTTGTAGTTGTCCCATCAAGTGTGGTACACTGCTATTTCTCAGGGCAAAAGGACTCATAGACTGATCCTGGGAACCCCTGTTCATTCCCTCTTGGGGGTATGAGAGCAACGTTGGTTCCATCAATGGCACCTATCACATATCACATGGGGGATGTTAGCAAAGGCTTAAAATCCATACTTGATGGCAGGAAGTTCAGCCCTTTGAACTGGATATATGTCTGCATGTGTTGGACAAATGCATCCAGGAATTTGAACAGGATGAGTCTAAACATTGGCTGTGAGAACCCATGCCCACTGTCACCTGAAATGAGCCCGTAGCCAAAAAATGGAGTACAGATAGCACTTGCACTTCAGTAGGGATGGCATGCTGATTCTGATTATCCGGTCTCAGTACAGGATCCAGTAAAGCACATAGGTCATGGATTGTTACACTATTGAGTCTGTAGGTGACAATGATGTTACATTCATCCATGGTTTCCAAATCAACAAGAGGTCTGTACACAGATGGGGCCCTCCCTCGCCACATGGGTCTGTACCTATGGGGAAGAAAAGAACACATATGAGGGGCACGCATACACCTGCAACACATGATGTTACTATATCAATGGATGTGCGACATGTAGGTTACACACACAGACGCTATGTATTAAATACAACGTCAGGCATGTGTGTGTAGAGTCAACTCTGTTGTAATGGCATCACAGTGTGGACACATTTCCTAAGATGGGTGCATGTGAGGATCAGACACTCATGTCAGCAAGCGACTAAGGTCGGAGACTTGGAGGGCCTGAATGGTGCACCTGCCCAGGATATGTTTATGTGGTGGTAGCAAGATGGCAGCCTCCTGGCATCCAGGCCCGAGGGAGTGGATGTGACAGCATTCCGCTGGCGGTAGTCATCATGGCGGAAGGCGGTGTTCACAGCCGTGCACCCAATCATTGGATTACATGGTTGTCAATGGGGAACCTAGGTCTATCATGATTGCCGCCGCCGGTGACGTGCACACCGCTGTGGAACGTACGCCATGTCGCCAGACCCTTGACACTTGACTCCTGATTCCCGTACAGGACAGTACTCCACTGCGTGTGCTGCTGTGTCCTGACTCTGGTTCCTGAGATGGCGAGAGTCACAGGGGAACGGGCCCCGGCCTTCACCACGGAGGAGCTTGAGAAGCCTGTGGACGGGGTCCTACCCCTGTATGCCAAGTTGTATGGGTGACCAGAGGATCAGGTGAGTTGGCAGGTATCTTCCTTGGATGTGTGTGATGGTGGCGGATGCCTGTATGCATGTGTGTTCGATTTGTAACTGCACAGCCGTAGACTGTGTCGCATGTACTGTTTGTGAGTTGGTAACATGACTTTTTAAAATGTCTGTTCCATAGGGGACGACATGTCATCTGTATTAGGTGCACACATACTGACGTTTGTGTTTGTGCTCTGTGTGTCCCATGTAGGTCATCGCCCATTAGAAGAGAGGACTGTGGCAAGCCATCGCCAAGGACGTGCGGACCCTGGGGGTCTACAACCGGCAGAGCACCCACTGCAGGAAGCGGTGGCCTGACCTGAGGCGCTGGGCCAGGAAGACCGGTGAGGTCCAGCTGGGGAAGGCCTCCCAACGAGGAAGGGGTGCCCGTCGGACCCTGACCTCCCTAATGGCCCGCATTCTGGCAGTGGCCTATCCCGATTTGGATGGGCGCTTGAAAGCAGCACAGCAGCCACAAGGGGGCGACTACTACTTTGATAGATGTGTTTGGGTGCTGTGGTATATATGCAGTCTAGTGCCAGGCACTCAGACAGGTGTGTTGCAGCAGTCCGGCCCCTTCATAGACCCGGGGATGGTGTGCGGGCATGTGCGGCTAATCCCAATAGGCCCATGGGGGTTCACCTTTCTGTAATCTTGGATGCTTTGTGGGCTCCCTGACTAGTGGGTGCATTGGCTGGGCATAGTCTCCCATGTGTGTACTCCACACAGTTTATCAGATCCGTGATTCCTGTGGGTAATGTGGTGTATTCTGGAGTAGTGGCCACTATTCACAGGCACAGTCATGACTATTGTTGTAGGTACTGCGTGTAGGTGTGTGACCTGGATGGGAGTGTGGGTGAGCCTGGGATGTACATTCATTCAGATTTCTCCCATGTTTTGTCTCTCCACTCCTGTGCTCTTGTGTCCTTTTTGTACATCAGCATCATCTGGCAAGGGAGCAGTGGCACTGGCGAGTGGGGATGCAGCAGCCCATGGTTCCAAGGAGGCAGAGTCTGCGGACACCAAGGGGACCAGTGGGTTAGAGGGCAAGGGGAGTACCACGGGGGAGGCAACTACCACTGGCGGGAGTGACTCTGATACCTCCTCCGATGGGAGCTCGCTGGTGGTGGCGAACTACTGGGCACACCCATTCTACGTTATCATCCGCCAGTCCCCATGCCATCACCGCCCTCCCAGTTGCTCCCCACCCAGTTGCCCTTGCCCACTCACCCAGGAGGGTGGGCATCTCCTTCGCCCCAGGCACCTCATACCCTGCCCCAGTCAGCCCTGCTGCCCTCACAGAGGAGGCTATTGACCTCATGAGGACCATCTCTTTAGGGCAGACAACCATTGTGAATGCCATCCAGGGGCTAGCATCCTAGATGCAGCAATGCAATGCATACCTGGAAGGCATTTACAGTGCCATATCTGGCCTACATAGATCTTTTCAGGCTCTGGCCTCCTCTTTGATGGCAGCCAGTGTCCCTGGTCTGTCCGCCCCCCCCACCACCTATACCCCTTCCAGCACCCCACTCCTTTGACCCATCCTAAGCACATGTACAGACATCAACACACAAAAAGCACACAGACAAACACAACCAACACACTTCCCACTACAAGTATACACACACCCAACATACAAAGGCATACACAACAACATCCACTTCCCTCACTGTTTCCACCTCTCTCGCCTCCCTGTCTGTCACCTCACTATGCACACCCACAAGCACTGCACCCTCAGTCACTGCTGCTGCCCCCATTCTTGCAATCACCACAACATCTGACATCCAGTCATCCACCCCGGACACCACACCTGCACTCACCACAACTACATTGACAGACACTTGCAGCACACTCACCAGACCTCAGACACCCAGACAATATCCATGTACACTGGCAGCCTGTCTTGTCCCACCGTACCCACCCCCCTCCTCCTAAAAACACTCAAATATTTGCAGACACCCACGCAACACACATCCATCACACATCAGCATACTTTACAGGCACCTGCATCCACGTCTAGCACACCTACACCTGATACAAGCACTCCCTCAACCTCCACTCCTATACCTTCCTCCAAATCCCCCCCAACTGCCCCTAAGAAGCTTTTCAGCTCCGTGTTGACCTGTTTGAACCCACTGGCCCACCATGTCTCGTCCCTAAACGTGCCCATCTCCTTGCCCAATCCACTCCTTTCATGTCCAAGTCCACCCCAGTCTGCCCTCCCATTTGCGTGCCCCTTCCCCAGGTAGGAAGAAGCCCCATGTTGGCCCAGGTCCCTCTGCCATCCCCGGTCCAAGCCCACTCCCAGGGCAAGCCTAAACCCCCTCCACCTCCCAAACCTAAGGCCAAACCCCCTCTTCCAGACTTAAGTCCCTACCCTCGCCACCCCCTGCCCCCGTTCCCTGAGGTGCCTGCCCACCCCATTGATGTCCCTTTACAGTGGAGTACCCTGTGCACATGTGGGAGTCAAGTCTGGCCTATTTAGGCCCTTCAGGGGATTTATCCCGGACTGGCTAATGGCCTTATTTGGACAATACATTTTTCTCTTTTTATTAAACTTTGGGTGCCCAGTGGTGCTGTGGCACAATATTGTGACGTGGTTCATCGTTTCATTGTAGGGGTGTGGTGTGCACGTGTGTACTTTGGTGCAGGTCTTTGTTGCCTTGTGTCGGGTAAGTACATCTTATTCTGGTGTGTATGGTGTTGGATGGTGTGAGGGGTTGCGAGTGCGTTGCATGTATAACTGTGCCCTTTCTTCTCATGTGTATTAGGTTGCAGTACTTACCGTTGTCGTCTTCGTCGGCAGTCACGGTCGTGGAGGTATATGGCAAGGAGCAGCACTGGCATTATTTCCAACTCTCTCTCCATGTCTGCATCGGCGTGTTGTGTGTACCTCCTGTGAGTGTTTCCTTTTATTTTGTTTGTTTCCCCCCCGGAACTGGCAGTGGTCTTGTGCGTCATTATTTGGTGGGTAGTTACCGCCACCGCCGGCGGGGCAGTGTTTGCCACCGTGTTCATAATGACCACCTGAATGACTACCAGGGGTACCCTAAGGGGAGGCACTAATCCATCAGTATTTACAGCTTAACAACAGGGTGTCCCAACCAGGCTTCAACAACATTTGTTTAACTGCTGCCCCCATTGCTTCATGGAAGTCCTCATTGCGGGTATTAAGTTGTAACATTGCAGGGCTGTAATCGAATGGGTTACTTATATAAAGGGCTATGATGCGGTATTGTTTCAAGAGAGTTGGATTACTTTACCATCACTGGTAGGTGGTGCTATAGCATGCCGGCTGCACCCTCTCATCATGGCGGAGCATCAGGGGGTCTGGGAGTTTGGGTAAGCATTACTACAGGGGGACATGTTAAGTTTTTTGAGACTCAACAATAGCTTCCAAGTCATATTGGTAAAAACCCATATGAGTCTTTTATTATGTCAGCTCCTATAACAGTGATTTCTCAAATATCCCGAACACTAAGGGCCAGATGTACCAAACTTTTTTCTTGTCCACAAACAGCCTGATTCACAGAAGCGGGCCGTTTGCAACAACAAAAAAAGCATTTCCCAATGTTCAAACCCAATTTTGTGATTCTGTAATCTATTTACCAAATCGCAAAGAGGATTTGAGAGTCGCAGTTAGGAAGGGGTATTCCAAGGGCGTAGATGCGGTCACAAAACAATCAGAGTTAAAACTAATTTCAAATTGATGTTGACTTATTCGCAAACGGGAAGGAGTCCCCAAGATACCCCTTCCCCTTTGTGAATGACAGCAAAACAAAATTTTCAGAGTAGGTAGTGGTCCCACGGAAAAAAAGCTGCTTTATTTCAAAAGCAATCACAGACATGGTGGTCTGCTATCCCCAGCAGGCCCCCATTCCTGTGAGTGCAAGCATTCCCAATGAGGTCACAAATTGCGACCTACCTCATGAATACTGATGAGGTAGGTCATTTGTGACCCCATTGGGAGTCACTTAACACTGTTGTACATTTTGTTTTGTGACTCGTAATGTGCGATTCTCAAACGGATCACAAATTGTGAGTCGCAAAACAAAAGGTCAAACATTTGGCCCTTAGTTCCCTGCATTGTTTGATTATGTCACTATGCTGCTGCATAAGAGCACCTCCATATGGCGACAAGGCTATCTGTATCTGGGAGGAGACTTTAATGTGAAGTAACCAGTTAACCGTGATACACTACTCACGGATGCGCCCCTCCATGTACTTGATGACCCAAAAGGTCAAGAATTGGTGTCCCATTTAGTGTTCTGCAATTAGTGAATGTAATGGAAGCGGCTGGGACTAATGAATCGGTCCTGCCTACTTTTAGGGGCAAATGCCACTCCTCTGCAATAGACTACATTTTTATTTCCTGTAACGAAAAGGGTATACATCTTCATGGAAAAGTAATAGCATTCACTTAAATTGACCATAAACCCTTGGAGGCAGTCTTTGTATCCACTCCTAAGGAAAGATTTAGAGTTGAGATAGGTGCATACAACCTTCAGACTAACACAGATAATCTCCGACTGGATTGGAAAATGCGCAATCCAGTCCGATTGTTTAATTCTGTGATCAAAGAGAACATAGGCTTGGTGGAAGCAGATGCTGACCATCCAATTGTTGAGGTATTTATTGATTTATGCACTATTATTAGGAATGCCCTCTTAAAGCCCTTACGCCCTGGGAATAGCACACCTAAATGGTTTAACCACAGTTGCTCAGTGGCCAGTCATGCGCTTCCCCGGGCTCTGTCCAACAAACCAAGGGATGCTGTAGCAGTGGGCATAGCAAGGAAACAATATAAAGAGATCACCGTTAAGTGCTGAAGGGAGGTACTGACATTGGAATCGGACAAGTTACCCGAAAGATAGTAGATCTTTTTGGGCCACCGTCTCAGATTTGAGGTGTAAAAAAAACCTGTATTCCCAGTTACTTATCATATTGGTAGCAAAACCTGGGAGACTCATTTTGCCACAGTGTTTTGTGCTCCTCCATCAGATATTGATTCTATAACAGACCCTGAGATGCTCTGAGACTAGTTTAAGTGAGGTAGTAGGGGGGATCAATCAGAGCGCCAGTGGCAAGGCACCTGACCCTGATGGGGTCCCGATTGATGTAATAATATTATATATGCCCTCATTATGACATTGGCGGTAAGTCCCACTTACGGCCATGCTGACAGCTGCCAGCATACCGTGACCGCAGTGGAATACTGCTACGTGTATTATGACCCACATAGAAATCCGCCACTATACAGACACACACACAGGTCCGCCACACCAAAGGTCAGTGATAAACTGACGGTAGCAAAACCCACACCGTTACGCCAACAGAAATAGGCCCACATCATTATCAATCAATCAATCAATCAGTCTATTTGTAGAGCGCACTACCACCCGCAAGGATCTCAAGGCGCTGAAGGGGGGAAGGGCGCTGCTACTGCTCGAATAGCCAGGTTTTGAGCCGTTTCCTGAAAGTCAGCAGGTCTTCCCACGAATCGCTCAAAATTCACACAACCTTACAAAACAATACCACATTGGTCAGTTTGAACAACACACACCTGGCACACATACATACACCACACCCACACACCCACACCACTATAAAACACACACCGACATTACCCACAACCCTTTATCACAACTAACAATTTACAATAGAGAGAGAGAGAGAGACACACCAGGAGCACCCACAGAACCAGAGCCACAGAACACCATCACCCATACACCATCCACGCACCTCACAGCACACACCCCAACACATCACCCCACACACACTCACACACACCCCACACACTACACCTATGGCACCACAAAGACACCCCAGATTCTCTGAGGAGGAGCTGAGGGTCATGGTGGAGGAAATCATCCAGGTAGAGCCACAGCTATTCGGATCACAGGTGCAGCAGGCATCCATTGCAAGGAAGATGGAGCTATGTCGGAGAGTCGTGGACAGGGTCAACGCTGTAGGACAGCACCCAAGAACCAGGGATGACACGAGGAAGAGGTGGAACAACCTACGGGGAAGGTACTTTCCGTGGTTGCAAGACACCAGATAGCAGTACAGTGGACTGGGGGTGGACCCCTACCTCCTCCCCCACAACTAACAACATGGGAGGAGCAAGACTTGGTGAAAATGCATCCTGAGGGCCAGGCAGGAGCAGCAGGAGGACTGGACTCTGGTAAGTCAAATCTTTACTACTTTCACCCCCTTTGCCATCACATACCCCCACCCTCACCCTCACTCCCACCACTCCACCACCTCCCACAGACCCCACCGTCACAACCCACCCCTCCAACAATCAAGCCCTGCATGCAACACCAATAGATGGACACCCATCACAGACCTGCATGGACACCCATCACCACAGCATGCACACTAGTGACAATCACTTAGTCAACCAAATCACAACTCACACAAGCCAAAGCTGCCTTGGTAATAACAACCATAGAGGGAAACACACCCATGCACCATATATCACACGGAGAAACAATAACACTGCATTTACATACCTACAGGACCCCCACACAACGTCACTGGAGAGGAGGCGTCAGCAACATCCAGTCCACCCCCAGAAGAGGCCCACAGTGATGACAGCAGCTCTGCACGCCTGGATATGGATGACCAACCTGGCCCATCTGGGATCTCTGGACAGTCGGTTACCCAGCCACAGTCCCATACCACCACAGAGCCTCCCCCCTCAGGAAACACCACCACAGCACCCACCCAGCGGGCCCATACCACTGTCCCCAGGACACGTCAATTATCAGTGTGTCCTCCACTACAGGGACCCCAAGCAACCCCACAAACACAGGACGATCAGGGACCTGGGGTTAGTGGCAGTGGGCACAAGGTTCAGGGGACAGAGGCACAGGACAACAGGGAAGCTGAGAGGACTGCGGTGGGATGGAGGGAGGACAGGCCAAGGGAATCGACCCTCCACGAGGCACTTGCAGGGATCCTGGGAGCATACCACCATTCCCAGGAGACGATGGGCCAGGTACTGACCAAGTTGCAGGAGACCCAGCGGCTGCAGGAGGGACACTACCTGGGGATCAGGGAGGACCAGAAGGACATCCACACCACCCTGGTCACCATTGTAGGGGTGCTGGCAGACATGGCCAACACCATGAGGGAGGCAGTGGCACACCAGCGGGCCCCTGACACTAGCCACACCGATGAACAGCCCTCCACCTCCGCCAACGCTAGTGGACAGGAGGCCCGCCACAGGAACAACAGGCCACCAGCACCCCACCCTTGCAGAAGGAGAACCACCCCGCAAACGGTCCCTGCAATCCAGGCAGAAGCCAGAGAACATTGCCAAGACCCCTGCCAGGAAATAAGACTCTCCTGATTGTCACCCTTCAGTCCCACATTGTCACCCTGTCCACCTTGAACTGCCATTGCTCCACTTCCAATGCCCTCTTGGACAATGCACCTGGGATACCAATAGACTGCACCCTATCATGGACTCTCCTCCACCATCACTCAAGCCCATTGCACATCCCCATTTACTTCTCAGCACTGAAATAGACACCATTGGAATAAACATGTATGGAGTATGTCAAATGATTTAAGGATGTATAGGGACAATCTGTAGACATTGCAAATAGACAGTACAGTGATGCAAACATAGTTATGTCCTGTAATGTGCTGTAGTCAATATACCAGGAGCCACTGGAGGGCACAAATATCTGCAAATAGATATGTTAAAGGGTACAATAAGTTGGCTGTGTAGTGGGAACAGCAGCCAGCCAGCCAGCCAGAAAAAAATCACTTCACAAAACAGCAATGGAAGGTGGGATTACAGTGTCTTACCCATGTGTCACTGGATGTACTTTTGTATTATAGTTGTTCTGTTGTCTACATCCTCTTCCTCTGCCTCCTCTTCGTCAATGTCCACAGGCTCCAACGCTGCCACACGACCATCTCCAGCCTCATCCTCCTGCAGAAAAGGCACCTGGAGTCTCAAGGCCAGGTTGTGCAACATGCAACATGCAACAATGATCTGGCAGACCTTCTTGGGTGAGTAGCATAGGTGTCAGATGGAGGCCCCTGAACCGGGCCTTCAGGAGGCCAAAGGTGCGCTCAATGATCCTCCTTGTTCGCCCATGTGCCTCATTGTAACGTTCCTCTTCCCTTGTCCTGGCATTCCTCACTGGGGTCAGTAGCCATGAGAGGTTGGGGTAACCAGAGTCACCTGCAAGTACCGAGGGATACCATTTAGCCAGACACACACCCTTAGGGCCAAGCCCACACCCATGTACCAACATCCACTGGGTGGGGACCATGGGCTCACCTATTAGCCACACCTGGTGCCTCTGGAGTTGAGCCATCACTTACCGGATGCTGCTATTCCTCAGGTTATCGGCATCATGCACAGACCCAGGATACTTAGCATTGACATGGGAGATGTACTGGTCCGCCAGGCACACTATCTGCACATTCATAGAGTGAAAGCTCTCTCAATTTCTGAACACCTGTTCATTTCTCCGGGGGGGGGGACAAAGGCAATATGTGTACCATCAATAGCACCAATGATGTTGGGGATATGTCCCAGTGCATAGAAGTCAGCCTTCACTGTGGCCAAATCCTCCAACTGGGGGAAAACGATGTAGCTGCGCATGTGTTTCATCAGGGCACACAACACTCTGCTCAGCACGTTTGAGAACATGCCATGGCCACTGTTGCTTGAAATGAGCCACTTGCCAAGAAATGGAGCACTGATAGGACTTGCACAAGAGGAGGTATCCCAGTGGGGTGACGGATAGATGAGATCAGGTCTGGCTCCAATTGGGCACACAGCTCTTGGATTGTGGCCCTATCAAGTCTGTAGGTGAGGATAATGTGCCTGTCCTCCATTGTTGCCAGGTCCACTAGGGGTCTGTACATGGGGGTATGTCTCCATCTCCTATTCATCTGCAGCGGTTGAACTCTAGGATGAAAAACGGTGAGCAGATGGTCATATTCATACATATCCTCAGAGTAAAATGCCTTGCATGTTGTGACAGAAACAGTATGTGAACGTGTAGTTCCGTTAATGTGCCTGTGTGTGCTGTGACGCAGTTAGGTGCCGTGGCCTGTTCCCCCCTGAAATGGCAGCCGCCTGACCTGTGTGGAGGGTCAAGTGGAAATGAGATAATTCCACTGGCGTTGTGCGCCGTTGCGGGAGGCGGTCGATGACTGTCGTGCAACACCTCATTGGTTATCATTGGGCCCTATGGGTTCCAGTAGCCAATGGTGATGTATGCCGGCGGTGACGGTATGCACCGCCGCGAACGTGACCGCCATTTTCTATCTGTTCACTCACTTGCTACCTGACCTTCAACAGGAGAGGACCTACACTGCAAGTGCTGCTGTGACCTGTGTCTGGAAGCGACCATGGCTCGAGTGTCTGGGGAAAGGGCCCCATGCCTTCACTTCGGAGGAGTTGGAGAGAGTGGTGAATGGGGTCCTACCCCAGTACCGTTTACTTTATGGTCCCCCAGACCAACAGGTGAGTACACTGTGAGCACGAGGCATGGAGCATGAATGCAGTGAGTGCTGTGTGTGTGTAAGCCTCCTGTAGGGGGGGTGGCTGAGGGGTCTGTGGGCAGAGTGCTGCATGTCTGGTGGTCAATGTCTGTGCGTAAGGGGATGGGAGGGATATGGTGGGCCATGAGTGTAACAGGCCGGACGGTATGACTCATACCTTTTTCTATGTATCTTTTTCTGCAGGTCAGCGCCATCAAAAAAAGGGTATTTGGCGTGCCATCGCCAAGGAAGTGTGGACCCAGGGGGTCTTTAGAGAGGCGGAGCACCCACTGTCGCAAACGGTGGGAGGACCTGCGCCACTGGGCAAGAAAGACGGCGGAGGCCGAGCTGGGGATGACCTCCCAACGAGGAAGGGGTGCCCGTCAGACCCTGACACCCCTGATGTTCTGCATCCTGACCGTGGCCTATCCGGAGTTGGCTGAACGCTTGAAGGCATCACAGCAGCCACAAGTGGGTGAATACAGTTTCAGATTCAGAAAATTGCACATGTTGAGGTGTTATCTGGGTGGGGGATGTGGGTCTGTGGGTGCCCCTAGGGCAGGACGAACATGGCAGGGTAGGTTCCATGATGGGCAGGGTCTGATGCACTCCAACCCCAAATATGCTAGTGTGCATCTCCTACTGGGCAGAGTCCTGTGGGTTTCAGTTGTGCTGCTATCAGCGTTAGGCATTCTACTCCATGGCCTGGGGACTAGCATTGTAACTGGTAGTGCATGGCCTAGTGCATAGGGCTGTTCCCTGTGTGTTGTGTACGCCAACGGTGGTGTTGTGTTGGCACTGATCCAGTGTATCCCCTGTCTCTTCCCCCCAATTTTTGTTTTGTCACACTGTCCTTATGTGCATTAGCATCATCTGGTGGAGGAGGAGAGGCACAGGGACGGAGGGAACTTCATCCCACATGGCCCTTGAGGCCGAATCCACCGACGGTGAGGGCACCAGTGGGAAGGAGGGCGAGGGGAGCACCACAGCGGAGACTGGAGAGGACAGTTCTGACAGCGACACCTCCTCTGATGGTAACTCCCTGGCGGTGGCGGACACCTCTGTGGCCACCCCAACTACAAGTACAGCCACCACCCCGTATCAGCACCGCCCTCCCAGCAGCAGCCCCTCAGCGTGTTTCCCGTGCCCGCTCACCCAGGAGGGTGGGCATCTCCTTCGCCCCAGGCACCTCAGACCCTGCCCCAGTCAGCCCTGCTGCCCTCAGTGAGGAGGCTATTGACCTCCTGAGATCCATCTCTGTTGGGCAGCCAGCCATACTGTATGCCATTCAGGGTCTGGCAGGGCATTTGCAACAAACAAATGCATTCCTGGAGGGCATTCACTCTGGCGTGGCGGCCCAACAGAGATCGTTCCAGGCTCTGGGCAACTCCCTGATGGCAGCCATTGTCCTTGTCTCTAGCCTCCCCCCTCCAACTTCCTCTACCCAGTCCCATTCCCCTCAACCCCAGCCATGCACCCAAATCAACACACAGAGGTGGCTCAGGCAAACACAAGCACCATACTTCATCCCACAGGCACTCACACAAGCACCATCCAGATGCAGACACACCAACATCTACTGCCTCCACTCTGTCCCCCTCCTCCTCCTCGTCCACCTCCCTCCCAGTAGCATCTCCACTCACACCTGCATGCACTACATCCTCATCCACAACCCCCCTCACCATCACGCCTATCACTACACGCCCCTCACTGGCAGTCACCACCCCCACATCCACACACACGTCCCCTGTGTCCTCTCCCACTGTGTTTGTGCACCCTCCTCCCAAGGTACACAAACGCAAGCACTCAGACACCCAACAGCCATCCACCTCACAACAGCATCCAGCCCATGCACCTGCACCCAAACACAGCAGACAGACACCTCCTTCCACCACTCCATCTTCCTCCACTCCTAAACCTTCACCCTCTTCCAGCCCTAGTGTCCCTAAAAAGCTTTTCCTCTCCACCCTTGACCTATTCCCTGCCCCTCCACCCCCGTCCTTCTCTTCGGGCCAGGGTGGTCAGGACCCAGGCTAGCACCTCAGCCACCCAGTCCACGGCCACTGTCGTTTCTGCAGCCACTGCTGTTGTGAGAGGCACTGTGAAGACACCCGTCCACACAGCCAGTGTGCCTGCACCAGCTGCCAAGGGCAAAAAGGGGGAACCAGCTGGCAAATGCAAGGAGGCACCACCAGCTGGCAGAAGCAAGGAGGCACCACTATCTGGCAGAAGCAAGGAGGCACCACTAGCAGGCAGAAGCAAGGAGGCACCACCAGCTGGCAGAAGCAAGGAGGCACCACCAGCTGCCAGAAGCAAAGAGGCACCACTAGCTGACAAGGGCAGGAAGGGAACACCAGCAGCCAAGGACAGTAAGGGGACACCAACTGGCAAGGACAGGAAGGGAACACCAGCTGCCAAGGACAAAGAGAAAGTTACAGACGCCGCAGCTAGGATGGATATGGAGCCTGGTGCTGGAGCAGCATCTGGGCACACAACACCAGCCATGGCACTTCAGCCGTCCAAGGCTGCGGGGGAAGGGAGGGAGCTTCCCCGCACCGCTGCCAGCCCAGCCGCCAGAACCGACACCAGCACCGCCGCCAGCACTGCCACCAGCACCGCCACCAGCACCACTGCCACCACCACTGCCAGCAGCAGCAGCCCCAGTGGGCAGCCGTCCGAGGCTGCGGGGGAAGGGCTGGAGCCTCCCCCCACCACAGGCAGCCCAGCCGCCAACACCGCCGCCAGCACCACTGCCACCACCACTGCCAGCAGCAGCAGCCCCAGTGGGCAGACGTCCGAGGCTGTGGGGGAAGGGCTGGAGCCTCCCCCCACCACAGGCAGCACCGCTGCCAGCACCGCTACTACCACCACTGAGCAGCCATGACCGCCGGCGGGCAGTGTGTAGTCGTGCCTCCATGGGCTGTAGGGCATCCTGGCCCCTGCAACAACTGTAGGTGTGACACCCACGTGAGAGACTGTGACCTTGCACCCTCCAAGATCTGCATCACAGGGCACAAACCCCCCTCCAGAACCAGTGGAAGAAGGCATCAACTTCCCCCCTCCTTGCCAGGATGAAGCACACTGGGCACAAAGCCCCCTCCAGAACCACTGGAAGAAGGCATCCACTCACCCCCTCCTTGCCAGGATAAAGCACACTGGGCACAAAGCTCCCTCCAGAACCAGTGGAAGAAGGCATCCACTCACCCCCTCCTTGCAAGGATGAAGCACACTGGGCACAAAGCTCCCTCCAGAACGAGTGGAAGAAGGCATCCACTCACCCCCTCCTTGCCAGGATGAAGCACACTGGGCACAAAGCCCCCTCCAGAACCACTGGAAGATGGCATCCACTCACCCCTTCCTTGCCAGGATTTAGCACACTGGGCACAAAGCCCCCTTCACAACCACTGGAAGAAGGCATCCACTCACCCCCTCCTTGCCAGGATGAAGCACACTGGGCACAAAGCCCCCTCCAGAACCAGTGGAAGAAGGCATCCACTTGAGAGACTGTGGCTTTGCACTCCCTAGGACCAAGCAGTGGGCAAACCACCCACTTGAGAGACTGTGGCTTTGCACTCCCCAGGACCAAGCAGTGGGCGAACCACCCACTTGAGGGACTGTGGCTTTGCACTCCCCAAGACCAAGCAGTGGGCAAACTACCCACTAGAGAGACTGTGGCCTTGCACTCCCCAGGACCAAGCAGTGGGCAAACCACCCACTTGAGAGACTGTGGCTTTGCACTCCCCAGGAGCAAGCAGTGGGCAAACCACCCACTTGAGAGACTGTGGCTTTGCACTCCCCAGGACCAAGCAGTGGGGAAACCACCCACTTGAGAGACTGCAGCTTTGAACTCCCCAGGACCAAGCAATGGGCATGTAGCCCCCTCCAGGAGCAGTGGCGTTATACCATCTTCCGGCTGAGGTGCCCCCCCCCCTTCCCCCTGAGGTGCCTGTGTTTTTTCTAACTGATGCCCCAGCAGTGTTCTCTCCGTATTGAGGCAGGAGTCAAGTGGGGCCTTGGCCTATGTGATATGGCCCTGTGGGCCATGGACAATTTGGACTGAGCAGTGTCCCACCATTTGTATATATTGTAGATACTGTTTTGTGCTTTGAGGATGTATTTCTCACAATGTATATTATTACACTGACTTTACTCACTTCCTTTTGTCCTTGCGTTATTCCTGAGAGTTACTGGGTGGATATGAAATGTTGTGGCATCTGTTTTTGTGTATGGTGTTGGGGGTGGGGGTGTTGCGTGTGTGTGTCACTCTCTTTTTCCTCTCCCTCTCCCTTGTGTGCTAGGTGCGGTACTCACCGTGGTTGTCTTCGCCGCCGTTTGTGTTCCTGGTGTAGGAGGAGGTATACAAGCATGGGGAAGATGTGCAACTCGGGCTCCATGGCGTTGTGGTTCTTCCTTGAGTCTCCAGAGGTGAGTCGTTTCCCTTCTGTGTACTGATTCCGCCGTGCATTTGATGGCATTGGTACCGCCCCGAAAAAGCTGGCAGATTGGCTTTTTGTAATGGGGTGGGTGGTACATTTTCTTCCACCTGGCTGTTGGCGGTTACCGCTGTGGTGCTTGTTGCTACCGCCGTGGCAGTCCAGGTGTTAAAGTGGCTGTCTGTGTTGGCGGTTTCCGCCGTGGTCATAATTCCATTTTTTCACCGCTGGCCTGTTGGCGGTATTACCGCCTCTTTATCACCGACCTCCAGGGTTGTGATGAGGACCATAATGTTGATTTCTGGGCACCCTTCCTTACTAATGTTTTTAATAATCTTGCTCATAACCAGATCCCTAAATCATGGAGAGCGTCCTTCACAGTATCCATATTAAAAAAAGATGACCAGTTCCAACCTGGATGTTATAGGCCTATCTCACTGATAGACACCACAGTCAAAATCCTAGGCGGGGCTATTTATAACTGAATCAGGGAATGGATCCAAGCTGAATCAGTCTTATATCCCTGTCAGTATGGATTCAGAAATAGTGTAGGGATGGTTGAAAAATGCTTAAATCTAAATGTAATTCTTGGTAAATACACTGTCCCCAAACGTAGCCCACTTTACCTAGTAGTCATGGATTTGACCTCGGCAGTTGATTGTGTCAATCGTTCCAAGCTATGGAATATGCTTTTATCTCGGGGGTTGGATTAAGCGCTACTACACCTTTTGGCCTACCTCCACAAAGACATGAAGGCAAGAATTAGAATCAGCATCACTGGAGAGGTTTCTGGTGACGTAGATGTTTGGCGCGAAATGAGACGGGTGTGTGCTAGCCCCTCTAATATTTATTTTATATATTAATTAACTCTACCCTGTCGTAACCTCCATTACACCGGATGTACCCAAAATGAAAGGTATGTTGTTGCCAACCATTTTATATGCGGAGAACGCAGTGCTAATGGCATGCACTCCCAGAACTCTGCGCCGCCTGGTTCTTGCCTTCATGGTTTTTTATGGCCGCATCAGACCTACGAACACATTTTTCAAAATCACATATCATGTCATGCAGCCCAAAGTGGGAACAACTTGCCACTCTCTGTATAGGAACTAAATACCTGAATAGTATGAGCACCTTTTCTCTATTTAGGGATCACCTTTGCAGATACGGGCTCTTGGGTCCCTAATGTCGTACACCGCAGGGTAAAATTATTAAAAACAATTGCCACTCTGTAGTCTCCTGCTACTGCAGGGCGAAGGTTTGCTTGCCGCAGTATTACGGATCTACAAGTCATCATGTGTCTCAGTTGCAATGTACGGAGCTACGGTATGGGGCACTGTAAATTGCAAGGCTATCCAGTGGGAGAAAAAATTATTTTGTAGTAGAGTTCTTTCCACTCCCTTATCCACTTCAAACCTAATCTGCCACAAAGAGTTGGGCTTGCCTTATTTAGAAGACTACATTCAAGCCCGACCAGGACTTTTGTGGTTAGTTATTTGGAAAAGCGAGGAGGCTAGTCTATCTAGAGATCTCATTTTGGACTGCCTCTCTTATGATGAAGGGTTGCGTATCCCATGACTGTCTTATGTTAAATCATAATTCTCCAAAATTGGCCTGCAGCATGCATTTCTTGACCTAGAAAGTTGTAATACCTTTGTTAAAAAGCATGTTAAACAAGCCTTATACACATTTAAGCGCTCTCAAAGATTTAACAGGGAAGCAAGCAAGCCCACCGTCGCCGTTTATAGAAGCCTTCCTCCGTTAAAATCCCTAACCAACTATCTCTGGCATGTATGGGGGGAGTGTTGGGAACACTCATATTGATTTTGTTTTAGAGCAGACACTCATAAATTCCTATTGCGCTTCCCCTTAGGATACACAGTAAATTTAGATAACTATTACCCCTGCAATGGCAATTCCAGGCAAACTATGCAGTGCTTTGCACTTTTCTGCAAATTTTATAGCAGATATACAAAGCATTTTTAATACCCCTTTTAAAAAGAAATGTTGCAATTATATGCACATTAAATCAGCTTTTATTCTTTTACTACGATTATCTAATGATGAAACGATCTTGCATGTTGGCTCTTTTGAGGGCTGCTGTAAAATGCCTATAGTACTATGCTTTTATAACTTTGGGCCAGATATAGCAAACATTTTGCATGGTGCAAACTGCGAAAATCGCAGTTTGCGCCATGCAAAATACCGTTTGCGATGCTCATTCACAATTTGAAAGTCGGTACCGACTCGCAAATTGTGAATGCGACTCGCAAATAGGAAGGGGTGTCCACTTCCTATTTGCGAATCGCATCGCTATGCTAAATTGCTTTGTGACCGCGAATGCGGTCGCAAAGCAATTTGCAGTTACCACCAGTGTCACACTGGTGGTAACCCATTCGCAAAAGGGAAGGGGTCCCCATGGGACCCCTTCCCCTTTGTGAATGTTGCCAAAAAGAGTTTTTCAGAGCAGGCAGTGGTCCAATGGACCACTGCCTACTCTGAAAAACCGAAACCAAATGGTTTCGTTATTTTTTTTATTTTGCAACTCGTTTTCCTTTAAGGAAAACGGGCTGCAAAATAAAAAATAAAAAATGCTTTCTTTAAAAAGCAGTCACAGACATGGAGGTCTGCTGACTTCAGCAGGCCACCATCCCTGTGAGTGCAGGGACTCGCTATGGGGTCGCAAAATGCGACCCACCTCATTAATATTAATGAGGTGGGTCTTTGCGACCCCATAGCGACTCGCAGTCGGTGTCTGAGACACCATACTGCATTCAATTTTGCGAATCGGAAATTGTGAGTCACACCGACTCACAATTTCCGATTCGCAAAATTGGAAAATGCTACATCTGGCCCTTTGTCACTTAGACTTTCCTAGGGCGGAATGCCTCCCGATTGCTGCTATGTTGTTACTTGCTGAACAGATTTTTTTTTTATGATGTTCTTAATTGCTGTGTTTTAATTTGTAACTTTTATAGATGTTCATTGCATTCAGAAGAAAACATTTTTGATTCTGATTCAGTAGTCAGACACATGCCTACATACCTTGACCTCTGTTATGTACCCCACCCTGGGAATCTGGATGGGGCGATAGCTCAGGAGTGAGTTCTACATGTAAACCTGTTGCATGTTGTGTAACACGCAACAGGCTACAATAATTTTCCACTCAACTATTTGTGACTACTGTAACATTCCCATTATTGACACATAAACATATTCTTGCTTTATTTTCCTAATTTTCTTTATGTGCTGATATTTTTCCCTGCCTTCATTTACTTCTCTCAGACTGCTTTGCTCTAGCAGTGACTGGCCACGTGTGCTGTATGATTTACTCTAAGGGTTGGATGGAGCAAATTTGGCCTTCTTGGTCAGTACTCCTACTGAAGTAGATGTGGGTGTAACTTTGGTGAAAAGCAAGTCACTTACCCTTTCGTGGGCGTGTTTTAGTGTTTATATGTGTCTTCCAATTAAGTAAACCATAAGGCGTGGCTCAGTTTTAAGTAGGCAAAAACTCCCATGTTCTGTATTTTTGCAAACTCATCAACAAGTCTGCCTTTGACGCAAATTTCGGCTGTTCTTATCTTTCCAAGAACCTGTGAAAGTGTCAAGCCACTCTGATATAGACATCAACAAGACACCTGATTTGACATTCACCTGGAATAAGTGCCTTGTTATCTCAATTTCAAGGTCAAATAAGAACAATAGCTACCGAAAGCTGATACTAAGCCAGTCTTTGAGGAGTTAATGCTGATGCAACACGTGTTTACATTTTGCAGGGAACACAGCCTCCCTGACTCCTGATAATTATAGCAATCTGCTATAATCAGGTCTGCAGTGTGCTCATTCTCCCTAAGAAAATCTAGATGCGAGTTATTCTACTCCATGCCAGCATAGCGCATATGTACGTTTTAAGGTGTTAAGTATTTTGATGACATTTTAGCCATGGTAGAAATGTTTATTTTATTCTTGTTGTTTGCAACATGCATTTGTGCTGGCTGTTTTAATTGCATGATTTGTGGTTATTTTAGATGTGCTGAGCAACAGGATGCACCTGTTGAAATAAACATGCTTTTTAGTTAAAGCGTCTTTTTCTTAGTGCAGATGGTGTGTGTGGTATTGAAGAGAATGAAAAAGGTTTGTTTCTATTCACCACAATGTCCCTGGATCCCTCTTTAGGCATTGTTAGTAACACAAAAGCATTCTGTGGGGCTACAAAACCAGTCTTTCTAATTCAAGTGCTGATAGATTAAACTAAATTCACTCATGTCACCTGTGGGTGGGAAAGCAAACCTTACAAAGCTGAGCCAGAGACTCAGTTTACGCAATATTGGCATCCAGAGTGCTGGACATGGATTTTTTGGGAACGCTTGAGTCGTTTCTTTTTGATATACATACACACATGAAGCATTATTACGCCATTTCAGAGACGTGCGTAAAAATCATGGTTACCTTCTACCGGGAATAAGGGAGTACCTATTGGGGTAACTTTGTCAAGCTTGATTCTTAAAAAGTTGCTTCCCATTCTGCAGGTTTTCTAATGTTTGAATTAATTTTATTTGAATCAGTTCGTGTTTATGGCAGCCCTATTCTGATAGGAGTCAATTACAGGGAGGCAGATACTCAGCATCCTAAGCTTCAAGTTGTCTCCGATGCTGGGGTGGGGCAGTTACGTGCGTTACCACCTAAAGTAATCCATGAGATGGCTCACAAGATAGTACCCATTATTACAAATCTATTTAATAAAGTGCTGGAAAAAGTATGTTTTCCTTTGGAGTGGAACAAAGCTTCAGTTCTACCATTATTAAAAAAAAAACTCCCTGGATCCAACTGTGGAGCAAAATTACCATCTAATTTCCCATCTTCTATTCCCTGCCAAGGTTATTGAAAATATATATAAAACAAAAATCTGTCCAATTTTTTGGATAAGAAAAAATTTCTGAGTGAGTCACAATTTGGCTTTCGATCCGACCATAGTACAGAAGAAAATGAGTTACTTACCTGTAACTGTAGTTTTCCAGTATTGGTTTCTTCCATAGATTCACGTGCCACCCACCCTCCTCCCCTCAGAGGCTCCCCGTACTCATGAACAGTTAATTTAAATTACACTAGTGCTAAAAACTCTGCGAGCTTCAGCCTCTGTTGGGAAGGTTCTGGAGGGTGCTCTCATCTGATTGGTTAAAGTGAGCTTTGGTTCTTTTTTAAATAAAAGGGTAGAAATAGGCTATTAAGAGAACAAGTTATTCCTATTGTAGCCTATATTACTAATATATAGGGGTATATATATATATATATAAATAAATATATATATGAATATTGATACACTGCTTTATTAATGTACCGTGGGACTCCCACTCCAACAACGGGGAATATTCAAGCATGTGAATCTATGAAGGATCCAATACTGGAGAAACTGCTTTTGTTGCAGTGGCAGAAGAAATCAAACTGATCATGTATGACGACCGGAAGGCTGCAATGGTCTTGTTAGACCTTTCCGCGGCCTTCGATACAGTGAGTCATGCGGTTGTGGAGAATGGGATCACCGGCTTATGACCTGCTTTCTTCTTTCTTAGAAGATCACAAACAGAGCGTGACTCTCAGAGACTTTAACTCCAGAGCTTTTACTCTGCTCTGTGGGGTTCCCGAGGGTTCGTCCCTTAGCCCTGCGCTGTTCAATCTGTATGTGGCTCATTTAGCTAAGCTCATTCATTCGTTTAGTTTCACAACTATAGCATATGCCGACGATACTCCAGATGTTGGTTTCAATCTCTGGGAATACTGAAGAAGTGGCTGATCGGTTCAACAACTGTATGAAGGCGATTGAAACTTGGATGAAAAGAAACTGTTTAAAACTAAATTCACAAAAAACTAAGTTCTTCTGTTTGGTTAAGACTGTTCTTTTTGGAATACATGCGGATGGCCCTAATCTTTAGGTTGTCTTCCTGTGCCAGCACCAAAACTTAATTATATTTGAGACAGAATTATCGTTTGTGGATCAAATCAATAAATTGTCATCTTCCTGTTTTTCTGTTCTGAAAATGTTAAGAATTTTTTTTCCTTTTATTCTTTTTGAGTTACAAACATTGGTGGTCGTATTCCTTATTTCTCTCTAGAGTAGATTATTGTAATGCATTTATCAGAGACCACCAAGAAAGCTTCAATTGCTACAAAACTCTGCTTGTCGCCTTATTAAGAAACTACCAAAGTACCAATCTGCTAGGGCAGCATTGGCAGAGCTTCACTGGCTTCTGGTTAAAAAGAGAAATGCGTTCAAAGCCTTATCTTTGACACATAAAGCACTCTATGGAAAAGGTCTGGCGTATCTAAAAAATAAGTTCACCTGGTATGTGCCACCAAGAGCGCTTCGATCTGCGTAGCTAGAAAAGTTCAGATTCCTAGAATCAAGAAAGCGAGATGGGGAGGTCCTAGTTTTGTTTATACTACTGGTCACCTCTGGAATAGATTGCCTATGACGCTTAAATGTCAAGAACATTTAGGTTTTTTTCATAAGCAGTTGAAAAATTGGCTATTCACTGAATTGCTATAATATATCCGCACAGGAATAATTTTTTGGCTGTGGTAAAATGTAGTATGCAGGTAGCGGCAAGATGCCCTAGGGCATTTACGTGCTTTATAAACTCAAATTAAAACTTTTGTAATAGCTGCTCATGCACGTAGGCTATAGTCTCTGGGAAGTTTTAAGCTTATAAGGCAGTACAGGGCATTCCAGAATTGGTTCACTGGTCAGTTGCCACACATGCAGAGGAATGTTTGTCTGGGACACCTGAGCAGTGAAGGAGCCATGTGGATAGTCTTGGCCGCCTACAATCCCGTCCCTGGTCCTGACACCTTAGCACTCGCTGTGGTGATAGGGGTTTTAAATTACACAGTTGTCTTATACAGAATACTTGTATAGTTTGCACTACATACCATGAACTCTAGACCTATTTTCACAGCTGGACCAGCAGCTCTGATACTTTGGCACTCGCTGCAGTTGTTGTTGTTTTAAATTACACAGTCGCCTTATTCAGGAGACAGGTACATCTTGTATCACGTACCATGAACTTGAGATCTACTTTTGCAGTGAGACCAGCAGCTCCGGTACAACCCATTAGTCCACAATTATGTTAACCCAATTATGGGAAAAGCATCCACGAAGCATAAAGAGATTCCCTTCTGTGTTGCTCACAAGACCAACCAGTACGAAACAGTGTATCCATTTATAACACCCCAAGACAAACATAAAATATTGAATATGGGCCTGACTTAGAGCCTGGTGGATGGGTTTCTCCGTCAAAAACGTGATGGATTTCCTGTCCACCGTATTATGATGTCCATACGATATAATGGACTTATAATATGCTAAACGGGATGTCCATTACGTTTGTGATGGAGTAACCGTTTGTGATGGAGTAACCCCATCCGGCAAACTCTAAATTCCAGCCCTGTGTATCTTCCTCTAGGGATGACGCCACCCAAAGAGGAAAGTAACACCAAGAGAGGCATATTTAGATGCATTTACACCAGCATGCATGACATGCCTTCATTGGCAGTTCTCCCATAGATACTGAAAGAAGTAAATAACGAGCACAGAGCTCTATCAGCTGTCGACATAGGAATTAAATTAATGGGGAACTTTTCTACAGTTTCCTATCATCCTGAGCAATATTAAAGGAGAAGTTTTTGTTCTGGCCATAATCCAGAGACTGGAAGCAGTTGCAGTTACGGATCAAGAACAGGAACTACCAAAAATAATTGTCAAAGTTTAAACCTCTTTGGGTCTGACACCTTAGGTTTGCTAATAAGAGTAGCCTTTTCTTCCACAGTACCCGAAGACATCAAGGACATTTATACCAGTGAATGGGCTGTTAGACAGGCTACAACCTTATAAAGAAACCAAGCAGAGTGGGATAAACACTCTATTCCATATTTCATTCTCTTACGCAGTGAAGCTCAAGGTCAAAATCCTTTTAAACCAGAGGCAAAGCATTGTATTAAAGCACTATTAGTTACAATATTAAGGCATAATAGCGCCTTCTCTTTCACTAATGAACAGGCTAATTTGTCCTGTTTACAAACCAGACAGATCCTGTAGGACAGATTTAGATTATAGAAATTTAAACGCTCATACAAGAACGAATGTGGTGCCAAATGTGCATAATACGGGTTTAATGATGAATCTGATGTGGAAAAAATTCAAAATAACTCTAGACATTGCCAGTAGGTTTTTCAAATGGAACATAGCGTCTGAAAGTGAATGTGACCTACCTCAGATACAATTTATCCAGTGAGGGGAAATATCTGGGTTCTGATTTCCTTCAAAAGTGTGCCACCTTGCAGCCTCCTAAACCACTGAAAAAGTTGCAATCCCTGCTGGAATCCCTTAACTCTGGAAAAATTTACTTGCAGCACTATCCTGAACGAATTAAGCCCTTTTATGATTTGATATTACCCACGTTTTCACCAAAACAACTGACAAACACACTGATATCTTCCATGCTCTGTAGATATTAGAATAATTCGTAAATCATGTTCAGTCTGTTAAGGAGCTGTCCTTGAAGAATGGCCTTTTGTTTAGAGGAGGTAGGTGACTGCCTTTTGGAAATGTGAGAGGATAGCTGCTGGATTTACCTCATGCAGGATATATGGGGATGACAAAGAAAAAGATGATGCTGATACTGGGCGTTTGGTGGCCAGGCTTATACAAAGATGTAGAAAAAATAAGTGACAGCTTTTGTGGAGTACTTTCAGAGTTAAATGGTTCATGAGGTAAGAACATCCCTTATGTGGGTGTTGGTGTGGGACAGTGTGGGCCGAATTCACATAGGTAAACTTAGATCTAAAATTCAGACCTTGTAGCCGGGTGCAGTCATGACATAATATATGGAGTAACAGTGCTTTTCTACCTTGGGTCACGGAGGTTGTACTTCAGCTCTTCTTTTTTCCTTGGCATCTTGATGTCTGCTTCCAAGACATAGTGGTCCTCGGTGGCCCTGCCGTGGTTCTCGCCTTCTCTACTCTTGGCCTCTGTTGGCTCACGTTCTTCCGCTGCTTCCTCCTCACTGCTCGGCTGTCCAGTGTCCTCCCTCTCTGCACTCCTGCTGCCACGCTCGGTCCGATACTCGCTCTGCGTCTCATGCTCTGGGGCCCACCTCTCTGTAGCATGCCCCTCTTATCCACGTCACTTCACCGCTAGCCTGCCACTGAGGAGATATTGCGCTGCTTGTGCACTAACCTTGGTGAGGGTAGACTCCTCTGTCATTGCCATGTTGGAGGGCACCCGGGGCTCCCAGTCACAGACCTGAAGTCTAAGTTTAGACTTAAAGTTTAAGCTTAGACCTGATGTTTTTTGGCATGTGGTGTCCAGATTGACCACTCATTCATTGATATCCACAGCTTCTGTCTAAAGATTGAAACCGAGTCACTCTACTGGCAGATGCATTCTCCCTGTTAGGAACTGCTCCCTTCTTCTCTGTGATGGTGGTTCCCTCTTCATATGCCCACATAGCAGCTGAGGTCCTCCTTCTCTTTCACCTCTGGTGCTGATTTTCATTGCTTTGTCTTTGGCTGCTCCCTGAAAATTAAAGGCTAGAAAAGGAAAATACTCATTAAAAAAAAATAAAAAAATCTCTATTGATTTTATCACAAAAAAGAAAAAAACAGAAAACATATTGGTAGCAACATCAACGTGACACTTGCAAACAAAATCCCAGTAGTGAACAGTCTAAAGAAAAAAATGGAGTCCTCTAAACTTAAAGCATGGAAGAGCTATTCAGCAGAAGGATGCCCCTGCACAGGCGCAAGTCGTGGTGTGAAATATTGTGACTACAGACCTCGGAGGAACAACATTACTAGCAGGAACACCCATGGGCAACCACCAGCAAGCCCTTGCTAATATGTTTGTGTAGCTGCAAAGGGCACCCATATACTGGTGTGAACCGCCACCCTCCAGCGGGTCACCGGTACCAAGGGATCCACCATGAATCTAGACAAGTCCCACTCCTCAAAGCACAATTAGCAATATGAATGCGGCAGCAGGTATCTAATCCATCCATGGGCGTCGGAGAGGGGCATAGACCAGCACACATGCCCATTTCATAGGCACAGCAGAAATAGTATAGGAAGGACATCTGGGATCTGGGATGCCGTTCAGGGGGCCACATATCGTTTTTTGCCTCCAGGTTGCAGATGCATGTGTGTAAGCACCAGTCCACAGGATTCCCTCCCTTACACACACACATCGCCTCAAGGTCATCTTGCTCTGTCTTTGCCCATCTCAACAATGTGGCAGGCCAACACTGTACGTCCGGCCTGCAGGAGTCTTCCAGGACATCGCGGTGTGCCATTTGAAGAGGACAAAGGTGAGATTATAAAGTTATGCAAGTACTTATCCCCCTTGGCTCTGGGTCGGAGTCCGAATAAGCACGATTCCGGCGAGGGTGGCACCAAGCACTCCACAGAGGCAGGATAATTCCTGCAACCTCCCCCCAAGGCCCGCTGAACCACCTGACAGTCCCAGACCATATGATTCAAACGCACCTGAGATGATTGACAGCAAGTCAACTTAGGGGACTTCATGGGGAACATCCGCTTGATGCGTTTCAGCATGAGGTATATCTGGTGCAAAAAATTAAATTGTGTAAGGCGAAAACGTGGATTGCGTGAAACCACCTTAACATACTGCAATGCCCGGGTTCAAAGAGCATCTGTGAGTGGTGTCTGGAGATCTGCCATCCAGTGCGGCTGGCCCTTTCCAACGTTGTGCCAGCTGACAAGTGCAGTGCGCCATAAAGTACGGTGATAAGTTTTCTTGTGCTCCCTTACAACAGCACTGCATGTATAACCGGGGATGTGTTAGTCTCAGCTCTGTTTAAACACCACAGTGCAAGCAGTGCATGCTGCGCGGCATGACATGTCAAGAATTGTCCTGCCGCTACATCATAGGTCTCCATAATCTCCTAAAAGGGCTTGAGGGCACCCTTGAGGAACAGGTCTCCAATCTGTTCAATCTCCACCTCTCTCCAAGGCGATATATCATGGAGCTGGGTCACTTCCTGAAGCGCCGGCAACTGCCAGGTGGGGATCAAAGGAGAGTACAGCAGATGGGGTCCCTTGCCATGCCATGCACGTATATCTGCCAGCAGCGTTGCTCCGACTTCATCTGGCGCATCTTGTGCGGTATACGATCCTGGGGTCCAACAGCCACGTGAACATGTGTCCCCTCAAAGATCTGGCAAATGGATGGACAAGAGGCTTTGCCTAATCACCGCACAAACCATTGTAGCTGGGCTAAAAGAAAACTCATGAGTGCATACATCCATTAATTAATGTAATTCAAAATAATATCCTTCAATATTAGAGTATGAAGTGTCCCAAAGAATGACAGGATCATGTAACACCCTCTCTTTACCATGCAAGGTTATAAGTCCCACATGCTAAATTTAACAATGCCTGACTATGATAATCAAAGATGCAAATAAAGTATGTATTAAATTACATTTACATAATAGTATTTAGTGTTGTGGGGTTAATTTAGCGCTTTGCATGGGCACACTTATTTTAGCTCTGGGCCTGAGACCTGTGCCCTTTTACCTAGTTGCTTTTCATTTATTCCCTTTTATTATTTTAGCAAGACTTCATTTTAGTGGAGATGTTTTATTAATTTTTATCAGTTTCCCTTCGATGTAGAACGTGTTATTAGTTCTTTTGCACAACATTTCATCTTGTGCTTTACCGAGTATTGCCAGTCCACAGTGTATAATGTCTACCTTGCACAGAAAAGATGCATTATCACTTCAGGCAGTTCTCAGAACAACAACATGTTTTATTATAAAACAACACTGCCCCAAACTAGGTCAGACGGGACATTCCAGCCAGCCATCTTATGCTGTAACATGTTGTCGCAAATCTGCTGAACTCATCGTCTTTTCTCCATCCACTTGGGAGGACTGCCAGCAGACCAACAGCCCCCCCTGCTTATTACTCAGGTATGGGGGTAAGGTTTCCTTGCAGAGACCAGTACAGGCAGAATAGGGCTAACACTGCTATTGCTCTCATGTAGATTTGCAATAGTGCAGGTAGAGATTGTAGATTCATTATTGTGACAGAATGTTGGGATTTTTAATGTTTCACTTTTCTGGTCACCACAGTAATAGTGTTGTCTTTCATTGTCCTAATGATCACAATTCATGCCTTTTCACATAGAATGCAGTTACTTCAATAAAATGTATTGAACCAAATCCTGCTTCTGTCTTGTGCATGTATGAGACTTGTGTAACTGAGAGAAAGGGGTAAGATCTGTTCCACCATGACTTCCCTGAGAATTCATAGAGCATCATGCATCAGGCTGCCACAAATCACCTTTACTTTTGGGTTTTTGGTGAGGTGCTGCTAGCTAGCTGAAAGAGTTAGGCCAACAGCTATCAGACAGTGTGGGATAAGACTCAGTCCCCCACACTCGGTGCTGCTGCCGCCCGAAGCCAGTAGTCTCGTCCCCATGAAGAGAGTCCTACGACATTATATATGATGTCAAAACAGGAATGAATTATGGTAAAACATTCAAAAGCATGAATACAATAAAGTTAAATTCTGGGGTTAATTAGAAAAGATGTTGATAAGGTAACGTAAAATACATAGTGGTGTACCAGAACGCAGAGGTATTTTCAAAATCTTACTGCATTCAGCATTTCAGAGATACCAGTATGAGGAGAGGAAATCATCCCTTAATGTATAGCCTGTCATGATCAAGATGCTTGAAAAGAAGGAAAAGGCGCTAAGGAGCCCCCACCCTGTTCCGATACGCAGGGAAGAGGAGGCATTAGTGGGAGTGGCAAGGAGCTGGAGCTGCCAAGTCCGACCTTGAGAGCTGTGCTGCAAAGGTAAGTGAGAAACCCTTACTCTCTGCCGCCTTTTAGGAGTTCCAGGTTTACATGGAAATTCCACATAGAACTGTTTGACTGAAAAGGGAGCAAGAACCTGATCTGCTGATTCCCAAAAGCGATCACTAGGATTATTGTCTTTTCTGTCAATAAGCTATTGAGGCTTACCTTTAAAATACCAGGGGTCACATATCTCCTGAACCTCATATTCAGGATACCCATTAACAAGTATGGGAGCTAATCTCTTTTTAACCTGTGGTCCTTTACAACAAGAATAGGGTTTTAGATGTGATACATCAAAGGAAGGAAGAAACATCCTCGAAAGGGGAACCTTGAGTCTTACAGTGCTACTGTTAATGATTTTAGAAATTTCAAAAGGCTCTTAAAATCTATGAGAAAACGTAGAACTACAGATTAAAAGGTATAAATTGACGGCGAATAACTAAACATTGTCAGCTATATTATACGATAGCTAGTCGCATATGCCGATTGGCCTGTAGTCTTTGTTTTGACTCAGCAGCCTGCAAATTCTGAATGATCAAACTCTTTTTACCCTTCCAGTGACTCTTGAACTGCAGATGTTTCATCTTGTCTTTCTAAGGTGTCCGGAAAAGTTTGAAGATGGACAGTTTAGGCAAAGAATTGGGAGATACTAGTGGAAGTACAGATTGAGGTATTGTATGCAAATTCTTCTACCAGTTGGAGAATTTTCCAGTTGTCCTGGGCAGCAGGAATGTAGCATCTTGTGAATCCTTAAGGAGTTTGACTTAGCTTTCAGTATGCCCATCAGCTTGAGGATGAAAGACATAAGATAGTGGCACTTGGATATCAAGTTTATGACACAGGGATTTTCAAACTTTAGAGACGTATTGTGGCTTATGATCAGAGAAAAATGTCAAAGGTAATCCTTCGAGTCGAAACATGTCAGAGTAGAAAATCTCAGCCATTTCGGATGGAACTGGTAATTTGGGAAGAGCAAAAAAGTAAGCCATTTTAGTATATGAATCCATTGTAACCATTATTGCGGTCCAATTCTCAGATGGAGACAATTGTACTATTAAGTCAATAGAGATTATTTTCTAAACGTTGGAGGGATTTTCAGATGTCAATAATAATCCTGCTTTTCTTTGTGATTCAGATTTATTTTGACCACAGACCTCGCAAGATTTTATAAATCTTTTAACATCATGGTAAAGAGAAGAGATGGCCGACAGAATTTCCTTCTGATTAAACTTTCTGTGACTCTTTTACCTCTGTGTCTTGAGATCAATAAGTCACAACATAGTTGAAGCGTGACTCTGTGAATGTTTTGAAGAAATGTAGAGTTTATTTTGAATAAAAATCTGACCATTTGCATTCTTTATTCAGAACTGAGGAAAATGTTTTTCTAGGACACGGATACTAATGTGTTTGGTTTATTGACATAGTAATTATAGAAAGGTAGATGGTGTTGAGGAAATGAAGGCTTGAGTTCCAATGATCTTCTCCATGGTACTATTAATCTGTTCTTCAGGATATTGCCTGGATAAGGAACATGCAATAACATTATCTGATCAATCAATGTAAGGTAATATCTAATGGACTGGTATCTGATGTCTAGACGCCCATTGAATATCCTTATGGACACTGTATGTTCCACAATCCACAAAAGCAGGAATTAAGACATGATGAGACTGAATTTAAAGCTCCCCTGTAGCAGAACAATACCAGAGGATTACAGAGGGGGAACAGAGGTCTTTGATTAACAATCACCTCTATTCCTTGCACTAGGGGTGACTTTCCTAGAACTTCAAATCCTTAAGTATAAACAACAAGAGTTCAAAAGATGACTTTTCTGACCATAGTACTAACAAAGCCCTTGCTAATGTTGTTTTATCCTTTCTTCCTCTGTCAAAGGATGTTTAATAAAACCCATTTGCATGGGATCATCTTCAGGATCAGAAGCCTTTGAAGGTATCTTAAATGCAGACCTTTGAGGGACACTGGATTGAGATTGTTTTTGGCCTTCCATACTGTCACAGCTCTTCACTGCACACGGACAGTGCTGATGCTCTGGGCCATGTATGTGGTGCGTCATGTGCGTGGGAGGCAGGTCCAAGCTTACACGCCAAACTGCATCCAGTGTGTCATGAAGCTAAACTACATTCCAGAAGTGGCAGCCATCTTTTGGGGACACAGCTCTCTACAAGAGCTGCATCCACCAGAGTCAAAATGGCAGTTATTGTATTTATCTGCAACTTTGATTCTGAAGAATTTTCTTGTGTGATCACTACTGTCTGCTGTTCCTCACTTGATCCTCCTTTGAAGGGGTCTCTTCTTGTGTTGTGACAGTCTCACCTCATTTCTGGCTGCTGTGAGGTCCTATTGTGGGTCTAGGTCTTTTGCACAGTCTGCCACACATACCAAGGGCCATATGTACGAACACATTTTCCCATAGACACAGAATGGGCAAAACGGCTTGCTACATCTGGCCCCAAATGCCTGAAACAGCCTTCTGCTTCTCCAGCTCTTTGATTGCACATTTGTCTCAGCACCCAGGCACTGCTCTTATATGTTATCTCAGCCCCTGGCACTGCTCCTATATATTATCTCAGCCCCAAGCACTTTGTCACCTGTAGTGTGTTACTAACGGTTCGGTATTCTGTCTGTAGACTCACATAGATTTGCCAAGATCTTTGCAAGTCTCATTGGCCATCTTAGGTGCGGTCCTATTTATACCGTGCCCAAGACCACAAGGCTTGCTTTGCCTCGAGTGTTCGTCCTCAGAAGAGTTCAGCATCAACGCTCCAAAACTACATCAGCCTTGCCCCGACTCCTCACTTACCAGCAATTTAATGGCATCATCTTCATATGCACAAGTTCTCTGGATCCACGACCTCCCACTGCCTCAGCATCCCTAACACCTAAAAAAAGACAAAGAAACAGTTAAAAGAGGAAAACATACAAGCTACCATTTCTATTCTCTCATGCTTGTGAAACAACACTTTGGAAAGGTTATAAGAAAAATAAACTGGTAATCAAGTTCAACTAGAATGAGACTTGCGGCACAGCACAGAATACAGCATGACAACCGGTTCTTGGGACTTTTCAAGGTGTGTCTACAGCATCCGAAACAGGAGTCGGCAATCTAACAAGACAAGACAAGGTTTCTGCTCACAACTTAGATAGTACAGATGGATTACTGAATGTAATTGTGCTAGCACACCAAAGAGTAACTGTTAATAGTATAACTACCTGTGCTGTTTACTAAGCATTAATACCTGTGTTGTTTAATGGAAAAGGAGAGCAAACAAAAAAAAGAGAGACCACAGACTACACCCAGCTGAGGACAAGAATTACAGTGTGTCCAGATGATGGCCAGTTGATCGCAGGTACTTAGATGTTCTATAAAAGGGGTGGGTATTACAAAACCAGGAGTAATTCTTTAATAAGGAGGGAGTTCTCATGATTCCTGTGTTTCATGCCTTTGAGGCATTACAGAGGCATTCATAAAAGGACGTTCATGCTAATTATCTGGACCTTCTTCCCCGAGCCCCAACTGTCTTCCTTGTTTCTTCTAAAATCGCAAGTAAGAATGTATGGTTTGAGGATTCAACTCATATCGTCTCTGTAAGGCCATGTCACAGACTTGAGGGTAAGGTCCACATTGAGTCTGACAGGTCCTATCAATTAACATACACAGCTTGCTTGCAGTTAATGCTCTGATTCCCAAGGAAACTTGTAAGGAGAAAGTAACAAAGAACAACTTATCAACAGATGCCTACACATTTACTACAGTAATGGGTGCAAGAATTATAACTTGAAAGAGTTTACTTACTGTCATTGGAGTCCTTGGTACTTGTCTCCATTTGGACTTTGGGATGCCTGAGAAAGATACCAGATAAGTATCAAAGAGACTTCACAGGCATTGTAAAAACTGCTGATTTGTTTCCACAATATAATTTATGAACAATTTTATAGAATCATTTGGATTATCTTTACCTGGCCATCAGAACTATTTGTTGTCACATGTTCTTAAATCTTTTGATTACGAGGACATATATGCAACAATTTTTTGAAGGAATGAATGTAATTCCTGGATTCACAAAAACTAGTGCAGTCATCCTGAGGTGGAGGTCAGTAACCCAAGGGTGTAGTGAGTTTTGGAGCTCCTAGAAAAGCTTAGAAAATAGGTTCCACAGTAGTCTAGAATAATTCTATTGCCTTTCTTACCTTAGGATATACTTACATATTTAATCAATGCCGAAAATAAGGATTTAACCCCCAAAGAGAACAGGGAATAATTAATAAGGGAAATTTGACACTCAGAGAAGTTGGGGTGTGGTACTCCTGCTAAGTTTTCAGTAGTTTCAAATTGGTGCTTTATCTTTGTAGGAACACATGCACATACTCCTTAATCGCCACTGGGGTAACCATTCAGAAGAAAAATAGGCGAGGTATCTATGCTGAGGCTGTACGGAGGACTTCTCTCTCTCTCTAATTGCAATCGAATTCAATAAGTAGAAACTGAAGAAGGCAAAGATTGCATGAATCCAGTGAGCAAGCAATCAAGCAAGCACAGTTTTATGTCAGGACCGGAGGCTCTGATTATGCTTCTCTCTGTTTACTGCATAAATTAACAGCAGCCAATAACAGTAAATATGTGAAAAAAACACCTCATCCATGAACTCCAAGTCCATCATATTCACATGCTCCAATCACCAACCATATAGACCCTTAAGAACCTATGTCACCCTTTTGTTATCCTCTTTCTTTGCTGCCTCTTAAGTACTCCTTATGCTTAATAATTACTGTCGTTATTTCTAAGTAATATGTGTTTTGCTTACACGTTTTGACTTGGTGGCTTGTTTACCAGTGATTATTGCATGTTTATTGCAACGTGACTCTCCGATCTGGAGCGCGTAACTATTGTGATTATTTGTATGTATATATATACCGGGACCACTTTATGCCTCCTGAGCTGCGACCCCCTTTCACAAGCTCATTAAAAGTGGATCGGGAGTAAGAGCAATACTCTGCCCTCTGTCGTGTCTTGATGGCCGCAGTTCTATTTTAAAGCTCTTGAGACTGTGAGCACTCGGGCGCATGCGTGAAGCCACGTGTAGGAAAGTACTATCTTCCTTGGCATGTTACCCCCATTTTTTACCTGTATGTCAGTATGTTTTTGCCTGTCTCACTGAGTTCCTGCTGGTCAGGACCCCAGTGCTCATAGTTTATGGCCTAATGTGTGTGTCTGTATAGTGCTTGACTGTGTCACTGAGGCTCTGCTAATCAGAACCTCCGTGCTTATGCTCTCTCTGCTTTTAAATTTGTCACTGTAGGCTAGTGACTTCAATTACCAATTTCAATTGGCACACTGGACCCCCCCTTATAAGTCCCTAGTATATGGTACCTAGGTACCCAGGGAATTGGGATTCCAGGAGATCCATATGGGCTGCAGCATTTCTTTTGCCACCCAAAAGGAGCTCAGACAAACCCTTACACAGGACTGCCATTGCAGCCTGCGTGAAATAGTGCACACACTATTTAACAGCCATTTTCACTGCACTTAAGTAACTTATAAGTCACCTATATCTCTAACCTTCACTTACTGAAGGTTAGGTGCAAAGTTACTAAGTGTGAGGGCACCCTTGCACTAGCAAAGGTGCCCCCACATAGTTCAGGGCCATTTCCCGGG
Source organism: Pleurodeles waltl (assembly GCF_031143425.1). Classification (NCBI taxonomy): domain Eukaryota; kingdom Metazoa; phylum Chordata; class Amphibia; order Caudata; family Salamandridae; genus Pleurodeles; species Pleurodeles waltl. The sequence goes on from NC_090451.1 coordinate 537,497,417, forward strand.
ACTTTGTGAGTTCGGGGACGCCATTACATGCATGAACTACATATAGGTCAATACCTCTATGTTGCTTCACAATGGTAACTCTGAATATGGCCACCTAACATGTCTAAGATCATGGAATTGTCTCCCAATTCCAAATCTGGTATTGGGGAGCCAATTCCATGCATCCTGGGGGCTCCACCATGGACCCCCCGTACTGCCAAACCAGCTCTCTGAGGCTTGCACTGCAGCTACCGCTGCTGCCACCTCACATACAGGGTTCTGCCCTCATGGGGTCTGGGCAGCCCAGTCACAGGAAGGCAGAACAAAGCATTTCCTCTAAGAGCAGGGTGTTACACCCTCTCCCTTTGGAAATAGGTGTTATAGGCTGGGGAGGGGTAGCCTCCCCCAGCCTCTGGAAATGCTTTGAAGGGCACAGATGGTGCCCTCCTTGCATAAACCAGTCTACACCGGTTCAGGGACCCCTTGTCCCCTGCTCTGGCGTGAAACTGGACAAAGCAAAGGGGAGTGACTACTCCCCTGTCCATCACCACCACAGGGGTGGTGTCCAGAGCTCCTCCAGTGTGTCCCAGACTTCAGCCATCTTGCTTTGCAAGGTGTGGGGGCACTCTGGAGGGCTCTGAGTGGCCAGTGCCAGCAGGTGACGTCCGAGAACCCTCCTGGTAAGTCCATACCTGATAAGGTAGCCAATACCCCTCTCAGGGCTATTTAGGGTCTCTCCTGTGGGTTCTCTTCAGATTCTGCTTGCAAGTTTCCTTCAGGAATCCTCTGCAACTACTTCATCATCCTCTGACCTCAGGTCAATCGCAGCCTGCTCTGGGAACCGGTGTAACTGCAACAAAGTATCCACAAGGGATACTTTTCTTCTGCAACCTCAGCTCCAAGTCAGCAACGACAACAGTTTCCCTGGTGTGCACGCTCTGGGGACTCCCTGTCTTCATCCTGCACCAGAAGAACTCAAGAAATCTCCTGTGGGGTGATGGAGTCACTCACCTTCTTCAGCAGGCACCTTCCAAGATGACTACCAGTACCCTTGGCCTCCTCTCACAGCGACAAGCGTGCTCCTAAGGACACAGAGGATGGAAATCATCGACATAGACTGTCCTGAGGTCATGCTGACGCAATTCGGAGGAGGTAATACCTTGACTTCCCTGAGAGCGACGGTACCCCTGTGTACTGCATTTTCTTCACCTCCTGAGGCCTCTGTGCACTATTTGCAAAATTCCTTTGTGCACAGCCTGGCCCAGGTCCCCAGAACTCCACCCTGTGACGCTCAACTCACTGAGTTGTTCTCAACCACGTTTTGCACCTCCTTTGTCCCCGCGTCCTGGGCCTCCCGGGGGTGCTGGCTGGCATCCTGAGGGCTCTCTAAAGTGCTGAGAGCCCCCTCTTCCTCCTCACATAGAGTTGAGGCCCCCAGGTCCCTCCTGGGTCCATCCAGCACCGTTGTGACACAAAACACACTTTTGTCGTAACCAAGGCTTGTTGGCGACTTCCAACACAAAATCACATCTGCAATGATCTTCACGTCATGGGACATCCTTTGCATCATGAAGGAACCTGCTGGCATCTTCCTAGGATGCATTCCTGCAGTCTTCGACTAACCGGGGACTCTTCTTTTGCACCCTCTTCTAGGTTGGCAGGGGCTCCTGTCCTTCCTGGAACTTCTTTCAACTTCTGGACTTGGTCCCCTTTCTATTCAGGTCTACAGGTCCAGGAATTCAGCAGTTGTTGTTCGCAGACTTGGTTGGTTGCTGCAAAATCCCAATCATGAGGTGTAATGTGTCCTAAGGAAACTTGCAGTACTTTACTCCTGCTTCTCTGAGCTCTGGAGTGGGGTAATTTACTTACCTTTACTGTATTCCTACTCTCCCAGTGATTCTGCACAAACTACACTTTTCTAGGGGGGAATTGGTGATTTGCATTCCAATGTCTTAGTATATGGTTTGTGTTGCCCCTAGACCTATTTTCTCCAATTGCATTCTATAGCATTTCCTATTGTTTGCATTGTTCTATGACTATTTACTCGTCTAATTTTGGTGTCTAGTGTATATATTGTGTATAATACTTACCTCCATAAGGAGTATTGTCTCTAAGATATTTTTGGTACTGTATCACCCAAATAAATACCTTTATTTTTGGTAACACTGAGTATTGTCTTTACTTGTGTATGAGTATTGTGTAACTATAAGTGGTATTGCATGAGCTTTGCATGTCTCCTAGTTCAGCCTAAGCTGCTCTGCTATAGCGACCTCTATCATCCTAAGCTGCTAGAACACTAGTACTTCACTAATAAGGGATAACTGGACCTGGTACAAGGTGTAAGTACCCAAGGTACCCACTACAAACCAGGACAGCCTCCTACACCACACGCTTCATTTGAATGCAGTAGGAGAGAGAAAAGTCAGTTTCCAGCGGCAGCCCTTACTGCTAGTGGCCACAAATAATAATTGTGGATGTTTTCTTGTGCTCCCTTCACACCCCAAGGCATCAAAGTGCGTCCAGGGTAGTTATTTGGCATAGACGCTGCCCAGAGTGCTGCAGAAGGTGTCCACCTCCACATTCTAAATTCTTCTGACTTCCACCTGTCGGGGTTTGCACTCCACCTGAGAGTAGCTTGGCTACCTTGATTAGTTTGCAGGTCTAGTGCCTTTACATCTGCAATATGGGCCAATATGACCCTTTTGAGGAGGATATAAATGATTGTCAAGACGTGCGGGCCTCCTTTGAGGAGAACCTCGTCGTGGCTCTGTATAACAGCATCCAGCTATCAGTGAACAAGGCCCTAGCCAGGGCCCTGGGGCCTTTGACTACACATTTTAAAGGCTTCACTAGACAACAGGGTGGTCCCCTCCCCTCCACTCTTTCAAAGGATGCTTTGGACTTGACATCTAAACCTATTAAAGGGAAGGACAATGCTAAAAGATGACCTCATTCGGAGGGGTTTAAACAACTGTCAGCATCAGTCATGGGGGAGCATGGACATAGCACTCCTTCATTGCAGGTTCCTGAATAAGAAGATTCATTCAAGCAGCCTGAACCTTTTGCTACTGATTCTCCCTCACAGAGCTCAAGTGATAGTGAGCAGGAGGACGCCTCTGGTCCTAGTAAGAGGAGATGTTCTTGACATCCCTCTGATCCCGTTCCGAACCCCCTGAAAGTGCTAACCTTTAACCCAGCTGATTTCATCCACCCTCGGTCTTCTAACTGGACCCCTCACCAAGAAGCTGCTGACTACGTCCAAGGTCACCTCATGCAGAGTTTTGATAAGGGTGTCAGAGCCAGGCTGCATTCAGAGTGCCCCAGACCAAACCTGGTGGTTAAAGTTTCAGAAACACCCGAAGTTGTCCCAACAATGGTTAGTTTTATGAAAGAATGGGCTAAGGACCCCAAAAAAGGTTTGGACAAGGCTTGACGGCCCAGTCAGGACAAGCATCTAGACCTTTCTGGTCCACTCACGAAGATACTAGAATTGGATTTTCAGGTCAAGAAGTCCAGCATGTCCATAGACCCAGATATCCTAATTGGATTGGCACAAAGAGCCGTTTGCCTGTTGGGCAATTGCCAATGTGGCCATCTACACTGAAAGGCAACCCTCCATATTAATGCAGATAGATCCAAAGCTAAATTACCTGGCTTCTTCAGAGGCAGGAGTGGTTGCTCAGGGCCTCCTTTTTTGGTGGGACTTTTGTTAAGGATTTAACTAAGTTTGCTGCAACATATAGGGTGTAATTACGAGTCTGGTGGTTCCAGGATTGCCATGTCGGCAGCGGCGTTTGCACCGCCAACGGGCCGGCGGAGAAGACTGCCAAATTATGAGCATGGCAGTCTCCCCAGCAGAACACAGCCAAATTACTGCCAGTCCTGCCAGTGCGGTCATGCTGCCACGGATGGAGGTAGACACCTTCAGGCTGGCAGGGACCATGTTTCCGCTGGACACATTTCGAGGCTGCACACCGCCAAGGTTCCAGCCATGGTCGAACCACTACGAAAAACCTGGTGGAAACCAACTCTATAAAAGGAGAAACACACCTTCAGGAACATATACCAGACTGGAGCCACCATGGAACCCAAATTGGAAGTCCTCCCACTGCTGCTGCTGGCACAACGACTCTGTAACCAGCGACGAAGTCATCAACTGTGAGTATACAAACCTACCTTACACTGTAGGGAATACCTAAAGTACACAATCACACACAACACACACACATCCGTGGCGGCAGACAACGGTGACATACACACGTAGCCACACACCCATACGCACACACTCGCACACCCCCGCACACCCATGCTACACACACCACGGCCAACACACACTCGCAAGACAGACAATACACAGCACCGGCACAGTTGGACACAACAGTACTGACACACACACTGGCACCACAACCGTAACTACACAAATGCTTCATCAAGCGATTTCAATACACACCTCCACATGACACACATGCATACTACAACATGTAATAACACCTGACATACAGTGTACACAATCACACAGTCATTCAATGAAATATACGTCATACCACGCTAACACAACACAGAATGAGTCTGTTATATCCATCAACACACACAGGGATGCACAAACAACCACACACAACACCATTGCATGTCTCAACACAAACAATACACAATTTATCAACACACAGGCATGTACCTAAAACACAACCATATCCTACACATGATACATAGCCATCACAGCAGCACAAAAACCAGGGCCACACACACATGAAGGCCAGACACTACAGCTAGCACAACCCACACACACACACGTCACACACAAACAAACCAAAGGTGGCAAATTCCATACAGCCATGTTGAAAGAAAGGCAAGACAAGTATGTTACCATCGAAGCCAACAACAGGTTGGGCCAGCTGTATTAAAAATAATGTCCAGTTTTTTAATATAATAAATAACTATATACATATTTTAGCCCATTTAGCAGTCCAATTTAATAAAAAAGGCACAAATGGCACCTCTGTGTGCCCCAACTTGACTCCTGACCCCCAAATGATCTCCATGGAGTAGGGGCATCAAGGGGGCAGGCAGGCACCTCAGGAGTTGGGGGGATCGGAGGGGGAGTTTGGGTTTGGGAGGGGGTCTTTGGGTTTGGGCTTGGGAGAGGGGTCCTTCGGCTTGGGAGGTGTTGACTTCTTGGCAGGGGAGGGGCACGAGTACTAGCAGGAGGACAGGGGAGGACTTGGAGGTGGAAGGGCTGGACTTAGGGAGGGACACAGAACATTTGGGGGGTATCTTGTGGTAGGAGTGGAGTAGGGAATAAGGAAACCTCAGCGAGAAAAAGGCCTTTTAGACACACGGGGCGGTCATGGCAAAAGGGTTTGGGAGTGAAGGTAGAGGGAGTGGTTGTAGGAGGTGTTGGTGTGGATGTCTTGGGTGCAAGTGCGTGCAATGAATGCTTCTGGGTGGTGGATGGCTGTTAGGTGGGTGAGTGTGAGCATTTATGTGTTTTGGGAGGAGGGTGGAGGAGGTGCTGGGGGATGCCATGCTGGATAGGTGACTGTCTTTTGGGGTTGTGACTGCAGGTATGGTAGATGTGCTACATGTGGGTATGTCAGTGGTTGTGGTGGCTGTGGATGTGATGAATGGGTAGGATGTCTGCAGATCTGCTATTGTGCTGACTGGGTGAGATAGGAGTTGTGGCTGGATCTGTCAAAGTTGGTGTGGTGGGTGCAGGTATGTCTGGAGTAGCGTCTGTGAAGGAAGGGGTGGTGGGGGAGCAGGGGTGATTCTTCCATTAGGGCATTAGGGCCCCCCATCAGCAGCTGCAAACCTTTTACAAAAAAACGATAATAAACTGTGTTTATTATTGTTTTTTGGTAAAAGGGGCAGGGCCATAGGCTGTGACGACCACCACAGTGCGCATGTATGTTTGGGCGGCCATCTCGGGTAGGCCAAACACACATGCGCAATAGGCTCTCTGCAGCCCAGCAGCACAGTTGCCGGGCTGGAGAGAGCCTGCACAGGCTCCTAGTCTTCCTGGGCGCTCCCAGACAATCCTGACCCTGCTTTGAGCAGCATCAGGATTGGCCGAAGGGCAGGCTAGGAGCCTGTGAAATCGAAATGTAGGTAAGCCCATAAAAGAGATGGTTAAATCATTTCTTGCTTTTCACAGTTCAAATCTAGAATAATACATCCATTCGATTTGTAACATCCAGTGGAAGTTTATTTTGAATTTAAGAAGAATAAGGATTCATGTGAGATTCAAGGAAGATGAACAAGCGCCAAAGAAAGAGGGGCAGTTATACCTGGGGCTTTCTCAAGGCTCTCCAAATATTCTTAAGAACAGTTCATACAGAGTCTCATGATCCTTGTACAGTCAGTTAACAAGTTAATTGGGCTCGAAGTATCTGAGATAAATCCCACGTTACAGTGCCATAATTTATTGGGAGCCTGTGCCTGCAGCCAGCAGAGGAGCGGATGGAGCAGACAATGAAAGTAAGTGGTTTTTTTTTTTAATTTAATTTTTATTCCCTCCCCTCGTGCCGCCTTGCCCCTCCTGCTTGCCGCGAGCCGCAACTGTGGAGGAGTCGTGCAGGTGGATTTTGGTGTGTTTGTAGGTGGGTGTTGTTTGTGTGCATGCTGGTGGTGGGTCATGTGGTGCTTGTGTTTGTCAGTGGTACTTTTGGCTGTTGAGGAGATGCATGTTTGTGTATCTGTGTGCTTTGGCTGGGTTTGGGCAGAGGTAGGTGGATGGGGGATGATAGACAAAGGGCGACTGGCTGTCATTTGGGTGGAGGCCAGAGCCTGAAAGGATCTCTGTAGGCCAGCCAGAGCACCGTGAGTGCCCTCCAGGAACGCATTGATCTGCTGGACTTGAGCTGCCAGTCCCTGGATGGCATTCAAAATGGTCAACCGACCCACAGAGATTGACCTCAGGAGGTCAATAGCCTCCTCAATGAGGGCATCAGGGCTTAATGGGGTAGGGGCAGAGGTGCCTGCGGTGAAGGAGATGGCCACCCTCCTGAGCGAGTGGGCACAGGGAGCTGGGTGGGTAGCTACAGGGAGGGCGATGGAAGTAAGGGGGGGTGGACATTGATGGTTCTGGGGTGGTCCCAGAAGGGTCCGCCACTGCCAGGGAGTGTCCACTGGAGGAGGATTCCGAGGATGAGGGTGAAGATCCGGTCTTCCCAGTAGCACTCCCCTTGCCCTCAGTGCCACTGGGTGCCTTGCTGTTGTTGGTAGCAGCACTCCAGGTCCCATGACCTGCAGCATCCCAACTCACCTGTGCCCCTTCTCCTTCACCTGCTGATGCACACAAATAGAGAGAGAAAAGGAAGGAGGGAGATACACACATACCTCACATACACAATTGTAAGCATGCACATCTATCACTGTACGTATCCTGCCTAGGCAATATCAGGTGACAATACATATGTCCTACATCATGTCACATCATGTCACCAATACCCACCACTGTGTGCAACTCTCACACCCACACATTCATACAAGTAAGTCTGCACCACTGAAGTTATCCACATGATCACCACCATAGCCATGTCTGCATGCACATCATGCCCTGGGTGAAGTACAAATGTATACTTGAATTCACATAAGACCTCTCCTTACTCCTATCACCTATTGGAACTGCAGCTGGTTTAACCTAACACACCAAGCCTGTACAGTTACAACAGCTGAGCAGACCATATCCTTTGTGAGATATCCATGACAGCGAATACCTCCACACTCACACACCACCTGTCTGTCATATCACATGGCTGCCGTAACACCCTATACAATATTGGTAATTTCTCACTAATGACTGACTGAACCACTACAACTAGAACATCCATACAGGTGACATGTTATGGGTACATTACAAGTCATGGGTACAGGCATGTGATTAGTCTAAACCAATTGCAGAGGAATGTCTCCAAACAACAATTACATATCTATCTCTACTGACCACACATCTAAGTGCATCTACAGTGGCCTATAGTACACATATAACACATCTATACCAATTCACTGAGTGCAGTGTCACAACTGATGAACATCAGGAACACACATATGACATCATGGTCCACAGACAAACCCACCACACATGCATTTCCACCAGTAGGAATTCACAATATCAGAACACCACCCTCAATCACACCATTCCTCATTAGTGAATACCTGTACCTAAATCCTAATAACACACATAATTGACACTCAATACATGGGTGCAATATGCGTAAATGGACCAACAGCCGCGCATTGGCACTGACAACACATCAAACTACTACAACAGGGCTGTCTCACCAGTGGAAATGCAACATACATCTTACATCACCATATCCCATACCCAATCCTGTCCTAATCACCCACTTCAGCTAGGCCAAGGCTAGCTAACATGTTCACACTTCATCAGATGTGCCCCCAAGTAACAATTGGTACATGATGTGGGCAAATAATAAGGTATGTAGCACTGTAACAGCTAGGGCATTGGTAAACATGGATTTTACATTTCACCTTGTGAATGAAGGGGTCTGTCCAGGCACTTACCACATCTAGTACAACCCCACTGTGTTTAAGGTTTCATCCCCACAATTCAAGCACTTAGAAATGCATGATGATTGTAATCAGACCATTTCTAAGCTACATTACGTATAAGCCTCCCTTTCAAACTGTGACATATCCAATAAATAGCAGATTACCAATATATGGGCATACAACTGGCAAGCCATTAGTCCAGTCATACACAAGCCATATGTGTTGGAAATGTACTTGCTGACTCACATGAAGTCGACACCATTACCTGTTCAGGATGACTAAAGAACCTATGGTGAAAGTAGAGTCACAATTTTGCATATACAGCTAGGCCATACAGATAGGAGTGGACTGACATCTTGAACCACAAATGCCCAAATGCTGAGGGATGGAGGAGGTAATAATCAATGTCTAGGGTGGTACACAAGCTCACATCCATAGTAAAGGCAGGATGGAGTCACACATGTGACAATCTGATTAGACCATCTCCACAATGCAGACATAGAGAATGCTGGATATGGGACAAGTACATCCACTAACAGCAAACCATCAAGACACATCTACAAGTAATGCTCAGGCCGGGTGGTAACTACCTATTACTCCTAAGTCTATTTTCATGTAGCATTGACTACATTTTCAGTATAGCTACAGTGAGGCAGCTAATCCCATATACTGTATGCAAGTCTCAGGTTACAGTCAGTACTTATCCCCTTATGGCTGCTGTGCTGCCCTCAAACGCCCATCCACCTCAGGGTAGGCCATCGCCAGTAAGGTGGCAATTGGGGGGGTCATGGTCCGACGGGCACCCCTCCCTCATTGGAAGGACATCCCCAGCTGGGCCTCTGTGGTCTTCCATGCCCAGCGTCTCAGGTCCTCCCACCGCTTGCGACAATGGGTGTTCTGCCGGCTATGGACCCCCAGGGTCCGCACTTTCTCGGTGATGGTACGCCAGATCCCTTTCTTCTGATGGGCGTTCACCTGCATGGATGACACAAACAAAAGGAGAAAGTCATTTACTCTCGCACCTTCCTAACAGGAGAGGCCTAGACACTTCAGACTCACCAAGTGCCCACACATATCCATCCTCACTGCCCACACGCCTTCACATCATGCCCACTGCTGCCATCTGTACTCCCTCACCAGTACTCTTACCACATACGCTGTCACATGCACCCCTACCACACATGACTATGGCTTTGGGCTCACCTGTTCCTCTGGTGCCCCATATAACTGTTCATACAGGGATAAGACCCCGTCCACAAGCTTCTCCAACTCTTCTGGTGTGAAGGATGGGGCCCTATCACCTGCAGGACGTGGCAGAGAGAGAACACAGCAGCTCAGGTTGTGGAGGTCTTGCTGGCAACAGTGTCAGGAGTCAAGTGAAAAAGGCTAAAGAAAATGGTGGTCACAGCCGCCCCATACAGGACCGTCACCGCCGGCGGTCATCGCTATTGGTCCCAATCCCTCATAGGCAGCAATGTTAAATAATGAGAAACTGGTAGCGACCGCCTACCGCCATGACGACATACGCCAGTGGAGTTAGGTCACTTTCACCTGTCCAGTGCTACAAGACAGGCGGCTGCCATTTTGTGCACATCTCATGCATTGATGTGCCAATTTATGAACACTATATACATATTATGACAAATTGGGGAGTAAGCCTATGTTGTGCCATCATGGTAGTGCTGACAAGTGACATGTGTCCTAAACGACCTACACGTTCAGCATTGTGCTACAAGACTGGTGTCCAAAGTGAATCAGCATGCCCATTTTTGTATATGTCTGCAGTGCCACTCCTGGCCGACAGTGTTAGGTGTGTGTTAATTTAGGAATGTTTACCTGACGTGTAAATTCCTTCTCTCAATGTACATTCTTTCCCCTCTACCTAGATTTGATGCAATGAGGTGAATGAGACAACCGCCTATCGTCTGAATTGTCAAGCCATAATGGATCTATGTACACCGTTGGAACCTGATCTGTTACCAGCCATACGCAATCCCGATTCCATCCCTCCCACAGTACAAGTCCTGTCAGTGCTGCATTTTATTGCCACAGGCTTGTTTCAGAATACAGTGGGTTTGGCAGCAGGGATGTCACAGCCAATGTTCAGTCTAGTGTTGAAGGATGTACTGTGTGCATTCTTGAAACACATGGACAGCTACATCAGATTCCCCCAATGTGCAGATTTGGCCCATGTGAAGGCAAACGTTTATGATATGGGACACATCCCTTATGTGATAGGGGCCATTGATGGCATCCATAAAGCTCTGGTGCCTCCCAGTGCCAATGAACAGGTGAATAGAAACAGGAAAAACTACCACTTCCTTAATGTTCAGCTGGTGTGTCTGGCAGACCAGTGCATCCCACAGGTCACAGCGAAGTTTCCTGGATCTATCCATGACTCCTTCATTTTGAGAAACATTAATGTCCCACACATGATGGGACGACTCCACACAGAGAGGGCCTGGCTCCTTGGTATGTTTCCATGTGAATGTGGTTTATTGTAGTTGCATGTCATCATATTCTTCCATGTCGCTGTACCTGTTATGTAAAAGGTCCTACATTTGTTCACACAGGTGACTTTGGCTATCCTAACCTTCCCTGGCTGCTGACACCAGTAAGGTACACTGCCACAGATGGGGAAGTCCATTTCAATGAGGCCCACAGGAGGACAGAGCATGTAATAAAAAGGACATTTGGCCTCCTGAAACCAGATTCAGGTGCCTGGACCTATCTGGAGGTGCCCTCTTCTACTCAACTCAAAAGATATGCCAGATAGTAGTAGCCTGCTGCATGCTCCACAATCTAGCCCTGAGACACCAGATACCATTGCTAGCTGATGAGGGTGAGGCAGCAGGACCAGTGGCTGGTTATGCTGGCATGGCAAGGGATGAGGAGGGTGCAGCCGACTCTAGGACTGAGCTTATCAATCAGTACTTCCAGTGACATTGAGATATGGTGATTTTGTTCAGGCAAGTGTTGAATGTCCATATGACATGCTGACATAAGTCCTCCAGAGTTAACTCATCAGTGGAGGTGTGATGTGTTCCTATCCCTGTGTGTGTGCTGGGGGAGCAGACTGTATGTTATGTGCACAGTAACATTTACTCATATGTAACAAGAATACCCACTGAAGTGTCCTTGATTTTAATCTCCATTGTACAGACCAGTTATAAGCAATGTGTGCTGCATTGTTCTGTAGTCATATCATTTCACCTACTGACTGTGTTAAGGATACATGTGCCTCTGCTACCTATGCCTTGGGCATTTATGGTCACTTGCCATTGCTGAATGATTAGAGAATAAAGAGGTGTACATGAACGATGCAAACTACTGTGCTACATGCTGAATATTCTGTGACTTGTGTTGTATAGGTTCACTCTGGTTGGACCCTGGTTAGGTGGTAATGTACACTGAGGATGACCTCTAAATGCTGCATATGTGCTTTATGTGACTTGATGCCTTTCATCCTGATAGTACTCTCTAATTGTCTTTTTGCAGGTTTGCATTCTGACTATTATCGTATGTGGCTCAGGATTGTGGGCTGTCTGACGTGTGTCCTGGAACATATTTTAAGTAATGTCTCCCCTGCTGAGGATACCTCCCTCTCCTGTCCATTACTCTGCCTGTTGAATGTGGGTGTGCATAGTCATCTCACAGTTGTCAATCATGACTTTTGTTGGTGTTGTAATAAAGACACTTATACAGTAGCTGTGTTCCATTTGTGATTATTGTACATTTATTGAAATGGTGACAAACATATATGGTGCACAAGTTGTCCAAGAGGTGATGAGTGGGGTCATGGTAGATTAAATCATCAGAGTAGATGGAACAGCTGTTGGTTTCACAGGTCCAGTGTCCCATTGCCAATGGGAAGATAGAGTTATGTCATTGAACAGTCAACAGTATGTCTCAGTGGCACACAAGGGAGACAAATCAGGTGAAGCTCACTTCCTGGCAGTGGGAGTGGTCTTGCCATTTTCTCCAGCTGGAATGGATGTCCACGTTTGCGGGGTGATCATCAGCTACAGAGGGATGGGTGTCTGAGGCCTGTGGTTCTCCTGGCAGGGCCTCCATTCTGCTGGCTACCGCTAATGTTGATGGGTTTGATGTTATGTTGCTCGCGGAAGGGGCCTGCTGGTGGGTGAGGGAAGCACTCATGGTGGTGTTGATATCCCTCAGTACCACTGTAATGAGGCGATGGTGGCATTGTGGGCCTGCCGCTGCTGCATAACCATGACCTCCTGGTGATATTCCCTCTGCAGCCATTTGTTTTCTCCCAACATGGTTATGATCTGGCCCATCTTGTCCTGGGATTGTTGGTATGTCCCCCTCGGATTTAGGAGATAGTAGCCTGGTCAGGAGAGTCCCCATCCTCAGGCCCACAGCTTCTCTCCCATGCCCCCTGTCCCCATGTGCCTGTGCCCCTGGCACAGTGTGCCCACTGCTAGTGTTCTCAGGGCCTTCATTGTCTGGGGTGTGAGGGGTCGACTCAGGTCCCTGTACTGTGGGGCACACAATAGATTGATCTGTCCTTGGGACACAGGTTTGTGGATAAAGGGTAGGCTGTGATGTTGCGGCGACAGGATTTGGGGGGATTGTTGTGGGCAGGGGGAGGCAAGGGAGTGGTAGACTGACCAGGTGTGCCAGATGGGCCAGGTAGGTTGTTAGTGTCCAGACATCCAGACGTGTTGTCCTTACTGAGGCCTTCATTCTGTGGTGGTCTGGTAGTCTCTGGTATCCTCTCCATGGTGGCACTGGCAGGGGTACCTGTGGATGGAGTGAGTGAGGGAGTTACATATAGAAGATGTGTTTGGTTCATTCTTTCTTATATGCATACAGTGGCATGACATGAGTCCCTGCAATGACAATTGCAGATGCTGCCCTGCGTACCAGTGGTGTTGGGTAGAGGTGTGTGACGTGTTCCATACTCCATTTAGGTAGGTGTCACTCAGGTTTAGTACATCTGGCTGTGTGAATGGGTACTGGCAGAGACTGACAGTTCACATGACTGTTCTGCACTGTTAGCTAGTGACTATTCAGCCCTGGCAGTTGTGAGTGGTAGAAGGCTGGACATAGCAGCATGGCGTCCCAGTGGATGGAGGGTATGGGAATCTGCAAGTGTTACTCAGCTGCCTGTGCATGCTGTGCATGTGCATGGAGTCTACCATCTGTCATTCCAAATCATGGTGGCTGACCTTCTGGATTGTGGATCCTGATTGGTGGTCAGTTGTATTAGTCAGAGTGCTGCAGCTGTGTTTAGCCTTGTTTGGCATTGTGTTGTTCCATTTCATTGCTGTCATTGCTATGTAGTCCTCCTCTGTCATGGCATCTAGTTAGTATGGCTAGTCCAATAGGCATTCATGCAAGGAATGTGATGTGATGTGCACATTCCAGGTATTCAGGTAGATGGGCTTGTGCATTGTGGGAGTTGTAGTGTTAGTTTTAGCCCCTGCTAGGCGTCCCTTTGCCAAGGGCTCTGTGGGCATTTGGGCCGGGTGTAGGTGTGGCATGTAGGAGAGGGGCATTAAGTGGATAGGTGGGAAGTGTAGTGAGACATGCAGTACATTGGGGAGTATTTGGTGGTGAGGAAGCATGCAGTGCAAGACAGTTGTTTGACATGGAGGTTGTGTTTGCTTGCCAGAGTCCAGTCCACCTGGTATTCCAGTCAGGCCCTCGGGATACAGAATGTTCAAGACCTTCTCCTCCCAAGATGTGAATTGTGGGGGCCCACCGCCAGTCCTATGCACGGCAATCTGATGTCTCATTGCCATGGAATCCACCTTCCCCCTGAGGTCGTTCCACCTCTTCCGGATGTCCTCCCTTGTGCGTGGATGGTTGCCTACTGAGTTGACCCTGTTGATTATTCTCTACCACAACTCCATTTTCCAGCCAATTGAGGTTTGCTGGACCTGTGTTCCAAACAGTTATGGCGCCACCCTGACAATTTCATCCACCATTACCCTCAACTCGTTGTCTGTGAATCGTGGGTGCTTTTGTGGGGACATGGTGGTGGTTTAGTTGTGAGTGGGTTGTGTGTGTAGGAGTGCAGTGTGTGGTGATTGATGGGGTGTAGGTGGTGCTTAGTGGGTGATGGAGGCTTGTGGTGTGTATGTGTGGTCGTTATGTGTGTTTTGTGTTAGTAGTGCAGTTGTGTTGTGTGTGCTGGGTGGGATGTGTATCTGTGCCTATGCTGTAACGGTGCTATAGGTGTGTATTTGGTTGCTCTCTGTGTATGTGTGCATTGATTTTGTTGCAAAGGATTGTGGTTTGTGTAGGGGTGTGTTATATGATGCAGTGAGTAGGTGTGTCTGGTGTGTGTATGTGTGTCAGGTGTTGGATATTCATACCATCCAATGTGGTGTTGTGTTCTGACAGTGGTGGGTTCTGAGCGTGGCGGTTCGCACCGCTAATGGTTTTCCGCCATGTCGGCGCTGGTGGTAGAACCACCTCTTTCCCGCCCTCCAATGTACTGGCAGTGTCGGATTTGTGGCTGGTTTTTGGCAGTCTTCACGGTGTGAGTTGTTTTGCGGTGGTTTGATTACCACCAACATGGCAGTCTTTAGGCAGTCCCCACCGCGGCGGTCTTCCGAAAAGACCACCAAAGTCATAATGGGGCCCATGATATCTTGGAGAAAGTGCACCTTTCATTAATAAAAGGTCTTTCGTAACAACCTTTTTGGCAGGGGCGGATGATATAGGGCCAATTGTCAAGCCATGGTTTCTACGAGGGTACCAAACAAGATAATTTCTACCATGCCCATGGAAGAGGACATGAGCAGGCAACAAGCAATACCTTTTACCCCACCCCGAAAATGTGGGGGTGCCAACATTTCCCCAGATCTACACCGGGGTGCAACAAGGAAACTCCCAAGATTTGGGATATTGATATAAGAATCTTCCCTTTTTCCAAAATAATTTTTTGGGGGGGGTACAAGTCTATTTGTACACAATTTGAAACTCCTGACCCAGGATGCGTGGGTTCTGAAATCTGTCCAAGGGTACAAATTGGATCTTTACAGTCCCCCCGTTCAACCGCTTCCTTCTCAGGAACTGTATTGTTCCCTACAAGAGCAAGCGGTTATGTCAGAAGAAATCCAATCCCTCCTTCAGAAGGACGCCATATGCTGTTCTTTCCCTCACCCTGGAGGTTTTGTCAGCACTATCTAGTCAGCAACAGAGGCGGAGGTTCTTGCTTGACGTTAAATTTGAAGGATTTCAGTGCATGGATAGTTTACAGGCACTTCAAGAAGGAGGCCTCCTTCGACGCACACTTCAAGAGAACGACTGGATGGTCCCTGTGGACTTGAAAGATGTATACCTAACTATCCCCATCTTCGCCCCTGACCGTCGATTCCTTCAATTCTATTGGGTAGGCCGTTGCTACAAGCTCAAAGTCCTTCACTTCAGCCTTTCTTCAGCTCCATGATGTTTCACCAAGTTGATAGGGACCATTGTGGAGACACTTCGAACCAAGGGCGTAAGGCTAATTGTTTACCTCGACAACTTGATTCTTCTAGCTCAAGATCCCCTGACAGTCATGCTACAGTTGTCCTGGACAATTCACCACCTCCAAGATTTGGGATTTGTCATTAACCAACCCAAATCCTGTCTGACCCCCTCCGAACAGATGGAATTCTTGGTATTTTGGATAGATTTGGTGTTGTCTCAAATGATTCTTCCATCCTAGAAAATTTTGAGTGTAAAGAAGGAGTTGAGATGTGCTTTAGGCACATAGTTGAGATCAATAGCTCCTAGCATCCTCCGTCCAGGCCATCTTTCCGGGGCCCCTCCTTTACAGGGCTCTGCAGAGATTAACAATTCCAGACCTGCAGAAGGGTTTGTCATACTCAGGCAAGGTTTGTCTTTCAGCGGAAGCCATGAGAGAAATGAATTGGTGACTAGACCACATGGACGTCTGGAATGGCAGAGCAATTTTTTGCAGATCCCTGGACATAATACTATAATCAAATGCCAGCAGATGGAGCTGGGGAGACAGATGTGGACGGGCGGGACCCTCTAAGGGTTATCTGTATTGGGGAGCTCGGTGAGCTCCCTATTTTGGAGGATATGTAGCCGGCAGTAGCCCCGTTTTTTTCCCGCATGCTCCGACGCGAGGACATGGTTGCATTGTGTATTTAAACAGAGGCTCCTCATCGTGTTCAAACTGTAGTGCAGTACATGGCCTCTCGTTCTGTGCATCGTCACAAGCACAAGGTACTCTAGGCAAATTCACCGCAAGAAAAGTGATCCAGCTGACTGGAGACTACTGCCATCAACTTTATCAGCCCCTTTTGATATACAAAATATACATCATGTATCTACTAAAATGTTCCCTGGAATTACTGTGTATATATTGAGGTCTTGTGCCCTGAAGAAGGTGAGCGACCCGTGTCGGGCTGCTTGTCACCGAAACGTACGTCGGCACTAGTATACATGACAAGGACATTTGTTGGGATCAACATGGACATCTTTCTTCACATTACAATTAATTCATTCGTTTAACAGGAGGAGGGACCAAAGGACATACTTTACAAAAAAAGAAGAAATAAAAATCAGAAAGTTGGACTAATAAGAGAATACAACAGATATTGTGAACCCCCACTGTTGGGTTTGTTCAAGTTGGTAGACTACGACAACACTTGAGAATCATCTTGTTGTGTTTTTCCTGGCGAGACCGAGTGGCCCGCCAGGTGTTGTTATTATATGTAGCGCCTTAGACTGGATATTTGTTGGTCCTAATGTATTCAGTTGGGTCCTTGTCATATACATTTTTTAATATGGTATGAATGAAGCAAGCATGAATGTGATTATTGTGTTTCAGCTTTTGCACTTTTTCCAGGGTTTATATTGTGGTTTCTTATCAGTGTGCTACATATTTCTTTGGCTTTAGTTGAGTTTGAGCATATTTATAATATTTAAATAAATTCATCATTATACAATTTTATCAGATATAGGTTTATGCTCTCTTATTTTTTCTGGTTTGTATTTTTGAGATCTCCTCTTTGGACACCTGGGATTCCCTGTAGGCTCCCAGAGTGTCCTTGGGACATTTGAGGTATTTTTTGAGACAGGTGTGGACCCCTTTCCACGGTGGGCCATTGGTGGGACACCAAGCGTCAGCCCCATATCAACTGCCTGAAACCTCTGGCAGATTCTTTCGCAATCACAAGTCTCTCCCCCTCGTGGGCAGACTGTTGCATTTTGCTGAGGATGGACAGCATCTCAGCGGTTCAAAATGTCAAAAGACTGGGAGGAACGAAATCTCGATTGATAGCAGAGATTGCCAAGGATTTTTGGCACTTTGCCTCCAACATCAGATTTCAGTCATAGCAGAGTATCTACCTGGGGAGAAGCACTTAGTGCGGACCGGCACTTACATCATCTCTGAGACTTCAGCAATGGAAGACTTCATCCAAAGTTTTTCTTCAAACACAACCGCAAATGAGGTCCCTGTTCCCTGGATCCACTTGCCTAGCCTCTCAACCAGCAGATGTCCCTGTTTTTCAGTTGGCCCCCAGAACCAGAAACAGTAGTGACAGATGCTGTCTTATCCAGGTGATTGACACCTGATCTAATCGATATAAGTCAATAAGAACGCTAAATGACAGACCACACACCAATAATGCACACAGATTAGCTTTAATAGAATGATCAGTGAAATATATATATATATATATATATATATATATATATATATATATATATATATATATATATGTTTAGCACACCAACAGAGTAGAATGAAAATAGCAATAAAAATATCTATTTATATGTATGCAAAGAGTTTACCAATATAGCAATCCAAATATAGCTTTACTATACGAAAGTACATTAATTGACTGCCTGTGAAATGCATATTCAGCTACTGCACCACATTCACATTGAGACATTCAAGGAAATCAGATATAAATGAGTAGAATACATTAGATTACAGACATAGCGCTAGTATGTTGATCAATCAGAATAAAGCAGAGAAACAAAGGCCTTTCATCCCTTAGTGGAACTTAACTTTATCCACAATGGTGGGAAGCCCTCTCCCGCTCCCTCGAGCCTCTCTCCCCCTCGAGCGTCGCAGTCTAAGAACAGAACAACCAGGGAGGCAGCGATGTGGGCGATGGCAGCTTGCACAACTCCATCTGCGAGCTTCAATTCCCCCACCAGTGCTTCAGTGCTTAAATACCCTGAAGCTTGGACTCTATTCTTTTCCCGCATTTTCTAGCTATGTTATCAGTACACGCCCCTAGGCTGCCCTGTAGCTCACTAGACATTATTTTTTTGCCTTCTCTTGAACTCTTTTCATCAGGGTTATGCATTCCATTTCCACTAATGCCCAATATGCTCCTGCTAGTTCTTTCTCTAACGGGGTGTAATTGCTCATGGATGGGGTTAATCTCTTTGACCAGAGTCCTTGTGGCACCTTCTTTCTCCCTTGCCTTTGTCATAGACTCCACACCACTACATCATCCTGTACATTCATTTCCAACTCAAACGGGTCTCCTTCTGTGATAGGACCTAACGCAAAATAGTTCTGTAATGCATCTTTTGCCCCCTTAAAGGCCTCTTGCTGATCAGGTACCTATTAGAGAGCGTGCTTTTTTGTGTAGCTTGATATAATGGTCTCAGTGTTAATCCTAAGTGAGGGATATGTTGTCTCCAAAATCCCATCAAGCCAATAAATCGTTGTGCTTCTGCCTTTGTTGTAGGAACCTTTAGCTGCTGTACCGTATCAATCGCTTTCTGTGGTATTCTTTTTACTGGTCCTGACCAAATAGCGCCCAGGAATTTGACCTCTTGTGCAGGGCTTTGGACCTTTTTAGGTTTAATAGCCCATACCCTCTGCTGTAAGTACTCAAGTAACCTCTCCAGTGTGTCTGAGACCTGTTCTTTGGTTTCCCCAGTAATCATGATGTCATCAATGTAATGTGCAAGGCGGGTGTCCCCTGCCGAGAAGTTGGCTAAATCTCTGGCTATTAGTCCGTGGCACAATGTGGGGCCATGTACATACCTGTGGGGCAGCTTTCTAAACGTGAACTGTCTGTTTTGCCAGCTTATTGCAAATTGGTCTTGACTTGCCTCATCAATGTCAATTGAGAAAAAGGCATTTGCTACATCAATTACAGCATGCCATTCCCCCACATCTTTACTCAACTGTTCAACTAGCGTGATGATGGATAGGACTGTGGTTGCCAAGGGCGGGGCCACTTTGTTCAGCTGTCGATAGTCAACAGTCATTCTATATGTATCATCCGGTTTCTTTACAGGCCATATAGGAGAATTAAATTGGTTCACGGCTGGCCTAAGCACACCTGCATCTAGTAGCCCTTGAATAGTTTCTGAAATCTCCTTGTGACCTCCAGGTATTCTGCACTGTTGATGCATACTGGCTCCTTTGGAGGAGGCACATGTAATGGACTCCACTTTGCATGCCCAATCCGGATTGTCATAGATTTCTTTATGTGTACGCACCTCACACCAAAAGTGAATGTTCCCCATTGAGTCTCTATAGTTTTGCCTAGTAACAGATCCATGCCAATAATGTATTCTGGTACTTCTGCCATTAATACTTCTGCTGTGAACAGGGGTCCTCTACCAACTGTCAATTAAGTCTAACAGGTTTAGCCTCTGTCTCAGCACCCCCATAACGATTAACAATCACGCTTTTTCCTGGCAGCTTCTTAGGGTTCCCATTTAGCAGAGTTACTTCTGCACCTGTATCAAGCAGTGCCATAACATGTTGCTTTCCTTTTTGCCAATAAATAATAAGAGGTACATATGACCGCCTGTCCCCGGGGCTTTCCTCTTGCACTGCTCTGATTCCCGGGGTTTGGCCTGACCTTCATAAGGGTTCTGGGACTTCCCAGCCATCGCTGGACAAGTCGGGATATAGAGCAGAGACAGGTACCTTCCTATCTTTTCCTGACTCCGCTTTTTCCTTCTCAGCCTCTTCCATTGGTGGTGATGAAGGCTGCTTTTCATCGAATGCCCCCTTTTTCTGTCTATGCTGCAATGCTTTCCATTTATTAAGCAGATAAGGGGTGGGCTTCCCATCTATTTCCTCTTTCTTCACCCCAGCATTTAATAAATCTATCCATATTTGTCGTCTGGTCACTTTTATTGTGGACTCTCGTCCCTTATATTTATTGTCTTGCCCCACAGCTCTTGTTGATTTCTGTCTGTCAAGCCCTTCCAATTGTGCCATTAATAATACTACTTCTCCCACTGGTCTTCCCTGAGCAGGTCCTAGAATGGCTAACAAGGTACCTTTCATATGTGGAGGGGCATTCCTAATCAGTCGTGCCCTGATCTCTGCTGTCACAGGTTCAACATCAGGTCCTGCAAATTGCTGGGAATACACTGCATTCTGCATTCCCATTTCTCATAATTGCTCATTTGCCTCTGAAATTGTGTGCCAAGGGCCCCAATTCTCTCCCACATCCATAGCAGTTGGATACAATGGCTTCACTCCTTCTATCAACCAGATCATCAGAGAAAATGCTTGTTGCCCCTGTGCACCTTGGAACCATTGCCCTAGCATATCATGGGTGGTTACTGACCCCATTTTCAAGAGTTCAGTTGGTGATAAAAATGTACCATCTGCTCCAGTGTCCCACAATCTTACTAGCCATTTGAACAAAGGCTCTGCAGGCACTTGTCTAAACATGTGGGTTATTTCCAACAACTCACTTTGTGTATAGTCTCTTACTAAGCGAGAATTCTGTACTTGCCCACCATTTACTCCTTTTGATTTATTTTGCACAAGGGGACGAGCCTCCAATACACTTTCCTTCTCACTTTGAACTTCACCTAGTTCTGCTACACGTACTTCCACTTCATCCTCCCAGTCCCAATCATCATTATCAGAGACTGTCCCATCCCAGGTATAGGGATCCCAGGTTTCTTTACGTACCAATGCCCTCACTTGCACAGCTGAGGGTACTTTAGGCTTCTGCCTAATCTTCTGCTTTGCTACTCGTACTGCTAATGCGGTGCACCTTGCCTCCATTTGATCACCACGAGTCACTGCACTTTCCATAGTCTCTTTCATGAGTAACTGCTTCTGTTCCAAGGCTGCAACCTCATCCCGCAGTTTTCTTATTTCTGCATCTTGAGTTAATTTTTTCTTATACACAGTATGGAGCGCAGACAGAAAAAGCCATCCCACTTGTCCTTCTGCTTTCAGCTCCAGCTTTTCCCCTCTTAGTTTCACACTCTCAACTGCATCTTCCACTAAAAGAGGAGTCACTTTCTCATCTAGTGCTTCCCATAAAACCGTCGCTGCTCACCGGTTCAGGAGTCCTGCTACGCCAGAAAACGGGTCAGTTGCTAACCACCCGGGAATGAACCTGGCTTCTGCCCCGTGCTGCCTTTCACTCTCTGCCTCATTCTTCTTACGTCCCTCAAAGAGGCATTATTGACTTATATCCCACCGCTGCCACCAATTGATATTAGCCAATAAGGACGCTCAATGAAGGACCACACACCAATAATGCCCACAGATTAGCTTTAATAGAATGATCAGTGAAATATATATATATATATATATATATATATATATATACATATATATGTGTTTGGCACACCAACAGAGTAGAATGAAAATAGCAATAAAAATATCTATTTATATGTATGCAAAGAGTTTACCAATATAGTAATCCAAATATAGCTTTACTATACGAAACTACATTAATTGACTGCCTATGAAATGCATATTCAGCTAATGCATCACATTCACATTGAGACATTCAAGGAAATCAGATATAAATGAGCAGAATACATTAGATTACAGACATAGCGCTAGTATGTTGATCAATCAGAATAAAGCAGAGAAACAAAGGCCTTTCATCCCTGGGTGGAACTTAACTTTATCCACAATGCTGGGAAGCCCTCTCCCGCTCCCTTGAGTCTCTCTCCCCGTCGATCATCGCAGCCTAAGAACAGCACAACCAGGGAGGCAGCGATGTGGGCGATGGCAGCTTGCACAACTCCATCTGCGAGCTTCAATTCCCCCACCCGAGCTTCGGTGCTTAAATAACCTGAAGCTTGGACTCTATTCTTTTCTCGCATTTTCTAGCCATGTTATCAGTACAGGTCCCTTGGCTGCCCTGATGCTCACTAGTCATTATTTTTTGGCCTTCTCTTGAACTCTTTTTCTCAGGGTTAGAGCAACCTTTGTCTGCCTCTCTCCCACACTTCCTGCTTCTTGCACATGCAGACTGCAGATAATTTTATCTGTGGAATGTTGGAAAACAAGCTTGAAAGCGACATCGTGAGCTTTTCCACATACTGTTCAGGTTTCTGCATGTAGCACGCCCATCTACACTGCTCAGACTAATTAACCCTTTGTGTCACAATGTCTTCTGCACCTTTCCCTACACTGATCAGATGCCTTCCTTCAGGATTGGTCATCCCATCTGGGATATGCCTTTCCCCCATTCAGCTTGATCCCCAGAGTCCTTTCCCAAGTGAGGCGACAGAAAGTGCAGGTCATTCTTGTGACTCCTCTCTGGAGGGCCAACCATGGTTCCCTATGGCGCTGGAGATGTTGTGTGACATTCCTCTCCTGATTCCATCTCGTCAGAACCTGTTGCTGGACCCAGTGGGTCTGCAACATCCCTTGATAATCTCAGACCAGCCCAGAGTGGTGGCCTGGAGGGTTTCAGGAATAGATGGATGATGCCACGCATTTCTCAACAGGCTTCTGCTTACATCAACCACGACTGGGCTTCAAGTACCCTGAAACGATATGCTTCGGCATGAAGAAGATGGGTTTGTTGGAGTGATGAAAGGGATTCCAATCCCTCTAGGTCGGATATTTGCTTCATGATTATTTGTTTGTCCTCCTTAGGGGACTCCGGCATGGCCTATAGGCCTATTAACAACTACAGATCAGCCATTTTTGCTGGACATATTCCAGTGGAGGGCAAGCCTGTGGGTGAACACCCTGTTGTATGCACGCTTTTCAGGGGCATATGCCTGTGTAAACCTCCCCAAGCCAGGTCTTCTTCATTGTGAAACGTTAACGTGGTCCTCAAATTCCTGAATCATTGGCCGGATAATAAAATACCTTTTACGTAAACAGTTATCAGCAAAATTGAACATGTTATTGTGTCTGATATTTTGCAAAAGATTATCAGATGTTCAAGCTTTAGATCTTTCGGGTAGAACTTTCCTCCTGGAAGGGGTATTTTTCTCAGTTTCCAGGACAACAAAAATTAATACTAGGATGGTCTCCTATTCAGTTTCCCCTATCAACCTTAAGTTATGTGTAGTTCAATGCACTAAGGCTTATGATGTTGCCACTAGTAAATTTGGGATATATCCTGATGGTCAGATGCTTATCGCATTGCAAAAAACTATTAGACCAGTGATGTCTGCTACTTTGTCTAGATGGATGCGCTGCTTGTTATCCAAAGCTGGCACTGATGTTTCCAGTTTTGGAACACATTCGCCTGAAGAGCTATAGCATCCAAATGCTTTTCTTTAGGATTCCCATTGGAGGTCATTATGAAAGCAGCAGGCTAGTCCTTCAAATTGACTTTTGAGTCTTTCTAATACAAACCAATGGTGGATGTGGCATCAGTGGTGATAGCACAGCTTTGAACAAGCATAATCAGAGCATCCAGTTCTGACATAGAATAAAAAAAAATTCTAGTTTATGCCTCAAGAATTTTAAATTCTATTAAGTACACGGAGGCGGGATTATCCCACCCTGATGGCAATATACAGTTTTTACTACTTAAGGGATAAGTACGTTTTAGTATTCCTAATGCCTATAAAATTGTGATTATGATATGATTTGATTGCCCACCCTCTGTGAATAATTTCCTGATGTTGCTGATACAGCTTTTATGGCCTGTTTTTTTCAGATTTCATGGGAAACTATAAAAAAACTCATGAAATACCCTTTGGGCCCTTGGAGATTCAGAGTTGAACATACGGTACACTGTTAAGACGGATTCGTCATCATCTAAGATTTTGTCCCATTCCTGGGAAGTGGTTGTTTGGTTCCGACTTTGGTAGAAAATGTTGGACTTTGCCTTCTTCTTGGATTAGTCATGTTGGACTCAATTTGTTACATTTTTCTGTTTTCTTGTTTCAGCTCAGTGTGCAAAGGAAGAGGATAACAAAATGGTGACATGGGTTCTTAAGGGTCTATGTGGTTTGGCGATTGAAGCATGTGACTATGATGGACATGGGATTCATGGGTGATGTAGTTTTTACTGTTATTGGCTCCTGTTAATTTATGCAGTAAAGAGAGAGAAGTATTATCCTTACCTCCGTGTCCTTAATAGAATTGAAAATTCTTGACGCGTAAGCTAAAATTTTTTTTATTGTGAAGCAACTGGATGCAATTGGACTCTCTTTATACAGTGCAGAAGAGGAAGTAACATAGGCCATCTTTAACTGGGAAAAGTAGAATGGTAATCCAGTCAAAAAACCTATATAAAATTATGTTACATTTCTGGAGTAATTAGAAAAGATACTGATAAAGTAAGATATTAAAATGCATAGAAGCGTAACAGAACACTTAGGTATTTTCAAAATTTTCTTGCATGCAGTGTTTCAGAAACGACAGCATGCAGAAACCATGTTACCCCATAATGCTTAGCGTGTCTCGATCAAGATGTGAGAAAGACAAGCAAATGGAGGGGGGGATACCACTGCATCTCGATGTGCAGGGAAGAGGAGGCGCGAGCTGAAGCAGCAGGGGCTGATACTGCTGAGTCCACACAGCAGGAGTGCAGTGTTGCAAAGATAAGGGAGAACCCATTGCAGTATGGGTATTATGTGGACATGTGAAGGCTGATATTGGTAATTGTTCATTTGATATACACTGCAGAGTGGTGGCTAATTTATGTGTGTAAAAAAACAGATTGTGTTGCACACTAAGAAGTGTGTTCCATTTAAAAAAGGTTCCTTTGTGCCCATATAATACAGTAGGAATTTAAATTATTTGGTAAAGTGCCAATTATTGACAATAATAGCAATCATACAACTACATAGTTTAATCGACAACATATAGGCCCTCATTATGACCCTGGCGGCGGTAACTTCTGCCAAATTAGGGACAGACAGGGTGGGAGAGGACAGATGGGACGCGTGCATGGCTGTTGTAGAGGTGTCTGCCAGTGAGGTGTGTGTTCTGCTTGGTGTGGTGATGCTGGTAGTGGATGTTGATGTAGTGCATGCAGGTGTGAGTGTGGATGTGACTGGGGGAAGGTGGTGGAGGAGGAGGATGGGGAGACAGTGGAGGCAGTGGGTGTTGTCGTGTCTGCAACTGCATGGTGTTTGCGTGAGTGCTTGTGGGATAAAGTGTGGTGCTTGGGTTTGCCTCTGCCAGTCTTGGGTGTTGTCTTGTGTGCATGCTCATCTGTATGTGTGCCTGGGATGGGTTGGGGTTGAGGAGAATAGGAGTGGGAAGTGGGAGTTGGAGGGGGGACGGTAGAAGCAGGGACAATGGCTGTCATCAGAGAGGAGTTGGGCCGCCAATCTACTGTGAATGCCCTACAGCGATGCATTGCATTGCTGCTCTGGGATGCCAGCCCCTGGATGGCATTCACAATGGTTGACTGCCCTACAGAGATGGATCTCAGGAGGTCAATAGCCTCCTCACTCAGGGCAGCAGGGCTCACTGAAGCAGGGCCTGAGGTGCCTGGGGCGAAGGAGATGACCACCCTCCTGGGTGAACGGGCGCAGCCAACTCACTGAGGGGCTACTGGGAGGGCGGTGCTGGTAAGGGGGGTGGTGACAATACCTGCAGCTGGGGTGGTCACAGAGGTGTCCGCCACCATCAGGGAGCTCCCATCGGAGGAGGCATCAGAGTCTGTTGTCTCCTCCAGTCTCCGCCGTGGTGCTCACCTCGCCCTCCGTCTCACTGGTTCCCTCGGCGTCAGTGGACTCTGCCTCCAGGGTTCTGTGGGATGCAGCGCCCTCTGTCGCTGGTGCCCCTCCTCCTCCACCAGATGATGCTAATGCATACAAGGACAGGATGACAAAACAAGAAAGGGGGGAAGACAAAGGATACACTTGGTCAATGACTGCACCAACACCACTTTTGGCATGCACATCACCGTCACACACAGGGAACAGGCCTAAGCACTATGCATTGCACTACCAGTGATATGGCTAGTCACCAAGGCAATATGAGGAGCACACACCACCAACTGCAGCACACCTGGGACCCACGATGCCCTGTCTGAAAGGGACTACTAACAAGCTCGGTTACCTGTATTTGCCATGCAACCATTACCCTAGAGATGACCCACGCTGCAATGTCTGGCCTAGCCTTAGGGGCACCCACTAACACACAACCACCACCTGGATACCACACCACCAACCAAAATATGTAAGGAAACACACTGTACTCACCCCCTTGTGGCTGCTGTGATTCCCTCAAGCGCCCATCCAGCTCTGGGTAGGCCACTGCCAGTATATGGGCCATCAGGGGGTCAGGGTCCGACGGGCACCCCTTCCTCATTGGGAGGCCATGCCTAGCTGGGCCTCTGCGGTCTTCCGTGCCTAGCGTCTCAGGTCCTCCCACCGTTTCTGATAGTGGGTGCTCCGCCTGCCATGGACCCCAGGGTCCGCACGTCCTTAGCGATGGCACGCCATAATCCCTTCTTTTGATGGGCGCTGACCTACAGAGGTAATACATACAGGAGAACTCCATTAAACTAACAGTCCAGCCTGTCACACACATGGCCCACCATACCCGATTCCATCACCATTGGCACACACATAGGCCATTTCACAACATGTACACTGCCAACAGAGAATCCCACCACCCTTACATGCTGCTTTAACACACATCTCCATGCATCCATGCCACATGCATCGTGCCCAAAGTGTACTCACCTGATGGTCTGGAGGCCCAATAGAGCTCTCTGTACTGGGGTAGGACCCCATCCACCAGTCGCTCCAACTCCTCCGAAGTGAAGGCTGGAGCCCTTTCCCCGGTAACACGGGCCATGGTAGGTTCAAGACACAGGTCACAGCAGCACATGCAGTGTAGGTCTTCTTCTATTGCTGGTCAGGAAACAAGTGAGGATTGAGTTAGAAAATGGCGATCACGTCCGTGGCGGTGCATACCGTCACCGCCGGCGTACATCTCCATTGGCCACTGTACTCCATAGGGCCCAATATTATCCAATGAGGAATTGCACGGCGGTGCAAGACCGCCTAGCGCCACGATGCCCAACGTCGGCGGATTTACCTCACTTCCACCTGTCCCTCCATAGAGGACAGGCGGTCACCATTTCTGGGGGGGGGGGAACAGGTCTATCGACAGTTACTGCGTCACAGGTTAAATAGGAACATACTTCGACATTTACACTGTCCGAATACATAGGTGCACCATGTGGACTGATGTTGTGGTTTAGTTGTTCAAATTGTGACAGCCTACTCATTCTTGTGTACCTTAGAAACCTACCGCTGTGGATGAATAGGAGGTGGAGACAAAACCCCGTGTACAGACCCCTGGTGGACTTAGCTACATTGGAGGAGAGGCACATTATCTTCACCTATACACTGGACAGGGCGACAAGTTCTTTGCAAGTGACAGTGGGCTTGGCAGCAGAAATGTCACAGCCAGTGGTCGTGCTGGCAAGAGTGTTGTCTGCCCTGGTAAAATACAGGTGCAGCTACATAGCTTTCCCCCAGGTGGAAGATTTGGCCACTGTGAAGGCCGGATTCTATGCAATGGGACATAAACCCAATATTATTGGGGTGACTGACGGGACACATATTGCGTTTGTCCCCCCGCTTGAATGAACAGATGTACAGGAATCGTAAGAGTTTCCACTCCATGAATGTGCAGATGGTGTGCCTGGCCGACCAGTATATCTCCCAGGTCAATGTTAAGTATCCTGGGTTGGTGCATGATGCCTTTGTCCTAAAAAATAGCAGCATCCCAAATGTGATGGCCCAACTACAGAAGCACAGGGTGTGACTTATAGGTGAGCCTTGGTCCCCACCCAGTGTTTGTTAGTGTATGCCTCTGATGTTAACCTCATAGGATAGTGTGTGGCTAAATGTTGCCCCTCAATACCTGCAGGTGACTTTGGCTACCCAAACCTATTGTGGCTGCTAACCCCTGTGAGGAATGCCAGGACAAGGGCTGAAGAACGTTATAATGAGGCACATGGGCGAACCAGGAGGATCATCGAGAGAACCTTCGGCCTCCTGAAGGCCAGGTTTGGGTGCCTCCATCTGACAGGTGGATCCCTGTGCTACTCACCTGAGAAGGTCTGCCAGATAGTCGTGGCATGCTGCATTTTCCACAAACTGGCCCTCAGATGCCATGTACCTTTTCTGCAGGAGTAGGATACTGGAGATGCCCCTGTGGCTGCAGTAGACACTGATGACAGTGAGGATGAAGAAGCTGAAGATGAGGATGAGGACAACAGAACCACAGTTATCCGTCAGTACTTTCAATGACACACAGGTGAGTCAGTGCAACTTCACATTTCAATGACTATTGGTGTATTCTGTGTGGCTGCGGCATGATGGCATTACCCACTTGTTACCTCTACTTACTGTCGTCCATGGATTCTCATTTTACAGATGTTAGTGCAATGCCATCTGTGTACAGATGTGCTGACTACAGCCACCTACAGGTCATTATTTCTATGCTCTCACACTGTACAGCTCATTTGCAATGGACATAACAGTTTCCATGAATACACTGTTTCAACAGATGACATACACGTATTTGAGTTGTGTTCAAGGGTGTTTATTGTAGTGCTAAGAAATTAAGGGGAAAGTGCAATGGAATGGGGGGATGATGGAGGAAAGTCCAGGGTATTGTTCCAGTCTGTTTGTAGCACAGGTGCAGTGTCCAAGTGTCCATAGGAAGGGGAGCAAAGGCAGCTCAAGGTGGACAAGGTGACAGTGTGGGACACAAGGGGACAATCAGGAGAGTCTAATTTCCTGGCGGTGGTCTTGGCAAGTGTCTCTGGCTTCTGTTTGGGTCTCAGGGAACGTTTGAGGGATGGTTCACCATCTGCAGGGGAGAGATGCTGGTGGCCTGTGGGTTCTGTGGCGGGGCCTCCTGGCTACTAGCGGCAGCGGAAGTGGAGGACTGTTCAGTTGACTGGCTTGTGGTAGGGGCCCGCTGATGTGCTGTTGCCTCCCTCATGATGTTGGCCATGTCTGCCAGCACCACTGCCATGGAGATCAGGATGGTATTGATGGCCTGCAAGTCCTCCCTGATCCCCTGATACTGTCCCTCCTGCAGCCGCCTGTTCTCCTGCACGTTGTCAAGGATCTGGCCCATCGTATCCTGGGAATATTGGTGGGCTCCCAGGATCTCAGAGAGTGCCTCCTGGAGAGTCGGTTCTTTGGTCCTGTCCTCCCACTGGCGGACAGCAGTCCTCCCAGTTTCCCTGTGTGCC
Organism: Pleurodeles waltl; assembly: GCF_031143425.1. Taxonomy (NCBI): domain Eukaryota; kingdom Metazoa; phylum Chordata; class Amphibia; order Caudata; family Salamandridae; genus Pleurodeles; species Pleurodeles waltl. The sequence continues at coordinate 537,527,299 of NC_090451.1, forward strand.
TGTACCACTGTCCCCTGAATGGTGTGCCCACTGCCACTGACCCCAGGTCCCTGATTGTCTTGGGGGTGAGGTGTGGCCTGGGGTCCCTGAACAGGTGAGCACACTGCTGATTGACAGACATGTCCTGGGGACAGAGGTATCGGTACACAGGGTAGGTGCTATGGTGTTGGAGCCTGATGGGGGAGGCTCTGTGGTGGACTGTGATTGTGCTTAGGTGACCGGCTGTACAGTGGTCCCTGATGGGCCAGGAAGGTCCTCCAGATCATGAAGTACAGAGTTACTGTCATCAATGGGGGCATCTTCTGTTGGGGGACTGGATAGTGGTGGCACCTCCTCTCCACTGACATTGGCTGGGGTACCTGTGGGGATGTAAATGATGTATTATGCTTCATGTATATGACATATATTACATCTGTGGCTTCCCTTCTATCTTTGGTGTTGCCCTGACACCTTTTGCTTGTGTATTGTGATATATTGTGGGAATATTAGGTTCCCTATGATGTGCATGCTTTAGTGATGTGTGTCCATGCAGGGCTGGGAGGGGTGTCCATGCATTGGTATGGCATGCAGGGCTTGGCATTGTGGTTAGTCGTTTGTGTAGGTGCAGTGTGTGGGATGGAGTGGAGTGATGGGAGTGAGGGTGGGGGGGGTGTTGGCATGTCCAGCGTTTCCCTCAGGATGCAGTAATGCCAGTACTTGCTCCTCCCATGCTGTGAGCTGTGGGGGAGGAGGTGGGGGTCCACCGCCATTCCTCTGTATGGCAAGCTGGAGCCTTGCTGCTATGGAACATACCTTCCCCCTTAGGTCGTTCCACCTCTTCCTGATGTCGTCCCTTGTTCTTGGGTGCTCTCCGCCATAGCCCCATCTTCCTTGCAATGGATATTTGCTGTACCTGTACTGCAAACAGCTGTGGCTCGACCTGACAATTTCTTCCACCATGACCCTTAACTCCTCCTCAGTCAAACGGGGGTGCCTTTGTGGTGCCATGGGTGTTGTGTGGTGTGTGTTGGTGAGAGTGTGTTGAGTAATGTGGTGGGGTGTGTGATGTGAGTGTGTGAGGGATGTATGGCTGTGAGTGGTGTATGTGTCTAGTTGTCTCTGTGCTATTCATATCAATCTCCAAATTGTTGTTGGTAAAGGGTTGTGGGTAATGTGGGTGTGTGTTTTATAGTGGTGTGGGTGTGTGGGTGTGGTGTGTGTACTGGTGTCAGGTGTGTTTTCTTTTGTATTGGACAATGTAGTGTTTTTTTGTATGTGGGTGTCTGTTCCGAGTGCGGCGGTGTGTACCGCCAATGGTTTTCCGCCGCTGAATGTCTGCCGTGGTGATTCGCGGGTCACAGTGTGATGGGCGTTGTTTTGTTGGCGTAACAGTATGGGTGTTGGGTCCTCCACTTTAACACTGACCTTAGTTCTGGCGAATTTGTGTATGTGGCTGCATTCTGTCGGATTGGTGTGTGTGTGTCATAATATGGTGAACGGATATCCGTCACTGCGGCGGTATATTGGCGGGCGTCAGTGTGGTGGTAAGCAGTATTTACCACCAATGTCATAATGAGGACCATAATATTGACAACATAGATATAAATAAAACAAAAAAGACATGACACTAAAATACTTTCAAACCACAAATAAAGTTTTACTTTTTTATTTTGCATGAATTGCCACTTTGCTGCTTCTCATGGATCTCCAGCTGGGCCTGAATGGTCAGGCACGTTCTTCTCAGGCCCCTTCGGTACAGTGAGCAGATCCAAGGATGATATCAGGTAACCTGTAAGGCTGGATTTACTACTGGAAAACCCTCTCCCTGAAGGGATAAACCAGGTCCCCTTACATAGCGATCCACAGCCATTTGGGAATATCAGAGAGAGAGCAGCAGAACGAAGGAGCATTGTGTTGTCATCTTAAGATTTTTCTAGAATGGCCTTCTTCCTTTTCCTGCATGTCATATTCAGTTTGTCAAGATAGGGTTAGAACTGTGCTCTGAATACCGTGTTCTGTGCCTCCACTATGGAGTGCTCTGCATTATAAATTAAAAAAAACAAAAGTAATGGAACCAACCCCCAATAAAGGGAATAATAAAAAGTTAAAAAATATTTAGAAAAAACAATATTCAATTGAATTAAAAATTATTCAATCACTTTATTCACACATTCACACTTAAAATTATAGTAAAACTAAATTAACATAACAGATGTTATGACTTAGATATCCCTAATGTTCTAGTTTTATCCTGCCCTTCCTCTAGTTTGCAAAAGTATTACCGCCCTTCTGCTTTACAGATCGCCAACAATGAGGGTATTCGTCTTGGGACAAAGTGGATCACAATGATTTCTTGTAAAAGTTAATTTCTGAGCAATATGACAACTTCATGATCTGTTTGTCTGATGAGGCTAATTCTGGACAGGTCTTTTAAGGAATCTATCAACATGCATCAAGCCTGTTGGTCTGTCGACTGTTGTCCAGGGAATCCCGTCCTTATAATTGGCTTGACTTTAGCTGCACTACAGCTCTAAAAGCAGCTAAAGCAGGCTCTAAATGCATCCCCATATAATATGGCCCAAGTTAGAATTATTAGAGCATTGTATAAAGCCACTGTAGAAGCTAGAAAACTGGAGATTAGGAAACAGGCCTGGAATGATCTATAAGCTGCCTCTTCTCTAAGGGACACAGAGGCGTCTGGGAAGGTATTAATAGATCCTGTTTCTCAGATGATAATCAACCCAAATTGGAATGCCATATCCCCGCAGAGGAACGGGTTGAGTACCTTTTTAACATTTTGAGTGACAAGGGTCTCCCCCAACCTACAGTAGTGGTCCCAATCCCATCTAGAACAGATAGTCTTGCCTCAAGCAACGCTATCGACATTAATATAATAACTAGAGCCATTTTAAAATCATCGCCCGGTAAGGTGCCAGGTCTGGATGCGGTTCCTGTTGATGTTTCCAGACAGAACCCCTCATTTTGGGCACCTCTGCTAACAAATGTTTTCTGCAAAGTTGTAGGAGGAAATATTCCTAATACTTGGAGCAATTCTGTACTGGTATTATCTTTAAAAAAGGAAACAAGAAGCAGCCTTCATGTTATAAGGCAATCTCTCTCCTGTATTTCTCGGTTAAGATCTTAAGCCGGGTCATTCTTCAACTCCTAGAGGGTTGGGCTACTGATAATAAGTTATTTTCTGAAACTTAATACGGTTTTCCCAAGAAAGTTTGTACAATTGAGCAAACTTTGAACCTTCTCATTATTGAGGAAGAAATATGTTCAGTCAAGGGGCATGGTACACCACTTGGGCCTTTATGGACCTTTCAAGTGGTGGATAGGAACAAGGCTGTGGCTAATGATGGGGAAAGCAGGGATTAATTGTGCTTTGATTGATTTGTTAAAATTTCTGAATTGGAGAACCAAGGCACCAGTTCGCTATAGCACAAATGATGATTATACCCCTCTTTATAGTCCACTAAGGGCATGAGACAGGGTTGTACTTTAGCTCTCTTTTTATTTCTCTTTTATATTAATGCCCTCAAGAACGAGCTGGCAGCAAGAGGTAAAGATCTTCCCAGATTTGGAAACTGCATTGTCCATGCATTACTTTACATGGACGATGCAGATCGCCCACACAGCTAATAGCCTCCAGCTATTACTGGATATTTTTAATGACTTTGTGGTGGAGCTTAATTTGAAAATTAACCACAAAAAATCCCACATTATGATATGTGGCCCTAAAAATACCAGCTCTCATAATATAGTGGGGACTCCCATATCTAACTTTAATTACATAGGGGTTCTGATGTCAGGTAATTTGAATTGTGATCATCTTTTGATCCGAAGTGCTGTCTGATTTGAGGGGACAATCGACTCAATGTTTAGGTTGTGAAAGAGTGTCACGGTTTCGGGCGGGTCTGATCAGGACTTTGGTTGGGACACCCCTTGAGGTCACCGAATATCCTAAAGCGGTAGTACACTGGGGCAGAGGAGCAGCTAAAGGCATACACGGAAAGGACAGCTATGGATAGGCACAGGAAACAGGAAAGTAAAAGCAGAGCAACCCTTGTGTGAACAAACAGGAAACGGATTACCAGTGGACAAACACGCTGGGGTTGTACACAGAGTAAGGCGCAGAACCTCCCACAGTGACAGGGAATCTCAATGCCTCTGTGCAGTTTGCTCTTACAGATAGTCACCCTGCCAGCCCCATAGAAAGGAGGCAGCAGAAGTGATTCTGTCTCTGGACCCTAGAGCACAAACAAGGATAGTACTTACATACACAGGACATGCTCTTGTGGGTCCAGCTGGAAACACAGTGGCGATTCCTGAGAAAACAGCAATAGCACACTGTCACTGTTAGGCACGAAATACAACGTATAACACTGGACAAGGATGGGGGCTGGAATTGCCTCCTGGAAACCAGGAGCCAACCCCAGTACACAGGAGGACACGTATACACTGGTGAAGACTGATAGAACACTTACCAGACACAAAGAACCAAGAAGAAACAGAAACAGAAGGGAACAAACAAAGAGACAGAGGCAAGAACTAGGAACAGGCTCAGGCTGAAGCAAAGGCGGGTCTAGGACTTGAAAACAGGGCGCAAACTTCTGTCTGGGACAGACAGAGACAGGACTGGGAAACTGAGAACAGGCAAGGACAGGACTGGAATACAGGGAGTAGGAAATGAGCAGTAAACAGGACTGGGAAACAGAGAGAAGGTTCAGGCTGAAACAAGGCAGGAGCAGGGCAGAGAAACAGGGAGCAGGCTTTGGAAGAAACAAACAGGTACAAGGCTAAGAAGTAGGGAGCAGACTCTGGCTGGAACAATCAGGAGCAGGGCAGAGAAACAGGAAACAGAATCAGGCTGGAACAGAACAGGAACAAAACTGGAACACCATCCGACAAGGGGTCTGTAACACAAAGGAATTGAAGTCCGATGCACGACGGGGAGCTTGAGGAAATGGCTGCTTATAAGCAGTTCCAAGCTGGGCTGCACAGGAGAGGTTTCAGGTGTGTGTGGTTTCGGACACTTGCAAGTCCTGGAGGAGAGGATCCAGTGAAAAGGAGCAACTGGACTTCTCCCATTGAAAACAATGGGAAACAGAATCTGGGTTTTCCTGACTACCAAGCTGTGCATTATGGGATTTGCAGTCCCAAGAAGCAAATGTAGTCCTACACAAGTGTACCATGGAGAAAAGAGAAACAAACAGGAGTCAGCAAGGGACTCTAGATAGGTGTTCAAGGTGATTCCCAGGCTTCTGACAGTCCCCTTACAGCGCCCCCTGGAAATGGGACGACCGAGTCGTAACAGTATACCCCCTCCCACCAGTCTGCTCATGAAGAGAAGGCGATCCTTTGGCTGAAAAAAGTTGAAGAGGAAAAGCCAAAGCAAGAAAATCCAACACCAACCTTGGTTGATAAGTTTACAGTCCTGCCATAGGTGAAACTTCCAATGAGCAGAGCATGTATTAATACCCATATGGGCTCCGATGTCTTTCCTCTTTATTGTTTGAGTGATACTGGAGGAGTGCATGGAGTTGGTTTCTGGTGAAGTGGATTCAGGAGCAAGGAGATCTGGAATGGCATTATGGGCGGTATTCTTTAGGACTTTAGTTTCCTGTTCAGTACTGTCTTCTTTAGAGGAGATAATTGGCGTGTTAGTAACTGTAAGGTTTGTAACACCTTCCGACAAGCAGGATATGTCTGTTTCTGCAGCAGTATTTGCATTGATTGTGGTCTGAGGATTGCAAAGCATAGAGACTTGGGAGACATGGGTAACTGGTGTTCTCAAAGTAAACATGAAAAAGTCAGAATTGTCTTTCATCTTGGATGACTTCGGAGTATCACATTCAGGAGCAATAAGAGTTTTCAAGTCTTTAGAAACTGGATTAACATCTGAAAATGTAGAAGTTCCACAAGCTAATTCTTTAGGGTGATCTTCAGACAAGACTGAGATTTCTTCATTGCAAGTGCTCTCTGGTGTATTCATGGTATCAGAAATGGTTTCTTTGCAAAGTGTTTCTACTACAGGTAGTTGATCTTCAACTCTGTTAACACTGAAAGGTTGTTCTTTGGAAAGAAATAGAACTGGAGTCTCTTCAGAAATCACCTTTACACTGTTACCTAACTTTTCAGCTCTAGCCTTTGAATTGATGATGGTTTCTTGCAATAAAACACTAAGAACAGTACTTATCATCAGATCTTCGAATACAAGATTCAAATTCAAGTCTTTAGTTTTAGTGGGACATATTATATCTTTCAGTACTTGAGCTTCGGTTTCAGATTGCTGGGTTTCAGGAGTCTTTAATTTCAGGGACACAGCAGGTGGCGTTGGTGTGGCTGATTTTACATCAAAATCAGATACCGGTAGATCAGAGACCTGTTCTTCACTAACCGTTGAGCTGGAAACAGGCAACGCAGTGGCAAGGAACAGCAAGTCAGAGTCAATGGTTGAGGCTGCAACTGTGTCCAGTTCTAGGAGAAGGCTCTCATTTCTTATGACAGGCTGTTTAGTTTCAGATTGCTGGCTTTCTTCCTTGTCTGAATTCTCCACGGTTTGCTTTGACACAGAAGAGATTTTTAAACTTTCTGAGAAGTCCATTACATTCTTAGTAATTGCGGGTATTTCTTCATGGTCAGAAAAATCCCTTAGTTCACTTGAAACAGGAACTGTCTCTTTATTGTCTAAAAATTCTATGATATTGTTTGACAGGGCAGGAGTATCCCCACAATCTGAAAATTCTGGTGTGTGCGCCATTTGAACAGCACTATCTGCAGGTTTGTTCACGGCAAGGCAGGAACCACTGTCATCATTAGATTCAGATTCTTCAACACTGTTGCACAACTTGCCATAAACCTCCAGTAAAGTCATATCTTGGTTTCTTAAGATGCAGCTATTGGAGTCTGCATCAGAACTCTCTTCTTCCTTTGGCTTTATTTGTTCTGATAGAGGGGCTGAAACACTTCCTTCTGAAGACTCTGATCCATCTTTTGAATCAAGAGGTGTCAAATCTCTCAGAGATGTCAGTGATTCAGTCAACTGCACAGGGATATTCTCTGGAAAACTACAAGTTGAGAGAGAGTCTGAAGAAGATGCTGATATATTTATAACTGGAGCAGTCTCTTGACATTCATTCATAGCAGGGAAAATCTGCTTTATAGCAGTCTTTGGAGAGGCACATGAGGTAGCATACTGTTCTTTAAGCGAAAGCTGGTGATCATTTTCTTTTTTCAGGTTTTCAAATTGCCTTGCAGTAGTTTCCATCAGCTGCTCTGTTACTTCTTCTACCTTGCAGATAAACAGAATGTCTGGTTCTGCCAACAGTGAAATATGCATTGATGAAAAGAGCCCATGTGCAAGATTTCTTGTGTATGTTACAACATATTCATCATAGAAGTCTGATATCTGCCTTTTAATCTGCCAAAACTGCTCTTTTAGTGTGTGTATGTCCATATTGTTATCAAACCCACTCAGAATAGAAAAGGGTTTAGCAGAGCTTTTAGGGATTGAGACAGGTGTATTATCATCCAGTTTGGGAAGAGCACAAGCCTTGTGAGTTGAACTAAGGAATCCCACAGTCTTTACTGATCCCTTTGATACAGGTTCTATCCTGCTGACTTGAAAGCACTGAGGGACTGGTAGATCCTTACACGAGTCAGCACAGCACTTTGAATTCCGAGGAACTGGCCTAGATGGGCTGAAGCACTCAACAGAAAACAAGGGAATCCCTAGTGTGGCTTCTTGAACAGTGTCAGGGTTCTTTGTTTTGACAGAGTCCTGGAAGTGAATTTGGGATGCACTAGCACGAGGCAAGGAATTAACCAGGGTTTCTTGAGAGTAAATGTCTTGTGCAGAAGTAGCAAAAGCACTTTCACTGTTAGGAACATTCTCCCCTGTTTGAGGTAATAGAACCTCCAAAAACTCATTATTACTTTGTAATTCTTCTACAGACAGGGATTGGGGGTCATAATCACATATACTATAATAGTTGAACATTGATGAATCAGCAAGCCACGCAATGTAGTACTGCATTTGCAATCTTTGATTTTCTTTAACAAGTCTATCCTTTAAACTAAGGCCTTTTTTAGAGGTCTTCAGAGAAAGTCTAGGTTTAGAAAGGGGTGTCTTAACATGACAGGAAAGCATTTTAGGTCTGTGTGTGCCTTTGCTGCCTGGGGAGCTTGAAATGTTTGGGTCGTGCATTCTGTCACGGTTTCGGGCGGGTCTGATCAGGACTTTGGTTGGGACACCCCTTGAGGTCACCGAATATCCTAAAGCGGTAGTACACTGGGGCAGAGGAGCAGCTAAAGGCATACACGGAAAGGACAGCTATGGATAGGCACAGGAAACAGGAAAGTAAAAGCAGAGCAACCCTTGTGTGAACAAACAGGAAACGGATTACCAGTGGACAAACACGCTGGGGTTGTACACAGAGTAAGGCGCAGAACCTCCCACAGTGACAGGGAATCTCAATGCCTCTGTGCAGTTTGCTCTTACAGATAGTCACCCTGCCAGCCCCATAGAAAGGAGGCAGCAGAAGTGATTCTGTCTCTGGACCCTAGAGCACAAACAAGGATAGTACTTACATACACAGGACATGCTCTTGTGGGTCCAGCTGGAAACACAGTGGCGATTCCTGAGAAAACAGCAATAGCACACTGTCACTGTTAGGCACGAAATACAACGTATAACACTGGACAAGGATGGGGGCTGGAATTGCCTCCTGGAAACCAGGAGCCAACCCCAGTACACAGGAGGACACGTATACACTGGTGAAGACTGATAGAACACTTACCAGACACAAAGAACCAAGAAGAAACAGAAACAGAAGGGAACAAACAAAGAGACAGAGGCAAGAACTAGGAACAGGCTCAGGCTGAAGCAAAGGCGGGTCTAGGACTTGAAAACAGGGCGCAAACTTCTGTCTGGGACAGACAGAGACAGGACTGGGAAACTGAGAACAGGCTCTGGCTGGAACAGGCAAGGACAGGACTGGAATACAGGGAGTAGGAAATGAGCAGTAAACAGGACTGGGAAACAGAGAGAAGGTTCAGGCTGAAACAAGGCAGGAGCAGGGCAGAGAAACAGGGAGCAGGCTTTGGAAGAAACAAACAGGTACAAGGCTAAGAAGTAGGGAGCAGACTCTGGCTGGAACAATCAGGAGCAGGGTAGAGAAACAGGAAACAGAATCAGGCTGGAACAGAACAGGAACAAAACTGGAACACCATCCGACAAGGGGTCTGTAACACAAAGGAATTGAAGTCCGATGCACGACGGGGAGCTTGAGGAAATGGCTGCTTATAAGCAGTTCCAAGCTGGGCTGCACAGGAGAGGTTTCAGGTGTGTGTGGTTTCGGACACTTGCAAGTCCTGGAGGAGAGGATCCAGTGAAAAGGAGCAACTGGACTTCTCCCATTGAAAACAATGGGAAACAGAATCCGGGTTTTCCTGACTACCAAGCTGTGCATTATGGGATTTGCAGTCCCAAGAAGCAAATGTAGTCCTACACAAGTGTACCATGGAGAAAAGAGAAACAAACAGGAGTCAGCAAGGGACTCTAGATAGGTGTTCAAGGTGATTCCCAGGCTTCTGACAGTCCCCTTACAGCGCCCCCTGGAAATGGGACGACCGAGTCGTAACAAAGAGACTTGATCATAAGCCCATTAGAGAACTTATTTCACTTTATAAGAGCAAGTGTATGTCTCAGGGGGACCTACAGGGCTGGAGTTTGCGGTTACACCTCTTTGGACAACCTCCAAATAATAGAAAATACATTTTTGTGTAGGTTACTCGCCTCGCCTAGGAGTACAACCAGCCTTTTTTAAAAATGTTTTTTATCAGCATTTCAGCACAACTACAATCATAGACATTAAACATTTTTTTCTGCATGATCCCACATATGTATAGGATACAGTAGTAGTCCTGTCCATATATACCCCCTACCCATTCCCTCCCTACCTCAGGCTTCCAATTCTTCATTAGGAATCATTCATGGGTCAAAAGATTTGTGCAGATTTGGGCAGGCTGTTGGCTAACTCTCCAGCTCCGCAACTCGGAGAGCCCCGAACATGAGGATTAGACCCATTTGTCTACAGATAGGAGTCTCCCTCACCTTTCCCACACTGTACTCTTCCCCCTGTTTAGGCAGTATTTGTGAACCTTGTGTCTTTAAGTTGTTGTGGTCACATTCTGTGGAGTCTATTAAGGATTGAGTCATACACTCCAGGCCATCAAATCATCCCCAACCCACTCATCTCTCCGAGACCTCCGCATATGTTCCGCTTCTGCACCTGCCCATTCTAGCATTACTCTCCTCCAATCTGTCAGTGTAAGGACTTAAAGCCAGACTTATTACTCATTTGGAAACCAGCTTGTCCTTCCTGGAGGGCATAATCGAGTTTGCCCCGCTGTTATTATGGTTTAAAATCTGCCTCTTGCACCATACTTCTTTCTCTTAACTGATGTTTTACTGACTACCTTAGACAAGACCACATGGCTTCCATCCATTGGATTTCATATGTCCAAAATACTTTTTTAACCTTAGGGTTGTCCACATTTTTCCTTTGCCCACATGAAATTAATGGCAGTTCGAAAAATCTGGTGAAATCTCTTTTCCTTTATGCCAGAATGCAATTCAGATTTGCCAAATGCCAATCAATTTCCTCAGTCGCCCATTAGCAGGTTGTGGGAGTGTAACCCCACCTTATATGGGTCACAAATTCTGAATGTAGATTTGTTTTGACCCGCTTTAGATTAGGCACCCTGCACTACCTGGTAGCCCATCCTAAGCAGGGCCACCGTACCTACTTGTCCCTGTGACTTCACTTCTAAGCAAACATTGTCTCACTTTGTTTTTTTGTGGCTTTTCTTCAAGGTCAAGGGTGCATTTTTTACATCCTTTCCTGCACACCTTTGGTTTAAGCTCTTTTACCTCCTGTCTGTATCGCCTCCAATTTTTATAGTCAGAGTTATGCTGCGCTTCTGTTTTAGGTTATGTTCATCAAGATTTGAAAATTAGAAAAGCTGTAACCTATATCAACGCATGATACTTGAGTTGCTTCCCTATTATAAATGATTGCTCTTATGAAGGTAGGTGCTAAGCAGCCTGTGTTAATGTTTTTACTCATATTGTATTGTTGTTGGTATTGATAGGAAAGTGGTAATGGAGCTGCTGGATGTCTTGTGTTTGTATTAATTATTTTATAATGTTTTGTTTTTAATAATATGTATGTATGCTATTTATCTATTTATGGCCTTGTGCTGTATAAAAGTTCCTTGACTGACTGTGGGGGTGATTCCGACTTTGGCGGGCGGCGGAGGCCGCCCGCCAAAGTTCCCCCGCCAGAACACCGCTGCTCGGTCATAAGACTGCCGCGGTGATTCTGAGTTTCCTGCTGGGCGGGCGGGCGACCGCCAGAAGGCCGCCCGCCCGCCCAGCGGGAAACCCCTATCCACGAGGATGCTGGCTCCGAATGGAGCCGGCGGAGTGGAAAGGGTGCGACGGGTGCAGTTGCACCCGTCGCGAATTTCAGTGTCTGCTATGCAGTCACTGAAATTCTCAGTGGGGCCCTGTTAGGGGGCCCCTGCAGTGCCCATGCCAATGGCATAGGCACTGCAGGGACCCCCAGGGGCCCCACGACACCCGTTACCGCCAGCCTGGTTCTGGCGGTCAAAACCGCCAGAACCAGGCTGGCGGTAAGGGGGTCGGAATCCCCATGGCGGCGCTGCCTGCAGCGCCGCCATGGAGGATTCCTCAGGGGATGCACCGCCAGCCTGTTGGCGGTGCATCCGGGGTCGTTGGCCCTGGCGGTAGACTACCGCCAGGGTCAGAATGACCCCCTAAATGACTTAGATATCCATTTGATATCCATATACCATTGATATTCTGCCATTGATATTAACCGCTTCTGTGCCTTGGACGAGGTGACCTCGTCCAAGGCTACAGTTCCCGCGTGCCTTGGACGAGGTCACCTCGTCCAAGGCACAGGAACTTGGGGGAGCGCTAGCGCGCCCCCCCTGTGCACCCCCCTCCCTCCCCAAGGTGGGGATGGAAGGGGAAGACATTCCCCTTCCACCCCCGGCCCCCCCGGCAATCTGAGGACGTCAGCGTGCCACAGCGCGCCGGTGTCATCAAGTGTTGCCGGGACACGCTGGAAGCCATTTGCTTCCAGCGCGTCGAGGGGAAAGGAACTCCACAGGTGAGTCCTTTCGTTTTTTGGGGTTTTGGGGGGGGAAAACAGACACCGGGGAAAGGAAAGGGTTTTTCCTTTCCCCCTGTGCCTGTTTTCACTAGATTCCTGCTCCACGATCGCGGGCAGGGCCCGCAATCGTGGAGCAGGAATCTCCACTAGCCACCAGGGATTTTTCCAGGTCTGTTTCTTTTGGGGGCGAGCCCTTGGGCAAGGGTGGCCCCCCTGGGGGGCAATATTTTTTAGTATTTCGCCCCCCTCGGGGGCAATCGCCAATTTTTTTGGCAGATCTGCCCCCGGGGGGGGGGCGAAATCCACTAGACACCAGGGATTTTGTTTTGTTTCTGTATTTTGGGGGCGACCCCTTGGGCAAGGGTCGCCCCCCCGGGGTCCATTTTATTTAGTGTTTCGCCCCCCCTGGGGGCAGATTGCCGATTTTTCGGCCGATCTGCCCCCGGGGGGGGCAAAATCCACTAGACACCAGGGATTTCTTCGTAATTAAATGTTTCTTTTGGGGGCAACACCTTGGGCAAGGGTTGCTCCCCTGGGGGGCTATTTATTTTTTCTGTTTCGGCCCCCCCGATGGCAGACCAGCCATTTTTTGGGACGATCTGGCTCCGGGGGGGGTGGAAGCACACTAGGCGCCAGGGATTGTGTGGTGTGTGTGTGGTGTGTGTTTGGGGGCACCCCTTGGGCAACGGTCGCCCCCCCCAAAGTGGGGAAATTCGTATTGGCCATCTCTGCCCCCTTTGGGGGCAGATGGCCCTATTTTTGTAGGCCCATCTGCCCCCAAGGAGGGCAGAAACCACCAATACGCCAGGGATTTTTTTTTTTGTTCCCTTTTTTTTGTTTTGTGCTGGGGGCGCCCCCCTTTGGGAAGGGTCGCCCCCTAAAGGGGGCACAGAGGTGTTGCCCATTTCTGCCCCGCTTGGGGGCAGATTGGCCAATTTTTTTACACCCATCTGCCCCCGAGGGGGGCAGGATCCACTTAGGTACCAGGGACAACTTCTAAGTTCTTGGTGGTGGGGTGTTTGTCAACTGGCGAAGTATTTGTATTTGTGATTATAACAATTTATTTCTTCTTTTTCTTCTAGTTCAACGCTTTTGCTTCCTTTGCTGTGGATCCTTGCGGTTTTGGCAGTAGTTGTCCTCCGGTTTGCATAGTTGCATGTTTTAGGTAAGTGAAAGCAATTGTATTGTTGACATGCATGAATGACATGTTTGTAGGCGGTGTACTAAATGCAGTATTGTGTGTTTGAAATTGTCCTTAGATTTGAGCACAATGATATTTGTGTTGTCATATGTTTAATTTGCTTTTTTCTTTTTTCTTTTTAGTGGGATATCATTGGTGATTGCTATGTCTGTGCAGAGTAGTTGCTTGGTGAGTAGCTTTTTCAGGCAAGTGAGTGGTATAGTTTTTTTAGTACATAACTCTTTGTGATAAAGCTACACTTTGTTTATTACTTATTTTAGTGCTAGTTGTTGTTGGCAATCCATTTGTTGTTAGTGAGGATCATGGCTAGCCGCAGAGTGACCGCTCAGCAGGTTGTTCGCATGCTCTTTGAGTCGTCTTCAGACCATGATTACGACACTGACTCTGCATCTGAGGCAGAGGAGGAAGCAGGAGATTCTGGAAGTGAGTTTTCTGTCTGAGAGTATTCTTCTGATAAGGAAGCTACTCTCAGTTCAGATGAAGGGCCTGTGTTAGAGGAGGAAATTGATGTGCCAAGAGTGCAGCAGCCTGGGGCTGAAGGGTTTCCCATTAGAAGACCTGACACCTGGATTGCCCCAAACATGGAGCAGCCACAGTTACCTGCATTTACCGGTCTCCCAGAGTGTAGAGTTAATACGGAAAACTTTTTGCCTGTCCATTTCTTTCACTTGTTTATGGACGATGTATTTTTGGAAGAGATTGTGGAGCAGACAAATGTGTATGCAGAGCAATATTTGCGGGACAACGCTGCCAGACTTAAGCCTCAGTCTAGAGCTACTCAGTGGGTTCCCACATATCTGGAAGAGATGAAAAAGTTTTTAGGTTTGTCTTTTTTGATGGGGTTGATCAGGAAGCCGTCACTGGCTTCTTATTGGTCTACTAGTCCCTTGATGGCAACAGCTATATTTCCTGCAACTATGACATGTAATCGGTATTTGCTTCTTCTTCGTATGCTGCATTTTGTAGACAATACTTTAGCCTTGCCACGAGATCACCCTGATTGTGACCGTCATTTTAAGATTAGGCCTGTCCTTGATCATTTTGTGGATTGTTTTTCAGAGGTCTATGTTCCGGGCAAAGAGATAAGTGTGGACGAGTCTTTGGTCCTTTTCAAGGGGCGTTTAGTTGTTAAGCAGTACATTCCTAGTAAGAGGGCACAGTATGGGATTAAATTGTATCTGCTGTCAGAAAGCAGTACAGGATATGTGTATAATTTCCGGGTCTACACTGGTAGGGATTCCAGTATTGACCCTCCTGGTTGTCCGGCCACTTTTGGAGTTAGCGAAAAAATTGTGTGGGAACTTGCTAGACAGCTGTTTAACAAAGGTCACCATTTGTACGTAGATAATTTCTACACTGGAGTGCAGTTGTTCAAGGAGTTGTTTAGAGTGGACACTGTTGCTTGTGGCACAATCCGTTCTAACCGGAAAGGCTATCCAAGGGAGCTTGTCTGTAAAAAACTTGAGAGGGGACAGTGCAGTGCCTTGCGGAATAATGAGCTGCTAGCTATGAAATTTTCAGACAGGAGGGATGTGTACATGCTATCTACCATCCATGATGAGAGTACTTCCCCTGTGACTGTTCGGGGTCAGGTTGCGGAAGTGCGCAAACCTGCGTGCATTTTGGACTACAATAGGCACATGGGTGGTGTTGATAGAGTAGATCAGAGGTTGGAACCTTACACTGCTCTTCGTAAGTCTTACGTGTGGTATAAAAAGTTGGCCCTACATTTATTTCATTTGGCAACTTTTAATGCCTTTATTGTATACAAGGATTGTTCACCTGAGTCAAGGATGACATTTGTTAAATTTCAGGAGTCGGTGATAGAAAGCCTTATTGTGGTGGAACCAGCAAGAGTTCCTAGAGTAGAAGGGGTGGAGGATGTGGCTAGATTGAAAGATCGGCACTTTCCAGATCACATTCCTCCCACTCCCAAAAAAGACTTGCCCACAAAGAAATGTAGAGTATGTGCCCGGAGATTAATCCGGAGGGAGAACCGGATGTACTGCACTGAATGCCCTTCAAAGCCTGGGCTGTGTGTGCCCAGCTGTTATAGAAGCTACCACACAAAGAAAAACTTCTGGGAAATACCGTGAGCGTAAGCTGTCTGTTTTATATTTTCATATGTTTCACGGTTGGCATCTCTGTCATGTATTTGGTTAGAGCTTTTGTGTTTGTAGTTTTGTACTTATTTGATAATTAGTTAGTGGTTTCTTTGTTGTTTATAAACAAAAAAAAAGTGATGGCGGTGTGCGTGGGGTGGCGCTTGGCTGGCGGTGTGCGTGGGGTGGCGCTTGGCTGGCGGTGTGCGTGGGGTGGCGCTTGGCTGCCGGTGTACGTGGGGTGGGGCTTGAAAGGCGGTGTGCGTGGGGTGGCGCTTGGCTGGCGGTGTGCGTGGGGTGGGGCTTGGAAGGCGGTGTGCGTGGGGTGGGGCTTGAAAGGCGGTGTGCGTGGGGTGGCGCTTGGCTGGCGGTGTGCGTGGGGTGGGGCTTGGAAGGCGGTGTGCGTGGGGTGGGGCTTGAAAGGCGGTGTGCTTGGGGTGGGGCTTGGCTGGCGGTGTGCGTGGGGTGGCGCTTGGCTGGCGGTGTGCGTGGGGTGGGGCTTGAAAGGCGGTGTGCTTGGGGTGGGGCTTGGCTGGCGGTGTGCGTGGGGTGGCGCTTGGCTGGCGGTGTGCGTGGGGTGGGGCTTCGAAGGCGGTGTGCTTGGGGTGGGGCTTGGCTGGCGGTGTGCTTGGGGTGGCGCTTGGCTGGCTGTGCCAGCCAAACGCCAGTCCACACTCCCATCACCTGGTGTGATTCTTGTATCAGGCATGTGGGCGTATGTAAGTGATGGGCCCTTGAGTGGCGCGGTCTGTTGATGTGAGTGTTGTAATGTGCTGGGCCCGTGGCTGGCGGTGTGAATGGTCTTGTGCGTGTCATGTATGAAAGGTGTGTGAATGGACTGTAAAGCGGTTGGTGCCTTGTCGCGGCTTTACAGCTCACGAGCTGTGAGTCATTGGTTCCGTTTTTTGCCTTTCAGTTATTAACAGTGCATTTCATTTTTGTGAAATCTCTTGTTAATAAAATTTGATCCACTGAACCATCACTCACCCTCGTGCCAAATCCAACCAGTATGTGTTGTAAAAATGATAAAACCTGCTCCGCTGTAATCAGGCGTCGCAGCACACCTGCGGCACGCTAGGTGCCTCGGGTGGGACCCCGATGATGAAGCATGCCACCAACTTGGTTGGTGGGTGAGGGGTCTTTTTTACATAAGCTAAGTGCGTTTCTATTCACAATTTTAGTGTTTGGCACATCACGGACGTATGTCGACACATCAAAATGATATATTACAAAACTACCTGTGTTTGGGGGGGAGGGGGCACCTATGTTTTTGGTCCTGGGTGCGGCCTTCATCTAGGGAAACCTACCAAACCCAGACATTTTTTAAAACTAGACACCCCAAGGAGTCCAGGGAGGTGTGGCTTGCGTGGCTCCCCCAACATTTTTATACCCAGACTCCTCTGTAAACCTCAAAATTTGCTTTAAAAAGCATATTTTCCTGACTTTTCTTAGTAGGATCACCGCTCCAGCACAAAATTCCTACTCCCCAGTTTTCCCCTCAGTCTCCCAAGTAAAATGACACCTCACTTATGTGGGTCCCCAAAGCAGAGTCAGTCTAAAGATGTATAAAAGTATATGTCCTTATAAACTCGCTGTGCTATCCCCTCGATCTCTAAGTTTTGGGCCTTATTCTGTTGCAGGCACCTGGCCCACCCACACAAGTGAGGTATCATTTTTATCGGGAGACTTGGGGGAGTGCTGGGTAGAAGGAAATTTGTGGCTCCTCTCAGATTCCAGAACTTTCTGTCACCGAAATGAGAGGAAAAGGTGTTTTTTAGCCAAATTTTGAGGTTTGCAAAGGAATCTGGGTAACAGAACCTTGTCAGAGCCCCACAAGTTACCCCATCTTGGATTCCCCTAGGTCTCTAGTTTTCAAAAATGCACAGGTTTGGTAGGTTTCCCTAGGTGCCAGCTGAGCTAGAGGCCAAAATCTACAGGTAGGCACTTTGCAAAAAACACCTCTGTTTTCTTTCAAAAAATGGGATGTGTCCACGTTGCGCTTTGGGGCATTTCCTGTCGCGGGCGGTAGGCCTACCCACACAAGTGAGGTATCATTTTTATCGGGAGACTTGGGGGAACGCTGGGTGGAAGGAAATTTGTGGCTCCTCTCAGATTCCAGAACTTTCTGTCACCATAATGTGAGGAAAATGTGTTTTTTTAGCCAAATTTTGAGGTTTGCAAAGGATTCTGGGTAACAGAACCTGGTCAAAGCCCCACATGTCACCCCATCTTGGATTCCCCTAGGTCTCTAGTTTTCAAAAATGCACAGGTTTGGTAGGTTTCCCTAGGTGCCGGCTGAGCTAGAGGCCAAAATCTACAGGTAGGCAATTTGCAAAAAAACACCTCTGTTTTCTTTCAAAAAATGGGATGTGTCCACGTTGCGCTTTGGGGCATTGGGCATTTCCTGTCGCGGGCGCTAGGCCTACCCACACAAGTCAGGTATCATTTTTATCGGGAGACTTGGGGGGACGCTGGGTGGAAGGAAATTTGTGGCTCCTCTCAGATTTCAGAACTTTCTGTCACCATAATGTGAGGAAAATGTGTTTCTTTAGCCAAATTTTGAGGTTTGCAAAGGATTCTGGGTAGCAGAACCTGGTCAGAGCCCCACAAGTCACCCCATCTTGGATTCCCCTAGGTCTCTAGTTTTCGAAAATGCACAGGTTTGGTAGGTTTCCCTAGGTGCCGGCTGAGCTAGAGGCCAAAATCTACAGGTAGGCACTTTGCAAAAAACACCTCTGTTTTCTTTAAAAAAATGGGATGTGTCCACGTTGCGCTTTGGGGCATTGGGCATTTCCTGTCGCGGGCGCTAGGCCTACCCACACAAGTGAGGTATCATTTTTATCGGGAGACTTGGGGGGACGCTGGGTGGAAGGAAATTTGTGGCTCCTCTCAGATTCCAGAACTTTCTGTCACCATAATGTGAGGAAAATGTGTTTTTTTAGCCAAAGTTTGAGGTTTGCAAAGGATTCTGGGTAACAGAACCTGGTCAGAGCCCCACAAGTCACCCCATCTTGGATTCCCCTCGGTCTCTAGTTTTCAAAAATGCACAGGTTTGGTAGGTTTCCCTAGGTGCCGGCTGAGCTAGAGGCCAAAATCTACAGGTAGGCAGTTTGCAAAAAACAGCTCTGTTTTCTGTTAAAAAATGGGATGTGTCCACGTTGCGCTTTGGGGCATTTCCTGTTGCGGGCGCTAGGCCTACCCACACAAGTGAGGTATCATTTTTATCGGGAGACTTGGGGGAACGCTGAGTGGAAGGAAATTTGTGGCTCCTCTCAGATTCCAGAACTTTCTGTCACCATAATATGAGGAAAATGTGTTTTTTTAGCCAAATTTTGAGGTTTGCAAAGGATTCTGTGTAACAGAACCTGGTCAGAGCCCCACAAGTCACCCCATCTTGGATTCCCCTAGGTCTCTAGTTTTAAAAAATGCACAGGTTTGGTAGGTTTCCCTAGGTGCCGGCTGAGCTAGAGGCCAAAATCTACAGGTAGGCACTTTGCAAAAAACACCTCTGTTTTCTTTCAAAAAATGTGATGTGTCCACGTTGCGCTTTGGGGCATTTCCTGTCGCGGGCGCTATGCCTACCCACACAAGTGAGGTATCATTTTTATCGGGAGACTTGGGGGAACGCTGGGTGGAAGGAAATTTGTGGCTCCTCTTAGATTCCAGAACTTTCTGTCACCATAATGTGAGGAAAATGTGTTTTTTTAGCCAAAGTTTGAGGTTTGCAAAGGATTCTGGGTAACAGAACCTGGTCAGAGCCCCACAAGTCACCCCATCTTGGATTCCCCTCGGTCTCTAGTTTTCAAAAATGCACAGGTTTGGTAGGTTTCCCTAGGTGCCGGCTGAGCTAGAGGCCAAAATCTACAGGTAGGCAGTTTGCAAAAAACAGCTCTGTTAAAAAATGGGATGTGTCCACGTTGCGCTTTGGGGCATTTCCTGTCGCGGGCGCTAGGCCTACCCACACAAGTGAGGTATAATTTTTATCGGGAGACTTGGGGGAACGCTGAGTGGAAGGAAATTTGTGGCTCCTCTCAGATTCCAGAACTTTCTGTCACCATAATGTGAGGAAAAGGTGTTTTTTTAGCCAAATTTTGAGGTTTGCAAAGGATTCTGTGTAACAGAACCTGGTCAGAGCCCCACAAGTCACCCCATCTTGGATTCCCCTAGGTCTCTAGTTTTAAAAAATGCACAGGTTTGGTAGGTTTCCCTAGGTGCCGGCTGAGCTAGAGGCCAAAATCTACAGGTAGGCACTTTGCAAAAAACACCTCTGTTTTCTTTCAAAAAATGTGATGTGTCCACGTTGCGCTTTGGGGCATTTCCTGTCGCGGGCGCTAGGCCTACCCACACAAGTCAGGTATCATTTTTATCGGGAGACTTGGGGGAACGCTGGGTGGAAGGAAATTTGTGGCTCCTCTCAGATTTCAGAACTTTCTGTCACCATAATGTGAGGAAAATGTGTTTCTTTAGCCAAATTTTGAGGTTTGCAAAGGATTCTGGGTAGCAGAACCTGGTCAGAGCCCCACAAGTCACCCCATCTTGGATTCCTCTAGGTCTCTAGTTTTCGAAAATGCACAGGTTTGGTAGGTTTCCCTAGGTGCCGGCTGAGCTAGAGGCCAAAATCTACAGGTAGGCACTTTGCAAAAAACACCTCTGTTTTCTTTCAAAAAATGGGATGTGTCCACGTTGCGCTTTGGGGCATTGGGCATTTCCTGTCGCGGGCGCTAGGCCTACCCACACAAGTGAGGTATCATTTTTATCGGGAGACTTGGGGGGACGCTGGGTGGAAGGAAATTTGTGGCTCCTCTCAGATTCCAGAACTTTCTGTCACCATAATGTGAGGAAAATGTGTTTTTTTAGCCAAAGTTTGAGGTTTGCAAAGGATTCTGGGTAACAGAACCTGGTCAGAGCCCCACAAGTCACCCCATCTTGGATTCCCCTAGGTCTCTAGTTTTAAAAAATGCACAGGTTTGGTAGGTTTCCCTAGGTGCCGGCTGAGCTAGAGGCCAAAATCTACAGGTAGGCACTTTGCAAAAAACACCTCTGTTTTCTTTCAAAAAATGTGATGTGTCCACGTTGCGCTTTGGGGCATTTCCTGTCGCGGGCGCTATGCCTACCCACACAAGTGAGGTATCATTTTTATCGGGAGACTTGGGGGAACGCTGGGTGGAAGGAAATTTGTGGCTCCTCTTAGATTCCAGAACTTTCTGTCACCATAATGTGAGGAAAATGTGTTTTTTTAGCCAAAGTTTGAGGTTTGCAAAGGATTCTGGGTAACAGAACCTGGTGAGAGCCCCACAAGTCACCCCATCTTGGATTCCCCTCGGTCTCTAGTTTTCAAAAATGCACAGGTTTGGTAGGTTTCCCTAGGTGCCGGCTGAGCTAGAGGCCAAAATCTACAGGTAGGCAGTTTGCAAAAAACAGCTCTGTTTTCTGTTAAAAAATGGGATGTGTCCACGTTGCGCTTTGGGGCATTTCCTGTCGCGGGCGCTAGGCCTACCCACACAAGTGAGGTATCATTTTTATCGGGAGACTTGGGGGAACGCTGAGTGGAAGGAAATTTGTGGCTCCTCTCAGATTCCAGAACTTTCTGTCACCATAATGTGAGGAAAATGTGTTTTTTTAGCCAAATTTTGAGGTTTGCAAAGGATTCTGTGTAACAGAACCTGGTCAGAGCCCCACAAGTCACCCCATCTTGGATTCCCCTAGGTCTCTAGTTTTAAAAAATGCACAGGTTTGGTAGGTTTCCCTAGGTGCCGGCTGAGCTAGAGGCCAAAATCTACAGGTAGGCACTTTGCAAAAAACACCTCTGTTTTCTTTCAAAAAATGTGATGTGTCCACGTTGCGCTTTGGGGCATTTCCTGTCGCGGGCGCTATGCCTACCCACACAAGTGAGGTATCATTTTTATCGGGAGACTTGGGGGAACGCTGGGTGGAAGGAAATTTGTGGCTCCTCTTAGATTCCAGAACTTTCTGTCACCATAATGTGAGGAAAATGTGTTTTTTTAGCCAAAGTTTGAGGTTTGCAAAGGATTCTGGGTAACAGAACCTGGTCAAAGCCCCACAAGTCACCCCATCTTGGATTCCCCTAGGTCTCTAGTTTTCAAAAATGCACAGGTTTGGTAGGTTTCCCTAGGTGCCGGCTGAGCTAGAGGCCAAAATCTACAGGTAGGCACTTTGCAAAAAACACCTCTGTTTTCTTTCAAAAAATGGGATGTGTCCACGTTGCGCTTTGGGGCATTGGGCATTTCCTGTCGCGGGCGCTAGGTCTACCCACACAAGTGAGGTATCATTTTTATCGGGAGACTTGGGGGGACGCTGGGTGGAAGGAAATTTGTGGCTCCTCTCAGATTTCAGAACTTTCTGTCACCATAATGTGAGGAAAATGTGTTTCCTTAGCCAAATTTTGAGGTTTGTAAAGGATTCTGGGTAACAGAACCTGGTCAGAGCCACACAAGTCACCCCATCTTGGATTCCCCTAGGTCTCTAGTTTTCAAAAATGCACAGGTTTGGTAGGTTTCCCTAGGTGCCGGCTGAGCTAGAGGCCAAAATCTACAGGTAGGCAGTTTGCAAAAAACAGCTCTGTTTTCTGTCAAAAAATGGGATGTGTCCACGTTGCGCTTTGGGGCATTTCCTGTTGCGGGCGATAGGCCTACCCACACAAGTGAGGTATCATTTTTATCGGGAGACTTGGGGGAACGCTGAGTGGAAGGAAATTTGTGGCTCCTCTCAGATTCCAGAACTTTCTGTCACCATAATGTGAGGAAAATGTGTTTTTTTAGCCAAATTTTGAGGTTTGCAAAGGATTCTGTGTAACAGAACCTGGTCAGAGCCCCACAAGTCACCCCATCTTGGATTCCCCTAGGTCTCTAGTTTTCAAAAATGCACAGGTTTGGTAGGTTTCCCTAGGTGCCGGCTGAGCTAGAGGCCAAAATCTTCAGGTAGGCAGTTTGCAAAAAACAGCTCTGTTTTCTGTCAAGAAATGGGATGTGTCCACGTTGCGCTTTGGGGCATTTCCTGTCGCGGGCGCTATGCCTACCCACACAAGTGAGGTATCATTTTTATCGGGAGACTTGGGGGAACGCTGGGTGGAAGGAAATTTGTGGCTCCTCTCAGATTCTAGAACTTTCTGTTACCATAATGTGAGGAAAATGTGTTTTTTTAGCCAAATTTTGAGGTTTGCAAAGGATTCTGGGTAACAGAACCTGATCAGAGCCCCACAAGTCTCCCCATCTTGGATTCCCCTAGGTCTCTAGTTTTCGAAAATGCACAGGTTTGGTAGGTTTCCCTAGGTGCCGGCTGAGCTAGAGGCCAAAATCTACAGGTAGGCACTTTGCAAAAAACACCTCTGTTTTCTTTCAAAAAATGGGATGTGTCCACGTTGCGTTTTGGGGCATTTCCTGTCGCAGGCGCTAGGCCTACCCACACAAGTGAGGTATTATTTTTATCGGGAGACTTGGGGGAACGCTGGGTGCAAGGTAATTTGTGCCTCCTCTCAGATTCCAGAACTTTCTGCCACAGAAATGTGAGGAACATGTGTTTTTTTAGCCAAATTGTGAGGTTTGCAAATGATTCTGGGTAACAGAACCTGGTCAGAGCCCCACAAGTCACCCCATCTTGGATTCCCCTAGGTCTCTAGTTTTCAAAAATGCACAGGTTTGGTACGTTTCCCTGGGTGCCGGCTGAGCTAGAGGCCAAAATCTACAGGTAGGCACTTTGCAAAAAACACCTCTGTTTTCTTTTAAAAAAATGGGATGTGTCCACTTTGCGTTTTGGGACGTTTCCTGTCGCGGGCGCTAGGCCTACCCACACAAGTGAGGTATCATTTTTATCGGGAGACTTGTGGGAACATAGATTAGCAAAACAAGTGTTATTGCTACTTGTCTTTCTCTAAATTTTTTCCTTCCAAATATAGGAGAGTGTGTAAAAAAGACATCTATTTGAGAAATGTCCTGTAATTCACATGCTAGTATTGTCACCCCGGAATTCAGAGATGTGCAAATAACCACTGCTCCTCAACACCTTATCTTGTGCTCTTTTTGGAAATACAAAGGTTTTCTTGATAGGTATTTTTTACTCTTTATATTTCAGCAAATGAATTGCTGTATACCCGGTATAGAATGAAAACGCACTGCAGGGTGCAGCTCATTTATTGGCTCTGGGTACCTAGGGTTCTTGATGAACCTACAAGCCGTATATATCCCCGCAACCAGAGGAGTTCAGCAGACATAATGGTATATTGCTTTAGAAAATCTGACATTGCAGGAAACCCTTGTAGGATCTACACAAATGACCCCTTGCTGAATTCAGAATGTTGTCTACTTTTCAGAAATGTTTAGGTTTCTGGGATCCAGCATTGGTTTCATGCCCATTTCTGTCACTGACTGGAAGGAGGCTGAAAGCACAAACAATTGTAAAAATGGGGTATGTCCCAGTAAAATGCCACAATTGTGTTGAAAAATTGGGTTTTCTGATTCAAGTCTGCCTGTTCCTGAAAGCTGGGAAGCTGGTGAGTTTAGCACCGCAAACCCTTTGTTCATGCCGTTTTCAGGGGAAAAACCACAAGCCTTCTTCTGCAGCCACTTTTTCCCATTTTTAAAAAAAAAACGAAATGTTCACTATATTTTGGCTAATTTCTTGGCCTCCTTCAGGGGAACCCACAAAGTCTTGGTACCTCTAGAATCCCTAGGATGTTGGAAAAAAAGGACGCAAATTTGGCTTGGTTAGCTTATGTGGACAAAAAGTCATGAGGGCCTAAGCGCGAACTGCCCCAAATAGGCAAAAAGAGGTCTGGCACAGGAGGGGGAAAAGGCCTGGCAGCGAAGGGGTTAAGGATCCACACATGAGTATAATAATGTCTACATGTAAACTGAGGTGTTGTAAGTTATTGTCATTACACTACATGTGGGGCGTTATGATGCGACTTGAAATGGCTAGTGTGTGTGTGAATGGTGAATTTAGATCTAAAATGTAATCTAAGAATGAGTGAATGAGTGATATGTTTGCAGAAGAATATTACATGGGGAGACATGCAAGTTTGAAAGTAACAGGATTGCGCAATAGTGGTGTCTCAGGATGGTACATGTTGATGGTGATATAGCCCACCATTTATCATTGACTTGACATTGTCCAACCACTGTGATGCAGTAACAAAACTAGCAGCCGGGTGAAATGTGAGATCATTAGTCTAAGATGTGCCTGCAAACTTTGACCTCTGTTCTGCGTCCCACCTTGGGAACCTGGATGGGGCTGTAGTTTAGAGGTAAGGTCTACATGTAAACCCTGTTGCATGTTGTGTAATACACAACGGGCAACAATAATTTTCCACTCTGTATTTTGTGACTACTATAGCATCCAAATCCTTTACACATAACATACATATTTTGGCTTTATTTTCCTATTTTGAGACTAACATCTTGATGCTCATTGGTTATGTCCTAAGGCGATGTTGAAAATTCCAAATTCAAAAAGATATAGTTTAAAAGGCTGTCATTTGACTACTTGTCAGGAGAGGTCCTTCACCCCAGATTATCATGAGCATAATACTGCCAGAGAAGATCCTGCCAGCCAGAGATTCTGCTGTAATGCACTTTCTACTGAAAGCTGATACTGAGCGTGAGTTCGGGAGGAGCTGATGCTGATGCTGATGCATTGCAGGGACACAGCCTCCCTGGCTCCTGATAATTATAGCATTCTGGTTTTAATAGGTATGCAGTGTGCTCATTCTCCCTAAAAAAATATAGATGCAAGTTATTCTACCCCATGCTCTCGTATTGTAGCTCATAAGTACGTGTTAGGGTTTAGGTTTTTTAATGACATTTTAACTATGTATTCTCATTGTTAGCAACATGCATTGGTGCAGTTTTAATGGCATTCTGTGTAGTTATATTAGATGTGCTGAGCAATAGGACGCACCTGTTGAAATAAAAACACTTTTTAAAGTGTCTTTTTCTTAGTGCAGTTTTTGTATGTGGTATTGAAGAGAATGAAAAACGTTTGTTGCTAATCACCACAGTGTCCCTCGATCCCTCTTTTTAGGGACTGTTAGTAACCAAAAAGCATTGATGTCACTTCAACTATGTATTCTGCAGGGCTAGAAAACCTGTCTTTCACATTCAAGTGCTGGTGGATTGAACTAAGTTCACTCTTGTCACCTGTGGCTGGGAAAGCAAACATTACAGGCTAAGCCAGAGACTCAGTTTACACAACATTGACACCCAGCACACTGGTCCTGGGTGTTTTGTGAACCCTTGAGTAGTTTCTTTTTGTTACGCACACACACGTGAACCATTACTACGCCATTATGGAGACGTCCATACTAATCACATTTACCTCGTACAGGGAATAAGGGAGCACCTATTGTGGTAGGTTTTTCAAGCTTGACTGTTACACGGTTATTCTGCTGGCTTTCTAATTCTTTGAATCCATTTTATTTGAATCCATTCATCTTCACGGCAGCCCCTACTGTGATAGCAGCCAATTGCAGGGAAGCAATTACTCAGCATCTTCAGCTCTGACGTGTCCCTAACGCAGTGGGGGGCAGTTCCATTTGTAATAGCTGATCATGCATGTATGCCTTTAAGACATTTTAGTGAATGGTGGAGAGTTTGTGGCTATAGACCACACATGCCACAACTGGTTTCCTTGTCAATTGCCACACATGCACAGAAATGTCCATTTGTAATAGCTGATCATGAATGTATGCCTTTAAGACATTTTAGTGAATGGTGGAGAGTTTGTGGCTATAGACGCTGCCTGCGGTCAGTTTTAGGTTTATAAGGCAATACAACCGCCTGCAAGTTATAGGGCATAACAACATTTGGAAGTCCCTTTAACTTACCAGGAACACCAGAACTGGTTTGCTTGTCAATTGCCACACATGCACAGAAATGTCCGTCTGGGACCCCAGAGCAATAAAGGGACCATGTGACCAGTCTTGGCTGGCTACCTGCCGGTTCCTCCTCCTGAACCCTTAGCACTCGCTGAGGCGGTAGGGGTTTTAATTTACACAGTTGCCTTATACAGGAGACTTGTACAGTTTGACCTACATACCATAAAATCTAGACCTGCTGTTGCAGTGTGACCAGCAGCTCTGGTACCTTGTCACTCTTTGCGGTGGTATGGTTCTGTTGCTCGAATCCAAGGCTATGACTATTGGAAAGAAAATGAAGATAAGAAAAGTATTTGGGGAACAAACTTATGGCAGATTCAAGGCAAAGATACCTTCTTGGGCCAGATGTAGTAAGCAGTTTGTACGTCGTGAACGGCAAATTTTGCTGTTTGCTATGTGCAAACTGCACTTTGCAATGCACAAAACTCGTTTTGCAATTCGGTAACCTGGTTACCGAATCGCAAAACGGGTTTGCGAGTCGCAATTAGGAAGGGGTGTCCCCTTCCTAATTGCGAGTCGCAGTGCAATGCAGGATTGCTTTGTGACCGTGAACGCGGTCGCGAACCAATCGCACTTAGCATCCATTTCAAATGGGTGCTAACCCATTCGCAAAAGCGAAGGGGTCCCCATGGGACCCCTTCCCGGTTGTGAATGGCACTGCAAATAGTTTTTCAGAGCAGGCAGTGGTCGTATGGACCACTGTCTGCTCTGAAAAAATGAAACAAAAACAAAAACGTTTCATTTTTCGTTTTTGTAATGCATCTCGTTTTCCTTTAAGGAAAACGGGCTGCATTACAAAAAAAAAACTGCTTTATTAAAAAGCAGTCACAGACATGGTGGTCTGCTGTCCGCAGCAGGCCACCATCCCTGTGAATGCCGCCACTCGCAAGGGGGTCGCAAATTGCGACCCACCTCATGACTATTCATGAGTTGGGCCTTTGCGACCCCCTTACGAGTCGCATATGGTGTCAGGGTTACCATCCAACATTCCGAATTGCGACTCACAAATTGCGAGTCGCTCTCACTCGCAATTTGCGGGTCACAATTCGGAATATTGCTACATCTGGCCCTTAATTTCCAGATTGCATTATACCTAAGGAAATGATAATTTTTAACAAAACCTCGCAGCAGACTACTTGTCTGGGATTTGGTATGATAAAAGACTTTGGTACCAAAAGTTAATTTGACTCTGTTTAATAACTGGCAATCACAAATTAGTGATTCTGGATCTAATGTAAATATGATCCACAATGGAACATATAATTCCACTCAGTTCTCGCCTGAAGGGTTAGCCTTATGGCCCTATGATTCCAATACCTGCATGTTTCATTTTCTTTCCAACACCCCTGATTCTGAAGCCAGTCAACTCAATCCACGATACAGTACACAAACACCTGTAATAGTCACTACATACTGCGTGAGCAAGGTGTGCAAATGCTGGTTAGCACATTCCAGGCTTCCAGCTGTGAAAGAACACTTATCCTCAATCGAAGAAAACAGGGTCATTTCTGACTTCTTGCTGGGTCCACATCCCACTCAAAATAGATGATCCATAGTGACAAGAATGTATGCCATTTATAAATGGAACAAATACTCAAAATTAAAAGCTTCAGAGAGAATTAGGCAAATAGATGGAGAAAACTTGCAAACATTTTTTTAATGTATTGACAATGATATGCACACACTCTCTAAGAGAGTATATTCATTAATTCACATTCTGTCCTTAGCCTTAGCACACCTCAAAGGAGACGTAAGCCTGTTACAACATGGCCAGGCTCAATTAAGAGCTATTATACAACTAAATTGGACGTTACAAACACTTAGATCAAGTTTTGTACCTTGGCAACTTTTAAACAAAACAGATATTTTTGAGCCTTATAATCTGACCGCAACACAGAAAACAATGGTGAAAGAAGAGTTATCGTATTCTCTGCTAAGTATCGAACAAGTGGAAGAAGCACCATTTGGAGGTAGCTCTAGGTGTAAATCCAAGATGATTTCAGCTTGTAGAGCAGAGCCAGAGACTCAGTTTATGCAACAC
Source organism: Pleurodeles waltl (assembly GCF_031143425.1). NCBI lineage: Eukaryota > Metazoa > Chordata > Amphibia > Caudata > Salamandridae > Pleurodeles > Pleurodeles waltl. The sequence goes on from NC_090451.1 coordinate 537,555,719, forward strand.
CAAAACCGCATCCTAATATTCCCTTAACTCAGATCATCGTGTGGCAGATATTCACATTTTCCTGCTGCTCCCACATGTCCCTTCCACTTTTACTACACAAATGTATACTTCTACATGAGGAGTTTGCCACATTCATGGTGAAGAACTCCTCCCTGAAGGTAAAGGCTAGGCGTAGGCAAAGATCTCCGGCTAGAGGATAGCAAATAACATTATTAAGCATGTAATATAGTACTACTGGAATACTACAAAAATGCTTTCATGAATAGGCCTGGTCACGTCTAATACATAAACAAATAGCAACATCAGCTATTCAAGCAGCTTTGTTAATGCACCCCAGATTTGTGTGACACCCTATTATCCGAACATAGTAACATTTCTTCCTCCCTCTCCAGAGAACTGCTAACTAATACAAATCACTTTTGTTCTGCAACACAAACACTATTGGAGCACACACACACAAAGGTTGATTTCCACAGCCCAGATCTCTGCTATACTAAACGGAAGCTTCTCCACACAGCTTTGCTGGTGCGTAAGCAACTGAAGCTACTTTGTTATTTTTTTTGCCTGTGATTTTTTACAGAAAGAGCAACAAAGAAGTAATTACCTTGGATTTTGTATCAGAACAAGTACCCTCCCGAGAAAAGTTGTGACTGAACTGCCAGTTTCTTATTACTAACGTCAGACCCTGATCACATTATCTGAGTCACCACAGCAATGTGAAAGGTTCAAAGCCATAAGATTAAAATGTCCTCTCGCTTCACCATCCAAAAAAGCGTTTGTGCCAAAACCCTGTGGGAGATTTCATAAAAGGCTGATTTGCATGTTATTTTCTTCAGCTTTAACCCCTTCGCTGCCAGGCCTTTTCCCCCTCAGGTGCCAAACCTTTTTTGGCTATTTGGGGCAGGCCACGCTTAGGCCCTCATTACGTTTTGTCCACATAAGCTACCCACACCAAATTTGCGTCCTTTTTTCCCAACATCCCAGGGATTCTAGAGGTACCCAGAGTTTGTGGGTTCTCCTGGAGGATACCAAGAAATTAGCCAAAATAAAGCAAAAATGTAGTTTTTTGAAAAAGAATTGGTGAAAAAGGGCTGCAGAAGAAGGCTTGTGTTTTTTTCCATGACAATGGCATCAGCAAATGGTGTGTGGTGCTAAAATCACAATCTTCCCAGCTTTCAGTAACAGGTAGACTTGAATCAGAAAATCACGTTTTTCAACACATTTTTGGCATTTTACTGGGACATACCCCATGTTTACTATTTATATGTGCTTTCAGCCTCCTTCCAGGTAGTGACAAAAATGGGTGTGAAACCAATGCTGGATCCTGGACAGATAAACATTTCAAAAAAATAGACAAAATGTTGAATTCAGCAAGGGGTCATTTCCGTAGATCCTTCAAGGTTTTCCTACAGACAATAACAGCTGAAATAATCAAATATTGCTATTGAGGTGAAAAAAGCCATTTGTCTCCACATTTTACTTTACAACTTTTTCCTGCGATGTCAGATTTTCAAAAGTAACCTACCATTATGTCTGCTGGACTCTTCTGGTTGCAGGGATATTTTGGGCTTGTAGGCTCATCAAGAACGCTGGGTACCCACAGCCAATAAAGGAGCTGCACCTTGCAATGGATTTTCATTTTATACCGGGTATACAGCAATTCATTTGGTGAAATATAGGAATTAAGGAAACCTTTGTATTTCCAAAATGGCCACAAGATAAGGTGTATAGAAGCAGTGGTTATTTGCACATCTCTGAATTCCGGGCTGCCCATACTGGCATGTGAATTACATGGCATTTCTCAAATAGACATTTCTTTTACACACTGTCTTACATTGATATTTGTTCTGCTACGAGGTGTTCCCCCAAGTCTCCCGATAAAAATAGTACCTCACTTGCGTGGGTAAGCCTAATGCCCGTGACAGGAAATGCAACATGGACAGATCACATTTTTACATTGAAATCTGATGTGTTTTTTTGGAAAGTGCCTAGCTGTGGATTTTGGCCTCTAGCTCCGCCGGCACCTAGGGAAACCTACCAAACCTGTGCATGTTTTAAAACTAGACACCTAAGGGAATCCAAGAGGGGGTGACTTGTGGGGCTCTCACCAGGTTCTCTTACCCAGAATCCTTTGCAAACCTCAAAATTTGGCAAACAAAACACTTTTTCCACACATTTGGGTGACAGAAAGTTCTGGAATCTGAGAGGACCCTCAAATTTCCTGCCACCCAGCGTTCCGCCAAGTGTCCTGATAAAAATGATACCTCACTTGTGTGGGTAGACCTAGCGCCTGCGACAGGAAATGCCCCAAAACACAACGTGGACACATCACATTTTCCTAGAGACAATTAATATAGGCCGATCTGCCCCCGGGGGGAAAGAAAAGGCCTAATAAAATAACTGCTCCCCAGGGAGCGACCCTTGCCTAAGGGGTCGTTCCCCTTGTCAATGTAAAAAATCCCTGGTGTCTAGTGGCTTCTGCCCCCCGCAGGCAGATCAGCCTAATTAATTTAATCTGCCTCCAGGGGGGCATAAAAGGCCTAATTACATAATTGCTCCCAGGGGAGTGACCCTTGCCTAAGGGGTCGCTCCCCTTATGCAAGTAAACAAAAAAGACAAACTCCCTGGTGTCTAGTGGGCATTCCTGCAGCACGATCGCTGGATGAGATGGTTACGTCCCTGTCGCCTGAGCGCCATGGCAGCTGACGTAACCATCTCGTCCAGGGCACCCGAGGGGTTAAAGAAAAACAAATTTCGGGCCATGCATTTTGGTAGAAAGCATCTATAACAACCATAGGAATCCTCCATGGTTTACACTAGGTTCTACATCTGGTAACTCACTGCTATGACATAAAAACAGTTGATAACAAAATGTGTTAACCACTGTTGCTATGTCATGAAGGCCTTCCAGGCCAGACTGTCAGGGATCTCTGGGAGCATTCCACAGCAGCTGTACTTAACTGCTTTAACAGAAAGCACAAGTGGAGGTGGGGGTATGAAGGCTGGGATGGTGATGGAGGTTGGTTAAGGATGAAAGGTAAGGTATTTAACATTTGGGAGAGGGAGGAGAGGCCCTGTTACCATCAATAATTCTATATATTTTGTCTCACTGAGAGGCACTAGCTTGAATGCCAGATTCTAAAGTTGATAATTCACTGCTATGATGTAGCAACAGTTGTTAACAAAAGATGTTACCCACTGTTGCTAAGGCAAAAAGGAATTACATGCTGGTATGACAGGGCTCTCTCAGAGCCTGTCAGTGCAGTGCTGACAGGAGAGACAGCGCACATCAGGATGGGAGAGGAGGGGGAAGGAAACATGGAAGGAGAAGGAGGTGGGCAGTAGAAGGCCACCTTTTTTGTTGTGATAAGGAGGATAGGCCATGTTATGTATGGCTCACAAATTACCCCTCTGCCCCTGCGTATTAGTTGAAAGTAGTGACAGATGATTTTGGGTTCCAAACATAACATGAAATTATAGATGGGTAAAAAGTGAAATTACAGGGGTATTTTTCACCTCATGTTTCTGAGTGACATCATATACAATCCAAGATTTGCTCTTATTGTTTATTTGGAGTCACTCAGAGCCCCACAGTGAAAACAATCCCCACAATTCACTGTTACCCTTCTATACTTCTGTATATAGTGGTTCATAACCTGTGGTCTACTAAGCCCTTGGTTCCAAAACACCTTCCCAGGGGTTCTGCAACAGTTTAGAATATTAATTAATTTTAGCATGTTAATAACATGTATACATAACAAAGCAAACCTGAAAGCTCAAAACTGCAAAATGCTTTGCAATTGTGAAGGAATTTGAATTTGAAGGCCAAAAATGAACGTGGCATCCTTATCTTGATTAGTGGGTGCACCCAAGTGCATCAAACAGAATCTAGTATTGACCACTTCTAGGCACAAATAAAGCACTGATATGTGCTGATAAAAAGAGAGCATGTATCAAGAGCAAAAAACAGAAAGCAATATGCCAGGCTCTAGCATATCACTCCATATTTTAGAAATAAAACGAGGGGCCTGAATTAGATCCTGGTGGATGGAATACTTTGTCACAAATGTGACGGATATCCCATCACCCACAATATGATTCCCATAGGATAAATTGGGATCTTGATAAGGCGGACGGATATCCACCACATTTGTGATGGAGTATGCTCCTCGGCCAGGATCTAAATCAGGCCCTAAATATTGAAAAGCTCCACCATTCTTATTAAGATTACAATTTTGTGATTGTTTGTTTGTGAATTAAATCAAATGTCATAATTTGTGTGTTTGCTTGATGGTTCTATCTTTTTGTATATTTTTTCGAGGTTCAAATCCTAGAAATTACTTAGGTTGGGGTCCCCAGCTTCCAGTAGTGATTCACTGTTGGTCCACAAAGTCATAGGGTTAAAAACCATGGATACAGATCAACAATACTGCAGCACAACACGCCAGGGTGCTATCACCAAATCTGCATTTGTATGGAACTATTGTGGAGAGATCAGTAAATTAGTTATCACTAGTGAATGAAAGTAATATATATGCTGGAATCCCTATCACAAAGGCTTCACTTGTGTATCCTTGATTCCAGAGACCGCAAAGAAAACACGTGTGATCTAAATTTGTCAAGTAGTAAAGATTGCAGCAGAAAATGTATGCTAGGTCTACCATGAGGGTTGCAGGACTGGGTGCTAAAAGCATCTTTGAGGGAATGAATGACTAACAGCATCATTCCCTATGAGCCTCCCAGTCATCGGCCCCAGTGCTATTTTAAGGATTTTTGCCTCCCCAATCAAGATATATTGATTGGCATCCTATTCGGAAAAAAAAATCATTACCCAATTTCAGATAATTCAAGGTCTCATGAACCCGAACAATATAAAATTATTCAATAAACTTTCAGAAATGGGGTCACACAAAACAGGCAATAATGCAACCTCTCTGTGTTTGCAAATAAATAGTACCAATAGAAAACTTGAACAAGTTTTGATAAAAATATTTCTTTTTGCGTTTGGATCTAAATTCTTTTTTTGTCTCGGAACAATAATCATGACTTGGGTGACTTTTAGTGAATTAATAAATAGTAATAAAATGTGATGTGATATATGCTTATAGTGCTAGATTGCTGGATACTAGTAATCACAAATACATCTCCTGCACAGCCAGCATTGTTGCTATAACAGTGAAACTCAAGGCACTGCTCTAATGATTTTTACAGTTCCATTGAGAAATTCTGATAATTGTCTCCTTAATTCTGTTCCCTGCTTTGTCCCTCCTCTCCTATTCTGTGAGTACATTTCTCAGGCAAGAGAGTGATCTTTGACTCTGAGTGAGATAAATGAAAGGGGCAGGCAAAAGGAGAAAAACTGAGAGATTATAGAATAGTATGGTAAAAAGGTGAAAAAGACGGAGAAGGGAGGTAGAAATGAGATGAAATGAATAAAGAGAAAAGTATTGCAAGAAAGATGGTATAGTCAAAATAGAAGATAACGATAAGTAGAAATAAGACGGTTAAATAGATTAAGGTGTAGAGATGCAAACATTTTTAGAGTAAGGCAAGAGTTTGGGAAAGCTAGAGATAAGTAGAAGGGAATGTAGAGAGAGCAAATGAAGTGGGTTGCACTGAGAGCTGAAGAAAATAAAGAAGCAAGGTAGATGAGAGATGGGTTAGAAGGTGGTAAAGGCAGAGAGAGGTAGGTGTAATGAGAGAAGTATAGAGAGATGCAAGGTAGAGGGGCAGTTAAAAGGTTAATATAGGGGCAAAACAAGAAGAGATATAGAAAAAAGTCAGGTAAAGAGTAGTGAGACAGGTATTGAGGGTGGTGAAGGTCAGAATGACTAATGAGGTGCAGAGACACAAAAGGTGAAATAGATATAGAGTTGAGTTAGAGAAAGAGGTGAGATTTGATACAGAGGTAGAGCAAGAGAAGATAAATTAGAGAGAGAGAAGAGGTATAGAAGGTGAGTTGAAATACAGGAGGAGGTGCAGAGAGCAATGAGAAGGAGGGGGAAGAGGTTATGATCGAGAAAGAGGTAGCCCGAAAGGAGTAAGAGGATGAAGTAGAGGAACAGATGCAGAATGAGAAAAGGGAGAGGAGCCATAGAGAACAAATGGTGAAGTAAATTGAGAAGTTAATGAGAAAGAGGTGGAATGAGAAATGAAATAGTGCGTGAGGTTGAGAGCGGGCTGAGAGCGAACTAGAGAGAGGTAAGGTACAGAGAGATGGAGAGAGAGAGAGAGAGAGAGGTGAAAAGTAGATGAGCTTGGGAGTTAGGTGAAGTAGATGAAGGAGGCATATAGGAAAGTAAGATGGAAGCAAAGTTGCTCGGTATCTAGAGAATGGTGAAGTGGAAAGAAAGATGAGATAGAATAATGGGGTAGAGAGGGAAAGATGCGGAAGTAGGCCTAAAAATTGTTAGAGAGGTATTGTCATAAGTGATAGACATAGGGGAAGTTCAGACATCTGAGATGGGAAAGAGAGGTTTAGGGATAGGTAAGATAGAACAGGTGGAGTAAAGTAAGGAGAGAGTCATGAGAAAAAAATATATATTTTTAAACTTAATTGCCACCAACTGCCTGAGAGTGCAAGTACCAAGTCTGTGCAGACTGTGCACTCCTAGTTCTCAGATTGAATAAGGATTTATTTTTGAAGCACACTATTATTATGTTATTATAACTGAACTTCTTATTGTACCAGTCACTTTACCAGTAAGCCCCTTCAATGGTGCGGCCCTACTTTGTACTTGTCCTAAAACACCTTTGGTCTGCCTTGCTTTTTGCTCTATTCATTAGCTAAGATTACTTAATTATTAATTACTTTGATCAGCTTCTTCATTCCCAGTGCTTCTATCACGAGGTGTATCAATACTCTGCTCGTCGTGCTAGTCCGGAGGGATGTCACAACTTCAGGGTACCATAATGGAGTGGGACACAGGGACCAGGTTAGTCCAGCTGAAAAAGACACCTTCTCAAAGTCCATCCCAAAGAGTTCAGTTTGATGCGAAGGAGACCAATAGTAGCAGGAAAAGCATTGTGGTTGCGGCACAAAGAGCAGGCTTGTCATTGCAGATGGGCGTTGCTGTAGCGCGAAGATCCAGTCAGGTGTCCCGGATGATCGCTGTTGAAGTTTTGAGTTGGCAGTCACTGTAGACTGTCATTGCTGTAGGACAAAGTGCAGGTCTCACATGCAGGTTGTGACTAGCGGTGGTTATACAGTGAAGAAACCGGCTGTGTAGAGACAGGCTCACTAGAGCAATATGTTGGAGGGCATCGCTAGAGGCAGAGTCTCAGTACGAACAAGCCCATTCCCCGTCGGTCATCCTCTTGGACCCCTTCGTCCGAGATGGTGGAATACATTCAGGCCCACATACATCACAGTTTTCATAAAGAGGTCAGATGTCAGCTGCAGTCTGAGCGCCCCAGACCCAACCTTTTTTCCAAGCTTTCTGAAATACCTTAAATTGAACCTCCTCTGGTGACCTATTTATACAAGCATTCGCAATGCAACAGGTCTCGCATTTGCTTGAGTTAGAGCTATTAGCATTGTAAACTTCTAACCAGACTTTTCATGCCACACAAATTGAAAGAAACAAAATGAGGGGGATCGTGCGAAGTAAAACGCAGTGCGATCAACCTGAAATTGAAAACCAAAAAATTGAGTGCAATCGTGCTATGTAAAACCCAGCGCGATCATGCTGTGTGGAAAATAAAAACATAAAGTAGTCCGGAAACCATGCTGAAAACATGGAGCCTTGTATGTTTTTAGTAGTTGGCCAGTGTGCTCAAGGAGGGCTAAACACGGTAAAAGGCATGACGTATGCATGCCTTTCACTAATGAAATCAGAGGAATGTTAAAAGGCAAGCCCACAAACCAATGAAAGTGACAGGCGTGACATGGGCGTGGTTAAAAGCCCAAAGAGAGATCACAACAGGGACGGAGAGCTTGTGCGCTCGACCCTAAAAAGTTTTCAAAAGACCCAATGTCGGGACAAGCTTCTCGACATCGCTGGGCCTCTGTCAAAGATACTTGAAATTGGTTTTCTCGCTGAGGAACCTGGGACCCTCATTGATTCCAAAGTACTTGTGGGCTGGGCCTCTTGGGCCATGTGTTTTCTAGGAAATGCCAACTGCGCCATTTCTAGCAAACTGCTGCATTCTATTCTTATTAATATGGCCCTGAAGTTGGCTGAACTTGCCACATCTGAGGCAGGTCCCTTGACTCAGGGACTTCTTTTTGGGGCCCCTTTCCTTAAGGAACTATCTACATTTGCAGCAACATATGCCAACCAGGACAAAGCGCAAGGGTCCATCAAGAAGGTCCTTCGTTCACTTTTTACCAGGACACTTTAGAGGGTGAGCCTTCAGCCGCAGTTTCCACCAAGGTCCTCTGCTAGGATATTACCACCAATACAGAGGAGGTTATCAAGATTCCTCCTCCTCCTTCACCTTCTATCCATCTGGAACTAGAGCAGGTCGCAACCGCATCCGAAGGGGAAAATCCAGAGGCTCCCAAGCCTCTTACCAGGACTCTGGTTCTACAGATTAGCCTAATTCTGTTATCAGGTGCCATTTTGAGGGGTAGAACATGGTTTTTCCTTCACCACTGGCAAAAAATTACACCAGACCCCTGGGTTCTGGAGTCGATACGGGGTTACAAACTGAAGTTTTACGATTCCCCAAATCAACAGTTCCATCCCCTCAAGATGTATTTTTCCCTACAAGATCAGGAGATCATCTCCTCAGAAGTTTCAGACCTCATGACCAAGGGAGCCATAGTGGAGGTGCTTCCTCATCCTCACGGTTTCCTTAGCCCCATTTTTCTAGTGGAAAAGAAGGGTGGTGGCTCCCGCCTGATCCTAAATCTGAAAGACTTCAATGGGTGGATTGTTTATCACCATTTCAAGATGGAGGGCATCCACTTTTTGAGAGATATCCTACAAGAAGGGGATTGGATGGTCAGACTACAGTAGATTTAAAGGATGCTCATTTGATTATTCCTATTTTTCCACCCCACCATCGGTTCCTACCGTTTCTCTGGATGGGATGTCGCTTTGAATACAAGGTCCTTCCCTTTGGTCTGTCCTCGGCCTCTGGTGTTTCATGAAGGTGATGCGACTGAGGTTCAATGTCAACAGTCAGAAATCCATCCTGGCCCCTTCACACAGATGGACTTCCTGGGGTTTCAGGTGGACTCAGTTTTGACGCAATTAATTCTTTCCCCTATCAAGATCACAACATCAAGAAGGAACTGAGATCATTGTTGAGCAAGCAGATGGCATTGTTGAGATGCATAGTCGGATGATGGGTCTTCTATCCTCTTCAATTCAAGCTCTTCCTGGTCCCCTTCACTATTGGGCCTTTTTTAGAGCCTCAAAATATCTCACCTCCAGAAGGGTCTCAGTTACTCAGACATGACTCCCCTGTTCCTGGAAGCCAAAACTGAGATTCTTTGGTGGCTGGAGCATATGGACGCGTGGAATGGCAGAGGGATCTTTGGATCATCTCTGGATATTGTGATCGAGTCCAATGCCAACCTTTGGGATTGGAGTGCCCTCTGTGGCCCAATTTCCATGGGAGATCGTTGGTCCAGAGCGGAGTAGTACCTGCATATCAATTGCTTGGAACTGTTGGCGGGTTCCTTTGTGATCCCCAGCCTCTCCCAGAATTCGAACTGTTGCATCCTCCTTCGGAGGACAACATCTCCACAGTGAGGTATGTCAACCGATTAGGTGGGGTGAAGTCTCACATCCTGGCGGGGATTGCCAAGGATTTCTGGCATTTTTGCCTTCATCACCGGGTAATAGCAGAATATCTTCTGGATCGCAACGATTCGGTAGCGGATTGGCAGTCTTGTTACATTCGAGACTTTAGCGATTGGAGACTTCATTCAAATTTTTTTGGTCTCGCCATCGCCATGGGGGTCCTTTCTTGATCTATCTCTTTGCATCCTGGCTCAACCGCCAACTGAATCAGTTTTTTCAGTTGGCACCCGGATACGGATGCTCTAGTGACCGATGCGTTTCTGCAGGATTGGTCTCTGTTCCTGGGTTATACATTTCCTCCCTTTATGATGATCCCCAGGGCTTTAGCTTAGGCTCGTCATCAGAGGCTGAATCTGATTCTAGTGACTCCCCTGTAGAAAGCACAGGCCTGGTTCCCTGTAGTGCTGGAACTAAGTTGCTTCCCTCCAATCCTTCTGCCATTGAGATGGAATCTACTTCTAGATCCCTTGGGCCTTCCTCATCCTCGAATTCAGTCGGAACGCTTCTCTCTGGTGGAGTGGAAAGTTTCAGGAAGAGATGGAGTCTCCCAGGGCTTTCGCGAGAATCTAATGAGCTTATCTCTCAGGCCTGATTCTCGGCCACTCACAACTTCTACAACTCAGGGGTGCTGATTCCTCTTCAGCAGATTACTATTTGATCATAAATGTTTTGTCCTCACTATCTACCTCTGGAATGGCCTATAGATCAGTGAACAACTATAGGTCAGCCATTTCTGCAGGTCATTTACCTATTAACGGTAAGCCTGTGGGTGAGCTCCCCATTGTCTGTAAACTCTTGTGGGGCATTCGTTGAGTCGTCCTCCTCAACCGAGATCTTCTTCTCTATTGGATGTGAATATAATTTTGCATATTTTAGACTCTTGGCCTGTGAATCAATATCTTTCCAGAAAGCAACTTTCTGCTAAGCTTACCATGCTCTTGTGCTTGGTTTCTTGTAAATGGGTTTCTGATGTAAGGGCCTTGGATTTGGCGGGTAGAGTGTTTTCTCCTGAAGGAGTAACTTTTTCCATTATGCGTTGTACCAAGTGTCATACTAGGACAGCATCCTACCCTAGCTTCCCTGATAATTCTAAATTATGTATGGTGTAGTGTTTAAAGGAGTATGAGGTGAGTACTGCTGAATTCCGGACTGACATGCAGGGCAAATTGCTGATCTCATTACAGAAACCGCTTCTCCCTGTCTCCTCAGCTACTTTGGCTAGATGGATGCGATGGCTCCTATCTGAAGCAGGCATTGACACCTTCAGATTGGGTGCTCATTCTGCCAGGGGTGCCATGGCTTCCTGGTCCTTTACATTGGGTTCACGCCTTGAGGATATTCTCAAGGCAGCTGATTGGTCATCTGAGCCCATGTTTAAGTCATTTTACTACAAACCTATTGTTGACGTCGCTTCAGTGGTGGTGGCTCAGCTTTAAACTAGAAAAATCGGAGACTCCGACCCAAACATAGAATACAAAATTTCTAGCATTTGTGTCAAGAATTTTTCAAATCTATTAAGGACAAGGAGGCGAGGATTATCCCATCCGTTTTTGTTTCATTATTGCATTGTTGATTCTTATTCGTTGAAATGTATTTTGGAAACTGTTCTAGAGTCTCCCCTTAGAGTTCGAGTTCCCGTTAACTGGTTTGATCCTCTCGTTGCAGGATTTTGAGACTGTTTAACTGTTTTGGATTTACGCAAAGAAAGAGGAGGCTTATATGTCTCATTATGATTATATAGTGCCAGTGGCTCTATGATTGCTCATGTGATGTTATTGTGTTTATAGGAAGTGTAATATTTTCAACTTTTGTTTTGATTGGTTGCTGGAAAATTAAAGCATAGAAAGAGAGGCATAACCCTTGCCTTCATGTCCTTAATAGAATTGAGAAATTATTGATGCAAATGCTAGAAAACTTTTAACTTCCGTTAGTAAAAAGTAACAATAACCATACTATGTAACAGCTACAATCTTCCATGTTGGTACGGTGGGCATCTTTGAACTGAAAATACAACCTGTTGTACTAATATGTAAAACAACAAACATGAAATATTTCAATATTAAAATAATAACAGTCCTGAAAAAATCTATAAAAAGCATAGTATCTACCTTTAGTGCATTTCTCTATAGTGAGGATAACAAAATACAGATAAAACAGCACATTATGGCCCTCATTATGACATTGGCGGTAAATGCCACTTACCGCCATGCTGACTGCCGCCAACATACCACTGCGGCGGTGGAGATCCGTTCACCATATTATGACACACACACCCCAATCCGTCACTATTCAGCCACAGACACAAATTCGCCACACCAAAGGTCAGTGATAAACTGGTGGTATCCAAACCCACACCGTTACGCCAACAGAAGAACGCCCACCACATTATGACCCACAAATCACCATGGCGGACATTCAACCGCGGTAAATCATTGGCGGTACATACCGCTGCGCTCAAAATACACACACACAAACAAAACAACACCACATTGGACAATTCAAACAACACACACCTGACACCTATACACACACCACACCCACACCACTATAAAACACACACCCACATTACCCACAACCCTTCATCCTTACAAATAATTGCCAACAGAGAGAAACAGCAAGACCACTCACACAACCAGAGCCACATACCACTCACACCTATCCACCACTCACACACCCCACATCACACACCCCAACACATTACTCTACACACCCTCACCTACACACCTCACACAACAACCATGGTACCCCAAAGACACCCCTGATTCTCAAAGGGTCATGGTGGAGAAAATCAACAGGGTAGAGTCTCAGCTAATTAGAGCGCAGGTGCATCAGATATCCATTGCAAGGAAGATGGAGCTATGGCGGAGGCTCATGGACAGGGTCAATGCCGTAGGACAGCACCCAAGAACTAGGGATGACATCAGGAAGAGGTGGAACGACCTACAGGGAAAGGTACGTCCCATTGCAGCAAGACACCAGCTCGCTGTACAGATGACTGGCGGTGGACCCCCACCTCCTCTCCCACAACTAACAACATGGAAGGAGCAAGTCTTGGCAATCATGCATCCTGGAAGCCTGGCCGGAGTAGGAGGAGGACTGGACTCTGGTAAGTCAGCTCTTTACTACTATCACCCCCCTACCTGCATGCCATCACATACCCCCACCCTCACTCCCATCACTCCACTCCATCTCTACACACCCCACCATCACATCTCACTCATCCCAATGCCAAGCCCTGCATGCTCTACCAATGCATGGACATAACTCACAGCCCTGCATGGACACCTATCACCAAAGCATGCACACTAGAGAGAATCAGCTAGCCCATCACATACCTACTTACACATGTGAAAGCTGCTAGAGCAAATACAACCAAATAGGGCAACCCACTGATGCACAATATGTCACACACAGAAACAATAACATCATTTACATCCCCACAGGTATCCCAGCCAATGTCACCGGAGAGGAGGTGCCAGCAATATCCAGTCCCCCAGAGGCCCACAGTGATGACAGCAACTCTTGTCGCCTGGATCTGGATGGCCAACCTGACCCATCGGGGACCTCTGGACAGTCGGTTACCCAGGCCCAGTCACAGACAACCACAGAGGCTTCTCCATCTGGAAACACCACCACAGCAGCCACCCAGCGTACCCATACCTCTGTCCCCAGGACACGTCAATCAGCAGTGTGTCCACCTCCACAGGGATCCCAGGGCACACCTCACACCCAAGACAATCAGGGACATGGGGTCAGTGGCAGTGGGCACACGGTTCAGGGGACAGAGGCACAGGACAACAGGGAAACTGAGAGGACTGCTGTGTGCCAGGGGGAGGACAGGCCCAGGGATCCGACTCTCCAGGAGGCACTCACAGAGATCCTACCAACATTCCCAAAACACGATTGGCCAGATCCTGGGGGACAGTACCAAGGCATCAGGGAGGACTTGCAGGCCATCAACACCACCCTGGTCTCCGCTGCAGGAGTGCTGGCAGACATGTCCAACATTATGAGGGAGGCAGTTTCACAACAGTGGGCCCCTGCCACTAGCCATATATCTGAACTGCCTTCCACCTCCGCTGCCGCTAGTGGACAGGAGGCCCCGCCACAGGACCAACAGGCCACCAGCATCCTTCCCCCTGCAGCAGGTGAACCGCCCACAAAAGTTCCCTGCGATCCAGGCAGAAGCCAGAGACTATTGCCAAGACCCCCGCCAGGAAATGAGACTCTCCTGATTGTCGCCCTTGTTCCCCACTCTGTCACCCTATCCACCTTGAACTGCCATTGCTCCCCTTCCTATGTCCCCTTGGACAATGCACCTGTGCTACAAATAGACTGGAACAATACCCTGGACTTTCCTCCATCATCACCCCATCCCAATGTACTTGCCCCTCTTCTTCTTAGCACTTCAATAAACACCCGTTGAAAAAACACAAGTATGGAGTATGTTACATTTTTAAACTATGTATTTGTTTAACCAGGTTCAAACATTGCAATTCAACTGTACAGTAACTGTTCACATAGGAAAGACCTGTAGTATCTGGCAGTGATCATACCAGGAGCGATAGAGGGGCACCAACATCTGCAAAATGAATTGCCAGAGGGTACAGTAAGTGGGAATAGAAGTGGTAAATACCAGCATGCCAGTGATAAAGATATTCTAAATAATGACAATGAAATGTGAAGTAACACTGTCTTACCTGTTTGTCATTGGAAGTATTGTCATATCACTGCTGTTCTGTTGTCCTCATCCTCATCCTCTGCCTCCTAATCCTCACTGTCCACAGGGTTTACTGCTGCCACATGGGCATTTCCAGCCTCCTCCTCCTGCAGAAAAGGCACATACCGTCTCAAGGCACTGTTGTGCAACATGCAACATGCCACGATTATCTGGCAGACCTTCTTGGGTGAGTAGCACAGGGGTCCACCAGTTAGATGGAGGCACCTGAACCTGGCCTTCAGGAGGCCAAATGTTCTTTTGATTATCCTTCTTGCTCGCCCATGTGCCTTATTGTAACGTTCTCCTGCCCTTGTCCTGGCATTCCTCACAGGGGTCAGTAGCCATGATACGTTGGGGTAACCAGAGTCACCTGCAAATATTGAGGGACAACATTTAGTCACACACTATCCCATATGACTCACACCATACCCATACACCAACATCTACTGGGTGGGAACCAGGGCTCATCTATTAGCCACACCCTGTGCCTCAGTAGTTGGCCCATCACATTTGGGATGCTGCTATTCTTCAGGATAAAGGCATCATGCACCGGCCCAGAATACTTTGCATTGACATGGGAGATGTACTGGTCTGCCAAGCACACCATCTGTACATTCATGGAGTGGAAACTCTTACGATTTCTGAACACTTGTTCATTCTGGCGGGGGAGGGGACAAATGCAATATGTGTTCCATCAATCACACCAATTATGTTAGGGATATGTCCCATTGCATAGAAGTCAGCCTTCACTGTGGCCAAATCCTTCATTTGGTGGATAACAATGTAGCTGCACATGTGTTTAATCAGGGCAGACAATACTCAGGTCAGCACTACTGAGAACATTGGCTGTGACATTCCTGCTGCCAAGCCCACTGTCACTTGGAAAGAACCAGTTGCCAGGAAATGGAGCACTGATAGAACTTGCACAATAGGGGGGATCCCAATGGGGTGACGGATAGATGAGATCAGGTCTGGCTCCAATTGGGCACACAGCTCTTGGATTGTGGCCCTATCAAGTCTGTAGGTGAGGATAATGTGCCTGTCCTCCATTGTTGCCAGGTCCACCAGGGGTCTGTACATGGGGGTATGTCTCTATCTCCTATTCATCTGCAGCAGTAGAACTCTAGGATGAAAAATGGTGGGCAGATGGTCATATTCATACATATCCTCAGAGTAAAATGCCTTGCATGTTGTGACAGAAACAGTATGTGAACGTGTAGTTCCGTTAATGTGCCTGTATGTGCTGTGACGCAGTTAGGTGCCATGGCCTGTTCCCCCTGAAATGGCGGCCGCCTGACCTTTGTGGAGGGACAAGTGGAAATAAAATAATTCCGCTGATGTTGTGCCTCATTAGCATCTTTATATGCGCCCATGTAACCTAAACGTCATCATGGGGAGCGGTCCAGCATCTCCTGTTAGAGATGGACACACTAACTAACAACTTTTTACCCCAAACGGGTGTGGCAACTATCTTGGAACTGTAATAGTAACCTGTTCTGCCTTTAAATATGACAGTCAACAATGAAGTGAATTCATTGCGGAAAACAATGACAATCTCATATTTAACTGTCAAACATTTCCACAAACCACAATACGTATCTATAACCAGTACTTCTTTCCAATGACAAAGACTAAAGTAAACAACGTCACACAAAGCATAATTCCCAATAGGAAAACACTCATGTTGCAGCTAAAATTGTATCTTGTTTCATCCCTAATTATGTCAGCCGACCAAACAGTTTGTATAATATGGAAACAGCAAACTAGAACTAGTTACGCCAATCTCTGGAAGCACTATCAAGTCACCCATAAGTCAGCAGAGGTTCAAAAGTTAGATAATGAAAAAATGAAAGTCTGAAGAAAAAGTAACATTTGTTAGTAGAAAATCATGAGTAAACTAAGTGAGAAGCTTTTAGGGAAAATAACATTACAACTTCCTTGTTGACACATAATTAAAAAAACATACATAGAAGTTAACCGCCCTGAAACAACATTGTAGTCAGAGACCTACATCACAGAAACTTATTATAGTCCAGGAAAGTATTGCATTTCATGATCTATATTGAGGCCATGTTCGACTGAGTGTAGTTGCATGATCCAATGTGTCTCTCACTGATGTAGTTTTACCCTACTACCACCCCTTCTTTACCACATCAATCCTATGAAATCCATAACATTAGTGTATGTCTTGGCCCATACATTCTTTGGCATACAGATTATAGGAAGTTGGAGCTTTACATTATATATCAAGATGAGATACATTGAACAAACAGTCCAGGGGTTCCCTTACTGGGGACAGGGACTTGCTCTAGCAATCCCAAAGTGCTCTTTTAGAGGGCAGTGTGGTTTAGCAGCCTTAAGCTTATCAGAGAGGAGTGTGGGACATCTGCAAATACACACACAGCCAATAAATGAGATAAATGACTAAAGAAGGAGATCCACACCAATTTACTAAAATAACCAGTATATTTATGTATATTTTGGCACCAGAATTCATTTGTAAGAAAAATTGTAACAGTTTTAAAAAGTCCACACTAGTAATTTTTGGAAGCTGCAATTTTATCCTATGGAGGAAAAACAAAGACGGCAAAGAGGTACACTACAGCGACTTACGGGACCAATCTCTTGGACTTAAGGTGAGTATTGGGCACGGATCAGGCCAGCAGGAATCTGCTTTCCTCTGTTCCAGGGGCTCCCCTAAGTACTGCACATAGGGGCGTGTATGCCAGTGTAGGGTATAAGCTATTGGGCTACTCACCCCTGGGGTCACTAGGCCCCTATATGACACAGTCCTGTGGGAAGTGGGCATAACCCTGTCCCAGAGTTCCTACCTCTGCCAAACTCAAGATGGCAGATTTCTAAATGAAATGTTCCCAACAGACAGCTCAACTTAAGGGTGGAACTGTTGTGTGGACACACCTCTGTGAATACTACATTTTCCACCTGCCCCGGGGCCAAATGGGCCCTGGGGCAGGGGTGTCAGCATCTCTCCTTTGAGTAAAGCTAGTTCTGCATACCAAGGGAGGTGTACTTCTTTGAAGCCCCCTGCCTTGGAATGCAGATTCGCAGGTCACCCTGTAGGGTGGAATGTGTAAACACCTTGCCCAGAGCAGGCTTTGTCTCTGACCACCTGAGAGCAAAGGCTTTCACCCTAGGGAACCAGAATCATGTCTGGTGGTGGTAAGCTGGCTAAAACTATTCAGTCCCTTCACTGTTAGTTAGTAGGCTTTCAGGGGCACCTCTAAGGTGTCCTCTGGGTGCATGTATTAATAAATATATCACTGGCATCAGTGAAGGTTTATTAATACGAGATGTTTGATACCAAACATCCTTATTTTCAGTGATGCCATCATGTAGCTTGGGGACCTCATCCTGAGCAGTGTCCAGCCCATTTTCTTCAAATGGCAACCCTGTTGACCTACTATGTCTAAGAATTGACAAAGACATAGCAGGGGCATATCTGCTCTTGCAGATATGTCCTCATATGTAATATTATGAACCTTTCCTTAGGGTTAAAAGGCCTGGTTTAGGGGTGATTTACATATATTGTATGCAGTGTTAGGGGACCTGGCACACAGGAGTGTGCCATGTCATGTTTTCAGTTTTAGCTGCACCAAGACACACAGCCTGCAATGGCAGTCTGGATGTGCTAGGTGAGGGGTCTTTGAGGGTGGCACAATACATGCTGCAGTCCTTGGAGACCCTCTATGGTACTCATGCCCTAGGTACCAGGAATACCATTTACTAGGGACTTATAGGGGAACCAACTGGGGAACAATTGCACAGTTTTAGGGAAAGAGATGTGGCACTGGAGACCTCCTAGTTAGCAGGAACCCAGTGCACTTTAAGTCAAAATTTCCTCGAATGCCAGGCAAAAAGTGCGGGTGACATGTCAAAAAGAGCACTTTCCTACACAACCCCCACCACCTAAATGAGAGAGAATGAGACTAAACTCTCCCAAGAGACTATTCATTGTCAAAATAGAGGAGCCTGGAAAGGTCATCTGCATTGGCTTGATCAGCCCCAGGTCTGTGTTCCACTGTAAAGTCTATTTCCTGTAGGGAGATGGACCACCTCAACAGTTTGGGGTTTTCACCTTTCATTTGCATCAGCCACCTGAGAGGCCTGTGGTCAGGTTGAACAAGGAAGGAAAAACCAAACAGTTATGACCTCAACTTCTTCAGGGACCAGACCACAGCAAAGGATTCCCTCTCAATGACACTCCAACATTGTTATCTGGGGAGTAACCTCCTGCTAATGAAAGCAACAGGTTGATCATGGCCATCATCATTGGTCTGAGATAGGACCACTGTACTGCCATTAATGGAGTTTGTTTGACCAATGACTTTGTGTTTCACCACTGCGCATATTAGTTGCTCAATGTTCACCAGTAGCACATGGTATGTTTTGTTCAGTTTAGCCGCCTATGGGCTTTGACATGGCATTAGCCATTACTTTCTGTATTCAGTTTAGCCGCCTATGGGCTTTGACATTGCATTAGTCATTACATTCTGTATTCTGCCTATTGGCTTTGACATGGCATTAGCCATTACTTTCTGTATCCAGTTTCGCTGCCTATTGGCTTTGACATTGCATTAGCCATTACATTCTGTATTCTGCCTATTGGCTTTGACATGCTGTATCCAGTTTCGCCGCCTATTGGCTTTGACATGGCATTAGCCATTACTTTGACATGATGTATTCAGTTTAGCTGCCTATTGACTTTGACATGCTATTAGATATTCTGCCTATTGGCTTTGACATGATATCATATATTGCATTTTATATTCAGCTCAGCTGCCTATTGGCTTTGACATGATATTATACATTGCATTTTATATTCAGCTTAGCTGCCTATGGGCTTTGACATAATATAAGACATTGCATTTTGTATTCAGCTCAGATGCTTATTGGCTTTGACATGACACTAGACATTGCATTTGATATCTAGGTTAGCTGCCTATTGCCTTTAACGTGGAGTTAGATCTTGCAGTTGAGAATCCAAGCTGTATTTTTCCAAGCTGTGTTTTTGCACAAGATGTTTTTCTCACAGTAGACTAGACCTGATAAGAGAGAGTACATGGGTGTTTTTCTCTCCGCTTGAGCTTGGGAACAGGAGTAGTCTTGGAGACCTGGCCAGTCTCCAAAAGGCTTGATCAGTTTTCCGGGTCTGAGAGGAGGGGGCACACCTTTGTAACGAATGTCACAGGCTGCAGAGATTCAGATTCGAATCTGCCGGACCTCGTGCTGGAGCTTGGCGCCAGCTGCCAGCAATCCCGTGTGGGTAGATGAATCTCTTTCTCGCGGCTGACAGGGGGTCATCAGCTTGCAGACCTTAGAAAGATGAAGCTGTAAATAGTTTCCCACACGGTGAAGTATTTGTTTTGCTTTGCATTCAATATCTTATAAATATAACCTGCTGTGTATATTGCAAACTGATATATTTTGTTTGATTAACGCGGGCTTGAAAGCTACTAATTCGTCATACATAAAAATTGTGGTTGGGGAAGAATTAACAACAATAAAAGTCTTCTTTGACCTCAGAAGTGCATTTCTGGTGTGTTATGTTAGTGCTTAGAAACTAGATAAGAGGAAAGCACTACAATTGGTACCAGGAGTGGGGTCGATCATTAAGAGTTGATTAAGGGGTATTGACGAATTGGTAGATTTCTAAGTGCACACTTTAAAAGTGTAATTGTTTTTGTTGTTTGGAGAATTACAGAAATTTTTTTTTTGTTTGGAGAATCACAGTAGCACGGCAGACCATGTTTGAGAATGCATGTGTTGTTAAACTGCCCGATGGTGCTAGGAAAAACTGTGAATTGTTTTCTGTTTGGAGAATTACAGAAGCACGGCAGACCATGTTTGAAAATGCATGTGTAGCTAAACTGCCTGATACTGCTTTGAGAAATAATTTCTGTTGTACATATGTAGAAAACGTGTTTTTTGGAAGTAATGATGACAGAAAGGTCTGGATACCTTTATCTGCTTATAGAGAAATGCAGGAGAAATGTAGGCAGTTGGAACATGAAAATAGGAATTTACGTGAGCAAATTAGCCAGGATACAATAATTCAAAATAATTCTGAAAGTTATAAAAATGCTGTTGTAGAAGAATCTTTCTTGTCCCATTCCAGTAATGAGGGGGTTAAGACAGCTCCGAGCTGCACTGAGTTTTCGTGTGAGCCAGGGTTTTTGGTAGCCAAGATGCATTCCTTAACTGATAACACGGACGAGAGAGACCAGAATGTGATTTACGAGTTACCGTTGCAAAATGCACAAGTAAAGAGAAAGATTTTAGAGCAAAAGCCGACTTTCATTAGCTTGTTTGATTTTTGGAAAAAGAATAGCCCTCATTTGAGTGAAATCCTAACACTTTGGTATATGGTCACTGTGAAAAATAATATGCAGCTGCGCGCTTGTGATTTGGCAAATGAAATAATGCAGACTTTAGGTTTCTGCGCAGTGCAAGAAGGAACTGCTTATGTACATGTAAATCAAGAACAAGGAAAGAAAATAGTGCCCCTAGCTAGAATCATACAATGGATCTGGTACTTGCAAGACAGGGCTAGAGTACCACAGGTAAAAGAGTTACCAATGAAGTTGAGTGCACCATTTGAATTCGTGTCCACTGAAGATAAAAAGCATGTTTGTTTTACTAATGATTCATTGACTGAAATGTTGTTTTATGACACAGTAGAAGGAACAGCGCTGTATAATGTGTGTCAGATTTTAAAGCAAGAGCTACGTGAGATGTGTCATTTTTATGCTGATTTTTGGTTCTTTGCTAATGTTTTAGCTGTTTGCTTTTACACATGGCTTGTACCTAACTGGTTCAATTACCTTGCAGATGTTAATGAGAAAAATTCAGAGAGAGAAGTGTTCACCCAGAATTCTGCCTTAGTGGGGATGGCTAAGTGGGTGCCCCAGAAATGTGAACAGCTGAGAGAAAAAGCCACTTACAGGTGGGCAGAGATGAGAGAGATGCACATTCCCCTAGATTTGATAAAAACTGTGCAGCACGCACAAAAGCAATCTGTCATGCAAGCAGTCACAGAGCAGTTGGGGAGAGGAAAGTTACCAGGACAGAAATGGCAAATTGATCATGTTTTAGGGAGAGTGATTGCTGCAGATTACCAAGGAAAAATCGAAATTATGCTGATACCTAGAAAAGAATCTGATTCATTCATACAAATTGGAGACAGAATGGCCCAAATTGGCAAAAGTGCAGTGAATGGAGGTTTGGTAAAGAATGAGTCTGCCCCAGCCCTTCTGACAGTGCAAGAAAAGGGAAGCTGTGGTGCAGCAGATAAAAACCTCAGTGCTGATGTGTGGGCTGAAGCCCTAAGTGACCCTCCAGAACCTGCAGAAAATATAACAAAGGGCCCCAAAAACGTCCTGCTGATTATAAAACAGGGAAAGAAAGAGGAAGGGTGCAGTTTAAATGAAAAATGTTATTTGCAAGAAAAGTCATACTTGTTTCTTTTGCAGATCCTACCACGTTTCGCCACTGTCCCTGAGTGTGCTGTGTGGTCCCCCTTCCGGTGTGTGCGTGTGGGGTCGGGGAAGGGACCGAATCCCCAACCTGAACCTGGCTGAGTAAAGTGCCAGCACCATGGATCCATTTTGCGCAAACTCCGCCTTCAGTTCAAGTTCAACTTGTTTGATTGCATTCTTCCACTGGAACTAAGCTGTGTTTTTTTTTCTTTTCCCCTTCTCGTATGGAACTCTGACTTTTGCTTATCTTCCAGCATACCATTCAGGTGGACCGTGCACCTTTACATGAGTAGAACTCATGCTACATCAAATTGCTAACACTGTTGAATTAGAGACTCATTCAGAGTACAAATTGCTCAGTCTTTTCTATGTAGATGTATCTGATGTGAAAGGTTATGAGATCAATGTGTTAATTCACTTCTATTGCTTTACAGGGATTGCTTTGATCATTCAAATCTGACTTGCTGATAATGTTTTTTTTTTGTGTGTTGTTTTTTGTTTTTGTTTGAAACAAGAGATATGTGAAACAAAAATTCATTGGTCAAAGGGCGGAATGTACTGCCATTAATGGAGTTTGTTTGACCAATGACTTTGTGTTTCACCACTGCGCATATTAGTTGCTCAGTGTTCACCAGTAGCACATGGTATGTTTTGTTCAGTTTAGCCGCCTATGGGCTTTGACATGGCATTAGCCATTACTTTCTGTATCCAGTTTCGCCGCCTATTGGCTTTGACATTGCATTAGCCATTACATTCTGTATTCTGCCTATTGGCTTTAACATGCTGTATCCAGTTTCGCCGCCTATTGGCTTTGACATGGCATTAGCCATTACTTTGACATGATGTATTCAGTTTAGCTGCCTATTGACTTTGACATGCTATTAGATATTCTGCCTATTGGCTTTGACATGATATCATATATTGCATTTTATATTCAGCTCAGCTGCCTATTGGCTTTGACATGATATTATACATTGCATTTTATATTCAGCTTAGCTGCCTATGGGCTTTGACATAATATAAGACATTGCATTTTGTATTCAGCTCAGATGCTTATTGGCTTTGACATGACACTAGACATTGCATTTGATATCTAGGTTAGCTGCCTATTGCCTTTAACGTGGAGTTAGATCTTGCAGTTGAGAATCCAAGCTGTATTTTTCCAAGCTGTGTTTTTGCACAAGATGTTTTTCTCACAGTAGACTAGACCTGATAAGAGAGAGTACATGGGTGTTTTTCTCTCCGCTTGAGCTTGGGAACAGGAGTAGTCTTGGAGACCTGGCCAGTCTCCAAAAGGCTTGCTCAGTTTTCCGGGTCTGAGAGGAGGGGGCACACCTTTGTAACGAATGTCACAGACTGCAGAGATTCAGATTTGAATCTGCCGGACCTCGTGCTGGAGCTTGGCGCCAGCTGGCAGCAATCCCGTGTGGGTAGATGAATCTCTTTCTCGCGGCTGACAGGGGGTCATCAGCTTGCAGACCTTAGAAAGATGAAGCTGTAAATAGTTTCCCACACGGTGAAGTATTTGTTTTGCTTTGCATTCAATATCTTATAAATATAACCTGCTGTGTATATTGCAAACTGATATATTTTGTTTGATTAACGCGGGCTTGAAAGCTACTAATTCGTCATACATAAAAATTGTGGTTGGGGAAGAATTAACAACAATAAAAGTCTTCTTTGACCTCAGAAGTGCATTTCTGGTGTGTTATGTTAGTGCTTAGAAACTAGATAAGAGGAAAGCACTACAACCACTCCTACCCCATGTCCAGCAGCATCTGTCAGCACTATGAACTCCTTAGAATAATATGGAGCTTTTAAAATAGGTGTTGAGCACATTGCTTCTTTCAGAGTGTCAAAAGATGTCCAGGTTACTTTCTTTGGCATCTTTTGGGAGATAAGTTCTGTGAGGGGTGCCACAATGGTACCATACTTCTCCACAAACCTCCTGTGGTACCCAGGCAAGACAAGGAATGCCCTTACTTAGGTCTGGGTGGTTGGAGCTTCCCAGTCCAGAATTGTCTGGATCTTGGGTTGTACTGGTAGAACTTGGCCTCCACCTACCAGGTGACCCAAATATACAACCTTTCCCTGCCTATCTGGCACTTGCTTGCCTTAATAATGAGCCCCGTATCTTGCGTAGCTTCAAGGACCTTGTTAAGGTGGGTCAGGTGATCCTGCCAAGTGGGGCTAAAGACAGCAATATTATCAATATATGCTGCACTACAAGCTTTCAACCCAGCATGGACTTTATTCACCAACTTTTGGAAGGTGGCAGGGGCATTCTTTAGACCAAATAGCATAACAGTGAACAGGTAATGTCCATCTGAGAACGCTGATCTTTCTTTTGCTACGGGGGTCAGGCCAATCTGCCAGTACCCTGATATCAAATCAAAAGTACTGAGAAACTTGGCTGCCCATAACCAATTGATCAGTTCATCTGCTCTTGGAATAGGGTGTGCATCTGTGTTAGTAACAGCATTGAGACCTCTGTAATCCACACAAAACCTCAGCTCTGGTTTACCTCCCTTGGAATGAGGTTTGGAGACTAAGACCACTGGGCTGGCACAGGGATTATCAGAGGGCTCAATTACTCCCAAATCCAACATATTACTTACTTCAGCTCTGATGCTGTCCTTCACTTGGTCAGGCTGCTGTATATTTTGCTTTTGACAGGCATGTGGTCACCAGTGTCCACATCATGGACACACCAGTTAGTCTGACCAGGAGTGAGGGAAAAGAGCTCAGCATACTGCTGTAGGACATGTCTGCAGTCAACTTGCTGCTGAGCAGTGAGGGTGTCTGATAAGACCACTCCATCAACTAACCCACCCATCTTTGGGGCTGTGGGAGAGGAGGTCAGGGAGAGCCTCACTTTCTCTTTCCTGATCCTCATCAGTGACCATCAACATGGCCACATCAGCCCTGTCATGGAAGAGCTTCAGGTAGTTCACATGGATAACCCTGTAAGGGTTCCTGGGAGTGTCTAGGTCAACCAGATAGGTGACCTCATTCTTCTTTTCAAGGTGTTGAATAGGTGGAAATTATAAATCGGACAATGATAAGATTTCAAGTGCTTTCGTCTTTATGAAATACTTTTTTTTCTTCGGCAGGTATCCGAACGCCAGGACCACCAGCAAATCAAAAGCCACTCAAAGAAAAGAAAAGGACAGGGTTAATTGTGCTTTTGTTTTCTTTAGATATAATTTTAGGAAGGGGTCATGAGGGAAGAACACCTGTTTATGCTACCTGGCCCATCACCAAGGTTACGTTTTGAACGTTCAAGTCAGTTTAAACAAGAAAAAGAAAAAAAAGTTAAAAAGACGCTATATAATATCCTCAAGGATCACCTCCTTTTCTTAGGGACGTAGTCTAACTGAGACTTAATGACCAACAAAAAAATAAAGCGTCTTCTCTAGGGCTTTTGTCCCGCTATCTTTGAGTGAGCCGTTATTTTACAGTGCCCTTTGATTTGGGTTCCTTCCCAGCTCCTGATATTTTCTTATTGCTCCATCGCAGCAAGCGAGCACGTACCTGGGCTAACCACATTCCTCCAGTACCATGGTGGGGCGGCTCATCTTTTTGTGCTGGCCTCTTGATGAGTTTTGTGATCCCAGGAATGTTTTTCCCTCTCCCATTCTGGCCTCCTTGTCCGTGGCATCTTTTTCCTTGGACCGAACAAACTTCACACCTGAGTCTCTTCCGCTTCTCTCCTCCAGTGTCTCAAGACGCCTTTTGATTCTCCTATGCGATCTGTGGCATTTAGAAATTTAAAGGTCCCGGTCGCCTGTGACATGGGATTTGTAGTGTGACTTCCGTCCCACAAAGCATTATTGTTCTCATATTTTGTAACGTGACTTCCTGTCACTGGCTGGAAATAGAATATAAGAGGTTCAATGGTTTTGGTAGTGGGAATGTGCCAAGAGAATTCATCGGCTTCTTCTTTTCCCTTTTTCCTTGGAGACATGCTATCATGATATCCCCCTCCAGCTCCACAGATCTTTCCGATCGGGGAAGAAAGGGATTTGAGATAGAAGTTGTCGACACCTTGACGTGTCGGACATCAAATCTAAATGGTTTGGGAGAAAGATACCATCAGAGAATCCTTGGGTAGTTACCCTTGTGTTGACTCATCAACGTTAATGAAGCATGATCAGTAAATAATACAAAAATTTCTCCCTTCTAGATAGTATTGGACCTTCTTGACTGCCCACTTTATGGCCATGCATTCTTTTTCTATGACTGGATATTTCTTTCCTCAGGGAAATAGCTTGCGACTTATAAACAGAATAGGTACTTCAACTCCTTTGTCATTAATTTTTGATAAAACAACTCCAAGCCCTATATAGGAGGCGCTGGTTTTTAATATAAACTGATTGTTAAAATGAGGTGATGTTAATATAGAACTGGAGGTGAGGGTTATTTTACGGAGTCAGAAAGCTTCTCTGACTTGAGGTGAGGGATTAAGTAAGTCATTATTGGATGCCCCTTTTTCAGTAAGGCAGATAGTGGACCTGCTGTCTGGGAGTACTGGGGTATACAATGTCTATAGTACACCAAAAGCCCTAAAACGTCTCTTTCATCTTTCTTTGTACTAAGGAGGAGAGTGTTTAGGATAGCTTTCACTTATTCTTCCTTGGGTGCTATAATTAAATCCCCCAAGACATAACATAACCTAATTACTTAACTTTATTGAATCCTACTTTGTACTTTTTCACGTTTATATGTAGATTTTCTGTCTGTAATTCCTGTAAAACATTGTACAAATAAATCAGATGTTGTTTCCACATAGGGCTAAAGATAACAATGTTGTCTAGATAGGCAGAAGAGTAGGATTTATGGTTGTATATTACCCTATCCATCAGTCTCTGAAAGGTGGCAGAGGCACCATGGAGACCAAGGGAAGGTCTATGAATTCAAAGAATCCATCAGGGGTAGAAAAAGCCATTTTCTCTTGATCTTTCTTTTAGACAGGTACTTGCCAGTACCCCTTAGTAAGATCTAGGGTGGTTATATATTTGGCATCTCCAAGTTTGTCAATTAGTTCATCTATTCTTGGCAATGGATAAGTGCCAAATTTGGAGATAGTCTTCATGGGCCTAAAATGAATACAAAACCTAATTTACCCATCAGGTTTTGATAATAGAACTATAGGTGATGACCAGGTGTTCTGAGATGCCCGAATTATCCCCATCTGTAACATATTCTCCTCTATTTATTTTTGGATTGCTTCTCTACAGACAGCAGGTATTCTATTGGTATGCCGTTTCACTACTACCCTGGGAGATGTTAGGATGGAATGTTCAATTAGATTTGTTCTACCTGAGGAGTCTGACAATAGAGTGGCAAAAGTCTGAAGAACTGACTGAAGTTTAGTCTTTTGTTCGGTGGTCAAGGCTTCATTAGGCACCAACTCTCCCAAAGTATTATTGGGGGAATCATCAGTTAAGGCCGCATGAGTAGGCTGGGGTATGGGTACTGGCCATTTCTTCAAAAGGTTGATGTGATAATTCTGTTGTTTTCTTGGGGATATTTGTAACTGATAAGCAGTTTTTCTTATTTTGGCAACTATTTTGTAGGGACCTTTCCATTCTGACCTCATCTATGTTTTAATAATGGGCAGAAGAACCAATACACAATCATTTATTTGGAGATGTCTCAATTTCTTTCCTTTGTCATAAAGGCCCTCATTATGACATTGGCGGTAAGTCCCGCTTTCCGCCATGCCGACTGCCGCCAACATACCGCTGCCACTGTAGATAACCGCCAAGCATATTATGACACACACATACCAATCCATCACTATTCAGTCACACACACAAGTCTGCCAGACTGAAGGTTGGTGATAAACTGGCGGTATCCAAACCCACTACGTTCATAACATTATAACCCACGAATCACCGTAGCGGACATTCAGTGGTGCTAAACCATTGGCGGTACATACCGCCTTGCTCAAAATGCACACACACATACAAAACAACACCACATTGGACAATTCATACTACACACACCTGACACACATACACACACCACCTCCACATCCCCACACCTCTATATAACACACACCCACATTACCCACAACCCTTTACAACTAAAAACAAGTGCCACAAGAGAGATAGCAAGACCACAGACAAGACCACAGCCACACACCACCATCACCTATACACCATCCACACACCTTACATCACACACCCCAACACATCACCCCACACACCCTCACCCACACCACTCACACTACACCCATGGCACCACACCAACACCCCAGGTTCTCAGAGAAGGAGCTAAGGGCAATGGTGGAGGAAATCATCTGGGTATAGCCATAACTATTCGGATCACAGGTGCAGCAGACATCCATTGCCAGGAAGATGGAGCTATGGCAGATGATCATGGACAGGGTCAACGACGCAGGACAGCACCCAAGAACAAGGGATGGCATAAGAAAGAGGTGGAATGACCTATGGGGAAAGGTGCGTTCCACAGCAGCAAGACACCAAATAGATGTAAAGAGGACTGGCGGTGGACCCCCCACCTCCCCCATAACTAAAAACATGGGAGGAGCAAGTCTTGGCAATCATGCATCCTGAGGGCCTGGCAGGAGTAGGAGGAGGACTGGACTCTGGTAAGTCAACTCTTTACTACTTTCACCCCTCCTACCTGCATGCCATCACATACCCCCACCCCCACCCTTACCCTCACTCCCATCACTCCACCACATCCCACACACCCCATCACAACCCACCCATCCCAATTCCAAGCCCTGCATGCAACACCAATGCATGGACACCCATCACAGACCTGCATGGACAACTATCACCACTGCATGCATACTAGAGACAATCACCTAGCCCACCAAATAACAACTCACACAAAGGCCAATCTGCCAGGGCAACAACAACCATAGAGGGCAATACACCCATGCACATGATGTCACACGCAGAAACAATAACACTGCATTTACATCCCCACAGGTCCCCCAGCCAACGTCACCGAAGAGGAGGTGCCAGCAACATCCAGTCCCCCTCCAGACGAGGCCCACAGTGATGACAGCAGCTCTGGACGCCTGGATCTTGATGACCAACCTGGCCCATCAGGGATCTCCGGACAGTCGGTTACCCTGGCACAGTCACATACCACCACAGAGTCTCCCCACTCAGGAAACATCACCACAGCACCCACCCAGCGGGCCCTTACCTCTGTCCCCAGGTCACGTCAATCAGCAGTGTGTCCACCACTACAGGGACCCCAGGCCACCCCAGAAACACAGGACAATCAGGACCTGGGGTCAGTGGCAGTGGGCACAAAGGTCCAGGGGACAGAGGCACAGGACAACAGGGAAGCTGGGAGGACTGCTGTGCGACAAGGGGAGGACAGGCCCAGAGAACCGACCCTCCAGGAGGCACTCACCATGATCCTGGGAGCATATCAACATTCCCAGGATACGCTGGGCCAGATCCTGGACAAGATGCAGGAGAACCAGTGGCTGCAGGAGGGGTGGCATGGTGAGCAAAAGAACGATGGATTAAACCCAGATCTATGACTGGGGGTGAGTGTTTGACAATGTTCAGCATTCCGTCCATCACTTGTTGTTTTCGCTTTGCAGGAGGAACAGTACCTGGGATTAGGGAGGACTTGAAGGACATCAACACCACCCTGGTCACCATTGCAGGGGTGCTGGCAGACATGGTCAACACTATGACGGAGGCAGTGGCACAACACCGGGTCCCTGACTCTAGCCAACCGATGAACAGCCCTCCACCTCCACTGCCGCTAGTAGATAGGAGGCCCCGCCACAGGACCAACAGGCCACCAGCACCCCTCCCCCTGCAGAAGGAGAACCACCCCGCAAACGTTCCCTGCGATCCAGGCAGAAGCCAGAGACTACTGCCAAGACCCCTGCCAGGAAATAAGACTCTACTGAATGTCACCCTTGTGTCCCACTCTTCACCCTGTCCACCTTGAACTGCCATTGCTCCCCTTCCTATGCCCCCTTGGACAAGGCACCTGTGACACATATAGACTGGAATCTATCCTGGACTTTCCTCCACCCTCACCCCAGCCCATTGTACATCTCTCTCTACTTCTTAGCACTTAAACACTTTGAAAAAGTATGGAGTATGTCAAATGATTTAAGTATGTATTTGTTTAACAAGGTTTAAACATTGCAGTTCAACTGTACAGTAATGTTTACATAGGAAAGACCTGTAGTTGGCTGCACTGAACACACTAGGAGCGATAGTGGGGCACCAACATTTGAAAATAGAGATGCCAGTGGGTACAGTGAGTGGTCATAGAAGTTTGAAAATCAGCCTGCCAGTGCAATGTCAAACACAAATCTGTCAATTAAATGTTAAGTTACCATGTCTTACCTATGTGTAATTGGAAGTATTGACGGATTATTGCACTTCTGTTGTCCTCATGTTCATCCTTTGCCTCCCCCCTCTTCACTGTCCACAGGGTCCACTGCTGCCACATGGCCATCTCCAGCCTCATCTTCCTGCAGAAAAGGCACCTGGCGACGTAAGGCAAGGTTGTGCAACATACAGCATGCCACGATGATCTGGCAGACCTTCTTTGGTGAGTAGCACAGGGATCCACCTGTTAGATGGAGGCAACGAAACCTGGCCTTCAGGAGGCCAAATGTCCTCATTAAAATTCTTCTTGTTTGCCCATGTGTCTCA
This sequence comes from Pleurodeles waltl, assembly GCF_031143425.1. Lineage (NCBI taxonomy): Eukaryota > Metazoa > Chordata > Amphibia > Caudata > Salamandridae > Pleurodeles > Pleurodeles waltl. The sequence continues at coordinate 537,586,368 of NC_090451.1, forward strand.
TTGTAATGTTCTTCTGCCCTTGTCACAGGGGTCAGTAGCCATGAGAGGTTGGGGTAACCAGGGTCACCTGCAAATATCGAGGGACAACTGTTAGACACACACTAACCCTTAGGGCCCACACCATTCCCATAAACCAACATATACTGGGTGGGAACCAGGGCTCTCCTATTAGCCACACTCTGTGCCTCTGGAGTTGAGCCATCACATATGGGATGCTGCTATTCCTCAGGATAAAGGCATCATGCACAGACCCCGGATATTTTGCATTGGCATGGGAGATGTATTGGGCCTCCAGGCACACTATCTGCACATTCACTGAGTGAAAGCTCTTTGGATTTCTGAACACCTGTTCATTTCTCGGGGGGACAAATGCAATATGTGTCCCATCTATTGTCCCAATAATGTCGGGGATATGTCCCATTGCTTAGAAATCAGCTTTCACTGTGGCCAAATCCTCCAACTGGGGGAAAACGATGTAGCTGCGCATGTGTTTAATGAGGGCAGACAACACTCTGGTCAGCATGTTTGAGAACATTGGCTGGGACACTCCTGCTGCCAAGCCCACTGTCACTTGGAAGGAGCCAGTTGCCAGGAAATGGAGCACAGATATGACTTGCACAAGTGGGGGGGATCCCAGTGGGATGACGGATAGCAGAGATTAGGTCAGGCTCCAAATGGGCACACAGCTCTGTGATTGTGGCCTTGTCCAGTCTATAGGTGAGGATAGTGTGCCTGTCCTCCATTGTTGCCAAGTCCACCAGGGGTCTGTACACGGGGGGATGTCTCCATCTCCTATTCATCCGCAGCGGTTGCAATGTATGGGGCAAAACGGTGAGCAGCTCGTCAGTATCTCATATTTCCAACCACTACACTTCAATGCATGTTGTGATTTAAACAGTATATTGTTGGAGAGGTCCAAGTGGTGCATATGTGTACTGTGACGCAGTTAGGAGCCATGGCCCCCCCCCACCAAAATGGCATCCGCCTGTCCTGTATAAAGGGACAGGTGGAAATGAGGTAATTCCGCTGACGTTGTACGCCGTTGCGGGAGGCGGTCGAGGACCGCTGTGCAACTCTTCACTGGCTATCATTGGGCCTTATGGGGTACAGTGGCCAATAGTGATGTACGCCGGCAGTGACGGTACGCACCGCCGAGGACGTGACCGCCATTTTCTATCTGTTCAATCACTTGCTACCTGACCTTCAAAAGGAGAGGACCTACACTGCATGTGCTGCTGTGACCTGTGTATGGAACCAACCATGGCTCATGTGACTGGGGAAAGGGCCCCTGCCTTCATCTCGGTGTAGTTGGAGTGACTGGTGGATGGGGTCCTGCCCCAGTACCGACTGCTGTATGGGCCTCCAGACCAACAGGTGAGTACACTGTGAGCACGATGCATGGGGCATGAATGCATGGAGTGCTGTGTGTGAAGGCCTCGTGTAGGGGGGGGTTGCTGGATGGTCCCTGGGAAGTGTGCAGCATGTATGCTGGGCCATGTCTGTGTGTAAGGGGATGGGAAGGGCTATGGTGGGCCATGAGTTTAACAGGCAGGACGGTCTGAGTAATACCTTTCCCTGTGTCCTTTTCCCTGCAGGTCAGCGCCCATCTGAAAAAGGGTATATGGCATGCCATCGCCAAGGAAATGCAGACCCTGGGGGTATACGGCAGGCGGAGCACCCACTGCCGGAAACGGTGGGAGGACCTGAGACGCTGGGCACGGAAGACGGTGGAGGCCCAGCTGGGGATGGCCTCCCAACGAGGAAGGGATGCCCGTCGAACCCTGACCCCTCTGATGGCCCACATACTGGCAGTGGCCTATCCGGAGCTGGATGGGCGCTTGGGGGCATCACAGCAGCCACAAGGGGGTGAGTACAGTGCCCCAATATACAACTTACCGGTGGTGGGGTGGTATCCCGGTGGGGGATGTGGACCTGTGGGTGCCCCTAGGCCAGGCCTGACATTGCAGGGTAGGACCCATGTTGGGCATGGTTCAGATGTAAACTTCCTCCAACCAAGCTAGTAGGCATCGACAACTGGGCAGAGGTCTGTGGGTCTCAAGTTTGCTGCAATTGGCGTTAGGTGTCCCTGTCCATGGGCTGGTGACTAGCATTGTGATTGGTAGTGCATTGCCTAGTGCGTAAAGGGCTGTTCCCTGTGTGTATTGTGTACGCCAACGGTGGTATTGTTGCCGCCATTGACCAAGTGTATCCTTTGTCTCCCCCACTTTTTGTTTTGTCACCCTGTCCTTCTGTGCACTAGCATCATTTGGCGGAGGAGCAGAGGCACCGGCCACGGAGGGTGATGTATCCCACAGGACCCACGATGCCGAATCCACTGACGGTGAGGGCACCAGTGGGACGGAGGGTGAGGGGTGCACCACAGCAGAAACTGTAGGGGACAGTTCTGACAGTGATACCTCCTCTGATGAAACCTCTGTGCCCACCCCAACTACAGGTACAGCCATCATCCCCGTACCAGCACTGCCCTCCCAGCAGCCCCTCAGTGTGTTTCCCATCTCCTTTGCCCCAGGCACCTCAGACCCTGCCCCAGTTAGACCTTCTGCCCTGAGTGAGGAGGCTATTGACCTCCTGTGATCCATCTCTGTTGGGCAGTCAACCATTGTGAATGCCATCCAGGGGCTGGCAGCCCAAATGCAACAAACAAATGCATTCCTGGAGGGCATTCACACTGGCATGGCGGCCCAACAGAGATCAATCCAGGCTCTGGCCTCCTTTCTGATGGCAGCCATTGTCCCTGTTTCCACCCTCCCCCTCCAACTTCCTCTACCCAATCCCATTCCCCTCAACACCCACCTATCACAAGCACACAAGCAGACCAGCATGCACACAAGACAACACACGAGTAGTTCAGGCAAAAACACGCACCACACATCATCCCACAGGCACTCACACAAACACCATCCAGAATCAGACATAACAACGTCCACTGCCTCTACTGTGTCCCCCTCCTCCTCCTCGTCCACCTCCCTCCCAGTTGTGTCTACACTCATCCACTACCACCATCACCAGCACACCTATCAGTACACACCCCTCACTGGCAGTGACCACCCCCACTTCCATGCACATGTCACCTATGTCCACTCCCACTGTGTCTGTGCCCCCTGCTCCCAAAGAACACAAACGCAAGCACTCAGACACCCAACAGACATCCACCTCACAACAGCATCCAGCCCATGCACCTGCACCCAAACACAGCAGACAGACACCTCCTATAACCACTTCCTCTTCCTCCACTCCCAAACCCTCTCCCTCTTCCCGCCCCAATGTCCCTAAGAAGCTTTTCCTCTCCACCCTTGACCTCTTCCCTACCACACCCCCCGTCCTTCACGTCAGGCCAGGGTGGTCAGAACCCAGACGAGCACATCAGCCACCCAATCCAAGGCCACAGTAGTGTCCATTGCTACTCCAGGTGGGAGAGGATCCCGGGCACCAGGCAGACACACTGGAAGGGTGCTTGCACAAAGTGCTACAAGGAAGGGCAAGGAGGCACCCCCAGCTGCTACAAGGAAGGGCAAGGTGGCACCCCCAGCTGCTACAAGGAAGGGCAATGAGGCACCCTCAGCTGCTACAGGAAAGGGCAAGGAGCAAGCCCTGGCTGCTGACAGGAAGGGCAAGGGGCCTTCACCAGCAGGCAGGAAGGACAGGAGGCCTGGTGCTGGGACTCATTCAGAGCCCACACCACCAACCATGGTGGTTCAGCCATCCGGGGCTGCAGGGAAGGGCTGGAGCCACCCCCCACCACTGCCAGCACCGCCACCAGCACCACTGCCAGCATCAGCAGCCCCAGTGGGCAGCTGTCCGAGGCTGCAGGGGATGGGCTAGAGCCTCCCCCCACCACTGCTAGCACCGCCACCAGCACCACTGCCAGCATCAGCAGCCCTGGTGGGCAGCCGTCCGAGGCTGCAGGGGATGGACTGGAGCCTCTCCCCACCACTGCCAGCACCGCCACCAGCACTGCAACCAGCACTGCAACCAGCACCACTGCCAGCATCAGCAGCCCCAGAGGGCAGCCCTCCGAGGCTGTAGGGGAAGGGCTGGAGCCTCCCCCTACCACTGCCAGCTCCACCAGCAGCACCACCACTGCCACCACTGAGCAGCCGTCACTGCTGGTGGACAGTGTGTAGTCCTGCGTCCATGGGCTGTTGTGCGGCCTGGCACCAGCAAATCCTGTTGGTCTGACACCCAGGTGAGAGACTGACCTTGCACTCCCCAAGATCTGCATTACTGGGCACAATGCCCCCTCCAGAACCAGTGGAGAAGCCACCCACTCACCCCATCCTCCCCAGGATGAAGCTCACTGGGCACAATGCCCCCTCCAGAACCAGTGGAGAAGCAATCCACTCACCCAATCCTCCCCAGGATGAAGCTCACTAGGCACAATGCCCCCTCCAGAACCAGTGGAGAAGCCATCCACTCACCCCATCCGTCCCAGGAAGAAGCTCACTGGGCACAATGCCCCCTCCAGAACCAGCAGAGGTAGTCACCCATTTGAGAGACTGTGGCTTTGCACTCCCCAGGACCAAGCAGTGGGCAAACCACCCACTTGAGAGACTGTGGCTTTGCACTCACCAGGACCAAGCAGTGGGCAAACCACCCACTTGAGAGACTGTGGCCTTGCACTCACCAGGACCAAGCAGTGGGCAAACCACCCACTTGAGAGACTGTGGCCTTGCACTCCCCAGGACCAAGCAGTAGGCAAACCACCCACTTGAGAGTCTGTGGGTTTGCACTCCCCAGGACAGCACACAGGGCATGTAGCCCCCTCCAGGACCAGTGGGGTTGAACCATCTCCCGGCTGAGGTGCCCCCCCATTCCCCGTCCCCCTGAGGTGCCTGTCTATTTTCGACCTGATGCCCCTGCAGTGTTCTCTCCGTGTTGTTGCAGGAGTGAGTTGGGGCTTTGGCCTATGTGTTGTGGACCTGTGGCTCACGGACATTGAGGACTGGGCAGTGTCCCTACATTTGTAAATATGTATGTACGTTTGGATTTGGATGCACTTATTTATAATATTTTATTGTATTACACTCACTTTCTTCAAATCATTTTGTCCTTGTATCATTCCTGAGGGATACATGGTAAATATGTTATGTTGCTGCATCTGGTTGTGTGTATGATGTTGGGTGTGTGTGTGTGTTGCATGTGTGTGTCACTCTCTTTTTCCTCCCCCCCTCCCTCTTGTGCTAGGCGGCTGTACTCACCGTGGTCGTCTTGCCGGCGTTGGTGTTCATAATGGAGCAGAAGGTAGACGAACATGGGGAAGACATGCAGCCCGGGCTCCATGGCGTCGTGGTTGTTCTCTGAGTCTCCAGTGGTGAGTTGTTTCCCTTCTGTGCAGTGTTTCCTCCAGGCTTTTGATGTCATTGGTACTGCCCCGGAAAAGGTGGCGGATAGGCCGGTCATAATACAGTGGGCGGAACGTTGTCTTCCACCTGGCTGTTGGCAGTTACCGCTGTGGTGCTTGTTGATTCCACCCTGGTGGTTGGTGTGTTAAAGTGGCTGTCTGTCTGAGAGGTTTCCGCTGTGGTCATAATTCCATTTTTGTTACCGCTGCCCTGTTGGCGGTATTGACGCCGCTTTATCACTGACCACCAGGGTTGTAATGAGGGCCAAAATGTCTTTTGTCTCTTTTGACTGTTTTCTAAATTAGTACGAGTTAAGTCAGGTAATATGCCTATTCTAACTCTGAGATGTTAGGTATAATTTAGTAGGCTCCCTGCTTCCTCTCCCTGATCTTTCTCCCAGGCCTCCTTAGTCACTTCCAAAAGTGGACAAAGTTGTCTACCATGTAGTAGTTCAAAGAGTGAACATCTTAGACTACTCTGTACCTGACTTCGAATAACAAAGAGGGCAAGCAGCAGGAGCTGATCTCAGTTCCTACCTTCTCCGTTGAGCATTTTTTTCAAAGGGAATTTCAGGTTCCTATTATATCTCTCAACTTAGCCATCTCTTTGAGGGTGACTGATGGAGGTTTTAATATGTGACAGATTTAGGGTTTTGCTGATCTGCTTCATATGCCGGGAGACAAAGGGAGGCCCTTGATCCGTAAGAATTTCCCCCAGAAAACCTACTCTTGAAAACAACTCAATCATTTGTTCGGCTATGCTATTTGTAGTAGGGGTTTTTAATGGGAATGCTTTTGGATACTGTGTTGAATAATCTACTATTACTAACACATACTGATTCCCCTTATTTGATTTCAGAAGAGGACCTATAAGATCCATCCCCACTCGCTTAAAATATTTTCCTATGATAGGAAGGGGTTGGAGGGGTACCAGAAGAGAACTCTAAGGGTTCTTTTGTTGACATACTTCACATTCTTGGCAATATTTTCTTATGGAAGCATATACCCCTGGCCAATAAGAGTGGCTTAGGATGTTTTGGGTGGTTTTCTGGACCCCAGTATCCCCAGCTATAAGATGAGAATGTGCAAAGAATAGCATAGTCTCAGAATTCATAAGGTACTAGGAGTTGGGGTTCGTCTCCTGCTTGACCTACCCTATATAGCAATCTGTTCCTTTGGAGGAACTAAGGAAACATTGTTTGGGGATTCATATTTTTAGCCAGGGCTGCTTGCCATGCATTCTGTAGGGTGGCATCATTCCTCTGAGCATGTCTAAGATTCCTATCTAAAGTCCTCAACCCTTGACTAAGTAAAGCCTCTTGGGGATTCGTTTTCACAGGATTCTCAATTTTGACCTTATGTTGCCTTATGTTAGTCCAAACTGTCTCAAGAAAATCAGGATTGTCAGTACCTAAGATAAGATCCGAAGGGATAGTCCGCAAAACACCTACCAACACTTGTAAGGTTTGTCCCTGTGTAGTGGTTACTGAAAGATCAGCTACGGTGTATGTCTTAACATCTCCTTGTACACACTGTATGTTGACCACTTGTCCAGGTATGATTTGGGAAGCATGTACCAAGTCTCCCTGTATTACAGATTTCCTACAGCCAGAGTCCAGTAAAGCTGTGACCCACTGTCCATTCACCTGTACACTTACATAAAAACACTGTCCCAGTTCTTGAGTTTAGAGAGTGGACTGCTAGATGCAGCCAACAACCATTGGCTCTTTTGTGTTCTTTTTCTGTGGGCAGAATATGGCAATATGGCCCCCTCACCACAGTCAAAGCATTGTGGACCTTTATATATGATGTCCTCCATTTTTAGTGGTTTGGTCTTTAGGTGATCATTGGAATTCTTCATAGGTTTCCTTTAGTTTCTGCCGTATGAGGAGCTATTGGTACATTGTGTTTTCTCTGCCTCACACAAAGAAAAACTAGGCTGTGCTTGGGAAAATGTAGTAGCCCTATCAATTGCTTGTTTGACCGTCAAGTGCGTATATTGTCTTAGCCATCACTGAGTAGGTATGGGTAGGGCTTCAAGATACTGTCCTGTTAGATCTTCTCATGATCTCTTTCTTAGTACTCTCTGCTGGCTTTAAACATTCATCTGCAGCCATCTTCATCTTTAAAAAAATGGTTTTAGGGTTGTCAGCAGGAGCCCCTTTTTCCTTCCAGAACTTAACCCTATACATCTCTGCATCCATCCCCAGATGATCCACTATAATAAGTTTAATCTCTTCATAAGATGTATTTCCATGTGCATTAGCGACTTGGTAGGCCGCTTGCGCCTCTCCAGTTAGCAAGAGAGAAATAAAATGGACCATTTTTCGATCGGCCAGGCACACTTGTGAGCAGCTCTCTCATAATTCAATAGGAATGCGTCCCGGTCTTCTCCCATCATGTACTTTGACAGGACTACATTGGGACTCACTGTGGGGGGGGGCAGATATGTGTCCCCTGAACACAAGAGGTCAGTTGTAGCTGGTCTTCTGAAGCCTTGTGGAAAGTTTCTATCTGGGCCTTCATGGCATCTCTGACACTTTCTCTGTCAGCCTTTGCAGAGGACATCTGTCGTTCAAGGGCCCATTCAAGCTTACGCTGTCCTTGGACTAACAGTTGTACTAGGTTTTCCATTTTCAGTTCAGTGGAAGTCTGCCCGCATTCTCCACCACTTTTTAAATAGGCAGGAATTATAAATTGGACCATGATGCGATTTCAAGTGCTTTCATCTTTATTTAATCTGGTTGGCAACATATTTTAGGATCAAACAAAAATAATGCCTTAAGTAAGTGTTCTCTCATTTTCTTTAGACATAATTTTAGGGAGGGGTTGCAAGGGAAGAACATCCTGTTCATACTACCTGACCCGTCACCAAGTGTGCGTTTTGATTGTCTGAGTCAGGTTAAATGAGAAAAGGAAAAAAAATAAAAATAAACGATGTGTAATATCCTCAAGAATCACCTCCTTTTCTCAGGTATGTATTCTAACCAAGACTTAATTATATAGTAACCAACTAAAAAATTCTTTACTACAGCTTTTGTCCCGCTATCTTTAAGTGAGTTGTTATTTTACAGTGCCCTTCAATTCGGGTTCCCTCGCAGCTCCCAATACTTTCTTATCGCTCCCTGGCAGCAAGCAAGCACATACATGGACTAGCCACACTCCTCCAGGAATATGATGGGGGCAAATTTTCTTGGTGACCTCTAAGCGAGTCTTGTGATTCCAGGAATGCTTTTCCTTCTCCCATCTTGTTCTTGGCATCTTTTGACTCAATCCAAACACACTCCACACCTGAGTCTCCTCTGCTTCTCTCTTCCAGTGTCTCAAGCGCCTCCCATCGGTCTAATGGTCTGATGACGTATTTTAATTCCCCTACGTGATCAGTGATGTTTAGAAATTTAAAAGGCTCAGTAACTCGTGACACGGGATTTGTAGCTTGACTTCCATCAGCAAAGGGTTATTGTTCTCGTATTTTGTAATGTGACTTCCAGTCACTGGCTGGAAATAGAAAAAGGGAGGTTCCTTAGTTCTGGTACCGGGAACGTGGCAAGATAATTTGTCGGCTTCTTCTTCTTTTCCCTTTTCTTCAGGAGACATGCCATTGTGATATATGGATATGATAAGGGCTGCCCATTTGTCCTGGAGTGCCCTGGGAGCCACAGGCTCAAGCACCCACACCTTTGGCCCTGGTTGGAACTCCACCATTGCACACTTTTAGTCATACCTGAGGTTCTGGAGCTCTTGGCTGGCCTTAAGGTTTTGGGATGCTTTTTCCATGTACTTTGCCATCCTTGAATGTAGGCCAAGCACATAGTCCGCAATGTCCTGTTTAGGCTCTTTGAGAGGTCTGTCTCGGCCTTGCCCCATCAGACACAGGGGCCTCCTTACAGGATGACCAAACAGAAGTTAGAAGGGGGAAAACCTACTCTCTTCTGTGGCACTTCCCTTAAGTCAAAACACAAGCATTGTAACATGATATCCCATCTTCTTTTGAGTTTTTCAGTCATACCCTTCATGGTTTTGTTGTATCTCTCAACTAAACCATTCCCTTGTGGGTCATATGGGGTAGTGAACTCATAAGTCACTCAACATTAATTCCAAATTCCCTTGGGGTATGCAGACGTGAAGTTAATACCTCTGTCTGATACCACCTCCTTAGGGAAGCCCACTCAGTAATAATATTGAGTAGGGCCCTAGCGACTGCAGGAGCAGTGGTAGTCCTAAGGGGTATAGCTTCAGGGTACCTGGTGTCATGATCCACTACCACTAGTATAAATCTATTCCTTGATGCTGTTGGAGGGTATAGGGGGCCAACAACGTCAACCCCTCCCTTTTCAAAGGGAACCTCAACCAATGGAAGTGGAATTAAGGGGGCCTTTGGGTGGCCACATCTCTTGCCACCTTGACAGGTGACACAGGAGTTACAAAACTCCTTCACCTTCTGGGACATACATAGCCAGTGGAAGTGAGGTACCAACCTACTCCAAGTTTTGGTCTGGCCAAAATGCCCAGCTAAAGGGATGTCATGAGCCAAAGTGAGCAGGAACTCTCTATACATCTGAGGCTCTACCACTCTCCTAGTGGTTCGAGGTTTGGGGTCTCTGGCCTCAGTACGCAGGAGGTCCTTCTGCCAATATGATCTATGAGAGCCATTGACATCTCCCTTTTCCTCGTCAGCAGCTTGCTGTCTCAGGCTTTTAAGAATGGGGCAGGACCTCTGTCCCTGGCACAGCTCATCCCTAGAGGGTCCCCCTGAGCCTAGTAGCTCTGCTGTCTAAGGCCCAAGTTCCTGTGGTTCATTCCCCTCAAACGCTGACAGGTCTTCTCCCTGAGGAAAGGGGGCCTGAGCTTGGGGCTGCTCAGAAGCTGGCTTACCGGACTTCCTGCCTTTTCTCTTGGAGGGCTGGGCCATTATTCTAGGCTCCAGCACCTCTTTTCACCCTAGTATTTGCATTGTGCTCTGGGTTTCACACACACCCATTCAGCTATACCCAGCATAGCTGCATGTTTCATTCTTTCAACCTCAGCCTATGTATAGGCCTCCAGATCATTTCCAAGCAGACAGCCTACAGGAATTGCAGAAGATACCACCACCTTTTTCTGGCCAGTAACTCCTCCCCAGTCTAAAGACACCATTGCAAAGGGATGGACCTTAGATTGGTTGTCAGCATTGATGACTGTGAAAGTTTCACCAGTCAGATACTGTTCTGGGGTATCAGTTTTTCAGTCACCATGTTGACACTTGCACCTGTATCCCTCAATGCTTCAACTTTGATCTCATTAATATGAAGATGTTGTCTGTATGTCTCCAGATTACTGAGCTAGATAGCCAAGGCAGCTACATCCAGACCACCCTCAGAGACTAAAGTTGCTTCTGTGAGCTCTCTGATATTGCCAAGGCCCACCTGGGATTCCATCTGGAGACTAACCACTGCAGCAGGAGCTGCAGATGCATTAGAGGGGTTCTTTTTGGGACAGACAGGGTCTCTAGCTCGGTGCCCACTGGCCCAGCAATTGTAGCACCAATCCTTCTTGGCATTCCAGTTTTTACCCTGGTCCCTACCCTTGCTCCGTGTCTCATCTCGGGCCCACCTTCCAGAACAGATTTTGGGGGGCCTTTAGAAGACTTTTTGTTTTTAGTCTTGTCACCATCTTTCCCTTGAGGGCGTAGCAACCCCTTGCTTTTAGTCACCCCAACCATGAGTTGTGTTGGATACCTTAGTCTTGACCCTGCCTTCTTTCCCAATTCTTGGGGAGAAATTGGACCTGGGTCTACAAGGTACTGATGCTCTTTTTTAGAAACACGGTTACTTAACAGATGCTCTTTTGTAATAAGATTATGAAGCACATTATAGTCTTGCACCTGGTTCCCTTTTATCCAGCCACCCAGTGTTTTGACTGAGAACTCAATAAAAATTACCCAGGATTGACTAGAGGTTTTTGTAGTCTCCCTGAACCAGGTCCTGTACTCCTCAGTGGTAAGTCCAAAGCCCTCAAACAAGATATTCCTCATGCGGTCATAGAAATCAGCATCTGCTCCACTCAGTGTCAGGAGTCCATCCCTACGCTTTACTGAGAACAGCTCCCAGTGTAGAGAGTCCCAATACTTCTAGCTGAGTTTCCTCATGGTACAAGCCCTTTCAAAGGCAGTGAGCCATTTGATGATATCATCACTGTAGGAAGTTGGCTCTGTATGTGCTATTTCAAAGTAAGGAATAGCATGCACAGAGTCCAAGGGTTCCCCTTAGAGGTAAAATAGTGGTAAAAAGAGATAATACTAATGCTCTATTTTTGTGGTAGTGTGGTCGAGCAGTAGGCTTATCCAAGGAGTAGTGTTAAGCATTTGTTGTACATACACATAGACAATAAATGAGGTACACACACTCAGAGACAAATCCAGCCAATAGGTTTTGTTTATAGAAAAATATCTTTTCTTAGTTTATTTTAAGAACCACAGGTTCAAATTTAACATGTAATATCTTGTTTGAAAGGTATTGCAGGTAAGTACATTAGGAACTTTGAATCATTTCAATTGCATGTATACTTTTCAAGTTATTCACAAATAGCTATTTTAAAAGTGGACACAGTGCAATTTTCACAGTTCCTGGGGGAGGTAAGTTTTTGTTAGTTTTACCAGGTAAGTAAGACACTTACAGGGTTCAGTTCTTGGTCCAAGGTAGCCCACCGTTGGGGGTTCAGAGCAACCCCAAAGTTACCACACCAGCAGCTCAGGGCCGGTCAGGTGCAGAGTTCAAAGTGGTGCCCAAAACGCATAGGCTGCAATGGAGAGAAGGGGGTGCCCCGGTTCCAGTCTGCCAGCAGGTAAGTACCCGCGTCTTCGGAGGGCAGACCAGGGGGGTTTTGTAGGGCACCGGGGGGGACACAAGCCCACACAGAAATTTCACCCTCAGCGGCGCGGGGGCGGCCGGGTGCAGTGTTAGAACAAGCGTCGGGTTCGCAATGGAAGTCAATGAGAGATCAAGGGATCTCTTCAGCGCTGCAGGCAGGCAAGGGGGGGCTTCCTCGGGGAAACCTCCACTTGGGCAAGGGAGAGGGACTCCTGGGGGTCACTTCTGCAGTGAAAGTCCGGTCCTTCAGGTCCTGGGGGCTGCGGGTGCAGGGTCTTTTCCAGGCGTCGGGACTTAGGTTTCAGAGAGTCGCGGTCAGGGGAAGCCTCGGGATTCCCTCTGCAGGCGGCGCTGTGGGGGCTCAGGGGGGACAGGTTTTGGTACTCACAGTCGTAGAGTAGTCCGGGGGTCCTCCCTGAGGTGTTGGTTCTCCACCAGCCGAGTCGGGGTCGCCGGGTGCAGTGTTGCAAGCCTCACGCTTCTTGCGGGGAGATTGCAGGGTTCTTTAAAGCTGCTCCTTTGGATAAAGTTGCAGTCTTTTTGGAGCAGGTCCGCTGTCCTCGGGAGTTTCTTGTCGTCGTCGAAGCAGGGCAGTCCTCAGAGGATTCAGAGGTCGCTGGTCCCTTTGGAAGGCGTCGCTGGAGCAGATTTCCTTGGAAGGCAGGAGACAGGCCGGTGAGTTTCTGGAGCCAAGGCAGTTGTTGTCTTCTGGTCTTCCTCTGCAGGGGTTTCAGCTAGGCAGTCCTTCTTCTTGTTGTTGCAGGAATCTAATTTTCTAGGGTTCAGGGTAGCCCTTAAATACTAAATTTAAGGGCGTGTTTAGGTCTGGGGGGTTAGTAGCCAATGGCTACTAGCCCTGAGGGTGGGTACACCCTCTTTGTGCCTCCTCCCAAGGGGAGGGGGTCACAATCCTAACCCTATTGGGGGAATCCTCCATCTGCAAGATGGAGGATTTCTAAAAGTTAGAGTCACTTCAGCTCAGGACACCTTAGGGGCTGTCCTGACTGGCCAGTGACTCCTCCTTGTTGCTTTCTTTGTTCCCTCCAGCCTTGCCGCCAAAAGTGGGGGCCGTGGCCGGAGGGGGCGGGCAACTCCACTAAGCTGGAGTGCCCTGCTGGGCTGTGACAAAGGGGTGAGCCTTTGAGGCTCACCGCCAGGTGTTACAGCTCCTGCCTGGGGGAGGTGTTAGCATCTCCACCCAGTGCAGGCTTTGTTACTGGCCTCAGAGTGACAAAGGCACTCTCCCCATGGGGCCAGCAACATGTCTCTAGTGTGGCAGGCTGCTGGAACTAGTCAGCCTACACAGACAGTCGGTTAAGTTTCAGGGGGCACCTCTAAGGTGCCCTCTGGGGTGTATTTTGCAATAAAATGTACACTGGCATCAGTGTGCATTTATTGTGCTGAGAAGTTTGATACCAAACTTCCCAGTTTTCAGTGTAGCCATTATGGTGCTGTGGAGTTTGTGTAAAACAGACTCCCAGACCATATACTCTTATGGCTACCCTGCACTTACAATGTCTAAGGTTTTGCTTAGACACTGTAGGGGTACAGTGCTCATGCACTGGTACCCTCACCTATGGTATAGTGCACCCTGCCTTGGGGCTGTAAGGCCTGCTAGAGGGGTGTCTTACCTATACTGCATGGGCAGTGAGAGGCTGGCATGGCACCCTGAGGGGAGTGCCATGTCGACTTACTCCTTTTGTTCTCACTAGCACACACAGGCTTGTAAGCAGGGTGTCTGTGCTGAGTGAGGGGTCTCTAGGGTGGCATAATACATGCTGCAGCCCTTAGAGACCTTCCCTGGCATCAGGGCCCTTGGTACCAGAGGTACCAGTTACAAGGGACTTATCTGGATGCCAGGGTGTGCCAATTGTGGAAACAATGGTACATTTTAGGTGAAAGAACACTGGTGCTGGGGCCTGGTTAGCAGGGTCCCAGCACACTTCTCAGTCAAGTCAGCATCAGTATCAGGCAAAAAGTGGGGGGTAACTGCAACAGGGAGCCATTTCTTTACACAAGCCCCCCCCCAGCCCACAGGCCAGGAGACTCAGCCCAAGCTGGGAGAGTCTTCCTAGTCTGTCAGGCGAGGAAGAGTAGAGGAAATAGGCTGGTTTGTTGCAGGGCCTACTCTGCCTTACATCCTCCTGTTCAGGTCATTCCCTCTGGGGAACTGACCCACTTCCACAGTGATAGGACCTAGTCTGAACTGCCTCTTGTCTGTGCTTTTTATGTCTTCACCCATTCTCTCTATTTTGGGGTTAGAGGTATCCACCTCTGCTAATCTTATCTTAGCCAGGGTCACCCCTAGCTTACCCAAAGAGGTTACCCAGAGCTGGAGTAACCCCACCATGACCAACAGGGTCAGGGGGCCTAACTTGTTATGTGGCATGGGGTCAGACCACCATGCCAAGGATAGTGCAGCCATAAAGGCTAACACCCAGCAGAGGCCACTGACAGCTGTCAGTGCCCAGAACCACACCTTTAGCTCTTCACCTACAAGGGAAGGGGCTAAGTTACAGGCTTCTTTGGGTTCAGGGTGCCTGTCTGCTGCATTAGAGTGGGGGGTTACCACATCTTGTAGTAAACACCCTTCTTCCACTCTTTCTTCTGTTAGCTGAGGAGCCACCCACTCAGGCTTAACAGTTGCCTGACTAGTCAGGACTTCTTGTGGGTCAGGTTGGACTTTATCAGAGCCACTTTTGGAGTTCTCCCCTACTGGAGCAGAATCTCCTTGGCTTGCTGGAACCTTGGCTAAAGGTTGTCCACCTTTCCTACTCTGTTTCCTTTTCTTTTTCTTCTGGGGCCTACTTGCATTTCCTGCAGAGGTAGGCACTCCAGAATCCTTGGGAGAGGACTGGCCCTGGACCAGTTCTTCTCTTAGGCTCTGACTAACCTCTGGGTAGTCATTTCCAAGGAGACAATCAAGGGGGAGGTCTGTACTGACTACCACCCTTCTCCAGCTAAAAGTTCCACCCACTTCTATGGGCACAAAAGCCACAGGCCTATTAGTGACCCTGTCTGGGCTAACTCTTACTCTGGCCATCTCACCTGGGATGTACTGGTTTGAGAACACCAGCCTGTCATGCACAATAGTGTGACTGGCACAAGTGTCTCTCAGGGCAGTGGCTGGGATTCCATTCACCTGTAGGTGGTGGAAGTGTCTACTTCCCTCTGGAATCTCCAACTCACCTGTTGGGCCCTTTTTCCAGTTGAAGGCTATGAAGACCTCCTCATCTGAGGAGTCATCCCCAATGGCTACACTGGTCACACCTGGGATTTTGCTAGGGGGTTTGTTTTTGGGACAAGAAGTGTCCTTGGTGTGGTGCCCTGTCTGTTTACAGTTATGGCACCACGCCTTAGTGGCATCCCAGCTCTTACCCTGGTACCCACCTTTGTTTTGGGTTGTGTCTCTGGGCCCACCCACCTGGTCTGGTTTTTGGGGGCCTACAGGGGACTCTTTTTCTTTGTTTCTAGTGTCACCCACTTTCTCCTGGGGAGGCTTTGTAACCCCTTTCTTTTGGTCACCCCCAGTGGAAGTTTTGGTTACCCTAGTCTTGACCCAGTGGTCTGCCTTCTTTCCCAATTCTTGGGGAGAAATTGGACCTAGGTCTACCAGATACTGATGCAACTTTTCATTGAAGCAGTTACTTAAAATGTGTTCTTTCATAAACAAATTATAAAGCCCAACATAGTCATGCACTTCATTTCCAGTTACCCAACCATCCAGTGTTTTCACTGAGTAGTCAACATAATCAACCCAGGTCTGGCTCGAGGATTTTTGAGCCCCCCTGAATCTAATTCTATACTCCTCAGTGGAGAATCCAAAGCCCTCAATCAGGGTACCCTTCATGAGGTCATAAGATTCGGCATCTTTTTTAGAGAGTGTAAGGAGTCTATCCCTACACTTTCCTGTGAACATTTCCCAAAGGAGAGCACCCCAGTGAGATTTGTTCACTTTTCTGGTTTCACAAGCCCTCTCAAAAGCTGTGAACCATTTGGTGATGTCATCACCATCTTTATATTTAGTTACAATCCCTTTGGGGATTTTCAACATGTCAGGAGAATCTCTGACCCTATTTATGTTGCTGCCACCATTGATGGGTCCTAGGCCCATCTCTTGTCTTTCCCTTTCTATGGCTAGGATCTGTTTTTCCAAAGCCAATCTTTTGGCCATCCTGGCTAACTGGATGTCCTCTTCACTGGAGTTACCTTCAGTGATTTCAGAGAGGCTGGACCCTCCTGTGAGGGAGCCAGCATTTCTGACTACTATTTTTGGAGTCAGGGTTTGAGAGACCCTATTCTCCCTAAATAGGACTGGTAGGGGGGAATTTTCCTCCAAGTCACTATCTTCATCCTCTGTGTTGCCATCCTCAGAGGGGTTGGCCTTTGCAAACTCTGCCAACAGCTCCTGGAGCTGTAGTTTGGAAGGTCTGGGGCCCATTGTTATTTTCTTTATTTTACAGAGTGACCTTAGCTCCCTCATCTTAAGATGGAGGTAAGGTGTGGTGTCGAGTTCCACCACAGTCACATCTGTGCTAGACATTTTGCTTCTAAAAGTTGGAATACTTTTTAAGAATCTAAAACTAGTTCTAGAATCTAATTCAAACTTGTACAAACTTTTAAACTCTAAAAGAAATGCTAAACAGGATCTAACACAAGGCCCTAGCAGGTCTTTTAAGAATTTAGAAAACTTTTCAAATTGCAAAAATCAATTTCTAATGACAATTTTGGAATTTGTCGTGTGATCAGGTATTGGCTGAGTAGTCCAGCAAATGCAAAGTCTTGTACCCCACCGCTGATCCACCAATGTAGGAAGTTGGCTCTGTATGTGCTATTTCAAAGTAAGGAATAGCATGCACAGAGTCCAAGGGTTCCCCTTAGAGGTAAAATAGTGGTAAAAAGAGATAATACTAATGCTCTATTTTTGTGGTAGTGTGGTCGAGCAGTAGGCTTATCCAAGGAGTAGTGTTAAGCATTTGTTGTACATACACATAGACAATAAATGAGGTACACACACTCAGAGACAAATCCAGCCAATAGGTTTTGTTTATAGAAAAATATATTTTCTTAGTTTATTTTAAGAACCACAGGTTCAAATTTAACATGTAATATCTTGTTTGAAAGGTATTGCAGGTAAGTACATTAGGAACTTTGAATCATTTCAATTGCATGTATACTTTTCAAGTTATTCACAAATAGCTATTTTAAAAGTGGACACAGTGCAATTTTCACAGTTCCTGGGGGAGGTAAGTTTTTGTTAGTTTTACCAGGTAAGTAAGACACTTACAGGGTTCAGTTCTTGGTCCAAGGTAGCCCACCGTTGGGGGTTCAGAGCAACCCCAAAGTTACCACACCAGCAGCTCAGGGCCGGTCAGGTGCAGAGTTCAAAGTGGTGCCCAAAACGCATAGGCTGCAATGGAGAGAAGGGGGTGCCCCGGTTCCAGTCTGCCAGCAGGTAAGTACCCGCGTCTTCGGAGGGCAGACCAGGGGGGTTTTGTAGGGCACCGGGGGGGACACAAGCCCACACAGAAATTTCACCCTCAGCGGCGCGGGGGCGGCCGGGTGCAGTGTTAGAACAAGCGTCGGGTTCGCAATGGAAGTCAATGAGAGATCAAGGGATCTCTTCAGCGCTGCAGGCAGGCAAGGGGGGGCTTCCTCGGGGAAACCTCCACTGGGGCAAGGGAGAGGGACTCCTGGGGGTCACTTCTGCAGTGAAAGTCCGGTCCTTCAGGTCCTGGGAGCTGCGGGTGCAGGGTCTTTTCCAGGCGTCGGGACTTAGGTTTCAGAGAGTCGCGGTCAGGGGAAGCCTCGGGATTCCCTCTGCAGGCGGCGCTGTGGGGGCTCAGGGGGGACAGGTTTTGGTACTCACAGTCGTAGAGTAGTCCGGGGGTCCTCCCTGAGGTGTTGGTTCTCCACCAGCCGAGTCGGGGTCGCCGGGTGCAGTGTTGCAAGCCTCACGCTTCTTGCGGGGAGATTGCAGGGTTCTTTTAAGCTGCTCCTTTGGATAAAGTTGCAGTCTTTTTGGAGCAGGTCCGCTGTCCTCAGGAGTTTCTTGTCGTCGTCGAAGCAGGGCAGTCCTCAGAGGATTCAGAGGTCGCTGGTCCCTTTGGAAGGCGTCGCTGGAGCAGATTTCCTTGGAAGGCAGGAGACAGGCCGGTGAGTTTCTGGAGCCAAGGCAGTTGTTGTCTTCTGGTCTTCCTGTGCAGGGGTTTCAGCTAGGCAGTCCTTCTTCTTGTTGTTGCAGGAATCTAATTTTCTAGGGTTCAGGGTAGCCCTTAAATACTAAATTTAAGGGCGTGTTTAGGTCTGGGGGGTTAGTAGCCAATGGCTACTAGCCCTGAGGGTGGGTACACCCTCTTTGTGCCTCCTCCCAAGGGGAGGGGGTCACAATCCTAACCCTATTGGGGGAATCCTCCATCTGCAAGTCAATGAGAGATCAAGGGATCTCTTCAGCGCTGCAGGCAGGCAAGGGGGGGCTTCCTCGGGGAAACCTCCACTGGGGCAAGGGAGAGGGACTCCTGGGGGTCACTTCTGCAGTGAAAGTCCGGTTCTTCAGGTCCTGGGGGCTGCGGGTGCAGGGTCTTTTCCCAGTTTTCAGTGTAGCCATTATGGTGCTGTGGAGTTCGTGTAAAACAGACTCCCAGACCATATACTCTTATGGCTACCCTGCACTTACAATGTCTAAGGTTTTGCTTAGACACTGTAAGGGTACAGTGCTCATGCACTGGTACCCTCACCTATGGTATAGTGCACCCTGCCTTGGGGCTGTAAGGCCTGCTAGAGGGGTGTCTTACCTATACTGCATGGGCAGTGAGAGGCTGGCATGGCACCCTGAGGGGAGTGCCATGTCGACTTACTCCTTTTGTTCTCACTAGCACACACAGGCTTGTAAGCAGAGTGTCTGTGCTGAGTGAGGGGTCTCTAGGGTGGCATAATACATGCTGCAGCCCTTAGAGACCTTCACTGGCATCAGGGCCCTTGGTACCAGAGGTACCAGTTACAAGGGACTTATCTGGATGCCAGGGTGTGCCAATTGTGGAAACAATGGTACATTTTAGGTGAAAGAACACTGGTGCTGGGGCCTGGTTAGCAGGGTCCCAGCACACTTCTCAGTCAAGTCAGCATCAGTATCAGGCAAAAAGTGGGGGGTAACTGCAACAGGGAGCCATTTCTTTACAATCACCTTCTGAATATTTGAGAACAATCCCTTTGGGGATCTTAGGGTCAAATGCTTCTTCTTTCTCCCTAGTTAAAATGTGCTGCGACCAGAGATGGATCCTAGGCCCATCTCAGCTCTTTCTTTCTCTATAGCTAAGAGTCTAGCCTCTAATTCTATTCTCTTTCTGTTTCTGGAGATCAACATATTCACTGTCTCCATCTCCTGGAGTACTATCTGAAGTGCTCTCAGTACTTTCTGTAGAATTGCTGGTGTAATTGTCATCCTCCTCAGCATCTGCTTACCCTTTCTCCTCATGAGTTTCTTTACTTGCCATGGTCCGATCATTCTCTGCAAGCAGCTGCTGCAGTCATGGTTTTGTGGGTTTAGAGTACATTGTAAGTTTCCATGCTTGACAGAGGGGCTTAATTTGGGCCAACTTAAGGCTTTGGTAGGGGCCCAGGTTGAACTCCTGGGATGTACTGATCTAATTACACTTCTAAAACGGCCTAACTAACTAAGAGTATTTTAAACTTCTAAATAGTTTGGACTGGGGGATTAACACAACGCCCTACAGTAAATTTTAAACCATTTAGAAAGAATCAAGGATTGGAAAAATGTTTCCTAACTGAAGACAATTTTGGATTTCTTAGTGGTATCACTTATTAACTGAGTGCTACAGCAAATGTCTGTCTTGAATCCCACCGCTGCGCCAATAATGCAAAAAGCTGGCTCTTTATATGATACATCAAAATGTGATATATTGTGCAAAAAGTCCAGAGGTTCCCTTAATGGTGGACAGGGGCTTGCTCTAGCAATCCCAAAGTGCTCTTTTAGGGGGTAGTGTGGTCGAGCAGCCTTAGGCTTATCAGAGAGGAATGTGAGACATCTGCAAATAAACATGCAGCCAAAAAAGGAGACACACGGCTCAAGAAGGAGATCCACACCAATTTATAAAAATAACCAGTATATTTATATATATTTTGGCACCAGAATCAATTCGATCAGGTAAGTACATTTTGCAAGAAAATGTTAACAGTTTTAAAAAGTTGACACTATCAATTTTTGGAAGCTGTAATGTTATTCTGTGGAGTTAAAACAAAGACCGCAAAGAGGTACACTACAGTGACTTACAAGACCAATCTTCTGGACTTAAGGTGAGTACTGAGCAAGGGTCAGGATTACACCAAAAGGTCACATCTGGTGGCACTGGGACAGCTGGATGCAGAGTTGTACTATGGCGTCAGGTGCCCAATGTTAGTCAATAGGGATCGGTCAAGTTGCGAAGATGCTGCAGGTGAGGACTGGGAATCCAGTCTGGGGAACCAACAAGTGGGTTCTAATCTTGGGATGTCTGGGGACACCTCGGTTCCTCTTCTCCATGGGCCAGGGGCGAAGAGTGCAGCAGTGTCTTGAGGCATCAGGTTTTCTCCACTGAAACACTCACGGTTGAGGGGGCTTGAGTGCAGAGACTGCAGGTGGCGTTGGTGATGCCACAGTGGGTGAGTACGAGGTGGGCATTTTCTCTGGACGGCTGGGGGACCACATTGGCACCATTAGTCCACTTCAACTCAGGCTATGTGGCACGGGTGCAGTGGTGCTTTCGGCTGTTGGGTTTGCAGTGGTCTGGAGTCCTCTCAGGTGTTCTTGGGGTGCATGCAAGAAGTAGGGAAGCAGCACTGCTGCTCCACTGGAGTTCCTGGGTCTTTGTTGCAGGCAGGCAGGCAGGCCTCCCAGGCTTTTGGATGCATAGAGGCTTGCAGGACGAGTTGACTTTGACGCAAATCGGCAGGAACAGCAGACAGGCCGGCAGGGCTGGGGCCAGGTCAAGTGCTTTTTCCCAGGGCTTTGCTTTTGTGGCTCTTGGGTGTCCTTCTTTGTAGGCCAGCAGGAATCTGCTTTCCTCTGTGCTAGAGGCTCCCCTAAGTACTGCACATAGGGGTGTTTAGGCCAGTGTAGGGTAGTAGCTATTGGGCTACTCACCCCTGGGGTCACTATGCCCCCTATATGACCCGTCCTGTGGGAAGTGGGCATAACCCTGTCCCAGAGTTCCTACTTCTGCCACACCCAAGATGGCAGATTTCTAAATGAAGTGTTCACAACAGACAGCTCACCTTAATGGTGGAACTGTTGTATGGACACACCTCTGTGAATACTAAATTTCCCACCTTCCCCAGTGCCAAATGGGCCCTGAGGGCAGGGGGTCAGCACCCCTCCTTTGAGTGAAGCCAGATCTGCATGGCAAGGGCTGTGGGCTTCTTCGAAACCCCCTGCCTTGGAATGCAGATTCGCAGGTCACCCTGTTGGGTGGAGTGTGTAAACACCTCGCCCAGAGCAGGCTTTGTCTCTGACTGCCCGAGAGCAAATGCTCTCACCCTAGGGGGCCAGAATCTTGTCTGGTGGTGGCAGGCTGGCTAAAACTAGCCACTCCCCACACAGGTAGTTGGTAGGTTTTCAGGGAGCGCCTCTAAGGTGACCTCCAGGTACATGTAATAATAAATCCATCAGTGAGGGTTTATTAATACGAGATGTTTGATACCACACATTCCTATTTTCATTGAAGCCATCATGGAGCTGGGTAACTCGCATTGATCAGTGTCCAGCACATGTACTTAAATGGCTTCCCTGTTCACTTACTATGTCTAAGAATCAACAAAGACATAGCAGGTACATATCTGCTCTGGCATATATGTCCTCACATGTTATATAATGCACCCTGCCTTGGCGCTGTAAGGCCTGCTGTAAAGGTGACATACACATATTGCATGCAGTGTTAGGGGACATGGCAGACAGGCCAAGCAGGCAGACTGGGAGCCTGTGCAGGCTCTCTCACTGTGTTGCTGGGCTGGAGAGAGCCTACCACGCAGGTGTGTTTGGCTGCCCCGAGCCACGGGCAAAACATACATGCACAGTGAGCACTTCCCCTTACTGCTCCACATCCCAGATGCCCCGCCCCTTTCACAACAAGGGATAATAAACCTAGATTATTATCGCCTCGTTGTGAAAGTTTTGCAGCTTCTGCTGCTGGCGGGGGGGCAACGCTCTTCCTCCCTAATGGAGGAGCCTCCCCTAATAATACCATAGTATCATACATCCTGTTTTGTCATATTTCTCATTGCATCATCCACAGTGGATGTTTCCGTAGATATATTCACAGAAAAGAACTTCTTCAGTTTTAGCTGTTGAATACATTTATACAGATCAATCTTTAAGTCATACACATTGCAATTACTGGTCGGGCAAAAACTCATTCCCTTTTTTCAGCAAAATAAGCACTTCATTTGTTAAACATTTGATTGGACAAATTCACCACTAACATCAGAAATCTCATTACCAGTAATTTCTTGGCTGAGCTCTAGGGTCTGGTTTTCATACCCCTTCTTTCATTTGGAAGTGCCTTTTCCTCTTGTTCCCCGTTTCGTTTGTCTAAAGTGCCTAATCTGGTCTTTCATTCTTGTCTCATCCTGATGCAAAGCACCTTATTTAAAAGAGTGTTGTCTCTACAGTGATCTGAGGTGCCTTCTCCTGCATTCTCGTTCTCACTACTAGATAAATTGCTAGAAGGGGAAGTACTTTTGCTACTTACAGGAGTGTAATTCTTACTAGAAGGAGTATCTTTCTTTACCAAGTGATCAAACTGTTTAACAAACGTGAAAATTCTCCCATTATTATTATTATTATCTGAATGCCACGAGGCAGAGGGACGGTCAGCACGGACAAAGCTTTCCTTTCCACCTCGTGTTGATTGTGATACTGCACGTCTTCTCATCCCGCAGGACGAAGAGAGTGGGCCCTTTAATTTGAAGAACAACGAAAAGGAGGATGCGGAGTCCTCTTGGGACGTGTATGGCCAAAACTTCCAGGATTCGGAGGTGCAAGGTGTGAGAAGGGAGGGCCCAAGATATGGAGAGAGAGACCGGAGAGAGAAAAAGCCAAGGCCAAAAGCAGTTGCTGAGAGAGGAAAAGAACTGAAGATGAGGCGTTGCCAGAGGTGGACACGTTCCTCGTCTCAGACGAGGCAGAAAAGCGGAAGGCGCAGCAAACTCCACTATGGCAGAGACTGTGCGGGAAAGAGCCCGCCGAGAGGCCACTGTACCCAACCACATTCCAGAAGGAGCGTAGCTTCGGCAGGTGCATACCAGATTGCAGGCTTGAGGAAAATGCGCGCGAAAGGGGCAAAGCAAATACTGACACGCTTGTTATTAATTGTTTCTTTTTTACCTTTTTCTTCTGTTCCGCACTCTTGTATTCACTTCAGGCAACACAGTATTTCAACTATGGTTTGCCCCACATGGTGTGAGGCTCGTTGTAAGAAACAGTCTGATTTAATGAGACTATGACTAACACACAAGACGTAGATCCCCTTGGCAAATGAGCTGCCACACTTACATTAGAGAACTGGGTGACTGGGTGATGGACACACAACTAGTAAAGGCAAAAGAGACTTACCTGCGTTTCTCTTCTCCTTTCCTCTGAGGTACTCAGCGAAATTCTATATGGTCTAAGGAGAAAGAGACAGTTAGGCCCGTATTTATACTCCGTTTGCGCCGAATTAGCATCGTTTTTTTCGACGCAAATTCGGCGCAAAACTAACGCCATATTTATACTTTGGCGTTAGATGCGTCTAGCGCCAAAGTATGGGCAAATAGCGTCATTTTTTTGCGTGAACGCCTTCCTTGCGTTAATGAGATGCAAGGAAGGCGTTCCCGTCTAAAAAAATGACGGCGACGCAAATGCGTCGTATTTATACTCCCGGGCAAAAATCACGCCCGGGAGGTGGCGGGTCAAAAAACCCTGCATTTGCGGCACTATTTAACGCCTGGGTCAGGGTAGGCGTTAAGGGGCCTGTGGGCTCAAAATGAGCCCACAGGTGCCCTCCCCTGCCCCCAGGCCCCCCCCCTGCCACCCCTGCCCACCCCAGGAGGACACCCAAGGATGGAGGGACCCACTCCAGGGACATTCAGGTAAGTTCAGGTAAGTATAATTTTTTATATTTTTAAATTTTTTTTGGGTGGCATAGGGGGGCCTTATTTGTGCCCCCCTACATGCCACTATGCCCAATGACCATGCCCAGGGGACATAAGTCCCCTGGGCATGGCCATTGGGCAAGGGGGCATGACTCCTGTCTTTACTAAGACAGGAGTCATTTAAATGGCGTCTGGGCGTCGAAAATAATGGCGCAAATCGGGTTGAGGCGATTTTTTTGCCTCAACCTGACTTGCCCCATTTTAAGACGCCCTAACGCCATTTTCCCCCTACGCCGGCGCTGCCTGGTCTACGTGTTTTTTTTCCACGCACACCAGGCAGCGCCGGTCTGCTAGCGCCGGCTAACGCCATTCCATAAATACGGCGCCCGCATGGCGCTTCAGAATGGCGTTAGACGGCGCTAAATTTTTTGACGCTAAACTGCGTTAGCGCAGTTTAGCGTCAAAAAGTATAAATATGGGCCTTAATGACAAAACATTTTGCTCTCAAATAAAAAGTGGTGAAATACTTCATCAAGCTTTCAGTCCCCTATTCTAAAAGAAGCTATTTAACGATACTGAAACCATCTCTTCATAAATGTCTAGCCATTCTCTCTTTTATATCTTTCTGGTATCTAAGAATTTTTTCCAGGATCTCATAGTTCTTTTTTTGTTGGTTCGGGTAGGTTTAAGTTTAAGATATCCTTCTCAAGATCACTAATCTCTTGTACAAGTTTAGCACACTTTCTTTCTGAGTTTTCTATCCATTAGGTTAGCAGAGCTATTCAAGCTTCTTTTCCCCACGTAATAGTAAGTCTTCCTCCAAATCATTGTATTTTTTTTTAAATATATTTTTATCAACATTTTTATTAACATTAACATTTTGCTGTCATACACATACTGTTCATGGCTTGACGGACACCGGCCACCGTTCTGTTCACCCTCAACCTTGTAGACATCTTATCTCTTGCTTGTATATACTATTAATTGTTTTGTTGTGCCTTCTAGCCGTGTTTCATGTTTAGTTTTACTACGTACTCGGTCTACTCGGGTCTCCTGATCATATATACATCTTGTGGATGCACCATATTGTCCTTTCTACTGCGAAGTCTACATGACAGACTTTAACTAACAGAGGAAAAAGAAGAAAAAAAAGGAAAAACAGTAACTTTACGTGATGGCACCAGTGTTAGCGGGCGAGAGCATCTGCAGGGAAGGATCATATACTTCTCCACCGGTTTGTGGGATGGGACTCCTATACCTTCCCGGCTGGTTCCAAGGGGGGAGGGTATCCGACCCGTTCAGCTCCTACCTATCCCTCATGTCCGTTCCATATCCCACATTGTCTATTATTATTATTATTTATTTATTTTTCCTTTCCCTTTTTTTATATAATTTTGTTTTTTAATTTCCATTTTCCATTTTTGTGGTTTGGGGTGCTCGTCCTCGGGGTGTAGTCGCCCCTGATTTACCCCGCATGTGTAGCCTCAGGTCTTCCCTATACACCATGCCCCGGCTGATATGACTTTGTTGCCATCTACCTTATCCTACTCCCGTTCCTGTCTCTTCTACATCCTCCCCTCTTATTGGGTCATCTACCATCACTATGCGGTTCCATTTCATCAGTACTTCCTCCCAAGGTGGCGAGATAGGAGTCTGTTGGAGGCCCGTGCCTACTCGCTAATCAGGACCTGCAATTCTGCCCTCGCCCATTTCGTAACATCCTGTCTCCATACTTTCAGTAGAGGGCATCTGAGCAATTTCCAGCCCAATGTGATCAACCTCCTATAAAGGGCCAGGGCTAGGTCCAGGAATCGACCACCCACCTTCCCACGTGGGCGTCCTACTCCAAGACCCAGGAGGCACAGCGTCGGGGCCAGGGACAGATCCACTTCAAAAAATTTATTCAGGTCAGTCAGTACCGCTCCCCAACCCCGTTGGAGTTCTGGGCAACTCCACACCATATGGTCGAAGTCTGAATCCATGTCCTCGCATCTGGGACATGACCTTGGGGGGGCCACCATATATCAGGGACAGTCGGTGTGGGGTAAGGTACGTTCTGTGAATATAATTGTATTGGATGTATCTTAGTCGTGTGTTTCGTGAGACCGTCCGGGGGTACGCCAGTATTCTCTTCCATTCTGTGTCAGTTAGGTCCCTACTCACTGTCCTTTCCCATTTCTCCATTTGTGTTTGGAGCGGGTCCAGGGCGTGTTCATTTTGGGCCCCGTATAATCTAGTAATTAGGTGGGCCTCGCCCCCTGATACCAATATTAGGTGTAATATCTGGTGGGTAGGGGGTTCCGCATTAACTGTTTCCCAGTGTTCCCTCAGATTGTGGAGCAACCTCTGGTATAGAAGGAATTGTCCCTGTGGTACCCCATTACTCTCCGCCAGGTCGGCAAAGGATCTCAGCACCCCATCCCTAAATAGGTCCCCCACTGTCTCCACGCCCGCCTTTTTCCATGTTCCCAACCCGGGGCCCGTTTGACTTCTCTCAACAGCTACCAGCATCAGCGCCGATAGTGGTAGGGCAGGGGAGTAGGGTGGACCCACTCCTACACTTTTCGCGCATTTCTTCCAGCACAATGCAACGACTCTCGTCATGAGGCTGTCAGTATGGTGTGCCATCCGCCGGTTAATCAAGCGTGCAATAATCAGATCCATACCCTTCACCCTGCTGGTAGTGCATCTGTCCAGCTGACCCTCTCCGGTGAACCATCTGGAAACTCACTGCAGCTGGGATGCTAGGTAATAGGACTCAAAGTCTGGGGCTCCTAGGCCCCCCGACTGAGTCGGTCTACAAAGAATGGAAAGCGATGTGCGCCTACGGCCTCCGTCCCATACGAGCTCCTGAAGCAGGGTATTCAACTCACGGAACCATGCCGATGGGATCAATAGTGGCAAGTTAGCAAAATAATAAAGGAGACGCGGTAACATGATCATTTTGGCTAATGATATTCTGGCCATTATAGACAATTTCAGGGAGCACCAGAATCCGACAGATGCCCTCAAGGAGCGAAATACCCTCACGATTTTACAGTCCCTGAGGTCCCCCAGCTCATGATACACCTGGATGCACAGATACTTAAAGGTGCGGGGTGCTGACACCATGTCCTCTGGACATGTGGTGGGGCCCTCACACGTTGGCAGAATGGGGAAGACAAATGTCTTACGCCTATTGAGGTGCAGTCCCGACAGGGTACCAAATTGTTCCAAGTTACGCAGGGCCCAAGGGAGACCAGATTCTCCCTCCCTGAGATAGATTAGAATGTCGTCAGCGTACAATGAGACAACGTGCACTATTTGCCCCCATCCATTCCTCTACCAACTCCGTCCATCCTCAACCTGGCGGCCAGAGGCTCAATGGCAAGGGCGAACAATAGTGGGGACAGAGGACAGCCTTGCCTGGTTCCCCTATAAATGGGGTAGGTATCTGATACTATCCTACCCGTCTTGACCCTTGCCAACGGAGCACCATACAATAGGTCCACCCATTTTACCCAACCCTCCCCAGGCCCATCCGCAGCATCACCGCCCTGAGGTAGTCCCAGCGGACCGAGTCAAAGGCTTTCTCAAAGTCCACAGCTAGTAATACTCCTAAAGTAGGTTTCTTCTCTATGGGCATGTGTAGTATGGCAAATAACCGCCTGAGATTCGGGGAGGTACTGCGGTTCGGAACAAATCCGTGCTGATCTGTGTGTACTAAAGCTAGTATACACTGGAGCAGGCGGTTGGCCAGAATCTTACTAAGGATTTTGAAATCATTATTCAGCATTGATAAGGGGCGGAAGTCAGTTACCGATGCTTCTTTAGATTTCAGTTTGGGTAGGGGGACCACTAGTGCTTCCCTGAGCGAGTCTGGCAACCTGCCGTGATGCAATGCCTCTGTGTACATCTCCACTAGTTGTGGGGTCAACAGCGTCGTATATTTTTTGTAAAAGTTCATTGGAAGGCCACCCATCCCCGGAGTCTTCCCTGAGGCTAGCTGCGAGATGGCCTCCTGCACTTCTTCCGCTGTCACCGGCCCTCCCAGTCTGTCATGTTCCTCATGCGTCAGGGTGGTCAGGGGGAGATGGCGTAAGAAACCGTCAAGTTCCTCTAGGTTGAGCTTGCCTGGGTCCCTATACAAGTGGGTGTAGTATTCTTTAAAGGGGTCATTTATAGGGCCCGGTCTACATCTCCGCTCCCCCTCACTGTCTCTTACACTCGTGATGGGTTCACTATCCCCTCCTGGTCGCACTAACCACGCCAGCATCCTACCTGATTTGCCCTCCTCAGATTGCAATGAGGCTAGGTATTTTTGCATATTATTGCAGCGTAGTTGTTCCTCAACCTCCCACTCGTGTAGATTCTTCTCAAGACTGGTCAACTCCTGCTCCAATGCTCGTCTCACCCCCACTGTCTGTCCCATACAGTGACCTCTCGTTGCTACTTTAAGCGTTTCCCACTCCATAGATCTAGAGGAGGTGGACCCCTTATTAATTTTAATATGGTCTGCCAGGTATGAGCGGAGGTCATCCCTGTATGCTTGATCTTCTAGTGAAGCCGGGGACAGTCTCCACGTTGGGATGGGGGGCCTGTCTTCGGTTACTCTCCATGTGATCAGTAAAGGGCTGTGGTCAGATAGGGTACGACCAAGATATTTAGAGTGGGTCATTCCCCGTACCATGTTTGCTGAGCACACCACTCTGTCTATCCTGGTGTGCACCCGGTGGAGACCTGAGTAATATGAGTAGTCTCTATCAGAGGGGTGTTGTTCTCGCCAAGCATCCACCAAGCCCCAGGAGTCCAACCACTCCCTCAATCTCCTAGATACCTTGTGTGTTGCCGCCCCTGGCATCGGTGGGGTGGAGCGGTCCATGTCCACATCTAGAATACTGTTAAAGTCCCCACCTATTATCAGTTCGTCTGTCTGCTGCCGGGTGAGTTGACTCGATACTACCTAGGACAATCGAGGTACCATGCAGCTTCCCACTGACTATCACAAATCGGCCCTCACGGTCTATATTGGTTGAGACTACCTCGAATGGCACCCAGGCCCGGACCCAAATCAGCACACCCCGTGCGTACGCAGAATATTCCGTGGCGAACACCTTCCCTCTCCACCTGCGTCTCAGTTTCTCTGCTTCCCCTGGTGCCAAGTGGGTCTCCTGTAGCATCGCCACCTGGATACACCTTCTTTTAAAATAGAACAATATTCTATGGGGCATATTTATACTCCGTTTGCGCCGGATTTGCGTCTTTTTTTTAACGCAAATTCGACGCAAAACTAACTCCATATTTATACTTTGGCGTTAGACGCGTCTAGCGTCAAAGTTCATGGAGTTTGCGTCATTTTTTAGCGTGGACACCTTCCTTGCGTTAATGAAATGCAAGGTAGGCGTTCCCTACTAAAAAATGACTCCGAGGCATGTGCGTCGTATTTATACTCCTGGGCAAAAATGACGCCCGGGAGTGGGCGGGTCAAAAAAAATGACGTCCAGCTGCATTTGCGTAATTTTTTAACGCCTGCTCAGGGCAGGCGTTAAGGGACCTGTGGGCTCGGAAGGAGCCCAGAGGTGCCCTCCCATACCCCCAGGGACACCCCCTGCCACCCTTGCCCACCCCAGGAGGACGCCCAAGGATGGAGGGACCCATCCCAGGAAACTTAAGGTAAGTTCAGGTAGGTATTTTTTTTTTTTTTTTGGGTGGCATAGGGGGGCCTGATTTGTGCCCCCCTACATGCCACTATGCCCAATGACCATGCCCAGGGGACATAAGTCCCCTGGGCATGGCCATTGGGCAAGGGGGCATGACTCCTGTCTTTGCTAAGACAGGAGTCATTTCAATGGGGGTTGGGAGTGAAAAAAAATGGCGCAAATCGGGTTGAGGCGAAAAATTTGCCTCAGCCTGACTTGCACTATTTTTTGACGCCCAAACTCCATTTTCCCCTACGCCGGCGCTGCCTGGTGTAAGTCATTTTTTTTGACGCACACCACTCCGCAGTGCCGGCTAACGCCGGCTAACGCTGGCTAACGTCATTGAATAAATACGGCGCCCGCATGGCGCTTCAGAATGGCGTTAGCCGGCGTTAAATTTTTTGACGCACAACTGCGTTGGCGCAGTTGTGCGTCGAAAAGTATAAATATGGCCCTATGTCTTTTGGCTGGAGACCCCATCCCCCGTATGTTCCACGTTATGAAGTTATACTCTGCCATGATGATGTGTCATAAGCAGTGCCATTTCCCCATCCCACCCCAGTGGCCCAATCCCCCCCAGATCTTATCGCATGCCCTACACCATCACACCCCCGCACCACAGGCACCATCTGAACTTGAAATAATAAAACCCAACTCCCCCTCCCCAGGGCACCCCTCAAACAGTAGGTTGCCCAAAGCACTGTGCAACAGTGCAACATATTCAACAGTTTAGTGCTAGTTCTCGCCAGACTGGTGGATGGTCGAGAATCCGTTGGGGGGTGGTGTGCTCAGGGGGGCCCTAAGCTTATGTAACTCTCCTCACCTAGAGGCCAACTGTACCGTTCAGTTATCCAAGTTCATCTGCCGTCTGTGGAGTCACTTTCGGGGCACGCGCCGAGCTCCCCGAGCCCACCATGGAGGAACCTGCTGTGTCATCTGATTCACCTGAGAAGGGGACCCCTCTCCGCTCATGGAAGCCGCCGCCTCCAGGGCCACTTTCTTTCCCAACTCCCTCTGTGCCTGTGTTGGTGCCGTGCGGGTGCGGTTTCTGCTCCGCCGCCTCCTCGGGCCCCTGCGTGGACTGCCCTCAGCTCGTTCCTTCCTCATGCGCTGCCCAGGCCGGCATTTGCGTGCTTCCAACCAGTCCCACACCTCATCGGGGGATTGGAAGTATGTAGCCTTGTCCTCAAGAGCTACCCTCAGCCTCCCCGGGAAGAGGAGTGAGTACTGTATTCCCTCATCTCTGAGGGCCCTTTTAACCGCCAAGAACGAGGCACGTTTGGACTGGACTTCGAGTGTGAAATCCGGGAACAGCGTCACTTCCCCATTCGCCACCTTAAAAGGGCCTGCTTCTCTGGCCCGCTGCAGCAAGGTATCCCTATCCCTGTAGTGAAGCAGTCTAGCAACCACCACTCGGGGTGGTCTACCCGGCGCCAGGGGCATCGAGGGCACCCGGTGCGCCCGTTCCAATGCAAAGAAGGGGGTCAGCCTGTCCGGTGCCACGGCTGTGCGCAGCCACTCCTCAAGGAAATCCACCATATTCGAGCCCTCCGCTCCCTCCGGAAGTCCTACGACCCGTACATTGTTCCTACGGTTTCTCCCCTCAGCGTCTTCTGCTCTTTGTTCTAGCTGTGTTACTCTGTCTGTGAGGTTCATCACTGTGGCTGTTAGATCCTTTTGTGCCGGTGCTATTACAGTCAGGGCGGATTACGTTTCCTTGAATCTGTCAGCTAGCTTCTGGTGATCCGCCCTCAAGACTGCGACTTGATTAATGTCATGCTGCAACGCTGTTTTTGTGTCCTCAATTGCACTCAGGATTTTGTCCAGGGTATCCTGCACTTTAGATTGCGGTGGGTCCTGGGGCTCCCCACCACCGCATTCCACGGACGGGGTTCGATCCATGGTTTTACCCTTGTGCCTGTTCTTGGAAGACATTGGGGATATTGTTGGTCGCGTCCACAGGCTTACAGCGGGGGGCCTGCCAGCTGTTTCAACACCTGTCCAGCGCTTTTGGTGACCTCACCGTTCCCTTTTCCCTTTCGCGTTTATGGGTTGTTCTTCCAAAGAGCGACTATTCCGTGCTCACCAGATCCCATCTCAAGTACGATGCGTGCCAAGCAGGGCCATGAAGCTCACACAAGGCTTATCTCTCCCGTCCTCCCAGGCCCATCGGATGGTCCGTGCCACCGCTTCCCTGTCTCTGCAGGGCAAGAAGCTATGTTCAGCTGGGTCTAACTCTGGTGTTACTAGAGCCGCTCCGTTTCCTCCGTCCGTCTCCGCTCCTGGCAGCCGCCCGATTTCTCCATTCTGTTTTCCCCTGGGGGTTGCAGTGGCAGTCTTCTGGTGGTTAGGGAGGGACTCATCCTCCTTTGTATGGGCAGCGTTATTGCCTCCTTATATTCATTATTCACCTTTTGTTCACCTTTGTTTAATATATTATTTAACTTATTTTTATTTTACCTCCTTTCTTTTCCACACATTCTACTTCAGACCATGAATAGGGTTATTCTGTCTGCTCCAGTGTGGAGCTACTTCGAGCCTGTGTGCATTGTCCGAGTTATCGCTGTTTGCACCTTCATCTGTATTGCAGTATGGCACAACGCCTTCAGTTTTCGCTTTCCCCGGTCTCCAGGGCTCGACCTTCCTTTACCGGGCCTCGACAGCGTAGCACGCTTAGGTTCTTCTCCCCTCGTGGTGTGCTGCACATGCAGCGCTACTGTCGCGCTGGGACTCTGACCTCACACTGGGACCCCTGCTGTCTGTCTTAGCGGGACCGGAGCACCTTCCCCCTGCGGTAGGCACACCCGGTGGTCAGTCGCACCGCGTCTGGGTGTGCACGGCAACTTTGGTCCACGGTCACGGGGTGGGGCACTAGGCCACTGTTGCCTCGTTCCTGTTTCACCTCAAGCAAGCACCCCCGGGTGCTCAAGGCAGCACGCCTGGCTCCTCGTCAGGCTCGCCGATTCACACCGACAGCAGTGGCATCCGCGTTAGGGCGCGCCTTCAGTTTTCGCTTCTCCCAATCTCTTGGGCTCAGTCTTTCTTTACCGGCCCTCGGCTGCGCCGTGTGCGGGAATTCTTTTTAGTTTCCTCACGTCGTGGTGAGTTGCACTTGCAGCATTCAGATCGCACCGGACCTCTGACCACACTCCGGGTTCCCCACTGTTTATATTAGCAGGGATGGAGCAACTTCCGCCCGTGGTTTGCACGCTCGGCGGTCAGTCACACCTCGCCCGGGCACGCACAGTAACTTTGGTCCCCGGTCTCAAGGTGGGGCGCCAGGCCGCCGGCTCCTCGCACCTGTTCCACTTCCAGCGAGCACCCTCGGGCGTTCAGGGCAGCGGTGACGTCCGTGTCAAGGGGCAGCACCACGCCTTCAGTTTTTGCATCTCCCGATCTCCTGGGCTCAGTCTTTCTTTATCGGGCCTCGGCTGCGCCGCGTGTGGGAATTCTTCTTAGTTTCCTCACCTCGTGGTGAATTGCACTTGCAGCATTCAGATCGCGCCGGATATCCGATTACTGTCTGGGTTCACCACTGTTTATCTTAGTGGGGATGGAGCAGTTCCCCGCCGTGGTTGGTACGCTCGGCGGTCAGTCGCACCCGACCGGGCACGCTCAGTAACTTTGGTCCCCGGTCTCAAGGTGGGGCACCAGGCCGCCGGCTCCTCGCACCTGTTCCACTTCCAGCGAGCACCCTCGGGCGCTCAAGGCAGCGCGTCTGGTTCCCCGACTGGTCAGCTGCTCCCCAACAGCAGCGGCAGTGTGGATGGCCCCTAGGTTGGGGTTATTTTTATCAGATAACTCGTGGGCCCCTTCACAGCAAAAGGTTTATGCAGCCGCCATCTTCGGCTTCCTCCAAATCATTGTATGTTGGTAAATTTGTGACTGAAGACCTCTAGGGGTCCAATTTAACTGTAAGTTTTGTTTTAAGGTCTTCCCGTTCCACCTTTTTGACATCTCTGACTTTTTTAAATCTTTCAAGCCTCACAAAGCCTCCTTCTTTGTCTCTTGGGTGACCCTGGTTAATGGCTTTGTTAATTGTCACACCAGCACTTACATTTTTTAACAGTTTCTCCACAATTTTATCTCTGTCCTGACTGGAACTCATGTTGAATACAAAGATTTGGGAAAAATATAGAGGGGGGCACGGGTGGTGCCTTGACCTAATTGCAGGAAAAGATAACAGATGAGTGGCCATGTATAGAAAGGCCCAAACCCATGCATACCAAATGAAAGTATAATCAAGAACTTTTATGTGGTGCTCAAGAGAGGATGAAGGGGCAAGTTCAAACTTCGTATAAAAGCCCAAAGCTTCCTATTTAACAACAAAAAACCCTCTGTGACTAAAATAGTGTTGATAGCATAAATTGTCCATGTTTTCCAGAAAAAGGCCTTTATTCATGTGCTTCATATTATGATTAAGGCTGCTATAGTTGCAGTGAAACTAGGGAAGGCACCTGGGCTGGATAAAATCCCAGGGGAATTATAGTCTCATGATTTATTAGTTTGGGCGCTGCTAGAGCCTCAGGTACTCAGATTCCCGAAACCTGAAAAGTGTGGAGATAATCCCCATATATAAAAAGGTGACAGTACGAATCCACGTAACTATGGCCCAATAAGCCTCCTAGACGTTCTACAGATGGTCTATACGAGACAAATAATCAATACACTTTCGGATTGGATCAACAACACAGACATTTTGACCCCCTATCAGGCAGGGTTCAGAGAGAAGGTCAGTACCATAGACCAAGTTCTAAGGCTCATCTTAAATATCTGGAAGTATACTGAATTGAGAGAATCCCACCTATATATAGATATGGTCCCCATGAGGTTGCTGTAGGCCTGGCTTAAGAGGCTGGGGGTTCCCGATGCGTTGCTCGCTTTGCTAATAAGACTCCATCAGGATAATTATGCCCAAGTCTGCTTGGGTCGCGAGGGTCAAAAATCCAACCGTATCCTGATACATAGAGGAGTGAGACAAGGGTGCGTACTAGCCCCCATACGTTTCTCCCTCTTCGTAAATGATGTCATAGGGTCTTTACTTAACAGCAACATAGATGTGCCCAAACTAGGTGGGACCTGCGTCCCAGCTCTTTTATTCGCAGACGTCACTCTGTTAATCTCCCAAACTCCTATGGGCCTGCACTTACTATTGAAGAACTTCCATGACTTTTTTTTTATACCCAAGGGGTTGGAGATTAATGCTTCAAACACAGAAATACATGGTAGTTCGGCCCCACAAGTCCTTTCAGGATGATATCATATCTATTTGGACAAGGAGAAAGTGGAGCGTGTTCTCCACTTTGAATATCTGGGCATTATATTGGACAGTAGGGTGTTATGGTCCCCACTCATTAAAAAGCGCAGGGCTGTGCTCCAGCATCAAGCCTCAGCTATTTATAAAAGGCATCATCCACAAAAGCCCTACTCCTTTCCGTAGAAGTGTATAAACTAAAGGCTCAAGCTTTTGGGGGCACACGAATACAGAGATATTGGTCCTGAGCGAGAAAAGGTTTGTTTGCTCTCTTTTGCATCTACCCAATTGTACTCCCCTGATCCCAATGTTTTTTGATGTAGCACTTAAAAGGGTGGGCTGTACTGCTCGGTTAAGACCTCTGTTATTTTGGGTGAGGCTCTGGTCTACTGAGGAGCTTCTGCCTTATAGAAATGATGTGAAGGAACTCCTAGCCTTAGACAAGAACATCACCTTCCTGTAGTTCAGGCATAGTCAACATTGGTTTCTTAGGCTGGGCAATGGTAGGTTCTGGACGGATCCAGAAAATCTAATTACATCCTCCAAATGCAATTGAAACACATTTATTGGGATTACATTAGTTAATTATTTTCGTAACCCCACTCTGGGGATTTTCTCAGAAGAGCTCTTGTCTGTTAAGAATACCTCATACTACGAGCCTTTCCTGGACATGCCGTATTCACAGCTGGCAAAAAGCTTGTATCTGAAGTTCTGCTATGGCACACTAGAAATAGGGTCCTTTACATATTTGTGGAATGTAGGAAGGCCAACAAACCCCACTGATATTTGCCCAATATGCTGTTTATCTTGCACGGAAAATATCAGCCGCGCGCTCTTCTGTAAGGCCTGTGTAAATCCAAGATCCAAGTGGATTCGACCACTGTGCATTGGGCTTGGCATCATAAACATTTAAGGGCCATGAATAGTGCCCCATCAATTGATATTGTGTTTTCCTTGAGCAAATATATGTACATGGTGGAGTTATTGAGGACAAATAAGGATTCAAAGTTTTATCATTTTTTAAAAGGTCTGGTTCACAGGCTTTTAGGTAATATTTTTAGTATTTTAACACTTGCAATGTTGACTCTAAATGATGTTGAGTATTTACAAACCGTAGAGCCATTGGTGCTACATTGTGCAAGTGTTTCCATTGTTGAAATACGTTTTTATATTATGGCCTGCATTTTGCACTTTATTAGATGTGTTATTATTATAACATTTTAAGATCATAGGCTTTACAATTATTCTACCTTGTGTAAGTTTGCAATCGCCACCAACTATTTTATGTAAACGTTTCTATTGTTTAAATAAGTTTTGATTTACATGCAGCACTAGCACTTTACTATGAATGCAATCGATTTCAAAACTGTGAGATCCCTGGTGTTTTTTATACACGTTTTGCTTTGAGGTTTTAACTGCTGAAAAATATTTTGTTGTTTTACAGCACTAGCACTGTAACTAGTACAATATTGAGTCTAACGCTGCTATGCATCAACTAACTTCCAGAGTTTCCAGTGCAATATTGAATTGTATTGTAAACTGTATAAAAACCCTTTTTGATTGTATTAGTTTCATGCCCTTTATCTTATGGACTTAAAAAATTATGGTGTTTGCAGGTTTTATGACCTTTCATTGCACTAGGCGAATCTGTGTTGTATTTTAAATATATTATTTAACTGCCTGAAGGTTTTTATTTACTAGTGATACTGTATTGTATTGTATCATGCACTGTATGTTTTATGAAATGCAATTTCCGAAATACATCCTTTACACTACTAGAGTTACACAAAATCACTGAGTGGCACTGCACAAACACAAGTACTGGATCCCACAACTGAGGACCAATGTAAGAAATTACGTTTTTGATTGAGGGGGAGTTGAAGACCCTTCTCAAGCAATAGCCACAATCCTTGTCAGGGTGGAAGCAAGGCACAAAAGCTAAGTCAGTCTTAACTTAGCAGCTCTGTGTTCAGCATTTGAGCAAAACACAAACAGTAATAAAGTGAAAACACAACACAAGAAAAACCCCAAACCAATTTAGTAAAGTAGAGAAAATTGTAATAAATAAAATTGTTAGATCCGGCATCCTTGGCATGGTTTCCCCTAACTTTTTGCCTTCAGACTTCCTGTTTTTGCTGACTTCGTTTATGCTGGCCTTAGGATTCTGTGCACTTTGACACTGCTAACCAGTGATAAAATTCTTGTGCTAGTCCCCTAAAACATGGTAACATTGGCATCTCCCCATTTGGCATATCTTAGTTACTTATAAGTCCCTAGTAAAGTGCACTAACTGTGCCCAGGGCCTGTAAATTAAGGGGCATATTTATACTCTGTTTGCACCAAATTAGTGTCATTTGTTTTTTACTCTAATTCGGTGCAAAACTAACTCCATATTTATACTTTGGTGCTAGACCCCTCTAGCACACAATTTAAGGAGTTAAAGTCATTTTTTGAAAGTGGAGACCTACTTTGCCTTAATGAGATGCAAGGTAGGCGTTCCCGTGCAAAAAATGACTCTATGGCCTTAACGCCATATTTAGGGGCATATTTATACTCTGTTTGCACTGAATTAGTGTCATTTTTTTTACTCTAATTCGGTGCAAAACTAACTGCATATTTATACTTTGGTGCTAGACCCATCTAGCACCAAGGCCCTGATTTAAACTTTTTTAGCACCGCATTAATGTCATTTTATGACACAAAAGTGGCGCAAACTTACTAAATATTGGCCCTTATTTATACTTTTTGCTGCAAAACTGCACTAACTCAGTTTTGCACCAAAAAGTTTAGCACCGGCTTGCACCATTTCTGTGCACCAGCCGGGCACCATATTTATGGAATGGTGCAAGCCGGTGCAAAGGGTAGGCTAGAGTTTAAAAAAATGACTTTAGTCGGTTGGGGCTGGCAGTATAGAAGAAGAGGGTTTAGCACCAAAAAATGGCTTTAGGCAGGTTAGAGTAAAAAAAAATGACTCTAACCAGATTAGCGTCATTTTATGGTGCTAAACCTACCATGCCACATGACTCCTGCCTTAGAAAAGGCAGGAGTCATGCCCACCACCCCAGTGGCCAGCACAGAGGACGGGGGTCCCCTGGGCATGGCCATTGCACCCTGTGCCATGTATGGGGGCCCATTCCAGGGCCCCCTATGGCACTTTCAAAAATAAAATGCACTTACCTGTACTTACCTGGGATGGGGTCCCCCATCCTCGCAGTCCCTCTAGTGTGGGTGGGGGTGCCCCTAGGGCCTAGGGAGGGCACCTCTGGGCTTATTCCATGGTGTTCCACCATGGAAATAGGGCCACAGGTCCCCTAATGCCTGCCCTGACCCAGGTCTTAAAAAATGGGGCAAAGCAAGCTTTGCCCCATTTTTTGACCCCTCCTCCCTCCCTTGCACCATTTTTACATGGGAGTATAAATATGGTGTTAAGGCCATAGAGTCATTTTTTTGCACGGGAACGCCTACCTTGCATCTCATTAAGGCAAGGTAGTTTTCCACTTCCAAAAAATGACTTTAACTCCATAAATTTGGTGCTAGATGGGTCTAGCACCAAAGTATAAATATGGAGTTAGTTTTGCACTGAATTATAGTAAAAAAAAAGATGCTAATTCAGTGCAAACAGAGTATAAATATGCCCCTTAGTGTAAAAAAATGATGCTAATCTGGTCAGAATCATTTATTTTGACTCAAAACTGCCTAACGTCATTTTTTTTAAAGCTAGCCTACCCTTTGCACCGGCTTGCACCATTCCATAAATATGGTGCCCAGCTGGTGCTAAAAAATGGTGCAAGCCGGTGCAAAACTTTTTGGGGCAAAACTGCCTTAGTGCAGTTTTGCACCAAAAAGTATAAATAAGGCCCTAAATGCTACCAATGAGCCTGCAGCACTGATTATGCCACTGACTTAAGTAACTCTTGAAACTTGTCTCAGGTCTGCCTCTGCAGAGCTTGTGTGTGCAGTTTTAAAATACAATGTCAATCTTTTGCCAGGCCCAAACCTTCCTTTTTAAAACATACATGTCATTCCCTATGGTAGGCCCTAGAAAGCCCAAAGGGCAGGGTGCAGTGTGTTTAAAGAGTAGGACATATACGTTTTAGTTTTATGTGTCCTGGTGGTGAAAAACTCTTAAATTTAGTTTTCACCACTGTAAGGCCTGTCTCTCCCTTAGGTTAATATTGGAGTTGTCGTATGACATTTTATAAGTGTAACTTCCAGCTAGAAATAGATGACCCCTTCATGTTTGGTGCCTCACAATTTAATCCCAACATGATGAAGTCCGACTTTACATTGCAATTCTCAATATGCCACTTTTAGAAAGATTAGCAATTTCTTGCCTTAGCAATTTGGTGCCTGCAGCCTGTCTCTGATCACTTGTCTGGGGAGGGTGACAGCTGGGCTTTGTGCATTCCCCCAAGCGAGCCACACATAATGGGAGCTTAGGTGTGACTTGGTGGCCCTTGATGGGCCATTCTGGGCCGGATGGGAGGGAGGAGCAGGACACAGCCACACTTACACTTTAATAGGCTGTGTCCGGTCCATGCGGAAAGGGTTGTATACCCCCTTGTAGTGAGTCTTTAGCTAGGGCAGGAAGAGCGGACATATGTGAACTTCTAAGTCAAGTCTTTGAAGTCTCCCTCACATCAAAGGCACTAGTGGGTATAAGAACTAGACCTCAGACACTACCACTTCAGTACACTTCTGGACATGTGGATACTCTGCAGGAAGAACGACTGCTGTACTGCTGGAAGACCGCCACTGTGCCGCACTGCACTCTGCTGGGCACGTGCTTTACTGTGCTGACCTGTTGCCTGCTGCCCTCTTGCCTGCACCTCTCCAACACCAGAACCCAGAGTGACTCCAAGGGCTAGCTGGCTGGCCTCTTGATCTGAGGTCTAAAGGACATAAAAAACGTCCAACCACCCTGCTTCTGCACTTTGACTCTGCCATCCGTGAGCCTGCCCTGCTAAGGGGTGCCACCCCAGTCCTGGTTCCTAGGAAGTGGGCCTAAGGTGTTTGCTCCAGTGGAACCAACGCATCCTCTGCTGTGGGAGCTGAACCAAAACATCTCCACTATTGTGTGGGTTGGAACTGATGCAATAGACTTGCATTGGGACCTATGCATCGCCTTCAGAACCACCACTTTGAGGCACTTGTTGTTTTGGTCTTGGTTTTATTTATTTAATTAGGTTCTATTTTCTAGCCTGGTGTAGGATCATATTTGTGTGGTGTTTTCACTGTGTTACTGTTTGTAGTATTGCACAAATACTTTACACATTGCCTTCAAGTTAAGCCTAACTGCTCTGCCAAGCTACCAGAGGGTGAGAACTGGTTTGATATCTATGGTAACCAGGTCCATCTCAGGTGGGAAGTGGGCTTAGTATATTGCTTCTTGAAGCATAGCCAGAATAGGAGATACAATGGTTTGTCATGGCCTGCTGTAATATTTTGTGGGGAAGCTGCTTGGGCCAGGGGTTTTGCCGATGCGGAGCTCCAAAAGGGGGAAACTGGGCTCCTCCACATTCAGGGGTTGGTCGAGAGTCTCTCTTTCTCTGCGGAGGTCAGCCTGGACAGAGGGATATCTGAGATTAGTAGATTTGCACAGTAGCTTGCAAATGCCGAAGTATGGCTGGGCTGGTCACTGCACATGTTCCATCTAGGCCAATAACGGTGGGCATCACTCTAGAGGCTAATTTTCTAGTGGTGAGCCAGTGTAACAACTTGCCAGATTAGTCCCCCCTATTTGTAGACCTGCCTAGCAGGCCTCCTAGAATCTATGGGCCTCACCCAGGCACAGCTGTCACAGGTCAACTCTCTCTAAGGCTAGTCGACAACTCAACAGTTCCATCAGATTGCCCCTGCCCTGTGTCTCAAGTTATAAAATGGAGGTCTCCAGCCACCCTATAAGAGCCTGGGTCTTTCTGGTATAGCTCCCAATATGGGATTTAGCATATCCAAGCATAGTATCCTTGAAAGCCTCTCACAATGCCCCAGGGGAATCAACTCTCCTTTGGTTAATGTCAAGCTAAGCTTTCAGGTCCGTCTGAAAGGTGTGGGCCAGCTTCTGGTCACTGTGAAACCAGATGTTAAGGTACCACATTTGTCTATTTCCTTCCCTCCTAGTGTCTCCCACTCATGGGCTTAACGTAGGGCCCACAGCGTCTGTCTGCAGTGTGGAGGCAGATTTTGTCATTCAAGAAGTGCCCCCTCAGCACCTGCGATGACTTGAAAAGCAACAGCTCGTAGTAGCATTTTTTACACTGAGTTAAAATAATAAAAACATACAACATTATTGCTTTAATGCTGCTGATCATCCCATGAGCATAATAAACCCTCAGCAAATGGGACGAAAGGAGTCACAGGTCCATTTGCCCTGTATCAGGGGTATAAACACAAGCACCTGCAGCCCTTGTGGAATGGGGGGGGGCTCTTCCTGGGGAGCCCGTATTCACCCAAAGGCTAATAAATTTCCGTGAGATATTGGACTCTAATGATTCCTTCATCTTATAGTGCATGGGAGGGGAGGTAATTTTGCGTTACGCCACTGCGCCCACTTAAGGGATGCCTAGTGTTTGATCAGAAATACCCCTGATGAGGATGCAGGGTCCCCGTGTGTAGGCAGTCAGCTGCTTACAAGAGGAAGTGCTGTGTGCGGCTGAAGCGTGCGTGTATTCCCTTGTTGTGGGGTTCCACAGCTGCCAGGCGTGACAGAGCCCCAGGCCCAAGGTCCAGCCAGTGAGTCCTTTCCCTTCCCTAGGGGCATCCCCAGATATGCATGGGGAGTTCAGGGGGCCGAGGATGTTGCTAATGCCCTCTCCATGATCAATTAGCTAGTGGTGAGAGATAGTACAAGATCTCCAAGGAGTGTCAGTGTAGGAGTGGCGAGCTGTGGGGGGGGGGGGTAACCTCACTTAGAAGAACATAGAGGGACCCCTCCAGAGTGCCCTCCACCAGCACATACTGCCATAGGGCATCACAAGATACCTGAGAAATCACCAGTGGCAGAGAGATATGAACGAAAATCACCACTTCCCTGGAGCCATGGTGTACCAAAACTAGGCCAAAAGGGTGAAGTTGGTCCCCTTGAGGTGCATCTCCTGTAGCATCACAACCTGGGAGCTGTGCCTGCGGATAAATTCTAGCACAGCTTCGCACTTTATGTGGTCCAAATGGCCAGTCAAGTTTCTGATCATATCAATGAACTCCATCTTGGTGGGAAATATTTTTGGCTGAGTGTTGGTCGACAGTGCCTAGTGTGGATCACACAGGGGCTTGACGAGCCCCCCAGTGGACCTATCTGTCCAGGAGTGGTCTATAATGGATTTACATGGTTTGTAGTATTGGAGAGCATGTCTACTAGGTGGTGTGCATAAGAAACAA
Organism: Pleurodeles waltl; assembly: GCF_031143425.1. NCBI lineage: Eukaryota > Metazoa > Chordata > Amphibia > Caudata > Salamandridae > Pleurodeles > Pleurodeles waltl. Next base: position 537,629,010 of record NC_090451.1, read on the forward strand.
ACTGTGGGACAAACCTCATAACAAATTAACCCCATCTTCGCCCATCAACTGCCATCCCTCCCTAACTTCCCCCAGCTAGAAGCATCTGTAATCAGAACACAGCCCCAATCTCACAGACACCATCCTGGTACTTCTGTCCTCTAAGAAACGTGGATAGGATAATATGGTGCTGGTGTGCCTTATACAACAAAGGGTACACTGTTCCAAGAATGTCTGTATATGAGGGCGATAAAGTGTAGGTCATGTCATAGGAGTGCCCTCAAGCATCAAGTCCGACGCTAGGCATCATCATCGGGCTCACTCCTCGTCAGACCGGCACTGCAATGTCTGACGGGCCACCACACAAGTGGTGGTGGCACTTAGACCGGAGATGGTGTTACTGATCCAATGGAATCAGCAGTGTGTCCTGACGAAGAAAAGAAAAGGAGAGTAAAGGGTGTGTTAAAATTGGCTCTGAACACCGAATGTCTCTATTTAATTGCTCTAGATGAGGGTCAGGCCAAGATTAAAAATAAATGCAGGAGTTCTAAGGGGGAATAATGTCCCCTGTACTCCTAAAGAGAGAGGGAAAGGAGGAGATGTACTCAATGCTAACACTGAAAGGTCGACATGTTTTGCGCCTGTACGGTCTAGGATAGATCCAATGGCGCTTCTTCAGGACCATAAAGTGTAACTTCTCCTAAAAAAACACACATAAATAAGTGCTAGAAGGTCACTTACAGTACATGGACTTATTTGTCACAGTCAGTCAACTATTAGGTCGCCCTGTAAAAGAACAGAAACAGACATAAAAAAACACAAGGCATACATTGGTGTCTGTAGAAAAAATGTAAACCGTAATCAACATGGTTAGCATCATGACTCCGGGACAACAGTCAAGCACATTAGACATGACATAAAAAGGCTTACCATCCCATGTAGAGATAAGGCATCGTAGGAATGCATAAACCTCAGACCAGAGGAGAAAACACTACATATAGAAAAATGGTAATAAAGTGTATAGTCAAGCGAAATAATAGTCATGAATGTAGTGCGACATATATATATAGTCACTACATGTAGTTCTCTGAACATCTATCCCCTTCTTTGACTAAATTAGAAGTTCAAAATGTATGTCAGGGTACAGTACCTATTTTGATTTAAAGCTGAAACCCCTAGTGAACAAGCTTTCGATCGGTATGGAAATGCACAGATCAGGAAAACCATGGACAGAATATCCATCTGGAGTTAATTCTGTCTCAGTCCGGCAAAAAATACAAACATCCGAGGCACGTGTTTAAAGAGACATTCGAATAACCCAATGTGAAATGCTAGAAAGTTGCTAGCGAGCGCTTATTAACTATTTCTGGTATGCGTCGATGCTGGCACAGAACCGCGCTCAGGTTAACACGTCTAGCGTGCTCGTAAGTGCTTCTAAGTCTGTATTGACGATATACAAACATCATTAATCACACAAAGTAGCGTAGTGGCTCTTTAATCTACACACGGCAAAAAGGCAGAACCTACTTGTGATCTGTCTCAGGTCCGCTGGTGTGCATTGCCATAGTAAGGGGATAAGAGTAATATATTCCATTTGATTCCAAACTTGACATTTCTAACAGTTCCCAATCAAAATTTAGCACTCATTAAATGTAATAAGATTACCCAATGTTATCCATTGGGAAAGATATGCCTTACAGAAGTTAAAAACAATTAGGAGTTTATCATTACCAGGACATATAAAACTTAAAAACAAATCCTACTTTTTGAATAAAATGCACCTGGCCCTGTTTGCTATTTAGGACCTACATTAGGGGCCACTTATATGTATTAAAAAGGAAGGTTAAGGCCTGGCAAAAGGTTAATTTTGCAAGCTTGAACTGGCAGTTTAAAACTGGTCTGTAGCCACTAATGGTAGGCTGAGACATTTTAAAGGGCTACTTTAGTGGGTAACAAAATTAGTGCTGTAGGCCCAAGAGTAGCCTTTAATTTACAGGTCATGGGTACACGTAGTACCATTTAGTATGGACTTTTAAGTAAATTAAATATGTCGATTGGGTGAAAGCCAATGTTATACATGAGGTAATAGTCATAGACATAGGTTAGAGATCACAGGCCTCAAACAATAGAAAATAACTTAGCATGTGACAAACATAATTTTCAGAATTTTTGCCCATGAGGTTAATCATGGAGATGAAGTAAGCACCCCCAGAAATATAAAATGCAGTGTTCTTTAAACAACTGACTAGGATAAAACATTGTTGTAACATATTTATATTTTGAATGATTTTTTAAACAAGCTCTCTTTAATAAACCAATCTTTAAAAAAGAAACAAGCTCTCATTTGATTTGCACAATCCGGCTGTTGCAAATAGGGGTCTGACTGCTTTATGAAAAATAATAAATTCTTTCATATTAACCTATGCACATTGTAAAATGTATGCTGGCATTAATAAAAACATATTCACACCCCTAGATGTGGTCCTCTAATAGATTAACTTGCAGCTTTAACTCTTAGCAGCCCGGGAGATATAATAATTGCATGGTTGGCAATTCAGTAGATTAACATATATTGAACTCTTATCCTTTTCATAGGTCCTTCTGTAACACTTTCAGATACTGAAAGCAGGGCTGTATCTTTGGGGCGGCGTTTTGCTTGGGGAGTTACTCCCCCTTAATAAATGAATTAATTACTTGGTAGTTGGGTGCCGGGACTCCCTTTCAGTATGAAAGGAGGGTGGGAGCACACTTCCTCACATTCCAGCACTCGATTTGCCCCAATGTATCATGGTAAATGCAACGCATGATAACACTTACTTCAGTAATAGTCTTTAATTTGTCACCCTTGTTGGTGCAGACTGTGCTGTTTAACTCTAGACACATGTTTCTGGATTAATTCCTTCATCAGTCTAGGACAACAAGTCATTTGGGGGTCGCTGGCAATGCTGCCCAAAGTCTTCTCAGGTCTCTGTACCACTCACTGGGTGCAGGTGCATCAACACATGCATGTCAGCTCAGTGGCTCCAGGGAGCCTTTTCAGACAGAAGGAGCATGGGAGCACACTGCCTCACATCCCATCACTGAATTTGCCCCAAGGCATCATGGTAAATGCAGTGCATGATAACAGCTGCTTCAGTAATAGTCTTTAATTTTTTTTACCCTTTTTGGTGCAGCCTCTGCTGTGTAACTCAAGACACGTGTTTCTGAATTCCTTCCTTCATCAGTAGAGAGCAATAGGTCTTTTGACGGGGTGCTAGAAATGCTCGACAAGCATATGTTTCTGGGTGTTTATGACCTTACAGGCCCTTTGCACCCCGTAACCTCCTTTCAACACTACTGATAATAGATTAACTGACAAAAAATAAATCGTTTTTTTAAAACTATACATGTGTGAAAAAACTAACTTCTCTTAATTTTTAAAGTAGATTGGCACTCATAAATAAGGTCAATCTTCTTTTAAGGTTTTCACCACCTACTAACGTTGGAACCTATCTCATGTATGTTTCGAACCCCTGAACAATCTCATTAGGATTAAAGAGGGAAACCAGCAGATGACAAAGAGGTCAATCTTGACCGGATTAGGAGTGCATCCTCTGCCCAGCTTCAAAACCCACCATTCCCTTTCCACCGCTGTAAGATATAATTGGCCTCTAATACAGGAGTGACCAGGCTGGTGGAAGTACAGCAGCGGGTAGGTGGTAGACCTTTGCATGGCAGTGTAAGATTTATTTCTGCCTAGTAGCAGTTCAGAAACAGCACCAAACAAGCATCCTTAGGCCCTGTTGGCCTGGTGAAATTAATGGTTCGAAGGAAGCTTTGTAATCTTTAGGATTACCCTCTACTCTTGATAAAATGAAAATCCTGGCCATTGCTTTACCGCTACTGCCAGCACAAGAGAATCTTCATGATTCCTGTTATATCAGGGGGTACTTGTACCCCCCCCAGGGAGGGTAATCTTAAGGATTCCTATAGTGCCTTGGGCTGCTGGCTTGATAAAATCCACTGCCCTATTCCCGGAGGCAAAAGGAACCAATGAGGATTGCCCAGGACTACATACCTTCTTTGGCAGGCTGGGGGATTCCTTGGGCCTTGAGTCGGGACAAATGGGGGCTACTACTAGCTCCAAGGTGCTAGACGCCAATAGCGTCTTCCTGCCAGACCATGCAAAAATCATGTGGCGAATAGCACCACCTGATTTTTAGCTTGCGGTGCTTTTGTATGCAGATAGTGTTGGCAGTGTTGAAGGCACGGCTGCAAGCGACTGAGCGTCTGCTTTGAAACTAGTGGATATTCTTGCACAACATACAGATACCACAATGCTTGAATGCATTTGAAATTGTTCAAGAGTGTAGTTCACTTCTCAAAATACCACTTTTCCTCTGCTAATACTCCCCAAACTTCCACCCTCCCAGGTTCTTATGCCTCCCTTCTTGCGCTCATTGCATTATCAATTGTGGGCCTAGAATTACTAAATGTATGCAGCACAGCACTCAGGAGAAATCTGCAGCACTACATGGAGCAAGCAGAAGCAATAGCGCAGAGCCAAATTGACAAAAATCTGGAGCCACGCTCGAAAACAATGTGTTTGCACAATAGTAAGCAACGAGCTTTGGAGCAAAGTCGTCATTGTTTTTTTGTGGGAAATTTGTACTCGAGGTACACTTAATGGTACAAATTCCTATCTGATAGCAACTTTTCAAGTGGAAGTTGCACAAAAGGAGTGCATTTGTGGAGATAACATATAGTCTGCGCACAATGTTCAACTTGCCCCCCCTCCACAAACATTTGAGACGACTTAAAGTATGTGGATTGTCCATGCGTAGCCCTTTTATTCCAGTAATACACGTTAAAACATTATATAGAATATGCCACATGTAAACCATCAACCCAAAGACCCCCACAAGGGACAGCAGAATTCAATAGACAAAATATTAAGGCTTCAAAGATATGAAAGAAATGGCTTCAAGCATAACACCTTTGTCACAGCAACTTTTGCATCCCTTCCCTCCAGAAGGGAGGTCCCAGAAAATCCCAGGGCACTGCATTGCACATCGGTCCGCCGGGGTTTTTTAACACAGGTGTAACCCCCAAAGTTCCAACCAGGCATCCAGGGCAGGGCAAGATGGTCCAGGGCCACCAGCAGGTCAACCCCCCACTCTCACCAGCCCATTGCCCACACAATCACACCTTGCTTAGGGGTCGGTCCAGTCAGAGTCCATATTCGGAGTATTCCCTGCTATTTCCCACCCTGGGCCCCGCCCAGGAATCACCCATAATGCAAAGCTGAACTGCCCAACCAACACTTGCAACTGGTGCAAGGTGACCTTCCTGCCTAGTAGACACGCCTCAATGGATGCTCTGAAAGCCATGTCCTTGTCTGCTGGGAGCCTGCACTCGCCAGCTACCAAGTCAATTTCAATGCCCAGAAATGTTATCCATGTAGAGAGGCCCTCCGTCTTGTCAGCTGCCAATGTCACCCCCAGGGCTCGGTCCAAACGTTGGAAGCCCAGCAGGGCCTTCTCACAATCTGCAGATCCTGAGGGTCCTATAAACAGAAAGTTATCCAGATAGTGCAATACCCCATCTGTGGCTGTCACATCTTTAACTGCCCATTCTAGGAACCTGCTAAATGACTCAAAGACCGACCATGCAATGGAGCATCCCATGGGAATGCAAAGATCTAGGAAATACTGCCCCTCAAATGTGAACTCCAATAGGTGAGCGTCTTCCAAGTGAACTGACAGGAGACGGAAAGCTGATTCGATGTTGACTTTGGTCATCAAGGCCCCCTTGCCTAACTTCTGCTATTGCCCAGGGCCTCATCAAAAGTGGTGTTCTGCACAGAGCAGAGATCTTGGGCTAAACCATCATTGACCGATGCGCATTTTGGGAAGGAAAGATTGTATATTACGTAAAATTCCCCTGGCTCTCTCTTAGGGACCAGACCCTTGTAAAGGGGGGAATGAAAGGGGCCCACCACCCTTCCTGCCTGCACTTCTTCCGTGATGTTTTCATATGCTATCTCTGGTTGTCGCAGGACTAACAACTGATTCTTAGGGGAGACCTGGGTGGGGGCCACTAGAAGGTACGCGGAATCCATCTTTGAAACTGTGGTATGGGACATGGTCATTTTTCGAATTCTTGTACCTGCCAAGAAGATGAGCCAGATCATGGAGACATATGGGCGTAGGAAGCTTGCTGGTATGTTTGCTACTGCATGCTTTTGGGGGGCTGTGACTCCTTTGTTTTTCCATGCTTCTTGAAGCACCTGCTTTCGGGGTTCCCCTGGGACCCACAGAAGGAGCAAATGTGTTTGTGTTTGCAGACGGGCCCGTACTGCATTCCATTTTGTTATACTGCTATCAAGCAAGTTTTTTGTCCCCCGAACCTTTATCAGACCAAAAGGGCTGCCTAGCTTTTGACTCATAGGGAGATATGGTGAATTTGGAGTGCCATAGATTAATCTCCCTTTAATCCCATGCCGTTTCTGGCCTGACCGCTTTTATCTGACTAAACTTAACATCGTATTGGAGCCAAGAGGAATCCTGAAATTCTGGGTACTCACCAAGACCCTCCTGTGCTTGCAAACACCTGCATGCTTCAACAAACCAACAACCGCGGCGGGTACTCACCAACACCCCTTTGCTCCAACAAGGAAGCAACACCTTCATGCTTTAACAAACATATGCACCTGTAAGCGTGGAGAAGCATGTGGCATGCAAGGGGTTAACTGTAGGGAAGGGCCATTTCCACCATCATGCTTATTATTGTTTGTTATTATTTTATTGTTACAAGACAATGCATATTCGACACCTCGGGGGGGGTGGGTACTTAACCACCACCCCCTTCTTAAGCATGTATGCACTCAGAACCCGACCCTCCCAGCTTGTAACAAAACAGTACTGTCTTTGAACTCACAGCACTTTACATAGGTACCTGTTACACACAGCGCTTCACATGGGCACCAGTTACAGTATAAACGGACACCTTGGCAGGCACGGGGAGATCAAGTAATAGAATCACCATACCCTGTGCCCTTGCCGAGACTCGAACCGTGTTCACCCAATACAATAGACAACCTAAGGTAGGTGGAGTATATGAGGGTCACTGCGGAGTTCAATAACTTGCCCAATGCACATGATTGTTTTTACAATTCCAGAGAAAACACGAGGAACGATCTTGCTGCCTCCCAAACAAGCAATATACATTTGAGGCAACAACAACAATAAAAACCGTGTAAAGCGCTGCAGGAGACATTGAGCCTATGCTGCGTTATGCCACATCCTCTCCGTGCAGGAAAAAAGGGAGGGGAGAGTACTTATCAACCCCCCCCAAAAACAGAAAAGAAGCAACACGCGACAATAAGCTATGACAGGCGGCCCCCTATCCCACACCCGCAAACCTCGCGCCCACATCAATCTGTAGCCACGCAAAAGACTCTGCTGCCGGTGGGCTCTGCCGCTACTCCTGACTGATCCGAAGACTCCGCCGATGACAAGGACCCCGACGTTCTGTTTTGGAGGGTGGCACGTCGACTGGTACACCTTCCAGAGATCAGGGGGCAAGGAGGATGAGGCGAGGGTCCTGACCATTTAAATATCATCCCTGCTGTGGGTCCCCTGTGCCTCTTGATGACCTGCTTCCTGTACGACGTTGCCCCTTCATTGGTCCCTATGCCTCCGCCATGGGTAGGAAGGGCTCCTGCCTGTGGCACAAATAAGGGTGCCCCCCTCCCCCAGGCACTGGGGGGGGCACCTGGGTATTACCCTTCTGAACATAGTGATATTCCAGTGATAGTGATATAGTGATATTCCATATACCCCTTGGTTGTGTCTGTTTTCATTCAGTGCTAGGCTTTCAGGAAACGCCAGATCACACTGCTTTAGTAGACCTGACTTTATGTGAAATTCTATTTCAGGACCAGAGGCTCAGATTATGCTTCTCTTTCTATGCTTTATTACATACAGCAGCCAATCAAAAGAGAGTATCACAAAACAAAACATATCCCAACATTCAATGTATCACGTCATAATAATAGAGACTGAAACCTATATAACCATTCGAGGATAAGGAACTTCCTCTTTCTTTGCTGCTGCCGCAGCCAGTTAAGTGCTTTTCCTCTTTATTCCATTTCACCTGCTTTGTTGTTGAGCGCGCGCTCGGTGTCTTAACTGGGCACTTTATCGTGGAGCGGTAGCATTCTACAAGGCTTGGGCCGTAGATTTTTTCGGTCCTTCGGGACCCGGAGTACTGGCATTTTTTTCACACGCGCGTGCAACCGTTCCTGCTTGTATCCGCCCATTACCATTCCTTTCAAAGGTTTTGGCGGTCTTTATAGGCAGAATGATCACGCGCTGAAGGCACCCTGCCTCTTCCTCGTTTTCTGAAGCGTTTATGATCCCTTAGCTGTGTACTCCTCCAAACCAAACACTTTCAAAGTATTAAAGCTCCTTGACGCCCTGGGACCTGCTGATCAGCCCAGGGTTGAAAAAATTGCATAGGCTCTGCCTAGAGTGCTGCAGGCTGCTCCCTCCACACTTTACAGACATTTTGGTGCCCCCTAGCCTGCTGGAGTTTTTGCACTCCCACTGACTGTAGTCTTGGACTACCCTTGATCTCAGTTCCTCAGACTGACTACTGTAATATGGCTCATTCATTTCCATATGAGGAGAAGGAATATTTTGGGGAAGACGCCCCATCTTTTGAAGAAACTTTAGTGGGTGGCCTAGACAATAGCGTTCAGCTATCTGTGAATAAGGTTCTAGCAAAAGCCTTGGGACCCCTTACACAACACTTTGAGAGCTTCACTCGCCATAAGGGATGGTTCCCTCCCATTACACCTGCCGAAGATGCCCAAAGGGACCTACCCTCTACCTCCAAGGGCAAATCTAAATCCAAAAAATTGGCTCATTCAGATCTTTTCGATAAGTTAACTGCCTCCATCCAGAATGAACATGGCTATAGCTCTTCCAAGTTACAGGAGGCTCAGGAGTCAGACCAGTCATCTGATCAATCCTCTCCGAAGGTCTCTTCAGACTCCGAATCTGACTCTGCTCGGAGCGAGCGTCCTGGCCCTAGTAAACGTAAGAGGTCAGACAAGGCTAAGAACCCTTCTCCAAAGGCACCCCGAGTACTTACCTTTAATCCAGAAGACATTGTCCACCCTCGATCCTCCAGCTGAACCCCTCCCCCTGAAGTAGCTCTTTACATGCAGGAACACATCAGAGCTAGCTTCGACCAGGAGGTCAGGGCAAGACTTCGAGCGGAATGCCCTAGACCGGATCTGGATGGTAAGGTCACTGATACACCTGGTATTGACCCTACTATGGTTACATTCATGAAAAAGTGGGCAAAGGACCCCAAGAAGGGTCTGGACCAAGCGTGGAGATCTTGTCAAGACAAACTTCTTGACCTCTCGGGCCACTAGCAAAGATTTTGGAATCGGCATATGTATCTAAAGAATCAAACACCCCCATTGACCCTGATATCCTCGTGGGTTCGGCTCAGCGATCTATTTGCCTCCTAGGTAAGGCTAATTATGCGATCTCGACAGAAAGAAGACGCTCTATTTTGATGCGCATTGATCCCCAGCTTAATGAACTCGCATCCTCTGAGGCAGGTCAGGTAGCCCAACGTCTCCTCTTCGGGACACCTTTCATTAAAGATTTATCTAAATGTGCAGCTACCTTCAATTATATGGACAAAGCACAATTATCTCTAAAAAAGGTTTTCAAAGAAACTCTTTTTCAGAGGGCTGGACGTATGCGGGGCCGCTCGTCAGGCCGTTCCTACTATCAAGGTCCCAGACGTGAATCCATTGCCCGTGGTCGCGGGTACTACAGAGACCAACAAGCGGGACTCCACCTTCTACCCCTCGCGCCCCCGCGGAGGGAGAGCCCGTTTCTGCAAGAACTACTACAAAGGACAACAAGGGTCCTCCCAAGATGCCTCCACTTCAGGTGAGACTCATTCCTTTCTCATAAGTAATTCTTGGGGGCAGGGTCCAGGCATGTCTTTTAGAATGGAAGAAATTAACCAGGGACCCTTGGGTATTGGAGACCATTCAGGGTTTAAAGTTGGAGTTTTATCAATCCCCCGTCCAACGTTTTCGCCCTCCCCCTCCCCATTTTTCCCGTCTCGACCAAGAGGTAATAAGTTCAGAGATTCTTTCTCTACTCCAAAAAGGAGCTATTTGCCATTCCGATTCCCATCCAAGAGGGTTCATCAGCCCCATCTTCCTTGTAGACAAGAAAGGCGGCGGTTCAAGACTGGTTCTCAACCTCAAAGACTTCCATGCCTGGATAGCCTACAGGCATTTCAAAATGGAGGGAATTCATCTCCTCAGAGACATTCTGCAAGAAGGAGATTGGATTGTTCGCCTGGATTTAAAAGACGCACACCTAAGCATTCCTATTTTGTCCCCCCCATCGGCTTTTTCTTCATTTTTTTTGGATGAACCAATGCTTCGAGTTTCAGGTTCTCCCCTTTGGTCTTTCCTCCGCTCCTTGGTGCTTTACCAAGGTAATGAGACCAGTAGTGGAAGCCCTACGCGGCTGGGGAGTACGCCTGATTGTTTATCTCGACGATCTGATAATTATGGCCCAAGATCCGGTAGTCCTTCAAGATCACTTGACTTTGACAATCAACCTTCTTCAGAATCTGGGTTTCTTCATCATTCAACCTAAATCTTGCCTCCTTCCCTCTCAACAGATGGAATTCTTGGGTTTCCAAATAGACTCTGTGAAGACCCTTTTGATTCTTCCGCCCCAGAAGATTTGCAATATAAAGAAAGAGTTGCGTCTTCTTTTATCCAAACAGAGAGTGTCCTTGAGGAGCTTAGCCCAGATCGTAGGTCTTTTATCCTCTTCAATTCAGGCTATTTTCCTGGGCCCTCTTCACTACAGGGCTCTTCAGCGTCTCAAGATCTTGCACCTTCAGAAAGGTCTCTCTTACTCAGACAAGGTTCCTCTATCTGCGGAGAACCAATCAGAGATAATGTGGTAGCTGGATCATATGGAAGCCTGGAATGACCGGGCAATATTCGGCTCCTCGCCGGATGTGATTCTGGAGTCGGATGCCAGCAGATGGGGATGGGGAGCTTGTTGCAATTCTCTGACCACAGGAGGTCGTTGGTCGGAAGAGGAACTTCACCTCCACATCAACTGTCTGGAACTGCTAGCCAGTTCCTCTGCGATACGAAGTCTGTCGCCCCTGAAGTCGGATTGTTGCATTCTTTTGAGAATGGACAACATATCTGCGGTCAGGTATGTGAACAAACTGGGTGGTACGAGGTCTCGGATTCTTGCTCAGATTTCCAAAGAGTTTTGGCAATTCTGTCTTTAGCACTGCATCTCAGTAATTGCAGAACATCTACCTGGGGTGAACAACACAGTGGCAGACTGGAACTCCAGATTCCTGCTGGATGGCAGCGATTGGAGACTCCTTCCAGAGGTGTTTCTGCTTCTGTACCAGTTGTGGGGTCCGTTTTCCATAGACCTGTTCACCTCAAGACTGAACCGTCATCTCCCCCTATTTTTCAGTTGGAGACCAGATCCGGTAACAGCGGCCACGGATGCCTTTCTTCAGGACTAGTCCCTTCATCGGGGATATGCCTTTCCCCCGTTCAGCATGATCCCTCGAGTTCTGTCCCAGGTTCGCCACCAGAGAGTTGGAATCTCCCTGGTGACTCCCCTTTGAAGAGCGCAGGCCTGGTTTCCTCTAGCTCTGGAGTTATTGTGCGATTTTCCCCTTCTGATTCCACTGCAATACAATCTGTTTCTGGACCCTCTCTGGAATCCTCATCCACTAATTGTGTCGGGCAAGTTACAACTAGTAGCTTGGAAAATTTCCAGATACAATGGCTGCTGCCAGGCATTTCTGAACAAGCTTCCCACTTCATCCATCAGGCATGGTCATCCAGCACACATAAACGTTATTCCTCCATCTGGAAGAGAAGGGTTCATTGGTGTGCGGAACGGGATTCAGATCCCTTTAAGGCTGATGTCAGTCTCTTAGTTAATTTTCTAGCTTCCCTAGCAGCTTCAGGCCTGGCGTACAGATCTGTTAATAATTATAGATCCTCTATTTCGGCTGGTCGCATTCCAGTCTCAGATAAACCGATTGGTGAACACTTTGTAGTTTGCAAATTGATGACATGTATTCGACTTGGCAAACCTCCTCTTCCTCGTTACTTGTCTCTTTGGGATGTTAACATAGTTCTTTCGTTTATTTCTTCTTGGCCCGATAATAGATTTTTGTCATGTAAACAACTTTTGGCCAAGCTTATCTTGCTTCTGTGTCTAATATCTTGTAAAAGAGTATCAGGACTTTAGAGCTCTGGATCTAGCAGGAAGGATTTTTTCTCCTTCCGGGGTTCCCTTTTCTATTTTCAGATGCACTAAGATGGGTACCTCTTCAGTTTCCTATCCGGCCTTTCCTCATAACCCCAAACTTTGTGTAGTTCAGTGTTTAAAAGCCTATGAGGCGGCTACAGAAGAGATCAGGAAAGACCCCGGGGGTCAACTTTTGATTGCTCTTCAGAATCCTTTCAACCCTGTCTCATCTGCTACTTTAGCAAGATGGATTAGATGGATTCTGGATGAAGCTGGTATTGACGTTTCCATCTTCGGAGCTCATTCTGTTCACGGAGCTATGGCTTCGAAATCCTTCTCCTTGGGAGTTAGGTTAGAAGATATTATTAGAGCAGTGGACTGGTCTGCAGAGTCGACATTCAAGACTTTCTATTACAAATCCATATTGGCTATAGCATTAGTGGTGGTAAATCAGCTTAGAACTAGCATAATCTGAGCCTCCGGTCCTGAAATAGAATAAACAATTTTCTAGCTGACGTGTCAAGAATTTTCAATTCTATTAAGGACACGGAGGCAAGGATTATCCCACCTGGATTACAGGAATAAACTATAATTTAAAAGTTGAGTATCTCAATCTATTTATATTTATAGTCCTGTTTATTGCATTCCCTCCCATTGCATATGTTTGGCTATGATGTTGATTTCTATGATATTGCCGTAGTCTATGACTGGTTATGTTTCTTTTTTTCTTAGGTTTTGACCAGAAACAATGATGTTTTGGACACTCGCTGGAATTCTGAGATGTTTCTCTCCTGGATTTCTTGTTCTTTAGTCTTTTGGACATTTGGATTTTACCTCTTTGGATCAATTCCTTTATAGACTTTTCTTGTTGACTTTGTTGGTTTAGCATTCGCAAAGAAAGAGGAAGTTCCTTATCCTCGTATGGTTATATAGGTTTACAGTCTCTATGATTATGACGTGATACATTGAATGTTGGGATATGTTTTGTTTTGTGATTTTCTCTTTTGATTGGCTGCTGTGTGTAATAAAGCATAGAAAGAGAATCATAAGCCTCGCCTCTGTGTCCTTAATAGAATTGAAAATTCTTGACGCGTCAGCTAGAACTTTTTTTATCCTATGGGTGTTTGCACTGTTGTCACCCCGTTACAGGCCCTTTGCAAAGATAACAGGGGGGCGCTGTGTGATGAAAAGCTATTTTGCACTGAGCTCGTGAAGGTTTTCATCACAATCTTCGCCTTGTGCAAGCACCACATAAAACAATAATAAATCGAAGAAATCAGGGCCTTACATTGGTGCACCGGGTGTGTCTGCTGGGAAATATAAAGGCTCCTCCTCTTCTCACTGACCAAGCTACTAGCGTTGACACCTTTCCCCATTGGAAAATATCGGACATTGTTCATGTTTTAACATTGTGCAAAAGCCGGACATGATCTTGATTATTTTTGTTCCAGACGGGACTTAAAAACACTGGCCTGCTGGTATGAAGCCTGCAAGATAACAATCTGCAAACCAGGCCTCTGATGTGTTCCCTGGTCAAAAGTGCCAACCATGTAATAATCCCTTTGACAGCTTTTACGAGCATCGAGTGTCTCAGATGTTCCTGAGGCCACACATGCTGTTCACTTACAGAGTTTGTATCGGTAAATCCAAGCTTCATTTAAAGATCTGCCTTTTTCTTTAGACAGTTGTAGGAATTTATTTTTCAGAGCTCAGCAAACATGTCTCTTCGTACCCCCGTAATCAGAGTTCTCCTTTGCTCAACAGTGAGAAGAGCGACTGCCCTCACGAGCCAGCGAACGCTCGTGGGAAACCACCATTTTGGAAATGTAATTACCACACGTTTTTAGTCCGGTCAAAGAGGTCCTGTTGTGACTTCTGTGCACTGCATTATGAAACAACAGCATCTACAACCTTACCTTAGTGCTAAAAACACTAGTTTCACAATTCCCTCTGAAATGGAAACATGCTTTTGAAACATGTATGTACTGTCGCAGAAAAATAAATAAATTACAATAATTCAAGTACAACAAATGAGGAAAACAAAGTAATGTTGTATGTTCGTAATTGGCCAGTAACCATCCATTGCCACAGGGTCCAAGGAACATGTTTCACAATGCACTTGTGTATTTTTCACATTATATGAAAATATTGGGGGAACTTGGAAATAAGCCCCAAACAGTTGGTGAGGGGACGAAGGAATAAATATTGGATTGATAGATCACAACAACTGCCCAAGAATTCCAGGCGTCCTGGCGCTGAGAAAGCGAGCAACCTAAAAAAGTGTCCTATTGCCTATGTTTGTGGATAAGGAATTATAAAAGGCTGGAAAGCCGGGTTTTGGGTGCCTTTATAAAACCATTATCTGATTAAGTCAGACTAAGCTCAGTAGCAAGCAGGTTCTAGTAAGCTACAAGCACCCAGAAAGACCTGCCGCCCAGTCTGGTTCTCTTCCATTTGGAAGTCAGAATGCGGATGGATTTGGTCGACCGCAGGAATTTCTTAGGAATATATGGTCTGATGAGTTCTTTGAAATATGAAGGCCCTTCGTTGCCAGGGCTTTGTGAGTGAAACACAGGGATTTGACGGTCCACCGCCATGCCAAGGCTGGCAGAAACGGGGTTTTGGGGGCACCATGGTGGCCCCTGCACTGCTCATGCTCTTGGCATGGGCAGTGCAGGGGCCTCCATGGACAGCCCCTTTGCGCTTTTTCGCTGTCGCACCACCTCGATTATGGGCCAGTGTCAATGTTGTGGTGGATTTCCCGCTGGGCCTGCGGGCGGAAACACCACTGGCCCAGCGGGAATCTTGTAATAGGACCTGCTGAGGGATGGCCGCATAGGCGGTCATCCCGATACTGGACTTTGGCGGGCGGCATCTGCTGCCCACCAAAGTTGTAATGAGCCACAAAGTGTCTGTAGGAAAGGTTCAGAATAAGTCTTGAAGGATTTTAAGAAGGTAAACAGGTACTCCTAAGGAGTAACCATAGTCCAATCTGGAGGTAATGAGGAGATGCATGGATGTCTTTCAGGCTGAAAAATTAAATCTAAAAAAGGCAGACTGTTAGAAATGGGGTCTTTGGTTGACAGTCAGGTTACCCCCTGTTCAAGCAAGGACCCTCACTCTAGTCAGGGTAAAAGAGAATCACCCTCAGCTAACCCCTGCTTACCCTCTTGGTAGCTTGGCAGAGCAGTAGGCTTAACTTCAGAGTGCTAGGTGTAAAGTATTTGTACCATAACACACACAGTAACTTAATGAAAACACTACAAAATGACACAACACAGGTTTAAAAAAATAGGAAATATTTATCTAAACAAAACAAGACCAAAACGACAAAAATTCACAATACACAAGTCATCAATTAAAAATCAAAAAGAGTCTTTATGTAGTTTTCAACACACACTAGCGTTGCTAGTATGAAAATGTACCTGGTGCGCCTCAAAAATAACCCCGCGGGCGGCAGGTGTGCGTCGAAAAGGGCTTGCGGTGCGTCGATGTCGCTTGCGGGCGAGACCTTGCATCGTTTCCCCCTTCTGTTGAGGGGGCGTCCGTTGGTTCTTCTCTCCGCAAGAGAGCGATGCGTCGATTCGGTCCGCACACTGGTCCAGACGGGTCTTTGTGTTATTTATACACGCACGCAATGGTTCATGTCAGAAATTCTGCTGCACGATGATCCGAAAACCACGCAGCGCGGGGTGCGATCTCCCAACCTCTGTCAGTGATGCTTGTGGTCGTTTCTCCAGCCTCGGGCATCAATTCTTCGGTCGCGTTGCAGGTGAGTGTCGATTTCAGCCGCGAGGCCGGCGACGCGGCGATTTCTCCGGAGGTTGCGTCAAAATTTTCCCCGCACGCCATCTGTGCATTGATTTAGTAGAGGTCTCTCCAGAGACTCCAGGTGCTGGCAGAGAGAAGTCTTTGCTGTCCCTGAGACTTCAAACAACAGTAGGCAACCTCTAAATCAAGCCCTTGGAGATTTCTTCTCAAGATGGAAGGCTCACAAAGTCCAGTCTTCGCCCTCTTACTCTGGCAGAAGCAGCAACTGCAGGAGAGCTCCACAAAGCACAGTCACAGGCAGGGAAGTTCTTCTTCCTCAGCTATTCAGCTCTTCTCCAGGCAGAAGTTCCTCTTGGTTCCAGAAGTGTTTCTTAAGTCTGTGGTTTTGGGTGCCCTTCTTATACCCCATTTCTCCTTTGAAGTAGGCCTACTTCAAAGCAAAGTCTCTTTTGAATGTGAAATCCTGCCTTGCCCAGGCCAGGCCCTAGACACTTACCAGGGTGTTGGAGACTGCATTGTGTGAGGGCAGACACAGCCCTTTCAGGTGTGAGTGACCACTCCTCCCTCCCTCCTAGCACAGATGGCTCATCAGGATATGCAGGCTACACCCCAGCTCTCTTTGTGTCACTGTCTAGTGTGAGGTGCAACCAGCCCAACTGTCAAACTGACACAGACAGGGAATCCACAAATAGGCAGAGTCACAGAAATGATATAAGCAAGAAAATGCCCACTTTCTAAAAGTGGCATTTTCAAACACACAATCTTAAAATCAACTTTACTAAAAGATGTATTTTTAAATTGTGAGCTCAGAGAACCCAAACTCCACATGTCCATCCGCTCCCAAAGGGAATCTACACTTTAATCAGATTTAAAGGTAGCCCCTATGTTAACCTATGAGAGGGACAGGCCTTGCAACAGTAAAAAACAAATTTAGCAATATTTCACTGTCAGGACATATAAAACACATTACTATATGTCCTACCTTAACCATACACTGCACCCTGCCCTTGGGGCTATCTAGGGCCTACCTTAGGGGTGTCTGACATGTAAGAAAAGGGAAGGTTCAGGCCTGGCAAGTGGGTACACTAGCCAAGTTGAATTTACAGTTAAAACTGCACAAACAGACACTTCAGTGGCAGGTCTGAGACGTGATTACAGAGCTACTTGTGTGGGTGGCACAACCAGTACTGCAGGCCCACTAGTAGCATTTGATTTACAGGCCCTGGGACCTCTAGTACACTTTACTAGGGACTTACTAGTAAACCAAATATGCCAATCATGGATAAACCAATTACATACACATTTTGAAAAGGAGCACTTGCACTTTAGCACTGGTTAGCAGTGGTAAAGTGCCCAGAGTAACAAAAACAGTAACATCAGAGTCCAGCACACATCAACAACCTGGGGAACAGAGGCAAAAAGTGAAGGGAGATCACGCCAAGGATGAAAAGTCTAAAACAGACCTATTTCAAGTATGTAATTTTTTCTATTGAAAGCCTTGGACCACAGACAGGTGAATTAGTCTGTGGGGTGGGCAGACAACGGAACTAGGTGTGTTCCAGTGGAAGAATTACACTTGACATCTAATCTTCAGTATGCCACTTCACAAAATATGCTTGAAGTAAACACTGTATTTTGCAAATTGGCACGACTTAGAACACAGTGACATTTCCTTTGGAGGGAGTGTTCTGGTTTTGCCATTGGAATTACTGCCACTTCAATTGATGGCTCGGTGGAAACTCTGGAATCATAGCTTTTAATCCTGGTTTCCCCATATGGCCAAATTGTGTGCTCTTGGGCAACCCGTTTTTGAACTTATTTCTCTGACCCCTTTTTTGGCAAGACTGGGTGTATTTAGAATCAAAACTGCTAATGTGTGGTTGGTGGTGGGGCACAATGCCCAGTCTCTTGGTATATTAACCATCATGCAATATAGTAGTAAATGTATACCCTTCAGAACAATTAGTAGTGTGTTGCAGTATCAGGGCTCCTACTTTAAAAACAGTTTTTTTTAAATAAACCAATTTGATTGTTTCTGTTTTTGTTTTCTTAACCTAGATTCTACCACCAAGCCAATAAGTGACATTGATTTAGCTACCCAAAGCAGGTATTAACTGAAAGACATTCAGATTTTTCACATACGCAAAAATGAGTCAGACCACTGAAAATTGAGGGAACCCTCAGGAGACTTGATCTTAAAATTTTTCCTGCCATCACCCCCAGATTTGTGTGTTTTTCTCGGGGCAACCCTCATCCCCGTGTACTGCATCCTTTGTGTGAGAGCAACAATACATTATACCTCATTTGTGGGGCCCAGGACTTGTTTCTATCTGTCTTGAAGCTTCTTGAAAAGATACGGGGCATTTATCATCATGGACTGGTAATAACGGGAAACCCATTTCCTATCCCGATGTTCTAATATAAGCTTAGCCTCTAAGGGGTTCCATCTTGTAGTCCCATTCCATGAACAGAACATGAAACACTTCTATGTAGCAGCAGAACTGTGAATTGTGTAGAGAGAATTCTCTCAACCAGAGAATGACTTTTTATGCCCGTCCCCCCCACCCCCGAACAGAGCAGCAGAGCGTCAGTTTGGTGGACGGAGTAGCTACATTGGTGTGGGATCCGTTTCTCTGCTGCTATTAATCTGTTCACATAATAATGTTGTGTCTGGATTTGCCTGTTATAGGTAGGCCAAACGACCTGTGTAACAAATTTTTTTTCCACGATGATGTTAAAATATTGTCCCTCCATCACCTCGCTGCACTACCATGAACCCCAGTAACTCCTCCTGGGCAACCACCGTCCTGGATCTCCAGTCAGTCAAGGTCGAGATGCAGTTTGGAAATGATTTCACCTTACTATCCCTTTCTCACCAGCCTGCGTGGCCCAGGTTTCATGCGTCTCCGATGGCCAACAAGTCTGCCAGTGTCTCTTCAGAGAGAATTTCACTTCAGGCACATAGGGCCACGATCAGCTTTAAAGAACCCATTTTCAGACATCAAGGCTGGGCCCACCACTCAGTGCTGCAAAATGAGGAAAGTAAATGGGAACACAAGCCTCTGGCCCTGCGCCACAACTGCCAAGACACGTCTTTCACCCAAAGGGTAACTCAGTTGTCCTCCTGCTGCAGTGCGGGACCACTACAAGCACTGACCAGTGGATCACCTACTGCAGACCAGTCTCAGCAGATGTAATCACCGCAGGATCTTGAGCCTTCATGCTTTCTATCTACAGAGTCTACAGTGGGCCACAGCAGGTTCAAGGAATTATTCCAAATATAACCTAGGGACATTCTAGCGTGTTTCAGACCCCAGGGAGGTAAGCATTAGGTACAGAGTGGGAGTTTCGCTTTGAGGAAAGTGTGACTACAAGCACACCCCCCTCCAGGAGGAGCTATGATATGAGAATTCAAATACTACTCAGTATCAATGACAGACACCATAAACGATAGGTATCATCTTATGACACCACATTAGTAAGGTGAATTGCACCATATCACAGAGCACATATTATTTATGCTTTCATTAGAGGCAGTCAAACAAGGAGTGGCACCAGGGAGTCCACCTTCATCCTGTAGAGGAGCCTAGGGGTAAGGGTCCTAAACATGTAGACTAGGAAGTCAGGTACATTACATCCCCCACTTCTGCAGCCCCCTTTTAATCATAACGCCTCCAAGAGATCTATTAAATCATTGGAATTACTAGGAGACAGGTATTTTTAACTCACCCAAGACCCCACCACTCCTATCCCTCCTGTGATTCACCTTGACAAGACTACATCAGTGCTCCCACGTATCCCGTAGGTCGTAGCACGCCCGCTCTATAGCAGAACAGGAAGAAACCCAATGATGAAGCATGCCACCAAGGGGTAACCCTGATGGGTGAGGGTTTTTCTACCAGGAAGAAACTTTTTCCTATCCATCCTGTGTTAGTTCTTTTAGCTGGGCCTCTTTTGTAATGTTATGTAGGCTATAAGGAGGACAGGCCCAGCCCCACAACCTTCTTCTCCCTCTTTGTTTTTGTACGTTCTAGCGTGTGCCGTCCTCAACTGGACCACCCTCCCCATTTGAATTTTCGGGTCTGCAGCTTGCTCTACCGACCTGTCACTGCTCACCCAAGCCATGCTTTCTGCGCTACACCAACCAGATGGGGACCAGCATCTGAGAGTGTCAAATGGCTGTTCCACTAATTGCTGTCAGATAGGTGGTTTGTAAGTCTTGTTGTATTAGAATACTGCATGAATACATGGCTCTGTAGAGCTGTGGCCAGTTGCAGCTGTCATCTTCGGTGGCATGGCATGCCTCTTTAACAAACTGTTTGATATTGATATTCTCAAGAAATTTAATTGTTGAGAAGATCATGCTCTCTCTGAGTCTTTATCTACAAATCTGACAACGTCAGCACTTTTAGACAGGTTTATAAGGTAAAATAATTAATAATGGGATTTTCACAGTACAGGACCCCAGCATGGGTATCTCTCATGAACTTAGGGGTGCTTTATGGCAGGTGGTTACATTCTGTATTTGCATCTTCACCGCTGAACATGACCCTGAAGTTGCATTGTGCTGGACCCTTCTGTGGTGTAGCCATCACTGATAAGCACCGCCTTTACAGCTCACATACGGCTGAAAGAGTGAGAGTTGGATACCCTACCAGGTCGCCTGAGGTGCCCCATCTAGCAGCTTCAATTCTTCTCCTTTGCTTGCCCCATGAGTGGCAAAAAGCAGGACATTCGGAGTCTTGCAGAAGCTCATCATGGCCATCAGGGCAGATCACTCAAAACACACATAAAACCGGACAGTAGGCCACTCAAAGTGTACACCAGATGCCTACAGACCCATAATAATTATGAAATACAGATTGAGCACATTTTATGGCAGGAATCTGATGGACTAAGGTCCACTGAAGTCCTATGTAAACATTAGAAGCACCACAATCTACAAGAACTGGTACCAGATATAGATGGGAATGCAAATATAATTCCCCTTGAAGAAGAACAAATCGTGAAGAATTTAATGATTGAGGAAGGATTTTTCCTTTTAAGCTCGTCTCCACCCCCTGCAGTAGTTACAAATATTTCAGTTTCTAAGGCGTTAGAAGGGCGAGATGGATGAGTAGGACAGGAAATTGGAAGGTTTCCCTTTTGACCATAGTACAGACACAGACCTATCTTCCGTTACCTTCTAATTTGTTCCTCTGTCAAAGGGCCTCTTGTAAACCCAACTACCAGTGAGTCCTCTTCAGGTTAAGGGGTTTAGAATATTGGTTTAAACAATGGATTATGGCAGGTTATTCTCTGTTATTGTGGCCTGCGCTCCATTGTTCTCTCCTGAATTAGATTATTAGTTTGAATGGCAAGTTGCATGACGTTTTGTAAGAACGATGGTCTGGCTATACTAGCCTTTTAACCCTTTAAGGAGCAGGGTAAAAAGGGCAGGAACTTTCCAGTCAATATCCCTAGCTAAACCCTTGACTTTGAAAATGTAAGACTGCAGATCCCAGGACCCTTGGTTAATTTCTAAAGTCTCCTCCTGAGCTGAATATTTCTGGATTGAACATCTTCTTGAATGCTGGCAGGAAAGCTGGGAAATTATTGAGGAGAGGACTATCTGCGGAAACTAATGGTGTTGCCCACACTAGGGCATCTTTGACATGTTTCTTGTAATAAACCCCACCTTTGAAAACTACAGAAATGTGGGATTTTAATGTAAAGTAACTCTGACAGGTACCCAAAAATTCTTTTAATTTTCGAGGATTACTGTCACATTTTTGTTTTGCCAATGCAACCAAAAAAGGATCCAGCCTTGTCACAAGACTATCAGGGATTTAGGTAATACTGCATTTTCAGTAGTCAAACTCTGAACTTGGAGGATTAGCTCTTTAACCAATGTTAATAGGTCATGCAGTTGACACATGTTCATGGTTTGCATGCGTTGCAACCTGTCAAGAGCATGTATTTTTGGATATGGTAAGAGAACTTCCTTTGGCCTTTCATCTCTAGAAACAACTCCAGACTCCAAGATTACAATAGACAGATTGAAATTTCTGCAGAAACAATTCCCATTAGATATGGAAAAATTGGAGTCCAGAAGAAAACCTTCTTTGGTGCAGGCCAGTCAAACCGGGTGAGTAGCGGATAATGAGAGAAAGCAGGAGAACAAGGAAGACAAAGACTTCCAGATGAGTGCAAGGGCGTCAATTCACCAAAATGTCAAGGGTAGCACAAGTGACATCACGTACCCTTTGACTTCCACTTTTACTCACAGACATACTTACACATGTTCGCAAATTCACAGCTACACACACACTCACATAAACACACTCTCAACTATAAGCAGGAACACAACATACATTTAAAAAGCATTTTTACTTACCTCAACTGCCATGAGAGGACATATTCACAATTTTATTACATTAATAGTGAACAATACTTATTATTCGCTATTAGTGTAATACAAAATTGACAGAAAACAAAGCAAGGGAGTCCCAACTGACGTCCATGAGGACGAGCTGCCACTGTGTTCCTAGCACTGAATTTGCCACCTTTGAGGCCAGGGGTCGCAAAGGGCAAGTCAGTGGCCTCAGCTGTGACCCCTGGCTAACCCTAAATGACGTCCAAGGATGAGTGCAGCAATCAAGAAAAACAGGCCACAAGCACAACTGTGATGCAAGCAGGACACAGGCCAGATCCTTTATATTGTATTTGAGCAGGAAGTTAACCTAGGAGGCAAGGGATGTAATTCACCTGTATATTGGTTTCGGACTCTAGTACCAAATTACAAAACACTGCCAAGTACTTAAGAAAACTAAAATGGCTTCAAGATATTTGCACATCTAAATGATATACGTTCAATACCTGCAACATAAGAGATGCCGCAGACATACTTACCTGGATTCCCTAAGTATACAGCTCAACAGAGAAGCTGCATGCAGGGTCCTCTAACTTGCTCTACCTGCGAGTTTCGGCCACGATGCACAGCCGCATACACCAGGGAGAAGCGCCTGCGGAAGGTGCAGCTGAACATCACAGCTGTCTCTAGGGAAGAGGCCTGATGCTGCCTCATCGGCCCTCCAGTTTCAGGACCGGGGCCGCGAAAGCAACGCAGCCAGGAAAAATATCTTACACATACATTGCAAAACGACTATCTAACATGTCTTCACAAGTTCAAAACTGCTGCGATTTGCAAAAGTGATCCATCTTATTTAGCTGTCTGTTCCCCTAATGAAGACCACTTTTATTTTGGTGCCCGCACCTGTTTTCTGTCAAAGCTCGACACTGGTCAGAATTCCTGTTCCTTCGTTGTTGGATCCTGTGCTGAATGGGATTTCTGACACTGGATCCGTATCAGCTCTGCCATGTTGTCATTAAGGTCACCAGGCTCTCTTCAGCTGCAGGCAGTGCTTGAAATGGAAAAATAGAAGTTTCTGAGAAGTCCCGGTACTCTCCAATAAAAAGTATTACGTTTTCCCTGGGAAGTGCAGGTACTCTCACTCTCTAAATAAAAAAAGTGCCGGTACTCATTACAGGACAGTACCGGCCCATTTAAAGCACTGGCTGCAGGATAGCTGCAATAAATGTGCTAGAGTTCTGTAGAAGTGCAGTGTGTCCGCCTCAATGGCAGCTACGCTCTCCCCAGATGCAACAAAGACTGCTCCCGTATCTGCCATGAGATGGTCTTGTTCCTCCTTTACCTCCCTTGCTGTCTGAAAGCTAACACCTTCTGCAAGCAGTGGGGTGGGAGCCGCCACTCCATTATTAACCGTGGTCTAATGCTGCTGTTAGGGCTTCAGTGTGAAGTTTTGGACAAGGTAAAAGTGGTAACCTGCCGCACTGTAGACAGGGTGATTTGGTGTCCTGTGGTAACAGGTACAATAGCAAGGAGACTGGGAGGTGTTTGGTCGGTTCTTACAGCAAGTGGTGCCGAGGATGCAGCAGAGCCATCCGTAGTGGAGGCTGTGATCCTGCCAGTGTGAGCAGTGGACTGTGGTGTGGCTGAGGAGCTGGTACACATATAGGATGTCCTGCTTATGGATCTTTGTACAGAAGAAGATGCATGACCCATTGAGGGCACTCAACTGTGCTCCCGTGCAATGTCACCAGCAAGTACAGCGCATGAGCATTTGAGTAATGACATGATACTAGCATTTAGGGGCGTACTACTGACATGTCTTGTCTGGCTATAGGGCTTATTCCAACATGCTACCACTTTGCCATGAAGTGAATGCTATTGTATTTGATTGTCAATTGTCGGAACTTGCTGCCCTCCCTATGAAATGGTTGATTTTTTATCTGTTGAAGATGTATTGTTCCAATTACCCTGCCTCGAGCTTCCAATCATTATATGGCATTTTTGTATCAAGTGATGCTAACATGGATGTGATTTTTGGGTCTTTAGAAAGGGCATGTCCCAAAAAGGTTACCTATGACATGTTCATGTCTTGCATGAAGTTTGTGGTAGGCAGATCACATGGTATATTTGGTTGGCAGTTACTAAAAGTACAGTTATGGTATTTCAAGCACTCACTTAGATTATCAAAACCTTTAGTCTGTGCTCCACCTTCAATCCTTCCAAGTGCTTTGCACCAGCTCATGGAGTCATTTACAAGTCTTACTAGGCCTCTCCCAGTGGAGAGACATTCACACTTATGTTTCGAAAGGAGGTCCCTCGATCAGCATTGTGGGTATTGGAACCTTTTTTTGCAATACAAAATGTCTGTCACTGACTGGGATGCATGAGATTGGCTTAAAGGAAACTAATGAAAATATAGTAATGGGGTTTGGTAGTAGTTTGTGTTGTTGGCAGAGGGCTGTTCTGGGTATTGGCAGAGATTGTATCCCTGCAAAAACGACACATTTCCTGGGTTTTTAAGTGATTTCCTAGCATCAATTCATTTGGGGATGTTCAGGATATTGATGACCCAGTGTTATCTTTTTCATTTGAATTTAAATAACTTGGTAATGCTTAGCACATATAAATATTGTTTATATACCTGACCACAAGAGTTTGTTTTAGATACATTAGTAGTATAAGCGGATACCTTCCATCAAACTATTTTTGACAGGTGCCATGCCCCGTGATGATGTAGGCAATGATGTAGGTAATGACGTGTATGCCTTGCCTCTAGGTTGTCAATCAATCACCGTGCCTGTCATGTGTCGGTGGCTGTGTGATTGATAGCCCTAAGAGCCTGCGCCTGGTGTCTGTGTGTGCCCAGACATGTTCAGGATGTCAAAGGGTTGTGAAAAATTACAACTTGCGTAGTGTGTGCGGGCCCACTTTTTCACACTTAGACCACATATAAGACTCCCATAAGTGAGCAATGTTAAGCATCTGAGTGTCCTGATCAATTAGAGCCCTTGATCGTCAATATGAAGAGATACAATCCCATCATCATAAGGTCATCCTCCGAACATGACCACTTTCGTTAGATATACTAACCGTCCGCCCTCGACATTGGACGAGGACATGCTCGGGCACCCCTAAAGATTCGGGTTTCGACGTTACAGGGTTTCACGGGGACCCCGACAATCAGTTTGAAAAGTTTTCCCTCAAGGATGTGCCGATGTTGATATCACCTATTAAGGGTGAAGGCGGCTGGAGCGAAGCCGTGTGTAGAGGTGCACAGGGTGGAAATAAACTAATCGACATGGACGATCTTGAAGAGGCTATACAACCGCATAACTCGCCGGTTTATAGGGTTTTTGACGACCTAGGCCCCTGAGTCTGTCATCGTGCAGCAGCCGGCTCAGACTCTGGTCAGGCGACGATGGAATTCGATGACTCTCAAGATTTAAGAGGGGCTGCAGAATCTCGAGGAAGTGTGAAGGTTAGTAAGAACTGTCTGTAGACAATTACCAGGTATACAGGTATTTTATGTATTCTTAACTAATAGCTGTCTTTCTTTTGAACCGTAGGAGAAGAGCTGTGGAGGAGTTGCAACCGAAGGTTAACACCGTACATTTTAATCGCTTTTGCTGTTCAAATGAGCGTGAAAGTTCCACAAGTCAAAACAACGAATCGTGTAAGAATGGTGTTTGGCCCTACAATGTCTTGAGTATTGAAAGGAAAACGCCGAGCATCCCCTACGCCAACTTCTGGGTTGTTAAAGCTTTTGCAGTGACAGTTGTGAAAGCTTGTGTGAAACGTGACTATTATACGCTGTGTTACAGCCACAAAATTAACGATTTGGGCAAGAAGGGCCACGAATGTCTAGACCCATCGTATGACCCGAGAATAACCAGGCACATCTGCAGCTTTCTAGATCCGTACAAAGTGTATAAACTGTTAAGATGGGTGTGCGGGATGTCGACTTTAAAGAAAAATGTTCAACCTGATATGATTAAAGTTCTGTCGACTACACTCTGTGAGCTCCGATACGCGTACGATCCGCACTCAAAGCTTCAAAGTATGCAAAGTCTGACTTCTGATATTGACAGACGTATGGTAGAAAGGATCATAGAAAGACGTATGTGTGATGTTTACTTTAAAAACGGAATAACGGGTGCTTTAGCCCCACGTAGACTATTTTAAGAATGATGGGACAACCTGATAATGTATTGTAGTTGTATTATTTAATGTTACATACTTACCACTTTGAATGACGGGGGTCAGAACGATGCCGCGTAAGATGGCTATGAATTACATCCCGGATACTCTTGTATTACAAAAATGTTATATGCGTTGCTCAAAGAAAGAATAGCTGAAATACAGCCTCTAATGTGGAGCCATATGCAGTTTTGTGTGCCACCAGATATGAAGCAGTGCAACAGTTCCGAATGTGTAGTGAAGCGGTGAAGCAAAGCATAGCCCCTTATGCATGGCAAATACTGGAGCGTATACAGGCAAAGGTCGATGGATTTAAGACTACACCCGACGAACAGATTATGCAAAACCCTGGAGCATGTTACCAAACATTAGTTCAATGATAAGGTCTTTGCACTGTCTGAGCGAGAACTGTACGAACCTTTAAACGGCGTCAGCACCCTGTGCGTGCAAAGTTATGAAGGGTGAGAGGGCAGTCGTGTCTAGAGCTATTGAATTTATATCTATGAAAATAGTAAAACACATGACGCTGAGGCCTATTAACTGTCAGACCCCACATAATGTGGGTACACAATGTCATGTTACGTATACGTAATGAAAAGACCTCAAAGTGTCTGACAATGGCTTTGATAGGTGTCTGGAAACTGTAAAGTCTGCAGTGTTTATGTACTGTTACCATTTTTATGTTTAATAAGTTAACCTTACACAAAATAAACGTCTTTCATTTCATGGTTGAGGTGTGTGACAGCATGACAGGGGCTGTTTTAAGGAAGCTTTATAACAATACACTAGGGGCTGGAAGCTTCAGAAGCGGAGCTAAGAGACAGACACTGGTCAAATGGCGGGGGTGGCCCGAGAACTCTAACAGTTGGGTTTTGGCCAGCTCGCTGCACGGGGTGTGATGTCGCACTGTAAGCGCCGAGATGGAGACCTCACTTTTTTATATTATGCTGCCGTCCAACACGTTGAAGGACATGTTCCCCGACAATCAGATTTCTAATTACACAGTGAAACTGGCTAAACCGGTGGACCTAAAGGAGAGACAGTACCCTAGAACATGGAATACATTTACAAAGCACAAGGCTAAATTTATCATAAAGCACTCTTGGGACTTCTTGAGGTTCCCTGTGAGTTTCCTGCATGGGTGTTACACCACTGTTTCGGCGGTGGTCGACACCATCAACAGAGCCATAGCCGGCATTAAAGAGTATGCGACTATACATCTGGTGTCGGATAACGTTAGAAGAAAAGTTTTTCCTAAAGCCCTGGAGCTCGATACCAGGTTTACCTGTACCGGTAAATTACAAGGGGTTTTAGGGAAAAGACAGGTGGATCCAGACCCTACGTGTCCCGATATTCATGGCGGATTTTATACACTCTACGTGTATAGCGACATCGTAGAACCTCAGAGAATAGGGGATAGTTATTCGCTGTTGTTGAGATGGGTCCCAGTGAAGGGAGAAAATAACACAATGGTTAATATACAACATCACAAACTCAACTAAGTGGCAAGTTCTAAAAAACATTTTGACACTGTTAGACTTTTCATCCTTGGCATGGTCTCCCTTCACTTTTTGCCTCTGTTTCCCAGGTTGTTGATGTGTGCTGGACTCTGATTTTTGTGTTTTTGTTACTCTGAACACTTTACCACTGCTAACCAGTGCTAAAGTGCAAGTGCTCCTTTACAAAATGTGTATGTAATTGGAGTGTCCATGATTGGCATATTTGATTTATTCGTAAGTCCCTAGTACAGTGCAGTAGAGGTGCCCTGGGCCTGTAAATCAAATGCTACTAGTGGGCATGCAGCACTGGTTGTGCCACCCACATAAGTAGCTCTATAATCATGTCTCAGTCCTGCCACTGCAGTGTCTGTGTGTGAAGTTTTAACTGTAAATTCGACTTGGCAAGTGTACCCACATGCCAGGCCTAAACCTTCTCTTTTCTTACATGTAAGACACCCCTAAAGTAGGCCCTAGGTAGCCCCAAGGGCAGAGGGCAGTATATGGTTAAGGTAGGACATATAGGGGGTGATTCCTACATTGGCGGGCGGCAGTCGGCGCCCGCCAAGCGGGAACCGCCGAATGACCGCACCGCGGTCAAAAGACCGCGGCGGCCATTCTGGCTTTCCCGCTGGGCCGGCGGGCGACCGCCAGAAGGCCGCCCGCCGGCCCAGCGGGAAACCCCCTTCTTCGAGGATGCCGGCTTTGCAGACACTGAAAATCTTAGTGGGGCCCTGTTAGGGGGCCCCTGCAGTGCCCATGCCAGTGGCATGGGCACTGCAGGGGCCCCCAGGGGCCCCATGACACCCGTTACCGCCATCCTGTTCCTAGCGGTGAAAACGGCCAGAAACAGGATGGCGGTAAGGGGGTCGGAATCCCCATGGCGGCGCTGCTTGGAGGATTCCCTGGGCCAGGGGTAAACCGGCGGGAAACCGCCGGTTGCCATTTTCTGACCGCTGCTTTACTGCCGCGGTCAGAATGGCCATGGAAGCACCGCCAGCCTGTTGGCGGTGCTTCCGTCATTTTAGCCCTGGCGGTCGCCCACCGCCAGGGTTAGAATGACCCCCATAGTAATGTGTTTTATATGTCCGAACAGTGAAATATTGCTAAATTTGTTTTTCACTGTTGCAAGGCCTGTCCCTCTCATAGGTTAAGATGGGGACTACCTTTAAATCTGATTCAAGTGTAGAGTCCCTTTGGGAGCGGATGGACATGTCGAGTTTGGGGTCTCTGAGCTCACAATTTAAAAATACAACTTTTAGTAAAGTTGATTTTAATATTGTGTGTTTGAAAATGCCACTTTTAGAAAGTGAGCATTTTCTTGCTAATATCATTTCTGTGGCTCTGCCGGTTTGTGGATTCCCTGTCTAGGTCAGTTTGACAGTTGGGCTGGTTGCACCTCACACTAGACAGTGACACAAAGGGAGCTGGGGTGTAATCTGCATTTCCTGATGAGCCATCTGTGCTAGGAGGGAGGGGAGGAGTGGTCACTCACACCTGAAAGGGCTGTGCCTGCCCTCACACAATGCAGTCTCCAACCCCCTGGTGAGTGTCTGGGGACTGGCCTGGGCAAGGCAGGAATTCACAATCAAGTGAGACTTTGCTTTGAAGTAGGCCTACTTCAAAGTAGAAAATGGGTATAAAAAGGGCACCCAAAACCACAGACTTTAGAACACTTCTGGAAACCAAGAGGAACCTCTGCCTGGAGAAGAGCTGAATAGCTGAGGAAGAAGAGCTGCCCTGCCTGTGACTGTGTTTTGTGGAGCTATCCTGCAGTTGCTACTTCTGCCAGAGTAAGAGGGGAAAAGACTGGACTTTGTGTGCCTTCCATCTTGTGAAGATCTCCAAGGGCTTGATTTAGAGCTTGCCTCTTGTTGTTTGAAGTCTCAGGGACAGCAAAGACTTCTTTTTGCCAGCACCTGGAGTCTCTGGAGGGACTCCTACTCTGCCAAGTGGTGCCCATCCAGTTCCTGGGACCCTGAAAGGAGAAGCTTGTCAGCCTAAGAGGAAGAAATCTACGCACAGAACGTCTTGCGGGGAAAAGATCAACGCAACTCCGATCTGCGGCTGGAAAATTGATGCGCCACAGGGTTTGTGGCTGAAAGTCGCCACTCGCCTGCAACGTGACCGAAGAATCGATGCACGGAACTGGAGAAACAACGCGCAGCTTCGCTGACGGAGGCTGGTGAGATCACAACCTGCGCTGCGTGGTTATCGAATCATCGTGCGGCTGGATTTCCGACGCAAGCACCGCTGGGCGTATAAAAACAACGCAAGGTCTGCCTGGACCCAAGAGTGCTGACGGATCGACACAGCACTCTCCTGCAGAGAGAAGAAACGACGCGCCCAACCCGACCAAAGGATAAACGACAGAAGGAGTCGCTTGTGAGTGAAATTGACGCATCGCAAGCCTTTTTTTATGCACACTCGCCCGTGCAAGGTTATTTTTGACGCACCCAAGATTTAAAACTACACGACAAAGCGGGGCTTTACTCAGTATACACCTGACATGGAACAGCCGCCAGTAGACCTCGTTGCGCCTCAAGACCTAGGACCCCCAGCCCCCTCGGACGCCTTTGTCAAAGACCTTTTAAAAAATATAAGTCAGAGGTATAGAGGGGCGGCGCAAATGCTGCTCGGTAAAATGACTGCTACTAAAGATCTGACCTCTTGGAACGACCGGGGTGAATTCGTTTACAAGGAGCAACCGGTTGCTGGATCACACATGTACGATCAGGTCAGAGGTCTCACGTATAGCAAAACACTATTGACCCAAAACGCTCCTAGAGGATGGGAGTAGTTCCTACGGGCCTCTGCAGAACTCAACATTCCTTCAATGATCATTGGTAATGCAGACCACTGGTGAAGGCTTGAAAGTTTGAAAGATCCAACCCATGGTGTTTTTACCACAAGTCCCATCATGTCGACATCGCCTTCCTTTATGCAGCTAACAGCGTCTAGGAGCAGCGAAGCTCTAGCTATGGAGCCTTAAAACAGACTGTTCAAAATAAATATTTGGCTACAGCTCTAATGTTATCATGACATTTGAACAGTTGTACTGTTTTGTAAAAGGCTTCGTGTCTCAAAAGATTTTTGCTTCATTTATTTCTTTACCCGTGTAAATGTTTGTGCTGAAAACTGTTTGTAATAACCACTTTTCACTTTTCACCAGTCGTCAGTCATCTTTTTTTTTTTTTATGGTTTCAAAACGTGTGGTGGGTGAATAAAAAAAAAGCATAATCTGTATTTGTGTTTAAAATGTTTTTATTTTAGACACTCATTAGTACAAATAGAGGCGTTACAAGGCCTTACACTTTTGACAAACACCGTATTCTGTTTTAACAACGCTCGACATAGTCCTTGTGTTTTCATTCACATATTTCATAACAATACCGTCGTTGTTTACTAGATCGGCAGAATACAGATTGAAAAAATTTCTAAACGTCATACCCTCAGACATTTTACTAATAAAATATATACAATTTTCCCCACAGGTGATGGCTTGAGAATCCTGTAAACGCATCTTGTTATACTCGACCATGGGCAATGCTTTTTTTTTACATATTTGAATATCGGTTTTGTATAAATGTTATGCTCTGGGAGCTCCGCTAAACTGTCAAACACTACAACCTTGTATACATCCAGAAACAGGGCCACCCAATGTGTACCACCCTTGTAATGGGGGTCGGTATTAAAGACAAGTGTGCAGAGGCTTTCTGGGCCTATCCCCCCTGGTAGCCGGCACTAGGAAATACACCTAAAAAGTATATCTTAGCGTATTTATGCCTGCTTAAAAAGTCACGTAACTGCACAATGTCCATTTTGCAGTCTTTTAATGATAGGCAAACATATTCTGTCGGGCGTGATTGACGCTGTTGAATACAAAGAATACAACCATGTTCACGTTGGTAGCCAACGCTTGTGTAAAGCGTATTTTTAGATCACCGTTTTTGATCAAGTTGTAGTGATCACGGTCTCCCATGTCAGGAGTCAGGTCGAACGCAAACAGCGTGTAGCTGGCCCCATGCCACTCTCTTGAAACAATGACTCCTGAGTCACGCAGGTGTTTTCCCATTTTAGAGACCAGACTTAGATATTCCCTAACAAAATTGGATGTTCCAAAACTCGGGTGAACGGTTTTGCGGGAATAACAGCTCCCTTGTGGACCAAATCGGCATAGTTCATGTTGTAGTGCTTGAAGTTGAAAGGGTTAGAGGTATAGAGCCCGCTAAAAGCTGTATTGTCCACAAACCCTATGATGATGAGTTTCGGGAGTTGCCAGAGGAATAGATTTTGCTGTTACCTTAATCTAGTACCGGCAGGGATGCTGAATATCTTCAGAGCCACTCTTTCAGTGGCCTACTTGGCGTCCAATAGTTGTAAAGCTTTGGCGTGGACTTCGGCGTCTGATGCTCGGTGACACTTTCACTCTCTTTACAAACAGGCTTGCAAACAATATAACCAGTTTATACTGTTCCACATCGCCGCTGTTGAGACAGAACGCATACTTTTTGCAGTTGAGTTTGATCTTAAGATCGATACTGTTGATTAGAAATTTATCTTGAAAGAAAAGGTCTGAATGTATGCGCCCCAGGAGGTCAAACTGTCTACTGCCGGCGGCGAAGCTGGCTCTTTAAAAAAAAAAAAACATTGTTACCCCCCGTCCAACGCTGGGTATCTTTGTAGAAGAGTCCAGCTGAAAGCTGTGTGTCCAGGGCATCGCAACTGTAATTTAGAATACTCTCTATGTAGGCCCTGTAGGCGTACATGTTATCACTTTGTGTGACAAGTTGGTCGCCCAGGTTAATGTCCACCTAATATAATATGGTTGTGACGGGGTAGGCGATCAGCGCCACGTTAGCATCGGCCTCAATGTTTGAACCGGTTGCTTTTGTTATTTTGCAGACGAGGTGCAGTAGAGTGTTATTGAGATCCAAATACATATCCGTGGACCACAACACAAAAACTCTATTGGCTCCAGAGGCGTCAGAGCGGCTAGAGGCGATAGATGAAAAAGCTGTTCTCGATGCTGGTCTGTGTGGGTTTTAGAGAAAACAAACCTAGCTCAGATTTAGCGCATTCACCCAAGGTGCGGTGTACGAAGGCCATGATAGCTGATTTAAAAAATATTCGCACTAGAGTGCGTTTTCTTCTTCTTGGTAGATCTCTTCTGTCTTACGACTCTTCTTTTGTGTGGGTGTTTTGAAGAAGTCCTCTGTTTTTTATAGGGCATTGGTGGGCCCCTGTGCGTTGAAGCCTTTCACTTCCTTTTAACACCCACACACGCCTTGTACGTCAACCCAGCTCCTTCTTGGGGCTGTTTGTTCATTCGCTGGGCGACAGCCGACGTTACAGAGCCCATGACGTCATGGGCTATGTTCGTAGCCCCCGCTTTAATGTGAGGTTTTGCAATTTCGTACCCTCTTCTCAAGAAAGGCCTGGCTCTTCTAAACAAACTCCGAAAGAAGCCCCCCAATCCGGCCCCGTACGTAACAAGGGCCCCTTGAAAGTAGGGCAATGATCCACCATAGCCGGCCTGAACTCTATAATAGTCCCTGTACATAGAGGGGTACTTGTATGTTTTAACGATGACCATCGCAGCTGCCTAATAGTCACCGTCATGTCGCAGCCTTAAATGAAGCTTAAAAATAACTATCTCATATTTAAATGCCACCGGCTCTGACTGATTGTCGTAGACCATGATGTTTATAGTGTCAAAATGTTTTTTATAAATTGCCACCTAGTCGAGTTTGTGATGTTGTATATGAACCATCTTGTTATTTTCGCAACTGTGAATAACTTTCCCCTATCCTCTGAGGTTCTACGATGTTGCGATACACGTAGAGTGTATAAAATCTGCTGTTAGTATTGGGACACGTAGGGTCTGGATCCATCTGTCTTTTCACATGCTGTACTGTCCCTAAAACGCTTTGTAATTTACTGGTACAGGTAAAACTGGTATCGAGCTCCGAGGCTTTAAGAAACACATTTCTTCTAACGTTATCCGACACCAGATGTATATTAGCATACTCTTCAATGCTGGCTATGGCTCTGTTGATGGCGTCGACCACCGCCGCAACGGTGGTGTAATACCCGTGCGGGAAAAAGTCCTGAGAGCGCTTTATGATTAATTTAGCCTTGTGCTTTGTAAATGTATTCCACATTCTAGGGTACTGTATCTCCTTTAGGGCCACCTTCCATGACCCTTTGAGGTCTACCAGTTTAGCCAGTCTCACCTTATAATTAGAAATCTGATTGTCTGGGAACATGTCCTTCGAGGTGTTGGACGACAGCGTAATATAAAAAGGTGAGGTCTCCATCTCGGTGCTTACAACGCGACCTCACACCCTGTGCAGCGAGCTCTCCAAAACCCAACTGTTAAATTTCTCGGGCAACCCCTGCCATTTGTCCAGTGCCTGTCTCTTAGCTCCGCTGCCTTTCCTCTTCAGAACCTTTTCAACCCTGTACACCCTGTTTGCATCGTAGGGCACCTTTTGCAACTCTTGTTGTAAAAGACACCTGTTACCCTTTCCCCGTCGTAGTCCTTCAACTTGTAAATATATCCCCCTTCTTTAAACTCCACACTTTCCACTATAATTGTCTTGTTGCTAAATGTCTGTTGGTAGCCTTTGGTGAAGACACCCTTCAACTTTGAAACCCTGACATGATCCCCTTCTTTTAAAACAGGTTTCTTGACCCTCGCCGCAAGACGACTCCCGTACACAGTCCTACACACCATTAACAAATTATCAGCCATTACCTCCACGGGAGACATTTTGATGGTCCTATGATAACTGGTGCTATAAACATCTATAAGAGGCTGTAGAACATCCACGTGTCTGTAGGTATTGTTGGCTGTTAGATATCGCCACATCTTTGATTTAAAAGGTCTGTTAAAACGCTCTACAACCACCACTTTTACCTCGGTGTGCTTTACAAAATGCTGAACAGCGTGTTGCTTCAATAATTTCTAAAAAGGTTTGTTTAAAAATTATTTTCCAGCGTCTGTAGTTTTTGAGGTACTTGACATCTTGCAAAGATGACTTTAAAGGTGGCGGTGATGCTAGTACCACTTTTATCGTTTAACACTTCTGCATAGGCGTACTTGGACAATACGTCTATGACTGTTAATATATACATTGCGCAGTTCTTATGCCTTGCTAGATCTTGAAGACTGATTATGTCAGCCTGCCACTGATAACCTAGCTACGTGCTAACAACTGTAGCCCTCCTCTTGAAACGTCTCCTGGCTCGTTTGTGGAGCTAATATGCCTCTTCCCCTGATAACCAAGTCTTCACCCCTGATCGGTTTACAGATTAATTTTCAACTCGAGCCCTTCTAAACAGAGCTTTGGTGCTTTCGAAGCTTCAAACCCCTAGTGTCTCGTAATAAAGCTTCCTTAAAACAGCTCCTGTCATGCTGTCACACACCTCAACCATGAAATGAAAGACGTTTGTTTTGTGTAAAGTTGTTTTATTAAACATAAAAATGGGAACAGTACATAAACACTGCAGACTTTACAGTATCCAGACAGGTATCAAAGCCATTGTCAGACACTGAGCTCTTTTCATTACGTATACATACCACCACACTGTGTACACACATTATGGGGGGGTCTGACAGCTAATAGGCCTCAGCGTCACATGTTGTGCTATTTCCATTGATATAAGTTCAATAGTTCTAGACATGACTGCCCTCTCACCCCTCATATAACTTTGCACACACAGGCTTCTGACGCTGTTTAAAAGTTCATACAGTTTTTGCTCAGACAGTGCAAAGCCCTCATCATTGAAATAATGTTTGGTAACACGCTCCAGGGTTTTGCATAATCCATTTGTCGGGAGTAGTCTTAAATCCATCGACCCTCGCCTGTATACGCTCTGGTATTCACCACACACAAGGCGCCACGCTTTGCTTTGCTGTTTTGCTACACACTTGGAACTGTCGCACTACTTCGTATCTGGTGGCTCACAAAACTGCATATAGCTCCACATTAGAGGCTGTATTACAGCTATTCTTTCTTTCAGCAACGCATATAATGTTTCATAGTACAAGAGTATCCGAATTCATAGCCATCTTGCGTGGCATTGTTTTAACCCCCGTCCTAAAAAGTGAGTAAGTATGTAACGTTAGTTAATACAACTACGATACGTTATCAGGTTGTCTCATCATTCTTAAAACAGTCTGCGGTCAACAAAGCTTTAATCATATCAGGTTGAACATTTTTCTTTAAAGTCGACATTCCGTATACCCATCTTAACAATTTATACACCTTGTATGCATCTAGCAAGCTGCAGATGTGCCTGGTTATTCTTGGGTTGTTCGACGGGTCTAGACATTTGTGACCCTCCTGGCTCACATCGTTAATTTTGTGGCTGTAACACAGGGTATAATAGTCATGTTTCACACAAGCTTTCACAACCGTCGCTGCAAAACCTTTAACAGCCCAGAAGTCAGCATAGAGGATGCTCAGCATTTCCTTTTCAATACTTGAGACATTGCAGGGACAACCACCATTCTTACATGATTCATCTTTTTGGTTCATGAAATTTTCACTCTGATTTGAGCAGCAAAAGCAATTAAAATTTATGGCGTTAACCTTTGGTTGCAACTCCTCCGCAGCTCTTCTTTTGGCTGCTGACTCCTACTGTTCAAAAGAAATTCAGCTATTAGTTAAGTATACATAAAATACCGGTATACATGCTAATTGTCTATAGACGGTTCTTACTAACCTCAACACTTCCTCAAGACTCCGCGACCCCTCTTAAATCTTTCGAGTCGCCGAGTCCCATCATCGCATGATCAGAGTCAGAGCTCAGCTGCTGCACGACAGACTCAGGGGCCTGGGTCACCAAAATCCCATGTCTTCATAAACCGTTGAGTTATGCGGTTGCATTGCCTCTTCAAGATCTTCCAAGTTGATGGGGTTATTTCCACCCTCCTCACCCCTACACGAGGCTTCACTCCCGCCGCCATCACCCTTAATCAGTGATATGAACATCAGCACATCCTTGAAGGGAAGCTTTTCAAACCGATGGTCAGTAACCGTGAAACCCTGTAACCTCAAAACCCGCATCTTTAGGGGTGCCCAGCAGCACGTCCTCATCTAATGCCAAGGGCCGACGGTTGCTATATCTATCGAAAGTGGTAATGTTGCCTTTGGAGGATGCCCTTCTGAGGATGGGATTGTATCTCTTCATACTGGCAATCAAGGGCTCTTATTGAGCAGGATACTCCGATGCTTAACACGGGCCACTTAAGGCAGCCTTATATGCGGTCTTAGCGCAAAAAAGTGGGCGTGCGCACACTACGCAAGCTGTTAGGGTTGTAATTTTTCACAACCCTTTGGCACCCTGAGCATGTCTGGGCACACACAGACACCAGGCGCAGGCTCTTAGGGCTATCAATCAAACAGACACATGACAGGCACGGTGATTGATTGGCAACCTCGGGGCAGGGCATCCACGTCATTACCTACAAAAATAGTTTGATGGAAGCTATCCCCTCATACTACTTAAATTATAATGAGTGAATTTTATATTGATAGTTAATTATAGTTAAGGTCTAGTCACTTTAAGTTAGCAGGAGTCATTGTAAGCCTCAGATGATTAACTCCATTTTAATTAAATGTTAATTCTTGTCCTGCGTGCATAATCTTTTCTAATTCCAGGCACCAGAGTTGCTGTGATCTTAACTGTATAGTTATTGTTAGAATCCTGCGTGAAGGTCATTGCTGTTGCAGTTTACGAGTTGGAAGGTGATTCTCAGCACCTGTGAGAGAAGGAAGACAGAGAAGAAGAATATTCCCTTGTGTGATATCCATGAAGGTCACGGTGATGGGAAATTCTGCACTGTATTAACCATGAGAAGTGGGCTGCACCAGGCACATCATGAACATTAGTTATGATTGATTCCTGCCTTTGTGGTAATCATAGGAGTGGTATCTTTCTTCTGAATCTTATGCTTTAATCGCTTGCTTTGGTATGAGACAGATAGACCTTTCTCTCCACCGTTGGAGGCGGATGTCCCCTTAACACTCTTCAGGCTCCATGTTCCTTTAACTCCTGTTCACAGAGATAGCTTCTTATGTGCATACATTTCTTCCTGTCCTGATTGGAACCTTCATCTAGTTCTGTTTGAGACATTATGGCCCTCATTTCAACCCTGACGTCGGTGTTAAAGAGGCGGTAATACCGCCAACAGGCCGGCGGAAAAAAAATGGAATCACGACCATGGCGGAAACTGCCAACATAGACAACCACTTTAACACTCCGACCGCCACGGCAGTACAAACATGCAGCTTGGCGGTCACTGCCAACAGACAGGCAGAACACAATGTACCGCCCACACTATTATGAGAGGCCAATCCACCACCTTTTCCGGGGCGGAACCAACGCAAACAAAAACACGGCGGAAACAGGACTTGGAAGGGAAAACACTCACCTCTCCACACCCCACGAGGAACCAGGACGCCATGGAGCCAGAACTCCAAATACATCCTGCAATGGTATTCCTGCTCCTCTACCAGGAGCAACAAAGCCGGTGGCGATGACCACGGTGAGTACCACACCTGCAACACAGGGGAGCGGGGAGGGAAAAGAGAGTGACACACACACGCAACATGCAATACCCCCACCCCCAACCCCACTACAACATACACACAAATACATGCTGCAACATTACATTTACACCCCCTAACCTCCTTCAAGAATGCAAGGACAAAAGGAAATGAGTTGAACGATTGTAATCATGAAAAAAACAGTAGTCAAAACTCAAAATACAGTATATACAATTATGTACACCAACTACACAAGTCAGGATAGTGCACAAATTATTGTCCGTGGACCACTGGGCCCAAAATGCATGGGCGAGGCCCACACTCGATACCAGACTTCAAACTGAGGGAACACTGCAGGGGCATCAGATCAAAAAGAAGCAGGCACCTCAGGGGGAAGGGAAGGGGGGGCACCTCAGCCGGATGAGTGCACGACACCACTGCTCCACGAGGGGGCTCCATGCCCATTGATGTATCCTGGGGAGTGCAAAGCCACAGTCTCTCAAGTCTCTCCAGTGGTGGTTTGCCCACTGCTGTATCCTGGAGAGTGCAAAGCCACAGTCTCTCAAGTCTTGTCAGTGGGTGGTTTGCCCACTGCTCTGTCCTGGGGAGTGCAAAGCCACAGTCTCTCAAGTCTCTCCAGTGGGTGGTTTGCCCACTGCTGTATCCTGGGAGTGCAAAGCCACAGTCACTCAAGTCTTTTCAGTGGGAGGTTTGCCCATTGCTGTATCCTGGGGAGTGCAAAGCCACAGTCTCTCAAGTCTTTTCAGTGGGTGGTTTTCCCACTGCTTTATTCTGGGGAGTGCAAAGCCACAGTCTCTCAAGTCTTTTCAGTGGGTGGTTTGCCCACTGCTGTATCCTGGAGAGTGCAAAGCCACAGTCTCTCAAGTGGATGCCTTTCTCCACAGGTTCTGGAGGGGGCTTTGTGCCCAGAGTGCTTCATCCTGCCAAAGACAGAGGTAGTGGATGTGATACTCCACTGGTTCTGGAGGGGGCTTTGTGCCCAGAGAGCTTCATCCTGCCAAGGACTGAGGTAGTGGATGCTTTTCTCAACTGAAGGTGGTGCATCGTGGAAGCTGCCCAGGCTCCTGGAACTGACCACCAGGCTCGGTCGACTGTCCACTGGGGATGGCAGCCATGTCTGCGATGGTGCCACTGGCTCAGGATGTCACGGGGCCGCTGGCGGTTCTTGCGGCGGTGTCAGTAGCGGCGGTGCTGGCGGCGGGCTCTGTGGCATTGGTGCTGTCAGCGGACGCTGTGGCAGCGGTGCTGGCGGCGGCCTCTGTGGCATCGGTGCTGGCAGCGGACTCTGTGGCAGCGGTGCTTGCGGTAGACTCTGTGGCATCGGTGATGGCGGCGGACTCTGTGGCAGCGGTGGTTGCGGCGGACTCTGTGGCATCGGTGCTGGCGGCAGACTCTGTGGTAGCGGTGCTGGTGGCGGACTCTGTGGCAGCGGTGCTGGTGACAGGCTCAGTGACTGCGGTGCTGGTGGCGGGCTCAGTGACTTCGGTGCTGGTAGCAGGCTCAGTGACTGCAGTGCTGGTGGTGGTGCAGCTGGCGGTGCAGGTGGCGGTGCAGGTGGCGGTCTTCTCCGCCGTACCGGCTGGCGTCGACGTGGACAGAAGGTGTGATACTGGTCCCATAGTCGGTGCCACCATGCCCTCTCCTGACCTGCCCTTGATTTTCTGGCCCTTCCCCACCTTGGATGGTGGTGCAGCTGTCTTGCCACCAACCCCTTTTTGTTTTCTAAGAGCCCTTGGTGGCAGGTGTTTTTGCCTTCTCCCTCCAGGATGTGGGCAACTTTTTTACTTTCACAGGTGGCTGAATGTCCTTGCCCTCGCTATGTGGCACACTGGCTGCCCTGGTGCGTGGCGCACTCCAAAAGCCAGCTGTTGCTGGGACCACTGTGCCCAGTGATGTGGTGGCTGAGGTGCTGGGTTGGGACCTGGAAAGCCTGGCCTTAGGGGACGGACGGGGGGGGGGTGTAGGAAAGAGGTCAATGTTAGACAGGAAAAGTTTTTTAGACACACTGGGACGGGTAGATGGAGGGGGTTTGGGAGTGGAGGAAGAGGTAGTGGTTGTAGGAGGTGTACGAATGCTGTTTTTGGGTGAAGGTGCATGGGCTGGAGGCTGTTGTGAGGTGGATGGCTGTTGGGTGGGAGTGTGCCTGTGTTTGTGTTCTTTGGGAGGTGGGCTCACAGACACACTGGTAGACGACAAAGGGGGTGTGTAAATGATAGTGGGGGTGGTGAGTGCACGTGAGTGGTGTGTGCTGATAGGTGTGCTGGTGATGGAGGTAGTGGATGATGATGTAGTGCATGCAGGTGTGAGTGGAGACAAGACTGGGAGGGAGGAGGACGTGGAGGAGGGGGACACAGTGGAGGCAGTGGATGTTGGTATGTCTGCATGGGAATGATGCTTGTGTGAGTGCCTGTGGGATGTGTGGTGCTTATGTTTGCCTGAGCCACCCTTGTGTCCTGAGGTGTGTGCATGCTGGTCTGATGTTGTGCTTGGGATAGGCTGAGGTACAGGGGATTGGGTCTGGGTAGAGGAAGTTGGAGGGGGATAATGCTGCCAACAGTGCTGAGGCCAGAGCCTGAAATGCTCTCTGTTGGGCTGCCTGGCCAGAATGAATGCCCTCCAGGTATGCATTTGTTTGTTGCACATGCCTCTTGACACCCTGGATTGCATTCAGAATGGTAGATTGCCCAACAGTGAGGGATCTCAGGAGGTCAATAGCCTCCTCACTGAGGGCAGCAGGTCTGACTGGGACAGGCCCTGAGCTGCCTGGGGCGAAGGAGATGCCCACCCTCCTGAGTGAGCTGCCACGGGACACACGCTGAGGGGCTGCTGGGAGGGCGGTGTTGGTGGGGGGTGGCGGCTGTACCTGTTGATGCACGGGGCACAGAGGGGCCCACCACCGCAAGGGAGCTCCCATCAGAGGAGGAGTCGATGTTGCTGAAGTCACCTCCTGTTCCCGCTGTGGTGCTCCCCTCGCCCTCCGTCCCACTGGTGGCTTCAGACTCCGTTGTCTCTCCCTCCAGGGCCAAGTGGGATGCAGCTACCTCCTGCTCCGGTGCCTCTGCTCCTCCGCCTGATGATGCTATTGCACACAAGAACAGGGAGACCACAAAAAGGGTGGGGGAAAGACAGAAGAAATACATGTTCAGTGCAAGCAATACCACTACTCTTGGCGGACACTACAAACACAGCAGCCCTCTGCACTACGCCATGCACTTAGAGTTCCTAGAGTAATCACATGCCCA
Source organism: Pleurodeles waltl (assembly GCF_031143425.1). Classification (NCBI taxonomy): domain Eukaryota; kingdom Metazoa; phylum Chordata; class Amphibia; order Caudata; family Salamandridae; genus Pleurodeles; species Pleurodeles waltl. The sequence goes on from NC_090451.1 coordinate 537,670,959, forward strand.
TGGGGTACAAGGCATATGCCCGATTGCTGCACACATGGAAGTCACAGGAGCCTGACTAGGGGTAGATGGCTCTTACCACTGGTGGGGTTGGGGTGCCACATAGCCTGCCTCACAAAGGGTCCTTGCCTACAAAGCTCGCCCTGGCCTAGGGTAACCCACTGCCCACCTCCCCCACCCAGACACCTCATAATGCGCGCAGAGTCAGATGGATGTGACGGTACTCACCCCCTTGTGGCTGCTGTGATGCCCTCAAGCGCCCATCCAACTCCAGCTACGCCACCGCCAGGATCCAGAACATCAGGGGGGTCATGGTGCGACGGGCACCCCTCCCACTTTGGGAGGCCATCCCCAGCTGGGCCTCCACCGAATTCTTGCTCCAGCGGCGAAGGTCCTCCCATCTTTTACAGCAGTGGGTGCTCCGTCTGTGGTGGACCCCCAGGGTCCGGATGTCCTTGGCGATGGCACGCTAAACATCCTTCTTCTGGTGGGCGCTGACCTAGAGGAATAGTACAGGGGAAAGGGAAAACTTTAACCGTTCGGACCGTCATACTCGTTGGCCCACGTTCCCACCCTTGCCCTGACGCACATACACTCACCGTCCACACATGCAAGCCTCAGTCCCCCCCCCCATGTATCTTCCATTCACACCACTCCAAACAGGCATTGCCCATGCAGCATGCTCACAGTGTACTCACCTGTTTGTCTGGAGGACCGTACAGTTGTGTGTACTGGGGGAGGACCCCATCCACTAACTTCTGCACTCCTGCGAAGTGAAGGCAGGGGCCCTTTCACCAGACACATGAGCCATTGTCGCTTCCAGACTGAGGTCACAGCAGCACTTGCAGTGTAGGTCCTCTCCTGTCCAAGGTCAGGTATCAAGTGAGTGAACAGACAGAAAATGGCAGTCACGTCCGCGGCGGTGAGTACTGTCACCGCAGGCGTACATCATCATTGGCTGGCTCCTGGGACCCATAGGGTCCAATGTTAACCAATGCAGGATTGCGCTGCGGTCTTCGACCGCCTACCGCGACGGTGTAGAACGCCACCGCAGTTACCTCATATCCCCTTGTCCCACCTTAGAGGTCAGACAGCCTCCATTTCAGGGGGCCACCTGGCATTAATAATAACTGCGTCACACTTATCTAGGCCTTTCATACACACAGTAACAGGTACATTGCGGAATTACAAATGTTTGCTACTGACATTTAGTTATACCTCAGCGTTGGCTGACTCTCTGCTCGCTGTTCTCCTCCATAGGGCACGTCCGCTGGGGCAGGTGGTGAGATGGCGGCATCTTCCGGTGTACAGACCGCTGGTGGACCTGTCGACAATGAAAGAGAGATACGCAATAGTCACCTACAGACTTGATCGTGTATCAATCCAAGAACTGTGTACCCAGTTGGAGCCAGACCTGATGTCAGCAATCCACCATCCCACAGGAATCGCCCCTCTAGTGCAGGTCCTGTCAGTACTCCAATTCCTGGCAAGTGGGTCTTTTCAAACAACAGTGGCCATTGCTTCAGAGATGTTCCAGCCTATGTTCTCAAACGTGTTGTCCAGAGTGTTGTCTGCCCTGCTGAAACACATGAGCAGCTACATCGTTTTCCCTCAGGTGGAGGTTTTGCCAACAGTGAAAGGTGACTTCTATGCCCTGGGACATATCCCCAACATCATAGGTGCCATTGATGGGACACATGTGGCTGTGGTACCCCCCACAGGAGTGAACAGGTGTACAGAAACCAGAAGAGCTACCATTCATTGAATGTGCAGATGGTGTGTTTGGCCGACCAGTACATCTCCCATGTGAATGCCAAGTTTCCTGGCTCAGTGCATGACGCTTACATTCTGAGGAATAGCAGCATCCCTTATGTGATGGGGTAACTCCAGAGGCGCCGTATGTAGCTAATAGGTGAGGACAAGGACCCTATACCCTGTGAATAGTTGTCTGGGTCTGGGGTTGTCCCTAAGGGTTAGTGTGTGTCTAACAGTTGTCCCTCGACATTTGCAGGTGACTCTGGTTACCCCCAACCTGTCATGGCTACTGACCCCAGTGGGAAATACCGGGACAAGGGCAGAGGAACGCTACAATGAGGCACACGGGCGAACTAGGAGAGTGATCGAAAGGACCTTCTGCCTCCTGAAGGCCAGGTTCCGGTGCCTCCATATAACAGGTGGTTCTCTGTACTACTCACCAAAGAAGGTGTGCCAGATCATCGTGGCCTGCTGTATGCTGCACAACCTGGCATTGCAACGACAGGTGCCTTTTCTGCAGGAGGACGGTCCAGAAGGAGGTCTTGTGGCAGCTGTGGAGCCTGTGGACAGTGAAGAAGAGGAGGCAGAAGAAGAGGATATCGACAACAGTCGATCCAGCAATTCTTCCAGTGAGACACAGGTAAGAAGATGTCACTGCCTCACACCTCTCATAATATTGTTAGACCTATCATACTTTCACCCAGTGTATGGACCTTGACTTGTCACTTTGCCTTTCCATTTCACAGATGTGGGTCCCACTGTGTGACCTCTGCTATATTACCTCATGGACTAGAGCTGTGTTACTTCGGTATGTTGACAATACATTCGACATTGCTATATTCCATAGTTATTGCAAATATACATTTGTGAAAGAACAGACTGACTACAGCTTGTTTTGTGAATCAATGACGTTTATTTCAGTGCAAAATAGTGGAGGGGGTTGTAAAATGGGCAGGGGTGATGGTGGAGAAATGTCCATGGGAGAGTCCAGTCTATTTGTTTCACAGGTGCATTGTCCAAAGGGGCATAGGAAGTGGAGCTAGGGCAGTTGATGGATGGACAGGTGATGAAGTGGGACAGAGGGATGACATTCAGGGGGGTCTCATTTCCTGGTGGGGGTCTTGGCATTGTTCTCTGTCTTTGTCCTGGATCTCAGGGACCGTTTGCGGGGTGGTTCTCCTTCTGCAGGGGGTGGGGTGCTGGTGTCGTGGTCCTGTGGCGGTGCCTCCTGTCCCTGCACCGGCGGAGGTGGTGGGCTGTTCATCATCTAGGCTAGTGTCAGGGGCCCCTTGTTGTGCCACAGTGTCCCTCCTGGTGTTCACAAGGTCCTTCAGCACCCCTACAATGGTGACCAGGGTGGTGTTGATGGACCTAAGTTCCTCCCTGATCCCCAGATACTGTTCCTCCTGCAGCCGCTGGGTCTCCTGAAACTTGGCCAGTACCGTTGCCATCGTCTCCTGGGAATGATGTATGCTCCCATGATGTTGGAGAGGGCCTCGAGGAGAGTGGGTTCCCTGGGCCTGTCCTCCCCCTGTCGCACAGCAGTCCTCCCAGTTCCTCTGTGTTCCTGGGCCTCCGTCCCCTGGACTGTGTGCCCACTACCACTGCCCCCAGGTCCCTGTTGTTGTTGGGGTGGTGGGTTATCCTGGGTTCCCTGTAGTGGTGGACACACGGCTGATTGATGTGTCCTGGGGACGGAGGTATGGGCCCACTGGGACGGTGCTGTACTGGTGTTTCCTGAGGGTGGAAGGTCAGTGTTGGGCTGTGCCTGTGCGAGGGGAACCGACTGTCCCGAGGCCCACGATGGTCCGGGCTGGTCATCTGGATCCAGTTGGCCAGAGCTGCTGTCATCACTGTGGGCCTCTTCTGTGGGTGGGGTAGAGATGTCTGGACCCTCCTGTCTGGTGACGTTAGGTAGTGGTCCTGCAGGGGTATAAAAGCATGATTATTGCATGACTGTGTGTCATGGTGTGCAATGGGTGGGTGAGTGTGTACCCCAGTGCTAGCATTCCTGTGTGGGGGCTTGTGTGATGATGGTTAGGGGTTGTTATGGGTATGTGCAGTGGGCAGCTTTAGTGATGGGTGTCCATGCTTTGTTGTGTCATGCAGGGCTTGGTGTTGGGATGGGTGGTTTCTGTTATTAGTACATTAGTGAGGAGTTGGAGTGATAGGGGAGGGGGTGAAGGTGGGGGTGTGTGATAGCATGCAGGTAGGGTGGGGGATATGATAGTTAAGATTTGACTTACCAGTGTCCATTCCTCCACCGACTCCTCCGAGGCCCTCAGGATGCATAATGGTCAAGACCTGCTCCTCCCATGTTGTTAGTTGTGGGGGAGGAGGTGGGGGTCAGTAGAAGAGGCCACCAGGATCATGGATATAGTCGCAGAAGGTCATAGCTGTAGCATGAAGAGCAGGCTGGGTGTTGCAGATGGTCATCACTGTAGCACGAAGGTCCTGTCGGCCATCATGGAAGGTTGTTACTGGAGATTCACTTTGGCAGTCCCTGTGGGCTGTCGATACTGCAGACTAAAGTGCAGATCTCGTGCTGTCAGTCGGCACTGATGGTTGCTGTATCATGAAGAGTCGGGTTCACCGGAGCTTTGCGTTGGCTGTCAGCACCAGGGGCAAGTTCTTGGCACAATCAGTGTTGAAGGTCCACTAGGTTAAACACTATTAATGTTGTAATTAACCATAAATTAAATTCATAAATCAATAAATCTTCAAACAGCATGTAATTAGTTTCTGAAGAAATTAAGAATTTTTATAAATTCACTAATAATTTATACATCAATATAACAAAGCAACAAAGCAGATCTTTAGTGTTTTAGGTCAATAGCTTCCTCACTGAGGGCAGCAGGGCTCACTGGGGCAGGGCCTGAGTTGCTGGGGCGAAGGAGATGCCCACCCTCCTGGGTGAGTGGGCACGGGCAACTCAGTGGGGGGCTACTGGGAGGGCAGTGCTGGCACAGGGAGTGACGGCTGTACTTGTAGCCGGGGTGGTCCCAGAGGTGTCCGCCACCACCAGGGAGCTTCCATCGGAGGAGGAATCAGAGTCAATGTTGTCACCTCCTGTCTCTGCTGTGGTGCTCCCCTCACCCTCCGTCCCACTGGTTCCCTTGGTGTCAGTGGACTCTGCCTCCTGGGTCCTGTGGGATGCAGCTCCCTCTGTCGCCGGTGACCCTGCTCCTCTACCTGATGATGCTAATGCACACATGGACAGGATGACAGAAGAAAAAAGGGGAGGGGAGAGAGAAATGGAGCACTGGGTCAATTACAGCACCAACACCACAATTGGCATACACATTACCATCACACACAGGGATCAGGATTGTGCACTATTCACCACACTGGCATTCAATTGGCTAGGTGCCACAGCAAGATGAGAGCCAACCACCGCCAACTGCACCCCTCCTGGGACCAACTAAGCACTGTCTGACATGGAATGCAACCTAGCTAGGTTACCAGATTTCGCAATACACCCATTTCCCTTGAGCTGGATCACGCTGCAATGTCTGACCTGGCATTAAGGGGCACCCACTAACTGAAACCCACCACCAGGATCCCATGCCACCTACCAATAATTGTTGTTACGCTCACTGTATTCACCCCGTTGTGGCTGCTATGATGCCCTCAAGCGCCCATCCAGCTCTGGGTAGGCCACCACCAGTATGCGGGCCAACAGGGGGCTCAGTTTCCGACGGGCACCCCTCCCTCATTGGGAGGCATCCCCAACTAGGCCTCCGCGGTCTTCCGGGCTTAGCTTCTCAGGTCCTCCCACCTTTTCCTACAATGGGTGCTCTGCCTGCTGTAGACCCCCAGGGTCCGCAAGTCCTTGGCGATGGCACACCACAATCCCTTCTTCTGATGGGCACTGATCTGCAGAGGCAATACAAACAGGAGGACACCATTACACATACAATCCAGCCTGTCACACATATGGCCCACAAATCCCATTTCCATCTCCATTGGCAAACACATCACCCGGCGCCCACAGTGTACACTACCACCCCCCAAATGACACAATGCTTGCACACACATCTCCATGCAACCTTGTCACATGCATTGTGCCCAAGGTGTATTCACCTGTTGGTCTGGAGGCCCATACAGCTGTCCATACTGGGGTAGGACCCCATCCACCAAGCGCTCCAACCCATCCGAAGTGAACGCAGGGGCTGTTTCCCCAGTCACACGGGTCGTGGCAGGATCCAGACACAGGTCACAGCAGGATAATGAAGTGGATGTGTTGTTCTGTGGAATGTCAGGAATCAAGTGAAGTAGTAGAGAGAAAATGGTGGTCACGTCTGTGGTGGTGTAGACCATCACCGCCGCAGGTGATCCCCATTGGCCACTTTACTCCAAAGAGCCCCATATTAGCCAATGAGGAATAGCACAGCGGTGAAAGACCGCTTTCCTCTATGTTGCTCAACGCCGGCAGAGTTACCTCACTGCCACCTCTCCCTACATACAGGACAGGCGGGTGCCATTTTATGGTGGCAGACAACATTCAGATAATCGAGAACTGCGTAATTGCTATCAGTTGCACATACATTGCCTTTACCATTGTCCCATCACATTTATGCTCTATGTACACTGAGGTGGTTCCATTGTTCAAATTGTGACATCCTACTCACTCTTGTGTCCCTTGGATACCTATCACTGCGGATGAATAGGAGGCGGAGACAAGCCCCTGTGTACAGGCCCATTGTGGACTTGGTTACACTGGAGGACGGGCACATAATATCACCTATAGACTGGACAGGGCCACTATCACAGAGCTCTGTGCACAATTGGAGCCTGATCTGGTATCTGCTATCCATCATCCCACTACAATCCCACTCTTGTGCAAGTTCTATCAGTGCTCCATTTCCTGGAAACTGGTACTTTCCAAGTGACAGTGGGCTTGGCAGCAGGAATGTCACAGTCAATGTTCTCAATAGTGCTGGCAAGGGTTTTGTCTGCCTTGGTCAAATACGTGTGGAGCTACATCGCTTTCCCCCAGGTGGAAGATTTGGCTACTGTAAAGGCAGGATTCTATGCAATGGGACATATACCCAACATTATCGGGGTGATTGACGGAACACATATTGCATTTGTCCCCCCCCCCCACCATGAGCAGGTGTTCAGGAATCAGAAGAGTTGTCACTCACTCAATGTCCAAATGGTGTGCATGGCTGATCAGTACATCTCCCACATCACTGCCAAATATTCTGGGTTCGTGCATGACGCCTTCGTCCTGAGGAATAGCAGCATCCCAAATGTGATGGCACAACGACAGAGGCACAGGGTGTGGCTAATAGGTGAGCCTGAGTCCCCATGCAATGCATGTCAGTGTATGCCTTCAGGAGTTATCCCCATACCATTGTGTAAGGCTAATGTTTGTCCCTCAATACTTGCAGGTGACCCTGGCTACCCAAACCTATTGTGGCTCCTTACTCCTGTGAGGAATGCCATGACAGAGGCTGAAAATCAGTAGAATGATGCACATGGGCGAACCAGGCGGCTCATTGATCGTACCTTCGGCCTCCTGAAGGCCAAGTTCAGATGCCTCCATCTGACAGGTGGATCCCTGTGCTACTCACCCAAGAAGGTCTGCCAGATAGTAGTAGCATGCTGCATGTTGAACAACCTGGCCCTCAGACGACATGTGCCTTATCTGCAAGAGGAGGAGGTTGGAAATGCCTCTGTGGCAGCAGTGGACCCTGAGGACAGTGAGGATGAGGAGGCAGAGGATAAGGATGTGGATAACAGAACATCAGGTATATATCAATACTTCCAATGACACACATGTGAGACAGTGGAACTGACCATTGCTCTGACTATTGATGTTTTCCATGTGGCTGTAGCAGGATGGAATTGACTTTCTTTGCATCTCACCTTACTGTCACCTATGCCTTCTCATTTTGCAGATATTGGTGTTATAACAACTGTGTACTGATGTGAGGAATACAGATGGCTACAGATCATTATTTCTATGCTATTACAGTGTTCAGATCATGTGCACAAGATGTGACTGTTTCTATAATTGCACATTTTCATCACATAAAACACTATCACTCAAGTTGTGTTCAAGGGTGTTTATTTTAGGGCAAATTATAGACGGAAAAGTGCAATGGAATGGGGTGATGGTTGAGGTAAGTCCAGGGTATTGTTCCAGTCTGTAGCACAAGTCCAGTGTCCAAGGGGCCATAGGAAGGGGAGCAAAGGCAGTTCAGAGTAGACAAGGTGACAGGGTGGGACACAAGGTGGACATTCAGGAGGGTCTCATTTCCTGACGGTGGTCTTAGTCTTGCCAAGTGTCTCTGGCTTCTGTCTGAGTCGCAGGGAACGTTTGCTGGGTGGTTCACCTTCTGCGGGTGGAGCGGTGCTTGTGGCATGTGGGTCCTGTAGTAGGGCCTCCTATCCACTAGCTGCAGCAGATGTGGAGGGCTGGTCAGTTGACTGGCTAGTGGTAGGGGCCTGCTGGTGTGCTGCACATTCCCTCATGATGTTGGCCATATCAGCCAGCACCCCTGCCATGGAGACCATGTGGTGTTGAGGGCCTGCAAATCTTCCCTGATCTCCTCATGGTGTACCTCCTGCTGCTGCTTGTTCTCCTGCATGTTGTTAAGGATCTGGCCCATCTTGTCCTGGGATTGTTGGTTAGCCCCCAGGATAGTAGTGAGTGCCTCCTGGAGAGTCGGTTCCCTGGGCCTGTCCTCCCCCTGGCACACAGATGTCCTCCCTGTGTCCCTGTTCCCTTGTGCCTGTGTCCCCTGAATGGTGTGCTCACTGACCCCAGGACCCTGATTGTCTTGGGTCTGAGGTGTGGACTGGGGTCCCTGTACAGGTGGGCACATTGCTGATTGACGTGTCCTGTGGACAGAGGTGTGGGGACGTTGGGTGGGTGCTGTGGTGTTCAATACTGAGAGGGGAGGCTCTGTGGTGGACTGGGAGTGGGCTGGGGTTGCCGACTGACCAGTGGTCCCTGATGGGCCAGGAAGTTCACCCAGATCCTGAAGTCCAGAGTTACTTTCATCACTGGGGGCATCTTCTGTTGTGGGACTGGATATTCATGGCACCTCCTCGCCACTGAGATTGGCTGGGGTACCTGTAGGGATGTAAGTGATGTATGATACTTCATGTCTGTGACATATTGTACATCCCTAGCTTCCCCATTATTGTTGCTGTTACCCTGCCATCTTTGTTTGTGTATGGTGATTTATTGTGTGATAGTTAGTACTCCATGCTGTGCATGCTTTGGTGATGGGTGTACATGTAGGGCTGGGAGGGCTGCCAATGCATTGGTATGGCATGCAGGGCTTGGCATTGGGGTTGATCACATATGTAGGTGCACTGTGTGGGATGGAGCGAAGTGATGGGAGCCATGGTGAGGGGGTGAGATGGCATACAGGTATGGGGGGGGATAAGTAGTAAATATTGACTCACCAGTGTCCAGTCCTCCGGCTACTCCTGTGAGTCCATTAGGATGCAGGATTTCCAAGACTTGCTCCTCCCATGCTGTCAGCTGTGGGGGAGGAGGTGGGGGTCCACCGCCAGTCCTCTGGATGGCGAGCTGGTGCCTTTCTGCCACTGAACGTACCTTCCCCCGTAGGTTGTTCCACCTCTTCCTGATGTCGTCCCTTGTTCTTGGATGCTGTCCCACGATGTTCACCCTGTCCACGATCCTCCTCCGAATCTCCATCTTCCTGGCAATGGATATCTGCTGTACCTGTGCTCCAAACAGCTGTGGCTCTACTCTGACTATTTCCTTCACCATGACCCGCAACTTCTCATCAGTGAAACTGGGGTGCCTTAGTGGGGACATGGGTGTTGTGTGGTGTGTGTGTTGTGCAGAGGGTGTTGAGTAATGTGGTGGGGTGTGGCATGTAGAGTGCATGGCGGATGAATGGGTGTTTGTGGTGTGTGTGTGTGTAGTTGTCTCTGTGATATTCATGCCTGTCTTGTGGCAATTTTTGGTGTTCGTAAAGGGTTGTGGGTAATGTGGGTGTGTGTTTTATAGTGCTGTCGGGGTGTGGGGTGTGTGTGGTGTGTGTAGCAGTGTCAGGTGTGCGTTTTTGGTGTTGGCCAATGTTGTGTGGTTTTGTATTTGGGTGGCCATTCAGACCGCACCAGTGTGTACCACCAATGGTTTACCACTGTTGAATGTCCGCTGTGGTGATTCGTGGGTCATAATGTGGTGGGTGTTGTTTTGTTGGCGTAACGGTGTGGGTGGTAGTACCAACACTTTAAAACTGACCTTTTGTCTGGCGGATATGTGTTTGTGACAGTATTCTGTCACTTTGGTGTGTGTGTGTGTGTGTGTGTCATAATATAGCGAATGGATGTTCGCCTCCGCAACGGTAGTTTGGTACCCGTCACCACGGTGGTAAGTGGGATTTACCGCCATTGTCATAATGAGGACCCTAGTGTTCAAATTCATACTACCCATGTCTGGTGAAAAACATCCTTCCTAATAAGTCCACTATTCATGTAGCCATCTCACCTCAGTCTACGGGCTGGAATGTGCTCATCAGACATGTAAAAAATTACATGTCATTGTCCCTGTGTCAACAGTTATGCCATCATAAACAAATCAACACTATCTTGCCTGAAAACCAGTGTCTATGTCTCTCCAATCCCATCTGTAGCCACTAGCTTTAAATATGAGAAATCTATTTCTTTACAGTGGGTCACTAAGACCTTGCAGTCGCTGCAACAACAGTTGGAAGCAGAGCACAAACTGACCGGTCCACTTGCTCCTCAGGTCCACTTAACAGGGTGCGCATTGTTCGCTCTCTTATTTACATGACTACAGCATCCAAAAGACTAGACTGCTTACTGAGACGACCATCTTGAATTGATTAACGAAGCTGTTTTAAGGGGCAGGGGTCCAACAATGTTGATGCCAATGACAGGTAAGGATTCAGGAGAGCCTTAAGCTTTTTCCGTTTTCCCACTGGCCTGGCAGCTGGAACATGTCCTGTAGAATGTATCTGGGAATGTCTTCATCTGGGGTCAATAAAAGTGGGAGACAAGCCTGGCAACTGGTTTGTCCTGTCCAAGATGTCCTGCCAGGGGTAGAACCTGAATCAGTCCCAGTAGGAAGCCCTTTAGCAGTGGGGGACCACCAACACATGTGTTGCCCCATCCACAGGTGCTTTAGGCTAACTATAAAGGAGGTAGTTTTCTCATTAGATAAGGGATCTCCAGAGGCGTCAGAAGCTGCCTGGGCTTCAGCTTGTCACCTCACACCCTCTAGGTTTGGGTTCTCCTTCTGTGCCTTAGAGAACTCCTTCCTGGTGGGCCCGTCCTCAGCTTGCCATCCTTCAAGCTCAGACAGGTATCCCAGGGCAGCAATGTCCTCCCCAGTAGGGTCTGGGGCAGCTGCCTCCAGCATCCCACCAACCTGTTCTGTTGGAGTTTTGGTGGCTGGCTTCCCACATCCCCTGCTCTTCCCTTTTTTGTAGCTGCTTGAGTCATTTTTCCAGGCTCCGGTTTTCCTTTACATCCCTCGTGGGCAGCCATGAACAGTATGGTCATGCAGACCCACTCAGATAACCCCAAAATCTACACATTTTACCTAAGCTCCGCTTCTTTCCAGGAAGCATGTCTAAGTCATTGCCTAACTGTCAATCCACAGGCAAAGCAGGTCTCACAGCTACAGTAAAAGAACCTGGGACCCCACTCCCAACTCAAAGAGAACCAGAGCCAAAGGGAAGTTACGCTCACAAATGTCTGCGCTTACAACCTAGTGAATGTATTGGATATCACCTGTTCTGGGGACACCAGATGATACCTTAGCAGAGTCATACTGTCTTCTGCCCCCTCAGAGCTTCTACCCTCTGCCCATTGATGATGACCCAATGACTATACTTAGAAGTACTGGAAGCCATGTGGGCTTTGTGCACTATCTCCTTCTCACCCAGGGTCACAAGGGTAGCCATACTAATTGAGGCAATCTTGTCTCCAAGCACTACACTGGGCAACCCTTGGGTTTGCCCACCAGTGGGGGTCTGTGTCCTCTTGGGGCACTTGGGATCTCCCTTTGAGTGCCTAAACCTGTAATACTCATATCACTTGAGAACAAACTTTTCATCACACTTATTTCCAAGCTCATTTTTCTTGTGGTCAGATTGGGGCTGGGTCTCATTCCCCTGAGAACTATTATGGGGATTTTGAGAGAGCTCCTTTTTATTTTTTATCTCCTTCCTCTTTCTTCTGGTGGGAATGCTGACCATCCTTTTGGGAGTCCCCCCTTGATGAATTCTTGGACACTCTGCTACTGACTTAGCAAGCTCCCTGGGATCAGTTAGCTTTGTATCTACTAGGTCTCGGGCAGCTCTGTAAAATTGATACTGAGCATGTGCTCTCAGAGAATCATATTGTAGAACCCAATGCAGGCATGGACCTTGCTGTCCTGCACCTAGTCACTCAGTGCCTTGCTGGAATAATCTATGAAATCTACCCAAAACTGGTTTGAGACTTTGTGGCTGTCCTTGAACCTCTCATAGAATATGGTATCAAATTATTTACCCCAGCAAGAGGAACTAGTTCACTTCCTGCATGATGGAATAAGCCACCTGGATGAAATATGTTCATACTCCTCACCCACACATTCAAAGCACTACACAACAGAGGCCCAGCCTATCTTAACAACCATATCTCTTTCCAGCAACCTTCCAGAAACCTTCGCTCAGCTGGACTCCTACTTGTAAACATACCAGGGGTATACAGAAATATAATCAGAGGTCAAGCCTTTTCATGCCTCACTCTAATAGCATTTAATGACCTCCTTCTAGACGTCAGAGCTTCCTCCTTGCTTCTTAAGTTCTACAAGAAGTTGAAGGCTTAAGGCCATAAGGCTAGATTTCCACACCTGTACAAAGCTGAATACCTTTCTCAACAGAACATGAGTACCTCAAATATGTGCTCACTAAACGCTTCTCTCACACACTAACTCAAGTTTATCCACTATGCACCCTCTGAGGAAGATAAGTTACTGTTTTTAATTGATTCATGTAAGAGTACAAGATAATTAACAAATGTTAAGTATTCTGCTATTCCTTCTTAAGTGATTTGTGTAAACATATTAGAACTTTAATGCCTTATGCATTGACACATGTACTTAAAGTGAATTCAAAGTCCTGCCTTAATCCTCCTTTCTGTTCCATCACAGAAAGCCATCAAGTAAAAAGCAACAAACTCATTTTCATAAGAGTCCATAAAAATGTTCAAATAGTTCAGAGTTTGTTTCCATTAACACGACTTTCACAAATAGTCCTCTGTACTCCCAATGTCCTCCAATATACTCCAAGGAAGTCTTTAGCAAAGGTCATTATAAATCTGCATAGCAAGGTCCTGGCTGCTGCAGCATTGCATCACACCTGACCAGCAAAGGCAGCATGGGCCATAAGGGAAGTTACACCCGTATATCCGAGAAGGCTGCCGCATCAACACACTACATGAGAGTTAATTGCCTGCTTGCTAATGCAATTCGCTGTTGGAACTCTGATGCATATGGCATTCTCTCTGCATTTGCCACATGAGTATTTCTAGAGAGCATTACCACAAGGGCACCCAAAGGAGAGGCGCAAAAATTATTTTTTGCCCTCACTGGTAGAGACTTTCGCCAAGTCAAGATAGAAGCACAGCTTAAGCAGCCAGAGAGCAAAAGAGCACAAGGAAGTAGGAAGAAGTCTGGTGCAAAGTTTTAGGGCTGACTTGCAGTGTCAGTGATTTGAGGGCTGTCAATTTAAATCAAGGGTGTGGCTGCTGCCTTTCTAGCTCCTGTGACTGGAAAAAATATGGAACAAATACTGCTAGGCAAAGGGTGCACAGGCAGTAGACTTGGATGGCTACAATTTACTTTTCCGGTTGTGGCCTTGAACTTGGCCTGCAGAAGCTTTTTTGTAAACATGTTTTTGTTGAAACCAGTACAATCCAAGGCACAATAAGAATGTAGAGCAGATTAGTATATGTCCCCTCAATAAAATCAGTGCAATAACAATGAAGATTGCCCAGTAACATGAAATAAAGATTAAACAACAGGTAACTTAAGCAATGAAAAATTATTTAAAAAATGAGCAATGGTAGCGAGTAACTAAACCAATACTTCCCTATTGATAGAGACCCTCCCTCCCACACACTCAGAGGGGGAGGTGAGGAAGGGCAACACAGAAGAGGGTGGCAAAGAGAATGGGGGAGGGCAGTAGAGGAGGAACAATCACAATAACCTCCAATAAGCTGCCACTCGGAGACACCTAGGGTGACACACTCATCCCAACGCATTGTAATCCAGCCCTTTAAACCTCCACAGGGGTTGTCTCTGACTCTAAATTCTGGGAGGTAGTTGGGAAACAATCTGCAGGCAGATCAACCTCCACTAAATTGTGTATCATGGCCTCCCAGAGTTCCAAATCTCATTCAGCATTATGGTCAGTACGTAGCCTCCTCTCCTTCACCATACCCCATTCCTGCATGTCCATTATCCTATTCCGAACCATTGGTGCACTGGGTGGCATCCAACAGAATAATGAAGCTGAGTAGAGTCATATTACACCACACCCAGAATCATACATCAAAATAACAAACATCCACCAACAAATGTGAACACAAACAGCATCCTAAATCCACACACCCGGTACCATATGTCAAAAAGACAACATTATGGCCCTTACTATGACATTGGTGGTAAATCCCGCTTACCGCCGCTGTGACAGCTGCCAACATACTGTCACGGAGGCGAACATCCGTTCACCATATTATGACACACACTAAACCAACAGTATCCTGCTACAACCACATATCCCCCAGACCAAAGGTAAGTGGTAAAGTGTTGGTACGAACATCCATACCATTACGCCAACAAAACTATGCCCACCACATTATGACCCACAAATCACCACAGCGGACATTCAATGGTGGTAAACCATTTGTGGTACATGCAGGCACGGTCAGAATGGCCACCCAAATACAAAACAACACAACATTGGACAAAACAAAAATCACACACCTAACACTCATACACACACCCACCCACACACAGCACTATAAAACACACACCCACATTACACACAACCCTTTACGAACACAAAAAGACTGCAATAGCTATCCACGCAAGTCACAGAGACAACTACGCACACACACCACAAACACCCATTCATCCATCATGCACCTCACATTCCACACCCCACACCTCATCACATCACTCACCACCCTCTGCACAACACACACCACACAACACCCATGTCCCCACTAAAGCACCTCCGTTTCACAGATGAGGAGTTGCGGGTCATGGTGGAGAAAATAGTCAGGGTAGAGCCACAGCTCTTCGGAGCACAGGTACAGCAAATCTCCATTGCCAGGAAGATGGAGCTATGGTGCAGAATTGTGGACAGGGTGAACGCCGTGGGACAGCCTCCAAGAACTAGGGATGACATCAGGAAGAGGTAGAATGACCTACGTGGGAAGGTACGTTCCATGGCAGCAAGGCACCAGCTTGCCGTCCAGAGACCTGGCGGTGGACCCCCACCTCCTCCCTCACAGCTGACAGCATGGGAGGAGCAAGTCTTGGCAATCCTGCATCCTGAGGGAGTCACAGGAGTAGCCGAAGGACTGGACACTTGTGAGTATTTGATACTTATCATCCCCATACCTGCATGCCATCTCATCCCCTCACCGTGACTCCCATCACTCCACTCCATCCCACATAGTGCACTTACACATGTGACTAACCCCAATGCCAAGCCCTGCATGCCATACCAATGCTTGTACAGCCCTCCCAGCCCTGCATGTACACCGAACACCAAAGCATGCACAGCATGGAGAACTAGCAATCCCACAATACATCACCATACACAAACAAAGATGGCAGGGCAACATCAACGATATAGGGGAAGCTAGGGATCTACAATATGTCACAGACATGAAGCATAATACATAACTTACATCCCCACAGGTGCCCCAGCCAATCCCAGCAGCAAGGAGGTGCCATGACTACCCAGTCCCCCAAAAGAAGATGCCCCCAGTGATGACAGTAACTCTGGACGTCTGGATCTGGATGAACTACCTGGCCCATCAGGGACCACTGGTCAGCCGGCCACCCCAGCCCACTCCCAGTCTACCACCGAGCCTCCCCTCTCAGTATACAACACCACAGCACCCACCAAACGTCCCCACACCTCTGTCCCCAGGACACGTCAATCAGCAGTGTACCCACCTGTATAGGGACCCCAGGCCACACCTCACAGCGAAGACAATCAGGGTCCTGGGGTCAGTGGCAGTGGGCACACTGTTCAGGGGACACAGGTACAGGGGGACAGGGACACACAGAGGACAGCTGAGTGCCAGGGGGAGGACAGGCCCAGGGACTCTCCAGGAGGCACTCACTAATGTCCCGGGGGCTTACCAACAATCCCAGGTCAAGATGGGCCAGATCCTTAACAACATGCAGGGGAACAAGCAGCTGCAGGAGATACACCATCAGGAGATCAGGGAACATTTGTAGGTCCTCAACACCACTGTGGTCTCCATAGCAAGGGTACTGGCTGATCTGGCCAACATCATGAGGGAATGGACACCACACCAGCAGGCCCCTTCCACTAGCCAGTCAACTGAACAGCCCACCACATATGCTGCAGCTATTGGACAGAAGGCCCTGCCACAGGACCCATAGGCCACCAGCACCTCTCCCCTGCAGAAGGTGAATCACCCCGAAAATGTTCCTTGCAACCCAGACGGAAGCCAGAGACACTAGCCAAGTCCAAGACCACCGCCAGGAAATTAGTCCCCTCTGAATGTCCCCCTTGTGTCCAACCCTGTCACCTTGTCCACTTTGAACTGCCTTTGCTTGCCTTCCTATGGCCCCTTGGACACTGTACCTGGGCAACAAACAGACTGGACCAATACCCTGGACCTACCTCTACCATCACCCCATTCCATTGCATTTTTCTGTCTATAAATTTAATTGCAATAAACATCTTTGAACACAACTTGAGTGACAGTGTTTTATGTGATGAAAATGTGCAAATATGTAAACAGTCACATCTTGTGCAAATGACCTGAACACTATGATAGCATACAAATAATGACTTGTAGCTGTCTGTAGTCATCACATCAGTACACAGTTGTTACAACATCTGCAAAATGAGAAGGCATAGGTGACAGTCAGTTGAGATGCAAAGGAAGTCAATGCCATCCTGCTACAGCTGCACTGAAAACATAAATAATCAGAGGAATAGCAGTTCCACTGTCTTACCTGTGTGTCATTGGAAATATTGACATATAACTGATGTTCTGTTGTTCACATCCTCTTCCTCTGCCTCCTCATCCTCACTGTCCTCAGGGTCGACTGCCGCCACAGGGGCATTCCCAATCACCTTCTCCTGCAGATAAGGCACCTGTCCTTTGAGGGCCAGGTTGTGCAACATGCAGCATGCCACTATTATCTAGCATACCTTCTCAGGGGAGTAGCACAGGGATCCACCTGTCAGATGGAGGCATCTGAACCTGGCCTTCAGGAGGCCGAAGGTACGTTCTATGATTTGCCTGGTTCGCCCATGTGCATCATTATACCGATTCTCAGCTGCTGTCCTGGCATTCCTCACAGGAGTCAGGAGCCACGGTAGGTTTGGGTAGACAGAGTTACCTGCAAGTATTGAGGCACAAACATTAGCCGTACACAATGGTATGGGGATAACTCCCGAAGGTATACACTGACATACATTGGGTGGAGACTCTGGCTCACCTATTAGCCACACCCTGTGCCTCTGTAGTTGTGCCATCACATTTGGGATGCTGCTGTTCCTCAGGACGAAGGCATCATGCACCGACCCAGGATACTTGGCAGTGACATGGGTGATGTACTGGTCCGCCAGGCACACCATTTGCACATTGAGTGAGTGGAAACTCTTCTGATTCCTGAACACCTGTTCATTGGCCCGGGGGGGAGGACCAACGCAATATGGCCCTCATTACAACCCTGGTGGTAAATCCTGCTTTCCGCCGTGCAGAAGACCGCCAACATACCGCTTCGGCCACAGAATTCCGCTACAGGTATTACGACCCACAGCTCGGAATCCGCCACAATACAGAGACCCACACAAGTCCGCCACAGCAAAGGTCAGTGATAAACTGGCGATACCAAAACCGACACCGTCACTCCAACAGGAATACGCCCACACTATCACGATCCACTAATCAACGCGGCGGTCTTCCAACTGCGGTAATCCATTGGCGGTTACACACCGCCGCGCTCAAAATACACACACGCTTACAAAACACAACCACATTGGACAATTCAAAATACACACACCTGATACACATACACACACCACACCCACACACCCAATCCAATATAAAGCACACACCCACATCACCCACAAACCCTTACTACCAACATTTTGAAAGAAGTCCAGAGAGAGAGACTACCTAAAACAACACACCATCACTTACACAACAACACACACCAACACATCCCCTAACACACCACAACAGACAACACCTCACACATCACCCACACCACATCATGGTACCTCAAAGACACCCCAGGTTCTCTGAGAAGGAGCTCAGGGTCATGGTGGAGGAAATCGTCCTGGTAGCGCCACAGCTATTCAGATCACAGATGCAGCAGACATCCATTGCAAGGAAGATGGAGCTATGGCGCAGAATTGTCGACAGGGTTAACGCAGTGGGACAGCATCCAAGAACACGGGATGACATCAGGAAGAGGTGGAACGACCTACGAGGGAAGGTGCGTTCCGTGGTATCCAGACACCAGATTGCTGTACAGAGGACTGGCGGGGGGCCCCCACCTCCTCCCCCACAACTAACAACATGGGAGGAGCAAGTCTTGGCAATTATGTATCCTGAGGGCCTCGCAGGAGTAGCAGGAGGACTGGACTCTGGTAAGACATATCTTTACTACTTTATCCCCCACACCCCACCTGCATGCCATCACATACTGCCACCCTTACCCTCACACCCATCACCCCAACAACCCACAGATACCCCACTAACACAACCCACACATCCCAAAACGAAGCCCTGCATGTCATACCAATGCATGGACACACATCCCCAAAGCATGCCCAGTACAGAGACTCACTCATGCCCCAAAATCACCAATCACACAAGGATCAAGCCAATAATGCAAGCGCAGGAGTAGAGGGTCACTCACCCATTGCACAAGATGGTACACACAGATACAATAACTATGCATTTACACCCCAACAGGACCCCTACCCAACGTCACCTCACAGGAGGTGCCAGCCATATCCAATCTCCCGACAGAAGAGACCCACAGTGATGACAGCAGCTCTGCACACCTGGATCAAGATGACCAGACCACCACAGAGCCTCCCCCCTCAGAAAACACCAGCACAGCACCCACCCAGCGGGCCCATCCCTCTGTACCCAGGACACGTCAATCAGCAGTGTGTCCACCACTACAGGGAACCCAGGCAACCCCACTAACACAGGACGATTCAGGGACCTGGGGGCAGTGGCAATGGACACATGGTTCAGGGGACAGAGGCACAGGATAACAGGGAAGCTGGGAGGACTGCTGTGCGACAGGGGGTGGACAGGCCCAGGGAACCCACTCTCCAGGAGGCACTCTCCAACATCATGGGAGCTTACCACCATTCCCAGGAGACCATGGGCATGGTACTGGCCGAGTTGCAGGAGACCCAGCGGCTGCAGGAGGAACACTACCTGGGGATCAGGGAGGACTTGAAGTCCATCAACACCACCCTGGTCACCATTGCAGGGGTGCTGGCAGACCTTCTCAACACCATGAGGGACACAGTGGCACACCAACGGGCCCCTGACCCTAGCCTGGACGATGAACAGCCCTCCGCCGGCGCTAGTGGACAGGAGGCACCGCCACAGGAACAACAGGCCACCAGCACCCCACCCCCTGCAGATGGAGAACCACCCGGCAAATGGTCCCTGAGATCCAGGACCAAGACAGAGAACATTGCCAAGACCCCCACCAGGATATAAGACCCCCCTGAATGTCACCCTTCTGTCCCACTATGTAACCCTGTCCATCCTTAAACTGCCATTGCTCCACTTCCTATGCCCCTTTGGACAATGCACCTGTGAAACAAATAGACTGGACTCTGCCATGGGCATACCTCCACCATCACCCCAGCCCATTTTACAACCCCCTTCGCTTATTTGCACAGTAATAAACACACTTCAATCACAAAACAATCTGGAGTCACTCTGTGCTTTCACAAATGTGTAATTGCAATATCTATGGAATATAGCAATGTCAATTTACTTGTTCACACACCAATGTAACACAGCTGTAGGCCAGGAGTAAACATAGCAGAGGGCACAAACTGGGACCCAGATCTGTGAAATGGAAAGTCAAAGTGACAAGTCAGGGTCCATATACTGAGTGAAAATGACAGACTTATGCTAGCTCCAACAATAGTATGAGATGTGGGAAGCAGTGACATCTTCTTACCTGTTTCTCACTGGAAGTATTGCATGGGGACAAATGCCACATGAGTACCATCAATGGCACCAATGATGTTGGAGATATGTCCCAGGGCATAGACGTCACCTTTCATTGTGGGCAAATCCTCCAATTGAGGGAAAACGATGTAGCTGTGCATGTCTTTCAGCAGGGCAGACAACACTCTAACAACACGTTAGAGAACATTGGCTGGGACATCCCTGATGCCATGGCCACTGTTGTTTGAAAAGACCCACTGGCCAGGAAATGGATTACAGACAGGACCTGCACTAGAGGGGGTATCCCTGTGGGATGGCAGATAGCTGACATCAGGTCTGGCTCCAACTGGGCACCCAGTTCATGGTTTGTTGCACGATCAAGTCTGTATGTGATTATGATGTGTCTCTCTTCCATTGTCGACAGGTCCACCAGGGGTCTGTACACCGGAGGATGCCGCCATCTCATCACTTGCCCAACAGACGTGCCCTATGGAGGAGAACAGCGAGCAGAGAGTCACCCCCAGTACACACAACTGTACAGTCCTCCAGACAAACAGGTGAGTACACTGTGAGCATGCTGCATGGGCAATGCCTGCTTTGAGTGGTGTGGATAGAAGATACATGGGGGGGCTGGGGCCTGCATGTGCGGATGGTGAGTGTATGTGCGTCAGGGCATGGGTGGGAACTTGTTGGGCAATGAGAATGATGGTACGGACAGGTGAGTAATTTCCTTTCCCCCTGTACCATTCCTCTAGGTCAGCGCCCACCAGAAGAAGGGTATTTGGCGTGCCATCGCCAAGGACGTCCGGACCCTCGGGGTCTACCACAGACGGAGCACCCACTGCCTTAAAAGATGGGAGGACCTGCGCCACTGGAGCAAGAAGACGGCAGAGGCCCAGCTGGGGATGGCCTCCCAACGTGGAAGGGGTGCCCGTCGCACCATGACCCCCCTGATGTCCCGGATCTTGGCGGTGGCCTATCCGGAGTTGGATGGGCGCTTGAGGGCATCACAGCAGCCTCAAGGGGGTGAGTACACTCTCATTCAGCTGGCTCTGCACGCATTACAAGGTGTCTGGGTGGGGGAGGTGGGCAGTGGGTTCCCCTAGGCCAGGGCAAACTTGTTAGGCAAGGTTCCTTGTGAGGCAGGCTCTGTGGCACCCCAACCCCACTAGTGGTAAGAGTCATCTACACCTAGTCAGGCTCCTGTGACTTCCAGGTGTGGAGCAATTGGGCTTAGGCCTCGTACTCCATGGTCAGGTGAATTTTCTAGGAACTGTTAGTGCATGGCCTAGTGCTGAGGGCTGCTCCCTGTGTGTTGTGTACGCCAACGGTAGTGGTGCTGCATGCACTGAACATGTTTTTCTTCTGTCTTCCCCCCCTTTTTGTGGTCTCCCTGTTCTTGTGTGCAATAGCATCATCAGGTGGAGGAGCATTGGCCCCGCAGCAGGAGGGAACTGCAACCCACTTGGCCCTGGAGGGTGAAGTAACGGAGTCTGAAGCCACCAGTTGGACGGAGGGCGAGGGGAGCTCCACGGTGGGGACAGGAGCAGACACCAGTGACAGCGACTCCTCCTCTGATGGGAGCTCTCTTGCGGTGGCGGGCACCTCTGTGCCCACCGCATCAACAGGTACAGCCGCCACCCCCCCTACCAGCATCGCCCTCCCAGCAGTTCCTCAGCTTGTGTCCTGTGCCCGCTCACCCAGGAGGGTGGGCATCTCCTTCGCCCCAGGCACCTCAGGCCCTGCCCCAGTCCCAGTCAGCCCTGCTGTCCTCAGTGAGGAGGCTATTGACCTCCTGAGATCTCTCACTGTTTGGCAATCTACCATTTTGAATGCCATAAAGGGTTTTGAGAGGCATTTGCAACAAACAAATGCATTCCTGGAGGGCATTCATTCTGGGCAGGCGGCCCAACAGAGAGCATTTCAGGCTCTGGCCTCAGCACTGATGGCAGCCATTGTCCCTGTGTCCAGCCTCCCCCCTCCAACTTCATCCACCCAGACCCAACCCCCTGTACCTCAGCCTATCCCAAGCACACCATCAGACCAGCATGCACACACATTAACACACAAGAGTGGACATGGCAAACATAAGCACCACACATCCCACAGGCACTCACACAAGCACCATCCCCATGCAGACACAGCAACATCCACTGCCTCCACTGTGTTCCCCTCCTCCACGTCGTCCTCCTCCCTTCCTGTCTCATCTCCACTCACACCAGCATGCACTACATCCTCAGCCACTACATCCATCACCAGTAAGCCCATCACCACACACCGCTCACGTGCAATCACCACCCCAACTACCATTCACACATCCCGTGTTCTCTCCCAGTGTGTCTGTGAGCCCTCGTCCCAAAGTACACAAACGCAGGCACACACCCACCCAACAGCCATCCACCTCACAACAGCCTCTGGCCCATGCACCTTCACCCAAATTCAGCAGACGTACACCTCCTACAACCACTACCTCTTCCTCCACTCCCAACCCCCCTCCATCTTCCCATCCCAGTGTGTCTAAAAAACTTTTCCTGGCAACCCTTGACCTCTTCCCTTCACCTCCCTCCCGTCCTTCCCGCCCTAGGGCCAGGCTTTCCAGGTCCCAGCCCAGCACCTCAGCCACCAAATCCCCAGGCACAGTGGTGCCAGCAACTGCGGGGTCATCGAGTACGTCACCCATTAGGGCTGCCAGTGTGCCACGTAGCGAGGGCAAGGACATTCCACCACCAGCCAAGGTGAAAAGGCTGCCCACATCCCAGAGGGAGAAGCCAGAACTACCAGCCACCAAGGGCTCAGCAAAAACAAAATGGGATAGTGGCAAGACAACTGTGGCACCATCAAAGGTGGGGAAGGGAAAAAGCAGAAGAGCAGGTCAGGAGAGGGCACGGTGGCACAGACTGAGGGACCAGTGTCACACCTTCTGTCCACGTCCACACCAACCTGTACGGCGGCGAACACCGCTAGCTGCCCCGCCACCACAACCGCCACCTGCACCGCCACCTGCACCGCCACCTGCACAGTCACCTACACAGCCACCGGCACGTCTACAGCCTCAGTGACAGTCCCCAGCCTCTTCCCCAGTGGGCAGCCATCCGAGGCTGCAGGAGAGGTCCTGCTGTGTCCCTCAGCAGGTTCTGACCCATGCACCCCCGCCAGCACCGCTGCCACAGACACCGCCGCATGCACCGAACCCGCAACGTGCTCGGAGAGTGGCACTACCGCTGACATGGCTACCATCCCCAGTGGTCAGTCGTCTGAGGCTAGAGGAGAGTTCCTGGACCCTGGGCAGCTTCCATGAGGCATGACTTCCATCACTGTTTGTACCTGCAGGTGGAAGGTGAAGCCGCAGCAGTGTGGGGTATGTCGCTGCCTCCATGCTGTATCATGCTACCTGTACCTCGGCAATCTCGTGGCACACACACCCAGATGAGGGAATTGTACCGGCCACACTGCACGTGGTACACTCTAGGCACCAGGCCCCCTCCAGAACCAGTGGAGAAAAGCATCCACTTCCCCAGTCCTTGGCAGGATGAAGCACTCTGGGCACCAGGCCCCCTCCCGAACCAGTGGAGAAAATCATCCACTTTCCCAGTCCTTGGCAGGATGAAGCACTCTGGGCACCAGGCCCCCTCCAGAACCAGTGGCGAAAAGCATCCACTTACCCAGTCCTTGGCAGGATGAAGCACTCTGGGCACCAGGCCCCCTCCAGAACCAGTGGAGAAAAGCATCCACTACCTCGGTCCTTGGCAAGATGAAGCACTCTGGGCACCAGGCCCCATCCAGAACCAGTGGAGAAAAGCATCCACTTCCCCAGTACTTGGCAGGATGAATCACTCTGGGCACCAGGCCTCCTCCAGAACCAGTGGAGAATGACATCCACTTGAGAGACTGTGGCTTTGCACTCCCCAGGATAAAGCAGTGGGCAACCCACCCACTGGAGAGACTTGAGATACTGTGGCTTTGCACTCCCCAGGATGAAGCAGTGGGCAACCCACCCACTGGAGAGACTCAAGAGACTGTGACTTTGCACTCCCCAGGATAAAGCAGTGGGTAAACCACCCACTTGAGAGACTTGAGAGACTGTGGCTTTGCACTCCCCAAGATAAAGCAGTGGGCAAACCACCCACTGGAGAGACTTGAGAGACTGTGGCTTTGCACTCCCCAGGATAAAGCAGTGGGCAACCCACCCACTGTAGAGACTTGAGAGACTGTGGCTTTGCAGTCCCCAGGATAAAGCAGTGGGCAACCCACCCACTGGAGAGACTTGAGAGACTGTCGCTTTGCACTCCCCAGGATACAGCAATGGGCAAAGAGCCCCCTCGTGCAGCAGTGGCGTCGTGCGTTCATCTGGCTGAGGTGCCCCCTCACCTCCCACTCCTCCTGAGGTGCCTGCATATTTTCAACCTGATGCCCCAGCAGTGTTCTCTCTGTTTCCAGCCGGGTATCTAGTGTGGGCTTCGCCCATGCATTTTGGGCCCAGTGGTCCACGGACAATGATTGGTACACTATCCGGACTTGTGTAATTGGTGTACATATTTGTATATACTGATTTTTTAACTTTCACTAGCTGATTAGTCATGATTACAATTGTTACAATCATTTAATTTTGTCCTTGCGTTCTTCCAGGGGTGGGGGGGTATATGTAATGTTGCTGCATGTATTTGTGTGTATGGTGTTGTGGGTGAGGGTGGGGGTATTGTGTGTTGCATGTGTGTGTCACTCTCTTTCCCCCCATCCCCTGTGCTGTAGGTGCAGTACTCACCGTGGTCCTCGACAGCGTCTGTCCTGCTCCTGATAGAGCAAGAGGAAGAGCAGCATTGGTAACACCTGTAGTTCAGGCTCCATGGCGTCCTGGTTCCTCGTTGGGTGTCGAGAGGTGAGTGTTTTCCCTTCTGTGTACTGTTTCCGCCGTGCTTTTGATAGCGTTGGTTCCACCCCAGAAAAGGTGGCGGATAGGCGTGTTGAAATACTGTGGGCGGTACTTTGTCTTCCGCCTGTCTGTTGGCGGTGACCGCCACGGTGTTTGTTTCTACCGCCGTGGCGGTCTGAGTGTTAAAGTGGCTGTCTGTGTTGGCGGTTTCCGCCATGGTCGTGATTCCATTTATTTTTCCGCCGGCCTGTTGGTGGTATTACCGCCGCTTTAACACCGACCGCCAAGGTTGTAATGAGGGCCTATGTGTTCCATCAATCGCCCCAATAATATTTGATATATGTCCCATTGCATAGAATCCTGCCTTCACAGTGGCCATATCTTCCACCTGGGGGAAAGCGATGTAGCTGCACATGAGTTTGAACAAAGCAGACAAAACCCTTGCCAACACAATTGAAAACATTGCTTGTGACATTCCTGCTGCCATTCCCACTGTCATTTGGAAAGAACCAGTTACCAGGAAACGGAGCACTGATAGAACTTGCACAAGAGGGGGGATCACAGTGGGATGACGGACAGCTGATATCAGATCAGGCTCCAATTGTGCACACAGCTTTGTGATTGTGGCCTGTCCAATCTATAGGTCAGTATTATGTGCATGTCCTCCAGTGTAGCCAAGTCCACAAGGGGTTTGCACACTGGGTTTGTCTACTCCTTCTATCCCTCCACAGTGGTAGGTATATAAGAGACGGAAGAGGGAGTAGGGTGTCACAAATTGAACAATGGAACCACCACCTCAGTGTTACGGGAGCGCGGCCAGGGGTAGGTGACCACCAAAGGATCGGGAATGCAAAAGTAAGTGAGCCGAATCCTCGACCTAACATAATTTGAACGCTTTTCCTAACACGCACTATGTGGCATTTTTCTAAACATTAATTTTTTCAACGACTTGACCGCATGTAGTAGTGTTAACGGACATGTAAGATTCTTCCTAGAAGGCATAATCATTTCCCCTCTGGATCTATCCTGACGACATGAGATCCAACAGCAATTAGGATCTAGTTAAATACCCCAGTTGGGGTTAGAGAAACTTGACACTGAGACTATATAGCGATATATTTTGCAATCTCTACCCTTCCTTCTTTTTCCTTTTGTTTGAGACTTTAACATTTGTGTATCTTCGACGAACTATCGTAGAAGACTCCACCCGCCTATCTTTACAAACCTATCCCAGGTTCAGACTCCAAAGGACACCTTTGTACCATTGGGGGGTTCGGGCACCGTTTACCATGGTGGAACCATGTCAAATACTATTTATACACTGGATCCTAGTATTTAGGATCAGGGCAAAGTAAGGGACACAAGGTTGACTAACTTGGAGATGAGGTAGTGGGGTCTTTCCCTCTCCTTGTATTTCTCTCCTTGATTGTTTTTTTTTTAGCAACTATCATGTATCCTTGTTACTTTAGGATGAGGAACTATTATGTTTTTTTCCATTTCTGCTCATAGTGTACGCTGTTGGCAGTTCTAACTTGATATTAATAGGCATGTTTGTCCTTTGCCCATATGTGTATTAGAACATTTGCGCTGATCCACAAGCCCGTGTTTTCCCATGAAGCCTGTTACCGAAAGGGGGACGGTAAGAACACGAAAATAATGATTTTGTTTTAATATCATTCTTTGTCTCACTGATCACACAAGCACTGTGTGTCCCACAGATCGTCACAGCTCTTCCTCTCTATGATTTATGACTCCACTAGAGAATTAAGATTTTTTTCTGAGGAGTATTATTATGTAACCATTGCTCATTGTATTGCAGGTAATCCTTTAGCAATAACCAGCTTGAAGACGTACTTGACTGATGTAAGTGACTGGAGACTTTAGGACTGATAGTGTCAGACTACAGGAGTCTTTTTGTTCTTTTTTATTGTATATAAGGAGAAGCATTTATTTTTTCTGGTCCTGAAGAAGCGTCACTGGATCCTGTTGGACCATTTAGACGCGAAACATGTTGACCCTCCACATGGGATGGCTTGGCACGTTCCCAGCCTTCCAGTATGCTACAAACTTAGCAGAGAGTGATTGATCATTATCTCATTCACACTCTCCTAACAATTATTTTTTAACCTTGGCAGTCACCCACCGTAGATTAATAAAATTGTTGTCCTGAGGTTTGGGTTTTGAGTCAATTTTACTACTATCTTTAGTTCTATCATTTTTCTATCCTCCAAGTACACCCTATGGGTCTTGGCATCATCGAGAAAAGACCTCCGGCAAAGAGCCCCTCTTTGGGTGGTGCCCGTCAGACACTGCAGCGCCGGTCTGACGAGGAGCAGATCCGATGATAAAGCATGACACCCAGTTGGGTGTGTGAGGACTCTTGCTCCTGAAATTCAGGACTTTCTTCCATCTTCTCTTCTTTTTCCGTTTCTTTGGAACAGTGTATTTATCGTACATAATTAATTAAGGGAGGCTATACACTGGACCAGTAATTCTCCCTGCCCCTTTCTTATGATATATCCACCACCTCAGTGTACATAGAGCATTTATGTGATGGGACAATGTGAATGGCAATGTATGTGCAATTTACAGCAATAAAGCAGATCTAAATTTTCTGAATGTTGTCCACCACCATAATATGGCGACCACCTGTCCTTTATAGGGACAGGTGGAAGTGAGGTAACTCCGCTGGCGTTGGGCATCATGGCGGAAGGTGGTCTTGTACCACTGTGCTATTCTTCATTGGCTAAAATGGGGCTCTATGGAGTACAGAGGCCAATAGGGATCACAGGCAGCGGTGACGGTGTACACCGTCACGGACGTGACTGCCATTTTCTATCTAAAACCTCACTTGATTCCTGAATTTCCACAAGACAACATCTCCCCTATGTGTGCTGCTGTGACCTGTGGCACAATGGTTAGAGAGGCAGACCCTGATGCAGAGATCTGGTCCGGGACCAAAGTTCAATTCCCACCTCAGCGGGTCTTGGGCTCAATTCCCTTGGACCAGATAATTCTCATCTCGGTGCCTAATCTAATTAATGGGTCCCACTCTGTAACTCTGGGCAATAGCTTGCTTAATCTCCAAAACAGCCCTCAAAGCACTTGGATGCTTGGCTTCACCCTGGGGCTGTCCAGGAGTGGGTGCCTCACAGGGAAACGCCAGGAGGGGTTCCACAGCGGTATGCGTACAGCGCCTTGAGACCCTAACGGGTGAGTAGTACGCTATACAAGTGCAAAGTTTCCAGTTTAACTGTGTCTGGATCCTGCCATTGCCCATGTGACCGGGAAAAGAGCCCCTGCCTTCACTCCGGAGGAGTTGGAGTGCCTGGTGGATGGGGTCCTACCCCAGTATGGACAGCTAAATGGGCCTCCTGACCAACAGGTGAGTACACCATGGGCATGATGAATGTGACAAGGTAGCATGGGGATGTGTGTGCTAGCAGCGTGTCATTTGGGGGAATGCCTGGTGGTAGTGTACATGGTGGGCGTCAGGTGATGTGTATGCCAATGGGGATGGAAATGGTATTTGTGGGTGATATGTGTGACAGGCTGGATTGTATGCTTAATGGTGTCCTCCTGTCTGTATTACCTCTGCAGGTCAATGCCCATCAGAAGAAGGGATTGTGGCATGCCATCGCCAAGGATGTGCAGACCCTGGGAGTCCACAGCAGGCAGAGCACCCACTGTGGGAAAACCTGAGATGCTGGGCCTGGAAGACCGTGGAGGCCCAGCTGGGGATGGCCTCCCAATGAGGGCGGGGTGCTCGTCGGAACCTGACCCCCCTGATGGCCCGCGGAGCTGGATGGGCACTTGAGGGCAGCACAGCAGCCACAAGGGGGTGAGTACAGTGAGCTTGACAACCATTTTTGTTGGCTGGCATGGGGTCCTGGTGGTGGGTTTCAGTTAGTGGGTGCCCTTTAATGCCAGCTTAGACATTGCTACATGGTCCAACACAAGGTAAATGGGTGTATAGCAAAATCTTGTATTCCAACTAGGTGGCATTCCTGGTCAGACAGGGCTTAGTGGGTCCCAGGAGGGGTGCAGTTGGTGGTGGTTGGCTCTCATCTTGAGTGGTACCTAGCCAATGGAATGCCAGTGTGGTGCATAGTGCTCAATCCTGATCCCTGTGTGTGATGGTAATGTGTATGCCATCTGTTGTGTTGATGCTATAATTGACTCAGTGCTCCCTTTCTCTCTCTCCCCCATTTTCTTCTGTCATCCTGTCCATGTGTGCATTAGCATCATCTGGCGGAGGAGCTGGGGCACCGGCAACAGAGGGAGCTGCATCTCACAGCACCCAGGAGGTAGAGTCCACCGACGCCGAGGGGACTAGTGGGACAGAGGGTGAGGGGAGCACCACATCAGAGACATGAGGTGACAACACTGACTCTGATTCCTCCTCCGATGGTAGCTCCCTGGTGGTGGCGGACACCTCTGGCACCACCCCAGCTACAGGTACAGCCACCATCCCCTGTTCCAGCCCCGCCCTCCCAGTAGCCCCCAACGAGTTGCCTGTGCCCGCTCACCCAGGAGGGTGGGCATCTCCTATGCCCCAGGCACCTCAGGCCCTGCCCCGGTGAGCCCTGCTGCCCTCAGTGAGGAGGCTATTGACCTCCTGAGATCCATCTCTGCGAGGGCAGTCAACCATAGTGAATGCCATCCAGGGACTGGCATCCCAGATGCAGCAATGGAATACATACCTGGAGGGCATCCAGTGTGGGTTGGCGGCCCTAAAGAGATTGTTTCAGGCTTTGGCCTCTTCTCTGCTGGCAGCCAGTGTCACTGTTCCTACCGTCCCCCCTCCAACTACCACTTCCCAGACCCATTCTCCTCAACCCCAACCTATCCTATGCACAAATACAGAGAAGCGTGCACACAAAACATCAGACAAGAGAAGCACAGTCAAACACAGGCAGCACCCTTCCAGGCCACAAACACTCACACAAACAACAGACAATTGCACACACAACATCCACTGCCTCCACTTTCTCCCCCTCCTCCTCCGCCTCCCTCACAGTCACATCCACACTCACACCTGCATGCACTGCATCAACAGCCACCACCACCATCACCACATCAAGCAGCACACACACCTCACTTGCAGACACCTCCACAACATCCATCCACGCGTCCCCTTTGTCCTCTCCCACCCTGTCTACCCCTCCTAAGAGACACAAATGCGCGTGCTCAGACTCACAACAGCCATCCACCTCACACATACACTGCCCATGCACTTGCACCCAAGTTCAGCAGACGTACACCTCCCACAACCACTCCTTCAACCTCCACTCCCATCCCTCCTCTCACATCCCACAGCAACGTCCCTAAGAAGCTTTACCTTACCCATCTTGCCCTCCCCTCCACCCTGTCCCAACGACCTAGCACAGCACCTCAGCCAAACATTCTGCCACTACTCCCATCAAATCTTCAGCTACTGGCACAAAAGGGGCCCCAGAGTGTGACGGCTGTCACTCCTACTGTGAGCAAACCTCCGCCTCAGAAAGGGAAGACTAGGGTGGTAAAAACCAAGGGACCTGAGACGGGGACAGTGGAGGCACCTCCTAGTCGTGGAGGCAAGAAAGGGAAGGTTCCCACTCCACCACCCAAGAAAGGGAAGGATCCCACTCCACCATCCAAGAAAGAGAAGGATCCCACTCCACCACCCAAGAAATAGAAGGATCCCACTCCACCACCGAAGAAAGGGAAGGATCCCACTCCACCATCCAAGAAAGGGAAGGATACCACTCCACCACCAAAGAGAGGCAAGAGTCCCCCTACACCAGCAGTGGGCAATGAGCCCTCACCTCCAGCAGAGGCAGCCAGGGTAACACCTCCACCAGCAGGGGCAAGGAGCCCTCACCTCCAGCAGAGGCAGTCAGGGTAACACCTCCACCAGCAGTGGGCAAGGAGCCCTCTCCTCCAGCAGAGGCAGCCAGTGTAACACCTCCACCAGCAGTGGTGAAGGAGCCCTCACCTCTAGCAGAGGCACAGCAGCCCTCACCTCCAGCAGAGACACAGCAGCCCTCACCTCCAGCAGAGGCACAGCAGCCCTCACCTCCAGCAGAGGGTATGTAGGCCACCCACCAGAGACAATTGGGCAAGGAGCCCCCTCCAGAACCACTGGGCATGTTCCCTACTTCAGAGACTGTGGCCTTACACTCTCCACCAGAGACAATTGGGCAAGGATCCCCCTCCAGAACCAGTGGGCATGTTCCCCACTTCAGCTGAAGTGCCCCCCCACACCACCCCTTTCCCCCTTCCCACTTCCCCTGAGGTGCCTGCCCATTTCCAACATGATGCCCCTGCACAGTGGAGTTCAGAGAATGTCAGGAATCAAGTTGGAACTTGGACTGTGCCCTCTGGCCATGTGGGCCTTCTGTACTTTGTACTGGCAATTGGCCCTTTCTAGTCATTGACGCCTGTTTTTGTTATCACATAGACAATATGGTGGCTGTTGGCATCATATTACAGTATCAGGTAAACCTCAATGTGGTCCTTGTTTTAAATCAGATGTGGGTCTTGTGACATTGGTTTTACTCTGCAGCTGGTTGTGTGTATGGTTTGTGTGTGAAATGGTGTGTGTGGTGCGTATGTGTGTCACTCTCCTTTTCCTCGCTCCCTCCCTCCTTCCCTTGTGTGCTAGGCGGCTGTACTCACCGTCATCATCTTTGTCGGCATTGGTGTTCCTGGTGGACCATGGCATAGAAGAGCATCGGGAAGACTTGAAGTTCTGGTTCCATGGCGGTAGAGGTCTTCTCTGTGTCTCTGATGGTGAGTCTGTTGTTGTCTGTGAAATGTTTCCACCAGGCTTTTGATGGCGTTGATACTGCCCCGGAAATCCTGGTGGTTTGCTATGTCATAATATGGTGGTTGGTACCTTGTCTTCTGCCTGGCTGTTGATGGCTACTGCCGTGGTCAGTGGTGTTAACGCCCTGGCGGTTGGTCTGGTACATTGGCTGTCTATGGGAGGTATCACTGCCATGGTCATAATTTGGCGGTAATTACCACCAGCTTGTTGGCGGTATTACCGCCACTTTAACAGTCACCGCCAATGTCATAATGACCACCTATATGTCAACACACAGATGCAAACAAAAACAATGAAATTCCCAGAAAACCAAAGTTGAAAGAGAGTTAAGACTGACTAATACGTTAATAGTGGCATTGTCATAAAAACTAAAAGATTATGAAATTTCATGAGTTAATGTGCTACCTTCACCTTGTGTAACACTCTCATACTAAGTCAACCTTAAGCCACTGATTACATTCTACTCAACCTCATTTCATTTTCACCTTTAGATTTTCCATGTAATGTACCTATGTATTGTACTTTTATACCCAAGTCCCTCAGGTCCATTCTTACATGCCTTTGGTGTGATTTCCATTGGTCAAATGGGTATTAATTCCTGCTAGTCTGTTTTTGTTTTCTATTTCTATAAACAAAAGATCATCAGGTTCTAAAAAGACTGCTGTGACTATTGCATGTGATTTTGGGGTGTGTGTGTCATCTCAGTGGAAAGTGAAATGCCTAGTTAAACCTATTACATGCTTTTAGTCAAGGAGCCCTATGATCTACTTGAATCCAGGAGTTCAAAGAAACACCCTCAGGTGAAGAAGATGCTTTGTTCCTCTTCTTGCTGAATCAGGATTCCCGCATAAATATGCTGGTGGGACTGATACCTAAAAAGCACAAGAAAAAGTGCATTTAATTGTTTATTCAAATTGTCCTAGCACTGGCACATATCTAAAGTGAACTATTTCTTTGTAACCGAATGGCACTTGCCACATCAGTCGCTCTACGTGTCTTTTGAAAGTGGCCCTTCAATGAAGGGCCAGTCAACTCATAATTGCTTGTATCACTGGGATCTGGAACTTCATTCTTTATGTTTAGGTCATTTCTCATGTTCCAATGGGTGCCTTAGAAACAGAGCTATAAGTAATCATGTCACATCTTCATCAGCTCTTAAATGGCTGGAACATTTAAATGTATTCAGACCATTTGATTCCACATGCCTGGAATCTCCCTTATCATCCAGCATACAGTTTGTCATGTTTTGCATTAGTTGACATTTAGTGGTGCCTGTGATAAATGCCAGAAGGGTTTGATCTAGAGTTTGGTGGACAGACTGTCATTCTTCTGTCATGGCCGAATTGATCCCCCCAATAGGCAGGTCGTGAACAGCCATCTGTCAGGACTGTTGTTGGAAAGTGGACTATTAGTTGTATGGTCAACACAAGTAATAGTTCCTCAATTGTCCTCTGTGGGAACCGAACACCCCAGTGCAGCACTTCACTCTCACAGACTAGTGGGGCAGAGCAGTCTAAGGCCTACTCAAGGGAGGTGGTGTGGGCTAGCAGTCACCAATCCCAGGCATGCAACAACACTCAATAAATGATTGTCTAGTCACTACTTTTTCTTTAGACAAAGAAATACATTTATTATGCACACACAACTAAATACTAAACAATAATTTACCAATTGGCAGATGGAACATACCATAGGTGACTTTTTGCAACCACTGGTGAGCCTCTCAAGGGGTCACAAACATATCCAGCGAGTTCAAACAGTCAGGGTGTAGTAAGGATATTACTTTGGCATGAACCATCTTCATAATTGCATGAGTAAAAATTAATAAAACACATGCAGACATCATGAAAACCCAATAAACATTTATCAAGATTAACTATGTGTTTGTGCATTCTTTTAAACATTTGACATTGAACTGTAGTGATCAGAAAAGCCCTGAGGGGGAATCACAATAACAGTGGCATGGTGAAAGAACATTGTGGTCGTGACCATATAATCAGCCCCTAGAAGGCTTAAGCATGAAAGCAACATGGTGAACAATAGTACAGTGTAATCATCATTTAGACCCTAGAGAACATAACCACATGAAAAAGCACTACAGTATAATCATACAATCAGTCTCTAGACAGCATAGTGCATCATACATTTCTAGACCTTCACAAATGTTATCACACACAAGGCCCCTAAAAGACAAACTACTCCCAACTGTAGAACAAAAGTTCCAGCCATAGGAGAGCTTGGAAATGCCTTGAAAAGTGGGAAAGGTGATGATCCCCCCAAATGTAGGATGGAGACCCAGAAGATGACCTGGACAGAAAGAGCACATCATGCTCAACATGTTCCATCGTCCTAGAACCACCACAGGCTATGGGTAAAAAAGTGAATCAAATGAAAGTCCACACAATGCATTATAGGGTTAGTTTCCTGAGTGCACTAAATATTATACTACAGTGGTTCCCAAACTTTTGACTTCTGTGGACCCCCCCTTTTATCATTACTGGATCCTGGGGACTACCACTAAATCATAATTGCAATCCGTGGACCCCTCCCCCATTAAGTCATTACTGGAAGCCGGGACCATGGCCTAAACATTGTCAATGATTTGAACTGCAAAACAATACCCAAAAAATACAGAAACAATCATTCATCAAACATATACACAAATGATAACGCATTATATTTAATTCTCAAACAAATATAAATCAACAAATTTACATTTTAATAGGAAGGTTGGTTCTTTTCTAAATTTAATTAAAGCCACACATCGTTGATACTATGGGCCTGATTCTAACTTTGGAGGACGGTGTTAAACCGTCCCAAAAGTGGCGGATATACCACCTACCGTATTACGAGTCCATTATATCCTATGGAACTCGTAATACGGTAGGTGGTATATCCGCCACTTTTGGGACGGTTTAACACCGTCCTCCAAAGTTAGAATCAGGCCCTATATTCTGTTTGATGCACCTGCACTGCTCCCACAAATCAGTCTGAGGATTCAAATTTAGTTTTTAGCCTCCAACTTCAAATTCCTTGACATTTACAGTATGTTTTAAATTCTTCAGTTGTACATTTAGGCCCTCATTCTGACCTTGGCGGGCGGCGGAGGCCGCCCGCCAAAGTCCCGCCGTCAGGTTACCGTTCCGCGGTCGAAAGACCGCGGCGGTAATTCTGACTTTCCCGCTGGGCTGGCGGGCGGTCGCCTTCAGACCGCCAGCCAGCCCAGCGGGAAAGAGGCTTCCACGATGAAGCCGGCTCGGAATCGAGCCGGCGGAGTGGAAGCTGTGCGACGGGTGCAGTTGCACCCGTCGCGTATTTCACTGTCTGCGCAGCAGACAGTGAAATACATGTAGGGGCCCTCTTACGGGGGCCCCTGCAATGCCCATGCCAGTGGCATGGGCACTGCAGGGGCCCCCAGGGGCCCCGCGACCCCCCCTACCGCCATCCGGATCTCGGCGGTCCGACCGCCGGGATCTGGATGGCGGTAGGGGGGGTCGGAATCCCCGCGGCGGTGCAGCAAGCTGCGCCGCCGCGGAGGATTCAATGGGGCGGCGGTACACTGGCGGGACCCCGCCAGTGGTGCCGGTCCGACCGCGGCTTTACCGCCGCGGTCGGAATCCCCATTGGAGCACCGCCGGCCTGTTGGCGGTGCTCCCGCGGTCCTCCGCCCTGGCGGTCAAAGACCGCCAGGGTCAGAATGACCACCTTAGTCACTTTATTTATATACATTTTATTAATCTGTTAATGTTATTTATTTTTCTAAGCAGTAGCGGACCCCTTGAGGAGGCCTCACAGACCCCTAGGGGTCCCCGGGACCACAGGTTGGGAACCACTGTTATAGTATTTCTAAAAGAACAAAGGAACCTTAGGAAAAAAGCTTCACAATAAAATAAGTGTAGATTTACAATGAAGTCTATGAAATGTGTCCAATTGGATAATGATATATATTTATCACATCAAAAGTAGCAGATATTGTAGTGGGCAAACAAACACTTAGGCCCTCATTACAACCCTGGCGGACGGTGTTAAAGCTGCAGTAATACCGCCAACAGGCCGGCGGTAAAAGAAATGGAATCACGACCACGGCGGAAACTGCCAACACAGACAGCCACTTTAACACTCCAACCGCCATGGTGGTAGCAGCAAACACTGCGGCGGTAACCGCCAACAGACAGGCGGAAGTCAATGTACCTATCCGTACCACATTACAGCCCGCTCATCTGCCAGCTTTTCCGGGGTGGTACCAACGGCATCAAAAGCACGGCAGAAACAGTGCACAGAAGGGAAACCACTCATCTCTCAACAGTCAACGAAGAACTAGGACACCATGGAGCCCGAACTACAGGTGTTACCGATGTTGGAGTATCTTCTCATCTACCAGGAGTATGAATGGAGGCGGCAACGACCACGGTGAGTACTGCACCTAGCACACAGGGGAGGGGGGAGGAAAAAGAGTGACACACACACGCAACGTGCAACACCCCCACTCCCACCCTCACTCCCAACACCATACACACAAACACATGCATCAACATTATATATACACTCCGTAACCCTCTGGAGGAATGCAAGGACAAAAGGAATGGAATCAAATGCGTGTCATATTAGAAATAGTCAGACATACGTTACAAATTCAAAAACAGTATTTACGATATATACAATATATACAGAGGGTGGTACATTGTCCACTCAAAATGTCCGCGGGCCACTGGGCCAAAACTCATAGGCCAAACCCACACTTGACTCCTGCCTCAATATGGAGAGAACACTGCAGGGGCATCAGGTCGAAAACATACAGGCACCTCAGGGAGACGGGGAAGGAGGGCACCTCAGCCGGATGATGGGACAACAACACTGCTCCTGGAGGGGGCTCCATGTCCACAGCAATGTCCTGGGGAGTACAAGGCCACAGTATTTCAAGTCTCCCAAGTGGGTAGTTTGCCCACTGCCTGGTCCTGGGGAGTTCAAAGCCACAGTCTCTCAAGTCGCTCAAGTCAGTGGTTTGCCTACTGCTTGCTCCTGGGGAGTGCAAAGCCACAGTCTCTAAAGTTAATGCCTTTCTCCACTGGTTCTGGAGGGGGGCTTGGTGCCCAATGTGCTTCATCCTGCCAAGGATAGGGTGAGTGGATGCATTTCTCCACTGGTTCTGGTTGGGGATCTGTGCCCAGTGATGCAACACTTGGGGTGTGGCAGTTAACAGTCCCTCACCTGGGTGTCTGAGCCACGAGATTTGCAGTGACCAGGATGTATGATAGTCCATGGAGGCAGGGCTAGAGCTAGGTCCGCACTGTGGTGGTAGTGCCGATGCCGCTGGGGGTGCTGCCAGTGGTGGAGGGAGGCTCCAGCCCCTCTCCTGCAGCCTCAGACGGGTGTCCACTGGGGCTGCTGCTGCTGGCAGTGGTGCTACTGTCAGCGGTGCAAGTGGCGGGGCTTGCTGCGGTGCTTGCGGCAGTGCAGGTGGTGGTGCTGCCCGCGGTACAGGTGCGGTGCTGCCAGTGGTGGGGGGAGGTTCCAGGCCTTCTTCTGCAGCCTCAGACGGCTGCCTACTGGGGCTGCTGCTGCTGACAGTAGTGGTGCTTGCGGCGGTCCAGGTGGCGGTGCAGGTGGCAGTTCTTGTGGCGGTGCTAGCGGCAGTGCTAGCGGCGGGGCTGCTGGCGGTGCTGGTGGTTGTGCGAGTAGCCACCAAGCCTTCACATGCAGCCTCGGACGGCTGAAGTGCCTTGCCTGGTGTTTTGTGCCCCTTCCTCACCTTGGTAGATGGTGGTGTCACCTTGGGTCTGGCAGATGGAGTCTTTGAGGTGGCCTTGCTGGGTGGTTGTGGCTTCTTCCCCTTGTTGGATGCTGTCCCCTTCTTCACTTTGCCAGGTGACGGAATGGATTTGCCTTGGCAGGGGTTGATGGCACACTGCCTGGGCGGACGGGTGCCCCCTTTGATCCTCTGACAGCAGCAGGATGTGGTCTTGGTAGCTGAGGTGCTGAGCTGGGTTTTGGCCACCCTGGCCCGAGGGGAACGATGGGGGGGGAGGGGTAGGGAAGAGGTCAATGTTTGCCAGGAAAATTTTCTTAGGGACACTGGGGCGGGAAGAGGGAGGAAGTCTGGGAGTAGAGGAAGAGGGAGTGGTTGTAGAAGGTGTCTGTCTGCTTGGTTTGGGTGCGGGTGCATGGGCTGGAAGCTGTTGTGAGGTGGATGGCTGTTGGGTGGGTGGGTGGGTGCTTGCGTTTGTGTA
This sequence comes from Pleurodeles waltl, assembly GCF_031143425.1. Lineage (NCBI taxonomy): Eukaryota > Metazoa > Chordata > Amphibia > Caudata > Salamandridae > Pleurodeles > Pleurodeles waltl. The sequence goes on from NC_090451.1 coordinate 537,709,063, forward strand.
CTTTGGGAGGAGGGGTCACAGACACACTGGGAGAGGACACAGGGGACGTGTGCATGGATGTGTGGGTGGTGACTGCCAGTGAGGGGTGTGTAGTGATGGGTGTGCTGGTGATGGAGTAGTGGATGAGGATGTAGTGCATGCAGGTGTGTGTGGAGATGCTACTGGGACCGAGGTGGATGAGGAGGAGGAGGGAGACACAGTGGAGTCAGTGGATGTTGGTGTGTTTGCATTGGGATGGTGCATGTGTGAGTGCCTGTGAGATGACGTGTGGTGCTTGTGTTTGCTTGAGCCACTTCTGTGTGTTGATTTGGGTGAATGCTGGTCTGAAGGTGTGCTTGGGATAGGCTGGGGTTGAGGGGATTGGGACTGGGTAGAGGAAGTTGGAGGGGGGAGGCTGGAGACAGGGACAATGGCTGACATCAGTGCGGAGGCCAGAGCCTGAAATGCTCTCTGCTGGGCCATCGGAGGAGGAGTCGATGTCTGTGGTGTCCCCTTCTGTCCCCGTCATGGTGCTCCCCTTGCCCTTCGTCCCACTGGTACCCTCACCGTCAGTGGATTCGGCCTCCAGGCCCATGTGGGATGCAGCTCCCTCCGTCGCTGGTGCCTCTGCTCCTCCGCCAGATGATGCTAATGCACACAAGGACAGGGTGACAAAACATAAAAGGGGGGAGAGACAGAGGATACACTTGGTCAATGCCAGCAATAACACCTGGAACAGCCCTATGCACTTTTCCATGCACTACCAGTTACAATACCAGTCATCAGCCCATGGGGTACAATGCCTAACGCCATCATCTGCACACCTGAAACAAACAGGGCCCTGACCAGAAGTAGATGCCCACTAACACTTTTGGGTTTGGAGTGCTTCAGAGCCTGCCCAACAAGGGACCTACCCTGCCATGTTCGCCCTGGCCTAGGGGGCACCCACAGTCCACATCCCCACCCAGGTAAAAGCTTAACGCGCAAAGTACTGAATCAGTATTTGTACTCACCCCCTTGTGGCTGCTTTGATGCCCTCAAGTGCCCATCCAACTCCAGATAGGCCATCGCCAGGATGTGGAACATCAGGTGGGTCAGGGTACGACGGGCACCCCTTCCTCGTTGGGAGGCCAGCCCCAGCTGGGCGTCCACTCTCTTCCTTGCCCAGCGGCGCAGGTCCTCCCACCGTGTGCGGCAGTGGGTGCTCCGCCTGTCAAAGACCCCCAGGGTCCGCACCTCCTTGGTGATGGGACGCCAAATACCCTTTTTCTGAAGGGCGCTGACCTGCAGAAAAAAGACAGCAGAAAAGGGAACTAGTTAACCGTCCGGACCATCACACTTATGGCCCACCATATTCCTCCCATCCCCTGACGCACATACATTGACCACCATACATGCAGCACTCTGGCCAGGACGCCTTAGCCCCCACCCCACATGTGGCTTACATACACAGCACTCCACACATTTATGGCCTACGCATCATGCTCACAGTGTTCTTACCTGTTTGTCTGGAGGACCGTAGAGTAACGTGTACTGGGGTAGGACCCCATCCACCAGTCTTTCCAACTCCTCCGCAGTGAAGGCAGGGGCCCTTTCCCCAGACACATGAGCCATTGTCTCTTCCAGACACAGGTCACAGCAGCACTTGCAGTGTAGGTCCTCTCCTGTTGAAGGTCAGGTAGCAAGTGAGTGAAGAGATAGAAAATGGCGGTCACGTCCGCAGCGGTGCGTACTGTCACCGCCGGCGTACATCGCCATTGGCTCCTGGAACCCATAGGGCCCAATGATAACCAATGCGAAGTTGCCTGGTGGTCATCGACCGCCTACCATAACGGCGCCCAACGCCAGCGGAATTACCTCATTTCCACTTGTCCCTCCTCACAGGTCAGGCAGCTGCCATTTCAGGGGGGCACATGCCATGGCACCCAACTGCGTCACAGCAGACATTGGCACAGCAACAGACTCTCGGATTCACATACTGGTGCTGTAAATCTAGAAATGCATAATTATTGCACTAGTTGTGTGATTATGACCCTTTGCTCACCCTTTTCCTCCCTAGGCTTCAACCGCTGAAGATGAATATGAGATGAAGACATCCCCCTGTGTACAGAGCCCTGGTGGACCTTGCAACAATGGAGTACAGACACATTATACTAACATACAGACTTGATCAGGCCACAATCCAAGAACTGTGAGCCCAATTGGAGCCAGACCTGATGTCAGCTATCCGCCAGCCCACAGGTATCTCCCCTCTAGTGAAGATCCTGTCAGTGCTCCATTTCCTGGCAAGTGGTTCCTTCCAAACAACAGTGGCCATGGCATCAGGTATGTCTCAGCCAATGTTCTCCAACGTGTTGTCAACCCTGCTTAAACACATGCGCAGCTACATTGTATTCCCCCAGGTGGAGGATCTGGCCACAGTGAAAGCTGACTTTTATGCCCTGGGACATATCCCCAACATCATTGGTGCCCTAGATGGTACACATGTAGCATTTGTCCCCCCCCGAGAAATAAACAAGTGTTCAGGAATAGAAAAAGCTATCACTCTATGAATGTACAGATGGTGTGTTTGGCGGATCAGTACATCTCCCATGTGAATACCAAGTATCCTGGCTCTGTGCATGACGCCTTTATCTTGAGGAATAGCAGCATCCCATATGTGATGGCTCAACTCCAGAGGCACCGGGTGTGGCTAATAGGTGAGCCCAAGGTCCCCACCCAGTATATGTTGATGTCTGGGTATGGGGTTGTCCCTAAGGGTTAGTGTGTGTCTGACAGTTGTCCCTCGATATTTGCAGGTGACTCTGGTTACCCCAACCTCTCATGGCTACTGACCCCAGTGAGGAATGCCAGGACAAGGGCAGATGAGCGTTACAATAAAGCACATGGGCGAACAAGGAGGATAATTGGGGGAACCTTAGGCCTCCCAAAGGCCAGGTTCCGGTGCCTCCAACTGACAGGTGGATCCCTGTACTACTCACCCAAGAAAGTGTGCCAGATCATCGTTGCATGTTGCATGTTGCACAACCTGCCTTTGAGATGCCAGGTGCCTTTTCTGCAGGAGGATGAGCCTGGAGATGGTTTTGTGGCAGCGGTGGAGCCTGTGGACAGTGAGGAAGAGGAGGCAGAGGAAGAAGATGTGGACAACAGAAGTAATATCATACTGCAGTACTTTCAGTGACACACAGGTAAGACACTGTAACTTCACGTTTCTTTTCAGTTTTGTGTTGGACATTGTACATGGCAGCCTGATTTCCCTATGTCTATGGCCACCTACTGTACCCTTTGGCATCTCTATTTTCAGATCTCTGTGGCCCACTCTGGCTCATGGTATGTTTACTGCTGCCCACTAAAGTTCATACCAATGTATATATAACTGTACATATGACTTGCAATGTTTTTAGAATGTTGTACTAATACAAATTTCAATCATTTGACAGACTCAAGATTTGTATTTGTTCCAAGGGTGTTTATTTAAGTGCTCATACGTAGAGGGGGATGTGCAATGGGCTGGGGTGATGGTGGAGGAATGTCCAGTTAAAGTCCAGTCTCTTGGTATCACAGGTGCATTGTCCAGTGGGGCATAGGAAGGGGAGTAATGGCAGTTCAAGGTGGACAGGATGACAGAGTGGGACAGGAGGGTGACAATCAGGGGTCTTGGCAATGTTCTCTGGCTTCTGCCTGGCTCGCAGGGACTGTTTACGGGATGGTTCTCTTTCTGCAGTGGGTTGGGTGCTGGCGGCCTGTTGGTCCTGTGGCGGGGCCTCCTGTCCACTAACGCCGGTGGAGGTGGAGGGCTGTTCTTCGGTGTGGCTATTGTCAGGGGCCCGTTGGTGTGCCACTGCCTCCCTCATGGTGTTGCCCAGGTCAGCCAGCACCCCTGCAATGGTGACCAGGATGGTGTTGAATGTTTTTTAGGTCCTTCCTGATCCCCAGGTACTGTCCCTCCTGCAGCCGCTGGGTCTCCTGCAACTTGGCCAGTATGTGGCCCATCGTCTCCTGGGAATGGTGATATGCTCCCAGGATGTTGGTGAGTGCCTCCTGGAGAGTGGGTTCCCCGGGCCTGTCCTCCCCCTGCCGCACAGCAGTCCTCCCAGCTTCCCTGATGTCCTGTGCCTCTGTCCCCTGAACCGTGTGCCCACTGCCACTGACCCCAGGTCCCTGATCGTCCTGTGTTTGTGGGGTTACCTGGGGTCCCTGTAGTGGTGGACACACTGCTGATTGATGTGTCCTGGGGACAGTGGCATGGGCCCACTGGGTGGGTGCTGTGCTGGTGTTTCCTGAGGGGGGAGGGTCTGTGGTGGGTTGGGGCTGTGGCAAAGTAACCGACTGTCCAGAGGTCCCTGATGGGCCAGGTTGATCATCGTGATCCAGGCGTGCAGAGCTGCTGTCATCACTGTGGGCCTCCTCTGAGGGGGTGGACTGGATGTTGCTGGCAACTCCTCTTCGGTGACGTTCAGTTGGGGTCCTGTGGGGATGAAAATGCAGTGTTATTGTATCTGCGCGTGCCATCTTGTGCATGATTGTGTTTTCCTGTATGGTTGTGATTGCCCTGTCAGCTTTGCCTTGTGTGCGTGGTGATTTTGTGGGATAGGCGATTCTCTCTAATGGGAATGCTGTGGTGATGGGTGTCCATGCAGGTCTGTGATGGGTGCCCATGGATTGGTGTTACATGCAGGGCTTGTTTTTGGGATGGGTGGGTTGTGATAGTGGGGTATATGTGAGGTGGTGCAGTGATGGGAGTGAGGGCAGGGGTAGGAGTTTGTGATGGCATGCAGGTAGGGTGGGGTATATAGTAGTAAAGATATGACTTACCAGAGTCCAGTCCTCCTGCTACTCCTGCGAGGCCCTCAGGATTCATTATTGCCAAGACTTGTTCCTCCCATGTTGTTAGTTGTGGGGGTCCACCGCCAGTCCTCTGTACAGCTACTTGGTGTCTTGCAACCACGGAATGCACCTTCCCCCATAGGTCATTCCACCTCTTCCTGATGTCATTCCTTGTTCTGGGGTGCTGTCTCACGCCGTTGACCCTGTCCATGATTCTCCACCATAGCTCCATCTTCCTAGCAATGGACGTCTGCTGCAACTGTGATCTGAATAGCTGTGGCTCTACCCGGATGATTTCCTCCACCATGACCCTTAGCTCCTCCTCTGAAAACCTGGGGGGTCTTTGGGGTGCCATGGATGTGGTGTGAGTGGTATGTGTGAGGATGTGTGATGTGATATGTGGTATGATGTGTTGTGGTGTGTGCTGTGAGGTGCGTGGATGGTGTATGGATGATGGTGTTCTGTGGCTCAGATTGAGTGGGTGCTCCTGGCTTGTGTCTCTCTCTGTTGGCAATCTTTTTCTTTGTTGGAAGGGTTGTGGGTAATGTGGGTGTGTGTTTTATAGTGGTTTGTGGGTGTGGTGTGTATAAGTGTGTCAGGTGTGTGTAGTTTGAATTGTCCAATGTGGTGGTGTTTTGTAAATGTGTGGGTATTTTGAACGCGGTGGTGTGTACCGCCAATGGTTACCGCAGTTGAAAGACTGCCGTGGTAATTCGTGGGTACTGATACTGTGGGCATATTCCTGTTGGCGTAACGGTGTGGGTTTTGGTGCCGCCAATTTATCACTGACCTTTGGGCTGGCGGACTTGTGTGGGTGTCTGTGTAGTGGCGGATTTCCCTGTGTGGGACATAATACCCGTGGCAGTATTCCACCGCGCACACGGTATCCTGGCGGCCGTCAGCACGGTGGTAGGCAGCATTTACCGCCAGGGTTGTAATGAGGCCCTAATCCCTTCGCTGCCAGGCCTTTTCCCCCTCAGGTGCCAAGCCTTTTTTTGGCTGTTTGGGGCAGTTTGCGCTTAGGCCCCATAACTTTTTGTCCACATAAGCTACCCATGCCAAATTTTCTTCCTTTTTTTCCAACATCCTAGGGATTCTAGAGGAACACAGACTTTGTAGGTTTCCCTGAAGGAGACCAAGAAATTAGTCAAAATACAGCAAAAAGTTTTTTTTTTTTATGGAAAAAAGGGTTGCAGAAGAAGGCTTGTGTTTTTTTCCCCCTGAAAATGGCATCAACAAAGTTTATGGTGCTAAAATCACCATCTTCCCAGCATTCAGGAATAGGCAGACTTAAATCAGAAAAACCCATTTTTTAACACAATTTTGGCATTTTACTGGGACATGCCCCATTTCTACTATTTTTTGTGATTTCAGCCTCCTTCTAGATAGTGACAGAAATGGGTGTGAAACCAACGCTGGATCCCAGAATGCTAAACATTTCTGAACAGTAGGCAATATTCTGAATCCAGCAAGGGGTAATTTGTGTAGATCCTACAAGGGGTTCCTAAATAACAGCTGAAATAAAAATATATTGAAATTGAGGTGAAAAAAACAGCCATTTTTCTCTGCTTTTTACTCTGTAACTTTTTCCTGCAATGTCAGATTATTGAAAGCAATATACCATGGGTTCCAACCTGTGGTCCGGGGACCCCTGGGGGTCGCGAAGCCTCCTCAGGGGGTCCGCGACTGCTTAGATAATAAAAAATATTAAAAGATTAGGTCCCCAGCTTTCAGTAATGACTTAGTGGGGGGTCCCCGGACTCTACGAACGAGTCAGTGGGGGTCCCCGGACTCCAAGAATGAGTCAGTGGGGGTCCCCGGGTTCCAGTAATCATAAAGTAGGGGTCCACAGAAGTCAAAAGGTTGGGAACCACTGCAATATACCATTACGTCTGCTGGACTCTTCTGGTTACGGGGATATATAGGGCTTGTAAGTTCATCAAGAACCCTCTGTACCCAAAGCCAATAAATGAGCTGCACCTTGCAGTGGGTTTTCATTCTATACCGGGTATGTAGCAATTCATTTGCTGAAATATAAAGAGTGAAAAATAGGCATCAAGAAAACCTTTGTATTTCCAAAATGGGCACAAGATAAGGTGTTGAGAAGCAGTGGTTATGTGCACATCTTTGAATTCCGGTGTGCCCATACTAGCATGTGAATTGCAGGGCATTTCTCAAACAGATGTCTTTTTTACACACTGTCTTACATTTGGAAGAAACAAATGTAGAGAAAGACAAGAGGCAATAATACTTGTTTTGCTATTCTGTGTTCCCCCAAGTCTCCCGATACAAATGGTACCTCACTTGCGTGGGTATGCCTAATGCTCGCGACAGGAAACGCAACATGGACACATCACATTTTTACATTGAAATCTGACATATTTTTTGCAAAGTGCCTTCCTGTAGATTTTGGCCTCTAGCTCAGGGAAACCTAAAAAACCTGCGCATTTTTGAAAACTAGAGACCTAGGGGGATCCAAGATGGGGTAACGTGTGGGGCTCTCACCAGGTTCTGTTACCCAGAATCCTTTGAAAACCTCAATATTTGGCCAAAAAAACACTTTTTCCTCACATTTTGGTGACAGGAAGTGCTGGAATCTGAGAGGAGCCACAAATTTCCTTCCACCCAGCGTTCCCCCATGTCTCCCAATAAAAAAAACTTGAGTGGGTAGGCCTAGTGCTTGCGACAGGAAATGCCTCAAAATACCATCTGGACACATCAAAATGATCGAATACAATCCTACCTGTTTTTGCAGGTGGACACCTGCGTTTTTGGTCCTGGGCTCAACAGCCATCTATGGAAACCTACCAAACCCGGGCATTCCTGAAAACTAGACACCTGAGGGAGTCCAGGGAGGTGTGACTTGCGTGGATCCCCCAATGTTTTCTTACCCAGAATACTCAGCAAACCTAGCTAAACAAATCACATTTTTCCCACATTTCTGTGTGGGATCAACGCACCAGGAATTTTCTACCACCCAACGTTCCTCTCAGTCTCCTGGTAAAAATTATACCTCACTTGTGGAGGTGGGCCAAGTGCCTGTGACAGGGAAGAGCCAAAAACATGCCGAAAGTGAGGGGGAACCAAAGCGGGTCCAAAAGGACAGTTTGAAAAAAATCTTTTTTAGGCTGACAAGTGCAGCAGAATTTTTATCGGTATAGATGGACAATGTTGGGTGGCAGGAATTTTCTGGATTCCTGCAGATTCCGGAAGGTTCCATCACAAAAATGTAGAAAAAATGTGTGATTTCAAGCAAAGTTGGAGGTTTGCAGGGCATTGTGGGTAAGAAAATGGTGCGGGTGCATGTGAAGTCCACCACCCTGGAATCAACCGGATGTTTAGTTTTCAGATGTGTCTAGGTCTTGTGGATTTTTCTACATGGCAGCGTCCCAAAGTCCAAAAAGTGCAGCCCTCACCATTCCAAGTGGGACGATTTTGAGAGTTACCAAGCTCTCATGGCCTAAATGTAAAACCGAAACCCAAAATAATCAAGTGTCCTCTTGCTTGCCGTGGGATAAGATGTTTTAGTGTGGGTGGGGAGAGCTGAAAGATTGTTACCGCCTTCAGTTGGGGTGGGGGCATAACCAGGCCCATACTGGTTGGTAGCCACCACCCCACTATTTTTTTTTTAATTCCCTGGCATCTAGTAGACTTTCTGCCTCCCAGTGTGTGGATCGGGGGAAATTGCCCAATCTGCCCACTGGTGGGCAGAAGAACTTTGGCCCCATTTATTTGGAGTTGGGGTATGGCCATACCCCCACCCTCTTATTTTGAAAAAAATCTTCCCTGGTCTCTGGTGGGCTGCCCGCCCCCTTTGGGGGCAGATGGGCCTTCCAAAAATAGGCCAATCTGCCTCCACGGGGGGCAGATATGGTCAACAGTAATGTGCCCCCCCAGGGAGCAGCCCTTGCCCAAGGGGCCACACCCCTTATGCGTAAGTATATAAAAAAAAAAAAATCCCTTGTGTCTCGGCCTAATTATATTAGGCCGATCTGCCCCTAAAAATAATTTGGCTCCCCACATATAAAAAAAAAATAAACGAGAAAATAATGATCCCTGGTGTCTAGGGGTTTTCTGCCCCCGGCGGGGGCAGAAATGGCATAAAAATAATTTGGCCCCCTGGGGAGCAGCCCTTGCCCAAGGGGCCACAACCTTATGCGCAAGTATGAAAAAAATAAAACCCTGGCATCTAGTGGTTTCTGCCCCTCCCCCCCCCCGGGGCAGAAATGGCATAAAAATAATTTGGCCCCCCGGGGAGCGACCCTTGCCTAAAGGGTCGCTCCCCACACATAAATGAAAAAAATTAACAATTTTATTTTTTATCCCTGGTGTCTAGGGGTTTTCTGCCCCCAGTGGGGGCAGAAATGGCCTAAAAATAATGTGGCCTCTTAGGGAGCAGCCCTTGCCCAAGGGGCTGATCCCCTCATGTCCATTTAAAAAAAAAAAAATCCCTGGTGTCTAGTGGCCATTTCTGCTGCCCGATCGCATTGCGATCGGGCAGCAGAAATGCTTGATGCGATCGGGCAGCAGAAATGCTTGCAGGGACATGAAAGGAAAGACCTTTACTTTCCTTTCATGCCTCTGCAGGCCCCCTCCGCCCGAGCGGAAGAGAAATGCTTTTGCATTTCTCTTCTGCATCGCGCTAGGTGACCTCTGGTGAGGTCAGCACGCAATTGCGTGCTGACGCCTGAGAGGTGCAGCCATGGACGTACGTCCATGGCCGGCAAGGGGTTAAAAAGGCCATTGGAGTCTGTTTCCTCAGGCATATCCGGTGTGACACAAGAAATTTATACAAATTAAGTCACAAACTTTTAGTACCTATGCTCACATCAACCATGAAATTAATTAGTCCTAGTGGAGTTAAAGTACTCTTGTCAGCGATGTTTCAATCCCATACAAAATTACCAGGATCATCACCAGGGCATAAGAATGTGCTGGAGAAACCTTAGAGGTTACCACCAGTGTTTCCACAATGTCAGGAGCCAAGCAGGCAGACGCGGTGAGGAATGACCTGCGCATCCTTGGTGCTGCTGGGCATACAGATTTGCTCAGGCATGGGGTCCTGGATCAGGCCTGGGTGGGCATATGTCGCCCAATGTGGGCCGCTTTGAGCGATGTTGCTGCTGCGGTCACTGCATGTGCCTCTCCCCGCGGCAGGGTAACTGGTAAGTGGGGAGGGGCAGGGCCGCAGTGCGTCTCCTGAGGTGAAGGGGAAGTCTTTGGCGAGGCGGCAGAGCCTCCCTGCAGTGTTTAGGCAAGCCGCATCTGAAAGCAGCTCAGTTGAAGTACATGGTCTCGGGGCGGGGCCTAATAAGTTCGCTCACGCAAAGGAAAGCAAAGCAGAGACAGGGGCACAGTTAGGGAGCGGGCTCCTTTCGCAGGAAGGGCTGATTGATTTATCTATGAAGGCTGCTCTTGGGGGCAAGAAGAATTTAGTTGAAGTGGCACGGGGTCTGCCCTGCAATAGAAAATTGCGGGGTGAAAGCAAGGTAGCAGTTCTGTCAGTTGAGTTCAAGGGGTCTAGTGCGGCTCATGGGCTTGTTAATATGGAAGACCCTACTTGTTGGGTCAGCAAGGAGATTGGTGGAGTGACAATGCCAGCGGGAAAGGTTGGCAGGCAGTTGGGGTTACCAGCAGAGCCCATGATGTCTCCAGGATGTTGTTTGGAAGAAATAGGGGGTATTCGACAGCCACAGAGGGAGCAGCCAGGTTATACCCCAACAGCAATGCACACCACATTGCATAGAGTAGTGCCAGGTGGGCAGAGTGCGGATGCGTTGGCGCGATTGGTGTCAAAAGTGAATGTGGATGAATTGGAGCTGGATTATGATGAGAGAAGTGATGAGTGGGAGAAAGGTGAAGGGTGTGAGCACGATGTGGTGAGACAGCTGGTACTGCAGTCCAATAGGAGGAGTGGTGCAATGGAAAAGTCAGTTGGTGTTTTGCAGAAGTCAAGTCTGATGACAGAGACACCTCTGGGCAGTCGAAGGTGTTTCGCAGTGGAGGTCGCAAAGTGAGATGGGAAGCATGGGAGGTACCTGTAGGTATGAAGGGCCGGTGGCCCAAGTGGGATACACGGGAGGGTAGCAATGGTGCAAAATCGAACAAATCAATTAGTGTAGGAGACAGACTCATAGAAGAAGCTGGGGGCAAACAAAGGTCTCTGAGGGGGCTACGGGGCAGAACCAAGAAACAAATGACAGTAAAGAAGGGGAAGGACCTGGAATCAACAGAGATGTGATGAAGGTGATGGCAGAGGCAAGCAAAGTATTCCATGAAGGGAGTGATCATAGGAATTGGCTACCCTACATGGGTTTGGCAATGCCACATGGGTCACATGTACCTGATAAGATATAGAATAGGATATGGAGGCATGACTATGTGGATGGTTTCAAACTTTTACATAGGGGCATTCAGGCCAAAGAAGAGTCAAAGGACGAGCATTGATAGTTGGCAAGGCAGCCCAGAGTTACCATTACCTTGGAGAAGTGGACGTCGGCCATTTTGATCTATGACAGCATATTCTGTGAAGTGCATACGGACAGAGCCATTGCAATATTTAAATACATGGATATTATAGTGAATGCTCAGATGCATTTTGGGGGCTATGCCTGTCTTAGGTATGGTGAGAAATTTAGGTCCAGGATGAGTATAAACCCAGATAAACCTTTGGGGGATGTTGATTCTGAGCTCAGAATGCAGTGGAGGCCTTCGACCCAATATACAGCCTCGGCCCATATGACAAGTGGCCTTCTTGTTATGTATAAACCCTTTCACCCCCGTCCCACTCAAAAAGGGGTGGGTAGTCAGTCCAAGACCTCAAACAGCAATGCTGGGGCCTGTTGGAACTTCAGTAAAGGTTTCTGCTCCAGACAACCTCGTAAATTCAAGCACAAATGCTCGAAGTGTGGAGGCAGACGTCCTGTCCAATTGAGAGGGAGAGGACCTTAAGGTCCTGTTGGGATGTAGGACACCCATGACAATTAAGATGGCAGGTCCACTGCCATGGCTTGCACAATGCCCAGAAAAGAGACTGCTTTGAAGTTGGAATGGGGTTTCCGGGAAGGTTTTTGGATGGGTTATCAAGGCCCCAGGGGTAGGAGGTGGGCTGACAATTTGCCGTCAGCCACAGCAGCACCGGAGATTTTGCCACAAAATTGCAGAAAGAGGTTGATGAAGGGAAGATTGTGGGACTGTTTTATGACTGGCCATTTTCTGACTTACTCATATCCCCTTTAGGGGTGGTGCCGAAGAAGCAGAAAGACAAATTCAGGTTGATTCACCATTTGTCTTGGCCTTTACGGACATCTGTGAATTGCTTCATTGCTTTGGAGGATCTGAGAGTGGTATATGCTTCTGTTGATGATGCGATCAGTTTGGATAGGTGATGTGATAAGGGACCAAATTGTCAAAGTGTGATATGAAGTCAGCTTTTCAGCTGTTGCCCATACACCCTGATGACTTTCCATTGCTGAGCATGCATGTGTACATTGACAGAATGTTACCCATCGGATGTGCAATCTCTTGTGCCTTGTTTGAGGCTTTCAGCCTGTTTCACAGTGGTTTTTCACTAGGCAGAGTGGGCACCGGGATGTGTTGCACTACCTGGATGATATTCTCTTCATTGTGGGGGGCTGGGTCTGGCAAGTGCTACAGGGCATTGAGATATTTTGAGTCGCTGACAGAAGAGCTGGGGGTTCCATAGGCCACCGAGAAAATGGAGGGTCCTAGCTCCACGTTAACCTTTCTGGGCATGGAACTAGAAACAGACAGCATGGTAGCGAGATTTCTCAGAATGAAAGTTAAGAGATACAGAAATTCTTTAAGGAACTGATTTGTGAACGGAGGTTGGAATTCAGGAGAGTACAGAAGTTGTTGGGGTTTTTTAATTTTGCTTGAATATGGTGAGGGGAGGACGGACATTGTGCAGGAGGCTGGGCATGGCCATGTCAGGTGCAGTTTTGCCTCATCATGGGATTCGTATCTGCATGGCAGTGAGGGATGATCTTTGCCTGTGGAGGTCTTTTATGGAAGATTTCAAAGGGTGTCTATGATGTTTCAGGAAGAGAACACAGTGTGGCAGGTGCAGATTTTTTCTGATGCTTCAGATGCTCAGGGTTTGGGGCTTTCGTGGGCCGGGTGCTGGTGTGTTGAATGGTGGTCTAGCCAATGGTTACAACAAGGCTGGAGCATAGCCTTCTTAGAATTATTTCCGCTGCTGGTGGCTCTGAAATTGTGGGGCGGTGAGTTGGCAAAAAAGGCATTGATGTTTAACATGGATAACATGACTATAATGGAGTTGGTGAATAAGCAGAAGGCACTGGAATTGAGGGTGCTGAGATTGTTGCGGCGCTTCATGCTGTTATGTTTGCTATTGAATATTGTGTTCAAGGGGAAACGTGCCAATTGTTAACAACGCCATTGCTGATTCATTGTCTTGTTCACAGTGACATTATTCTCGCAGTCTGGTGCCTGGAGCAGAGATGAAGATGCCAGTTCCTGCAGAGGTCTGGGAATGGGGGGGGATTTAGAGTGATTAGGCTGGTGGAGATATCATCATCTGAGTCTACCAAGAGAAGTTACTGGATAGCTTGAAGTGAATTTGAGTCCTTTGAGGGCAGCAAGGGAAAGACACTGAATCAGAGCCATAGTGACAGGGAAGGCTGGGTAATATGTTTTGTTCTGTCTTTGATTGATAAAGGTTGTGACAATAGCAGGAAATTTAACAGGATTGTCTTTTTACAGAAAGTTGCTTTGGGAATTTGACCAAACAAGGGCTGATATTTTGAGGAAGATGTTGAAGGGATGGGGTAAGGAGAGAGGCATGAGTGGGAAGGATATATCAAGAGGGGGCAACTGGGCATTTGACTGTGGAAATCCAAGACAGAGGGGTAGATGGATATAGCTGCAAGAGGGGAGGTAGTGCGGAAGCATGCTGGGTGAATGAACGGAGGAGTTTTCAGGAGTGGTTAGGTTGTAGGCAGGAAGCATTATTCTGTCATGAGGGAGGCACCAGGGTGATGGCTTTCCAGTTGTCAGTTCTGCGGATGGCTTTGGCAAAGTTGTGACCCAATCCTGCTGCTTCTGGGACTCATTAATTGCAGACTGGGGCAGTAACTGCACGTTTTGGATGGAGATGGTCGCAGATTAGCAGGATTGTGAGGTGGAGGTCTAAATGTTGTAAGAGAAATGTGTGAAAATGAAGGGTGTGTTTGGACGCTGGTGTAGGGGTGGGAGGTACTGGATGCACACTAATTCCTTCTCTTTCTCGTAGGGTGTGTAAGTGGGTAATGGAATCACAAGATTTTGACAAGGATGGTGGGACATTCTTTTATCCATTGGGTGTCTAAATATGCGGAATGCCAGATATATAGCCAAAACCCGGGATTGCCCAGCAGCAGGCATGAGGTGCTATGATGGGGGAAGAGCGGGGTGAGATGGAGCAATCTGTCGCCATTTTAAGCGACCAGGGTTCCGCACTGGGGCTGTCCAGACATGCTTGTCATGCACTTGGGAGAGGATGATTTGGTTTAATTGTCGGGGCTGACCCTACTGCAAAACATGCACAGGACTTGGTCTTGTTACAATGGCATTTGTCGGGAACATGCATCATTTGGACTGAGTTTGTTAGTTTGTTGCACGCAGGAAGTGGAGGGGGTGATTAAGCATACAGCTATTGATAAAACCACGAGGAACCTTAATCATAGAATGAGGGTTTTTTGCATAGCAAACGACATTAAGGTGGTGGCACATGGGAAGATCAAGGAGGAAGAAGTGGGCTTGTTTTGTTCAGATGGGGTACATCTCTCTGATTTGGGCAATGCTTACTACATGCTGGGATTGAGGGACTTGCTGGGGGATTTGTGGAAAGAAAGAATTGGGTGCACAAGAAGAGATGACTGAGTTGATGTGTAACAGTGGGTCCTGGGTGGGGCAGTAAAACACCCTCCAGAGTTTTCCTGGGTGGCAGTAGTTGGGGGGGGAGTCAGATGTAGGCGTACCCACCCCTCATGGGGGCAAAGGAAACACAGGCAAAGGAATATGAGGTGCAAGATGCCTGGGACAGGACTAGGAAGGAGGCTTCATCAGAGGATGCTTGGGTAATAAAAGTGAGATAGAAAATAGGTATTGAAGAAGGTTCTGGAGAGAAAGGTGAAGGGAAGAGTGAAGCAAGGTGGTGTGCTGGGGTGATTGCTCAGGTAAAAAAAAAGAATGGCGGGGGGATTGAAGGGATTTGTTGTAAAATGATGAAGTGCTTTAATGGTTTGCAATTCTGTCCTAATGAATGGCTTTGTTTCACACAATGGAATGCCCTGTGTGATTATCTCACGTTGGAGGGTCCCAGGGGAAGCATAGACACAGCCTAGTCTTCCCCTGGGAGGTTTTGTGAGGGGGATATGACATAGGCAGGAGAGGATTGGTGGGTGTATGGGGGATGAGGTTTTAAGGTTTCCCAATATGAGTTCAGGAAGTGGGTTTTCAGCCTCCACCTGACTCTTCTTGCATTACCAAGGGGGAAAACCTTTGTCCACCTTCCCACCCTACTGGTATTGTGGGGTTTGTGGTGCCAGGGTGTGTCTTGTGCCTTAACAGGTTGCAATGATAGGACAGGTTGCAAGGGCATAGGCGGTGCAGTAGTTGGGGGGTGGGGAGTCAGTGGAGAGTCAGATGCAGGGTGTCCACACCTCGAGGAGGGAAACGAAGGGAGCATAAGCAAAGGAAGACGAGGTGTGACATGCCTCGGACAGGACTAGGAGGCTTGATCGAAGGATGCTTGGGTAAAAGAGGCGAGATGGAGACTGATAATCGAAGGAGGTTATGGAGAGAAATGTGAAGGAAAGCATGAAGCAAGGTGGTGTGCTGGGGTGAATGCTGGGGGTGAAGAAAGAATGGTGGGGGGATTAAAGGGTTTTATGTTAAAGTTGTTTATGCTGTAAAATATTGCAGTGCTTTAAAGGTTTACAATACTGTTCTAATAAATGACCTTTTTCACATAATGGAGTGCCCTGTGTGATTACCTCTTGAGTTGTAGTCACAACCTGGCCACCTGCCTGCAACACACCTCAGAGGCCATGACTGGGTGCTTAGCAGCGCTGTATTTAAAAAACCTTAATTAAATACATTTCTTGAATTTGGTCCTTGTATATGCTAAATTGCTAACATAATGATGTCTCTTATTACCAGTAGATGGCAGTCAAAACAAATTACGCAAATTAATTCCTCACTCATGAATGTTTATCTTAATAGTGCATAAATGATCTCCTAAACAACCCTACTAAACCCTCATTTATCTCACCTTTAACTCATCCTGCTACTATGATCTCCCTGACCCTTTCCACAGACTTCTCTCCTCCATCCCCCCTTTACTCATCCCAAGCCTAAATCCTATTACCATAAACTCCTAATTAACACTTCTGGATTCTTCCCTCCTCCACCCCTCCATTACTCCAGTCAATCCAACTAACAAACTCACATATCCACGGATCAAATTAACTTACAATGATACTATAACTGTACTCATATTTCCCTATACTAATCCACCACTAATTCCTTTTGGGTTCCGGAGTAGCGCGCTACTTGCCGAAAAGCGCTTCGACGCCTCGTCAGGGGTAGTAAGTGCTATATAAACACTATTACAATACAATACAATAAATGAGTGAAAATCACATTTCAGCGAATAATTATCATTTGCACATCTTGATGTAAAATGTCTTGATTTCTTTTGGTCCTATTAAAATGTTTGTTTCCATCACACTTCAGAATTACCAAAAAATGCTTCATTTGCGCTAAATTTCAGGTATATTTTGAAACATTTGTACAGTCTTTTGCAGAATTTACATATAGTTGTTTGAGTCTACAGCCTTTCCTTTCACGCTCCCTGTAGTATAGAAAGATTGTCACATAATTCACTTCGCAAACCTCTCTCACTTTGTACTTTAAATGAAAAGTAAACACCAATCTATATGTTTAACACATACGCACCAATTTGCAGAAGACATTGCCTGGCATTTGACCTCTGCCCTTGAACACACAGGAAATGTGGCAAGAAAAGAATGAGCATCTTTATTGGTCATTCCTTCTGAACTCCGGCAAAGTTATTTTTGGGGGTGCTCCAGCACCTACGTTCGAAGTGGTAGGTACGGTATATATTTTAACATTTAGGGCAAGCCAGTTGTCAGTTTGTTTTTCCAATCAGTTTTTAAGTTGATTTTAATTTATCCACTCACCTTTATCCCATTGCCTCTACCCCGACGTCCTCTTTTGTGGGGTCTGGTCAGCCCATGTGGCTTCTGGCCTCTCTGTCCCCCAGCTCCAACTAGTGGCAGTGGTCCTCTCAGCTAGTGTCCTGGTGTCCAGTGCTGCAGCTCCTTGGTTACCGGCCTTCTATACAAAGGACGTGTCACAATGGAGACTCTATTACGTCATTATTTCATCGCCATTGTGTGGGCCATACCGTATTTTTCCAGCCTAGAGAGGGAGCAGGGCAAGGTATTGACACATTCCAATTTCTTGATGAGGTCACTTATAAAGTAATTGAAACTTATCCAGCCATGGACCTGAAGATGGTCCTGTGCTCTCTAATATACTACCTCAAATATGGTCTCTATTTATTCTTTCTCAGGTTGTGGCAGAACTCCACTTTGCAGGCTCAATGTAAGTTGGATCTCATTAGAATCAGTGCAGTGCCTGTGATGGCATAAAGTTCCATTCAAGGAGCTCTGCTTCTGCTACGATGGAGGACAGTGGTGCTGGAACAATTCCTAGTGGGAGTGCTGCCATCGGCGTCACAGTGCTGCCAATGCGTTACATCATTGGATTCATGGGGATTGTGAAAAACCCAAGCATCACACAAAGAACAAACATAGCAAATGAGCCACACTAGTTGAGCGGGAGAGTGGTTAGGGTGCAGTATGTAGACAGTGGTGCATTTTGGAGCACACTGTCACAAAGATATCAGTAAAGCAAAGAGTGGTGTGATAGCACACTGTCATTGACAGAGAGCACGTTTACCATTGAAATGGCAACACAATTAAAACTATATACCGCACAAAGGATAATGTATGGAAATCGAGTTTCAGCAAACATTTATCATGTGCACATCACCAAGTATAGTGTTCTGATTTGCTTTGATGCTGTTACATTTTTGTTTCCACCACACTTCATAATTACAACAAAAGTGCTTCATTTGTCGGTATGTTTTTTAAATATTTGTACGGTTAAATTACAGGTATTTAAATGTTGTGTGTTATAGAAAGTACCGACATCCTACACAATGGTGTAGCTTACAATGAAAAGGCCCCTGCAGAATGTGAAGCGGGGACCCTGAGTCTCCCATAGCTCACAAATATTCATTAGCGTTGGGAGGAGCGGACCCTTCTGATGGGTTTGCAGGCCCTGGAAGGGTTGGGACACCCCTGCACTGCAGGGGTTGCAGGGTCCTGTGTTACTCCCCTGATCCTACGGCCTTTCCTTTCACACACACCCAATGTCCAAGCAAGACTGTCAGACAGTTCGCTTTGCAAAATGCTTTAACTTTGCAGTTGAAGAAACGTAAACACACATTTACCTGTTAAAAGAACATTCAGCAATTTGTCAGAAGAAGTAGTCCGACATTATGGCCCTCATTCTGACCTTGGCGGGCGGCGGAGGCCGCCCGCCAAAGTCCCGCTGTCAGGTTACCGTTCCGCGGTCGAAAGACCGCGGCGGTAATTCTGACTTTCCCGCTGGGCTGGCGGGCGGTCGCCTTCAGACCGCCAGCCAGCCCAGCGGGAAAGAGGCTTCCACGATGAAGCCGGCTCGGAATCGAGCCGGCGGAGTGGAAGCTGTGCGACGGGTGCAGTTGCACCCGTCGCGTATTTCACTGTCTGCGCAGCAGACAGTGAAATACATGTAGGGGCCCTCTTACGGGGGCCCCTGCAATGCCCATGCCAGTGGCATGGGCACAGCAGGGGCCCCCAGGGGCCCCGCGACCCCCCTTACCGCCATCCGGATCTCGGCGGTCCGACCGCCGGGATCTGGATGGCGGTAGGGGGGGTCGGAATCCCCGCGGCGGTGCAGCAAGCTGCGCCGCCGCGGAGGATTCAATGGGGCCGCGGTACACTGGCGGGACCCCGCCAGTGGTGCCGGTCCGACCGCGGCTTTACCGCCGCGGTCGGAATCCACATTGGAGCACCGCCGGCCTGTCGGCGGTGCTCCCGCGGTCCTCCGCCCTGGCGGTCAAAGACCGCCAGGGTCAGAATGACCACCTATGTCTTTGAACACATAACAAAGAATGTGACAAAATAAAAACGAAATTTAAAGGCATCTTTACTGGTCATTTACCTTCCGACCTTCAGCATGTTTATTTTGGGGTGCTGCAGCACCCTACTGATCCCAACTTCCAGCGCCTATGCTCAGAAAAGAGCTTTTTAACATTTTTATTTACAATTTAAAAAAAGACATTGTGATTGCAATCACATCGCATTTGAGAGCACAAGGACTGCCAATACCGGTGAAGTATAACATCAGGGGCATGGAAATACATAGAATTATCTAATAAACGTCTATGGTAGAAATGGAAAAAGAATATAGGGGGTCATTACAACATTGGCGGTAAATGCCGCTTACCGCTGTGCAGAAGACCGCCAACACACCGCCGCGGCCGTGGAATTTAGACACCCATACAAGTCCGCCACACCAAAGGTCATTGATAAACTGGCGATAACAAAACCTCCACCGTCACGCCAACAGGAATACGCCCATACTATCACGACCCACGAATCCACGTGGTGGTCTTTCAACCGCGGTATTCCATTGGCAGTACACACCGCCGCGCTCAAAATACACACACATTTACAAAAGACATCCACATTGGACAATTCGAAATACTGTATACACACACATGATACACATACACACACCACTCCCACACATATAAAACACACACACACATCACCCACATACCCTTACGACCACAATTGCGACTGAAGGCCAGAGAGAGACACCACCATCTACAAACTAGCATCCACAGGCACTCAACACCATCACTCACACAACATCCACGCACAAAACACCACACACCCCTAAACATCATACCACACATCACAACACACCCCACCACACACATCACCCACACCACCCCATGGCACGCAAAGACACCCCAGGTTCTCTGGGGAGGAGCTCAGGGTCATGGTGGAGGAAATCATCCGGGTAGAGCCACAGCTATTCGGATCACAGGTGCAGCACACCACCATAACTAGGAAGATGGAGCTATGGTGCAGAATCGTGGACAGGGTCAACGCAGTGGGACAGCACCCAAGAACACGTGATGACATCAGGAAGAGGTGGAACGACCTACGGGGGAAGGTACGTTCCGTGGTTTCAAGAAACCAGATTATAGTTCAGAGGACTGGTGGCGGACCCCCTCCTCCTCCCCCAGAACGAACAACATGGGAGGAGCAAGTCCTGGCTATACTGCATCCTGAGGGCCTCGCAGGAGTAGCTGGAGGAATGGACTCTGGTAAGGCAAATCTTTCACTACTTCATCCCCCACCCTACCTGCATGCTATCACATACCCCCATCCTCGCCCTCACCCCCATCACTCCAACTCCTCACAGATGTCCCACTATCACAAACCACACATCCCAACACCAGGCCCTGCATGCAACAACAAAGCATGGACACCCATCACCAATGCATGGCCACTGCACATACCCATACACACCCCTAAACATTTAGCACACAGGGTCCTACGCAAGAATGCAAGCACTGGGGTACAGGGTCACCCACCCATTGCACACCATGGCACACACAAATTAAATAATCATGACTTTACACCCCTGCAGGACCCCTACCCAACGTCACCGGACATGAGGTTCCAGACATGTCCACTCCACCCACAAAAGAGGCCCACAGTGATGACAGCAGCTCTGTCCAACTGGATCTAGATGACCAGCCCGGCCCATCTGGGACCTCGGGACAGTCGGTTCCCCTCACACTGGCACAATCCACAACAGAGCCTTCCCCCTCTGGAAACACCAGCACAGCACCCAGCCAGCGGGCCCATACCTCTGTCCCCAGGACACGTCAAGCAGCAGTGTGTCCACCACTACAGGGAACCCAGGCTAACCCACCAGCCCAACAACACCAGGGACCTGGGGGCAGGGGCATTGGGCACACGGTTCAGGGGACAGAGGCCCAGGAACACAGGGGAACTGGGAGGGCTGCTGTGCAACAGGGGGAGGACAGGCCCAGGGAACCCACTCTCCACGAGGCCCTCTCCAACATCATGGGAGCCTACCACCATTCCCAGGAGACAATGGCATCGGTACTGGCCAAGTTTCAGGAGACCCAGCGGCTGCAGGAGGAACAGTATTTGGGGTTCAGGGAGGAACTCAGATCTATCAATACCACCCTGGGCACCATTGTAGGGGTGCTGAAGAAACTCGTCAACACCTGTTACGACTCGGTCGTCCCATTTCCAGGGGGCGCTGTAAGGGGACTGTCAGAAGCCTGGGAATCACCTTGAACACCTATCTAGAGTCCCTTGCTGACTCCTGTTTGTTTCTCTTTTCTCCATGGTACACTTGTGTAGGACTACATTTGCTTCTTGGGACTGCAAATCCCATAATGCACAGCTTGGTAGTCAGGAAAACCCGGATTCTGTTTCCCATTGTTTTCAATGGGAGAAGTCCAGTTGCTCCTTTTCACTGGATCCTCTCCTCCAGGACTTGCAAGTGTCCGAAACCACACACACCTGAAACCTCTCCTGTGCAGCCCAGCTTGGAACTGCTTATAAGCAGCCATTTCCTCAAGCTCCCCGTCGTGCATCGGACTTCAATTCCTTTGTGTTACAGACCCCTTGTCAGATGGTGTTCCAGTTTTGTTCCTGTTCTGTTCCAGCCTGATCCTGTTTCCTGTTTCTTGTTTCTCTGCCCTGCTCCTGATTGTTCCAGCCAGAGTCTGCTCCCTGCTTCTTAGCCTTGTACCTGTTTGTTTCTTCCAAAGCCTGCTCCCTGTTTCTCTGCCCTGCTCCTGCCTTGTTTCAGCCTGAACCTTCTCTCTGTTTCCCAGTCCTGTTTACTGCTCATTTCCTACTCCCTGTATTCCAGTCCTGTCCTTGCCTGTTCCAGCCAGAGCCTGTTCTCAGTTTCCCAGTCCTGTCTCTGTCTGTCCCAGCCAGAAGTTTGCGCCCTGTTTTCAAGTCCTAGACCCGCCTTTGCTTCAGCCTGAGCCTGTTCCTAGTTCTTGCCTCTGCCTCTTTGTTTGTTCCCTTCTGTTTCTGTTTCTTCTTGGTTCTTTGTGTCTGGTAAGTGTTCTATCAGTCTTCACCAGTGTATACGTGTCCTCCTGTGTACTGGGGTTGGCTCCTGGTTTCCAGGAGGCAATTCCAGCCCCCATCCTTGTCCAGTGTTATACGTTGTATTTCGTGCCTAACAGTGACAGTGTGCTATTGCTGTTTTCTCAGGAATCGCCACTGTGTTTCCAGCTGGACCCATAAGAGCGTGTCCTGTGTATGTAAGTACTATCCTTGTTTGTGCTCTAGGGTCCAGAGACAGAATCACTTCTGCTGCCTCCTTTCTATGGGGCTGGCAGGGTGACTATCTGTAAGAGCAAACTGCACAGAGGCATTGAGATTCCCTGTCACTGTGGGAGGTTCTGCGCCTTACTCTGTGTACAACCCCAGCGTGTTTGTCCACTGGTAATCCGTTTCCTGTTTGTTCACACAAGGGTTGCTCTGCTTTTACTTTCCTGTTTCCTGTGCCTATCCATAGCTGTCCTTTCCGTGTATGCCTTTAGCTGCTCTTCTGCCCCAGTACACTACCTCTGTAGGATATTCGGTGACCTCAAGGGGTGTCCCAACCAAAGTCCTGATCAGCCCTGCCCGAAACCGTGACAGAATGCACGAACCAAACATTTCAAGCTCTCCTGGCAGTAAAGGCACACACAAACCTAAAATGCTTTCCTATCATGTTAAAACACCCCTTTCTAAACCTAGACTTTCTCAGAAGACCTCTAAAAAAGGCCTTAGTTTAAAGGATAAACTTGTTAAAGAAAATCAAAGATTGCAAATGCAGTACTACATTGCGTGGCTTGCTGATTCCTCAATGTTCAGCTATTATAATATATGTGATTATGACCCCCAATCCCTGTCTGTAGAAGAATTACAAAGTAATAATGAGTTTTTGGAGGTTCTATTACCTCAAACAGGGGAGAATGTTCCTAACAGTGAAAGTGCTTTTGCTACTTCTGCACAAGACATTTACTCTCAAGAAAACCTGGTTAATTCCTTGCCTCATGCTAGTGCATCCCAGATTCACTTCCAGCACTCTGCCAAAACAAAGAACCCTGACACTGTTCAAGAAGCCACACTACCGATTCCCTTGTTTTCTGTTGAGTGCTTCAGCCCATCTAGGCCAGTTTCTCAGAATTCAAAGTGCAGTGCTGACTCTTATAAAGACCTATCAGTCCCTCAGAGTTTTCAAGTCAGCAGGCTAGACCCTGTATCTAAGGGATCAGTAAAAACTGTGGGATTCCTTAGTTCAACTCAAATGGCTTGTGCTCCTCCCAAATTGGATGAAAGTACATCAGTCTCAATTCCTAAGTGTTGTGCTGACTCGTGTAAAGATCTACCAGTCCCTCAGTGCTTTCAAGTGAGCAGGATAGAACCTGTATCAAAGGGATCAGTAAAGACTGTGGGATTCCTTAGTTCAATTCAAAAAGCTTGTGCTCTTCCCAAACTGGATGATAATATACCAGTCTCAATCCCTAAAAGCTCTGCTAAACCCTTTTCTATTCTGAGTGGGTTTGATAACAATATGGACATACACACACTAAAAGAGCAGTTTTGGCAGATTAAAAGGCAGATATCGGACTTCTATGATGAATATGTTGTAACATACACAAGAAATCTTGCACATGGGCTCTTTTCATCAATGCATATTTCACTGTTGCCAGAACCAGACATTCTGTTTATCTGTAAGGTAGAAGAAGTAACAGAGCAGCTGATGGAAACTACTGCAAGGCAATTTGAAAACCTGAAAAAAGAAAATGATCACCAGCTTTGGCTTAAAGAACAGTATGCTAATTTGTGTGCCTCTCCAAAGACTTCTATCGAGCAGATTGTCCCTTCTATTAATGACAGTCAAAAGACAGCTCCAGTTATAAATATATCAGCCTCTTCTTCAGACTCTCTCTCAGCCTGTAGTTCTCCAGTGAAAATTCCTGCACAGTTGACTGAATCTCTGACATCTCTGAGAGATTTGACACCTCTTGATTCAAAGGATGGATCAGAGTCTTCAGAAGGAAGTGTCTCCGCCCCTCTATCAGAACAAATAAAGCCAAAGGAAGAAGAGAGTTCTGATGCAGACTCCAATGGCTGCACCTTAAGAAACCAAGATATGACTTTACTGGAGATTAATGGCAAGTTGTGCAACAGTGTTGAAGAATCTGAATCTAGTGATGACAGTGGTTCCTGCCTTGCCGTGAACAAACCTGCAGATAGTGCTGTTCAAATGGCGCACACACCAGAATTTTCAGATTGTGGGGATACTCCTGCCCATTCAAACAATATCATAGAATTTTCAGACAATAAAGAGACAGTTCCTGTTTCAAGTGAACTAATGGATTTTTCTGACCATGAAGAAATACCCGCAATCACTAAGAATGTAATGGACTTCTCAGAAAGTTTAAAAATATCTTCTGTGTCAAAGCAAACCGTGGAGAATTCAGACAAGGAAGAAAGCCAGCAATCTGAAACTGAACAGCCTGTCAATAGAAATGAAAGCCTTCGCCTAGAACAGGACACAGTTGCAGCCTCAACCACTGATCCTGACCTGCTGATCCCTGCCAATGTGTATCCTGTTTCCAGCTCCACGATTAGTGAAGACAAGATCTCTGAGCTACCAGTATCTGATCTTGATGTAAAACCAGCCACACCAATGTCACCTGCTGTGTCCCTGAAACTAAAGACTCCTGAAAACCAGCAATCTGAAACCGAAGTTCAAGTGCTGAAAGATGTAATATTTCCCACTAAGACTAAAGACTTGAATTTGAATCTTGTATTTGAAGATCTGATGATAAGTACTGTTCTTAGTGTTTTATTGCAATAAACAATCATCACTTCAAAGGCAAGAGCTGAAATTGTAGAAAACAATGTAGAGGTGATTTCTGAAGAGACTCCAGTTCCATTTCCTTCCAAAGAACAACCTTTCAGTGTTAACAGAGTTGAAGATAAACTACTTGTAGTAGAAACGCTTTGCAAAGAAACCATCTCTGATACCACGAAAATACCACAGAGCACATGCAATGAAGAAATCTCAGTCTTGTCTGAAGATCACCCTAAAGAATTAGTTTGTGGAACTTCTACATTTTCAGATGTTAATCCAGTTTCTAAAGACTTGAAAACTCTTGTTGCTCCTGAATTTGATACTCTGAAGTCATCCAAGACGAAAGAAAATTCTGACTTTTTCATGTTTACTTTGAGAACACCAGTTACCCATGTTTCTCAAGTCTCTATGCTTTGCAAGCCTCAGACCACAATCAATGTAAATACTGCTGCAGAAACAGACAAATCCTGCGTGTCAGAAGGTGTTACAGACCTTACAGTCACTAATACGCCAATTATCTCCTCCAAAGAAGACAGTACTGAACAGGGAACTAATGTCCTAAAGAATACTGCCCATAATGCCATTCCAGATCTCCTTGCTCCTGAATCCACTTCACCAGAAACCAACTCCATGCACTCCTCCCGTATCAATCGAACAATAGAGAGGAAAGACATCGGAGCCCATATGGGTATTAATACATGCTTTGCTCATTGGAAGTTTCACCTATGGCAGGACTGTAAACTTATCCACCAAGGTTGGTGTTGGATTTTCTTGCTGTGGCTGTTCCTCTTCAACTTTTTTCAGCCAAAGGATCGCCTTCTCTTCTTGAGCAGACTGGTGGGAGGGGGTATACTGTTACGACTCGGTCGTCCCATTTCCAGGGGGCGCTGTAAGGGGACTGTCAGAAGCCTGGGAATCACCTTGAACACCTATCTAGAGTCCCTTGCTGACTCCTGTTTGTTTCTCTTTTCTCCATGGTACACTTGTGTAGGACTACATTTGCTTCTTGGGACTGCAAATCCCATAATGCACAGCTTGGTAGTCAGGAAAACCCGGATTCTGTTTCCCATTGTTTTCAATGGGAGAAGTCCAGTTGCTCCTTTTCACTGGATCCTCTCCTCCAGGACTTGCAAGTGTCCGAAACCACACACACCTGAAACCTCTCCTGTGCAGCCCAGCTTGGAACTGCTTATAAGCAGCCATTTCCTCAAGCTCCCCGTCGTGCATCGGACTTCAATTCCTTTGTGTTACAGACCCCTTGTCGGATGGTGTTCCAGTTTTGTTCCTGTTCTGTTCCAGCCTGATCCTGTTTCCTGTTTCTTGTTTCTCTGCCCTGCTCCTGATTGTTCCAGCCAGAGTCTGCTCCCTGCTTCTTAGCCTTGTACCTGTTTGTTTCTTCCAAAGCCTGCTCCCTGTTTCTCTGCCCTGCTCCTGCCTTGTTTCAGCCTGAACCTTCTCTCTGTTTCCCAGTCCTGTTTACTGCTCATTTCCTACTCCCTGTATTCCAGTCCTGTCCTTGCCTGTTCCAGCCAGAGCCTGTTCTCAGTTTCCCAGTCCTGTCTCTGTCTGTCCCAGCCAGAAGTTTGCGCCCTGTTTTCAAGTCCTAGACCCGCCTTTGCTTCAGCCTGAGCCTGTTCCTAGTTCTTGCCTCTGCCTCTTTGTTTGTTCCCTTCTGTTTCTGTTTCTTCTTGGTTCTTTGTGTCTGGTAAGTGTTCTATCAGTCTTCACCAGTGTATACGTGTCCTCCTGTGTACTGGGGTTGGCTCCTGGTTTCCAGGAGGCAATTCCAGCCCCCATCCTTGTCCAGTGTTATACGTTGTATTTCGTGCCTAACAGTGACAGTGTGCTATTGCTGTTTTCTCAGGAATCGCCACTGTGTTTCCAGCTGGACCCATAAGAGCGTGTCCTGTGTATGTAAGTACTATCCTTGTTTGTGCTCTAGGGTCCAGAGACAGAATCACTTCTGCTGCCTCCTTTCTATGGGGCTGGCAGGGTGACTATCTGTAAGAGCAAACTGCACAGAGGCATTGAGATTCCCTGTCACTGTGGGAGGTTCTGCGCCTTACTCTGTGTACAACCCCAGCGTGTTTGTCCACTGGTAATCCGTTTCCTGTTTGTTCACACAAGGGTTGCTCTGCTTTTACTTTCCTGTTTCCTGTGCCTATCCATAGCTGTCCTTTCCGTGTATGCCTTTAGCTGCTCTTCTGCCCCAGTACACTACCTCTGTAGGATATTCGGTGACCTCAAGGGGTGTCCCAACCAAAGTCCTGATCAGCCCTGCCCGAAACCGTGACATCACCAGGAGGGACACTGTGGCACAACAAGGGGCCCCTGACACTAGCCTGGACGATGAACTGCCCACCACCTCCGCTGGCGCTAGTGGACAGGAGGCACCGCTACAGGACCACGACACCAGCACCCCACCCCCTGCAGATGGAGAACCACCCCGCAAATGGTCCCTAAGATCCAGGACAAAGACAGAGAACAATGCCAAGACCCCGCCAAAAAATAAGACCACCCTGATTGTCATCCTTCTGTCCCACTTTGTCACCCTGTCCATCATTAAACTGCCCCAGCTCCACTTCCTATGCCCCTTTGGACAATGCACCTGTGAGACTAATAGACTGGACTATGCCATGGACATTCCTCCACCATCACCCCTGACCATTTTACAACACCCCCCAATATTTAGCACTTAAATAAACACCCTTAAATCACAAAACAATCTGGAGTCAGTCTGTGCTTTCGAAAATGTGTATTTGCAATAACTGTGGAAAACCGCTATATCCATTGTATTGACAACATACCTATGTCACACAGCTCTAGTCCATGAGGAAACAAAGCAGATGTCACACAGTGGGACCCACATCTGTGAAATTGAACGGGAAAAAGACAACTCAGGGTCCATACACTGGGTGAAAGTGACAGACAGATGAGAGGTAGAACAAGGGTATCAGATGTAGCAGGCAGTGATGTCTTCTTACCTGTGTCTCACTGGAAGTGCTGATGAATCACTGTGTTTCTGTTGTCGGTATCCTCTTCTTCTGCTTCCTCGTCTTCACTGTCCACAGGCTCCACAGCTGCCACAACCCCTCCATCTAGACCAGAGGTCTTCAAACTGTGGGGCGGGCCCCCCTAGGGGGGCCTCCAGTGTTCCCAGGGGGGGCGCCAAACGCTGGCCAAAAGAAATATTTTATAGATAACATGCCTTTGTTTTAAGCAGAAGCACGTTATTGCAGGTTTAAAAAGGTAACAGTACTTCACTGCAATGTTTAAATAGGTTTAGACATATATAAACATTGCCATCTTTCGAAAATATTAGTGAAAAATTCTGAGGGGGGGCCCAAAGATTTTTATTTTTCAACTGGGGGGGCGCAGCATCAAAACGTTTGAAGACCACTGATCTAGACCATCCTCCTGCAGAAAAGGCACCTGTCATCGCAAAGCCAAGTTGTCAAGCATACAGCAGGCCACGATGATCTGGCACACCTTTTTTAGTGAGTAGAATAGGGAACCACCTGTCATATGGAGGCACCAGAACCTGCCCTTCAGGAGGCCGAAGGTCCTCTCTATAATCCTCCTAGTTCGCCCATGGGCCTCATTGTAGCGTTCCTCTGCCCTTGTCCTGGTATTCCTCCCTGGGTTCAGTAGCCATGACAGGTTGGGGTAACCAGAGACACCGGCAAATGTCGAGGGACAACTGTTAGACACACACTAACTCTTAGGGAGATCCCCAGACACCTAGTCACACTGTATAGGGTCCATGTCCCCACCTAATAGCCACACACGGTGCCTCTGGAGTTTCCCCATCACATAAGGGATGCTGCTATTCCTCAGAATGTAAGCGTCATGCACTGGGCCAGGAAACTTGGCATTCACATGGGAGATGTACTGGTCGGCCAAACACACCATCTGCACATTCATCGAATGGTAACTCTTCCGGTTTCTGTACACCTCTTCACTCCTGTGGGGGGTCCAAGGCCACAGGTGTCCCATCAATGGCACCTATGATGTTGGGGATATGTCCCAGGGCATAGAAGTCACCTTTCACTGTAGGCAAATCCTCCACCTGAGGGAAAACGATGAAGCTGCGCATGTGTTTCAGCAGGGCAGACAACACTCTGGACAACACGTTGGAGAACACAGGCTGGGACATCCCTGATGCTATGGCCACTGTAGTTTGAAAAGACTCACTTGCCAGGAAATGGAGTACTGACAGCACGTGCACTAGAAGGGGGAATCCTGTGGGATGGCGGATAGCTGACAACAGGTCTGGCTCCAAGTGGGCACACAGTTCCTGGATTGTGGCACGGTCCAGTCTGTATGTGACAATTACATGTCACTCCTCCATTGTCGACAGGTCCACCAGCGGTCTGTACACCGGAGGATGCTGCCATCTCCTCACCTGCCCCAGCGGACGTGCTCCATGGAGGAGAACAGCGAGCAGAGAGTCAGCCAACACTGAGGTACGAAAACACAACTTTATTCCACAATTTTTTTAATCCGCTATGTGCCTGGATTAGTGTGTATGCAAGACCTAGATATGTGTGATGCATTTAAAATAAATGCCATGTGGCCCCCTGAAATGGCGGCTGCCTGACCTGTAATGTGGGACAAGGGGATATGAGGTAACTGCGCTGGCGTTGTACACCGTCGCGGTAGGCGGTCGAAGACCGCAGCGCAATCCTGCATTGGTTAACATTGGACCCTATGGGTCCCAGGAGCCAATGACGATGTACGCCGGCGGTGACGGTACGTACTGCCGCGGACTTCACCACCATTTTCTCTCTGTTAACTCACCTGATATCTGATCTTCGACAGGAGAGGACCTGCACTGCAAGTGCTGCTGTGACCTCAGTCTGGAAGAGACAATGGCTCATCTGTCTGGGGAAAGGGCCCCTGCCTTCAGCACGGAGGAGTTGGAGAAACTAGTGGATGGGGTCCTCCCCCAGTACATGCTACTCTACGGTCCTCCAGACAAACAGGTAAGGACACTGTGAGCATGCTGAATGGGCAATGCCTGTGTGGAGTGGTGTGGATGGAAGATAGGGGGGAGGAGAATGAGGCATGCATGAAACGAAGGTGAGTGCATGTGCGTCATGGCAAGGGTAGGGATGCGGGTCAATGACTGTGACGGTGCGGACGGTTATATATTCTCCTTTTCCCCTGTACTATGCCTGTAGGTCATCGGCCACCAGAAGGAGGATATTTGGCATGTCATTGCCAAGGAAGTCCTGACCCTGGGGGTCCACCACAGACGGAGCACCCACTGCCGTAAAAGATGGGAGGACATTCGCCGCTGGAGCAAGAAGACGGCGGAGGCCCAGCTGGGGATGGCCTCCCAATGTGGGAGGGGTGCCCGTCGCACCATGACCCCCCTGATGTTCCAGATCCTGGCGGTGGTGGATCCGGAGTTGGATGGGCGCTTGAGGGCATCGCAGCAGCCACAAGGGGTTGAGTACACGCTCATTCAGCTGATTCTGTGCGCATTGGAGGTGTCTGGGTGGGGGAGGTGGGCTGTGGGTTCCCCTAGGCCAGGGCTAGTTTAGTAGGCAAGATCCCTTCGTAAGGCAGGCCATGTGGCACCCTACCCCACCTGTGTTCAGAGCCCACTACACCTAGTCAGGCTCCCGTGACTTCCATGTGTGCAGCAATCGGGCATAGGCCTTGTAACCCATGTCCCTGTGATTAATTAGGGAGCTCAAAGTGCAGGGCGTAGTGCAGGGGCCTTCTGTATCTGTAGTGTCCACCAACGGTAGCAGTATTGCATGCACTCAACATGTCTTTCTTCTGTCTCCCCCCCTTTTTGTGGTCTCCCTGTTCTTGTGTGCAATAGCATCATCAGGCGGAGGAGCAGTAGCACTGGAGCAGGAGGGAGCTGCATCCCACATGGCCCTGGAGGGCGACACAACGAAGTTTGAAGCCACCAGTGGGACAGAGGGTGAGGGGAGCTCCACGGCGGGGACAGGAGCTGAGACCAGCCACACAGACTCCTCCTCTGATGGGAGCTCCCTTGCGGTGGCAGGCCCCTCTGTGCCCACTGCATCTACAGGTACAGCTGCCACCCCCCTACCAGCACTGCCCTCCCAGCAGCCCCTCAGCGTGTGCCCCGTGGCCGCTCACCCAGGAGGGTGGGCATCTCCTTCGCCCCAGGCACCTCAGCCCCTGCCCCAGTCAGCCCTGCTGCCCTCAGTGAGGAGGCCATTGACCTCCTCAGGTCCCTCACTGTTGGGCAGTCTACCATTTTGAATGCCATCCAGGGTGTAGAGAGGCAGTTGCAACAGACCAATGCATACCTGGCGGGCATTCATTCTGGTCAGGCAGCCCAACAGAGAGCTTTTCAGACTCTGGCCTCAGCACTGATGGCAGCCATTGTCCCTGTGTCCAGCCTCCCCCCTCCAACTTCCTCCACCCAGACCCAAACACCTGTACCTCATCCTAACCCAAACACACCATCAGACCAGCCTGCACACATCTCAACACACAAGGGAAGCTCTGGCAAACATAAGCACCACACATCCCACAGGCACTCACACAAGCATCATACCCATGCAGACATACAAACATCCACTGCCTCCACTGTGTCCCCCTCCTCCTCATCTTCCTCCTCCCTCCCTGTCTCGTCTCCACCCACACCTGCATGCACTTCATCTTCAGCCACTACGTCCATCACCGGCACACCCATCACCCCACCCTGCTCACGTGCACTCACCACCCCCACTAACATTCACACATCCCCTGTGTCCTTTCCCAGTGTGTCAGTGAGCCCACCTCCCAAGGTACACAAACGCAGCCACACACCCACCCAACAGCCATCCACCTCACGACAGCCTCGAGCCCATGCACCTTCACCCAAAGTCAGCAAACGTACACCTCCTACAACCACTACCTCTTCCTCCACTCCCAAACCCCCTCCATCTACCCGTCCCAGTGTGCCCCAAAAACTTTTCCTGTCCATCCTTGACCTCTTCCCCTCACCTCCCCCACCCCTTCAGTCCCCTAGGGCCCGCCTTTCCAGGTCCCAACCCAGCACCTCAGCCACCACATCAGCAGGAACAGTGGTGCCAGCAGTAAGCGGCTTCTGGAGTGCGCCAAGCAGCAGGGCAGCCAGTGTGCCAAGGAGCCAGACCACGGACAGTCACCCACCTCAGAAGCATAAAAAGTTGACCACTGCCTGGTGGGTGAAAGGCAAAACATTTGCCTCCAAAGGCTCTCCCAGGATAACAGTTGGGAGTGGGAAGACAGCTGCGCCACTATCCAATGTGGGGAAGGGGCACAGAAAGAAAGGCAAGTCGCTGCAAACCTGCACGGCGGACAAGACCGCCACCAGCACCGCTGCCAAGGACACCGCCGCCATAAGCACCGCTGCCAAGGACACCGCCGCCACCAGCACCGCTGCCAAGGACACTGCCGCCACCAGCACCGCTGCCAAGGACACCGCTGCCACAAGCACCGCTTCACAGGACACCGCTGCCACCAACACCGCAGGCCAATGAGCGCCGAAAGCTCTGATGCTACTGAGGCTACCATGAGCAGGATGAAGCACTCTGGGCACAAAGCCCACTCCAGAACCAGTGGAGATTTACATCCACTACCTCAGTCCTTGGCAGGATGAAGCACTCTGGGCACATAGCACCCTCCAGAACTAGTGGAGAATGACATCCACTACCTCAGTCCTTGGCAGGATGAAGCACTCTGGGCACAAAGCCCCCTCCAGAACCAGTGGAGATTTACATCCACTACCTCAGTCCTTGGCAGGATGAAGCACTCTGGGCACAACCCCCCTCCAGAACCAGTGGAGAATGACATTCACTACCTCAGTCCTTGGCAGGATGAAGCACTCTGGGCACAAAGCCCCCTCCAGAACCAGTGGAGACTGTTATCCACTTGAGAGACTGTGGCTTTGCACTCCCCAGGACCAAGCAGTGGGCAAACCACCCACTTGAGAGACTTGTGAGACTGTGGCTTTGCACTCCCCAGGATAAAGCAGTGGGCATACCACCAACTTGAGAGACTTTTGAGACTGTGGCTTTGCACTCCCCAGGACCAAGCAGTGGGCAAACCACCCACTTGAGAGACTTGTGAGACTGTGGTTTGCACTCCCCAGGATAAAGCATTGGGCAAACAACCCACTGGAGAGACTTGAGAGACTGTGGCTTTGCACTCCCCAGGAAAAAGCAGTGGGCAAACCACCCACTTGAGAGACTTGTGAGACTGGCTTTGCACTCCCCAGGATACTACAGTGGGCACCCCACCCACTTGAGAGACTTGTGAGACTGTGGCTTTGCACTCCCCAGGACCAAGCAGTGGGCAAACCACCCACTTGAGAGACTTGTGAGACTGTGGCTTTGCACTCCCCAGGATACAGGAGTGGGCATGGAGCCCCCTCGTGGATCTGGCGTCGTGCACTCATCTGGCTAAGGTGCCCCCTCCTTCCCTTCCCCCTGAGGTGCCTGTTGTATTTCTATCTGATGCCCCTGCAGTGTTCTCTCCGTTTTGATCGGGTATCTTGTGTGGGCCTCGCCCATGCATTTTGGGCCCAGTGGTCCACGGACTTTAATGGTGCAATACCTGGACTTGTATTCTTGGTGTATATATTTGTTTATAGTGTATATATATTTTTGAGTACTGGATTTTAATAGATTACAAATGTTCAAATCATTTCCTTTTGTCTTTGCATTCTTCCGTGGGGGTTGGGGGGTGTAACTGTAATGTATCATGATGTATTAGTGTGTGTGTTGTAGTGGGTGAGGGTGGGGGTGGGGGTGTTGCGTGTGTGTGCCACTCTTTTTTGCCTCCCCCCGTGTCGTAGGTTCAGTACTCAACGTGGTCTTTGCCGCCGGCGTTCGTGCTCCTGGTAGAGGAGCAGGAAGACAAAGGCAGGGAGAATCTGGAGTTCCGGTTCCATGGCGTCCTGGTTCCTTGTGGGGTATGTAGAGGTGAGCGTTTCCCCTTCCAAGTCCTGTTTCCGCCGTGTTTTTGTTCACGGTGAATCCGCCCCGGAAAAGGTGTCGGATTGGCCTGTTGTAATACAGTGGGCGGTACATTGTGTTCCGCCTCTCTGTTTGCAGTTACTGCTGTGGTGTTTGTTTGTACCGCCGTGGCGGTCGGAGTGTTAAAGTGGCTGTCTATGTTGCCGGTTTCCACCACGGTCGTGATTCAATTTATTTTACCGCCGGCCTGTTGGCGGTTTTACTGCCGCTTTAACACCGACCCCCAGGATTGCAAAGACCAACATAGTCTGGAGGTCCATAAAGAGGGGGATGTCGGTGGCAGAAAGGAGTGGAGTCATAGGATGTGGTGCCATGAGGGCCAGAATCCATGACAGCACATGTATTTATTGGATACGTCAACTGACCTGACTCAGGCGGGAGACTCCAGATTTTTTAAGTCCAACTGGATTTATTTGAGGTGTCTCCAGCCTACAATCCCCTCCTTTTTAACATGTCAATAGGGAAAATCAGTTCTCCCATTTTTTCTAAATGTCCCTCTTACCACCTTCAAAATGTTGGCATGTATGTATTTTTTATATATAAACTTCACTGACAAAATAAATAAATTAGAAAAAAGTAAAAATAAGCATTGGCAAAGCCAACAGGTCTGGCTGTGGCTGCTAGTCTTTTGGCTTTGTAAATTATTGTTTTTTTAATAAGTTTTTTGTGAAAAACTATTGTCCATGAAGCAGCTTGGACCTCATCAATCTAAATAAAATGGCTAAAAATTGATAATAATTTGTTGGCTATAGTAGTCCCAGGCACTTAATTGAACTACTTTGAATATGGATATGCTCCATGTGAAAGGACAGAAGGCTGCCACCCAAATATTGGCAAAGCCAATAGGTCTGATGGTGGCATGCTAACATTTTTGGCTTTGTCAATTTTTGTTTTCTTTTTAGATATTTTTTGCAGAACTCTATTGTTGAGGAATCTACTGGGCTTCATTAATCTATAAAGGTTAGTTAAAACCGAAAATATTTTTTGGGCGATAGTAGTAATTCCAGGCAGCTAAGGAAACTACTTGCTGCTGCTGAAAGAACAGAATGCTGTTACTCACAGTACAGTAAGCAAATGGCTACAGTGGACTGTTCTAGTACCCTATGCTTTATGCTGTAGTTGGCAGAAGAAAAATGTGACTGACACAATAATAGACAAATGGATGAAGAGGGCTTGTTTTAAGTATACTTAATATATAATTTAATTGAAATTAAAAGGTGTTGGCTAACGCCAGAAATAAAAAGTAGGAGTAACTCAACTTAAGCTATCTTAATATTGAAAAGAAACAAAAAAGAGCTTCTTCAGCACCACAATAAATTTATGAACAGACTGAATGGAAATAGTACAATACAATACAAAGCCTTTTATGAAGTGCACCCCTGCCTCCGAAGAGGCATCTAGCTGCCAGCGGTATGGGTCCCAAATCAGTGCCACAGCTCGTCCAGACCAACTCAATTCTCCCACAGATGAGAGTCAAAGAACAAAGGCTTTAGGTTCTTTCTGAAAGCAATTTCAGATAGACTAAGATGCAGACTGAGGGGAAGAGCGTTCCAAAGCTTAGAGGCAAGGAAGACAAAACTCCTAGCCTTGCGAATCCGAGGCAGTTGAAGAAGTTTAAGATTGTTAGAGCTCAGTGATCTAACTTGATGGTAAGGCTTGAATCTCTTCCTTAAGTAAAGGGGTCCTTTTTGTTAAAATGCCCTAAAGGCAAAAGTTAATGCCTTAAATTGGATTCACGTGGTTACAGGTAACCAGTGATGGTAACATAAGTAAGGAGTTACTAGGATCCACAGCAGGATACCTAAGATTAGACGAGCAGCAGAATTCTGAATTGTCTGAAATTGCTGAATTAAGTAAGCCAGTAGACCCCAAATATAGACTAATCCAATTTAGACATCACTGGGGCATGAACAATCATTGTACATGTGATTTCAGGCACTAAATGAAGCATCCCTTTTAGTGACTTAAGCATAGCAAAACAATTGGCAGAAATAGCCTTAATTTGAGGTTCAAACAGAAGGTTGGATCAGATTCAGGGGTGATCTTGGTACCAAAAAAAGGATCTTTATTTTATCAGTATTTTTTTCATAAATGTTTTTAGTGTAGTTTTCTGCAAACAATAAATGATGCGCAACATCACATCCAACAACCAGTCTCAAGGGAATTAATGCACAATTGTTCAGATTGGCAACGATACAATACATTATTGGTGTATTCACCTTGAGTACCCAGGCGGAGGCTGGACATTTCACAAAATCATGCAATATACCTCAGGGGGGTATTGTGGAGTGGGGTAAATACATGCTAACATCCATGACTATACTGTAATATTTGAACCAGGAGCCACACACTTTATAGAACTTCTTCGGACACCCTCATACCTTTTCTGCTGCCATATATATATCCATTCCTGTTTTCCACTCATGAAGATGAGCAGTTTCGGAGCCCCCCCAATATTTTGCTGTGTCTCGTTTCGCCACTATGAGTCCCAAATCACCAAAGAGGAGCTTGGCTCTTGGCAAATCTACCTCTGTTGGTATCCCTAACTGAGTGAATTTGGGATCCAGAGACTGGCATACATCACCATTGGCTCCTGGAACCCTTAGGCCCCAATGATAACCAATGATGTGCTGCATGGCAGTCGTCGACCACCTCCCGCAACGGCGCACAACGCCGGCGGAATTACCTCATTTCCACTTGTCCCTCCTCACAGGTCAGGTGGCCGCCATTTTAGGGGGGAACAGGCCATGGCACCTAACTGCATCACAGCAGACATAGGCACATCAATGGACCTACACGCTCACATACCGTTTCTGTCAAAAAATGCAAGGCATATTAATCTGAGTATATCTTTGAATATGACCATCTGCTCACCGTTTTCCACCGTAGTGTTCAACCGCTGAGGATGAATAGGAGATGGAGACATACCCCCATGTACAGGCCCCTAGTGGACCTGGCGACAATGGAGGACATGCACATTATCCTAACCTAAAGACTTGATAGGGCCACAATCCATGAGCTGTGTGCACAATTGGAGCCAGACCTGATCTCAGCTATCCGCCACCCCACTGGTATCCCCCCTCTTGTGCAGGTCCTGTCAGTGCTCCATTTCTTGGGAAGTGGGTCCTTCCAAGCGACAGCGGGCATGGCAGCAGGGATGTCACAGCCTATGTACTCAAATGTGCTGACCAGAGCGTTGTCTGTCCTGATGAAAAACATGCGCAGCTACATCGTATTCCCCCAGGTGGAAGATTTGACCACAGTGAAGGCTGACTTCTATGCACTGGGACATATCCCCAACATCATTGGTGCTATTGATGGTACACATATTGCCTTTGTACCCCTCCCGGAGAAATGAACAGGTGTTCAGAAATCAAGAGCTTTTACTCTCTGAATGTGCAGATAGTGTGCCTGGCGGACCAGTACATCTCCCATGTCAGTGCAAAGTATCCTGGCTCTGTGCATGATGCCTTTATCTTGAGGAATAGCAGCATCCCAAATGGGATGTCTCAACTCCAGAGGCACAGGGTGTGGCTAATACGTGAGCCCATGGTCCCCACCCAGTGTCTCTTGGTATATGGATGTGGGGTTGGGCCTAAGGGTGACTGTCTGGCTAACAGGTATCCCTCAATATTCTGGTTACCCCAACCTTTCATGGCTACTGACCCCAGTGAGAAATGCCAGGACAAGGGCAGAGGAACGTTACCATGAGGCACTTGGGTAAACAAGGAGGATCGTTGAGCACACCTTTGGTCTACTGAAGGCCAGATTCCGGTGCCTCCATCTGACAGGTGGATCCCTGTACTACTCACCCAAGAAGGTGTGCCAGATCATCGGTGAATGTTGCATGTTGCACAACCTGGCCTTGAGATGCCAGGTGCCTTTTCTGCAGGAGGATGAGGCTGGAGATGGTCGTGTGGCAGCGGTGGAGCCTGTGGACAGTGACGAAGAGGAGGCAGAGGAAGAGGATGTGGACAACAGAACAACTATAATTCAACAGTACTTCCAGTGACACACAGGTAAGACACTGTAACTTCACCTTCCATTGCAGTTTTGTGCTGGACATTGTACATGGCAGCCTGATTTTCCAACTTCTATGGCCACTTACTGTACCCTTTGGCATCTCTATTTTCAGATATCTGTGCCCCACTCTGGCTCCTGCCCACTACAGGTCATACCTATGTATATATAACTGTATATTTGAATTGCAATATTTACAGCTTGTTAAACTAATACATATTTCAATCAATTGACAGAATCCATACTTGTATTAGTTCCAAGGGTGTTTATTTATGTGATAATAAGTGTAGGGAGTATTGGAATGGGCAGGGTTGATGATGGAGGAATGTCCAGGATAGAGTTCTATCAATTGGTATCACAGATGTATTGTCACAGGGGGCATAGGGAGTGGGACAATGGCAGTTCAAGGTGGACAGGGTAACAGAGTGGGACACAAGGGGGACATTCAGGGGAGTCTTATTTCCTGGCGGGGTCTTGGCAATGTTCTCTGGCTTCTGCCTGAATCGCAGGGACATTTTGCATGGTGGTTCTCCTTCTGCAGAGGGAGGGGTGCTGGTGGCCTGTTGTTCCTGTGGCGGGGCCTCCTGACCACTAGCGTCAGTGGAGGGCTGTTCATCGGTGTGGCTAGTGTCAGAGGGCCGGTGGTGTGCCACTGCATCCCTCATGGTGTTGGCCTTGTCTGCCAGCACCCCTGCAATGGTGAACAGGGTGATCTGGATGTCCCTCAGGTCCTCCCTGATCCCCAGGTACTGTCCCCCCTGCAGCCGCTGGGTCTCCGGCAACTTGGCCAGTATCTGGCCCATCGTCTCCTGGGAATGGTGGTATTCTCCCAGGATGTTGGTGAGTGCCTCGTGGAGAGTCGGTTCCCTTGGCCTGTCCTCCCCCTGTCACACAGCAGTCCTCCCAGCTTCCCTGTTGTCCTGTGCCTCTGTCGCTTGAACCGTGTGCCCACTGCCACTGAGCCCAGGTCCTGAT
Organism: Pleurodeles waltl; assembly: GCF_031143425.1. Lineage (NCBI taxonomy): Eukaryota > Metazoa > Chordata > Amphibia > Caudata > Salamandridae > Pleurodeles > Pleurodeles waltl. The sequence continues at coordinate 537,747,945 of NC_090451.1, forward strand.
CGTCCTGTGTTTGTGGGGTTGCCTGGGGTCCCTGTAGTGGTGGACACACTGCTGATTGACATGTCTTGTGGACAGAGGGATGGGCCCACTGGGTGGGTGCTGTGGTGGTGTTTCCTGAGGGGGGATGCTGTGTGGTGGTATGGGACTGTGCCTGGGTCACCGGCTGTCCAGAGGTCCCTGATGGGCCAGGTTGGTCATCATGATCCAGGTGTGCAGAGCTGCTGTCATCACTGTGGGCCTCTTCTGGGGGGGGGGGACTGGATGTTTCTGGCACCTCCTCTCCGGTGACGTTGGCTGGGGGACCTGTGGGGATGTAAATGTAGTGTTATTGTTTCTGCATGTGACATCTTGTGCATGGGTATGTTCCCCTCTATGGGTGTTATTACCAAGGCAGCTTTGGCTTGTGTGAGTTGTGATTTGGTTGGCTAAGTGATTGTCACTAGTGTGCATGCTGTGGTGATGGGGGTCCATGCAGGTCTGTGATGGGGGTCCATGCATTGGTGTTGAATGCAGGGCTTGGTATTGGGATGGGTGGGTTGTGATTGTGGGGTATATGTGAGGTGGTGGAGTGATGGGGTGAGGGTAGGGGTGGGAGTTTGTGATGGCATGCAGGTAGGGGGGGTCGAAAGTAGTAAAGATATGACTTACCAGAGTCCAGTCCTCCTGCTACTCCTGCCAGGCCCTCAGGATGCATGATTGCCAAGACTTGCTCCTCCCATATCGTTAGTTGTGGGGAAGGAGGTGGAGGCTCACCGCTAGTCCTCTGTACAGCTATCTGGTGCCTTGCAACCACAGAACGCACCTTCCCCCGTAGGTCATTCCACCTCTTCCTTATGTCATCCCTTGTTCTGGGGTGCTGTCCCACGGCGTTCACCCTGTCCACGACTCTCCGCCATAGCTCCATCTTCCTAGCAATGGACGTCTGCTGCACCTGTGATCTGAATAGCTGTGGCTCTACCCGGATGATTTCCTCCACCATGACCCTTAGCTCCTCCTCAGAGAACCTGGGGTGTCTTTGTGGTGCCATGGGTGAAGTGGGAGTGGTGTGTGTGAGGGTGTGTCAGGTGATGTGTTGGGGTGTGTGCTGTGAGGTGCGTGGATGGTGTATGTGTGATATGTGTTCTATGGCTCTGATTCTGTGGGTGCTCCTGGCTTGTCTCTCCCTCAGTTGTAAATTTTCTTGAGTTGTAAGGGGTTGTGGGTAATGTGGGTGTGTGTTTTAAAGTGGTGTCGGTGTGTGGGTGTGGTGTGTGTATGTGTGTCACGTGTGTGTTATTCAAATTGTCCAATGTGGTGTTATTTTGTTAGTGTGTGTATAGTTTGAGTGCGGCGGCATGTACAGCCAATGGTTTACAGCGGTTGAATGTCCGCCATGGTGATTTGTGGGTCATAATGCTGTGGGTGTATTTCTGTTGGCGTAACGGTGTTGGTTTTGGTACCGCCAGTTTATCACCGACCTTTGGTGTGGCGGACTTGTGTGTGTGTCTGTATAGTGGCAGATTTCTATGTGTGGGTCATAATACGTGTAGTGGTATACCGCCGTGGTCGTGTTATGGTGGCGGCAGACAGCATGGCGGTAATCGGCACTTAACACCAATGTCATAATGAGGGCCATAGTGTGCACAGAGTCCAGGGGTTCCCCAACAGGCTTGACAGAAGCAATAATAGATAATACTAATGCTCTATTTGTGGTAGTGTGATCGAGCAGTTAGGCTTATCAGATGGTAGTGTTAAGCATTTGTTATATACCCACAGACAATAAGAGAAACACACACTCCATGACTTAACTCCAGACCAATAGCATTTTTATATAGAACAATATTAGTTCTTCATTTATTTCTAGAACCACAAGATTCAATTAGCAGGTGAGTACCTTAAATGAAAGGTACTTTGCATAGGTATAATCAGGACTTTGAATGGAATCCACAATGTACACAGTTTTTCTTAAAATGGCAAAAAGATATTTAAAAAGTGGACAATGCAATTTTCAACAGTTCCTGGGGGAAGAAAGTACAGTACAGTTTTGGAGGTAAGTAATCGACTTACAGGTTCGGTCTCCGGGGCATAGGTAGCACACCGTTGGGGCTTCAAAATAACCCCAAACACTAAGCACCAGCGACACAGGGCCGGTTAGGTGTAGAGGTCAAACAGGAGCCAAAATAACGTGGGCACCTATGGAGACGGGGGTACTCTGGTTCCGGTCTGCTTGCAGGTAAGTACCCGTGTTGTCGGAGGGCAGAGCAAAGGCGTTTAGAGGAGCACTGGGGGGGGCCCAAGAAAGCACCAAACACTCACCCTCAGTGGCATGGGGGAAGTCGGGTCCAGGGTGCAACCAATGCGTCGGGTTCCCAATGGAACTCAATGGGTGGACCCAGAGGTCACTTAGGCGCTGCAGGTAGGGCACATGGGGGCTTCTCGGGCAAGCCATTGACTGGACAGGGAGGAGGGCTGCCTGCTGGTCACTCCTGCACCAGTGGTCGGTTTCTCTCGAGTCTGGGGGCAGCGGGTGCAGTGCTTCTCCAGGCATCAGATATCTTCGTGCCGGGCACTCGTGGTCAGGGGGGTCCTCGGGATTCCCTCTGCAAGCTTGGTCGTGGAGGGGTGGAGAGGTCGGAATTGCCTGGAGGTCCTCTCTGGGTGGTTGGTTCCTCTGGAATTGGGCCAGGGGCGCCAGGAGCAGAGTAGCTTTGGACTCACGCTTCTGGAGTGAGGTGGGAGGCCCTTTAAAGATGGTTGCTTTTTCTTCTTGTTGGACAGGTCCGCTGTCCATGGGATTTTCTTGGTCCTTGGTGATGCAGGCAGTCCCCTGGAGGCTTTTCAGGGATCACTGGTGCTGTAGAATGCGTTGCTTCTTCTTTTCCAGCTTTTTGAAGCAGGAGACGGGCCGGTAGGGCTTGGGCCGAGTCAGTTGCTGTCTCCTTCTCTTCTCTGAGGGGTTTTCAGCTCAGCAGTCCTTCTTCTTTTCTTGAAGTCGTCAGGAATCTAAATCTCTTGGTTCAGGGAGCCATTAAATACAAGATTTAGGGGAGTTTTTAGGGTTAGAGGGCAGTAGCAAATGGCTACTGTCCCTGAGGGAGGCTACACCTCACGTTGTGCCCATTCCCTTTGGGGAGGGGGGCACATCCCTATCCCTATTGGTCCTAATCCTCCAAAGCAAGATGGAGGATTTCTCAAGGAGAGGGTCAATTCAGCTCTGGACACATTAGGAGTGGTACTGGCTGAGGGGGTGACTCCTCCTTGTTTTTCCTAATTATCCCTCTGGACTTGCTCCCAAAAGTGGGGGCTTGTCTGGGGAGTGGGCATCTCCACTAGCTGGAGTGCCCTAGGGCACTGTAACACCAGGCCTGAGCCTTTGAGGCTCCCAGCCAGGTGTTACAGTTCCTGCAGGGGGAGGTGTGAAGCACCTCCACCAAGGACAGGCTTTGTTTCTGACCACAGAGTGCACAAAGGCACTCACCCCATGTGGTCAGAAACTCGCCTGGAAGTGTCAGGCTGGCACAGACCGGTCAGCCTTACACTAGCAGTTGGGCTAACATACAGGTGGCATCTCTAAGATGCCCTCTGTGTGCATTTTTCAATAAACCGCACATTGGCATCAGTGTGGGTTTATTGTGCTGAGATGTTTGATACCGAACTTCCCAGTATTCAGTGTAGCCATTACAGGGCTGTGAAGTTCATAATGACAAACTCCCAGGCCACATACTCAGTATGGCTACCCTGCACTTACAATGTCTAAGAATTGACTTAGACACTGTAGGGGCATATTGCTCATGCAGCTATGCCCTCACCTGTGGTATAGTGCACCCTGCCTTAGGGCTGTAAGGCCTGATAGAGGGATGACTTACCTATCCCACAGGCAGTGGTTTAGGGACAGGGCACCCTGAGGGGAGTGCCATGTCGACTTTGTCTTTTCTCCCCACTATCACACACAAGCTGCCAGGCAGTGTGCATGCACTGAGTGAGGGATCCCTTAAGGTGGCATAATACATGCTGCAGCCCTTGGGGAACTCCCCTGGTCACAGAGCCATTAGTACCAGGGGTACCTTTTACAAGGGACTTAGCTGTGTGCCAGGGCTGTGCTGATTGGGAAAACAAAGGTACAGAATTAGGGAAAGAACGCTGGTGCTGGGGCCTGGTATAAGGGTCCCAGCACACTTTCAATTAAAGTTGGCATCAACACTAGGCAAAAAGTGGGGGGTAACCATGCCAACAGTGGCATTGTCCTACAATATCCCATTGCCCAAAGCCCTTCAGTTTCCCTATCTCTTTCAGTCGTATTCCCACCCATAGGGGCATTTCTTGTATGATTTCCGCATCCCATTTTGTTGTTCTCTCCACTCCCTTCCATGTTTCAAAAGTCATCTGGGTCACTGGCAGCAGTTTCTTCAACTTGTTCTCCCCGTAGACCACAATCAGATGAGCTGGCCAGTATTAAGCCTTTATGTTAGGAAGGGATATCCCCCATTATACTAATTTCTCTACAGTGTCTTCAGCACCATGCAAGGATGGCCCCATCCTACAGCAGCCTCCTGATCTCCCTAGCTATTCTGAAAAAGATGTCCTCTGGGATCTTGTGGTAAGTGTTTTGAAGTTTATGCAGGAGCTTTGGTAAGGTGATCATCTTATACATGGCATCTTTCCCTAGGAGTGTTAGTGGTAGTTACTTCCGCCTTTCCACCTCCCAATGGAATTCTATCAGTACCCTCCGAATATTGTATTCTAGGATATTGTCTATGCCTAAGGATATATATATTCCCAGATATCGGAAACCCCTCCTGTCTATCTGTAGTTGGCCTGAGCAGTCTTGTTCGTCAAAAGCTTGACTTATCCCAGTTAATTTGATAATCCACGTGGGCCCCATATTCTTCAAATATTTGAAATATCCTTGGGAGTGTTGAACTCGGTTTGGCTACATACAAGAGAATATCATCAGGATACAATGAGATTCGTTTATCGTCAGTCATCTCCTCATTTGCCTTAAAACCTGTGAGGTCTGGCTGCATTCCAACCATGCAGACTAAAGGTTCTAGTATGAGGGCAAAGAGGAGGGAGGACAGCCCTTTCTTGTGGCCATCTCGAATGAGAATTCTGTGGACATCTCCCCTTTTACCCTTACCCTGGCCAGTGGGTCCCTATAGAGCGGGTCTCTCCAGGCCAGGAACTTGGGGCCGAACCTGAATCTTACCAGGGCTTGTCTCATGAAGGGCCAGTGAGTGGCATCAAACACCTTCTGGGCATCCAGGGACAAGAATATATGGGGGTCTTTCCTGAGTCTTACCGTCTCTCACCAATTGTAGAGCCTACAAAGGTTGAGCCTGGTCAACCTCAGTGGCATAAAGCTGGATGATCAGTATGTCTCAAGGTGGTAATCACCATCAGGAGGCATTTAGCAAGAACTGTGTTCAATATTTTAGTCTCAATGTTTAAGAGTGAAATCAGCTGATAGAAGCTGTAGTGCACTGAGGGTCTCCCAAGTTTATGAATCACAACTATGATAGCACTGCGGAGATCAAGCAGGAGGGCTCTCTCCTCTTTAGCTTCCTGGAACATTTTAAGGAGATATGGGCCCAGGAGCTCAGCATTTCTCTTAAAGAGCTCTGCCCGTATACCATTAGGACCCAGGGTTTTCTTACTCTTCAGGGTGCCTACGGCCGCTAATACTTCAGGAAGAACCACGTCATCCTCCCGGGACAATCACTTCTCCCCAATCAAGGTCGGGACTGGCACTTCAGTCAGATAGTCTCTTATTTGTGTGGAGTAAGTTTGGCTTTGTAAAAGGCAGCATAATATCTTGCAAACCCAACTGCAATTTCCTGCTCTGCGGTTTATGAGGTATCATCTTCCCTCTGTAAGTATTTACCCATCATGCTTCAATTTCTCTCTTGCCCAACCAGGCTAGAGATTGCCCATCGTTATCACCCACATCATATATGTGATGTTGTGTGGACAGACGCAAGGCTCTGGCCTCCTACTGGCCAAATCCTGGTATTTTCGATGGACTCTCACGATTTTGGGCATTGGATCAGGATCAGTCTCTGTCCCAGGTTGTCCCTCCATATCTAGGAGTCTTCTTTCTAGGTCCTCAATCTCTTGCACCTCCTTCTTTCTTTTGTGTGCTATAATGTTTTGTGCCCTGTCTCTAAGAACTGCCTTGTAAGCCTACCATAGTGTAATGGCAGATACTACGGAGTCTTTGTTCTCACTGAAATATAGTTCTGTGTTTACTCTGATCTCTCTGGGGACCGCCTTGTCTCTGAGCTCCCAGGCATTTAGTCTACAACCCATTTGGGATCTGCGAGATGGTGTCCAAAATGTAAGCCAGAGTGGCGAGTGGTCAGACAGGTCCTGGGTCAGGTATTCTGCTTTGTCTACCTCTTCTATTTCCCCAGCTGGTGCAAATATGTAATCTAATCTTGAGAATACCTTGTGTGTGCCTGAGAAGTAGGAGTATGTCTGCTCATTAGGATGTTGATGGCGGCAGAGGTCTGAGAGGCCCATAGTTGTTGCCAACTCAGCCAGCGTAATCTCTTTCTGTGACTTCTGATTTGAGCTGGAGTGGCCTAGAATTGGATTCATAACATCATTAGAGTTGCCCTCCATCATGTATAGCGAAGAGCCAGCCTCCAGTAGAATCATTGTCACTTTTCCCAGGGTATATCTTTGTAGTCTCGGGAAGCATATACACTATTCAGGATTACATCTCTCCGTCCCCAAATGCCTTTTACCACCCCATATGTCCCATTAGGGCCTATCCATTTTTTCTCTACTTGAAACAGGAGTGTTTTCCTGATTAGGATGACCACTCTGCTAGAACCTGTAGTGAATCCCGCATGGGCTACCATCATGTAGGCCCCTCTACCTAAGACGTTGCAGTGTGAATGTAATGGGTTCTTTATCCCTGAAGCAAATAAAAGGGATATTGGAATACTATAACAGGCGCAGAAGGTGGGGTTTAGTTAATTTACTCGTGTTTTGGTTTTAAGGATGGTTTTTTATCCCCTGGTTTTTTTGTTCACAAGGATAACACACTTGCAATCCAGAAATAATTAACAAAAGTTCCCTTTTCTTCTCTTTCAGGGTTTTGGTGGTAGTCCATAAGTAACCCGGTCCAGCTTTGGGAAGGTCTCCGGTCCTCCTCTACGTCAGTGGGCCAGGCTCTCCAAAGAAATAGAAAGAAGGATAACAAAATAGGTAAGTGGGATATATATATATAAGGTAAGTATATAGGGTTAGTAGGGCGGTGGGGGAATAGGTATAAGTGAAGGGAAGTGAGGGTTTAACTGTCCTTTAGTTTGTGGTTCCCCCTATAGGTGTTCTCAGACCTTCTCCTCTTTGTAGAAATCCTCTGGCGGTTGGTTCCCTTGTGAGGTTAGGTTTACTTTAGGGGTTTTTGTTATATGGTCTCCCCTTCCCTGCAGGACCTCCCTTCCTTTCCCTTGTCTCCCCTTTTTCCTAACAACCACCCTCTCGCAAACCCCCAGCTGCGGTACGAACGTACCTGAGGTGGCCACGCCCCTCCGGGGACGTGGCCGGCACTTTGGCAGCCTCCCGGCTTCTCTCCGACGGGGGCGGGAGAGCCCTGGGGCTCTCCTCTCTCTCTCAGAGCCTCGGCTCCTTCGACGGGTTCCTTTCTCTCTGTCCTCGGCGTCCCGGTCTCCTTCTCCTCCGGCCGCGTACGTCGAGAGTCCACTTCCGTCTCCTCCTCCTTTTCATCTTCTTTTGGTCCGTCTTTTCTTTCGGTTGTCGGCCAGACGCCGGAGGCGTCTGACGTCACAGGCTCGCGTCCGTCCCGAGTGTGTAGGGCCCCCGTAATGGCGTTCGGCACAATGTCCTGGAAACCGGTGTCCGGAGACGTCCGGTTACACATCCCCTCCCTTAAATGGGGCTGTTCGAGACCCAAAGGTCCCGGGAACCGGGATAAATAGTCAGCCTGTCCCATAAGATCACCAGGGAGATGGCAAACCTGGAAGGAGAAAGGTTGAAGCTCCATAAACCATCTCAATATGCGACTGTTAGTATCTTTATACCTCGAGAGCCAGGTGAGGGGAGCGTGATCCGTATATAATAGAAAGGATCTTCCTAGGAGGTAATATTGGAGGCTCTCAAGTGCCCACTTGATGGCGAGACATTCTCGCTCAATAATGGGATAGTTTCGCTCCCTGGGAAACAGTTTACGGCTAATAAAGACCATGGGGTGACTAATACCTCTTTCATCTTTCTGAAAAAGCACGGCCCCCAGACCCACGTCTGAGGCATCCGTTTGGAGGTGAAAGGGGACAGTGAAGTCAGGACATTTTAAAATCGGTTGGGTAGTGAGATATCTTTGTAGGGTACGGTAACTATGGGACTGTACGGGGTTTAAATTCGTGATATTTTTTTGCTGTCCTTTCCTCAGGAGATCGGTTAGGGGAGCGGCCACGGTGGAATAATGGGGTATAAATCTTCGGTAGTAGCCTACCAAGCCTAAGAATGAGCGGACCTCCTTTTTCGTTGTGGGTGTCTCTATCCGTAGGATGGCTTCAACTTTACTCATTTGTGGTCTAAGTATACCTTTCCCTATATGATATCCTAGATAAGAGATCTCATTGAACGCCAACCGGCTTTTGGAGGCATTGGCTGTTAATCCAGCCCCTCGTAACGCTGTAAAGATTTTGGTTAAATGTGTCAAGTGGTCCTCCCAAGTCTCGCTGTGGATAACGATATCATCCAGATACGCGGCAGCGTATCTGGTATGAGGTCGTAGAATGGTGTCGATGAGACGCTGGAAGGTGGCGGGTGCCCCATGTAACCCGAAAGGGAGAACCTTAAAATGGTATAACCCAGAGGGGGTAGAGAAGGCCGTTTTCTCTTTATCTTCTGGCGTCAACGGAATTTGCCAATAGCCTTTGGTCAAGTCGAGTGTAGACATGTACTTAGCTTTTCCCAACTTCTCTAAGAGTTCGTCTACCCTTGGAAGGGGATATGTGTCAAACTGGGATATAGAATTGACTTGTCTAAAGTCAATACAGAAACGTATAGACCCATCTGGCTTTGGCACTAATACCACCGGTGAACACCAGGGACTCTGGGAAGGCTCTATAACGCCTAGGTCTAACATCTTTTCTATTTCGTTTTCTACCAGGATCTTTCTAGCTTCTGGGATACGATATGGCCGTAAGCGTATGACCTTGCCAGGTGGGGTTATGATTTGATGATGCACCAGCTTGGTCTTGCCTGGTATCGAGGAGAACACATGGGCATGATCATGGAGGAGCTGATTTAATTGCTCACTCTGTTGGATCGAGATTTCGCTATTTATGGGAGGCACCTCGTTTCCGCTAGGATGCTCAGTGGGACACCACCCTATCTCCAACTCCTTAACGGTGTTAACTAAGCATCCCCTGGTTGGTTCTCCCTGTGGCTCTTCCCACTTTTTCAATAGATTGACATGAAAGATCTGTGACCGGTTGGAACTATCTGTGAGCTGGACCTTATAGGTCACGGGGGTTATTACCCCTATCACTCTATAAGGTCCCTGCCACTTTGCCAGCAACTTGTTGTCTGAGCTGGGGAGAAGCACTAACACCTTATCACCTATGGTAAAGGTCCTTAATTGGGTATTCCTGTCGTAATATCTTTTTTGCTTTTCTTGAGCCTTCTCCATATGTTCCCTTACATTTTCCCACACATTTTGGATGTTGGTTTTTAACTCCTGGGTATATTCTAAGAGGGATTTTTCTCCGTCCTCCTCCTCCCATAACTCGGCAGCCATATCTAACAAGGTCCTGGGCTGTCGTCCGAACAATAATTCAAATGGACTATGGCCCGTGGATGCTTGTTCGTGGGTCCTGATAGCGTATAACACTAAGGGGAGTTTTCTATCCCAGTCCTTACCTGTCTCTGAAATAGATTTCTTTAGTAGAGTTTTCAGAGTGCGGTTATACCTTTCTACCAAACCATCCGTTTGAGGATGATAAACCGCTGTCCGTAACTGTTTGATCCCTAGAAGTTGACATATTTGTGACATCAAGTTGGACATGAACTGGGTACCTTGGTCTGTTAAAATTTCTCTGGGAAAGCCTATTCGGGAGAAGAACCCTATCATTGCATGAGCTACGCTCTTGGAGTTAATACTGCTGAGTGGGATGGCTTCTGGGTATCTGGTGGCATAATCCACCAATACCAGTATATAACGGTATCCTCTAGAAGAAGGTAGGAGAGGACCTACAATGTCCATTCCTATTCTTGAAAAAGGGATGTCTATAATGGGCAACGGTTGTAAGGGAGCTCTTCTTTTGGGACCAGGATCAATCATTTGGCATTTGGGACATTGCTGACAAAACCTCCTAATCTGTGAAAAGACCCCCGGCCAGTAGAACTTCCTCAACAGATATTCTTCCGTTTTCTCCCTGCCATAGTGACCCCCCCCGGCTGGCTATGGGCTAGGTGTAGGACTTGTGGTCTATAAGGTTCGGGGACTAATAGCTGCTTCTTTTCTTCTCGGTTATTACCAGTGACACGGTACAACAGATTTCTGATTATGGTAAAAGAAGGGCTTTTGTCTTGGGGGTTCCGGGGTCGGGCACTTTTCCAGGCATGGATCAAACTCGGATCTTCCTTTTGACAACTACGGAATGGGGGAAGGTCAGTAAGAGTAAGGACCTTTGTAATTACCCTATTTGGACTCATGTTTCCTTGGGCAAAGACTCTTCGGGTTTCTCTCTTTTCTTTTCGGGAGGGTCGGTATCTAACCACCGGTGGTGTTATAGGCGTACTAGAAAAAGGAGCTCTTTTCCTCCATGTGCTCATGCTTTCAGAGTCTTTTGTACTGTCAAGAAGTTCCGAAAAGTCAGGGAAGTCGGTTCCTATGATAGCTTCTTCGACTAGTCGTTCCACCACCCCCATCCTTATGGGGACTTCTTTTCCATCCCAGGACAAGGTTGTCCAGATTAGGGGGTATTCTCTTGTATCTCCATGAATACAACATATGGATACTGTAAGCCCTGAAGCAAAAAGGGGGTTTTCCAATAAATCAGCACGAATTACAGATTGGCTGCAACCTGAGTCGATGAGCGCCACTGTGGTTCTTCCATTGATAACAAGTCTCTTCTTGTATCGTGTTTCCTTTCCCCCTGTATAGAAGACTCTCCCCCTGGTGACTCCTATTTCCATCGGCTCTGACTTTTCTGATTTCAGTGGGCAAACCCGGGCGATATGTCCCCACTCTCCACAGCTAAAACACTGTGGTTGTTGCATATAGGGTCTTTCTGGACCTCGTAATTTTCCCGGATCCTCGGTTGGTTTTCGCCCTAGGGATGGGGAGGGTCCGAGGTTCTGTCGGATGGGGTTAAGTGTTTGCCGTACGGGAGGGATTTTGAACTCGAGGGAGCGGTGAAAGGCACAGGCTAATTCAATAGTGGTGTTAGTATCTGGACTTGGGTGTTGCTTGATCCAATTACAGGTATTGGTAGGTAGGGCATCTAGATATTGTTCTAGGAGAACAACCTCGATGATATCCTCCCTATTGGTCCCAATGGGACCTAGCCATTTGAGTCCTAAGTCCTTAATTCGAAAATATAGGGCCCGGGGATTCTCGGAGGGTCCCCATTTGGCTTTCCTAAACCGGACCCTATAATGTTCTGTATCAAACCCCACCCGCTCCAGGATACTTTTCTTAATATCCTGATAGGGTGTCGTTCCGCCTGGGTTTACCGCTTGATAAGCCGCTTGGAGAGTTCCTGTCAATAACGGGGCGATGTATTGGCCCCACCTATCCTGGGGCCAGGTGGCGGAAGTAGCAACCCGCTCGAAATTCGTGAAAAAGGCATCCGGGTCTTCGCCTTCCTGATATCGCTGCAGGACCGAACTGGGTACGTTCGGATGTACCCGGGTGGCGGCAATAGTGTCCGTGAGGTTTTTGATTGCAGTCTCATGGACCAACTGATTGTTGGCCATGATAGTGGCCTGACTTTTCAGAGCGCTTTGTAGGGCCTCCCTTTCCACTTTAGCCTCCTTCTGTTGCTCTTCCCACACTACTTGCAGATGCCTCTGCCCTGCGGCTAGCTGCTGCATCATCTCTGATAGGGTGGGTGTGCCCTCCATCGTCTTTGGTTACCTGTAGTTATTCCAATATCCCACTTCTGACACCACTGTAATGGGTTCTTTATCCCTGAAGCAAATAAAAGGGATATTGGAATAATATAACAGGCGCAGAAGGTGGGGTTTAGTTAATTTATTCGTGTTTTGGTTTTAAGGATGGTTTTTTATCCCCTGGTTTTTTTGTTCACAAGGATAACACACTTGCAATCCAGAAATAATTAACAAAAGTTCCCTTTTCTTCTCTTTCAGGGTTTTGGTGGTAGTCCATAAGTAACCCGGTCCAGCTTTGGGAAGGTCTCCGGTCCTCCTCTACGTCAGTGGGCCAGGCTCTCCAAAGAAATAGAAAGAAGGATAACAAAATAGGTAAGTGGGATATATATATATAAGGTAAGTATATAGGGTTAGTAGGGCGGTGGGGGAATAGGTATAAGTGAAGGGAAGTGAGGGTTTAACTGTCCTTTAGTTTGTGGTTCCCCCTATAGGTGTTCTCAGACCTTCTCCTCTTTGTAGAAATCCTCTGGCGGTTGGTTCCCTTGTGAGGTTAGGTTTACTTTAGGGGTTTTTGTTATATGGTCTCCCCTTCCCTGCAGGACCTCCCTTCCTTTCCCTTGTCTCCCCTTTTTCCTAACAACCACCCTCTCGCAAACCCCCAGCTGCGGTACGAACGTACCTGAGTTGGCCACGCCCCTCCGGGGACGTGGCTGGCACTTTGGCAGCCTCCCGGCTTCTCTCCGACAGGGGCGGGAGAGCCCCGGGGCTCTCCTCTCTCTCTCGGAGCCTCGGCTCCTTCGACGGGTTCCTTTCTCTCTGTCCTCGGCGTCCCGGTCTCCTTCTCCTCCGGCCGCGTACGTCGAGAGTCCACTTCCGTCTCCTCCTCCTTTTCATCTTCTTTTGGTCCGTCTTTTCTTTCGGTTGTCGGCCAGACGCCAAAGGCGTCTGACGTCACAGGCTCGCGTCCGTCCCGAGTGTGTAGGGCCCCCGTAATGGCGTTCGGCACAATGTCCTGGAAACCGGCGTCCGGAGACGTCCGGTTACAGTGAACCTCTCAGATATGCCTCTAGTAGCAAGACCACTTCAGATTTATGTCTCTTGATATACGTGGTTGCCAACCCTCTTTTAATCCTATTTTCAAGCCCATTGACATTCCAAGACATAATGGAGTGTCTTTTGTCTCCGTATGTATTAGTCCCTCACATCTAGGCATCTTAGTGATGGTTGCCTTAACTGCAAGATGACTCCTCCTTCAGTAGCTGTACGGATCATAAATGCATCCCTTATGTAGCAGCAACTTACCCCCCTTCCCAACCTCTCAGCCCACCCCTATTGTCCTCCCCACCCCCAACTCTCTGCCGCTCGTCGCACACTTACCCCTATCTGTCAATATGACCACTGTGTTGTGGGTCAAGCCAGAGAGGTCTGTAGCCCTCCCATCCTTAGTTCAAAATTACCCCCTCCCTTCCTCCCACCCTACTGTCTACTCAGAGAGTCACTAACTTATTTGTCTGTTTAATGTCTGTGAAGAGTCTCTTGGGGGCCATCCATCGACTGCCGCTCCACCTGGCTCATCTTTCAGTTCAATTATCGCGGTCATCATTCGCTATGTCTTTGACGTGGTCAGGGATGCCTGGGCCAAAGGGTCATTCTTCATGCTGACAATCTCTTTCAGCAAGGAGTGACTTCTTGTAGAGTCAGAAGGCTGATCATGATCCGATGGGCTCTAAGTAGTGGCCCTCTTTGTATTGTCCAACTTATTATTCTTTAGTCTCCGGGTCTGCCCCCCATTCTTTGTCTGATGAGAGATAAGACTGCGAGACCTGTCTCCTGCTCCAGAACGGTGTCCCAGGGTGATTTTTAGCTGTGGCAACACCTCTGTGTTCTCTCCTCAGTCTCTGTGTTTTGGGTCTAGCCCCCTCCGGTGTGGCATTGAATTGGTTACTTTATTGTTCAGCTCCCTGTCGTGGGGCGAACTTTCCTCCAACCAGCCCCAGGCCTCCTCAGGGGTATGAAAGAAGAATGTTTTATCTTCAAAAAGGACTTTAAGTTTTGCCAGGAATAGTAACATGTATTGTAGGTGGAGAGCCCTTAATTTCATTTTGACAGAGTCGAAGGTGTGTCTCTGTTTTTGCACCTCTCGTGAGTAATCAGCAAACATTAGGATTTTGGAGTTTTCATGTCGGATCTCCCCTGTGTGCCGGCCCTCTTGCAAAATGGTGTCACTGTCTCGATAGTTTAAAAAAACGGGAGATCACTGGTCACGAATGTGCCCCCACTGGGGGCTTGCCACTGACTGTTCCACTGGCTCACTCAATGATAAAGCAAGACAAGAATTGAGCCATCAAGAGTGACATTCTCAGCCATTTTTCAAGCAAGACACCCTTCCGGGAAACCAAAGGAGCATAGATTATTCCTCCTTGCATGGTTTTCCACATCATCCACCCTCCAGGTCACCTCTTTCATGGCTGCGCTCAGCTCCTTGACTTCCTAACTGAGGCTGTGGGTCTCATCTTCGACCTCCGATATTCTGTTTTCTGCATATGTGACTCTTTTAGAGACATTACAGAGATATTGATGGAGGGGGGTGACCTCTGAACGTACAATTTTCCTTTCTAGGGCATCTCTTGAGGAGTGTATGGCTTCAAGACGTTTGGCATTATTCAACATGTTGGGTGTTGCTTCTTGTGGTTCGGCCTGCTGAGCCATCACCTTTGTGTATCTCCCCATTTTCCACTGCTTTGGTAGCTTTGGGTCATTCTCCTTGGCCATGATTATGATGCATCTCCTGGTCTTGTCCAACGTCTACAAGGACAACCGCCTGACCTGCTGTGGGCATTACCAATGTCTTCTCTACGGAGTTTCCAAAGGCTCTGGTTTGTAGTATAATGCCAGGTGATTTATGCTTTACACTACGTGGAGGGATCCTACTATTGCACCATCAATTTTTCCAGTGCTAATTCTTGGGTATGTATACCTCCATAGCAGCCCCAATCTACAGGATGTCCTGCATATATTGGTCTTTGGTCATCTGGTCGTTGATGCCTTCCAGAGGCAGTGTTGCTTCAAGGTTCAAGGACCATTGTGTTGGGGCCATTTCCCTCTAGAGTGCCTCCTCCCTTTTCACAATACTGTATTATAGATAAAACTGAACAAACCCCTCTTTTCCCCATAGTGGCCAACCCGGTGTCCGTATCTGGGAGCTTTAGGAAATGTCAAATAGCAGACCTGACCCCACAGCATGCATGGGAATTTATTTCAGTGTTGAAAAAAGTCTACTTTATCAACATTTTAGGAACAATTGAGAGACCAACACTCCGCTGCTAGTCCCCTCCCTTTCCGGCCTCAAGACCTACACTTGGCACATAGTCAAATGGGCCTGGGTCATTACAGTAGGGTCAATTGGCCTAGGGTATTTTCCGATATATGAAAATTCTGTAACTCCTGTCCTAAATGCCAGCTAATCAACCTTCCTCAGGTGACCAAGACCCCCCTACAACCTCTACCCTTTACTGAGGTGCCCTTTTCAAGGGTTGGTATGGATTTAGTTAGGCCATTAATGGCCATTCCTAGGGGTTATCAATATATCCTAGTTTTCGTAGACTATGCTACATGATATCCTGAAGCAATACACTTACCTAGCATGACAACCAAAACTGTGGCTCATGCCATGATCAAGTTCTTCTCATGGGTGGATTTTCTTAGGGAATTACTCACCGACCAGGGTACCCCCTTTATGTAGAGACTTGTGGCCCAGATTTGCCAATGTTGGGGATTAAGCACATAAGAACATCAGTCTATCACCCACAGACAGATGGTCTAGTGGAACAATATAATAGGACCATCAAAATATTTCTAAAAAAACTGACATCTGATGCTGGGCGGGATTGAGATAAAAAAAACTTTCTTTGGTCCTCTATGCTATCCATTCTCATACCCAATCTTTCTTGGGACATAGCCCCTTCAAATTAGTGCTTGGGCGGTGCCCCAAACCCTACTTGATATAGCAGCTAAACAGTGGGAGGAGAGGAGGATGAGGGTAAGTATTTACTAGAGTATACCTACCACCTAAAAGAGAAGATACACAGCCTATGGGAGGAGATTAGAGTCAACATGGAAAAGGCCCAAGAGAAACGGAAGGAAGCACATCCCTCAACCAGTAAGCTAAGGCAGCTACAGTTTGGCCGTAAAATATTTGTTCTCCTAGCTGTCTCAGAGAATAAATTACTTGCTAAATGGCAGGGTCTGTATGAGGTGTTAGCCCAAATTACACCTTCAACATCCCAAGTAGCAGTGCCTCACACACCCACAAAAGGCCAAATATACCATGTAAACCTCCTGAAAGAGTAGGTGAAAGAGAATACAGAGCAGCCTGAACCACCCTACTGATAACCAATGTTAAACCCATAGAGATAAATATACCCCCAAAGGAGGACACATAAAACCCCTTCAACCCGAAAGTAGGGAAAACCCTAACCAAGGTACAGAACAACGATATAAGAACCCTCATTAAAGGAAATCAGGATGTTGTCTCCCAAGTACCAGGTAGGACGACTTTAGAACAACATGACATACAAACAGAACTGGACAAGCTAGTTTGTCTTAACCATAAAGGATTCCTGAGGCTAGATGCCAAATTGTGGAGGAAGAGTTAAGAAGTATGCTGGAAGGTGAAATTATAGAACTCTCAAATAGCCCCAGGTGTTCCCTAGTGATCTGGGTACCAAAAACCAATGGCTCCATTAGATTTTGTATTGACTTTTGTCAATTAAACAATATATCAAAATTTGACACATACCCAATGCCTCAAGTAGAAGAACTCATCTAGAGACTCAGAAAAAACAAATACATGTCCAATCTTGATGCACTCATTCAAATTGCTATGCATCTGTGGATAGCGGTATTGTATGGTTGCAATGCGGTGGGACTGTGATTTGTTAGGAGACCTAATGTATTTTTGGAACGGATGATATTAAGATTTTGAAGGTATGGAATGGCTTGCATCTTAATTATGATGTTGGGGTGAAACATGGGTATCTAGGATACGGAAAGCCAGTTAAAGATGGCTGATTCAGGCACTGGACTCGGAGCCTGCATTTGAAAGCAACATGATTTATGTAATAGGCGGCACACAGGTGTCTTTAATCCTGTGGAGTGACTGGTGCAGGTTTAAATAGGGGTAAGTGCTGATATTTTGGTTTCACCATTTTGGTGCATCCTTTAGGCGGGATAGACAATGGAAGTTCAAGGCTTACGGCACCTATTGTAGTAAGTATATTACCGTTTAGGTCAGTTATCGGTTCTACTTACAAAGGGAAGTACGGACCTTTTAATGAGTCAGTTTTCGGGTGTATTAATTCTGTTTTCCTGCTGTGATTCCTCCCCTATTGAAGAGGGTGTGGATCCAAGTATGACGATTATGTTTTTCTATCGTACTGCTTGCCATTGTCTTACTAGGCTTTTACTATTCTCACCTATTCCTTGGTGAGTGGGGTTTGGTGTGACAACATTTGTCCCACTAGTCAGGGTGTTCTTGTTCAGTGGGTTACATGAATTGAAGAACAACCATAGATGATGGTGTTTTACAAATAATGTGCACCAGGTATTGTTCCATTGCACTCATTGAAAAGGGCTTGGTGACGGTCCTTCTTATTTAAAGATGCCTTCTATCATGCTTGGTTAACCTAAGATTACTTGGATATGAAATTAGATTTGGAATTTCTAAATGACACCATTTTTTCTTGTCCAAATAGGTGCCAGTACTGGGCCCATATCTATGAGGTGACTACCATTCAAATTTGATTTTGGAGTACAGATAGGGGGACAAGTGAGTAAATACAGTACATATCAGAATGATATGGGGTGGCCCCCACTTTTTTGGATAATCCTATGGACTTATGATTATGTTTTAAAAATGTAATATTAATTTGGTTGTAAATGGGATTCTTGAAATAAGAAAGGGTTGTATCTCAATGCACTATTAGGTGTTATTATTGGGCAACCTGGCCTGCATGCACTGCATGATTACCGCTGAGGAGGAATTTGAGGATATGTGAGAGGCATTGATATATTTGAAGGCAAAATAATTCATTTAGTATGCATAAACAGTGTAAAATATAGGGGAGTATTATATGCTGATTTGATGACTATCAATAATTTTGATACTAAGATAATTTAAATGTATCAAAACTAGCAAAAACACATAACCACCCAGCATAACATATGTGACCCATTGTGTCGTTATATTGTACAAATGTTCTCCTCTTTTTCCCTCTCCATATTGGTATTATGTTTGTAGGAATAATTGGAGAGATTTGCAACTCCCTATTGACGTAGCTAACTTGTGCTTAATGGAATTGAAATTACTGATGAATTATAGAACATAGGATTGATTAATATATGTTTTTGCATAATAGTTCAGGTTCTAGGCACTTGTTTTCAAGTATGATTCTTAAGGTTTCTTAGAACTGATAAAGGATAACTCTAGGTAAATCTATATTTAGGAAGCCGCAGAAAATGTGTGAATGTTGCTCTTTATCTATATATATGTTAATGGGGTGGTGTTCTTTATTCTTATTTCTGTTCTTTATTTTTGTGAGGATTCCCTCTCATTTTAAAGTTGGTGTTAGTGGTATTTCTGTCTTAATGTTTGGTAATATTTTATTGTATATGTACATATTTTCTTCCAGTTTTATCGTAATTTTCATTGTTGGTATGTATTTTATGTACTTATGTTTGCCTATGTGTATACTTATATGGAAACTGTATTTGTTAAATTACAGCCCTGAAGAAGTCCGTTGTAAAGGGACAAAATGCGTTGGCTGTTTTTGGTGTTAATATGTGTGATGTTTTTAAGAAGAGAAAATAAAAAGAAGATTTGATCAGCAATTATATATGCAATTTGGGACTCTTAGGATATGATTGTTTGTGTGGTGCACCACTCTCCTTTTCTTACATGTTCACTTTAGACCTGACGAAGGGCTATTGGTAAATACCCCTTACTCCCCAAGCACGAGAGAAAAAAATGCTTTCTCTACATATTCAGGTCTTTTTCAATTCAAGGTTTCCCCTTTCGGCTTACATGGTGCCTCAGCTACATTACACAGATTAATGGATCATCTCCTGAGACCCCACCAAACACACGCAGCTGCTTATCTTGATGGCATTGTAGTGTATTGTAATACCTGGGAACAACAGCTGACAGAGTTTGCGTCTGAACTGTCGACTCTCAATGATGCATTTCTTACTGCAAATCCAAACAAGTGTAGCCTAGCCATGGACTCAATAGAGTATCTGAGATACCATGTCCAGGACGGTACCATACAACCCCAAGTGGACAAAGTAAAATCCATCCAAGATCTACCTTCCCCTAAACGCAATAGAGAAATCAGGTCCTTTTTAGGATTAGTGGGCAATTACAGTTGATTTATACCGAACTTCTCAGAACAAGCCGCTTCCCTTTACTTACTTCCTAAAAAAGCGAATAAGTTCTTAAAGTTGTCCACTCAACAGCAATACAGCTTTGAACAACTTAAATCCACACTTTGTACTGATCCCATCCTGGTCTGTCTAGATTTCTCAGAACCCTTTTGTGCTACAAACTGACGCCTCCACCCGGGGTCTAGGGTCCGTTCTCTCACAACCAGATGCTTCTAATCACCTCCATCCAGTAGTGTACATCTGCCAAAAGCTCTTTCCATGGGAGGAACATTATCCCATGATTGGAAAAGAATGTTTAACCATTAGACGGGTGATCAAATCCCTCCAATATTATCTCCTGGGATGGTCATTTACCCTTCTTACCGACCATGCTCCCTTGACCTGGCTGACACGGCACAAGGATACGAAACCTAGAGTGTTGCGTTGGTTCCTATCCCTGCAAACTTCTTCCTTCCGGGCTCTCAATCTCCCGGGAGGCTGGCAGATCCATGGACTTTCTTTCCCAGGAACCTGTAGTGTTGGGGGCCCTAGGTCCTCATGCTACTAAAAGCACTCACACAGACACGGTATCATTGTCGGTAGAACTGGCCCTGGGCACGTGCGCCTGGCCCTTTTTATTGGCAGGGTCACCTGACTGGTGACGCCTGTGTTGGGTGGGTGTGGGGCGTAGATGGAAGGCCAGCCCTCAGCAGAGTGGCTAGCAAAACACTAGAACGTGTCCAGCGGGAAACTACATTCCTCCAAACCTTTGAGAAACAAAACAAAGTCCAACCTGCAAAAGAAAATACAGTAACAAAAACCACCACCATCAGTTTCTCGGCCTCGAGAAGGCAGGCCGCAGGATTGCAGTGGGCAGGTGCAGCTGGGAGCACACGGATACTTCTGCACGAGTCCATGATTTAACCAGGTACAGCCGGGCACGAACACTATGCGGAAGAAGTCCGGACTCTGACAGTCAGATGGTTGGTTAAGTGTCCACTGATGCACTGTGGTTCAGTCCTGTGGGCACCCGTGGCGAGGCTGGTGGTGTTTACAGTTCAATTTGTTCGAATTGGATGGGTGCATCAAGAGCGCTGCTGGAGTCCACTGTGAATATGCTTGCCGAGACATCCTGGCTTCATGAAGGCCAATCCCTCGAAGACAGATGACATCTGTGATGGCGTGAAGTCCTCCTCTGAAGCCTTTGTACATCCTGACAATTTGTTGGCAGAGCTGCTTCCAGACCACCTCTCGTTTGTGGATTCTTCACTCAGGAACTACCTTGAGGCCTTTTTGATGGGTTTGCCAAGGGATTGGCATGGACTGTGCTGGGCTGCATGTGGGCCATCTGCAGGCCGCTGCAGGCTCTCTGACAGGAACCACGGTCAAATCATTCGTGTAACCACAAGGGTGGATGTTTCGTAGTCAGGGCGCTTGCCGACATGGATCAGGTGTAGGTGGGCTCTCAGACGGTCTCAGGGCAATTGTCTCTCACGTTGCCAGGAGGGTGTCTAGTTGGTATCATGTTAATTCACTGAAAACAGACTTGGTGTGCTGTGACCTGTTGGAACCTCCATGGCACAGCCTTGCTTGTTTCCTTTACTTCATCAGTGGGGCAATGTCCAGTCCTCTCTCAAGCTTGGGAGGCCCCTTATCTGGGTTGCCACGGGACTGCTTGTGGTCTGCGCTGGGGCTGCTTGTGTGCCATATAGGGCAGCTGTAAGACCTCCTAGGAGCCACTGCCTAGTCGCTCGTGCAATCACAGGGGTGGATGGGTCTAAGTCACGACTTGCTCTTGTCACCGAGAGCAGGATACAGGCAGGGTGAGCAGGTGGTCATTGGTTGACTGGTTCTTCAGAGCATTAAAGCAGAGGTGTAGGCCTCCAGTCTGGTTGTTTAACTGCTCCTTTGATGGATACCGTGATGCACATGGCAATGATGGTGTTTGCCATTTGGAGACCTGGACGACAAGTGATGTTGCTGGAGTGAGGGTGATTGGAGGAACCTCGTCATAGCTAGTGCAGTCTTTCTTTTCCTCATGTGCAGATGCTGGCAGTGATGCCATCTGCTTTAAGCAACCGGTGACAGGTGGCTTGGATGGTCACACTTTGACGCGTGGGGCAAGTACACGGTTAGCGCATGGCGTCTTACATTCGGTACTCCAGCTGAGCTGTCTTCAGTGACGTCACCGCACCCCGGTGGCTGTCTTGTCAATGAGTGCACTCTTCCTTTGTGGAAGGAGTCCTCCATCTCACCACCCTGTTGATCTTCTGTTCTTATTCTTCTGTGGTCGTCAGGCGTTGCATTGTGACAGGTGATGTCACACAATCTCCTTTCTTTCTTCTTCATAGCGTGGTGCTGAGCCATGCTTTCTTCTCCTTTGTTGTGGCGTCTGGCCACTTGTCTTCCTTTTGTGAGGACCTTTCGAAAGTCCTGTCCTGTTGAAGGACTAGGGGTTCTTCCCCGTGTTGCAGTGGTGGCGTTGTGCCACTCAGGGTGTGTGACTCTTCTCTTGCCTGTTGTGAGTTGCTGCTCACTCCGTCTTGAGGCAGTGTGGGGGAGGACACTCGAATAGTCTCGGGCACGTTGCAGGGCAGTGACGGCGGGTCACTTTCTTTCCTGCCTCCTCTTCACTGGAGGGCGCAGTGCTTGCGTCTCAAGGCAGAGCCTTCTCGGCACTGGGTCCTGCTTGAACCCTGGTGTGCTTTGCAGAGTTGGTTGCTTCTGATGACCTGCTGTGTGATGGGCCAACGGTGGCCATCTTGTGTTGCAGAAAGGCCGGCTGGCACGGCCTCTTGTCCCGTGCGTTACGTCACGCTCTCGGGTGCTCTCTCCATCTTCACAGGTTTCTTCCTGTGTCATCACGTTCTCTGGCGCAGCTCTCTGCACACGTGACATAGGTGGTCATTCTGACCCTGGCGGTCTTTGACCGCCAGGGCGGAGGACCGCGGGAGCACCGCCGACAGGCCGGCGGTGCTCCAATGGGGATTCCGACCGCAGCGGTAAAGCCGCGGTCGGACCGGCATCACTGGCGGGGTCCCGCCAGTGTACCGCGGCCCCATTGAATCCTCCGCGGCGGCGCAGCTTGCTGCACCGCCGCGGGGATTCCGACCCCCCCTACCGCCATCCAGATCCCGGCGGTCGGACCGCCGAGATCCGGATGGCGGTAGGGGGGGTCGCGGGGCCCCTGGGGGCCCCTGCAGTGCCCATGCCACTGGCATGGGCATTGCAGGGGCCCCCGTAAGAGGGCCCCTACATGTATTTCACTGTCTGCTGCGCAGACAGTGAAATACGCGACGGGTGCAACTGCACCCGTCGCACAGCTTCCACTCCGCCGGCTCGATTCCGAGCCGGCTTCATCGTGGAAGCCTCTTTCCCGCTGGGCTGGCTGGCGGTCTGAAGGCGACCGCCCGCCAGCCCAGCGGGAAAGTCAGAATTACCGCCGCGGTCTTTCGACCGCGGAACGGTAACCTGACGGCGGGACTTTGGCGGGCGGCCTCCGCCGCCCGCCAAGGTCAGAATGAGGGCCATAGTCTCTTTTTAAAAAAATTTTTTTTATCTCTGGACGTCCTATGGTAACGCCTGGCATGTCTCTTTCTTGTCCTGCGGTGATGTCCATCACTGCTGGGGCATGTGGCGTTCTTTCGGCGGTGGCGGTGGACGGCCGCCAGGGGCTGCGCAGGCCATGTGCGCTCTCCTCGTGCCTCACGTGGCACTGACGTCCATTTCTTATGGGTGCAGCTCGGTTGGGGCAGTTGCATTCTTCTCCTTCCCTGTGCAGCGTCGTCCGCGTCGCTTGCATCTTCTGCGCTGTTTCTGTCTTCTGCGCCATTTTCCTCCGCGGGCGCGCTGTTGGTTTTGTGCAGTCGCTCTCTGGGGTGTTGCTGTAGACTTTCTTTCAACAAAGCTGTTTTTTCCACTTGAAAATAGAAATAGGGTGCAGTACCCACTGGATGTCACGAGTGCACTTTTTTTTCAACTTGAAATACGGTCTTTCCTCCTACTGGCCTCGGTTGTTTTGAAACAGACGCCGGGTGAAGCCATGCTGAGGAGCCATGCTGCGAGAAGAGTTTTTCAGGCTGGAGGAGGCATGCAGGTAAGTGCATGTCATTCATTGTCTCACTTTTCTCTCTTCTTACTTTTCTTTCATGTCCATTTTTCCATAAATGCACAGCCTCGTTGGAAGAGGCACACTCTGGGCAGTTCAATTTTTTTTTATTTCCGTGCGTGGCAGCACCTTTGGTGTTTTCTTTTTCTTTTGCACACAGTTTCCTGGTGACATGCGGGCACTTGCTGTGGGGGTCAGCTATGTTGGTTCAGGCCGTCGCGGGCCTGTGCTGTCAACCTTCCTGGTATCCCACGTGGGCTTGAGGGGGGGCGATCCTCAGGCACTCGGCTGTTTTGGTGCGTGTCAGCACCTCCTGCATTTTCCTCCTCTTGCGGCCACAGAAGGCTGTGTTGCGGCCTTTTCAGCCTTATTGCAGGAAGGGGGGGCCGTCCCTGGGCATTTCCTTATTCCGGTGCAGGTCAGCACCTCTCGGTCGGGTCGCTTGTGCGGAGGGGTGGCCCTGGGCACTTCTCTTTGGGTTCTTCGCTCGGTGCGCAACAGCACCTTTTCCTTCCTCACGCGCGAGCTCAGCAGCCTTCCTTCACAGCTGCGGGCAGCACTTCTGGCATCCTTATGTGGAATGGGTGGCTCTGGGCATTTTTGGATTCCGGTGCGAGGCAGCACCGTTGCGCTTCCTTGCTTGCGGCGGCCGCAGCCAGAATGGCAGTGCTGCGGGCCACCATGTAACGCACTATCACTTGTTGGCGCGCCGCTCCTAGGGGCGGTGCGCTTGGCTGGGTGCTGTCACTTTTGCGGAGAGCCCTTACCACGTCATGTGTCAGCGGGGCCGGGACTTCAACGTGCCTTCCTCTCAGCGTCCTCACAGCTGCAGCCCTCTCTGGATGTCTGTGTGGGGGGCGCCGCAGGCACGACGTGAGCTCCCACTCTCGGCACTCTCCCACGAGGAGCGACGGGGCTGCAGCCGGTTCATGAGGGTGAACCCACTCGTCGCCAATGTAGTGTTGAGGGCCCTAGGCCCTCATGCTACTAAAAGCACTCACACAGACACGGTATCATGGTCGGTAGAACTGGCCCTGGGCATGTGCGCCCGGCCCTTTTTATTGGCAGGGTCACCTGACCGGTGACGCCTGTGTTGGGTGGGTGTGGGGTGTAGATGGAAGGCCAGCCCTCAGCAGAGTGGCTGGCAAAACACTAGAACGTGTCCAGCAGGACACTACAGCACCCTCCTCTTCATGACCCTATCAGCCATGCCCGGTGGGGATGTACTGTGAAGGGAATACCACTGCTGACACAAAGTTTGGGTCCACTGGAAGCGTGGGGTCGACAGGAGTCCGTAATACGTGCCCCGGGATAACCGTGAGTAGAAGACTTATGGGTCTAGCTACAACAATGGAAACTGTTGCTCAGGAAGTTCTAAGTGAAAAGAAGGCGTGCCGAAAGGAATGGCACACAAGTGGATGCCGAGAGCAGAGCGAGGAAAGGCAAGGAGAGACCCGTGGAGGCATCAGAGAGCACAGAAGGAAGTGAGGAACAACCCGTAAAGACACCGGAAGGTGCCAGAGGCAGAGAGGATGCCAAAAGGAGGGAAGGAATGGCCAAGACTGAAGCAGAGGGAAGCCAGCAGCATGTCCCACCAGACCCTCACATTCCAGGCGGAACGTGGCTAAGCCAGGCACGGAACCGCATAAGCTGTCATTATGGGAGAGTGCTTGTTGTGGAATGTGGGGGACCAGGGAAAACCCGTAGGCAGCCGCTATACGAGGGTGATGTGTAGATATATGTGTGTAAAGGAAAGAAATGATACTGATGCACTTTGGGAAGCACAGTTGATTGGTCACAACAAGAATGGGGTACGAAGCCTATACACTTCTGGTGAGAAGCATGGGTGAACCCAGCCCCTCACAACCCAGTCCCCTCTCCCCCCCTTTAACCAAACATAAAACCATCCACTTACCTGGCATTCTGTTTTCTTTTTCCTTCCTGTGGCACACTGTCCCTGGAAAGCGTTCAGCGTGAAAACCGGCTATCGTTGCATCCTAAAATCAAGGGAAGCAAAAAGACAAGACTGTGTGAAATAGGAGTGTGAAGCAACACCCTAGTCGATCATAAGAAAACAAATATAAAGTAATCGATGATACCAGCAAAATAAATGAGTGGTTAGCCTCTACTTCAGTCTGGTGTGGAACTTCTTCTTAAAATCTAACTGACAGTAAGGGATCTGGCCCGGGTCCCGTGACAGTAGTGCATCCTGTTTGCCGGTCACCCCCGCGGTGAATGCTTGAGCCCATCTCAATATGGCTGCTCTGTTGCTTTCATGTTAGGTGCCGCAGTGGCGCTGGTCACATTATGCAGGCCCCAGCCCGAACCCTCTTTACGTTCACCTCTACGGTGCCTCAGCAGTCCCCTGTGCCTCCAAGGAAGCCATGGCAGTTGTAGAGAGTTAGCCGGAGAGCCATCCAGGCTCTCCTATATGTTGTAACGTGCTCTGCACGTCCGGGAGGGGCACGGAGCAAGGGTATAAATAAAAACTTGGCTGCGCTGATGCAGTTCCCCTTTGAGCTGGCGAGTACAGCATGTGTCCGTGTGATTTGTGTTCCCCCACAAGGCCCACTCTACATTGGCGACGAGCGGGAAACCAAATGTACCCGCGTGGTTAACCAGTGAGTCGCGAAACGTGCGACAGAGAGAGAGAGGAAAACAAAAAATAATATAAGAAGGGGAAAAGAGTGGACCGTTGGGCACCCTGACGCCATCGACCCAAGCAGCGTGGGTAAGCCTCTGCCCCACCCACCATCAGCGATACGCAAAGTGCAGCCGGTGATACTGCTGCTGACTGAATATCACTGTCTCACCTGGGCTGAGGCGTTCGGAGGTGAGTGCGTGCCTGGAGCCTGTGGTCGGCAGTAACTGGGCCGTGCAGCGGTGTTCTGTGCGGCGCTGCCCTTCTCGGCAGTGAAGATCAGTGGAGGCTCCCAGCCTCCCGCGCGAAGCCTGTCCTGCATGCAGAGAAAGGAGAACCGGGAACTCCCTGACGGCAAGGTGAGCCCTGCCCTGTGCGTGCCAGGGGGGGACACCAAAAGGCAAGGGAGGAGCGTCTTGAGACGCGAGGCGCCTGTTGCCGATCAGCGGCAACGTTAAGCAGCATTCAGTGGAAAGAGGGAATGTTGCACAAAGCTGGTTAAATAAAGAACAAAAGAAAAAAAATAATAATAAAGAAAAAAAAGAAATCCAAGAGTGGGAGAAACATTAAAGGAAAAAAAAAAGAAAGGAAAGTGAACACTGATAAAGAGAGTTAAAAAAAAGAGAAGGAGAAATAAAAGAAAGGAAAGTGAACACTAAAAGAAAAACAAAATAATAAGTGAACACTAAAAGAAAAATATAATAATAAAAAGCTCCACACTGGAAAAAAATAATAATAAGCTCCACACAAGAGCTGTAGCCTTCTTGATAGTGTCTACATGGAGCAACAACATGAGTGCGCCACCACAAGAAAATCCTCAGCTCCCGGCACAACCAAATAACAGTGTTCATTCTTCAGTCACAGCGTTACCCTCGTTCAGCCAACTGATTGACCCGGCCACAGCGGTGCCAAGATGGCGCCTATGGTTAAATCGACTAGACAACTATTTCTGTGCCACCAGGGAAACGGATGGAGCGGTGCGCAGGTCACTAATGTTGCTGATGGGCAGAGATGAATTACAAGAGTTGTTCGATTCACTCCCAGACACCGGTGATAAATCTGACTTTAATGCGGCTGTGGCAGCTTTGAACAGGCACTTTGATCCCCAACTGAACTCAGACTATGAGCGTTCCAAACTTAGACAGGCGCAACAAACTGAGATTGAATCCATGGACATGATTTATGCAAGACTAAGAAAACTAGCAAGTTCGTGTGTAGGGCTCAACCAGCAGGAAGAGATCAGGGCGCAGATTATCCAGGGGTGCCGGTCCAAAGCTCTAAGAAAGCCTATTCTACGCCAGCAAGGGATCTCCCTCGACGAAATTGTAATCCTTGCACGCTCTCACGAACTGTCAGCGGTCCGGGCAGATGCCATGGCGGAAGTGCGAGGTCAATCACTGGCAGCGGCTTCGTCTACCCGTCCGATCCAGGTGAAAGAAGAGCAGGTAGATGCCATTCAGGCACGCCAAGTGCCAGGACGCAGACCAAACCTGTTTAGACCCGGTGAACATGCCTGTGGTAGCTGCGGGTATGAACACAAGGCCACAATGGGATGCCCGGCAAAAGGAAAATCCTGCAATCGTTGTGGCAAAGGTAATCATTTTGCAAGGGTGTGCAGGTCGGGAAGAAGTAAACAAGGAGATCAAAAGGGAAAAGACGCCAATGTCCGGAGTGTAACCCAGGAGATTGAAGAGGTGAGAGAAAATACAGCCTCTGGAGCACCGGTCTTTGAGGAAGACGAGGAGGAGGACATTTTTGTAATTTCATTTACTGGCGGAAGACAACAAAAGAAGAGACTGCCTCCCATGAGTAATGTCCAAGTCAACGTCACGTTAGCCTCTGTACTCATTGACACGGGTGCATCAGTTAACGTGATGGATGAGACCCTGTTCTGACAGTTAACTCCCACACCGTCTCTCACCCCAACTACCACCAAGATATATAATTATGGAGGACGGGAACGGTGGAAGTGGCAGTAACCAGTGGTGATCGTCCAACACAAGCCAAGTTCTATGTGGTAACCGGAGATCGAGGCACCCTGTTGGGATGTCACACTGTGGAGGATTTGGAACTGGTGTTCTCTGCTCATCAAGTATATGACTCTCAGGTGGAACGCCTCATCAGTGAGTTTCTGCAGCTCTTTGAGGGGGTTGGGGCTGCTAAAAGGGAAGCGCATCAAACTCCACATAGACTCGAGCGTCGCCCTGGTTGCCCTGAGACATCACAGTGTGCCGTTTCATCTGCGACCAGCAGTGGAAAAGGAGCTGCAACTGCTTGAAGACCAGGGAGTCATAGAAAAGGTAGATGGACCCACACCCTGGGTTTCACCTTTAGTCATTGCGCCAAAGCCCAAGCAACCCGGAGCTATTCGCCTCTGTGTTGACATGCGTCTGCCCAATAAAGCCATCCGGAGGGAGAGGCACATAACGCTCACCATGGATGACATCATAGCCGATCTGAATGGGGCGCAATGGTTCTCAAAGCTGGATCTTAACGCTGGTTATCATCAGCTGGAGCTGGACCCCGATAGCAGAAACATCACCACTTTCTCAACACATGTGGGACTCCGGCGATGCAAGAGACTGAGCTTTGGGGTATCGTCGGCCGCCGAAGTGTTCCAGAATGCCATAAGGGAGACGTTATCTGGACTGCAGGGGGTGGTTCAATTTAAGTGATGACATCTTGATATACTCCAGAACAAGAGATGAACATCATTGCCATCTAAGAGCTATGTTGCAAAGGCTAGTTGAAGCGGGCTGACCCTTCACAAGAAGAAATGTGCGTTTTATCAAACGTCAGTAGAAGTCTTTGGCTACATCTTTTCAAATGATGGTCTCCAAGTGGATCCACGCAAAGGGGAGGCCATTCGTCAAGCCCCAGTTCCCCAAAATCCAACGGAAGTATGTAGTTTCTTGGGAATGGCCACGTATTGTGGGAGATTCATACCGCAGCTTGCCACTATGGCAGAGCCTCTTTGACAGCTCACAAAGGGACAACATCGCTGGGAATTGAACCAGGCTGCGGACAAGGCGTCCGAAGACATAAAAGCAGCTTTTTTGGATAAGTCAACCATGGCCTATTTCAACCCACTTAAGTGGACGGAAGTGGTGGTGGATGCGAGCCCCGTGGGGCTTGGGGCTGTTCTTTTTCAGGAACAGAGACATCAAGAGTGGACTCCAGTTGCGTATGCCAGCACGGCGTTGTCTGCAGTTGAGGCACAATATGCACAGATTGAGCGGGAAGCCTTAGCAATTCGATGGGCATGCAAGCACTTTCACTTATATCTTTATGGGCACGAATTTCAAGTAGTAACCTATCATAGGCCCTTAGTTTCGCTGTTTGCGGGAAGCCCCCATTTAGCACCTCCTCGAATTGAACGGTGGACTGTTCTACTTCAACCTAATCAGTTCACAGTCGTTTATCGACCAGGGGCAAATAGCCCCGCTGATTATTTATCTCATCACCCATCCCCGCAAATGTTAGATTCCCGCCAAAAGCAAGAGGAAGAAAGCACAGAAGTTTTTGTCAGTATGGTTGTGCAGTCCGCATGTCCCAACGCTCGTCTCATAACAGACATTGTGAATGCCACCAAGGATGATGTGGTGTTAAACCAGGTTAAGGAGGCCTTGGATCACAGGAAATGGAAACACTTCCTACAAAAATGATGTTATCTGGCCCAGAACATCGAGTGACTATGCAAGGCATGTGAAAGGTGCGTGATGAGCTGTCCACCGATAATGCAGGACTGGTCCTGAGGGGAAGGCGAATCGTACTTCCTCAGTGCTTGTGGACTCAAGTGAAACTGGCACATCAGGGGCATCAAGGTGCTGCAAAAACAAAGGCTAGCTTGCGTTCTAAAGTGTGGTTCCCTGGCATGGATAGTCAAGTTGATGAACTGGTTGGGAAATGTCACTCCTGCATCATCACGTCTGCCGAACCGCCCAGTTGCCCGATAGTCACAGAGCCGACCAGTCTGAAGCCATGGGCGAAGGTGAGCATGGACTTTGGGAGTTTCCCGGATGGGCGGTTGACGGTCGTCCTGATAGACTCTTATACAAAGTTTCCAATGGTTGAAGTCATATCTTCTACGGCATTTGAAAATGTGCGTCCGGTACTCCAAAAGACATTTGCGTTATTTGGGCTCCCCGACGAGGTCAGGACAGATAATGGGCCCCTGTTTCAGGGACAGGAGTTTCACTCTTACCTTGATGGCTTGGCCATTCGTCATCGCAAGATCATGCCCTATTGGCCTCAGGCGAATGGCGACGTTGAAAGATTCATGTGAACTCTAAATAGAGCCCTCAGGATAGGTGTGGAGCAAAGAGAAGAGGGGGAGCAATGTCTACAACAGTTCTTGAGCGCCTATCACCAGACACCCCATAGCACCACTGGATGTGCCCCAGCAGCTTTAATGTTCAAAGTCTCTCCATGTGACTGTATCCCAGCTGGTCTGCACTGGAAGCCACCTGTGTTTGATGTCAAGGCCACTCAGAGGCGCCAGGAAATTACTAATCAGAAGGCTAGTGAGAGACGGTGAACAAAGCATAGAGAGTTTCAGGAAGGTGATAGGGTGGTAGTGAAGAATCGCCGGGCAGGAGTGCAAGATATAATTTACACCCCAATCCAGCTCCCAACAGTCAGCTGAAAGATTTTGTCTGTAAAGCAGACCGGTTGTGACTGATAGTCCAATATCATCTACTATAGACTGAACGCTGGTGGTGTCGAGTATCGGTAATAAGAGGACATTTTTCTGTGGCTAAGTGAACATTTTGGTTGTATGTGTAGTTTGTCCTCCTGGATTATCTTTCATCTTTTCCTTTTCTTTATCTTCTTTTTCACACTCCTCCTTTGGGGTATGTTGTTTGGTTTTGATTATGGCATGTGTATATAAACACATCTCTCCTGTGTGGAGTAAAACATGGGAGGGATGTAGAGAGTTAGCCGGAGAGCCATCCGGGCTCTCCTATATGTTGTAACGTGCTCCGTGTGTCAGGGAGGGGCACGGAGCGAGGGTATAAATATAAACGGGGCTGCGCTGATGCAGTTCCCCTTTGAGCTGGCAAGTACAGCATGTGTCCGTGTGATTTGTGTTCCCCCACAAGGCCCACTCTACAGCAGTGAGTATTGCTCCCGTCTTTCTCCACCCTATTCAGCTAGCCAGCATGGACTCACTTGGATAGTCACGTTGATGCAGCAGTTCCTTTGTCGGCAGACACTTCTGGGCCACCGCCACTCAGCCTAGGGGGTCAGGGTCGAGCTGCCAGAAGCACCCTGGTTGGGCGATACCTCCTTGGACGTCTCATAGGTATGCCAATGTCATGACCTGGGCGTCCTCCGCCGCCATAACTGAGACCACCACCTAGTGCACATTACAAAACACGTCTCAGGTCTCTCACCAGCCCAGGAATTCACCCAGTTGCATGCACTTGGCACCCCTTTTTCAGGATAGGATGGTGCTCCGATGACAGGATTTTAGTAGAGTGCTTGAGATGAGCTGGCCGAGCGGGTAGAGAACACAGCTAGTCGGCCCTCTTGCTGGCCACGCCTCCACCCCTCCCCCCTTTTTATCAGAATTAAGCTTATGACAGTTTTCATTCATCCATTCAACCACTGACTTAAAACAATACTTAAAAGAACACAACACTTCAAGTTTGTTCTTCTGAAAATCCAGTAGGAGCTGCATGTAGTCAGCATAAGAACCCACATGTACACACCAGTATTCAACAAGCCTCGCTAGGGCACCAGAAAAATATTTAAAAGGGTGGGACTCAGTGCCAAACCCTGCGACGCACCACACTAAGCCAGGACAGTGATTTTTCTCTGATTCCAAACCTACTGAGTCTATTCAGAAAAATAGGATGCGAAACTGTGTCAAACGCTGAAGACAAGTAAAACCACCATTCCAGAGGAATTTAGGTCAAAATGTTCCTTAACAAACTTCGTCACCTCAAGTAAGGCAGATTCAGATCTGAAACCAATTGGAATCCAGATAGAGAGTCATGCAATAAATGGTTAGACTCTCAAACATGAGAGATTTGTCTGTTGACTATCTCCTCCAGCAATTTAGCCATTGTCGGCAAAAGTGAATTTGGTCTAAAGTTAATTAGTACCTTAGAATCAGTATTCGTTTTTTTAGTAAGGGAAGTGAAAGAGCCTGCTTCCAACTCATTGGAACAAAAGTAAGTTCCAATGGACAGTTAATCAACGTATTCAAAATGGGGTTCACAGGTGAGGATGCATATTTTAAAATAGCTGGAAGACGTTGATCTAAAGGGAGGGCTGAGTTGCATTTAGCTAATTTAAATCCAGGGAGGACTCCACCAGGGATATATAGGCAAAAGCAGTAAATAAAGGTCCGGAGCTTGAAGTGGGTTCCTCTACCCAAAGTGTGGGGTCCTGCAAAGGAAATTATTCATATATAGTTTGAACTTTTGTGAGAAAAAAAAAATCAGAGAGATCGTCACATAAATCAGATAAGGGCATGAGAGAATTCTTATATGCCTTTAGTTGCAGAAAAAAGTTGACAATTTTAAAAAGCTTGCAAGGCTTATTAATTGCCACGGCAATCGTGGATGAAAGATAAGCCTTATGAGACATATGAAAGGAGGTATTGTACCTTTTCATAGCAACTTTGTAAGCAGCCTTTGCATCCTTATCATATGATTTCCTCAATTTTAGATTTTCCTCAAAATTGAGATTTTTCCTCCTTTAGTGCAGGCAAAAACAGAGGAGTAGATGGCCTAAATCCCTTAGAAGATGGCTTACATCTCTTAGAAGTGGAGTACTGAAGCAAACATAAACATTTGGTATGGAGGTGTGTGAGTATCTGTCTATTTTAAAAACGTTATTTACAACAGCACATTTTCTATATCCTCCTCCATAAGTCAATCCATTTAAAGAAAATTAACAGAAAATATATTTAAAAGGTAACTAATCAGCCTTTGACAATATCAAC
This sequence comes from Pleurodeles waltl, assembly GCF_031143425.1. Taxonomy (NCBI): domain Eukaryota; kingdom Metazoa; phylum Chordata; class Amphibia; order Caudata; family Salamandridae; genus Pleurodeles; species Pleurodeles waltl. Next base: position 537,781,137 of record NC_090451.1, read on the forward strand.
TTCAACAGGTCATTTGCAGATCTAACTTTTAAATTCTACGCAATAATCCTTATAGCATCGCTGTACTGACCCCGGAATAGGAAGTATGGTTTTGAATGCCAGATGTCCACATCAGCAACAAAAGCTTTATAACAAACACTGCGTCCAGGTAACATACAAATTTCCTCTTAAGAAAGAGAAGACAAGAAATTAAAACAACTTTCCTAAACTGACAAATTATTCCTGAGACTGCACTGGGAAATTCAATCTCAGGCTTTAATCGGTACACACAGTGCCTCTAGAATTATGCACGTCTATGTATGCTGGGCCTTTGGAATTTTGTGATTGTACGGCTGTAGCATTTTACGTGTAACTATACATTTGCCGCATTTGACACATTCCATCGTCTACTGCATAATCTGCAAATTTTAACAAAAAAAATGTTTCAAGCTCAAACAGTTCAAAAGTTATTACAATCACACCAACCTATGTTGTAGTGCAGTGGGAGGACCAATGCAAAGATTGACTAGGCATCTTTCATTTGCCTATTACTGTATTTGGATATTGAACCGCTACTAATGAGGTGAAACTTTTGTGCAGATAGTGTTATCGTGAAAAAATTACAAAATTATCAAGTATCACAAAACCAGCCTCATTAGGTCTCATAATTTGCCTTTTCTCGAAGAATACTTTAGTCACCCCAGCCACATAATTTGGCCATCTCCTTCTGCATAATTCCAGTGGCCCAGGGTATATGTATTCCCAATGCAGCATGATAAACCAGATTTGTGGCGCCCATACCACAAAGTCTGTGTGGGAAAGCTTTTGAAGAAGAGGAAATTAACATTTATCTACTTTGCCTCAGAAACCCTCCATTTGGTTATACACCTTTCAAGCACAATTCAAAAAAGTAACTGGATTATGTCCAGCAGCTTCAGATGGTTTTCCTGAGGAGGGCACCAAGACACAGAAGACCTGCTGAAGTTGTAGGATTAGTAACTAAGTAAGTTGCCTTTACTCCTAGGGTTGGCACAAAACACTGAGACGTAATATGACACACAACTGTGAGATACATCTTTATATGGTAAGCAGCTTGTCGACATGGGACATATCAGGAGACATATGCTATCCATATATTTTATACATACCAAAACATTAATGTACAATGTCCATGTTACTTCTTCATAGCTCCATCAATAAAGATGCTATTGTAACTATCAGACTCATTTTGCGTTGGTACGTTCACGTGAAGCCCAAGAAGGAGCACAGGGGGTGATCAGGTCATGTTAACGACCACAGAGTTTGCCCCACAGAACTTTCTCTCCTTGCAAACGCTACAGCAAAAAGTGCCTGAGCTGTATAAGTACCCTTCGCCGGTGAACGGCAACACATTCTCCTGTCAAATAGTGCTGGCATACATGCATACAAAAAATTTAAATAAAACAAGCACTAACTATTAAACCAATGATGTATGCTACTCCACCAAATGTTCAAAGTCATTCTTATAAGATTGAAAAACAAATGAAGCCCAGTATAAACTTACACTTCATCAGCTCATAGGTTGCCTGGCAGAGGGTCACACTCTGCTGGCTTCACCAAACAGATGTAATCATGTGCCCTTCGTACTTAAAGCTGATTACAATGGGGCATTGAACATGTGATGGAAAGCAGGTAACAAGGCAGAATTACGCTGTTGTTCCCTGCTTCATGAACGTCAATTCACCCAATGCCAGGGTTAGCAGAAGTGACATCACATGTCTTTTACCTTCAATTTCACTCACACACATGCTTGCACCTACACACACATTCACTTACACATACTCTCTCTCTGCCACGGAAACACACCCTCAAGCACGCCCGCAATATACATTTAAAAGCATTTTTTCACCTACGTCAACTGCCAGGGAAGGTCATATTACAGTTAATTCTACTCCATTTTTTTATTAAAATATTATTGCATAATGAAACATTAGTCACAATTAGTGTAATAAAACATGAGAGAAAATAAAGTGTGAAGTCTCAACTAATGTCCATAAGGACGAGCTGCCAATGTCTTCCTGCCACAGATTGTGCCACCTCTAACGCCAGGGGTCGCAGTGTCAGTGCCAGAGGTCGCCAGAGGCAAGCCAGGACTCGCAGCTGTGACCTACGGCGACCTCTAAATGACATTCATGGTGTCCCTTGTTAGGGCACCCAGGAAAGAGACACATGTGAGTGGGTGCAGTTCTGAAGGTTTGCAGCACGGCAACTGGCCTGGGAAGGAGGCCAGGAAAGAATGATAGAAAAACGTGCAGTTTCACTCGTTTAAAATGAAAGTTTAGAAATTGTGGACGTTATAACATAGGACATGCATGTCTAGAACAAGAATCATGCTAGGAGCAGCTGGTTTTACTCTGCCGGTATCAAGTACTACCCATACAGGGAACCACTCAGTGTATACTGAAAACCAAAAGACACTAGCAAAGCCAAACAACAGTAACCAACATTTTTTAAAAAATACAAATGAAAGGAGACATTAATTCATGAGCACTGGCACTGAATCACACTGCATTGTAGGCGGATATACACATGTGCACAGTAAAACGTCTCTCATTCATAGTGTACCGGGCCAATGGCTGACATGGGCTGACCCATGCTTTATGGTGTGTTAGGCGGGAGTAAAATGTGAATGACTCTACAGCAGACCAATGGGTGAAGAGGGCTAGCCGAAAGCACCTATAAGTATATTACATGTATATATTTTTAATTAAAAACAATGGGTAGTAGAAAAGTCAGAAGCAACCAAAAGTTACAATCGCATGGTGCTTGACAGTGATATTATGCTTTACTACCCAAAAAACATATGCTAATGTCCTACAAAGGTGCACCATAAATAAAATCCCGCAACACTCCTGATCAGTCCATATTGATGTAGTCGTCCAGATAGACCCAGTTGGAATAAAATTATTTTATTGGTAATAGAAACATCGATTTGATAAGATGAAAAATGTTCCAGCCACAGCCAAAGCGTATTTCATCACATTTGTGACTTTTTCCAAGGCTTATTACGGCAAGAAACGCTAATGTAGTGCGAGCATCATCATGCCTGAGGTATAGTAGTCAAGTATCTTGGTATTCCCAAATAATGCCTTTCAATTGTAAGTAGCTGGCTCATAAATTAAAGTATACTGTACTCCACAGAAAACGAAAGACCATGATAAGTCAATTCCTGACACTAACAGCAAGCGCGATAGCGTTCTCAGTGTCACTGCTACTTAAAATTGAAAAGCATTATTTGGGAATCTGTCAGCGTTGCACTCTGTTCCAGCACTCAATGATGAAAAATAATAAACAGAAATTAAAAAAGCATTACTAGTCTTTATGCAATCACACACAAGATGCACTGTTTCTGAAATATTGTTAATATGTTAGCTTGCTTCAAGTCAGGCAATATACTATTGGGGTTAAATTTCTGATTAAATGTCAAGAAAATTTATCCTCAAAGCTAATAAAGTGGATTATGAGCCAGATGTAAGTAGCTTTTTCATGGTCGCAAATGGCCCATTTCGCAGAATCGGGCCATTTGTGACCAAAAAAAAGTATTTTCCAAAGTACAAACCCAAATCCGTGATTCGGTAATCTATTTACCGAATCGCAAAATGGTATTGTGACTCGGTGTTAGGAAGGGGCGTGCTAAGGGCATCCCTTCCTAATAACAACTTGCCGTGGTATGTATGATTGCTTTGTGACTGTGAATGAGGTTGCAAAACAATCGCAGTTACCACCAATTTCAAATTGGTGGTAATCCATTTGCAAATGGTAAGGAGTCCACAAGGGACCCCTTCCTGTTTGTAAATGCACGTGAAAATGTTTTTTAAGAGCAGGCAGTGGTCCCACAGACCACTGCCTACTCTTAAAAAATGAAACTGAAACGTTTCATTTTGTGCTTTTTAAACGAATCCCATTTTTCTTTAAGGAAAACGAGCTTTGGTAAAAAAAAAAGATTGCTGTATTTAAAAGCAATCACAGACATGGGGGTCTGCTGACCCCAGCAGGTACCATATCTGTGATTTTTGCAATTCCCAGTGGGTCGCAAATTGCGACCTACCTCCTTATTATTAATGAGGTAAGTCTATTTGCGACCCACTGGGAATTGCAAATGCAACTCAATGGATTTTCATACATTTGGAAATGCGATTCCCTTATTGCGATTCACATGGAATTCGCAATTAGGAAATCTCAATTTCAAACGTTTGTACATGTGGCCGTAAATCAGCCGCCTGCTCACAGTGAAGGGAAGCCTGGACATCATCTGCAGCAGCAAAACCCTCCTTCATCAGCTCAGGGTAGTCACGATAAAACAGACTATGTAGTGCCAGCTTTAGGGGGGAGCTACAGGTGTCGCTGCACCAGGCGCTAATCTGTATGGTTGGGGCGCTGTATTTTGAAATATTTGATCGAGTTAAAAGCACATGCTGCAGAGTGCCCAGGATTTTTCAGGGGACAATAAACATGTCAGGATAACTCTAGTGATTAATGATCCTGCTAGAGAGAGCTGTAATTTGTCTATTTGCAATTCAGCTCATAAAGTGGTGTAGAGAGTTAATGTGCTTGCCAAACATGCCAACCACAGAATTGTATTTTATTTAGATAGCTCAGTGGGTTAGTGCTTTTGTCACAGCAATCCTTTTGTTAGTAAAGTCAACCCCAACCACTGCCTTATGTTTTAAATATGGAGTTTGCGCTTCCAGACCAAGCAGTCTTATGACATGTGACTCCTACACCTTGTAGTCCTCATTGTCTTATTTACCATATCCTATATATTGATTTACACAGTTGTATAATTTATTGTCTCTGCATAATGTGTGTGTGATGTTACACCCTACTCCGGGATGAGTAGCTCCATGAAAGAAATTAAATATGTGACAGGGGGTCTATGAAGAGTTCAGGGTCACCGTTGGATACTGATAGTGAGGAAATCCTTAGAGAAGAAGGTCACTTTGGGGGCAACAAAATATAGATTGTCGCACCAGGTGTCACTAGTGCTAATGCCGGCCCTGGGAGTATCTTTCAACAACGTCACTCGTATCAGACCTAACAGGATATAAGAAGAGACACCCTCAGGCAGGTTTCAAAACCAGCAATTTCTTGGAGAGTTCCTGGTGAAGGAGACTATTGTAAAGCAGTATGGTTTAACAAAGTTGACCAGTCTGTACATTACAAAGGCTTACATAACGCTGTCTGAGTGCCAGTTACATATTGGCATTTTAATTAGGACCTTGCTACCAAAGGGGTCAATTTCAAGCTGTTGGATTGCCTCACTGGGAATATGGCCATTATAGTTACAAAGAGACACCACAGACACTCAGATATCGGGAATACATATAACAGTGTATAGCCTTGTGGTGAATTTTCCTTCTCAAGGTCACATTTCATACTACTGGCCCTCACCCAGTATACAATGAGGCACTACTTTCCTCATGTTCCTGACACTTTGCTGGTGACTCAGGTTCATCCACCTATCTGAATGTGTTCCTAGAGTTTTTTTTAAACCACAAAGGGAGAGTATCAGCAGAAATTCATCCCTCCACACACTCCCGTTCGAACTAGAAACTGTACACACACAAAGGTGTAGGGTACTGATAAAAAGAACAGGACTGTTTAGCCCTGTTCAGATAACGCTGAATTGGCGCATAATCTCCAAGAGAAGTCAGGGTGTGAGCAGTGGCTGTACCTGTGAGGGAGTTCCCTTTACGGACTAGGTGGTCTCACACACTTTATAGTGTCACGCTTCATCATATGACCACCTAGCCCCACCCAGGTAAGATGGTACTACCTGGGCGGACTCTACCTCATTGTTAAAGAACTGCAGAGGGAGTGCTGAAATTAAATCTAGCTGGATAATACAAGGGATCCAGATAAAAGGATAATAAAATTACCTTATAAATCACCTGTTTTGTTTGATGTTGTTTTAGTATAGGTGTTTGTAGGTAAGGATAAAAGCAAAGTTGGAAACTCCGCTGAGAATGATGACTCAAGGGGTTTAAAAATAAGGGACCAACATGTTTCTGCCCACACTACGAGCTGGGAGGTCTGGGGCATTCGTCAGGGTCAGGGATCCCTAAAGGAATCAGCAAGTCAGTATGACAAGTGCTCAAAAATTATTAAATATAGGAGGCCTACCTGGATACTTTTATGAGGAGGCCTAAGAGGAAAGAATCAACAGGGTAAATAGTGGTGAAAGGTTTTATGCCGCTTCAATACAAATCACAGCACACTGAAGGTGTCTAAGACATGCTGTGACAGTTACACCGCTTGTCAACAAACAAGGGACCCTATGGGACTTACCACCACCAAAAGGACACTTTCCTTGTGGCAATTGCAGTGTCTGTCAATTTACAAAGAAAACCCTCAAATTGGAATTGGGCCTATAGACACCATGGGAATTGAAGAATCTCACCAACAGCAAAAATGTCATTTACATGATTAGGTGCTGTGTAGTCTCTTGTATATTGGAATGACCCCCAGGAGAGTGGGCACACACATCTGCGATCATCGAAGCACCATCAGATGCAAACGGGATGCCACCCGCCTAACAGAACATTACATTACCAATAATCACAATCCTGATGACATGGAGTGGTTTGTCATCGATAAACTTAACCATCAGACCATGAACTTGAAGCAAAAATTGCTTTTCTATGAACAAAGATGGGTCTGGAGGCTACCTACAGACACTAGGGGTCTGAACGATAGTAATCAGTATTCCGCTTTGTAAAAACAACATCATCTTTACCTGTATCTTCTCTGTTCCCTAGGCCCTTCTCTGTTCTCCCCTGCTCCTCCTTTCTTCTCTATTCCTTCATCTTCTCTGTTCCTCCCTCCTTTTTCTCCCTTTCCATCCCTTCTTCCCCTTTCCCCTCTCCCTTTCTCTCCCCCTTCTGTTCTATTTCCTTCCTCTCCCTTCTTTCCCCCGCTTTTTTCATTCATTTTTTTCAATATTTTCACCTTTGTGATCTCTGCAACGCACTGCCAGCCTTTTTTCCCCACCTCGTTTCCTCTCTCTCCCCTCTCCCTTGCCCCCCTTCCCTTGCTTTACCACTCCTTCTCTTTCCTCCATCACAACCCCCACCCTCCCCCACGCGTCTCTCTTTATCCCCAGAGAACGAGCCTTCAGGGTTTGCCCCGGCACACAGCTCCTTCGCATCAGAAGCGTAGCGTGTGTTCGGAGCCGGTTGCTACGGCAACCGATAAACATACAGGCCTCGGAGAGCTGGGACTACGTTTCCCGGCATCCTGAGGCCTACCACGACGCTACGCGTCTTTGGGCAAACTTCTGGTCCCTCTCAGAGATGGCAAGTGAAGGCCCGTTCTGAGGGGCACCTGTTAGCAATGACGCTGTACCACCAGCACGTCTAATTAACCCTAATTACCTCCTTAAATACCCACTGCTCTGGCACTTCAGCAGTCGAGCGGCTGGAACCCGGACCATAGGTGAACCCACCGGTTGCGTCCCTTGGAGTTGTAAGTCTTTTGCCCCAAGGGGCCCCCCCTTTGACATCTATACCCTTAAAAACGGTTGTACAGATCTAAGATAAGTAAAAAAAATTGCCTAACCTTGTGTATTCACTTTGCACTTTAGACTTACAAATCTCTAGTCTCTTCCAATAGTGACTCTTATCCTCTAAATGATGGCTGAAATCAGCTATGTGTATATATGTTTATATGCATGTGAATGTGTACACATGTGTATTTGCTCTCCTCCTTCCCTTACTTTTGCATTCACATCGGCCTAGTCTGAGCTCTTTGCCTATTTTGTCAATTTTGTAGTTTGTCTGACCTTTTTATCTGGAACCTGTCTCCACCCTTCCCATAGAATGTGACTATAAGGGGCAACCCCCCTCCGTTACATTCCAGATCAGAGGCTAACCACCTTTTCTTGCAAGGTAAGTCCATATCTATAGGCCCCCCTGCCTTATTTTTGCTATGTCTCCTGCATGTGTGTGGGTGTAACTGTCACATCATGTCTTAGACACCTTCAGTGTGCTGTGATTTGTACTGAAGTGGCACAAAACCTTTCACCACTATTTACCCTGTTGATTCTCTCCTCTTAGGTCTCCTATTAAAAGTAACCAGGTAGGCCTCGTATATTTAATAATTTTTTAGCACTTGTCATACTCACTTGCTGATTCCTTTAGGGATCCCTGACGAATGCCCCAGACCTCCCAGCTTGTAGTGTGGGCACAAACATGTTGGTCCCTTATTTTTAGACCCCTTGAGTCATCATTCTCAGCGGAGTCTCCAACTTTGCTTTTATCCTTACCTACAAACACCTATACTAAAACAACGTCAAACAAAACAGGTGATTTGTAAGGTAATTGTATTATCCTTTTATCTGGATCCCTTGTATTATCCAGCTAGATTTAATTTCAGCACTCCCTCTGCAGTTCTTTAACAATGAGGTAGAGTCCGCCCAGGTTGTACCATCTTACCTGGGTGGGGCTAGGTGGTCTTATGATGAAGCATGACACTATAAAGTGTGTGAGACCACCTAGTCCGTAAAGGGAACTCCCTCACAGGTACAGCCACTGCTCACACCCTGACTTCTCTTGGAGATTATGCGCCAATTCAGCGCTACCTGAACAGGGCTAAACAGTCCTGTTCTGTTTATCAGTCCCCCACACCTTTGTGTGTGTACAGTTCCTAGAGTTTTTATTACCACCAATACATTTAATGAAACGTGACAATGACAATGTCAATATGAATAGGTGTGAAAGTCTAACACCTCTGTGTCATGATTTGGGCCAAATGAATGGATCTGCATACTTTGATCCCATGACTAGAAATATAACTTAAAACTTGGCTGAATGCCTTGTCTGGGGTGGCTCTTTTGGACAATGTGATTCCCACTTGTGCCTTATCTTAACTGACAGGGTTTGAAGCGCTAACAGCAAGAACATGCTATGCATACCTTCTTAATAGCATGGAGGAGTTATGGGTAGCTGAATTACCGATGACTCCTCTTTCACTTCAGCACTAAGATGCGCTGCAGTGGTGGCCAGCAGGCAAGAATTATTGGGGGAAACTGCCTGTCCATGGCGCAAACCGACCAAGCTGGTGCTGATATGATAGACCTTGGTTACATATGTCTTATTGAGCACATTATCTCACCAGCTCAATCGAGATTTGTGCACACCGATCCACCTCTATCAACCTCTGTACCGTCTTTGTGACTGATCACAGAGTATCGCCCACGGTCCCTGCAACGATAGCCCTGCTGGGTGCGGATGTGGATCCACCTCTATCAACCTCTGCACCGTCTTTGATACTCATCACAGAGTATCACCCAGAGTCCCTGCGATAGCCCTGCTGGATGCAGAGAAGGCTTTTGATTAGCTTGAGTGTCCATTCTTGGAGGCCACCCTCCGCAAGCTTGGGATCACCCAGGCATTCCCTGCTCTGATAATGCTGCTGCACACCTCTCCAAGTGCACACATCCGGATCAACGGCACACTTACTTCAGCTTTCTTCATTACTAGAGGCATGAGACAGGGATGCCCCTCTCTCCTCTCCTATTCATGCTCACGATGGACCCACTAATACAGCATCTACAGGAGAAACACTGATCACAGGTTTGCAGTTCAAGACCGGACCTTTGCTTGTCTCCCTTTGTGCCAATGACATCCTCCTCTTCCTTCGTTACCCTGCCACTAATCTGAGTCCTGTACTCACTGAGATCACCCGCTATGGCACCTTCTCAGGGCTAAGATAAATTGGAATAAATCAGAACTATTCTCCTGACGGAAACCACCACCCATGTGGCCTGCGAGTTTCCCCTTACCTAGTGTACAGATCAGGTTAAATACCTAGGCATTTAAATACATAAGGACTGTGAACAAATAGACTGCCTCAACTACAGTCTCGCAGAGGGCAAACTGAACTCTCAGATGGAACGCTGGATCCGCCCCCCCTTGTCCATTGTGGGGCGTATTGCCTTGATAAAAATGCTGGTACTCCCATGGTTCTTATATCTCTTTGTTAACATTCCAATTCCACTTACCAACTCCTTCTTCAGAATGTTACGGAGCTCGCTTTAAGGACTGATGTGGGCCAGAAGATGCCTGTGCATACACTGGCAGATCCTCACGCTCTCTTAAGATCGAGGGGGATTTGGTGTTCCTCACTTTCAATTACATTATCTGACTACACAGTTGCATTACACTTATTATTGGTACTACCCGGATGCCCGCTTGCCAAAATACATACTAGAAAGGGACCTAGTTTTCCTTACAAACTTGATGACCCGGCTCACATTCGGCATCCCATTAGACACTATGGACGTTCAACCCCTTGCCACAAACTACTGGGCATGGCAACGCTACGGACACATACTGGCATCCCCCACATTATACTCACCAGCCCTTCCTCTGAGGGACAATCCATGGCATCTGCTTACTCTGGAAAAGCTGGTTCACTGTACCCTTCACACTCATCACTTACTCACCACTGGCAACCTTTTCCCGGACGGACACATATTCTCCCAGACGGAAGACCATTGCTTCATAAAAGCCACTCAAATGGATCACTTTGTCAATAGTCGTCTCCAAAGCACATTACGGGCACTCCTCCCCACCTACCCTCTTTGCCCTGTGGATTTTACCCCACCTACTTTGATGATTACTGCAGATTCTTGTGCCTGTCTCATATCCAAACTTTATCACACTTGCCTTGCACAGATCCTGCTTAATGACCGGCGTGTGCAGAGGCCTACGGGAACAGATCTGGGACATGATCTCTCAGACAAGGTATGCTATGTGTGCTGCACACAAACACATACAATACCCTTAATCATAGGCATATGCTATTGCATTATAAATTATAAATTATTATATATATAAAATATACATTTCTACGTGGAATATATGTGATGCCTAATGCCCTAGCCAAGCTTGATTCCATCCAACCCGTTAACTGCTTGAAATCTAATGCCAAATACGCAGACTTTGCCCACCTGGCATGGATGTGTGACCGGGTGTCAGCATATTGGAGGGAAGTTCTTGTTATCCTTTCATCTATGATTGACATCAATATTGCACCGGATTCCCAGATGGCCCTCGTGGGATATGTAATGGCAATTTCCAAGCCAATCCAGCGATTTGCAGCGATGGCCTTGCTACTAGCTAAATGAGAAATAGCGCTGCACTGAGGATCCAAAACATTCACTATGACATAGAGATGGCTCCACAGTCTTATATACTACAACACCACTAGCAAGATCTTCGCCTCCTTGCAACCACCTAGTTCCCGTTGCAAGGATATTTGGCAGTCTCTTGTGGTTACTTATTGACACTAGAGGACTCTGGACAGGTGAGCACCCAGGATCATGGCTGCCCCTTAGATTAGACTATAATCCCACCCTGGAGGCAGACTCCTCGTCAAATTCACTTTCGATATGGTAAAAGCTGTGAGGAGACTCATGATTTGTACTCTCTGGCTAACTCATTCCATCAACGCTCTCAGCCGCTGTTGGTTATATGACTAAACCTTTGTATGTTTCTCTGTGTCAGACTCCATATGTTACTGGCCCTATAATGGGCTTGTTACTTTTTGTATGTCGCATATGACAGCTTACGGTTGAAAATCAATAAAGAAAGTTTCCAAAAAATAAGACAGTGGACTATGCTATTGAAGGTCAGGGTACAGAATACCAAGGCTTCATAGCGTTGATTTCACTTAATGGCTCTTTAATGCCCCACTAGACACTTCCTGCCTCTTTATTTCCCTCTTGGGGGTTCTTTTTCATTGCTATTTTCTCCCTTTGTCATCTTTGTCTGTCTTTCCAGTCCTCCTTCTTTCCTTCTTTTGTGTTTTTCTCTTTCTTGCTCTGGATTCAAGTCTGTTGAGGAAAAATCAGTGCTGGTCCCCAGTACTGAGTTACTTGTGGGCAAATTAAGCACTAATTTCAGCTGAACAAAGAACCTTCGTTCCTAGGGCTTTACTGGATTATTGATTGGAGCACCTTTAAAACTACTACATTGTCATTAAGAAATTGCACAATGCTGTAAAGTGTTTAGGACTTTACCACCACACAGGTGAGGTGCTCTACCAGTAACTGAACTCTGCAACCAAAACAGATAATGCGATTGACTACGATAGTGCCAAGAGAGTGTTAACTACTGAGCTCAGAAGACCTGCTGGCCGAAAACGAAGACACAACCCAGGAAGCCAAAGAAACCAGAATAGAACATGATGCCTTCCTCCCACCAAACAGGGATGTAGAAAGTCTGTCCGAGCTAAGGGAGAGACACATATCTAGCAACGGACCATATTCTTGAGCATCTGTATCAGTGAACATAGGCAGACATCAGTAGGAGGGTAGGAGTTGGGCTCTGAGTTCCCCACTGCACTAGTCCAAGGAAAGGCCACAGCTAGAGACAAGTATGGGTTACACAATATTTTGTTAGGTATATAAAGAACTACTGTGGATGCGCTGCACTACATCTTCTCTCATCTTAGTCATGTCTGCCCGGATGAGCTGCTGAAACAGTGACGTGATACCATCCACAGAGTTATTTACAAACAACACATCATGATGCATATATTTTGTCTTCCACGTACCACGTGGACAATTCATTCTTTTTTAGGATGCTGAGCCCTCACCCAACCAGAGGTGGCATGTGTCAGTGGTCTCTGGCACTTTTGGGTTCAATCTCATCATTGAGACGGTACTTGTAGAGTTGTGGCTCATTCTAAGTAATTGTCCTTACCTTATGTCTCTAGGGAACGTGAAAGATATTGTTTAAAATGCCTTTCAAGGTATGCTAATAACTTTATTTAAACACCTTTATGATAACACTAAAAAACAACAACAAAAAAGTCAAACTAATGTACCATGTAGATCAGGTCAACATAATTCAGCCCTTATACATTTGCCCATCACAGGTTTTGAGCTTTCATTGCGACCAAAAACAATTGATCTTTCATCTGTCTGTGCGAACTATGGATATTGTCGGTGAAATATATGCCACACCACGCTAGTGTTTTCCATCCAGTCTCAATCCGAGAAAGCACACTCGAATTTGCACTAAAATACAATGTGATTAAAAAAAATAATCGCTATTCTTATTATTGTACCAACACCCAAACATGTGAGGGTCGATAACTTTGTTTCTTTTGAACAGAAGAAAAGGCATACTTCCCAATAAAGGTCAGGGGAAGGCAATGAATAGAGTGCTGTCAACAGAAGTCGATTTGAGAGTGTGAATTGCTGACTACCACTCCTACCTTCAATTGATCAATTTCCTATTTTGGCATCTCCGCACGTTTTCAAAGAGGAATTTCTATTTCATTAATTCCTTCGCCATAACATATGGAGCGAAACTCATTCCAGAGGTATATAACAAACATCCTGACCGTACCAAGACTGTAAGCATCTGGCCTTGGCACCAGAATTTCAACTTTAGGCGTAGGTGGGACCGATGTTTCTGTCTGTGTGGCCCTTTATAAGGTCTAGGGAATTTCTGGGCTTTAAAAAAAATCATCCACATGGACTCAAACTCACAGAGTTGTCCAACTTTGTACTCGTAGCATTTAATGCACGAGTGCAGGAGATAGACATTTATTCCCACCCGCATACCTGCGCACAATGGTCCTGTGCCTCTTTGAGACTTTGTAACAATAAAATTGTACTTCTGAAGCTAAAATGCTACAAATAAGTGTGGATTGTAGCGCGGTCTAGACCTGCTAATACTATAGTTTTAAGTGCCCTAAACTGTAAACAATGTCCAAGTATTCTTCGAAGTTACAGTAGCATTTCATTTACTGTGTGGTACTTATTGCATTATGTTGGGTCTCGGCACCTAACCCCTTGAATGCCCAACTTACCACCCCGGAGAACAAACACCGCGTGCACTAGTATTTGTGGTTTGGGGGCACCTGTACTCTAAACACTCCTTGCCTCAAATAGTCTTCTCGCCTCTGTCGGCGCAGATGCCCTGCACTTCCTGTGAGTGGTGCTGCTGCGCTTCCTTCTACTGACAGAGAATGTCTCTTCCTTTGCCAATAGAGACGGTCTCACACATTACTCCTCCTCCGCGCTCATGGGGGCATCCACTCCCCGCAAAGATGGTTTCAACTCCGCCCTCCGCCATGAGGGGTTCCCGTCTTCACAGCTTCCCCCGGCGCAGATGGTTTTCCCCTCAGAAGGCCGCGGAATCCGTGCCTAGGTTGTCCAAGTAACGTCACGGGCCGCGTAGTTGTGACGTTCTGCTATGGCTCCACCCCTTGAGCTGAGCTGGTGACGTCAGGGTCGGTGAGCACTTCGAACCCCCCTTCTCCCTCCCGGGAGCTGCGGGCTGTCGGGGGCCGGGAGCAGGAGGAGCAGCTCGGCAGCCGGGCACAGCCCGTCATGGCCAGGGCCGCCCGCTGCGCCCCAAGCAGTAGCCGCGGACCGGGGGAGCCAAGCATCGAGGTCAAGAGCAAGGTGAGAGCCATGGACCTATTTATCCAGGGATACCCCTACCAAGAGGCAGGAGAATCCCACACAGGCGGTTTCGTGCATAGAGCCTGGCTTTGCATATAGGTCAATAGGAAGGTGAGGGCGGCAGCAGAGATGCAGAACCATGGACAGCAGCCCCAGTCAGCGGCTTTGACTGGACCAGGTTCAGCTGCTGTTTCCACGCACACAGGGAGGGAGCCTCGGGTGAGCACTTTGAGTACCTCAGGATGGGAAGCCTGTACAATGAAGCAACGCATGGTGTGCCCAAAGGTCTTGGAGCAGGAATGGGTATTCATGTGGAGGGGAGGTGAAATGGAATTGGGAAGACTCTGGACTCACCCACAGCCTGGTGCATGCACTTTGCTAGGTACAGACAGACTGCAGCACCCGCACCGCGGTATAAACAGAGCCGAGAAGACGAGTGAGTGCGCGGAGGGAACGATCAAAGAAAGCGGTACAGCCTAAAATATTTATGTTACTCCAAACAGAGATCCATAACGTCTCCTCTCAATTATCCATGCTGCCCCCCGCAAATCACCCAGTTTACTCCCACCCATATAGCCTCCTCTTAGCTCAGGTACCCCCACAATAAACATCCTTCCACTCTCTACCAAACATTTATAAATCCTACTTCCTTCCATGCAGCCTTCTATCAACCGTGCACCCACCAAACATCAGTGGAAGCCCCTAATCATCCACACGACCTGCCACCATATACCTAAATAAGTGGCTTCCCAAACCACTCTTGTAACCCCATCTTTACTGCACCCAACTCTCTTCCACACAGAAAAACGGTTATCCATCAATATCCCTCACCCAGCCACTGAATCTGTTCAAACATACACTGAGAGTCCTCTAGTCAGTCGTTCATCCAGACCCTTCAACCATCTTCCCAGACCCCTCTTGCCCTTCACTCCCACACCTCTACTCCTGTACTAAGCCAGCTAACAAGGCCCCTCCAACCACTCCACCCACATCTCTTTACCTATACACTCACGTCCGTTAACCATTGACCTGGAAACTTCAGTCATCCACCATGACCCTTCCATGGCCTAGCATCTCCCCAGACAGCCAACAATGAGTTTACACCCTCAACAATCCACTCGGATTCCTAGCTCCCCTTCCATTTCCAACCATCCGCTCAGCCCTCCACCATCTTCCCAGCCCCATCCATGCACGCAGCCCCCAGCCACCACTTCTGTCCACCCAGGGACTGCCAAAAATCCACTTTGAAAACTGGCCACCAATTCACATGCCCTCGCTATCTACCAAGATCCATCAACCAGCCACTCAGACCCTGAGATCACCCCTTAAGGCCTCCAATTATCAACTCACATCCTCCATCTGCCCATCCAGATTTTACAAAGAGGCACACTCAACCATTAAATGAAACTAGTAGACCATAATCTGTGACCCTTCATCCATCCACCAGATGCTCCACTCAAACATGTCATCTGTACGCTCAACCTGACCATACGGTGTTGGCCTCTTGGTCATCCAATGAGTCCCCTCAGTCATCCAAAAGAGCCTTAAACTTTCACTGACAATCCCAACCAGCAACCCTCCAAAACTCTCTAATTATGTGGCAGCATTAGTCTTCCAACCCACCATAAACCCTACAGCCATCTCACCAAGACCCTGTCCTCAGCCACCCATGCAGATTCCTTAAGTGCTCAATACAGGCCGACCTGTAGACACAACCATGAACAGCAAGCTGGAGGTATCCTTATGAGTGCGTGTGTATGAGACATATGCCTATCCAGCCCTGCTGCCTGAATTTTCCTACCATGTTGTCATAGTATGCTGGTATGGAGTCACCTGTTTGAGGAGTAGAAGGGGGCAGCAGCAGTAACTAATGCATTTTTTGGCCTGTTATAGTCCCGTATGTAGAGTGCATGCCTGCGCACACCAAGAGTTTAATAAACTATTTTACATACTGAGGTGTGTTATAAATTAATGACTTGGCAAGTTGTTGACATTGAGCAGAATCTGGGGGGGTACCCACCTTGTGTACCAACATTTGACATCCAAAAGTGCCCGTGATTTAAAGTACGCATGATCTGTAGGTCTATTTCTTGAGCAAATTCATAAACTGGCTTATGCTAGTGTAAATTAGACATGCCTGTGTCAACAGACTCATGAATGGTTCACAAAGAAAGCTCTTTGGCTGTTTCATTAGCACTGCTTGCGAGAAGTATACAGACTGCTTATTACGCGCATTTCTACAATTCGAAAATCTGTAACATTTTGGATTGAACATTTGGTAGATTTTTGCATTCCATTGAACATGATTTTCGCTATCATGTCTCTCTTTCCTACAAATACTTAGTTTGTGGCACTTCATAAGTGGATCATTCACACGCTGAAAAGTTTGAGAGATGCGTTCGCAAATCTTTGGGAATCACAACCAAGTTCTGAGTGAGTGGCAGTTCAGCTCATGCACGTGGAACTTTCCTGACCAGAACTGTGAGACACCCCTGCAAATGCTCAGGTCGGCAGGTCAAATTATACTGGAAACCTACCATTGCCTGCCTGCCATGCATGCGTGAGCTGACTACGCAGTCATATGTGGCATGAAATTACATATTTTTTTAATGTTTGGTGAAACGGACGTAAAGTTACAGCTTTTTCAGGCCTAGTGAAAACAAAAAGGTCAAGTCCTTTATGATTCAGGCCCTGTGGTGTCAGAAAAAAAGCCAACCAGTGCAAGAGGTTCTCACTCCTCAAGGCGCTGAAATTGTTCTGCTAGGCTTTTGAGGCCAAAGAGGTCTTAGATTCAGATAACACATGGTCCCCACAAGGACAGTTTTAGGGAGGACATCTCATACTGTCCAATTTATGCTTCCCTCACTGGCCTGCATGGATCTATAATGGTCTGTTTCTGTAGAGTGTAGCGTTTGCAATGCTGCTGTACCCCACTTAAACCTAAGTGGAAGTCTTCATGACAAACTCTGGCCCCTATTATACTTTTTTTGCGCCGCATTTGCGTCATTTTTTTACGCAAAAGCGGCGCAAACGTACAAAATACAATTATATTTTGTAAGTTTCGCCGCTTTTGCGTCAAACAATGACGCAAATGCGGCGCAAGAAAAGTATAAATCTGGGCCTCAGTCTCTCTTTCTTCTAAGGTTATATACTTTATCAAAACGTGAGTGTGCTGATTTGTGCTGAACTTGACTCCCGAAAATTCTCCTATGAAGCCCGTGGGCTGTTTCTTCCGCTTTACTTAAGGCAGGGATGACACTTCACAAATCCATATTGAATTGACTTCAGTGTCTAAGCTCCATGAAGGAAAGTCGCCACCAGAGACTTAGAGCCGGACTGCCCTGTCGATGCACGTGTGCAGTGGCCAGTGTAGGGGATTTATGTTTACTGTGGGCAAGAATACAAGCAAGAAAGATCTGTAGCATACATGCCAACATTTCAAAACTGGAAAAAGGGAGATTTTGAGAAAAAAAAGTCGGTGGAATATATTTTCTGCTTTGATCTATGTCGAAACAGAGGCAGTACCAGGCGGGAGACAGATAAAATAAGTCATTTTTGGCTTAAAAAATCGTCAGTCTTCCGACTGAATCGAGTCTGTTGGTATGTATGCCGCTGTCCTATTTCTGTACGCATGGATCCTGGGAAAAGTACTTTGGAACAGCAGTAACATTTCATAACCCCGCTGGTCAACACCAAATTGTGTCTTTGTGTATGTAAAACAACACATTTCGTATAGGCCCTCTTAGTGACTGGTAAAGATGTAGGACCCAAGCTATTAGTTATTTCTTGTTAATTTTCAGATATAAGCACTTTAATCTGTCCAAATTACTAAACACTCAGTTTTCTGAGTGTTAGGTAGGGGCAGAGTCAAATAATAGTGCTTGGTTTATGAGTAACTGTCTCACCTCGCCATCTTTAGTGTAAACTGTCCGACCTTTCAAAGGCTAGTGTGACCAGTTATTGATTCTCCTAGACCTTCTGGCCTTTCGGATGTGAGCCTAGCATGTGACTGTGTGTTTCAAAGCCTTATTATATGTTTAGAGGTGAAGTAACTTGTGACTTACTGCATCCAGTTTGTCCCTCAGTGGCCGACATCGAATTGTCCCTGACCCACCCCACTAGCCTTTTAGAAGCAGAGTTGTTTTGGAAATCCCCTAATGACCAGTCTGATATAAAACGCAAATTAGGTATTGTTACATATTACAATACATCAATTTTATAGAGGGAGACTGTTACATCATAAAGAACACATAGACTTTCTCGCATAGAGTAAAGCATAGGCCATTGGTACTTTTGGTCGTCCAGGAGGTCGCATGTAATTGTTTACTCTAAAGAAACAGTCAACAGATAAATGATCCCTCGCTACTTCCCAGCATGATTAGAAAATATTACACTTGATCAGTTCTAATCTTACTTACGTTGGCGTGACTGAATTTTCAATAATAATAGTGTATATAAATGAAGAACCACAATGTAAAATTGTAAATATCAAAATGTTCTGTCAATGTGAAGAAAATGGAAATTAAGATTAAGTTGGTCTCCTCAGATTGCCTAATGGGAGCAGTGCAAGTGTATCAAACAGAATAAAGTATGGACGATAGGCTGCCTCTATTGAATTTACAAAAGACCAAACATTCCTGTTAAATGTAAACATCAGAATTGTTTTTAAATTTGCGAATTAAATAAAATATTTAATCATTTGTGTATTTGTTTGATCAGTGCTTATTTCTGTTTATTTTTTGTTTTTGTGTGCAGTTCAAATCATTGACAATCCTTAGGCCAGGGTCCCCAGCATCCAGTAATGGCTATGTGGGGGTTCATGGATTCCTGTAATGATTAAGTGGTGGTCCATGGAAGTCAAAATGTTAAGAAAAATGATCTAAAGCATGCCATCATTTTATAGTAGTATTTCTTGAGTGCCATTTGTAGAAATATTGGTCCAGTTCTGTTTACTGCTTTGTGTTTTGCACACAATACCTTGAAGGTAAATGTTTAGGCAACAGACTGCAATTTTAGAGCTTTCAGTGCCAGTGATATGTGGTGGCAAATCCCAAGGTGCAAATGTTAGCTTTCTACAGCATTTTGAAATTCTTTGCAATCACCTCGTAGAATAAATTGGTTCTTTTTGGTATAATTCATTGTCATAGTCTAGACCTGATAAGATGAATGAGGTGGTTGCCTGAATCTCTTCCTGTAGTCCAAGCCAAGAGAAAGTGTGTCAGACTGGACTGTCCTTCTGGTGTGGAGTGTAGATTTGGTCAGTTGGTTGACTTGTGGGATCACGGACAAGGGTGAATTCGTAATAATTTCGTAGTTCTAAAAGGTGGCTGTTGATAGTATTCTTTGTTCTTCAGATCACTTATTAGTGGGTTGTAGTTTTTCTGTTCCCCTCATTTTAGGATTTCTGTTTTTGGTGCATTGAGTTTGAGAGACTATGATCCATTGGTCATGACTTTGAGGAAGTCATCTAATTTTGAGAGCAAAGATCATTTGGCTTATCCAGTTTGATAATTATCAGGGTATTGCCAGCATTTGACATTTAGAGATTATATTATTACACAAGTGGGTTGGATAGGACAAAAGCAGTGAGATAATTGATCCCTGCAGGATGGCTCTCTTGATGGTGTATGGTTTTATAGGTAAATATGGGTGGCAGGGAGGATGTTTGACCTGTGTATATGATAGGGGTTGATCCAGACAAGGTATTTTTTTGATGCCCACAAAATTTATTCTGACCATTAGGATTTCATGATGTACAATGTTGAATGTTCATGATATGTGCAAAGGAATGAGTGCTGCCACTCCATTTTCGTACACTGTAGTAGTCAGGTTGTCTAAAATGGAACGGAATCCTGTTAAGTGGTTAGAAAGGAGTTTGTTTACCTCCACACGATTTGAGATATGCGAGAAGGCCTTTTCTTTAATTTTCCAATGAATGGTCAGTTGGACATTGGTCTGTAGTTGTTTGAGCTTGTTGGGTCTAAGTTATTCTTCTTAAATGCATTTGCATGTATGATATTTTGAGTTCTGAAGGAAATGTGCCTGAGGGAGATTTGAATCTGGTAAAATTCTGGTTGAGTAGTAGGCTTTGCTGTTTGTAATTGTACTTTGATGTATGATTTGCACATCATATTGTGTCTTAGTGGTAGTATTTTGTCCAATAGGCTGTTGGGTTTGTACCAATATTACTAAAAGGTACATATAGGTGGTTTTATTTTTTTTATATCATCTTTCATCCAAGGCTTGTTCTGTTTCCTTTGTTGTCTTGATGCCCACCCAGTCACACAGCTTCTCCTTTGACTAATGCTTTTTGTAAGGTTGTCTTTAAAATTCTCCACAGAGAGTGTTTTTCCACTATCTGTATGCTGTCACTTGAACATAGAGTTGGTTGGAGGTTTTGTTGTAATATCATGGTTTATTGAAATGAGGAAATAGTTTAAGTGGGCCGGGTAGGATGGCACATGCAATCGTTTTGGGGAATCAGAGGTGGAGATTGTGCATCTGTTCTACGCCTGCTCCAAGTTGAAACCATTGCTACAGGTAATAGAGTATTTTTTAGGGGTTATTATTGGGGTACTGATTGCCCTTACACCCACATTGATATTGTTGGGAGTGTTGGATCCTGCACAGATGAACGAGTGTTTGAAAAAAGAGAAATATCTCCTCTTTATGGCCATGGCGATTTTGTGGTTGTGTATTGCCTCAGACTGGTTAAAGGCTGAGCCTCCAGCATTTGAGAATTGGAGAGCGAGATTACTGGCTCTCCAGACTTTTGAGCTGAGTTTATATAGGCTCAAAGGTTATAGAAAGAGATGCTGCGGTCAGCGGATCTGGTCAGCACTGAGTAAGTGAGTGGAGGATACAATGACGTAATTAGCTTTAGCTGTTTTTTTGGATAATGCTGTGGTGTTGGTGATATGTTCCTTAACCTTGCCATTCTTTATATCTTTGTCTTTCTTATTGATTCAAGGTACAGGATTGGCCATTATCTTAGTGTCAATTGATCATCCTTAATACCTTTATGAATTGAATGTAAAGGCATGTAATTACATTATTCTGTAGCAAAAGATCTATCTTTGACATCAATTCTGTTTGCCCGAATGAAAAAAAAAAAAAAAAATGAAATGAGGAAACGGTTGGTTCATCGGAGTGGAGCAAATGTCTGTGGTGTTCACTAGCTCTATCGAGATTGCAGAAGACAGCGTCCAGTGTGTGTCCCCCTTGTGTGAGTTGGTCCCACGATGATTTGGGAGAAATTTAGGGTGGTTAGTGTAAATGTGATGGTATTAAGCTGCAACATTTTTTGTTGTGAGAGCAGATGTTTAGACCTCTGAGGACACATACTTGAGGTATTTGTCGATAAGCTAGAAATGGATCTGTGAATGCTTCATTTTTGGTGGAAGTCTGTATAGTAGTAGAAATGTTTATTAGGAAATTGGGGTAGATTGTCATATTGTCAGTAGAGGTTCATTTCCTGATCTTCGTACATTGTTAACCGTTTTGGTGATGTCTTCCTTCACTATCACAGCTAGACCTCCTCCTTTTTTAGGTCTCGTCAAAATACAGCTTTTAGCTGTCTATTGTCAAAAATGTCTTATGTATTATAACAATGTGTACTGTGGGTTTTGAGTTAACCCATTGCTTACCATTGTTTGGCTGTGTTGTATAACTCATTTGTATGCTTCTTATACAATAGCTTTTCTTCCTCTTCTTGTATTTGCCCCTCCTGGCAGCGTAGCTTCTTCACCATCCCTTTCATGAAATTACTTGCATCCTTCTACTGTTTATATTCATTGAACTACTTTTTTATTTTTATTTTAGCACTTTGTGTAAGTGGATCTTTTTTTGTTTTGCTCTATCTGTGTGCTACGTTAGCATCAAATCCCTGTCTCCTTTGATCTCTGTATTATTCCCACTTCCCTAAACCCATCCATTCATTCCACTGCCCCTCCTTGTCTAGCTATTTTTGCCATTTTGTAAGTTTCACCCAAACTCAGCATCATTATTAGTCCTTGCACTTCCTGTGTTGCGTAAAGAGGGGTCCTTAGTTCAGGGCATCAGGTAATGCAATTAAAAGTCAAGACCTATTGGCTTTTCAAGAGCTTGTTAGCTTGGTGGTTCTGGATGAAGCATTGGTATCCTTGTGAAAATATCTGAGTACTGGAGCCATATATCATCCAAGTTTCAGTGGTGAGAAAGATGTCTGTTTTTCTCTTAGCTAGTAGGTCATATCTTGTCTTTGATGTTATATACCAATCTGGTATATAGCTTAGGTGCGAGAAAATGGATGAGCAAATATTAGACCTTCTTCCGGAGAACCACGGGGCAAACAAGGGCTACAAGGATCCAACCGTGGTTGCTGGGGTCTTTTGAAACTGCGGAGTCTGTCCTACTGTGACTCTCTAAATTGTGCTGACTACATCCCCTCCCGCACTTCACTGGCAGGGTAGCAAGACCAAGCATTCCAAGGCTTCCCAGGGAGGTAGGGGTGGGGAGAAGAGGTCAGAAGTCAACAATCAGGCAGCAGGCACAGGCTTGAATGTCCAGCCTAGTGCTCGTCTTTTCATAAAAGCAAGTAGTTTAATTCTTAACAAAACTAAAGACTGCACAATCCAATAACGAACACAAGGTTCAATCTCTAGTTACGTCCTTCACATAATGTTACGTCCTCCTGCCATAATATCCTCTCCACACCATAGTCCTCATTACTGATGGCAATGGCACAAATCAGGCACAGTTGTACAGTATCACAGTCAAGAGTGCTGCAGTCTGGAAGCTGTGGCCGTGGACGAGCCTCACAATGCCTGCTTGCCAGCACCCGTGGAACAGGCTGCAGGCTGAGTGCAGTGTGCACTTTCAGTAGCCCATTTTGGGTTGATGGTGCAGGCAGAAAGCAGCACTGGGTTTAATGTTACAGGATGGCCACATCAGTGGAGGTGGTCTCTCCAGCTGGCCTGGTTTGTAGCGGTGGCGTGCAGGTGAAACCTCCTCATCTGTTCAGGCTCTCAGTGGCCTAGAGGCCGAACAGATTTACAGCTCCAAGATGTAGTTGGGTCCTCTCAGGCCAATGAGGCTAACAGTGGCGAGGTGCAGTTGCAGCCTCCTTTACCGATCATGTCTGCTGTGGCACGGTGCAGTTACAGCCTTGCAGGCTGATGAGGGTCACATAGGCAAAATGTAGCAGAGGCATCACAGGCCAGTCAGTGTCACGGCGGCAAGGTGCAGTTGTTGCCTCGCCGTTCATGTCCAGAGTGGATGGTGGATACAGCCAAGCCTAGCTGGTTACAGTCTTTGGGGCAGTCCATAAGGAAGAAGTGCACAGAGAGACTGGGGCCCGCCTCACGATAAAGGTTGCTCCTCGGTTTGCTCTCTGTTAACATTTGGTTTCTCTGGTTGCTTCAAAGGCCAGGAACACACTGCTCTTCTCCTCCTTGACAGTCTCTCCCTGTGCTGGGCCATGAACACTTCCTCACTCTGCCAGAAGGCAGATAGTCTTCTATGTACCAGGCAATACCTCTGCCCCCCTATGGAGGAAATGCAGAATTCAAGAGATGTCCACTCATCTCTGAGATACTGTCTGTCAGGAAGACACAAGCCTTGATTACACAGCAACTCTTGGAGTACTTTACAGAGTACTCCCTCCTATGCTACATTTTCTAGACAGGGGATGTGGCTCCACCATTGCAAACTTCACAACCAGTTTGGGGTGATTCTCTTTCCAGTGATATTTTCAGGGTCCTCGCCAGACACAGCCTTTCTTTAAAGTCATCTTTCTCACATCAGATGGGACTAGGTTTTTTTTCAAGCAGGAGCACATAGAAAATGGTCACACGAGGAGCAAGTTTTCTGCACCTGGCTGTCTTCAGCTTTCCTGAAGCAGGAATCAGAGACAGATAAAAGCGCAGTCCTGACCTAGAAACTTCCTCACCATGAACAAAAGGAATTGCAGTAACCCCCTTCGCCCCCACTATTTACCAAACGGCAGAGCTCCAGAAGAATTAAGTAGAAGCATGTTGCTCAGTTTTAATTTAAGTATGTTGTGTAAGAAATGGGTCCTTGGTTCAGGGGATCTATGCCATGACCTTTTTGTTCTAAAAGAGCTAGCAATGATTTAGTAGAATTTCCCTTAATGGGTGAGTATAAGTCTTACTGTTGAGAGTGTTGTGTTTGTGGGCTGCTACTGTATTGTGAACTACTGACGCGGGCAAGTAGAGAAGACCAGTTGCATTGCAGCTAATGAGACGTGAGAGCATTGATTGAGAAGCAGTTGTCTCTTTTTATTTTCTTTCTCCCATAGGTGGATAGGGTATGTGTTAGTTATGGGGGAGAGTGTATCGTTATCCACTGGAAGACCTCTGAATGCTGCAATAGAGTCTAGGCATCTGATTGTTTCTGGTTTCAGCTTGTTAGAGATACAGTGATGGAGAGTGTTGTTCTGCAGCTGAACTATGTGTGAAGCCTGTTAAGATATTTTGGTATCCACTTTTATGCTGATTTCAGGGTTTCAGGTGTGATATGGAGAGTTTTCTGCATTCAAAGATTAGGCAACTCTCTAGCTTTTTGTAGCTAATTTCCATTTACACTCACATCTGGATTTGTATTATTAAGGGTGCCTTTTCTTGCCCACAGCTCTTTTTTTACTTTCAGGTTGTGATGATGGTGGTTCCCCATGAGTGGTTGCGAAGGTTAGGTAAGATTATAGCTACATGTCATTGGGGCGAGTGCTCGCCAGGTGTGGAGGGGGGAGGTGAGAAACGTATACAACCCACCAAGAGAAGAAGGATGGGCGCTTCTGACATTAGGAGGCACTATGCGTGGTCCAAACATCATGTGCTATGCTGGTTCACAGGAGTCTCTCTAAATCTAGTGTTAAAATGGTTCATGACTTAGGGGCTCATTATGAACACGGCGGGATTCCCTGCTGTGTTGATGCTGGCAGTCTAAACGTGGACCGCCAGCCCCTAGAAGACCCCGCCGACCCCATAAGATACATTTCACTGGGCCAGCGGGCGGAAAGAGTGTTTTTCCGCCAGCTGGCCCAGCAAAATGCTGTGCCAGGACATTGCCGACGGCTCCACATGGAGGCGTCGTCAATGCTGCAATGCGGCGGGTGCGGCGGCACCCGTCGGCCATATCACTGCCCGTAAATAGGGCGATGACCTGCGCAACAGGCTGTGCACTGGGACCCCTGCACTGCCCATACCAAGTGCATGGGCAGTACAGGCGCCCCCAGGTGGGCCCCGGAGCACCCCTTCCGCCAGCCTTTCCCTGGCGGGAGAAACCGCCAGGGAAAGGCTGGAGGAACAAGGGTTCTCCATCCGTACGCCGGCGCTGCTTGCAGCGCTGCCCTGTCGGATAGAGAAATCCGCCATCGTCAGGCTGCCTGTCGGTGGAAGCCTGGCGGAGAGCCGCCTGTAGTAGTCTTCCCTTGTTTATTATATGGCGGTCCGGACCGCCATGCCGGTGACGGTAATTTTCGCCACCGCTGGCATGGCGGTCTGGACCTCCATGTTGATAATGAGGCCCTTAGTATGCCTCCATCAAGTTAATCATCATAGGTATAACACTTTGCAGGGGGTTTCAAAGATCATTCGGAACGGGTTAAGCACATTCTGTGATAAAGTAATGAGAGCACCCAATGCACAGATTGGCTATTTTGATGACATCCCACTGAGTAGCAATGTGGTATTCAAGGAGTTTTGATTTAGTGGGGGTCACAGGAAGTGGGAAACAGTAGGTTGCTCAGTAGTGACCAAGCTGTACTCCAGTCAACAATGTATGACATTCATTGAGTCTGTGATGCAGGGGATGAGGAGCAAGACACTTTCATGAAGTCACCAGTAAAACAGCTATAGTTGGTAAGTAATGGGGTACCCAGTTTCACATGCTAATTCAATAGGGGTGGAAGCAATCAAGTACTAAGCACATCTTTAGAAAATGTCATACTGTCTGGAGTGACGACACCCCAAAACAGAGTAAACGAAACACAAAAAGGAAAGTGACACTCAGGCAAAGTCTTGGGATATGCCGCAGGGGACGATACGCCCCCATACACTATGAAAGTGTTTGTTGGATGCATTCTTAAAACAAGTAATGTTTAAGTATCTCCAAAAAACATAGATGACACCTTTAATACTGTGCCACATAATTCCAGATTTGGGTGCTGGACAACCTAGCTGTAACACGACAGGAGCAAGGCTCATGTTAATGGCAAGGTGACGCCTACTTCCTTGGAGAAAACACATTCGGTTGAACAGTGCCTTCACCACATGATCATGCAATGCGTACACATTCCCGGTAATCTTTTTTGGAACATCTGATGCTGCATGTTTCAAAGTGCTCAGGCTAAGCATTATCCCTGTTCGTGGCTTCCATCCACAACACTGAGTCCATGTTGCATTGCTCCAACACATACACATTTACAGCTCGTTTTAGTGATATAATAATCTAAAAAACAGAAACCACACAGATTGTGCAGACAGGCCTGACCACCTGTAATTCCCATGTGCCATGAACTATGACAAAGGGGAAATCACACCAAAAAGAGCCCATTTATGTTTCTGATATCAAGAACATGGATTGAAATCAGCTAGGTCCTGGAACGTCTTTCAGCATGCTCAATGCCATCACAAATTACTACTATGCCATGTACTCAATAAGTGTATGTCTTATTGACCCTAAATAGAAAAATAAAAAAAGGTTCAGCCGAATGGTTCCTTGCTGAACTCGCATGTTGGAGAAAAGCTCTGCAAGTTCCAGAGACAGAAAGGACCACAAACCCTTCCTTTTAACTTTTTGCCTACTTACTCACTGTAGGAAAGTACCATCTTTCTTGGCATGTTACCCCCAATTTCTGCCTGTTTGTCAGTATGTTTTGCCTGTCTCACTGGTATCCTGCTAGCCAGGACCCCAGTGCTCATAGTTTGTGGCATATATGTGTTGTCAGTATGCTTGATTGTGTCACTGAAGTTCTGCTAACCAGAAATCCAGTGCTTATGCTCTCTCTACTTACCAAATTTGTCACTACACTTTAGTGACTAAACCTTTCTTCAGGACTGCCACTGCAGCCTGAGTGAAATAGTGCACACACTATTTCACAGACATTTTACACTGCACTAAGTAACTTATCAGTCACCCATATGTCTAACCTTCATTTACTGAAGGCTAGGTGCAAAGTTACTGTGTGTGACGGCACCTTTGCACTAGCAGTGGTGCCCCCACGTTGTCCAGGGCCAATTCCCCAGACTTCGTGAGTGCGGGGACACTATTATAAGTGTGCACTACATATATATCAATACAATTATGTATCTTCACAATGGTAACTCCGAATATGGCTATGTGAGGTGTCTAAAAAAATCTGGTATTGGGGTGCAATCCCATGCACCCTGGGGGCTCCACCAAGGACCCCCAGTACTGCCAAACCTGCTCTCTGAGGTTTCCACTGCAGCCCCAGCTGCTGCCACCTCACAGACAGATTTCTGCACACCTGGGGATTGAGCAGCTCAATCCCCGGAAGGTAGAACAATGCATTTCCTTTAGGAGAGCGGTGTTACACCCTCTCCTATTGGAAATAGGTGTTGCAGGCATGGGAGGGGTAGCCTTCCAGAGCCTCTGGAAATGCTTTGAAAGGCACAAATGGTGCCCTCCTTCCATAATCCAGTCTACAACGGTTCAGGGACCACCAGTCCCTGCTCTGGTGCAAAATTGGACAAAGGAAAAGGGAGGGACCACTTCCCTGTGCATCACCACCCCAGGGGTGGTGCCCAGAGCTCCTCCAGAGTGTCCTTGGTGTTAGCCATCTTGGATTCCAAGGTGTGGGGACCCTCTGGAGAACCCTGAGTGGGCAATTCCAGCAGGTGACGTCAGAGATGCCTCCTGATAGGTGTATACCTGGGTAAGTAGCCAATCCCCCTCTCGGGGCTATTTAGGGTCTCTCCTCTGGGTGTTTCCTCAGATTCGGTTTGCAAGATTCCCCCAGGACTGCTCTGCTTCAGCTTTTGACTGTCAGATCAACTGCAGACTGCTCCACGAACCGCTGAAACTGCAACAAAGTATCTAGGATGATTCCTGTGACCTGCAACTGCAGCTCCAGCCAGCATTTCCAACAGTTTCCAGGGTGTGCATGCTCTGAGGACTGCCTGTCTTCACCCTGCACTAGAAGAATCGAAAGAATCTCCAGTGGAGTTACAGAGTCACTTCTCTGTTTCTGCAGTCACCCTTCTGCGATGACAACCGGTACTCTGGGACTCCTCTCCTGATGACGAGTGTGCTCCCTGGAACACAGATGGTGGACCGAAGTGATCCAGTCTGTCCAAAGGTCCAGCTGTCCAAATTTGGTGGAGGTAAGAGCTTGCCTTCCCGTGCTACGACAGTACCCCTGTGCACCGCGTCTTCTGCGGCTTCTTGGGCTTCTGTGCACTTTTTCCAAAAGTTCTTTGCGCACAGCATAGCCCAGGTCCCCAGCACTCCATCCTGGGACGCACAGCTCCCTGAGTTGTTCTCCGGCGGTGTGGGACCTTCTAGTGTAGTGCTGCAATGACTGCACTTTGCATCTTCTTTGTCCCCGTGTTCTGGGGCTCCTGTGGGTGCTGCCTGGTCTTCTGAGGGCCCTCTGAAGTGCTGAGAGCCCCCTCGCTCTCCTCAGTCCTAGTTGAGACCCCCAGGTCCCTTCTGGGGCCAGGCAGCTCCTCTTTGACGCTAACTGCTTACTTGCTTGAACCAAGGCTTGTTGCTTGTTTCTTGCATAATCCTTTATCACGACTTGTAGTGTGTTCTGAAGAAACTTGCTGTACTTTACTCCTGCTTTCCTGGGTGCTGGGGTGGGGTCCTTTACTTACCTTTTGCGTTTTCTTACACTCCCAGAGCCCCTCAACACACTACACTTGCTAGTGTGGGAATTTGACAATCGCATTCCACTATTTTAGTATATGGTTTGTGTTGCCCCTAGGCCCATTGCAATCTATTGTATTTTCTACTGTTTGCACTATTCTATGACTGTTTACTTACCTGATTTTGGTTACTAGTGTATATATTGTGCATAATACTTACCTCCAGAAGGAGTATTGCCTCTAAGATATTTTTGGCCTTGTGTCACTAAATACAGTACCTTTATTTTTTGTAACACTGAATTTAGTATTTTATTGTGTATAAGTACTGTGTAACTATAGTGGTACTGCAGAAGCTTTGCATGTCTCCTAGTTCAGCCTAAGCTGCTCTGCTACAGCTACTTCTAGACAGCCTAAGCTGCTAGAACACTGCCTACATTTCACTAATAAGGGATACCTGGACCTGGTATAAGGTGTAAATACCTTAGGTATCCACTACAAACCAGGCCAGCCTTTTGCACTCACAGCTGGAAACACTAGAAGAAAAACATCTAATCGGCTGATGCAACTTTCATTTTGTTAAAAGAAGGCAAAAACTGTTGTCTTTATTAGACACAGATATACCCCAGCTCCACCGTCATGTTGTCACGCTTGAATGATATATATAATGAATGATCTCAAAGAAAATAATCTTCAGTGTTAAAAAGGAATATGGTGACTCCTGTATTTCCATCACCCTAACACACTCCACAAAGTGCAGCGAGGACTGCCATGATTTTGAGGAAGGCATTAAGCCTTCTGTCACTAAGAGCATGGCCTCTCTTAAATCCTCAGATCACCTTGCCAGCTTCACTGGTGCAGGCTGCTCAACTAAACTTACCCCAGCTCTGGGTAAGCTTTTTAAACAAATCCTTCTCCAATGTAGTTTTCATAACACATTTTATTGGTTTTAAAACAGTTCACAATAGCCAGTAACACAGTATAGTAGTACAATATGACATGGAAATCTCAGTAGTTTGTTTCTCATATATCTGTCAACTTTTTCCTTCACTTGGCTCAGTTCGTAGTATCCCTTACTTACGCTATCGCTTGTCTCTCCCATACCCATCCCGAACACTGACCAACCCGCTGTAGATCCCTGTTCATTTGCCATTGCTGTCATATCTATTCCCACTTCTTGGGCAGCTCCTCTCCTCCTTCTTTTTCCAATGTAAATTCCTTAATATTTCACGTTGAGTCGAGCCTCTCTTCTTTAAAACACACCTTCCTCTGATCCTAGCAATGGAACAGTTTTCAGCCCCTCACTGGTAAACTTTTAGTTTTGACAAACAGCACAAAAAGCCCTATATCTACTCCACATAAGAGGTACATCAGTGAAAACAACCTACTGAAGGAATCCCTGCCTGGCTTCAAACAGGGAAGCAGCACACGGGCGGTCACCAGCAAATCGGGAATGATACCCTGAGCATCTTAGACAAAGGCAGACACTGGTTCTTGACATATCTGGTGACATCCCTAATAAGATCCTTCTTGACACCTTGGCAAACAACGCCCGAAGCATCCTTAAATGCTTGGCCCATTGTCTGGACAAAATCCAATGCAGGATGATAAAGCACCGCTTTAAGTAGAATGCAAAAAAACAGAATCCCTTCACCGCTCCTTCTCACCACCCTGTGTGTTTATCCACAGTGGGCCTAACCCATCAAGTCACTAGGATTTCCCCCCACTTTGTTCACGAATGTGAAATCCCTGGGTTAAGGGACGAACCCTGATAACTGTTTCTGTGCTACCCTCTCATATTTGATATGACATTCTTGATACTGGCCTGTGGCAATGACATTGGTGCTAACAGTGCGGGTGAGAGATTGTAGTATGTGCTGGGATGGGACAATGATAAGCTGATCATCTGCAGTCTGTGTGTGCCTGTTGTTTAGTGATATGTAAGGCTGTGGCCTAATCCATTGCTGACTGTTTCTTGCTTTGTATTGCTGAACAACTATGTGAAAATTTAGCACATCTAGTGGATTCCTGTCGAAGGCAAGGCACATGTGTGCAGGGCTAAAGCGCCCCAGGTATCATTTACCAAGTGGAGAGGGGCTTCTTAACCTCCGTGGAGCAAAAAGGCTTTCCGCGCTTCCAGTGTGAACTCTACTGCAACGAAGATGCGCTTGCCTGGGCAGGCACGTCGCACAGGATTCTCACTGGTCCATGAGTTTCTACATCGCGCTCAGGAGCAAGGACAAGTGTTTTAAAAGCCAGCACTGGTCATACGGGGTGCATAAAAGATATGGCGTTTATTGGAGACCTCTCTTTGTTCCCCTATGCTGATTTTCTTTTATTCCTACTTTCAGTGGAAATCTATTTTACGGCCGTTTTCCAATATGAGGTCGATGCCGTGAAAGGCTGAAGGATTTAATCACATTGCAATCTAATTAATGCCTAAACCCGATTGAAGGCGCACAGTCTCATTCGCAAACACTCACATCTGTGTCGAAAAAGGGATGACACAATTTGGCCAGTTGTTGTTGACAACTAACCTGCTAGCCTATGTCTTACTTGACCTTGAAGTTTCTTTTTCAATTAAGATTTTGTAATGATTCTCGGGTATGTGTGATTGAAATACTGATTTGTAATGCTGATATGCCTATTGTCATGTGGTATATATGTAATGTGCGATGTTGCTCCATTGTAATTGGGGAAGAATCCAATGAAAAGTTTATTAAAAAAAGATTTTGTAATGATTTTGAAAGGTTGGGACATGAAATAAGCCTCATTTCTCGGCCTTATCTAGCACCGTGCATCACTACGAGTGCCATTAGGCCAGACATGAATCATAGCAGCAAGTGACAGTTGGTCCTTCATGAGAACACTCACAGACACAAATGAGTTGACCTGTAATTTTCAGAAATCAACCTCGAGATACAAAAATCTGGAGGATAAATCGGGAAGGTAAAAACATAAAATGATTGAAAAAAACAGGATATGGGTGACTAATAAGGCATACAGTTAATGGGAATGTTCAAGGTGGAAGAAGAAAAGTTTTAAAGTTGCATTGTATAGAAGAATAGGTTTTATAGGGAGACACAGGGCAAAGGAAATCTTTTTTTAAAGGAATTGCACAGGGAATTAACAATAACATTAACCTGAGTTTATGGGAAAAAATGGATTCTGAAATTAATCAATTGGTGATTTATCCCCAGTGATTAAACCTACGTGAAAAAATCTAAGTGAGTAAAACGAAATGAAGATATGCAACCCTAGAACTCATCAACCAATGAGCTAGAATTTGTTCACTGCAGCAAAACTCTCCCTCTGTGTAACAGGCTATTTGTAGAATTCATATACACTATAAGCTTTCAGTTATGTGGAGACAAATGATGCCCTTTTCATAAGGTTCAACGCAAAACAACTTATAGCCTGCACTCAAATTCCCAGAATGGAGTGAGTCGGCACCTTCTGGTAGCAGATGGTCTGTAGCAACCATCTTTTTGAATTTGCAATGCACCTTTTGACTCTAATGCAGAAGACTTCTGTAAGGATGCTGTTTGACTGTGGCTCATATCGATGAGCATTGGTTCGATCTTTAGCGGTCACCAACGTTTCACTTTCAGAGCTGGGCTCACCTATTGTGATCCCCTTGGATGTGAGCTAAGGTCACTGCGGTTAGTATCTGCTGATTTCTGCACTGATACACTTGAATGCATCCTGTTCAGACATTGACCGCTCCGCTTGCTTCAGTCTGCAGGATACTTTCGATGATTGAGGGTGAGGGGGGTTTAGGGTGGCTGTTCATTTCAGTTAATGAGAAGGCAGGACCTGTCAGTCATTCATCTCCAGCTCAGCATTCTCTGAAGGGCTGACCTTAGTTTATCACAAAGAGCTGGAGGGGAGGGCTCTCGATGGAGAGTACTGCGACCTGATGAAGCAGGTTTAGCACCCTGTATGGGCGGAGTGGGGCCAAATGAGAGGTGCTGCATGGCACCCTATAGAATCAGCTTTGAATGGACAAGGGCTATGTGCGATGCAGGTGTGAAGAGCACGCATGTGCCTGTTGACGTGTAGAGTGAGTGACTGATTACGGCTAGAGGGAATGTCTTGGCTATGGTCTTACTCCACCTGTAATTGTCAGAGGCCACTCGAGACTCGGATTTCCATCCTGGGTGCCATCCTGGATTTATGTTTTCAGCAATGGGTTTCTTTAACCCTGTATAAACGAGAGGCAGAGAGAATCTGGCAGGTTAGAAGGGCACCACCTAATGGGGCTTCCTTGGTACTGGTGGTTGCCTTGTGATTATCCACAACCCTAAATAACTTTTCTCTGACGCACTCTCTGTTGAGCAGTATGAAAAAACCCTATACACGGCCAATTTGATTTTTGGTAAAACACAAGCATGCTTATGCTGTATAGCAGTACTTCTATAGTACTGAAGTATTTGATGTGCCTAGACAGTGGGTGTGTTACAAATCTCTGGGGAGGCCGTCTACAGGAGCGCCTAATTGCTCGATAACTCAGCTTGTGTCTCAGTGCCACACTTTTTCTCTACTTTACTTCTCTCTTCAAGGTAGTTTAACAGACGCCTGTCTGCCATTGAAAATTAATTTCAAATCACAATCTCCATGCACATATTTCAAAATATTACACTCCTGAACTTTATTTTTACCAATGTAAAATTTTCCTTAAACATTTGGATCTGCAGTTGGTGTGGTCATGGTAGAAGGAGCGGATGCAGGCAAGTGGGTGACTGGAAGGACTCCAGAAGCTGTTGCAAGCTTTATTTTGTTTGCTTTCGTCCTACATTAGATATAGTCTTGTGTTCTTACAGACTGACTTGTTTCTCGTCCTGCCTTTCTCATCATGAGAAGTTGGGCATTCTCTCACCTCAGACTGACGTCCTATACCCTCTGTCTTTCCTTGTGTCTCGCAGTAAACAGGCCAGGGTTTAAGAAGTTCTCCTCCCTCATTTTGACCTCTTACAACCTGTTTCTTCACTTAGGGCCTGATTTAGATGTCAGCAGAGGGGAATACTCCATCACATGGGTGACAATTATCCCGTCCATCATCTTCTTGATCGGTCTATAGTTCAGCACTCCTCTCACCTCACACAAAACACAAGAACTTTGCCAGAAGTCTGTGAAATGAGTTCTAAAACACATAGCAGGGACAGCTTTGCAGGGTCAGTATATTGTTTCCATGCTAAGACCACGAGCTCCCCGTGGAATCAGACAGAGCAGCCTGCAGGGACAGTGACTGGACCCCTGTCACATCAAACACAACTTTAACTGATGAAGTGAAAATACGTCTACACAGCTGTGAAACCGTTTAAATGACGAACATCGTTATTCCTCCTTTACGTCACCAGCGGAAGACACAAGTAGGCTTTATATTAAAGCCTCGCAGCGAGGCCTGAGAACCTTTCTGAGGACAGGAGGGGTATTTAAAATCTGGAAGCCTGAAGAGTGAGGAAGTTATTTGCCTGATTGTCACTGTGCCACAATGAATGCCCGTCTGCGTTATATCCCAGGCCTGCAGCTGGTAGAATGGCAAGCCGGATGTGAGACAGGGAGATGTTGGAGTACAGCTCCCCTTGCTGCGGGTAGGAGTGAGTAGTGAGGGACTGCATCCTACCAGTCTTTTCTGGAAATGAGCCTAAACGAGTGCACGATCTGTGAGCATCTCTCACATCGACCGACTGCACAGAGAGGAGCCTCGTTTTAAAGTCTGCATTCGAGAATGCGGCAGGGGAGCACCAAATCATACGGAAGGGTATCCCTGGCTGAATTATGCAGCAAGGAAAGGGATACTATGTGGCGTGATTTGTTACTTCATTATTTTGTAATTGATACACATGTTAACACTGTCTGGGCAAAGGTCACATGTCAGCAGTACCAGTTTAACACCCATCTAAAGCAATAAGTATCAAAAAGGTGGCCAGTCAACTTTTGCAAAGGGCTTTCCAGGTTTTTAGTTCTGTTTTGAGCTACATAAGGTTTTTGTTACAATCTGAAGATCATGCTGCAGACTATATATTATGTAGCAAATCCACAAAAATGCAGAAAACGCTGTGGCCGCACAACTGTATAATTCAAGAGGACCTGTCTAAACCTTTCCCTGGAACACCATTCATGTTAGCTCACAAAGGGATTATTGTGCTTCTGGAAAATTAGTGCCTACAGATATTAGATGGATGATCTGTAGGGTTAGAATCATACAAGCAATCCTCATCATTATTTAAGGTTACAATTATTGCAAAGTCTAAAATAGTTGTTGTCAGATACATTATTAGGAACTAGATCCTGCATGTTGTGCTGTTTATTGGAACCAGAAATGATGTAGGGAGTTGTGTGTGTCTGTGTGTCCCACGGTGGGGTATGGTGACTCTGTAGTTATGCTTAAGACTCACTGTCGATTCCAATCTCTCTCTCTGTCACACACACACACACACACACACACACACAAACCGTCATCCACCTCAGCACCTTCCTTGAAAGTGTCAGGGTGATTCTTCAGTGGGACTGAGAAAAAAGGGAGGGAAAAATGCAAGATCCCCATGCAATATCTACAGGGAATTGTAGATAGGGCCACAGCTAAAACAGCTGAACGAAATTACAAAGTTGGTAGAATGATAGATCGTTATTCATAAAACATACTTTTTGTGATGTGGTATAAGTTCATTCAGAAGTTTTTGAAATAATAAGATTCACGATTTATAGATATATTGACAGATGGGCTTGAATTAAAAAATTAAAGCATTCTGTTTGCTTGAGGGGGATTTTTCAGGGCAGGCACTCAGATCGGCTGGCATCAACATGAAAAGAAATGTTGGAGGCGGCCATTACAAGGCTTAGGGTCTTGGTCCCCTGTTCTGAAATTTGTTTTAAAAAAGGTATAAGATGGCAGGATTAAGTGGCTGAGGGGCCTTTTTCGAGCAAGGAGCGTAATAGTAGTATGACCACCTGGCCCATTTTTTGGGGGTGTTTCAGAATGACTCCCTGAACCAAAATAAAAAAGAAATTGGGTGGGGTCGCCACAATCCCCTGGGACTCTGAGGGATTTTTTGACTCCTGATAGAGTCCTGAGGAACTCCCTCAACTCCCAAAGGACTGGGAAAATTAATTACAAAAACAATGTGAGGTGGGTGTCCAGGAGGGGCTTGCTGTCCACAGAAGATTGTGCATGGAGCCTGGCAGCATATTTTTTACGGCAAGTTAGTGGGTGAAAATTGGGAGGGGTTGCACGGGGCCTGGCAGCCCATGGGTTGTGTATGGTAATAATATCTTACTTCACATTTAAAAAAAATGCTTAGAAATCCACAGAAAAAAAATCCCAAAAGTTTAAAGTGATGTTATATTTAGGTGAAATTGTCAGTTGAGACATAACACTTTAAACTTTTAAAAAAACTGAAATTCACCAGTTATACTTTACTGAGCTAACTAGAATCTGTACCTCCACGATACTCTGCTTATGACATCACAGACTGCATCATTCATAACATTTTCAATGACATCACTGATGACGTATCAAATGACATCATTGATGACAACACTGGGCATCATCTAAGTCAACTGAAATGGCACGTAAATATGTCCTTGCGATTATTCAACACTCGAAACTCCTGATAATGAGATGTCTTGATCTTTCCTCACAGGAAAATTAAATGAAAATAAGCGGAATAAGATCTCTAAGTTACCATTTTAACAAAAAAACCTCCTACTTTCTTGGAATCCTGCAGGCGTACATGAAAGAAAAATCAAATATTAGCAATACTAAGTGCTTTAATTGTCTATAAGAGACTTGATCAACAAAACAATTTTCAACAGAAACTATGCAACAGACAGTCCAGCACAGAGTTCGAACTAAGGTGGCACAAAAGGTGGTGTAGATATACTATTATCTGTTGATTATAATTAGGATTATGAGATTTTACCTTTCTCAGCAAAAATATGCAGTGTACTAAATTAAACATGTTGTAGCTGGGAATGTCACAGAAAAAATGTCTTCTGTTTAATGTATGTCTCCCTCAAGGCCAGCAAAATAATTGAATATTCATTCATATATTTGAATTCATCTAAGATGTAGCTGAAAAAAGAACAAGCTCTAGGGTAATAATAGTTAGTGACTCCAGTGCAAAGACTTCTCATACCTTGTTGGCTTTGAATAAAAACAAAGAGCTCAAAGAATCCTGGAATATCCCTGAATCAATCTCTATGAAAAACTATAAAGCGGACCGGCATGGCAAAATGTTGCTTATGTATCTTAATATCTGGTATGTCAGCCAAACCAGCTAAAAGATGCACCACAGTCAAATCAATATTAGAATACACAATTTCCAATTACGTCCCATTTAATCACATCGTAGAAGTAAACATACAATATCTTGAAGTCAGAGACCATGCAATCCCTTCACATAAGCTGCCAAGTGTCAACTTCAATATACCACAAATTGGTCTCTGGAGGTCGGCAATGGTGAAACGGAAATCTAAAAAATATTGTTGTATGCATTAGAGCACCACTAATATAAACATCTTCAATAAGATGTTAATTCCAAATCTGGATTTGTCACTGTTCCCTGAGAAAAACGTACTCCGAATATAAGAAGTGAATACTGCAGTCAACAAATAAGTTGAAGGTAACAAGTAAACCACCTAAAAGAAACGTAAAATCAATAAAAGGTCCAACAGGGGCAAAACTATCTGCCCATATAAATAAACGTTCGCAGAAACAGTTGATGCAGTAGTCCACAACAAGGAATAAAGAAATAAAATACCTGAGGAAAAAAAGGAAAAGGGATCAATCGCCCAAACAAAGAATGGTAGTCGTTCAGAATTGGCATAATCTTCATCAAGCAGCGCTCAGCAAAAACTCAGAACTCATTCTGGAGAGTTGTAGCATTAAATTGTGGGTCAAAAATCCTCCTCGTGCTGTTTCTATCCAACTCCACCTATGGAAAGATTATATTGCCAAGCTGTATGCTGAAAATATAGCTGTATATGCAAAAAAAGAAGCTTCTGTTTTCCAAGCATATAACAACCATTACTCAGATGACATCTTGCCGCCGACAAGTTAGCAAATGGTAAGTTATATAAACAAGCATTGGCAAAGCCATTCGGTCTCACCTATGTGAATGCTATTGGTTTGCTAATGTCTTTAAGCTATTTTGTACAGCAATATGATTGTGCAGCATGGCTAAAATTAAAGTGAGAAAAAATTACTATGACGCAGGTAGTGCTGCCAGTGTCATAGAACTTGTTTTCTTATATAGGGTGGAAGTGGGCAACACGTGGGAGGGTGGAAACAGGCAACATGAGGATGGAGCAAGGCAGACATTACGTTTGATTATTGTAGGAGCCAAAACAACACAAAACTCTTGGCATTCCTTGAAGCCTGTCAGCACTTTGAAAACAATCTTCAAGGATCAAGAATGTAAAAACAGCTTACGCACTGTGTCAGGTTAGCTCATAACTAAAACAATTGAGCGATTTGGGGGTAAAAATATGAGAACACAGGGCAGACTTGCAAATAGGTAACAAAGGCATACTGGACAAAAATGTTTTTTTCAGGGGCGGTGGTTTATGAACACGATTCTTCTTGTTCTTAGGTGACTACTTTATTGGAAAAACAAAAAATGAGGGCCAGATGAATAAAAGTGCAGGAATGCAGGAGTGCGAAAAGTAAAATGAAAACCAGATTGTGGATAATTTTTTTTACCAGGAATATCAGGTTGCTGTGATGTCATGATAGTGCAAAAGGCCCAGGTCTGCTCTAGAATACCAGAACATGAGTTACCTGCCACCGGAAAGGGAAAGGTTCTTTTTTAATCATCCGAAACAAACAGTTTAGCTAAAGACTCCCAAAGCACATGAACACTTCAGGCCAAGTAGATGTGGCAAAGCCTGCCATAGCAAACTGTCAGCTACGAAATGTACTTCGGTTACAATGAAAGAGAAAACCCAATGGGAATGCCAAAATAATGCATGCCAGTTCACTCACCAACAGTTTTGAGGAAATGGGATGACCACTGTGTTAAAATTTAGCTTCCTGCGAAATGATAGAAGGGAACATGCTGACTGCAAAGATGGAACTAGAAAAGTATTCTATCACAAAAAAGTCAGGAAAAAAGGATTTCAACTTTAGGTTAAGAGGAATCAAAGCAACTACAGATTGGACATTGTTCACCTCCAGTATTACCTGTTAATAAATACAACAGTGAAACACGTCAAACCAGAATCCTGCCCTATAAGATGTCGAAGCAGTGACTCTGCGTATGGTTAGGGATTTGTTTTGAGTGGCCGCCGTTTCATGGTCAGGTCCTATTCCTGGTTGCTGTACTTGCTATGCATTGGGTGAGAGAGGCGCAGCACAGACCACTGACACATTTTGTGTGTGAAAAAGGCCGCTCCTATTGAAGCAGGTACAAATCACACATATTCCTGGGCACTTCGCCTTACAAAACTAAAACCTCACTATACAAAAGTTAGTCACCTATATTTTCCTACCCTCACCAGCCCCTAAATGTCCTGCTCCCCACATAACTTAGCCCAGCAAGTATCTACCGTC
This sequence comes from Pleurodeles waltl, assembly GCF_031143425.1. Taxonomy (NCBI): domain Eukaryota; kingdom Metazoa; phylum Chordata; class Amphibia; order Caudata; family Salamandridae; genus Pleurodeles; species Pleurodeles waltl. The sequence continues at coordinate 537,820,957 of NC_090451.1, forward strand.
TACTGTACTGTACTTCTGCAATTATGACCTTTTTATGTTCCCGTACCACTTAATAGCTACTAAACTTAACTTCGTATAACTTAACCTTTCTTTACAATCCTGCCTCGTTCAGGTGTGTACTTGTATACACCCTTCCTTTCAGCCTGGTTCATCAATGGCAACAACAATAACATTAGGTAAACCCATGAAAACTTCTCGGCCAATGGCCAACCACCACTGCACCTGTCTCAAAGTGACAAACATACAAAGCTCTTCTACCCAAGTGCACCTGACCCAAACAAAAGCCACCAAACCTATAACATGAATCCGCTGTATATTGCACAAATCTTATTCCTGCTTGGGAATAGGAAGGAGGGGCCTAAAAATAAGGACCCAACTACAAAAATTGTGCTGCCTCCTTGTCTCCTAACTATAAAATGGTGGGTGGCAGGCCAAAATTGCCCGCTGTAAACCAATTACGCTACTCCCTTCAACTGAATGTAGTGCAAAAGGTGCGTAGTCCTCCGGACTGCACCATTCCCCCACAAATTTCAAGGGGCAGACCTCCCCCTGCTCGGCTGCCCTCAAATCCCTATTGGGTGAAAGAGGCGCAGCACAGACCACTGACACATTTTGTGTGTAAAAATGGCTGCTTTTATTGAAACAGGTGCACATCACAAATGTTTCCTGGGCAGTCCGCCTTTCAAAACTAAAACCTCACTATGCAAAAGTTACTCACCTATGTTTTCCTACTCCCACTATGAACTGCCACCCCACATAACTTAACCTAGCGAGAATCTACCTCCTACCACACCCCACATCTGCAACTGTGACCTTTTCAACTTCCGCTGCAGCTTATCAGTGGATTTATTAATGTCTACTAAACTTAACTTCCTATATGTAGCCTTTAACTTCCTGCCGCATTCGTTGGACCGTCTTTGAATGAAGCAACCATACCTTGATCCTTGACCTCTGTGTCCCCACTTTCTCCAATAAAAGGCCTGTACTAACCCTTCACCCCCTAATTCCATCACCTGAAAGGTACCAGAAAACATCCAAGCCATCAGGGTAGCGAACAACGTAGCTTCCCTCTCTACTGTGCAAATGTTTGACAGTATTTGGAGCACTTTTGTAGGCACCTGCGAGGTCAGAAGCTTCGTTTTTGGTCCTGCACAACCCTGCTCTCTGGCCCAGCCTTCCAGCATCCACTTTCCCAGTTCCACTGTAGATGGTGCATAACCCTAAAGCAACTTCTCCATGAAAGCAATGCCTGCCAGCTTCACTGCGATCATGACTCATGAAAGCCCCTTCTCTGTTAATGTCAAGAGAAACTGAAGTACATCCTCAGCTCTAGACCACCTCTCTGGCCTCTTCCTAGCCCCATTGTTCAAAAGTTCCTCCCATGCTTATGTATATTACCCCCTGGTAGACTCAGCCAATGACACTACTACTAGCTGGAACATCCTCTGTCTCCTACTGTCCAAAGATCTGTCAGCATAGGCATCCTGTCCCTCTCCCCCTCTGTGGCCAGCCATAGAATCCCCTTCACTGAAAACAAGACAAAGCATCCACAGTGTCCATGTCCACCCCGGCACATGCTTCACCTTGAACAAAATATCATTTTCCAACCATTCAAGAAGAAAAAACCTTAGCAGCTTCAGCACCTGAGCCTTCCTGGCCGACTGCCTGTTCAACATCTGTACCACAGCCATGTTATCAATTCGAAACAGGACTTTTTTGTGGACCAATAATAAACCTCACATTGAGGCTGCCACAACCAGTGGAAAAAGCTCCAGAAAAGCAATAGTGCAACCCCCATGCTCCCAAGCTGCAGGCCATTCGTTCACACACCAGCGCCACTGCCAGCACAAACCGAAACCCATACCACCTTCAGCACCAGAATCAGGTTGGACATCCCACTCATATTCACATGGTGTGCACAACGGAATTCCTTTAAACAAGTCAAAAAAGAAACAACACATATGCAAGTCCTCCTCACAATTGCTGACACCCTCATGTGATGGTGTGGAAGAGACAAACCAGACAACGCCATTCCTTGCCACCGACAGAAAGTCCTGCCAGCTCTTACAATTCTGCATGAGAAATTCAGATGACCTAGGAGCACCTCTACATCCTTGATTATGACCTTGGCCTTTTTCCAATATGGTGTCTAACAACAGCTGCATTTTCATCTTTTTTGTCTGTCAGTAAACATGCTTCGGTGTTCCTGGAATCAAGTTCTATCCTTAAAAAGCACAGCACTGTATGTGGGCCCACTGTCTTTTCAGGTGCCAGAGGACCCACAAATCCTTTATGAGCTCTTGAAAACTTACCAGCAGCTGCTGGCAGTGTGCAGAGCCGGGGAGGTTGCCAACGAACAAAATTGTCCCAATAGTGGGTAACTCTTTCCTGCCTAGTATTCCAAGTGAACAACCCTGTAGGAAGGAACTGAAATGCTCAAACAGAGCGCGTGAAATAGAGCACCCCATCTGTAAGGCTTTATTTACATACCACTGCCCATTAAGTTAAATCCCAAGCAATTGAAAGTCATCCAGATTCACTGGCAACAACTGTAAGGCTGATTTAATGTCACTCTTTGCCATCTCTGCTCTGACTCCTGCCTGTTCCACCAGTGACATTACCACATCCACTGAAGAAGAGATTACCGTGGCAAAGTCCTCAGCTATGAAATTGTTTACTGATCACCCTTCAGGCCAGGATAAGTGCTGAATCAGTTGAAACTGCCCTTTTTTGGGGATCACCTCTATTGGGGACATGATTAGCTCAACCTTCAGCCAATCATCAAATGGACCTGCCACCCTACCTTCCCGAACTTCCTTGTGCAATTTGTTCTGCACTACTTGCAGATGTTTCCTTATCCTTTTGGGATTTTCTTCACACCGCCTCACTCTCGGGCCTTTATAACCCAGTCAGAACCACCAATGAAACCCATCCCTCAGCACTGCTGCATCCTCTTTCTGATCATAAAATTGCAACCAAAAATCCAACCTGTCCAGTTTAACTGGCAGATGAGCCTTTCCCACCAGGTCCCTGTGCTCCCCTTCCTCCCCTATAACCTGTAGCTGTTGTAGGCTATAGCGTACCTGAACCTATTTTATTTTGCTGCCAATGTCCTGTGCGCCCCCTGTGCCTCCCTTGCTGTTCCCCTGCTGTGCTAAAAGTGTATGAGGGCATGGCCCCCTAGGCATTTTGAGCACTCATGCCAAAACCTACAGTATTCCCCCATGCATAACCCTTTATTGAAATTGCAGCATGCACCCAGCACTCCTCCCTGCCCCTTGGTTGTTGGTCCCACCTCTACCCAGGTGGGGTACCCTTGAAAGGGCAGATATGCTATGGGTAAACCACTGGCCATGAATATTGTCTTCCTAAATTTAGCAGAGCCCATTGTGTGCTGCCACAAATCGAAATCAATCTCCCCTCATTTTGCTTCCAAGTCCAGTGCTATACGTGCTCTGAATTTGTCATGATATTGAGCCCAGGCATCCCTTCTGTATGTGATCTGCGCATTACGTATGATGTCCTTGTATTTGAATAGGACCACATTCCGCTCAGGGACTTTCTGACAGTAAACGCTCGCATATATTAAAAATTGAGCCGTCCAATTTTCAATAGTCATAGGCACCATAGGCCATTTTGATAATTCATATTCCTCTTCCTTCGACCCTTCTTTGGCCCTGAGTTCCCTATGCAACAGCTGAAATATTTCAATATGTTCCCCTTTCCATATTTGTTCCTGTGTGGACAGCATGAGGTGCACCCCCAAAGATTTTTCCACCCCCATGTCAGCAACTCCTTTATTTTCAATTCTTTGCTTTCCTTACCCTCTGATTCTTCAGGATTCTCCCTTTTTTCCTCTACCCCTGCCTCCACCCCAGCAATGTTATCTCTGCCTTTGTTCAATACGCTCTGATGATCCTCTGCTGAAGTCCCTGCCCATGTGTTGGACCCACCTTCTTCATGCAAGCCTTCTGTCTAATGTGTATTTTCTCCACTCCCTTTGTCTACCCTCTTTTCCTCTGTGCCTACCCCAGTATCCTTCACATTCTGTCCTTTCCTCAACCTTGTATCTTCATTGTCCTCCTCTTGCCATGCATCCACCCCGATTGACACCATAACTGCAGTCTTCACCGAGGCCCCTTTTTCCTTACCTGGGCTTAATTATTTATTTATTTTTAAACAAACATTATTGAGTTTTGTCTTACATAGAAAAGGTATTGAGGCTTTTCCATTAGCAAACATTGTGCTAGCATAATATATATTTAATAGTAACTTTGTGTCAGATTTTGCAAGGGATACATCTCACATTACATAATTATATTATTGCAGGAGCTAGTCGTAGATTGTAAACCCGATTGTCACTTGGATTTCCTTACCTGGCATTAACGTCTGCTTGTTAACCTGGTGTAGCTGGATCGTTGGACCTTGCCAGTACCTTGACTGCACCCTGTAAAACACTAGGTGGAAACTGATTAACAGCCCCTTCTGGTCTGTCCTGCCCTTGCTGCCACCACCTCTGCTCAACCACCACAGACACATCACTGTCCACAGCCTCATTCTTTTCTAGACTGTCTTCATCATAATTCAGCTCTATGTCACCTGCCACCTCATCCACCGCTGCCCATGGAGCGTGTGGTGGAACTTTCAACTGATAGGGTACATTGCGCCCTGCTGCAGGATAAAGTTCTACCTGGTCCTGAGAGCTGCCACAAGCCCTCCTAGACACTCCATAGATGCCGGCTGCCATGTCCCATATGACTGCTGTCCTGAAGATGCTCAGCGCCTGCTCGCATAAACTATGAAGCACAGATGAGGCCACACCGGACCTTCTTGTGTCAACCTTCGCCCTGCCCCACGATGCAGTCCAACTGACTGCTCTGTGCAATACCTTCACTTCTCCTCTGGGTAGTTGAGCCACACCATGCTTGCTCGAGTTCACCGTTCTGTTGTGTCTTGCCACCTGCAAAAAAGAAGATAGATCCAGTGTGATGAGCCCTTGTACTCTCAGATACTGCCTTCCCTTCTTTGTGCCACTCTGCCCCTACGCTGCAGCCATCGGTCTCCAGTGTTTGAAAACCCCCTTCTCTTATACTTGCCTCCATGCGTTAATATGTTTGTGGGCATTCCCTCCCTAAATTTCCATCTGACCATATTACATCTGTGCGCTGTCCTCTCTGTGCTGGCACCTCTCCCCTCCCTCAACCCGTGTGGGAGTACACCCGCTTAGGTCTACGCCTACCTGACTCCAGCATCCCATACTGCCCAAAACTTGGCTGTTCCCCATCCTGATTGTCCGCTTCCCTCTTTCCTTCTTCCTCACTCGATTCCAAAAGGTTGGCCACTAACGTGGAGACCAGGGCACGCTTTTTCATGTGGGCCAAGACCTGGCCCTGTGGTCCTTCTAGGCCCTTCCTCTTCCCAGATCCTCTCTGGTCTCCAACTTCATCCCCCCGTGACTTCTCCTGGCCACTGTGACCTCAACCCCTGTGGAGCCCTGTCTAACCAAACCATCTTCTCTAGGGATACTCTTGACCTGCTCCCAACCCACCATGCCTCATACTGTAGCGGTGTGTTGGGCAAAGCCTCTTTGGCATGCCCCTCCCAACCCTTGTGGGCTTTCATGGTCCAATTGTCTTCTATGTACTGGGCTCTCCTTGCTTGTATTGCACTCTTCGGTCACTTTCTTGGCCCCTCTCTGCTTCCCCTGCCCGCTTCCCACTATTCCCTAGAGCCCACCGCCTGTCCTAGGCTTTTGGACTGCTGGCCTATGTTGGCCACGCAGCATGTCCTGCCTCCCCTCATATGGGAGGCCCAAGGGCTGTTCCCCTCCCCGAGCCTTCCCGTGCCTTCTCAGCCCCTCCCCTATCCTGCTCTGATTTCCATTTGGGAGCATACACTCCCCCGTAGGCCTTACCCATTTGGGGGAGTCTCCTGCACTATGTGCACTTCTCCATCCTGCCTGCCACAGAGCTAAGCCCTTCCACCTCCTGTGCACCACTTTTGCCTTGTTCGGGGCCGCTCTCCGCACTCACGAATGGCCCTTGTGAGAAAGCAGTCTTTTTCTAGCGTGTTAACCCCATGTTTGTCAGTGTGTTTTGACTGTGTCACAGGGATCCTGCTAGTCAAGACCCCAGTGCTTATGGTTTGTGCCCTACATGTCAGTCTGTTTCACTGTTTTCGTCAGTATGCTTGACTGTGTCACTGGAGTCCTGCTAATCAGAACTCTAGTGCTTATGCTCTCTCTGGTTCCAAATTTGTACTTACATACTGGTAACCCAGTATTCCACTCCAAATTGGTATACTGGACCCACCTTATAAGTCCCTAGTAAATGGTACCTAGGTACCCAGGGCATTGGGGTTCTAGGAGATCTTTTTGGGCTGCTGCATTTCTTTTGTCACCCATAAGGAACTCATACACACACTTCTTCAGGAATGCCATTGCAGCCTGAGTGAAATAGTGTATGCACTATTTCACAGCCATTTTCACTGCACCTGCTCAATTTTAAGTCATCTATATGTCTAACCTTCAGACCTGATGGCTAGGTGCATAGTACCTGGGTGTGAGGGCACCCCTGCACTAGCAGAGGTGCTCCCACATCATCCAGGCCCATTTTATGGACTTCATGAGTGCAGGGACGCCATTATAAGTGTGCACTATATATAACTCAATACCTATATATAGCTTCACAGTGGTAACTCCGAATATGGCTATGTAAAGTGTTTAACAACGGTGAATTGTACCCCAATACTGATTCCAGTATTGGTTGCACAATCCCATGCACTCTAGGGGCTCCATCATGGCCCACCAGTACTGCCATACCAGCCTTCTGGGGTTTTCATTGCAGCCCCGGCTGCTGCCACCTCAAAGACAGGCTTCTGCCCTCTTGGGGCTTGAGCAGTTCCATCCCAGGAAGGCAGAATGATGCATTTCCTTTAGGAGAGGGGTGTTACACCCTCTCCCTTCGGAAATACGTGTTACAGGCATGGGAGGGATATCCTGCCAGAGCCTCTGGAAATGCTTTAAAGGGCACAGATGGTGCCCTCCTTGCACAATACAGTCTACACCGGTTCAGGGACCCCCAGTTCCTGCTTTGGCACGCAAATGGACAACTGAAAGTGGAGTGACCACTCCCCTGTCCATCACCCCAGGGGTGGTGCCCAGAGCTCCTCCAGAGTGTCTGTGGGTAATGCCATCTTGTTTTCAGGGTGGTCAGGGAACTCTGGGAGCATCAGAGTGGCCGGTGCCAGCAGGTCACGTCAGAGACCCCTCCTGATAAGTGCTTACCTGGTTAGGTGACCAGTCCCCCTCTCAGGGCTATTTAGGGTCTCTGCTCTGGGTGTTTCCTCAGATTCGGATTGCAAGACTCCAGCAGTACTCCTCTGCATCCTTTGCTTCACCTTCTACCGTCGGCTCAACCGCAGAACTGCTCCAGGAACTCTACAACTTGCATCAAAGTATCCAAGACGGCTACCGCAACTCTGTAACTCCAGCTCCTGCCAGCAACTGCAACAGTTTCCAGGTCGTGAACGCTCCGAGGACTGCCTGTCTTCATCCTGCACCAAAAGGACCGAAGGAATCTCCTGTGGAGTGACGGAGTAACTTCCCTGTTTCAGCAGGCACATTTCTGCAGTGACGACCGGTACTCTGGGTCCCCTCTCCTGAAGACGAGCATGGATCCTGGAACACAGGTGGTCGACCGAAGCGACCCTGACTATCCAAAGGTCCAACTGTCTAAATTTGGTGGCGGTAAGAGCAATGCACCAGGTGTTTTGCAGCTTCTAGGACTTCTGTGCGCTTCTCCAAGGAGTCCTTTGTGCACAGCCTAGCCCAGGTCCTCAGCACTCTATCCTGCGACGCTAAGCTCCCTGAGTTGTTCTCCGGTGGGGTGGGATCCCTTTGTGTAGTGCTGCGATGACCACGATTTGCAACTCCTTTGTCCCCGTGTCCTGGGACTCCTGTGGGTGCTGCCTGGTCTTCTGAGGGCTTGCCGAAGTGCTGAGAGTCCCCTCTGTCTCTTCAGTCCAAGTTGAGACCTCCAGGTCCCTCCTGGGCCCAAGCAGCGCCTTTTCCCACCAAACACGTCAAGGCTTGTTGGCGGAACCCAATGACGAAATCCAGCCTGCATTCACTGACTCGATGTGGGACATCTCTTGTACCAAGCAGCAATCGGCAGCTGTCTTCTTTGGTGCATTTCTGACTTTTTCTTCCAACCTGAGGTTTCACTTTTGCACCTTCATCCGGGTTAGCAGGGGCTCCTGTTCTTCCTGGACTCTTCAGCTGTTCTCGGACTTGGTCTCCTCTCTCTGAAGGTCTTAAAGATCAGGAATCCATTGTTGGTGTCTTGCAGTCTTGCTTGGTTTTTGCATTATTCTTTATCACAACTTCTAGTGTGTTCTGAGGAAACTTGCTGTACTTTACTCCTGTTTTCCTGGGCTCTGTGGTGGGGTACTTTACTTACCTTTGGTGTTTTCTTACACTCCCAGCGCCCCTCTACACACTACTCTTGCCTAGGTGGGAAACTGACATTCGCATTCCACTATTTTAGTATATGGTTTATGTTCCCCCTAGGCCCATTGTAACCTATGATGATTTTCACTATTTGCACTATTTTATGACTGTTTACTTACCTGCCATTGGTTACTAGTGTATATTTTGTGTATAATACTTACCTCCTAAGGGAGTATAGCCTCTAAGATATATTTGGCATTGTGTCACTAAAATAAAGTACCTTTATTTTTGGTAATACTGAGTATTGTCTTTCATGTGTATAAGTACTGTGTGACTACAGTGGTACTGCAAGAGCTTTGCATGTCTCCTAGTTCAGCCTTGGCTGCTCTGCCTACAGCTACCTCTAGACAGCCTGGCTTCTAGACACTGACTACATTTCACTAATAAGGGATAACTGGACCTGGTATAAGGTGTAAGTACCTGTGGTACCAACTACAAACCAGGCCAGCCTCCTTCAGCCCTGACCTCCTACCTTCCTTCCCTGTTGGATTCCTGCCGGCGCCCTCCATGGCTATAAACCAATTGGGCTACTCCCTTTATCGGAATGTAGCCCAAAAGGTTCATAGTCATTTGGGACTACACCAGTCACCCAATAATCCCAGGGGGCAGACCTCCCCTGTTGTAAAAAAAATTCTTCATGTCTGAGCTATTTACTTTAGTGAAAGAGAAAAGGGACACAAATAGGTACCGTCCTCCTGTAGCTATGCTAAAATCCCTATGAGCCATTCTGTTTTAATTATCAAATTATTTAGTGGTACTTTTCCTTTTCCTAAGTCCTCAAGGTGGATCTGGCTTCATGATAGGGAAAACAAGCAACGGAGCAGGAGGGACAGATGGTGAAACAAACAACAGGGTGGGAGGGGTGAGGGATGGGGGCAAAAACTGACAGGGGCAACAAGTGTCAGTTAAACATGTAACGGAGTAGGAGGGGTGGTTCAAAATGGCAGCAACAAAGTTGGAGAGAGGGCATGTGAGCTGCGAGGCAAAAAGCGATGAAAGAAGAGGCAAGAAGATGGAGAAACAACAAAAAAAGTCCCCCCCATCTGAGGCAAGCAGCAAAAGGACACCAATAAAGACATTAATCAGAACTTGGCCCATTCCCCATCAAAGGGACCAACACATGAAGAGGAAGTGATGGCTGCTTGTGGTGACCAATGAGAAAAAAATATATAAGAGTGACATGAAGCCAGCCAATGGTAAATAATGGGTAGCCTAAAAGCCCATTTTTAGAGTTTTTTTTTTTAAGCAATAGATTGACACAAGCGACTGTGCAGTCTCGACCTAAAAAAGTTGGAGCTATGTGTCCTGATCAAATTACAATGCAGGTTTTGAAAGGTGGTCCAGATGCATGAGGTACATTTTTGCTTCCGTAATTCACACACTGTTATAAAACAGGCGGTATACCAAATTACTGGACAGGGAGCACTGTACCTCCAGTGCATAAGAAAGGTCTCTGTACAAACTCAAGTAACTACGGAGAGCCGTTAGGCATTGCTCCAAATTCACTAAGAGTGATACTTGCTCTACGCACATCTACTTGGTGTAGAGTAGTGATGGGTGGGAGTAAAGACTTAACATCAAAGCTACATATAAGGAATGTAAAACAGTGGTACATACTGGCTCTGCTTCTGTTCTTTTTGTTTCTTTATGGCTTACCAGCCTGTTTTAGTAAGGTTAGAAGCTTCTCCCCAAACTATACTCCTAATCACTCAACACACTGATATATGAAGATGATGTGGTCATCTTTGACTTAACCCCGGTGGATTACTGCATAACCTAAATGCAGTACATGCATATGTTCAGAATATTTTTTTTTTTAAATTAACATCTCTCAAAACTAAAGTGGTTGCTTTTAAGGGCAGGAAGCTTGCAAACCCTTTGGATGATACTTAGGCAATGAGAGATTATAACAGGTAAAACAAACAACTACCTTAGCAAACATTTTCTAATGACCCTGAAAATAGACACCATTTCACACAAATAGGGAAAAAGGCATTGAGCACACAACTGTACATTCAACAAATATTATAAGTTTTTGTGGAGGAGTCATTTTGTGCATTTATTGGGCATGTATAAAGCAAATGTTCCACTGACTTTATCCCCACATAGGTAGAATTTACCCCCATAGGTAGAATTTATACAAGGGCAAGATCTATGAAAACATTGTGCAGTAATCCCAGCAGTTCCAGTGGAAATTGGCTTGGATGGTTCAAACGCCCAAGCAATCGGAAAAATAATTTACTGGGCATGCTGCTTAATTCACGCCTCTAGCGGTTCCTTGAGAGAGTTATTAAGCTATGGAGCCTTAGTAGCCTCAAAAAGGTATTATACCTTCAAGGTAAACCGCCAGTGGACACTAGAAGACTAGAGTACCAAATGGAATATCTTCATTTATGCACAACTAAAACTATTTCTGAAAAACACTGCTCCGGGATTAAGTTACACATTGGACAGCAATCATTGCAAGCACCTGGAATTGTATAAGACCTTTCCAAATATGATATGCTACAAACAATCCCAGATGCACCTAGCTTTATCTTTAGAGCATAGTGTACTAATACTACTGTTATGGTTAGGCATCCTTCCATTGAATACCTATACAGGCAAATGGGTCATAAAAGATCATAAAAAATATTCCACCTTGTGCCATCTCTGTTGAGGGGTAAAGCAAGATTTGAGACGTACTTTTTATGTGCCGGGTAATAGTGGAACCACGGAAAGGTTTTTAAATCCATTTGATATACATACATATATATATATATATATATATATATATATATATATATATAGATAGATAGATAGATAACTATACTAGATAAATTCATTATTGATTTTATAATGATTCCTCCAAATGAATATGTATGTTATAACCATTTTACATTTGTAAGTGCTTTTTAAAGATATTTAAATTGTTATATATTTCTGGATGATTGTTAATATTTTCATAATCTTTAAGGACTCTTTCATATTGTTGATCTAAATTGAGGTCTAATACAATTTCATAAACTGGAAATTAAAACACTGGGCATGTAGGCCTTCAGAAATGCCCTTGGAACAACTGCAGGAGGATCACGGTTTAGTTGACATTTGGAGGCATATTCACCTGGTCAGCAGTTATCCAAAAAAGATTGGTGGTTTGGCATGAAAGGTGTGTGTACTAGGACAGATGATTGAACATTTAGCCAGGATTCTCTGTAATCACTTACCTTTGAAGCTGTGTGTCAAGGTCCCTGGTGTCAAAGCACCTTAGCCAATGTGGTGATTCCTAGCATTAGCCTTGCAAGATATGGGGGGACGGATTCACAAAGGGCATCTGTACTCGTGTCCAGGGGGGCCTAACTCATGATGGGGGCCCCACTCTCATGGCATAACGTCCGCAATGAGTAACTGGAGTGCGGAGCTTTTGCCACGAGTGCCGGACCCCCACCATGACTACAGGCCCCCCTCCGCATCTGCATGGCCTTCTCAATGAGTGCTGAGGTCCTTTGAGAATCGGTCCCTACTTTTTTTGCATGAAGGCCATGGATATGATTGTGGGCTACTTGGAGGACAATGTGCACAATGTGGATAGCCTAGGAACATTGTGGAAGGCATTTAAAGTGGTTATCAAGGGCTTCTTCCTGTCTAAACCGACTGATGTCCTCAAAGCAATATGTGTCCACCTACATAAGCTGGAGGATAAGCTCTGCTGTTTAGAAACGCAGCATGTATCTACTGGGATCAGAGGGACATTTGCTGAACTAGCTATGACAATGCAGGAGTACAAAGATGAGGTGAAATGTCTGAGGAAATATGCAAAGATTAGTGGATAATATAAGGGTGAGCATTCTTGCAAGATGCTGGCAAACTTGATTGTATCAATGGGCATTGGCTGGTATTATGGCTATAGAGGGACAAACCAGTCAGCTAATATATTGTACTGCTGTTAAATAGCGGAAGTTCATCTCTTACTACTCTGACCTATATGTCACAGACCACTACCACTCAAGAATCCTTTAAAGATTGTTTTGACATCAATGCACGGTACCAGTGTCTCGATAAATAAGTCTTTTTGGCTGAAATAAAGACTGCAATATGGGGTGTACAGAGCAAGTGGACTCGGGTAGTGAGGGGATCAAATTGGTGTACACTTGGAAACAATAGGATACTCTTCTCTCCGTAAGGCCTGGGTGGATTTGGGGCACAGGACCTTAAAATGTGTTATTTGTGCCCCCAGGTGCACTTGGTCCTTTATTGTTATTACATGCCACCCTTCCTTCCTCACCTAGTGGAAGAAGTGGATGCAGCACGCCCCTACCCCTTGAAAGTGAAATTATGTAGGCATGGACGTTTGAATTCCTTTGATTCTGGGGCCCTTACAGTCTTGGCCAGGCATAGGGTGGTTAAGGATGCAGGTACGATCCTACCATATTCTCCACTTCTGCCGTTGCTGGATAATCCCTCTCTTCTACTCAAACTTGATTCTAAAGTCAAGTTTCAGCTCCTGCATATTACAACTTTTGGCAAAAGTATCCCAAAGTGCCAGTTTCTGTCTATATAGTGGACAAAGGATCACCCAAGTAGTGCTTCTCTGGATATCCTCCTGTATTTTTTCAACTGGGTCTCCTATCAGGCGCTGTACCTGAAGCTTCATGAGGAGCCCTTTCAGGTACCTATTTTTACACAGTTTAAAACTAGTGCTCACCGGGAGAGAGAGGCCGATTTTACAGCCATTGTACACAACAGCTTCCTTGAGGCATGGATGCTTTCAATTTTAATGCGTGATGGAAGGCTCCGTTAGACGTCATTCACTCTTCCCACAAAATACCTGCAGAAGCGCTGATTTTAGTTTTGTACCTGTTCAATGCAGATCAGTGAGTGTCGATGTGTCTTAACTATTTCAGGCCAAAACGATTTAATCACAAACAGTAGATTACTCCCATTCATCTAGAAGTGGCTCTCAATTGATTTCTCTTATCTGCTGCCAGATACCAGCCCCCTCCCTATGCATTGACCTCAGAACCTACCCAAGAGAAAGGTCTTGAAGGTAATAGTAGTTAACTTCAAGGTTAAAGCCTGTGCTATACTACTTCCAGAAACAAGTGGGACACAAAATATTAGGGAACACCTTTACAATCCACACTGCTGCAGAGAGAACATATGTGAATTGGCTCCAAATGAAAGAGGATATGGAAAGTGTTGGTGGCACTGAAACCCTGCACTAAGGAGGTTGCCAGGATTCTCTCTTTATACTGAATATATTGGTGTTGTTTCATGGCCCCTTATGTGCAGCATGCAGCTCTGTGATGTCAAGGGCACACCTGCCCTTGAGTTACTGGGTCTCTCATCTTCAGCAACACTAGAAACTGGCTTCAAAAGCATTATGAGGTCCTTGCTTCAGTCTCTGAGGGATTTCTAAGTCCATGTGGTGATGGCTTAATTCACTTATTTGTCTCTAGTTGGGGGTATGTCTGCCTCACAATAAATAAGAGGCATTAGCAGACATAAGTGGTGGATTGGTGTGAAGGGATACTCTGGATACCAGGTTTGATCACAAGCTCTGTGTTCCTTCTCAGTGTAAAGCAGTTAATTTGGAAGTAATTGCCAGTTGTCCAACTGGCTCTGCAGATGTCAAAACCACTTATTTTCTTGAATTTCTATATCACATGTGTGAAAAGGGCTTGATCAACCTGTTAGCAGTTCACAGATGGGGTGAACAAGAAGAGTGTGACTTTGCTGAGAAGGGTGTTTCTATCCTCCCAGGAATTTTGTCTTCTCTTCTCTGCTATTTGATAATCAGACTCCTTGTTGATCAGTTCATTGCTATTCTCCCGTTATGCTTGTCAAGATGCCAAATGGTAGATATGTGCAGAGTTCATGCCCTTATAGACCCTTGCTCGGGTAGCAGCTATAGGCTTCCTTCACCACACTCTTTTCTTCCAATTCCTAAGCCCCTAACAAGGATTTCGGAAAAACACCCCGAGGCAATGGTTGTATTATTATACTTTTAGGCATAGGTGTCGACTTTCATGCTCCTATATAAGTTTGTAGTGGTCCTGCGGTGGATGCCTGTACTCTGTGGAGCTTGCTCCTCTCAACCCTCGTGCATCTTCAGCTGCAACTATTGGCATGGAAGCTCAGAGGAGTGAGTTTCATGATTTAGAGCAACGAAGATGTCAGGCTTGCTGTAGTGCATGAACAAGGAGATCTTACAACCATCACTAGTCTTTAGTCATGCCATATGCGAGTGGTCAGACTATGGTATTGTGACACACTGTTGTACTCTAATTTCTCGAGATTCATCAGTTGCCAACCTAGAGAGTCCAAGGGTGGCAATTGTGGCTTTTTGAGAATTCTGGGGTAGACTCTGTGCAACTGAAGTACTTAAGTGTCAGCTTCTGAGACCTGTTTTTTGATGAAATGACCTTAGCTAGACCTCTGAGAGTATGGGGCACCCTGTAGTCCAAACCATGAGTTCTAAGATCTGTCTGTGTTTCAGATTGGTCCCAATATCTGTCTCTTTCTTCCACTTCGAACCGGAGAACATTCTTTCTTTTTTCTGCAAGCGTCCACACAGAGCACATGCCTCACCTGCCAGGCATGACTTGGGCAGTGAGTATTTATCTGGAACATTTTGCTGTCTATCATCACTGTGACAATTTTTCAATTTTGGAACAGCTCGGTAAGAGTTGAACTATTCCTCTTTAATCTGGATTTAAATCAGGATTCAGGTTCCTAGGTCAGAACTTAGAAGATTTTACCAAATTTTGTTTGAGGCAGGCACTATAGGGTTAGTTTGTACCTGGGCATAGACAGGACCTACATCATTTACGGATATTTGTGGGGAAGCCACTAGGCTGCTCTTTCAACTTTCACTGCTGAATGAAAACCTATTGTTCTTCGAGGACGTGAGGGGGGCTGGATGAAATCTTGATTTCCTGCTTTGTTTATTGAACACAATGAAAGTTTTAGGATAAGCAATGAACACACTGCTCTCTTACATCTTCATTTACACAGAGTTGGGATCTGATAGGGGACAAAGAAGCGGTAATGGCAATATTATCAGTAATTTTCATTATGCAGTTTCACCTCTTGCTGACTTAGGGCCAGATGTAGGAAGAGAGCAATTTGCGACTTGCAAATTGCGAGTCCCTGCGACTCGCAATTTGCAAGTCGCAAATTGCTATGCAGTACGGTGTCTCAGACACCGTCTGCAACTCGCAATGGGGTCGCAATGACCCACCTCATGAATATTCATGAGGTGGGTCGCAAATTGCGGCCCCATTGCGAGTATAGGCACTCGCTAACATGGAGGCCTGCTGACGTCAGCAGGCCTCCATGTTAGGGACCTGCCTTTTCAATAAAGCATTTTTTTTTTAAAAATGTAGCCCGTTTTCCCTAAGGGAAAACGAGCTGCATTTCAAAAAATCCGAAACCTTTTGTTTCGGTTTTTTCAGGGCAGGGAGTGGTCCCTTGGACCACTCCCTGCCCTGAAAAAATATTTTGGGGTCCAGTCTCAAACTGGAAGGGGTCCCATGGGGACCCCTTCCAATTTGCGAGTGGGTTACCATCCACTTGAAGTGGATGGTAACTGCGACTCCATTTGCGACCGCGTACGCGGTCGCAAATGGAGTTGCATACCACTGCGACTCGCAAATAGGAAGGGAACACCCCTTCCTATTTGCGATTCGGAAATGCATTTTGCGAGTCGGTAACGACTCGCAAAATGCATTTCTGCATAGGAAACACGCATTTGCGAGTCGCAAACGGCAGATTTTGCCGTTTGCGACTCGCAAAGTGTTTCCTACATCTGGCCCTAAGTCCTTACATGAGATTGCCTCAGTATCAATGGCGGTGGCCTGGGAATATTCTCAAAAAGGGTTGTGTGAGGCACCTCTTGTAGCCAATCCTAACTTAAGAGGTACCTAAGGTGAAATTTCTGGGTTAGAACATTGGCTCAAAAGTGGTTTGCATGTCCACTGTGTTAGGCGAAACTCAGTTATTGAGGAGTGCGATGAGGACGCAAAATTCTAGGTAATGACCCTGCCTTATGCATAATCCATATCAGTTTTTCAGAAGCACACCTATAAGGGAAATTTGATATTTTTCTTGAAAGGTGACAGCTCGGACTCCTGGATCTAGAGTTCTCATCTGAAACGAGTATTATGGTTTAGGAACGGTGTAAGCTCTTTTACAAACTTAAGTGCCTCTGTTTTGTTTTCAATCCCACTTAATTTTGAGTGACATTTTGTGCTTTTAAGTACAATCTTTTATTTACACATTTGCAAGACAGGACGTTGTTTGTCTTGGCTTTAAGGTTGGTGTGTATTTACTACACTCTGATGCCTAACCGCTAAAAGCAATGCTGCATCAGCTACAGATCTCCTGGGACCAATAGCCACTGTGACGGAGTGCCTGCAGTTAAGGGGATTAATATAGCACATCTATCTCTGCCGGACTTCTGCCTGATGGTGCTAACATGTTTTACGCCTTCAAGGGAATTCAGGGGTTTATCACCATGAGTTACTTGCTGTGTGGAACTGATGGCTCTTCACAAGGGTTGACAGTGTAAGCTTTGGTGTCTTTTTTTCTGCTCGAAGTAGAAACGCCAGTTTCTTGCTATTTAACCATAAATATTCGACATCCATCCACTCAAAATGAAGCAGGAACTCAGTGATATCAAGCGGAACTAAAAGGGCAATCACTGGGAACTGCTTGGATTGTAGCAATCTACAAAGCAACATTCCATCAGATCAAACAAAAGCATAACGCTTGTGTGTTTATGAAATGAGTGGGTACTGTTAGAAATAAAGCTTAAACAAACAACAATTGAGATCGCCAAAACTGTTGGTCTTTGAATAGTAACAAGCGGTCGGGCTTTAAAAGAATGTTGCATCACAATGTGAAGCATTTCAAGTTGCTAGCATGGGAATGGGTATATATTTGTTTAGAAGCAAAGGATTGTAGAATAATATTGATGTTGGTGAAAAGGTCAAGTGACAGTTGCACTGTCCAGTCATCCATGGGAGAGGATGTGACATAAAGGCCAGAGCTGACGACTTTGGAAGTGGGGAACCTGCTTTGAGCCCAAGCGTCAGCTCAACATCCTGTGATTCGGGCAAAGTATTTAATCTTCTGTTCTTAGAAAATTTTAAAATGAATGTGTCATTTGGTTAGGTAACTGCTGCTCATGTAAATCTCCCCAATACCTTCGGGTCAAGGTTGTGCTAACTAACCCTACAAAAAAAGCAGACCTAAAAATCCATGCAGGTTAATGGCTGCCAACCTTCCATCTGTGCTGCTGCCAGAGAAAAACACCATCAATTCTCTAGCTCTCTAACACACTTTAACACCATTATAATGACATGTGTGTGCCACTGAAAGTTCAAGCTAAGGCAGCTGGATACATAAACAAAATGATCACAGCTTTGTGCTTGGCAAGCACTTTTTTGCGGAAGCACACAACTTTTGCTCAATCAAAACATCTATTCCTGGCTCCCTGCATGTGGGTAGAGCCAAAGCCCCGTCTCCTGGTGATTCTTGCATAATTATCCGACCACAGCTGCACTGCCAAGCCAGACCATAAAACGGATTGCTTAAGGCTCACTACCACATATAGAACTGGTATGGCACAACAGCAACACAACAGAGAGGGAGAAGTAACAAGCATTGAGAGAGCAGACAAAGAAAGGGGTCTGATCGGGCTCTGGGGCAGGCAGGTGGGATACGCGAGTGAGAAGGGACAGCCAAGGAGCTGAAGACTGGGCATAGAGGAAGAGTAAGCAGAGCTAGTCATGTGGAGCCTCCTAGTAGTACCTCTTATCTCCCATTGAACTCCCTTTGTTGACTGAATGTTCTTATGTAGATGTGTTCTGCCCTCTTTGTTGCTGTGGAAGTTATATGTTAAACGGCGTCCGGTACTTCACTTCAGATGTCACAGAGCGAGGAATGGCTTCTCTCAGGCAGGCATTATTTTTGTCCTCCTGGGTTCTGCCTGTGCCACAGCAGCTCATGTGTATGAAGTCCTATGACGGCTGGTGACAACCACCTTGTGGTTAATAGGTGGGCAATGACAGAAGTAATGCAAATTTTCCTCATGATATGAGAAGGAAAATATATTTTATCATAGCTATAGAAGCTGATATTGTGCCCTTTAATGACTCTTCACCCGGGGCAGCAAAAAGTACATAGATATTGAAACATTGAATACAGCACATTTTAAAAGGCCCATTTTTAAGGCCTTCAACCCCTACTAACTTGCTTCTTTGTTTGATTGCATAACATATAACACTTCCGGTTTGTAGTAGCAAGAATTCATTCTAACAGTCCTCTGTGCAAACCTTTCCTATATTCCCTTTTTTTACAAGGTTTAGTACAATAACATTCACTTTGGTGCCTACATCACTCAGACTTTATTCTAGTCCTCACTCCATCAGAAATGATTTTCCACAACCACCTTTCTACATGATCTAAGGTATAGGACATTGTTATCCACCCTAGGGAGAGCAAATGTTTAATGATGGTCAGATCCAACACCTGACTCTTTCTTGCCAGAGATAATTGTTCATTTTTGCCACCACTGGGCCCTTATGCTTGACATCCTCCCTGTCAAATTAAAATTCTGATGCGCGGTGTATGCTCACACTGTCCATTTTTATTAGGACTGGCTTGATAGAGCAGCTGTCTGCAATACGTATTGTTTTGTGCTGCATTGCCACACGTGAGGTACTACTTTAGATCTCAAAAGTACACTGAATACTGAATCATCACACATTGAATTCTTTATCTCAAAGATGTATTGCAAACGCAAAGAAATCCATGGACCACAACAACACTTACAGTGGACTTAGAACCAGCCCATTGCTTACCATTGGCTAGCTTTCCTATCATTCTCTTTTGCTTGCTTACTATTTGATGACTTTTCTTCCTCTTCTTGTATTTGTCCATCGTCTGGAGCACAGTTTAAATATCACCCTTTTGATTGGATGACTTGTACCCTTCCACTACTTACATTCTGGTAACATTAGCCCCGATTTAGAATTTGGTGCTTTTATTCTGCCTGCAAAATTGAGAGTTCACTACCGACTGGTGGTGAACTGTATGGATTTGTATAGACCAGTGGTCTCCAAACTTTTTAATGCCACGCCCCCTCAGTTGAAAAATAAAAATCATTGGGCCCCCCTTCAAAAATTTTCACAATTATTTTATAAAGATGGCAATGTTTAAATATGTCTAGACCTATTTAAACATTGCATTTAAGTACGGTTACCTTTTTAAAAATGCAATAACATGCTTCTGCTTTAAACAAAGGCCTGTTATCTGTATAATGCTTATTTTAGCCAGAGTGTGGTGCCCCCCTGGGATCACTTGAGGCCCCCAGGGGGGCCCGCTCCCCAGTTTGAAGACCTCTGGTATAGACTGAAGTCATAGTGGTTCATACAAAGTCATTGAAAAGTTTGGTGAGCGTCCGTCATTGGTGACAGATGCTTATAGCGAACTATTGAAAGTTTTAATTTTTTTTAAAACAAACTCTCAAAGTGGGCATTTGTTTTAGAAAAATGTAATGCTAATGGCCCCCATACCAAGGGAGTTTTCTTTCATGATGTGGGGGTCATTCTTTATTTTTACTGTCTCTCACCCCCAAGTTTTACCTGGTGGTGATGGACCACAAAAAACACATCCAGCTGCCCGGTCTAAATTGGGTGGATGGTCGGATGGTTTACCTCTGTCGGACTATGCTCCGTTGAGCTACTGGAGGAGTATGTTTTATATTGGCAATGGAGCTGAACTATGCTCTGTCTTCGAGATACTGTTGGTACACTTAGGCCCTCATTATGATCACGGCGGTAAACACCGCAGTGCCGGCGGTGGCGGTAAGAACCGCCAACAGATGTGCGCTCTGAACCGCCGAATTATGAACCAACTGAAACACAGGCATCCTGAAAACCACTCACCGCCTGCAGAGGAGTGCTGACAATGACAGCAGAGCCCGCTTACAGGCCGACGGTAAGGCCCTATCCACCCTTCAAATAATGAAGCACTAGACCGCCATCAGTTCCGGGGCGGGAACCACCGCCATGCAAAGGCAGGTGGAAGCGGATCAAATATAAGGAAACACTCACCGGAGGCTCACACAACACGTTGAAGCATACATGGAGAGAGAGTTGCAGATCATGCCAGCCCTGCTCCTTGCCATATACCTCCACGACCGAGACCGCAGATGAAGACGACAACGGTAAGTACCGCAACCTACGAAACAAGGGAAGTAAGGGCACAGTTACATACCCACCCACTCCCCCCACCCTGCAATGCTCCCACAATCCTTCACAGCAGCACAAGCCATACACCCCACAGCAAGAGTTACTCTCCCGACACAAGGCAAATCCAACCTGCCCAAAGTACATACATGTGCCCCACACCCACAAACAATTAAATGAAAGACCACGGCTCCAGAGTGTGCCTCTAACAACACAGGCCACACACTAACCTTTATTATGCTCACTGAGCAACAGAAGTGCATAGAAGGCCAATGGCCAGTCCATAGTGAAATAAGTCCAATGGGCCACAATGGCCCCAACTTGACTCCCACAAGTGCTACGGTACTCCACCTTATAGGGGCAACAATGGGGCATCCAGGCACCTCAGGGAACAGGGGCAGGGGAACAGGGGCAGGGGGTAATGGGGATTTACGACGGGGGGCTTAGACTTTCGTTTGGCAGGTGGAGGGGCTTTGGTTATGCCCTTGGAAGGTGGGGGAGTGGGCTTGGACCAGGGGGTGGCAGATGGACCTGGTTCAGCACGGAGCTTCTTCCTCTCTGGGGAAGGGGCACGGGCATGGGAAGGGTGGACATGGGTGGGCTGTGACGTGGGAGGAGTGGACAGGCCAAGGAGGTGAGCACGTTTAGGGACGAGACGGGTTGGGCCAGTGGGTTGGAATAGGTCAAAACGGGAGAGGAAAAGTTTCTTAGGTGCAATTGGGGTGGACCTGGAGGAAGGCGTGGGAGTGGAGGTAGAGGGAGTGGTCGTGACAGGTGTAGATGTGCGTGATGTGGGTGCAGGTGACTGGACAGTATGCTGAGGTGTGGTGGATGTGTGATGAGTGTGTGTTTTGGTGAGTTTGAGTATCTTGGGAGGAGGGGTGGACACAGTGGGACAAGACAGGTTGCCAGTGTAAATGGAAGTTGTCTGGGTGTCTGCTAGTCTGGTGAGTCTGCTGCATGTGTCAACTAAAGTCGTTGTGGCAAGTGCAGGTGTGGTGTCTGGGGTGCATGAATGGATGTGTGCTATTGTGGTGACTGCAGGACCAGGGTCAGCAACATTGAATGAGGGTGCAGTGACTCAGTGTGCATGTACGGGGGACAGACAGGGAGGCGGAAGAGGTGGGCACTGGTGGAAGTGGATGTTTGTGTGTGTGCATGTGTATGGTGGCTGTGTGTATGCTTGTGGTGGGAGGTGTGGTGGTTGTGTTTTGAAGTGTGCTTCTTGTGTTTTCAGGTGTGTGCCTGCGTGTCAGAATGTGTGCTTTGGACGGGTGAAGGGAGTGGGGTGCTGGAAGGGGCAGAGGTGGTTGGAGGGGGGACGGAATGACCAGGGACACTAGCTGCCATCCAAGAGGAGGCCAGAGCCTGAAAAGATCTCTGTAGGCCAGACATGGCACCGTGAATGCCATCCAGCTAGGCATTGGTCTGCTGCATCTCGGATGCTAACCCCTGGATGGCTTTGACAATGGTTGTCTGCCATACAGAGATGGGTCTCAGGAGGTCCATAGCCTCCTCCGTGAGGGCAGCAGGGCTGACTGAGGCAGGGGAGGAGGTGCCTGGGGCGAAAGAGACGCCCACCATTCTGGGTGAGTGGGCACAGGCAACTCAGTAGGGAGCAAATGAGAGGGCGGTGATGGTATGAGGGGTGGCAGAAGATGACAGAGTAGGGGTAGGCCCACTAGGGTCCAACACCGCCAGGAAGCTCCCATCAGAGGAGGTATTGGAGTCACTACCTCCAGTGGTAGTTGCCTCCCCCGTGGTACTCCCTTCACCCTCCAACCCACTTCTCCCCTTGGCGTCGGACGACTCTGCCTCTGAGGATCCGTGGGCCGCTGCATCCCCACTCGCCGGTGCCTCAGCTCCCTCACCAGATGATGCTGATGTATACAGGCAACACAAGAGAACAGGGATGGGGAGACAAAACAGGAGAGACACTTGTAAATAGCTGAATGGAGGTACATTAGTGGGTCACACATACACCCACACAAAAAACCTTCCACCAGGCAGCACCTACCGCTATACACATGGCTATGGCCCTGACCAGTGCCCAGAACCCTGATCTGCAGCCATTCCCCAACTAACTTACTGACCTGACGTACTGCAGACTTGACCCAAACACCCCTACTCCCCACGGGGCCATTATGTAGATGGACATCAGTCAGAGTCCTTGCCACTAGACAGCCTAAATACGAATGCACACACACACATCCATCAAGGGGCCAAAACATGGTATATGTACTCACCCCCTTGTGACTGCTGTGCAGCCTTCAAACACCCATCCAGGTCCGGGTACGCCACCGCCAGGATGCGTTGCATAAGGGGGGTCCGTGCCCAACAGGCCCCCCCCTTCCTCATTGGGAGAACTTCCCCAGATGGGCCTCACAGATCTTCCTCGCCCAGTGCCGCAGGTCCTCCCACCTCTTCCTGCAGTGGATGCTCTGCCGGTTGTAGACCCCCAGAGCCCGCACTTCCTTGGCAGTGGCATGCCAAAGTGTCCTCTTCTGGTGGGTGCTGACCTATATGGGACACATAGAAAAATAACACTGAGGTCAGACACTGGCCAATCATATACAGCTGGCTATACGTCCACTATGGGACGGACATTTCAAACAGCCTAACAGCACACACACGAAGCATGTCAGGAACCCTGGACCATACAGTGTCACAGGTGCACACATGTATGCAGCCAACAACCACCACAACACACATCCATGCCCCCCAATCCTCCTACTCACCTGTACCTCTGGCCGTCCGTAGAGCTTGGAGTATAGGGGCAGGACCCCGTCCACGAGCTTCTCCAATTCCTCATTGGTGAAGGCCGGGCCCTTTCCCATGTAACACGTGCCATTTCCATGACCAGAGGCAGGACACAGCAGTACACTCAGTGGAGTACCTGCATGCACAAGATCAGGGAGTCAAGTGAAGTTGGGGTGACGAGTTCACATACGCACAGCGGCGCACAGCGATCATAATACGCTAAGATTGCCGATTGACAACCGTGTTAACCAATGAATTTGCGCACAGCGTTAAACACCGCCTTACGCTATTACGTTAAACGCTATCGGTATGAGGTCACTTCCACCACAACACTTCTGGATTACAGGGGGCAGACATTTTGGCCTTAACTACACAGTTATAAAACCCTCATCTGCACAATGCAGGCCCTATTATCCCCTAAACACACATAGGCATGTAACATTATACATTACCTCACCTGACCAGTCCTGATATATCATTGTGGTCATGTTGCTGTAATATCACACACACTAAGCATTAGTGTCATCTACAATCATGCCAGCTGTGCTGAATGAAAAACAATGTGTGCAGATGTATGTGTGTTCCTCACACATGTTTTAAACTTCTCATAGGTACAGACCCTTGTGGCGAGGAATTGCCCCATCGGTGTACAGACCACTTGATTTGCGGACCATGGTGGAGCGTCACATCATTATCAATTACAGACTCACTTGTGCAACTATTCATGAACTTGTGCATTACTGGATCCAGCACTGACACCGGCAAATAGTAATCAGCATGCCATCCCTACTGAAGAGCAGGTGCTCTCTGCACTCCATTTCCTGGCCACGGGCTCATTTCAAGTGACAGTGGGCATGGGTGCAGGTTTTTCACAGCCAATGTTTAGCATAATACTGTCCAGATTCTTGAATGCATTTGTACGACACCTACAGTCCTATGTGAGATTCCCCAAAGTGCTGTCCTCTCTGCCATCAAGTTGGACTTCTATGCCTTTGCCAACATACCCCATGTGATAGGTGCCATCGATGGCACCCACATAGCTATCATCTCCCAAGAGTCAGTGAACAGGTGTACAGAAACAGGAAGAACTTTCATTCCATTAACTGTCAATTGGTGTGTACTGCAGACCAGTACATCTCACATGTGAATGCCATGTATCCTGGATCAGTCCATGATTCCTTTGTGCCGAGGAACAGTAGTGTGCCACACAAGATGGAACAACTACAAGAGGATAGAGGGTGGATCATAGGTAGGTGTTTCTGACACTTATTGCCACTTAGCAGACAGCCAGGCTGTCTGGCTCTGAGGGTTGTCAATGAATGTCCTGTTTTGCACCTTTTTCTAGGTGATTCTGGCTATCCCAACTTGCATTGGCTCCTGACACCAGTGAGGAATCCTGGAACAGATGCAGAGAGGAATTACAATGAGGCCCAACGGACGTACTAGGAGGGTGATAGAGCGCACAATAGGTCTCTTGAAGGCTAGATTTCGTTGCCTACATATCTCTGACAGTTCCCTGGCTTATGGGCCTGAAAAGGTTGTAGAATAGTGGTGGCCTGCTGCATGCTGCACAACATGGCTGTGAGAAATTCTATCCCCCTCTTGGAGGAGGAGGGTGCTGTATATCCAGACCAGCTTCCTCAGAGAGGGGATGAGAGTGATGGTGAGGGTGATGAGGGGGAAGATGTACAGACCAGTACCCAACTGAAACAACTCTACTTCCAGTAACTTTGTGGGACAATTGGATGAGATTGCTGTCTGTGCATCATACTGTCAGTGTGCCTTGTCATCTATGGGGGTGTTGGGCCAGTACTCATTGCCACTGTGACCAGCTCTGCATAGGACAGATTACAATATAGTATAAAAGTTCAACACATCTGTAGGCACAACAACATGTAAGGCGTGTGGTGCATTTCCTGCTATTCAGATAACAATAAAAGAGTTATCATACAGTTGCATCCATACTTCACTTTGTTTCAGCTTAATGACAGGGGACATTGTAAGAGGCGAAAAGGTGTTTTATTTGGTGCAGGGATAAAATCATGCAGATTACATTGATGGGAGTGGCCTACTGGTGGTTGTACAATATGGCAACATGGTTGCAGCATTGTTGGCAGTAGTGGTAGGTCCATCAATGTTTACAAGAGTTTGTTGTTGTTTTCACACAGTTTGATGGTTGATTCATTGGGACACTTGGAGGACAGTTCATGCCAGAGTCACTTCTTTGAGGGGGCCTTGTTCTTGGCAGGTGTTCCTGTGCCATATCTGGGCCTGAGGGTCCATTTGGGCGCCTGGTGTTGGCTGGTACAGGTTGAGATGGATGTCCCCTCTGTGTCCTGAGAGGGTGGTAAATGTGCAGCTGCTGCTGATGCTATTGTTGTCCGGTCTGTATCCGGGCCTGTAATAGGGGTTTCCTGGTCTGTGTGGGCCTCAGGCTGTGGTGGGACATGGTGCAGCAGTGCACCTGCAATGCTGGCTTTTGTGGCATTTTGCAGTTTACACTGCTCCATGGCCTCATGGTGGTGTGCTAGCTGCATCCTTTGACTCTGCTCCAGGGTGGATACCTTCTGGGCCAATCTGTCCTGGGTATGGTGATATGCTCCTAGGACCTCAGAGATTACGTCATAGGCTGCAGCATCCATCCTGTGGCCTCCCCCCTGGGCCACTGATGCCCTCCCACTGGGCCTAGCCCCCTGTGCCTCTCTCCCCTGCACAGGTCTGGCGGTACCACTTGTACTGGGGCCATCGTCTTCCTGCCTGTTGGTAGGGGGTGACTGTGGCCTCTGTACTTGTGTTTCACCAGTCTGTGGCCTGGATACACAGGTGTGGGGACGGTTGCCCACGGCCGATGTTGTTGGCTGGGTGGTAGGGGTGTCAGTGGAATCCTGGGTGGGGCTGCTGGATGGTGACAGTCCAGGACTGTGTGAGGGCCAGGGTGATCGTCAGTGTCCAGGGTTCCATCCCCAGTGTCCTGGGAGGTTCCTCTGTCTCCCTGTGGACAACTGCCACTCCTTGTTCTGTCCATCAGGGTGGCATGGGTGGAGGTGCCTGTTGGGAGGAATGGACATGTCTGTTACATTAGCATGATCGGATGGGGTGCATAGGACTGGGTGTGTGTGTGCAGGTTTCACACTTTGGGGCCATGCAGATTGCTTTCGTGAGGTTAGCATTGCTTTTTTTGCTTAGGATGTGGAGATGCATTGTGGGTGCTGTAGGCCATTGTGATTCCTTGCAGGGGTGGGTGTCTGTACACAGGGGGAGGGATGTGGGCCTGTTAGCGGGTTTGTGGGCATGCAGGGGGACTGGATGTAGTGATTGTGGCCTGGGTGGGATAGTGGTCCTGGTAGTAGTTGGAGGGGTAAGGTGGTGCATGCATTCCAGGTGTGATGGATATGGGGTAATTGTGGATGACTTACCAGAGTCCATTCCTCCAGTGAGTCCAGTGAGTCCCTCAGGGTGCAGGATGGCCAGTACCCTTTCCTCCCAGTCAGTGTAGTCGGGTGGTGTTGGTGGAGGTCCTCCCCCAGTCTTCTGGACTGCAGTGTGGTGCCTTGAAGCCATGGACCTGACCTTCCCACGCAGGTCATTCCATCTCTTGCGGATATCGTCCCTAGTGCGTGGATGGTGTCCCACAGCATTCACCTTGTTGACTATTGTCTGCCATAGCTCCATCTTCCCGGCGATGGGTGTGTGCTGGACCTGTGCCCTGAATAATTGTGGCTGGAATTTCAGGATCTCGTCCACCATGGTCCTTAGCTCCCTTTCTGTGAAGCGTGGGTGTTTGGGGGGTGTCATGGTGAATGTTGTGAATGGTGTCTTGTGTGGATCTAGGTGAGGGTGCTCTTGTGTGGTTGGGTGAATGTATTGTGGATTGTAGTGTTCGGTGTCTGCTTCTGGAGTTCTCTGCATTAGTTGGCCTAATTTCGTTGCAAAGGATTGTGAGGTGTGTCTGTGTGTGTTTTATAGTGTTGTGGATGTGTGTCGGGTGTGTGGGTTTCAAACTTACCAATGTATGCATTTCTTACTGTTGGGTCCCCTTGCCGCCCGTGGCGGTCTGTACTGCCAGTGGTTGTTCGGCTTCCACTAACCACAGCGGTAATTTGTGCTTCATTATTGGGAGGGCGGGGTGTTTGTGTGCTCGGCGGTGGCGGGGTGGGAGGTCCAGCATTTCCGCCGACAAGGTCCTGGCGGTGACTGGTGGCAGGGAGATTTTTGTCGGTTTCTGATTTTTGCATCATTATATGGCGGGTTTCTGTTCACCGCCAATGGCGGTCTTCTGTTAGCCGTCGCCACCGTGGTCGACGGTGTTTACCGCCGTGTTCATAATGAGGGCCTTAGTCTTAAGTCGGGTGGGCAGATCCAGGGTTGGGAGGAGAGGGTACTCTGTCACTGTTGCAATAAAGTACCCTCTCTGCCAAAATGTAAACCTGGTCCTATTTTATTTTTTCAGCACTCTTGGGTGTACATGAGGGTTGTTTTAGCCCTCTTCCTTGCAGACTGCTTCCTCCTCCTAAATACAACCTCCACGTGTTTCATGTGGCTCTCTCCAGGTGGCTTGGAGTTTCAACTCTCCAGTATGATGAGACCCAAAACAAGGGCACAAAGGAGGGAGAAGCTGCCCAGCTCAAACTACATGTTAGCCTGTAAGGAGTAGTCCTAGAAATAAATGGAGCAAGAAGTGGCAGGGGAATTTCCCTATACCACAAAAAAAGATCTTTCTTCTCTCCTTCACACTCTTGGGTCTGATCCATTACAAAGGGTCACAGGAATGTCCTGGAGGAGCCCTGCAAATCACACCACTGTTTGAGACTCTCTCTCCAACTTCTGTCTCTGGGTTTCAGGAAATCAAGTGGATCCCTGTGTAGCCACGGTCACGTGTAATATACACACTTGATGTATAACTTCTACACACAGAAGTTGCACATGCATTATCCATATCCCACATGGATGGAGAGAAGTATTTAGTTGCGGGGGACTTGAGGGCCAATTTAAAAATACAGGAGATTACATTAAGCTACTCGTCCTGGCAGGTGACAGGCAAAAAAGGTCTGCCCTGCCACTATATGCTATTATTGCCACCACTGTCATCCCTCTGCAGGCTGGTGAGATGACTGTAGTCACCCTCAGAAAAAGTAGGTTGCAAATGGTGTCCCCTCCAGAACAAAAAGCACTGCTTTGAGTTGCATTCCGTTTTATAGGAAGCCCTCAGCACACATGCATCATTTTCATGTATGCTGTGGCAAAAAACAAAAAAACCTATAAGAGTTTCTGTGGTGAACTTAAGACAGGAACACGCGCTCTTTGAAGCCATGCAGCGGACTTTTCAATTCCCATCACAAAGTCACTTGGTATCTGACCCACACCAACAATTTGAATTTGTCTGGTAATGATCTTTCACAGCAGGCTTCTTCAATGCAATGAGCTCTCCAGTTACCTGCAAGTAGCTCTCCTGTGTGCGGCCTAGTGTACTAAATTAGAAGATTTTGCTTGGTTAAATTAATACATGCATACCAAAATTGAAAAACACGTATTTGAGACGAAAATGTGTGTATTTTTAGAACTCATATGCTGATCTTTGGAGAAATGGTTGAATTTCCAATATATCTTTGAAGCTGATATTTTAGTGATACCAAAGTTAAATGGTGTTGGGGAGACTAATTGTTAGACCTGACAGCCTTAGGGTGGTCACCCCTAACTTTTTGCCTGCCTCCCTCCACTTTTTAGATACTGTTTTTGCTGGTTTTTAGACTCTGCACACTTAACCACTGCCAACCAGGGCTAAAGTGCATATGCTCTCTCCCTTTAAACATGGTAACTTTGTATCATACCCAATCGGAATATTTAATTTACTTATAAGTCCCTAGTAGAGTGCACTATATGTGCCCAGGGCCTGTAGATTAAATGCTACCAGTGGGACTGCCGCACTGATTGTGCCACCCACTTAAGTAGCCCCTTCACCTTGTCTCAGGCCTGCCATTGCAAGGCCTATATGTACAGTTTCACTGCCAATTCGACTTGGCATTTAAAAGTTCTTGCCAAGCCTAAATCTCCCCTTTTTCTACATATAAGACACCCCTAAGGTATGCCCTAGGTAACCCATAGGGCAGGATGCTGTGTAGGCAAAAGGCAGGGCATGTACCTGTGTAGTTTACATGTCCTGGTAGTGTAAAACTCCTAAATTCGTTTTTACACTGCTGTAAGGCCTGCTCCCTTCATGGTCTAACATTGGGGCTACCCTCATACATTGTTTGAGTGGTAGCTGCTGATCTGAAAGGAGTAGGAAGGTCATATTTAGTATAGCCAGAATGGTGATAAAAACTCCTGCTAACTGGTGAAGTTGGATTTAATATTACTATTTTAGAAATGCCACATTTAGAAAGTGAGCATTTCTCTGCACTTAAATCTTTCTGTGCCTTACAATCCACATCTGGCTGGGTTTAGTTGACAGATCCATGTGCATTCACTCAGACACACCCCAAACACAGGATACTCAGCCTCACTTGCATACATCTGCATTTTGAATGGGTCTTCCTGGGCTGGGAGGGTGGAGGGCCTGACACCTGCATGTCAAAGGACAGTAACTTGCCCTCACACAAAGGACTGCCACACCCCCTACTGGGACCCTTGCAGACAGGATTGAACTGAAAGGGGACCTTGTGCACTTCTAAATTCACGGCCCCTACCAACTCATACATTTCCTGGAGAAGAAACTGGAACCAGGACCTGCATCCTGCCAAGAAGAACTGCCTGGCTGCCCAAAGGACTCACCTGTCTGCTTTCTGTGAAGGACTGCTGCCCTGCTATTGCCCTACTGCCTTGCGGCTCTCTGGCTTTGGTGAAGAAGTGCTCTCCAAGGGCTTGGATAGAGCTTGCCTCCTGTTCCCTGAAGTCTCAGGACCAAAAAGACTTCATCTCTACAAGAAGGATTCCTTGTGCAGTGAAATTCGACGCACAGCCTGCCAGAAACGACGCACAGCCTGCACCACAGTGCAAATTTCACTGCACGCCGAACCGGAACGACGCAGCCCGACTTCACAACAAGAAGATCGACGCAGCACCAGCTTAGCAACCAGAAATTCGACGCACGGCCCACTGGATCGACGAACAGCTGAGCTGGAACGATGCAGCCTGGCTTCCAGAGAAGAATCGACGCAGCACCTGTCGTGAGGTAGAAAATTCAACGCAACGCCCACCGGATCGACGCAGCTCTTGTGACTTCGTCCTGCCAGCGCAGAAAAACCACGCATCGTCCCCGGGGCATCTGAAAACCCTGCAACCCGAAGAGGATCCTCGACCAAGTGCCAGAAATCGACGCACAGCCGTCCCTGCGTGAAAACTAAATGACGCATCGCTGTGTGCGGCCTGAGAAATCGACGCACATCCCTTTGTTTCCACGCATCTCCTCCTCTGCAGGTTCTTTGTGGAGATTTTTCACACTAAATAGGTACTTTGTGCTTGAAAGAGACTTTGTTTGCTTTTAAAAGACTTAAGACACTTTATATCACTTTTCAATGATATCTCAACATTTACTTATTGCATCTTTAATCATTTTGACCTTCATTTATCCAGTGGTTTAGGACCTTTTTTATTGAACATAAGTAGTTCGTAATACAGAAGAAGTTAAGAGACTTGGCTTTAGGGAATGTCCCTGAGAAGGCACATAGAAAAAGAAAGGATTTGCAGGTTACTGAGCCAAAAAAAGGCTAAGGTGACTGGTGGTTATGAGTTAATCAACTAGAGAAATTAAAAAAGGTTACGTGGTAAGCCTAAATTTGACGATTTCGTGAGTGGAGCATGGCAACAAAGTTCATGACGAGGGATCAGCCTCGAGTCAATGGATGTTGGTCAGAAGCTTATTTCACAATGTATAGATTTTTGTAGCCCTACTGAGTACCATGTATCTCTAGTTAGTCAAGCGCATTAAACACTTTATAGTGCTGGTGTACACATCACCACACTTAAATGCAATGTCACACTTTATAAAATGCTGCTAGCTCCTCACATGCACAACGAGACTTGCTGCAGCTCAGAGCGTGGTTGTGTGTGGTACAATACATTTGGAAGCCTGTGAACTGTTCAGAGGTAGAGAGAGTGACTGGCTGCTATGTGGATCTCAGCATTGGCCCAGCTAATTGTTTACTTTATGACTGATACAGTTTTATAACTGTCCCGGGCTAGCCCTTGTCTCCCTATGTGGACTCCAATTGGGGAATCCTCCAGACTGCCCCCTTCGCTCTGGTTGGGCTAATTTGTTCCTGCTGCTTAGGATGGTTCTTCACAGTCCCGGCCTGCCCAGGATCTAACTGCAGGCCAGGTCACGCACAGTCAGGAGGTCCCGCTGCAGAGATAGTGTGTGTCGGCCAGTTGCTGGCATACAGGATGTCCCCATATTCCTCTCTCCTGCAGCCAGTGGTGCTGGGGATGTACCCCCTTTACCACAGTGGTGAAGAGGAAGGAAATTTCAGAAACATGAAGGAAAAACAGGCATAAGTGGCTAACAGAGTAAGAAACTGCAAAGGAAATTGGTGTGAAGGAGAGCACAGGAGTGATTGAGACACTCCGATTGTCACTGCACCTTTCACAGACTTAGGGCCTGATTTAAAGTTTGGCGGAGAGGGTTACTCCATCACAAACATGAAGGATATCATGTCCGCCGTATTGCGATCCCATGATGGCATATGGAGATCGTAATACGGCGGACGGAATGTCTGTCTAATTTGTTACGGATATCCTGTCCGCCAAACTCTAAATCAGGCCCTTAGAAATGTTTAATTTGCAGTCTAATAATCTGAGAATTTAAACACTTTCCATTCTAATTATTCACAGCAAAATCATTCTTATTCCCTGTTGATCCAGCACTGCTAGCAGGCATTGGCAATGCCAGTAGGACTAGCTTGTTTTAAGCATGTATTCACTGTTGCGTGAAAGATCTAGATACGGTCATTCAAAACTCAGTAGTTAGGCACTCATATACTGGTTACTGCTGTGATTTACTTGCAAGAAAGTTTCACACATTTGGCAATAGAATGTCACTCATACATCACTGAAACTATAGAAATCTCACACATAAGCTGTCCGAACATGGCAGCTATAAATGTTTGTCTGAAACATGGTTATTTTGGGAAGTAACTAACAATTACAAATTCTGGAGACAAAATAGACAAACATTGGCAAACCCGACAAGTTTGGCTTGCATTTTGAGTTGTGACTAAAGCACTTAAAAAAAGCATGCAGCTGTGAAACAAAACATACAAACATTGGGAAAACCCAGTATGTTTTGACTTTATGACCTATTGGCTTTGCTAATGTTTTTTTAACAATATTAAGCAGCATCAGCAAAAACAAACAACAGAATGAAAATAGAGTGCAGTGATGAGCACCTTTTTGCATCATGACGCTATGGCAGCCCAAGGTGATGATGTATATGTGCTCTTTCGTCACCACCCATGTGCAGATACAGCATGAGGTGAACACTATTTTGTTTATTTTTCTATTAACCAATCCAAGATGGCATTTAGATCTGTAAATTAAATAGAAGAAAATTAATCAAATAAGAAACAAGCAAAATAGAATGACAAGAAAGCCAACCAATGGTAAGCAATAGGCTGGGTCTAAATCCACTGTAAGTATTGTTATGGTCCACAGATTTCTTTCTCTTTACAATAAATCTGTGAGATGAAGAATTTAATGTGTGGTGATTCAGTTTGCTTTTCAGATGTGATTAGTTCCTTATGCATGACAACGCGGGACACCTTAGTAAAAATGCGTATTTCAGACAGCTGTGCCATCAAGCCTGATCTAAAAAAATGGTCACTGTGAGCATAAGCTGTTCATCTGGATTTTAAATGGATTAGGAGGATGTCAGGCATAAGGGCAGTGATGGCAAACATTAACAAATATCTCTGGAGCGAATGTGGTCGGCCATTTGATCCATCCATCGTTACATATCTGATATCCCTAGAGTGGCTAACAATGCTGCATATTGCAGATCATGTAGAAAGACAGTTGGGGGAAATTATTTCAGATGAGGGGAGGGCTAGTGTAAGGTCTGAGTGGTTAAAGACAACCGTTGTGGCTAAACTGCTGGAGGCACCAAACATGGATGTTAATGTACTAAACTTTGTCAAGAGATGGATGGGGATCTATGAAAGGTTAGAACAGAGTTCTGTTTGAAAGAGAGTTCTTGCTACTACAGAGTAATGATGTTTCTGTTTTGCATGGTAGAAGGCAGATTCCTTTAGTGTAGGGGATGCAATGTACACCTCATTAAGTAAAGTGATGAGTATAGGTAGGGTCCTCAGTATAACGTGGCAGCTCCACTAAGCACTGGATAGGGAGGGTCAGTGGCAGTAGGTAGCACTCAGAGCCAGGACAGCAACAATTAGGTGATGGCAGGAAGGAGTATCCCCAAACACACATGAAGATAAACACAGGTGACCAATTGGATTAATCAGACCAGACCTATTTTGTGTTGCTTTTGTAATGTGTTGATACACATTTTTTCTAAATAGTTGAATTATTTGTGTTTGTTGGTGCCTTAATGAATGTGTTATTTTTAAGGTGAAGTTTAATTATATTCCTATTTGCTTACAAAATTAGGTAACATCCCGTGTTTAGTTAGTTTTGCCCAATCATATTTGATGTCCACTGAGGAATCTATTCTTTGGTTGCCTGTGTATTAGTTCGGATACAAGTCTGCCAAGACAATCTGCCTTTGGAGGTGCCATCTGTTTTATGAATGGCTGGCAGATGTTCTTTTCTGAAATATTGGTGGGCTTTGAATTCAGAGCTGTTAGTTGGCTCTCCTTTTGGAAGAGATGGGCAAGTGACTATTCTTCAGGCTGAGCAGGTGGGCCCTGCATTTTCTTGGAATTTAAACTTTTATGGGATGGAGGTGTTTAGATTGCCTGGGGTGAGTCCAAAAGTCCCTACAGTACCCAATCATATTCTACAAAAATCACAAGTCTGAGGTGAGTGATCACCATTTCAGAGGAATTAAGTAATGCGACCTCCCACTATTGGGAAGGATCAAGGCATACATTGGGAGGCATGGGAACATTACTGCTTGAGCAAGACTTGGCAGGAATTAAGAGCCCAAAGAAAGGTGTCTACGCTGTGAAATGAGAAACAGGAAAACTGGCCTCTCCGACTGCCAGAGATGTTCCCAGGAGAATGGCATTTTGGGTAAAAAAAGCTAGGTTTCCAGAAAATAAGCCCTCAAAAAGACAATGTTCATTCCCTTGGAGATAGACTTTGAAGAAAGTTATTTGATTACCAGGTCCAGACTCTTTTTGATGGACATGGGAGATTAAGCAGGCCTAAGGAAAACCAATGTGCATTGTGTCCACCCTCTGTAGAACTCCAGATCAGCTTCGAAAATCAAGCATGTGACATTTTGGAGGGCGCAGAGCAGGTAAATGTTTGGGCCAATTATGTGCCCCTATTTTGCCTGCAAAAGGTGTCTAATTCAGTACATCATGTAAAAGGTTTCCAATTCAAGGATCATCTTGCAGAAAGTATGCGAATAACCAAACCAGGTGTGAAAATGTGAGAAAGCTGCCAAACATCGAACAAACAGAAATTAGACTAAAAGAGCTAATCAAGAGTTCATGGGGAAGCCTACAAAAGAGAAAGGTTTGAGTATTGCAAAACAGACAAAAACACCAGCAGACATGCAGCAAAAGTACCTTAGGCTGGGCTTATACATAAGCGCCTGTAAGTGACTTAAGTAACCTCTAGAAGGGAAGGCCCCAGACTGATCAAAACTATCATGAGATTGAGAATAGCACACCAACCGGAGGGATAGAACAAAGGAGATACGCTGATGGAAACTTAATAAAAGATAGAGAAAAATAAGCAACTTGATCTCTAACCAGTTAAATTGTTGACTAGATGCTAAAAAGTAATTATTTTATCTTAACCAAGGACAATTTATTTGTACCCAAGACTCTTACTTGGTCTCTGAATAGTGACAAGTTCCCACAGTCACGAAATGAGTAGCCAGGAACTAATGTCCTGAACGCCCCCTAGTGTTGCCCGATGAAATAGAGGGGCAGCACCCAGTTAAGAGTCATGAATCTAACCTGCAGAAATGACTGTTGGTTTTTCTTTGACGATCTTGTGAAAGACATCTGTGCGGCACAAGGAATGGGTTTGTACCAGCTGCAGCAGTGCTCCTGCTACGGTGGCAGTTGTGCTGTTTCCACTGCTCCATGGCCTGTTGGTGGTGTTCCTGCTGCATCCTCTGACTCTGCTCCAGGGTGGATACTATCTGTGCCAATCTGTCATGAGTATGATGGTAGGCCCACAGGACCTCAGAGATCACGTCCTGGGCTGCAGCATCCATCCTGTGGCCTCCCCCTAGGCCACTGAGGCCCTTCCACTGGGCCTAGCCCCCTGTGCCTGTGTCCCCTGCACAGGTCTGGCGGTACCACCTGTACTGGGGTCATCGTCTTCCTGCCTGTTGGTAGGGGGTGACTGTGGACTCTGTACCTGTGTTCCACCAGTCTGTGGCCTGGATACACAGGTGTGGGGACGGTTGCCCTGGGCTGATGTTGTTGGCTGGTTGGTAGGGGTGTCAGTGGTATCCTGGGTGGGGCTGCTGGATGGTGACAGTCCAGGACTGTGTGAGGGGCCAGCCTGCTCATCAGTGTCCAGGATTCCATCCCCAGTGTCCTGTGAGGTGCCTCTGTCTCCCTGGAGGGCACTGCCAATCCTTGTCCTGTCCGTCAGGGTAGCATGGGTGGTGGTGCCTGTTGGGGGAAATGGACATGTCCGTCACAAATGCATGATCGGATGGGGCCATGCAGGGTGCCTTTGTGAGGTTTTCACTGCATTTTGTTTCAGATGTGGAGTAGCATTGTGGGTGGTGTAGCACCATTCTGAATCCTTGCTGGGGTAGGTGGCTGTGCACAGGGTGACAGTGGGAGGGGTGTGGGCCTGTTAGTGGGTTTGTGGGCATGCAGGGGGAGTGGATTCAGTGGCTGTGGGCTGGGTGGGGTAGTGGTCCTGGTGGGTGTTGGTTTGGGTGGGGTGGTGCATGCATTCCAGGTGTGATGTATATGGGGTGATTGTAGACGACTTACCCAAGTCCATTCCTCCAGTGAGTCCAATGAGTCCCTCAGGGTGCAGGATGGTCAGTACCTTTTCCTCCCAGTCGGTGTATTCGGGTGGTGTTGATGGTGGTCTTCCCCCAGTCTTCTGGACTGCAATGTGGTGCCTTGATGCCATGCACCTGACCTTCCCCCGCAGGTCATTCCATCTCTTGAAGATGTCGTCCCTAGTGCGTGGATGTTGTCCCACTGCATTGACCCTGTTGACAATGGTCTGCCATAGCTCCATCTTCCTGGCGATGGATGTGTGCTGCACCTGGGTCCCAAATATTTGTGGCTCCACCTTCAGGATCTCGTCCACCATGGTCCTTAGCTCCCTTTCTGTGAAGCGTGGATGTTTGGGGGGGTGACATGGTGAGTGTAGTGAATGGTGTCGGGGGTGGAATCGCGTGAGGGTGCTATCTGTGGGTAGGTGTGAGTCTCGTGTATAGTGGCGTTCAGTGTCTGCTTCTGCTGCTCTCTGTCTTCTTTGGGCTGGTTTTGTTGCAAAGGATTGT
Source organism: Pleurodeles waltl (assembly GCF_031143425.1). Lineage (NCBI taxonomy): Eukaryota > Metazoa > Chordata > Amphibia > Caudata > Salamandridae > Pleurodeles > Pleurodeles waltl. Next base: position 537,858,071 of record NC_090451.1, read on the forward strand.
GGGTGTGTATGTGAGTATTTTATGGTGTTGTGGATGTGTGTCAGATGTGTGGGTTTCTAGCTTATCCAATTCACCCCCAACGGCGGTCTTCTGTTCACCACCACTACGGCGGTCAGCGGTGTTTACTGCCATGTTCATAATGACCGCCTGAGTGATTTAGCCTCCGATAGACATATTATTACATTACATCATAAAGTATTGAACCTTTTTCTATCTAGTGAGACTTCAGGCTTGGCTGCATATCAGAGCCTTTGTTGCTCACCCACAGTTGTACATTGCTAGACGACCTTAGGATTCGTTCAGAGATCTATTTATTTTGTCTATCTTAGTTGTTTGTCTTTAAAATATATATGCCCTCGCAAGGGCAAAACAGAGATATCTGCTAAATGAGCCAATAAGTCTAATAAAAGAAAAGGCAAACGGTGTGTTCTCTTGATAAGGGTTGAGTTGATGGGCTTTCTCTTGGGTCTTGGGAGGAGCTGGTGAGCTTTTACTTTAGGAAGGGTTTGTGTATGGTAGATTAGTAGGTGCTGGTGCTCTTTGGCAGGAATGGTGAACTCTGGAAGAGTTGCGACAGTGATCTTTCTGTTATAAATGGCTGGACGTTTTATTTTGGGAATTACTTATTGTCTTTTGGTTTTGAAAAAGGGTAGTTTGCAGTCTTTTAAAAAAGACCTGTTGCTTGCTTTCCGCTGCTTCCTGCTGTGATTAGCAGGGCAGGATCTAGATAGGCCTGCACAGACGATCACACTGTGCCTGTCGTGCCACGCACTGTATCACGATGAAGTGATGAACACTCCTTTCTGTGACCAGACGGTTGATGCAGGTGCGACTCCCAGGGACTGTGCGTGAGTGTCTGAGTGTACCAGTATTGTGTGTACTTGCATGCATGATGTGAGTTTGTGCGTCCAGTGCCCACTTCTATCAAAACGCTGCAAGTGCACCCATGCAGCCTGAACGCTCAGCTCTGATAGTCCTGCATCAGCACTTTGCAAACAACAACCTGGAAAGGTACAGAAGGAGCGGAGGGGACGATTAGGAGACGGCGGACCAGTACAATTGGTTGGTGGTGGATGGGGAATGGCTCTCAGTGCAAATCGGGATTCAGTGGTTCGCGAGATGCCTTTAGAGCTTTGAATGAACGTGAAACTTTTAAAGAAGGAAGCAAAGCATCTGGAAAGAAAACGGCTGACCCAGAGGAAAGTGAGCAGACGCTTGAGACGTGGAAGGTACAGGCGCCTGCAACCTGTGGCCGGATGAGAGTTGCTCCATGGAGTTAAACTTGCCAGTGGATCCTTTGTAACCCCAAGCCTGTCTTTGCCTATGTGCAGCTGGCATTGTGCTTCTTGAATTAAGGCTTTGCCCACCGCTCTGGTCATGACCAGCACTTACTCGTAAACTGCTTGCTGTTACTCGATCGTACCCAGTTGTGTGTAGATTCTGTCGTGCTGGGTAGCAAGGGGTCTCTGGGTAAATCCCACCTTATTATTCCAGTGAAGTAGTATTCAGGTCAGTGCTTCATGCAACAATTGTACTGTTTTAGAGAACAAGGCAGATGGGTGAGGGACCTCTCCCCTACTTTTTCAGGAGGTCCTGGTCAAACAGGCAGCCAGGGAGAGACGAGAGAGGCTAAGGCGTGGCTGGCAGAGGAAAAGCAATTGCAGAGGGTAGTAATATGGGCACTGGGCAGTAAGAGACGGGGAGAGTGACCCAGTTTACAGAGGTGTGACAGAGAGAGAGAAGAACCAGGAAGGGGAAGGAGCGAGGCATGGAGAGAACAGAAGGAGAAAAAGGTGAGATGCATGGAAGGAAGATGGGACATGGGATGAGAAGGACATTGAAAGTGAAAGATAAGGGACAAACCAGTGCATACATGCTCGGGGGTGAAAGACAAAAAGGAAAGACACTTGGTAAGCAGGAGTCTGATAATGGAAATGAGAAAGACTGCGGAAGAGAAAAGGAGTTAGGCAAGTGCATGAGAGGAGAGTGACAAAGGTGAGAATATCACGGTTATCCTTCGACAAATGTTGGTTTGTAATTGGGCACATATCATATATACTTTTTCATGTTGTAGTGAACATAGTCACTTCTAATGAAATTAGATTCACTCTTCCTCCTCATCTAAGCGCTGTCAATAACAGATGCTACTGGTACCCAGTGTTGGTGGTACTCAGTTTACCAACCTTCGATCTGGAAACCATTAACTGTTCACATTTAATCCCAGCCCCGCCCAAAGTCTGCATCTCACTTGGGTGAGTAATTGCACTTATTTTTCCCATTTAAAGCACTAGATATAAATCATACCCTAGTAAATGTCCTTCCTATATTGATGAATGGTATGGCAAAAGGTTAGGTAGGCTGACATTTGGGGTGTCAGGATCCTGTCAGCCACTGCCCTCATTTGAATGAACACTTTGGGGTATCCCGGAAGCCGAGGAAGTAAGAACAGCCAGAGGACCTCTATTTAAGGGAGGCAGAAAAGAGGAAAGAAGCTATAGTCTGTGTCTGCCACAACAACCGAATAAAACTATTTAATCACTTCTAGGGGTACAGACGATATTCATGTCAATGGGGCTGTGAAAAGAGCACCCCGACCCCCCCCCCCCCCCCCCCCCCCCCCCAAAGAGAAGAATGCATCTGGACTGGAAGATAAACTTCTGCCCCAGAGTGGCATCGAAACTGTATTGCATTGTAACATTTACATGGACTAAAATATCTAGGCAGCCACATAGCATCGGTCTAGTTAGAGGAGCATCATGGTGCAATGTGGCCCTACACCCAAAAAGTGTCAGAAGTCATCTGAGAAGGCCAAGTAACACACATGGCCATATGCGCAAGTACGACGTGTGTTAATAATTAAAACAGACATCCTGTGGCGGAACATGTCGCCTGCCTCTGAAAGGACGCAGAGGCCGTGGCTGACAGTAGCTCGGTGCTCCCCTCACAGCAGCTGGGGAAGGACGGCGTAGGCGCTGACGCTGCACTTCTGGGGCACGTGCTCTCGAGTAGCAGTGCAGCCGCGAGGCTACGGATGCTTACAGAAAGTAAACACGCCACGCCTGGCCCACCTCTGCTTCTCCGAATGATCTGACGTTGTAAGTCTGTCTCGAGTCGATAAGAACCCCCATCGTGTATCTTAAGTTGGTGCATGCTAATACGGACTTCATTCATGTTCTTTTTCCAGTTTCTAAAGCACCCAACCGACTTCCTGATATAATGCAGCGTATAACAGCATGGTATATTGCAATGGATTCATCGCATAACATATATATTTCTCCATGGTAACTATATAATAGACGAAAGTTAATAAAGGAAATGTTGACATCAGAAGTATGAAAGATTTTGTTTGCTATTTAGGTTCTCGGTTTAACTTAGTCTTACTGTAGTCATGTTTCCAGTTTTTCAAATCGGACTGTACGTAGGGTGACCACCTGGCATTGAGGCAAATTCTGGACAGGACTGTAAAAAATTCAGGACAAAGGGTCAAAATTCAGGACAAAAATTAAAGAACAAACATCAGTGTTACAGACACACGCAAGAGAGGCCGTGCGTCACTATGTTGTCAGTGCATTTATTTACTCTTTTTTAACATAGCACTATTTATTCACTGTGGTCTTCTAGTGATTGCCTCCTGGTATGCTACATTGAGGTGTAACATTACATCCTTGTTCAGTAGTAAATTAATGCCCTTCAGTAATGCGGCAAGGCCATCACCCACACTCAAATCTACCCAATCTTTCTTGAAGAGAAAATAACAGCATACTTTTGATTATGTTTCTGAACATTTTAAAACCCCTGGCAAACAGTTTGGGAAACCTTAAGGTAATTAACCTTATACTAGTTTAAACAAATTGAACAAAAACATCTGGCTTACCCCAACTGCCCATGGACTTTCAACCTAATTTTTTTTTCAAGAGGCAGGGCAGATGGTGTGGGCGACAGTCTCACACCTAACGTCAGGATGTGAGGTACCCACAACTTGTCTGTAGTCTCACAGCACTAGAGTGTATGTCTGGGACTCTACATTTATCTCAGAAATGGGAGCCCGGACTACCAATCAAAGACAATAAAAGAGGAGGATGAAATCGAGATCAAATGGGAGATCCACGGCAAGTGATTCAAAGGGTTGTTGCTAAGAACTGGATAAATAAGGAAGAGAAGAACAAGGTGGGACAATTCCTAAAATCAGACAAGATGGGTCCACCAAGGCTATCCTGGGGAGTTGTCTCTGCACACAGGAAAGAAACAGAAGAGGCACTGTCAAGTGGTTGAACAAGCAAGCAACCCCCATCCACCTTGGCAAACTCTTCTGGTGCAATGGTCTGCTGTTCGTGCTTGTGAAGGGTGAGCAGAGGCCAGACCCCTTGCAAGGTTGTGCAAGGCAATTGCCCGCTTTGTGTATGTCTTTAAATGGTTTTGAAATTGAGCAAAAGTCAAACTAGTAATCTGGGTTATCCATAAGTGTCAAGTACACATACAATCTTCAAAATATTTGAGATGTAAATTGCACAAACAAAATGTAAACATTTTAAAATGTATTTAGTTTTTCTTTAACATATGGCACTGTTTTCCCCTTTATATACAATTAGATCTCAGATTGAACTGGGAACCAGTTACCTTTTGATACCTAGTGATTAATATCTACCAGTCTCCCACTGATTTGCAGGATGGAGATCTCGGCAGAGCGTCACGGTCCCTCCAAGCCCAGTTTGCTTTTTGGGCGTCTCGTCTGCTTTCTGTAGTGGGCCACGTGGCACTAGAGAAGGTGGTGTGCTACCCCAATGATAATATTATTTTGCAAACCTTCCCCTGCTCATCCTTCATTCCTTCTTCAGACATGCCACACATCTGATTTGGTCTCTGCGGTGCCGTTGGGTAGCTCTTTCCACTCTAAAACTATCCGTGACTACAGGTGGATTAGGTCTTCTAGACTTAGAATGCTATTATTAAGCTGCACAGGTCCACTCGGTGGCTTGCTGGCTTTCTGCCCACCTCCCTGCATGGGATGGGGTTTATAAGTAAAGACTTTTAAGACTTTTACTGCACTGCTCATTGTTTTCTACTGACCATTCTATGGATCACCATCAAGGGTTATCATGCACAGCTTTCTCTTGCCTTGCTAGAACCTGTAACCTCACTGACACAAAGAAACCCTATGCTCCTGCACTACCTTTGACAAGCCTTCCCATTCGCACAGGACGGCTGTGCTCAGAGCAACTCCATCAGTGGCATGCTCAGGTATCTTAAAATTGGGGGATTTGTTTCTGGACGGCGAGCTACTAAATTTCCAAACCGTTGTGGCAGACTACCATCTTCACCCCGGTCAACTCCTTACTTATAACCACCTTAAATATTCAATAAATGCCCTATTTCATGTCTGCCACCCAGCACTAACCCTACAAGAGGTGTGCCAGAAGTTCTGCACCATAGGAACTGGTGGCAAACTGACAGAATGGGTGTACAGACTTTTTCCTGTAACATGGAAACCACTCCATGTCTTCTCGTCATACTACCTGGGTGATTGATGTAGCCAAACCTCTACAAGATAGGAACTGGACTAAAATACTGGACTTTCCCCACAAAGTATCCCACGGCTATCACTTTAAGTGCATTCATAGTGCTACCTTGTGAATTCATTCCACCCCTTGCTTGCCATTGGCCTTGTGGTTTGTAACTCACGTTTTGTTGCTTTCAATTTGCTGGCTTTATTTGTTTTAGGCTATGCAGCTTGAGTTCGTCCCTTCACTTGCCAAAACCTTATTTATAGTATCCTACCAAGTGCTCCCTTTCTGTAAACAGGCCTGTAAATCTTGTTCTTATCTCATCACATTTGCTGTGCACTCAAAGAACAAAGTCAAATGTCAGGCTCTGTCTTCAGTTGGAACTTAATGTTTACTTTTCATTCCCCGACTTCAAAGTGAGAGGATTTATACGGCAATCTTGCTGGATACTGGGGTTAGGAAAGAGTTTTTTCTATTATGTGACAACATTTAAATAAACTTCAGAATATATCAGAATTAGGAGTACAAATAAAGCACATTTTTGTTAATTCTGAACTGTACTGGAAACAAATACCTTTATATAATTAAAACAATAATTGCATTAAGGATGCAATTTCCACACATCATCGTCTGTGCACAGTATAGTTTGGTTTGAAAAACTGTATATCTGTGCAAATGTAATGGTAATTTCAATCAAAAATTTGTTGTCTGTAATCGCAGTGTGTTACCACACCACGCTACTCCATTCCACTCGGCTCTGCAACACTCCACACCACTGCACCCTACTCTGTATCACTCCAATTTACGCCACTCCATGTCACTGCACTCTTCTCCATTCTGAACTACTCCACATTAAGCCACTGCACTCTATGCTACTTCACACTATGCCTCTCTACTCTACTCTGTACCACTCTACTCTATGCCATGCACTTTACGCCTCTCTACCCCACTGCGCTCTCCTCCTATACACGCTTTACCACTCCAGTATTGGCAACACCAATTTAGTCCGCACAACTCCACTCTATGCCACTCTGCAACACTGCACTGTACGCCACTGCACTCTCTGCCACTCTAATGTATGCCACTCTACTCCACTGCATTCTATGCTACTCTACCCCATGCCACTTTATGCCATTGCACTCTGCACCAATGCACTCTAAACAACGGCACTGAACGCCACTGCTCTCTACTCTGCACCACTGTACTCTATGCCACTGCTCTCTGTGTCACTCTACTCCACATCACTGCACTGACACTCTACTCTGCAACATTGCACTCTCCGCCACTGTACACCAATCTACTCTGTACTACTGCATTCTGTGCCACTGCACTCTATGCCACTACACTCTACTCTGCATCACTCCACTCTACGTGACCACACTCTACATCACTATACTCTACTCTGCACTGCACCACTCTACAGTACGCCACTGCACTCTCTGCCATGCAAGTCTACTCTGCACTCTATGCCACTGCATCACTCTACACTACTGCACTCCCTGCCACTCTATTATATGCCACTCTACTCCTTTGCAGTCTATGCCACTCTACTCTGTCCCACGCCACTCCATGCCACTGCACTCAAAACCACTGCACTTTTCGCAAATGCACTCTAAACAACTGCACTGTACTCCACTGCTCTGTACTCTGCAGCACTGGGCTCTATGCCACTGCTCCTATGCCACTCTTCTCCACTCTGCACCACTATGCCACTAACTTTTAGCCATGCTGTACAGCAGCCACTCCAGTATATAACATGGCTAAAACACATTAGCAAAGTCAATAACTCTTGCTTAGACAAGACCTATTGGCTTTGCCAATGTTTATTAGTACTATGAGGGGCCGAGGTCCCTGAAAGAACTGTGAATGTGTAAGTCGTTATTTTAAACATGCATTCAAATCCTCGTGAGGGGGGTAGTAAGCGCTATATAAATACAATTACATCATAATATAGGCTGCTACAAAAAAGCACAAATACATTAATTAAAAAAGTGCTTCTCAAATACAGATTTGAATAAAATACAGTTTATACCTAGTACTAAAAAAAATTATAACACTCCATTAAAACCACACACTCCACAGCTCACCTTGGTACACCATTACAGTACCTCTCTGAAAGAAAATATCTTTGCCATCAGAAAGCTTCAAGTGACTCCTTTTATTAAAGTCAATGCGGTTTTTCAAGGCCCTTTGCATTTTCATATTTACCAGTTACCCACATTTGCATTTCTTTAGGGAAGGAGACACCCTGGCAAGAAGACCTTTTCTTATCTGTCTGCACCTCCCTCCCTCAGAGCACAGGAGAACCCCCTGCCTTTCAATCCAGCTGGGGGCATCTGATCTGCCCGTAATTTCACCCTGCCGTCCGTTGTCCTTTTGGTGAAAGGCTAAAATTACGGACAAATGCCGTCCGTTAAGGCTTTCATCACAGACAACGGACGGCAGGGCAAAATTATGGGCAGTCCGTGAAATTTACGGATGGGTAGTCACCCTAACTGTACACCTTGTGTGCATGCATACCGAACTGTGTCTACCTTTTTAATAACTCATAGTAGTATTGACGTTTGCTTTCTTTATGATGTATTTGCAGTATTGTAAGCTGATGCATTGGCAGTTGTTTGCCCCTCAGATAGAATAGCTCTTTGACAATCAAGAACACCATGGAAATCTCTAAAAGCTAATTGCACATCCCTGGTTAGGCCATACTCTAGGTTTCAGCATATATAGCTGTAAGCCAGGGTGTGGACTTTGTGGAACCTCTAATTTAAGTATATTTGTTCTCTGGAATTGGTTAGTGCATCTGGCCAAAAGTGTGGATACTGCATCCTGGCCACTATGTAAGCGGGGACACTAGGGAGTACGCACATCTGTATAGCCAAGTATTATTATGTATTACAGCTAAGACTGTGTTGGGTGGGGTTGGTAATATCACATGTCTCTCCATGCTTCCTTTTCTGATGTTCTGTTAACTTTCATTCCAGTTTGACGCAGAATTCCGCAGATTTGCTCTGAGGAGATCCAGCACAGGTTGCTTCCAGGACTTCTACCAGTTGATTCAGACTGTGCATCAGATTCCCTGCGTAGACATTCTGCTGGGGTATACAGACATCCATGGGGACCTGCTCCCAATAAACAATGACGACAACTACCACAAGGCGCTGTCTTCAGCCAATCCCCTGCTGAGGGTAATCATTACAAAGAGAGGTGAGTTCAAAAAGTCACTGTATGGACGAGGGGTGGTTTCAAACATAGGTTCCTGCAGACCGCAACTTGATGGGTAAGTCCTGAGGCACTTTCTCCAGCTTCTCATGAGGTCTAACACTAGACAGTGAGATATTCTCTACTGTGCAATACCAGGGTCGGTCTCTTCTTTCTTCAAATTTGCTTGCCCCGTTCTTCAAACTTTCTTCTCCGACATCAGCATTAAATTATTTACACTATCTGGGAAAATGTATTTGATTTGTAATGTGCAAATGTGTTGCCCAAGCCAATTCACAACACTCTTGATGAAGGGTAGACCAAACACCATCATTGGTCATTAGGTCTGTGCAGGGCACAGAAAGGATTGACAGCCAAAGTGGGCAGGGAGAAAACAGAAGATGGATAATTCAATTCACCTTTACTGGTTCTAGCTTTTAAATTATTCCGGGGTGCATGTCTCCTACAGTCACAAACTGTCTGTTCTCTTTAGGGAAGTCTATGGGAGTTACAGTGTTAACATGTATGGCCCTTTCCCTAATGTTAGATTATAAGATGTGCGTTTTATACCTCTTTAAATGTGCAATGATCTCGTATAAATTACCACTTAGAAAAGCAATAAAATGATGGGTGGAATACTTTTATAAATCTCAGCCAATGGTAACTACTTGGGCCACTTTTTAGTCCGTCATTTTTTGCCCATAGTCTCACTTCAGACAGAAAAGATCCGCAAGGATATCATACATGGTCTGGCTCAATTAAGGGTAGTGGATTCTGAATTGTCAGGCCAGGTCTTCTTCAAATGGAAACTGGGAGTTCAGTCAGGTTTTCTCCTTCTTGTGCCTCTTTAGTGAGGTGCAACTTGAGACCTGTGGCACAGTGAGGTGGAGACTGAAGCCTGGACGTACCTGTCGCATCTTGGGTGGCTCATTTATCAAAATAAAAAAAGTGTTGAGTGGAGTGCTTAAAATTATCTCAGCCATTTGTATTATGCATGGCACATCTTAGTCACTGACTGGTAATTACTCTGGCTGGATTGGAGACCCTGGCTAATTCAGGCTGCACCACACTGACGACATACCGGTTCTGATTGATTTGTTCCCATTCAGAATGGACGTGGCAGGGAAGAGGTGCAATTTCAGAATTGTAATTTGCTTTTCGGCCACTTAAAGCTAAGAACGAACAGTGGAGGCATGAGCTCGCAGAGGCCCAGTGGCAGCTGTGGCTGCTGATTAGCTTGGGGGCTTGCCCTTGTTTATGCCACCATGTCAATGTGTCAGCCACCTGTGGTTAGAGTTTGCCTGGTGGGCGCTGAGGAGGTGAGCAGGGCCCATTGGGCGCCCGGCCGTAGTTCTGAGCTCTTTTGGAGTCCAATGTAGAGAAGCAGAACTTGGGTCTGGCTTTGCAAAATGGTAGCAAAGACCTACAAATGACAGCGGGTTTTCCAGTAAAGCAGTGGCTCCACGTGAGTGGGAAGTTGGGTGTATTATATGGTGTGGTTGTGAGACCTCACAATGTGATACACTATCAACCCCTTAAGGACCAGTAAGGGTTTGTTTATCAAACCTTACCACAAACCTAGAAAGCTGTGGCTTTGAGCAGTAAGACCTCAAGAAAGAAACAAGTGTACAGCATTTAAACAGCACCAAAACAACTGAAGAAGGAAGAAACTCCACACTCAAGAAATCCGACCCCAGTTCATAGAAATAGATTATATTTTTATGAATGTATGGGCACCAAAACAAAAAAGAACCACTAGAGGGTTCCGAAGATAGAGATTTTACAAGAAACAATAAATCAGAATTTTTCACTTACCACAAACAAGAATTTGCAGATTCAGCAAATTTGGCACATGGGGATGATTCACAAAGGGCCTCTGCTCTCATTGCGAGGCCCACAATCATTGCAGGGGGGCACTTGTGGCGTGTGCCCTGCATTCTTGGTGGGACTTCCACAATGGGTAACTGCAGTACGGAGGCATCACCACAAGTGTGCCCCCCCGCCACGACAGCAGGGCCTCTGCCACAACTGCGGAGGCCCTTTGTGAATCGTGCCCTTAGAAACATTTTCAAGGAAAACTTTGTGAGACTGTAATGTGGTGACATGGAGTTACTTTGGTTGATCAACTCCAGCAGGGAGCCAGTCAAGGGGACTGAAATAGCAGTCTTCAGTCCAGCGTCAGTGGCTCCTTGCCATTGATGTCCATGGAGTGGTCCTTATGCAAGGGATACAGGATGTTGAAGATGCTCAAAGATGAAGATGCTAAGCAGTCAACGGGGGTTGTCCTAGGATATGTGTCAGTCCACATTTCTTGAGAAGTGATTCTGGCCACAGGAGTTGATGTCCCTCGAATTCCTCATGTGGTCAGCAGAAGTTCAGTCACCACTGGTCTGCCAGTCGCCCAGCACAGCAGACTCATAATTTTCCTTCTTTTGGCAATAACTCTTCTTCTGGGTGACCAAACTGCACTCCGACAATACTCCTGGGTCCGGCAGACCTGGGTGCAACTTTTGAGCATCAGGCCTTGGTCTCTTAGGCTGCATGGGGATGAGGGGCAACAATTCTGTGACCTCAGGTCCCAACTTACCTGGCGGGCTACTCCAGCTTTTGCGGCCCAGTGCTATGAACAGGATGTCATTTAACTGACCCTTGGAGGCTCTGTTTCTATCTGGACTCAGGGATCGATTTCTCCAGAAACAGGACACTGCAGACACACTGCTTTCCTTCACTAGCCCAAGGAGCAGTAGGTGCAGTCCATCTTTGCCATTTCCAGGGTAAGAAGGGCAGTCTTTCTTCAGTCCTTCTCTCCAGTCAAGTGAGATCTGAGTTCTGTATGCCAGGGGTGCCCCTTTTGTGCCTAGAACGTGCCCTCAGGGGAGTTCGCAGTCACAAGTCAATGGGCTACTAGGTTCTTTCCCAACTGATGACAACTTTCTGGGAATTGTGGCATCTAGCTATCGCAGAGTACTCTATTCTGCCACTCCCAAAATGTTGGGACCCCTCTCTTGGTGTATGGAGCTCAGAAGCCCATTCTGGAGACATGGTTGCCTGTGGGGTACACGCCAGTGGAAAGGACGGTTTGACTAGAGTTATCCTCTCTCTGTCCTTGACTTCAGCCTGTCTACCAGAATAAATTAGGAGCCCCTCCCTAGTGTGTACACCATTTGCCCTTCAAAGGCGGCTTCCATTTGAAGCTCACCTTTTGGGCCAACACCCTGTTTGGCTTCCTGCCATGAAGAGGTAACACCTCCTCCATCGGCAGGTTTCTATTATTACCTAAACTGGTCATCTCCCCAGGATGGCAGAACACTGTCTCATGGCCAGCCTCAGCAAACAACCACTGGAAAACTAGACAACAGAGTAGCAATTTTCTAAAAATTGCATGTGGCAACAAGTTACAAATAGTTCCGACTTGGGCATCAAGTCAGGCTTAATGTAACAAGTTGTTTCATACCTTGAAGCACCAACTTTGGTAGTCCTATTAAGAAGAAGCATATCTGAGTTGTCTGCAAGTAACTCTGTACTCTCCAATGGAGCTACCAATCTTTCTCACAGTAAAAACTACAATGGCAGGTTTTTACTGTCAGAACATGTTAAACATATTACATTTTTTAACATGGTGCACCCATCCTTAGGTCTCGATAGGCCTGCTGTAGTGGTGACTAACACACATTAAGAAAGGAGTTTGGGCTTTGCCATTGATTAAAATGTGCAAAGTCGAGTCAGCAATTTTAAACTGCGCTTCCAGTCTGTAGTGGCAGACTGGGAGTCATGTTTTACCTGGTCCCACTCAGGTGGCACAATAGGTGCTGCAGTTCCTGAGGGGACACTAACTTACAGGCCCTGGGTACCCCTGATACCATACACTGGAGGCTTAGAAGTAATTTAGTGTGTGCCATTTGGGTAAAAGCCAATTAAGCATACATGTTTAAGGGTCAGGGTAATGGCATTGAGGTTTGATTAGCAGGCCTATGTGCACTCTCAAAAAAACAGCAGCATCTGTACACAACTTCCCAAAGAAAACAGAAAGACGCATTTCCTTACAACGTGGCATTGTGAATAGTCTGGTTTGTATGCTTCAGGGCCCATGGTGAAAAGCTCTATATCTGTTTATGTTGGGATAATTATAATCTCCTGTTGATGCTACACTTGGCAGACCAAGAAGTAATTATTGCATAGATAAGTGGTGATTCGCATTACATGGCCTCTGTTGGGATTGCTATTCTCACTGCCGACTTTTAGGGTTGACAAATGCATTGAGCCCCCTCCAATATCTCAGTGGCATACTTTCTCTACCAGCTGTCAGGAGGCAAGCTCTGTGACCAGTTTTCTCAGCACCATGTACAGGCAGATGTTAAAAGGGCCAGATTGCCTTTTGACACCAAGAGGACAACTAGGCCCAGTCAAAAAGAAACATTGATGTATGCCACCCAAATACCGCCGACAGACACAGCCTCAAGGAGTTGATACTTCAAATGAATAGCAGACTGGTCGTTCTAGACAGTAAGACTGAATGGACCATTTTCAGGAAAGAGGCTATAAGCAGGATTCATGACTCAACATGGTGAAGCACAGGGTGTCTGAATTGAAGGATGAGACTGCCATCTAAGACAAAAGACTTGTGCAACTACAGAAACAGATTGAGACAGTTGCAATGAAAAATGAAGATTTAGAAGCCCGGTCTAGGAAAAAAAACATATACATTGTCGGTGTGTCAGAGTCTATGGCACGTAGCAGACTTGAGCTCTATGTTGAGATGCTGCTGTGGGATCTCTTTGGCAGAGAGGCTTTTCTGACTGTTTGCTGACTGTGAAGGCCCGTAGGGTTCTCAGCTTCAGGCCACCACCCAGGGCAAGCCCTTAACCTATCACAGTGCTCTATTAAGCCTATTAAACTATAGAGATAGAGATGCTGTACTGCCCAGGGTCAGAGAAAAGGTGGACCTTGAACTTCAGTGTAAAACAATCACTGTATATTCTGACTTTACTTAAAATGTTCAACAGGAAAGGTATGCATTCCACTCAACAGATTGCTGAGAGGGCATCAGGACCTATCTGCCATATTTACGTGTCAGAGGTAAAATAGCCCTAGGTGGATCAACAAGAAAGTACACTAACTCTGCCAAGGCTTTACAATTCGCCAAGGGACAGTACTTATCCAAGCGCAAACGGACCACACAGCTGCTAAATGGAGACACATCCACGTCTGATGTTGATTCAACCAGCAGAGTGCCCCAGTTGCAACTGTGCGAGGAAATGGTTGTTCAGAAACAGGAAACACCACAATTGTAATTCTCCATACATCTAAAGGGTGCTTAGACCAGTGTATCCTGTGGTGGGCTGGGGGCTCGCCCTAGCTCTTGAGTCTTTGATGATACACCGGTGGTTTGATATAAGATGAGCAGAAAGGGGAATTTTAAGCTGAATTTGCTATCATGGAATATCACACTGCTATTATCAGAAGATCAGACACTGTTTGGCTTGTCTTTGTAGACATAACATCTCAGTTGCCTTCCTGCGAGAAACCCACTTGACCTTAAATGGGTAAATATGGGATTGCCCATGTCTGGGGATATTCCTGCTATATTGCATCCTATAGTTCACATGCTGGGGTGGTGGCTATACTTATCGATATGGATGTCCCCTTTCATCATTTGGCCACAGTGAGGGCAAATTTATGATAGTCCAAGGGAAACTGGGAAGTAGGCATGTTACATTTGTCAGAATATGGCTGAAATGTAGATAGTCTGGATTTTTTCACACATATATTATCAATATAACATTTTATGGCCCCAACTACTATGTTTTGATGAAGGGATTTTAACTCAGTGCTAGACCTGTGAATGTACTGCTCTGGTACATCTATTTGCATGAAAACTGCAGCCTCCTGCCTACTTGCAGGACTGAGCCAGCAACATGGCTTTGTTGACATCTGGCCATCTAGAAACTCTGGTGTGCAAAACTTGACTACCTGCGCTTCGTGCACAATATCTAATCTAGGTTTAACTGTGGGTTGCCGTCCAGGGATTCATGCACGTGGGTGACCTCAGTTAGGATGCTACATGCATGCTGTCCAATCACTCATCTGTGTCATTAGAGTGCATAACTCCTCACCTAGAGACAAATACCATATTTGAAAATTGCACTCCAAGACACTCCTTTATTCAGATTCAAAGCTGGAACTTGCCAAGCCATTACAGAGTCCTTTAATGTCAATGTCTGGGAATTGGACAGTCCTGGACTAGTCTGGGGGATCTTCATAGTAATTATAAGATGGTTGTGTATTTCCAAGCAGGCAAATGTTCTTAAAGAGTTGCCTGAGACACACGCAAGACTGGAACCCACATACATAATGCAGAAAAAAATACCAGCAGATAGGTGATAAAATGATTTTGGGAACCATTAAGACCCTGGTTGGAGGACTATAATTCGGTAGCTGAGTTAAAGGTCTCAACCACAGTGCACCCTTGGAAATGCTAATATAAAATATTGTGAACTCCTTAGGGATACCATCCATCACTTTGCAGTCCTAAAGACACTGTCCGACCATACCCTTCTCTACAACAAGAGCAACCCTTCTTACAACTAAGAGGGCAGGGTTACAACACCAACAAAAGCAAATGCTCCTCTTAGCAGGAATAAACTATTTGTGAAGTTTCCTTTGGTAGACTGCCTAGTGCACTGCACTGCTTTCCAGTGGCACAACCCCACTATCCTGCACCTCATTTGAGGTAAACTTATCTGCAGCACTGCATCTTTGGAACACTAATCCACCACATCTCCACACATCGTAAACACTAACCCATCACTTTCCACCCAGGGGACGCTAAAACCACACAGCATTGCATCTTAGTAACACTAGTCTTCATCCCGCACAACGCCCTAGGAATGCTAACGCATCATACTGTACTGCATCCTGGGGATGCTGGAAAACCACAGTGCACTTCAGCACATGGACGTTAACCTGTGCATTACACTCCACAGAAAACTGTGATGTACCCCAGGGAACTAACCCACCACACTATGTTGCATTCTAGGTACACTGACAGCTTGTACTGCATACCAGGGACCCTTTCACACTAAACTGAATTGTATTATACAAGCATTAAACCACTAGACTGGACTGTACTTTACAGACACTAAAATATCACAGGATACTGCATATCAGGATAATAACCCTCCCACCATGCTGCATTCTTGTGATATTCATCGATTGCTGCATTGGGAACCCCAGCCTACAGCTTTGCACTGCATCCTATACAGTACACAGAGAACACATTAACCCCCCCAACCCTTCCTAGGATTAACACATCAGTTTACTGCATCCCACTGGCACTAACCTACTCCACTGCACTGTATTCTAGAGACGGTAATGCACTGCAGTACGTCCTGTGGACGCTCACTCAGGCATTCGTACAGAAGCATAGTGACATTAACCCACCGTAATGCATGTTAAAGACAATAACCAACTTCACTGCACATCATCTTAGGGACTTCAACTTAATATGTTACAAGGCAGTAATGCTAACTAGCCATAAAATAATGCACCCTGGGGACGCTAATCCATCAAAATTCCTTAATGTTAAGAGCACACAGCGCTGCATTGCTCAAACACTAGACCCTCATGCTGCAGTGCATCCTATGGAGACAAACCACCAACACTGTACTGCCTCTTAATAGAAGCCAACCCACTTTATTGTATCATAGTGACACTAACCTATGTGCTGCATCCTGTGCCAGTGTTGTATTTAGGGTGAGGTATGAGAGGGAGGTGGGAGTGAAAACAGAAGGATAAATGTAAGAGTTCCGAGTAAACGTGGAGTAGTGAGATATTTCAGCAGACAAACATACAGAGCAGAGCAATAGTAGAAACTCAACAAGACAGCTTTGAAGGAGTAGTGTCATGGAAGGAAAATAATGGTGGACAAGAGAAAGTGATCAGAAGAAGGGCTAAGTAAGAGGGAAGAAAGAGAAGCCTCGACTGTTGAAGAAAAAAAGATAAGATCCAAGGAGCCACCCTGATAAGCAGGAGGAGAGGTCAAAAGAGAAAGTTTAAGTGGCTCAGCTACGGTGTGAAGGGGCATAGATGATAGATCAGTATATTGAAAGTTGAAGTCACCAAGATGAAGCAAAGAAGTCTCTGCGAGGCATAAAAGTACATATTCCAGATTGTCGAAGAAGACAGACCGGGGCCAGATGGAGTCTGTCAGTAATCAAATGGGAGAGTACAGTAGATTTTATATTCAGTACAGTAGATTTTTTTTATATTCAATGGATACATTAGCGAGAAAGGTAATCCAGAAGAAATAAAATATGTATTATGGGTGGAATGGGAGGTCTGTGCCCAACCTGGGCAGGAAAGGTGCAAAGAAAGAAGGCTCCGAAGTTGGGAGAGCAGCAGTAACCAAGGTATCAAAGGTAGAGAGACAAGTGTCAGGAACACACAAAAATTGAAGATTGAGAAGAGTGACACTTCATTCTGGAGACCACATGAAAAAGAAAAGAAGCATTAGAAGTAGCTAGAGTATAAACAGGAAAGATACAGTTGGCTAAGGTAGCATGATTACTGTGTGAGAGTGTAGGATGATGAGGTGTTTGAACAGAAATATGCATGATATTAGAAGGAAAATGTAGAAAAGCAGAACAATATAGCCCCAGGGATGGCCAAGAATGTCCGGAAGAGGATGGAATTATGAGATGGAATGTAGAGTGACACGTTCTGGCATGGAACAGCCAGGAGCTAGCAGGAGCAGACAGGATATTGTCATTGTCTTGTCTGCCCTTAGCTAGGATTTCTGAGTGAGGATGCCCTAGGCCCTGGAACAAATAGACCTAGGGCAGACGCCCATGCATGTGCAAACTGCCCTTTGGGCTGTTTCTACCCAGGGGGAAGGTCAAAAGCACTTGGCAGGCTGGACAAGATGTTTGTGATGGAGCTTGGGCCCGGGAACCAGGTAAGGGCAAGGCTGCAGGAGGCAGGAAGCTCTGTATCGCTAAGTTCTATAAAGTCCTGTTGATATGTACGAAGTTTCACACTCGAAGAATAGCTGATCATTAATGTCCAATATTTATTTGAGCAAAAGTAGCAAACACCAATGCTTTTTAGGTCCAGCTGGAACCAAAATGTGTATGTGTATGCCACCTGTGCTTAAATAAAGGTTTTTATGTGCATAGGAGTGGGAGTAGGAAGATTATTATTCATTTTTTTTAAATATATATACACACACACTTAAAAAACCAAGGTTAAGTGACGTTATAGTTTCACTCACATTTTATACGTACAAAACCAGAGAAATTTAAATGTGACAGTTAGAGTTATCTCAAGTAAATATAACTCGTGCCCTAAGTTAACTATAACTCGTGCTCCCTCCATGCACAGTTTTTTTGTCAAATATTACGTTGATATTATCAATGACATTATCAAAGATGTCATGAGTGCCGTAATTTGTGGGTTAAATAGCAGTGCATGGCAAGGGCGTGAGTTATAGTTACCTTAGGGCACGAGTTATAGTTACTTGAAATAACTCCTACTATAACAGGTGAATTTCTGCGGTTTTGTACTTTTAAAATGTAGGTCTAACTATAACGTTCCTGTAACCTTTGTTTTTTTAAGTGAACTTCTTTGTTTTTTTTAATGATATTTCCTAACTATACTGTCCTTGTAACCATTGTTTTTTTCACTGAATTTCTATATTTTTTTACATGCTATTTCCTAACTATAACGTCCCTGTAACCTTTGTTTTTTTCCAGGGAATTTCTAAGGTTTTTTAAATTCTATTTCCTATCTATAACATCCCTGTAACATTTGTTTTTTTCAGTAAATTTCTATAGTTTTTTAAATGCTTTTGCCCGTGCACAGCAGGGGTTGTCCGCAAGGCCTAGCCTGCAGCCGGTCTTGGTGGCCAACCCCTCTAACCACCAAACCCTACTCTGCACATGGCCGTTTTGGCCCTACGCGGTGGGAGTTGGCCGCATCTCTCTGAGTGTCAGAATAGGTGTTAGAGGGTGTATCTGCGGGTGAGAGTGGCTGTGAGAGTCTCTGTCTGGGTGTAAGAGGGCATGCATCATTGTCTTAGTGAGTGCGTCAGTGTCTGCGCAGGTCTGTGAGCTGATGCATGAGGGTGTCAGTGGTTCTGTGAGTGGGTGTGTGAGTGTCTGAGTGGGTCAGTGAGTGGGTGCGTGAGGGTCTGAAAGGGGCTGTGAGTGGGTGCATGAGGGTCTGAGTGGGTCTGTGAGTGGGTGCGTGAGTGTTTGAATGGGTTTGTGAGTGGGTGCGTAAGGGTCTGAGTGGGGGTGTAAGTGGGAGAAAGAGATTAAAAGTGAGAGAGAGAAAGAGAGTGAGAGGGACATAGAGAGTTGTTTAGTCTTTGATGGATGATATTCTTAGAAGGAGAGATTTCTGCACAAATTGAAAAGAAAAATGTATTTGTCAATTAGAAACAGTAAGCTCACCTTTCACTATGAGCCTTAAACATTTCCAGTTGGAAAGAGACCAGGGATACACCTGGACTTGAACCCTCACCGCTCAGTGTGAAGGTCTGTGACCTTCACACTTAAGCTATTCTTTTTGTTTTATATATTTTCTGCCCTTTATGGGCTATCTGAGACAGCAAGGGGAGCCTCAAGGCCTCCCCTGCGGTCCCATTGCCCCATAAAGCAGCCAGCTGCTTTTAACAGCAGTTCCCCGGTTGCTGGAGCAATGCTTACATCTCTGTTCCCTGCATGCATACCTGCGTGTAGGGAACAGAGATGAAAACTCTTGTTTCTGACAGGGAGACATGTTTGTCAGGATCTGTTTGACAGGTCCTTTTGTCAGAAAGCAGAGTGTTTGCTGTGCCTTAGCTGCAGCTGTCAAAACTGAGGCCAAGCCACAGCAAACAGCTATGTCTGGGGGTGGGCACCCCAGAACATAGCAGGAGCTAGTCCTGGGGGGTGGCAGTCTCAACGGCCATCAGTGGCTCCTCGAGGGGGGCCACGCACCCCCCTCCATCATGTACAGCCCCTGGAAGGTGGGGGGGTCCCTGGGACTAAGTGGGTCTGAAACTGACCCCATTTCTATTTTTTTAAGGTTGCCTGCCACAAACAATCAGATGAATGCCCCGGGGAGGTAGTGAATCCTGGGATGCAGGGGGGCGCACCCCCGTATATATCACAAAAATCGCCCCGGGGAAATGGTGGTCCCCAGGGCGGTGAGGAAGGCCCCAGGGTTGCAGGTGCCCTGAGGTCTCAATTGGATGCCTTTGATTCCACTACCTCCATCCATGTAGTGTTCGGCCCGACCACCTGACCTCAAGCCTGGTGGACAGTTCCAAAAGTGGGGAAGCACCCAAGCTTCACAAGCTGGTTGCCATCTCGGAGGCCGGCAAGCTACCCCTCCCAAATACAGCTTTTTTGTCACTAGTTATTTAGAAATTGAATATCACATTTCCACAGACATTGGGTCTCCAAGACCAGGATGATTAGCCTGGAGTGATATAGGGTGCTTTGTACACCTTACTTGAGTTTACTGGTAATAAATAATTCTTGGTACCAGTGCAGCCTACTTCATCCAGACTAGACTCCTTGTGTTCACTTGTAAATACTGGGAATTCAGACCAGATTTCCCATGTCATGTGTGTTCTCTGAACTGCCCAATTATGAACCATTCTGTCTGAACTCTGTATCAAAAAGGTGAACGTTATACTAGAAACAGCCATCACACAATTGAAAAATGACACCTCCTTGGTAAAGGTGGCCTATGTTTCTCATTTTCAAAGGCAAACGGACTGGCGTAAGGGGTTTGGAGTGTAAAAATGGTTGATTCCAAAACTCTTTAATATATTAGAACATTTTGCAGCCTTTAAAGGCACACCCGATTTGACAAAACTATCATGCGATGTAGAATAGGGCCAAAGATTTTCCATACTAGCAGTGGATAGAGATAAACATGCAAAATAAAGCAGCTGCCTGACACTAGAGTGGTTGTAAATTTTCTTTGCATTCAAGTACAACCGGCATTCTTATTGTTGATGTAATATTTATGCTGCTTTTTCTTTTGATGGGTTTTATAGTTCCTGAAATTGATTTTCTTCTTCGCAATACAATCAAAAAGAACTGTTGGGAATTTGCAAAGTGAACATGGGCCATTGTATTAGGGATAATTTAATGAAATGCTGCACAGAACAAAATAATGTTTTCCATTCTTCGTGTGACGTCATTAACCAAAGAAACCCAGCATTGTAAAAAAAGAATATTTGATTTGTTGATGTCATTTGAAGAATAGGACATATAGGGGGTCATTCTGACCCTGGCGGTCATTGACCGCCAGGGTCAACGACCGCGGGAGCACCGCCAACAGGCTGGCGGTGCTCCCAAGGGCATTCTGACCGCGGCGGTATGGCCGTGGTCAGAAACGGAAAACCGGCGGTCTCCCGCCGGTTTTCCGCTGCCCTGAGGAATCCTCCATGGCGGCGCAGCCTGCTGCGCCGCCATGGGGATTCCGACCCCCTCACCGCCATCCTGTTCCTGGCGGTTTTGACCGCCAGGAACAGGATGGCGGTGAGGGGTGTCGTGGGGCCCCTGGGGGCCCCTGCAGTGCCAATGGCATGGGCACTGCAGGGGCCCCCGTAAGAGGGCCCCTAAAAGATTTTCAGTGTCTGCCATGCAGACACTGAAAATCGCAACAGGTGCTACTGCACCCGTCGCACCCTTCCCACTCCGCCGGCTCCATTCGGAGCCGGCTTCCTCGTGGGAAGGGGTTTCCCGCTGGGCTGGCGGGCGGCCTTCTGGCGGGCCAGCCCAGCGGGAAACACAGAATAACCGCGGCGGTCTTCTGACCGCGTAGCGGTATTCTGTTGGGGGAACTTTGGCGGGCGGCCTCCGCCGCCCGCCAAAGTTAGAATCACCCCCATAGTTTCATAAGGGAGATGTTTAGACACCTGAAATCCTTAACTATCCAGTTTAATGGAAGATCATTGGTGTAAATAAAAGGTAGAATGCAAATAAAAGGTAAAAATTGAAGAAAACAGAAAAATACAACATGCTTTCTAATATACCTTTGAAGATTACAATTAAGAAAAATGATTTCTTTAATGCACTAGATACAGTTAACACAAGGGCATTATGAGCACCAAACACTATTTCAGATTTTTCTGGACCTCAAGAGAAAAGGGAAGCAGAGGGAAAATCTTGTATCACATCTAGTACCAATATTGCTTTAAGCCATGGCTTAAAGGGACTACAGTGAGGACAAAGGACCACAAAATTATTCAACTTCAATCTTCTGGTAGTACCCAGGCAAAGCAAGTATATTATTGGCATGTTCTTCCATTTTTCCTGCACAGCCTAAACAGGAAGCTTCCAGAGTCTGAATTAAAAAAATAAATAACTCAAGTTCTCAGCAACCAATCTCAATAAGACCCACCAGCCCATTCCCCTTTTCTGGACTAAATATTTTTACATTCCTTTTACTATTCATATCCCAGACAAATCAAACACTCAAAATGTCTGTACAGAAGTCATAAAACATGACTGCAACAACTGCAATCTAGAAGTATTAATCACAAATAAAGCCTCTTACTAGTGGGGTCCCTCTACTTTACCTTCATGTGCAGCTTCCACTCCTTCATCAGCAGAGGCCTGTTTTACCAATGCACAGATGACAGACAGCTTTTATTTGGCCTCCTCTGCCCTACGGGGTAATATCAGTCAGGGCAAGGCCACTCATTCCTCATATCTGTATTATTGATGGTCATTCGGTGGATATCTTCTTTTTTATGTCTGAGTCCATGCAAGACTGAAATCCTTTTGGTGCCACAGCTGTGGAGCAGGCGTGATGGCCCAAAATCAATGGCTTTCCAAAGTAGTCTGCATTGTGGGTGTTCTAATGGACAGTGCCCTTTCTTCAGCACCCCCAAACACTAGAGTAGCCTAAACCACCTTCCTTGAGCTTAGAATGTAATAGAAATCTTACAGTTTATTAAGTTAAGCCTTCATATCTCTGTGATGTGTCTGGTCTAGGCTGGAGTAAGGCAATGCAGTCTATTGTGAAGCGATATTGACTTTAGCTTGTTCAGACCACAGTTGCTTGTTTGGTTGCAAACACAGCTAGAAGAAATCACTTTACTTCTGTGTAAGGATCCTTGAACTGGATCCCCATTCAATCAAGGATCACATTTAAGAACATGGCAATAGATCAAAGAGTAAGTTATGCCAAAACTCCAAAATACCAAAACGCCAGATTTTCTAGGCAAAAATGTTACCCTGCACCTTCCGAGCCATACTCTCTGATCTGCCAACCCTTCTCTTTTTATCTTTAGCAGTACTTTGAATGTGTACTGATACCTTTGGTGACCAGACCTTTTCCTTGGCTGTCCCTTACGAATGGAAGACAAACCCTGACGTTTTTGACACTAATTAAGGACATTCGATCTGAAATCTGCTAGCTGTTTCCGCTTCACCGTCTGTTATGTTTTTACTCTCAGAGTCAAAAGGTTTCAGTGTACGCTGCGCTTTAAAAATAAAAATACCTTAACAAGTGCATTAGATGTGCATCTTCCAAATACCATTCAAAAAGTAAGGAACACTTCAATTTCTTAAATATTGAGAATACTTAACTTTATCAATCTCTGTGGCTGCGGAACAGAAACTGTACACCACTCTACCAGAATCACACATTGCATAATCAACTTGGGATAATTCCAGAGGTGAGAGTGCCCACACCGCAGATTCTGACTTGGACTTTGATGATTTTGGCTTGTCTCCATAGCTGTTTTCACATTTGAGTCACAGATGCATTCACCATAGAAACACAACCTTATCACAACATTGCAAACCAAATGTTGTGTGTAAAGAAATTACTGGGATGGCCTGCCTAGCAGCAACAATTGAGTGCAGGTATATATTGTCTGCTGTAAGTAAAGTATTTACATTTGTACTTGCACACATTCCACTACCTTAGTATTGCAGGCATTACCTTTTTCTATATACTATATACAGTTAGGGGTCAGGGAGGCTGTCCTCAAATCTGATGCTCAGTCAAGGCCATGTCCACAGCACACGAGCTGGAGAAAACTTAGCTTTCGCTGGCTGCACACAGGGCGCATTCCGAGGGTGCTGGTCAGCCCCCTCTGTGCTATAAGATAGCACTCAGCCCCTTTAAGGGAGCTGAGTGCTATCTTGTAGCACTGTTCCTGCCGTTCTGACCGGCAGGAATGTTCTATAGCAAAGTTCCCGTCGGTCAGACCGGCAGAAACATGGTAATAGGGCAGGAAGGGATGCCACAGCCATGGCGGTGGCGTCCTCGCTGTGAGTTTGGCAGTCCCATGGAGGGACCACCAAACTCCTAATGAGGCCCTTAATCTGCCTTGCTTGCTGCTCTGTTTTATCTTTCCTTAGCTAACAAAATGTAACGTTACAAGGAGAATTTCTACAGTGTATTTTGGCAAAAGTGCAAATGTTCTCACATTGTTATATTTATGAGATGCTTCCGTTCAGCATGAAGTACATGCAGTAAATATTGTGCAAAAACAAATTAATACAATATATTTCAAAGCCATTATTTTACTTCTGGGGGAAAGATTACATTAATGTAATGAATGTTCGCATAGAAAATTATAGTGTATTTGTTTGTAAAGATGCAAGTGTCAAGAAGGAAAGCAAGAGAAAATGTTTTTATGTTTGTGTAATTTCGTGTTTCCTGTCGGGTTTCTGACAAAATGTTGTATAATAAAAGTGTCAAAAACGTGTTCTGTATTTATGAATTGTTCATGTTGTTCAAATCCCTATAGGAAGACTTAAAATTATTGGCAAGTAGCTCACTTAGCTCATTTTATAGGCACTCTTGACATGGGCACATTATAAAGCACAAGCTTATTCTAACAGTTCATTTTTAGAAAGCTCATTTTTAGCAGCATACTTTAGCAGAGCACATTTTAGTCATTCCAGAATGCTTACTTTATAGGCACAACTTTTGATGGCAACACTTTGGTGTTGTTGTGCACAGCACTGTTGCTGAATATAATGAAGTGACACTTTGATTTTGCTGTAGTCGCTCCCCCTGCCGCTCCCCCTGCCGCTGCAGCTCCTCCAGGTTCCTGAGTTCCTGAGACCCACCTCACAGTAAGTACCCCCCACCTCCCAGCCCCTCGCTCTGCCCCGCGCTACTCACCCTCTCTCCTGCTCCTGCTTCTTTTTTTCTTTTCTTCTTCTCTGTTCTTCTGTTCTTCCTCCTCGCTCCTCGTCTGTAATCTTCTTCTGTACTCTTCTTTCCCCCGTCTTCACTCTACTTCTCTTCTTCCTCATCTTCTTCTGTGGTCTTCTGCCCTCTGTTCTTCGTTTTCTGTATCTTCTTCTGTGTTCTTCTGTGTTCTTCCGGTCTTCCTTTCTTCTCTCCTTCCGGTCTTCTGATCTTCCTTTCTTCTCTCCTTCCGGTCTTCTGTTCTTCTGTTCTTCTGTTCTTCTTGTCTTCTTGTCTTCTGACTTCGGCTCTTCTGCCTCCTCCATCCTCTTCTCCCCGCGCCTGCCCTCCTGCTCCTGCATCATCCCCCTCCCCCACTCGCATCCCCCTCTCTATCTCCCCTATCTAACCCGTTCACTATCTACCTCCCCCACTCCTCCTATCTACCTATCTCTCTATCTCTCTATCCCACTATCTAACTCCCTCACTCTCCACCCCCTCCTATCTTCCTCTCTATCTATTTCCCTATCTATCGATTTCCCTATCTATTTTCTCTATCTATTTCTCTATCTCTCCCCCCCTCCCTCACCCCCTCTATTACCTATCTTCCTATCCTCTCACTCTACCTCTCACCCTCACCCACCTCTACAACCCCCCCTCCCCTATCTTCTCAACCCTACTCCTATCCTTCTCCCTTATCTCCTAAACCTCATAACACTCACCCCCCTCCACCCTTAAACCCCCCTCCCCCAGCTCTTCTCACTCTACCTGTCCCCCCTCCCTCGCGCTTTCCTGCCGCGACCTCCTGCACGCCCCCGCCCCCCAGCTCCCATTCGCCCCCACCTGACCCCTCCCCCCCCTCCTACCTCATATGGCGGCCGCTGCGCGACAGTGGTAGCGACCCTTGACCCAAGGGTAGGTCGCTCCCCCTGCCGCTGCAGCTCCTCCAGGTTCCTGAGTTCCTGAGACCCACCTCACAGTAAGTACCCCCCACCTCCCAGCCCCTCGCTCTGCCCCGCGCTACTCACCCTCTCTCCTGCTCCTGCTTCTTTTCTTCTTTTCTTCTTCTCTGTTCTTCTGTTCTTCCTCCTCGCTCCTCGTCTGTAATCTTCTTCTGTACTCTTCTTTCCCCCGTCTTCACTCTACTTCTCTTCTTCCTCATCTTCTTCTGTGGTCTTCTGCCCTCTGTTCTTCGTTTTCTGTATCTTCTTCTGTGTTCTTCTGTGTTCTTCTGTGTTCTTCCGGTCTTCCTTTCTTCTCTCCTTCCGGTCTTCTGATCTTCCTTTCTTCTCTCCTTCCGGTCTTCTGTTCTTCTGTTCTTCTGTTCTTCTTGTCTTCTTGTCTTCTGTTCTTCTTGTCCTCTGACTTCGGCTCTTCTGCCTCCTCCGTCCTCTTCTCCCCGCGCCTGCCCTCCTGCTCCTGCCTCATCCCCCTCCCCCACTCGCATCCCCCTCTCTATCTCCCCTATCTAACCCGTTCACTATCTACCTCCCCCACTCCTCCTATCTACCTATCTCTCTATCCCACTATCTAACTCCCTCACTCTCCACCTCCTCCTATCTTCCTATCTCTCTATCTATTTCCCTATCTATCGATTTCCCTATCTATCTATTTTCTCTATCTATTTCTCTATCTCTCCCCCCCTCCCTTACCCCCTCTATTACCTATCTTCCTATCCTCTCACTCTACCTCTCACCCTCACCCACCTCTACAACCCCCCTCCCCTATCTTCTCAACCCTACTCCTATCTTTCTCCCTTATCTCCTAAACCTCCTAACACTCACCCCCCTCCACCCTTACACCACCCTCCCCCAGCTCTTCTCACTCTACCTGTCCCCCCCCCTCCCTCGCGCTTTCCCACCGCGACCTCCTGCACGCCCCCGCCCCCCAGCTCCCATTCGCCCCCACCTGACCCCTCCCCCCCCCCACCTCATATGGCGGCCGCTGCGCGACAGTGGTAGCGACCCTTGACCCAAGGGTAGGTCGCTCCCCCTGCCGCTGCAGCTCCTCCAGGTTCCTGAGTTCCTGAGACCCACCTCACAGTAAGTACCCCCCACCTCCCAGCCCCTCGCTCTGCCCCGCGCTACTCACCCTCTCTCCTGCTCCTGCTTCTTTTCTTCTTTTCTTCTTCTCTGTTCTTCTGTTCTTCCTCCTCGCTCCTCGTCTGTAATCTTCTTCTGTACTCTTCTTTCCCCCGTCTTCACTCTACTTCTCTTCTTCCTCATCTTCTTCTGTGGTCTTCTGCCCTCTGTTCTTCGTTTTCTGTATCTTCTTCTGTGTTCTTCTGTGTTCTTCTGTGTTCTTCCGGTCTTCCTTTCTTCTCTCCTTGCGGTCTTCTGATCTTCCTTTCTTCTCTCCTTCCGGTCTTCTGTTCTTCTGTTCTTCTGTTCTTCTTGTCTTCTTGTCTTCTGTTCTTCTTGTCTTCTGACTTCGGCTCTTCTGCCTCCTCCGTCCTCTTCTCCCCGCGCCTGCCCTCCTGCTCCTCCCTCATCCCCCTCCCCCACTCACATCCCCCTCTCTATCTCCCCTATCTAACCCGTTCACTATCTACCTCCCCCACTCCTCCTATCTACCTATCTCTCTATCTCTCTATCCCACTATCTAACTCCCTCACTCTCCACCTCCTCCTATCTTCCTATCTCTCTATCTATTTCCCTATCTATCGATTTCCCTATCTATCTATTTTCTCTATCTATTTCTCTATCTCTCCCCCCCTCCCTCACCCCCTCTATTACCTATCTTCCTATCCTCTCACTCTACCTCTCACCCTCACCCACCTCTACAACCCCCCTCCCCTATCTTCTCAACCCTACTCCTATCTTTCTCCCTTATCTCCTAAACCTCCTAACACTCACCCCCTCCACCCTTAAACCCCCCTCCCCCAGCTCTTCTCACTCTACCTGTCCCCCCCCTCCCTCGCGCTTTCCCGCCGCGACCTCCTGCACGCCCCCGCCCCCCAGCTCCCATTCGCCCCCACCTGACCCCTCCCCCCCCTCCTACCTCATATGGCGGCCGCTGTGCGACCGCGCCGCTGGCGCGCCGGAGGCGCACAAGAGGCAAGCCCGTCTGCGCCCGTCTGCGCCTGTCCCACGCCCAGCGCCACGACCCCTGGTCCCCAGCTCTCCCAAGCCCCGCTGACCCGCTACGACCCCACCACCCTCCACGCCCTCAACCCAGGACGCTCCAACACTTGCTTCCAAGCTCACCCCAAACGCACCCATGGACCCTTCGCCTGCAACTCCTGCAAACGCACCTTCCACCACGCAACAACCATGACCACCAGCCCACGCGCCATCAACCACCTCAAGTGCATCCTAGTCAACGCTCGCTCCGTCCACAAACACGCCGTTGAACTCTGGGACCTCCTGGACTCCATAGCACCGGACGTTGCCTTCATCACGGAGACCTGGATGAACGCCTCCTTGGCCCCTGACATCGCCACTGCCATCCCCGAAGGCTACAAGATCTCCAGAAAAGACCGCACCAACCAGGTAGGAGGAGGTATCGCCATCGTCTTCAAAGACTCCATCAGCGTCACCACCTCCACCGAAGACACCCCTCTCGCCGCTGAACACCTGCATTTTCAGATTCGCACCGATCCGAGGACCACCCTCAGAGGATCCCTCATCTACCGTCCTCCCGGGCCACGCGCCCCTTTCAGCGACGCCATCGCCGACTTCATCTCCCCGCACGCCCTCGCCTCGCCGGACTACATCCTCCTAGGTGACCTCAACTTCCATCTGGAACAAAACACCGACCCCAACACCACCACCCTGCTCGACAACCTCGCCAACCTCGGCCTCAAACAACTGGTGAACACCGCCACCCACATCGACGGACACACGCTTGACCCCATCTTCTCCGCCAGCAAACATGTCTTCTTCAGCCTCGCCTCCGCCCTACACTGGACCGACCACAGCTGCGTCCACTTCACATTCCGACGCGAGACCCGCCACCTCCGCACCCAACCCATCCCTCGTCGACAGTGGAACAAGATCCCCGAAGAGCAACTCTTCTCCGCACTCGCCGCCAACCAACCCACCCTCACCACCGACCCCAACGACGCAGCCCTCAACCTCACAAACTGGATCTCCAACTGCGCAGACATCCTTGCTCCCCTCAAACGCACGCATCGACAGACCAACACCAAAAAACCTCTCTGGTTCTCTGACACCCTCAAAGAATCAAAGAAAACTTGTCGCGCCCTTGGGAAAGCCTGGCGCAAGGACCGCACCGCTGACAACATGACCGCCCTCAAGAACACTACCCGCGAACACCACCACCTGATCCGCGCCGCCAAAAGGAACTT
Source organism: Pleurodeles waltl (assembly GCF_031143425.1). Classification (NCBI taxonomy): domain Eukaryota; kingdom Metazoa; phylum Chordata; class Amphibia; order Caudata; family Salamandridae; genus Pleurodeles; species Pleurodeles waltl. The sequence goes on from NC_090451.1 coordinate 537,887,234, forward strand.
TTTCACCGACAGACTGGACAAAAACAGACACAACAGCAGAGAACTCTTCAGCATCGTCAAGGAGTTCTCCAACCCCAGCGCCAATGCCAACGCCGTCACGCCCTCACAGGATCTGTGCGAATCCCTCGCCACTTTCTTCCATCGCAAGATTAGCGACCTCCACGACAGCTTCGGACACCAGACCCAACCAAACACCACCGAACCGGCATCCATGGCCATCACCCTCAACAACTGGTCCCACATCAACACGGAAGAAACCAAATCCATCATGAACTCTATCCACTCCGGCGCCCCTTCGGACCCCTGCCCGCACTTCATCTTTAACAAAGCCGACGACATCATCGCCCGCACCTCCAGACCGTCATCAACTCTTCTTTTTCTTCTGCTACCTTCCCCGAATGCTGGAAACACGCCGAAGTCAACGCCCTACTAAAGAAACCTACGGCTGACCCGAGCGACCTGAAAAACTTCCGCCCCATCTCTCTTCTGCCTTTCCCAGCCAAAGTAATAGAGAAGACCGTCAACAAACAGCTGACCACCTTCCTGGAAGACAACAACCTGCTCGACCCCTCACAAACCGGATTCCGAACCAACCACAGCACTGAAACCGCCCTCATCTCAGTCACTGACGACATCAGAACCCTGATGGACAACGGTGAAACAGTCACCCTCATTCTGCTCGACCTCTCGGCTGCCTTTGACACCGTCTGTCACCGCACCCTAATCACCCGCCTCCGCTCCACCGGAATCCAAGGCCAGGCCCTGGACTGGATCGCCTCCTTCCTCTCAAACCGTTCCCAAAGAGTTTACCTTCCTCCGTTTCGCTCAGAACCCACCGAGATCATCTGCGGCGTACCCCAAGGCTCATCACTCAGCCCGACACTCTTCAATGTCTACATGAGCCCCCTCGCCAACATCGTACGCAAGCACGACATCATCATCACCTCCTACACCGACGACACCCAACTTATACTCTCCCTCACCAAGGACCCCGCCAGCGCCAAGACCAACCTACAAGAGGGTATGAAGGACGTCGCAGATTGGATGAGGCTCAGCCGCCTAAAGCTGAACTCTGAAAAAACGGAAGTCCTCATCCTCGGCAACACCCCGTCCGCCTGGGACGACTCCTGGTGGCCCACGGCCCTCGGCACCGCACCGACCCCCACAGACCACGCCCGCAACCTCGGCTTCATCTTGGACCCTCTTCTCACCATGACCAAGCAAGTCAACGCCGTGTCCTCCGCCTGCTTCCTCACCCTCCGCATGCTCCGCAAGATCTTCCGCTGGATCCCCGCCGACACCAGAAAAACCGTGACCCACGCCCTCGTCACGAGCCGCCTGGACTACGGCAACACCCTCTACGCCGGGACCACAGCCAAACTCCAAAATCGCCTGCAACGCATTCAAAACGCCTCGGCCCGCCTCATCCTCGACATACCCCGCAGCAGCCACATCTCCGCACACCTGAGACACCTGCACTGGCTCCCAGTCAGCAAAAGGATCACCTTCCGACTTCTCACCCACGCACACAAAGCCCTCCACGACAAGGGACCGGAATACCTCAACAGACGCCTCAGCTTCTACGTCCCCACCCGCCTCCTTCGCTCCTCTGGCCTCGCACTCGCTGCTGTCCCTCGCATCCGACGCTCCACGACGGGTGGGAGATCTTTCTCCTTCCTGGCGGCCAAGACCTGGAACTCCCTCCCCACCAGCCTCAGGACCACCCAGGACCACTCCGCTTTCCGGAGACTCCTAAAGACCTGGCTGTTCGAGCAGCGATAACCCCCCCTTTTTCCCCTAGCGCCTTGAGACCCGCACGGGTGAGTAGCGCGCTTTATAAATGTTAATGATTTGATTTGATTTGATTTGTAGTGGTTTGCATATTGTTTCATTAAGGACAATTTATGTGCCAAGAGCATAGTATTTAACTGATTATTAGTATTATTTTTGATGGTCAAATCACAACTATAATGTTAATGATCCTTACTGAATAAATCTAATATAATAAAAAGACCAAGGCCCTCATTACAAGTTAGGCGATCGGACAATTCCGACTGCCAAACTCGCATGGAGGAGGCAGCCGTCATACCGTCTGCCTCCCCCGATCGTATTACGATGTTCCCACCGGCTGACCGACAGGAACATTGTATTATGACATTCCTGCTGGTACACCAGCGGGAACAGTGCTACAATATTGGGCTTGGCTCCCTTAAAGGAGCAGAGGCCAATACCGTAGCACTAAAGACAGTGCGCATTCCAAGGGTGATGGGCAGGGGGAGCCCTGCACTTCCCGTGCCATGGGCATGGGCATGGGCAGTAGAAGGTCCCCCCTGTGGTCCCAAGCACTGTGTTTCTGCCAGCCTTGTAAAGTCCAAGGAAACGCTTGTGGAGATAGGGTTTGTGATCAGCACGGCAGAGCTGAATTCAGCGCCACTGTGGCTGACCATGTGGATGACTGCTGCCAGCCCGTCGGAAACCTTGTTACCAGCAGTGACAGCGGTCCCCTGGCGGCGATCGGACCGCCTGGAGTGAGGCAGTCCGACCATCATCGCTAGTCTGGCAGTCCTTGGACCACTAGACTCGTTATGAGGCCCCAAGTGAGTGCCTGTGGTAGAATTCTTCACTGCAGAGTTTTTTAATCCACTTTGCCTCCCACTGATCAAGTGGATTGACCCTTCTTGGGAGAACAGAACCATTAACAGTTTTTGGTGAAAAATAGTGGTGGGCACTAAGATAATTTGGCCTTTAAATTTGAGCATTCTGTGGGCTTGTGCATTGTCAGTGAAGAGGTGATCCAGTCCAAGATTGGAGAGTATGATGTGCAAGGTAGAAGTGTGTCTCTAGTGTGGTGTTGATGTTGTGTTATTATTTATTGATGTTGTTGTATCACTATAATGTCACTGTTGTTGATAATGTGTTGACACTTTCTGTATCCTGTGTGTTGATTTTTGTTGACTCGCGAGGTAGGTATAGATTGTCAAGATTAAGGTGTGGCATGCTAAGTTCCCAAGGTTTTAAGTTTCATGATTTCCTTAATGGTCAAGGCATGAGTGAGTACTAATTTGGAATGGAACAGTGGTAGTGTTTTATTTGCGCAAAAGGTAAAACTATTATGGGTCCTGAGTACAATGTCACTGGTCGAGGCCTAGCTCTGGATGTGTTTGTGTAGTGTTTTTAAGCGTTAGTGTACTTGTGGAGAGTTTGAATTTCCTTCCCATTTCCTGGTGATCACCTACACAGTTGTTAATTGTTTTTATGTATTCTGCATTTGTGGCATATTGTTTTGTAGTTTGCATTTGTTTTACATTTGTTTTACATTTGTTTTACATTTGTTTTGCATTTGTTAGAAATACACTAATTATGGTATTGGTAGATAATCTATAGTGTTTGCACTATGTGGCATTGCATTCCCCTAAACCTACTTCAATTAAGGAAAAAAACAAAACACTTTCATGTGCAAACAGCTTTTTAAGCTGACTAATGGGCCTTGTGCCCCCTGCACCTCTATACCTGCTGTGATCTATGTTGACCATGGTTTTGTACTCACTATTTTTGTGTTTCTTTCCTGTTCTGTGTCAAATGAGCAGTTCAACGTCTGGGTCATTTTCTCACCATATAAAATAAAACACAAAAGTTCTAAGTCTCTGTTGCTCAGGTGCTTACCCCAGTATGGGCCCCTAGTTTTGCATACAAGTGTTTGCTAGGCACTCTACAGAAAATATGCTGGTGCAGTAGCAGGCCATGCAGGGAACAAAATATTCCACTTGAGGCCTATGGAGATATCAGGGCTGGACTTCCTTTGGGAGTCAATATTGGATGCCGGCTCGTCTCCTAGTATCACTAGTACTTCAGATCCTGGTGCTCAGGGCCGGAGTGGCTTTAGCGGGCATCGGGCTTTTCCCCGGGAGGCTGGAAGGGTGGGGTACAGTTTTGCAGCAGTGGGGGCAGTTTTGCAGCATTGCAGCAATATCAGCTCCCAGTAACAAAAGCAGCAGTTACTCACTCCTGCACGCCCATCCGCCAATACCGTGGCCCCCGCTTCTCTGCCAGTGCTACCCACTGCCCGGGGGCTGGTCTGACTAGGTTGCCAGTGCTGCTTTGGGTTCCAGTCCCGCCCTGCTGGTGCTCACGCTAACAGGGTCCCTGTTGTATGTATGTATGTATGTATGCATTTATATCATTTCAATAGCGCCAACCTAGCCAAAAGACAGTAGAGCATTGTACATGGTCAAAGGCAAGATTAAAGTCAATGACTAATAGGAGAGGACACAGAGTTGTGGACAGTTAATGCATTGTGTAGTAGTATTCTTAAAAAAGGTGAGTCTTTAACTCTTTCCCTAATTGGAGTAGCACTGAGGGGGCCTGATGGCTACGGGATTATTGTTCCAGATCCTAAGTGCATAGATAAAAAAGACCTTTTATTTTTTTTCTCTTCATGCCCCACCCTCCACCTGCCAGCCCTGGAGCCCTGAGATGCCTTTCGTTTCCAAGATGATGCTGGCCAAGACTGTTACAACATCTATCTGCTATCACTGAAGACCACATGGCCAGAAGAGATTCAAAAGAGAGAAAATAATGAAATAAACAAAAAAAAACATAATAAAAAGTGATGGGTTGGATGCTTTAAATAATCTTATCCACAGGGCCATATCCCAGTCTATTCCTTTTTTGCCTGCAATGCCACCTCACATTAGTCCCAGCCAACTGTAAATCAGCCTTGATTCTGCTCCAATAGGAGCACTCCAGCCTGAACAGCTAAGCCAGATCCTCTCTGAACTGGAACACAGGCAACCCAAAACAGGCTTCACCCTAGTTGGGGCTCTTCAGTAAGATGCAGCCTGGTTCCAGTAGCAAAATGTGTATGGGGACCATGTCTGGGCGTGTCATTTGTACTTGGTACGGCACACTCAAGTGAACAAAAAAAGTGATGGGTGAGATGCTTGAATTAATGTTGGCCACTGGTAATTAAATGGGCTGCATCCCAGTCCATCCTTTTTTGCCCACAATGCCACCTCAGATTAGACCCGGCCATATGCATATGAGCCTGGCCCTGTTCCAATCTGAACAGTCCAGTCTGAACTGCCAGGGTCAAGGCTGATTTACATATTGCTGGGTCAAAACTGAAGAGGCATGGTGTGAAAAATAACCATGGACTGGGATGTAGCCCCAAGTAATTATCAGTGGCTGAGATTAATTCAAGCATTCCATCCATCACTTTTTTGTACACTTCAGTGCAATGCCCTAAGTGTGGTGGGTATGCTCAGACATGGGTCCCGTGTTCTCTATACCACTGAAGTCAAGCTGCACCTGACTGATGAGCCCGAGTCAGGTCGAAACCAGTCTTGGATTGTTTGTCTTCTGGTTCAGAGAGGACCTGGTGTGGCAGTTCGGCTGCACTGTTCCTATTGGAGTAGCATATGGCTGGGTGAAAGCTGAGGTGACATGGTGAGCAAATTAACAATGGACTGATTTGCGCCGTGAATATATAACCAGTAACAATGTATTTTCAAAATCCATGAGGAAATAAAACAAGCATTGCCAAAGCCAAAAATCTGGCAGCCAGCACCGAATATATTTGCCTTGCCAATGCTTAATTTTTGTCATTGGTCTGAAAGACATATGGCCAGTTATGGGCGGTCTGGGGGAGGGAGACAAGAAAAATGTGAGGTTCAGTGAGCCCAAAAGAAGCAAGTACATTTTCTTTAAATGTGAACTTGGATGGAACCTTCAGCAACTTATATCTTTCACAGATACAATTCTGCTTAATTAAACTTCTTAGTGATAACAAAGGAGGACAACAAATTGTATTCCAAAATGAGGCTGCGCAAGCCCTCCTTCAGGGAGAGGCGAAATCATAAATGAGTTACAAAGGTAGGGCTCCCAAGCTGCGTCCATTGTTTGCCAGCCCAGCGACACTGTCCCCCACACGGAAACAAACGCAGCAGTTCTTCATAACCCGTTGTTCCACATTTGGTCGACATGGGGGACTAGGAGTTCCATGACTGACACGTCGCTCTCTTTTTTTTAGAGAGGGCAAGGTTGGAGTGAAGCTGTACTGTCGGTGTTCTTACGGTGCATTTGTTTTGTCCCGTTTTCCAGAGTAGTCGGTTAATGCTTGAAAGGGAAATCGCTACACCACATCCTGTGAACACAAACACTCTTTCTCTTCCTTGCAAAACCCCTGCACCCCTCACCGGTAATCTCTAGCTGATTTTGGACAAGACAAAGGAAAGTTCATTTTGCACCACTATTGCCATGTTAGTGATTTTTTTTATTATTACCGTGGCCGACAGTTAGAGGGCGGGGCGTCTCGAAATCCGTCTGGCTACCACTTAATTTCCCTCTCTCATCCCAATGCACGTTCCCTTCCCCTCTCGGTGATATATTGTTTGACCTCTGCATGGCCTCCCTCAGGGGACACCCCGGATGTTTGTATGGAGATGAATGTCTCCCGCTGCCATTACATCATCTCTTTCATTACAGAGGGGGAGGTGGGAGGGGCGGCTCATCATGGAAGACTGGGGCCTGCTAATCTAACACGCAAAAAGCCTCGGTTTTCTAGAAGGCTGTTTACTAGAAGTCACTGCTGTAGATCTCACCAAACCGCTTGCTATCTGACATGCAACCTTGGTCGAGGGCTCCGCCTTGCCCGCCATTTCTGGACAAGATCTAAGTCCACTGTTTGCTTGACATTACCCGCCATGACACTGATGTAAATAAAGGCCCTCTCTGGTGGTTCAGTGGATTAATGCAACTACTGAAAACAGACCCCTGACCTCACCTTCTCCAGACTTAGAGGCTCTAATCCTGCTGTACCAAAGGGTGGAGCTGCCATTCATCCAGCAGTTCCAATGGCATCCTTGCTACGCTGCTGTATTAAATTAATACATAATCAATATTTTACACTGCGTTCTCCTCATGAGCACAGGCGGAAGGGTATCCTCGTGCTACCCGAGTCCGCGACCAACAGGCCTAGTCTCGCAGCCCGCATGGTTTGTTTTAAATTGTGCAGGGACTCCTTGTAGGAGGCTGGCCTGGTTTGTAGTGGTACCAAAGGGTACTTACACTCTGCACCAGGTCCAGTTATCCCTTATTAGTGTAGAAGAGGTGTCTAGCAGCTCAGGCTGATAGAAAAGGTAGCTTAGCAGAGCAGTTTAGGCTGAACTAGGAGACGTGTGAAGCTCCTACTATACCACTGGTGTCATATGCACAATATCATAAGAAAACACAATACACAGATATACTAAAAATAAAGGTACTTTATTTTTATGACAATATGCAAAAAGTATCTCAGTGAGTACCCTACAGTATGAGGATAGCAAATATACACAAGATATATGTACACAATACCAAAATTATGCAGTAATAGCAATAGAAAGCAATGCAAGCAATGTACAGTCACAATAGATTACAATGAGAGCACATAGGTATAGGGGCAACACAAACCATATACTCCAAAAGTGGAATGCGAATAACGTATGGCCCCCAAACCTATGTGAGCTTGTAGAGGGTCGCTGGGACTGTAAGAAAACAGTGAGGGTTAGAAAAATAGCCCACCCCAAGACCCTGAAAAGTGGGTGCAAAGTGCACCTAAGTTTCCCAGAGAGCACAGAAGTCGTGATAGGGGAATTCTGCAAGGAAGACCAACACCAGCAATGCAACAACTATGGATTTCCAGACGAGAGTACCTGTGGAACAAGGGGACCAAGTCCAAGAGTCATACTCAAGTCGTGAGTGGGCAGATGCCCAAGAAATGCCAGCTGAGGGTGCAAAGAAGCTGCCACCGGATGGTAGAAGCTGTGGATTCTGCAAGAACGAAGAGGACTAGGAACTTCCCCTTTGGAGGATGGATGTCCCACGTCGTGAAGAAGCTTGCAGAGGTGTTTCCGTGCAGAAAGACCACAAACAAGCCTTGCTAGCTGCAAGGGTTGCGGGTAGGGTTTTTTGGATGCTGCTGTGGCCCAGGAGGGACCAGGATGTCGCCAATTGCGTGAGGAGACAGAGGGGGCGCCCAGCAAGACAAGGAGCCCACTCAGAAGCAAGCAGCACCCGGAGAAGTGCCAGAACAGGCACTACGAAGAGGAGTGAACCAGAGCTCACCCGAAGTCACAAAGGAAGGTCCCACGACGCCGGAGGACAACTCAGGAGGTCGTGCACTGCAGGTTAGAGTGTCGGGGACCCAGGCTTGGCTGTGCACAAAGGAAATCCTGGAAGAGTGCACAGGAGCTGGAGCAGCTGCAAATCACGCAGCACCCAGCAATGCAGTCTAGCGTGGGGAGGCAAGGACTTACCTCCACCAAACTTGGACTGAAGAGTCACTGGACTGTGGGAGTCACTTGGACAGAGTTGCTGAGTTCCAGGGACCAGGCTCGTCGTGCTGAGAGGGGACCCAGAGGACCGGTGATGCAGTCTTTTGGTGCCTGCGGTTGCAGGGGGAAGATTCCGTCGACCCACGGGAGATTTCTTCGGAGCTTCTAGTGCAGAGAGGAGGCAGACTACCCCCACAGCATGCACCACCAGGAAAGCAGTCGAGAAGGCGGCTGGATTAGCGATACAAGGTTGCAGTAGTCGTCTTTGCTACTTTGTTGCGGTTTTGCAGGCGTCCAGAGCAGTCAGCGGTCGATTCCTTGGCAGAAGGTGAAGAGAGAGATGCAGAGGAACTCTGATGAGCTCTTGCATTCGTTATCTAAAGAATTCCCCAAAGCAGAGACCCTAAATAGCCAGAAAAGGAGGTTTGGCTACTTAGGAAGGAGGATAGGCTAGCAACACAGGTAAGAGCCTATCAGAAGGAGTCTCTGACGTCACCTGCTGGCCCTGGCCACTCAGAGCAGTCCAGTGTGCCAGCAGCACCTCTGTTCCCAAGATGGCAGAGGTCTGGAGCACACTGGAGGAGCTCTGGGCACCTCCCAGGGGAGGTGCAGGTCAGGGGAATGGTCACTCCCCTTTCCTTTGTCCAGTTTCGCGCCAGAGCAGGGCTGGGGGATCCCTGAACCAGTGTAGACTGGCTTATGCAGAGATGGGCACCATCTGTGCCCATCAAAGCATTTCCAGAGGCTGGGGGAGGCTACTCCTCCCCAGCCCTGACACCTTATTCCAAAGGGAGAGGGTGTAACACCCTCTCTCTGAGGAAGTCCTTTGTTCTGCCTTCCTGGGCCAAGCCTGGCTGGACCCCAGGAGGGCAGAAACCTGTCTGAGGGATTGGCAGCAGCAGCAGCTGCAGTGAAACCCCGGGAAAGGTAGTTTGGCAGTACCCGGGTCTGTGCTAGAGACTCGGGGGATCATGGAATTGGAATTGATCAATTCCATGATCTTAGACATGTTACATGGCCATGTTCGGAGTTACCATTGTGACGCTATACATATGTCGTGATATATGTATAGTGCACGCGTGTAATGGTGTCCCCGCACTCACAAAGTCCGGGGAATATGCCCTGAACAATGTGGGGGCACCTTGGCTAGTGCCAGGGTGCCCACACACTAAGTAACTTAGCACCCAACCTTTACCAGGTAAAGGTTAGACATATAGGTGACTTATAAGTTACTTAAGTGCAGTGGTAAATGGCTGTAAAATAACGTGGACGTTATTTCACTCAGGCTGCAGTGGCAGGCCTGTGTAAGAATCGTCAGAGCTCCCTATGGGTGGCACAAGAAATGCAGCAGCCCATAGGGATCTCCTGGAACCCCAATACCCTGGGTACCTCAGTACCATATACTAGGGAATTATAAGGGTGTTCCAGTATGCCAATGTAAATTGGTGAAATTGGTCACTAGCCTGTTAGTGACAATTTGGAAAGAAATGAGAGAGCATAACCACTGAGGTTCTGGTTAGCAGAGCCTCAGTGTGACAGTTAGTCATCACACAGGGAACACATACAGGGCACACTTATGAGCACTGGGGCCCTGGCTGGCAGGGTCCCAGTGACACATACAACTAAAACAACATATATACAGTGAAAATATGGGGGTAACATGCCAGGCAAGATGGTACTTTCCTACACAACCCCCCCCCACCCCAAACGAAGGACAATAAGACTAGCCATGACCTGATGAGTCTTCATTGTCTAAGTGGAAATATCTGGAGAGTCCATCTGCATTGGGGTGGGTACTCCCAGGTCTATGTTCCACTGTATAGTCCATTCCCTGTAGAGATATGGACCAGCTCAACAATTTAGGATTTTCACCTTTCATTTGTTTTAGCCAAAGTAGAGGTTTGTGGTCTGTCTGAATAATGAAGTGAGTGCCAAACAGGTATGGCCTCAACTTCTTCAGTGCCCAGACCACAGCAAAGGCCTCCCTCTCTATGGCAGACCAACGCTTTTCTCTAGGGGTCAACCTCCTGCTGATAAAAGCAACAGGTTGATCCTGGCCCTCAGAATTAAGTTGTGATAAGACTGCCCCTACCCCTAATTCAGATGCATCAGTCTGGACAATGAATTTTTTGGAGTAACAGGGGCTTTTTAGGACAGGTGCAGAGCACATGGCCTGTTTCAGCTCCTCAAAAGCTTTCTGACAGCTAGCTGTCCATAATACCTTTTTAGGCATTTTCTTAGATGTGAGGTCATTAAGAGGGGCTGCAATGGAGCCATAGTTCTTTATGAACCTCCTGTAATACCCAGTGAGGCCTAAGAAGGCTCTCACCTGGGTCTGAGTTGTAGGGGGAACCCAATCTATAATAGTTTGGATTTTCCCCTGAAGTGGTGCAATCTGTTCTCCGCCTACCAGGTGTCCCAGATAAACCACTTTCCCCTGCCCTATCTGGCACTTTGAAGCCTTGATAGGGAGGCCTGCCTTTTGCAGGGCCTCCAAAACTTTCCATAGGTGGACCAGGTGATCATCCCAAGTGGAGCTAAAGACAGCTATATCATCTAGATATGCTGCACTAAAAGCTTCCAGCCCTTGCAGGACTGTATTCACCAACCTCTGAAAAGTGGCAGGTGCATTCTTCAACCCAAAAGGCATTACTGTGAATTGGTAGTGCCCTCCAATGGTTGAAAATGCAGTTTTTGCTTTTGCATCCTCTGATAACTTGATCTGCCAATACCCTGCAGTCAAATCAAAGGTGCTTAGATACTTGGCAGATGCCAGTGTATCTATTAGCTCATCTGCCCTGGGTATAGGGTGAGCATCAGTTTTGGTTACTTGGTTGAGACCTCTATAGTCTACACAAAATCTAATTTCCTTCTTTCCATCCTTGGAATGAGGTTTTGGTACAAGTACCACAGGAGAGGCCCATGGACTTTCAGAGTGATCAACCACTCCCAGTTCAAGCATTTTCTGAACCTCTTGTTTTATGCAGTCCCTGACATGGTCAGGCTGCCTATAGATTTTACTTTTGACAGGCAAGCTGTCTCCAGTATCTATAGTGTGCTCACACCAAGAAGTGGTGCCTGGCACAGTAGAAAAGAGTTCAGAAAACTGACCCAGGAGATTTATGCAGTGGTCTTTCTGCTCAGCAGTAAGGCAATCTGCCAGAACTACACCTTCCACTAGAGCATCTTGTTCTGTGGAAGAGAAGAGATCAGGGAGAGGGTCACTCTCTTCCTCCTGTCCCTCGTCTGTTGCCATGAGCAGGGTGAGATCAGCCCTGTCATAGTAGGGTTTCAGGCGATTGACATGGAGCACCCTAAGGGGACTCCTGGCAGTGCCTAAGTCAACTAAGTAGGTGACTTCACCCTTTTTCTCAACAAAAATGTGGGGTCCACTCCATTTGTCTTGGAGTGCTCTTGGGGCCACAGGCTCCAAGACCCACACTTTCTGGCCTGGTTGGTACTGAACCAGAACAGTCTTCTGGTCATGCCATTGCTTCTGGAGCTCTTGGCTGGCCTGAAGGTTTTTACTGGCCTTTTTCATGTACTCAGCCATCCTAGATCTTAGGCCAAGTACATAGTCCACTATGTCTTGCTTTGGAGCTTTTAAAGGTTGTTCCCAACCCTCCTTCACAAGTGTTAGAGGACCTCTCACAGGGTGTCCAAATAGGAGTTCAAAGGGGCTGAAGCCCACTCCTTTTTGGGGTACCTCCCTGTAAGCAAAAAGGAGGCAAGGTAACAGGATATCCCATCTCCTGCGGAGTTTTTCAGGGAGTCCCATTATCATTCCTTTGAGAGTTTTATTAAACCTCTCAACCAGTCCATTTGTTTGTGGATGATAGGGTGTGGTGAACTTGTATGTCACACCACATTCCTTCCACATGGCCTTTAAGTAAGCAGACATGAAATTGCTTCCCCTGTCTGATACCACTTCTTTTGGGAAGCCCACCCTGGAAAAGATTCCCAGGAGGGCCTTTGCCACTGCAGGAGCTGTAGTGGTCCTTAGAGGAATTGCTTCAGGATATATGGTGGCATGGTCCACTACCACCAAGATAAAACTATTGCCTGAAGCAGTAGGAGGGTCAAGGGGGCCAACTATGTCAACCCCTACCCTTTCAAAGGGAACCCCAACCACAGGCAGTGGAATAAGGGGTGCCTTTGGAGTGCCACCGGTCTTGCCACTGGCTTGACAGGTTCCACAGGACTTACAAAATTCCTTTGTGTCCTCTGACATTCTAGGCCAATAAAACAAGGGGACAAGCCTGTCCCAAGTTTTCATTTGCCCCAAATGTCCAGCTAAGGGAATGTCGTGGGCTAGAGTTAGGAGGAACTTTCTGTATTCCTGAGGAATCACCAATCTCCTGGCAGCTCCAGGTTTTGGATCCCTTGCTTCAGTATACAAAAGGTTGTCCTACCAGTAAACTCTGTGAGAGTCACTGACATCCCCATTTGCTTGTTTGACAGCTTGCTGCCTTAGACCCTCTAGTGTGGGACAGGTATGCTGTGCCACACTCAGCTCCTCCCTGGCAGGCCCCCCTTCACCCAAAAGCTCAGCAGTGTCTGCCTCCAGCTCCTCTGGTGTAGGTTCTGCACAGGGTGGACATTCTTCTTCCTCAGAAGTTGAATCCACTGTAGAGGGAGGGATAGTAGGTAGTGTTTTACCTTTACTAACCCTAGCTTTAGGGAGCACTTGGTCCATTCTTCCAGGATCCAAGTCACCCTGTCCTATTTGCTTTTTGGCCTGAGCCCTGGTTAAAGCACAAATATGCCCTGGAATGCCCAGCATTGCTGCATGAGCCTCCAACTCCACTTCTGCCCAAGCTGATGTCTCTAAATCGTTCCCTAGTAGACAGTCTACAGGTAAATCTGAGGCAACCACAACTTTCTTTGGACCAGTAAACCCCCCCGCCCCAGTTGAGATTCACAACAGCCATGGGGTGGCTAAGAGTGTTGTTATGAGCATCAGTTACTTGGTACTAGTGACCAAGTAGGTGTTGTTAAGGGTGGACCAGTTTCTCTATTACCATTGTAACACTTGCACCTGTGTCCCTGTAGGCCTGAACCTCAACACCATTTATTAGGGGCAGTTGCTTGTACTTATCCATATTAAGGGGACAAGCAACCAAGGTGGCTAAATCAATAGCCCCCTCAGAGACTAACACAGCCTCTGTGGTCTCCCTAACAAGACCAACCCCAACTAAATTACCAAAAGTGAGCCCAGCTACTCCCTTGGATTGGCTATTAGTAGGTTTTCTCCCACCACCACTGCTATTACTAGGGGCACTAGGTGTAGCAGCAGGGGTTGTAGTGGTAGGAGGCATGGTGCTTTTCTTTGGACAACTGGGATCTGTTGTCCAATGGCCTATTATTTTACATAAATAGCACCATGGTTTCTTTTCTTTGTTTTGATTTGAAGAGGATTTGGGCCCACCACCCCCACCAGAGTGTTTTTGTGGGCCTGATGAAGACTCATTTTTAGATTTGTCCCCACCCTTGTCAGAAGACTTACCATCCTTCTTCTTGCCATCCTTGTCACCCCCTGTATGAACTTTTCTGTTCACCCTTGTTCTGACCCATTTGTCTGCCTTCTTTCCCAATTCTTGGGGAGAGGTCAGATCAGAGTCTACCAGGTACTGGTGTAACAAATCAGACACACAATTATTAAGAATATGCTCTCTCAGGATTAAGTTATACAGGCTTTCATAGTCAGAAACTTTACTGCCATGTAACCACCCCTCCAAGGCCTTCACTGAATGGTCAACAAAGTCTACCCAGTCTTGTGAAGACTCCTTTTTGGTTTCTCTGAACTTCATCCTTTACTGTTCAGTGGTTAAGCCATAACCTTCAAGGAGTGCATTCTTAAGAACTGTAAAATTATTGGCATCACGTTCCTTAACAGTAAGGAGCCTATCCATATCCTTTCCACTGAAAGATAGCCATAGGATAGCAGCCCACTGCCTTTGAGGGACTTCCTGTACAACACAGGCCCTCTCAAGTGCAGCAAACCACTTGTTAATGTCATCCCCCTCCTTGTAAGGGGGAACTATCTTGTGCAGATTCCTAGAATCATGCTCTTTTGCAGGATGACTATTTGGAATACTGCTGCTGCCACCATGGGGTCCTAACCCCAACCTCTGCCTTTCTTTTTCTAAGTCAAATGCTTGTCTATCTAAATCCAGCTGTTGCTTCTTGAGCTTCAGCCTGGATTCTTCCACTCTCAATTTATTGAGCTCCCTTTCTAACATTCTGTCTTCAGGGAGGGTGGGTTGGGCATGCCTTGACACAGAAGAATGGCGAGAATAAACAGAGGGAGACCTGTCCCTAACAGATGGCACTCTAACATTCTGGCCTACAGAAGTAACACTCCTATTGTGATGTGAAGTCACATTAGTACCAGCCATGCTAGGTGGCCTGCTAATGGGCAGGTTGGGAAGGTTCCCTCCCAAATCTTTCACTGGGGGTGCCCCAGAATCAGAGTGGGAACCATCAGCTAATTTCTCACCTGAAGTGCCAACTAAGGTCTTATCTTGTTCAATGAGAATATTAACTAACAGTTGTCTTGAGGGATTCTTCCCTACCCCTAAACCTCTATCTAAGCAGAGACTCCTTGCTTCCTTCCAGCTAAGGTTGTCATAAGCTATGCTGGCCAGATCAAGAGTTTGGCCTGTACCAGACATGATAGACAAGAGTTTTAAGGGACAGAAAAAGAAAGAAAAGGTTTCAGAACTTTTTAAAGAACAGAAAAACTTTTAAAACTTTTAAAGAACTTTTTGAATGTTTTAGAGGTACTTTTCAGCACTTAGAAAAAGAGTAAGAGAAGAAAAGCAAAACTTTTTGGTTAGGTGTACATACACTGAACTTGTTTTGTATATTTTTCTCTTATGAAAAGTACAATATGACAAAGTGGTAAGTAGTTGCAAGTACTTATCCCACCGCTGTACAACCAATGTAGGAGGCTGGACTGGCTTGTAGTGGGTACCAAGGGGTACTTACACCTTGCACCAGGCCCAGGTATCCCTTATTAGTGTAGAGGGGTGTCTAGCAGCTTAGGCTGATAGAAAAGGTAGCTTAGCAGAGCAGCTTAAGCTGAACTAGGAGACAAGTGAAGCTCCTACAGTACCACTAGTGTCACATGCACAATATCATAAGAAAACACAATACACAGATATACTAAAAATAAAGGTACTTTATTTTTATGACAATATGCCAAAGTATCTCAGTGAGTACCCTCAGTATGAGGATAGCAAATATACACAAGATATATGTACACAATACCAAAATTATGCAGTAATAGCAATAGAAAACAGTGCAAGCAATGTACAGTCACAATAGATTGCAATGGGAGCACATAGGTATAGGGGCAACACAAACCATATACTGTAGAAGTGGAATGCGAACCACGAATGGACCCCAAACCTATGTGAGCTTGTAGAGGGTCGCTGGGACTGTAAGAAAACAGTGAGGGTTAGAAAAATAGCCCACCCCAAGATCCTGAAAAGTGGGTGCAAAGTGCACCTAAGTTCCCCAAAGAGCACAGAAGTCGTGATAGGGGAATTCTGCAAGGAAGACCAACACCAGCAATGCAACAACGATGGATTTCCTGACGAGAGTACCTGTGGAACAAGGGGACCAAGCCCAAAAGTCACGAGCAAGTCGGGAGTGGGCAGATGCCCAGGAAATGCCAGCTGTGGGTGCAAATTAGCTGCCACTGGATGGTAGAAGCTGTGGATTCTGCAAGAACGACAAGGGCTAGAAATTTCCCCTTTGGAGGATGGATGTCCCACGTCGTGAAGAGTCGTGCAGAGGTGTTTCCGTGCAGAAAGACTGCAAACAAGCCTTGCTAGCTGCAAGGATCGCAGTTAGGGTTTTTGGATGCTGCTGTGGCCCAGGAGGGACCAAGATGTCGCCAATTGCGTGAGGGGACAGAGGGGGCGCCCAGCAAGAGAAGGAGCCCTCTCAGAAGCAAGCAGCACCCGCAGAAGTGCCGGAACAGGCACTACGAAGTGGAGTGAACTGGAGCTCACCCGAAGTCACAAAAGAGGGTCCCACGACGCCAGAGGACAACTCAGGAGGTCGTGCACTGCAGGTTAGAGTGCCGGGGACCCAGGCTTGGCTGTGCACAAAGGAAATCCTGGAAGAATGCACAGGAGCCGATGTAGCAGCAAAACATGCGGTTCCCAGCAATGCAGTCTAGCGTGGGGAGGCAAGGACTTACCTCCACCAAATTTGGACTGAAGAGTCACTGGACTGTGGGAGTCACTTGGACAGAGTTGCTGAGTTCAAGGGACCTTGCTCGTCGTGCTGAGAGGAGACCCAGAGGACCAGTGATGCAGTTCTTTGGTGCCTGCGGTTGCAGGGGGGAGATTCCGTCGACCCACGGGAGATTTCTTCTGAGCTTCTAGTGCAGAGAGGAGGCAGACTACCCCCACAGCATGTACCACCCAGAAAACAGTCGAGAAGGCGGCAGGATCAGCGTTACAAGGTCGCAGTAGTCGTCTTTGCTACTTTGTTGCAGTTTTGCAGGCTTCCAGCGCGGTCAACAGTCGATTCCTTGGCAGGAGGTGAAGAGAGAGATGCAGAGGAACTCTGATGAGCTCTTGCATTCGTTATCTAAAGAATTCCCCAAAGCAGAGACCCTAAATAGCCAGAAAAGGAGGTTTGGCTACCTAGGAGAGAGGATAGGCTAGCAA
Source organism: Pleurodeles waltl (assembly GCF_031143425.1). NCBI lineage: Eukaryota > Metazoa > Chordata > Amphibia > Caudata > Salamandridae > Pleurodeles > Pleurodeles waltl. The sequence goes on from NC_090451.1 coordinate 537,904,230, forward strand.
CACCTGAAGGAGCCTATCAGAAGGAGTCTCTGACGTCACCTGCTGGCACTGGCCACTCAGAGCAGTCCAGTGTGCCAGCAGCACCTCTGTTTCCAAGATGGCAGAGGTCTGGAGCACACTGGAGGAGCTCTGGGCACCTCCCAGGGGAGGTGCAGGTCAGGGGAGTGGTCACTCCCCTTTCCTTTGTCCAGTTTCGCGCCAGAGCAGAGCTGGGGGATCCCTGAACCGGTGTAGACTGGCTTATGCAGAGATGGGCACCATCTGTGCCCATCAAAGCATTTCCAGAGGCTGGGAGAGGCTACTCCTCCCCAGCCCTGACACCTTTTTCCAAAGGGAGAGGGTGTAACACCCTCTCTCTGAGGAAGTCCTTTGTTCTGCCTTCCTGGGCCAAGCCTGGCTGGACCCCAGGAGGGCAGAAACCTGTCTGAGGGGTTGGCAGCAGCAGCAGCTGCAGTGAAACCCCAGGAAAGGTAGTTTGGCAGTACCCGGGTCTGAGCTAGAGACTCGGGGGATCATGGAATTGTCTCCCCAATGCCAGAATGGCATTGGTGTGACAATTCCATGATCTTAGACATGTTACATGGCCATGTTCGGAGTTACCATTGTGACGCTATACATATGTCGTGACATATGTATAGTGCACGCGTGTAATGGTGTCCCCGCACTCACAAAGTCCGGGGAATTTGCCCTGAACAATGTGGGAGCACCTTGGCTAGTGCCAGGGTGCCCACACACTAAGTAACTTAGCACCCAACCTTTACCAGGTAAAGGTTAGACATATAGGTGACTTATAAGTTACTTAAGTGCAGTGGTAAATGGCTGTGAAATAACGTGTACGTTATTTCACTCAGGCTGCACTGGCAGGCCTGTGTAAGAATTGTCAGATCTCCCTATGGGTGGCACAAGAAATGCTGCGGCCCATAGGGATCTCCCGGAACCCCAATACCCTGGGTACCTCAGTACCATATACTAGGGAATTATAAGCGTGTTCCAGTAAGCCAATGTAAATTGGTGAAATTGGTCACTAGTCTGTTAGTGACAATTTGAAAGAAATGAGAGAGCATAACCACTGAGGTTCTGGATAGCAGAGCCTCAGTGAGACAGTTAGTCATAACACAGGTAACACATACAGGGCACACTTATGAGCACTGGGGCCCTGGCTGGCAGGGTCCCAGTGACACATAAAACTAAAACAACATATATACAGTGAAATATGGGGGTAACATGCCAGGCAAGATGGTACTTTCCTACACCTCAGATTCCTCCAAGTCTCCTGGAGAGAGATATCCAGAGTAACCAAAGCCACATCTTCAACACCTCTCCCGCTCTGCATTCCCAGCCCTCCATCATTAGCCTAAGGACCCCAGCTCACATAGCTTTACAGTAGGAAATGGATGTATCTCCGCTGTATCTTCATTCTCAGCTAAACAACTGAATTGTGTTCTGGGAGGCCTATCTGCTCTTGGTTTGTCTGAGTAACTCCACCCTCATGGCTCCACTGAACACAAACCTTACATTTTGTCTACAAAACTCCAGAGTATGTTTCTTTCAATGAGAAAAATTCTCCTTTGATGGTGTTATTTCTGTCCTCGCCACTCTGGATTTTTAGGAGTTACAACAATTCGTTCTGTTTCTTTTTCATATAAACATTTCCAACCAGTGAAAGACATAGACCCCCTCAGGACTAAATAAAACCAAAATTATAGGAGGTCTGTTTGTTCTAAACTCACACACTCCAGTTCCTGTACAGAAATGTTGTAATCTGACTCGTTCACTTTCCTCGTGACTTTGTCAATCCCAGATAGTGGTCCTACAATCACACCAAACTCTACAGGAGTTAGGGGAGACCAAATGTATGTGATGTCATCCGCTGCTGCTTCTAAGCCAGTGCATCCCTGTTGATGGCTTTAACCAGTTATAATCATGAATTATACACCGGGCAGTGCTCCTGTAGGTATATCACGTCTTGCTGCCTGCTTAACACTCTGGGATATAGCAACATAAGCACAAGTTAGTCCCCAGACATATTGTCGCTACCAAGCCAATGAATGGAGTCTTGATCCAAGCCTTATCCTGTTTGGCACCCAGATCGCTGTCTGTGCTTGAACTTCATCCCGCTTCCGGTGCAGTAGCTGCATCTTCATCTCTAGTTCACTAATCAGGAGACCTATAAATGACAACAAAGACACATGTTTGTACATAACCTTGCGTCAGATTGCCATCAGTATGCCAAAACTTGCCTCAAGTACGAGTGGTCAACACATCCTGGTGGCTATGGCTGATTCATCCATATCCTAACCCCACCATGTCACTCTTGCCTAAATACTTATACTTCCAATTCAAATAGGTCTGTGTCCAGCCTCGCTGGTGCCTTTCTTCAAGTGACCCTCCATTTATCAAAATCCCACCATCCAGATTTATTCAATTAGCGGTAATGTACTACATGTCCAAGCCTCTTGTGAGCATTGCCCCTGTTAGGAGTGGGGAAGGGGATTCAGCAAAAGGAGAGAAAACCCCATTGGGTTTGAGGATCAGTTCCCTGGGAGGATGTTTCAGTTCTTGGACTTCTTGTAATGTGCTATTTGCACATTTATTTAGGACCTCTAGCTCTAGGTGCAGGTATACACCGAACAATTGTAGGGCCAAAACATCTCCTGCCAAAATATTTAGCACAAGTAAATATGAACCCTAGAGAAATGTTGAAAGGCTTAATAGAGGGTTTTGGTCCATGTCAAATACAAATATCGGCCCAGACTATTGCAGTATCACTTCTTTATGAAACTTGAGTGGGCTTTTTACCACAGTGATATCCCCTTGGGGATGAGTGTTGTGCTCAGTAAATACCCAAATACAAATAGTTATGTGTGTTAGATATTTTGAGAGGAGAGTTTTTTCAATCTATGTTTTTGAGCCTGTGTCTCTGCTGTCTGTTTTTGCCTTGTTTGCGTTTTAGGTTGAGTGCACAAGCGTTCTGGCCTGTTGTAATCTATCTGTGGGCTTCTAACCACACCCACTGCACACCCATCACTATCACTCATTCATGGACTCGCCTTTCAAAAATCCTTTGTTATCATTGGTAAATGCTTTACGTTTGTCCCTCCTTGTGGTAGTTTTGTTACCGCCTGGCCATTGACCCAGTTATTTGGATAATTGCACGTTTGCCGATACGTTTGACTGCAAACGAACTTCTTTTTCCTTTTGTGTCTCTCCTTCATGCTCACGCTCATGACGTCCGTGGCCCTTTCAATCATCTCACTTATGTCAACTGTTTTAACTTATTATTTCCAATTTGTGTGGCAAGAAAAGTTCAGTTAGGAATTTACAACGATAATAGCTCTAACTCAAGCAAACGCGAGACCCATTGCATTGCAAATGCTTGTTTCACGTTACCACTACTGGCAGTGGCCGGGCATCGCCTAGACCCGAGGCTCTTCCACTTGCAGCAGTGCGCTGCCGTCCGCACTACCCCGCGGTTCACGTCTCACTCGCCTGGGCAGCAGCTCAATTACCTCCATCAAGTCCCCGGCCCACATCATCCCTTTTAATGCGGCCGTTAAGTGCTCCACGGGACCTGTGTGTCCGGACATAATCTGCTCTTGCCTCGTGTTTGCCAAACGCATGGCTTTCTTAGCATACGCCCCTGACGTGTTCGTGGCCTCCAAGTCAGATTCGAATCCGAGCAGGGTCTGCCCTGCCCTTCATCCTTCAAAGATCGAAAAACATTAACATCAGTAGACACAATGGCAAAACGTGGAAGCGGGCAGTATGTTAAACGGGGTTATTGCTAGGTCTGAGTCAGGGGAGAGTACTGGTCTCGCTTTGCTGATTCCTCGGGAGTCTGAGTACCTCACTGGCAGCCCCCCTCTTCCTGTTTTCTGAAGCCCAGGGCTCTAGGCTTTCGGTCTAGTCTACCTTCTGTTCTTCAAGTCCGTTTAAAGTCCACATCGTTTTCCTTGCCACGTCTGCTCTTATGTGCTTCTGCAGCCTTCGAGTATTGTGTGTCTGTATGTCGAGTTCAAATATATCGGCCTTCAAACAAATCATCGCCACAACAGCGACTTCCATACTATTGTCAAGGTAAGTCTGCCTGGTTAAGCATAGCTTTACTATGAGGGTTCAGTGGCAAAATCTGGGCTATTTTTTGTCATGTCCTGTCTTCTCCTGTCCAACATTTGTATGGTAATATCAGTTCTAGTGTTCGCGTCAGTGGAGCTACACTGAAAGGGGTTAGTAAGAAGTTTCCGGCACGTGTGTTACACGTAGGACACACCCTACCAGGAGCAGTGATCACTCTTGTCTACCACGTCACACCTCCCACAGGACAGGGACACCACAACACAAAAATAGCAGGCACGGGACAACAAAAGACAGGACGTGATATCATCAGTATTGTTATTCGTGTTGGGTATGTTTGTAAGTCAGTATAATGTAGTTTACGTTTTTCCTGTGGTCATGCACTTCTCAGTTTGAGTCTGTTATATGATAGTTTCCAAATACTCTTCAGGTGTGCTTGGAATATTATGTGTCATTACTCGTTTGTGCTTATTACGGTCAAGTAGTTCCTGCCTTGTATCTGCAAGTCCCGTTGTGAGGATAGAAATGCACGTTTAATGCAGTGGTACAAGTGGTTTACATACCAGTCTATTGGTGTTTTGCTGTGTTTGATTATTGGTGATGTATCAGTATGTAACCCTCTTGGCCAATGTTTATTGTGCTATATGCTGAACTGGCACTCTTTGCTGTGTTCGATCCATCGCTGATTCAGGTATTTTTTCTGTTTCTTGTTTTGCCATTTTTATGGTTATTGTATTTTTCTGATCCTGGCCTCAAGTTATACTTTTTGATTGGCGCCACATATCCGCACAGAAGCTGTTGAATGTGTTCTTTGCTCTTAATTTTTTTGTAGGAGAGTGCCAGGTAAATGATATTCAGTCCCTAAGTCGTGCATTACTATTAGTGGATTGTGGATTGCGTGGTACATTTCCATAACTGGGTAGACAAAGGTGTACTTTTTGTGATTCTTTTGTGGATCGGTGTCATACGCTTCTAGTCTAGGCCTGTAAGTCATGCACCACAGGGTAGTGGAGTGTTGGTAAGGGCAGGAAGGGTCTCCACATCCTATTCTACTTGTGCTTGGTCAAGTGTGATTTTCTTTCTGGCTGTCCTGAAGTAGCGCGTCTGGTGTTTTGGGCAGGGCTCATAGTTGTGTGTCACACCGAGTGGTTACCAGCCACAAACCAGTTTGGGGGATTTATGTGGTGCCTTGCTTATTTGGTGTTTTCTAATGTACCCAGTGTCCAGCATTAGATGTGCTGAGCAGGTATTGACCATCCAGGATGCCAGCTGTACATTTATGTTTATTGTGTGTCTTTTTAATATACCACAGAGGGTGGTGGCGTATATTTGGGCATTTGGGCATGCTTTTTGCACTTGATAGCTGTCATATAAATACATCTGAAAATGGTTGGGGTGCAATAGTATTGTGAATTGGATTTCATTCTGTTAGTTTGTTGGTGTATATCTGTGTGTGAGCGTTACCAGTCTAAATAGGTGTTGATTGATGTGCTTGTATGCACTGCACTTTCTAGGTATTTGGCATTTTTGGGAGTAAGAGAGAGAAGGAATCAACAGGTATATGATAGTGGGACACTGCTTAATTTAACCCGGCACTGTTTTTAGAGACCCAGTACTTATTTTTCATCATGAGATTTGACCCAGAGCAAGATAGAGAAAAACACAAAAATATGCCAGAAGAGAAAGACGGAAACCAGTGGCAAAGGGAGGAAGCAAGTAAGAAAAGAATCTGTAAGACGGAGATAAAAAGGAAAGGAGCATATGTAAGTGAATGAACGAGGCATGAGTGTGAATCAAGACTACGCAGACTTGGTAATTGGCAATCCTGACATTTGACACCGCTGGCCACGGGTTCTGAGAAACCTTTGGACTCCATAACTTATTATTTTACAAATCAAGCCCTGAAGTGGGATGACCAGGAATGTCAGATGGGGGTTCCTTCCTCAAAATAAAAGGAATAATGGTACAAAACATCTAAAAAGTGTTTTCTTTGTTCCATGGTGAAAGGGTCGAGGTAACAGTCTTATTGTTATGTGGTTGTTAATCGGTTCTTTATTTTCACATTGGTCCTACATTCATAATATTCTCTGTGTCTGTTTTCTCGACTCCTTGTTATCTGAAGTAAATATTATAGACTTATATCCCACCGTTGCGGGGTGTATCGGCAGGCAGCAGACCTTTAATGGCCGGTATAGCTCAGCTATGGAGGGCTATAAGGCTATTAGAACATACCACCCCTAGATGGCAGAATGTTTTAACAAATAAAACAAAGGCCTTAGCGGAGGGGGTTGAAATCCACCTGGTCTCTGTAAGGCCTTTGTTCACAGCATCAGCCGTGAAAGGGAAACTTGATATGTTGGAGCTCCGGGCTTCTACCTGCCATTAGAAGCATGGAGCTACTCCATTGTCTCTAGAAAACATTCCAGTGTTCTAATAATGTAGCCTTAGAGCTTGTCGTAGTGGGCTATTCCAGCTATTGAAGGCCTGCCCCATCGTTAAAGGCTGGAGCCGAAGGGGAGGGCCTTTAACAAGGGAGTGGGTTTTTAATGGCCAGTTTAGCCCAGCTACGAAGAGCTATAAGGCTATTAGAATATTCGGCCCGTAGAGGGCAAAATGTTCTAATAAATAAAACAAAGGCCTCACAGAGCCCGAGGGGACTGAAATCCCCTTGGCTCCATGAGGCCTTTGTTCAAAGCTGTTGCTGTGAACAAAGAACACTGGAACGTTGAGGCTCCGGACTTTTACCAGCCATTAAAAGCCCGGAGCATTCTATTGTTTCCAGTGGATCTCCTAACATTGCAATGTTCTATTATTTATTCATTTGTCCTCTCAAATATACTAATCTGGGATCTGAGTTCTAATGCAAATATGCCCTCTGTCATCAGGCTATGTATTGTGGGTTATTTGAGTCAAACAGATAAGAATATGTGGGACAAAGTTACCGAAGGAAAAGCAGTGTCCTATCCCAGAGCAATAGCACTGCCATATCTCTCGACCTTATTAAGTTTCAATCACTTTATTCAATTGTTTTTAACATATGCAGGTATCACAGAGTGTAAGTTGTAGTTATTGACAAATTTAACTCCACACCCCTGCACAACATTCTCCCTGCTATAGCCCACCCCCACATCCATACATCTTTGGACTATATATTTATCTGTTGTAAGCATCACATAATTCCAAAGAAACGGGCACCGATCTCTACTAAGAGTCACCATCCATTAAAGTCTTCTTCAGGCAGCATGTGTGCCGTCAATCATCTGGGGCAGGAAATATTGTTATTGCCTCATGGTGGGAAGCTAAGAACTGGTCCCCATATTTTCCAAAACTGTTTTTCATTCTCCTCCATTTGATATGGTAATTTCTTCTAAAGTTTTAAAAGTCGCGTATCGCATCTTGGTATTTCTGTTTTGCCCACAATGGTGGCCGCAAGTAATAAGAAGGAAATCGTTTTCCTCTTAATGCCTTGTAGCCGTGCACACGTTCTGAGAAGGCCACTTTTATAATCGCCAAAGGGCAACTAGCCAGGTCTGCTCCACTAATGGAGCATATTCCTCCAATACCTTCCACCAGTGTAGAGTTAAATCTAGGCAGGCCCATAGAATGTGTGTAGGTTAGCGTTCCTAATTCACCACAACCTCTCCATTACGTTTGACCTCGTATTATCAAATCTCTGTAAACAAACTGATGTGTAATATCAGCCATATTTATTACTTTATATAGTATTTCTTCCCCTAAGCATATTGAGCAAAATTATTTTGTGTCAGCAGTATGCGTCCCCATTGGTCTTTGTCTTTAGTGAAGTCCAGTTGTTTCTTTCATCCTTTTCAGGGAAGGCAAACCCTCTCAGCTCCTTAGTTGTATGAAGATCTTGAAAATAAATGTTATTGTTCGTGAATCAGCAGTTTCTCAAAGAATTTCAATGAACATGTGTCCCCTCTAACCTTAGGTTTCATTACCAAATAGCACACTTGTAAATAACAGAATCTTTCTTCCTCTCAGAGGCCAAATTCCTCTATAAGATGGTTAACCAATGACCTGTCACCAAGGTCAAAAATCTTGGCTATATAATCCTGAGGAAAATTGGTATTTCCCAAACATGGGAGTGAAGGGCGATGCCTAGGAGGGAAGACTCCTCATGACGCCCTTTTCATCCCACTATAAGCTGGTTTTCGCCACAGGAAAGATATGAAGAATTGTTTCTCTCTGTCGTCCATGAAACCATGCAAGGCCCTACACTGATCTGTCCGAAAGCGTGTGATCAATGTATCACCACTCTTTTATTGTCTCTCTGTGGGACCATTCCTGCAAGACTGTAGGCGTGGCGCCTGATAGTATCTAAATAGATGGGGTACTCGCAAGCCTCTTTGTGAAGTTTCCTCTGCGCCCTTTTCCATTGTCACATACTGTTTGAACACAGGTCTTGCACCCTCTGGGTGTCTGCATTTGGACGACCCAAGAAATATTGTGAGTGCGCCAAACGGAGAAGTCCACCTTAAATGCATGTATTACTTTTTTAAATCTCCCTCTTCCTTATTAATTTGAGAAACTGAGAGGCCCTGTGTGTCTTAGAATATGCAGGGTCAGGAAGAGTAGGGTAATCAGAAAAGGGTAAAAACGTCTCGTCGGTTAATGAAAAGGAGCGGTTCCATTTTTATCTTGGAGCTCTTTGGTCTCCGTCTGATAACGGATGGAGTGACAAAAGTTTGACAATTTGTCAATATTATTAAAGAATCAACTATTTTACTTAGTTGATCCCCAGCACCAAATTTGAAATGGATAGTTTAAAAAATTCTTCGACTATCATCGGGAAGAGAGTGTTCAGAATTAAACTGAAGTAAACGTAAATGCACCACAAATTCCTTCAAATGTGTACAGTTTGGTAACATAAAAAGGCATCATTTGATTTTGGTCTGAATGAACCACCTTGCTCACCACATGGATCAGTCATCCGCTGTGCTATTCTGAACATCTTGGGACACAGAGAGGCTTTGTTTGACAGCTTTGGTCTTATTATCGAGAACCCAAACACGAGACTGACTTGCTTTCCAAAGCCAAAGTGTTGTAACCTGTGGCTGGCACAGGGGTCAACAGGGTTCATGTGTCTTATGAGGTCTTTAGTGTTAAATTGCCCAATTGTGCAATGGTACAAGCCATAAAGGTGGAAGTCAATTTGGAGTCCTAAAATTGTATCATGATGACCCTTACTCTATGATCTTGGCGTAAACAGTTAACTCCCTCAAATTCAAAGTGTCTAGCTATTGTATAAATTAAATAATTAGTAATGAAATAGGGTGGACAAGGATGTTAAGAAACTAACTGTGTTTGATGGCCAGCTACATCAACATTAAAGGAATATAACGAAAGAGGTTTGTGGAGTAAAGGACCAGGGATCTTAGTTTCCTCGCTTTAAAGAACTCTACCTATTATCTGAGAGGACAGGACAGTATTTAACAGTGCGTCTATTTTATGCAATTACCAAACCCAGTAATACGAAATGAATTAATACAATTTGAAATAGGGCTCAACCGTTCATATGTTTGTTGGAATGGAGTAAAATCAGTTTTAGATTGCATGAGGAATTGTAGTTGCGGTCTCAGGATGCTTGTACCAGTTTGCCATATATCTGATGTTCAAATATTCTATCTTTAAAGTGTCATCTGTTAAAAACTGTTTTAATTAAATACAAGATTTATGCCCATATGGATGCAATAAGGATTTTATTGGCAATACAGTTATTAGATGTGATTTGTGCGGTGTTTAGATTTTTTAGTAGTGTAATTGCTTTGCAAATTTTTATTGTTTATAACGAATGAATGTATATGAAATATTGTGTTATTGTTTAAAAGGCCATTCTATTAATAAACAACTGTATTACTACTTCTGCTTGCACAACACCAAGGCAGCACCTACGCAACCATTAGTAGCTAACCCCCTTTGTTAATCTGTCCTAACATTGTACGTCTCTTCAGTCTTAATTGTAAACAACCATTTTCCTTGTATCACTGTTATTCATTGGTTGCATCTGTGTCTCACATGATTTAATATGCAAAATCTAGTTACCTTGTGACTTTATTCTGTGAATTTAACGCCCTCGTACTTTCAAAAGATCCAGCTCTTATGGGCCTTTTTGCTTGTATGCCATATTATACCCGAGTTCTAACTGTCTTTTCTGTTATTTTTTATGCAGACATCCCAAGAGCAGTAAAGTGGCAAATGAAAGACCGGTGTAACGTCCCAGCCCGTCAGGGCTCCTTAGAACGTGAGTCTTTCGTGGATGTGGGTATTTTCTGCTTTATGAAACTCATGATGTGCGTGGGGGATACCAGTCCTCGTTCCCAGGGAGTGGGGTGTGGTAAAGCAGCTTCCATCAGAGTTAGGACATGGAGATCAGACTCATTTACAGATCTCTCCTGTTATGGGGGCACCTCATCCTTCTCTGATCCCTATGTACAGTTCAATGGGTATATTAGCTCCTCCTCCAAATTAGGCTTCCTCTACTGACAGTTATTTGGAAATACGAATGTATCTTCTATCTGAAACAATCTGATGGAAATTTGAACCTCCCTTCTGAATTGGTATCATTCTTTTAACAACCAGTTTCCTCCTTTGTGATCACTACCATCTGCATATGAGCTCCCAAGCCTCTCTTATGAATTCACTTCAGCACGAGATCTGATCTTGCTTGCCCTTCCTGCCACATCTGAGATACTGTCTTGCCCCTTGCATTGGACCTATGAGCACACCCTGCATACTCTTCTTTAAAATATGAGCTCCTCCTTTTCCCTGCTTTCATCCGTACTTCTTTTGGACGTCTCGAAGAGCTAGCTTTTGGACACAGGTGCTCTACTGGCACCTGTCCTCCTTTGGATATAAAATGCCTGATTTAGAGTTTGACTGACAGCACTCTGTGAACATGTAACTGATCTCCTGTCCGCCTTATTACAAGCACAATAGGATATAATGCATTTGTAATAGGTGGATAGGAAATCCATCACGTTTGTGACAGAATAACCTCATCTGTCAAACCTCAAATCAGGCCCAAAATCTTCCTTCCTCGCACCTTCTACTGGTCATATACAAGCCTCTCGTCCCACTCCTGCATGGACAAAGACTCTCCCTGCCTCCTCCTCCTCCCTTGAACATACAAAACTCCTCCCTTTCCTTTAATTATATCCATCCTCCTCCTTCCCTTTCTTTGGACCTATGAAATGACCAAATTCCACATAAATGCTCAGAGATGAAGTATGCAATAATGGGTAGGTTACAAGTCTCAACCACCAACGAAGCCTTCTCACCATTCCAACCTGTCAAGGTCAGTAAATTAAGTATCATTCAATGATTTAATAGTAACACCTGTTAATCACAGCACTTAGAAACACAAGTGATACAAAAAAAATAATCAATTTTTATGAGCAATCCGAGCCTCCCCTTTCTCTTGGTCGCATGAACTTCCTCTATTGCTTTCTTTTTTGACATATATGAAATTCCCTCCTAATCCTGCCTCTAGACATATGAGCTCCCCCTTCACCATCCCTCATTTAGGTACAGGAGCTTCCCTCCTTTCACAAACCTACCAACTCACATGGTGCCACCATGTTTCACATGATTTTGGCTCCCTTCACACGGTCGCCTGGCGAGGAGCCAAATTCACACAGTGGCAGGGAAATTGAGCTGAAAACTACTGTAACCAGTGGATTCTAGCTCGATTTCCGAAGCAGTAAGCAGCTTATGTCCATTATGAGGTGTGAAAACACCCTTGGACATCGGCAACAGCCCCACCCTGCCTCACACGTTGAAATTCATTTGTAAATTGGTAGGTATGCTTTCACGTCCCTTGGACATGTGACCTGCCATTACCACTTTTCACCCCTTAAATATGAGTGACCCACTTATCTTGGTGAGCCTCTGAGCTCTCCCCTGCCCTCCCCTTCGAACATGTGACCATCAGCGCTTCACCCTTCCTTACATGTATAAGCCCCCCTTGGACACAACACCACTCACTCCTCTGTCTGCTTCTCTCCCCGCCCACCAATGTTTTGAGCCTACCTTCTCCCAGATTTTGTGTATCAGATAATTTGTCATTGTATGTGTTCTTCTGTGCTAATCTGGTTTAATAAAGGAATGTAGAAACTAAAAGTGTAGACGGCTGAGATGATCAGGCCTCAGAGTCCACTTATAATGCGCTCACTCGTGCAGTGGTGATGGGGGTCTACCACCCTTTCCAACTGTGCGGTCTGCTCTTCCCCCATAAAGGCAACAGACTCAACTTCATTGGGTTAGAATGTAGAAAATGTACTTCCCCAGAAACAAGGTGGTATAACAGCCACTGCAACCATTAACATTACACAGTCCAAAATGCACAGCAAACCTGAACACAAAATTGCATATATCCTATTTACATCCCCATTCGGGGACAGCAAAGTACAGAAAGACCAGGTGAGATAAAGTGACACATCAAACATTTTTGACAGCTCCATAGACCACATAGCGCACTGGTCCCTGCTGGGGTAACCCGTGACTCTTGGTCACACCCCCATTATCATCGGGGTACCCGAGGTAGGGCTAGAAGTGCAGGGCCACCAACAGGCCAGCCCCACACCCAACCAGCCTCACCCCTGAAAGGCTTCTCCCGAAGGAGGCACCCAACTGGGCAAACTAGTGCCCTTAAAAATCTGTGCCATTATTTGGCTATAGTAGGCCATGTTGGGATGGGTAGGTGTCAAAATTCAGTCAGCGGATCTTCGTATTTCAGCACATCAGGGGACAAAAGGGGGGCTACCAGGTGCCAGACTATTTTTAAAAGGTCTTATTCTGCCCCCTAGGTCGTATACCACAGGACCACTTCCGGTTATAACGACTTCCAGAGGCCACCACCCTACCAAGGTGAAGCCACTAATGATGCACAAACGGCAAGGGACATTCATAGCCATCAATCCACGTCTGCCACTCCCCGCCCATAGCAGGGAAACAGTTCCTCAGTGCGGTGGCTGAGAAGACGGCTTATAAATAATGTAGTTTAACGCAAACATGGCATTTGCTGGAGAGGTCTGAATAGAACATCACTGTGGCGACAAATTACTAGTCAGCCACTCCTTGAACTTTCATGCATTAATGATGTCTCGTCACACGGGGCCCCTTGTTTACATTGCAGACCGGTTGACCCTGCTGGGAAATGTTCACGTCTGCCACAGGAGATCCCTGCATGTAACCGAGACCGCTGGGAGATGCTTTCCACATGAATGTAAAGCGCTGTCAGGGCCCATATTAAACTAGGTTCAATTGCCCTTTTTAAGACACGATTAAAAACCTTTTTGACAAGGTTTTTAATTATAACATGCAGTCACGTTTCCCTTTCTGGGAGGATATAAGTGTTTTACAGTAAGGAATGTTATTTTGAGAAACATTTGTATACTTTGGATTGAAAGAGAACTTGTAAAACCTACATTTTTAATGGCTTCTATATATTTTACATTTATTCCAGAAGTAAGATTAAACCCTAACGTTATCGTATTATGGAATAGTCATGATGAGGAGGATCCCTTTAGGGGAAGGCGTTTGTAAGGAAGGACGAGTGGGCAATAAAAGGGTTTGAGAAATAGCATGTTTTGGGGTGATCTAGCATAGAGCAGTAAAAAATGGGTGGTGCGAAAGGGCAGTGATCGGGAAAGGAATCGTTTGTAGGATGGTCTTTATAGGAATTGACCTCTTGGGGTAAGATCTGGATGGGAACAGAGTTTAGAAAGGAACGACCTAGAACAGGACGGCTCTAAAAGGCTGAAAGGTCTAGGAGAGAAGAAGATCTAAGTAGGAAGTGGGTTGACTGTCAGAGATGTGAGAGAAGTGCAAAGGAACAGGGAGGAGACGTCAGTAGGTTATTACAAGACAGCTGAACCTTGTTTACTATGTGTTAAGTGCCAATGTTGTCATCATCCATGATCGCTTGAAAAATTGAGTGTTAGCGTGATGTTAAACACGCCCTAAGGCCTTACTTAGACTATGGCAGACTGGATGTTTTGTCACGCACGTGGTTTACGTTCCTTCAGCCATATTACAAGTGCATTATAAGTTATGACATTGTAATACAGTGGGAAGGACATCCCTCACATATTGACAGAGTCCTTAAGGTTGCAGCACCACACAAAGGGGAGTTAGAAGTGTCGTGTGTAAGTTTTGAGCTCAAAGAACACAATCAAGTAGAAGACTATGCATGCAACCACCCAAGGGAAAATCACGAAATGTGTGTTTTTTGTGAAAATTGCCTGTACTGTGCAGGTTAATATCACATGGCTTTCCTTTTGCTCATTGTACGCCGTTGTTCACTTGGCTCTAGGGCTGCACTCAGAAAGAGGCTGTGCTGCTTTCATGACATTCGTTGATCTGACTTGGTTCAGACTTGGGGTGTTTGGAGTGTCCGTGGCTCATCATGTCTGTGCACTGAAGATCTTGTTTTACACTATGTCCAGCATTGCTGTTTAGCTCTGTGCTCACGTTAACTTCCGGCGCAAAAATCCTCCAGCCACAAAAGTTGATCAGTACTATTTTCCGCACTGCTTTGCAGCGCATTGCACCCCTTTGCGTCATTAGTCCTCATGCTCTTCTCCTTAATTGATCAGCAGAAGAAATAGAATGTTTTTGTAAGCCTCTTGGGTGGCGACCGATTGCGAGAATCTATTTGGGGGCTTTAGAGTGGAGCAGGGATTTGCTCCTCCTACTTTCATAGTAATTTTTAGTTTGTCCTTTATGTTGCAAGATTGGAATAGGTAGATTGCCTAGTAGGTGATAAATTGTATTCATACTGTAGAACAACAAGTCACTCGTACAATTATAATGTGCTCTTGACACAGGTCCCTCTCTGTGAGAGGGTGCCCTGAGAGGCCAAAGACTGAATGGTAGGGACTCTAAAGCATAGTTCCCAATTCTCAGCTCTGAAAGCATAGTGGAATCTTGAGGACATGTGAGGAGTTTGGATGCGGTGTTTTAGGTCTTCCACCTTCTATGGCAGAGACGTTTTCAGAGGTGGCTGCCACAAATCTCAAGGGGCTGGCTTGGGGACAATAAAATAAAAAATGAAATTAAAAAAATTTACCTGTCCACCGCCACGGGCTGCCTCGCTCCTCTTCCCACCCGGTGGTGTTGGTGACACAGCAGTCCCTGCCCCACCAACACAGGCTCCCCACGCAATCCTGGCGCTGCTCTCATGCTATACGTAGCATGAAAACAGTGTCAGGACTGATATGAGCCGCTTGGTCTGCCGCACAGACAGTGCTCTGGAGTCTGCGCTGTTTCTCCAACTCGGCTGTGCAACATAGCCGAGTTGGAGAAACCTAAGTGTGCATGTCAGCTTGGCCGGCCTAGGGTGGCCGGCCAAACTGACATGCGCACTTAAGTGCACTCCAGTCCTCCTCCCTAGGCCCGGCCCCTCCTTCCACATGCTGGCTCAGCCAGCAGCTGAAAAATAAAACTTTAGTAAAATATTGTTTTATTTTTCAGCTGCTGGCTCTGAGCCAGTGAGTGGGGCGACGCTCCATCGCCATTGCGGAGGAGCCGCCCCAGGCACGTTTTAAGGCACGGGCAAAGTGGGCACTGGCCCAGGGACTTAACCTTGAGGGGGACCGCTGACAGAGACAGCTCTGTACGGTAGAGAGTCTTGCCCTAATGATCTTGAATGATTCTTAAACAGATTATTTTAAATACCGTTAACCTTTAATTTATTTTCAATGTGGGAATTTTGCAGAGCAATGTTGAGTTAATGTTTCATGCAATATCCATAAAAAGTTTTTTTAGATCAAAATAGAACATGATATGGGAGAAATAGGAAGGTGTCACAGAGACTATTTGCGGTACCATCAGTGAGCTTCTGTTTTGTTATATTATTGAAAACACACATCACTATTCCTGAATATTAAATGTTAAAATTGATTTTGGACGAGTGTGCCTGTGCATTGTCAGCGACCTGGCCAAAGATGGCCCCCAACAAAATCCTTAAGACGTCCCTGTTCTATGGCGCTACTGTAGTGTGTACTGGCACAGTGCACGGAGAATGTTCAGTGTACCCTCAGCGCTCATTCAGAGGGTACTGTGGAACAACTGGCACAGATGCGAGCCAAACGGGCAGTGCATGTGACAAGTACAATGCGGCTGTACTAGCAAGCGTTGTAAGTTTGAGCAGTTTGCCTTCATTGCTTCTTTTTATCCAGTCCACACGCAACCAGGGTACCACAGTCCTTCCTAATACACAGTGCACCCTTACAGTGAAGGTGAATACCCTTGAGAGTACCCCCACACAGTTAGTGCTTCCCCTTCCTTCTATTACACAGTGCAGCCCGGGGTTCTAATGCCTGGGCACCACACACAGCAAACGCACCCCATTCCTACTAGTACACAGAGCAGCCCAGAGTTCTAATGCCTGGACACCACACACAGCAAACGCACCCCATTCCTTCTAGGGGTTCTAATGCCTGGACACCACACACAGCAAACGCACCCCATTCCTTCTAATACACAGTGCAGCCCGGGGTTCTAATGCCTGGGCACCACACACAGCAAACACACCCCCTTCCTTCTATTACACAGTGCAGCCCGAGGTTCTAATGCCTGGGCACCACACACAGCAAACGCACCCCATTCCTTCTAGGGGTTCTAATGCCTGAACACCACACACAGCAAACGCACCCCATTCCTTCTAATACACAGTGCAGCCCGGGGTTCTAATGCCTGGACACCACACACAGTTAACGCACCCCATTCCTTCTAGGGGTTCTAATGCCTGGACACCACACACAGCAAACGCACCCCATTCCTTCTAATACACAGTGCAGCCCGGGGTTCTAATGCCTGGACACCACACACAGCTAACGCACCCCATTCCTTCTAGGGGTTCACACAGCAAACGCACCCCATTCCTTCTAGGGGTTCTAATGCCTGGACACACACACAGCAAACGCACCCCATTCCTTCTAATACACAGTGCAGCCCGGGGTTCTAATGCCTGGACACCACACACAGCTAACGCACCCCATTCCTTCTAGGGGTTCACACAGCAAACGCACCCCATTCCTTCTAGGGGTTCTAATGCCTGGACACCACACACCTCAAACGCACCCCATTCCTTCTAATACACAGTGCAGCCCGGGGTTCTAATGCCTGGACACCACACACAGCTAACGCACCCCATTCCTTCTAGGGGTTCTAATGCCTGGGCACCACACACAGCAAACGCACCCCATTCCTTCTAATACACAGTGCAGCCCGGGGTTTTAATGCCTGGACACCACACACAGCTAACGCACCCCATTCCTTCTAGGGGTTCTAATGCCTGGGCACCACACACAGCAAACGCACCCCATTCCTACTAGTACACAGAGCAGCCCAGGGTTCTAATGCCTGGACACCACACACAGCTACGCACCCCATTCCTTCTAGGGGTTCTAATGCCTGGACACAACACACAGCTGGTGCACCACATTCCTTCTATCACACAGAGCAGCCCCAGGTTCTAATGCCTGGACACCACATACAGATAACTTACCCATTCCTTCTGTTACACAGAGACACTCAGCTAACGCACCCCATTTCTTCTATTACACAGTGCAGCCCGGGGTTCTAAAATCCGGACACCTCACAGGCTAGTGCACCCCATTCCTTGCTATTGCACAGCACAGCGTGTGCCCCTTTCCTTTATATTACACAGAACACTTCAAGGTTCTAATGCCTGGACACCACACACGGCTAGTGCACCCCATTCCTTGCGCTTGCACTACACAGCTTGTGCACCTTTCTTTTATATTACACAGAGCAGCCCAGGGTTCTAATGCCAGGACACCACATTAGGCTAGTGCACCCCATGCCTTGCTATTACACAGCACAGCTTGTGCCCCTTTCCTTTATATTACACAGAACACCTCAGGGTTCTAATGCCTGGACACCACACACGGCTAGTGCACCCCATTCCTTGCGCTTGCACAGCTTGCGCACCTTTCCTTTATAGTACACAGAGCAGCTGAGGGTTCTAATGCCTGCACACCACACACGGCTAGTGCACCCCATTCTTTGCGCTTGCACAGCACAGCTTGTGCACCTTTCTTTTATATTACACAGAGCAGCCCAGGGTTCTAATGCCAGGACACCACACTAGGCTAGTGCACCCCATGCCTTGCTATTACACAGCACAGCTTGTGCCCCTTTCCTTTATATTACACAGAACACCTCAGGGTTCTAATGCCTGGACACCACACACGGCTAGTGCACCCCATTCCTTGCGCTTGCACAGCACAGCTTGTGCACCTTTCTTTTATATAACACAGAGCAGCTCAGGGTTCTAATGCCTGGACACCACACACGGTTAGTGCATCCCATTCCTTGCGATTGCACAGCTTGCGCACCTTTCCTTTATATTACACAGAGCAGCTCAGGGTTCTAATGCCTGGACACCACACACGGCTAGTGCACCCCATTCCTTGCGCTTGCACAGCACAGCTTGTGCACCTTTCTTTTATATTACACAGAGCAGCTCAGGGTTCTAATGCCTGGACACCACACACGGTTAGTGCACACCATTCCTTGCAATTGCACAGCTTGCGCACCTTTCCTTTATATTACACAGAGCAGCCCAGGGTTCTAATGGTGAGACACCACAAGGAGCTAGTGCAGCCCAGTCCATCTATTACACAGTGCAGCCCACAGTGTTGTCTTCAGGATTTTTGGGGCCTAGGGCTAGAACAAATCTGGCGGCCCTGTTCATAGCAAAATCAAATGTTCTTACCCACTTTTGTGTTACTTGTAGCCTGCATGATGCCAAACAAACTTTTGAAGACCGGTTTCGCAAAAAAAAAAAAAAAAAAAAAACAGCTAACATATATCTTCTTGGGGACTCCAAGAGTCCCTAGGCGGCACTGGGCAAAAAGAGACAAATGTAGAGGTAGGCTAGAGGTAGGCAGAGCGAGGAAGAGAGGTTCATATATAGAGAAAGACAGAGGTGAGAGAGAGGGAGATCACATTTACTTTCCCCAGGAGACTTCTAAAGGATGCGGCTCTTGGCATTTGCCCACTTTGCCTTAGAACATCTCTGGCAAAGCAGGGCGCTTATGCTGAGACACACGGCACACAGCTAGTGCACCACACTCCCTCTATTACACAGTGCAGCCCAGGGTCCTAATGCGCACACAGTCAGTGCAGCACTCTCCTTCCTAAGCTAGCCAGGAGCGCGCCTCTGCGGTCCCAGTGCCGAGTGCGGTTAGCGCACCCCTCTCCTTTCTAGTACACAGTGCACCCTAACAGCTTTAGTACTGAGAATCCCTACAGACACCGAGTGCAACTAACTCCTTGCGTTGACGTATTGCAGCCGGGAGTACAGGACTGAGACACCGCACTCAGCTTCTGCACCACTTTACTTCCTCAGCTTCCAGCTAGCCAGGAGCCCCGAGCTAGGAATAACACACATCTTTACTGGACACAGTAAATTAATGAATGAACGTCTATGTGTCGCCGGGCTCTGCTAAGTGATTCACCTCGATGTGCCTTTTAATAGGAACAGCAGGTTGGTTGAAGGGATATTGAAAACGTTGAATTTTTAGCTTTTTATGAAGAATTTGTTGTGCATGTTCTTCGGGGCGCACGAACGTGAATACCCGGAGACAAGGCCCCGCCCTTGGCACGTCCTGACCTCGCGGAGCCCCGTGAGGCCGCTTGGCTCGAGGGCCTCTAGTCGCACAAAGCGCCTTATCAGGCCCGGCAGAGGCTGACTCAGCAGGCCTTTCCTGGAAGGCGCCGCGCAGTGAGGAGCGAGGAACCTGTGGTGAGCGGGACAGTACCAGTGGCGTAACGAAGCTTCAGCGGGTCCCCCTGTAAAGTACCCTGAGGCCCCCGGGCCCAGTCAGGGGCTTGCCGCCTGTCTGTGCTGAGGGGCCCTCTGGAGCGCACCCATCTCCCCCCCCCCCCCCCACACCATGCAAAGCGCTAGTTCCGAGGGCCTTTGTTACGCCACTAAACTACGCAGAGGTTGGCTCTGAATTTTGAACATTTTAGGAAACTGCCAAAACACGCAGCCCGGCCTTTAAGGGGCATCCGCTGAAGCGCTCAATACGTTTTCAGCACTGGCTATTCTGCGATTCCATGGAGTACACGTTAAGCTCAATAGGAGACTTAGCCTCCACCTTTACACACGCCATAGCAGCAGTGTAACGAAACTTGAGACCTCCTCCCCCACCCTGCAAAGTACATGGAGGGGACCCCCTCCCTACTCACCCAGGAGCCCTCAGATCAAGGTATTGTGCTGAGGAGGGCCCCTGGAGCTCGCCACCCACCGCGGCACTGCGGGGCCTTTGTTACGCCACTGCGCCATAGTGCTACATTATCACTTCTTTGACTAAGGACATGAAACAGGATTGAGAGCTCGCGTGGCAAGAGGTGTGAAGGATCGTTTATAGAGTATTTCCCTGCAAGGTGGGCACTACCCAGGAGATGTGGATGTGCTCTGTGCTAGTTTTGAGACTTTGACCCCCACCCACCAGAGTTGGCCGAATTAAGAACATTCCAAAATAATTTACAGTAAAATGGCGTTGGATCCCGTCTGGATGGAAGTGCTAGTGAGTGTATGATCAACACTGTTGGTACCTAGAATCTAGCGCAGTGTAGTACACGAACCGTAATGCCTAAACTGTGGTTACACTTCAGACCAATTCGTTCCTTCACAAGGAACTGGGACTCTCTGTAATCTTCAAGATACATCGTTTTGTGCGTAACTATTCATATAGCTCTTAGTAACATCTGTTTTCGAAGCTCTCTCAATTTTGGCAGACAAGCAAATGAAAGGTGATTTTTCCAGGATTACCAAATCTGAATGAAAGTTGGATTAAACACTAGTCTTCAAGATAGTCAGTCATAAATGTAATTACTAGAGCAGTGGTTCTTCACCAGTGGTCTGCGAACCATTGGGGGTGCACAGCGCCTACTCAGAGGGAACAGCAACTGTTTAGAAAATAATTTTAGAAAATTAATAAAGTATATATACATAGACAGTGAAATGTCAAATTCAAAATTTTAAAAAGGTCTCGTACTCCTACCTTGATTCGTGAAAGCAGCGCAAGAACGTCAGGCAGGATCTAGTATGAACATTTGACAGTCTCAAGGCAGTGGAGTGCATCGACAAAAAAAGAGCATGCATTAAGTTAAAAAAAGGCAACGTGATATGTCAGAGTGTAGCATATCGCTTCGTCTTTTAACAATAAAACCAAATAGTGAAGGGCTCCATTCTTTCCATTAAAGCTAAAATATTTGTTGTTTATATTGTTTTTGGTTGTGAATTAAATAAAATATATCACAATTTGTTTTGCATATTCTTTTGAGTTTTCAAATTATTGAAATTGCTTAGGAAGGAGCCTCATCATTCCAGTGTTGTATCATAAGCTGTCCACAGCAGCCAAAAGCTTAAGAACCCCTGTGTTAGAGCATATTTCATCCATCTTTTAATACATATATATTTTCGCCAGTACAACATATGTTATACTATATTGTCCCCATTATAAAAAGATATGTCACACAGAACAAGCATTATTTCCTGTAATCGTGCAATTGACTCCAACCGATCTTATCAGGTCTGCAAATCCAAAATGTCCCCTCTCTGTGCATATTAAATAGACTTTCTAATCAGCAGTGATGAATCTCCTAAAAGATTAGGCATAATCTTCAAGAAAGGAGGATTTGTCTTCTACTGGAACTCTGGTTCACGGAGAACCAGTGTTTCAGATTCCTTTGCAGTGCAACGAATTAAAATATCTGAAAATTATATACGTTGTTACAAAAAGTTTCAAAATAACAAAAGTATCACCAGTTTATTTATGTCTCCGGTGAATGGAACCATTTTAACGCACAGGGATAGTAAATAGGCTTTGGATAGACCCCAATTGCTTTCTGTACCTTTGGAAACAATGCCTGTCTCTTGTATAGGTAGCTACTTAAAAAACATTTGTTACAACCTTTTTGTGGTGGAAAGATTCTGATTTGAACTATTAGTGTATACAATATTCCACCTCTGTGTAGAGGCAATGTATAGTCTATTTATCTCCTATACTACGCTAGACCCAGTGACCCAACTCCCAACCAGAGGTTGCCTGATCTGTTGTGTGCTTAAGCTAGGTTTTCACGCTCTGTGATGCAACTGCAAGACGACAGACGAACTCTGTATAAAACACATCAATAAGTAAGTGTGACCTGCAGACTCCAAGGGTGCAGGTCTCAAGTGGTGGGGTCTGACCTCCTAAATCCAAGATCAACTGAAACTCTCTGCTGTGTACGTGTCCTTTTGGGCGGTGTGCACAAATGCCGGGATCCTCAATGCAGATTTGAAAGATACACCTACAATCGCTCAAGGGGAATCCAGTGCTTCTCAAACACTCTCCCTTTGGTCCTCAGGATGACAATCCTGTGCCAATGACTGGTTAATAGTTTACCACAACTGGTTCCTCCGTGCGCTGCACAAGGCTGGGCCTAGAGATCTTCCAGAGCACTCATCCTCATCCACCCTCCCGGGTTGGTCCCTAGGCTTCCCGGAGCTCCCTGCGTAGCCCCATCCGATCGCCAGAGCACCCACTCTACATGCATGTCAGGTTCATTCACACCTACCAGCTCTGCCAATGAACAATGCCCAAGGTGACATAACTCACAGTGTTCTCACATATATCTTTGCAGGAAAAAATGCTAAAATTATATGAAGCAAGTGATTTTGGAAAACGTAAAATAGAAGTTTAATGCCTATTACTCGTCCTGTGAAAAACAGTGGGAAAAATGGTGGCTTCAAAAGAAACGCGGGGTGGAGGCTGCCTCGTTTAAGGAGCTCGCATCCTCAGCTCCCTTCTGCTGTGTCCAGCATCAGAAGGGGTCAGTGAGTCCTACACACACTCCTTATACACATCCAAGGCCCATGACAGTTATGGAAAGGAAGAAACCGATTTCGTCCGGAACATTAAGCACAAGGTAATAACGACAGTAAGTACCATGTAGCCGAACAGGTCCTGTTTCTGATTCTGGGTTAGTAATGTGGTTAGGCAAGGGCCTTGTACAAATGAAGCTGTAATTTCACAGAGCTCTGCGATTATACAATGCAAAAACCTGCAGCTCTTGGGGTCTGGGAGTGTGCTATTCCGGCAGCATGTCTCTGGGGATCCAGCAGAAGTCAAAGGCTGTAAAATCAAGCGTAGCCTCCCTCTGCGCAGCAGGATCTCGCAGAACAGTTCAGGCAGAGTTCTGTCTGATGTATTTGTTTGTGTGTTACAGCTCGGAGTGGGCGGTGTGATACTCTTGCTGCTATTGTGAAGAAAAGGGGTTGAGCATCACCTGGCCAGTGGCTGCTCCCGCCTAACATATCTCGGATCACCTAGGAAGGGGAACAATAGAAAGAAGGGGGTGCGCTGTCAGGTGACCCCTCGGTAATTAGACATATGCCTCACATGTCCAATGGAAAAGCCATCATTGTTGACAGCAACATTTCAAGAAAGCTGGAGTCACAGAGACTATAAAGACAACTGGCGAATAGGCGCATTCAAATAACTGAGCGCCTGATTTAGAGTTTGGCTGAGGGGGCTACTCTTTCACAAATGTGAAATATATTCCATCCGCAGTGTTACGATCTCCATGGGCTATTATGGGATCGTAACATGGTGTATTACGCAAACGTTTGTGATTCAGTAACCCCCTTCGCCAAACACTAAATCAAGCCCTAAATCTGCACCCAGGGTTCCAAAACAAGTAAGCTAGATTGTTGGCGTGGCCTGTTTAGCAGCAGGCACTCAGTTTTCCCGCCCTGTCTCTCCGCCTGCCACAAGCATGCGGTGTAACACATCACCCAGGGATGTTCTTTGCCAGGGCAAATCATTGTGATGGCCGAGAGCTGCAGGCATCACGGGTCCCCTCTCAGTGAAAGAATAACTATGATGGTGGCCTGCACTGGCTGCCCAGGCCTAGCTTGGCAGCTCCTCTTCTGCAACTGCGCTCTGCCTGGATGGCTTCCCAGAGCCACGGTAATAGCCAAGAGCTGCAAGCATTCCCGACCCCTGGGAGCAGCAGGTGAATATGACAGCATGTCAACTTGCACCGTTGACGGCCCTGGAGATCCCTGGTGCCCCCTCAGCACACCCAGTACACTGGCAATAAAGGAACATGTCCCTCACACGTCTTAGAGTTGAATTAGCATTAACTCTCAATGTGTCCACATTGAGATGTTCTGGATTCCACTAAGCTGGTGATGTTGTGCTGCAGATGTGGCTGTTGGGTGTTCACGTGTGAAGGTTTGGCCCTTGGAACAAAGTCTGCGCATGAGGTACTGTGTTTATTGTTCATGGGACAGGAGGCCGTGGCAGTCTGGCTGTGCAGAGTGGCTACGGAGTCCATGTGCACACACTTCTTATATCTATGGGCATTACACCAGGGTGAGTGAGATTTAGGTACCTGCAATGTGGCCCTGGGCTCTGTACGTGTTTTGGTAGGACGTTCGGGGCTGTATGTGAGTTGTAAGTCTGCTCTTGAAAAGATGTGGTTTTTGGGCCTCTTGAAGCATTGTTATGGGTATGGTGCCTGTCCGAACACGGCTTAGCTAGCGGGGCACAACTGTAGGTCTGTGCGTGTTCCAGTATGGTTGTGTACGTCGCACTGGCCGCAGTATCGAGATGTGCCCACTGCCTTTCCCACTATGGCTCTAGGTCTCTTTTCACTCCCAGGGTGCTATTGCACCCCTGCCTTTGAAAACAAGGCCCAATTATGTCGTATAAACATAGTTCAGTCACTTCTCTGTGTGGCTGCTCTAGGACTTAACACAGGTCCTGAGAGGGCGGTGGTTGTAATCCACGATCACACTGTCATTTACAAGTCAGTCTTTTGTTTGTCGAGGGGGTTGGCTACACTAAACATGTAAATTAGCATGCTCTTCACAGGCACCACTGTAATAACATTTACAGGTAACCTGGGAATTCAGATCTTTAATGAGATGACAGTGGTGAAGGTGGAGGAAACTGTCATCACATTATGCTTCAGGCCGTATTTTGCATGGCGGTTTTGTTCAGTTTCACTCGGAGCAGCCTTTTACATGTTAAAAGCTTGCATAAAGCACATACCTTACCAGAATCTGCTGTCTGTCTTGGGCCATCTGATGAATGAGAGCTACTAAGAGTGATGTTGCAGATGCCTGTACGATCTCATTTCACACCTTAAACTACAAGTATGTCTCCATGCAACAGGGTGTTGAGCAGAGTTTGGAGAGATGATGTTGACTCTCTGCCCTGACCAACAATTAGAAGGAAGGGATAGAAACTTATTAAAAAAACATGCATGGTTCCACATCAGTAATATAAAACGTGTGTGGCCCTTCTACCCTTTCCTACTCCCACCCCTCTTGTTTTTAGATCGAGCGCGCAAACGCTCTGACTTGTTGTAATCTATCTGTTGTCTTTTAACCAAGCCCACCTCACGCCCATCACTATCGCTCGTTCATGGGATTGCCTTTCAAAAATCCTTTCTTATCATTGGTAAATGCTTTATGTTTGTCCATCCTTGGGGCAGTTTTGTTACCCCCTTGGCCATCGACCCTTTTTCATGGATAATTGCACGTTTGCCGATATGTAAGACGGCGAGCAAACTTCTTTTTCTTTTGTGCCCCTCCTTCAGGCTCATGGCGGCTGTGGCGCTTTGAATTGGCTCCCATATGTCAACTGTTTTACTTTTCATTTTCAATTTATGTAGCAAGAAAAGTCAAGTTAGGAATTTACAACACTAATAGTTCTAACTCGAGCAAACGCGAGACCCATTTCATTGCAAATGCTTGTTTTAAAAACTGTTTCTATCTTTGTTTTTGCATATACAGCCACTCCAACAATGAACACACCACCGCCACCCCCTTCTTACTGATATTCATGCCTTACCACTTCTGACATAGGAAGTCAGATCTAGGAGAGTGAAACTGGCTTCTTGGCCTCAGGCGTGACACTAGTGGAGGAGGTGAGATTTCAGTAGTTTATTTTGGTATTGCATTACCCAATCAGGTGAGCTTCAGTGGCCAGGCTTAAGGTGGCATCAGTTGAGTAGCTACAGCAGCAAGTTGACTATTGCCTGAGGTGGTCAGAGAAACACAACAAAATGCCACTAAGCCAAAGAGCAATTGGTGCGCCAGGCATAACTTTTTCAAGGATTTGTTGCCGTAATATCTGACACAAGTATTGTGTTCTAACTATTGGATACTGTCTTAATGGATGCACATTTTCTCTTATGAACTGCAGTAGAGTGATATTTTTACAAATGATACTTAGAAAACTATATTTGTGCTGGACGATATTCTGACGGTGATATTCTGGTACCATACTTCAGTAACTATTGGCACGAGGATTACATGGTTGTTGTGTTGTGACACTGTAGCATAGATGGTTCTATGGGTGATGTTTAGGTGCCTGGAGGCTGTATGCCAGCTAGGGCTTGGCGCCAGTGCAGTTGTATCCACACTGGGAATTTTTTATTTTTTAGCTATTCCCACCCAGAAAGCTGTTTTGAATCCTTTTAGTTGTAAGCTCAGTTTCTTTGATGTTCAGTGGGCATGGCAGGGCCTAGGATGGCGAGTTTTTATTAGACAGAAAAACTGGATATGTCACAGCAGAGTTGTGTAGCAATGGGCATATTTCTTGATGGCATTGATGTTGGGCCTTAGGGACCATTTCTAAATTGACTGATACATTTAAAGTTTGATTTATCTAGAGTTGCAGCATTTCTGTTACTAGTCCTCTCATCTATCTTCGATACTGTTCATCATTCCACTTTGCTGCACAAACCCAAACACACAGGAGTACTGGTGCTGGCAAAAAAGTGTTAGAAAGCAAGACATAAGCCGAATTAGAAGGTTAAGAAAAATAAAAATAAACATTTTGATGGCTGTGTGGAAAGCACATTTTGATGGATTTCTTTGAGATGCAACAAGGGAGGCAAATATTCCAGCGGTTATCAGCCAGATATGAGAAGTAGGACCCTCCTGTCTTATGGTATCAATCTTTGCAGGTACCAAGCAACCCATGAGAAGAGAATCTTAGTATACGGAGTATGGAATGACAAACCAGCTTCATAGCAAAGGGAGAGAGGGCCTTGGTCATAGTAAGCTTGATGAACCAGGCAGAAAGTTCTAAATTGAATGTGTTTGGAAATTGGCAGCCGAAGAAGGGCGACCTAGTAGGAAGGATTATGCAAAAGCAGTAGGAGAATGAAAATGAGCCTTACTACTATGTCTTGGATTCACTGCAATCTAGAGAGATGTTAGGTAGGGAGTCCAAGATATGATGTGCTCCTATAGGCAAGCCTGAATAGAACAATAGCTTGAAGTGCCACTTGGCAAAAATTCATGAAAGATATGGAAGGATATTCTGCATCGGCCACAGTTGATGGAAGAAGAGGAAAATTTGTTGCTTACCTGTATGGATAGAGACAGCTTATGGTTGAACCAGAATACAAGATCACATATGTCTGTATGGTGGAGGCCATTGGTTAGTGGTTCAGTGAGCGGCTTGTTTACCCCCCAGAATTTCTGTTTTGTCAATATTAATATTGAGGAAGTTATTGTTCATTCAGGAAACTACCTCTAGGAGGAGTCAATTCTTGAACTGTGAGCTTGAATGATCTGTGCTAAACGGTGGACATAAACATTGAAAAGAGTGGGAATCAGGACGATCATTGAGGGATATCCTACTAGAATTCTATAAATTTGGTCTGAAAAAAAGGAAAGTGGACTGCTTAAGAGCTTCTGGGAAGATAGGAAGAAATCCAGGTGAGAGCATTTTACTGGACATTAAATTTAGGAAGATGGCTGAATATGACTTGTGACACAGTCCCAAAGGCCACGTATGATCTGTGAGCAGTAGTGGTCCGTTGTTAAGGGTGGAGGGATCCCCTCCACCTCCAACTTTTTGCAAACATGAAGAGTGTTTGTCAAGCTGAGTGAAGGTCAGCCTGACGGATACTGTTTGTGCTCAGGTTAGGCAGCAAGGTGCTGTACATGCATTAAATGTGCAGAAGCCTGTCTGCCTGAGCTGATATTTGCTGGGCGGAAGCCCTGTCGGTGTGACCTACTCAGCTTAGCAAAGCACCTGGAGATCCTCCCCCTCATGACGAGTGGATGAGTCACAGATAGATTCAGACCTGGGTGCTTCAGTGTTAAGCCCTTAAGTGCTGAGGGCCAACTGCCCATCTGAGGCACTTTATCACAGGGTGGAGTGAGGTCAGTAGTCTCACTAAGCCCATCCACTCTGTGACAAGTAAGATACTGCTGCCTCCTCTCAGTGGCTGACCCCTAACAAGGTCAGTCAATGAGAGGAGGGGGCAGTCCCAATCCTCAAAGAACCACCGAGGCTCCCCTCCCACTACCCATGATTAACGCTGTGGCCCTGTAAGTTTATTTTCTTAATGTTGGGTGCATGGGTGCCTGTATGTATGTATTAATGTGTGCGTGCTGTGAATGGGCGTGTGTGTGTGTGCTTGTGAATGGCCGGTGTATGTGTGTGTGCTTGTAAATGGTGTTTGTGTGATTGTGTGTGCATGTGTGTGTATGTCCTGCCGCCACTCCATTTGAATTAACAGCTGCCACTGTTGTGCCACTGACTGGCCTTATTCTCCTAGTAGACTAAGATCGTTGAGTACTGATGTTAGGGCAGTCTCAGTGCTACGAAGTGGGCAAAAAGCCAGCTTGAGCAGGATCCAGCAGTCCCTTAGTGTTTTGGAAAGAAGAGAACTGATGATTTACTTCCTTACTTTGTAGAATTTTTGACATTAGCGGATGCAGCAAAATAGAATGAAAGTTACTTGCGGTTGTACTAGTGAATATCGAACATGAGAATAATGTGATATAAGAATATCGTAGACAAAATATTGAGGACTAAAGTATTGAAAGGTCAGTACATGTAGAGAAAGTATAGATTGTAGATTCCTAACTCTGCATCTCTGCAACTTGAAGATATATATATCGCCAACGTACGTATGTGGAGTTAGATATAGAAAATCTATACTTACTTTTCGATAATTTGGTTTCAATATTTTGGCCTCAATATTTACATCCCACAGTACTCTGTCTTTGATATTCAGGATGGCACACTGTTACATAAGGTAGATGTGTCTGCCAAAGGTTCCTTCAGTAGTGGTAGAACCATGGCTTGCTATTAGTTGGACGCTACCTTGAATTGTCTAAGTGACAAGTTACAGGGTTTGGTAAGCGCAGAAGTGATGAAAACAATAATCATGTAAATAATATGTGCTGGGTATAGGCCAGGGCGTGAGTTGGATTTTAGGGAAAGAAAGAGTTTTGTAGATGTTTCTAGCCCAAGTATATCAACCTTTGGAAACAATGCATTTACTGGAGATATCAGGAATGTTTGTGTTGGACCTGGCCCTTTTACAGGGTCATTCCCCAGACTTTTTGCCTCCTTATTTTTCTGACCTTTGTTGGCTGACGTTTTGACTCTGAGCACTTTTTCACTGCTAATCAGTGCTAAAGTGCATGTGCTCTCCCTTACAGAATTGATATGATTGGATTATACCTAATTGGCATATTTAATTTACCTATAAGTCCCTTGTACAGTGGTATCCCTATTCCCAGGGCCTGTAAATTAAATGCTACTAGTGGGCCTGCAGCGCTGCTTGTGCCACCCACTAAAGTAGCCCGTCAAACCTATCTAAGTCCTGCTAGTGCAGGGCCTGTGTGCGCAGTTTCCTGCCACAGGGACCTGGCATTTAAATTTACTTGCCAGGCCCAGAACTCCCCTTTTACTACATGTAAGTCACCCCTAAGGTACGCCCTAGCTAGCCCTTTGGGCAGGGTGCCATGTAGGTAGAAGGCAGGATATGTGCCATATTGCGTGGCCTGTCCTGGTAGTGACAAACAGCCTAACTTGGTGTCTCACTACTGTGAGTGCTGCTCCTCATAGGATTGCATTGGAAATGCCCTGCCTTATGTGTAATGGGTATTGTCTGATTTATGAGGGGTAGCGTTTGCATGTTTGGTATGGTTGTGATAGTGGTGAGAAATGCTGCTTACAGGTGTAGGTGTATTTTTTATTACTATCACAGAAATGCCACTTCTAGAAAGTGCGCATTTATCTGTGCTTATGACTTTGGGGTTTTGCAGCTTGACTCCAATCCACGTCTGGGCAGAGTGACAGTTGGAGCTTTGTGCATACTTCTCAGACAGCCTGAACACAGGGAGGGTGGAGGTGTCACAGAGATGCATCTACATATTGAAAAGCCTTCCTGGGCTGAGAGAAGGGAGAGGCGGGGCACACCTACATTTGTAAAGACTGTGCCCTGGCCTCACACAATAGGGTCGTTAACCGCCACTGATGTTTGGAGCCTGTGCTGAAAGGAGAGAGGGGGCACTCCCAGAACCAGTTGTAACTGGCTGGAATCTCATCTCCCTACCATTGTAAACCCAGTATAAGTACAGGGGAATTTTCCCCACTATTTGAACACTCTTGGACCTTGAAGCTGGACACAGAACGCTGATGAATGGACTCACCAGGAAACCACCCTGGACTGCTGCTGCTGTGCTGACCTGTGACCTGCCTGGTCAGTAGAAGGAACTGCCACCATCTGCACCCCTTGTGCTGGCCTGTTGCTGGGCCCACCAGCGCTGTGCTTCCTCGTGTCCTGCTTGCTCCCAGGGGCAGGGTGCCGTGGCCCCTGCACCGATCTCTGCAGTTTCGCCTTAGCGCTTGGGAAAAGCGCTCTCTCCTGACTTGCTGCAAAAGATCAACGCCGTAGCCCGGGCTTTAGATTTGCCCTAGCGCTTTGGAAATCGCTTTATTTCTGCCAAAAGTCACTGCCGCAGCCCGGGTTTATAAAAGAGCCCCTTGTGCTCTCCACGGCGCCTCTTCTTTTGTTTGTTCTTGGTCAAAGCGTGAGTGTTACGCGCTTACTAGTGCCCCCAGGGCACGAAGAGAACTTTCCTGCTTTTAACCGGAGCAAGCGTGCTCCTATCGGCGCCCCCGGGGCGAGGACCGCTCCGTAGAGCACCCCTGAGGCAACGGCAGGCCCTGCCTTGGGCCAGGACGTCAACGGGACTCCGAGGGAGAGGAGGACGCCTCTCCCTCGCCTGTGGGAGTCCCGGATGACTCTCCTGTAATTGAGGGCCAGGCGGTAGCCTCACCGGAGGCTCGCCCGGACTGCCGGCTCCCTGGTGGGCCCCCTCGTGGGCCAGTGGCATTTTTGTAGGGGTCTATCCCCGTGTAAGGGCCGACGGAGGCCCAGGGAGACCCCAGGAGTTCGCGGGTCCCTGGATGGGCCCGTTTTCAAATCAGAGGGGGTGCGTGGTGCCCCCCCCCCCTTCCTCAAAGGATTTCCCGGACTCGGGCCCCCCTCGTGAGGGCCGTTGGAGGCCTAGGGGGGCCCCCAGTAATCCCGGTCCCCAGAGGGGCCCGTTAACAGGATTTAGGAGATGCGTGCTGCCCTCTTCTCCTCCAAAGGAAATCCGAGGCCCCCGTTTTGCACATAGAAGCGCCGGGGGCCCCATTGTTCGCCTTCTAGGCACTGGAGGTGCCTTCATCCAACCAGGTACTGTTTAAAGGACCAATATAGTTGCAATCCAAAGTTTTTTCTACCAACTTATGTTGATTTACATATTACCTACCTGCTTTTGATGTTTTTACATATGTGCTAATGTTTCTTTTATGAGCATGACAAGCTGATATGTATTTATATGACTTGTGAGATATTCTCTAATGTTCCTTTTATGGGTATTCAGGAATTGTTCATGACAAGTGCATATAACTCTTACTGTAATTCCTGACTACTGCTTATGTTGCAGAATCCTGAGTACTTACGTATTCTAATGTGACAACTGCGTAATCTTGCAGAGTATTAGTAACTTGTGTAACGATCTGACAACTGCTAAGGTAGCAGGGTATTACTTACGTGTAATGTTGGTCTAATTATGTTTTGTGCAATACAGATAATTTTTACATAGCTCAGTGTTGTGTTTACTTTGTGGTGTACATTTTGCTTCACATGTGTTGTGTGTGTTATGCAAACGCTTTACACATTGCCTCTGGGATAGGCCTGACTGCTCGTGCCAAGCTACCAAGGAGGTGAGCAGGGGTTATCTTAGACGTGTAACTCCCTTGCCCTGACTAGAGTGGGTAGGTTCTGCCTGGCAGAGGTGCATACCCTAGCCAACCAGAAACCCCATTTCTAACAGTTTGTGATAATGCTTGGCGTAGATTGAGCATGTTCTGAGAGTTAACTGCATATTTTTCTGATTCTCTTGAGAAAATTGAGTTAACACAGAGATTGGGATGGGGGTTATAGGAATGCCAAAGCAAACTGGAATGAGAAGACTGAAAATTACTTTTAATATTTCCTTAAATAAATAGGCTGTGTTGTTTATTTGCATCTCATAATCCGCAGCTCTAGCTTGTCGGAAGTGATTTTTACTGCACCTTAGTGTTTTTTTATATTGAGCATGTTTCTCAGTAGTGTAATCACAATGGCATCCGCTTTCTACTTTTTTTTCCAAGCCAGTGTAGTGAGATTGAGATTTTCTGTGAAGATGGAAGCCAACAGTGTATTTGACAACTAAACGCTATTTTATGGGATGCAACTGAATTAAAGGCTTGTGAAATCCAATTGTTATAGTCAGTGGCATAGTCTTTCCTGGATTCACTTACAGGAAGGTTTGGTCCAAATGCTGCTGTGAAGTTAGATGTGAAGACATTGTGCCACAGGCGTTTGGGTGTTAATGTAGCAGGATGGGGGTACCACAGAGCAAAAAGATCAAGTGAAAGATATAACTTGGTCAACCCCACATCCATCAAGGCCAGTTAGGAATCGAAAGGTGATTACAGAATCTAAACTCTCCCTTGTTGCACAAGTTAATCAAGTTACTCAAAGGTCTTTTTACAGAGTTAAATGTCTGTGTTAATTCTTTTTTATTTGTGTTTTGCTCAAAGATTACAGCCACTGTTGACCTAGTAATATCTCCACCCTCTTGACCTAGTAATCTCTCCATCCTGCGAGACAACTTCTTAATCTATATGTGTGAGCTCACATTTTACCTACTCTGCAATTATTATACTGTCTGTCTGTGGCTAGACGTATTACCTTTAAAGCAACTATTACAATGGTAGTAGTAGGGGGACCCAGGTTGCACATGCATTTTAGGTGACATAGAGTAGCCTGCTTAAACACAGAAGGGTGCTTACAAATAATGTGCCTCACCACCACAATGGGTAAAGCAGAACTGACACGCAGTACACTTCCTAATAATATAAATAATGACATTTGTTCAACACATTAAATGGATCTAGAATGTTGTCAAAGTAATTGACAGCAGTATTAATCAATAGGTGTAATCTGGCTACATTCCTTTTATTTTTCTTTCCGTGCAGATGCACCATTTTTTCATTAACTGAAGTAATTATTTTCTTTCTTCATGCTTGTAGGCACAAACAGCCTAATTGCGGTGACAATCTCATATTTTGCAGAACAAACAGGCTACTTCATTTATACTATTGTAAATTGCTTTATCAAAATTAAAGATCCACTTAAGGTGTGCAAAAACCTAAAATATTTAAATTGCCTCTAAGCGATGTGTATCACATATCGAGTAATTCACGGCCCAGGACCACTCGTTCCTCAGCATAAACGCCTATCTTGCTGCCAACCTACATTCCTGTGCTCTAGGTTAGTTGGCCGCTTGACGATCCATTCCATCAAAAGAGTTCCTCCTCAGTTCAGGGGGCTCATACATGTTACTTAATTCCTTCAAGAATAAGAATAATTGATAACTACTTTCAATTTCAGAGAATACCAACAATACGACTCTTCCCATGCACCAAAAACGTATATATCATCCTTAAATAAAACAAGCATTGGGATAACCAATAGGTTTCACCTATGCGAAACCTATTCATGTTGTCACTGTCTTTTAAAGAAGTTACACAGCAACACGAGCTGCTGTGTAACATAGTTTAAAGTACATAAAAGCAAATGCTATGGCACGGCCAGTATTGACCCCGCCATTGTGTTTTGCTTTTATTTACTTTAAGCCATGTTATTATATACAGCAGCTCGTGTTGCTGTGCAACATGTTTAAACAAGAGAGCCATGCCAAAGCGTTCCTGGAAGCAGCAGGCGGAGGGGTGGTGGGTGACAGGAGGGCCAGAGGGTGCATGGTGGGTGGTGTACAGTGGGAGGGAGGAGTAGAGCAAACAGGGAAGCAATATGACGGTGGGGCAGGGAGATTTGGGCAAACGGGTGGAAAAAGAAAATTGGGAAACACATAGCTAGTTGATTTGGCGGACACATGCATTCATAGAGAGTGCAGTTGGTAAAGTAAAAAAAAAAAGTACCTTGGAGAAGAATGTGGTCAGAGGAAGGATACTGGCCACCGGAAGAAGTACTTTGTGCACGCACCACGGCATGGATGAACACTCGAAGCCTGGGAGCAGGAAGCCGAGGCCTGGAGGAGCATTGACCAATCAGGAGCAAGGAAAGGAGACCCATGCAGGAGCCAGCCAATGGTGAGTAAAGAGCAGCTGACCAACAGGATGCATGTAGATGAGACCCACATGGGAGCCAGCCAATCGTAAGTATAGAGACGTGGAGCCAGCCAATGGTAAGTAGAGGTAAGTAATGGGCGGGCTCTGAGCCCCCTTTAAGATATATTTGTTTTTAGTAACAAAAGACTTTGCAAGCACAGCGTGCAAGTGAAACCTAAACAGGGGTAGGCAGCTGAGTCAATTCTGACACTTTTCTGCAACTCATCATGTTTATCTGTGCCTACCACTTCGCCACACCATTTTAAATATCTCATAACCTCATGCGCCTCAATCAAAACCTTCCAAAAAGGCCTAACTACAACGCTACTCTCCAAAAAGGATGCCAAGGGACCTGATGCTGATGAGATTCGGATCCGTTTACAGCTTTGTCAGTGGTATGAAACAGTCTAGGAAGACTAAATGCAAGATTAAGGGCCTGATTACGACCATGGCGAATGAGATATTCCATCATAAACTTGACGGATATCCCGCCCGCTGCTTTACAAGTTCCATCGGACATAATGAAACTTGTAATACTGCGGGCAGGATATCCATCATGTTTGTGACGGAATATCCCACCCACCAAGGTCGTAATCAGGTCCTTAGTGTGGAAGTTGTGCAAATACTTTTGTTTTCAGTCTCATCTTTTATTTGGAAGATTTGTGTGATTATTTAAATACGATGATAAAGAGACAGTGAATGAGTGAGTGTAGTAAAATCCAAATATCGTGAACCACTGAGGTGCAGTGTGTGCCAGATGTGAAGCTTCGTAAGTGAGTTAATGTATTTCTCTATCGTGAACACATAGCTGTTCTGGGACGTCACATATGTTGGGCGTACTGGACAGGGTCTAGGACTTTCTTGACTAACTTACATTTTTTTAAGTCTTGACGGTTGCTTGGGGTTTATTTTGGACTAATAAACAGCTTTTCTAGTTTTCTGCAGCACAATGGTAATATTCCAGATAATTTGTGTACCGCATTATGATGGTGTGTAATAGTCATAGAGTATAGCTCTTTAAGTGTTTGGGCCCTAAAGATACACCCACTGGATGGGCACAGTTATAATGAGTACTTATGGGGAATGGAGAAGGTGAAAATCTCTGTGAATTCCTGGTATATGGAGGGGTGGGATGGTCCGAGAAGGGTGTCTTACTTAAGGGTAGCACCAATTAATGCTGCAGTTCAGCGGGCTTCTTCACAGATGCTCTGAATTACCACTAAACCATCTATTTGCCATCTCTCCTTTATGTGTTGAGGAATGTCCATGTCTTTTCAGCAGGCTCTGTTTGACTCTCAATCTGAAGGAGGCGCTGCCTGTCGGCAGGGAGGTTTTCCGTGGCAGAATTTGTCATCTTCCCACCCTTGGGTAACACTTAATCATGGATGGATCCTGGGGGCCAGATGTATCATCACGGCCCTTTGCGATTCGGAAATGGCGATTTTTAAGCAATCGCTATTTCTGACTCGCAAAGTGGCATGTATCACATTTGCGAATCGGTAATAGCTATTACTTAAAAATCGCAAATGCTATTACTGAATCACAAATTGTGATACCGGCCCCATTCGCAGCTATGGGCCTGTTGGCCCATATCTGTCAATTTTTTGCATTTCCAAAATTGCGATTTCTGAACCAGAAATCGCAATTTTGGAAATGCAAAACCCCAGGATGCTGGGGGGCTAAGGCCCCCTATGCTGCACCCCATGCATGGGGACATGTAAGTTGCACATATGCCAAAAGGGCATGTGTGCTTTACATGTACAATTTAAAAATGCATTTTAAATGCATTTTTAAATTTTGCACATGGTTACCACCAAGTTCAACTTGGTGGTAATTAGCGATTCCCAAATGCCAAAATCGCATTTAGGAATTGCTTCATACATGTGCTAAGAAATCGCAAATAAGGAATCCTTATTTGCAATTTCTAATTTAGAGAGTCACAATTTGTGACTCTCTAAACAGGGTCGCAATTTTAAGGAATCGCTATTTTTGCGATTCCTTAAAATTGCGTTCCGAATGTATTTCATACATCTGGCCCTTAATTCCTTGTCACTGTGACTGTCATCTCTCATTAAGAGCGAAAGGACAGAGTTGAAAATGAAGCTGAATTATTGGTGTACATGAATTTTCCGAGTGTCTGCCCTTCAAATGCCTTGACAGCTCTTTAAATAGATTCTGAGAGCAGATGGGGAGTCCCCAGGCGGCGTACCCAAACCTTCTTGGAATATTTTTTTAATGACAGACACGATTGCGTAGCGCCTTTTTTTCTTTGCTTCTCCATCCCCTCCTCCACTTTACCAACAATACCTTATTCTCTCACTTCTGATCTCTTCCGTCCTTTTCTCCTCAAGTTCTATATGCCTATTTACTCACTCATGTTTTCTTTTTTTCCTGTTGCTTCCTTTTTTTTTTTGCCCACATCTCACATCTTGTTGATTCTATTATTTCCTGCCTTCTCCTCTTTGTCTCGTTACTTATGTGAAAGCGTGTCGCTTAGAAGGGCAGAAAGAATCATTTTAAGTTGATTGTGCACTCAGTTCATCCCTAAGTATTAGCGCCTGCCACTTCTTCCACAAAAAATCAATTCACCATTAGCTCATATGGTTGGATAGTGAGCGCCGCAGACTTTCACATTCTGAGCTCCAAGTCATTTCAGATGCATATATCATGACTTATTGTCACAGACAGACACAGTCACGGACCACGTATTCTTTTATGTCAGAAACCACTTAACTGTCTTGTCTCTATCTCACTTTCGTTTCTCCTTTCCTCATCTTGACTCATTCCTCTCACCTTTTCTTTGCCTTTCTTTATTCTTGTGCCTTCTTCCACACTTGTATTTATCCCCGGACCCTCTGTTTTGATAGTTCAACTTTTCATTCCGTCATTTTGTCTTCTTTTCCTCGCCTTCCTGCTTGTATCTCATTTCCCTTCTGTTTTATTTCCCTTCTTCTCTGCTCTCTTCTTTACATCAACACTCATCTCTGTCCCATTCCCATTCTCTCCTCATTCTCGTTGCTGTCTTAAATTTCTGTCATCATGTCGTCCTTCTCTTAATTTCCACCTATTTATTTGTTCTCTCGTCCCTCCTCTTGCTCTGCTCCTACTCAATTTTCTCCCCTCTCCTCAACTTCTCTTTAAGAGCAGAACAACTACTGCTGCCACCACTTGATAACCGATGCCAGGAGATGCATATAAACACTATGAAACAGATACACTATCTGGGAGTCTTCGGTTTAAGGGGGGCTGGGTGGGGGACGCATTTGTTTTGTGCAGTCCTGTTTGCTAACATGCATGATACAGATTACTGCACCAGTCGAAGGCCCTTTCTGTAGCCCTGTGGTCTGGTCCAATAATGTGTGTACTTTATTTTGGTTGATTAATTATTACTGCTTGAAATGAAAGACCTCGGCGTTTAATAAGCCATCTTCAGCTGTACTTCTTTTGCCTTTCCTTTACTTCCGGTTGACAATTGACATCCATTGTGATGATTAGTGTCTTGGCTTTGGCATCCAGCCCATAGAAGTAGCTGGTTGCATGATCCTGACCATAACTCATGGGGTGAACAGGTGCAGAGGCCCTCCAATATATCTCATGGCAGCCTTTATTTATTCAATATTTTTTTCACCCAGTAGAGTTTTATCAAACCTACTCCACCAACATTAAGGAGAAATTATTGGAGGTCTTTCTCGAGGGGAGGGAGGGCTTCTCCCTGTGACCATGCATGAGGGGACTGTGTGTCTGATGTTAAAACCCGTGGGAGACTCAACAGATCTTTCCCCATACAGGCCCCTTACCATGCTTAACTCAGACCAAAAGGTATTATGTAACCTCCTGGCTTCCAGGCTGCAGTGGTGGTCTGTGAATTGGTCTACGAGGACCAATGCAGCTTTATGCCGGCACATAGTATGACCCATAATCAGCACAGGCTAGCCCATGTTCTACATGCCACCTTGGGCGAGGAGGGAAGATGGCTTTGATCTCAGACCTCGATACATTTGAATGGGGTTATCAAATGGCCGTATTGTGAGGCATGGGGTTTTGGCCTAAATTATGAACCTGGGTGCAGTTATTGTGTACCTAACCTTCTATGTGCATCAAAATTGGTGGTGAGCTCTTCAAGCTATGGACCTTCAGGAGGGGAACCAGTCAGGGGTGTCCTCACTCGCCTCTTCTTTTTGTGCTTGCAGTTGAACCCCTGGGCTTTTTGCTGTGCAGGAAGATGGGGCCTTGGGGAATTTAGGTGGGAGACTCCACTCATGTAATATCATTATATGCAGATGATGCGTTACTCTACGTGCAATCCCCTGATGTGTCAGTCCCATTGTTGATGAAATTATTGAGGAATTTCGGTGAGGTTTCCTGCATTAGAGTCAGCGTCTGTAAATTACTACTGTATCCCCTGGAGAGTTAACTGGAAGACCACTAGAACGGGGCTCCGATGGGAAGCTTCAGGTGTCTGATATTTGGGGGGTTGGGTTACACACACTGAAGCTGAAAACAAGTGCAGGAATGTGGACAGGGTGATGAGCGGTCCTGAGAATTCAATCGCATTCTAAAATGGACTTCCCTGTTCTGTGATGGGTAGGGTAGCCAATGCAAAAATGATCTGTCTCCTGCACTACCTTTACCTCATTCAGAATTCACTTTTCCCTCTCAAACCTGTTGCATAGCCATTTTATTAATGTTGTTGGGCACATTATGTTAGCACCCAAGCCTGCTGCTTGTACCCTTTAGCCTAGTACCATTTTTTTCTTCTTCAATTTTATTATTTTAGAATCTGCCACATCTGTGGTGATGTTTTATTTTCTTTATCTAGTTGTCCTTTTGCCTAGGAAAGCATTACATTTCTTAGCACAACATACTTTCACTCTGCACGTTCCTCAAGGCTGCAGCAAGATAGGATTGTCGGCACAAGTGGTACACAGCATCTTTAACGTTCCCTGAAACACACAAAGTTTTACATTTGGACATTTTCTCAGAAAAACAGCTGCTTTATTATAAAAACATTTCCCTGCCCCACACACGTTAGAGGGAGGTTCCAGCCAGATGACCACAACTGCATGCTGATTTACTTCGTTACAGCTGTTTGCTGAGACCACCAGTTTCCTGGGCTACTTCGGATAGTGTCTCTATAGACAACAGGCATACTCCTCAATGGGGGATGATGTCTTCCCAGGGAGAATCCTGAAGGGCGGATTAGGACTTATCATGCTGTGCTTTGACATAGCTTAGGTAGGAATTGCATATATTGTGCATAGTGACAGTATGGTGGGACTTTTCTTGTGTTTCACTTTCCTTGTCACCATTTTGCTTCTAGTATGTTTCATCGTTCTAATTATTGTATTACGTGTCATTTTATCTAAGATGCAGCTGATTCAATAAATCTTATTGAAACATTCTTTGCTTCTGTTTGTCTTTGCATGTGTGAGGCTAAAATAACTGAGAGAAAAGGATGAGATCTGATCGACCACAATTTCCCTGAGAAGTCATTTTGTCATTCACCTGGTTGCCACAATCATCCCTGCTCTTGATTAGAGATGAGGCATTGCTAGTTGGCCAGAAACAGATTAGGCCGTCACTTGTCACATGGTGTCGGATTGGACTCAGTTCCCTACAATTCAGGTGATGCTGCCGCCCAAATTCAGCAGCCTCATTAGGATAATGAGAGCCCATGTGACAAACCTAGGTTTATTCGTAGATTGAATTGCCTGTTGGTCACCCTGATATTTGCCAGTGGGCACAGTAGAGTGATGATATCAGTACTTAAAAGTGATTTGGCAGATGGAGGGCTAGCTATCCTGGACATATGTTATTATTAATATGCAGAACATTTGCAGCATACTGCAAGATGTCTGGCCGAACCCGGTATGTGGTAAAAGAGGCTGCATGGTACTAGGATTGGGGACTACACTCTGCCACAATTATGGATGTGTGGTGGAAGACAAGATTGCCCAGTTCCCTACTTAGTTAAGTCCACGGTGGTGGTCTGGGAGAAGGTAGTTCACAAAGTACTCCACAGTGCCCCAATCGATAGGAAACTGCAACTATGGGATCTGGGCCATAGATAATAATAATATGTTGATGGAACAATGGAGGGCGGGGGATGTCTGGTGGTGGGTGATCTCTGCCCCGGCAAGACATTCCAATACACCCAGGATACCTTCAGATTAGGTCTGGGGCATTTCTTGCCTGATACCAAACTTGAAAGTGTGCTGAGAGAGGTGTGATGCGACTTACAGGCGGCACCAAGATCACTGGTGGTGCTTGGGGGCCTACTAGGGTGGGGAGAGGGACGGCATCTGATTACGCGATTTTATAGAGCTCTTATGGTGGGACATGTTAAAGCAACCTTATGCAATGCGTAGAGCCTGGTAGAATGAACTGGTGGATTCAATTGTGGTCCCCGATTGGGAGTGTGCATCGACTCTGGTGGGCAAGGTGTCTTGCAACAATAGGTTTAAATTGATCCACTTCCATTTTCTCCACCACACCTATGCACCTTCTTATAATTAAATAAAATGGATCCATCAAGTGGGGCTAAATGTGTGCACGGCAGAAGGGTATATGCTACTTTCCTATATCTGGATTGAGAATGTGACGGGATGTAGGAATTTTGGAAATCAGTGGCACCTAGGACAGAAGCTGCCACTGGGGTGGTGATTCCTTGAAAGCAATAGTTTGTTGGGGGGGGTGTGTAACGACCTAGGGGATGTAAAATCCTCTAACAGCTGGCTGTTCTCTTAGCCAAGCAACGTATGGCCACTGGGCGACTGTGCCTTAAGGAGTCAGTGGCTGAGAGATCTAATGGAGTGGGGGGTGGCAGAGAAATGCTGTGAGAGGAGGCCTCTTTTTGCATGGTTAGCCCCCACTTTTTGCGTGATGTTGATGTGTTCTAGAAGTTGGTAGTGCCTAGGGCCCCTGCTAACCAGGTTCCCTGGGGCAGCGCTCTTTCCCTAAATTGGTTGTGATGCTTGGCACAATTAGATACACTGTAAAATATCACTGTAAGTCCCTAGTAAAGGGGTACACCTGTACCCAGGGTGTGGGATATTAGGGGTAGGACCCTAAGGGCAGCAGCACCGATTGTGCCACCCTCTAGGGCCCTACATCCAGATGCACCCAGCATTGCTAGTGCAGGCTGAGTGAACTGGAGCAAACCTAAAAAGGTAAACTCGACATGGCACACTCCCTGTGTGCCCTGTCCACCCTACACTGCCTATGCTATGGATGAGTCACCCCTCTAGTAGGCCTTACAGCCCTAAGGCAGCGTGCACCATACCATATGTGAGGGCATCATTGCATGAGCAATATGCCCCCACTGTGTCCTTGCCAAACCTGGGACATAGTGAGTGCACAGAGCAGCCGTTTTAAGTA
The DNA here is from genome assembly GCF_031143425.1 of Pleurodeles waltl. Lineage (NCBI taxonomy): Eukaryota > Metazoa > Chordata > Amphibia > Caudata > Salamandridae > Pleurodeles > Pleurodeles waltl. The sequence goes on from NC_090451.1 coordinate 537,946,223, forward strand.
CATGTACTGGATACTGGTCAAACACGAGTTTCCCAGCTACATGATGGCCACTCTGTACCCTGGGTTGTTTGGTATCAAACGACTCAGAATATTAAATCCAAACTGGAACCAGTGTCGGTCTTAACCCTAAATGTACCCAGGGGCCACCTTAGAGGTTCCCCCTTCAAAAGCTAACCTAACCTGGCATAGTTGCTGACTGGTTCCATCCAGCCTGCCATTTCCAGACCGCCAATATACAAACCTGGGGAGAGCCATGGCTCTCTGGTTTGTAAGCCAATGCCCTTCCTGGGTGGAGGAACTAATACCCCCTCCCGCAGGAATGTACAACACCCTGATGGTGAGCTTCAAATGGCTACTGCCCCTGAAACTTGAGCCTCCAGGACTTTCCCCCCTTGCGAACCCCCACTTTTGGCGGGAGCAAAGGCGGGAAACCAGACAATGGGTAGGAGGAGTTGCCTCACTGAGCATGCACCACACCTAGGGACTTGCAGGCAAATTGGACCGTCCATCCCATTTTCCTCCATGTTGGATGGCAGGAAAATATCTAATAGGGTTTAGGGAAGTGATACTTCCCACAGGAAGTGGTCACTGTAGTGGGTGTAGCCACCCAAAGGTAAGTGTCCCATTGGACACCACCAGGTTCTCCCTAAAACACACACTAAATTCAGTATTTAGTGGGCCCCCCAGACCAAGATTTTAGATTCATCTGTAAGAAAGAAGACAGCACCAAAGAACCCGCCAACACGAGAACAGAGGACCTGCTGCACCAGAAGAGGCTCCAAGACCCCTGCTTGCTGCACCAGTGTCCTGACAATTGCTGATGCGGAGGAGCTGACCACTGGACCGACTTCAGGAGACCCCGAGGGCCTCCAGGCTTTGCAAATAGCCAGAGAACCCCTTCTGTGTGGAGACACCACTCAACAACCTATAGGACTTGCAAGGAACCTGCAACCCTGTGAGGGACACTTCACTGACCGGCCGATATCTCCTAAACCGGAAGTCGCAGCTGCACTCAGCAGCACACCAATGACAGCCCGGATGAGACCTGCAAGTGTGCCCATTTTGGTGGCACAGTGCCCTCCCATAGGCGAGTTGTGGCCATGTGCCAGGTACTGACCTGTGCACGTCGGACATCTCCAGCAAAAAGCTCCCCTAGAGCTGCAACTGGACCAGGAGGAAGTCCCAGTCGAGGGACTTCAGGGACACCCTGGATCTCCCGCCAGAGTGTCCGTGACATCCTGCAGGACCTCAAGAAGAGGTCTTACCTCCAGCTCCAAAGGGCCCTTTTGCGCACAGCATCCAAGACCTCCAAATTGTCCTGCACCTGGCTGTCCTGAGCCTTGCATTGTGGGATCTGCTGTGTGCTCCGGGTCCCCCAACCCCTTGCGACCTCATCAGCCCAAGGTGTCCCCCAGGCACCAACTTTAAATTTGCAAACCAGCTTCTCTTCCAAGTGGCCCCTCCATGTGGCCCTGTGCCTGTGCCAAGAGGTTTTCCAACTGTGCTCCCGCTGGAAATTTTTAAAAGTGACTGCCTGTTGAGACCTATGGTGTGTACTTACACACAGAAAAACTAACTTTATTAAAACTTCAAAAAGTCATAACAAAAAAAGTACTTAACATGTTCTAGAGATTTTGCTCTTAAAACTTTTTTAAAAGTCTGATGTTTTTTTAATAAAATCTGGTCTCGAGTTATTCATTGAGTGTGTGTGGTGCATGATTGGATTTGTGAGTACAGAAAATGCTCAGCACATCTCCTGGATAAGCCTAACTGTTCGACCAGCTACTTTAAAAATTGGAGTATTAGGTGGTCTAATTTTTACCTCTGGAAAGCCAACGTATGGTTGCCCGGACCTTCTGCACAGTGTACTCGGTTTTGTACACTACATAGAGGGCCAGCCTCCTTCAAATGCCACATGCGCTTGTTCCGCACCGATGAGGAGGTGATGGAGGACATAATGCTTTGGGCACAATTGCTTGAGAAATTCAACGAGGATACAGATTCAAGTACGGATGATAACTCTGAGGGTGAGGGTTGAAAACCTTGGTGGAAACCTACATTGTTATGTGGGCAGAGAACAAGCATGGTTATATTGGGGTCCTACGTTATTGTTTAGCTCGTAGTCTTGTTCCGTTTTTTCCTGAGATGTACTCACCAGTGTATGAAACCTCTTCTGATGTCTAGATACCTGATATTTGGATGGCAACCAGGTCTGCAGCTACCTGCACCTCATGTTATTGGGGATGTTAAATGGGAAACTGAGACTCCTGCAGTGTATGTCCATTCATTGTTGTTTCATGTAAACCAATAAAATATAGTTTTTAAAATAATATTTTTTCACCCAGTTAATTTATCACCTGCTACTCTGTGCTCTGTCAGGGCTGCTTGTGTCTGTGCTTTGATGCACGCCCCTTCTCTGAGCTCGTTTACTCATCACTTGTATAACCAGGCAGTGCAATGATGGTAGGTTGGAAATCGTATATTTATTATATATTTATATATATATATTTAATCCGCGACGTTGTAAGAGAGGCTAGTGTCCTCAAAAGAGGATTTACTCAAAGAAGCTGAGAAAACTTAGGGCCTGATTCTAACTTTGGAGGACGGTGTTAAACCGTCCCAAAAGTGGCGGATATACCACCTACCGTATTACGAGTCCATTATATCCTATGGAACTCGTAATACGGTAGGTGGTATATCCGCCACTTTTGGGACGGTTTAACACCGTCCTCCAAAGTTAGAATCAGGCCCTTAATGTGTTATCAGTTGAATTGTTACTTCATGCTTTGAGAAATATGGGCCATTGATGCCCTAGGGAAGATGTGCTCCCTTTTAGTCGACAAGGGCAAAAAGTTGGGAAAAAATGATCACTCTGTGATCACTGCAGCACCAAATTAATCAAACCGCTAAATCCTGCAAGTTACAAGCGCGAAATAAGCTCAATCTATTCCGGAACATACCATGTTTGATCTCCGCCATCCAACTAATTTCAGTGCACTTTCTGAAGGACACTTTAATCAGCCTATGCTCAACCAGGGTGATTAGACTGGGGGTTCACATTCCATCTAGAGATGTCCGTTTTATTTAATGATTGAACCTCGGTAACCTGACTCATCGTGTAACTGTTTTTTCAATGTTGGGTGTCTTAAGCAAACTACTAAATAGAACGGCTGAATATATCTGATGAACTTGCAGATGCGCTCATTCAAGATGTTCACATGATTGTCGTGACATGCACACCAATCTGTTTAATTGTTTACAAAAGTACAACATTCTTAGGGAAGCTCTAATTGTGTAGATGGTTGGTGTTTGATGGCCATATTCTTCTGCAATTTAGCAGCATACTGCTGGCATGTCTGTGTGACTGCAACTCACAGGTTCGAATCCGTGCTTGCTTTGGTGGTCCCTTTTTCAAAGAGATCTTGCACTTAATGGTTCACCAGCGTGATCTCTTCGGGAGAGTAGGGGTGGCATGTTTATCTTTAGCACTATATTAGCAAGACCAAAAAAATCAATGTGATAGTGTGTGACAGTTTGGCAACTCCAAGGATTGCGGGTCAAGTGCATCTTTTCTGGAAAGAACAGAGATGCAATAACAGTCCTTGACAGTGAAGGAGCGGCCAAATATGTATCTGAGTGGTATGTTACAGAGGATACATAGAGGACACCGCAATCTCTATAGTGAAAGAAATACTGATTAGCATAAGGGTTGACTGCTCAGTGGGACTACTAGGCATGGCTGCATAAGTGCCCTCGGCTTGGAAGACTTCGTCTGCTGTTGGTTGTCCCTTGTCTGTTGCCAGTTTCACCAAAAACACACTTTTTGTAAAATATATGATGTGTGTTGGCCTGGGTCTTATCCAAAGGTTATAAAGGTTAAATCATACTTAGATATTTCATTCAGGAAATGGTCACCAGAGAGAAGGTCATAGGTCAGCGATTTTACTGTCAGTTTTACTTAGGATGGATATGGGAAGTTCTGCATTGACAGCGGTGATGGTGTCTCTTAAAAGGCATTGATTGGTACTTTGGGCTCAGCTTCTCAGGGTCAGGAGATTGAGGTGATCAGTGGACGGGAGAAGACTGTTCAGACATATCAAGAAGTCAAACTAAAGGCCCCATAAAGTCTAAAAGGTGATCTTGCCAGTGGGAGAGAAGAAGGTCTAAAGCCTTTCTCAAGTATCTGCCAGATCTCAACTAGAAAGAGAAGGAGGTTTCACTAACGTGTGACTTCTTTTAGGGTGAAACATACAGCAGGTTTACAAGCTAGAGCACAGAGTTTTATTCTGCAAGAAGATTCTTTACTCGTTGATACCAAAGAATGATCAACTGGAATGATAGATCTGAAAAGGCTAAGGTTTACATTTTTCTATCTGAGAAAGTTCAACTCCCCTTTTAGATCACGCAGTAGAAAGTTCCAGACGTTTGGCACACTTTTTGACTTACACTATCATTTGGCCCTTTGAAATGTGGGGCAAGTAGGCGAAGGAATGTTTTGTTTTTCATTATCCATTAACTATTTTAAAATACCTGTTTAAAAAATAAAATAAAAAAGTAACTTTAAAATAAGAAAGGTAGCGTGGCTAGGGTGGTGCAGAGGTAGGGCGTCTTTTACTTCCCTCTGGCCTGACTGGCTCTTAAAGCAGTAAGTAATCAAAGAAATCATGTCCTTCAGGGGACTAGAGTGCAGCAGGGAGTGAAATTACTCTGAACTGTTTCCTGGATTCACTGGAAGCCTTGAATTAATGACACAAAAGCATTGGATAAGCGGGCTTTATGGTGCATCTGTGAGAAAGGGCGCAATGCTTCGGAGCTGATTCCAGAGAAAGAATTCAATGCTGGGGAGGTGATGGAGGCAGAAAAATAGAAGTAGGTTTTTGATTGAAACAAAAGAAGTGGCCATGGCTCCCAACCAGACCACCCATCCACAAGTGGGGACAGAAAGAACAGGACCGCACAGACATATTATCAAGCACTGTTGCCTCACAGAGGAGGAAGGAGAAGCAGCAGAACTGACCCAGAGAAAAGACCCTGGAGAAGACAAGAGCAGAATGCAGAAGATAGCAGCGAGTCACCAAAATATGCAAGTAAGAAAAGGAGAGATATACGGATGACAAAGTGGAGCACTAGCAAAAACAGCCCAATAAAGGGCATAGCAAGAGGAAACAAGCCCCTTGGTGGAGGGCTGAAGTCTTAAATGACATTTTCAAGTAAAAGTTCCCCAAAGGTCAACTTGTGAACCCTATTACGCCAAGGGGGAATAAGTGCAGAGAGGTGCTGAAAGCTGCACTTGAATTGAGTAACAAATGGACTACCATCATCTGATGAAACCTCGGTCTCCATTGTAAGGTAAAAAAGCAATAGATAACAAGTCATACTGAAATTCCTAAGTTATACCTCATGGCTCAAGAGATAAAGCTCTCCTCCTCCATAGAAGCAAAGACTATAGGGAAGAAATGCCACAAAGTAGCGAACTGACCTTGGCAGAAATTAGCGGATCCCTAGTTCAAAGAGCAGCCCGAGGTAGAACCCCCACAGACAGCCTCCTGAAATGGCCTAAAATAAGATAAAATAGTAAGGGATGATACAGGCACTCATGGCAAAGAGAAATTCTCAATATGCCAGCATGGAAAACAGGTTAGAAATGAACAACATACTAGAAGGAGAGCCTAACATGACTTGTGCCAAAGATATGGAGACTTCAGCCACTGATAAATTTATGGAGGATCATTTCAAAACATTTTAGGGGGATTGCAGAATTTTTTTAAACTACCTTAAAAAGGAGGTCAACAACATTAAACAGGTCATGAGAGACTTAGGTGAACAGCTTTAGTGAAAGAGTTCCTTCTTGTGGAAACAGTTGATAAAAGCGCGGAGGAACAATTAATTTATAAAACAAGAACAGATAAACTTACATGAACAACATATAAGTGATAAGCAAAGCTAGAATACCTAGAAAACCAGGTTTCAAGAAAATACATAAGGATAAGGGGGCCCAGTTGGGTGTAGAGGGCTCCAATGTCAATAAGCATGTAAAAGAACTATGGAAGCTGTACGAAGGAAAGATGACATAGTCATCAGAGGTATAACGGTTCCACGACTTATTGACATTAACCTTGCAGAAATACAGATCATTTAAGAGAAGCCACCAAATTCATTAAAGCGCCCCTTCAGATTGACATTGGCATGGCAGGAGAAACAATACCAAGTCAGATCTGTGAAGGAAGGTGAGACCATTCAACAACTACGGGAACACCTTGCAGCCCACAATGGGAGAGAAAACTGAGACCCTATAAGAAAAACACTGCAACCTCAAAGAGATAAATGGAGACTTGTTACCAGAGATACCAGGAAAGGGAGGCCATCACATGCCGATATTTCGAAAGAAAAGATGAATATTATAAGTCAGATCCAAGGAACTCTATCCGAGTCACTGAATACAAAACCAAAACCTTTAGGAGCTCAAATGGAAACAGAAAGAAAGAATTTCAGGAGGGAACGACTGCAAATTTTGAAAGACTCGATCACACGCACAGTTAGTAATGGGGATGAGGGAGGCAAGTAAAGATAAAGAGACACACAAGGTATGTAAAACACCAGAACGGTCCAGATTGGGATAAGTTGGAGTCAACAAACAATTGAAACCAGAATGCTTATAAGTTTTGTTGTTAAAGGTGTTAAAGCGGGGAGACAATGAGTTTTTGAGAAGGGAAGTACCCTGATAGCACCTCTAAAGATCTCAAATAGTTAAGCTTATTCGTTTGAAAATAAAGGGTCGAAATTATCCCATCAATGCACAGCAGTCATAAATTAGTTACACTTTTAAAAAGGAAAGTTGTATTTACTACAAGAAACCCTCTAATTAAGAAAGATTAGCAAAGGCTCTGGTTTAAGTGGTTTCCCAGGCAATACTTTGCTTCAGACCTTAACATAACAGGAGGAGTTGTGATTCTTCTTCGAAGAGAGTTTTACAGTGAGGTAGCTCAAAACTGGGCAGGGAAAACTGGAGATTGTTGGCACTGAAACGTAGGTACAGTACGACTTCACCATTGTCTCACTTTGTCCACCAATTGCAGGCCAAGAAACATATATTAAGAAAGAGATAGAAGAGATACTGCAAAAAACACAAGGAATAATCATTGGAGATGACCTGAACATTGTGATGGACAGTATTAAAAAGAGATCAGTGCTAACAGCAGGACAAACAGGTGCACTCTCCGCTGCAACCATGTTATGGTCCCAACAAGCAGGTCTCACAGATATGCGGCACAAACAACATCCAACAGCTTCAGGCTCCATGCATTTCTCAGCAACGCATAGGACAAGAGCACAGATAGATCACTTCCAGTTGCAAGAACCCAGGAAGAGAGTCTACTGAGATACGCTCATATTTTTAAGTGACCATGCCACAATAACCATGACACTGCTTCCACCCTACATAAAATAATAATAGGGGATGGAGGCTGAGAGATTCAATGTTACATAGCAAAGACGTGTTTGAAGCTGTAGTCAAATGCATTACAAATTTCTCACAGATAACTACAATGCAAACACAGTGCCCCTTGGGCAAAGAATCAAATATATATGTACCTTAATGTATTCATAGAAACTATATCAAACAATTTCAACAATACAAGAATACAAACTGTCAGGGATGTAGAAGGAAAGAAAAAGGGTGAGTGCAAAATTCCAAATCTAAAATGTTTTCTATTTATTATATAATATATATAACAACCCTATCCAAATCTCATTTTTATAACAGCCCCTAGACATTGACAACACCATTATAAAGCACAGTAAGGATGATATGTCATCAAGGGGACACATTAAAAGTTCCTCAAGATTCTTTCACAAGTATTCCCAAAAGAGGGGGTCACTCCACTAAATCACCCTCTTCAATGATCTACTCTATTGATGTTTCATTCCCGCCTGGGTAGAATATCAGTACCATCATCAGGACTGGGTGGAGGTTACATATGATTTAAATGAATGTGGAGAAATGAGAAATCCTCTCAGTGAATCATTAAAAACTATAAATGCCACAAATCTTCTAGGATGAATCCTTCAGTTACCTCTTCACAGCCAATAATAAATTATTATTTAGTCATTTGCTACACATCAAATCTTGGTCTGAATTATGCGACTGCACATTATGTCATGTGGGGATCCAAACGTAAAAGTTTGTCAACACATTCTCACTAACCCTTACATCTGATGGATTTTTGTCCATGTGTAGAAATAACTAGAGAATTCGACAAGGCTGCAGTGTGGGGAGCTGTTGCAGTAACGCCCTTAATTCTGCTTTGCACTCGCAGACAGCAATCTTGTCCTGCAGCAGAGGAGGAGCAATCCTTCAGTGCTGTAGGACGGTATGGCTGCCTGCGAATCCAAAGTGGAGAAATGAACTATCCTTCATTATTGTTCTACTGGTTTCCCCAGCTCCTTGTTGTCATTACAGGGTACACCTTAGAATTTTTCCTCTGGACACAGACAAAGCTGAATATTTGCAATTAAGAACTAAGTGATGCTGGCCATAATATAAACGCAGATTTGAATATTGCGGCGGGCTGATACGTGTTCCCCCGCCCTCCATCCCCTGTTTCCCGTAGAGACCTACAGCGCTGCTCCTGAGGGCCCCTGCCATGCAGGTCAGGGCCCCCGCATTGCAGTGACCGGTGTGGGAATTTGGAAGTAGTCTCTCAGCAGCCATTCCGGTGGAGGGCGGGCCGCAGAAGCATCCGACCTGACAGCCAAAATGGCGGCTGTGCATTCTTCCCTCTGAGCTGGGACAGAGAAAAGGAAGTTCCCCCACAGAGGTGCGGACCTGTGGCTGTGGGGGCAGGGGGACCAAGAGGAGCCCCAGGAGAGGAGCAGGAGCGACACCTGGATTTGTGGCGCACATGGAGGAGTGGAGGTGGGCTGCAACGAAGAGAAGGGGCGGTCTGGCGGAGCCTGGGCCTGTGGCGTGGCCTCATCCTGCCCTTGTGTGATAACATCAATGATTGCGGGCCCCGGTGGTGGCCGAGGCCCTTCGCTCATCAACTGGGACCTGCTGCAGAGCATGATGGCTGTCCTGGGAGTGCCGTGGGTGCTGCCTGGAGTAGGGAGGTGGGGCGCCATTCAGGGACCTAAGGCCCACAAAAAGATTGGGCGTAGGGCCTGGCTGTGGAGGAGCTTGGTGTCCTGGGCCCCTCGATGCATCAATTGAGGTCTGCTACAGACCCTTTGCCCGTCCCAGGAGAGGACTGCAGGTACCGTCTGGAGTGTGTGGGAATTTGGTCGGCTGGGGATCTGAGCCTACAGATCTACACTCCCCCAACACAAGACCTTTGAGCAGCACAGGCAGGCCTTGAGGTGGGGAGGCTCCTCCCAGAAGAAGATCCATACCCCGGGGCGGCCTGGACACTGCGACAACCTCCTGTGACCTTATAAACAAAAGTGGGGACTGGGAGATTACTGGTCCAGTGCACAGTCTCTCGACCTGAACCTATAATATCAAAATAAGTGCACTGTTCCACGACAGAGAGAAAACAAGAAAGAGATCAGAGGTGGCGAATCTATACTGAGTATACTTAGGAGAGCCCTCAAGCACCCTTTTGGGTGACAGGTATCATCATCGGGCTTACTCCTCGTCAGACTGGTGCTGCAATGCCTGGCGGGCCGCCCAGCATTCTGGGTGGCACTCAACCATAATAAAATTGCTAACAACGGTGGTCTGGGAAAAGAATTGAATCAAAGATGGAGAGTGTAGAACAAGAGACAAGACTCTAAAATTAGCTCTGAACCTAAGCCACTGTTTTAATGCGATAGAAATTGGGTTCAGGCCAATATTAAAAACAAAAATATCAGAGTGTTACTGGGAATAATGTACCGTTACACTCTATAATCAGGGAAGGTAGTTCACCTAATCCTGCATGGTCAACATGTTTCGCGTCTATGTTTGGTCACAAAGTGATCCAGTGACGCTTCTTCAGGACCCACAAAAAAAGCCTGCGATTATAAAACTACTTCTCCTATATATCAGTAATATTATCAAGTGCACGTACAGTCACTTACAGAGTGGAAGACAGAATATGCCTAAGTCAATCGGTCAGTATAGTCGCCCATCCCATATTAGAGATTGGGCTCCCTAGGTCTGCGCTAGCATCAACCGTAGTCTACAGGCGCGCAGCAGAGGGCAGGTTCCCGGACACACCAAGGACGTGATACATTAGTTTTCCTTGGTTGATGCTAGCGCAGACCTAGGGAGCCCAATCTCTAATATGGGATGGGCGACTATACTGACCGATTGACTTAGGCACATTCTGTCTCCTAAGTATACTCAGTATAGATTCGCCACCTCTGATCTCTTTCTTGTTTTCTCTCTGTCGTGGAACAGTGCACTTATTTTGATATTATAACCTCCTGTGACCGCCAGTTCTCCCCCACCAGAGTGGAAGAGGGCCCAAGAGTATTGCAGCAAAGGCCTGCGATCACCACTGTGCTGAGGTGCCCTGACAATGGGGGCCAATAGAAGGAGTCAGACGGAGAGGGGAGTTAGCGGCAAAGGAGCAGTGGACTTGCCTGTGTGGTGTTGCCTCGCCCGGAATTGCATTACACCCCGGTGTACATTCCTGGGCAGTGGGTGAGAGCCTGTGGACTGCGTTGGTGCCTGGTGTGGGCCCCTGGGCCGGCATCTCCTCACTCGGGGCCTTAGGACACTGGGACTGGGATACTGTTTCTAGAATGGCCCTGGGGCAGCGGGACCCCCTCTAATATACTGCTGCCAGCCTATTGGGGCCTGAGGGGAGGTCCCGGATCCCAGTGCCTGGACTGTGAGGCATTAGTCCTTGACCAGTACAGCGCAGAGGGCCAGTGGCTACAGAGGAAACGGAGAGCAACTATAGAGCAAAGCTGCTGACTCAGAGTCTAGCTGATGTGATCCAGTGCTGACCTCTCTGGCACTGGCGTCCCGGGCTGCTGCCGACCACACGGGCATCGGCATCTTGACCACAACCGAACCCAACCCCCACCCTCGGCTGTAGGCCGGCTGGAGAGTGGCTGGTGAAGCACCCTCAAAACTAGAAGACTCTAAAGACAATTGATCGCTATGGCTGCAGCTCGCTCCAAGAAGGAAAGATCCCTCAAGGGCATGCTGATAAAGACGGCCGCCCCTGAGTGTCCCCATCAGTCGACCCAGGACACACTCACTGAGACTGATGATGCAGAGGGCCAGTGGCTACAGAAGAAACGGAGAGCAACTATAGAGCAAAGCTGCTGACTCAGAGTCTAGCTGATGTGATCCAGTGCTGACCTCTCTGGCACTGGCGTCCCGGGCTGCTGCCGACCACACGGGCATCGGCATCTTGACCACAACCGAACCCAACCCCCACCCTCGGCTGTAGGCTGGCTGGAGAGGGGCTGGCGAAGCACCCTCAAAACTAGAAGACTCTAAAGACAATTGATCGCTATGGCTGCAGCTCGCTCCAAGAAGGAAAGATCCCTCAAGGGCATGCTGATAAAGACGGCCGCCCCTGAGTGTCCCCATCAGTCGACCCAGGACACACTCACTGAGACTGATGATGCAGAGGGTCCGGCCACACACTCCTTTCTTGATGCACTGTTCACCTCTTTGAAAGACGATTTCCCAAACATCAAGAGGAATTTATCCCAAGACCTGAAGTTAGTCCAGAAAGACTAGACCAACACTGAGGACAGATTCTCAACCCTAGAAGATAACGCGACCCGCAGGGTTGAGGAGATCGAGGCTCCCCAGCAAGAAATAATTCTCCTCTACGGACAAAATGTGGACTTACAAGCCCACAACGAGGACCTAGAAAATAGATCCCATTGCAACAACATTCGCGTTAGAGGAGTGCCTATGGCTGCCAGGAAAAGAGAGAACAACTAGAGCAACAAGTCAGGGAACTAGAGCACATTCATCACCTCACAGGGGTCCCTAAAGTATGGAGGCAACTAGAGGCATCCCAGGAACAAAGAGAGCAATTAGATTTTGACATTGAGGGGTACTGTATTCTCCGGCTGAAACACTCTCACCATCTTGGGGGTAATAAGCCCGGACAACTGTTGGCTAACAGCTCCACGCTCAGTGCCAGGCCATGACCGTAGAGTCACTGGTTCAACCAGACGGCTCTATACTCCAGTCTGACTCACATATTGAAGCCAACTTCAAGGTCTTTTTTAGTGACCTTTACACTGCACAACACATATCATCTAACACCATTGATGGATACCTACAGTTAGCTAGCATCTCACCCCTACCGCAGGTAAACTCAAGGGAGATTGACCAACCTATATGTACAAAGGAGGTCATCTCAGCAATCGCCCGATTACAACCCAACAAGTCACCAGGCCCAGATGGCTATCCAGTGAATTTTTACATGACCTTCTCCTGGCTGTTAGCGCCTTTCCTGACCAGGGTTTTGAACTCTATAAGAGCCTGCAGGACCTACCCAGACTATGAGGGACACATCAATTGTCATCATCCCTAAGCCTGGAAAGGACAGGCAGAGGTGCGAGTCCTACTGGCTGATTCCTCTCCTTAACATCAACACAAGGCTACTTACGGGCATCTTAGTGGCCCGACTGAACCCACTGATGTCAGGGATGATCAGTCCAGATCAATCTGGGTTCATTCCTCAATGACAATGCAGTAATAATATTAGGAGAATACTACACATCATAGACAAAGCTAAAAGATCCGGAAAATAAATCAGCCTGTTAGTGGTCGATGCTGCAGAGGCCTTTGATGGGGTTCACTGGCCATACTTAATAGAGACGCTCACCTGCTTTGGTATAGGACCCCACTTCCGAAACTGGATATTTGCATTTTATATGGAGCCCTTTGCTCAACGTGTCCGAGACCATCCGGGTATAAATGGGGTTCAATTCTTGGGAGAAGATCACACCATCTGCTTGGGCGCAGATGATGTCATAGTGGTCCTCGACAACCCAAGCGTGGCTCTACCAGCCTTTCTGGAAGAGGCAGAAACGTTTGGCGCAGTGACGGAATTTCATATCAACGTCCCAAAATCTCAGGTATTGAATAACTTAGTGTCCCCACAAATGACAACACTACTTTCAGTTAATACCACTGTCCAGTGGACCACCAAAACTATTCTCTTCCTAGTCATACAGCTGGCAACAACGGTACCTACCACTGCACAGGTGAACTACAGAACCCACACGCGACAGGTCAAGCGAGATCTTGCTCAATGGCGCCAGTACCCCCTCTCCTGGCTAGGCCACATAGCAGCAGTTAAAATGGATACACTTCCAAAAATACTCTTTTTGTTCCAGACCCTACCTGCTGCTTCTTCTCCCGAAGCGATTGAGACGCTGCAAATGGAGCTGACTCGCTTCATCTGGGCAAACAGGCGTCCCCGGATGTCTCAGTCCCTGAACCACCAACTCAAAAAGGAAAGCGGGCTGGGCATCCCTAACCTTCGCACATACTATCAGGTGGCACAGCTCTGCTACCTAGTCAAGTGGTCAAGAGCAGAATACGAGAAACCATAGCTCTTTATGGACTGGGCGATTGCCGGTCTATACTTATAGAAGGTGTCTTTCCTTAGAAAGTCGCCACTCCCTTGTGGTCTCTATTCTTTCCCGGTCATGGAGCCCACGCTCAGAGTCTGGGACAGAGTTGTGGCAGCTATGGGCCTGACCACATTTCCATCCCCCCTGACGCCCATACTAGACAATTCAGATTTCACGCCAGGACAAACTTGTCGGTTGCTTCAATGGTGGCAGACCAGCGGCTGCAAGTCTATCAACCACCAGTATGATGCATATGGGGTTCATCCTTTTGAACAACTGAAAGAGGAGTTTGATCTGCCAGAGTCAGAAAGACATCACTAATTTCCAAGTCCACCACTGGGTCATCATCATCATCATCAAAATACTTTATTTGATTGAATTCAACAATCATAAAAGCACATAATACATATTAGTAACATCAGTCAATAATTAAAAAAGACAAAAGAACACAGAATAGATCAAACCATACCTAAAATAAGGACCATGTAACAAGCTACATTACAAAAAGTTAGATGAATTCTCGTAAGAAGCATTATAAAATCAATAGAGCAGTATGTTTAAAACAAGAGCTAATATCTTTAGTAAAATGCGTATAAAGATTAAAAGACCTCACTGGATTACCTGATAATGTGGTCTAGCCTTAATCACTGCACATAAAAATAAAGCTAATCCATTACAGATCATAATTGATGGTAGGGACGAGAGATAACTAAAGGCTGGGCGACATTGTTTAGAATGCATTTGTTTTAAAAGTGGGATCACAAACACTTTCCTTAGATCTGAATAAAATTTACAGAAGAAAAGAATGTGCATTGTGCTTTGGTCAGACACTGAGTCACAAGGACATTTTTCCAAGGCTAAGGACCAGTCATTAATATGTAGAAAGCTGCAAGACAATGGAAGGTCTCTAATCTTAAGCGCGTAAGGACAAACCGATGCCTTGGATTCAATACATTTCTCAAGTATGGTTCCATGCCATCTGTTTGTTGCAACATAAAATTCCTCCTTACGCCAGATTTCTTTACCTCGGTGGCCCATCTTAAATCAGCCAAATGAGTAAGACAGATGTTTTTGAATTCTTTCCTGGAGATTGTTTCTATTTTGGCCGGGGTAGAATATAACTCAGAATAGCCCATCTCTATGAAAAAGTTCTTTATATAGTTTAGCCATGGAATTTTCAGCGAATAAGTTAATGCTAGTGCATCTTCTATAATGGCCATGTTCAGCCTAGCAGAATCAGAAGTCCATACTTTGTGCCATAGTAGAATTGTTTGAATACGAATTAAGTCTATGAGGTATGTTGCCCCCATTTCTATATGGCATACCAGTGTTGAGGTAGATTTTGGAACACTTAAAATAGACTTTAAAAAATCGTTTTCGACTAACTGTAAAATGTTACAGTTCCTATATCCCCAGAGTCCTGCCCCATACAGTGCAACAGAAACGCATTTTACATTATACAATGTCATCATATCCTTAGGGGTCACTCTGCCAACCTTTTTAGAAAAGTTTTTTATAGCCATAATAGTTTTTGTAAATGGCAGTTTCCTCGATTTGATGGCTTGTGACCATGTACCTTCATTATCAAACGTGATGCCTAAGTATGAAAAGGTTCCTGCGTCATCTAATTTCGTGCCTTTTAGCATGATCTGGGGTTTCTTTGTAGAGTTTCTACCACATGTCATCGAGAAGGTTTTAGAATGGTTGATTCTGAGACCTAAGGCTTCCACATACTTATCAAGCCGCTGAAAGGCTACTGGAGTGCGGGCCATCAAAACGGCGTCATCCGCATACAGGAGTGCTGGGATCTTGCGAGAACCAACATGTGGGAGATCACTGCAAACGTCAGATAACACCCCCTCTAATTTGTTGATATATAAAGAAAACAGTAAGGGAGCTAGTACACAGCCTTGACGTACCCCCTGCTCAGTAGGAAAAGCTGAGGTACATGCCCCCTGAAGCCCATAGCGCACCTTGGCTTTAGCTCCAGCATATAGTTCCCTAATGAAATGAACTATCGTTGTATCTACTCCCATGTCCAATAAAATAGGCCATAGTTTGCTGTGAACGACGCAGTCAAATGCTGAAGTCAGGTCGACAAACACTAGGTATAACGCCTTTGCCCTCGTGTATTTGCCAACTATGATGTCTAAGTTCAGAGCCTGCTCCATGGTCCCTATACCGGCCCTAAAGCCATATTGCAAGTCCGAAAGGATGTGATTTTCTTCCGTCCAATCTCGTAACCTATTTAGAACAATTCATCCAGCAATCTTTGCAAGAGTATCAAGCAGGGAGATTGGGCGGTAACATGCAGGGTTTTGCCGATCACCCTTTTTAAAGATTGGAACAATAATGGACTCGGTCCAGGTTGGGATAAAGACTGTGGCACAGTAGAACCTGTGTTAGTAATGGGCCCCATAGTGGAACATTAGTCTTGTAAATACCAATTGGGACTCCATCTGGGCCTGGTGCTTTCCCGCTTTTACTAGCGTTAATAGCGCCAGTAACCTCTTTTAGACTAAATGGTGGAGTGATAGGTTGGGAATCTGGTCTCAAAGGATTTGGTTCCAGGGCCAGATTTTTTGCGGAGTATATGCTAGAAAAAAAAGTGACCCAGTCCTCTTCCATGATGGCTATTTCAATTGTTGGTGACGTTCCATCACATAGGAGAGGAGAGTTCACAATTTTCCAGAATTTGACATTGTCATTCTGAAGACTTGCTTCATGAAGAGAATGCCATGCCTCATTTTTTAAATTCTGTTTCCTTATTTTTATAGCCTTTTTGTACTCCTTCCTCCGAAGACTAATACCATGTTTGTCAGAATTTTGTCTTTGTAAATACTGTTTTAAATTCTCATGGGCTTGTGTACATTCGCTATCAAACCATCCTTGGTCTACATGAGGCCTAGGTTTGCCAAAACTAACTGTAAGGGACTGTTTAATTCCGGTGGTGATTGCAATGAAAGCTTTAATACAGGCCTGCGGGCTGATATTGTCTAAAAGACAGATTTCAAACTCGTTGGAAAATGTACTCATTAATTGTTTCATAAAACAGGTTCGATCTGTGACCACCGGATAGTATAGCCATTTCTTGCTCCCAATTCAATGTTCTCTACCTTCTCTGTTGGTTCCTTGTGTTTGGTTGTGGCTGGAGGCAACGTAAGGCATAGACTTTGAGGGTAATGGTCACTAAACATGACATCTCAAATTTTATACTCAGATACAGAAGAAATAAAATTATTAGATAATAATATAAAATCGATTATTGTGTTGGCATGTCTGCCATTAAATGTGGGTTTTAGCTGTGATTTACTATGATTTAAACTGTTACACAAGAGGAGATCAAATTGAAATAGTGCTTCATTCAACAAGTTACCGTAATAATTATGTGTGAAGTGGAATGAATCGTCGTCTCCACCTGTGCCGAAGAGGCAAGATTTCTCAACAGTTTGAGGGCACAAGTGTGTATTAAAATCAGCCCCCCACAAAATAAAGGTCTCTTTATGCGATGAATTTCATGCTCGGTCCAGATCTTCCTGCAGCAGCTTGAGTACAGATAGAAATCTTTATTGAGGAGCATTATTATAGAAATTAATTATCACCAATTGTGCAATGTTTTTTAGTTCACATATGATCAATTGATAAAACGTGTTGGAGATTAGGCTAACGTCCTTAGTTAAACTGAACTTATTAGAGATAAAAGTGCACAAACCACCTTTTGCCCTGCCCCGTGAACAAGGAACAGCGGGGGTATGAAATGTCCTAAAACCGTTTATGTGAATAGGGTCCACAGACCAAGTCTATTGTAAGCTCACCCAAGAAAAAGATCGAATATATTCTAGCCAATCCTCATTCTTGATTTTAGAACGCAGACCTGCCACATTCCAAAATAAAAATGAAAAATCCTCTCCCCGAGTATTAATACCTTGCCCCGCGGGAAGTTGTTTTATTGCTTTATCTTTTAATTGAGCAGGAAGTCCGCTTGTTGGCACTTCATTGTTGGCAAATTGCCTCGGTGAAGATTCCATGTCCATCCGTTCGTCTCCGATATTCTCCACCTGACCATCGCCACCCTTCAATAGAACAGGGACTGGGGTTAACATAGTAGTCATGGACCCACCCACTTCCTGATCAAATGGTAGTCAATCGACTCCTTCTGAGCAAAGAGCGTGAAATCTATTCTTAGTAGGGATCGTGTAATATCTCTCAAACCTGCTTATTTGTTTCTCAGAGATTAGGACCAAAACGATCATGGCCTGGATTATGGATATAAGGCAGCAGTACAATGCCATGGTCCGTGATCTGCCTCAAGCTTAAGTGTCTCAGAATGTCTTCGACCAATTTTGGGGTTTTAAACGAGAGTACCACACAGTCACCCCTGAATATATTTGGGTTCTTGCCCACCCATTTTACCCTTCTAACCATCTTAATATCCTCAAAGAGTACTTCTGTCATGCCAGATTTCATACGAGTTCCAATCCAGTTAAGGGATTTGTTCCTCAACGCTGTCCATGATTCCCTATAATCCCTGGAAAGGGTAGGAACATTTGCGAGGACTATCACATAGGGAGTTGCCGCAGGAGGAAGATCTAATATATCTCTTGATGTTGATGAAAAATCCCGGGAAAATTTCAAACTGTTCGGTGTTTCCCCTCTGTTTATCTTTGCTTTTTGGTATTAGGGACTTCTGGTGCTAACTAGTGGAGTACGTGGGTCTACATGTCTTTGGGTAGTCTGAGGGATAGGTGATGGCTGTTGGTGCTCTATTAGGGGATTACCGTTTGTATCTGGATCATCACAATGTTGAGGATTGGCGGCTGTTAAGCTTGCAAACTGTGCCTTCATTAAGTTAAACATTGTCTCCACATTTTCCTCCAATTGTGTTAAGCCTTTTATCATTTGGTCAAAGAATGACCTAACTAGATGTTCCAAGGCATTAGTGGTCTCTAGGGGATTGAGTTTCGCTTTCACTATGGGTTGTTTATTCCTCTGGCCAGGTTTTATATTCTCACAGACGATTTGTACGTGTTGCGTAGGTTCCATGAGTGAAGCTCCTGAATTACCACATCTAGTCTTATCAAGTGGCTCTTGACTGGAGACTTTATCCTTCCTGGCTAATCTAGGTTTCCTTAAACGTTTGGGAGAAGGTGAGTGGTCGTCGTCATCTGAAATGAAGTCAATTGTGTCTTGGATACATCCATTTATACCTCTTGTTTGGTTTCCAGTTGCTGAAAGATTGATCGGTTTTGGAGAGGTTATTACTGGCGGGGGAAAATGAGGAGGGCCCGACGGGCCCTTCTGAATTAGAATCTTTTCCTCAACATTAGTAATCTGTTTGTCAATTGCCCCCATGGCTCCTGAGATGAATTTTAGTATTGATGAGTGATCTTTCTGAGAGGTAGTATCTTTTGTACTAGATTGCTTCCTTTTGCCCATTCTTACTAATTATTTGATCCTAAAAAGGGTTTCAATAATAATGCTCTAACAGCGCTCCTTACTAGTAAAAAATGAAAAACTAAAATAAAAGAGTCTCTGTGTAACTGTAGCAATACAGATTAAAAAAGATGAATAAGATGGCTTCTCACAGTGCTAAAAGACTGTTTTGCAGGGTCATCAGAAAATGCAAGTTTAAAGCCCTGCTGCAAGAACTAAAAAAGAATAAAAGTACCTGTTTGAAGACTTAGTGAAGGCTTAGTGACCCAATCCTGTGATCGCAGAGAAGATGTCAGGGGGTGGCCCAGCCCAGCCTCTGCCAGGCGCTGACGGGCGAAGGACGGGCCCGCCCTTGGCCCGGGCTTCACCAGGGCGCCACCCGCTCGCGTCCCGCAAGGCGGGAGTGCTCCTTTGTATTTAAAGGGCCTTTCCTCTGGCCCAGCGGCAGCAGCAGGAAACAATTAGCGCGACCCGCGAAGCGGGCGTTACACAGTACTTTGAAAGAGGGGCTCCTCCCTGCCCCAGGCTTCACAAATCAGCGCGTCTGCGAGGCGGGAGCGCTCCTTTGAATTTAAAGGGCCTTTCCTCTGGTTCAGCAGCAGCAGCAGGAAACAATTAGCGCGGCCCGCGACGCGTGCGCTACACAGTACTTTAAAATAGGGGCTCCTCCCTGCCCTAGGCTTCACAAATCAGCGCGTCCCGCAAGGCGGGAGCGCTCCTTTGATTTTAAAGGGCCTTTCCTCTGGCCCAGCCGCAGGAGCAGGAAACAATTACAGTACTTTGAAAGAGGGGCTCCTCCCTGCCCCAGGCTTCACAAATCAGCACGTCCCCTGGACATACACCCTGCCCTCTGACTGAGGGCCTAGAGACACCTGACATCATTTGAAAAGTGGCTTCTTCAAAAGCTTACGGACAAAGGAATGATATCAGACTTATATGCCATTCTTTTTCAGGCCCGATTCTGAGATCCCTGGGACAGCATCAGTGAGAACAAGAACTTGGCAGAAACCTGACCCCAACAGAATGGGGGGAGATATACTACAGAGAGCATCATACAGCTTGCAACTCGGTGAGCATAGAAACAGCAGGCAAAATGACTATTTACTGGTATCAATTCCCCCCCCAACTTAAAAAATGCTACCCCACATGATCGGCCAACTGCTGTAGACAGTGTGGTACTGCCCCCAAGATCTCCCAGTTCTGGGACCAGGTCCTCCAGGACATAGATACCCATCTAAACACCCAACTTCCCAGGTTCCCGGCTCAGGCCATCCTTGGCTTTCCTAATCCACTCACATTTCTGCTGAAATCATGTAAGGGGCAACAGATTGGTCTAGCATTGGGAGTGACCCACCAGACCATACTCGCTTTCTGGGGCACCACTAGGGTTCCCACTGGCTACATAGACTCTGGCATACATTGGGAATGGAAAAACTCTCTCTTACATTGGTGACCCAAGGAGATTCTGATAGCGACCTCTGGAGGCCATTTATTTCACTATTATCCCACAAATTTAGGGTATTGACATGCTGTAGGTACCTAAAGCTGT
This sequence comes from Pleurodeles waltl, assembly GCF_031143425.1. NCBI lineage: Eukaryota > Metazoa > Chordata > Amphibia > Caudata > Salamandridae > Pleurodeles > Pleurodeles waltl. The sequence continues at coordinate 537,966,744 of NC_090451.1, forward strand.
TGCACGTCTTGGACCGTCCGTAGCTGGACTTATGTTTCAGAATACAGTGAACACACAGCCAACTTGTCCTATTTGTGTGAGTGCTCACCGGGGTGTGGGTGAAGGAGGAGGGGTCGAAAATTCTTTGTATGTTAAGGGATGTTATATTTCCTTGTTTACTTCTGTTGCTCATGTTATTTTGAGGCTGATACTTCTGAACTACAGATAACAATAACAAGATTTAAACCATAAAAACACAGATTCGGAAATAGCTGAAATGTTTCAAGAGTTCTCTAAAAGCTACATTCTTGTGAAGGTGTGCCTTATATAGATAGAAGAATAGCTTGCAAGAGCCCCCATAACCAAACTGATACTTGAAAAAGCAGGACCCCTAGAAGGGTCTGTACATGTACATGAATGCTAAATCCAGTTGGCAAGCCCCAAATTAGCAAGACCACTAACCCAGATGGATTCACGCTCCTATATCACAAAATGGTCTCAAAGTAACTTGCTCCTGCAGTGGCCCACATTTATAACAGCTTTATAAGGGAATAAGGAATAGCAGAAACAGTGGCCCTACGAATGATATCAGCTGCTGTGAAGCTTGTAAGAAATTGATTTGGTATTTGTGTTGGGTGATTACCAACGTCAAGGAATAATCACAATCCTTCTCATGGTACCCTCAAAATCGCTAGATTAACCTGAGCTCAATAGTGTTGTAGTTAGGGGCACAGAGCACACAGGCTTATCCGAGAGGAAAGAAGAGCCAAAATCAAAATGCAAAACTATATAAAATCCCCAACCAAATTAAAATATAGAGTAAAATTTAACACACAAAATGACACCAAAATGACAAAAATCCAATAACGGCAACCAGAAGTATAACTTTTTAATTTTTAAGTTTAAATAGTGCCAAAAAGGACGAAGCCCCAATGATAGTCAAAGGCTTCGGTAGACTGGGATATAGATACAATTTGTAAAGAGAACAGATGATGGACGGAATGCTGAACAAATTAAACATTCTTACCCAGTGACAGATCTGGGTTTAATCTATCATTTTTTTGCTTTTGTTGTCCTAAGTGGGAAGGGTATGCCCAGGCGTGGGTCTTGTGCTCTCTGTGCCACTGGATTCAAGGTAGCCTGGCTGAAGAGGGGTGATACCTTGAAACCGGTCCCAGGATGCTTGTTTCCAGTCCAGGGAGGACCTGGCCTGGCAGTTCGGTCTGGACTGTTTCCATGGGGTGCAGGATCAAGACTGATTTGCATATAGCTGGATCCAAACTGGGGTGGCGTGATGAGCAAAAACACAATGGAATAAACCAAGATCTGTGACTAGGGGTGAATATTTGATTTATTCAGCATTCAGTCTATCATCTGTTCTTTTTGCTCTAGTCACAATTTGTGGTTGATCGTGATTGAGCGTGGGCTAGATCACCAACCAGGTTTGTCCTGTTCAAATATTTTCCCTCCTGGCTTAGTCCTTTAAGTCTCAATCCACCAGTGGAGTACACTTTTAAAGGCCCAGGCCCTCAGTGGATCCACTTAGAGACTCACCGGGTGCTAGGCAGAGGCCAACAGCAGGGTCCAGTCTATATCCATTTGCTGCTGTTCAGCTGTGTACTTCCAGAAAAAGGCCTCTTGTAGCTTGATGTATCCCTGTAGCTGGAACAGAAGGTCAGCATCATGATCCTTGGAGTTCACTTATCTGTCTCTGGTACAAATGGGACCAGGTCCAGTCATTCAGGGCCCCTCTCAGGTCACAGACTGCAGGTCCAGTCCCCTTCCTATCTTCTGCAGGACCAGCAAATGTTCTGAAGTTTGTGCCTAGAGGCACCACATCTATACCTGGCACTAGCTAGTGAGTGGGAATGGGTAATGGGCACTCAATAACCCATGAGGTAAAAGCTTCTGGGCCAAGCATTTCTACTTTGAACATTCAAAATCAGTCACACTAAACTTGGGTTCTGCGGGCTGAGTGTATGTATAGAGAGTGTATTACAGCATTCCTGATATCCTCTCACATCTAACGTTAAAATCCATTTTGAGGCAGTCACTGTCCCCACAATAAACCCAGAGACAGATGTCTGTAGGACAAACAGAGATTCAACAGCCAGATGGGAGATTCACAATAATGTTCTTGCCTTCCTATCTCACCCCTTTGAAGTATGCCCCAAGATGTATATGTAAATCCAGAAACAGAAGTAAGTCTATTAGGACAAAAGCAGAGTTCTTCAGCAGATAGGCAGTGTATCCACAAGAATGATCTTGGCATCCTGTCTCTCCCCTTTCAAGTGTGCCCGAAGTGGTATATGTAACATAGTGGGCATGCCAAGCAGGATAGGACACTGCATTGTCAAAAAGAATGCCCAAAGCCTCTCCCTCTATAATCAGGTCAGCCTATTGTTCGCTCCTGGGAGAAATGTCACACATATTCACGGCTAATTACTGGCTGGGAAAAGCTAGAGAGCCAGTGTAAATTAGCCTACAGAAACTTTAGACAGGTCAAAGGTAAATTTTGAAAAGTTACCTTTCCTTAATATATATTACAAATCCACCTTCACCACTGAATTTAATTTTGAATAACTGATGAAAACAGTTGTTTAATTATTGTTCTAGCTGGTTCTATTCCTGAGATGCAGTATTAGTATTGTAATCTGTACTCTGGGTTTCTACATTGGACAGCTAGGCCTACCACGGTGAAAAGAGCATTTGGGTGCTAGTCAGTGTAAAGACACGTTAACATTAATTTTTTAATGCCCTACTTTTAAATACTCTGCACCCTGACTTGTGGGCTACAAAGCCTGCTTGGGGTGACTTGTTAATATTCAAAAGGGAGGTTTTGAGTTTTCAAAGTGTTTATTTTGACAGGCAGAATTGCAGTTTTTACACCACTACAGCCAAGCTACAATGGCAGGCGTGAAACCATTAATTTGCATTATCACTGTAGTGGATAGAACAATAGGTGCTGCAGTCCACCAGTGGCATTTAACTTCCAGGCCATAGGTATATACTAGGGACTAGTGGGCAAGTTAAATATGTCAGTTAGGAGTAGGCCAGTTCAATCATACTTAAAGGAGGACACTGGCAGTTTACCACTGTTAACAGGGGTAAAGTGCACAGAGGTCTAAAGCAGGCAAAAATATGGGGTTCATCAAAAGGCAATAAATCAAGAGGTAACAATTTAGAAAAGGCAGATTTCATACACAGCACATATAGCCAAATGTAATTGTTAAGCATTGATATTAAACTGTTAAATGGAATACTAGCAAATTAATCAGGAAAAATTTGAATTGGCCTCATTGAACCAGATCAAGCTGGTTTCATACCAGAAGAAGCTGTAGCGATAATACTATAACACTAAAGCATGGAATAGATAATGTGCATAGGACTGGCATGAAAGCCTTATTAATATCGCTCAACATCGAAAAGACGTTTAACAGAATCCTGTTGCTATTTCTGGACACAACTCTAAAGGCAGTGAAATTAGCTCATAGGTTCAGACGGTGTGTGGCCAGCTGATACAAGAATCCTACAGCAATGGTTAGAGCCAATGGTTAGGTCTTGAGCCAATTTACGTTTGGCAGAGGTAAAAGTCATTCTTTCCCTTTTCTTCCTCTACTGTTTGCTCTTATGGTAGCGTCACTAGCAGATATGATTCCAGAGCAAGGGGACATCCACAGTATTCAGATGGGTCAACACACTTACAGATTAGCAATGTACACTGATCATAACAATGACACAACTATATATCTCTATTTGGGCTTTAACCGGAGTACTAGAACGATATGGGAGGCTATCAGGCTTCAAAGTAATTTTTTCCCAGATTCCAGATTCTGAATCTTGCACTACCAAGGGAACAGGTAATAAAAAGGCAATTCCTGTTCCAGTGATCAAATTACACTATTGCATATTTAGGAATACAAACAGCACCAATGATAATTCAACCACCCAAATTAATGATAACTCATTAATCCAAACAATTCAGTTGGAGCTGCAGACATGGCATATGGGGGATTTTTGTTGTTGGGGTGTATAGCTGCTAAGATGTTCTCCCGCCCTTCTGTGCTATACAGATTCATTGTGCTTTCACTCCCAACAACTCTATGTGAGTTGAAGAACCTAATCATGGATTTTGTGTGGGCAGAGAAAAAACACAGAATAGCTGCAAACACACTACAGAAACCTAACAAGGAAGGAGAAGTAGGGCTCCTGAATGTCAAAAGATAAAACCAAGCCTCTCATCGTCATTAAATGGTGAAGTGGGAACAGTCAGAATCAGAAAACACTGGTTGGTTATGGACCAGGCAGTTGTTGGCATCTAAATAGAGTAGGTGCCATGGGTGACCAAAAGGGACAGAGAATGGTGCCTTTACTCTTACCCAGTCACACGGGTATGCTAGAAGTATGGAAAGGAGCCATCAGGAGAAAGTTCACTGCAGCCTGATCACTCAAAAAAGTTCTGTTCTGAGAAAAGATCCCTGTCATACTCAAAATGGCCTTCTGTGAAATTAGAGAGATTCAAATTCATTCCTTAACACTTCCAGATTCCCTGGGCCTTTTGTACAAGATTCTGTATAAAAAACACTAGGCTAAAAACATAAAATATATATATATATTTTTTACAAAGATGAAATTATCATTATTAATGAAAGAAATTGTGTTTTGTATTCAGGGAAATCTGTCGAACATACAAAAATGCATAATTAGGAAGGGTGGGCAAAAGTGCCTCAAAAATACATATGAAATATTGTTCAAGGTTAGAATGAGGAATTTAAGTCTGTCTGCTCCTTTAAACAGACAGGGATGGCACATGTTTGCTGAGATCATGCATAAGTTACACTCATGAGCGTCTGCAGAAATTGCTTCGGGGGGGGGCATAAATATAATGTCATACATCCTCTGACTTTTTTTGACAGCGTCAAAAAGAGCAGGGGCATAGCCATTATCACATAAAATGCAGGCGTGTAAAGGGTTGAGAAACCTGATGCAAAAGCTTATTAGAAGCATCAAGCTGCCATTGTCTGATTAGCAATTTCTGATCTGTTTTTAAATTAACATATTATGCACCACATAAATATACTTAGCTCCAGTTATAGCTATCTTGCTTCTGCCAGTAAAAAGCTGCTCGGTGCAACACACACACTGCAGCCTGCTTCTTCTGACTGTAAAGAGCCTGCGCACTGCTGCTGGGGGCGTGGGCGGGCCAAATTTGGAGGTCAGACGTCAGAGTTGGACGCAGATTGGCCCAACTTGGGAGTCACGTACTGTCACTGGTAGCGGCGCATGCGCTGTCTCTCACTGTCATTGTTTGTGTACCCACCCTCAGCTACCAAAGACAGTGTGAGACTCCTTAGTCGGACCAATCTGGGACCGACTCTGACTCATTGTTAGTTGCCACCAGGAGGACCCACCCCCGTGACCCATCTGCCATGGTCTGCGGCGTCCCAGGCTGTTTTTGGCAGGGGCTGCAGCCGTAGTAGTACAGGCAGTGTTACACTACAGTGGCCATAGTGTTACACTGTACTCTAAGCCTGCACACCAGGCTGTACCTAATTCTGGGGTGGGGCAAGCACCCCACCCTTGCCCCCCCTGCAGATGCCCATGGTTACACTCAAGGTAAGTACTCCCTTCAGCCCTATACTGCTTTTAGATATGCTGTTGTGGCTTTGAAGACCCATGTCTGATGATCTGCACATGGGTATAACATAGCATTTTTGTATCCTTGATTCCATATTTTGCAGGATGTCCATAAGCATATTTTCCAGTAGATTGTTTTATGAGGGGCAAAGTAAAATGAAATGTCTTGGGTTCTACATTTTGGTGGAACATTACTGAGGATTGTAATTGGTTTTTAGAGCCAGTTTACAGAGAGCTTTAGATTGTCCACTCCCACTAATGTAAAATAATACATTTCATGATCCTATTTGAGTGTGCCTATGTAGAGTTGATGGTGTTGGACACTTTAAAGACATCACACCTTGGAATCTTGCTATTCAGAATAAAGATGTCACACCTTGGAATCTTGCTATTCAGAATAATTTCAATATTTTCCTATTATTTCCAAATCGTTCATGTTTTTTTAATGGGGGCCAGCTGGATCACACAGGACTTTAAGTATATAGTTTCACCTACCAACCAGTTCATTGCATTTAAGGCATTTATAAAATGCCACTGTTTCTCCATTGTGGCATGCTCCTTCATTCCATTTCCACTATGATTGGTCACTGAGATGTTTGTCTTGTTCACAGATAAGTTGGTGTCATTTTTCATATTCCTGGGCTATCAGTGGAAACCAGCTAGCAGGAGATTTTTTTCTTTCTTTGCAGTATGACCTTTCAAAACATTAAGAATGAATTTTTTGCACTGTCAAAAACCATTCTACTATGATACACTTGGGCTTTCCGTGCATTCAGAGTTATCAGTAGTGAGATGGAGTCTTCAGCTTAGAGCCATATAGGAGTATTAAAATACCTGGTCTTTGGTACATCTGCAGATGCTAACAATACTTTGGCGTACATGGGTGCCCTTCTTCACTTTAGTGTTAGTCTTAAATCAAACACTTATCTGACCCTGTTTGTTAAAACCCATGTGAATTTTGGAAAGTGTGGTAATGTACATTCTTCAATACTGATAACAGATTCGTATTCATGCCCATGTTGTTTAGATTCTTCCATAGTTTTTCCCAGGCATACACGTCAAATGCGGTTGAGTAGCCCAGGATCTCACTTATAGGGGCATTTTCCTAAAGGTGTTGTATTTGGGAACCACATGAAGAAGCACAAGTGTTTGATACACCGTACATATGTCAGCCCTGAAACTGCCCTATACGTGCTTCATTCAGGGTGTGCATGATTCAGGATTCCCTGGCCATTGACCCATGACTGCAGTTCTTTGAGGATAATGGCCAAAAAGATTTTACAATCATTATCCACAAGGCTAATAGGTCTGTAGTACTTAACCTCTTTTGGTGGAAACTATAGGGAAGTGCCATCTTTCTAGCAGAGTTACTCCCACTTTTCACCGGATGTCAGTGTGTTTAGACTGTAGTTCACTGGGATCCTGCTAATCAGGACCCCAGTGTCTGTGCTCTCTCCGCTAAATGTGGTTGCTGGTAAACATGTGATACCCATAATTGGCATACTGGTGCACCTATGTAAGTCCCTATTATATGGTACTTAGGTACCCAGGGCATTGGTACACCAGGGGTCCCCCATGGACTGCAGCATGTCTTGTGTCACCTATGAGGCCCATGCAAAATGTGTCTGCAACATTGTTTCTCTGGACCCTGCAAGAATTCTGCAACATCCAAGGCTGTGCATCCTCAAGGGTCATGAAGACTCTGTTTGCGCCTGGGAGCACAAAGGAATCCCCCTTGAAGTGAAGGAGTCACTCCCCTGCATCCGCAGGCACCTCAAGACAATGTCAACAAGCTGGTGGGGGCTGCTGTTCCACGGACATCGAAAGGCTGTGCTTCACAGGTGGTGAGTCTGTGGCTTCCTCTGGGTCCTGCTTGTCTTCTGATGACCTTGGGAGACTGTGGGCCCCTGCTCCTCCCACTGGACTGGAACTCCTGTGCACTGCAACTGATGCACTTGCCAAGATTTGTTGACTCTTCCTCCCGGAGATCTTCAGGCACCAAGAAGCTCTGACCTCCAGCACTCTGCAACTTGAAGATCAGCCCCTGTCCTGCAACTCCAGCAACAAGGGACTTCTGTTTTGGTTTGCTGCTGAGACCTTCTTGTGACTTTCTATGTCCATCACCTAGGGATCACTTGTGGGGGCTCCAACAACTTGTGCTTGCCTTCCTGCATGCTGAGGGCCAGCCCTTACTCTCCTTTAATGGTAGAGTTTCCTGGATATTGCTGGTCCCCAAAACTCTGCAAATACTTCTTCAGCTCCTACTTGCATTTGCCAGTGCTTGTTGGTGACCTGGCTGGTCACTGACCCTCCTGTGATCCGACAACTGTTGAGGGACAGCTCATAGGTGACTCCTGGGATCCTCTGCAGCTCTTGGACCCTGCAGCTGGACTTCTTCCTCCACCAACTTGCAGGAACTTCACCTCTATGAGGGTGGGCATTGCCACCTACACTGCCTAGACACCTCCAAGAGTGCTGAATTCTGTCCTCTTCCTTTTCAGGTCCTCTATGTCCAGAATCCGTCCCTAGATTCCACTAGCCTGCTCCACGGGTCGTGACAGCAGTGGGACAATCCAAGGCTTACACTGACTTAAGGGAGAGTCCCTTCCCCCCTCTGCACCCGGTTCCCCTGGTGTAGGTACTCCTATCTTCTGAGTATCCTTGTGTGGGGGCTCTTTTCAACCTTCCTCTTGTCTGTTAGTTTTCTCAGGGTCCACTGGGAAGGGTCCTGAATCACTACTCCCTGTTTTAGCCTATGGGATGGCTGGATGGATAACTACCTTGCACACACCAATCAAGCTGAGCAGTTAGCCTGATTGACTGGTTGCTTCAAAATGCTTTAAAAAAAATTACCCAGCTTATTTCCAAATGATGATTTCTGTGTACGGGTTGTGTGATTCCATACTTACAGCCAGTTTCTTTCAGAACTTTAGTGTCCTAGAGATATTCACTGGCTCTTCCTCCATCAGAAAAATATCGAGGACACACATATCTCATCAGTTAGTAACAGATGGTTCCTTTTGCCTTTTTCCTTCTCCAAATTGTCTCCAAACATTCTTAGAAATACAAAAACCTCAATGATATTTGTGAATTGTGGATTGATATGTCAGTTTTGATAGTATGCTCACCTGTGTTTGTCTTTATACTGTCTACGGTTACTGGTCTGACTATAACAAAATGAGCTTCAGTTTCAGGTCTTCTGTCCAGCTTTTAAGATACCATTTGAGACAGACTATTAAGGCATGAAGGGGGCACTTTTAGGGCAGAAGGTTGGTTCAGGCATAAGATCGAGATATGATTTATTTAAATTTATGTCCTTTAGAGGATTTTTATTCTTAGCTAAAACTGACTGTAGGTGCCATATGTTAATATTGCCAAAGAGAATTTCAACTAAGATATGCCAGGTAATGTTCAAGTAATACTTCTGTTATGCTTCATAACATGTTCTGGAAGAAAAGATTACCAGAGATAGCATTGTTTTTTAAGGGCAGACGTCTTGCGCTGAGAAAAATAGAATGTGACAACTACCCAGACAGTGATTTTCTCTCGTTAAAACACACAAAAGTGGCTGTCTTATGTGACCTAATAATCTAGATATCTTAACAATGGATGTTTAAAAGATAGGGTTGTTGACCAAATGAGATATTCAAGAAGGAACTTGAGTGCTTGCTTCCAAAACCTACAAACATATTTCTGCGCTTTTAACACAGGGACCACGTCTTTTAATTTAAGAGGTTTTCTGAAACTTTTTTCAAAAACATCATTTAGGCACATTTCTGGATTAAATCCAGAATGTATCCACTGCAATTCAACTCCACAACATTGAGTAACGGAAAAGGGTTATTTATATTGATAAATATGGGAACTAAGTTTCAACTGGATAAGAAGTACTTAGAAAACTGGGTCAAATGGTAGGAGTTAAGGGAGATTTAAAGGGGAAAGTCTATATATGTGCTTTGCTCTATATGTGCCTAACAATATCCAACCTCATGGAACTTTAGCGATTTCAGGAAGTATCAGGGTTCACAATTAATTATTATAAATCTAAGTATGCGTGTGTTGCTTAGACAACATGAAGGTACGATTGCAGTTTTGATAAGGTATACAATTGGGATGAAACGATTAAGTATTTATGAGTGACATTTTCATCCACCGCAATGAGATGTATAAAGAGCGGAACAACTAGAATGTCCTAGGTTTAAGTGACTTATTATACAAAGATTTACAGCAATACAAACAATTGTAAATATCTTGGTTAGTCAGAATAAATAACATCAAAATAAATTTATATGAAGGTGTCTGTATGTGGCCTGGATTATTCTGGTCCATTTCTCATCTGAAACATGCAATATAATGCATCAACAACTAATGGAATTCAAAAAGGCATATAAAACACCACAGATAGATAAATCAGTCCTAAATCATCCTATGAAAGATATATCAAGGCTGCAGGATTAAAACGCGCAATGGGCTGAACATATGAAGCTTCTGGACAAGTCTGATATGTTTTAGATGTTTTAGAGCGTGAACATTCCAAAATATCATTGCAGAATTTTCAATAAATATCATTTGGACACCATAACGCCTCTGTGGCCCTTTTAGAATCCACTAGTATTATGCTAGCATTTTGGGAATAAACTGTACTACCTTGTCAGATCACAAAATTTCCCTCTCAACCCACATTTTAGGAAATCCAGATTTTCCACCCAGCATGGCTTTTGGAAATAATCTGAAGGCAGGCCACTGAGTTTGGGTACATTTTATAGTTATGGACGTCTGAAGAACACATAGATGTGAAAATTGCACTTGTTTTGAAAGAGGGAGGTATTTCCTGTTTGACACAACTATTACATTGGGCTATACAAGATGAGGTAAAGCGGGATGGCATTAGAGACCGCTAAAGGGTTCTGAACCTATTTACACTCAAGTAACAGACCAACGCGATTTCCTGATTGTATAAAGCAGTTGGAAAAGACCATGTCACCACTGAAGATTAATGTATGTTGACCCGGGAAAATGAGTTGTGAATTAAAATTTCTGATGAAACATTCATGAATAAAGGGCTGAAGGTAGCAACCTCCTCCTTTTTTTAGGTCAATTTAAAATAGTGATGCTGTAATATTCCCTGCTGCAGGTGAGTTTAGGATAATGGCGCTGGTGGGTTTGTGATGTTACTAATACCTTTTACCACATGTGGTGTGTGTGCTGGCAGATTACAGGATTCTGGAAATATATTTTTGACATATCAGTATTATTCTGTCTTTTTAGTCACCACATGACACTTTAAATGTCTTGTTGGGTGAAGTAGGGGAGGTTAACCCGTTTTCACTTTCTCCTCTCATGAGTAGAATGGTCTTCTATTGCTATTATGTGCCCGATGCAGTTAGACAAACATGGACAGCTTTGCACCCAACCACTTTCTCCCTACAGTGGAACAAGGTTTGGTACATTATTGTGATGTTAAAGTTGACTGCCACAGTTAGGGATTGGGTGACTAAATTTGAGAAGACAAGGCAACTCTCTCATACATATATCAAAGGCAACTGTGTTAAGACAGCCACTAATGAAAATGCTGACAACAGTTAGTATCAGTGTAGCTGTTACTATTTGGTATTAATAATGCAGTCTTTCTTTTGCCAAGACACACTTGTTACCTAAGTTATTAATGAGGGAGGCTAGGCTTGTTAATAATGGCGGGAGCTGACTGTTGTGTACCATAATTTTTTGTTTCAAGAAGGTTGTCACTGTGATCCTGTTGTTCGGGTTATGTAATATAATAATATTAGCAGATTGATAAAGTATATACAAAGAAGAAATCTTAAATTTAAATTTTAAAACTGTATAAATTGAAGGGATTTGAAATTGGATGCTAACAATAAAGGAGGCATCTTCATCTTGATTCGTGGTAGCAGTGCAATTACAGCAAACAGAATCTAGTACAGATGATTGCCGGCCACAGCTGAAGGACATGTATGTCCCAACAAAATGAGTGCACAGATTAGGAGTAAACAAGAGAAAGTGATATGGTGGTGTCTATCAGATCTCTATGTGTCACTTGAACTTTCAGAAAGATAATTATATTTTGTTGTTAGGAATTAAATATTTATTAATTTCTATATTTGTTGGATGCATCCTTGTTTCTGTATCTTATATTGTCTTGAGGGACAAACTGTACAAATTGCTCAGGATGGGGGCCCGGCTTTCAATAGTGATTCAGTGGGGTTCCACAAAAGTAAAAATGTTAAGAACCACTGATTTAGATCATAAATCCTTCACAGTGTTACAGTTCCTTCTCTAATTATCTTTCAATACAAGGCAACATTATGTCTGTTTGATGGCTGAAAAGCTATTAACCCACTCATCTTCTATTTCTCAATTCTACACTCTGCACTCACTGTATAAACCGCTTGCACAAGATCACAGCTTCCCTGCAACCTCATATTTCTGTTACAAATTTAGCTTTTACAATGATTGACCAACCTCTACTAAGTTCTCCACGTTCACCGTCCCCCTTCCTTTTCTAATCAATGCTTAGCTCTTTAAATTATTGCATGACCTCACGTGTATTTTTTTTGTTCTTTTTGCAGCAGAAAATGAAAACAGTGTGCTTAATACAAACTCACTACAGCGGAAGAAAAAAGGGCTCTTGAGGCCTACCCATCAACGTTCCAAGCCCCACCTACAGATCAGCATGCCCCAAGATTTCCGACAGATTTCCTCTATCATAGATGTAGATATTCTGCCAGAAACTCACCGCCGTGTACGGCTCCACAAGCATGGATCAGACAAACCACTTGGTTTCTACATTCGTGATGGCATTAGCGTCCGAGTCACACCTCATGGGGTTGAGAAGGTACCAGGTATTTTCATTTCACGCCTAGTCAGGGGTGGACTAGCAGAAAGTACAGGCCTGCTGGCAATCAATGATGAAATTCTGGAGGTAAACGGCATTGATCTGGCTGGGAAATCCCTGGACCAGGTTACTGACATGATGGTAGCCAATAGTCATAACCTCATCATCACTGTGAAGCCGGCTAACCAAAGGAACAATATTATCCGAAGCAGCAAGGCCTCTGGAAGCTCAGGCATGTCCACAGACAGTGCTTCGAGCCAGCAGACCCCAAGTCCAGCTGCGCACTACATGAGTAACTACAATACAGTGGAAGGGGATAGCGACGAAGACGGAGATGTCATCATTGAAAGTGATGGAGGTCTGCAGTATATCCCAGCCGTTCTCAACCACAACCACTGTGTCAACGGGGGTTTGGATAAAAACTTTGAGCAGAGCTGCTCACTCCATAGCTCGCAGGCTTCCCTGCACTTCCAGAACAATCATAATAGGAGTCCAGGACCCCTGCCACGGAGACGAGGAAGCAGCATGAGGGAGGATGGCAATTTCATTACGCTATAGACACCATGGGAATGAACTCTGACTCGGTTGTATTTTTTGTTTATATGTTATTTAGAGTCTTTCACTCTCCGTATAAAAAGAAAAATCAGGTTTTGAGACAGAAGAAGGCTCTAGGTGTCAGCTCTGACATAATAAGGATCCTCTTCCAAATTATAGGGGGGCATATTTTCACACTGAAAAACTGTCTTTACTGGAATATGTCTCAATAGATTAAGATTATATTCATAGCATTTTTGGTTGACTTCCTTCGCATTAACAATACCACAAAATGTGCCCTTCAACTTCAAGGTGCACAAGCTAGGCAACAATCTGCCCCGACTGCACTAAAGCAATGAGAATGTTTCCGTTCTTAAACTCAGAGAAGAAACTCGTCCACCAAAGAAGGTGTTGCATTAGTTACCCTATTGCGCTAGTAGTGCAGATGAGGTATATCACAAATAATAAGAAAAAAAACATTGGTACAGCTGGGCTGTAAAATCAGTGTTTTCCAAATACATTACTATCCCAGCCTGCGCCCAGCTATGTATCACATCTCAAGTAGCAGTACATGGTGCCCAAGCATGGGATAATCGGTTCCGAGAATTACTCAAAATTCAAAGTAATCCAGTATTCAGAGCCTGCCTAAAAATGTGACAGCTGTTGTTTTTATTAGAAAAGGTGCTAGAAAGATCCGACCTGAGAGTTAGCATTGGAATTCTACCGGAACTGCAAGTTTGACACATCAAGTTCATTCGAAAACCTAAATTACTAAACACAAGAATAGTAGTACTTTATCTCAGAATGCGCATTGCACAACCCTTTGCGTAGTTTGTCTTTTTTCAATGCTAATTACTGAGGGTAGAACATGTGATGCAACGACAGTCACTATTGCGTACAAAGCTCTGCTAACCAGCTTCATGGGCTGCACAGTTTTAGGGGTGGTGACTTGTGATGTTTCTAAAGCTTGTCTCTGTTCGTTAGGTGACGTTTTCTGACCAAAGCTGTGTAGGCTGAAGGCACTTCAATAGACTTTCAGGCCACAAACGAAAACCCCAGCAGGCTTCGCTCTTTGTCATTCATCGGAGGTTGATATAAATGAGTACCGTTGAAATGCCTATTGTTAACTCCTATTGTTTGAGCAATACGGTTTGGATGGTGGTGTAGACTCTTTTAATATTTATTAACACTAAGCTGTGTGTGTGGGAGTAGTGCAACCTTTGAAGAGGCGCTGGTGAAAGCACATGTAGGTCCCTGGTCCTGTGAATCAGGTGACGGCGCACTTTGCTCTCAAGCGTTACAGACGGCATAAAGTTTAACGCTACCGGCACAATGCCAAGGTCGTCAATGGTGGGTGGCAGAAATACGATATTAATAATAATTCATTTATTATTTAGAGCTTTTAGGCCAAGAAATTCTCATTAGAAAGTTATATGTCCAGATGTGTTTAATGGAACATGGTACTCATTTTATTAAGTTTGGAAGATTAAAAGACTCAGGCCCATATTTATACTTTTTGACGCTAAACTGCGCTAACGCAGTTTAGCGTCAAAAAGTTTTGCGCCGTCTAACGCCATTCTGAAGCGCCATGCGGGCGCCGTATTTATGGAATGGCGTTAGACGGCGCAATCAGACCGGCGCTGCCTGGTTTGCGTGGTAAAAAACCACGTAGACCAGACAGCGCCGGCGTAGGGGGAAAATGGCGCATGGGCGTCTTAAAATGGGGCAAGTCAGGTTACGTCGAAAAAATCGTCTTAACCCGACTTGCGCCATTTTTTAACGACGCCCATCCCCCATCAACATGACTCCTATCATTGTAAAGATAGGAGTCATGCCCCCTTGCCCAATGGCCATGCCCAGGGGACTTCTGTCCCCTGGGCATGGTCATTGGGCATAGTGGCATGTAGGGGGGCACAAATCAGGCCCCCCTATGCCACAAAATATTATAAAAAAAAAAAAAAAAAAAACTTACCTGAACTTACCTGAATGTCCCTGGGGTGGGTCCCTCCAGCCTTGGGTGTCCTCCTGGGGTGGGCAAGGGTGGCAGGGGGGGTCCCTGGGGGCAGGGGAGGGCACTCTGGGCTCATTTTGAGCCCACTTGTCCCTTAACGCCATGCCTGACCCAGGCGTTAAAAAGCGGCGCAAATGCGCCGTTTTTAGCCACGCCCACTCCCGGGCGTCGCTTTTGCCCGGGAGTATAAATACCACGTAAAGGCCTGGGAGTCATTTTTTAGACGGGAACGCCTCCCTTGCATATCATTAACGCAAGGAAGGGGTTCACGCTAAAAAATGACGCACATTCCGGGAACTTTGGCGCTATTCGCCTCTAACGCCATAGTATAAATATGGCGTTAGTTGGCGTTAGTTTTGCGTCGAAATTGCGTCAAAAAAAACGACGCAATTTCGGCGCAAACGGAGTATAAATATGGCCCTCAGTATGTCATGGCAAAATTTGAACAGATTACACACACATCACACCAGAGGGATCTTTAAAAACTGAGTTAACTTTTCAGTGTTCAGGAAAACGTGCTCTGTGCCTCACATCCTCTTCATTAACATCCAGGGGACCCTCTCAATCCTGTAATAGTCCGTGACCTGCGAGTTCATTTCTGTGGTGCTGCATATTTTACTACTTTTAGCACAGTTGTAAGATTTTGAATATTGCATGAAGTATAAAAAAAGACAAGAGAAGTGTAGTGCTTCTACCATATCCTAGCGACCGAGTCATGATCATATGTAGATCTTATCCTTGACACAGTCTGTACACTCTCAGGCCAACTTCCTTAACAAACGTGTTCTGTATGCCACAACGGTACTAGCCACCCCTAAAGTTGATGTGCATGCTACCAAATTCCTTTAAACCACATCTTAGCCTCTCAACAGATTAGTTTCTTTACAGGTTGCAGTACTGAGCCCATACCACGTAAAAAGAAGTCACGTTTCATGCATCAGCAAGTATCTCTCACAAAATTTCCACTCCTTTAGCTTGTAAAAAACAAAAATTGAAAGAACGAGTAAGGTAGAAAGTGATATTAAAAAACTCTCTAATGTGGGTAATTCCATTCTCTTGTCACCTCAACTACACAAACCTTTCCCTTGATGAATACGTTATTTACCTTCGCTAATGCCTTATCTGGTAGAAACTCTATCTAGCGGCAGAATCCTGTTGGGCAACCAGGGGCTTCAGAGAGTGCTCTCGGATGGCCTTGAAGTTCATCACTAGACAATCTGGGCAGGCTTTGGAGTTGTGGCCCAGCTCAAGGCATCACAAGCACACCAGGTGAGGGGTCTGTCACAGACAACTACCTGTGACAGGATCCACAGGGTTTAAACCCCACAGGTTTTCAGGAGACATCCCTAAAGCACACTGGGTGCATAACTCAAAAATAATTTGGACATAAAGCTGAGAGAGGTAGTCGAAAAAATAACTGAGGTACTCTCTCCATATCTGCACTCATGGCACAGAAAGAAAAGCACTGATGTCAGTGTGTGGTATGGCACCTATATAGGCATTATGCATGTCACTTCTGGCACCAACTTTGACAGTGCAAACCTGATCAACGCCACTTACCGGTGCGCAGAGGTACAGACCAAGATCTTCTGTATCCAGTCTGATGCCTGGGGAATATTCTAAAGTAAGGAATCTGCAGCTAGAAGTCTCTCTCTAATCAGATGGAGACAATTACAGTACTGTCATCAGAATATTCGCAATTTGCCCTACTGGTGTCGCTTAGCCCTTGTATTGCAATGCAACCTGGCAGTCATGAACATAACAGCTCATGGAGGACACAGAGCACTGTACATAGGATCTTGAGTAAAGCATTTATACTTTTTCTTCAAGCCTTTACATAGTGCCCTTAAATTTGACCATTTGCCCCTGGTTCTCGACCTCTGGGCATCATACAAGAATTTGCTTTGCCTCAAATAACACTAGTACAACAGCTCCAGTGGTTGATTCAGTTGCATCAAAGGCTCCTTGACACATTGGAAGTGCAGGATGTAAAGGTTTATGAAATCACCCCTCTTATTGCCACCTACCTCCATCACTTGGCTCTCACACCCCTCGACCCTCCTTCCCCTCTTGGTATACTTTCTACTGAAGCTCATCTACTGAATTTCTGCCTAAGCCAAGACATTCCAGTGTGATTTTCAGCTCTCCCACCAACATCAACTTAGTACTGAAACCAGGGTTTACCTTACTTCTCAGCCACAAATGGGAATTCAATATCTGTGTAAATGAGGATCTAAGCACATTTTTATGTAAAAGAATCCTCTTTAACATCACCATCAGCCTAGGCTAAACAGTTCTCCACAAGACCTGTATAACCAAAACTCTAAACTTGACTACTATCCTCAAATGGGCAAATTGTAACACTTTCCTTGTCCATTCAGGCCTTCAGTTACTTTTGGGCATCCTTCTCCACGAGTATAGGTCTGATTTGCAACCATCCTAATGCATGGAGCTCACTGCGGATATTCTGGAAAACAATCTGAAGCAAGATATTTACTCTCTAAAATGCAATTTCTCATTTTCAGGCATGTTGGGCTTGGTTTCTTGTTCCAGAGCTTTTTAAATTAATCTGAATGCAACGTTTCCCTTGAGGCCTATCCTAAGCTATGCTCTATCCTCCACGTTTTTTACATTACACAGAAAGCACTACTCCGATTCTGGCATCCTTTACAGTCTCTTTCACACTCACATTGACCCCACACACCACCCTGGCATCCTCAGCTTACCCCTGTGTTTAAATATCTCCTTACCTGACCACAGAGGTTGTCCAAACTTAGCACTGGCAATGCAGTGGATAACACATGGCACCAAGTGATAAGGAGGCTGCACTTGGGTAAATTTCCTATATTTCACATGTTCATAGCTGTAAGATACCTTCCTGGTACTTCTGTATGGCACAAAGGCTTCCAATAGTTGGCAAAATGAAGGAACCTTTGTGCCAGGATTGTCAAAACCTCACGTGATTCACCATGAGATGCATCAGTTCGAGACACATACGTTACTTACACTTAATATTGCAATGTGTGAGAATGGGTACCCACCACTGTTTTTGTACGGAGGTTGGTACATATGAGACACAGGCACACAAGTACACAAATCGGTTATGTGAGATTCTTGGTGCCGTTTTAAGGGTGCTTTGCAGTTCAAGAACTAATTTGCATTGCTTTTGTATATGACGTATTGTAATTTCAAAGTTTATATAATTTAATTTCAAAGTTTATAGAACTTCACATTTTTTTCCTCTGAGTATAGAATAGGTAATGTGGAGTATGGTAAGGCTGATGAGTAAGCTACGGTTTTTATATTTACTAATCACATGTGGATTGGGGTCCATGTAATCCACCTAAATGAGTTTCCCAAACCTTTCTTACAGGTGTGATCTGTAAAAATGAAAACCTTGTCTTATTACACTCACCACGGCATATATTGATTGCAACCCAGGTATATTTCATCTCCTTTAACAGTGATAGCAGTTTAATGAACATATAGTTTTAGAAAAAGATAAGACCAAATATGTTCTGCATCAATTTTAAATACATGAAAAACAAAGGCAATATTTTATTTATGAAACCCATAAAAAAAATTATTCATTAGATGTTTGAGCAATGAAAACCTAACATTTGTCCTACTTTTATATTTATGGTACCTCTTGACAAAATCCACCAATTGATGGTTTTCCTTTCCAAATGCAGAATTGTGTGCATTAATTCTAAAATAAAGTCTTAAACCTGCACTTTGAAAGAAGAATGACAACTTTCAGGGATTCACAAACATTTGCAAAAGTATGCCTTGTAAATTAAAACAGTCACATACGTTAAGGCTTACTCCTACAGAATATATGTGAAATCTATTTCACATGAGTAAATACACATGGGTATATTTTTTAATCTGAAAATCTGTCAATGGGGTGTAAGTGCACTTTCTTAACTTTTTTCTCCACTGGGAATGCATTTTTCACCTTGGGGAAATGCTTCCCTTATCCAATGTTGAGGATTTCAGTAGTTGCCAATAAAATTTCATAGGCTCTTCGTAGAATGCTCATGTTTTTCCCCTTTGAGTATCATTTATTTACAGGAAAATCTTTTTGTGAGTAAATTGGATTATGAATAATAACCAACTTTTGTTAATTCAAAAAGTGATTTTGCATTTGTTAAAAAGGGCTCTTGTGCGTGTGTAAGCCAAAGGTACTCACAAACAATTTTAGGAATGAGGCCCAGTGCCTTTAATAATCTGTAGATAACTTGCATTCATAAGAAGCTCACCTTACCTCTTATGTTGATGGTGATACTCCTGGAACCAATACTGCAGTACTGGGAAGAAACAACACAAATATAGAGTTTAAGGACAGCTCTCTGAAATGTATTTTTTACACCATAGCCCCCACACACCACCCCTTGCTTATGTGATCCTCTGTGTTCTCTGTTTCTTGTGATTCCATGAAATGGCAATAAGGGTTCAAAATGTTGCCTAACAAAAAGGTATGAGTTAGCATTGCAAACCTTTAATTGTGAGGTAGGCTTTAGAAACGTGGTAAGTAACAGGCCTCCGCTGATGCACCTTCCCATGCAAAAGTATGTTTGGAAGTTTAAATAATCAATTTATTGCTAAGCAGTAGAATATCTGACACACAGCTAACAGGTGCAGTGCTCTTCCAGAGTGAAGGTTACATTTTCAGATGCTGAAGTTTAGCTTATAATATTAGTATGGATGGCTATATGGCAGCAAAATGCAGACAGTTTAGAATTAGAAACCCACTAAAATAAAGATTGTTATGTCATGTTCCGTGTATCATAGTAAAAGATCATCAGTATTTATATATCCAAGGGTGCCAAGCGACCTCTTGTCAACATAGGGAACTCTAGCCAGTGTTTGTTCTTGCAAGCTCTAGTAAATCCACTACTTAGAATCCCTCAAATTACAACTCCCTACAAATCCATAACTTGCTGAAGGTTTCTTGCATAACAATGGACCTTTTGGCAGTACTCTATATTAGAACAAATTTAGGTGATTGCCTGTACTGCCCAGTAGTGTATTTGTGTAAAAAGAACTTGATGTTTTGGTGAGTATTGACCTATTAAGTGGTTTCTCTCATTCTGATCTTGATTGTGGTTAACAGTGCCTGCAAGTGGGGCAGTTATGTCATCTCAGAGAAAAATCCTTGAAGGATAATTTGGAGAAACCAACTTAAGAAAACTTGACAAAAAGAGTTCCATAAAAAGAGTACTGTATAACAAAAACGTGATAAATTGAGGAAAGAACACCAATGTTCTGGGTATCAAATCAAGTGTCTGAAATAAAGTTAAAATTCATGAAACACATTAAGAACAACATGCAGCACTAAAGGAGAAATGTACTTTGACTGATCAAAAAAAATAAATGAAAGAGGTAAAACAGTAGTGAATTTAAAAAAGGTAGCTCAACCCAGAGTCTTTGTCTTTACGTTTGTTGATGTCCATTTTATTTTCAATATTGATGCAACAAGGAAAGGAGAAAGGGAGACGGGGCAAAGGCATATGTGTGATGAATGTGGGCATGTGAGAAACGTGGAGGAAGACAGTAGACGGAAAGGGACACATCTGTAAGGGGAGAGGAAGTCCGGGGAGGAGTGGACCTAGAATGTATGACTCAACATCAAGTGACAAAATATTGTATCCAGAATATCGACTCCCACGATATTTTGAGGGTGGGTATATATCCCTAAGTATATACAAGGCCACTGGAATTATGCAGCAGGAGAAGGACAAATTATGTGGCAGGGTTGACTAAAGTATGCAGCAAGAAAAGTCAAATTATGCGGCTAAATGCAGCACATATTCTCATAGTATCACTTCATTATTTTCTCATTTTTACACTTGTTAACACTGTCTGGGCACATGTTGCACCCTCTTAGTATCAGGTTAACACCCAAACATAGAAATAAGCAGCAGAAAAATAACTAGTGAATCTTTGCAAAGGGCCTTTCACTGTGCGGCAACATGTGACGCTGCTTTTTTAGTAACTTTTGAACCATTTGGAGTGGAAACATTTTTTTTTTTTTAATCTGCCGATTATGCAGCAGGTGATGGATTATGTGGGAAATGCGTCAGGACTAGAATTATGTGTTTACTATTCTAAACTCCAATTTAACATACCTCAAAAATATAAATCGTCAAGGTACATGGATTTGGGCATACCTTGTCAATATTGTTGTGGGTTCAATTCTGGATACAATATTTTGGCAGGTCCATATTCAAAATTCAATATTTTTGAAGAATACACACACACACATACACATATATGCGAGAGAGAGAGACAGAGAGAGAAAGAGAGAGATCATCATCAATGGGTCCATTTAGCAGGCTGGCGTTCACACCTTTGTCAGACATGACAACAGTGTTTGTCCGGTAGGTATTTGCCATTTTTAGTTAGATCACTCTGTTCCCAAGTGGGCAGCTGTCACTTGTGACTTCTTTAATCAGTCCTGACGTTTCAGCCAGCACCCCTTTACATTATTTGTGTGGATTCTCACGTTTCGTGTTAGAGGCGTGTGCCTATACGATCTTCATCTACAAACTGCTATAGGTTCAAAACATATCTGGCATTAGGTGTCATGCAGGAATTAGGGTCATTCAGCAGCAGCCAGTAGCAGCCTTTACATATGAATACGAAAGTCTTGAATTAGTTATGCAGCGGCAATCACAGGAGAGACCCATGACAGTAACGTATCTCCCTGGAAATGGCACTTCATGCTTTTGAGTGATATTGTAGGTTCTCTCTGGAGTGACCCCCAGATTATACCACATTGGTTAAACACTACACTTGTATATTTGAGGTGCACGCAATTCACACACTAAGTTTAATCCTATCACTGACGAATGTGCTAATGCGAGGGGCTACCATTTAATGGATGTCTCTAAAAGGCAGTCTAAATGTTTATTTACACTGGTCAGAAAATTCAATTTGCTTGTATTTGTCATGTGATGTTATCATCACATGACTACATTGCGACAAGGTGAATTTAAATAATAGAGATACCACTTGTTTTTATGTGACATTTGTATTTTCCTTAAATGGAAAAGGACAGCAGAGAAATCACGGAATGTCCCGTCAGGTCATTTCTCATAACCGGTGAGCTGGGTGAGTGCTGCAGACACACAGCCAACACACAGCAGCCTGGAGAACAGGAAGCTGGCCTCAACTTCTATGATGTGGGAGTATCATCTACTTGTATGACATACTCTGGCCCTTACAGCAACAATAATTTGAATGTTTTTGCTAACTACAGAGAATATTGTCACCATTGTTTGCTGATTGTGATGCATGATGTGTAGCTTAGGATACTTCAAGGGATTTGGTAGCGAATGACCCTGTACACTAACACCCCTTTCCCCAGTGGTTTGTCCTTTA
This sequence comes from Pleurodeles waltl, assembly GCF_031143425.1. NCBI lineage: Eukaryota > Metazoa > Chordata > Amphibia > Caudata > Salamandridae > Pleurodeles > Pleurodeles waltl. The sequence goes on from NC_090451.1 coordinate 537,989,144, forward strand.
CAGCTTGAGTAGTGGACAAGGCCACAGAATTAGCAGTTCAGAGGTTCTTGCTTTATCGATATCTAGGAACGAAGGATCTTGGGGCCATATGTATGAAAGCATTTTGCATTCGCAAATGGTGCGAATGCCCGTTTGCGAATGCAAAATTCCATTTCAGAATGTATGAAATACATTCTGAACGCAATTTTAAGGAATCGCTAAAATAGCGATTCCTTAAAATTGCGACCCTGTTTAGAGGGTCACAAATTGCGACTCTCTAAATTAGAAATCACAAATAAGGATTCCTTATTTGCGATTTCTTAGCACATGTATGAAGCAATTCCTAAATGCGATTTTGGCATTTAGGAATCGCTAATTACCACCAAGTTGAACTTGGTAGTAACCATGTGCAAAATTTAAAAATGCATTTAAAATGCATTTTTAAATTGTACATGTAAAGCACACATGCCTTTTTGGCATGTGTGCACCTTACATGTCCCCCCCAAAAAGATTTGGGGTGCAGCAGAGGGGGCCTTTGCCCCCCAGCACCCTGGGGTTTTGCATTTCCAGAATTGCGATTTCTGGTTCAGAAATCGCAATTCTGGAAATGCAAAAAATTCGCAGATATGGGCCAATCGCTACTACCGATTCGCAAATGTGATACATTGCACTTTGCAAGTCGGAAATAGCGATTTCTTAAAAATCGCTATTTCCGAATCGCAAATGGCTGTGATGATACATCTGGCCCTGTGCTGTCTAGCCAGAGGCCCAAACAAATGCATTGTTGACAGTTGTAATGTTCTTCAAGGCAGTTCTTTGCTTTTGTATGTTTATGGCTTGGGGAGAGAAATACTACAAACTGTAGGACTTTGCTATTGAAAATTTCAGAACATTTTGTGGTACACTTTGCGAATACTATGAAAGATTGCAAACATTATTTTCAAATTGCAGTTAATTAAGTCTGGACAGAAAATATTTTGTGGCATAAATAAACCCATAAACCCAGAAAATTTACTTTTTACCAGAACGTTTTTCTACACACATAGGATCATTTTACCCATGGAGTAATCAAACAAGAAAATGAAAATGTAGACCTGTCATTGAATTGCTAAATGATAACTTTTTCCCAATTGTGCCAGCAAAAATATAATTGTATGGCCCTCCATCACATACACCAGAATGCAAATAAATAAATAGGACTACAGAGCTACTCGCATTTCTTGGAGCAATTTGCAGGTTAACTCGTCCCTCTGGTAAAAATGTATGATTTTTTAATATGTTAAAAGAATATGGATTTGTTTTTTATGGCTATTTCAGAGACCCAAAATGATCAGTATCAGCAACAAATGTATTTCAACCTATTCTGGCATATATATTTGTTTTTGTATCTTTGTAAATTATTTTGGCTTAGGCTTTGACAACTAACAAGTCAAATCACTGCTATTATTTTAATCCACAATGCCTGCACTTTACTTTGCGAAGAAAGCGGGCACTAATAGCCTGTCAAATTGGGGAGGGGCGTTGCTTTTAGAGTGCGGCACTACAGACTGCAAGGGGCTTTATTTGCTGCAGCCTCTGGCATCAATTTGACACTGAAAAGTCACAGCAAGTAGCACAGAGTGAAGTACCGAAGCCCTGTCACAAATTATTTTCCGGTGAAACTTTTTGAAGGTTGCCAACTGATCAGGACTTTCCTCAAAATGTGGTTCTTTCTAATCTAGAAAGTACTATTTCCTGTGTTTATCTGGGGGTTGAATTTGGGGGTGGGTGCAGTGGGCCTTTTGAACTCGTTATTGTGTAAGACCCACACTATATAACAATCTTAAATAAATGAAATATATATTGCTTGAAATAATGGGTGATTCACCCTTCACAAGATTTTTATGGTCACTGTACATGTACTGAAATGAACTGTTTTACAAAGATGTTCTTTTTATTTTTTGAATGGGTACTCTGAGCTAAAAGAATTTGAATGTCTTGGAGTATTTAATTCTGAAAGTAATGCACTAAATCAGTGTATTTGATTTTATGACTCAAGGGAACTTCAAAGTTCGGGCCATTACACATTTTCTTTACTGCTGCTTTTTTATCTAATACAAATATCACACGGTAGTACATGCCAAGGTTTTGTGGCTAGGAAGAAATGTCAACAAATTTTGCAAATCATCGTGTAGAGCACCAAGGAACACAAAGTTCTCATAATCATAAATTGACTTTGATAATAACCCTGAAGGAAACAACCTCGTGGCAGTGATGAAACATCAGTCTGCATTGCCTAGGTATGTCTGGAATTTACTTGACGACGGAGAAGATGGACAATAACAAGACTTCCTATAAATGTTGTCATGTCCTTGTTAAATGTCAGTGTTAGTTCTTTTTTGCTAAATAAATATTTATTTAGAAAATTGTGTGGGTATTTGTTTGTTTGATAAGACAAATGGCGAGTTTTTGTTTAATGTGTTTTGATGTTACTGGCATGGTTAAGAGCCACTCTTATACTACAATACATTTTTAGGCATGGCCTAGTGACAATTTTAGCAGTTTCTCGAGCCTTATGTAATAAGAAAATAAAAGTAAAAAATAGGGATACATATGTACATTGAGGAGCTTTGAACCAGCCATCTCCATTCATGTATTCATCTGTCAATCATGTGTTGCTTCTTCTCACCACAGCATACAACGTGGGGCAGTGGACTTCAGCCTTTAGCACTGCTACACCGTGTTGCCTGATCACAAGAGCACATGTCTAAAATACCAAGGCTAGTGGGCAAATACATTAGTTTGCCATTTTTTCATTCTCTTCTTTAGGTTCGGCATTAGCCAAGACCTTTTGATTATCTATCTATCTATCTATCTATCTATCTATCTATCTATCTATCTATCTATCTATCTATCTATCTATCTATCTATCTATCTATCTATCTATCTATCCATCTGCTTGTCCATCCCTCTGTCTGTCTATCATTTACTATATATAATTACTCATAGGGGCTTTCAGCCAGACTTCTTCATCCTTTGGTCTGCTTTTGTGTCCATCACATTTTTCATCCACCCACAACAACATGCAGCATGGAGCAGTGGGCCAGCCCACCTCAACCCATTGGCTAACTTCACTGCGAGTGTTGCCATTCTGCTCTTTCATGAGGAGCACATACTCACAAAGAGTAGTTCACTTCGGTGCCAGGGAATACTACAGCATGTGAACTTTTTGATTCCCTATTTTTTTTTGTTGCTTTTAGCCATTTTTTAATATTGACCAAGGCCATTCAGCTACCCCAACAACAAAGTTTTACATAAACCATAAAAAAATAAAACTGGCATTCACAAGGCTGAAGGCTGGCAGCCATCACCAGACCTATTTGCTTTGTCAACGCTTGTTTATTTTTATTTATCTTTTTGTCTGTAAACTAGGACTTCAGGTTGCTTTTCTTTGTGCCAGTAAGAAATATATTTTGCACTGAAGTGTGTGTTTACTCCAGTTCTTGGTACATTTGCCTACTAGGGACCTGTCTAATGTTCAATTAACATTAGATATTAATGTTATTTTTTCGTTTAAAATATTTATTTGCAAGCACATTGCCACCATGTTTAGGTGACGTATATTCATTTTTTTCTTTTTTGTGAATGCTTGTTTGGATGTGGTCATACTTTAAGCTCCATTTTTATACCCATACAGTGTCATTGTTGTGTCTCATTCTTCCGGATTTTGATTGGCTCGAAAAAGGCTATAATCACAACCAATATGACATATATGACTGATTTTAAGGAACGCTTTAGCTGCTGTGAACAATTTTCTGTAGTTGACTTGCAACAACCTGACCCACACAGATGGGAATGGTTCATCTAGCGGGTTCTTATTCTTGTTGCTCCTCAAAACCTGGATGTACCCATGCACAATTGATCACCTTTGTTGCAGGAGGTATTTAACACAGTTACAACTTCTTCCTGGTCTCTCCACTGCCATTACCTGGGGCAAGATCTTTTGATGCAGATATTTGCCAGCATGCAAGTTGTTTAGTTATAAAATAGGAGGTCTGCTTACTCCTGACATGGTAATTACTGCACAACGGTACTCTTTAAGTCGCCCAGGCTTGAGCAAATCCCTTGCCTCCCTATAAGGATGTGTGAGTGTATATATATATATATATATATATATATATATAAAACATAACTTGTATTTGTAAAGCGCACGTTCACCCAGAAGGGCATCCTGGCGCTGAATAACAGATGTTTGTTGTTACCCAACTCAATGCTCAATGGTACTCATATATATATATATATATATATATATATATATATATATATATATACACACCCCACCACTTAACTCCGTATCAGGAGCTTCAATCCACACAGGGCGGTCGGCGCGCAGGGACGGAGCACCCTCGCAAACAGATTCCAACAATATCTCCACACACAGTGAAGCGCCGTACTCACAGGGAAAAGAGGGACTTTATTTTCCATTTTCCATCACAGAGGCAAGAGTTATTTCATTCCTCAGGAGCATATATATATATATACATACACATACATTTATTTATTTATATATATATATATATATATGTTTATATATATATATATATATATATACAGTCTACTGTAGTTATAGTTAGAACCTAGTTTCCATAGAAAAAGCGTTTTTTGACTTGCCCATATCTTTGGCACAGTTTGACGAATCTTCATGAAAATGTCCTAATAAAATGCTCTTTAGGGTCACGTTGTGTATGAAAAGTTTCATGATGATCCGTCGGGGTGGGGGGGGGCAGCGAGAAAAAGTGGGGTAGTGAAAAGTGTGTTGGCCATGTTAATTCACAGACTCTTTAGACATGCCTGCAGCCCAAACTGCTGCACCAAATTTGGAAAAAAAGGTTTTGGGCTGCAGATGAGTCTTTTTTTAATTTGGTGTCAATCTGTTCAGTAGTTTAGGAGACATTATAGGAAATCCAAATTTGTATATATAGGGACACGACAAATTCATGAATACTGCCGATCTCCTACAGAGATCCAATTGGCTGCCAACACTTCAACCAGTAATGTTGGCAGCAATTTTTAGAATAGGCTTCAGAAAAGAGGGTAGGGTACTGTCACCTTAACCCCCCTGTCTTGGTCCAGGGGTCCCCCAGGGACCACCTAGGGCTAAAAATCATTTCTTTTTTTCACAGCATAAATCTTGAATATTCACAATTTTCACCATGATGTACGAAAAACATCTCCTGCGCTTGCTTTGATTTTTGCTCCAGGTTGGCCTCGTTCCGGGGCCATATTATTTTAGGAAGGGGGGCACACGTGGCCCCCCTCCTAGGGCTTACTAAAGCCCCTTGGGCTCCAACCTTCCTGGGGCTAAGTAGATAATGTGTGCAGGGCCCCATGGCCTCTGTACCCTGGGGATCACCACCTCTCTGGGGCAAACTACTAAACCAATATAAGGGGAGGCCTGTAAACCCTCCTCCCACAGGCCCCAGAGACCACCCCCTTTCCAGGGTTATGAATATAAAGTATGCAGTGAGGCTGCATGGCCCCCACACCCCTGAGACTACCACCTTCCCGAGGCTATAGAATTAATTAGACAGGGGGTTTGTCGTGCACCTCCGGCCCTGGGGACCACCAGCTCCACGGGGCACAATCAAAACATGGAGGGGGCCACATGGCCCCCCTCCTTGAGCCACACAAGATCCTGGGGACCACTATCCCCCAGGGCCAGCCTCTGCTACCTCCTGAGGCGCCCACCCTCTGGAGGTAGCTGTTTGCTTTTGGTTGACAGGAGCTGACAGCTCAGGCCAAGCAAAAGCAAACGTAACTCCACTTTCAGCAAGTAGGAGGTGTCAAACAACTCCCTCTTGCTGAAAGCAGAATTTTCATCTTGTTTCCTGCACGCTAACATGCATGCAGGGAAAGAGATGAACACACTGCTCCCCAAGCATGGAGCTGCTATTTAAAGCAGCTCCCTGCTTGCAGGAGCAGTGCCGGCTCCCACAGGAGTGCGGGACCTTGAGACTTACCCCGTGGTCCCAAAAGCACTTGATGCAAGTGTGTTTTCTTTCCAGTTCCACCTCATGAAGTAATCTGATGAAGACGCTCAAGGAACAATCATATTGGCAAAGTTACAAACACACAAGATCACTGACGACATTTCCTCAGCATCCTTTACGAAGCTGTAGTCTTTGAGATGCACTATATATTTACCCAAAGAGGTAGGACTTACTAATTACCCAGTAGAAAGTATTCCATTAAAATAGTATGCCCTCAGGACTGGGCCCACCCCTGGGCAAACATAAAGGCAAGCATGGTCCCCTGTGCTTGCTTTTATTTTTTGTCCCCAGGTGGACCAGTTTCCAGGGTCATACTATTTTAAGTATATTAAGGAGGGGAGTGCATGGGTCTCCCCTCCTAGGGATTACAAAAGCCCTGGGTAGATAAAGTATGCAGGGCGCCATGAAAACTCCCCCAGGCCCACCACCTCGCTGTGTCACGATTTACTCGTCGCTTACGGCTCGGGCCATCTGGAACTGCAGGATGGTCTCGATTCTTGCAGGTCCTGCCTTGACCAAGGTAAGGGTGGCCCTTTCTGGTAGCCACAGTGCTGCTGACAATGGGATGTCAAAAGGAAGTCCATGCCCTTCAGAAGGAGTCCCAGAGGAAAAACCCAAAGGGAAAAAGCCTCTATGGCTGGAACTCCCTGGAACAGAGAATAAGCACAAGGAAAAGGTAAGTCTTCCAATAAAAAAAAAAAAATACTGGAAGAAACTGGAATAGGCGAGGAAAAAAGGCTGGAGGGAAAACAACCGGAGCGTGATCACCACCAAAGGAAGTGTTGCAGCGCAAAGAGAGCAATAATCCCACTCCTTATATACCCTAAAACAGGAAGTGACATACAGGAAGAAAAAAACCGGCATGTTGGATTGGGAAGGGACCATAGGAGAGCATAGATGAAGACGCCATTTTAGAAAAGGATCCTAATGCTTGCAGGGAAAGAGGTAGAAGAAGGGAATGCTGGGAGAAAGCAGATCATGGCTCCTATTTGTGAAAATGAAGGAAAAAAGAAAAGGAGAAAGAAGAGAAAAGAAGACAAAGAAAAAGAACAGGTAACACCAGGTAAGTGAGGGGTGCCCAATTCTAATTTTGAGGGTGTGCTGCGAATCGGCAAGACGCTCAATTCATTTCCTGTGTTTAATTCATGTTATTCATTGTACGCTACCATTTCTTGGCATTCATATGGTGGTATTCGAATCGGCAAGACGCGCGATTCATTTCCTGTGCTTAATTCATGTTATTCATTGTACGCTACCATTTCTTGGCTTTCACATGGTGGCTTTCGAATCGGCAAGACGCGCAATTCATTTCTTGTGTTTAGTTCATGATATTCAGTGCAAGCTACCATTTCTTGGCATTCACATGGTGGCCTTCGAATCTGCAAGACGCGCAATTTATTACTTGTGTCTAATTCATGATATTCATTGTGCGTTACCATTTCATGGCATTCACATTGTGGTATTCGAATCGGCAAGATGCGCAATTCATTTCCTCTTCTTAATTCATGATCTTCATGTGTGCTACCATTTCTTGGCATTCACATGATGGCCTATTAATCGGCAAGACGCGCCATTCATTCCTTGTGTTAAATTCATGATATTCAATGTGTGCTACCATTTCTTGGTATTCACTTGGTGGCCTTCGAATCAGCAAGACGCGCGATTCATCTCTTGCGTTTAATTCATGATATTCATTGTGTGTTACCACTTTGTGGCATTTTCTTGGTAACCTTTGAATCGGCAAGACACGCGATACATTTCTTGTGCCTAACTCATGTTATTCATTGTGCACAATCATTTCATGGAATTTATAAACCTTTGTGGAAATCTGCAATGTGCGCAATTCACGTTCCTGCATTTTAAGAAAATTAAAGTGTTAGAATTCTAGATGTTATATTGTATGTGCATAATAAGTCTCTCTAGTACAATTCATATAATGTTATACAAACCTTTCAGATTATTTCCTGGTCGTCATGCAAAGACTATTCTTGAATTTGAAAGTGTAATGCTAGAAGGTTCTGATGTTTCTAATCCATGTGTAACATTTCATTGAGAGTTCATTAGAAAATGGTATTAATCTTTCTTGATTCCCTCACAGATATCCAGACATCTTGAGGCCTAGTTATTTAAGTTCATGCTTAAGTTATCCATGTTTCCAATATGACAATGCTTAGAGTCATAGCCTAGTAATGATTAATATGGTATAATCTTGATATTGTGTGTTTTAACCTTTTGCTTCCTACAGGTCTCCTTCCCAGCTGTTCCCTATCTAATCCCCTTTTCCCCACTTGGACTCTCTTAGACTCTGTGACATTCTAATCAGAGTATTGGAGCTGTCTTGTGGTGGACTTGTTGGGAACGTGCACAGACCCCGAGGATCTGGTGTCTCTGACAATTTTCCACTTTCAAGGGAAACGAAGATGGAAGGACACTGGATTGATCTTTTGAGAATTGAAAAGGGTCCATAATAGCAGGGTTTAAAATTGTTTTGTGACAGACGAAGGGGTAAAAATCGTGAAGAAAGCCAGACTTTATCTCGGATTTGATAAGATGGAGCATCACATTGTCTCTTATCAGCCGTCCTTTTCATCTGTTGTTTGGTAGACAGAAGGTTAGAATGAATAGTGCGTTGAATTTTACGTAATCTCCGAGAAAATTAGGTGATTGCAGGAAGTGTAGAGGATTCTTTTAGAATAGAAGGAAAGGACTTGGGATGAAAACCATATGAGCAGAAAAAAGGAGTGACTTTTGAGGCACTATGTACTGTATTATTATATGAAAACTCAGCAATGGGTAAGCACTTAGACCAGTTACTCTGAGTAATATCGCAAAAACAACGTAGTTATTGTTCGAGTCCTTGATTCAGGCATTCCATTTGCCCATTAGTCTGAGGATGATATCCAGATGATAAGGCTACCTCGATATGTAGGGTTTCAAAGAAATGCTTCCAAAAACATGATATGTATTGAGGGCCACGATCTGACATAATAACTTGAGGGAGACCATGAAGATGAAAAATGTCTTGTATAAAGATTGGACTTACTTTTTTGGGTGTGGGTAGTTTATTTAGTACAGTAAAATGAGCAATCTTAGTAAATGAATCCACAGTCACCATTATAACTTGTTCCCTGCTGTCGGGCCGCACCGCGCGGCGCGAGCCGAGCCTTCGGCACAAGCCGGGCGTTCGGCTCGGGCCGCGCATCGCGTTCCAAAGACGCGGCGCGCCCGAGCCTTTCCTGCACTTTTCGAGGCCCCAGACCTTACATGGGGCCTCGCTCTGCTCTCTCTCTCCGCATTGTTGGGGTCTCCTGACCCCTCTTACCTGTTCTTGCTTCTTCTTCTTTCTTCTTTCTTCTTTCTTGGGTCTTTTTGTTGCACTTTCCTTTATGTCTTTTCCCCCTTCCCAGGTTACCTTTTTCTTCCCAGCATTCCTCATTCCCTATTCTCTATGGTTTCTACTCCATTCTGTTCTATCTACTTTTCCCTATCTAAGATGGTGTCCTTTTTCTTCCTGTGGGTCACTTCCTGATTTTTGGTATTTAAGGGAGGTGTTTTCTTCTTTTCTTTGCGCTGCAACACTCTCTGTTCAGACAGTGTCTTCGCTCCTGATTTCCTTGCCTTTTGGTTCTGGAATTCGCCTATTCTGTGTTATTTGAATTCAGTACTTTTTGATTCCTGTTCTTCTGTTCTTGTTTTCAGGAATCATTCTGTTTGGAGGTTTTTTCCCCTTTTTTGGAAGGTTTTTTTTCCCTCTGGCGCTATTTTCTGAAGGTCACGGTCTGTTCTTGGCGTTTCCATTGCCTACAGCACCGTGGCTACCAGAAAGAGTCGCCCCTTTTTGGGCCAAAGCCGAACACTCAAGATCCACGCCACGAGATCTGCAGATTCCAGGCGCAAGCAGCACGTGAGTCGTGACAGATTGCAGCGTCAAACCATCCCGACGTCTCCAAACACCATGGATGACACAGTGGTGGCCGCTGCAGATCCGGATCAATCTCTCCTGACGACGATTCAGCAACAAGCTCAAGAATTACAACAACTACGCAGTGAGAATGCTGCGTTACGACAGGCTTTGGCTTTCCGCAGGGTGATGTTCCGACGCTCTCCGCTTCTACCCATCGTTTTTCCGGTGAACCAACCAAACTGCATGAGTTCCTTGATTCATTAACGGTGTACTTCGCCTTCCGACCCACCCAATTCTCCCATGACAGAACAAAGGTGGGTTATCTCATCAGTGCCCTATCCGGTCCTGCCTTGGCCTGGGCAACCCCGATGGTATCATCCAACGATCCGGTATTGTCGGACTATTCCGCCTTCGTGAATCGCTTCAAACAAATGTTTAGTCGTCCTGGATTGGAGGCCTCAGCGGAAGAAGCCTTATGCGACATTCAACAAGGCTCACAAGATGTCCTTCAATACATAACACGTTTTCGTCAGCTAGCGGCAGAGACCACCTGGGTGGAACGTACTTTGGTGACTTTGTTTCGTAGAGGACTCAAAGAAGAAATAAAGGATGAATTAGTACATTCCACCAGAGTGGAAGATCTTTGTGGCCTGATGGATCAAGCCCTTTCCATCGAGTACCGCCTTCAGGAACGGAGATCAGAGAAGAGAAGGAGTAGAGGGTCTTTCCAACCAAGCACTTCACGAGTTTATCCGCATCGTTCCGAGGAACCTCGCCCTCCTGTTAGAGACATCGAAGGAGAACCCATGCAGGTGGATACTACTCGAGGCCCTCTCTCCGCTAGCGAGCGGGAAGACAGACGAAAGAAAGGGTTGTGTCTGTACTGCGGTTCTGCTGGCCACATGCTTCGTACCTGTCCAGTACGTCCATCAAGGCCATTGGGAAACGCCACTTCCCGTCCTCTGTAAGAAGGGAGGGGACGGGATTATCAGCTATACCTTCCATCAGTTCCTTTAATGACAATACAACATCCTTGTTCATAGTACCAGTCATGTTACAATTTCCTGACGGCTGTCAAGAAAAGACTATGGCATTACTAGATTGTGGAGCTAGTGGTATTTATATGGATAAAAAGTGGGCCACTACTCAACAAGTTCCTACACAACCTAAGGAAATTCCCGAACAAGTACACACAGTGGACGGATCCTTGATATCCTCAGGTCCAGTTGATACAACTACCCTGATGCTGAGTTTACAGATCGGTAACCATCAAGAACACATCTCCTTTGATCTCATAACATCCCCCAACCATACCATCATTCTTGGAATTCTGTGGTTCATCAGACATAATCCGTATGTGAATTGGGCAACCCGGACGGTTTCCTTGTCTTCACAGTTTTGTCACGAGCACTGTTTTGCTTCTGACAAGTATTGGTCACCTAAGAGATCAATAATTACGGAAGGTACCACCGGTTCTTCCATTAATACAGTCCAAGGAGTCCCTGAACACTATTTGGAGTTTCAAGATGTGTTCCAAAAACCATCCAGACCTGTGTTACCTCCTCATCGAGACTACGATTGTGCTATTCCCTTGGAACCTGGCACTATCGTTCCTTTTGGAAGGATGTATTCCCTCACGGAACCTGAAAAGGAAGTACTAAAAGAGTATTTAGAAGAAAATGTACAGAGTGGTCTTATTGTTCCATCGTCTTCTCCGGCCGGGGCTCCTCTCTTTTTTGTACCCAAGAAGACAAAGGATCTTCGCCCTTGCCTGGATTTTCGAGGCCTGAATAAAATAACTATTAAAGATCGTTATCCTCTGCCTCTCATCAGGGATATTCTAGAAGCAGTCAGAGGGGCTCAACGGTTTACCAAACTAGGGGCCAGATGTAGCAACCCGTTTGCGAGTCGCAAACGGCGAAAATCGCCGTTTGCGACTCGCAAACGTGGGTTTGCAATTCAGAAATGCATATTGCGAGTTGTTACCGACTCGCAATATGCATTTCCAACTCGCAAATAGGAAGGGGTGTTCCCTTCCTATTTGCGAGTCGCATTGGGATGCAATACCATTTGCGACCGCATATGCGGTCGCAAATGGCATCGCAGTTACCATCCACTTCAAGTGGATGGTAACCCAATCGCAAATTGGAAGGGGTCCCCATGGGACCCCTTCCAGTTTGTGACTGGACCCCAAAATATTTTTTCAGGGCAGGAAGTGGTCCAAGGGACCACTCTCTGCCCTGAAAAAAAACCAAAACTAAAGGTTTCGTTTTTTTTTTAAGTGCAGCTCGTTTTCCCTTAAGGAAAACGGGCTACACTTCCAAAAAAAAAAACTGCTTTATTTAAAAGCAGGTCGCTAACATGGAGGTCTGCTGACGTCAGCAGGCCTCCATGTTAGCGAGTGCCTATACTCGCAATGGGGCCGCAATTTGCGACCACCTCATGAATATTCATGAGGTGGGTCATTGCGACCCCATTGCGAGTTGCAGTCGGTGTCTGAGACACCGTACTGCATAGCAATTTGCGACTTGCAAATTGCGAGTTGCAGGGACTCGCAATTTGCAAGTCGCAAATTGCTTTTTTGCTACATCTGGCCCTAGATCTACGGGGAGCCTACCACCTTTTACGCATTAAAGAAGGAGACAGCTTTTAGGACCCCATTTGGTCACTTTGAATACAAAGTAATGCCTTTTGGTCTCACTAATGCCCCCGCAATCTTCCAGAGATTTATGGACTCAGTGTTTTCTGATCTTCTGAACCAGACAGTTGTAATTTACCTAGATGATATTCTTATTTATTCTAGAAATCCCAAACTCCATTCTTCCCATGTAAAACAAGTCCTTCAAAGACTCCGGGCACATCAACTATTTTGCAAACCAGAAAAGTGTGAGTTTGACAAGACGGAAGTCAAATATCTGGGTTATCATTTAAGTCCCACCGGCATAGCTATGGATCAAGAAAAAGTACAAGCTATCCTAGATTGGCCTTCTCCATCTTCTATTAAAGAAACACAATGTTTTCTAGGATTAGCGAACTTCTATCGGCAATTCATCTTAGACTTTGCAAAACAAACTAGCCATATAACTCACACTTTAAAGAAGGAAAATTTAACAAGAGGATTTGTCTGGACTAAGGCGGCCGAAACAGCCTTTCAAGATTTAAAGAAGGCGTTCACTCAAGCTCCCATCTTAAGACATCCAGATACCAACAAACAATTTATTGTAGTTACTGATGCTTCTGAAAAGCCATTGGAGCCGTCTTACTTCAACAACAAGAGGATGATGGTCTTGAACATCCTGTTTTCTATTTGTCTCATATACTCTCTATAGCAGAACAACATTACTCAGTACTGGAAAGAGAATTATTGGCTCTGAAAACAGCTTGCCTAGAATGGAAACAGTTTCTGATGGGTTCCAAGCAGCCTTTTGAGGTGAGAACAGACCACCGTAATTTACAATGTTTACGAAATTTCGTATGCCAGAATAGTCGTCAAGCTCGTTGGGTCTTTTTCTTTAGCCAGTATGATTTTTACATTACTTATATTCCTGGATCCCAAAACATTCTGGCCGATGCTCTGTCTCGCCGTTATCCAGATTGTACTCCTGCCCCATCTCAACATTTAATGGAACCTAGTAAGATCATTGGAGTAGCTCAGTCTTTTCTGGAGGAGGTACAACTGGAATACTCCAACCTATCTGATCACGAAGAAGAGAAACTAAGGCCTCTATTACATAAGAGACAAGGATACTATTATTATCAAGACCTGTTATTCCTCCCTACTAACAGAGTTAGAGAAAAAGCATTACAAATGTGTCATGATTCACCGGTTGCTGGTCATAGAGGCAACAAGGCCACACAAGAACTTCTTTCACGATTCTTCTGGTGGCATACCTGGAAACTGGATATTGAAAGATACGTTCAGGCCTGTCCCACATGTGCTCAAGTCAAGATTCCCCGTACCAGACCTGCAGGATTACTCCAGCCTTTGCCTGTTCCGCCAACTCCATGGCACACCATCTCTACTGATTTTATGTGTTCGCTACCACCTTCAGCAGGAAACCGGGTAATCATGGTCACTGTGGATTCCTTTACTAAAATGGCTCACTTCACTGCCCTGAAAAAGCTACCTACATCCCAAGAACTAAGCCAGATATTCATCGACCATATCTTCCGTCTTCATGGACTTCCACATACCATTATATCTGATAGAGGCCCTCAGTACATTTCCTGGTTTTGGAGATTTTTTTGTAAAATACTTAATATCAATAGAGCCCTGTCATCGGGCTTCCATCCTCAGACCAATGGACAGACCGAGCGTCTGAACCAAGGATTAGAGCAATACCTTTGCTGTTTTTGCAATTCTACCCAAAGCAACTGGAACACATATCTCCCTATTGCTGAATTTTCCTACAATAATTCTGTCCATAGTGCCTCCAAGGTCACTCCTTTTTTCTGTTCTTAAGGCTTTCATCCTACCTCTTTCCCTACTTCTTCTCGGTCTCCCTCTCCCCTGCCCGCTATCACTTATTTTTCCAAACGACTTCTACAAATCCATAGACTAATTCGATCCAATCTATTACACACCAAGAGATATATGAAGAAAATAGCAGACAAGAAGCGTAGGACCACTCCGGACTACCATCTGCAAGATAAAGTTTGGCTTTCTTCCAAATTCTTACCCTCACGTCTTTCTCAGAACAAGTTCACACCTCGCTACTACGGGCCTTTTCGTATTCTCCAGTTGATTAATCCTGTCACTGTCCGTCTTCACTTGCCTCATACGTGGAAGATTCATCCAGTCTTTCATGTCTCCCAACTCAAACCTTATGTGCCTGACCCTTACTCTCGTCAGTTTTCTTGTCCTCCTCCTGTCTTCGTGGATGATGTTCCTGAATATGAGGTTCAGGAAATTTGTGACTCTTGTCTTTCTCACAAACATCTGCAGTATCTGATTCATTGGAAGGGTTATCCTCTCAGTGAATGTTCTTGGGAAGATGCATCTTCTGTTCACGCTCCTCTTCTGATTCAGCGCTTTCACCGTTTGTTTCCTCTCAAACTGGGGCCTTCGGGAGGGGGACCTACTGTCGCGCCGCACCGCACAAGCTGGGCGTTTGGCTCGGGCCGCGCATCGCGTTCCAAAGACGCGGCGCGCCCCGAGCGTTTCCTGCATTTTTCGAGGCCCCAGACCTTACATGGGGCCTCGCTCTGCTCTCTCTCTCCGCATTGTTGGGGTCTCCTGACCCCTCTTACCTGTTCTTGCTCCTTCTTCTTTCTTCTTTCTTCTTTCTTGGGTCTTTTTATTGCACTTTCCTTTATGTCTTTTCCCCCTTCCCAGGTTACCTTTTTCTTCCCAGCATTCCTCATTCCCTATTCTCTATGGTTTCTACTCCATTCTGTTCTATCTACCTTTCCCTATCTAAGATGGTGTCCTTTTTCTTCCTGTGGGTCACTTCCTGTTTTTTGGTATTTAAGGGAGGTGTTTTCTTCTTTTCTTTGCGCTGCAACACTCTCTGTTCAGATAGTGTCTTCGCTCCTGATTTCCTTGCCTTTTGGTTCTGGAATTCGCCTATTCTGTGTTATTTGAATTCAGTACTTTTTGATTCTTGTTCTTCTGTTCTTGTTTTCAGGAATCATTCTGTTTGGAGGTTTTTTCCCCTTTTTTGGAAGGTTTTTTTTCCCTCTGGCGCTATTTTCTGAAGGTCACGGTCTGTTCTTGGCGTTTCCATTGCCTACAGCACCGTGGCTACCAGAAAGAGTCACCCCTTTTTGGGCCAAAGCCGAACACTCAAGATCCACGCCACGAGATCTGCAGATTCCAGGCGCAAGCAGCACGTGAGTCGTGACACCTGCTGAGGGAGGTAAGGAACACATGAAATCAGTTGATACAGTATGCCAAGGGGCTGATGGAACAGGTAAAGGTTGAAGCAGACCTGCAGGCTTGGTACAAGGTATTTTTGCTTGAGCACTGATGGGACAAGAAGTTACATAACTCTCAGTATCTTTCTTAAGTGTAGGCCACCAGAAGGAACGACTGAGTAGTTTCTGTGTGAATTTGATACCACAATGGCCTGCCACAGGGGAGTCATGACACATTTGTAGTGCTTTCCTTTGCACTGCCTTAGAAGGATGAACAATGCATCTTTATGGTAGTAATACCCCCTAACTTTGCATAATTTTGGACGTAGATCTTTCATTTCCAGTTCTGAGAGGTTTGAGTACTCGGACCATACTTTATCAAGAAAAGACTATACTAGTCCAATGATTCTGAGGTATTGTGAAGGGGGATTGATACCTCAGGGTAGCGTCGTAACAGTGTGTCTGCCAGAATATTTTGAGAACCCGGTATATAGGTGATAAAAAAATCTAATTGACTAAAGAAGAAAGCCCAACAGGCTTGGCGACTGTTCTGACCTTGAAAGTTTCGTAGACACAGTAAATTTCGGTGGTCTGTTCTTATTTCAAATGGTTCCCTAGATCCCATAAGGAATTGTCTCCACTCATTACACACTGTTTTTAGAGCTAGAAGTTCTCATTCCAAAACTGAATAGTTGCACTCAGACTCAGATAGCACATGGGACAGAGAAAAAATCAGATGTTCTAATCCGCCGTCATTCTGTCTTTGTAATAATACGTCCCATATAGCTCTTTCTGAAGCATCGGTGACGACAATAAATTGTTTGATGGTGTCAGGATGCCGTAGTATAGGAGCTTGGGTGAAAGCACGTTTTAGGTTTTGGAATGCGCTTTCAGCGTCATCGGTCCAGATAAAACCGTTTAGTAAATTCTCTTTTTTAAGAGTTTGTGTGATTTGGCTGGTTTGTTGAGAAAAATCTGAAATAAATTGTCAATAGAAGTTTGCCAGTCCTAAAAAACACTGGGTTTCTTTGATAGAAGAGGGGGGTGGCCAGTCTAGGATGGCCTGAACCTTTGTGGATTCATGGAAATTCCGACTTGACTAAGATGATAACCTAAATATTTCAACTCTGTCTTGTCAAATTCACATTTTTGAGGTTTACCGAAGAGTTGGTGTTGCCTAAGTCTGTCTATAACTTGAAGTACATGCATGGTGTGATGTTCAGGATGTCTGGAATATATTAGGATATCATCTATGTAGATTACTACGGTTTGATTTAAAAGGTCAGAAAATACCGAATCCATGAATCTCTGAAAAATAGAGGGGGCATTGGTTAAACCAAAGGGCATTACACGATATTCATAATGACCAAAAGGTGTACGAAGAGCGGTCTTCCATTCAACACCTTCCTTTATTCTTAAAAGATGGTAAGTTCCCCTGAGGTCTAACTTTGTAAATATCTGCGCCCCTCAGACTACTTCCAAAATATCTTTTATTAGAGGTAGTGGATATCGGTCTTTTATGGTAATTTTATTAAATCTACAAAAGTCTATACAGGGATGTAGATCCATCGTCTTTTTGGGCACGAAGAAGAGGGGAGCCCCAGTGGGGAAAGAAGACGGTGCAATCAGACCTATCTGTATATTTTCTTGCAGTATTCCTTGAGTATTTTCTTTTCAGGTTCAGTAAGAAAGTAGATTCTACCAAAGGGGACAACAGCACCATGTTTCAGGGGAAGGGTACATTCATACTCTTTTTGTGGGGGTAGTACTGGTTTCGTGGGTTTTTGGAACACATCTATATAATCCAAATAATTAGTAGGTACATCTTGGATAGAGTTTATGGAACAACCTAATTCTGGTACCATTGATAACATTTTCTTTGGTGACCAATATGTTCCTGAGGCATAACAATGGTCTTGACAAAATTGGAAAGAAAGAGAAATAGTTCTTTTTTCCCAATTTACATAAGGATTATGCTGTGTAACCCAGGGTATTCGTAGCATTATTGTATGATTAGGTGAGGAGATCAAATCAAAAGAGACATGTTCCTGATGTTTTCCGAAGCGTGGATATAAGGTAGGAGTAGTGTTGATGACAGGACCGGAAGCTAATAGAGATCCATCAACTGTATGAACTTGCTCTGGAACGTCCTTAGATATTTGAGGAATCCATTGCTAGGAAGATGGAGCTATGGCGCGTAAATTGTCGACAGGGTCAACGCAGTGGGACAGCTTCCAAGAACACGGGATGACATCAGAAAGAGGTGGAACGACGGGGGAAGGTGTGTTCCGTGGTCTCCAGACACCAGATTGCTGTACAGAGGACTGGCGGTGGACCCCCAGGGTGGACTTGAAGTCCGTTAACACCACCCTGGTCACCATTGCAGGGGTGCTGGCAGACCTTGTCAACACCAGGAGGGACACAGTGGTACAACAAGGGGCCCCTGACACTAGCCTGGATGATGGACTGCCCTCCACCTCCACCGGTGCTAGTGGACAGGAGGCACAGCCACAGGAACAACAGGACACCAGCACCCCACACCCTGCAGATGGAGAACCACCCCGCAACGGTCCCTGGGATCCAGGACAAAGACAGAGAACAATGCCAAGACCCCCGCCAGGAAATGAGACCCCCCTGAATGTCACCCTTCTGTCCCACTATGTCACCCTGTCCATCCTTAAACTGCCATTGCTCCACTACCTATGCCCCTTTGGACAATGAACCTGTGAAACAAATAAACTGGACTCTGCCATGGACATTCCTCCACCATCCCCCCAGCCCATTTTACAACCCCCTCCACTTATTAGCACAGGAATAAACACAAAACAATCTGGAGTCAGTCTGTGCTTTCACAAATGTGTAATTGCAATAACTATGGAATATAGCAATGTCAATTTACTTGTTCACATACCAATGTAACACAGCTATAGGCCAGCAGTAAACATAGCAGAGGGCACAAAGTGGGACCCAGTTCTGTGAAATGGAAAGTCAAAGTGACAAGTCAGGTCCATACACTAAATGAAAATGACAGACTTATGCTAGTGCCAACAATAGAATGAGATGTGGGAAGCAGTGGCATCTTCTTACCTGTGTCTCACTGGAAGTATTGCATGATGATGTTGTTTTTGTTGTCGATATCCTCTTCTTCTGCCTCCTCTTCTTCACTGTCCACAGGCTCCTCAGCTGCCACAAGACCACCATCTGGCCCATCCTCCTGCAGAAAAGGCACCTGACGTCGCAAAGCCAGGTTGTGCAGCATACAGCAGGCCATGACTATCTGGCACACCTTCTTCTGTGAGTATTATAGGGAACAACCTGTCAGATGGAGGCACCGGAATCTAGCCTTCAGGAGGCCGAAGGTGCGTTCGATCACCCACCTAGTTCGCCCATGTGCCTCATTGCAGCGTTCCTCTGCCCTTGTCCTGGGATTACTCACTGGGGTCAGTAGCCATGACACGTTGGGGTAACCAGAGTCACCTGCAAATGTAGAGGGACAACTGTTAGACACACACTAACCCTTAGGGATAGCCCCATACCCAGACAGCAAATGAAACTGTGTGGGGACTTTAGGCTCACCTATTAGCCACACGCGGTGCCTCTGGAGTTGCCTCATCACATAAGGGATGCTGCTATTCCTTAAAATGTAAGTGTCATGGACTGAGCCAGGATACTTGGAATTGACATGGGACATGTATTGGTCTGCCAAACACACCATGTGCACATTCATAGAATTGTAGTTCTTCCGGTTTCTGTACACCTGTTAATTCCTGCGGGGTACAAATGCCACATGTGTCCTATCAATGGCACCAATGATGTTGGGGATATGTCCCAGGGCATAAACGTCACCTTTCACTGTGGGCAAATCCTCCACCTGAGGGAACACGATGTAGCTGCTCATGTGTTTCAGCAGGGCAGACAACACTCTGGACAACACGTTATAGAACATTGGCTGGGACATCCCTGATGCCATGGCCACTGTTGTTTGAAAAGAGCCACTGGCCAGGAAATGGAGTACAGACAGACCTGCACTGTGGGATGGCAGGTAGCTGACATCAGGTCCGGCTCCAACTGGGCACACAGTTCCTGGATTGTTGCACGATCAAGTCTGTATGTGACTAGGATGTGTCTCTCTTTCATTGTCGACAGGTCCACCAGGGGTCTGTACACCGGAGGATGCTGCCATCTCATCACCTGCCCAGCGGACGTGCCCTATGGAGGAGAACAGAAAGCAGAGAGTCATCCAACAGTGAGGTATCACAATGTGTTATTTGCAGAAACGTTATTAATCCGCAAGGTGCCGGTATCTGTCTATATTCCCGGCATAGATAGGTGTGACACAGTTAACATCCATCCCATGTGGCCTCCTGAAATGGCGGCTGCCTGACCTGTAAGGTGGGACAAGGGGATATGAGGTAACTGCACTGGCATTCTACACTGTCGCAGTGGGCAGTCGAAGACCGCGGCGCAATTCTGCATTGGTTAATATTGGGCCCTATAGGTCCCAGGAGCCAATGACGATGTACGCCGGCGGTGACGATACGCACCGCCTTGGACTTGATCGCCATTTTCTGTCTGTTCGCTCACTTGATACCTGACCTTCAACAGGAGAGGACCTACACTGCAAGTGCTGCTGTGACCTGTGTCTGGAAGCGACAATGGCTCATGTGTCTGGGGAAAGGGCCCCTGCCTTCACTTCGGAGGAGTTGAAGAAACTAGTGGATGGGGTCCTCCCCAGTACACGCAACAGGCAAACAGGTGAGTACACTGTGAGCATGCAGCATTGGCAATGCCTGTTTGGAGTGGTGTGGATGGAAGATACATGGGGGGGCTGAGGCCTCATGTGTGAATGGGGAGTGTATGTGCGTCAGGGCAAGGGTGGGAACTGGGGGGAAATGACTATGATGGTCCGGACGGGTAAGTAATTTCCTTTCCCCCTGTACCATTCCTTTAGGTCAGCGCCCACCAGAAGAAGGGTATTTGGTGTGCCATTGCCAAGGACCACAGACAGAGCACCCACTGCCAGAAAAGATGGGAGGACCTGCGCCGCTGGAGCAAGAAGATGGCTGAGGCCCAGCTGGGGATGGCCTCCAAACGTGGGAGGGGTGCCAGTCACACCATGACCCCCCTGATGTTCCGGATCCTGGCGGTGGCGTATCCGGAGTTGGATGGGCGTTTAAGGGCATCACAGCAGCCACAAGGGGGTGAGTACACTCTCATTCAGCTGACTCTGCGCGCATTATGAGGTGTCTGGGTGGGGGAGGTGGGCAGTGGGTTCCCCTAGGCCAGAACGAACCCGGTAGGAAAGGTCCCTTGTGAGACAGGCCATGTGGCACCCGAAACCCACCAGTGGTAATAGCCATCAACACCTAGTCAGGCTCCTGTGACTTCCAGGTGTGCAGAAATTGGTCTTAGGCCTAGTACCCCATGGTCAGCTGAAATTTCTTGGAATTGTCAGTGCATGGCGTAGTGCAGAGGCTGCTCCCTGTGTGTTGTGTCCACCAACGGTAGTGGTGTTGCATGCACCGAACATGTCTTTCTTCTGTCTTATCCTCCCTTTTTGTGGTCTCCCTGATCTTGTGTGCAATAGCATCATCAGGCGGAGGAGCATTGGCACCGGAGCAGGAGGGAGCTGCAACCCACTTGGCCCTGGAGGGCGAAACAACGGAGTCTGAAGCCACCAGTGGGACGGATGGTGAGGGGCGCTCCACAGCAAGGACAGGAGCAGACAACAGTGACAGCAACTCCTCCTCTGATGGGAGCTCCCTTGCGGTTGCGGGCACCTCTGTCCCCACCGCATCAACAGGTACAGCTGCCACCCCCCCTACCAGCACCGCCTTCCCAGCAGCCCCTCAGCTCCGTGCCTGCTCACCCAGGAGGGTGGGCATCTCCTTTGCACCAGGCACCTCGGACCCTGCCACAGTCAGCCCTGCTGCCCTCAGTGAGGAAGCTATTGACCTCCTGAGATCCCTCACTGTTGGGCAATCTACCATTGTGAATGCCATCCAGGGTGTTGAGAGGCATTTGCAACAAACAAATGCATACCTGGAGGTCATTCATTCTGGGCAGGCAGCCCAACAGAGAGCATTTCAGGCTCTGGCCTCAGCACTGATGTCAGCCATTGTCCCTGTGTCCAGCCTCCCCCCTCCAACTTCCTCCACCCAGACCCAATTCCCTGTACCTCAGCCTATCCCAAGCACAGGATCAGACCAGCATGCACACTCATCAACACACAAGAGTGGCTCAGGCAAACATAAGCACCACACATCCCACAGGCACTCGCACAAGCACCATACCCATGCAGACACAGCAACATCCACTGCCTCCATTGTGTCCCCCCTCCACGTCTCCCTCCTCCCTCCCTGTCTCGTCTCCACTCACACCTTCATGCACTACATCCTCAGCCACTACGTCTATCACCAGAACACCCACCACCACACCCCGCTCAAGTGCACTCACCACCCCCACTACCATTCACACATCCCCAGTGTCCTCTCCCAGTGTGTCAGTGAGCCCTCCTCCCAAAGTACACAAACGCAGGCACGCACCCACCCAACAACCATCCACCTTACAACTGCCTCCGGCCCATGCACCTTCACCCAAATTCAACAGACGTACACCTCCTACAACCTAATCAGCAGGTGCTGAGCCACACACCACTGCCAGCACCGCCGCAACAGACACCGCCGCAAGTACCACCACCGGCCCTACGGTGTCCTCGGACACAGCCACCACCGCTGACATGGCTACCATCCCCAGTGGTCAGTCATCTGAGGCTGGAGGAGAGTTCCTGGACCCTGGGCAGCTTCCATGAGACATTTTTTCTATCACTGTTTGCACTTGCAGGTGGAAGTCGCAGCCGCAGCAGTGTGGGGTATGTCGCTGCCTCCATGGCGTATCATGCTACCTGAACCTCGCAAATCTCGTGGCACGCACACCCAGGTGAGGTAATTGTACCGGCCACACTGCATGTGGAGCACTCTGGGCACAAAGCCCCCTCCAGAACCAGTGGAGTATCGCATCCACTACCTCAGTCCTTGGCAGGATGAAGCACTCTGGGCACCAAGCCCCCTCCAGGACCAGTGGAGAAAGGCATCCACTACCTCAGTCCTTTGCAGGATGAAGCACTCTGGGCACAAAACCCCCTCCGGAACTAGTGGAGAAAGGCATCCACTACCTCAGTCCTTGGCAGGATGAAGCACTCTGGGCACAAAGCCCCCTCCAGAACCAGTGGAGTATCACATCCACTACCTCAGACCTTGGCAGGATGAAGCACTCTGGGCACAAAGCCCCCTCCAGAACCAGTGGAGAAAGGAATCCACTACCTCAGTCCTTGGCAGGATGAAGCACTCTGAGCACAAAGCCCCCTCCAGAACCAGTGGAGTATCACATCCACTACCTCAGTCCTTGGCAGGATGAGGTACGCTGGGCACAAAGCCCCCTCCAGAACCAGTGGAGTATCACATCCACTACCTCAGTCCTTTGCAGGATGAAGCTCTCTGGGCACAAACCCCCCTCCAGAGCCAGTGGAGTATCACATCCACTACCTCAGTCCTTGGCAGGATGAAGCACTCTGGGCACAAAGCCCCCTCCAGAACCAGTGGAGAAAGGCATCCACTACCTCATTCCTTGGCAGGATGAAGCACTCTGGGCACAAAGCCCCCTCCAGAACCAGTGGAGTATCACATCCACTACCTCAGTCCTTGGCAGAATGAAGCACTCTGGGCACAAAGCCCCCTCCAGAACCAGTGGAGAAAGGCATCCACTTGAGAGACTGTGGCTTTGCACTCCCCAAGATAAAGCAGTGGGAAACCCACCCACTGGAGAGGCTTTAGAGACTGTGGCTTTGCACTCCCACCCACTGGAGAGACTTGAGAGACTGTGGCTTTGCACACCCCAGGATAAAGCAGTGGGCAACCCACCCACTGAAGAGACTTGAGAGACTGTGGCTTTGCGCTCCCCAAGATACGTCAATGGGCATGGAGCCCCCTCGTGCAGCAGTGGTGTCGTGCAATCATGAGGCTGAGGTGCCCCCCCAACCCCCTGAGGTGCCTGTTTATTTTCGATCTGATGCCCTAGCAGTGTTCTTTCCGTTTCCAGTCAGGTATTATGTGTGGGCCTCGCCCATGCTTTTTGGGTCCAGTGGTCCACGGACAATGATTAGTACACTGTCTGGACTTGTGTAGTTGGTGTACATATTTGTATATACTGAATTTTGACTTTTGACTAATGGATTTTTCTTGATTACAATCATTACAATCATTTCCTTTTGCCCTTGCGTTCTTCCAGTAGGTGGGGGGGTGTATATGTAATGTTGCTGCATTTATTTGTGTGTATGTTGTGTGTGAGGGTGAGGGTGGGGGTGTTGCGTGTGTGTGTCACTCTCTTACCTCCCCCCCTCCCCTGTGTTGTAGGTGCAGTACTCACCATGGTCGCCACCGCCACGTTCGTACTCCTGGTAGAAGAGGAGGTAAACCAACATGGGTAACACATGAAGTTTGGGCTCCATGGCGTCCTGGTTCCTCGCTGGGTGTCGAGAGGTGAGTGTTTTCCCTTCTGTGTACCTTTTCCGCCGTGCTTTTTTATGTCGTTGGTTCCGCCCCGGAAAAGGTGGCGGATAGGCCTCTTGTAATACAGCGGGCGGTACTTTGTCTCCTGCCTGTCTGTTGGCGGTGTCCGCTGCGCTGTTTGTTTCTACCGCCGTGGCGGTCGGAATGTTCAAGTGGCTGTCTATGTTGGCAGTTTCCGCCACGGTCGTAATCCCATTTTGTTTTCCGCCGGCCTGTTGGCGGTATTACCGCCGCTTTAACACTGACCACCAGGGGTGTAATGAGGGCCATAATCCTTTTCTTCAACTATTTTCACATTCACTAGCAGTTGGAGGTCCACGAGCTGTGTCTATTTGCATAGGTTCTCCTTCTGCAGCTTCACTCAATTCGGGTCGAGACTCTTCGGAACAATGGATGATGGTACCTAGGTTCTCTGCCTGAGATGGTCCATGATTCTTTCTCTTTTTCAATCAGCGTTCCTGTAGACGATTCTCTATGGAGAGTGCTAAATCCATTAAACTTCATAAATTTTCCACTCTAGCTGAATGTACCAGTTCGTCTTTTATCTCTTCTCGAAGGCCTCTACAAAAAAGGGTTACAAAAATAAGTTCTACCCAAGTAGTATCTGCTGCCAGTTGTCTAAAACGTGTTATATATTGTAGAACATCCTGGGTACCTTGTTGGATATCACATAAGGCTTCCTCAGCAGACAACTCCAATCCCGGGCTTTCAAACATTTGTTTAAAGGCAGCGACAAAAGCTGAATAGCCAGACAGCACAGAACCATTGGAAGCTACCAAATAAGTCGCCCAGGCCAAAGCACGACCAGACAGTGCACTAATTAAATATCCCACTTTAGTTTTATCTTGTGCAAATTGGGATGGTCAAAATGCAAAATAGACTGTCGGGGCATCAAAAAATTCATGCAACTTGTTGGGATCTCCTGAAAAACGTGCCGTATTAGCTGAAACTGTGGGAATATCTGTTGTTCGGGAAACCAAGGCTTGTCGTAAAGCTGCATTTTCATTTTGTAATTGTTGCAGTTTCTGGGCTTGTTGTTGGATAGTTATGAGTAGCGACTGGTTAGTTTCTGCAGCAGCCATCGAAGTAGTCTCCATACTGCTTGATGAAAACTGATTCTCTTGGCGCTGCAATCTGTCAGGATTTACTCGTCGGTTACGGCTCGGGCCAACTGAACTGCAGGATGGTCTCGATCCTTGTAGGTCCAGCCTTGATCAAGGTAAGGGCGGCCCTTTCTGGTAGCCACGGTGCTGCTGACAGAAGGAGTCCCAGAGGAAAAACCCAAAGGTAAAAAACCTCTATGGCAGGAACTCCCTTGAACAGAGAATAAGCACAAGAAAAAGGTAAGTCTTCCAATAAAAAGAAAACAAATAATGGAAGAAACTGAAACAGGCAAGGAAAAAAGGCTGGAGGAAAAACAACCTGAGCGTGATCACCACCAAAGGAAGTGTTGCAGCGCAAGGAGAGCAAAAATCCCACTCCATATATACCCTAAAACAGGAAGTGACATACGGGAAGAAAAAAGACACCATGTTGGATTTGGAACGACCATAGGAGAACACAGATGATGACGCCATCTTAGAAAAGGATCCTAATGCATGCAGGGAAAGAGGTAGAAGAAGGGCCTGCTGGGAGAAAGAAGAACATGGCTCCTATTTGTAAAAAAGAAGGAAAGAAGAAAAGGAGAAAGAAGCGAAAAGAAGACAAAGAAAATGAACAGGTAACACCAGGTAAGTGAGGAGTGGGGGGGTGCCCACTTCTAATTTCAAGTGCACGCCGTGCCCTGAACTCTCCGAGGCCAGATGCCCAATCTAGGGCCGTGGGCGAGATAAGGTTGGAAAAAACGTCAGCGGCACGCCCTGTAGCCGAGAAAACAAACCTCGGCTCCACCCGCGACCCAAGCCGATCTTCCTGCTTGGGTTGCAGAAGACCGCGGTGTGACACCCCGGGGCAAACTTGTAAGTACGCATAAGGGGAGATTCTGTGGACCCCTCAAAGCCTGGGGACCGTCTCCAACCCGGGGCTATGAATATAGAGTATGTGGGGTGTGCACGGCCCCACGCCCTAGGGACCACCACCTTCTCGGAGCAAACTTCTAAATAAATATAAGGGGTGGGTCCTGCAGACTTCTTTGGGCCCCGGGGACTGCCACCTTTCTGGGGCATACTGCTAAATAATTATAAGGGGTGTCCTGTGGACCCTCTTAGGCCCAGGAGACCACCACCTCCCTGGGGCTATAGAATTAGACAGGGGCTCTGTCGCGGCCCCCCAGCCCGGAGACCACCACCTCCCTGGGGCAAAATTAAAAACATGGAAGTGGGACATGCAGCCCCCCTCATGGAGCCATACATGGCCCTGGTGACTGCTACCCCCCCGCCCCCCCCCCCCAAGGCTGGCTCCTGCTATCTCCCGAGGCGCCCACCCTTGGGAGGTAGCTGCTTGCTTTTGCTTGGCGGGAGCTGACAGCAAGGTGTCAAACAGCTCCCACTTGCTGAAAGCAGAGTTTTAATCTCTTTTCCTGCACGCTAACGTGTGCAGGGAAAGAAATTAAAATAAAATGCTCCTTCAAGCAGTGAGCTGCTATTTAAAGAAGCTCCCTGCATGCTGGAGCAATACCGGCTCCCAAAAGAGATGGGAGGTGGGTGGGACAGCGGGGGCCTTGAGGCTCCTCCTGCAGTCCTGTCACTTTCTCTCTCTCTCTTTCATCCCATAATGGGATTGGAAAAGAGAGAGAGAGAAATTGTTACTGCAAAGGTCTCTCCATAGAATGACTTCCAAGCAGCACATAAGCAAAATGTTTGGTTGGCATGTTATAGTTACCTTTTGATTCACAGCAGAACAGTCATGTCTGGCCTACTGGTAAAGCTCTTGGCATGCCACTCCATAGTTTCAAGGTTGAAATCCTGGTATTTCATAGCAGTATGTCTGTTTATTTACTAGTGTATTTTGACTGTTAGATATTCCTGCTGATGGAACATTTACGTCTTTTGCCCATCACCATCTTTGGCTTGAATGTCAAAAAGATGTCTGGAGACTGCACACTAAGGAGTCACCTGTGGCCTCGTGGTTAAGGTATCAGACCCTCACACAGGCGTTTTAGGGTTCCAGTCTAGGTGTGTCATTTATCAGCTTTAAATTATTTTCAACTTTAAAAATTTAAAGTACATACAGAAAGGCTATCTCACTCTTTTTACTTGTCAAATTTTGTTTTTTCTATTTCTCTGAACAGGTTTGGGTTGTTATAGGGGTTTGCCCCCTGCAGCCAACCCTTGTGGTGCACTGTCATGGAAATTCAGTGAAAAAATAAAGGTTACGTGAACATTATAGTTAGGGAATAGACAGGGGTGTGGAATTTTTAAAATAATCTACTTGGCCAAGGGACAAAATGCTAATGAGATCTACATGTCCTGAAAAATCCACTTGTCCCACCTACTTCCTACATCAATTATAAGGGCTGAAACAGAAACATGTAATATGTTTTTATTTTGTTTTATTAAACCAATAACTATTCAGTGCTTTGTAATCATGCTAAAGAAAAACTTGAAAAGCAGCTACGTGATCCCTATTGTCCAAAAGTACAGAAATTGTATAGGAATACAGCAGTAAATGATCTTGCATGGCAAGCTGCTCCAAGATTCATTATTGACAAAACTTCAGTAGTTATGATAGATGTGGCCTCTTATGTCCGCACACATGCTTTGTGCCTCCTGTTGTAAGCCAGAGATCAATAATTCTGCTGGGGTCATATTCCTCAAAGTTGGGCCCTTCTATTTTAAGAAGCATGAGATCTTGGAGAACATCTTGATTTTACAGTGTTCTTAGTGGGTTCTTAATGACATTCATTGCAGAAAACACACATTCAGCTTCTGCTGTAGACACACTAAATGTGAACATCTTCTCCACGAGCTTTAATATATTAGTTAAAGGTAGAAGGTTTTGTTACTAGCAGTGTGGTGTATGCAGGCAATACAGGAATGCCTTTGCTCTGAAAGCTTTTCATATGGGTTTTAAGTCCACAAAACTCCTCTACTATTGCCAACCGCTCATCTGTGGTAAAAAGTACTTCAAAATGTTGAACGATTGCCTCAATATCAGAGAGACCATATTTATACAGTTCCTCTCTACTCTCTGGCCATAGTGTATAATCAAATGCCTGAAATCCTTGAACTGGCATGGAATTAAAATTTGCAAACCTCTCATCAATGTACTTAACTACACTGTCAATTAGCTCACTGTCACCTTGGATTGTTGCTGCTGGTGGACAGCAGCCTGATAACCTTATTTCCCAGCCATCAGTAGAAATGTTTAAGGCCTACTAGGGTCAATGCACACCTCTCTACAGCAGGTGGAACATGCAATAAAAGCAATTCATTAGACTGAAAGAATTCTGAAAGCTGAGACACTGGCTTCAGAACATCTCTCAGACTGTTATGGTTTTTATAAATGTAAAGCTAGTTACAATTGAGAGGTACTTTTTTGCCTTAGCAGTAGACTCATCACTCCCAGCTGCAACCTGTCCCATGTATAGAACCTCTGTCTGCAGGTTTTGTTGCATGGATGCCAAAGCTCGGGTTTTGCTGGACACCCATCTAACCTGTTTAATATCAGTGAAAAGTGAAACGTTTTCATCAATTATTCTTGAAATTTCTTTGGCATCTCGTCGCCTCTTAGGACTATACCAGTAAAATTTGAAAATCCATTTCAAAGTTTCTTCAAACTGGCAAATAGAAGGTTTGGATTTTACAGAGTCTAGAATACCAAGCCGAAGATTGTGAGCTACACAGTGGAACGGTAGAAGAAAAGGAATGTCTTTCTTTAGATGTGCTGCAACTCCTCCCTTAGATCCCATCCTAACTGCAGCACCATCAAAATTGACAGCTATTAGTGCTGGCCTCGATATTCTGTGGACCTCATACATACTAAATCCAAAGATAACCTTTGGCTTCCTTTAGCTATACCACCCAGGACAGCGTGAGCATGTGCATGCTCAGGTGGAACAACATCTGCAAATAGAGTGTAGGGTTTCCCTTCACTGACTTCTCTCACCAGCACAGTTTCCTGTCCAATAATGGCACTATCTGTGCTTCTGTCCGCAATAATGTAAATGAAGCGAGAATTTGAAACTATTTTTTTGATGTCCTGCCGAAGTATATCTGCCTCACATCTTATGAACTCTGAGGCCTTTTCACAGT
Source organism: Pleurodeles waltl (assembly GCF_031143425.1). Lineage (NCBI taxonomy): Eukaryota > Metazoa > Chordata > Amphibia > Caudata > Salamandridae > Pleurodeles > Pleurodeles waltl. The sequence goes on from NC_090451.1 coordinate 538,018,671, forward strand.
TTGTATAATTTTCTCCTATGTCCACACCAGCTTTCTTCATAGACCTATATAAGGTTTCCATGTCTGAGAGTGGCTTACCTTGTTTTGCAATTAGGTAAGCATTGTTAAACAAGATGGTCAGTTTCTTTCTTTCTCTCTCCTTCAGCAATTGCAGTGCTTGCATGATGACGGGCTGCTCTGTAGGGGGACTGGAATTTGAGGTACTCGCTCTAAGAGTCTGAGAATGCAACGCCGTTTTTTAAATTTCCTGGCAGTGCCATGAAACACATGTCATAAGTGCCTTTGCTAGTTTCATGAGCTCTCATTGGTTCAATGTGCAACTGGTCACATCCACTTAAGAATGCATTTCTACCTGAACCTGAATAGCTGACTGCTACAGTAGGATATTTTTGGCAAATAGTGCAGTATGTTTTTGGTCCTTCTCCTTCCTGGCTTTCCTTCAGGGCTAGCCATCGACAGGATTCCACCCAGTGAGACTGAAAAACTTGTTTTCTTTTTTCAGCATCATACTTTTTGTTCTTGGTTAGGTTAGGATTATGTTGGGTGGTACAACACGGAACCTCAGTTGGTTCTTTTTGGTTTCCTTCTCCTGGTTGAAAAGACTTTGCTGAGACATATTTGCTGTCAACAGGACAAAGTGATCAAGTCTTATACTACTTGATTAAGTTTTATACTCACAGTCCAGAAATGTAGAGCCAGTTGCAACAAGCCTTTCACATTGGAGACTCCAATAAATCTAGAGACAGTTTTCCAAACTCTCTGAGAACAAAGGGCCGAGGCAACCTGCTGCAATGAAGCTTCTTTATGCTGCTGCACAATAGACCTAGAAACCAAGAAATGATTTACACTAAGAACAAGGATGTGGGCTTTGGAAAAGGACAAGCTTACCTAAATGGGACTCAAATCTACCATTGATATTACCATAACAAAAATTCAAAACCATTAGAAATGATGTATAATTGACTGCTTAAGAAAGATACCTCTTGTGATTAATGTTCCTGCTAGGGAGAGAGAGATGGGAGTTTTCTCTAGTGGCAGCCATAAAGTTAGCTTACAGGGTTAATAAGTATGCCTGCTGCAAAGAACAGATTTATATATTATATGTCATAGTTAAGTCAGGGCCTTTACAAATGCTTTCAAACAAATTAATGCATGTAAAAGAGGGCATTGGAAAGATGAGGGGCCGGTGGTAGTGAGGGAATCCGAGGTGGTCATGGGGTGAGGGAGGCACCAACAAAGTCTGTCGCACAGGGTGCCACCAGCGCCTAAGCCGGCCCTGAACTGACATCACAGTATGAACGACGACAGTGCAGACAAGGTCAAATGGAGGAAACTGAGCAAATCCCAGAAGCACTTTTTGCTGGGATTTTCACATTACCTGACCATCGTCATTTTGAATGTTTACGCAAGCCCACTGTGATGTTAAAGAACCCACATTTTTACATAGCAGAAAAATAGCATTAATTATTCACTATATAAGCAAAGGCAATACTGTACAAACCGGACGCTGAGCAATCTTCTTTGTGCATCTACTTGTCGGATCTCTTTACCATATAATTCCAAGAATGAAAGGCTGAGTTGGGCTTGCAGGAATTTAAAATGGTGACTTCCAATCAGAGACAAGCGGGCATCTCACTGAGCCATTTCTGTAAGTTAACTCTGTGTGAGCCATAGTTCTCTTGTCCGCACAAATAGGGAACGCTTAGAAGCTGGCTAAATTATTCTGTATTAAAAAACAGGACTTGTTACGTATAACCCAGATGCCCCACGTCTCTTCTCAGGAATACCAATTAAAACCATATTGGACAGAAGCACCAGTGGAAAGTGTCCAGCACCTCCACTGCTCTTTCCCCTCTACTTCCATGTGTTTGGGGCAGATGCTTGTTCAGCTTTGTTTAGCTCTGCCTAACATACTATATTCAGGAGCCTCTTTTATATGTTTTTCTGCTTAAAAGAAATGAACCAAATCATAGTGTCTCCTAAATGTAACGTCTTTTGTTTTAGGGTTGTACACAAACGTACTGGTGCCACTAATTACTGAGTTTATTAAACATTAAACCACACCAGTAGATTAAATTAAAGTGTGTTTAAAGTAGAAAATAGTTTGCAGCTTTCTGTTTTAATGAGACAGGCAGTAGCTGCCTTCGTAAAGTGTTCTAGCCTCGCCAAATGAAAAGGAGACTCTGGCCCTCATTACAACCGTGCCGGTCGGTGTTAAAGCAGCGGTATTACTACCAACAGGCCGGCGGTAAAAAAAATGGGATCACGACCATGGCGGAAACCGCCAACACAGATAGCCACTTTAACACTCCGACCGCCACCGCGGTAGCAACAAACACCCCAGCAGTCACTGCCAACAGCCAGACGGAAGACAATGTACCGCCCACCGCATCACAACCCGCCAATCTGCCAGCTTTTCCAGGGCGGTACTAACGGCATCAAAAGCACGGCGGAAACAGTGTGTTGAAGGGAAACCACTCATCTTTCGACACTCAACGAAGAACCATGAAGCCATGGAGCCCGAGTTACAGGTCCTGCCCATGCTGTCTACCTCCTCATCTACCAAGAATACCAAAGGCGGCGACGACGACCACGGAGAGTACTGCACCTAGTACACAGGGGAGGGGGGGAAGAGAGTGACACACACACGCAACACCCCCACCACTACCCTCACCCACAACACCACACACACAAACACATGCAACAACATTACATTTACACCCCGTAACCCCCTGGAAGATCGCAAGGACAAAAGGGATAGAATCAAATCAGTGATATATTAGAAATAGGCAGATATACGTAACAAATATAAAAACAGTATTTACAAAAATATACAATATGTACATAAGGCTGTACATTGTGCTTTCCAAATGCCGTGGGCCACTGAGCCAAAAATCAAGGGCCAAGCTCTCACTTGATTCCTGCCTCAATATGGAGAGAACACTGGAGAGGCATCAGGTCGAAAACACACAGGCACCTCAGGGGGAAGGGGAAGGGGGGGCACCTCATCCAGAAGATGGTACTACGCCACTGCTCCTGGAGGGGGCTCCATGCCCACAGCGATGTCCTGGGTAGTGCAAGGCCACAGTCTCTCAAGTGGGTGGTCTGCTCACTGCTTGGTCCTGGGGAGTGCAAAGCCACAGTCTCTCAAGTGGGTGGTCTGCCCAATGCTTGGTCCTGGGGAGTGCAAGGCCACAGTCTCTCTAGTGGATGGCTTCTCCACTGGTTCTGGAGGGGGCTTTGTGCCCAGTGTGCTTCATCCTGCCAAGGAGGGGCTGAGTGGATGGCTTCTTCCACTGTTTCTGGAGGGGGCTTTGTGCCCAGTGTGCTTCATCCTGCCAAGGAGGGGCTGAGTGGATGCATATCTCCACTGGTTCTGGAGGGGGCTTTGTGCCCGGTGTACTTCATCCTGCCAAGGAGGGGCTGAATTGATGCATATCTCCACTGGTTCTGGAGAGGGCCTTGTGCCCAGTGATGCAGCACTTGGGGTGTGGCAGTTCACATTCCCTCACCTGGGTGTCTGAGGCACGAGATTTACAGGGACCAGGTTGCTTGATAGTCCATGGAGACAGGGCAAGACTCCATCCTGTGGTGCCTAAGGCTGCAAACTGGTGGTAGTGCAGTGCAGATGTCGGTGCTGCCAGTGGTGGAGGGAGGCTCCAGTCCTTCTCCTGCAGCCTCGGACGGCTGCCGATTGGGGATGATAATAGTGGTGGCAGCGGCGGTCCAGGTGGCGGTGCAGGCGGCGGTGCTGGTGGTGGGGTTGCTGGCGGTGCTGCCCGCAGTGCAGGTGGCGGGGCTGGCGGGGCTGGTGGTTCTGCTGGTGGGCACCAGGCCTTCACCTGCAGCCTCCGACGGCTAAAGTGCCTTGACTTGGGTTTTCTGCCCCTTCCTCACCTTGGCTGTTGCTGTTGTGACCTTGGCTCTGGCAGCTGGAGATTTGGAGGAGGCCTTGCTGCGTGGGTCGTAACTCCTTGCCCTTGCTGCATGCTGTCCCCTTCTTCACCTTGCCAGGTGGCGGAATGGTTTGGTCCTTTGCAGGGGTTTGTGACACACTGGCTGGCCTGACGGGTGCCCCCTTTGAGCCTCTGGGAGTTGCAGGTACCACAGCGGTCGCCGACTTTGTGGCTGAGGTGCTGGCCTGGGTTCTGGACACCCTGGCTCAAGGGAAAGGATGAGGGGGGAAAGGGATAGGGAACAGGTCAGTGTTTGCCAGGAATATCTTATTAGACACACTGGGGCAGGAAGAGGGAGATGGTTTGGGAGTGGAGGAAGAGGGAGTGGTTGTAGGAGGGGTCTGTCTACTGGGTTTGGGTGAAGGTGCATGTGCTGGATGCCGTTGTGAGGTGGATGGCTGTTGTGTGGGTGTGTGCTTACGTTTGTATACTTTGGGAGGAGGGGTCACAGACACAGTAGTAGAGGACACAGGGGATGTGTGCATGGATGTGGTGACTGCCAGTGAGGGGCGTGTGGTGATAGGCGTGCTGGAGGTAGTGGATGAGGATGCAGTGCCTGCAGGTGTGAGTGGAGACGCTACTGGGAGGGGGGTGGACGAGGAGGAGGGGGACACAGTGGAGGCAGTGGATGTTGGTGTGTCTGAATGGGGATGGTGCTTGTGTGAATGCCTGCGAGATAAAGTGTGTTGCTTGTGTTTGCCTAAGCCACTTCTGTGTGTTGATTTGGGTGAATGCTGGTCTGAAGGTGTGCTTGGGATAGGCTGGGGTTAGGAGGATTGGGACTGGGTTCAAGGGGGAGGCTAGAAACAGGGACAAAGGCTGCCATCAGGGAGTTGGCCAGAGCCTGAAGTGCTCTCTGTTGGGCCGCCACGCCAAAGTGAATGCCTTCCAGGTATGCATTTGTTTGTTGCAAATGCCTCTCGACACCCTGGATGGCATTCAGAATGGTTGACTGCCCAATAGTGAGGGATCTCAGGAGGTCAACAGCCTCCTCACTGAGGGCAGCAGGGCTGACTGGGGCAGGGCCTGAGGTGCCTTGGGCGAAGGAGATGCCCACCCTCCTGGGTGAGCGGGCACTGGAAACACGCTGGGGGCTGCTGAGAGGGCGGTGCTGGTAGGCAGGGCTGTACCTTTTGTTGGGGTGGGCACAGAGGTGTCCGCCACCGCCAGGGAGCTTCCATCGGAGGAGGAGTCGCTGTCTCTCCTCCTGTCCCCCTCATGGTGCTCCCCTTGCCCTCCATCCCACTGGTGCCCTCACCGTCAGTGGATTCAGCCTCCAGGACCATGTGGGATGCAGCTCCCTCCGTCGCCGGTGCCTCTGCTCCTCTGCCAGATGATGCTAATGCACATTAAGGACAGGGTGACAAAACAAAAAGGGGGGGGAAGGAGACAGAGGATACACTTGGTCAATTCCAGCAACTCCACTACCGGGTTGGCGTACACAACACACAGGGAGCAGCCCTGTGCACTAGGCTACGCACTACCAGTTACAAAGCTAGTCACCAGCCCATGGGGTACGTAGCATAACACCATCAGCTGCACACCTGAAACAAACAGGACCCTGCCCAGTAGTAGATGCCCACTACCACAATTGGGGTTGGAGTGCTTCAGAGCCTGCCAAACAAGGGACATACCCTGTCATGTTCGCCCTCACCTAGGGGCACCCACAACCCACGTTCTGCACCCAGGTAAAACCTTCACACGCACAGTCATGATTCTGAATCTGTACTCACCCCTTGTGGCTGCTGTGATGCCTTTAAGCGCCCATCCAACTCCGGATAGGCCTCCACCAGGATGCGGAACATCAGTGGGGTCAGGGTATGACGGGCACCCCTCCCTCGTTGGGAGGCCAGCCCCAGCTGGGCCGCCGCTGTCTTGCTTGCTCAGCAGCGCAGGTCCTCCCACCTTTTGCGGCAGTGGGTGTTCCGCCTGTCAAAGACCTCCAGGGTCCGCACCTCCTTGGCGATGGCACACCAAATACCATTTTTCTGATGGGCGCTGACTTGCAGAAAAAAGACAGCAGAAAAGGGATTAGTCATACCGTCCAGACTGTCATACTCATGGCCCACCATATCCCTCCTATCCTCTTACGCACATACATTGACCACCATACATGCAGCACTCTGCCCAGGACCCCTCATCCCCCCCTACATGAAGCTTATACACACAGCACTCCATACATTCATGGCCCACGCATCATGCTCACAGTGTACTCACCTGTTTGTCTGTAGGAACATAGAGTAAAGTCTACTGAGGTAGGACCCCATCCAACAGTCTCTCCAACTCCTCCGAAGTGAAGGCAGGGGCCCTTTCCCCAGACACTCGAGCCATTGTTGCTTCCAGACACAGGTCACAGCAGCACTTGTCACTGCAGGCGTACATCGCCATTGGCTCCTGGAACCCATAGGGCCTTATAATAACCAATGCGATCTCGCGCCAACCGTTACGGCGCACAACGCCAGCGCAATTACCTAATTTCCACTTGTCTTTCCTCAGAGGTGAGGCAGCTGCCATTTCAAGGGGGGGCAGGCCATGGCACCTAGCTCCGTCACAGCAGACATTGGCACATCAACTGACTCTCGAATTCACATACTGTTTCTGTAAAGGAAGAAATGCATCATTATTTCAACAGATGTATGAATATGACCCTCTGCTCACCGTTTTTCTCCCTAGACTTCAACCGCTGAGGATGAATATGAGATGGAGACATCCTCTCATGTACAGACCCCTGGTGGACCTGGTGACAATGGAGGACAGACACATTATCCTAATCTACAGACTTGATAGGGCCACAATCCATGAACTGTGTGCCCAATTGGAGCCAGACCTGATTTCAGCTATCCGCCAGCCCACAGGTATCCCCCCTCTTGTGCAGGTCCTGTCAGTGTTCCATTTCCTGGCAAGTGGTTAATTCCAAGCGACAGTGGCCATGGCATCAGGGATGTCAAACGTGTTGACCAGAGTGTTGTCTGCCCTGCTGAAACACATGCGCAGCTACATCGTATTCCCCCAGGTGGAGGATTTGGCCACATTGAAAGCTGACTTCTATTCCCTGGGATATATCCCCAAAATCATTGGTGCCATTGACGGTATACATGTAGCATTTGTGTCCCCCGGAGGAATGAACAAGTGTTCAGGAATTGAAAAAGCTATCACTCTCTGAATGTGCAGATGGTGTGTTTGGCGGACCAGTACATCTCCCATGTGAATGCAAAGTATCCTGGCTCTGTGCATGATGCCTTCATCTTGAGGAATAGCAGCATTCCATATGTGATGTCTCAACTCCAGAGGCACCAGGTGTGGCTAATAGTTGAGCCCATGGTCCCCACCCAGTTGATGTAGGTATATGGGTGTGGGGTTGTCCCTAAGGGTGAGTGTCTGTCTAACAGGTATCCCACGAATATGTGCAGGTGACTCTGGTAACCCCAACCTCTAATGGCTACTGACCCCAGTGAGGAATGCCAGGACAAGGGCAGAGGAACGTTACAATGAGGCACATGGGCGAACAAGGAGGATAATTGAAAGAACCTTTGGCCTCCTGAAGGCCAGGTTCTGGTGCCTCAATCTGACAGGTGGATCCCTGTACTACTCACTCAAGAAGGTGTGCCAGATCATCGTTGCATGTTGCATGTTGCACAACCTGGCCTTGAGATGCCAGGTGCCTTTTCTGCAGGAAGATGAGCCTGGAGATAGTCTTGTGGCAGGGGTGGAGCCTGTGGACAGTGAGGAAGAGGAGGCAGAAGAAGAAGATGTGGACAACAGAAGATCACTCATACAACAGTACTTCCAGTGACACACAGGTAAGACACTGTAACTTCACTTTCCAGTGCAGTTTTGTGTTGGACATTGTACATGGCAGCCTGATTTTCCATATTGTATGGCCACTTACTGTACCCTTTGGCATCTCTATTTTCAGATCTCTGTGCCCCACTCTGGCTCCTGGAGTGTTCCCTGCTTCCCACTACAGGTCATACCTATGTATACATGACTGTACAGTTGAATTGCAATGTTTACAGCTTGTTAAACAAATACATATTTGAATCATTGACTGACTCCATACTTGTTTTAGTTCCAAGGGTGTTTATTTATGTGCAAATAAGTGGAGGGTATGTTGCAATGGGCTGGGTTGATGATGGAGGAAAGTCCAGGGTAGAGTCCAGTCTATTGGTATCACAGGTGCATTGTCCAATGGGGTATAGGAAGGGGAGCAATAGCAGTTCAAGGTGGACAGGTTAACAGAGTGGGACACAAGGGTGACAATCAGGAGAGTCTTATTTCCTGGCGGGTCTTGGCAATGTTCTCTGGCTTCTGCCGGGATTGCAGGGACCTTTGCATGGTGGTTCTCCATCTGCAGGGGGAGGGGTGCTGGTGGCCTGTTGTTCCTGTGGGGGGGGCTACCTGTCCACTAGCGCTGGTAGAGGTGGAGGGCTGTTGTTCGGTTTGGCTAGTGTCAGAGGCCCGTTGGTGTGCCACTGCCTCCCTCATGGCCATGTCTGCCAGCACGCCTACAATGGTGACCAGGGTGGTGTGGATGTGTTTGAGGTCCTCCCTGATCCCCAGGTACTGTCCCTCCTGCAGCCGCTGAGTCTCCTGCAACTTGTACATTATCTGGCCCATGGTCTCCTGGGAATGGTGTAATGCTTCCAGGATCTCTGCAAGTGCCTCGTGGAGAGTGGGTTCCCTGGGCCTGTCCTCACCCTGTCGCACAGCAGTCCTCCTAGCTTCCCTGTTGTCCTGTGCCTCTGTCCCCTGAACCTTGTGACCGCTGCCACTGACCACAGGTCACTGATTGTCTTGGGTTTGTAGGGTTGCCTGGGGTCCCTGTAGTGGTGGACACACTGCTGATTGACGTGTCCTGGGGACAGAGGTATGGGCCCGCTGGGTGGGTGATGTGCTGGTGCTTCCTGAGGGGGGAGGCTCTGTGGTGTTATGGGACTGTGGCAGGGTAACCAACTGTCCAGAGGTCCCTGATGGGCCAGGTTGGTCATCGTGATCCAGCCGTGCAGAGCTGCTGTCATCACTGTGGGCCTCTTCTGGGGGGGACTGAATGTTGGTGGTACCTCCTCTCTCCGGTGATGTTGAGTGGGGGTCATGTGGGGATGAAATGCAGTGTTATTGTATCTGCGTGTGACATCTTGTGCATGGGTATGTTTCTCTCTATGGTTGTTATTGGAAAGGCAGCTTTGGCTTGTGTGAGTTGTGATTCGGTTGGCTAAGTGATGGTCATTAGTGTGCATACTGTGGTGATGGGTGTCCATGCAGGTCTGCGATGGGTGTCCATGCATTGTTGTTGCATGCAGGGCTTGGTATTGGAATGGGTGGGTTTGTGATGGTGGGGTATATGTGAGGTGCTGGAGTGATGGGGGTGAGGGTAGGGGTGGGAGTTTGTGATGGCATGCAAGTAGGGTGGGGGTATAAAGTAGTAAAGATTTGACTTACCAGAGTCCAGTCCTCCTGCTACTCCTGCGAGGCCCTCAGGATGCATGATCGCCAAGACTTCCTCCTCCCATGTTGTTAGTTGTGAGGGAGGAGGTGGTGGTCCACCCCCAGTCCTCTGTACAGCTACCTGGTGTCTTGCTACCACGGAACGCACCTTCCCCCGTAGGTCGTTCCACCTGTTCCTGATGTCATCCCTTGTTCTGGGGTGCTGGCCCACAGCATTGACCCTGTCCACCACTCTCCGCCATAGCTCCATCTTCCTTGCAATGGACGTCTGCTGCACTTGTGATCCGAATAGCTGTGGCTCTACCCGGATGATTTCCTCCGCCATGACCCTTAGCTCCTCCTCTGAAAACCTGGGGTGTCTTTGTGGTGCCATGGGTGTAGGGTGAGTGGTATGTGTGAGGGTGTGTGGGGGGATGTGTTGGGGTGTGTGGTGTGAGGTGCGTGGATGGTGTATGGGTGATGGTGGTATATGGCTCAGATTGAGTGGGTGCTCCTGGCTTGTCTGTCTCTCAGTTGGCAATATTTTTTGTTGTTGTATGGGGTTGTGGATAATGTGGGTGTGTGTTTTATATTGGATTGGGTGTGTGGGTGTGGTATGTGTATGTGTGTCAGGTGTGTGTAGTTTGAATTGTCCAATGTGGTGTAGTTTTGATAGTGTGTGTGTCTTTTGAGCGCAGCAGTGTGTACCGCCTATTGTTTACCGTGGTTAAAAGTCCGCTGCGGTGATTCGTGGGTCCTGATGCTGTGGGCCTATTTCTGTTGGCGTAACCGTGTGGGTTTTGGTACTACCAATTTATCACTGACCTTTGGGCTGGCGTACTTGTGTGGGTGTCTGTATAGTGGCGGATTTCTAAGTGTTGGTCATAATACCCGTAACGGTATACCGCCGTGATCACGGTATCTTGGCGGCTGTCAGCACGGCGGTCGGCCGCATTTACCGCCAGGGTTGTAGTGAGGGCCTAAATCTTACTGCCCGTTGTGAAAATCAACTTGGCTCAGGCGTTGGGCGATATGATTTGCCCATCCCTGATAGAATTAAAAAACCTTAGAAATGTATTTAAAAACCAAAGCTTACAGGGACGTTATAGTTTGGTTCACATTTTAAATGTACAAAACCATGGAAATTCAGCAGTTATAGTGAGAGTTATTTCAAGTAGCTATAGCTCGTGCACTAAGGTAAGTGTAACTCGCGCCCTCACCAAGCACTGCTAATTACCCCAGATATTACAGCACATGAAATCTTTTATAACATCATTGATAATATCACTGTAACATTTGTTGTAAAAGTATTAATTAAAAAAAACTGTGCATGGTAGGGTGTGAGGTAACTTGTTGTCAAAACACAGATTGTGCTCCATGGAGCTACTGAGTCATGATCATGAGGTTGGTCCCTCGCAGAAAGCTGTTCCTGCTCTAAGTCTTCCTGTTAGTTGAAGTTAAAAAGGTGCCATAAGTACAAGAAAGCCAAGCAGAATTCATCCACAACCTGCCACTCGAAGTCTGACAAGAATTCACAAAGACGGCACTCAAAATGTCCACTATAATCTGACCTCAAGCTGGTCCCACATTTGGGGCCATATTTATACTCTTTGATGCACAACTACGCCAACGCAGTTGTGCGCCAAAATTTGTACCGCCGGCTAACCCCATTCCAACGCACCATGCGGGCGCCATATTTATGAAATGACGTTAGCCGGCGCTGCGGACTGGTCTGCATAAAAATAAATGATTCACACCAGTCAGCGCTGGTGTAATGGAAAATGGGGGTTGTGCGTAAAAAAAATGGTGCACGTCAGGTCTGAGGCAAAAATCAGGCCTCAAACCGGACCTGCGCCATTTTGTTTGACGCCCAACCTCCATTGACATGACTCCTGTCTTAGCAAAGACAGGAGTCATGCCCTCTTGCCAATGGCCATGCCCAGGGGACTCATGTCCCCTGGGCATGGTCATTGGGCATAGTGGCATGTAGGGGGGCCCAAATCTTCCCCCCCTATGCCACTTAAAAAAAATGAAAAAAAATACTTACCCCAACTTACCTCAACTTCCCTGGAATGGGTCCCTCCATCCTTGGGTGTCCTCCTGGGGTGGGCAAGGGTGGCAGGGGGTGTCCCTGGGGGCAAGGGAGGGCACCTCTGGGCTCCTTCTGACCCCACAGGTCCCTTAACACCTGCCCTGACCCAGGCGTTAAAAAACGGCGCCCATCCGGCTGTGCGCTATTTTTTAAGGCCCACCCCCTCCTGTGCATCAAAATGACGCCAGAGTATAAATAAGGCGCACAGGCCTTAAAGTCATTTTTTGGAAGGGAACGCCTACTGTGCATATCATTAACGCAAGGCAGGTTCCCCCTTCCAAAAAATGACGCACATGGTGGGATTTTGATGTCCGCCGGGTCGGGCGTCAAAGTATAAATATAGGGCAGGGTTTGCGCCGAATGTGCGTCAACATTTTTGACGCACATTCGGCGCAAGCAGAGTATAAATTTGCCCCTTGGTCTCATTGTGCCCTGAGTTTCTAGGGCCATTGTTGACTCCCTCAGCAAATAGTGTCTTTCAAGCTGGCCATGGTGCAAATTTTCCAAATGCTTCCAGCTCCCATTGGCATGCCTTCAGACCTAATAGAGCCACACAGGTCTCTCTTCCACCAATGGGCCATTCCCCAAAGCCAACTGACCCCTTGGGACACGTTCCTGGACCCATACAGAAGCCAGTACAGGATCCAATTGTGATGCCAGCTTCTGACGCGGAAATGACATAAGCTTGAGCCGTGCCTATGTTGTGCTATGAAATTCAGTGGTTGTACAGCTATACCTTCAGCCTCTCCTTTTGCAACAGCGCTATCAGAGGATAGAGGCCCTCTCCAGCAACAAATCTGAAGTGGTCCAGGGGCATATCTCATGTCTCCAGTGGCATTGATTATGATGGGGAAGCAGTGTGCTCCTTCACATTACACTGATGAAGAACAGTATTTAGAGTCGCAAAATGTCAGTGGGCAAATAAAGTGCCTCTTTTGCGGTATAATGCAAAGAGCAGCAGAAGTGCTAAACTTGCAGTTGATTACTCTGGAAACCAAATCCATTTCATTGACCTGAATTCTTCATAGTGGTGCAACTTCATCTGTGCTGCTGTTAACCATTTTCAAGGCTTTATGGACACTCTAGTGACCACTTTGTCTAAGACATGCGTAACCCCTCCTGTTAGCTGATAGTGGCCAGATTGCACAAACCAGCCTGTGGTTACCCTGATGTCTGTTGTTGACGAGCCACCCAATGCCTGTAAGCCTTGTAGTGCAGGCATCTACAAGTAAAGTCAATATGAATGTTTTTCCTTTGAATGCTTTGGATGATAAGTAAATACCTAGTGATGCCTTTGGTAAGAAAATGTGTTCCTCACCTAGCATGGCTAACACTCTTTCATTGGGGTGTGCCTTTTGGACAGACACACCCAAGCCTTATGGGACATGACCAGCAAGATCTTGCTGGCCGTTCCAGAGGCCCTCATGAACTCACTGGCCAAAACTATTTAGCAAGCAAAGGAAAAAGCAAAGTAGGTGTTGCGTGCAGGCCAGGACCCCACCCACTGCTTAGGCTATGCTATTGACACTGCACTGTCCAAGTGTCCCTTATGGACATGCCCTTCAATGGATCTAGACCGTTTGGAGAGAAGGCTGACTTAGTGTTCAAGCAAATCAAAGACAGTTGTGACACAATCAATCCTCTGGGCTATTATTCCCATTCAGACAATTCAACCCGCGGAATAGAACATTTAAAGGCTATTCCAGAGGTATAGCTCTAGCTTATTTGCAGCATGAACATACAGAGACTGTGAAACATCAAACTCAGCCCTTTGAAGGGCAGAGAGTGTGGTAGTGGTTGAGGCTGTTCACTCCAACAGGGATAGTAATCGTTCATATCTTCCTCTCCTGCAGCAGTGGTTCTCAAGACACTCATTTTCCCTCTGAGGCCTACAATCAGCCAATAGGAGCAGTATACAGCATTTCCTCCCTGGTTGAAAATCTATAATGTCAGACCATAGGTTTTTACAGACGCTGTCTTTCACTTAGTCCCCAGCTCCTATTCCCCCCCCCCCACAGGAGACTGCTCCTTTATCTTGATGCAGGAAGTCAATCTTCTGCTGGGCAAAGGTGCCATTGAACAGGTGCCGGACTCAGGGGAGTGCTGCTTATACTACGTTCCTCTGCCAAAGGACCTCCAGCAATTGAATATCTTTCTGAAGGAGGACAAATTCAAAATGTTCACTTTGGATCCGATCCTCTCTGCTCTGGATCCAGGAGACTGGAGGCTATCCCTGGAGTTGCAGGACCTGTATTTTCATATACCTGTCCTGCAGTCTAACATACGTTACATGCTGTTGACAGTGTGGTCATAATACATCTAATTAGCCATACTGTTCTTCGGTGTTACCTCAGTCCCCTCATAGTGATGGCTGTGGTCGCAGCTCATCCTAGGAGGTCAGGGCTACTGGGATACATGTGTTCTCAGCCTCATGAGGACTATCCTGGACATAGCAACATTCAAGGCCATTCCACTGGTGCAGCAAAAGCAGGACATTTAGGATATGATAATGACGTTTTGGGTTCAGCCCTAGGCCTTGGCAAGGATGGTTCTGAGGCTTCTTGGACTCCTGGCCTCATGCATCTTGCTCATCCAACCTGCCAAGTCATCTTAATAGCTCCAGACCAAGCCAAATGAGTGTGGGACCCAGAGCTTCTCTGCTGGTAAACTGCCCTCCAATCCAAATGTTTCTTCAGGAGAACATCATGTGTCAGCAACAGAGGAAAGTGCTTCATATGAATCTCCACAACCAACAACGCCATGAATGGAGACTCAGTGGTGAAATCTGAATATCTCTGACATGCTGCCTGAAGTCATAGTTGTCATTCTTGCAGCCATATGCTTGTGTATGAAATCCATGTACACTGGTGCTGGGAAAAGTCTATGGTCTGGTGCACTGTTCTTCATCCCAACCATCTGCAGGCAAAACTCCCTGATGTATTGTTGATCTTTTCATCATTGGTCCAGGAGGGCTTTGCAGTGAGCACAGTTAATTATTATTTATTGGTAATCTTGGCTTTTTATTTTTTCCCTTTCTTGAACTCACTGATTGTGATGGATTATCTAAGGGGCGTGACACATATATTCCCTCCAAATCCAATCATCATGCCTCAATGAGACCTAAATCTCGTCCTGACATTCCTTATGTGGATTCCTTTTGAGCCATGGCACACTTGCTTGATATGGCTTCTAACAAGACAGTCTTTCCTAGCACCACCACTTCTGTACCTGAATGAACCACAGGTGCTCTCTGTGCAAACTCTCTACCCCCATTTTCTCCCTGGACAAACTTGTGCTGAGGACTCGGGCTGCATTCCTACGAAGGTGGAATCACCCTTCCATGTTGGTCAATCAATTATCCCTACATACCTCTCAAAAAAGGAGAAGAGGCTCCAACAACATGACCCTGAGTGAGCTTTGATTTTCTACACTGACCATACGAGAAACATCTTGTGAATAATCAGTTATTTGTGGGTTTCATGCTGACCAAAAAAGGTAAAGAGGTGAAAAGGAGGTCCCCGTCGAGGTAAATAATCCTCAGCATTGAAACCTGTTATGCGCAGGTTAAGAAAGAACCCCGAGATGGCCTATGGGCTCATTCCATCAGGACCAAGGCCACCATGACTGCATTGGCAACCATCTTGTTGTTAATCCTCTCTTTGTGGGTTACACTGAAACCAAGGAAGGTAAGGTAGTGCACATGATGACCCATCTGAAGCAGATAGTCCTCTGCATTAAAATCTGCAATGCACTGGATGAGAAGGATCCGCGGAAGGTCTCTGGGTTCATTTAATCAGGGCCAAGGCCACTATGACAGCTTTGGCAACTGGGATGTAGGTGTATGGACATTTATAAGACTGTGACATGTCCATTGGTGAACAAGTTCACAAAACACATGTGCCTTGACATTGAGGTCCAAAGGAAGGGCTATTTAGCCCACTCTGTCCTGCAAGGCATGCTCATCTGAGTCCACTCCTCAGACCCTCAGTCTTTGGAAGGTAAAGCTGGGGTATCCATTCTAAAGGTGAGAATCCTACCAGTCGAGCAAGTTACTTACCTATGGCCACAATCTTTCTCGTCGATACGCTATCAAACTGCAGATTATTCACTTGCCTCCTTACTCCCCTTTCTGTGTAGTGGACTCCAGAGCATCATAATAAGGTTCCAAGTTAGATTTTGTAACATATTCTCTTTAAATTTGTTCAAATAGTAAGAAACGACCTCAGTGCGCAGGGGTGGCACTTATATGCAGCTGTCCTCCATAACGTCCGGGATGGTATGAAGCTACCACAGAGCCATATGGTCCCACCGAAGAGAGCATGGGGAGCACTGCTGAAAAAAATCTCCAGATCCAGTCTTGCACCTGGGAATGTCCTAAATGTGAGAAATCTCAGGTAAGAGTATCCACCAGAAAGAGTGTAACCAAAGGTATGTAATATATTCTGTTGGTTATGAGAGAAGGGTGTCCGCTTTGAACCCCTGGTGGGAAAGACCACAGGCTAGGGTGGTGGGAGGAAAAGCAAATAGCCATCTTAATGGCTTGTTTTAAAACGATCCTTCTTGTGCCTAGTACTAAAAGTGACTGATGATTAGATTTGTAGGGAACCTGAAAGGATGACTATATCAGAGTCCCCCCGTTCACCAACTGTATAGATCAGATCTCTTTGTCAAAGGCTGCCTTCCTATCTGGCATTGAGTACTTACATTACATCTTAGTACATTCAGTTGGTACAACTAGCATGTCAAATAAGTTGATGTTTTGTTGGAATTGATATGATCAAATCATGTTGAGGTGGATGCCCTGTTTTGTAAATATCGCTTGAACTTCAGTTGTAGATACTGTGGACTATTTCTTTGGAATGCACTGTGAGTGATGCAGAGTGCCTTGAACATTGATCATTGAGCACTAGGAGAACTTGCAAGACTGGCCTCATATGGCCCCTCGAATGTAGGTTAAATTTGTATTCTTGCAACAGTGTTCTGAATCTGTTGTAGTTTGCTTATCTGGTACTAAGGTACATACTCATTAGTGCAGTTATCTTAAAACTAGCAAGTGAGAGAATGATTACTCCCTCAGGTCTGTCTTCAGGGCCTGCACAAGTGTTGTGCGGCTCGGAAGGTGACAGATAGATTTGCAGACCTAGCATTGATACTAACCCGTAGACTACTGACTATGACCTGGAAGTCAGCTTGCGACTCGATGTATAGAGGTGGGGAATGGAACGGGTACAATCGGTGGAATGCGATAGAGAAACGAACAAGAAGTAGGAGGCTATGGGAGTACGGAAAGTACCAATTCTGCCCACACTGGATGTAGTATCCTTGGTTTGTCCTACGTTGGACGCAGATCATGATTCTTAAATGAAAGACCCCTTTCAGGGGTTGCCTCCTTAGATACTGTGATGCAAGGAATGATGCCGGTCCTGGGGTACTAAACATAAGTAAGCCTGAATATGAGTATGGGACAGGCCCTGAGCTCTTGGGTGAATGTGGATGCAGGAAGGGAAGAATGTGCTCCCGGACTGCGGAGATGGGAAGCTGTTCTTACATGTTAATGTCATGAATGTGTTCTACATACTGGCGTGGCCCTTCTTTAGTAATTTTGTATTCTTGATTTGTTTTATACTGTATCTCTGGTCCTCCTCAATGTAAGGAGTATTCTGCTGTGGTCTGTGTTGTTTGATTTAACTGTTGATAAAGAATATTTACGAAAACAAAGTGTGAAAATGGCTTGTAGCTTCTGACGATACCTGAGGCAGGATATCTTTCAGCCTTCTTGTTGTGTAGAAGGTGCTTTTTATATTTTAATTGACATATGGAATCAGCGGTAAGATTGAACCCATTGTCGCTCCAAGATTCCTTGCTTTCTCTGATGTCACTGGTAGGCCTTCAGATACCTTGGGCCATATAGTTGTGGACCTAAGGTTGTACCATTGTCAACACTTCATGATCTGCTTTTGCCATGTTGTTAGACTTTTCATCCTTGGTGTAGTCTCCCTTAACTTTTTGCCTCTGTTTCCCAGGTTGTTGATGTATGCTGGACTCTGATTTTGTTGTTTTTGTTACTCTGGGCACTTTCCCACTGCTAACCAGTGCTAAAGTGCAAGTGCTCCTATACAAAATGTGTATGTAATTGGCTTATCCATGATTGGCATATTTGATTTATTAGTAAGTCCCTAGTACAGTGCACTAGAGGTGCCCAGAGCCTGTAAATCGGTTCTATGTTGTAACAACGAATGCTCGAACCACCCATGCATGAACAACGAAGTCGGAACAATGACCTCGTTGTTACCACTAATGCATTTACCACGAATGCCTTAACAACGATTTTTCTTTGTAAAGGCATTCCTGGTAAAGGCATTAGTGAACGGCATGCATGGTTCAGCATGCGTCCCCCCTGACCCCCCACCCCTAAAAATTACCGCAACCCCCACCCCTAAAACCATCCCAACCCCTCACCCCCAAAATTACCCCTACCCTAACCCCCTCCCCTAAAACCTAAAGCACCCCAACCCCCACCCCACCCCTAAATCCTAAACCCTGGCCCCCCTCCCCGCCCCTAAACCTTAATCACCCCAAGCCCCCCACCCCCAAAAACTAAAAATACCTCGACTCCCCACCCCAACCCCTAAAAGCTAAAGCACCCCAACCCCCACCTCACCCCTAAAACCTAAACCCTGCCCCCCACCCCTAAACGTTAATCACCCGAGCCACCACACCACCCCACCCCTGCCCCTAAAACTAAAAGTACCCCAACTCCCCACACCCGCCCCTAAAACTAAAAATACCCCAACCCCCATGCCCTTAAAATAGCTTCAGTCCCAGCCCAACTTACCTCCTCCTTGATCGCATCGTCCTTCTTAGCCGACTCCCTTCTTCTGTGCCTTAACCACTCATGTACTTAGTTCAGCACATGCGTGGTTAAGGCCCTGAACAAGGAAGTCAGGGAAAACAAAAGCGTTGTTCCGATTTCGTTTTCCACTACTTCGTTGTTCAGAACTCATTGTTTGGGATGCTTCCCCTGTATATAGAATGCTACTAGTGGGCCTGCAGCACTGGTTGTGCTACCCACCCAAGTAGCTCTGTAATCATGTCTCAGAACTGCCACTGCAGTGTCTGTGTGTGCAGTTTTAAACTGTAAATTCGACTTGGCAATCATACCCACTTGCCAGGCCCAAACCTTCCCTTTTCTTACATGTAAGGCACCCCTAAGGTAGGACCTAGGTAGCCCCAAGGGCAGGGTGCAGTGTATGGTTAAGGTAGGACATATAGTAATGTGTTTTATATGTCCTGACAGTAAAATATTGCTAAATTCGTTTTTCACTGTTGCAAGGCCTATCCCTCTCATAGGTTAACATGGGGGATATCTTTAAATCTGATTAAAGTGTAGATTCCCTTTGGGAGCAGATGGACATGTGGAGTTTGGGGTCTCTGAGCTCACAATTTAAAAATACATCTTTTAGTAAAGTTGATTTTAAGATTGTGTGTTTGAAAATGCCTCTTTTAGAAAGTGAGCCTTTTCTTGCTTATACCATTTCTGTGACTCTGCCTGTTTGTGGCTTCCCTGTCTGGGTCAGGTTGACAGTTGGGCTGGTCGCACCTCACACTAGACAGTGACACAAAGGGAGCTGGGGTGTAGTCCGCATTTCCTGATGAGCCATCTATGCTAGGAGGGAGGGGAGGAGTGGTCACTCACACCTGAAAGGGCTGTGCCTGCCCTCACACAATGCAGTCTCCAACCCCCTGGTGAGTGTCTGGAGCCTGGCCTGGGCAAGGCAGGATAGCACATTCAAGAGAGACTTTGCTTTGAAGTAGGCCTACTTCAAAGGAGAAATTGGGTATTAGAAGGGCACCCAAAACCACAGACTTTAGAACACTTCTGGAAACCAGGAGGAACCTCTGCCTGGAGAAGAGCTGAAGAGCTGAGGAAGAAGAGCTGCCGTGCCTGTGACTGTGCTTTGTGGAGCTATCCTGAAGTTGCTGCTTCTGCCAGAGTAAGAGGGCAAAGACTGGACTTTGTGTGCCTTCCATCTTGTGAGATCCCCAAGGGCTTGATTTAGAGCTTGCCTCCTGTTGTTTGAAGACTCAGGGACAGCAAAGACTTCTCTCTGCCAGCACCTGGAGTCTCTGGAGAGACTCCTACTCTACTAAGTGGTGCCCATCCAGTTCCTAGGATCCTGAAAGGAGAAGCTGGCAGCCTAAGAGGAAAAAATCCAGACACAGAACGCCATGCGGAGAAAAGATCGACGCAACACCAATCTGTGGCTAAAAGATCACGCCACCGCTGGCTTTGCGGCTGAAAATCGACGCTCTTCTGTAACACGACTAAAGAATCAATGCACAGAGCTGGAGAAATGACGTGCAGCATCGCTGATGGGGGCTGGTGAGATCGCAACCCGCGCTTTGTGGTTTTTGGATCATCGTGCGGCTGGATTTCCCGACGCAAGTACTGCTGGGCATGTAAAAACAACGCAAGGCCTGCCCGGACCCGAGAGTGCTGACCGGATCGACGCATCAGTCTCCTGCGGAGAGAAGAAATGATGCGCCCGACGAAAGGAGAAACGACGCACGGTCTCGCTCATGAGTGAAATCGACACATCGCAAGCCCTTTTTGACGCACACTCGCCCATGCGGGGTTATTTTTGACACACTCAAGGTACATTTTTTCACGCTAACAGTGTTAGTGTGTGTTTAAAACTACATGAAGACTCTTTTTGCTTTTTAATTGATAACTTGACCTTTGCATTGTGGATTTTTGCCGTTTGGTCTTGTTGTGTCGTGACCGACGCCGCTCGAAGTGCGCGGATTCAACGTTTCGCACAGACGCCACGAACCCCGGCTTCCCGCATCAACATGTTTTCATTCTTCACCAAAGGTACTGTACTTGGGGGTCTACGCGACTCTGTGTCAGGTGCTGCTGGTGTCGGCTTGTTGGGAACGACTCCGTCACGACGCCGTGTTAACACCTCATCGAAGCATTTTGTGTTTCTAAGCGATATTTTTTAGTTTCATCTTTAAAAATTCATAACTTGACATGTGTATGTCGGATTTTTGTTGTTTTGGTCTTGTTTTGTGTAGATAAATATTTCCTATTTTTTAAACCTCTGCTGTGTCATTTTGTAGTGTTTTCTTTAAGTTACTGTGTGTTGGTACAAATACTTTACACCTAGCACTCTGAAGTTAAGCCTACTGCTCGTGCCAAGCTAGCAAGGGGGTAAGCAGGGGTTAGCTGAGGGTGATTCTCTTTTACCCTGACTAGAGTGAGGGTCCTTGCTTGGACAGGGGGTAACCTGACTGCCAACTAAAGACCCCATTTCTAACACATGTTGAGTTTGAGGAGGTAAATCATCGTCCAAAAGACAGTACTAGAAAGGCAGTCATCAAGTCTTGGGGAAGGAAGGTCCTTGGGATTATCCTTTTTAGAACTATTTACGTGTCATCCAAGAAAATGCTGCATGTAAAGTTGAAGGTTTCTACTCAATGCTGTAAAGTAGTCAGGAACAGCTTGAATTGAAGAGGGAAGATAAATTATTGATCCCTATAGGACGCCAGAGTGCGAGCTTTCGGGATTGGAGATAAACCGAAATATGGGTATAAGGTTATGCTTGAACTTTACGTAAAGGGCGATCCATTTCAGAGTATTTCTGCTACCGCTAAGACTTTCCAGTCTGAGTTGTAATGTTTAATGGTGGAACATAATGAAAGTTGCCAATAAGTCTGGAAGCAGGAGAGCTGCTACGCAGTTTGAGTCTGCTGTAAGTCATTTCAGTCTGGTCAGAATCTCAGTTGCTGATCTGAAAGCAGGCTGTTTTTCTCAGTGAAGTAAGAGAGTTTGGCAAAGACTGCCTTCACAATCAATTTGCCCAGGGATGGGCTATTCGGAATTGATCTGTAGTTTTCAGGTGTGGAATGGTCAGTGTTCTTTTTGAGCAGTAATCTCTTAAAGGTGGTCTTCTGCTCATAAGTGAAGGATCCTTATCAAACGGATTAGTTCAGATGTTTCTGGTTACTGATCTGAATGTTTCTGAACAATGTTTGTAGGAATGGGTCTATTGAGGACCCTAGTGGTGGCTTGCTTTGGTTACAGAAATCATTTTCTGAGAGTGTGTTGAAGGAAGTTAGTTTACTGAAGGGTTAGGCCTTTGTCATAGTTGTCCTGTCCTTGGAGTCCAGAAGACATGTATAAAGCTTGGCCTCGTGGTATATATATATATATATATATATATATATATATATATATATATATATATATATATATATATATTTATACCCCTACCCAAATGACACACTGGCAGCACACACATTCATCTACAAGCAGCCATGTTGCATGCAACATACCCAAGATGTATTCACCTGTTGGTCTGGAGGCCCATAAAACTGCCCATGCAGAGGTAGGACCCTATCCATGAGCCTCTCCAACTGCTCCAACGTGAAGGCTGGGGCCCTTTCCCCTGTTGCACGGGCCATGGCATGTTCCAGACACAGGTCACAGCAGCACACAGAGTGGAGATGTATCACCGTGGAAAGTCAGGAATCAAGTGACTTGGTAGAATGAAAATGGCGGTCACAGCTGCGGTGGTGAGCACGGTCACCACCGGCGTTAATCATCATTGGTTCCCGCAGTCCATAGAGCCCCATGTTAGCCAATGAGGAATTGTACAGCGGTGCAAACCGCCTTCCGCCATTACACCTAACGCTGACAGAGTGAGGTCACTTCCAACTGTCCCTGCATACAGGACAGGCGGTTGCCATTTCCTACTGCTAGTACTCATGTATTGCATAAACATGTGCGTCATTGGTGTCGACTGTACACACCTATACAATTCTAGTGTCCTATATACATACATGCTCTGTATACTCTGATGTTGTGTGTCCATAGGTCCTGTCATCACACCCATTTTACTGATGGCTCACTTAGGTACCAACCACTGTGGAGGAATAGGAGGAGGAGGAGGCATGCACCCATGTACAGACCTCTTGGGGACTTGGCTACCCTGGAGTACAGGCACATCATACTCAGCTATCGTCTGGAAAGGGCCACAATCACAGAGCTGCGTGCACAATTGGAGCCTGATCTGCTACCTGCTATCCGTTGCACCACAGTAATCCCCCCCTCTGTGCAGGTACTCTCAGTGCTCCATTTCCTGGCAACCGGTTCTTTCTAGGTGACTGTGGGCTTGGCTGCAGGAATGGCACAGCCAATGTTCTCGATTGTGCTTGGAAGGGTTTTGGCTGCCCTGCTTAAACACATGTGCAGCTACATCGCATTCCCCCAGGTTGATGATTTGCCCACTGTGAAGGCTAGATTCTATGCTATGGGATGCATACCACATGTGATCGGGGCCACCAACGTGACCCATATTGCCTTAGCCCCTCCCAGGGCGAATGAACAGCCACTGCCAAGAACCCTGGATCTGAGTATGATGGCTTTGTCTTGAGGAATAGCAGTATCCACAGGTGATGGCACGACTCCAAAGGCACAGAGTGTGGCTCATCGGTGAGCTTGAGTTCCCACCCAATGTATGTCAGTGTATGCCTACTGGAGTCATACCCCATGCCATTGTGCATGGCTAATGTGTGTCCCTCACATGTTCAAGGTGACTCTGGCTACAAAAACCTGTCCTGGTTGTTGACCGCTTTCAGGGATCCGAGAACAGGGGCTGAGAATCAGTACAATGAGGGTTATGGAACGCACACTCGGTCTCCAGAAAGCCAGGTTCAGGTGCCTCCATTTGACAGGTGGATCCCTATGCTACTCCCCTGAGAAAGTCTGCCAGATTGTGGCGGTGTGCTGCATGCTGCACAGTTTGGCCCTCAGATACCATGTGCCCTATCTGTAGGATGATGGGGTTGACAATGCACCTGTGGATACTGAGGGCAATGAGGAGGAGGAAGAGGAGTAGGACGTGGACAACAGGACACATATCATTCAGCAGTAGTTCTAATGACACTCAGGTAAGACTGTTGATCTATACATGTCTTCATTTAAGTAATGTGCTGTGTAGCTGTAGTATTATGCCAGTCACTACCTTTGCATCCCAATTGACTTTCACCTATGCCTTCCCTTATTGCAGATGTTGGTGTGGTTACAACAGTGTACTAAGGTGATGACTACAGACTTATGAGACACATTAGTTGGATAGATAAACACATTACAGGACACTTGCATAGGATCATGCAGTTCAATACAGTTTGCTACATTGTACATTTATTTCTGATCAAGCACTATTGTAAGTCCTTTTCTCTAAGCCTTTTTCTAACTTCTTCAATGCCTTTCTCCTGTCATCTGCGTGATCTAAGAAGCTTTTCTCTAAAGGTATAAGCAAGCATGTCAGGCTATTCCTGTGGACATAAGCTGTGCCAAACGTCAATGTAAGTTCAAAGAAACCTCTAACTATTACTATGCCATTATCCTTAGCTACTCTACTCCAATATCTAATTATAGGAACAAACGAAAACACTACATCATAGTTTGAGTAAAAGTACTGTATGTACTCCTGGTTATAAAATCTTGTTGGTAGCAGACAACAACTTATTCCATAAGTAAATGGCAAGCTATGATAGGTAACTACTTCCTCAACTGATGAAGGAATCTGCATACACACATAATTCTTCTCATCCAGCGTCTCAACATACTCACTCAACAAGCGATAGAAAACATTAGAAGAAAGTTCTCCTTGCACATTAGTACCCTCATGCAAATATTTCTCATCTAACCTAAACCTCTCCATTGCCGTTAGTGTAGACATATCTCGGAGTGCTGGCTTTATGTATAAAATGGCGTCTGTAATTATGGTAACAGAACATTTCCCCATAATTTGCTCTTGTGGGGTATACATCTTTTCTTTCAAATACAGTATAGTATTAAAACTCAGAAAGCACAGAATCAACTGTTTTCACATCCTAATCATCAGAAACCACCCCAGGTGTTATTATATAATTCATAGAAACTTTGAATACATATGGAATTTGAATCATTTCCGTCGGTTTGAATATATCAAATGATACTTTATCTCGAACAATCCAATCAGGAATCGACATAGCTGAAATGCTCACTAGGGACAAGTCTCTGTGGACCTTATGTGAGGACAGGTGAAGCTTCAAAATCTCATCCACCAGTTCAACAGCAGAGCGTTCAGGAAAATAATGACCATGAATCAGCAGAAAGAAAAGAATGACAAAACCAACCCAAAGAAGGAAGGGAAGCACAGTTAACAGTACCCATAGATAGTTCCACAGTGCTCATTACGAGTTTGACAGTATTTTCAGAAGCCCGCTGTGGTGGCGGGCCCCAAAAGACCACCAGTGTTGGCGGTATCACGACCGACGTATTACGAGTCAGAAACTGAAGACCACCCAAAAACAGCCACAATCCGACCCCGCCTGGCTGAGCCACGGTGAGAGAGAGACAGTCCTATCACCCACACCGCCACGCCAACAACATCCCACTTTCCAAATTAAGACCCACAAATCAGCACAGCAATCTTTGCATGGTGGTAAGCCATTGGCGGTCCAAACCACCGTGGTCAAAAACTCTACTCCATCAGAACACAAAACCACATTGGACAGTAAGAATACCCACACCTGACACACATACACACACCACGCACACCTGATCCCTGCATACCCACAACCCCTTGCATCATGAATCTTTCACAGAGAAAGGGAAGAACGCACAAATAGAAGATACTGCACCTGGATACCATAGGCACCACCACACGTAACACACAGTACACTTTACAGAACTGTGGGTCAAGGGATGAGGCACCACGGGACATGACTGGCCAGGAGGCCATCTCCAGAGTCCTGGGAGCATACCAGCAATCCCAGGACAGGATGGGTCAAATACTGACAACCTTGTAGGAGAACCAGAGGCTGCAGAGGGAACACTACCAGGAGGCCATGCAGCAGTGGCAGGCACACAATGCCACCATGGCCTCTACTTGTGGGGTGCTCACTGAACTCACCAGCATTCTGCATGCGTCCTCCACCCACTAGCAAGACCCTACTGTCAGGAATCCCCAGGGTGTCTCCTGCGTTATCTATCAGCATCCCCAGGGATTAGGGTTCAATCATATCTCTGTTCTTGGTTAAACCTTCATGTTTCTAAGTAAACATAATGTGCTGTGTTACACAATTGGTTTTATGAATGCTTGTTTTACCAATGCTTGTTTGCTAATGTGAGTAGGTGTAGCCATGTGCTTCTGATTGGGCGTGGTGACGTTTATTTTCATCCACATGTGGAAACTCAACTGCTTTCCTGATTGGCTATAAATAGCAGAATGAAGCGTGCCTTCCCGCTTGGCTTTGTTTTGGTTCCTGATCTCAGCATCTGACTTGGCAGTCCAGCACCTGCTCTCATCCTCATATTCAAGACTTTTGTGGCAATTCTTTTCCTCGTTCCTGTACCAGCTGACACCAGGCATTCCTCCAGCACACCGCAAAACACTGCAGCTAAGTGACTAGCATTCTCCCGGGAGTTTGTTCTTTGAGCGCTGTGCTTTCCCAGAACAGCTGGTGTATTTCAGACCTCGTATTTTGGCAGAGTGCTTATCTTGAAGAGACAAATGCATTTGTGAACATTCTATATTATTATTGTAGTTACTTACCTAAATGGTCTTCAGGAAATCGTGCTTGAGCTCAAGTGCTACAAAAAGTGACAGTGCAATTTTAAAAGAGCATTTACGTGACTTTTCATTCTCTAATAGCATGACTGTTAGATTTAAATTGTGTCATTCATGCCTGTGTTTCAATTTTGGGGAATTTGCTTTTTGAAGGGTTTTTCACACACACAGTGAAACAAAACCAAA
Source organism: Pleurodeles waltl (assembly GCF_031143425.1). NCBI lineage: Eukaryota > Metazoa > Chordata > Amphibia > Caudata > Salamandridae > Pleurodeles > Pleurodeles waltl. Next base: position 538,044,953 of record NC_090451.1, read on the forward strand.
CTGTGCCACCCTAACTGTTTGAACCCAGAGTGGACATTTGTATTTCTTGGATTGTTTTTGTTCCTTTTAGTTTAACCCTATGCATGCAGGAAAGTTATATGTGATATAATGAATGCACTTGTTTGTCTTTCTTTTGCATGATAAGCGCAACCACAGTTCTAATTGTAGTATGCAACAGTGAATCTCTGTGAAGCCAGCCCTAGTGTTGCAGTACTTATTGTTATGGTGCTCAGTTTGGGGTTTTTGGTAATACAGTGTTAGTAATTGTACCAACAGTTATCATTATCCAAGAAAAGTGCTAGAGCATCCTGGGGTTCTTCTACTGCTCTTGTGCCCATATCAAAAAGAGAGGTTCAGTTTCAAGGAAGTTGAGTGCACTAACTCTACTATCACTCTGTCAACAACGACTTACCCCCTCTCCAAAGATATAGGGTGCCTGGCTGGACCGGGCGGTAAGACGTGGCAATGCTTGTCTCTTTCTCTTCCACTTCCCCCTTTCCTTTTGGGACACCTGTCGGGGGTCTGTGTCCTCCAGGCAGTGCCGAGAGGTGTTCCAGGAGGTCGGGGGCATACCATCGCCCCTTCAAACATCCTGCTTTTCAGGTGTGTGGCCCTGTCTCAACATAAACACAAGCCACAACATACAGGGCTGCCTGGGCGATGGATTCCTCAATGGGTACTTTCAAAGGTTTATTACAGCCTTTACCAGCTGATCAGGATGCTGCATCTTTATTAGATTTAACTAGGGCTCTAGCGGGATTACAGATGGAAGTTCTTTCTTTAAAGCAAGAGAACCTAGAGTTGAACACTGAATTACAGTGGCATGAACCACAAGACAACCCCTGGGGAGGAGTCAAACTAAAACAAAGATCTCCAGTACTACAGGCCTCTCGGTTTGACCCCTCTAATCATGTTCCTAGACCTTATTCAGGCCCAACGACTTCCACCACACAACCCATGCAGGTAACGGTCACAACACCAACCCCTGTGCCCTTAGCTCCTCCAGAAAGGTTTTTGGGAGATAGTGCCAAGTTCAACATTTTTCTTAACCAGTGCCAGCTACAGTTTTTGTGTCAGGCAGCTCCATTCCCCAACGATGCTGCAAAGGTAGCTTTTATTATCTCTTATTTGGGAGGCAATGCAGCTAATTGGTCTATTCCGCTGGTGGAGCGCGATGACCCCATACTGTATGATTTCAACCGGTTCAAGGAAGCCTTGCGGAAACTGTTCGCCAAACACCTCTTCGTGCAAGCCAGTGACAATGAGCTGCTGAATTTGCGCCAGGGAAACAAGGATTGACTGTCCTACATCACCCCTTTCAATTGGTTTGTGGCAGAGACTGAGTGGCCAGAGGAGAAGAGGACCTCCCTGTTCTATTGTGGCCTTAGGGACGACCTCAAGGATATTCTAGCCCACATTGTGGAACGTCCTACAGAGTGTTCCGAGTTCACTACCCTGGTGGTACGATTGGATCACCACTTGAGTGAATGTAAGGGAGAAAAAGAAAAATTCTGGGGTGACACACGCTTAGTGGTGCTCAAAACTGAGAAAAAGGAGTCCACCACTCCCACTCACGATACACCTGAGCCCATGCAAATTGGCCGTGTGTGGGGCCCACTATCTAAGGAAGAGAAAGAACGTAGGAAAAAATGGAAACTGTGTTTTTACTGCGGTAAGGCAGGGCATTTTACTCGGGAATGTCCTAACAAGCCTACTGCTCTAAAGAAAGCCATCGGAGCGGCAACAGAGCCTGAATTCTCTCTTCTTGACCAGGTGGAAAACTAACTGGCTCGATAACCTCTGAGACTATTTTATCGAGCGCTTCTTTCAATATGGTCTCACATCTTCTGGCTAATACCACCTGTCCAGTACCTTGACATCTAACTCTTATTGTGACGTTAGTGTTGTACCCTAAAGTTCATAAGGTCATTCCCATATTGCTTGACTCTGGGGCTACCGGAAACTTTTTAGACGTGGGTTTGGCTAAAACCCTAAATATTATGACTGTCAAAAAAGACGTCCCTGAACCATTCAGAGCCGTGGATGGCTCAGAGTTGCCCTCTGGGCTTATTGTTTATCATACAACACCCTTGTCCATGCTTTGTGCAAACAACAATACAGAACAAATTCAGTTTGACCTCATAGATACCCCAGTATTTTGAGCTATTTTGAGAGTACCCTTGCTTCAGTTATACAACCCCAAAATTGACTGGGCAGCAAGGACAGTGACATTAGACTCTAAACATTGCTGGCATTCCTGTTACAAAGACAAACCATTACTAGTGACACCCTTGTATTGTGGGTCCACACATATTATGGCTATCAAGCCAGAAGACACACTGGTCACACTACAACTGCAGAATTCCTGGGATATGTGATCACTCCTGATGGAATTTCCATGGATAGGTCCAAGGTGCAGGCCATCCTGGATTGGGTAGCCCCAAGATCCATAAAAGAAGTGCAGCAGTTTTTGGACTTTGCAAATTTTTATCAGAGATATATACCACCCTTTTCTACCGTGGTATCTCCCATAACTCATCTCTTACAAAAGGGGGTTAAGTTCCTTTGGGATGCAGAAGCTGAGAAAGCCTTCCAACATCTTAAAAACACATTCAATGAAGCACCCATTCTCCATCATCCCGACCCGGCCCAGCCATTTTTTGTGAAAGCAGATGCTTCCCAAATGGCAGTGGGTGGGGTCCTGTCCCATCATGAGTCTGGGCATTTCCATCCAATAGCTTACTTCTCAAAGAAATTGCTACTTGCAGAACAAAATTACACGGTGGTGGAGCGGGAACTTCTGGCAATCAAGCTTGCCTTCCAGGAATGGCGTCACCATCTGCTATGAGCTAGATACACCGTAACTATTTACACAGATCACCGTAATTTACAGTTTTTTCAAGCAACCAAGACCCTGACACCTCATCAATTACGCTGGCTTCTATTCTTTAACAAGTTTGACTTAGTAATCCCCTATAGGCCCGGCACTACACAAAAAAAGGCAGACACTTTGTCTAGGATGGTTTTGTCTTCTAATGTTGACCTAGAGCAGGTCAGAACCATTATACCCCCAGAAAAAAATTGTGGTTGTGTGAACTTCCCAAGAGTTCCTTGAGAAGATATGGGAAGCCCATCACAAAGTTCCCTGTTCAACTGATGTATATGAAAAAGAAGGTTTACTTTACCATGCTGACCAGTTGTATGTCCCTACCAAAGAATTACGGGATACAGTGTTATATTGGGGACATGATTCTGTCCTCACAGGTCACCCGGGTGAGAAAAAGATGTTAGAGCTCTGTCAAAGATGGTTTTGCTGGCCTACACTTGTGCAGGATGTCAGAAGCTACGTCCGGACTTGTTCCAACTGTGCTCGGGCTAAAACCCCACATACTCCAGCCACAGGATTGTTATTTCCCATGCCAATTCCGGTTGCCCCATGGTATCCCATAAATTTGAACTTTATATCTGATCTCCCAGCTTCCAAAGGACACACTGTCGTATGTGTGGTTGTAGATTACCTAACTAAAATGGCTCATTTTGTTCCATTAAAATGCTTCCCTACGGCTTCCAAGCTCACTGATTTGTTTGTCCAACACATTCTACGGCTTCATGGGTTGCCCACCACAATTGTTTCCGATTGTGGCCCCCAATTTATATCACGGTTTTGGTGTAGCTTCTGTTCCTCTGTCGGTATACACGTCCGCTTGTCCCCTGCATATCATCCACAAACGGATGGGCAGACGGAACGTGCCAACCAATCGCTGGAGCAAATCCTGAGATGTTACATTAACACATGGTCTACTGAGTGGGATAAGGCTTTACCTCTAGTTGAATTTGTATATAACAACAGTGTCCACATGGCTACAGGAGTATCACCATTTTACTGTTTGCTTGGTCTGCACCCAAGAACGCTACCAATAACTAGGTCCCAAACATCCATAAGACTCCCATAGGTACAGAAACACAATAAAGAGTTACAGGCGATTCAAAAACAAGTATAACACTATTTAAAACTCTGCCAAGTCAAGTCAAGTAGAAAAACAAGCAGACAAAAGAAGGAGACCTCCTCCCTCTTATCAGATAGGAGATCAGGTGTGGCTCTCATCAAAATATCTCCATCTTGCATGATCCAGAAAATTAAACCCCCAATTTATAGGCCCCTTTCCAATTGCCAAAATCATCAATCCTCTGGTAGTAGAACTGACATTGCCAAGTCTTTACAGTGGGTGGTTTGCCCACTGCTCTATCCTGGGGAGTGCAAAGCCACAGTCTCACAAGTCTTTACAGTGGGTGGTTTGCCCACTGCTGTATCCTGGGGAGTGCAAAGTCCTGCCAAGGACTGAGGTAGTGGATGCCTTCCTCCACTGGTTCTGGAGGGGGCTTTGTGCCCAGAGTGCTTCATCCTGCCAAGGACTGAGGTAGTGGATGTGATACTCCACTGGTTCTGGAGGGGGCTTTGTGCTCAGAGTGCTTCATCCCGCCAAGGACTGAGGTAGTTGATGCCTTTCTCCACTGGTTCTGGAGGGGGCTTTGTGCCCAGAGTGCTTCATCCTGCCAAGGACTGAGGTAGTGGATGTGATACTCCACTGGTTCTGGAGGGGGCTTTGTGCCCAAAGTGCTTCATCCTGCCAAGGACTGAGGTAGTGGATACCTTTCTCCACTGGTTCTGGAGGGGGCTTTGTGCCCAAAGTGCTTCATCCTGTCAAGGACTGAGGTAGTGGATGCCTTCCTCCACTGGTTCTGGAGGGGGCTTTGTGCCCAGAGTGCTTCATCCTGCCAAGGACTGAGGTAGTGGATGTGATACTCCACTGGTTCTGGAGGGGGCTTTGTGCCCAGAGTGCTTCATCCTGTTAAGGACTGAGGTAGTGGATGCCTTTCTCCACTGGTTCTGGAGGGGGCTTTGTGCCCAGAGTGCTTCATCCTGCCAAGGACTGAGGTAGTGGATGTGATACTCCACTGTTTGGAGGGGGCTTTGTGCCCAGAGTGCTTCATCCTGCCAAGGACTGAGGTAGTGGAGATACTCCACTGACGGTGGTGCAGCATGCAAGCTGCCCAGACTCCTGGAACTGACCACCAGCCTCGTACAACTGACCACTGGGGATGGCAGCCATGTCTGCGTTGGTGCCACTGGCTCAGGATGTCGCTGGGCCGCTGGCGGTGCTGGCAGTGGTCTCAGTGGCATCGGTGCTGGCGGCAGTCTCAGTGGCATCGGTGCTGGCGGTGGTCTCAGTGGCATCGGTGCTGGCGGCGGGCTGTGAGGCATCGGTGCTGGTGGCGGTCTTCGTGGCGGCGGTGCTGGTGCCGGTCTTTGTGGCGGCGGTGCTGGTGACGGTCTTTGTGGCAGCGGTGCTGGTGGCGGGCTCAGTGACTGTGGTGCTGGTAGCTGGCTCAGTGACTGCGGTGCTGGTGGCGGGCTCAGTGACTGCGGTACTGGTGGCGGGCTCAGTGACTGCGGTGCTGGTGGCGGGCTCAGAGATTGCGGTGCTGGTGGCAGTGCAGGTGGCGGTTCTGGTGGCGGTCTTGTCCACCGTACAGGTTGGCTTCGACGTCGACCTGCCCTTGATTTTCTTGCCCTTCCCCACCTTGGATGGTGGCACAGCTGTCTTTTCAATATCCACTTTTGTTTTGCCTGAGCCCTTGGTGGCAGGTGTTTTTGCCTTCTCCCTCCGGGATGTGGGCAACTTTTTGACTTTTGAAGGTGGCGGAATGTCCTTGCCCTCGCTCCGTGGAACACTGGCAGCCCTGATGCTTGGCACACTCCAAAAGCCCGCATTTGCTGGCACCACTGTGCCCGGTGATGTGGTGGCTGAGGTGCTGGGTTGGGACTTGGAAAGGCGGGCCCCAGGGTACAGACGGGGGGAGGTGAAGGGAAGATGTCAATAGTAGACAGGAAAAGCTTTTTAGACACACTGGGATGAGTAGATGGAGTGGGTTTGGGAGTGGAGGAAGAGGTAGTAGGGAGTAGTGGAGGTGTACGTTTGCTGACTTTGGGTGAAGGTGCATGGGCTGGAGGCTGTTGTGAGGTGGATGGCTGTTGGGTGGGTGTGTGGCTGCGTATGTGTAATTTGGGAGGAGGGCTCACAGACACACTGGGAGAGGACACAGGGGATGTGTGAATGGTAGTGGGGGTGATGAGTGCACATGAGCGGTGTGTGGTGATGGGCGTGCTGGTGATGGAGTTAGTGGCTAAAGATGTAGTGCATGCAGGTGTGAGTGGAGACAAGACAGGGAGGGAGGAGGGATACGTGGAGGAGGGGGACCCAGTGGAGGCAGTGGATGTTGGTATGTGTGCATGGGTATGATGCTTGTGTGAGTGCCTGTGGGATGTGTGGTGCTTATGTTTGCCTGAGCCACTCTTGTATGTTGAGGCGTGTGCATGCTGGTCTGAAGGTGTGCTTGGGATAGGCTGAGGTACAGGGGATTGGGTCTGGGTGGAGGAGGTTGGAGGGGGAGGCTGGACACAGGGACAATGGCTGCCATCAGTGCTGATGCCAGAGCCTGAAATTCTCTCTGTTGGGCTGCCTGGCCAGAATGAATGCCCTCCAGGTATGCATTTGTTTGTTGCAAATGCCTCTCTACAAACTGGATGGCATTCGGAATGGTAGACTGCCCAACAGTGAGGGATCCCAGAAGGTCAATAGCCTCCTCACTGAGGGCAGCAGGGCTGACTGGGGCAGGGCCTGAGGTACCTGGGGCGAAGGAGATGCCCACCCTCCTTGGTGAGCGGCCACGGGACACACGCTGAGGGGCTGCTGGGAGGGCGGTGCTGGTAGTGGTGGTGGCAGCTGTACCTGTTGATGCGGGGGCACAGAGGGGCCCACCACCGCAAGGGAGCTCCCATCAGAGGAGGAGTCGCTGTTGCTCATGTCACCTCTGGTCCCCACCATGGAGCTCGCCCTCCGTCCCACTGGTGGCTTCAGACTCCATTGTCTCGCCCTCCAGGGCCATGTGGGATGCAGCTCCCTCCTGCTCCGGTGCCACTGCTCCTCCGCCTGATGATGCTAATGCACATAAGAACAGGGATACCACAGAAAGGGTGGGGGAAAGACAGAAGAAAGACATGTTCAGTGCATGCAATACCACTACAGTTGGCGGACACTACAGACACAGCAGCCCTCCGCACTATGCCATGCACTTAGAGTTCCCTAATTGATCACAGGGACATGGGGTACAAGGCCTATGTCCGACTGCTGCACACATGGAAGTCACAGGAGCCTAACTAGGTGTAGTTGGCTCTTACCACTGGTGGGGTTGGGATGCCACATAGCCTCCCTCACGAAGGGACCTTGCCTACAAAACTCGCCCTGGCCTAGGGGAACCCACAGCCCACCTCCCCCACCCAGACACCTCTTAATGCGCGCAGATTCAGATGGATGTGAATGTACTCACCCCCTTGTGGCTGCTGTGATGCCCTCAAGCACCCATCCAACTCCGGATAGGCCACCGCCAGGATCCGGTACATCAGGGGGGTCATGGTGTGACGGGCCCCCCTCCCACGTTGGGAGGCCATCCCCAGCTGGGCCTCCGCCGTCTTCTTGCTCCAGCGGCGAATGTCCTCCCATCTTTTACGGCAGTAGGTGCTCTGTCTGTGGTGGACCCCCAGGGTCCGGATGTCCTCGGCGATGGCACGCCAAATATCCTTCTTCTGGTGGGCGCTGACCTACAGGAATAGTATAGGGGAAAAAGGAAAATCTTTAACCGTCCGGACCATCACAGTCATTGACCCACGTTCCCACCCTTGCCCTGATGCACATACACTCACCTTCCGCTCCTGCACGTCTTAGTCCTCTCCCCCCGTATCTTTCATCCACACCACTCCAAACAGGCATTGCCGATACAGCATGCTCACAGTGTACTCACCAGTTTGTCTGGAGGACCATAGAGTAGCGTGTACTGGGGGAGGACCCTATCCACTAACTGCTCCAACTCCTCCGAAGTGAAGGCAGGGGCCCTTTCCCCAGACACATGAGCCATTGTCGCTTCCAGACCGAGGTCACAGCAGCACTTGCAGTGTAGGTCCTCTCCTGTCAAAGGTCAGTTATCAAGTGAGTGAACAGACAGAAAATGGCAGTCACGTCCGCGGTGGTGCGTACCGTCACCGCCGGCGTACTTCATCATTGGCTCCTAGGACAAATAGGGTCCAATGTTAACCAATGCAGGATTGCACTGCGGTCTTCGACCGCCTACCGCGACGGTGTACAATGCCAGCGCAGTTACCTCATATCCCCTTGTCCCACCTTACAGGTCAGGCAGCCGCCATTTCAGGGGGCCACATGGCATTCATTTTAAATGAGTCACACCTATCTAGGCCTTGTATACACACAGTGACACGCACATTGCGGATTGACAAATGTGTGCAATAAAAAAAAAATTAATACTTCAGTGTTGGCTGACTCTCTGCTCGTTGTTCTCGTCCATAGGGCACGTCTGCTGGGGCAGGTGAGGAGATGGCGCCATCCTCCGGTGTACAGACCGCTGGTGGACCTGTTGACAATGGAAGAGAGACACGTAATAGTCACCTACAGACTTGATCGTGCAACAATCCATGAACTGTGTGCCCAGTTGGAGCCAGACCTGATGTCAGCTATCCGCCATCCCACAGGAATCCCCCCTCTAGTGCAGGTCCTGTCAGTACTCCATTTCCTGGCAAGTGGGTCTTTTCAAACTACAGTGCCCATTGCATCAGGGATGTCCCAGCCTATGTTCTCAAGCGTGTTGTCCAGAGTATTGTCTGCCCTGCTGAAACACATGTGCAGCTACATTGTTTTCCCTCAGGTGGAGGATTTGCCCACAGTGAAAGGTGACTTCTATGCCCTGGGACACATACCCAACATCATAGGTGCCATTGATGGGACACATGTGGCCTTGGTACCCCCCCGCAGGAGTGAACAGGTGTACAGAAACCGGAAGAGCTACCATTCAATGAATGTGCAGATGGTGTGTTTGGAGGACCAGTACATCTCCCACGTGAATGCCAGGTTTCCAGGCTCAGTGCATGACGCTTACATTTTGAGGAATAGCAGCATCCCTTATGTGATGGGGCAACTCCAGAGGCACAGTGTGTGGCTAATAGGTGAGGACAAGGACCCTATACCCTGTGAATAGTTGTCTGGGGTTGTCCCTAAGGGTTAGTGTGTGTCTAACAGTTGTCCCTCGATGTTTTCAGGTGACTCTGGTTACCCCAACCTTTCATGGCTACTGACCCCAGTGAGAAATCCCAGGACAAGGACAGAGGACCGCTACAATGAGGCACATGGGCGAACTAGGATATTAATAGAAAGGACCTTTGGCCTCCTGAAGGCCAGGTTCCGGGGCCTCCATATGACAGGTGGTTCTCTCTACTACTCACCAAAGAAGGTGTGCCAGATCATCGTGGCCTGCTGTATGCTGCACAACCTGGCTTTGCGACTACAGGTGCCTTTTTTGCAGGAGGATGGTCCAGAAGGAGGTCTTGTGGCAGCTGTGGAGCCTGTGGACAGTGAAGAAGAGGAGGCAGAAGAAGAGGATATCGACAACAGAAACAACGTTATCCAGCAATACTTCCAGTCAGACACAGGTAAAAAGATGTCACTGGCTCACACATCTCATACAATTGTTAGACCTATCATAAGTCTGTCACTTTCACCCAGTGTATGGACCCTGACTTGTCACTTTGCCTTTCCATTTCACAGATGTGGGTCCCACTGTGTGACCTCTGCTATATTACCTCATGGACTAGAGCTGTGTGACATAGGTATGTTGACAATACAATCGACATTGCTATTTTCCTTAGTTATTGCAAATGCACATTTATGAAAGCACAGACTGACTCGAGATTGTTTTGTGGTTCAAGGTTGTTTATTTCAGTGCAAATTAGAGGAGGGGGTTGTAAAATGGGCCGGGCGATGGTGGAGGATTGTCCATGGCAGAGTCCAGTCTATTTGTTTCACAGGTGCATTGTCCAAAGTGGCATAGGAAGTGGAGCTAGGGCAGTTGATGGATGGACAGGGTGACAAAGTGGGACAGAAGGATGACATTCAGGGTGGTCTCATTTCCTGGTGGGGGTCTTGGCATTGTTCTCTGTCTTTGTCCTGGATCTCAGGGACCGTTTACGGGGTGGTTCTCCATCTGCAGGGGTTGGGGTGCTGATATCGTGGTCCTGTGGCGGTGCCTCCTGTCCACTAGCGCCGGCGGAGGTGGTGGGCTGCTCATCATCCAGGCTAGTGTCAGTGGTCCCTTGTTGTACCACAGTGTCCCTCCTGGTCTCCACAAGGTCCTTCAGCACCCCTACAATGGTGACCAGGGTGGTGTTGATGGACTTAAGTTCCTCCCTGATCCCCAGATACTGTTCCTCCTGCAGACGCTGGGTCTCCTGAAAGTTGGCCAATACCGTTGCCATAGTCTCCTGGGAATGATGGTATGCTCCCATGATGTTGGAGAGGGCCTGTGGAGAGTGGGTTCCTTGGACCTGTCCTCCCCCTGTCGCACAACTGTCCTCCCAGTTCCCCTGTTATCGTGTGCCTCTGTTCCCTGAACCATGTGCCCACTGCCCCTAGGTCCCTGATTTTCTTGGGTTGGTGGGTTTGCCTGGGTTCCCTGTAGTGGTGGACACACTGCTGCTTGACGTGTCCTGGGGACAGAGGGATGGACCCGCTTGGAGGGTGCTGTGCTGGTGTTTCCTGAGGGGGGAGGCTCTGTGGTGGCATGTGCCAGTGTGAGGGGAACCGACTGCCCCGAGGTCCCAGATGGGCCGGGCTGGTCATTTTGATCCTGTTGGGCAGAGCTGCTGTCATCACTGTGGGCCTCTTCTGTGGGGGGAGTGGACATGTCTAGGGTCCTGCAGGGGTGTAAAGGCATGATTATTGCATCTGTGTGTGCCATTGTGTGCAATGGGTGGGTGTCCCTGTACTCCAGAGCTTGAATTATTGTCTAGGACCTTGTGTGATACTTGGTTTGGGGTCTGTGTGGGTATCTGTAGTGGACATGCTTTGGTGATGGGTGTCCATGCTTTGTTGTTGCATGCGGGGCTTGGTATTGGGATGTGTGGGTTGTGATAGTGGGGCATATGTGAGGTGTTGGAGTGATGGGGATGAGGGTGAGAGTGGGGTATGAGATAGCATGCAGTTAAGGTAGGGGATGTAATAGTTAAGATTTGACTTACCAGAGTCCATTCCTCCTGCTACTCCTGCGAGGCCCTCAGGATGCAGTATAGCCAAGACCTGCTCCTCCCATGTTGTTAGTTGTGGGGGAGGAGGTGGGGGTCTGCCGCCAGTCCTCTGAACTTCAATCTGGTGTCTTGAGACCTCGGAACGCACCTTCCACCCATAGGTCGTACCACCTCTTCCTGATGTCATCCCATGTTCTTGGGTGCCTTCCCACTGCATTGACCCTGTCTATGATTCTGTGCCATAGCTCCATCTTCCTAGCTATGGAGGTGTGCTGCACCTGTGATCTGAATAGCTGTGGCTCTACCCGGACAATTTCCTCCACCATGACCCTGAGCTCCTCCTCAGAGAACCTGGGGTGTCTTTGCGGTGCCATGATGTTGTGTGGGTGATGTGTAGGGTGGTGTGTGTTGTGATGTGTGAGGGATGTGTTTGTGTGTGTTGTCTGAGGTGCGTGGATGTTGTGTGAGTGATGATGGTGTGTGCCTGTGGATGATAGTATTGTTGATAGTGGTGTCTCTCTGTGTGCTTCTTTCTCTATTTTTGTCATAGGTGTTTGTGGGTGATGTGGGTGTGTATTTTATATTGTATTAGGTGTGTGGGAGTGGTGTGTGTATGTGTATCAGGTGTGTGTATTTCGAATTGTCCAATGTGGTTGTGTTTTGTAAATGTGTGTGTATTCGTGGGTCGTGATAGTGTGGGCGTAGTCCTGCTGGCGTGATGGTGTCAGGTTTGTTATCGCCAGTTTATCACTGACCTTTGGTGTGGCGGACTTGTGTGGGTGTCTGGATTTTGGCAGATTCCAGCATGTGTGTCGTAATAGCTGTAGCGGAATTCCGCCACTGCAGTGGTGTGTTGGCGGTCTTCTGCACGGCGGTAAGCGGCATTTACCGCCAATGTTGTAATGAGGGACAATGTGCTGTGTTACACAATTGGGTTTATCAATGCTTCTTTTACCAATGCTTGTTTGTTAATGTAAGTGGGTGTAGCGATGTGCTTCTGGTTGGGTGTGGTGACGTTTATTTTCATCCACATGTGGAAACTCAACTGCTTTCCTCATTGGCTATAAATAGCAGAGTGAAGCGTGCCTCCCGGCTTGGCTTTGTTTTGCTTCCTGATCTCAGCATCTGACTTGGCAGTCCAGCCCCTGTTGTCATCCTCGAATTCAGGACTTTTGTGGCAATTCTTTTCTTCATTCCTGTACCAGTTGACACCAGGCATTCCTCCAGCACAATGGAAAAGACTGCAGCTAAGTGACTAGCATTCTCCCGGGAGTTTGTTCTTTGAGCGCTGCGCTACACTTTCCTAGAACAGCTGGTGTATTTCAGACCTCGCATTTTGGCAGAGTGCTTATCCTGAAGAGACAAATGCATTTCTGAACTTTCTACATTATTATTGTAGTTACTTGCCTAAATGTGCTTTAGGAAATCGTGCTTGAGCTCAAGTACTGCAAAAAGTGACAGTGCAATTTTAAAAGAGCATTTACGTGACTTTTCATTCTCTAATAGCATAACTCTTGGAATTAAACTGTGTCATTCATGCCTGTGTTTCAATTTTGGGGAATTTGCTTTTTGAAGGGTTTTTCACACACACAGTGAAACTAAACCAAACTGTGCCATCCTACCTTATGAACCCAGAGTGGACATTTGCATGTCTTGGATTGTTTTTGTTCCTTTTATTTTAACCCTATGCATGCAGGAAAGTTATATGTGATATAATTAATGCCCTTTTTTGTCTTTCTTTTGCATGATAAGTGCAACAACAGTTCTAATTGTAGTGTGCAGGAGTGAATCTCTGTGACGCCAGCCCTAGTGTTGCAGTACTTTTTGTTATGGTACTCAGTTTGAGTTTTTGGTAATGCACTGTTAGTAATTGTGCCAACAGTTATTATTATCCAAGAAAAGTGCTGGAGCATCCCGGGGTTCTTCTACCTCTCTCGTGCCCATATCAGAAAGAGAGATTCATTTTCAAGGAAGTTAAGTGCACTAGCTCTACTATCACTCGGTCAACAATGACCTCCCCACCCGCAGATACAGGGTGCCTGGCTGGACCGCGGCAAGACGTGGCAGTGTTTGTCTCTTTCTCTTCCACGTTCCCTTTCCTTTTGGGACAACTGCCGAGGCTTCTGTGTCCACCAGGCAGTGCCGAGAGGTGTTCCAAGAGGTCAGGGGCATACCATCACCCCTGCAGACATCCTGCTTTCAGGTGAGTGGCCCGCCTCGACACCTACCAGTAGCCAAGCAACACCTGTGCCATCTACATCTGCCACAGCTACTGCAATGGAGGCCCAGCCAGAGGACCCACAGGCTAGGAGCACCCCTGACCCTGCAGCTGAGGATCCCCCACGCAAACGAGGTTGTCCATCCAGTCATCCTGCAGGACCTGAGGCCAAGACCAAAAACACCGCCAGGCAGTGATCCCTCACCCGAACATTCTCCTTTCTGTGTCACTGAGACACCTAGTTGACTGTCCACTTCCAAAACTCTATTTCCCCTTACCCCTTGGAGACTGGACCTGTGAAACCAACAGCTGGGCCACCTACTTTGATGCTTTCAAACCCCATGAAACCACTCCTCAGCAAATGCACTTTGAATCACAATAAACAAATTTCAGCACAGTAATGGCTTACGTGTCATCATTGTCACCAGTACCATTTATTGTGAAAGATATAAATTGAAATGCACTTATAGGTGTCAATAAGTCTGACAGATGAACACATGTGGCAGGAATATCCAGCAGGTGTGTCATGATATCCTTCCTGTACTGTTATCCTATGCCAAGGGTGCCAACAGTCATGTCAGACAGGAGAGTGGAACCACACATCTGACCTGAAAATAAATCAAGATACGATAAAGCTTCATTGATGTCCCCAAAGTTGCCCATCCAATACACATACAGGACATTATGCAATCCGCAGAATTCATGTTGCAAAGGGGAGATCACCACATATCTACAAGGTAGGTCTGTAGGTTACACACACACATGCAGAGTAAAAGAACCATTCCTCATAGCTAACATCCCCAACAGAAAACTTATCTTGCAATGCCTTAAACAGGTAGGTACCAGACATCAGCTTTGGGAACAGTGTGGATGGGTAGCTGGACCTTTATGTAATAGGATTAGGCCAGACCATTAACATCCAAATGGCTGTTTTGCAACCATGCAACATGGGGAACCCTTTGCTGAAGTCATGCCATGCCAACAGCAAGTTCCACATGGCTTTGCCACTATGGCAGTTATACCTCCCCTGATGGTAAGTCAGTATCCAATCAAAATGCAAAACACAGACAGATGGATGTAGTGCACTCATATCCCCTGATGCAAAACACAAGGAGGGACAATGTCACTAGGCAGACAGGGTTAGAGGTTCCATTAACATTAGACCACACATACCTGGCATTCATTGGAAGAATTGCTGAATCAACTCAGTCCTAGAGCCAGCTGCATCCTCCTAATCTACCTCCTTGTCAGTTCCAAAGTCATCAGCCTAAGCCACTAGTCCAGCTGCCACCTCCTCCACATCGAACAGTGGATTGTGTCTTCTCAGGGGAAGATTGTGTAGCATGCAACATGCTACAATGATTTGGCAGACTTTCTGTGGTCTGTACTGTAGGCACCACCGGACACATGTAGGCATCTAAATCTTGTTTTCAGTAGCCCAAATGACCTCTCTATTACATGCCTTGTTCGGTTGGGCCTAATTGTAACTGTCCTCCCCATCTGTTGTAGGGTACCTCACTGGTGTCAGGGGCCAGGGCAGTTTGGGGTAGCTAGAGTCACCTGTGTGCACAAAGGTACAAATCATTAGGGAACTATGAGAGGCATAGAGCTGGCTGTGAAGTGAAGTAGCATAGACGTTAGACATAGACAGTGGTTCACTTACCAATGAGCCAGGTCCTCTCTCTCTGTAGTCGCAACATCATTTGTGGGACACTGCTGTTCCTCAAGATGTAAGAATCATATACAGATCCCAGAAACTTTGCTGTCACATAGGATATGTATTGGCCGGCAAGACACACCACCTGCACTTTGATCGAATAATGATTCTTCGTGTTCCTGTAGACTTGCTCATTAGCCCTGGAAGGAACCAAAGCGATGTGGGTGCCATCAGTGGCCCCTATTACATGTGGAATGTGTGCTATGTCATAAAAGGCAGACTTCACATTGTACAGATCAGCACGTTGTGGGAACCTTATGTAGCTGTTCCAGTGCCTGAGTAAGGCATCCAGTAAATCCTGTTACACTGGATGCCTTACTCAGGCTGTGACTATCGGCTGTGACATTCCTGCATCGAATTCCACTGTCACTTGTAGAGATCCTGGGCGAGGTAATGCAGGACTGATAACACCTGTACTGTTGGTGGGGTGGCATAGGGATTATGTATGGCTGGCAGGAGTTCTGGCTCCAACCGGGTACACAGTTCCCTGATGGTCTGACGGTTCTGATGATAGGTCTGTATAAGGTGTCTGTCTCCTGTGGTAGCAAGGTCGACTTAGGGCCGGTAGACCGGTGCATTTCTCAATCGCCTCATTGGATGGTATCTAGGCATTGGACAGAAGTGGAAAACAGGACAAGTCATGTAAGGTATTTGAAACCTGACACAGGGAAACAGTTATTCACAAACTACACAACTGCAACATCTTGGCTGTCAATTCCATTGCTATAGTTGTCACAAAAGGTCTGTACAGAGATGGAAGTCAGACATAATAAACTCGTCCCTAAGTCGGATTGAGTTAACAAACGTCCACACAATGAAAAGATAATACATCAGACATACTGGCAGGTGACACTCACTCCACTAGTGAGTTCATATGAGTTGACATTGTACATCAAGCAACTAGTGATTAAAATCAAGCTAGAATGCACTAGGATGACATAGATATCTTAAAAATATGTAAAATGGCAGCCGCCTGTCCTGCGTGCAGAGGACAGATGGAGGTGACCTAATTTCACCGGCCTTAGTCTTCTTGGCGGGAGAGGTCGAAAACCGCTGTGCAACTCCTCATTGGTTAACATTGATGTCTATGGGAAACTGGGGCCAATGATGATCACCGCTGGCGGCGATGGTCATGATCGCGGCTGCCATAACTGCCATTTTCTATAGCCCAGCTCACTTGACTCCTGACACTCGAGCAAGCAAGACTTCCACTGTGTGTGCTGCTGTGTTCTGTATCTGGAAGCCACAATGCCAGGTCCTGAAGGAAATAGGCCCCCAGCCTTCACCCTGGGGAAACTGGTGGAAGGGGTCCCTAACCTGTATGGACAGCTGTATGGGGCTCCAGAGAAACAGGTCAGTGCAATGTGCAATACTTATCAGTTATGGTGGTGTTTGACAGTGAAAGTGTGAATCTTGAGATGGTATGATTGACTGCTGGGGCTGTGTTGTATGAATGATAATGGCGAATTGTGGACTCTGTATGAGAAGGTGCAGTGCATGATGTGTGTAGGCCACTGCTGTAGGTATACTGTAACTCTACATGAATATCTCGTTTTGTCTGTGTCTCCCATGCAGGTCAGTGCCCATCAGAAAATGGGATTCTGGAGAGCCACCCCAAGCAAGTGCAGACCCTGGGGGTCCATAACTGGCAGACCACCCACTGCAGAAAGCAGTGGGAGGACCTGAGACACTGGGCCCATAACACAGTGGAGGCCCGGCTAGGGAAGTCCTCCCAACAAGGGAGGGGTGCCTGACAGACCCTGACCCCCTAATGGCCTGCATATTGGCAGTGGCCTACCCGGAGATAGATGGGTGCTTGAGGGCAGCACAGCAACCACAAGGGAGCCAGGCTGTTTACTATCAACTGTATGGGCCTCTATTGTGTCAGTTATATTTCTTAGGTACTAATGAGGTATGTGTACATTAGATAAGTTTATAGTCCTGGTTATTATTTTCACTGTATAGAAGTGTTGTAAATTAGGGTTTAAACACCATGCAAGCAGTAATATGTTGGTGCTATACCTCCTTGTCCAGTTACGTTTAGACACACTACTATGTTGAGTGATTTCCAAACCTTAATTCCCTATCCCTGAGTCTGCTTTAGATAGCCAATGTCATCTAGTTAGGGCTGATATTTGGTAAGTCCTGTGAGTAGGGAACTTCTACTGTGAAATTATTGAATTGTCAATGGACGTCTGTACATCATGAGTCCTTTACCAACCTGTCCTTTATTTTGTGTACAATGTACTTATCCAGGACATTTGAAAAACAATGTGTCAAAATTGTCAGATTGGTAAGTATAAGTGGGTAGTTGGTCGTTTTTACCATTATTGGACAACTGATGACAGACTGCAGCGTGTCCAAACTGGTAATTTTGTAGGAATTAGGAGGTAACAGCTTGACTATAAGGTTATAACTTCATGACTAATATTTGGGGACAATTGATCATAGCATTCCTTGCAACACCAGAGGAGGCGTAGATTACTTGTTGGTATGTATATGTAGGTATTGACCCTTTCCTCCCTTTCTTTCTCTCCCACCCTCTCTCCCGGTCCTCTTCTATCCTTGTGTGCGTCAGGATCATCAGGCGCAGGAGAACGGGGCACCATCGAGTGGGAAAGCTACAGCCCACAGGATCTAGGAGGCAGAGTCCACTGACGCTAAAGGGACCAGTGGGACGGAGGGCGAGTGGAGCGCCACGGGGGAGACTGGTACAGCTACATCATCTTCAGATTCCTCCTATGATGGAAGCACCCTGGTGGTGGTGGACCCATCTTTGACCATCCCACCACCACCCCCTTACCAGCACCGTGCTCCCTCTAGCTCCTCACCCAGTTGCCCGTGCCCGCTTACCCAAGAGGGTGGGAGTCTCTTTCGCTGAAGGCACCTCTTCCCCTGCACCTGCCCAGGTCAGCCCTGCTGCACTCAATGAGGAGGCTATTGACCTCCTGAGGACCATCTCTGTGGGGCAGTCAACCATTGTGAATGCCATCCAGGGACTGGCATCCCAGATGCAACAAAGTAATGCCTACCTGGAAGGCATTCACAGTGTATAGGCTGGCCTGCAGAGATTATTTCAGGCTCTGGCCTCCTCTTTGACGGCAGCCAGTGTCCCTTCACCTTCCTTCCCCCCTCCAGCTACCTGTGCATAATCCACCACCCCTATCTCCTCACCTGTCTAGAGCACACATACAAACTAGCATTCACCCACTACAACAGACAAGGTGCGCAAAGACAACCACAGGCACCACAGGACACACCACAAGCATGCACACAGTCAACAGCCATTCCCTACACTGTCTCCCCACCACATCCTCCATCACAGTCATATCACCACTCACACCTGCTATCACTACATCAAAAGTCCCTGATCCTACCACCAGTCCTGTCATACCCACAGACACAACAAGAGCAGACCTGCAGATATCCACCAACACACCACATCCACACTGACCACGACAACCTTCATAACCCAATGCAGCACATCCACCTTACTTGCAGCCACCACACTAACATACACTCACACATCTTGCATAACATCTCCCTGCATCTCTTCCCCCCTCCGAAAAAACATAAACACCCTTGTTCACCCACCTAACATACACCCACCACACACAAGCACACATTGCACACACCTGCATCCATGTTGAGCACATCAACACCTCCTTCAACCACTCCCTCTACCTCCACTCATAAACCTTTTACCTATGACTGCCCTGTGTACCTAAAAACGTTTTCCTTGCCAGTCTTGACCTGTTCCCTGCTCCTGTACCATCCCCTGATGCCCGAAGTGCCATGTCTCCCTGCCTCAACCCACTCCTTCCAACTCCCAGTCCTCCCATGGCCCCCCTAGTAGTACCCATGGCCCTCCCCCTTCAAAGATACCACTTCCTCCACAGCCTAAGGTCCCTACTCATACCCCAAAATCCAAACCCCCTTCCCCAAAATCTGAATCTAGGCCTAAAACCCCACCTCCCAAACCTAAACGCAAGGACCCCTCTTTCAAGTCTAAGCTGCCATCACCACCCACCCATCACCACTGATGGTGCCTGCCTGCCCCATTGATGCCCCTGAAATGTGGAGGTCAATTTGCAGTGAGGAGTCAAGTTGGGGCACGTGACTGTGCCCAATGTGCCCAGGGCACTTGAGACTTTTGCTGGACTGGCCAATAGGACTCACTTGAACATAACTTTAACTTGAACATCATTTATTCCATACATCTGCCCACATAGATGTGGATGTGAAGGTTGATAAGTTGTCCTGGATTTCCTTCAAAATGGTTGTGTTATATCTGTATACTTTGATGTTTTTGTTGTCTCTGTGTGGGATGTATCGGTGTTGCTGCATGCACTGGATTGATGACTTGTGCCATGTGCTTGTTGTGATGTGTTGTTATGGTAGTGTGAGGTATTGTTTGGTAGTGGTATGTGCGTCCGTGTGTATAGTGATGCATCTGTGATGTCCTTTATATGTTGATTGGACTTGGCGTGTCACCTGAGGCCTTTTTTGGATGTCTGTACTATTTATATGATTGTGTATTGATGATACATATTGCTGCCAGTATGTGTTGTCAGGTGAAGTTGTTCGATGTGCCTTTCCGACGATGCCTTTGTGTGTTTGTTGTGTGATTGTGTGGTATTGTGTATGGATGTGTTTGACAGTGGCAGTGGTGTGCTTGTGCGGTGTGCTGTGTGAATGGCACATGTCTGTTGGATGTGGTGTGTGTATTTGGCATATGTGTTTGTGTAGTTAGTGTGTGTGTATGTGTCTGTAGATGTGTATGTTGATACGGGTGTTTGCATGTATATGTGGCCACCTATATCCATGCCATGTGTGTGTGTAGTGTGTGGGTGTGTTATACTGCCCTTCCCTCGAGTGTGTGCTAGGTGGGGGTACTTACAGTTGTTGTCTTCATTGTCAACGACAGTCCTGGAGGTGTATGGCGAGATACAGCAGTGGAAGACTTCCAGTTCGGGTTCCACAGTGGCCGTGGACGCATCTGTGAACCTGGAGGTGTGTGTCTCCTTTTATACTGGCAGTTTCCGCCAGGCTTTTCGTGGTGCCCCGGTAATCCTGGTGTCTGCTGACTTGTAATATAGTGGGTGGAGAATTGGTCCCCGTCGGCATGGAGATGGCTACCGCCACCGGCGGCAGTCTGGCTGCACTGAAGGTACTGGAAGATCATTGACTGTGTTGCAGTGGGATCACCGCCATGGTCATAATATGGCGGTCTACTCCGCTGGTCCCATGGTGGTGCAACCACCTTCTCCACCGCAGCAGTCCGGTGACCTCCAAACTCATAACGAGGGCCTTAGTTTTAAGCTGAGTGAATAGCTTACATGCTCTTGATACAGGCACAGTTGAAGATGCTGAAGAGTTTGAAAAAGAATCATTGATGTCAGCAAAAAGTCCAGAAGGAGTTTGTGCAGACACTGGATCCGGTGTTGGAGTAGGAGAACCGGCAGATGTATCCGTTGGTGGTTCGTAGTAAACAATACATCCGTTTGTTTTTTATTTGAGTAATATTGCTCAGAACTTTGGGCATTTCTTGTTGTAGATGTAGAGACAAGTACTAATGAAAGTTCATTTTCCACCCTCCCCAAGCTCGGGGAAGTCTTTTCACTGTAGGTCAAATTGTGGAGAGGCATATCCTGACTAGCAGTGTGAGGGGTTCAAGAACTGCTCAGGGGTCCTCGTGGTCTACTGTGTAGGACTGCCCACATCGTGTAACTTGACATTGTTAATTGAACCAAAACGGTTTTCTTTGGAACCAGGCAGCGGTGGTAGAATGACAATTCTGGTAACGTGTAGACTCAGGACTGGAACGGGTGCTCGATATGAAAGCCCATATTCCTTCTTCACTGCAATCTTTTCATGCACTAGATCCCAAACTTTTGGAATCCAGCCAAAATACATTGTTGGTGAATCCCTCATTCCCAAGGTGGTAGCACAGACAGATGAATGTTCATCACTGAACTGTTGTAATTCCTGCAAGACAGTAGCACGTGCATTTATGTGAAAAGGTGTGTCTAACACCACTGCACCAGGACCATCAAGATATGGGACATACATAGATATGCGAAACAGAATCTCATATGGGGTGCCCCCTCCTAACGACCTCCTGGACTGATTATCAAATGATCTCTGGACTCCATAGAGCTATTTAAGCCAACTACAATTGGAACCTAGTACTGTAGCTGTTAAGGATTGCTTTAAGTCTTGGTTCTTGTGTTCCACAACAGTGTTTTCGCTTAGGATAATGTGGAGACAAGAAATACAGTTGGAACCCCATTGTCACCATCGTGTCCCTGTATGCCCTAGAGGCAAAGGCAGGGGCCTGGTCCAAATGGGAAGCTACAACTGCATATGTCCCGATAAACATGTGCAAATCTTTAATAACAGTTTGAGCGTCTGCTGATCATTGTGGCCATACCCATAGCAATCTGGAGCAAGAATCAACAGCCACTATGATGTATTTGTAAGTACTATCAATGTTAAGGGACCACAATGGTCCAAGTACACACATTATAGTGTTTTTTGGAAATTAGGAGGGGTGTCTGCGGTGGTCATTTAACAGTGGACTCTGTTGACAGATGTCAAAACAAAGGACATACTGTTTGGTCTGTTTGTATGGACCTGGCCACCATTAGCGTTTCTGCAAAAATGTAATGGTAGCCGCCACACCTGCATGGGGAGATGCAACCCTTTCATGCACTGCTTGTATTAGATATAGATCCTCATTACAACCCTTGCGGTTGGTGTTAAAGCGGCGGTAATACTGCCAACAGGCTGGCGGTAAAAAAAATGGAATCACGACCACGGTGGAAACCGCCAACACAGACAGCCACTTTAACACTCTGACTGCAATGGCAGTAGCAACAAACACCGCGGAGGTAACCGCCAACAGACAGGCGGAAGTCAATGTACAACCCACCCCATTACAACCCGCCCATCCGCCAGCTTTTCTGGGGTGGTACCAACACCATTAAAAGCACGGCAGAAACAGTACACAGAAGGGAAACCACTCACCTCTCGACGCTCAATGAAGAACCAGGACGCCATGGAGCCTGAGCTGCAGGTCCTGCCCATGCTGGTCTATCTTCTCATCTACCAGGAGTATGAACGGCGGCGGCGACGACCACATGAGTACTGCACCGAGCACACAGAGGAGAGAGGTAGAAAAAAGAGAGTGACACATACAAGCCACGCGCAACACTCCCACCCCCACTCTCACCCACAACACCATACACACAAACACAAGCATCAACATTACATTTACACCCCGTAACCCTTTGGAAGGACGCAAGGACAAAAGGAATTGAGTCAAATTAGTGATATATTCGAAATAGTCAGATATACGTAATAACTTGAAAAACAGTACTTACAAAAATATACAATATGTACATAAGGCGGTACATTGTCCACTCAAAATGTCCGTGGGCCACTGGGCCAAAACTCATAGGCCAAGCCCACACTTGACTCCTGCCTCAATACGGAGAGAACACTGCAGGGGCATCAGGTCGAAAACACACAGGCACCTCAGGGGGAAGGGGAATGGGGGGGCACCTCAGCCTGAAGATGGGACAACACCACCGCTCCTCGAGGGGCACTATGCCCACAGCGATGTCCTGGGGAGTGCAAGGCCACAGTCTCTCAAGTCCCTCAAGTGGGTGGGTTGCCCACTGCTTGGTCATGGCGAGTGCAAAGCCACAGTCTTTCAAGTCTCTCAAGTGGGTGGCTTGCCCACTGCTTGGTCCTGGGGAGTGCAGAGCCACAGTCTTTCAAGTCTTTCAAGTCTCTCAAGTGGGTGGGTTGCCCACTGCTTGGTCCTCGGAAGTGCAAAGCCACCGTCTCCCTAGTGGATGCCTTTTTACACTGGTTCTGGAGGGGGCTCTGTGCCCAGTGTGCTTCATCCTGCCAAGGATAGGGTGAGTGGATGCCTTTTTCCACTGGTTCTGGAGGGGGCTTTGTGCCCAGTGTTCTTCATCCTGCCAAGGATAGGATGTTTGGATGCATACCTCCACTGGTTCTGGAGGGAGCTTTGTGCCCAGTGTGCTTCATCCTGCCAAGGATAGGGTGATTGGATGCCTTTTTCCACTGGTTCTGGAGGGGGCTTTGTGTCCAGTGTGCTTCATCCTGCCAAGGATAGGGTGAGTGGATGCATAGCTCCACTGGTTCTGGAGGGGGCTTTGTGCCCAGTGATGCAACACTTGGGGTGTGGCAGTTCACAGTCCCTCACCTGGGTGTCTGAGGCACGAGATTTGCATGGGCCAGGATGCATGATGGTCCATGGAGGCAGGGCTAGAGTTCATCCGGTGGCGGCTACGGCTGCAAACTGGTGGTAGTGCTGGTGGGGGTGCTGCCAGTGGTGGAGGGAGGCTCCAGCCCTTCTACTGCGGCCTCGGACAGCTGCCCACTGGGGCTGCTGTTGCTGGTAGTGGTGGTACTGTCAGCGGTGCAGGTGGCGGTGCTTGTGGCGGTGCTAGCGAGGTGCAGGTGGCGGTGCTGACCAAACACACAAATACATGCATCAACATTACATTTACACCCCGTAACCCTCTGGAAGAACGCAAGGACAAAAGGAATTGAGTCAAATTAGTGATATATTCAAAATAGTCAGATATGCGTAATAACTTGAAAAACAGTACTTACAAAAATATACGTACATAAGGCGGTACATTTTCCACTCAAAATGTCCGTGGGCCACTGGGCCAAAACTCATAGGCCAAGCCCACACTTGACTCCTGCCTCAATATGGAGAGAACACTGCAGAGGCATCAGGTCGAAAACACACAGGCACCTCAGGGGGAAGGGGAATGGGGGGGCACCTCAGCCTGAAGATGGGACAACGCCGCTGCTCCTCGAGGGGGCTCCACGCCCACAGCGATATCCAGGGGAGTGCAAGGCCACAGTCTCTCAAATCACTCAAGTGGGTGGGATGCCCACTGCTTGGTCCTGGGGAGTGCAAAGCCACAGTCTTTCAAGTCTGTCAAGTGGGTGGCTTGCCCACTGCTTGGTCCTGGGGAGTGCAAAGCCACAGTCTTTCAAGTCTCTCAAGTGGGTGGCTTGCCCACTGCTTGGTCCTGAGGAGTGCACAGCCACAGTCTCCCTAGTGGATGCCTTCTTCCACTGGTTCTAGAGGGGGCTTTGTGCCCAGTGTGCTTCATCCTGCCAAGGATAGGGTGAGTGGATGCCTTTTTCCACTGGTTCTGGAGGGAGCTTTGTGCCCAGTGTGCTTCATCCTGCCACGGATAGGGTGTTTGGATGCATATCTCCACTGGTTCTGGAGGGGGCTTTGTGCCCAGTGTGCTTCATCCTGCCAAGGATAGGGTGAGTGGATGCCTTTTTACACTGGTTCTGGAGGGGGCTTTGTGCCCAGTGTGCTTCATCCTGCCAAGGATAGGGTGAGTGGATGCCTTTTTACACTGGTTCTGGAGGGGGCTTTGTGCCCAGTGTGCTTCATCCTGCCAAGGATAGGGTGAGTGGATGCATATCTCCACTGGTTCTGGAGGGGGCTTTGTGCCCAGTGATGTAACACTTGGGGTGTGGCACTTCACAGTCCCTCACCTGGGTGTCTGAGGCACGAGATTTGCATGGACCAGGATGCATGATAGTCCATGGAGGCAGGGCTAGAGTCCATCCGGCAGCGGCTACGGCTGCAAACTGGTGGTAGTGCTGGTTCTGGTAGGGGTGCTGGGAGGCTCCAGCCCTTCTCCTGCAGCCTCGGACAGCTGCCCACTGGGGCTGCTGCTGGTAGTGGTGCCACTGTCAGTGGTGCAGGTGGCGGTGCTTGTGGCGGTGCTAGCGAGGTGCAGGTGGCGGTGCTGCCCACGGTGCAGGTGCCAGTGCTGCCAGTGGTGGTGGGAGGCCCCAGCCCTTCTCCTGCAGCCTCAGACGGCTGCCTACTGGGGCTGCTGCTGACAGTAGTGGTGCTAACGGCGGTGCAAGTGGCGGTGTAGGTGGCAATGCTTGCGGCTGTGCTAGTGATGGGGCTGCTGGCAGTGCTGGCGGGGGTGCTGGTGGCGGTGCTGGCCGCAGGGCATGTGACGTGCTGGCGGTTGTGCTTGTAGCCAACAGGCCTTCACCTGCAGCCTGGGACGGCTGACGTGCCTTGCCTGGTGTTTTGTGGCCCTTTCTCACCTTGGCAGATGATGGTGTCACCTTGGGTCTGGCAGCTGGAGTCTTAGAGGTGGCCTTGCTTGGTGGTTGTGGTTCCTTCCCCTTGCTGGATGCTATCTGTTTCCTCACCTTGCCAGGTGGCAGAATGGTTTTTGCCTTGGCAGGGGTTGTTGGCACATTGGTTGGCCTAATGGGTGCCCCCTTTGAGCCTCTGGGAGTTGCAGGTGCCACAGCAGATGCCGACTTCGTGGCTGAGGTGCTGGCCTGGGTTCTGGACACCCTGGCTAGAGGGGAAGGACGGGGGGAGGGGGAGGGAACCGGTCAATGTTTGCCAGGAAGATCTTTTTAGACACACTGGGGCTGGAAGAGGGAGAGGGTTTGGGAGTGGAGGAAGAGGGAGTGGTTGTTGGAGGTGTCTGTCAGCTGAGTTTGGGTGAAGGTGCATGTGCTGGATGCTGTTGTGAGGTGGATGGCTGTTGGGTGGGTGGGTGCTTGCGTTTGTTTACTTTGGGAGGAGGGGTCACAAACACACTGGGAGAGGACACAGGGGACATTTGCATGGATGAGGGGGTGGTGACTGCCAGTGAGGGGTGAGTGGTGATGGGCGTAGTTGATGAGGATGTAGTGCATGCAGGTGTGAGTGGAGACGATACTGGGAGAGAGGTGGACGAAGAGGAGGAGGGGGACACAGTGGTAGCAGTGGATGTTGGTGTGTCTGCATGGCGATGGTGCTTGTGTGAGTGCCTGTGGGATGATGTGTGGTGCTTGTGTTTGCCCGAGCCACTTCTGGGTGTTTATTTGGGTGAATGCTTGTCTGAAGGTGTGCTTGAGATAGGCTGGGGTTGAGGGGATTGGGACTGGGTAGCGGAAGTTGGAGGGGCGAGGCTAGAAACAGGGACAAGGGCTGCCATCAGGGAGTTGGCCAGAGCCTGAAATGCTCTCTGTTGGGCCGCCACGCCAGAGTGAATGCCCTCCAGGTATGCATTTGTTTGTTGCAAATGCCTCTCGACACCCTGGATGGCATTCAGAATGGTTGACTGCCCAACAGTGAAGGATCTCAAGAGGTCAATAGCCTCCTCACTGAGGGCAGCAGGACTGACTGGGGCAGGGCCTGAGGTGCCTGGGGCGAAGGAGATGCCCATCCTCCTGGGTGAGCGGGCACGGGAAACAAGCTGAGGGGCTGCTGGGAGGACGGTGTTGGTAGGGGGGGTGGCAGCTGTACCTGTTGTTGGGGTGGGCACAGAGGTGTCCACCACCACCAGGGAGCTTCCATTGGAGGAGGAGTCGCTGTCTGTGGTCTCCCCTCCTGTCCCCGTTGTGGTGCTCCCCTTGCTCTCCATCCCACTGGTGCCCTCACCCTCTGTGGATTCGGCCAACCAGGCCCATGTGAGATGCAGCTTTCTCCGTCGCCGGTGCCTCTGCTCCTCTGCCAGATGATGCTAATGCACATAAGGACAGGGTGCAAAACAAAAAGGGGGGGAGACAGAGGATACACTTGGTCAATGTCAGCAACAACACTACCGTTGGCTTACACACACGGTGCAGCCCTATGCACTAGGCCATGCACTACCAGTTCCAATGCTAGTCACCAGCCCATGGGGTAACGTGCCTAACGCCATCAGCTGAACACCTGAAACAAACAGGGCCCTGACCAGTAGTAGATGCCCACTAACCCTATTGGGGTTGGAGTGCTTCAGAGCCTGCCCAGCAGGGGACCTACCCTTCCATGTTCGCCCTGACCTGGGGCACCCACAGCCCACATCCCCACCCAGGTCAACCCTTAGCGTGTGCAAAATAATGATTCTGAATTTGTACTCACCCCTTGTGGCTGCTGTGATGCCCTCAAGCGCCCATCCAACTCCGTATAGGCCACCACCAGAAAGCAGAACATCACGGGGGTCAGGGTACAATGGGCAACCCTTCCTCAATGGGAGGCCAGCCCCAGCTGGGCCTCCGCCGTCTTTCTTGCCAAGTGGCGCAGGTCCTCCCATCGTTTGCGGCAGTGGGTGCTCCACCTGTCATAGACCCCCAGGGTCCGCACCTCCTTGGCCATGGCACGCCAAATACCCTTTTTCTAATAGGCGCTGACCTGCATGGAAAAGACAGCAGAAAAGGGAATTAGTCAACCGTCCGGACCGTCACACTCATGGCCCACCAGATCCCTCCCATCCCCTGACGCACATACATTGACCACCATACATGCAGCACTCTGGCCAGGACGCCTCAGCCCCCTCCTACATGTGGCTTACACACAGAAATTCATACATTCATGGCCCACACATCATGCTCACAGTGTACTCACCTGTTTGTCTGGAGGACAGTAGAGTAACGTGTACTGGGGTAGGACCCCATCCACCAGTTTCTCCAACTCCTCCCCAGTGAAGGCAGGGGCCCTTTCCCCAGACATGTGAGCCATTGTTGCTTCCAGACACAGGTCACAGCAGCACTTGCAGTGTAGGTCCTCTCTTGTTGAAGGTCAAGTAGCAAGTGAGTGAATAGATAAAAAATGGCGGTCACGTCCACGGCGGTACGTACCATCACCCCTTGCGTATATCATCATTGGCTCCTGGAATCCATAGGGCACAATGATAACCAATCAGAAGTTGCATGGCGGTCATCGACAGCCTATTGCAACGGTGCACAACGCCAGCGGAATTACCTCATTTCCACTTGTCCCTCCTCAGAAGTCAGACAGCCACCATTTCAGGGGGGCACAGGGCATGGAACCTAACTGCGTCACAGCAGACATTGGCACAGCAACTGTGACCCTCGGCTCACTGTTTTCCTCCATAGGCTTCAGCTGCTGAGGATGAATATGAGATGGCGACTTCCTCCAGTGTGCAGACCCCTGGTGGACCTTGCGACAATTATCCAAACATACAGACTTGATCGGGCAACAATCCAAGAACTGTGTGCCCAGTGGGAGCCAGACCGGATGTCAGCTATACGCCTGCCCACAGGTACTGCCCTTCTAGTGCAGGTCCTGTCAGTGCTCCATTTCCTGGCAAGAGGTTCCTTCCAAACAACAGTGGCCATGGCATCAGGGACGTCTCAGCCAATGTTCTCAAACGTGTTGACCAGAGTGTTATCAGCCCTGCTGAAACACATGCACAGCTACATCGAATTCCCACAGGTGGAGGATTTGGCCACAGTGAAAGCTGACTTTTATGCCTTGGGACATATCCCCAACGTCATTAGTGCCATTGATGGTACACATGTAGCATTTGTCCCCCCTCCCCCAGAGAAATGAACAAGTGTTCAGGAATAGAAAAAGCTATCACTCTATCAATGTGCAGATGGTGTGTTTGGCGGACCAGTACATCTCACATGTGAATGCCAAGTATCCTGGCTCTGTACATGACGCATTTATCTTGAGGAATAGCAGCATCCCATATGTGATGGGCCAACTCCAGAGGCACCGGGTGTGGCTAATAGGTGAGTCCAAGGTCCCCACCCAGTATAAGTTGGTGTCTGGGTAAGGGGTTGTCCCTAAGGGTTAGTGTGTATCTAACAGTTGTCCTTCGATGTTTTCAGGTGACTCTAGTTCCCACAACCTCTCATGGCTACTGACCCCTGTGAGGAATGCCAGGACAAGGGCAGAGGAATGTTACAATGAGGCACATGGGCGAACAAGGAGGATAATTGAAAGAACCTTTGGCCTCCTAAAGG
This sequence comes from Pleurodeles waltl, assembly GCF_031143425.1. Classification (NCBI taxonomy): domain Eukaryota; kingdom Metazoa; phylum Chordata; class Amphibia; order Caudata; family Salamandridae; genus Pleurodeles; species Pleurodeles waltl. The sequence continues at coordinate 538,073,822 of NC_090451.1, forward strand.
CCAGGTTCCGGTGCCTCCATCTGACAGGTGGATCCCTGTACTACTCACCCAAGAAGGTGTGCCAGATCATTGTTGCATGTTGCATGTTGCATGTTGCACAGCCTGGCCTTGAGATGCCAGGTGCCTTTTCTGCAGGAGGATGAGCCTGGAGATGGTCTTGTGGCAGCGGTGGACCCTGTGGATAGTGAGGAAGAGGAGGCAGAGGAAGAAGATGTGGACAACAGAAGTAATATTATACAGCAGTACTTCCAGTGACACACAGGTAAGACACTGTAACTTCACTCAACTGTTCAGTTTTCTGTTGGACATTGTTCAGGGCAGCCTGATTTCCCTATGTCTATGGCCACTTACTGAACCCTTTGGCATCGTTATTTTCAGATTCCTGTGGCCCACTCTGGCGTCTGGTATGTCTACTGCTGCCCACTAAAAGTCATTCCAATGTAAATATAACTGTACATATGACTTGCAATACTTTCATACTGTTGTACTAATACTTTTTGAACCATTTGACAGACTCCAGATTTGTATTTGTTTCAAGGGTGTTTATTTAAGTGCTCATAAGTAGAGGGGGATGTGCAATGGGCTGGGGTGATGGTGGAGGAATGTCCAGTTAGAGCCCAGTCTCTTGGCATCACAGGTGCATTGTCCAAGGGGGCATAGGAAGGGGAGTAATGGCAGTTCAAGGTGAACAGGGTGACATAGTGGGACAGAAGGTTGACAATCAGGAGGTCTTATTTCCTGGCGGGGGTCTTGGCAATGTTCTCTGGCTTCTGCCTGAATCGCAGGGACCGTTTGCGGGGTGGTTCTCCTTCTGCAGGAGGTGGGGTGCTGGTGGCCTGTTGTTCCTGTGGCAGGGCCTCCTGTCCACTAGCGCCGGCGGAGGAGGAGGGCTGTTCTTTGGTGTGGCTAGTGTCACGGGCCCGTTGGTGTGCCACTGCCTCCCACATGGTGTTGGACATGTCAGCCAGAACCCCTGCAATGGTGATCAGGATGGTGTAGATGTGTTTGAGGTCCTCCCTGATCCCCAGGCACTGTCCCTGCTGCAGCCGCTGGGTCTCCTGCAACTTGGCCAGCTTCTGGCCCATCGTCTCCTGGGAATGGTGGTATGCTCCCAGGATGTTGGTGAGTGCCTCCTGGAGAGTGGGTTCCCTGGGCCTGTCCTCCCCCTGTCGAACAGCAGTCCTCCCAGTTTCCCTGTTGTCCTGTGCCTCTGTCCCCTGAACCATGAGCCCACTGCCACTGAGCCCGGTCCCTGATCGTTCTGGGTTTGTGGGGTTGCCTGGGGTCCCTGTAGTGGTGGACACACTGCTGATTGACGTGTCCTGGGGACAGTGGCATGGGCCCTCTTGGTGGGTGCTGTGCTGGTGTTTCCTGAGGGGGGAGGCTCTGTGGTGGTTTGGGACTGTGGCAGGGTAACCGACTGTCCAGAGGCCCCTGATGGGCCAGATTGGTCATCGTGATCCAGGTGTGCCGAGCTGCTGTCATCACTGTGGGCCTCTTCTGTGGGGGGACTGGATGTTGGTGGCACCTCCTCTCCGGTGACGTTGAGTAGGGGTCCTCTGGGGATGCAAATGCAGTGTTATTGTATCTGCGTGTGCCATCTTGTGCATGGGTATGTTTCCCTGTATGGTTGTGAATGCCCTGTCAGCTTTGCCTTGTGTGTGTGGTGATTTTGTGGGCTAGGTGATTCTCTCTAATGGGCATGCTGTGGTGATGGGTGTCCATGCAGGTCTGTGATGGGGGTCCATAGATTGTTGTGGCATGCAGGGCTTGGTATTGGGATGGGTGGGTTGTGATAGTGGGGTATGTGTGAGGTGGTGGGGTGATGGGGGTGTGGGTAGGGGTGGGAGTTTGTGATGGCATGCAGGTAGGGTGGGGGATAAAGTAGTGAAAATTTGACTTACCAGAGTCCAGTCCTCCTGCTACTCCTGCGAGGCCCTCAGGATGCATGATCACCAAGACTTGCTACTCCCATGTTGTTAGTTGTGGGGGAAGAGGTGGGGGTCCACCGCCAGTCCTCTGTACAGTTACCTGGTGTCTTGCTACCACGGAACACACCTTCCCCTGTAGGTCGTTCCACCTCTTCCTGATGTCATCTCTTGTTCTGGGGTGCTCTCCCAGGGCGTTGACCCTGTCCACAATTCTCCACCGTGCCATGTATGTGTGAGGGTGTGTGGGGTGATGTGTTGGGGTGTGTGTTGTGAGGTGCGTGGATGGTATATGGATGATGGTGTTCTGTGGCTCTGATTGAGTGGGTGCTCCTGGCTTGTGTCTGTCTTTGTTGGAAATCCTTTTTGTTCATTGAAAGGGTTGTAGGTAATGTGGGTGTGTGTTTTATAGTGGTCTGAGTGTATGGGTGTGGTGTGGGTATGTGTGTCAGGTGTGTATAGTTTGAATTGTCCAATGTGGTGTAGTTTTGTTAGTGTGTGTGTGTTTTGAGCGCAGCAATGTGTACCGCCAATAGTTTACCGCGGTTGAAAGACCACCGCGGTGATACGTGGGTCCTGATACTGTGGGCATATTCCTATTGGCATAACGGTGTGAGTTTTGGTACCACCAATTTATCACTGACCTTTGGTCTAGCGGACTTGTGTGGGTGTCTGTATAGTGGTGGATTTCTCATAATACCCGCAGCGGTATCCCGCCGCGGTCACGGTATGTTGGCGGCTGTCAGCACGGCCGTAGGTGGCATTTACCCCCAGGATTGTAATGAGGGACATAATCTTTGGTCTTGGTTGGACATCACACTATCACTCACCCCTGGTAATGTTACAAATGTAACAATTTGGGCACTTAAATTGTAAGAATATTTGGTGGGATATGCCTTTGACAAGGGATTGCTGTCAGTCGAAGCTTTCACAGCAGCCAATGTTTCATCATCCAGCCTCGCCTTGGAATGAGTACTTGCAGCAACAGAAGCCGTGGCTACTGCTGGCTTGGCTGCCTCATCAGCCAAAGTGTTTCCTGCAACGTGTATTTCTACAGATTGATGGCCAATTCTATGTACCACATGGGTATTTGTAGCGTCTCTTTCAGATCTGCTACCTTCCCCCACAGGAGTCTGTGTTTGATGGTGTTCCCCTTTTGAATCCCTGAACCCATTCTGGAACCAGTAATGCAGGTGTTCATTAAAGGACTGGACACAGTAATATGAACCACACACAATCAGTGTTAGGAGGTCAGCGTCCGTGTGTTCCAGTGCCAATAATAGAGACTTAAGCTCTGCCAATTGTGCAGTTCCCTAAGGTCTGCATATATGTGTTTTGGGGTGGAACTTGCCATCCTTCATGAATCCACACACAGCTGTGAAAGTGGCGGAGTACTGTTGTTTTGTGCCTACTGCTGGTTGTGCTGAACCATCTGTGTAAATAATCAGTTGTCATTGATCAACAGGCAAAATGTTTGTAGGTGTTGGGTATTCAAGTTCAAATTAAAAGAACTCTTTTGCTGAAATTTTGGATCAAAAATATAATCAACATCAGAGGCAGTCAGAGAGGTGGCCCATTGTATCCAATGTGGATGTAATACGTTTGTGTTTGGAAAGCTGGTTTTTGTTATAGCCCTCAAGGCCAGTATTGGGGTCACGACAACAATTTGTTTCCCCTGGGCTAGAGGTCTCTCTTTTATGACAGCCACATGAATAGCAGTTAGAATTTGCTCAGTAGGAGCAAAGCATTGTTCAGCTGTTGAGTACAAGTGTGATTTGTATGCTATAGGGACGGTATTACCTTTGTTGAATGTTACATAGGTGAACGCAATGGCACCAGCGATTACTCTGATAACCAAGTTTGTTTTATTATTACAAGTGTGTAAATGTTTTCCTTCAAGCATGTCCTATTGTAATGCTCTAAGAATGCATGTGCATTCATATGTGCAATATTTACTTGAGAAATCAGGATGTATCAAGTCATAAAGTAGTTTTATGTGTTGTGCATAATCTGGAATGCTTGCACTGGCAAAATTGAAAAAGCCCAATAATTACTGTAGGTTTTTGATGGTGCTTGGTGGTTGTAATTGAACACACCATTTTAGAAAATTGGGCACCAGGATCTTTCCTTCATCTGATAACTCATATCCTAAAAACAGAACATTGAGAGAGGCAATTTTGGCTTCCATGAAATTACATTTGTAGCCTATTTCAGCAAATCCCACCACAATGCGGTCCTCCCATCTTAGGTGTATGACCAGGTCATCATCTGTTATGTAGATGTTATCTACATAGGAAAACGCCTCAGGGTCAATGTCGTGTAATATAGATGTTATACATTCTGAGAACAGTCCAGGACTGTTCGTATACCCTTGTGGGAGTCAACAAAATTTCCTTTGGAAGCCTAGTGTACTGAAGGTGGTTAAATCCCTGCTTTCAGGCACTATATTTTGGCAGAAAAAACATTGTAAATATCCAAGGTTGTTTTGTATTTGTTGTGCACTAAATTGTTGATGAGTACTATGTGCATTTTGCATGGCAAATGTGCGTGTGTGACTGTTTAAATGTCTGTAGTCTAAGACTATTCTATATGAACGGTCTGACTTAGCTATGGGGAACAAGGAAGGGCTGTTCATTGGTGATATGCAGGGGTCTATCAAACCCTGGTACTCAAGTTGTGTGAGTATTTCCCTTACTGGTGCTTTGCCTTCATGCTCAATGGGGTATTGTGGTTGTTGTAGTGGTGTTGATCTTACCAGTATTATGTGGTGGGGGAGTCTTTGCCCCATCCTTCCTGGTTGTGATACAGCGCCGGAGCTTGAGCCAATGCCCAATCTACTGCATATGCCTGTCTCCATTCTAGTGGGAGTTTACAGGCAAATTTTGGTGGCCAGTAGGATGTCATAACATTACGTTAGTTTTTCTCAGAATATAACATTAAATATGCACTCTATGTCTCCCTCAATTTGTATTTTCGTTTTGTAAACCCTATTTGGGAGGGAGACTCGCATGTCCATGGTTTCGACTTCGAAAAAGTCATTAGTTGCTGTCACTTCCAGAACCCTTTGAAGATTCTGGTGAACTATTGTGACGTCTGCTGTGCTGTCTAGCAGAGTCAGTGCCCAAGTCTAGTTCTTCAGTAATGTTCGCCCATCCACCTCTCTCACTGCATTTATCTGGTGAGTCCTGGAAGGATTGAGATTGCCGTGTATCAATATATTGTTATTGAGCAGGGGTTTTTAAACTATCTCTGGTTCTTAAATTGTAATGTTTCTCAGAGGTCTCCAAACACAGAGATTCTCCTCTTTGTTTTTTATTATCTTTATTTTGTTTTTGTTTATTCCCAACATTTTTTAGAACCCTTTGCTGCTTGCTTGGTAGAATCCTTATTGGATTTACCATGTAGTTGTGGTTTACTTGTTCAGGCCCCCAGACTATCCTCACATATACTTTAATATGTTACAGCAATAATCTTTGCCAGCTTGCGCTCCTGATCCTGTACAGGAACATCCCAGAACTGTTGGCTTACTGCCAATGCTACTGCTTCCCCTTTAAGGTTACTTAATATGATTGAGGATACTGTAGCAAAATTGCACATTAGTTGCATACCCAGGTTTAGGGCCGGGTCAGCCCCATATTCATTGTGAATTTGTTTTAACACTTGTCGGTGTACCTTGTGCAGTAGTGTAGACTGCAGTAAACACTGCACCCCCAGTGACACAAATAGAACCATCCCAAATGGCAAGCACATAGTGAAGATTCTTTATTTATATTGGGATTTCGTATGAGGTAATGCTGCTTTCAATGCGCTATTTTCTTGTGCTGACCAAAACAGAATCTCTTCACATTTTCTAGGTACTTTACCCATAATTAATTGCACGGTAGCAGGATTAATGCTCACTGTGGCCACATGTGGTTGTACTGGAGCAGCCCTTTCTGGGGCAGTTTTCAAAATCTGCATTATGAATTGTATTAATCATCTATCTCTACTAAATTAGTGAATAGGCGGCATACGTCTGCTACTGCCATTTTACCTATGTAAGGAAGTGGGGCGACATGTGGGTAGCTTTTTGCACGTCGCAAACAGTGAATTTCGCTGTTTGCGACATGCAAAAGGCACATCGCGATGCACAAACCCCGTTTTGCGATTTGGTAACCTGGGGCCAGATGTAGCAAGGCTTTTGCACCTTGCAAACGGCGAAAAATGCCGTTTGCGAGGCACAAAAGCCTCTGCGCGATGCAGAAACGCATTTTGCGAGTCGGAACCGACTCGCAAAATGTGTTTCCGACTCGCAAATAGGAAGGGGTGTTCCCTTCCTATTTGCGACTCGCAACGCGATGTCAGTTGATTTGCGACTGCGAAAGCGGTCGCAAATCAACTCGCAGTTACCATCCACTTGCAGTGGATGGTAACTCATTCGCAAATGGGAAGGGGTCCCCATGAGACCCCTTCCCCATTGTGAATGATCACAAAAAAAAAAATTCAGAGCAGGCAGTGGTCCTATGGACCACTGCCTGCTCTGAAAAAAACTGAAACAAAAGGTTTCGTTTTTTTTTTCTAAGTGCAGCTCGTTTTCCTTTAAGGAAAACGGGCTACAGATAGAAAAAAAAAAATGCTTTGCTGCAAAAGCAGTCACGGACATGGAGGTCTGCTGTCTCCAGCAGGCCACCATCCCCGTGAGTGCCCAGACTCGCAATGGGGTCGCAAACTGCGACCCACCTCATTAATATTAATGAGGTGGGTCTTTGCGACCCCATTGCGAGTCGCAGATGGTGTCTGAGACACCTTTCTGCATAGCAAATTGCAAGTTGCAATTTGCGAGTCGGAAGGACTCGCAAATTGCAACTCGCAATTTGCCACCACCTACATCTGGCCCTTGGTTACCGAATCGCAAAACGGGTTTGCAACTCGCAATTAGGAAGGGGTGTTCCCTTCCTAATTGCGACTCGCAGTGCAATGTAGGATTGTTTTGCGACCGCGAACGCGGTCGCAAACCAATCACAGTTTGCACCCATTTCAAATGGGTGCTAACCCATTCGCAAAAGGGAAGGGATCCCCAAGAGACCCTTTCCCCATTGTGAATGTCACTGTAAACATTTTTTCGGAGCAGGCAGTGGTCCGTATGAAACAAAAATATTAAAATTTTTGTTTTTGTAATGCATCTCGTTTTCCTTTAAGGAAAATGGGCTGCATTATGAAAAAAAAACCTGCTTTATTGAAAAGCAGTCACAGACATGGTGGTCTGCTGTCTCCAGCAGGCCACCATCCCTGTGAGGGCCGTCATTCCCAAGGGGGTCACAAATTGCGACCTACCTCATAAATATTCATGAGGTGGGCATTTGCGACCCCCTTGCGAATCGCAATTGGTGTCAAGGACACCATCCTACATTCGGATTTGCAACTCGCAAATTGCGAGTCACTCTGACTCGCAATTTGCAGGTCGCAAATCTGAAGCTACGTACATGTGGCCCGTGGTGTATAGATAGACAACTCAGGACATTTAGGTCCGTCATTGGTTAAATGACCTAGTTTAACGTTTTGTGTAATAATGTGGGGTAGGGAGCCATCAAGCCAATTTTGGTGTTCCTGATATGATAGTGGTCATTCTAAGTACAAATATGGTCTGTATTGTGCTGGAGCATTTGTTGGAGTGCAGTGATGAAATGTGTATGTATTCTCATCTGCTGCTGAAAAAGTGACCCAAGAGTAAAACAAAAAATCTGTTCTGTATACATTGGGAGCCTCAATGACAAATGTAACCGCTCCTCCCTCATCTGTGAGGCCATTATTTAGCAGATGTGTTATGAGAGGGAGTCTCATGTTTACTGCAATTACAACCCTGTTTTGGCCCGCCATTTTTTTTAACGGAACTTAATTGCTCAGAGATAGAAACAATAATTGGGGAATCCTTTTAAGGGTTCAAGCTTGAACAACCTACAGTGTCAGGTGCTACCCATCTAGCTGAGGAGGATATTCCCCAATACCATAGACACCTCCGTATAAGATAGTTAGGATGCCTTTGCATGAAATGAGACAGAGATACTTGGGAGAGCCGTAAAGTCAGTGCCTAACCAACATTGGTGGCGCCATGTCATCGACTCCCGCTATAGTATTGAAGTTGCTGAATTTTGGGTGGCAGCACCACTGAGAATGGGGGACTGAGTCTGATCCCACACTGTGTCACAACTGTCAGTCTAACCTTTTCGGCTAGCTAGCAGCACCTCACCAATACCAAAGGTAAGAGTGATTTGTGGCAGCCTATCGCATGACACTCATACTCCTCAGGGAAGTTGTGGTGGAACAGATTGTACCCCTTTCTTTCAGTTATACAAGTCTCATACATGCAAAGACAAACAGAAGCAGCATCTTGGTTCAATATATATTTTGAACTGCATTCTACGTAAAAATGCATGAATTGCGATCATGAGCATAATGAAACTCGGCGTTATCACAGCAGTGACCAGGAAAGTCATATTGTCATGATAGTGCCCTTATTATCCCTACCTACATTACTAAGTTCCTACATGAGAGCAAAAAGCAGTGGTAGCTCTAATCTGCCCTTCTGGTCCCGGGAAGCAAGCTCAACCCCCATACCTCCGTTCAGAGGTCAAGAAGAGGGTTGTTAGTCTGCTAGGAGTCCTCCCATGTAGACTAAGAGGAAACAAAAGGTTTCTGCAGAAACTCTGACGACATGCAGCATGAGCTGGCAAGCTAGCTGGAATGTCCTCTCTACCATGGTGTGGGCAGAGTGATGTTTTATAATAACATATCTGTTATTCAAAGAACAACCCTGACAGGATAACACATATTTTTCTCTGTAGGGGAGACAAAGTATGCTTTGGACCGGCAATACCCAGCAAATATTGTGTACAGCCTTCATTGAGCACAGAATGAAAATGTCGTACAAAGAAATGAATGACAAATTCTGGGTGGAAGGGTAACTGATAAAATAATCAAAAACATTTTCACAAAAATGAAGCTCTGCAAAAATATTAAAAGGAATAAAAGCAAAATTTATCTAGGTGAGAGGGCACAGACCTAAGGCCCAGGACTAAATAATGTGCCAGCATGAATGCTAAAAAAACCTCACAGCAAAGGCATCCTGCTCAGGGGTGTTGGTGCTGCTTGCCTTACAAAAGCAGCTTCCATTTTGAAACGCGCCTTTTAGGCTAACACCCTGAGTGGACATCCTGGGAGAAGAGGTAACACCTTCCTCTAAGGCCTTTGTTCCTGAGCCTGGGAGTCATTCACGTCTTCTCAGGTGGCCAGAAATCTGTTTGTGTGCCAGGGCCTTTCTGAGGCCGCTGGGCTAGCTGGAGTACAGAGTGGCAACTTTCTAAAAGTTGCTAACCTTTAAATGAGCTATTAAATTCAACCTGGGCATCAGGTTGGGTTTAATGCAGCAATTATTGTGATACCTTACATGACAAGTAAGTAGTCCCATTCAGGAGTTGCCGGGCTGGGGTGCCAACCGGTAACCCTATGTTAGTCAATGGGGGTACTAACTTATCCACAGCAAAACAACAATTTGAAAGTGTTGCTGTTAAGACATATTAAAAATATACGTCCTACTTAACAAAATACATACTCTCAAAGTCGAAAAAACAGCAGCATCAGTCCAAAAATGTGTGGGTGAAAATGCAAAAGAGGCATTTTCTTACATTAACTGTCACAGTGTGGAGTTTTTACCTGTATGAAGATGCTGCTTATGAGGCTGTTGGCCTGTCGATTGGTACCCCAGAGAACCGGCTGAGCGGGCTTGTGCCCCTGCCTACACCCAGGTTCTACGACAGTGCTGTGCCTTAGAAACAGCTTAAAGTTGATGCTGCTGTACCTTGGAGCCTGAACTAGGAGTTGAGTGCAGAGGGGGGCTGTGTTGTTCAAAAGCACCACAAATTGTATCTACCACTGAAAACACTATGGGGGTTATTACAACTTTGGAGGAGGTGTTAATCCGTCCCAAAAGTGACGGTAATGTGACGGATATACCACCAGCCGTATTACGAGTCCATTATATCCTATGGAACTCGTAATACGGCTGGTGGTATATCCGTCACTTTATCGTCACTTTTGGGACGTATTAACACCTCCTCCAAAGTTGTAATAACCCCATATATATCCTTTCTAAGGTGATCCAATCTTGAAGAAAGGGGGCCACAAAATGTGTATTTCAGCCCACATAGAGCATCGGCCAACACATGTTTCGTCCAAATATGGACTTCTTCAGGGCTGATAAATCATTAACACAAAACATTATATTGCCAACTTAATTTACAAAACGTACGAGCACAGTATATACACTATTTATAAAAATTACAAAAAATATATAAGAACATGTAAAATCTCCCAAAATAAGTATTAATACTTAGTGATACTCTCTGTGTTTGCTCACTTTGGTTATATATGAATAGCTTTTACTGAAGAATTACTTATGTAGATAACTATTGTCATGCGACCAGCTCTATATGAGCGTTTCAAATTATATAATCGAGTTGTCCGTTATGTTTATCCATTTAAATGTTTTTTTGTTGTTGGTTAATTTCACTGACAGATTGGTAGAATCTCTGTTTGAAGATATGTTTGGCATTGATATAACCCAATTAGGTAACTAACACCTATTAGTAAGCCACAGGCTGGGGATTTGATGTGGATCTGAGAGTAAAATTTTAAATAGGAGCATTTAGTGTTATTTGTAATGGAAAATTAAGTGACTTTATTATTATACTTGTAGATAGATGAACGCTATTTTTGTGACTGTCACTCTGTTGCATGAATTACATGGGAACATCTCTTTTTCCTTGTCTAGGACCGGAAATATCAAGTACAATTGAATAAAGAAGTATAACTGGGTCCCATTGAGAAGATTCCGTAAGAATATTTTCTTTTGCAGTAAGGTTGGTGTGAGATTCAATATATCTAGCGTTAAGATATTGCAATGGTTTTCATCTTAGAAGTTAATTTGGTTCTCTTCTCCCCCTTCCTTTCTCTTATAGCTATAGATACTATTTTTTATTATATGAATGATTAAGGTATTTACCTCTATTATTAATGAGCATGAACACTTTGGTGATGGTATGATGCATAGGATGAAGTCGATCACAGTAAAATAATTTATGGCGCTTGGGGACTCATTTGAGTCTATACCCTATGCATGGTTTGTTTACTTGAAAGACATCTTTATTGCTATCTCCTGAGCACTTGGTGGTTACTTCTTTTGATACTAATTGACTATAAACTACTCTAGCAATACTTGAATAATATTGATAATGGACATTGGTTGTTGGTTCTTTTTTCATAACTAAAAGTATTAATACTTATTTTTTGAGATTTTATATGTTCTTATATATTTTTTGTAATGTTTATAAATAGTGTAAATACCGTGCTTGTAAGTTTTGTAAATTAAGTTGGTAATATAATGTCTTGTGTTAATGATTTAGCAGCCCTGAAGAAGTCCATATTTGGACGAAACACGTGTTGGCCGAAGCTCTATGTGGGCTGAAATACACATTTTGTGGCCCCCTTTCTTCAAGATTTGATCACCTTAGAAAGGATATATAGGTGGTCATTACAACCCTGGCGGTCGGTGTTAAAGCGGCGGTAAGATCGCCATCAGGCCGGCTGTAAAAAATTAGCAATTACGACTGTGGCGGAAACCGCCAACAGAGACAGACACTTTAACACTCTGACCGCCATGGCGGTACAAACAAACAGCTTGGCGGTCACCGCCAACAGACAGGTGGGAGACAATGTACCACCCACACTATTATGACAGGCCAATCCGCCACCTTTTCCGGGGCGGATTCACCGCGGATAAAAACCCAGCGGAAACAGGAATCCCGAAGTGAAAACGCTCACCTCTACACACCCCACGAGGAAGGAGGGCTCCATGGATCCGGAACTCCAAATTCTCCCTGCAATAGTCTTCCTGCTTCTCTACCAGAAGCACGAACGCCGGCGGTGAAAACCACGGTGAGTACTGCACGTACTACACAGGGGAGGGTGGGAGGGAAAAAACAGGGACACACACATGCAACACCCCCACCCTCAGCCACTACAACACACACACTAATGAAAATCAATACATCACAGTTACACCCCCCAAACTCCCCGAAAGAATGCAAAGACAATAGAAAATGAGTGCAACCAATGTAATATATTAAAAGCAAGTAGGCAGAAATATATATATATATATACACCATGTACGAAATATATACCAAGCATAGTAGTCCAGGTAGTGCTCTAAGAAAGTCCGTGGAACACTGGGATGACACTGTATGGGCGAGGCCCACACAAGATCCCTGACCATGACGGAGAGAACACTGCAGGGGCATCAGAGAGCAACTAAACAGGCACCTCAGGGGGAGGGAAAGGCAGGGCACCTCAGCCGCTTGAGTGCACGACACCAAATCCACGAGGGGGCCACATGCCCACTGTTCCACCCTGGGGAGTGCAAAACCACAGTCTCTCAAGTCTCTACAGTGGGTAGGTTGCTCACTGTTCAATCCTGGGGAGTGCAAAGCCACAGTCTCTCAAGTCTCCACAGTGGGGGGTTTGCCCACTGTTCAATCCTGGGGAGTGCAAAGCCACAGTCTCTCAAGTCTCTACAGTGGGTGGGTGCCCACTGCCATATCCTGGGGAGTGCAAAGCCACAGTCTCACAAGTCTTTACAGTGGGTGGTTTACCCACTGCCATATCCTGGGGAGTGCAAAGCCACAGTCTCACAAGTCTACACAGTGGGTGGTTTGCCCACTGTTCAATACTGGGGAGTGCAAAGCCACAGTCTCTCAAGTCTCTACAGTGGGTGGGTGCCCACTGCCATATCCTGGGGAGTGCAAAGCCACAGTCTCACAAGTCTTTACAGTGGGTGGTTTGCCCACTGCCATATCCTGGGGAGTGCAAAGCCACAGTCTCACAAGTCTCTACAGTGGGTGGTTTGCCCACTGTTCAATCCTGGGGAGTGCAAAGCCACAGTCTCTCAAGTCTCACAAGTGGGTGGTTTGCCCACTGACATATCCTGGGGAGTGCAAAGCCACCATCTCTCAAGTGGATAACAGTCTCCGCTGGTTCTGGAGGGGGCCTTGTTCCCAGAGTGCTTCATCCTGCTAAGGACAGAGGTAGTGGATGAATCTCTCCACTGGTTCTGGAGGGGGCATGGTGCCCAGAGTGCTTCATCCTGCCAAGGACAGAGTTAGTGGATGAGATTCTCCACTGGTGGTTCTGGAGGGGGCATGGTGGGCCCAGAGTGCTTCATCCTGCTAAGGACAGAGGTAGTGGATGGATCTCTCCACTGGTTCTGGAGGGGGCATGGTGCCCAGAGTGCTTCATCCTGCCAAGGACAGAGGTAGTGGATGAGATTCTCCACTGGTTCTGGAGGGGGCATGGTGCCCAGAGTGCTTCATCCTGCCAAGGATTGGGGTAGTGGATTCTCTTCTCCACTGGTTCCGGAGGGGGCATGGTGCCCAGAGTGCTTCATCCTGCCAAGGACAGAGGTAGTGGATGACAGTCTCCACTGGTTCTGGAGGGGGCATGGTGCCCAGAGTGCATCATTCACCCCGTGACGGACTCAGTTGCGTCAGTGCCCTTGCCGCTCATGGGCCTGCGTTGCTTGAGACGGCGGTGCCCTTTGCAGCGGTGCTTGAGATGGCGGTGCCCTGTTCAGCGGTGCTTGAGACGGCGGTGCCCTGTTCAGCGGTGCTTGAGATGGCGGTGCCCTGTTCAGCGGTGCTTGAGACGGCGGTGCCCTGTTCAGCGGTGCTTGAGACGGCGCTGCCCTGTTCAGCGGTGCTTGAGACGGCGGTGCCCTGTGCAGCGGTGCTTGAGAAGTTGAGACGGCGGTGCCCTGTTCAGCGGTGCTTGAGACGGCGGTGCCCTGTTCAGTGGTGCTTGAGACGGCGGTGCCATGGGCAGCGGTGCTTGAGACGGCGGTGCCCTGTTCAGCGGTGCTTGAGACGGCGGTGCCCTGTTCAGCGGTGCTTGAGACGGCAGTCTCCATTGCAGGGTCTCAGCTGCTGGCGGTCCTTCATGGCCTAGCGGGGCTTTTGCTGGCGGTCCTTCATGGTCCAGCGGGGCTTTTGCTGGCGGTACTTCATGGCCCAGCGGGGCTTTTGCTGGCGGTGGCCTCCTGGGCAGGTGGGCTGGTGCTGGCGGTGGCCTCCTGGGCAGCTGGGCTGGTGCTGGCGGTGGCCTCCTGGGCAGGTGGGCTGATGCTGGTGGTGGCCTCCTGGGCAGCTGGGCTGGTGCTGGCGGTGGCCTCCTGGGCAGCTGGGCTGATGCTGGGCTGATGCTGGCGGTGGCTTCCTGGGCAGGTGGGCTGATTCTGGTGGTGGCCTCCTGGGCAGGTGGGCTGATGCTGGCAGTGGCCTCCTGGGCAGCTGGGCTGATGCTGGCGGTGGCCTCCTGGGCAGGTGGGCTGATTCAGGCAGTGGTCTCCCGGGCAGGTGGGCTGATGCTGGCGATGGCCTCCTGGGCAGCTGGGCTGATTCTGGCAGTGGCCTCCCGGGCAGGTGGGCTGATGCTGGTGGAGTCCTCCTGGGCAGCTGGGCTGGTGCTGGCCTCCTGGGCAGGTGGGCTGGTGCTGGCGGTGGCCTCCTGGGCAGCTGGGCTGGTGCTGGCGGTGGCCTCCTGGGCAGTGGGGATGATGGCGGTCTTATCCGCTGTGCTGCTCTTCACAGACTTGCTGGGTTTCTTGTGGCCCTTCCCCACCTTGGAAGGTGTCACAGCTGACTCCACACTCCCACCGGGACCCCTGGGAGCGGCTTTGGCGGCTGGAGTCTTCACCCTCTCCCGTCGGGCACTGGTCAACTTCTGATGCTTCACAGGTGGGGGACTGTCTGTGCTGTGGCTCTGTGCCACACTGGCTGCCCTGGTGGCCGGTGCACTCCAGATTCCGGTGACTACAGGCACCACTGGTCCCGGAGATGTTGTGGCTGAGGTGTTAGTTCGGGACCTAGGAGACGGACGGGGTGGGGGAGGTGTGGTAAAGAGGTCAAGGGTGGACAGGAAAAGTTTTTTTAACACACTGGGACGGATAGCTGGAGGGGGTTTGGGAGTGGAGGAAGAGGTGGTGGTTGTAGGAGGTGTACGTTTGGTGACTTTGGGTGATGGTGCATGCGCTGGAGGCTGTCGTGAGGTGGATGGCTGTTGGGTGGGTGTGTGCCTGCGTTTGTGTATCTTGGGAGGGGGCGTCACAGACACACTGGGAGAGGACACAGGGGACGTGTGAATTTTAGTGGGGGTGGTGACTGCATGTGAGCGGGGTGTGGTAGTGGGTGTGCTGGTGATGGCAGTAGTGGCTGTAGAGGTAGTGCATGCAGGTGTGAGTGTAGATGAGGCCGGGAGGGAGGAAGGAGACAACGAGGAGGGGGACACAGTGGAGGCAGTGGATGTTGGTGTGTCTGCATGTGTGTGATGCTTGAGTGAGTGCCTGTGGGATGTGTGGTGCTTATGTTTGCCAGAGCTTCCCTTGGTTGTTGACGTGTGTGCATGCTGGACGGAGGTGTGCCGGGGATAGGCTGAGGTAGAGGGGATTGGGTCTGGGTGGAGGAAGTTGGATGGGGGAGGCTAGAGACGGGGACAATGGCTGCCATCAGTGCTGAGGCCAGAGTCTGAAAAGCTTGCTGAAGGGTCGCCTGACCAGAATGAGTGCCCTCCAGGAATGCATTTGTTTGTTGCAACTGCCTCTCTACACCCTGGATGGCATTCAAAATGGTAGACTGCCTAACAGTGAGGGACCTGAGGAGGTCAATGGCCTCCTCACTGAGGGCAGCAGGGGTGACTGGGGCAGGGCCTGAGGTGCCTGGGGCGAAGGTGATGCCCATCCGCCTGGGTGAGCGGGCACGGGGCAAAGTCTGAGGGGCTGCTGGGAGGGCAGTGCTGGTGGGGGGGGGGGGTGGCGGCTGTACCTGTAGATGCAGGGGGCACAGATGTTGCTGCCACCACAAGGGAGCTCCCATCAGAGGATGAGTCCGTGTCGCTGGTCTCAGCTCCTGTCCCCGCCGTGGGGCTCCCCTCGCCCTCTGTCCCACTGGTGAACTCTGAGTCTGTAGTCTCACCCTCCAGGGACATGTGGGATGCAGCTCCCTTGTGCTCCGGTGCCACTGCTCCTCCGCCTGATGATGCTAATGCACACAAGAACAGGGAGACCACAAAAAGGGGGGGATGACAGAAGAAAGACATGTTGAGTGCATGCATTACCGCTACCGTTGGTGGACACGACAGACACACTTGGGCTCCACTGTTCAATTCCTGGGAAATGGCCTACAGGGCTATGGACGACATCTTCACACATAGATGACACAGGGGCATGACTAGGTGTACTTGGCACTCTACAGAGGTGGGGTGGGGTGCCACATGGCCTGCCTTACTGAGGGACCTTACCTACGGAACTCATCCTGGCCTAGGGAAAACCACAGCCCACCTCCCCCACCCAGACCCCTCCACTGCGCGCAAAGTCAGCAGAATGAGAGTGTACTCACCCCCTTGTGGCTGCTATGCTGCCCTCAAGCGCCCATCCAACTCCGGGTAGGCCACCGCCAGGATCCTGAACATCAGGGGGGTCATGGTGCGACGGGCACCCCTCCCACGTTGGGAGGCCATCCCCAGCTGGGCCTCCGCCGTCTTCTTGCTCCAGCGGCGAATGTCCTCCCATCTTTTCCAGGTAGTGGGTGCTCCGTCTGTGGTAGACCCCCAGGGTCCCGACGTCCTTGGCGAAGGCACGCCAAATATCTTTTTTCTGGTGGGCGCTGACCTACATGAAATGTACAGGGGAAAAAGAGAAGTTATCACCAACTGCACCGTCAAAGTGATTGGCCCCCCTCCCTACCCTTGCCACGTGGCACATGCATTCACCGTCTTTCATGCACTAAGCACTCTCCCCCCTTCCTTCTTACATCCAGCCCTCTCCACACAGGCATAGCCCATACAACATGCTCCCTGTGTACTTACCTGTTTGTCTGGAGGACCGTAGAGTAGCGTGTACTCGGGAGGACCCCATCCACGAGCTTCTCCAACTCCTCCGATGTGAATGCGGGGGCCCTATCCCCAAACACTCGAGCCATTGTCTCTTCCAGACCGAGGTCACAGCAGCACTTGCAGTGTAGGTCCTCTCCTGTCGAAGATCAGGTATTGAGTGATTGAACAGATAGAAAATGGCGGTCACGTCCGCGGCTGTGCGTACCGTTGCCGCCGGCGTACATCGTCATTGGCTGCTGGGCCCCATAGGGTCCAATGTTAACCAATGCAGCATTGCGCCGCGGTTTTCGACCGCCTACCGCGACGGTGTACAACGCCAGCGCAGTTACCTCACATCCCATTGTCCCACTTTACAGGTCAGGCAGCCGCCATTTTAGGGGCCCACACGGCTTCATTTTTAACTGCGTCACACATACCTAGGCCTACACTCTACAGGCCATCTTTTGTGTATGAATGGTGTTCTGTGTAAACTGTGGGTACGTACCTCTGAGTTGTTTGACTCTGTGCTCGCTGTTGTCCTTCATAGGCATCGTCCGCTGGGACATGTGAGGAGATGGCAGCATCCTCCGGTGTACCGACCGTTGGTGGACCTGTCGACAATGGAGGAGCGACATGTGATTATCACATACAGGCTTGACCGTGCCACAATCCAGGAACTGTGTACCCAGTTGGAGCCAGACCTGATGTCTGCAATCCGCCATCCCACAGGAATCCCCCCTCAAGTGCAGGTGCTGTCAGTGCTCCATTTCCTTGCAAGTGGGTCATTTCAAATAACAATGGCCATAGCATCAGGGATGTCCCAGCCTATGTTTTCCAACGTATTGTCCAGAGTGTTGTCTGCCCTTCTGAAACACATGCAGAGCTACATTGTTTTTCCTCAGGTGGAGGATTTGCCTACAGTGAAAGGTGATTTCATATGCCCTGGGACACAACCCCAACATCATAGGTGCCATTGATGGGACCCATGTGGCTTTGGTCCCCCCCACAGGAGTGAACATGTGTACAGAAACCGGAAGAGTTATCATTCGATGAATGTACACATGGTATGTTTGGCAGACCGGTACATCTCCCATGTGAATGCCATGTTCCCTAGCTCAGTGCATGACGCCTACATCCTGCGCAATAGCAGCATCCCTTATGTGATGGGTCAACTCCAGAGGCACGTGTGTGGCTATTAGGTGAGCACCTGGAAGCAAGTCAGTGGGAATGGTTGTCTGGGTCTGGGGATATCCCTCCAGGTTAGTGCGTGTCTAACAGTTGTCCCTCGCCATTTGCAGGTGACTCTGGTTACCCCAACCTGTCATGGCTACTGACCCCAGTGAGAAATCCCAGGACAAGGGAAGAGGGACGTTACAATGAGGTGTAGGAGGCTGGCCTGGTTTGTAGTGGGAACCAACGGGTACTTACACTCTGCACCAGGTCCAGGTATCCCTTATTAGTGTAGAAGAGGTGTCTAGCAGCTTTGGCTGATAGAAAAGGGTAGCTTAGCAGAGCAGCTTAGGCTGAACTAGGAGACATGCAAAGCTCCCACTATACCACTGGTGTCATATGCACAATATCATAAGAAAACACAATACACAGATATACTAAAAATAAAGGTACTTTATTTTTATGACAATATGCCAAAAGTATCTCAGTGAGTACCCTCAGTATGAGGATAGCAAATATACACAAGATATATGTACACAATACCAAAAATATGCAGTAATAGCAATAGAAAGCAATGCAAGCAATGTACAGTTACAATAGATTGCAATGAGAGCACATAGGTATAGGGGCAACACAAACCATATACTCCAAAAGTGGAATGCAAACCACGAATGGACCCCAAACCTATGTGAGCTTGTAGAGGGTCGCTGGGACTGTAAGAAAACAGGGAGGGTTAGAAATATAGCCCACCCCAAGACCCTGAAAAGTAGGTGTAAAGTGCACCTAAGTTCCCCAGAGAACACAGAAGGCGTGATAGGGGAATTCTGCAAGGAAGACCAACACCAGCAATGCAACAATGATGGATTTCTGGACGAGAGTACCTGTGGAACAAGGGGACCAAGTCCAAGATTCGCGACAAAGTCGAGATTGGGCAGATGCCCAGGAAATGCCAGCTGAGGGTGCAAAGAAGCTGCCACTGGATGGTAAAAGTTGTGGATTCTGCAAGAACGAAGAGGACTAGGAACTTCCCCTATGGAGGATGGATGTCCCACGTCGTGAAGAAGCTTGCAGAGGTGTTCCCACGCAGAAAGACCGCAAACAAGCCTTGCTAGCTGCAAGAGTCGCGGTTAGGGTTTTTGGATGCTGCTGTGGCCCAGGAGGGACCAGGGTGTCGCCAATTGCGTGAGGAGACAGAGGGGGCGCCCAGCAAGATAGGGAACCCTCACAGAAGCAGGCAGCACCCACAGAAGTGCGGGAACCGGCACTACGAAGAAGAGTGAACCGGAGCTCACCCGAAGTCACAAAAGAAGATCCCACAACGCCGGAGGACAACTCAGGAGGTTGTGCACTGCAGGTTAGAGTGTCGGGGACCCAGGCTTGGCTGTGCACAAAGGAAATCCTTGAAGAGTGCACAGGATCCGGAGCAGCTGCAAATCACCCGGTACCCAGCAATGCAGTCTAGCGTGGTGAGGCAAGGACTTACCTCCACCAAACTTGGACTGAAGAGTCACTGGACTGTGGGAGTCACTTGGACAGAGTTGCTGAGTTCCGGGGACCACGCTCGTCATGCTGAGAGGGGACCCAGAGGACCGGTGATGCAGTCTTTTGGTGCCTGCGGTTGCAGGGGGAAGATTCCGTCGACCCACAGGAGATTTCTTCGGAGCTTCTAGTGCAGAGAGGAGGCAGACTACCCCCACAGCATGCACCACCAGGAAAACAGTCGAGAAGGCGGCAGGATCAGCGATACAATGTTGCAGTAGTCGTCTTTGCTACTTTGTTGCCGTTTTGCAGGCGTCCTGAGCAGTCAGCAGTCGATTCCTTGGCAGAAGGTGAAGAGAGAGATGCAGAGGAACTCTGATGAGCTCTTGCATTCGTTATCTAAAGAATTCCACAAAGCAGAGACCCTAAATAGCCAGAAAAGGAGGTTTGGCTACTTAGGAAGGAGGATAGGCTAGCAACACAGGTAAGAGCCTATCAGGAGGAGTCTCTGACGTCACCTGCTGGCACTGGCCACTCAGAGCAGTCCAGTGTGCCAGCAGCACCTCTGTTTCCAAGATGGCAGAGGTCTGGAGCACACTGGAGGAGCTCTGGGCACCTCCCCTGGGAGGTGCAGGTCAGGGGAGTGGTCACTCCCCTTTCCTTTGTCCAGGTTCGCGCCAGAGCAGGGCTGGGGGATCCCTGAACCGGTGTAGACTGGCTTATGCAGAGATGGGCACCATCTGTGCCCATCAAAGCATTTCCAGAGGCTGGGGGGGGCTACTCCTCCCCAGCCCTGACACCTTTTTCCAAAGGGAGAGGGTGTAACACCCTCTCTCTGAGGAAGTCCTTTGTTCTGCCTTCCTGGGCCAAGCCTGGCTGGACCCCAGGAGGGCAGAAACCTGTCTGAGGGGTTGGCAGCAGCAGCAGCTGCAGTGAAACCCAGGGAAAGGTAGTTTGGCAGTACCCGGGTCTGTGCTCCATGATCTTAGACATGTTACATGGCCATGTTCAGAGTTACCATTGTGACGCTATACATATGTAGTGACATATGTATAGTGCACGCGTGTAATGGTGTCCCCGCACTCACAAAGTCTGGGGAATTTGCCATAAACAATGTGGGGGCACCTTGGCTAGTGCCAGGGTGCCCACACACTAAGTAACTTAGCACCCAACCTTTACAAGGTAAAGGTTAGACATATAGGTGACTTATAAGTTACTTAAGTGCAGTGGTAAATGGCTGTGAAATAACGTGGACATTATTTCACTCAGGCTGCAGTGGCAGGCCTGTGTAAGAATTGTCAGAGCTCCCTATGGGTGGCAAAAGAAATGCTGCAGCCCATAGGGATCTCCTGGAACCCCAATACCCTGTGTGCCAGCAGCACCTCTGTTTCCAAGATGGCAGAGGTCTGGAGCACACTGGAGGAGCTCTGGGCACCTCCCCTGGGAGGTGCAGGTCAGGGGGGTGGTCACTCCCCTTTCCTTTGTCCAGGTTCACGCCAGAGCAGGGCTGGGGGATCCCTGAACCGGTGTAGACTGGCTTATGCAGAGATGGGCACCATCTGTGCCCATCAAAGCATTTCCAGAGGCTGGGGGAGGCTACTCCTCCCCAGCCCTGACACCTTTTTCCAAAGGGAGAGGGTGTAACACCCTCTCTCTGAGGAAGTCCTTTGTTCTGCCTTCCTGGGCCAAGCCTGGCTGGACCCCAGGAGGGCAGAAACCTGTCTGAGGGGTTGGCAGCAGCAGCAGCTGCAGTGAAACCCCGGGAAAGGTAGTTTGGCAGTACCCGGGTCTGTGCTCCATGATCTTAGACATGTTACATGGCCATGTTCGGAGTTACCATTGTGACGCTATACATATGTAGTGACATATGTATAGTGCACACGTGTAATGGTGTCCCCGCACTCACAAAGTCTGGGGAATTTGCCATAAAAAATGTGGGGGCACCTTGGCTAGTGCCAGGGTGCCCACACACTAAGTAACTTAGCACCCAACCTTTACAAGGTAAAGGTTAGACATATAGGTGACTTATAAGTTACTTAAGTGCAGTGGTAAATGGCTGTGAAATAACGTGGACATTATTTCACTCAGGCTGCAGTGGCAGGCCTGTGTAAGAATTGTCAGAGCTCCCTATGGGTGGCAAAAGAAATGCTGCAGCCCATAGGGATCTCCTGGAACCCCAATACCCTGGGTACCTCAGTACCATATACTAGGGAATTATAAGGGTGTTCCAGTATGCCAATGTGAATTGGTGAAGTTGGTCACTAGCCTGTTAGTGACAATTTGGAAAGCAAAGAGAGAGCATAACCATTGAGGTTCTGGTTAGCAGAGCCTCAGTGAGACAGTTAGTCATCACACAGGGAACACATACAGGGCACACTTATGAGCACTGGGGCCCTGGCTGGCAGGGTCCCAGTGACACATTCAACTAAAACAACATACAGGGAGTGCAGAATTATTAGGCAAGTTGTATTTTTGAGGATTAATTTTATTATTGAACAACAACCATGTT
Organism: Pleurodeles waltl; assembly: GCF_031143425.1. Classification (NCBI taxonomy): domain Eukaryota; kingdom Metazoa; phylum Chordata; class Amphibia; order Caudata; family Salamandridae; genus Pleurodeles; species Pleurodeles waltl. The sequence continues at coordinate 538,095,857 of NC_090451.1, forward strand.
CTCAATGAACCCAAAAAACTCATTAATATCAAAGCTGAATATTTTTGGAAGTAGTTTTTTGTTTGTTTTTAGTTTTAGCTATGTTAGGGGGATATCTGTGTGTGCAGGTGACTATTACTGTGCATAATTATTAGGCAACTTAACAAAAAAAAATATATACCCATTTCAATTATTTATTATTACCAGTGAAACCAATATAACATCTCAACATTCACAAATATACATTTCTGACATTCAAAAACAAAACAAAAACAAAGCAGTGACCAATATAGCCACCTTTCTTTGCAAGGATACTCAAAAGCCTGCCATCCATGGATTCTGTCAGTGTTTTGATCTGTTCACCATCAACATTGCGTGCAGCAGCAACCACAGCCTCCCAGACACTGTTCAGAGAGGTGTACTGTTTTCCCTCCTTGTAAATCTCACATTTGATGATGGACCACAGGTTCTCAATGGGGTTCAGATCAGGTGAACAAGGATGCCATGTCATTAGATTTCCTTCTTTTATACCCTTTCTTGCCAGCCACGCTGTGGAGTACTTGGACGCGTGTGATGGAGCATTGTCCTGCATGAAAACCATGTTTTTCTTGAAGGATGCAGACTTCTTCCTGTACCACTGCTTGAAGAAGGTGTCTTCCAGGAACTGGCAGTAGGACTGGGAGTTGAGCTTGACTCCATCCTCAACCCGAAAAGGCCCCACAAGCTCATCTTTGATGATACCAGCCCAAACCAGTACTCCACCTCCACCTTGCTGGCGTCTGAGTCGGACTGGAGCTCTCTGCCCTTTACCAATCCAGCCACGGGCCCATCCATCTGCCCATCAAGACTCACTCTCATTTCATCAGTCCATAAAACCTTAGAAAAATCAGTCTTGAGATATTTCTTGGCCCAGTCTTGACGTTTCAGCTTGTGTGTCTTGTTCAGTGGTGGTCGTCTTTCAGCCTTTCTTACCTTGGCCATGTCTCTGAGTATTGCACACCTTGTGCTTTTGGGCACTCCAGTGATGTTGCAGCTCTGAAATATGGCCAAACTGGTGGCAAGTGGCATCGTGGCAGCTGCACGCTTGACTTTTCACAGTTCATGGGCAGTTATTTTGCGCCTTGGTTTTTCCACACGCTTCTTGCGACCCTGTTGACTATTTTGAATGACACGCTTGATTGTTCGATGGTCACGCTTCAGAAGCTTTGCAATTTTAAGAGTGCTGCATCCGTCTGCAAGATATCTCACTATTTTTGACTTTTCTGAGCCTGTCAAGTCCTTCTTTTGACCCATTTTGCCAAAGGAAAGGAAGTTGCCTAATAATTATGCACACCTGATATAGGGTGTTGATGTCATTAGACCACACCCCTTCTCATTACAGAGATGCACATCACCTAATATGCTTAATTGGTATTAGGCTTTCGAGCCTATACAGCTTTGAGTAAGACAACATGCATAAAGAGGATGATGTGGTCAAAATACTCATTTGCCTAATAATTCTGCACTCCCTGTATATACAGTGAAATATGGGGGTAACGTGCCAGGCAAGATGGTACTTTCCTACACGAGGCCCATGGTCGAACTAGGAGGGTGATTGAACGGACCTTCGGCCTCCTGAAGGCCAGGTTCCGGTGCCTCCATATGACAGGTGGATCCCTATTCTACTCACCAAAGAAGGTGTGCCAGATCATCGTGGCCTGCTGTATGCTTCACAACTTGGCTTTGCGACGACAGGTGCCTTTTCTGCAGGAGGATGGTCCAGTTGGCAGTGTTGTGGCAGCTGTGGAGCCTGTGGACAGTGAAGACAAGGAAGCAGAGGAAGAAGACATGAACAACAGGGACTCAGTGATCCAGCAATATTTCCAGTGAGACACAGGTAAGAGTACAGACCTGCCTACTACATGTACTTTAACACTACTACCTCTCTACTGTCTGTTGTTTTCACCCAGTGTATGGTCACTGAGTTGTCACTTTCCCTTACGATTTCACAGATGTGGGTCCCACTGTGTGACATCTGCTTAGATTCCTCATGGACTAGACCTGTGTGACATAGGTATGTTGACATTACAATTGAAAGAGCATTTTGTCACTGTAATTGCTAATACAGTATTCCGAAATCACAAACAGACTCCAGATTGTTTTGTGCTTTAAGTGTGTTTATTTAAGTGTGCAATATTGGAGGGTGTAGTGAAATGGTGAGGGGTGATGGCGGAGTAATGTCCTTGGCAAAGTACAGTCTATAAGTCTCACAGGTGCATTGCCCATATGGGCATAGGAAGTGGAGCTGGGGCAGTTTAAGTATGGACAGGGTGACAAAGTGGGACAGTAGGATGACAATCAGGGTGGTCTCATTTCTTGGCGGGGGTCTTGGCATCGTGCTCTGTCTTGTTCCTGAATCTCAGGGACCGTTTGCGGGGTGGTTCTCCCTCTGCAGGGGGTGGGGTGCTGGTGTGGTGGTCCTGTGGCGGGGCGTCCTGTCCATAGCGCCGGCAGAGGTGTTGGGCAGTTCATCGTCCATGCTAGTGTCAGGGGCCCCTTGTTGTGCCACAGTGTCCCTCCTGGTGTTGAGTACTTCCTTCAGCAGCCCTACGATGGTGCCCAGGGTGGAGCTGATGGTTCTGAGTTCCTCCCTGAAGCCCATATACTGTTCCTCCTGCAGGCACTGGGTCTCCTGAAACTTGGCCAGTACCGTTGCCATCGTCTCCTGGGAGTGGTGGTAGGCTTCCATGATGGAGGAGAGGGCCTCGTGGAGAGTGGGTTCCCTTAGCCTGTCCGCCCCCTGTCACACAGCAGCCCTCCCAGTTCCCCTGTGTTCCTGGGCCTCCGTCCCCTGGACCGTGTGCCCACTGCCACTGCCCCCAGGTCCCTGTTGTTGTTGGGGTGGTGGGTTAGCCTGGGTTCCCTGTAGTGGTGGACACAAAGCTGATTGATGGGTCCTGGGGACAGAGGTATGGGCCCGCTGGGTGGGCGCTGTGCTGGTGTTTCCAGAGGGGGGGAAGGTCTGTGGTGGCCTGTGACTGGGTGAGGGGAACCGACTGTCCCGAGGTCCCCGATGGGCCGGGCTGATCATCTAGATCCAGTTGGACAGAGGTGCTGTCATCACTGTGGGCCTCTCCTGTTGGTGTGGACATGTCTGGACCCTCCTGTCCGGTAACATTGGGTAGGGGTCCTGCAGGGGTATAAAAGGATGGTTATTACATCTGTGTGTGGCACGGTGTGCAATGGGTGAGTGACCGTGTATCCCAGTGCTTGCATTCCTGTGTGGGACCTTGTGTGATGATGGTTTAGGGGGTTGTATGGGTATGTGCAGTGGGCATGCTTTAGTGATGGGTGTCCATGCTTTGTTGTTGCATGCAGGGCTTGGTGTTGGGATGGGTGGTTTGTGATGTTGGGACATATGTGAGGAGTTGGGGTGCTGGGGGTGAGGGTGGTGGTATGTGCTGGCATGCAGGTAGGGTGGGGGATGTAATAGTTAAGATTTGTCTTACCACAGTCCATTCCTCCACCTACTCCTGCGAGGCCCTAAGGATGCAGAATCGCCAAGACCTGCTCCTCCCATGTAGTTAGTTGTGGGGGAGGAGGTGGGGGTCCGCCGCCAGTCCGCTGAACCGCCAGGTCGTGTCTTGAGACCACGGAACACACCTTCCCCCGTAGGTCGTTCCACCGCTTCCTGATGTCCTCCCGATTTCTTGGTTGCTGTCCCACTGCGTTGACCCTGTCCACTATTCTTCGCCATAGCTCCATCTTCCTTGCAATTGAGGTGTGCTGCACCTGTGATCTGAATAGCTGTGGCTCTACCCGGACGATTTCCTCCACCATGACCCTGAGCTCCTCCTCCGAGAACCAGGGGTGTCTTTGCCGTGCCATGGGGTGGTGTAGGTGATGTGTGGGGTGGAGTGTGTGGTGATAAGTGTGCTGATATGTAGTGGTGTGTTGTGTGAGGTGCGTGGAAGTTCTGTGGGTGATGGTGTTGTGTGCCTATGGATGCTGTTGTACTTGCTGGTCGTGTCTCTCTCTGGCCTTCTTTCGGAATTTTTTGTCGTAGGGGTTTGTGGGTGATGTGGGAGTGTGTTTTATATTGTAATGGGTGTGTGGGAGTGGTGTGTGTATGTGTATCAGGTGTGTGTATTTCGAATTGTCCAATGTGGCTTTGTTTTGTATATGTGTGTGTATTTTGAGCGCGGCGGTGTGTACCGCCAATGGAATACTGCGGTTGAAAGACCGCCGAGTGGATTTGTGTGTTGTGATAGTGTGGGCGTTTTTCTGTTGGCGTGACGGTGGAGGTTTTGTTTTCGCCAGTTTATCACTGACCTTTGGTGTGGCGGACTTTTGTGGGTGTCTGAATTTTGGCGGATTCCGAAATGTGGGTCATAATAGCTGTGGCGGAATTCTGTGGCCGCAGCGGTGTGTTGGCGGTCTTCTGCACGGCGGTGAGCGGCTTTTACCGCCAGGGTTGTAATGACCACCATAGTGTTTTCAGTGGTAGATACAATTTGTGATGCACTTGTTTTGTATTGTTTTAGATTATATATGTTGTCTTTAATAAAATTTGTTGTGTAGAAAACAAATGTTTTGAATATTACAATAGAACTAACACCTTTGTCATTCATGTGTATGTTAAATCTATAGAGGAATAGGAATTAATTACGTTTCCTCGAAGTTGAAATTGATTCTCAATACGTTTAAGCAAATTCCAATCAGTGAGCTCCACTATTTCCTTCGTTCTTTGTCTATAGTGCTGGTTTTCCTTTGTGGAATCCTAGTATAGTACATTATGGCAACAATGTACTTTAGTGTATGAGCACCTTGAATCATTATTACATGTATAAAACTGTAGGAATGTGCATTTATTGATTATTCAGTGTTGCCTATTTTTTTGTCTCATTTTGTTCCAAAGCACCCCCTGCTGCCTCAAGAGATGGCTTATTTCTATGGATTTGGTGCTCCGAATAGCTGCAGGAGACACCCAGGGTCCACCAGCGGTGATGATGGCGGACCATAGATGATCTAACCGGACCTCACGCAATCGAGGATCAGGTAAAATCAACCCACCTTACTTAGGGGAATAGCTTGGGAGAGAAGAGGGGAAGCAGGAAGACGAAAGGAGAACTGAGGCTGGGGTGGGCTGAGCAATGGCAGAGGTAAAGATACAGGTGGTCATTACAACCCTGGCGGACGGTGTTAAAGCTGCGGAAATACCGCATACAGGCCGGCGGACAAAAAAGGGGAATTATGACCCTGGCGGTAACCGCCAACAAAGACAGCCACTTTAACACACCGCCCGCCACGGCGGTACAGACAAGCAGCGCGGCGGTTACCACCAACAGACAGGCGGGAGACAATGTACCGCCCACACTATTACAACCCGCCAATCTGCCACCTTTTCCGGGGCGGATTCACCGTGGATAGAAACAGCTTTTGCTAAGGGAAAACGCTCACCTCAACATACTCCACGAGGAAGGACACCATGGAGCCCGAATTACAAATCCTACCTGCCCTTGTCTTTCTGCTCCTCTACGACCAACAGCTATGTAGGCGCCGAAGACACCGGTGAGTACTGCACCTACGACACGGGGGAGGGGGGAGGCAAAAGTTAGGGGGACACCCACCAAACACCCCCTCCCCCACCCTCGCATATTACAACATACACACCAATGCATTCACAAAAATCACAGTAACAACCCACAATCCCCCCGGAATAATGAAAAGGCAAAGCGAAATTCGGGCAAACATTGTAATGTGCCAATATACATGTCATACAAAAATATACATATATATATATCTCAAATTCACTCATATTTACATATACAATCCGAGAAGTAGTGCAGATATGTACACAACAATGTCCGTGCACCAACAGTCCAAAAATGCATGGGCGAGGCCCACAAACTATACCTGACCAAAATCGGAGAGAACACTGCCGTGGCATCAGATAGAAACACTACAGGCACCTCAGGGGGAAGGGAACGGGGGCACCTCAGCCAGATGAATGCGAAGCCAGATCAACAACGGGGCTCCATGCCCATTGATGTATCCTGGGGAGTGCAAAGCCACAGTCTCTCAAGTCTCTACAGTGGGTGGGTTGCCCACTGTGCCATCCTGGGGAGTGCAAAGCCACAGTCTCTACAGTCGGTGGCTTGCCCACTGTGCCATCCTGGGGAGGGCAAAGCCACAGTCTCTCAAGTAGATGCAGTTCTCTACTGGTACTGGGTGGGACTGGTGCCCAGACTGGATGAGTCTCCCTGTGAAAGTTCATGTCCTGTCACTGTCCCAGCTGCACATGGGAGAAGGATGCCTGATGTGGCGGCCTCTTCATTCCTACACGGTGCTTGCCCTATTCAGCGGTCTTCACCATGCCGGTCTATAGACTGTTCAGCGGTGCTTTGACATAGCGGTCTTTGCCCTGTTCAGCGGTGCTTAGCCATGGCGGTCTATGGACTGTTCAGTGGTGCTTAGCCATGGCGGTTCTGATATGGACATTGGTGTGTGGCATGACGATCTCTACAATGGGCATTGGTGGGTGGCATGACGTTCCATCATTGCCCAGCGGGGCTGTGGCATCCGGGCCCCTCCTGGGCACTGACTCCGGCGGTGGTCTCCTGACCAGTGACGATACTTGGGCCCTCCTGGGCTGTGACTCCGGCTGTGGTTTCTGGACCAGTGACGATACTTGGGCCCTCCTGGGCTGTGACTCTGGTGGTGGTCTCCTGACCAGTGACGATACTTGGGCCCTCCTGGGCACTGACTCCGGCGGTGGTCTCCTGACCAGTGACTGTACTTGGGCCCTCCTGGGCATTGACTCCGGCGGTGGTCTCCTGACCAGTGGCGATACTTGGGCCCTCCGGGGCTGTGACTCCGGCAGTGGTCTCCTGACCAGTGACGATACTTGGGCCCTCCTGGGCACTGACTCCGGCAGTGGTCTCCTGACCAGTGACGATACTTGGGCCCTCCTGGGCTGTGACTCCGGCGGTGGTTTCTGGACCAGTGACAATACTTGGGCCCTCCTGGGCTGTGACTCTGGCGGTGGTCTCCTGACCAGTGACGATACTTGGGCCCTCCTGGGCTGTGACTCCGGCGGTGGTCTCTGGACCAGTGACGACGGTGCTGGCAGTTGTGTCTGGACCGCCGGAAATGATGGCGCACTTCTCCGCCGTGACTTCCTCTGGACCTTCCCCACCTTTGTTGGAGTCACAGCTGACTCACCAATCCCCTTTGAACCCATGTCACTTGTTGTCCCACCAGGAGTCTTAACACGGTCCCGTCGTCCACTCTCCAATTTTGGAGCCTTTACGGGGGTGGGCTGCCAGTGCCTTGGCTCCTGGTCCTACTGCCTGCCCTGGTGGCCGGTGCACTCCACAAACCTTGAACAGGCACCACTGGTATTGGAGGCTTTTTGGCTGAGGCGCTACGACGGGACTGATGAATTGGAGGGGTGGTGGGGGCAAAAAGGTCAATTTGACATAGGGACAGTTTCTGACAGATACTGGGATGGGTAGCTGGAGGGGGTCTGGGAGTGGAGGAAGAGGAGGTGGTTGTAGGAGGTGTCACTTTAGGTGTTTTTGGTGCAGGTGCAGGTACTGGAGGCTGTCGTGAGGTGGATGGATGTTGGGTGAGTGATTGCCGGTGTTTGTGTACTTTGGGAGGGGGCGTCACAGACACACTGGGAGAGGACACAGGGGACGTGTAAATGGCAGTGGAGGTGGTGAGTGCAGGTGAGCGGCTTGTGGTGCTGGGTATCCTGGTGCGAGTCCTAGTGCCTGTAGATGTGGTGCATGCAGGTGTGTGTGTAGACGATACTGGGAGGGAGGAGGGAGAAGAGGAGGAGGGGGACACAGTGGAGACAGTGGATGTTGCTGTGTCTGTATGTGGGTGAGGCTTGCGTGAGTGCCTGTGGTGTTTGTGGTGCCTATGTTTGCTTGAGCTACTTGTGTGTGTTGACTTGTGTGCATGCTGGTCTGTAGGTGTGCTTGGGATGGGCTGGGGTACAGGGGATTGGGTCTGGGTGGAGGAAGTTGGAGGGGGGAGGCTGGACACAGGGACAATGGCTGCCATCAGTGCTGAGGCCAGAGATTGCAGGGTTCGCTAAAGGACAGCCTGACCAGAGTGAATGCCCTCCAGGAATGCATTACCATGTTGCAACTCTCGTTCTACACCCTGGATGGCATTCACAATGGTAGACTGCCCAACAGTGAGTGACCTGAGGAGGTCAATTGCCTCCTCACTGAGGGCAGCAGGGGTGACTGGGGCAGGGCCTGAGGTGCCTGGGGCGAAGGTGATGCCCACCCTCCTGGGTGAGCGGGCATGGGGCGAACGCTGAGGGGCTGCTGGGAGGGCGGTGCTGGTAGGGGAGGTGGCGGCTGTATCTGTAGAAGTGGGGCGCACAGATGGTGCCACCACCACAGGGGAGCTCCCATCGGCGGACGAGTCCGTGTCGCTGGTTGGTGATCCGGTGGCCGATGTAAAGCTCCCCTCGCCCTCCGTCCCACTGGTGTATTCAGAGTCTGTGGTGCGGCCCTCCATGGCCATGTGGGATGCAGCTCCCTCGTGCTCCAGTGCCACTGTACCTCCGCCTGATGATGCTGATGTACAAAAGGACAGGGAGAGCAGGAAAAGGGGGGAGACAGAAGAAAGAGAGTTTTAGTGCATGGCATTCCGCTACCGTTGGCGGACAAGACAGACGCAGAAGCCCCCTGTATAACGCCGTGCTCCTGCCCTCTGCACATGCAATTTCTGGGATATGGCCTACATGGCAATGGTGGACATCTGCGCACATGGATGCCACAGGGACAACCATACCTCAACTTGGCACTCTGCTGAGGTGGGGTTGAGTGCCACATGGCCTACATTACGGAGGGGCCTTGCCTACCGAATTTGCCCTGGCCTAGGGACACCCACAGCCCACCTCCCCCACCCAGACACCTCCACTGCACGCAAAGTCCACAGAATGAGGTTGTACTCACCCCCTTGTGTCTGCTGTGATGTCCTCAAGCGCCCATCCAACTCCGGGTAGGCCACCGCCAGGATCCGGAACATCGGGGGTCATGTTGCGACGGGCACCCCTCCCACGTTGGGAGGCCATCCCCAGCTGAGCCTCCGCCGTCTTCTTGCTGCAGCGGCGAATGTCCTTCCATCTCTTCCGGCAGTGGGTGCCCCGTCTCTGGTGGGCCCCCAGGGTCCGGACCTCCTTGGCGATGGCACGCCAAATGTCCCTCTTCTGGTGGGCGCTGACCTACATGACATGCACAAGGGAAGAGGTACAGTCATTACCAACTGCACCGTCGTTGTGAGTGGCCCCCTCCCTACTCTGGCCATCTCGCCCATTCATTCCCATGCATTACTGTTCTTAGAACTCTGCCCCCTTCCCTCTTCCACCCAGCCCTCTCCACCCAGGCCTAGCCCATACAACGTGCTCCCTGTGTACTAACCTGTTGGTCTGGAGGACCATAGAGTAGCGTGTACTGGGGGAGGACCCCATCCACAAGTTTCTCCAACTCCTGTGCAGTGAAGGCAGGGGCCCTTTCCCCAGACGCAGCAGCCATCGTCGCTTCCAGACCGAGGTCACAGCAGCACTAGCAGTGTAGGTCCTCTCCTGTCGAAGGTCAGGTATCTAGTGATTGAACAGATAGAAAATGGCGGTGACGTCCGTGGCTGTGACGTCCGCAGCGGTGCGCATCATCACCGCCGGCGCACCTGTTCATTGGCTCCTGGGACCCATAGGGTCCAATGTTAACCAATACGCCGCTGGCTACGACCGCCTACCGCGACGGTGTGAAACGCCAGCGCAGTTACCCCACAATCCCATTGTCCCAGTTTAGAGGTCAGGCAGCCGCCATTTCAGGGGCCCACATGGCTTCATTTACTATTGTGACACACATAGCTAGGCCTACACTCAACACACATACAGGAAGGGTTTTGTGTCTGGTGTAGTCTTGTGTGTAACTGTGGGTACATACCTGGAGGAATAGTGACTGGTTCTTCGCTGGTGTCCTTCGTAGGCACCGTCAGCTGGGACATATGAGAAGATGGCGGAATCCTCCGGTGTACCGACTGCTGGTGGACCTGTTGACAATGGAAGAGCGACATGTCATCGTCACCTACAGGTTTGACTGTGCCACAATCCAGGAACTATGTACCCAGTTGGAGCCAGACCTGATGTCACCGATCCGCCATCCGACTGGAATCCCCCCTGACGTGCAGGTCCTGTCAGTGCTCCATTTCCTTGCAAGTGGGTCTTTTCAGACACCAGTGGCCATGGCATCAGGGATGTCCCAGCCTATGTTTTCCAACGTCTTGTCCAGAGTGTTGTCTGCCCTGCTGAAACACGTAAGGAGATACATCATTTTCCCTCAGGTGGAGAATTTACCTACAGTGAAAGGTGACTTCTATGCCCTTGGACATATCCCCAACGTCATAGGTGCCATTGATGGGACCCATGTAGCTCTGGTCCCCCCCGCAGGAGTGAACAGGTGTACAGGAACAGGAAGAGTTATCATTCGATGAATGTCCAGATGGTCTGTTTGGCAGCCCAGTACATCTCGCAGGTAAATGCTATGTTCCCTGGCTCTGTGCATGACGCCTACATCCTGCGGAATATCAGCATCCCTGATATGATGGGTCAACTCCAGAGGCACCGTGTATGGCTATTGGGGGATTCTGGTTACCCCAACCTTTCCTGGCTATTGACCCCAGTGAAGAATCCCAGGACCAGGGCAGAGGAACGGTACAATGATGCCCATGGGCGGACTAGGAGGGTTATCGAACGCACCTTCGGCCTCCTTAAGGCCAGGTTCAGGTGCCTTCATATGACTGGTGGATCCCTATTCTTCTCACCGAAGAAGGTGTGCGACATCATCGTCGCCTGCTCCATGCTCCATAATTTGGCATTGCGACGCCAGGTGCCTTTTCTGCAGGAGGATGATCCAGATGACGGTGTTGTAGCAGCTGTGGAGCCTGTGGAGCCTGTGGAGCCTGTGGACAGTGATAAGGATGAAGCTGAGGAAGAAGAAAACGACAACAGGGAGTCAGTCATACATCAATATTTCCAGTGACACACAGGTGAGAACATTTTCTGGTTTAACATTACATTAACTTTCACACGTCTACCTCTATCCTGTACATCCATTTCAATCACTATTTGTTAATTGAGTTGTACCCTTCCATTTCAGTTTCACAAGTGTGGTAACCTACGTGTCAACTGCTTGCATCCTTCAAGGGCTTGTGATGTGTGACATAGGTATGTTAGCCTTACAATGGGTAACCCATTATGACACTGTCATTGATTATACAAAGTACCAAATCATAGACTGACTCCAGATTGTTTTGTGTTTCAAGGGTGTTTATTTAAGTGCTCAAAAAATGAAGAGGGGTTGTGAAATGGTGATGGGGGATGGTGGAGGAATGTCCATGGCAGAGTCCAGTCTATTAGTCTCACAGGTGCACTGCCCATCTGGGCATAGGAAGTGGAGCTGGGGCAGTTCGAATATGGACAGGGTAACGAAGTGGGACAGTGGGAGGACAATCAGGGTCGTCCTATTTCCTGGCGGGGTCTTGCCATCTTGCTCTGTCTTATTCCTGGACCTCAGGGACCGCTTGCGTGGTGGTTGTCCATCTGCAGGGGGTGGGGTGCTGGTGTGGTGGTCCTGTGGCGGGGCGTCCTGTCCACTAGCGCCGGCGGAGGTGGTGGGCAGTTCATCGTCCTAGCTAGTGTCAGGGGCCCCTTGGAGTGCCACGGTGTCCCTCAAGGTTTTTTGAATGTCCGTCAGCACCCCTACGATGGTGCCCAGGGCGGAGCCGATGGTCTTGAGCTCCTCCCTGAACCCCAAATACTGCTCCTCCCGCAGATGCAGGGTCTCCTGCAACTTGTCCAGGACCGTCGCCATGGTCTCCTGGGAGTGGTGGTATGCTCCCATGATGGAGGAGAGGGCCTCGTGGAGAGTTGGTTCCCTTGGCCTGTCCTCACTCTGTCGCACAGCAGCCCTCCCAGTTCCCCGGTGTTCCTGGGCCCCCGTCCCCTGGACCGTGTGCCCACTACCACTGCCCCCAGGTCCCTGTTGTTGTTGGGGTGGTGGGTTAGCCTGGGTGCCCTGTAGTGGTGGACACACCGCTGATTGACCTGTCCTAGGTAGGGAGGTTTGGGCCCGCTGGGTGGGTGCTGTGCTGGTGTTACCAGAGGGTGGAAGCTCGGTGTTGGGCTGTGGCTGGGCAAGGGGAACCGACTGTCCTGAGGCCCACAATGGTCCGGGCTGGTCATCAAGATCCAGTAGGGCAGAGCTGCTGTCGTCACTGTGGGCCTCTTCTGGGGGTGGAGTGGTGTTGTCTGGTTCCTGCAGGGGTATAAGAGCCTGATTATTGCATGTGTGTGTTTCATGGTGTGCAATGGGTGGGTGTGCGTGAACCCCAGTGCAAGCATTCCTGTGTGGGGGCTTGTGTGATGATGGTTGGGGGGGTGTTCTGGGTATGTGCAGTGAGCATGCTTTAGTGAGGGGTGACCATGCTTAGTTGTGTCATGCAGGGCTTGGTGTTGGGATGGGTGGTTTGTGTTATGGGTAGATTAGTGAGGATTTGGAGTGATAGGGGAGGGTGTGAGGGTGGGGGGGTGATAGCATGCAGGTAGGGTGGGGGATGTGAAAGTTAAGATTTGACTTACCAGTGTCCCATCCTCCACTGACTCCTCCGAGGTCCTCAGGATGCAGGATGGTCAAGACTTGCTCCTCCCATGTTGTTAGTTGTGGGGGAGGAGGTGGGGATCCGCCGCCAGTCCGCTGCACCGCGATGTTGTGCCTGGAGACCGTGGAACGCACCTTCCCCCGTAGGTCGTTCCACCTCTTCCTGATGCCCTCCCTATTTCTTGGCTGCTGTCCCACAGCGTTCACCCTGTCCACTATTCTGCGCCATAACTCCATCTTCCTGGCTATTGATGTGTGCTGTACCTGTGAGCCAAATAGCTGTGGCTCTACCCAGACGATTTCCTCCACCATGACCCTGAGCTCCTTCTCGGAGAAGTGGGGGTGTCTTTGGCATGACATGGGGTGGTGTGTGTGAGGTGTGGGGTGGTGTATGTGGTGATGAGTGTGGTGAGTGTAGTGGTATGTGGTGTTTTGTGCGTGGATGTTGTGTGGGTGATGGTGTTGTGTGCCTCTGTGTGATGGGGTTGTCAATAGCTGTGCTCTCTCTCTGGCCTTCTCTCAGAATTTCTTGTCGTAGGGGTTTGTGGGTGATGTGGGTGTGTATTTTATATTGTGTTAGGTGTGTGGGAGTGGTGTGTGTATGTGTATCAGGTGTGTGTATTTGGATTTGTCCAATGTAGCGGTGTTTTGTATGTGTGTGTGTATTTTGAGCGCGGCGGTGTGTACCGCCAATGGAATTCCGCAGTTGAATGACCGCTGTGTGGATTCGTGGGTCGCAATAGCATGGGTGTGTTTCTGTTGGCGTGGAGGTGGAGGATTTGTTTCCGCATGTTTATCGCTGACCTTTGGTGTGGCGGTGTTGTGTGGGTGTCTGAATTTCGGCGGATTCCGTGATGTGTGTCATAATAGCTGTGGCGGTCTACCGCGGCCGCAGCGGTTTATTGGCGGTCTTCTGCACGTCGGTAAGCGCCTTATACCGCCAATGTTGTAATGACCCCACAGTGTTGTTTTGCAGTGTGTGTTTTGGCAGCTGTAGTTGCACTCAGTGTGACTCGTGGCCAGGGCCAGCTTTGGGTGTTGTTTTTAGGTTTTATATTTAGCTTCTTCATTTGTGATTGTGTGTTTCTTTAATTGGTATTGTTTATGTTTGATCGTACTGTTCGGTATATTCTGTTGTCATGGTTTTAACTGTGTTTCACAGGCACCCTTTCTGGATTGCCTGCCTTGCCAGCAGCTTGTTCCTAGGACTCCTGTCTGAGCTTCATAGGTCATTTGGATGTAGTCATTTATTCGTATTACTCAGACTACTGTTGTCAATATCAAATTACAGGAAACATCACTGTTGTCTACGACTGCTCCTTTGTGTCTAAGACAGCACTACAATTTGGTGACCATGGAAAATCAACTTTGAAAGTCTGGCCCACCGAAGGACTTCCAGTTTTACTTTGACCAGAGGCTTACAATAATTTATAAGGCATGTACCTTGGTCTACACATCATGACTGCCACAGTAAGAATTTGAGTCATTTTAACTTTAATGCAGCAGATATTTCTCTTGAAAAAAGCTCTTATTTAACGGCTCTCTTTTTTCGAGGCAGTGCGTTGCATATGCACGTGTCTCGCTTTGTTCTGAGTGCTTCGGAATATGCGGCGGCAGTTGTTCTTCAGGACACATGCCTTTTCATCCACAGTGTCAACCTACTTATTCTTCGAAGAAACAACAAAAGGAGGGGAAAAAAATGGGAAATTTGGAGTGCAAACTCCTGGTCCCGTGCGTAAGGTTCCCAATAGTCAATAAATCAAAAGAGATTACACATGGTTCCAAACAATACCGAGTGTTTCTTTCAAGGAGATGGTTCCATCAGTAGATGAAAAACGAAATGTTCGAAGCAAGAGCCCTCACTCACCTTCCGGTGACATGCTTCATCATAGGGCCCAGCTCCTCGTCAGGCCGGTGCTGCAATGCCTGACGGGCCCCACAAGGGGGCTCTTTGCCGGAGATCTTTTAAGAATCGGGCATAGCCGGTCAGGAACAATAAAGTGAAGGATTGGTATATGGGAAAATGTTAAAAATGACTAGAGGTAACTACTAATGATTTTTATTCTCATGCTGATACCTCTGACATGATTAAAACCAGTATGCGGGGAATTAGTAGGATAATGTCCACATACCCCATAAAAAACAGGTAGGTATAGTTGTTGTGTCTCTTAATTGGGAATAGTAAGAAAGAGACGGTGCACACAGGATCCCATGTGTCACTCTATGTAGTTGGTCAACATGTTTCTCGCTTTCTACTCGTCAGAAATTGATCTTATGCGATTCGTCAGGAATAAGCGTTTATTCACGGACCCGGGTCAAATGCATTTGGGCGCTTTTGGCGCCGCAATACCAGGAGAGACGCGCCTTTGACTTCGCGCGCTCTCCTATTTCTCCCTGACAAATTAGGGAAACGCATGTGAACGCTCATGCGTCTTCTCCCTAACAACAATACCATTACTGTTGCTACGAACACGCTAAGAATGGCGCTAGTTCTTTTAATTCATGTTATCTGCGCAATTATAATTGATCAAAGTCCTCTTGACATCTATACTACCGTTCCACTTACATCGAGTCTTTGAGATTTCTATAATTACGACGCACTGTTGAGCTCTTTCCTCATTATACTGTTGATAGCTTTGTCCGGTGCCATCTTCGTATTTTCCTTCTGTCTTTCCTTTGTAGTGTGTCCCTACAGGGCACTTTCTTTTTACATATAATGCCTGTGTAATATCACATGGTTGTGTGTTTTAATGAATTCTTATGTCACCAACAAGATGGTTATTACCTCTATAATATGATCTCTTACTGTATGATTTGTTTAACCTGTTGCATTTTGATCTGACATAATATGAGGTCTGATACTACTATTTTTCAATGAAAAAGGAGTCCTCTATTTAATAACTCACTCTATCTATTGGAGTCATGATTAATGTGTTGTACAATCGAATCTGTTGACTACTATTTGTAACAGTAATGTTTGTGTTCTCTGTGTGTATATGTAGATCAGAGTGGATTTTTAGAGCCTGATACTACCCCGATGAGGCCCTATCATTAGTTTTTGGAGGGTAAGCAATGTGGACATTTCATTGCCTAATTGGCCTTCGCACGTTTTCTTTCTAATGAGTGTTATCATCACTTTTTTGCGTCACATGGCACTTTAGGGATCCCTCACTTACGTATGGGGTTTCACAACATAGGATACTGTAAACACATTGTCCTTATAAATTATGCTATGTTCTAACCTGGGTTTCTTTCTTTCCAAATTTCCTTAGGTTTTGATTTCCTTATTTTTGGGAATATCCATGGTTTAAAGGATTAGGTATGTAATTAGGTCCTGACGAATCGCATAAGATCAATTTTTGACGAGTAGAAAGCGAGAAACATGTTGACCAACTACATAGAGTGACACAGGGGATCCTGTGTGCACCGTCTCTTTCTTACTATTCCCTATTAAGAGACACAACAACTATACCTACCTGTTTTTTATGGGGTATGTGGACATTATCCTACTAATTCCCCGCATACTGGTTTTAATCATGTCAGAGGTATCAGCATGAGAATAAAAATCATTAGTAGTTACCTCTAGTCATTTTTAACATTTTCCCATATACCAATCCTTCACTTTATTGTTCCTGACCGGCTATACACGATTCTTAAAAGATCTCTGGCAAAGAACCCCCTTGTGGGGCTCGTCAGCCATTGCAGCACCGGCCTGACGAGGAGCTGGGCCCTATGATGAAGCATGTCCCCGGAAGGTGAGTGAGGGTTCTTGCTTTGAAAATTTTGGTTTTCATCTACTGATTGAACCATCTCCTTGAAAGAAACCCTCTGTATTGTTTGGAACCGTGTGTAATCTCTTTTGATTTATTAACCTACTTATTCCACTTTCTTGTGTATGCGCAAGTAATTGTGGGGCGTGTTTCTGTAACTCACAAAGGATTGTGGGGCGTACTGAAGCAGCAAGTATTTCTGTCTCGGCCGCATATTTAACTGTTTATCTACATGGATAAATCTTTTTTTAAATATCACATCGCTGAGTATCCTCAATTATACAAGTGAGCGCCTGTATTGTTTTCCTACAGTTTTTATTTCAATTGTTCGGTTTATTCTGTGGTGATTTATTTTACCTATCAACATCATGGAAAGTCAGATATAACCAATGCAATTTAACCCTTTTCTGCAAGTTCACACAAAGCCTCCTGTTAAAGGGCAACAATGGTTTAGGGCATTCGAAAACTTTTTGGTAGCTTTGGATGGCAAACTTTATTCAAATGAAAGGAAAAAAGCATTACTATGTGGGTTGCTTCGAGACGCAGGTCAAGAGATTTTTGATAATTTACCAAGGATTGAACCACATTCAGGGCAAGGAGAATTCTGGGATGTTTATGCCGAGGCTGTAAAGTAATTGGAAAAAAAATCTTGTGAGCAGCCAAATATAATGATTGAACAACATAGTTTTTTTTAAACGGAAACAGTTGGCTGATGAGACTATTGCTGAAGCAGGTGTTTTAGTTAGAAATTATTAATGAGTGTTTATGTATTTTGAATAATGAATTTTGTAGAAAATGAATAACGTAGAAAAAAAATAATGCACACCTTTGGGAAATGTGACCTCGGAGAATGGCCACCAATATTCACGAAACGTACTAATTAATGGTTAATACTTATGAAATATTGAAAATGTATTAGTTTAATGTAGTAATACATTATATTTGGGGCTATGAAGTATGCTCTTACTTATTAATTGTAGGCCTTAACTTAGTGAGTGTCTTGGCCTAGTTTTACCAGGCCTCATGCAGAAGCTGTATTTCTTAAGTTTAATAAAAAATGCTGACAGAATGAACTAAACTGAGACATGTCTGTTATCTTGTTAAAAGTGCTTAACAGAAGCTTTCCGTGAGAACCGACTAACAGGAGATGATGTTCCTAGCAGAGTAACAATTTGTGTGTAATGTGTGTGAGATGTACTTTCCCAGGATGAGAACAACGAAGACACTGACTGAAGCTGAAGATGAAACAATATTGTTACCTGACGAGTCGGATGATGAGGACATCGTAAAGTGGACCTATCAACTTCATGTGAAGAACGAAATATTAGGATTCATAGATTTGGTATAGAAATATTATTGGGTAGTGTATGAATGTACGATTAACTGACCAATATGGAATTGGGGGAGTTTAGGTGACTTTGAAATAACAACGCAACAGAGGGAAAATACTTCAGACCTTACCCGGATTTGAGATGCGATATTGAGAGAAGAAGAGACTTGAGATTCTGGCATTGGGCTCATACTCTCTGACTGAGAGCCTGATGCTTTGCTGATCGATTGATGACCTAAAGCGAAGACTGATTACGCTTGCTGACCCATACCGTGGATAGGTAGATATGACATTGTGACTGGTATGCAGTTATGCCTTTTCTTTCTAGGTACCAACTGTGCTGTCTTGATAGTCCCATAGTTAGATGTTTTCCTAAATTTGTGCTCTAAATTGTTTTGCATGAAACCCAACATGCTGATGCTAATCTGAAGTTAGTTGAGGGTATTCACATAACGAATGACAATTATAGGGACTAGTGTTTGACGGGTTATCTTGCTGAATTCTATGTATGTGATTACTTCGTTGCAACTGACTCTGCTATTGATATGCACCATTAGTTTAGAATGTGTTGTGATTCAAGCTTTGATTAGATTGCGTTTCTTCCGTTGTTTTGGACAACTAGTATTGTTTTTTTGTTTTTTTGTCCTCATTCCACAACCCTCGTTTTGGTGAGAGAGAAAAACCTTTGGTCTATTCATCCAAGAGGGAAACCCACAATACCACTGGGCCACACCCCCTGTCTTACACGTGCCAGGTTTTCCCACGTATTCCATTGGCCACACCTTACTGTGTTACTCAGGCTGTGGTCAT
Organism: Pleurodeles waltl; assembly: GCF_031143425.1. Lineage (NCBI taxonomy): Eukaryota > Metazoa > Chordata > Amphibia > Caudata > Salamandridae > Pleurodeles > Pleurodeles waltl. Next base: position 538,114,411 of record NC_090451.1, read on the forward strand.
ACCAAAGCAACACTCATTTAGGTAGAGGGAGTTTTAATCATTGGACTTAATTTTAGAGAAGGGGAGGGGAAAAAAAAAAAAAAGAGAGGAAGAACAGAAAATCAACATCTAAACACATTCCAACCTTATTTAGCACTGGCAAACATTTTCCCAAACCACCCAAAAATCATCTCTTCTACTAAGAGGACCAGATTGTTTCATATTACAGAACCGTATTACTGATGATTGCCAGTCCTGAGCGATGGGAGGTAGTGAGTTCACCCATTTACAACATATTTCCTGTCTAGCCAGAAGCATTAATACAAACAACAGATGTTCTTGCTGCACAGACACTTTCTGAACCATACAATCTGGATCACATACCCCAAATATTACCATTAACAGATTTAGGGGGTCATTACAACCCTGGCGGACGGTGTTAAAGGTGAGGTAATACCGCAAACAGGTCGGCGGGCAAAAAAAGGGAATCATGACCGTGGCGGAAACCGCCAACAAAGACAGCCACTTTAACACACTGCCCGCCACGGCGGTACAGACAAGCAGCGCAGCGGTCACCGCCATCAGAAAGGCGGCAGACAATGTACCGCCCATAGTATCACAACCCACCAATCTGCCACCTTTTCCGGGGCGGATTCACCGAGGATAAAAACACGGCGGAAACAGTTTCTGCAATGGGAAAACGCTCGCCTTAACACATCCCACGAGGAAGGAGGACACCATGGAGCCGGAATTACAAATCCTACCTGCCCTTGTATTCCTACTCATCTACGAAGAGCAGCGCCGGCGGCGGCGAAGACAACGGTGAGTACTGCACCTACGACATAGGGGAGGCAAAAGTTAGGGGGACACACACGCAACACCCCCACCCCAACCCTCGCATATTACAACACACACACCAATGCATTTACAAACAGCACTGTAGCAACCCACAACCCCCCCGGAAGAATGCAAGGACAAAACGAAATCAGTGCAAACATTGTAATGTATCAAAATACATGCGTCAAATATATACAGATATATATAAACTCATACAAAGGTATATACATTACGAGAAGTAGTGCAGATATGCACATCTCAATGTCCGTGCAACACTAGGCCAAAAATGCATGGGTGAGGCCCACACAAGATACCTGTCCACAAACGGAGAGAACACTGCCGGGGCATCAGAGAGAAAAACAGCAGGCACCTCAGGGGGAAGGGAAGGGGGGGGGGACCTCAGCCGGATTACAGCACCACGCCACATCCACGACGGGGCTCCATGCCCATTGATGTATCCTGGGGAGTGCAAAGCCACAGTCTCACAAGTCTCTACAGTGGTTGGTTTGGCCACTGTTCAATCCTGGGGAGAGCAAAGCCACAGTCTCACAAGTCTCTACAGTGGTTGGTTTGGCCACTGTTCAATCCTGGGGAGTGCAAAGCCACAGTCTCACAAGTAAATAACAGTCTCCACTGGTTCTGGAGGGGGATTGGTGCCCAGAGTGCTACATCCTGTGAAGGACAGAGGTAGTGGATGGATCTCTCCACTGGTTCTGGGGGGGAACTGGTGCCCAGAGTGCTACATCCTGTGAAGGACAGAGGTAGTGGATGGATCTCTCCACTGGTTCTGGAGGGGGACTGGTGCCTAGAGTGGATTAGTCTCCCCGTGACAGTTCATGTCCCGTCACTGTCCCAGCTGCACATGGGATAACGATGCTTGATGTGGCGGTCTTTTCCTTCTTCAGCGGTGCTTGCCCTGTTCAGCGGTGCTTTGGCATGGCGGTCTCAGGACTGTTCAGCGGTGCTTGCCCTGTTCAGCGGTGCTTTGGCATGGCGGTCTCAGGACTGTTCAGCGGTGCTTGCCCTGTTCAGCGGTGCTTCGCCATGGCAGTCTCAGGACTGTTCAGCGGTGCTTGCCCTGTTCAGCGGTGCTTTGGCATGGTGGTCTCAGGACTGTTCAGCGCTGCTTGCCCTGTTCAGTGGTGCTTTGCCATGGCGGTCTCTGACCTGTGCATTGGTGTGTGGCATGACGGTCCCTCATTGCCCAGCGGGGCTGTGGCTGCCGGGGCCCTCCTGGGCACTGACTCCGGCGGTGGTCTCCTGGCCAGTGACGATACTTGTGCCCTCCTGGGCAATGACTCTGGCGGTGGTCTCCTGACCAGTGATGATACTTGTGCCCTCCTGGGCAATGACTCCGGCGGTGGTCTCCTGACCAGTGATGATACTTGTGCCCTCCTGGGCACTGACTCCGGCGGTGGTCTCTTGACCAGGGACGATACTTGTGCCCTCCTGGGCAATGACTCCGGCGGTGGTCTCCTGACCAGTGACGATACTTGTGCCCTCCTGGGCACTGACTCCGGCGGTGGTCTCCTGACCAGTAACGATACTTGTGCCCTCCTGGGCACTGACTCCGGCGGTGGTCTCCTGACCCGTCACGATACTTGTGCCCTCCTGGGCAATGACTCCGGCGGTGGTCTCCTGACCAGTGACGATACTTGTGCCCTCCTGGGCAATGACTCTGGCGGTGGTGTCCTGACCAGTGACGACGGTGCTGACGGTGGCATCCCGGCCGCCGGGAAGGATGCCTCCCTTCGCCGCCGTGATGCTCACACCAGGCTGTGCAGACTTCCTCGGGCCCTTCCCCACCTTTGGAGGAGTCACAGCTGACTCTGCAATCCCCCTGGGACCCCGTGAGTTGTTTTGCCTCCCGGAGTCTTCACCCGGTCCTGTCGGCCACTTTCCAACTTCAGAGCCTTTACAGGGGGTGGACTGGCAGTGCCTTGGCTCCGTGTCACACTGCCTGCCCTGGTGGCCGGTGCACTCCACACACCTGTAACACACACCACTGGTACTGGAGGCTTTTTGGCTGAGGCGCTACAACGGGACTGATGAATTGGAGGGGTGGTGGTGGGGGCAAAAAGGTCAACTTTGCAAAGGGACAGTTTCTGACGAACACTGGGATGGGTAGCTGGAGGGGGTCTGGGAGTGGAGGAAGAGGAGGTGGTTGTAGGAGGTGTCACTTTAGGTGTTTTGGGTGCAGGTGCAGGTACTGGAGGCTGTCGTGAGGTGGATGGATGTTGGGTGTGTGGGTGCCCGCGTTTGTGTACTTTGGGAGGGGGCATCACAGACACACTGGGAGAGGACACAGGGGACGTGTAAATGGTAGTGGGGGTGGTGAGTGCAGGTGAGCGGGGTGTGGTGCTGGGTGTTCTGGTGCGAGTCCTGGTGCCTGTAGATGTAGTGCATGCAGGTGAGAGTGTACATGAGACTGGGAGGGAGGAGGCAGACGACGACGAGGGGGACACAGTGGAGGCAGTGGATGTTGCTGTGTCTGCATGTGGGTGATGCTTGTGTGTGTGCCTGTGGGTTGTGTGGTGCCTATGTTTGCCTGAGCTACTTTTGTGTGTTGAGGTGTATGCATGCTTGTCTGATGTGTGCTTGGGACAGGCTGGGGTACAGGGGATTGGGTCTGGGTGGAGGGAGTTGGAAGAGGAAGGCTAGAGACCGGGACAATGGCTGCCATCAGTGCTGAGGCCAGAGATTGCAGGGTTCGATGATGGGCAGCCTGACCAGAATGAATGCCCTCCAGGAATGCATTAGTGTGTTGCAACTGCCTTTCTACACCCTGGATGGCATTCACAATGGTAGACTGCCCAACAGTGAGTGACCTGAGGAGGTCAATGGCCTCCTCACTGAGGGCAGCATAGGTGACTGGGGCAGGGCCTGAGGTGCCTGGGGAGAAGGTGATGCCCACCCTCCTGGGTGAGCAGGCACAGGGCGAATGCTGAGGGGCTGCTGGGAGGGCTGTGCTGGTAGGGGAGGTGGCGGCTGTACCTGTAGAAGCGGGGGCACAGATGGTGCCGCCACCACAAGGGAGCTCCCATCGGAGGACGAGTCCGTGTCGCTGGTTGGTGATCCGGTGACCGACGTGTAGCTCCCCTCGCCCTCCATCCCACTGGTGCATTCTGAGTCCGTGGTGTGGCCCTCCATGGCCATGTGGGATGCAGCTCCCTCGTGCCCCGGTGCCATTGTTCCTCCGCATGATGATGCTGATGCACAAAAGAACAGGGAGAGCAGAAAAAGGGGAATGGGGATGACAGAAGAAAGACAGGTTGAGTCCATGGCTTACCGCTACCGTTGGCGGACAATACAGACACAGCAGCCCCCTGCACTACGCCGTGCTCTTGGCCTCTACAGAAGCAAATCCTGGGATCTGGCCTACATGCCTATGGTGGAAATCTGCACACATGGATGCCACAGGGGCATCTATACCTGTACTTGGCCCACTACTGAGGTGGGGTTGAGTGCCACATGCCCTGCATTATGGAGGGGCCTAGCCTATGTATTTCTGCCTGGCCTAGGTACACCCACTGCCCTCCTCCCTCAGCCAGCCCCTCAACTGCGCGCCAAGTACCCAGAATGAGGTTGTACTCACCCCCTTGTGTCTGCTGTGATGCCCTCAAGCGCCCATCCAACTCAGGGTAGGCCATAGCCAGAATCCGGAACATCAGGGGGGTCATGGTGCGACAGGCACCCCTCCCATGTTGGGAGGCCATCCCCAGCTGAGCCTCCGCCGCCTTCTTGATCCAGCAGCGAATGTCCTCCCATCTTTTCCGGCAGTGGGTGCCCCGTCTCTGGTGGACCCCCAGGATCCGTACGTCCTTGGCGGTGGCACGCCAAATGTCTTTCTTCTGGTGGGCGCTGACCTACATGACATGCACAAGGGAAGAAGAGACGTCATTACCAACTGCACCGTCGATGTGAGTGTCCCCCCTCCCTACCCTAGCCATGTGGCACATTCATTCACATGCATTCATGTTCCCTGAACTCTGCCCCCTTCCCTCTTACAACCAGCCCTCTCCACCCAGGCCTAGCCCATACAATGTGCTCCCTGTGTAATAACCTGTTGGTCTGGAGGACCGTAGAGTAGCATGTACTGGGGGAGGACCCCGTCTACTAGTTTCTCCAACTCCTGAGCAGTGAAGGCAGGGGCCCTTTCCTCAGACGCAGCAGCCATCGTCGCTTCCAGACCGAGTTCACAGCAGCTCTTGCAGTGTAGGTCCTCTCCTGTTGAAGATCAGGTATCTAGTGATTGAACAGATAGAAAATGGCGGTGATGTCCGCGGCAGTGCGTATCATCACCGGCGGCGCACTTCTTCATTGGCTCCTGGGACCCATAGGGTCCAATGTTAACCAATGCAGCATTGTGCCGCGGTCTACGACCGCCTACCGCGACGTTGTGCAACACCAGCGCAGTTATCTCACAATCCCATTGTCCCAGTTTAGAGGTCAGGCAGCCGCCATTTCAGGGGCCCACATGGCTTCATTTACTTCTGCGTCACACATAGCTAGGCCTACACTCAACACACATACAGGAAGGGTTTTGTGTTTGGTGTCGTGTTCTGTGTATCTGTGGGTACTTCCCTGGAATAAAGTTGACTCTGTGGTCGCTGTTGTCCTTCCTAGGCACCGTCAGCTGGGACAATTGAGAAGATGGTGGAATCCTCCGGTGTACCGACCGCTGGTGGACCTGTTGACAATGGAGGAGCGACATTTAATCGTCACCTACAGGTTTGACCGTGCCACTATCCAGGAACTCTGTACCCAGTTGGAGCCAGACCTGATGTCACCAATCCGCCATCCCACTGGAATCCCCCCTGACGTGCAGGTGCTGTCAGTGCTCCATTTCCTTGCAAGTGGGTCTTTTCAGACAAAAGTGGCCATGGCATCAGGGATGTCCCAGCCTATGTTTTCCAACGTGCTGCCCAGAGTGTTGGCTGCCCTGCTGAAACACGTAAGGAGATACATCGTTTTCCCTGAGGTGGAAGATTTGGCTACAGTTAAAGGTGACTTCTATGCCCTTGGACATATCCCCAACATCATAGGTGCTATTGATGGGACCCATGTAGCTCTGGTCCCCCCCCACAGGAGTGAACAGGTGTACAGGAACCGGAAGAGTTATCATTCTATGAATGTACAGATGGTATGTTTGGCAGACCAGTACATCTCTCAGGTAAATGCTATGTTTCCTGGCTCAGTCCATGACGCCTACATCCTGCGGAATAGCAGCATCCCTGATATGATGGGTCAACTCCAGAGGAACCGTGTGTGGCTATTAGGAGACTCTGGTTACCCCAACCTGTCCTGGCTATTGACCCCAGTGAGGAATCCCAGGACCAGGGCAGAGGAATGCTGCAATGAGGCCCATGGGCGGACTAGGAGGGTGATCGAACGGACCTTCGGCCTCCTGAAGGCCAGGTTCAGGTGCCTCCATATGACAGGTGGTTCCCTATTCTACTCACCAAAGAAGGTGTGCCAGATCATCATCACCTGCTCGATGCTTCACAATCTTGCATTGAGACGCCAGGTGCCTTTTCTGCGGAGGATGGTCCAGATGACGGTGTTGTGGCATCGACAACAGGGAGTCAGTCATACAGCAATATTTCCAGTGACACACAGGTGAGAACATTTTCATTCTTACCATTACATTCACTGTCACACGCCTTCCTCTATCCTGTGTGTAATTTCATAGCATTATTTGGTAACTGAGTTGTACCTTTCCATTACGGTTTCACAGGTGTGGTTACCAACGTGTGTCATCTGCATGCATCCTTCAAGGACTTGTGATGTGTGACATAGCTATGTTGGCTTTACAACTAGAAACGCATTTTGACACTGTCATTGATAATACATTTTACCAAATCACAGACTGACTCCAGATTGTTTTGTGGTTCAAGGGTGTTTATTTAAGTGCTAAAAGATAGAGGGGGGTTGTAATATGGAGATGGGTGACGGCGGAGGAATGTCCATGGGAGAGTCCACTCTATTGGTCACACAGGTGCACTGCCCATATGGGCAAAGGAAGTGGAGCTGGGGCAGTTAAAGTATGGACAGGGTAACAAAGTGGGACAGTGGGAGGACAATCAGGGTGGTCTCATTTCCTGGCGGGGGTCTTGCCATCTTGCTCTGTCCTGTTCCTGGATCTCAGGGACCGCTTGCGTGGTGGTTGTCCGTCTGCAGGGGGTGGGGTGCTGGTGTGGTGGTCCTGTGGCGGGGCGTCCTGTCCACTAACGCCGGCGGAGGTGGTGGGCAGTTCATCGTCCAGGCTAGTGTCAGGGGCTCCTTGGAGTGCCACGGTGTCCCTCAAGGTCTGCTGTACGTCCTTTAGCACCCCTACGATGGTGCCCAGGGTGGAGCTGATGGTCCTGAGTTCCTCCCTGAACCCCAAATACTGGTCCTCCTGCAGGCGCTGGGTCTCCTGAAACTTGTCCAGGACCGTCGCCATCGTCTCCTGGGAGTGGTGGTATGCTCCCATGATGCAGGAGAGGGCCTCGTGGAGAGTGGGTTCCCTTGGCCTATCCGCCCCCTGTCGCACAGCAACCCTCCCAGATCCCCTGTGTTCCTGTGCCTCCGTCCCCTGGACCTTGTGCCCACTACCACTGCCCCCAGGTCCCTGTTGTTGTTGGGGTGGTGGGTTATCCTGGGTTCCCTATCGTGGTGGACACACCGCTGATTGACCTGTCCTGGGTACGGAGGTTTGGGCCCGCTGGGTGGGTGCTGTGCTGGTGTTACCAGAGGGTGGAAGGTCAGTGTTGGGCTGTGCCTGTGCAAGGGGAACCTACTGTCCCGAGGCCCAAGTTGGTCCGGGCTGGTCATCAGGATCCAGTAGGGCAGAGCTGCTATCGTCACTGTGGGCCTCTTCTGTGGGTGGAGTGGAGTTGTCTGGACCCTCCGGTGTGGTGACGGTCCTTCGTGATCCTACAGGGGCATTAGAGCATGATTATTGAATGTGTGTGTGTCATGGTGTGCAATTGGTGGCTCACTGTGTACCCCAGTGCAAGCATTCCTGTGTGGGGGTTGTGTGATGATGGTTGGGGGGGGTGTTCTGGGTATGTGCAGTGAGCATGCTTTAGTGAGGGGTGACCATGCTTAGTTGTGTCATGCAGGGCTCGGTGTTGGGATGTGTGGTTTGTGTTATTAGTACATTAGTGAGGAGTTTGAGTGATAGTGGAGGGGGTGAGGGTGGGGGTGTGTGATAGCATGCAGATAGGGTGGGAGATATGATAGTGAAGATTTGACTTACCAGTGTCCATTCCTCCACCGACTCCTCTGAGGCCCTCTGGATGCATGATGGTCAAGACTTGCTCCTCCCATGTTGTTAGTTGTGGGGGAGGAGGTGGGGGTCCGCCGCCAGTCCGCTGAACCGCGATGTTGTGCCTGGAGACCGCTGAACGCACCTTCCCCCATAGGTCGTTCCACCTCTTCCTGATGTCCTCCCGATTTCTTGGATGCTGTCCCACAGCGCTGACCCTGTCCACTATTCTGCGCTATAGCTCCATCTTCCTGGCTATGGATGTGTGCTGCACCTGTGAGCCAAATAGCTGTGGCTCTACACGTAGGATTTCCTCCACCATGACCCGGAGCTCCTCCTCCGAAAACCGGGAGTGTCTTTGGCGTGACATGGGTGGTGTGGGTGATGTGTGGGGCGGTGTCAGTGTTGATGTGTGTGGTGATGTGTAGTGGTGTGTGCTGTTTTGTGCGAGGATGTTGTGTGGGTGATGGTGTTGTGTGCCTCTGTGTGGTGGGATTGTCTATTCTGTGCTTTCTCTCTGGCCTTCGTGATTAATTTTTGGTCGTAGGGGTTTTTGGGTGATGTAGGTGTGTGTTTTATATTGTGTTGGGTGTGTGGGAGTGGTGTGTGTATGTGTATCAGGTGTGTGTATTTGGAATTGTCCAATGTGGCGGTGTTTTGGAGATGTGTGTATTTTTTTAGCGCGGCGGTGTGTACCGCCAATGGAATACCGTGGTTGAAAGACCGCTGCGTGGATTAGTGGGTCGTAATAGCATGGGCGTGTTTCTGTTGGCATGTAGGTGGAGGATTTGTTTTCGCCAGTTTAACACTGACCTTTGGTGTGGCGGACTTGTGTGGGTGTCTGAATTTCGGCGGATTCCGAGATGTGTGTCATAATAGCTGTGGCGGAGTTCCACGGCAGCGGCGGTGTATTGGCGGTCTTCTGCACGGCGGTAAGCGCCTTTTACCGCCAATGTTGTAATGACCACTTTATTCTTAAATTGTCACCAAAAATTGCCTTAAGGATACTTCCTATATCCTCCCAGTACTTACTCAGACTTGGACATTGCCAGAACATATGGATATCATCCGCATTAACATCCCCACATCGCGGGCAATTTTTGTTGGATTTCCCAATGGCTTTTAATCTAGCTGGTGACCAATATACCCTATGCAAAGTAAACAAATGGTTTTTCCTCATTGCCACCGATTTAATAGTAAACCACAACCTAGAACATGACTTTTGCCATAGGTAGATAATATCTAAAGTGGTAAAAATCTTCCCCCATTTCAACACTGGGAGAGACAAAACATATTCTGCTGCATCCAACTGCGCATGATACCAGAAAGCAACCTCCTTATCAATGGATGTCTGATTTACATTTCCCTCCCAAGAACTCCTCCCAATTTCTCCTACTTGACGAGATTTAACCCAGCTAGATAGCTGGTAATACTTAAACTTGGAAATTGTCTCACCTATACGCTGCTGAAATGCAGACCAAGATATTAATTCGGAATCTTCTACAATCTTCCCCCATCTTACCACGCCGTTAACTTTCAGTGGTATTGATAGCTTATCCGTAAGACATTCAGGAGTACCTGGTGAATCCCAAATGGGGGCAGAGCTACAATAGTAAGCTATCCCTAACACCTTACGAAATTGCATCCAGACCTTACAAGCATGTCTGGGGATCTTCAAACGAACCTTCTTAAAGAACTTTGGGTGCCCAAATTTATACAGACAATTATCAGCTCCTTCCGCAAGATGCACCGTCAAAGCTCTCCAAACCGGAGAATAATCTGACTTCTTATTCAGTAAAACTCTAATATTCTTTTGTTGGAAAGCCAGATAATACCTATAAAAATCTGGGGTTGCTATGCCCCCCCATTCCTTCTTTTTACATAACTTCTTCCATGATATCCTTACTCCCTTAGATGCCCAAATAAATGTAGATAAGTCACCCTGTAGTTTTTGAAACAAGCACGACTTGAACTCCAAAGGTATAGTGTTAAATAGGAAAGTAAACTTTGGAAGAATACACATCTTTAAAATATTAGCTCTGCCGATTATGGAAAGAGGGAGAACGGCCCATGCCTTCAGAAGTTTTTTAGTTTCCATATAGGCTCTATCAAAATTAACCCTGGCCACATCACTAAGATTAGCCGTAAACTGAATTCCCAAGTATTTAATCTCCCGTTTTACTAACGGAGAAACATAGGCCATATTCTAACACATGAATTCCGTTTTCTCAGTATTTACACTGTAACCTGACATTCCACCAAACTGCTCCATCAATGTATTAATTATAGGTAGGGAACCCGCCACATCACTAGTATAAGGCATCAGGTCATCTGCGTATAATGCTACTTTCTTTTCCCAGGCCCCACTCCAAAAAGGGAGAATATCCCTACAAGCCTGAAGCAGAATTGCCAAAGGCTCAATGTATAAGTTGAAAAGCAAAGGTGACAAAGGACAACCCTGTTCAGTACACCTACCAATCCTGAATTCTTGAGACAGCAAACCATTAACCAGGATCCTCGCAGTAGGGTATTTATACAATTCCCTGATAGCTGTAATAAAAGAAATTCCCAGTCCACCTAATTTCATCACAACCTGCAAAAAGAGCCAATTAACACGGTCAAATGCTTTAGCTGCATCGAAAGTCAAAACTGCCAAGGGAGACTTCTCCTGTAAAGCCAAATCTACTGTGGCAAGTAAAATCATGAGTTAACTCATAAAGTTGTCTATCTTTTATAAAACCCTTCTGATCTGGATGAACCAAATTACCTATAACTTTCCCCAATCTTCTGGAAAGAATCCCTGTATACAGCTTGTAATCTGAATTTAGTAGTGAAATGGGTCTATACGCCAGTATTGTTTTATGTGTGTTTCATTTGATTCTGAGATTAATCTACATGACTTTAGCATTGTTATTTTAAGGGAAATAAACTTACTAAACTTTTACTAAAGGTGTGGATATTCATGGCTGAAAAGTCATGGTGTGTGACAATTACTGACTCCATTGATTATTGATTTTTACTGATTACTAATGATTATTGATTATTGTGTATTGATTATTGATTATGTACTGTAGCTATGGTAAGAACACCCCAAATGAGTCAAAATGTTCATCAACCTATTCGTGTTTCCTTGTAAGTTTACTTATTAAGGTCCGACACGCTAACAGTTATGATAGCAGACTGATGGTTTGTCTCTTTGAGGGCTTGCCATAGGTGTCCAGTGCAGAGTGATAGGTGTTACGGTTATGGTAGCAGTTTGAAGTCGGTCCTTTGTAGATTCAGTATTTTTAAGATTAGGATTTTGTTTTCAAAATGATAATTGGATAGAAAATGATGTTCCCTTAAGACCAGAAATGACTTTCTCAAATCCTGGATCCTGCTAGTAGTGGTGTTGGGTATGTTCCTGGCGTTCTAGTGATAGAGTGAGAGAAATAGATCACGCTTGCACAAGCTTATGCAAATCGCAGGTGAATTGTGACATATGTGAGAATTTAGGGAGTTTGCGTACTCCAAATGAAGTTTTAGTAGGAGTGTGCGTACTCCGCAGTGTGAGAGTAGGGAAGTCGTCGAACTTCACATGTGTGTGGCACTTTGTGCTAAATAATTGTCCATGTGGTTGCTGATGTACAGACCCTGTGTGGTCTAAAACTCCGGAGCATATTGAAAAGTATATGAGACACTTGGTTATATGTTGTAATCTGTCTGGTTTAGTAGGTTGATCAGGCGTGGTTAACAAGCCAGTGTGTGAGTTAAAAATGGGTGAGAGGAAATTTCGACTGAGATTTGGTGAGGCCTATGTGCACCAGGACAGACCCATTGATCAGTTAAGAGTTACATTTTCCGGTTGAGTTTTGCTTTCGAATCTGGGAGCCTGAGAAAGAGGAATAGCTGCATGTGTGAAAAACGGCATCAGTGAAAATCCGTAAGGTTTCTGAAGGGATTGTGTTACCTTCCTGTATTAAACCATCAGATTTGCTTTTGGTTTTTGATTAGTGCTTGCAATATTTTGCATTCGTTTTATGTGTGAATTGGAGTTTAGGAGGATGAGCCACAGAACTTTGTCAGCCGCAGTACGTGTGATTGTGACGTCATTGGAGCTGCGCTGGGATAGGTTGGTTAGTTAGAAGGGTCACGCACAGATTGGAAGCTGTCCGTGAGAGGCAATTGGTTGAGAATGTGGGTCAAAGGAATCTTGGGATGAAAAATAATTTCCTGATTTCATTTTGAATAAACAAAAAGTAGAAAAGATGAAGTTTTTCAAAGCGTTGAGAAGTGCCCTAAGGGGAGATACGTACATTACAGCGAGTGTAGGGGAGCCTACACAGCCAGATTAAAATAGAGTGTATGGCTGAAGGTAATATGCCAAATGTAGAGGAGAAGGTGCTGACAAAACCAGAAGCAACAGCCTGAAAGAAGTGTACATTCCCAGCGGTGTTAGACACATTAAAAATGTGACTTAGGAGTACACCAAAATGTCTCTGAAAGTATGTATTTAAAAGAGACTGTATCTCGCCACTTGGATAGCATAGGTCTCATGAACAGATGTACACGCTGCGTGTTTTTGAAACAAAATAGCTTTTAGTCTGCACAGCTTGTCAAAATTTACATTTGAAGTAGCAATATGAGGTCAAATTTCTGCTACCTTTATCTCTCGCGTGGGGGAGAAAAGCACATTTCTGCAACCTGTAACAATTTGGGAGACCAAAACTACACATGCAATTCCAGCTCTCATACCACAACAGCTGATTTCGTTCAGCATCACATTACTTTCATTTGAGAGCACCTGGAACGCCAGATGAATCAAAGGGACAGGAACCCCCTTCAGATAACAAACTAAATTTGCAGCTGAAACATTACATGCTCAGTGCAAAGACAGCTGTTTACAAATCATCAAATGACTTACAGAAGTCACACATTCACTTCAGCTAAGAAAGAACTCCTTCATGCCATTGAAACATTTGTTCGTAAATGGTAGCTCCCACAACTCATGGATATAACTATCTCTTAGCTTTTCAAATCTGCCAACAGGAATGTGCTTCAAACATGAGGTGAATTGAAGTGTTGAAATGGGCAGATTAATAACCAAATTGCAAATGGTATTTCCTCCACAGTGACAGGAAAGTTTTCTCTTTGATGTTTAACAAAATATATGTTTCTTCTTTTTGAGCCATTATTTGTTGCTGTTGTGTCAGATTAAATGGGGCAAACAATTCCCTGGAACTGGCGTGGTACCAGGTCACGCAACCACTTTTCAAAACTTGAACAACCTAACTGCATAATGGACCTAAACTGACTCTGTCCATGTAATAAAGATGGCGTCAATCATTCAGACACAAGCTTTATTCGGTCATTAATGAACCATCAAAGCATACAAAATCTGTAGAGTATTTACAAGATGAAACTACATCACAATTGAAATAAATCAATACTAAAATTTTAGTTAAATATAAGACAGTCACATATCCTTAATAATATCTGGTTTCCTAAAACTATTTGATCAATGCTGTACAGATACCACAATTTAAAAACCACAAAAAGCTATTTGTCCAAAGACCACAGATATAATAAATTCTGGGAATTGCTGGGTCCTGTCCATTCAACATAAATGTCCAGTTGCTCTGAAACAAAAACACATGCCTACATTCACTCGTTCCCACAAATAAAGTGCCAGTGTGTGATTTAGGCCGATATATTCAAAGTTTCCCTACGTGTTGTGCATCTAAAGCTAATTTCCCTTGTGCTTTAATTACACTATAAGCATAATCATTCTTGCATTGAGACAACTACTGCCATCAGTGTAGTAATTGTCTCAAAATCAGAAGTATGGTTGGCTTCACTCTTAGAAAGAACAGACATACCCACAATCGATACCACAAACAATATCCCACACATAATCGCCAAACCAATACTCATATATTTACAGCGCCTAGTGTTATTACCTTGTTGACTAATGTTACTCATGATATGTAAAGAATCAGAAAGCAGAAGGAAATTTAGAAAAGCTTGCAGCAAAAATAAAAAATAGGCAACTATTCTTTCAGCAATTACTTACTGCTCTCAGTCTCACTTCCAGGATCCCTTGTCAAAATCAGTGAGCAGCTTGTCAAAATCAGGTTTCAAAACTCAAATCAGGTTATCAATGTCTCTTCTGGTTACTTTCAACAGTCTCTTTCTCAGAATTTTTATCTCAGATTGTTTCAATAGTTCAGTTCATCAGCTTCCTTCAAGTGCCAAAATACTGACCCGGAACGTTTCTATCAAAACAAAAAGACATAGGGGGTCATTCTGACCCTGGCGGTCGGTGATAAAGCGGCGGCCAACCCGCGGTCAAAAAAATGCAATTCTGACCCTGGCGGGAACCGCCAACACAGCCCGCCGCATTAACACTCCGACCGCCACGGCGGAACAAACAAAAAGCGCGGCGGTCACCGCCAACAGCCAGGCGTCAGACAATGTACCGCCCACCCTATCACGACCCACCAATCCGCCACCTTTTCCGGGGCGGGAGCCCCGCCGATAAAAACACGGCGGAAACAGACATTTCCAATGGAAAACGCTCACCTCAAAACACTCCACGCGGAATCCGGACAGCATGGAACCCGAATTGAACATCATACCTGCTCTCGTCTACCTGCTCATCTACCACGAGTACGAACTCCGGCGCAGACGTCAACGGTGAGTACTGCACCTACGACACACGGGAGGGGGGAGGAAGAAAGGTTACGGGCATACACATATGCGACCCCACCACCCCCCCAATATGTACACACCAATGCAGAGCAGGAAGTCACAGTGACACCACACAAAGACCCTTTAAAAATACAATGACACAACCAAATTTGGAATACATTTTCATGTACAAAAAAAGCACCTGGAAATAATTGAGCAACTGTGAAAAATATTTACAAAAACCAAAAAGATATACACATCAGTGTATCACTGAAGTAACAAGTCCTGCACATCCTACGAATCTAACATGTCCGTGGGCCAAGGTTCTGCGAAACAAGGGCAAAGCCCACACACGAGACCTGAGTCCTTTGGAGAGAACACTGCAGGGGCATCTGATGTCAAAACTACAGGCACCTCAGGGGGAAGGGAAGGGGGGGCCACCACAGCCACATGAGTCCACAACGCCAGATCCACGAGGAGCCACCATGCCCACTGTACCATCCTGGGGAGTGCAAAGCCACAGTCTCTCAAGTCTCTGCAGTGGGTGGGTTGCCCACTGGACCATCCTGGGGAGTGCAAAGCCACAGTCTCTCAAGTCTCTGCAGTGGGTGGGTTGCCCACTGGACCATCCTGGGGAGTGCAAAGCCACAGTCTCTCAATGTCTCTACAGTGGGTGGGTTGCCCACTGGACCATCCTGGGGAGTGCAAAGCCACAGTCTCTCAAGTGGATTACAGAGTCCACTGGTCAAGGAGGAGGCATGGTGGGCACAGTGAACCATAAACAGTGCCTGAGACGGCGGGACCCAGCGCAGTGGTGCATGACATGGCGATGTCCAGCGGAGCGGTGCTTGAGAGGAAGGGCCCAGCGGAGCGGTGCTTGACAGGAAGGGCCCAGCGGAGCGGTGCTTGACAGGAAGGGCCCAGCGGAGCGGTGCTTGAGACGGCGGGGCCCTGTTCAGCGGTACCTGTCTTCACGGCGGGCCCTGTTCAGCGGTGCTCTTCTGCACGGCGGGGCCCTGTTCAGCGGTACCTGTCTTCACGGCGGGGCCCTGTTCAGCGGTGCTCTTCTGCACGGCGGGGCCCTGTTCAGCGGTACCTGTCTTCACGGCGGGGCCCTGTTCAGCGGTACCTGTCTTCACGGCGGGGCCCTGTTCAGCGGTGCTCTTCTGCACGGCGGGGCCCTGTTCAGCGGTACCTGTCTTCACGGCGGGGCCCTGTTCAGCGGTGCTCTTCTGCACGGCGGGGCCCTGTTCAGCGGTACCTGTCTTCACGGCGGGGCCCTGTTCAGCGGTACCTGTCTTCACGGCGGGGCCCTGTTCAGCGGTACCTGTCTTCACGGCGGGGCCCTGTTCAGCGGTACCTGTCTTCACGGCGGGGCCCTGTTCAGCGGTACCTGTCTTCACGGCGGGGCCCTGTTCAGCGGTGCTCTTCTGCACGGCGGGGCCCTGTTCAGCGGTACCTGTCTTCACGGCGGGGCCCTGTTCAGCGGTGCTCTTCTGCGCGGCGGGGCCCTGTTCAGCGGTACCTGTCTTCACGTCGGGGCCCTGTTCAGCGGTACCTGTCTTCACGGCGGGGCCCTGTTCAGCGGTGCTCTTCTGCACGGCGGGGCCCTGTTCAGCGGTACCTGTCTTCACGGCGGGGCCCTGTTCAGCGGTGCTCTTCTGCACGGCAGGGCCCTGTTCAGCCGTACCTGTCTTCACGGCGGGGCCCTGTTCAGCGGTACCTGTCTTCACGGCGGGGCCCTGTTCAGCGGTGCTCTTCTGCACGGCGGGGCCCTGTTCAGCGGTACCTGTCTTCACGGCGGGGCCCTGTTCAGCGGTGCTCTTCTGCACGGCGGGGCCCTGTTCAGCGGTACCTGTCTTCACGGCGGGGCCCTGTTCAGCGGTACCTGTCTTCACGGCGGGGCCCTGTTCAGCGGTACCTGTCTTCACGGCGGGGCCCTGTTCAGCGGTACCTGTCTTCACGGCGGGGCCCTGTTCAGCGGTACCTGTCTTCACGGCGGGGCCCTGTTCAGCGGTACCTGTCTTCACGGCGGGGCCCTGTTCAGCGGTACCTGTCTTCATGGCGGGGCCCTGTTCAGCGGTGCTCTTGCAGTATGTCAAGGGAGTCATACCTGGCCTGGACACCCTGCTCACTCGCCCTCCGACCGTGCTGTGTCAGGCCCCTTCGGGGAGTGAGTCCTGGGCCCTTTGGTGTCGTCCCTTGCAGCCGGGATGGGGCTTGTGGGGCCCTCCTGCTCCGCGCTCCTGGTGGTTGTCCTCTCCGCCCTGCTGTCATTCCGCTCCTTAGATGGGGCTCTCGGGCCCTTGCCTCCCCTGGCTGCTGTGGCCGGTGAAGTGGCCGGAGTCACCTCCTTGGGGGCAGCCGTCTCTGTCCGCTCACGGCGGCCCTTCAATTTCCGGGTCCTCTTGCCTGGGGGGGGGCTGGCTGTCCCCTTGCTGCTCACCGAAGTGTTACTGCCGCCAAAGGGTGGACTCCACATGCCATGCACCACTTGCACTGTAGAAGTTGGGCTGGTGGTGGCTGAGGTGCCCTTGGGACTTTTCCCAGTTGGAGGGGGTGGGTCGGGGGAGGGAAAGAGGTCAAAACTGGAGAGGTAATTTTTCTTGGGACCAAGGTAAGGGGTAGGAGTAGTGGTGAGAGAAGTGGAGGAAGAGGATGTGGTTGTATGAGAGCCAGGTGTGCTGTCCTTGGGTGCAGGTGACTGGGACGTAGGCTGTGGTGAGGTGGTTGGCTGTTGTTTGGGTGTCTGCCTGCGTTTATGTGTCTTGGAATAGGGGGTGACAGACACAGTGGGAGAGGACACAGGGGACGTGTAAATGCCAGTGAGGGTGGTGACTGCAGGTGTGCGGACTGTAGTGGAGGGTTTGCTGGTGGTGGAAGAACTGGCTGATGTTGGGGTGCATGCAGGTGTGAGTGTAGACGTCACAGGGAGGGAGGAGGGAGACGAGGAGGACGGGGACACAGAGGTGGTAGTGACTGTTGATATGTCTGCATCTGTGTGTTGCTTGGGTGAATGCTTGTGTTTTCTGTGGTGCTTATGTTTGGATGAGCTGGCCTTGTGTGTTGAGGTGTGTGCAGGCTGGTCTGATGGTGTGGATGGGATAGCTTGAGGTACAGGAGACAGAGAAAGGGTGGAGGCAGATAGAAGAGGGAGACTGGAGACAGGGACAATGGCTGCCGTCAGTGCTGAGGCCAGAGCAGTGAACGCTCGTTGATGGGCAGCCTGACCCGAATGAATGCCCTCCAGGTAGGCATTGCTCCGATGCACCTCCCTTTCCACCCCCTGGATGGCATTCAGAAGGGTAGTCTGCCCAACAATGACCGTCCTCACCAGGTCAATGAGCTCCGCACTGAGGGCAGCAGGGGTAACAGAGGCAGGGGCTGAGGTGCCTGGGGCGAAGGAGACGCGCGCCTTCCTGGCCGAGCGGCCACGGAGCGAAGACTGAGGGGCTGCTGGGAGGGCGGTGCTGGTGCGCTGGGTGGCGGCTGTACCTGTTGTTGCGGGGGGCACAGATGGTGCCGCCACCGCTAGGGAGCTCCCAAACGAGGACGTGTCCGTGTCGCTGGTGTCTCCACCGGCCCCCGTTGTGGTGCTCCCCTCGCCCTCCGGATCACTGGTGCCCTCGGTGTCTGTGTCAGTGCCCACCGGGGCCTGGTGACCTGCAGCTCCCTCCTGCTCCGACGCCAAATCTCCTCCGCCGGATGATGCTAAAACACAAGAAGACAAAGATTTAGGGTGGGGGGAGGAATGAAACAAAGTTGAGTGCATGCCTTAGCAATACCCTTTGCGGAGAGGACAGACACAGGTGCCTAGTGCACTAAGTCGCGAACTTGGGGTACACTACTCAGTACTTCTGACTAGGCAAACAGGTCTAGGGACAACACACGCGCACATGTGTGATGCTGGAGCATGGGTAGCTGCACTTGGCACCCTACAGAGGTGGGGGGTGGGGGCACAGGGCCATGCCTAAGGGAGCGGACTACACTACAGAGAGCGCCCTGGCCTAATGTCACCCACAGCCCTCCTCCCCCACCCAGACGCCTCCAATGCGCATACAGATAGGAGAATGTGCGGATACTCGCCCCCTTGTGTCTGCTGTGCTGTCCTCAAGCGCCCATCCAAATTAGGGTAGGCCACTGCCAGGATCCGGGACATCAGGGGGGTCATGGTGCGACTGGCACCCCTCCTAGGTCGGGAGGCCATTCCCAGCAGTGTTTCTGCGGTCTTCCTCGTTCCGCGGCGGATGTCCTCCCACCTCTTGCGGCAGTGGGTGCCCCGTCTGTTGTAGACCCCCAAGTTCCGGACTTCCTTGGCGATGGCACGCCAAATATCGATTTTCTGGTGGGCGCTCACCTGTTTGACATGTACAGGGTGGGAAAGAGAAACCGTCACATATCTGCATGTTTGGAGTACATGCCCCCCCCTCCCCAACCTTGTCATGGTTCCCATTCTCTCATCTGTCGTGCGTTGCACTCCTCATTCCCTCCACACCCCACCAACTTACATCCCCCCACTCCACACAGGCATAACCCATTCAATGTGCACTGAGTGTACTCACCTGTTGGTCTGGAGGACCGTAGAGTAGCGCATACTGGGGGAGGACCCCATCCACGAGCTTCTCCAACTCTTCTGAACTGAAGGCGGGGGCCCTTTCACCAGTAGCAGAAGCCATTGTCACTTCCAGACCGAGTTCACAGCAGCACTTGCAGTATAGGTCCTCTCCTGTGGATGATCAGGTCTCGAATGATTGAGCAGATAGAAAATGGCCGTCACGCCCGCGGCGGTGCGTACCGCGGCGGTGCGTCCCGCGACCGCCGGCGCACATCGTCATTGGCTCCTGAAACCCATAGGCTTCAATGTTAACCAATGCGTCTTCGCACAGCGGTCTTCGACCGCCTACCGCCACGGTGTGCCCCGCCAGCGCAGTGACCTCACATCCCATTGTCCCACTTCACAGGTCAGGCATCGGCCATTTCAAGGGCCCACATGGCTTAATTTCTAATGCGTCACACAGGCCTAGGCCTTGCAATGGCACACATACAAACATATCAAACCATACATTTACCTGTACTGTGCAAGCTGTGTTGTACGTACCTATGAGTGGATTGACTCTGTACTCCATATTCTCCTTCCTAGGCACCGTCCGCTGGGACTAGCGATGAGAAGGAGGAATCCTCGCGTGTACCGGCCGCTGGTGGACCTGTCCACAATGGAAGAACGCAACATAATACTACGATACCGACTTGACCGAGCCTCCATCCATGAACTGTGTGCCCAGCTGGAGCCAGCCCTGATGTCCCCCATCCGCCAACCCACAGGAATTCCCCCTCTAGTGCAGGTTCTGTCTGTCCTCCATTTCTTTGCAACTGGCTCATTCCAGACAACAGTGGCCATGTCATCTGGGATGTCTCAGCCTATGTTTTCCAAGATCTTATCCAGAGTGTTGTCTGCCCTGATGAAACTCATGCGGAGCTACATCATTTTCCCAGAGGAGGGTGATTTGCCTACAGTGAAAGCTGATTTCTATGCCCTTGGACACATCCCCAACATCATTGGTGCAATTGATGGGACCCATGTGGCTTTAGTCCCCCCAAATGACGATGAACAGGTGTACAGGAACAGGAAGAATTACCATTCAATGAATATCCAGGTGGTCTGTTTGGCTGACCAGTACATCTCCCATGTAAATGCCAAGTTCCCAGGGTCAGTGCATGACGCGTATGTTATGCGAAATAGCAGCATTCCCTATGTGATGGAACAGCTACAGAGACAGCGTGTGTGGCTAATAGGTGACTCTGGTTACCCCAACCTGCCGTGGCTATTGACCCCAGTGAGGAATCCCAGGACCAGGGCAGAGGAACGGTACAATGAGGCCCATGGGCGTACTAGGAGGGTGATTGAGCGAACCTTTGGGCTCCTGAAGGCCAGGTTTAGGTGCCTGCATATGACAGGTGGATCCCTAATGTACTCACCAAAGAAGGTGTGCCATATCATCGTGGCGTGCTGTATGCTCCACAACCTGGCTTTGCGATGCCAGGTGCCTTTCCTGCAGGAGGATGGTCCAGATGGTGGTGTTGTAGAAGCCGTGGAGCCTGTGGAGAGTGAAGAGGAGGAAGACTCTGAGGACGACACAGACAATAGGGACAGAGTGATACAACAGTATTTCCAGTAACACACAGGTAAGAATCACCCACGCCATTTCACAATTGCTTATAGCCTCCTGCATCTATACTTTCTGTAGTTCCCCACAGATGTTTGTCATTAATTTTTGCCTTTCCCTTCCCTTCTCAGTGCTGTCTGACTCAGTACCTGACTTCTGCTTGGTTCGCCCATGAAATACAGCGTATTGACATTGGTATGTTGTCATGACTAATTGACAGAACAGAAATTGAACAGTAATATGTAATACATTTGTTAATAATACAGCATGACTCAAAACAGATTTGTGTGCAAAATGTGATTTATTTACAGTGCTAGATATCGGTACATGTGATTCTAAGGGTGATGGGTGGGGGTGGAGGAATATCCATGGCAGAGTCCAGTTCTCAGTCTCACAGGTGCATTGTCCTTTTGCCTGTGGAAGGATGGAGCATAGGCAGTTCATGGTTGGACAGGGTGGCAATGTGGGACAGTGGGAAGACTTGAGGGGGTATGTCCTGCTGGCGGGGGTCTTGACATCCTACTCTGTCTTTTTTTTTGGTCTCCGGCTCCTCTTAAGGGGTGGTTGTTCTTCAGCAGGAGGTGGGGTTCTGGGGGGCTGTCAAGGTGTTGGGACCTCCTGTCCACTAGCGCCGGCGGAGGTGGTAGGCTGTTCCTGGTCCGGGCTAGTGACAGGGGCCCTGTGTGGTGCACCATGGTCCCGCAACGCGTCCTCTATCCTGTGGAGGGCCAGGACGATGGTCCCCATTGCGGTCCCGATGATTCTCAGCTCCTCCCTGAACCCCATGTAGCGTTCCTCCTGCTGTGCCTGGATCTCAGTGAACCTGGCCAGTACCGTTGCCATTGTTTCTTGGGAGTGGTGGTATGCCCCCATGAGGGTGGTGAGGGCCTCTTGGAGAGTGGGTTCCCTGGGCCTCTCCTCCCCCCCCTGTCGCACAGCAGCCCTCCGAGCTGCCCGGTTTCCCCCGGCCTCTGTCCCCTGCCACTGCCCCCAGGTCCCTGTTGTTGTTGGGGTGTTGGGTTAGCCTGGGTGCCCTGTAGTGGCAGACACACCGCTGATTGAGCTGTCCTAGAGACAGAGGCATGGGCCCGCTGGGTGGGAGCTGTGCTGGTGATGGCAGAGGGGGTCGGGTCTGATGTGGCCTGTGGCTGCCTGAGGGGAACCGACTGCCCAGAGGTCCCCGATGGTCCGGGCTGGTCATCAGGTTCACTGTCGACAGAGCTGCTATCCTCAGTGTGGGCCTGTTCCGGTGGTGGGATGGACACTTCTGGACCCTCCTGGCTGGTGTGTTGTCGTTCGGGTCCTGCATGGGGTAAGAGAGTTTGGTTATTGTTTCTGTGTGTGCAATAGCGTGCGTGTTATGGGTGCCCTTGTCCCCCAGTGCAGGCATTCCCTTGATGGAGGTGTTGTGAGGGTAGTTAGTGGGGGGGGGGGGTTAGTGCAGTGGTCATGCTTAGGTGATGGGTGCCCATGATTTGTGTTGGCATGCAGGAGTTGGTGTTGGGATGGGTGGGTTGTGCTGGTGAGACATTGTCAGGGAGGATGTGTGCTGGGGGGTTGGGGGTGAGGGTGGGGGTGTGGGTTGGCATGCTGGTGGGGTGGGGGGGATATAGTAGTTGAGATTGGACTTACCAGAGTCCATTCCTCCGGCTACTCCTGCGAGGCCCTGAGGATGCAGGATGTTCAAGACCTCTTGCTCCCACGATGTGAATTCGGGAGGGGTGGGTGGGGGTCCGCCGCCAGTCTTCTGGACCACGATGTTGTGCCTGGAGACCATCGATCGGACCTTCCCCCGTAGGTCGTTCCATCTTTTGCGGATGTCCTCCCTATTCCTGGGATGCTGTCCCACCGCGTTGACCCTGTCCACGATCCGCTGCCATAGCTCCGCCTTCCTAGCTATACTGGTGTGCTGCACCTGCGAGCCGAAGAGCTGGGGTTCCACTCTTAGGATTTCCTCCACCATGACCCGGAGTTCTTGGTCCGAAAAGCGTGGGTGCCTTTGGGGTGCCATGGGGTGGTGTGGGTGAGGTGTGGGGTGGTGTATGTGATGATAAGTATGTTGGTGAGTGGTGCCTTGTGCTACTATGTGGTGTGTGTGATGGTGTAGTGTGCCTCAGTGTGTCTTGCTATGGATTGTCTGCTGTGTCTCTCTCTCCTTCTCTCAGTAATTATGGTTGCAGGGGTTTGTGGGTGATGTGGGTGTGTGTTTTATAGTTGGTTGATTGTGTGGGAGTGGTGTGTGTATGTGTATCAGGTGTGTGTATTTCAAATTGTCCAATGTGGCTGTGTTTTGGTGCTGTGTGTGTATTCTGACCGCGGCGGTGTGTAGCGCCAATGGAATACCGCGTTTGAATGACCGCCGTGTGGATTCGTGGGTCGTAATGGCATGGGCGTATTTCTGTTGGCGTGACAGTGGAGGTTTGGTCATCTCCAGTTTCTCGCTGCCCGCTGATGTGGCGGGCTGCAGTGGAGGACGGATTTTTGGAGGTTTGACCGTTGTGGGTCAGAATTACCGTGGCGGTTAACCGCGGCCGCGCGGTGTTATGGCGGTCTTCTGACCGGCGGTAAGGGCCTTTTACCGCCGAGGTCAGAATGACCCCCATAAACTCTTGCTGCCATTCACTTGTAGTTACATACGCCCATTCAGGACCTGTGTATCTTCGACTTGCTATTTTCTTTCTTTTCAACTTTCGATCACCATTCAATTCTCCTTCACTTAGATCTTCTCTCCTTGTTGTATCTACTTCTTCCTCGATCAAAGCTTCAACAACCACTTCTTTTCTTCTTTCTACTTGCGACTCCGGCCACGGATCTCCTTTCAGTGGACCTTTTGTCAGTGTTCTCTTCAGAGTCAAACTCGAACCTTGTTCTTGTTCTGCATTTTTTTCTCTTGGTGGACCTGCAACAGGTTTGGGAGGAGTCGGATCACAATGGCTTTGATCCACCTCAACTCCTTTCCTCTCTGGGTCTGGCATTTGCTCTGTTTGTCTCTCAAGATCATCTGCTTCTGGGAAAGCTCTCCTCTGACTAGGCTTTCCTGCTTCCTCAATTGAGATGGGCCCTCCGTCACCCTCCTGGAGGTCTTCTCCTTCGTCTCTCACAGGAGTGACTGAACCGTCCTCAACGGGCTCAGATCCGGTCTCAGTTCCCCTTTGTTCTCCTTCCAGCCCTGAGACTTGTTTCACTGTTGTTGGTACTTTCAACAACTCTTCTTCCTCATGATCCAGTGGACATGCTACTATCTTCGTGTGACTTGCATGTATCCAGTTCGGAATTCCAGCACACTTCACAGCTGTGGTAGTTGTCAAAACTACCTGATAAAGTCCCTTCCAACGCAACTCCAAACACGTTTTTCTCACGTGTTTCCGGACCGCAACCCAGTCTCCAGCTCTCAGATTGTGTCCTGGGTCATGGATCGGTGGCAGTGTGGTGGCTTCCACCTGCTGAGAGAAAGAGCAAACCACATAAGACAGACCTTTGCAGTAGTCCAACACCATATCATCTGTAATGTGGACAAGTGCATTTGCAGGCACCGCTGGTAACCTCATGGCTCTGCCCATAAGGATCTCATGCAGCGACAAACCTGTCTTCCTGTCAGGTGTGTTTCTCATTGACATCAACACTAAAGGCAATTATGTCAGGCCATTTCATATTCTTTGACACACACATCTTTGCAACTCTTGACTTTAAGGTACCATTCATCTGTTCCACTAGTCCTGATGCTTCTGGCTGGGAACTACAATGCAACTTCTGTTCAATGTTCAATGCTGCACACAGTAATTTAAGTACTTCATTACTTCATTGGTTAAGTGACTTCCCCTATCTGATTCTAAAGAGATCGGAAACCTGAAACACAGTATCAGTTCCCTAAGCAGTAGTTTAGCTACTTCTTCGTATAGGGTAAGCTTCATTCCAGTGATTAAAGATGTAAACAATCACCATCACATATCTCAAACCTCCACACACAGACATCTCAATAAAATCCATCTGCATTCTGCTCAATGGACCTCCCACTCTTCCAATGTGGCTCAAAGTAACCACTGTCCCTTTACCCACATTTAGTTGCTGGCAAATGACACAACGATGGCAAACGGCTTCAACAAATTGTCTAAACTTTGGGTTAAACCAGTCATGTTTGAACAGTCGAATCATTGCATCCCTCCCAATATGTGCTTCACCATGATAGTACCTCGCCATTTGAGACAACAGACTGTTTGGCAAAACCAATTGACCCTCTTCTAAAACCCACAATTCATCTTGTCTTTGCACACATTTCATTTTACTCCATGAACGCTTTTCCTCCCTGTCAGCATTATTCTGCAACATTTTCAATCCCTCCAGAGTGTCAATTACTTTCAATGCAAAACTTGGACATGTCTCATCTTCTTCCGGTAACAGCTCCCACTTGTCTTTGAATGAAATACAGTTCAATGCACGAAACCTTGCGACTTGACCCGCATATCCATTTCCCAATGACACAAAGGCCCTCATTATGACATTGGTGGTTAGTACCGCTTACCGCCATGCTGACTGCAGCCAACATACCGCGGCGGCGGCGGATTACCACTACCCATATTATGACACACACATAGCAATCTGTCACTATACAGCCACACACACAAGTCCACCAGCCCAAAGGTCGCTGATAAACTGGCAGTAACCAAAACCGCACCGTTACGCCAACAGAACAACACCCAGAACATTATGACCCACAAATCACCACGGCAGACATTCAATGGCGGTAAATCATTGGCAGTACATACCGCCACGCTCAAAATACACACACACACATACAAAACAACACCACATTGGACAATTCAAACAACACATACCTGACACCCATACACACACCACACCAACACCACTATAAAACACACACACACATTACCCACAACCCTTTACGACTACAAACAAGTACCACAAGACCACAGACCAGAACACAGCCACACACCACCATACACCATACACACACCATCACCCACATCACTTCACACTATACCCATGGCACCACAACAACACCCCAGGTTCTCTAAGGAGGTGCTAAGGGTCATGGTGGAGGAAATCATCCTGGTAGAGCCACAGCTATTCGGATCACAGGTGAAGCAGACATCCATTGCTAGGAAGATGGAACTATGGCAGAGAATCGTGGACAGGGTCAACGCTGTGGGACAGCACCCCAGAACAAGGGATGACATCAGGAAGAGGTGGAACGACCTACAGGAGAAGGTGCATTCCGTGGCAGCAAGATACCAAATAGCTGTACATAGGACTGGCGGTGGACCCCCACCTCCTCCCGCACAACTAACAACATGGGAGGAGCAAGTCTTGGCAATCATGCATCCTGAGGGCTTGGCAGGAGTAGGAGGAGGACTGGACTCCGGTAAGTCAACTCTTTACTACTGTCACCCCCCCTACTTGCATGCCATCACATTCCACCACCCTTACCCTCACTCCTATCACTCCACCACCTCCCACACATCACAACCCACCCCTCCCAATACCAAGCCCTGAATGCAACACCAATGCATGGACACCCACCACAGACCTGCATGGACACCTATCTCTAAAGCATGCACACAAGAGGGAAGCAGCTAGCCCACCAAATAACAACTTACACAAGGCAAAGCTGCCAGGAAAATAACACCCATAGAGGGCAACACACCCATGCACAAGATGTCACATGCAGAAATAATAACACTGCGTTTACATCCCCACAGGTCCCCCAGCCAACGTCACCAGAGAGGAGGTGCCAGCAACATCCAGTCTCCCCCCCCCAGAAGAGGCCCACAGTGATGACAGCAGCTCTGGAAGCCTGGATCTGGATGACAAACCTGGCCTGCCAGGGATCTCCAGACAGTCGGTTACCCAGGCACAGTCCCATACCACCACAGAGCCTCCACCCTAAGGAAACACCAGCACAGTACCCACCCAGTGGGCCCATACCTCTGTCCCCAGAACACGTCAATCAGCAGTGTGTCCACCACTATAGGGACCCCAGGCCACCCCACAAACACAGGACGATCAGGGACCTGGGGTCAGTGGCAGTGGGCACACGGTTCAGGGGACAGAGGCACAGAAGAACAACAGGACAACAGGGAAGCTGGGAGGACTACTGTGCGACAGGAGGAGGACAGGCCCAGGGAACAGACTCTCCAGGAGGCACTCACCGACCGTAATAGTCTCCTTCTATATGAAAGTCACCATCCAAAAGCTCTTAGAGACAATTTACCAGTGGGTCAATTTCTTCAGTTGAGACGAAACTGTAGCTCCATACGTGAGTTTGATAAACAATCAGATATTTTACAAACTAAACTCCAGGACCGACATTATCCGACTAAGACGATAAATGCGGCCCGTAAGAGAGCAAAAAACAACCATAGGGAATGCCTGTTGGCCAAAAATGAAAAGACTCCCCAGACATGTATAACCTTTGTAACAACGTTTACCCCTTTGTCTAACACCGTTAAAAAGATAATCAATAAACGTTGGCTGATTTTGGAAAGTGGCGGTGATGTTATGCCAAGACCCATCTTTGCCTTCAAGCGTACTTCTAACATAAAAGATTTAGTGGTCCACACACGTCCACAAGGCGGGACATCCCGATACAAAAAACCCTGTGGGATTGCCCGCCCGTTGTAGGCCACTTTCCTTGTGGCAATTGTAACGTATGCCCTTTAACCAGTAAGGTCACATCTATAGACCTAGACCCAATTGGAAGGTGTTTTTTAAAGAAACATACGAACTGCAATTCTAAAAACGGTATCTATATGATCACTTGTCCTTGCGGTTTACGTTATGTGGGGATGACTACATGACCAGTTAAGATTCGTATAAACGAACACAGAAGCAACATCGGAGAGTGACCACAAAATTGAGCTCCCACTTTTTGGATGCTACGCATTCGCCAGACGACCTTAAATGGGTGGTCCTAGAAGTCCCAAAAGCCCTCCCACATGGTTCCAATTCACTTTTTAGAATAGAACAAAGATGGATTTTTAAATTGGGAACATCATTACGGGAACTTAATGATGATATCCCCTGGACCACTCTCTCACCTTAAGATATATTCTGTTTCATTAACTTTATTTTTACTCTGGTCAACAACCACTTAGTTACTTTTGATTGGCTTTTCACATTTGTGTCAACTTTGATAGACTTTGGGGCTATTTTTGGGCCTTGATATGATTCATTTATAATTATTCTGACATAAAAATCTACATAATTGAGAGTTATACAGCCCTGTATCTGATTCAATCTATTGATAACACAGTGGAGTGCAGTTATGAGCTATCCTTTGACTGTCTTTTAATCTGAATCGGGTTGCTTTTATTATTAGCGACCGCTATCCTTTTGACAAAAATAATAATAATAATAATAATAATAATTTTCTTATGGAACTTTGTGTTCCCTCTCCTTCGATGTCTGTAATCAATAGCCCCCGCTTTTTATTTGTGACGAGGAGGCGCTTTGCATTGATTTTAATTGAAGTATTTTTTCCACCATACGAGAGTCTGTCTTCACTGCCGATGGCTGTGTGAGCCGGCAGCTACTTCCGGGTTTCATAGATCGGGTAAATAAAACCCGGATCTACACCGCGCTCGTGTTTTTGAGGACGCGCCGGTGGGTAGGTGTATTAGCCTACTTTGATGAAACTGAAGTAAGTTTCCATACAATCCCTGGTTCTTTGTCTTGGTGAGCACTCGAGTGACTCGGTTGAGTGCAATTTTGCATTTTGCACGTGACCGTTCGACTCTGAGCAAGCAATCTATCTTTTGACTCAGTAGAAGATAGTTCTTTCTCACTAATCAACACCAGTTAAGTTTCTCCCAATTGTCGACATTTGATTGAATTTTTATAATTGTGTATGACAAAATTCAGATAACTACACCTCATTAATTTTATATATGAGTGGAGATTTGATGTTGATAGACACCCAAAAGGAACTGATTGCTGGGTTTTCTAGTGTGTACGGCTGTACCATGTCTTAATTAATTAACTGTTTTCTATGTCTAGAATTACCAGACATGTTGTGTTGTGAGTTAAGTATCTTTGAAACTCATGATGTCTTTATTTTCTATCCATTGTGATTTATGACTATTAATTCACAGAATTGTAGTTTCTTGTTCTGGCAAGTGATCCTTTTGAGCTCTATCCTGACATTGGGGATGGTAAGCTAGATTTTCACTTATTTTTCACACGAGTGTGTCACTTTGATCACTTTTTTCTCACAGGCGCACCATTTTTTATTGTATTTTCATTGTGCTTTATTTTGATCATAGTTTCTCTATTTGTATTCATTTAGGGTGACCTTTTTGAGTTAATAAATAGGACTAAGTAAGTGACTTTGTTCTTTCTACACATTGTTGATTATAATCTTTGGAGAAGGTTTTTTGTCCTGATGAAGCGTCGCTGGATCCGGCTGGACGCGAAACATGTAGACTTGTGTTAGTGAGGTACCATAGTTGGTTATATCCTCTCTTCTTTAAGAGAGTAGGTGAGCATTATTAATCACGTTACTCCTTATTTTTGGTTTTTAATCTTGGTTGCCATCACATTTAATACTGATTAAAACTATGAATTATTTCTGTTGATGGTAAACCAATTTTAACGTTCTATTCTCTCCAATATTTGCTCGGGTACTTAAAATTGGGTATCCCAATGATAATTATTCGATTTTTCACAGCTACCATCTGAGCAAAGTGGTTAAGAGCACCCCGCTAGGGGAGCCCGTCAGGCATTGCAGCACCAGCCTGACGAGGAGCTTTCCCAATGATGATGCCAGTCATCCATTGTGATGCATGAGGGTTCTTGCTCCTGAATAATTTGGTTCGCCTGTGTGAATCTTCCGTGTGTTTGGAACAGTGTACCAATTTTTGTATCATGGCACTCACCGTGATCCTGGGAGCATACCACTATTCCCAGGAGACGATGGGCCAGATACTGGACAAGATGGAGGAGAACCAGCGGCTGCAGGAGGGACAGTACAAGGGGATCAGGGAGGACTTGAAGGACATCAACACCACCCTGGTCACCATTGCAGGGGTGCTGGCAGACATGGCCAACACTATGAGGGAGGCAGTGGTACACCACCAGGCCCCTACCACTAGCCAAGCCAATGAACAGCCCTCCACCTCCACCTCCACCTCTGCTGTTGCTAGTGGACAGGAGGCCCCGCCACAGGACCAACAGGCCACTAGCACACCTCCCCCTGCAGAAGAAGACCCACCCTGCAAACGTTCCCTGCGATTCAGGCAGAAGCCAGAGACTATTTCCAAGATCCCCAAGAGGAAATGAGACTCCCCTGATTGTACACAGGGGAATGTTTCCATCTCCTATTCATCCGCAGCGGTTGCAATCTATGGGTGAAAACGGTGAGCAGCTGGTCAGTATCCCATATTTCCAAACACTACACCTCATTGCATGTTGTGTTGTGATTGTATATTGTTGGATAGGTCCAAATGGTGCTTATGTGTACTGTGACCCAGTTAGGTGCCATGGCCTGCCCCCCCACTGAAATGGCGTCTGCCTGTCCTGTATGGAGGGATATGTACAAATGAGGTAATTCCGTTGCGGGAGGCGGTCGAGAACCGCCGTGCAACTCCTCACTGGCTATCATTGGGCCCTATGGGTTACAGTGGCCAATGGTGATGTACGCTGGCGGTGACGGTATGCACCGCCGCGGACGTGACCGCTATTTTCTATCTGTTCACTCACTTGGTTCCTGACCTTTAACAGGACCTACACTGCATGTGCTGCTGTGAAATATGCTAAAAGGGAAGAGATATTAGGGGAAAAGAAGCGCTCCCAACAATCCCCTGGTAAGAGTAAAAAAGAAAATATCATAAGTAAATATGGTGCTCCTGGCCTCGGAGGAATCTCCCCTGCCCCCAAACTGTGAAAACACAGATGTACAAATTATACAATGGAGACCTAGGCACTCATGTACATCAGAGTCTATAGAAATCACTATTACGGATTAAACAGAGTATGTATACCATTAGTTACACATCCACTAGTTATATGCATATGAACAAAAATCCAATACGAATCATTTTGAGTGACGATTCCATCCTTTAATGTAACACAAAAACAGCCAACACATGTTTCGTCATGAGAATGGGTACTTCCACTCTGTGGTACTGAAAAATTCTGGACCCGTGTTATAAACATCGTCGTATCACAACGATTTTGGTATCAGCAGACCGAGAATGATTAGAATAGTATGCACAAGCATTGTATTCATATTCAGGTGACGAAATCACCCGAATATCAGAGTTTCCGTCCTGAAACTCTGAGGTTCCATTTAAACGACAGCCATTTTGTGATTGCCCTCACATAGGCCAATGACTAATGCCGAAAACGAGTCTGAAGGACACATACATCTTTGCTGACTCCTCTGTGACCTGGGCAAGCTGACTCCACTGCCTGAAGCCAAACCTGTTCGGCCAGTTTCATTCCCAGTGGCCGAATGAGATTAGTATCAAGGCACAACACATCATAAAACCTTTAATCACACACAAACCATGCCTAATCTTACACACACCTGTCCCTGTTTCTTTCTTTATGACTTGCTTTACAAGGAGGAGGTGCCTGTTTATATTGGGGGTCCGTCGATATCTGATGAAAGTACTGAGCCTTGCCGGGTAATTGATTGAGGGCTGGACAAACTGAAATATGGCTTGTCATCATAACCCTGCTATTTCTTTGTAGTGAAAATATGTGAATGGTCAACTGTAAAATAAGGAATGTTTGCCTAAAGCATAATATTTTGTATAAAAGAGAAGGTTAGCTTTGCAAGGGGAGCAGTCTCCTGAGAACATACACCGTGTTGTACTTCTAGGATACCTGTTACTGGCTGCAGCCAATAAACAAGATCTTTGACTTCACCAAGAAGACTCTGTGTTTCTGTAGTCTGAAACAGGAAGGACTCGAAGTCTTAGGGTGTGTTCCCTGGCACCACTGGGTTCTGAAAAACCCAGTACTTCATTTGGCACCCAACGTGGGGCGATTTCAGCGGTACCGGTCCAAGCCAGAGGTTCGCGAGGAGCTTCGTGTGAAAATTCTGGAGGGAGGCCGCCACTTCATCGACCCCTTGTATGTCGACGTGGTCCAAAAGTCTTTGCTGCGAGGTTCCCCACTTTCCGACGGCTACGAAGGACTGCTGCCCTGACTATCGCCCTGTTTTGGACCCTTGATGATTTGGTAGAGCGAAACGATAAACGAGTCTTCTGGTGATGTCATCGATACCTCAGTTAAGTATAAGTGGAGCGTCTCCCAGTCTGGAGAGCGAAGATGCCTGGTCTTAGCAGACATGGAAATTTGTTTTGTCTTGGTTATAATAGGGATTCCTGATTGGAGGACTCGTGTCCGGTTCCTCCGATTGACACTCCAACCTATGAACTATATGTGAAACATGGCATAGGCCCCATCATATATAATGAAGTATGGATCCGATACACCAGGAAAGATGGTGTTTTAAAATGGCCCCAATATGGTAGTTTTGACACAGAGATTCTGGATAATCTGGAGGTTAAACTTTTTAAGAAGAAAGCCCGGCCGGCGATGTTTGACTCTTTCCGCCTATGGCGTAAGGAAGCCAAACAGAAGGAAATTAAATTAGCAAAGAGAAATAAGAGGGAAGAGGGTATCTCGATAATGCAAGCTGCCATACAGTTTAAAGATGATGAAGAAGAACAGATAAATGAGCAGTTGCACAGGCAACGTAAAATGGTGACCGATAAATGTTATCCAGTTTTTCCGCTTCTTCAGCAAGATGCAGCAAAAGAACTTGAGAAAGATCCTTTAATGTCACACTTGTTGAGGTCGCCACCCCCTTATGCGCAGAATGCTACAGCACCTCTGCAACCTTTAGCTGTGCAACCTCCGGTTATTGTGCCTCAGGTTCTTCCACAGCCGCCAGCTCCTCTTCAGTTGGCTCCTACTACTATGGCGCAGCCCCTTCAAGGGCCGCCGACTTCGCTACCTGCTCCATCTGTACCTCCTACAACTTTATGTACTACATCGACTGCCTCTTCTGGTGTTCTTCCTGATACTGCCTCTGAGTCTGCCTCTGCGTCTGCCTTGCCTCCCTCTGTTTTTCCTCCTGTTCTTTCATCAACTTCTCCTTCTGTCCGACAGAGAATGACAGATACTGTTGCCAGCCTTATATTTCTTCTCTTTGGGTCGTCTGGTGTGACCCCGGAATCGGAGCGTAAGCAGTCGCGTAGTCAACTGCCTAATTCTCGAGAGAGAGAAATGTTTGACCGTATGGCGCGTAAATGGGTTGTTTACCCTTCAAGATACGATGTAGAGTCTGTTATGGATGTCTTCTGTCAATGGGAAGCACCGAAACAAAGATACGTTTATGAGAAAATGTGTGCTTTCCTTTGTGAGGAATTGGAGGATAAGGATTTGGAAACAAATCCGCCTGATTTGTGCAGTGTACGGTTTGAGTTTGCAAAGGGCACGATTGTGGGTTCCGATGTTGAGAAAGCAGTTGCGACGTTGTTGTCCTTTAGGAATAAGGATCCTTCTCAGTCATTGTTCGAACATGACTCCTCTGTTAAAAAAAAGGTGCGACAGTACCCAATGAGAGAAGTCCCTCCGGTATGGAAGGACGCCGTTGAGGCTGATGTTGCTAATCAAATTGATGCTGTCCCAGCTCATTTTCAGCGTGTTTGGGTACATGTTCCGTGGAAGCGAGCTGAAGTTTTAGCCCTTAAGCAGACTTTGCCTGATCCCCGTAAAAACCCTGCAGGGTATTATAAGGAATTATCACAGACTGCAGACTCATGCATTATGAATTTAGCCGACATAGACATCTTATTTGGGAATGTTGTTCCACAGCCTTTGTGGGGATTGATTCGCCATACAGATCATGCGCAAGAGTTAGGTGACTCATGGGCTAATATTAGTGCTGCAAATGATAGACAAGTTGGGGGTGCCAAGCCTGAGCCTTTAGTAGCAGAACTGCCTGCTAGGATCATTACTTACATGAAGACTTTAATGCCTGCGATGCGTGTGAATTGGGATAAATTGTCTGCGTGTAAGCAGAAGAAAGATGAAACAGTGTCTGATTTCTCCACCAGGTTTGAGGAAACGTTTATCGACCACAGTGGTCAAGATATGAGTACAGAAGGTGGTCAACGGTTGTTCGTCGACAAGTTTGTGCACAATTTGCTTGCCGAGCTGTGTAAGAAATTGAAGGAGTTCTTGGGCCGTTTCCTCTTCAGCACAAATATTGGCTACTGCACAGTACTACGAAAATAGGGATAAAGATGAGAAGGATAGAGCAGACAAGAAAACTAAAGAATTAAAGACGAAGGTTCTTTTACAACAGGCGTATCCGCCACGTGGTGGTCAGAGTAACTATCAGCAACCTCAACAGTTCCAGAGAAACTCGCAAAGGTTCGAGTTTTCTCAACCACGTGTTCCTGTAGGTCCCAATCAGTGTTCATATTGTAAAGAAGAGGGTCATTTCAAGTATAGTTGTCCTATTTTGTTACAGTGTACGAATGATGCTTCTGGCGCAAGAGGTCGAGGTGTTCAACAAGCTCCTAGAGGTAGAGGACGTGGAAGTTTCCCCAAGAACACGCGTTCCTTTCCATCTCAAAACTCAATGAATAGATTTGACCAGCAACATAACGTGTCTGGTAGAACGGCTCAATACTATGCTGACGACTACTATACAGAAGATGAGAACCTGGAAGGTAATAATTGCTAGGACAGCCATAGACGGAGAGAGGGAGTTTTTTTTAGCTCCAGTAGATCAGAATGGACCTTATGTTAAGGTGATTACATCAGGTGTGTCGGAGCCTTTTCTGTTGGATACTGGTGCTACAAAGAGTTCTATTATGCACTCAA
The DNA here is from genome assembly GCF_031143425.1 of Pleurodeles waltl. Taxonomy (NCBI): domain Eukaryota; kingdom Metazoa; phylum Chordata; class Amphibia; order Caudata; family Salamandridae; genus Pleurodeles; species Pleurodeles waltl. Next base: position 538,149,175 of record NC_090451.1, read on the forward strand.
AACTCCCTGGCGCACCTTTGTCTGGCGAGATGAATGTTTCAGTAGGTTTTTCTGGCGCCCCGGTTAGGAACCCGATTTCTAGTCCTATGTCCCTTTCTGTTGGACCTTGTGAATTGGAAGCACCCCTTATTCTGACGACAGGTTGTGGTGAAAACTTGTTAGGATTGGATTTGTTGAAAAGATTGTATGCGACATTATATTGTTCTCCTTCGGGAGTACAACTTACACTGGGTAGGAAAATGGTCTCTCCAATGTATTTGTCGAAGGATAAACTTCCGACCGAATTGTCGTTTCTTCCTGATATTATTTGGGCTACTGGTCCTAACGATGTGGGTCTGTTGGAAATACTGCCTTATGTTGTGACATTGAAAGCCAATGTTAAATTACCACGCATTCAACAATACAAGATCTCTAGTGAAGGTGAAAAGGCGTTGCTAGCGATCATTTATGATTTAATTGAAAAAGATGTAATTGAAGAGACAAGAGGCAACGTTTGTAATAGTCCTGTTCTGCCTGTTTTGAAACGTACTGACCCCTCTAAGCCACCTGTTTACAGGTTCGTGATTGATCTTAGAGAGGTAAATAAAATAGTTGTGCCACAGTTTCCAGTTGTTCCTGATATCACTGCCATATTAACTATGATTCCAGCTTCCGCCACCTGGTTCTCGGTGATTGACTTAAAGAATGCTTTCTTCAGCATCCCGATTGCCGAGGAGAGCAGGGATATTTTTGGCTTCAGTTTAGGAGGCAGAAGTTTCCGCTTCAAACGCGCTCCTCAAGGCTACTGTGAAAGTCCATCAATATATAGTCAGGCTTTAAAAACACAGCTTGATGCAATTGTTTTACCTGACGGCGCTACCCTTATTCAGTACATTGATGATTTGCTAGTCGCTACAGATACTGAAGAGATTTGTAAAGAAGCCACCTTGTTGTTGTTGCGTCATTTGTCTGATTTACATCACAAAGTGTCCCTTTCAAAACTGCAATATTGTCGACAAGAAGTGACCTACTTAGGTCATCTCTTATCGAAGGAGGGAAGGAAACTGACCTCAGAAAGAATTCAGGCAATTGCAAAATTGAGTGTGCCAAGGACACAGAGAGAAGTACGTGCTTTCTTGGGCATTACATCATACTGCAGACAATGGATACCGAATTTTTCTTTGCTGGCCAAACCTTTGGTAGCATTGACCTATAAAGATACACTGAATCCCGTTCCATGGTCTGAAGATTGTCAAAAAAGTTTTTCCGAATTGCGTAATGCATTGTGTTCGGCTCCTGTGTTGGGTACCCCCGACTACAGTAAGCCCTTTACACTGTATGTCCATGAGAGAGAGGGTTGTGCATTGTCAGTGCTGACACAGTGTTTTGGAGACAAGCAGCGCCCATGCGCATATTTTTCGTCGACTTTGGATCCGGTAGCTAAAGCATTGCCGAGTTGCTTGAGAGCCACAGCGTCAGCAGCTGTTTCTATTCGACAGTCTGCTGGGTTAGTGATGAATAATATGTTGATTGTGATGGTTCCACATGCAGTGGACACGTTGTTAAACAGGACCAAGACACAGCATTTAACTAGCGCTCGATTGTCAGGTTACGAGTTGACACTGTTAGCGAGTCATGTGCACATAAAGAGGTGCAATACGTTGAATCCATCCACGTTATTGCCGATTTCAGTAGAAACAGATGATGTTGAACAACATGATTGTTTTCTTAGGACAGAAGAAGAAACAAAAGGGAGAGTAGATCTTAAAGATACTCCTCTTGTAAAGTGTGATGGTACCTTATGGTTGGATGGTTCATGCTTCAAGCTTCCAAATGGTGATACGACTGCAGCATATGCTGTCACAACTTTGCATACGATTGTTGAAGCTGCACGTATACCACATAATTCAGCTCAAGCAGCAGAGCTGATTGCACTTATGAGAGCGTGTGCGTTATCAAAAGGAATGAAAGTGACCATATATACCGACAGCCAGTATGCGTTTGGTGTGGCCCATAGTTTTGGACGATTGTGGAAAGAACGTGGGTTCCTGACTTCGCATGGAACTAAAATTCAGCAAGGTCAGTTGGTGAATGAGCTTCTTGAGTCACTGACCTTGCCATTACAAGTTGCGATTGTGAAATACAGTGCACACAAGAAGGTTACGGATGATGTCGGTCATGGCAATGCATTTGCTGACAAAATCGCAAAAGAAACAGCAAAAGATGTGATGAATCGAATGTATGTTGCAGGCCCCGCAAAATGGGCTGGTGACGTTGGAATGTGTGAAGATACGATAGAGGGTGTGAAGTCTCTTCAAGCTGAAGCTTCAGAGAAAGAGTTGAATGTGTGGAAAGAATGTACGGGTAAATTGGATGAAAATGGTTGTTGGGTTGACTTGTCAGAACATCAGCGATGGTTGTTACCCGATGCGTATGTGCTTGCAGTGGTGACAATGGCTCATGGAATGGCCCATATCAGTGTGAAAGGGATTTGTAAGTTGTTGGCTCCAGTATGGCAAAATGCTGGAATTCCTAAATGTGCAGAGAATGCAGTCAAGAATTGCATGGTGTGTCTGGAATACAATCCTGGTAGGGGAACCCCAACTCCAGCTAGTCATTTTGCGCCTCCAACGTATCCGTTCGAGGTTTTGCAGCTAGATTTCATCCACATGGAAAGGCGCAACAATCTGAAATATGTACTCGTTGTTGTTTGTGCCTTTTCAAGATGGGTAGAAGCATATGCCTTAAAAGACAACACTGCCTTATCCACAGCTAAAGCCCTTGCCAAAGAATTCTTCCCTAGGTTTGGAATGCCGAGAATGATCTGGAGTGATAATGGGAGTGAATTTGTGGGTCGAGTGATGAAAAAATTATGTGAGGGGCTAGGTATCCAGCAAAAATTCCACGCTGCAAATCACCCCCAATCAGCTGGACTAGTAGAGTGCTATAATGGCACGCTAAAACTGAAGTTGGCAAAGATACAAGCGAGCTCTAGTCTTAAATGGCCTGACGCTCTGCCTTTAGCACTCCTATCAACAAGAATGACTGTGCATTCGCGAGTGGGACTTAGTCCCTATGAAATTGTGTTCGGCCGCCCGGCCAACATATGGGGAGTGCCAAGACCAACAAAATTCAGCGAGATCGAACACCCTGTACTGCTTGATTATTTGTATGAATTGACAGCTAAATTGCGCGTTCTACACCAACAGGTTCACGATACTCTGCCTCAGGTCTCTAAAGCTCCAGGACATCTTATCGATCCTGGATCATGGGTGCTGGTCAAGAACTTCCAGCGGACAAAGAATGACCAGCCCCGTTGGACCGGCCCCCACCTCGTCCTTCTCTCAAGAAGATCAGCTGTTCGAGTGGAAGGGAAAAAGAACTGGATCCACGGCGTACACTGCAAGAGGGTCCCTTTTCCTCTACCGTACGACCGGTGGGTCCAGGAGGGGATCGCTGACTCTGAAACTGAGACTGTGCCTCGTTTTTTGCCATTTAGCGATGCACGTGTAAAAGGAACAATTTCTGAACGAGAAAGTGACAATAATTTGCAAGAAGCTGTGCCACCGTCAATTCGATTGAACACTACAGAGCCTGAACTCTTGTTCCAGAACCAGACAGTACCTGGAAAAAGCCGTTATAATTTGAGACCAAGAACTAAGGACAAATAATTTTTTTCCCGTTCCTTTGCTATTTTTTTTAAAGTGCGGCTCTCTCATCTGAGAAACTTTCTTATTTTTGTTTTTTTCTTTTCGAACCGCCATCCAGGTTCAGCTGTAGGGTCGTGGTTGCCCAAGTCTTTGGAGTGCAGCTGAAGACGTTAGGTCGACAGTTCTGGTCGGTCTAAGGGAGTTGCCCTGGACTGACAGAAGCATTCCCTAGCATAGAACACCCTACCACCGCGAGCAGCAACTAGAGAGGATGGAGTTTTTCAAGAATGAGAGACCTGCCAAACAGATGGATTTTAAAGCCAGAATGTCTATAATAATGACAAAGAAACGATTTTTGATATTATGTATTTTCATGTTGCTCAGTGTAATGACGTTTTTAATAGGATATGTTTTATTCTCTTTTCAAGTGACATTTGCACCCATTACACAGCCCATACCTCCTTCTACTGTTTCCTCGCATTCTTTTCACCCCCTGCCTGAACACGAGTCTGCCAGAAGATTAGAATTTGTCAACAATTCATTCATTCAGCTTCTACACCAACACCAATTAGTAGTGAACACAACTAACTGTTGGGTGTGTGGTCTTATGCCTCATACTACTGATAAAGGTATCCCTTATCTGGTCCTGCCTTTCAGCCATAATGGTTCTGTGTGGGCATATAGATCGGTGTCCATATACGCGTATGAAGCCAACCCCCTACGTTCTGTGAAAGATAATCCTAAGAATAGTGCTCTAGCTAATGGTATAGTAGATATGATTAGGGAAGATATTTCCTATGAGACTATCGCGAGAGATGAGACACTAGCATATATTGGATGGAACATAACAGGATATGGAGTTACTCTGAGTGGAAACCAGCGAGCAAAGAGATCCTCCCCGATTTGGATTGTACCCCATCAGGGTCACCTATGTCTGCAAGGTAATGGCAAAAATCTCAGAGCTCAGTGAGGGAAAAGTATCTGCACTGAAACATATGTTTTTGCGTCTCAGACTTCTCCTTCGTTATTAGCAGCTAAGGGTACCTATTTCATCTGCCATAATAGAGCCTATACATGGTTGCCCCCTGACTTCTCAGGCACATGTTTTGTTTTGTTCCTGTTACCTCCCACCTATACGGCCGCGGCAGATTACCATAAGACAAGGATAGTTAGAGGTGTCATAAGTAAAGAAGACACTACAGGACAAGAATTTGGAGATTTCGTAAAGGGTTTTCTGCCGTTTTGGGGTCCTATGGTTAACAGCAGGAACATAAGGCAATTGACAAGGGTGGTTGAATCCACGGTAGTTGAAACCGCCGGTGCCCTTAGTAATTTGACTGCTGAGCTCCAGTCGGATCGCCTTATGACTCTTCAGAACAGGGTCGCATTAGACGTCATACTTGCAGACCGAGGTGGGGTATGTAAAGTGATCCAATCAAGTTGTTGTGTTTTCATCCCAGATAACGCTCCGACAGTCTACCAGGCCATTTGCAAACTGCATAAGATCTCCAAATCTATTCACGTGGATAAAGGAGATTGGTCATTGATGGGGTGGTTCTTGGAGCTGATATCCACCTGGGGATGGAAGACTCTGGTAGTCATTGGGATGATCTTAGCCATTCTTTTCCTGTCCTGTTTGTGTGTACAGTGTGCTCCTGCAATATGTGGCCTCTGTGCTACATCGTGTGTAAGGAAACCTGTATCAAAAGACGAGCTAAGTAATAGGATGATGCTACAGCAACATCTCAACGACTTTATGAATATAAACCTGGACTCAGATTAGCGTGAGTATGGGTTATTGCCTATGTAAGGGCAAAAGGAGGGTCTGTGGTACTGAAAAATTCTGGACCCGTGTTATAAACATCGTCGTATCACAACGATTTTGGTATCAGCAGACCGAGAATGATTAGAATAGTATGCACAAGCATTGTATTCATATTCAGGTGACGAAATCACCCGAATATCAGAGTTTCCGTCCTGAAACTCTGAGGTTCCATTTAAACGACAGCCATTTTGTGATTGCCCTCACATAGGCCAATGACTAATGCCGAAAATGAGTCGGAAGGACACGTACATCTTTGCTGACTCCTCTGTGACCTGGGCAAGCTGACTCCACTGCCTGAAGCCAAACCTGTTCGGCCAGTTTCATTCCCAGTGGCCGAATTAGATTAGTATCAAGGCACAACACATCATAAAACCTTTAATCACACACAAACCATGCCTAATCTTACACACACCTGTCCCTGTTTGTTTCTTTATGACTTGCTTTACAAGGAGGAGGTGCCTGTTTATATTGGGGGTCCGTCAATATCTGATGAAAGTACTGAGCCTTGCCGGGTAATTGATTGAGGGCTGGACAAACTGAAATATGGCTTGTCATCATAACCCTGCTATTTCTTTGTAGTGAAAATATGTGAATGGTCAACTGTAAAATAAGGAATGTTTGCCTAAAGCATAATATTTTGTATAAAAGAGAAGGTTAGCTTTGCAAGGGGAGCAGTCTCCTGAGAACATACACTGTGTTGTACTTCTAGGATACCTGTTACTGGCTGCAGCCAATAAACAAGATCTTTGACTTCACCAAGAAGACTCTGTGTTTCTGTAGTCTGAAACAGGAAGGACTCGAAGTCTTAGGGTGTGTTCCCTGGCACCACTGGGTTCTGAAAAACCCAGTACTTCAACGTGACTTTTTCAAGGCTGAAAGAAATATCAAACATAAAATATGTACATATCTGAACAAGATTCATAATCTGTGCGTTACACAACTTATATGATTAATATGAATTAGCATATCATAAAAAACAAATGCCAATACTTCATTGTTAAACTGGCACAATCAAAACCATAATCAGAAACAACTTATTAAATATATTACGACATTAAATGTTTACATTCTATTACTGTGTTATCCAGATCCAGTATGAAAAGTGAGAAAGAGAAACCAAGGCACAACCCACAAAGATCCAAAGTACTGTTATTACTATGTATTGTATTAAAAACAAAACAGTTGTACTCCCAATCAGTAAATTATTCATAAAAGACACCAAACAACCCCGACGAACCAGTGAAACAAATCCCAAACCGATGCACAACCAAAATACACCTATTATGTGGCAAACAAGTGCACAAAATAACTGGTAAGTGACCCCCAGAACAAACTGCATCGTACCTAAGTTGGGTATAGTAAGAAGATCATCAGTATTTCAAAATTACTCGAACTATTACCGACATCCACTCTGTAAGCAAAGCGTGTAAAACGTGTAAAGAAAGATAAGTAGCAAAGAACTATTAAGACACAAGTGCTCCACCAAACTCCAACCGAGGGCACCTACCCGCTCATAACCATAAAGAGTAGCCACATGTGGAAATGAAATAATATCCTCGACACCTAAAGTAACGATAATAATATTAAACAGCCAGTTAGCGTAACAACTTATTTGGGATATCCACGTAATGTTGAATATGATCCCAGCATGAGTAGCAATAAATTCTTAATCCCTTACCTAATTCCAAGTGCAAGCATGCACACAAACGGAGCTGAAAACGCCAGCTCCGAAAGTCAGTACTCCAAGTGAAATCGTTTACACTAGGCTGCCATCTTAATACCTCGACCGATCTCAGACGCGCATAAAAGTAAAGCGCGCAACCGCATCGTCCTTAGTACATATATATAATGATCGGCAAAGCGCGGGCGCCATCTTAGTAGGAGAAAAAACTATCTTCGAATGCTTCCCCAATTAAAATGTAATTCATGAATTTACGTCCGCTCTTCTCCACCCTATAATATTAGAGAGAAGCAGTCTAACATAAGAAATTACAAAATTAAAAACATCATAAGAAAACCATGAGAAACTAAAAAACGAACAAAAACGAAAAGAACCAACAGGGTCAGAAAGCAATTATCTGCTCATACATACCTGATCATTTCGCATACATTAGTGATATGTAATATACCTAAAACCACAAAACAAAAAACAAGAAAACGTTTGTGCCTCGGCCCCTACCCCACAGATCAGACTGGATGGTTTCAAATCAATTATGAATAAGTATAAGCCATAATTCACTGTATATGTTATAAAGAAAAAGTCTATACCAGATATAAACAAGTGGAGAAGGCTTGTATAATATCAAGAAAACAATATAGCATTATATAACTATAGTTACAATGTTATATAATACAAACATAACTTATAAGTCGTTTATTTCAATTACATGATTCCAATAAACAAACTACATTCTAAAGACAAATAGACCCAGGCATTTAATAAAAACACAATAATATATAGTAAAAGCACTAATATATATTATCATATTTAATCAGTCAAAAAAGTATTCAATTTCGTAGTTGGAATTAAGCCCCATTTCTACTGCTCTGAGTTTGAGAATCCATTGGCATTCCCTCTTCCTCAGTTGTAACTCTCTATTTCCACCACGCGGATTAGCATGAACCATCTCAAAGCCAAAGAATTCAAAGGTCCACGTATCCGTCTGGCTGGGGCAGTGACTCATATGTATGACAATGGGATATCGCTCGTCTCGCTGTATAAGGGCTCTATAATGTTCACTAATTCTTACTTTAAGGGATCTTATACTGCTGCCAATATAGTATAAACCACATTTGCATATTATCATATATATGATGAAGCAGCTGTCACAAGTAATGTGGGAGGTGATAGAAAATGTATCTCCCATCAGACTGTCAAAAGTAGAAATACCCGACCTACTTAATTTGCACATCCCGCACCGACCACATTTAAAGAACCCCTTGCTACGAGTAGTGAGCCAATTGTCATGTAAAGATAAAATAGGGTAACTAGGACATAAGATATTTTTCAGGGTTCTACCTCTGCGAAAAGTGAAAATGGGTGAATTAGATATTTGATCCTTAAGAGTAGTATCTGCCTTGAGTATATGCCAATGCTTCCTCATACACCTCCGTAGGGCCATTGAGGCTGGAATCGACCATGGCTAGTGTCACTTGAGAAAGGGCCCCTGCCTTCACTGCGGCGGAGTTGGAGAGACTGGTGGATGGGGTGCTATCCCAGTACCGAATGCTGTATGGGCCTCCAGACCAACAGGTGAGTACACTGTGAGCACGATGCATGGGGCATGAATGCATAGAGTGGTGTGTGTGAAGGCCTCGTGTAGGGGGGTGTTGGTGGAAGGGCCCTGGGCAGAGTACTGCATGTATGGTGGGCCATGTCTGTGATTAAGGGGATGTGAAGGGCTATGGTGGGCCATGAGTGTAACAGGCAGGATGGTCTGACTGATACCTTTTCCTGTGTGTATTTCTCTGCAGGTCAGCGCCCATCAGAAAAAAGGTATGTGGCGTGCCATCGCTAAGGACGTGCAGAACCTGGGAGTCTACGGCAGGCGGAGCACCCACTGTTGGAAACGGTGGGAGGACCTGAGACGCTGGGCACCGAAGACGGCGGAGGCCCAGCTGAGGATGGCCTCCCAATGAGGAAGGGTGCCCGTCGAACCCTGACCTCCCTGATGGCCCGCATACTGGTGGTGGCCTATCCGGAGCTGGATAGGCGCTTGGGGTTATCACAGCAGCCACAAGGAGATGAGTACAGTGGCCCAATATACTACTTACGTGTGGTGGGATGGTATCCGGGTGGGGAATGTGGGTCTCTGGGTGCCCCTAGGCCAGGCCAGACATTGCAGTGTAGGTTCCATGTTGGGCAGGGTCTGATGTAAACTTCCTCCCACCAAGGTAGTAGGCATCCACTATTGGGCAGGGGTCTGTGGGTCTCAGGTATGCTGCAATTGGCGTTAGGTGTCCCTGTACATGGGCTGGTGACTAGCATTGTGACTGGTAGTGCATTGTCTAGTGTGTAGGACTGTTCCCTGTGTGGGTGTGTCGTGTACGCCAACGGTGGTGTTGTTGCTGTCATTGACCAAGTGTATCCTTTGCCTTTCCCCCCCCTTTTTGTTTTGTGACCCTGTCCTTATGTGCATTAGCATCATCTGGCGGAGGAGCACAGGCACTGGCGATGGAGGGAGCTGCATCCCACAGGGCCCACGAGGCCAAATCCACTGACGGTGAGGGCACCAGTAGGACGAAGGGCGAGGGGAGCACCATGGCGGAGACAGGAATGGATAGTTTGGACAGTGATACCTCCTCTGATGGAAGCTCACTGGTGGTGGTGGACACCTCTGTGCCCATCCCAACTACAGGTACAGCTGCCACCTCCCATACCAGCACCGCCCTCCCAGCAGCCCCTCAGCGTGTTTCCCGTGCCCGCTCACCCAGGAGGGTGGGCATCTCCTTTGCCCCAGGCACCTCAGGCCTTGCCCCAGTTAGCCCTGCTGCCCTGAATGAGGAGGCTATTGACCTCCTGAGACCCATCTCTGTTGGGAAGTCAACCATTGTGAATGCCATCCAGAGGCTGTCAGCCCAAATGCAACAGACAAATGCATTCCTGGAGGGCATTCACACTGGCATGGTGGCCCAACAGAGATCAATCCAGGCTCTGGCCTCCTCTTCGATGGCAGCCATTGTCCCTGTTTCTAGCCTCCCCCCTCCAACTACCTCTACCCAATCCCATTCCCCTCAACCTCAACCTATCCTAAGCACACAGGCAGACCAGCCTGCAGCCAAGACAACACACAGGAGTGGTTCAGGCAAACACAAGCACCACACATCATCCCACAGGCACTCACACAAACACCATCCAGATGAAGACATACCAACATCTACTCCCTCCACTGTGTCCCCCTCCTCCTCCTCGTCCACCTTCCTCCCATTTCCGTCTATACTCGCACCTTCATGCACTACATCCTCATCCACTACCACCATCACCATCACGCCTATCACTACACACCCCTTACTGGCAGTCACCACCCCCACATCCATGCACACGTCCCCTGTGTCCTTTCCCACTGTGCCCCTCCTCCAAAAGTACACAAACGCAAGCACCCAACAGCCATCCACCTCACAACAGCATCCAGCCCATGCACCCAAAATCAGCAGACAGACACCTCCTACAACCACTTCCTCTTCATCTACTCCCAAACCTTCACCCTCTTCCCGCCCCAATTTCCCTAAGAAGCTTTTCCTCTCCACCATTGACCTCTTCCCTACCACTCCCCCCCTCGTCCTTTAAGTCGGGCCAGGGTGGTCAGAACCCAGGCGAGCACCTCAGCCACCCAGTCCACGGCCACAGTAGTGTTGACAGCTACTCCAGGTGGGAGAGGATACCGGGCACCAGGCAGCCACACAAAAAGGGTGCCTGCGCCAGGTGCTGCAAGGAAGGCCAAGGAGGCACCACCAGCTTCGTCAAGGAAGGGCAAGGAGGCACCAACAGCTGCGTCAAAGAAAGGCCAAGGAAGCACCCCCAGCTGTTACAGGAAAGGGCAAGGAGCAATCCCTGGCTGCTGACAGGAAGAGCAAGGGCCCTTCACCAGCAGGCAGGAAGGACAGGAGGCCTGGTGCTGGGACTCATTTGGAGCCCCTACCACCAACCATGGTGGTTCAGCCGTCCGAAGCTGCAGGGGATGGACTGGAGCCTCCCCCAACCTCTGCCAGCACCGCCACCAGAGCATTTCAGGCTCTGGCCTCAGCACTGATGGCAGCCATTGTCCCTGTGTCCAGCCTTCACCCTCCAACTTCCTCCACCCAGACCCAATCCCCTGTACCTCAGCCTATCCCAAGCACACCATCAGAACAGCATGCACACTCATCAACACACAAGAGTGGGTCAGGCAAACATAAGCACCACACATCCCACAGGCACTCACACAAGCAGCATCCCCATGCAGACACAGCAACATCCACTGCCTTCACTGTGCCCCCCTCCTCCACGTCCTCCTCCTCCCACCCTGTCTCGTCTCCACTCACACCTGCATGCACTACATCCTCAGCCACTGCCTCCATCACCAGCACGCCCATCACCACACACCGCTCACATGCACTCACCACCCCACTACCATTCAGACATCCCCAGTGTCCTTTCTCAGTGTGTCAGTGAGCCCTCCTCCCAAAGTACACAAATGCAGGCACACACCCACCCAACAGCCGTTCACCTCACAACAGCCTCCGGCCCATGCACCTTCACCCAAATTCAGCAGACGTACACCTCCTACAACCACTACCTCTACCTCCACTCCCAACCCCCTCCATCTTCCCGTCCCAGTGTGTGAAAAAAAACTTTTTCCTGGCAAGCCTTGACCTCTTCCCTTCAGCTCCCCCCCCTGTCCTTCCCCTACAGCCAGGCTTACCAGGTCCCAGCCCAGCACCTAAGCCTCCAAATCCCCAGGCACAGCGGTGCCAGCAACTGCAGGGTCATCGAGTGCGCCACCCATCAGGGCTGTCAGTGTGCCACGTAGCGAGGGCAAGGACTTTCTGCCACCTGCCAAGGTGAAAAATGTGCCCACATCCCAGAGGGAGAAGTCAAAAGTACCAGCCACAAAGGGCTCAGCAAAAAACAAAGGGGATAGTGGCAAGACAACTGCGGCACCATCAAAGCTGTGGAAGGGCCAAAAGATGAAGAGCAGGTCATGAGAGGGCATGGTGGCATCTACTGAGGGACCAGTGTCACACTTTCTGTCCACGACCATACCAACCTGTACGGCTGCCAACACCGCTAGCTGCCCCGCCACTAGAACCGCCACCTGCACAACCACATGCACCGCCACCTGCACCGCCCCCGGCACGTCTACAGCCTCAATGACAGTCCCCAGCCTCTTCCCCAGTGGGCAGCCATCCGAGGCTGCAGGAGACGTCCTGCTGTGTCCCTCAGCAGGTGCTGAGCCATGCACCGCCGCCAGCACTGCTGCAACAGACACCGCCGGAAGCACCGCCACCGGCCCCGCGGCGTCCTCGGACACAGACACCACCGCTGACATGGCTACCATCCCCAGTGTTCAGTCGTCTAAGGCTGGAGGAGAGTTCCTGGACCCTAGGTAGCTTCCATGAGGCATTTCTTCCATCACTGTTTGCACCTGCAGGTGGAAGGCGCAGCAGTGTGGGGTATGTCGCTGCCTCCATGGCGTATCATGCTACCTGAACCTCGCAAATCTCATGGCATGCACACCCAGGTGAGGTAATTGTACCGGCCACAATTCATGTGGAGTACTCTGGGCACCAAGCCCCCTCCAGAACCAGTGGAGAAAGGCATCCACTACCTCAGTCCTTTGCAGGATGAATTCTCTGGGCACCAAGCCCCCTCCAGAACCAGTAGTGGAGTATCACATCCACTACCTCAGTCCTTGGCAGGATGAACCACTCTGGGCACCAAGCCCCCTCCAGAAACAGTGGAGTATCACATCTACTACCTCAGTCCTTGGCAGGATGAACCACTCTGGGCACCAAGCCCCCTCCAGAACCAGTGGAGTATCACATCCACTACCTCAGTCCTTGGCAGGATGAAGCAAACTGGACACCAAGCCCCTCCAGAACCAGTGGAGAAAGGCACCCACTACCTCAGTCCTTGGCAGGATGAAGCACTCTGGGCCCCAAGGCCCCTCCAGAACCAGTGGAGAAAGGCATCCACTACCTCAGTCCTTGGAAGGATGAAGCACTCTGGGCACAAAGCCCCCTCCAGAACCAGTGGAGTATCACATCCACTACCTCAGTCCTTGGCAGGATGAAGCACTCTGGGCACCAAGCCCCCTCCAGAACCAGTGGAGAAAGGCATCCACTACCTCAGTCCTTGGCAGGATGAAGCACTCTGGGCACCAAGCCCCCTCCTGACCCAGTGGAGTATCACATCCACTACATCAGTCCTTTGCAGGATGAAGCACTCTGGGCACCAAGCCCCCTCCAGAACCAGTGGAGAAAGGCATCCACTACCTCAGTCCTTGGAAGGATGAAGCACTCTGGGCACAAAGCCCCATCCAGAACCAGTGGAGTATCACATCCACTACCTCAGTCCTTGGCAGGATGAAGCAATCTGAGCACCAAGCCCCCTTCAGACCCAGTGGAGTATCACATCCACTACATCAGTCCTTGGCAGGATGAAGCACTCTGGGCACCAAGCCCCCTCCAGAACCAGTGGAGAAAGGCATCCACTACCTCAGTCCTTGGAAGGATGAAGCACTCTGGGCACAAAGCCCCATCCAGAACCAGTGGAGTATCACATCCACTACCTCAGTCCTTGGCAGGATGAAGCAATCTGAGCACCAAGCCCCCTCCAGACCCAGTGGAGTATCACATCCACTACCTCAGTCCTTGGCAGGATGAAGCAAACTGGACACCAAGCCCCCTCCAGAACCAGTGGAGAAAGGCATCCACTACCTCAGTCATTGGCAGGATGAAGCACTCTGGGCACCAAGCCCCCTCCAGAACCAGTGGAGTACCACATCCACTACCTCAGTCCTTGGCAGGATGAAGCACTCTGGGCACCAAGCCCCTCCAGAACCTGTGGAGAAAGGCAGCCACTACCTCAGTTCTTGGCAGGATGAAGCACTCTGGGCACCAAACCCCCTCCAGAACCAGTGGAGTATCACATCCACTACCTCAGTCCTTGGCAGGATGAAGCACTCTGGGCACCAGGCCCCCTCCAGAGCCAGTGGAGACTGTTATCCACTTGAGAGACTGTGGTTTTGCACTCCCCAGGATAAGGCAATGGGCAAACCACCAACTGGAGAGACTTGAGAGGCTATGGCTTTGCACTCCCCAGGATAAAGCAGTGGGCAAACCACCCACTGGAGAGATTTGAGAGACTGTGGCTTTGCACTCCCCAGGATACATCAATGGGCATGGAGCCCCCTCGTGCAGCTGTGGCGTCGTGCGTTCATCAGGCTGAGGTGCACCCCCTCCCCCTGAGGTGCCTGTTTATTTTCGATCTGATGCCCCAGCAGTGTTCTCTCCGTTTCGAGTCAGGTATCATGTGTGGGCCTCGCCCATGCATTTTGGGCCCAGTGGTCCACGGACAATGATTAGTACACTATCCGGACTTGTGTAGTTGGTGTACATATTTGTATATACTGAATTTTGACTTTTGACTAATGGCTTTTTCTTGATTACACTGGTTACAATCATTTCCTTTTGTCCTTGCGTTCTTCCAAAGGGTGGGGGTGTATATGTAATGTTGCTGCATGTATTCGTGTGTATGTTGATGTGTGTGAGGGTGAGTGTGGGGATGTTGTGTGTTGCATGTGTGTGTCACTCGCTTTCCTCCCCCCGTGTTGTAGGTGCTGTACTCACCGTGGTCGCCGCCACTGTTCGTACTCCTGGTAGAAGAGGAGGTAAACCAACATGGGCAGTACATGTAGTTCGGGCTCCATGGCGTCCTGGTTCCTCGTTGGGTATCGAGAGGTGAGTGTTTTCCCTTCTGTGTACTGTTTCCGCCATGCTTTTGATGTCGTTGGTTCTGTCCCGGAAAAGGTGGCGGATAGGCCTCTTGTAATATAGTGGGTGGTACTTTGTCTCCCGCCTGTCTGCTGGCGGTGTCTGCCACGCTGTTTGTTTGTACCGCTGTGGCGGTCGGAGTGTTAAAGTGCTGTCTATGTTTGCGGTTTCTGCCACGGTTGTAATCCCATTTTTTTCCCTGCCGGCCTGTTGGCGGTATTACCGCCGCTTTAACACCGGCGCTAGGGTTGTAATGAGGGCCTATGTGACTATTCTTTCCCAAATGGTTCAACGGGGCAATTGTATCATACTTGCACTAGTCCCTTGTTTTGGACGCAATCAGCAAGTCATCAATGTACTGCACCAAGGTCGATTGGAAAGGCAATTCCAATGACTCCAAATTCTTTTTCAAGATCTGATTGAATATGGAAGGTGACTCTGAAAACCCTTGAGGAAATCTCCACCAGCAATAAACTCGATCCAGAAATTTGAAAAAAAAGAAAATTGGCTAGCTTTATGAAGAGGCACAGAAAAGAAGGCTTTCGACAGATCAATGACGGTGAACCATACGGCATGGAATCTGAAACATTATCACAGCTGGGTTTGGCCCCACAGGATAACATTTAACCACAATTTTATTTTTCTCAAATCCTGATCAATCCAAACCTCCCACAGGGCTTTTGCAACCCCATCATCGGTGAATTACATGGACTGCTCAATACTTCCTTCAAAACTCCTTGCTTTACAAAGTCTGCAATTATCTGGGAAACCTTCATAAGAACATTTTGCGGCATGTAGTACTGCGGAAGTTGAGGGAAAACTGCATTCGGCTTCACAGTAACTTTAACTGGCTCAACTCCCTTTATCAGACCTACTTCTTTTCCTGACAAATCCCACTTTTTCTCCATAACTGTTCCCTGCCAATCAGGATGAAGCTCTTTCACTGTGAACATTCAGAAGAATTTGATCAGAGGATATTCTTCATTTGTAGTTTCACACTGTGTCTCTGGGGCTTGGTCATCTTTATCATCACTATTCGTCTGAATCTCAATCCCATCATTTGAACATGTTATCGAACACTTCATTTTACACAGCAAGTCTCTTCCCAGTAGGGATACTGGACTTGAATCACAGACTACAAATTTGTGCAGTCCCTGAAAGTTGCCAATCTCAACTTGAACTGGATCTGTAATCAGGTTTGTCAAATACTGGTTTGTTACTCCCACAACCTGAACTGTTCTACCTGAAAGGGGCAAATTTGGAACTTCTGCACTTCTCACTGTAGAGCGTGTGCCTCCTGTGTCAACCAAGAATGAATCTCTGTGACCCATAACCTTTCCCTTAACATAGGAACCTCTTTGATCTACTTCTAAGGAAGTCGCAAGCACACACAGCTCCTCATCTGAACTGTCACTCGTCCAATCATCATTTATCCCATTCTCACTGCGTAACGGGAGTTGGTGTACTGTATTACTACTTTGGTTAAGCTTCCGACCTGTGACCTGTTGCGAAAGCATCATCTGTTGCTGTTCCATCAGGGCCTGAGGTATTTGAATTTGCTGTCTAGGTACCAACGGAGCCTGCTATTGCATCGGCTGCAACTGTGTCATTTGTAAACGTGGCATTTGCACTTGCTGCATAGGTTGGAAATTTTGCATTTGATTCACATTATTCTGAAAATTTGGATTAGGACCTCTCACTCTCGGTCCTCTCATATTCTGGAATTAATTGATGTCATTACTCTGCTGAACAACGCCTTCCTGCACCATCACTGGACACTCCTGTTTCCTGTCCTGTTCTGTCCAACGGCTCCACAAATGTGACATGGCAATAATTTATTCATTCCTTGCACATCATTCTGAACCCCTACAGTACTCAAGTCTGGACCATGATTCATATTTCCTCCCTGATTTCTACCTCCCATCTGGGGCTGAAACATCATGTTCCCCTGCTGCTGCGGTAACTGCTGTGGAAAATCCCCTTGCACTCCTCTTTGAGCTGCTATTATCTGCATCACCATCACCATCACCTTCTCTTTCAACTTTCTCTGCTTCAAATCAATTTCATGACTTTAGGAAAATGGCTTCCTGTTGCAGTTACCCCCCACTTTTTGCCTGATATTGATGATGACATGACTGAGATGTGTGCTGGGACCCTGCTAACCAGGCCCCAACACCAGTGTTCTTTCACTAAAAATGTACCTTTGTTTCCACAATTGACACACCCCTGGCCCAGCATATGTTGTGCCATCCTAAGGGACCCCTCACCTAACACATCCACACTGGCATTGTAGATTGTGTGTGTTGGTGGGGAGAAAAAGGCAAAGCCGACATGGCATCCCCCTCAGGATGCCATGCTCACAAAATACTGCCTATGGCATAGGTGAGTCACCCCTATAGCAGGCCTTTCAGCCCTAAGGCAGGGTGCACTATACCACAGGTGAGGGCATAGCTGCATGGGCAAAATGCCCCTACAGTGTCTAAGTCTGTTCTTAGACATTGTAAGTACAGTGTGGCCATATTAAGTATATGGTCTGGGAGTTTGTCAAAACGAACTCCACAGCTTCATAATGGCTACACTGAATACTGGGAAGTTTGGTATCAAACTTCTCAGAATAATTAACCCACACTGATGCCAGTGTTGGATTTATTACAAAATGCACACAGAAGGCATCTTAGAAGATGCCCCCTGTAATTTACCCAATCCATCAGTGCAGGACTTACTAGTCAGTGCCAGCCTGCCACTGAGACGAGTTTCTCCCCTCCTGGGGTGAGAGCCTTTGTGATCTCTGAGGCCAGAAACAAAGCCTGCACTTGGTGGAGGTGCTTAACAACTCCCCCCTGCAGGAACTGTAACACCTAGCAGGGGGCCTCAAAGGCTCAGGCTTCGTGTTACAATGCCCCAGGGCATCCCAGCTAGTGGGGATGCCTGCCCCTCCGGCCACTGCCCCCACTTTTGGTGGCAAGGCTGGAGGAGATAATGAGAAAAACAAGTCCCTAAGGTGTCTTGAGCTGAGATGACCCCTGCCTTTAGAAACCCTCCATCTTGAGATTGGAGGATTCCCCCAATAGGATTAGGGATGTGCCCCCTTCCCCTCAGGGAGGAAGCACAAAGAGGGTGTAGGCACCCTCCAGGACAGTAGCCATTGGTTAATGCCCTCCTGATCTAAACATCCCAATCAATCAATCAATCAAAAAATTTGTAGAGCGCGCTACTCACCCGTGAGGGTCTCAAGGCGCTGGGGGGGGGGGAATCAAGGGGGGCCAGGGAGGGTCGCAGATCGAACAACCATGTCTTGAGGTTCTTTATGAAGAGCAGGAGGTCTTTGGTTTTGCGAAGGTTGGTGGGGAGGGAGTTCCAGGTTTTGGGGGGTGAGGTAGGAGAAGGGCCTGCCTCCTGTGGTGGTGCGTTGGATGCGGGGGACTGTGGCTAGGGCGAGGTCGGCTGATCGGAGGTTGTGTGTGGGAGTGTGGAAGTTCACTCTTTCGTTGAGGTAGGTTGGGCCGGTGTTGTGGAGGGATTTGTGTGCATGGATGAGGATCTTGAATGTGATTCTCTCGTCTATGGGGAGCCAGTGAAGGGATTTGAGGTGGGGTGAGATTCGTTCGTGGCGGGGGAGGCCAAGGACGAGGTGTGCGGCTGTGTTCTGGATTCTCTGGTGTTTGTGTTTGAGTTTGAGTGTGGTGCCGGCGTAGAGGGCGTTAACGTAGTCCAGTCTGCTGCTGATGAGTGTGTGGGTGACTGTCTTCCTGGTTTCTGGGGGAATCCATTTGAAGGATTTTTTTTAGAGTGCGGAGTGTGTGGAAGCTGGAGGAGGTTAGAGCATTGATTTGCTGTGTCATGGAGAGGGAGGGGTCCAGGATGATGCCGAGGTTGCATGCGTGGTTTGCGGGGGTGGGTGCGGGGCCTAGGGCCACCAGGAGTCGTCCCATGTGGTTTTGTTGGGGCCGAAGATGATGATCTCGGTTTTGTTTGAGTTGAGCTTGAGGTGGTTAGTGGTCATCCAGTTGGCAGTGTCGAGGAGAGCAGGGTGTAGGTTGGTTTTGGAGGTGGTGGGGTTGCGGGTGAGGGAGAGGATGAGTTGGGTGTCATCTGCATAGGAGAGGATAGTGATTACGTGAGCTCGGAGGATGCTGGCTAGGGGGATCATGTAGATGTTGAAGAGTGTGGGGCTGAGGGAGGACCCTTGGGGGACTCCGCAGGTGATCTTGGTAGTGTTGGAGTGGAAGGGTGGAAGGTGCACTCTCTGGGTCCGGTCAGTGAGGAAGGAGATGAGCCAGTCTAAGGCTTTGTGGCAAATTCCTATGTTGTGGAGGCGTGTGCGGAGTGTGTGGTGGCAGACGGTGTCAAAGTGTTTTTTTTTTAGGAGAGCAGTGATTTCCGCGTGCTTCCAGGGGTCTGGGTAGGTGGCGGAGTCGAAAGAGGAGTTGATTGTGTTGTAGAGTATGGGGGCGATGATTGGGGTGGCTTTGTTGTAGATGCGATGATTGGCATGGGTCAGAGGGGGATCCAGAGTGGATGGAGTTCATGGTTTTTTCGGTTTCTTTGTGTGTGATGGGGGTCCAGGTGGAGAGTGTGGTGGGGGGGTCAAGAGTGGGGGTTGGGTTGGGTGAGTGAGGGGTGTGTGTGGTGGGTGTGTGTGGTATGAAGCTGTTGTGGATGTCCACGATTTTGTGGAGGAAGTGGTTGGAAAGGGCGTCACATAGGGGCTGGGTGTGTGCGGGGTCTATGTTGCTGGCTTTGGGTTTGGCAAGTTCATTAATGATGGTGAAGAGTTCTTTGCTGTTTTGAGAGTTGTTGTTAAGGTGTGTCTTGTAGTGATCTCTTTTAGCGGTGCGTATTAGTTGGTGATGGGTGCGAATGGTGGTTTTGAGGGTGGAGAAGTTGGTTGTGGAAGGTTCTAGTCGCCATATTTTCTCAGCTTGGCAGCATTTGCGCTTAGAGTCTTGGAGTTCAGGGGTGAACCATAGGGCGTTCTTGATGTTGCGGGTGGCGATGTGTTTTCTGAGGGGGGCTAGTGTGTCTGCGCAAATGGTGATCCATTTGGAGAGGTTGTGTGCTCCTGTGTTGGGGTCGTTGGCGTGGGGGGGGGGGTTGTGAGCCTGTTGGGAGTTTAGTCATTCTGTGGGGATCTTGTCCCACATGCAGCAGGGTGTGGTGTGTTGATGGTAATGTGTGTGGGGTTTGGTGAAGGAGAAGTGGACGCAGTGGTGGTCAGTCCAGAGGAGTTCGGTGGTGTGGGTGTAGGCTTGCGGTGAAAATTGCGTTGAGCGTGTGTCCTGCTGAGTGGGTGGGTGCAGTGACCAGTTGTTTGAGTCCGAGGTTGGTGAGGTTGTCTGTGAGGGAGGTAGAGTTGTGGTCTTGTAGGTTTTCTAAGTGAAAGTTGAAATTACCGAGGAGGATGTAGTCTGTGGAGGTGAGGGCGTGTGAGCTGATGCTGTCGGCGATGGCGTGGTCCTGGTGGTCTGTAGATTAGTGTACCTCTGAGGGTGGAGTTGTTGTTAATGTGGATTTGGAAGTGCATGTGTTCTGTGTTGTCGATAGTGTCTTAGGAGCTGGTGGTGACTTTGATTGTGTCTCTGTGTAGGATGGCGATGCCACCACCTAGCCTGTTGAGGCGGTCTTTGCGTTTACCCAGAACCCAGGAAATCAGATTCCTGCAACCTACAACAAGAAGAAGGACTGCGGACCTGAAAGCCCTGCAGAGATGACGGAAACGACAAATGCTTTGGCCCCAGCCCTACCGGCCTGTCTCCAGACTCAAAGAAAACTGCACAGCAACGCATCCGACAGGGACCAGCGACCTCTGAAGCCTCAGAGGACTGCCCTGAACCTGAAGGACCAAGAAACTCCTGTGAACAGTGCAACTGTTCAAAAACAGCAACAACTTTGCAACTTTCTTGCAACTTTTAAAGACTTCACTCTTCCCGCCAGAAGTGTGAGACTTCACCCTCTGCACCCGACGCCCCCGGCTCGAGCTCCAGAGAACCAACACTACAGGGAGGACTCCCAGGCAAATGCGATCTTGTGAGTAGCCGGAGACGACCCCTCTGGACCCCCACAGCGTCGCAAGCAGAGAGAATCCAGAGGCTCCCCCTGAACGTGACTGCCTGTAACAAGGAACCCGACGCCTGGACCAAACACTGCACCCGCAGCCCCCAGGACCAGAAGGAACCGAACTCCAGTGCAGGAGTGACCCTCAGGTGACCCTCTGCCTAGCCCAGTTTGTGGCTGGCCCGAGCAGCCTCCCTGTGCCCTGCCTGCTCCGCTAGAGTGACCCCCGGGTCCCTCCATTGATTCCTATTCAAAACCCGACGCCTGCTTTGCACACCGCACCCGGCCGCCCCTGTGCTGCTGAGGGTGTGTTTTGTGTGCCTACTTGTGTCCCCCCCAGTGCTCTACAAAACCCCTCTGGTCTACCCTCTGAAGGTACTTACCTGTTGGAAAACTGGAACCGGAGCACCCCTGTTCTCCATAGGCGCCTATGTGTTTTGGGCCCTCCTTTGACCTCTGCACCTGACCGGCCCTGTGTTGCTATGACTTTGGGGTTGCCTTGAACCCCCAATGGTGGGCTGCCTATGCCCAAGAACTTGAACTTGTAATTGCCTTACTTACCTGAAAAACTAACCAATACTTACCTCCACCAGGAACTGTTGATTCTTGCAGTGTGTCCACTTTTAAAATAGCTTATTGGCATTTTAACTAAAACTTTGTATGTTACTGTAATAATTCAAAGTTCCTAACTTACCTATGTGGTCTACATTGCATTTTATGTATTTACTTCCAATCTTGAATCTTGTGGTTCTAAAATAAATTAAGAAAATATATTTTTCTATATAAAAACTATTGGCCTGGAGTTAAGGCTTTGAGTGTGTGTTCCTCATTTATTGCCTGTGTGTGTACAACAAATGCTTGACACCACCCTCTGGTAAGCCTACTGCTTGAACACACTACCACAAAATAGAGCTTTAGAATTATCTAATCTTACCTCTAAGGGGAACCCTTGGACTCTATGCACACTATCTCTTACTTTGAGACAGTATATACAGAGCCAACTTCCTACATTGGTGGATCAGCGGTGGGATCTAAGAGTTTGCATTTTCTGGACTACTCAGCCAATGCCTGATCACACTACTAAATTCCAAAATTTGTCATTAGCAACTGATTTTTTTAATTTGAGCTATTTTTCTAAATGTTTAAAAGTCCTGGTTGGGGGCTTGTGTAAGTCCCTGTTAGCATTTCCTTTAGAGTTTAAAAGTTTGTAAAAGTTTGGATTTAAGTTCTAGAAGTAGTTTTTAGATTCTTAAAAAGTAATACAAACTTTTAGAGTGATAATGTCTAGCACAGATGAGATGGTGGTGGAACTCATCCTCACCCCTTACCTGCATCTAAGGATGTCAGAGTTAAGGACTCTCTGTAAGCTAAAAAAGATTTAAAAAATGGGTCCAACCATACCAAAGTAAAGCTCCAGGAGCTTCTGGCAGAGTTCAAAAGGGACCACCCCTCTGAGGATAATCCTTCAGATCGGGAAGTTAGTGAACAGGAGGATGAATTCCCCCCTCCTGTCCTAATGAGGGAGAACAGGGTCCCTCGAACCCTGACTCCACAAATCATAATCAGAGAGACTGGTTCTTCCACAGGGGAGACCTGCACTTCTGAAAGCATTGAGGGCAGCCTCAATGAAGATGACCTCCTGTTAGCCAGGATGGCCAAAAGATTGGCTTTGGAGAAGCAGCTCCTAGCCATACAAAGGGCAAGAAAAGAGATGGGTTTAAGTCCCATCAATGGTGGCAGCAACTTAAATAGGGTCAGAGAGAATACTGACATCCTAAAAATCCCCAAAGGGATTGTAACAAAATATGAAGATGGTGATGATATCACCAAATGGTTCACAGCTTTTGAGAGGGCTTGTGCAACCAGAAAAGTAACAGATCTCACTGGGGAGCTCTCCTTTGGGAAATGTTCACTTGAAAGTGTGGGGATAGACTCCTCACACTCTCTGGTAAAGATGCAGAATCTTATGACCTCATGAAGGCCACCCTGATTGGGGGCTTTGGATTCTCCACTGCGAAGTACAGGATTAGGTTCAGGGGGGCTCAGAAAACCTGGGATGATTTTGTAGACTACTCAGTGAAAACACTGGATGGTTGGGTAACTGGAAATGAAGTGCATGACTATAATGGGCTTTATAATTTGTTTATGAAGGAACACATTTTAAGTAACTGCTTCAATGAAAGGTTGCATCAATATCTGGTAGACCTAGGTCCAATTTCTCCCCAAGAATTAGGAAAGAAGGCAGACCGCTGGGTCAAGACTAGAGTAACCAAAACTTCCACCTGGGGTGACCAGAAGAAAGGGGTTACAAAGCCTCCACAGGAGAAAGTGGGTGACACTAGAAATAAAGAAAAAGAGTCATCTGTAGGCCCCCAAAAACCAGACCAGGTGGGTGGGCCCCAAGATACAACCCAAAACAAAGGTGGGTACCAGGGTAAGAACTGAGATGCCACTAAGGCATGGTGCCAAAACTGTAGACAGACAGGGCACCACACCAAGGATACTTCTTGTCCCAAAAACAAACCCCTAGCAAAATCCCAGGGGTGACCAGGGTAGCCATTGGGTATGACTCCTCAGATGAGGAGGTCTTCATAGCCTTCAACTGGAAAAAGGGCCCAACAGGTGAGTTAGAGATTCCAGGGGGAAGTAAACACTTCCACCACCTACTGGTGAATGGAATCCCAGCCACTGCCCTGAGAGACACTTGTGCCAGTCAAACTATTGTGCTTGACAGGCTGGTGTTCTCAAATCAGTACATCCCAGATGAGACTGCAGAGTACGAGTTAGCCCAGACAGGATCACTGATAGGCCTGTGGCTTTTGTGCCCATAGAAGTGGGTGGGACTTTTAGCTGGAGAAGAGTGGTAGTCAGTACAGACCTCCCCACCGATTGTCTCCTTGGAAATGACTACCCAGAGGTTAGTCAATCAATCAATCAAACAAATTTCTCAAGCGCACTACTCACCCAGTAGGGTTCCAAGGCGCTGGTGGGGGGGGGGGTTACTGCTCAAAAAGCCATGTTTTGAGGTGCTTTCTGAAGGTTAGGAGGTCCTGGGTCTTGCGCAGGTTGGTGGGGAGGGAGATCCAGGTTTTGGCGGCGAGGTGGGAGAAGGATCTGCCTCCGGAGGTGGTGCGTTGGATGCGGGAGACCGTAGCGAGGGTGAGGTTGGCGGAGCGGAGCTGTCGAGTAGGTTTGTGGAAGTTGATTCGCTAGTTGAGGTAGGCTGATCCAGTGTCGTGGAGGGCCTTGTGAGCGTGGACAAGGATTTTGAAAGTGATCCTTTTGTTGATGGGCAGCCAGTGTAGGGATCTGTGGTGGGCGGAGATGTGTTCGTGGCGAGGGAGGTTGAGGATGAGATGTGCGGCTGCGTTCTGGATTCGCTGGAGTTTTCTCTGAAGCTTGGCTGTGGTCCCTGTGTAGAGGGCTTTGCCGTAGTCCAGTCTGCTGCTTATGAGGGCGTGGGTGACTGTTCTTCTGGTTTCTAAAGGAATCCATTTGAAGGTCTTAAGTAGCATGCAAAGGGTGTTGAAGCAGGAGGATGATATGGCGTTGATTTGCTGAGTCACAGAGAGAGATGAGTCCAGTATGATGCCGAGATTGCGTGTGTGGGTGTTGGGGGTAGTCCAAGGGTGGTGGGCCACCAAGAGTCGTTCCATGCTGTCTTGTTGGGACCGAAGATGATGATTTTGTTTTTTTCTGAGTTCAGTTTGAGGTGGCTTGCTGTCATCCAGTTAGCGATGGTGAGGAGTCCGGCGTGTAGGTTATTCTTGGCGGTAGATGGGTTCTTTGTGAGGGAGATGATGAGCTGGGTGTCGTCAGCGTATGAAATGATGGTGAGGCCGTGGGGGCAGATGATGTTAGTGGGAGGAGCCATGTAGATATTGAAAAGGGTGGGGCTGAGGGAGGATCCTTGAGGGACCCCTCAGATGGTCTTGGTGGCAGTAGACTGTAAAGGAGGGAGGCGAACTCTTTGGGTTCTTTCGGAGAGGAAAGAGGTGAGCCAATCCAGGGCTTTGTGGTGAATTCTGGTGTCGAAAAGGCATGTGTGGATGGTTTGTGACATACGGTGTCGAAAGCTGCGGAGAGGTCTAGGAGGATGAGGGCGATGGTTTCTCCCTTGTCCAAACTGGTCCTGATGTCGTCTGTACAGGCGATGAGGGCGGTCTCGGTTCTGTGGTTTTTGCAGAATCCAGATATACGTTGAGTATGTTGTTGTCTTCTAGGAAGCAAGATAGTTGTATGTTTACTATCTTCTCTATGACCTTTGTGGGGAAGGGGAGTAGAGAGATGGGTCGGTAGTTTGTGAGGTCTTCAGGGTCTGCTTTGGGTTTTTTGAGAAGAGCGTTGACTTCGGCGTGTTTCCAAATATCTGGGAAGGTTGCGGTCTCAAAGGAACTGTTGATGACGCCTGGAGCTGGGGAGCGATGATTTGGCTGGCCTTGTTGAAGATGTGGTGGGGGCAAGAGTCTGTTGGGGAGCCTGAGTGGATGGAGCTCATGGTTTTGCCAATTTCTTCATCGTTGGTGGGGGTCCAGGTGTTCAGTAGGTTGGTGCAGCAGGGTGCTGTGGTGTTGGTTGTGTCGGTGGTGGTGATGGTGGGTGATAACGATGTGAAGCTCTCGTGTATGTCTGTGATCTTGCGATGGAAGTAGTTGGAGAGGGAGTTGCAGAGGTCTTGGGAGTGTGGAGGGTCGATGGTGTAGGATTTGGGTTTGGTGAGTTCTTTGAGGATGGCAAAAAGTTCCTTGCTGTTGTGTGTGTTCTCGTCTATGCGTTCTTTGTAGAAGGCTCGTTTGGTGGTCCGGATGAGTTGGTGATGTTTGCGCATGGCTGATTTGAGGGCAGAGAAGTTGCTCACTGAGGGTTCTTGGTGCCAGGCTTTCTCAATTTTTTGGCATTCTCGTTTGGAAGCCTGAAGTTCTGCGGTGAACCGGGGGCGGTCTTGATGGTGCGGGTGTTGTTGGTTATTTTGAATGGGACGAGGGAGTCTGCGCATGTTTCTAGCCATTGTGTGAGGTTGAGGGTGGCAGCGTTGGGGTCATTGGTACTGGGAGGTGGAGCTTGTGCAAGGTTGGAGATCAGTTGTTTTTGGAGATCTTGTTCCACTTGCGGTAGGGGGTAGGATGTTGTTGGTGGTGGGTTTCAGGAAGGAGAAATGGACACAGTGGTGGTCAGTCCAGTGGAGTTCGGTGGTGTGAGTGAAGGCGATGTGGCTGCTGGAGGTGAAGATGGCGTCTAGCGTGTGTCCAGCTGTGTGGGTGGGTGAGGTGACCAGTTGCTTGAGGCCGAGGTTTGCGAGGTTGTCCAGCAGGGCTGTGGAGTTGCAGTCGTGGGTGCTTTCCAGGTGAAAGTTAAGGTCACCAAGGAGTAGGTAGTGTGTGGAGGTGAGGGCCTGGGAGCTGATAGTGTCAGCGAAGGTGTCACAGAATGGGGGGCAGGATCCTGGTGGTCTGTAGATGAGGGTTCCTCTTAGGGTGGTGTTGGCGTTGATGTGTACCTGAAAGTGTAGGTGCTCTGCAGTGTCTAGGGTGTCGTTGGTGTTGGTGGAAATCTTGATGGAGTTTCTGTGTATTATGGCGATTCCTTCTCCTGGTTTGTTGGTGCGGTTTCTATGGGTGATTTTGTATCCTTCTGGGATGGCTGTGGCGATGTCGGGTTCTGATGAGGAGTTCATCCATGTTTCAGTGAGGAAGGCGATGTCAGGAGAGTATGTGGTGAGTAGGTCCCAAAGCTCAATGGCGTGCTTGTGGACGGAGCGGGTGTTAAGGAGGATGCAGTTGAGGTGATTCGGGGGTTAGGTGTTGTTGTGGTGCTTGTTGGTGTTGGTGGTGTGAGTGCAAGAGAAGTGGCATGAGTGGCATGTGAAAGGTCCGTGTGTGTGTCTGGGGTTGGCTTGGGTGCAGGCGGTGTGCTGGCCAGGGTTGAGAGCGAGAAGCTCTGTGGAGGAGTAGTGGTGCTTGGGGGGGCCTGAGGAGCGTGGACCAGGGGGAGAGGCGCAAGGCGCGGTTCAGGCGCTGACAAGCGCGGACGGGCGCTGACGGGCTTGCCTCTGGCGCACCTCAGGCGCGCCAGCGGCGCACCCGCGCAGCGGCCGCCATTAAGAAGGGGAGGTGGGAGGGAGGAGCAGCT
This sequence comes from Pleurodeles waltl, assembly GCF_031143425.1. NCBI lineage: Eukaryota > Metazoa > Chordata > Amphibia > Caudata > Salamandridae > Pleurodeles > Pleurodeles waltl. The sequence goes on from NC_090451.1 coordinate 538,176,286, forward strand.
GGGAGGCGGGAGGGAGTGTCCAATGGGAGCGCGAGGGGGGCAGGGCCGCAGGGGACGCAGCGGCTGGGTTAGAATAACTGCCGAGAGACGGAAAAGAAAAACAGGCACAATTTAGAGCGAATAATACGAAGCGGAGCAGAAAATGGGCACACTTAAAGTTAAAAACAGTGTGTATAACGAAAAACCAATTACAAGAAAAGAAATACAATTTACAGAAAACAAAGTACACGGTACAAAGTACACTAGATACGCCTACCACTAGGCCCCAGGGATGAGGCGAAGGCGGGTGCCTGCGGGTGGTTGAGGGCCTCGAACTTCTTTTTGCAGCAATGGCGGGGTCAGGGGCACAGAGGCAGGCTGGTGGAGCTGAGTCTACTCCTGGCCCAAAGCAGGTCAGGGGTTCACACTAGATGCCGCGCAGCGGTCGCCATTAAGAAGGGGAGGTGGGAGGGAGGAGCAGCATGGAGGTGGGAGGAGTGTCTGATGGGGGCATTAGGGGGGCGGGCCGCAGGGGACGCAGTAGCTGGGTCAGAATAACCGGCGAGAGCCGGAAAAGAAAAACGGGCATAACTTAGAGCAAATAATACGAAGCGGAGCAGAAAATGGGCACAATTAAAGTTAAAAACAGTGTGTAAAACGAAAAAAACAATTACAAGAAACGAAATACGATTTCCAGAAAACAAAATACACAGTACAAAGCGCACTAGATAGGCCTACCACTAGGCACCAGGGATGAGGGGCAGGCTGGTGCCTGCGGGTGGTGGAGGGCCTCAAACTTCTTTTTGCAGCAATGGCGGGGTCAGGGGCACAAAGGCAGGCTGGTGGAGCCGAGTCTACTCCTGGCCCAAAGCAGGCCAGGGGGTCACACTAGGCGCCGCGCAGCGGCCGCCATTAAGAAGGGGAGGTGGGAGGGAGGAGCAGCTGGGAGGTGGGAGGGAGTGTCCGATGGGGGCGCGAGGGGTGGGGGACGCAGGGGACGCAGCAGCTGGGTCAGAATAACCGGCAAGAGCCGGAAAAGAAAAACGGGCACAATTTGGAGCGAATAATACGAAGCAGGGCAGAAAATGGGCACAATTAAAGTTAAAAACAGTGTGTAAAACGAAAAACCAATTACAAGAAATGAAATACGATTTCCAGAAAACGAAATACACGATACAAAGCACACTAGATACGCCTACCACTAGGCACCAGGGATGAGGGGCAGGCGGGTGCCTGCGGGTGGTGGAGGGCCTCAAACTTCTTTTTGCAGCAACGGCGGGGTCAGGGGCACAAAGGCAGGCTGGTGGAGCCGAGTGTACTCCTAGCCCAAAGCAGGTCAGGAGGTCAGAGCCCAAGAGAGGAACTGGTCTAGTGCCAGTCCTCGCCTAAGGATTCTGGAAATGCTGCTCCTGCAGTAGCTTCAAGTAGCCCCCAGAAGAAAAAGAAAAGAAAACAGAGCAGGAAAGGTGGACAACCTTTAGCCAAGGTTCCAGCAAGCCATGGAGATTCTGTTTCAGTAGGGGAGAACGCCAAAGGTGGCCCTGGTAAAGTCCAACCTGACCCACAAGAAGTCTTGGCTAATCAGGCAACTGTTAAGTGTGAGTGTGTGGCTCCTGAACTAACAGAAGAAAGAGTGGAAGAAGGGTGTTTACAACAAGATGTAGTAACCCCCCACTCTAACACAGCAGACAGGCACCCTGAACCCAAAGAAGCCTGTAACTTAGCCCCTTCCCTTGTAGGTGAAGAGCTAAAGGTGTGGTTCTGGGCACTGACATCTGTCAGTGGCCTCTGCTGGGTATTAGCCTTTATGGCTGCACTGTCCTTGGCATGGTGGTCTGATCCCTTGCCAATAGCAAGTTAGGCCCCCTGACCCTGTTGGTCATGGTGGGGTTACTCCAGCTATGGGTAACCTCCTTGGGTAAGCTAGGGGTGACCCTGGCTAAAATAAGATTAGCAGAGGTGGATACCTCAAATCCCAAAATAGAGAGAATGGGTGAAGACACTAAACACACAGACATGAGGCAATTCAGACTAGGTCCTATTACTGTGGAAGTGGGTCAGTTCCCCAGAGGGAATGACCTGAACAGGAGGATGTAAGTCAGAGTAGGCCCTGCAACAAACCAGCCAGTTTTCCCTACTCTTCCTCGCCTGACAGACTAGGAAGACTCTCCTAGCTTTGGGTGAGTCTCTTGGCCTGTGGGCTGGGGAGGGGGGGGGCTTGTGTAGGAAAATGGCTCCCTGTTGCAGTTACCACCCACTTTTTGCCTGATATTGATGCTGACTTGACTGAGAATTGTGTTGGGACCCTGCTAACCAGGGCCCAAAACCAGTGTTTTTTCACTAAAAATGTACCATTGTTTCCACAATTGGCACACCCCTGGCCCACAGATAAGTCCCTTGTAAAAGGTACCAGTGGTACCAAGGGCCCTGTGACCAGGGAAGGTCCCTAAGGGCAGCAGCATATGTTGTGCCACCCTAAGGGACCCCTCACCTAACACATGCATACTGGCATTGTTGATTATGTATGTTGGTGGAGAGAAAAAGGCAAAGTTGGAATGGCATCCCCCTCTGGATGCCATGCCCACACAATACTGCCTGTGGCATAGGCAAGTCACCCCTCTAGCAGGCCTTACAGCCCTAAGGCATGATGCACTATACCACAGGTGAGGGCTAGGTGCATGATTAATATGCCCCTACAGTGCCTAAGCCTATGCTTAGACATTGTAAGTATAGTGTGGCCATATTAAGTATATGGTCTGGGAGTTTGTCAAAACGAACTCCACAGCTCCATAATGGCTACACTGAATACTCAGAAGTTTGGTTTCAAACTTCTCAGAATAATAAACCCACACTGATGCCAGTGCTGGATTTATTACAAAATGCACACAGAGGGTATCTTAGAAGATGACCCCTCTAATTTACCCAATCCTTCAGTGCAGGACTTACTGGTCATTGCCAGCCTGCCACTAAGACGAGTTTCTGCCCTCCTGGGGTGAGAGCCTTTGTGATCTCTGAGGCCAGAAACAAAGCCTGCACTGGGTGGGGGTGCTTAACACCTCCCCCCTGCAGGAATTGTAACACCTAGCAGTGATCCTCAAAGGCTCAGGCTTCGTGTTCCAATGCCCAAGGGCATCCAAGCTAGTGGAGATACCCGCCCCTCCGGCCACTGCCCCCACTTTTGGCGGCAAGGCTGGAGGAGATAATGAGAAAAACAAGGAGTCACCCACCAGTCAGGACAGCCCCTAAGGAGTCCTGGGCTTAGGTGACCCCTGCCTTTAGAAATCCTCCATCTTGAGATTGGAGGATTCCCCCAATAGGATTAGGGGTGTGCCCCCCTCCCCTCAGGGAGGAGCCATTGGCTACTGCCCTCCTGACCTAAACACACCCCTAAATTCAGTATTTAGGGGCACCCCTGAACCCAGGAAATCAGATTCCTGCAACCTACAACAAGAAGAAGGACTGCTGACCTGAAAGTCCTGCAGAGACGACGGAGACAACAACTGCTTTGGCCCCAGCCGAACCAGCCTGTCTCCAGACTCAAAGAAAACTGCACAGCAATGCATCCAACAGGGACCAGCGACCTCTGAAGCCTCAGAGGACTGCTCTGAACCCGAAGGACCAAGAAACTCCTGTGAACAGCGGCACTGTTCAAAAACAGCAACAACTTTGCAACTTTTAAAGACTTCACTCTTCCCGCTGGAAGCGTGAGACTTAACTCTGCACCCGACGCCCCCGGCTCGAGCTCCAGAGAACCAACACTACAGGGAGGACTCCCAGGCGACTGTGACCTCGTGAGTAGCCCGAGATGACTCCCCTGGACCACCACAGTGACGCATGCAGAGAGCATCCAGAGGCTCCCCCTGACTGCGACTGCCTGTAACAAGGAACCAGATGCCTGGACCAAGCACTGCACCCACAGCCCCCATGACCAGCAGGAACCGAACTCCAGTGCAGGAGTGGCCATCGGGCGACCCTCTGCCTAGTCCAGTCGGGGCTGGCCCGAGCAGCCTCCCTGTGCCCTGCTTGCTCCGCTAGAGTGACCCCCGGGTCCCTCCATTTATTCCTATTCAAAACCTGATGCCTGCTTTGCACACTGTACCCGGCTGCCCCTGTGCTTCTGAGGGTGTGTTTTGTGTGCCTACTTGTGTCCCCCCAGTGCTCTACAAAACCCCCCTGGTCTGCCCTCCGAAGACGCAGGTAAATACCTGTCAGCAAACTGGAACCGGAGCACCCCTGTTCTTCATACGTGCCTATGTGTTTTGGGCCCTCCTTTGACCTCTGCACCTGACCGGACCTGTGTTGGTGGTGTGGTGACTTTGGGGTTGCCTTGAACCCCCAACGGTGGGCTGTCTATGCCCAGGAACTTGAACTTGTAAGTGCCTTACTTCCCTGAAAAACTAACCAATACTTACCTCCCCCAGGAACTGCTGATTTTTGCACTGTGCCCACTTTTAAAATAGCGTATTGCCATTTTAACTAAAACTGTGTATGTTACTGTTCTAATTCAAAGTTCCTTACTTACCTATGTGGAATACCTTGCATTTTATGTGTTTACTTCCAAACTTATGGTTCTAAAATAAATTAAGAAAATATATTTTTCTATATAAAAACTATTGGCCTGGAGTTAAGTCTTTGAGTGTGTGTTCCTCATTTATTGCCTGTGAGTGTACAAAAAAAGCTTAATACTACCCTTTGATAAGCCTACTGCTCGACCACACTACCACAAAATAGAGCATTAGAATTATCTAATTTTGCCACTATCTTACCTCTAAGGGGAACCCTTGCACTCTGTGCACACTATCTCTTACTTTGAGATAGTATATACAGAGCCAACTTCTTACAATCACTACAGTATTTCGCATACTGCAGCATCTCATCAATTGGCTTTGCTTGCCAACAAATCAAATGATTCTTAATCATCTGGATAATTTCAGGTCTCAATCCTTCCCCAAATCTGAACACAAAATGGAGCATGTTTTTCGCCTCAATTGTTTCTGTACCACTGTAATTTATGAACGCCTGCAACAATCTCATAATACGCATGTATTGACTCCTTTGCTTCCTGAGCTATCATGTCAATTCTCTGCCAATCAATATTCTTTGGTGAAATTCTTGTGCAGTTGTCATGGAATCATCCTAAAGTATTTCCCATTCATTCTCAAATTGTCCCGAAATCATCTTGGAGTAATCTATGCTCATCATGAAGTTGTCATGTGATCATCCTGAAGTAATTTACACTGATCCTGAAGTTGTTAATTAGTATTCCTTAAATGGTTAAAGCTCATCACACACTTTCAATTTAAATAATCAAATTATCATCCTAGAGTAGTTTCTCTGATGACTCTAGAGTCATCTCATTAAAATATTTCACCCTATACACATACTTCAGGGTAGTTTTGGATGATTCCAGCATATAACTACAGGAGTAGCTCAGCTAGAGTAATCAGATGACTTCAGAATGACTCCAGAAAGATCTTTCTTTTTGACATGGGTGGTTTGGTTCGAAATTTCAGTGTTCCTCGCAATTTGTTTGTTATTCAGTTATCCTTGGCATAGATGTGCAAAGAAAGAGGATGGACTATAGTGACTGAGATATATATATAGTGTATGGCTGGCCCTAATTAGGGTGGGGGGAGTCATAACGAGGCTGTGAGACTCTGGGAAATGTAGTTTTGTTTTTTATTCTTTACTATTGGCTGCTGTGTGTTATCAGTAAAGAGAAAGCATAATCCTCACATCCCTGTCCTTAATAGAATTTAAAAAATGTGTCACGCAAGCTAGAACATTTTTGATCCTTGGTTAGGCTTTGGCTGGGCACTCTCTGTTATTGCGTTGGCTCACCCACCTCTAAAACCTATTTACATTAAATATGACACGTGTTAAATTCCATTTGTAACGTTTTGTAGACGAATGCTTCTGAAATGAACAAAAAGCACATCATTATGTTCAAAATATGATGCAGAGATTCCGTGTTTCGAAATGTGCACGTTTACCCACCTGGTTGAGTAAATACACGCTTATTTGTCTGTATAACTCTACGCCTAGTACTACCACATGCGATAGTAGAGAACAGAGACAAGTGACAAAAACACACTGTCACCTTAGTTCTTGGTAACGTGCTGATCTAATACCTGCCTTAATGCATAATAGACATAGAAAACTTCATCTCCCAGAAGCCGGTTCTACCGGAAGCGGAAGTCTCGTTCCTGGAACAGGAAGTGACTGTTGCTAAGCGATAGTGGCGAGTGACCTGTAACGGCCTGTAAGATCAGCTGAAAAGCGTCGGCGGGAGAAGGTGTGTGCAGGCGGCAGTATTGTCCGATGGGATACATGGTTTGATCTGTTGTGTTTATGGCTATGCAGTGGAAGGGGCTTTGCTGGGTTTGTGCAGTGCTCGGCCGGGGCTTTCTTCATACTCAAAGCTGGGAGTTATGGTGCACTGTTTTCCTAGTAGAAATCACAAATGTGTTCTTCTGGCTTTTTGAGCTGTGCAGTAACCGGGTGCTGGGGATGCAGAGATCGTGCATGGACTATTCTGATTCTTGGGGCTATGCTGTGGCTGTGCAATACTCCCAGCTTGGCCATGTACCCACCCGTTCTGTGAGCTGAGGCTGGTTTGTCAGCTAGAGTCGTTCTGAGCTATGCTGGTTGCTGAGTTCTGTTGCCATTTTAAACATTTGCACATTGTTCATATTTTTATTTGTGGATATGGTGTCTTGAGTGTGTTAAACCAGAGGAGTAAGTTGAAAAACGTAGCTACGTTTGAGACGAAAGGTACAAAAGTGCGAGCAGGACATAAGCTTGATATGGCGTTTTACGACACAGCATAATGCGAAGTGTAGCGAGGGGGCAAGGCAAAGCAACCTCGAATACAAGCAACTCTGATTTGATACCTGCTCTCACTACTGAAAGAAAGATGTGAGTTTGAGATTCATAGGTAAAATCCACTATTACAGTGCCTTTTTAAATTTAGATCCGTTCCCCCTACTTCAGTGAGTCTGATCCAGAGGAGTGGGGTGCGTAGCTAACCACAGGCTTATCAAGAAACTTGTGTTATGCTTTTGCTAGTATAAAATGCAGATAAATAAAACTTAGATCTATAAGCAAAATGCCAAGTTCCGGATAGTGCCCTAGCACCTCTAATATCGCCCGACTACCATGTAAAGCGTTACATCTGAGCACCTCAAGGTACAAAGCGGGTCATTTCAGAATGAAAAGAAGGTGTGAGGAGGTAATCGTCGCATTAAGTAGAAATCCCCATGTGCACGAAAATGTATATCACGAATCGCTCTTTCTCTCCCTAAAATGTGAACTTGCTCCCAACCAAATTTCTGTTGTTTACCTCCCTTCATTAGTTCATAAACAGCCAGAACTGTTGCTTAGGGGTTTGGTCAACCACATTCTTACTGAGGTCGAACATATCTTGTGTAGAAGGTGAATCTTTGTTTGCGTTGTTGGTCTGGATGCAAATGTTTTGCAAACTGGTGATATGATTTTTTTTTCTACCACATAGTCACTTATAATTTAATATGAAGGTAATTTTTACCTGGGGTTTCTGGTTCTCTGCATACTGTTGTGCTGTACAGTAGTTTGGAAAGATGGTGCGGAATTCACATCTGTGGCCTAATCATAGCCACTGTATTGAAATTGGTGATTCTCATGATACCTCTAGTCTGGTACTTTTTTTTTTTTTAACTTCGTGTGCTGTTTTATCAAGAAGTATAGCCGACCTACTAGGTGTGCCAGATCCATGCCAAATTTTCTAGCCAAGCACTGACTATTGGGAAGAGTTCAAATTTTATATTCATTTGTGTATATTTATTCTCCGTAGATATTTTGGAATTTGAAAAGTATCAATAAAATGGGGGGTTGCAAAATTTTACCTTCTAGCCCTTCTAGTTTGGCAATACAATATGTATTTTTATCTTTGCACTTGTACTTAATCATGTGAATACTTATTGTATGGTTTTTTTGACACACCATTGTTTTCCTACTGAATTTGATACTTGTTTTCCCAAGATTAATGCTGCCCATCTATATTAAATATTTTTTTATACTTAAGTTCATTTCTATTTATTCCATTGATATTCAGATCTTTCCTAGAATTACATTTTGGTTAAGATTGGGTGGGGAGGTGCTATAAAGCGACCAAGTATTTTTCAAGCTTTTTTCAGCCACTAGCCATGTCTGTAGTTAATCGAAAAGCCATACCACAAGTCTGCTCTTTGGAACTTGATGATTTAAATGTTTTATGATGTAGATGAAAGTATCGGGGGTTGATGCCTCTTTTTTGTTTTATGGCATCTGGGGATTTTTCCAAAACAAATCTCGTCATTGTGCCCTTCCTTACACAGCTGTTAGGTATTACACTCAGTTCATAGGGTTAACTGAATTCACAGGCCCTGCTCTTCTCAACCCCTAAGCCAGTAACTATTCTGTCTCACAAACTCACTAACTTACAACAGATGGGGAAGGGAAGCACCTAGGAGGACATACAATAATTTCTTTCAGCTATTTTATTATTTTCATATGTTTTTAGTGAATCATTTCAAATTCAAACCTCTGTAAATAAATAAAAACAATTTACCCCATATACAGACCCATAAAAATGTTTTGCTACAAGTTGTTCACTATTGAGTCTTTTCACAGTAACATCATATCATTCATCCAACAATTTAAGGACCTTTTGTATCCTTGACACAGTATTTCAAAATATTATACTGTTTTCTCCTATCGCCCTATATATAATATTTCAGAATAACTGCTTAAAATGACTTCTCTTATTGCATTAACTGTCTGACATGATGGAACCTATGGCACAAAGATAAAGTGGCTTTCTGAAATGTGACGTACTGAGTAAATTGAGTGGATGTCTACGAGGTGGATTTCTGTCTCATGCAGTGTAATAAGCAAGCTGTTGATTGTGTATTGTGAGATAGTGTGTATTCCTTGCATACTTTGGCGTTATTTATGCAGGCAGTTGATCTAAGAAAGATTTCTTAAAGGTTACAACAATCACAGATGGGCTTATACAAAAAGTACACTAGAAATGATACAAAGTGCAGAAGGAAGAAAATTAATTGTGTATTATAGCAATGAAGAAGCGATGTCATTACTGCAAAGCAATTATTAGCTGTTACCATGTGAGAGACAGTTGTACTTTGGAAAGACAATAATTGTTATGTACACACTTGTGCCTTGTATATGAAATGATTCAATAAAACGTATGAATATAATGAACTGGTGAAAATAAGTTATTGAATGTGCTGCCAGGTGCTCCCTACACTCATCTGTTCAGAATTCTCAGCACTTCTGTATGGAATTTTATGTGGCAAAGATATGGGACTATCAGATATCCAAAGGGTCTGTCCTGTATTTTTTTCACTAAAGTGGATTTATTCAAATTTTGGTAAAGGGTTTTAATTTTATTATTAAAGCATTTGCTGTTATTTTAAGAAACACGAAGCCTTTACATATAAATGTGCAAAAGTCTTCTGATTTTTATTTCCGTATGTATTAAGTATCAAAAGTTTTGTGTATGTCACAAATTTAACTTCATGAGGTTTAAATCGGTCTCGATGAAAATAATCCTTCATGGCATCAGTGCATTTCGGGATTTCCAAACTCTTCTTTCGGAGTAAAATGTGGTCACTTGCAATTAAAATCACCAGATTAATTAGAAATGTAAATTATAAATAGTTTTGTAAATCGGGTAGCAGGCAGTTTGTCTGAAGTCTTGAGTTCTTAGCTCAAAGGTAAAACATAGAATCAATTTACTGGCAGCTCCTCTAGTAGAGTCTGATGTAATTCTCAGGACAGTTGCACACATCTAATTCCCCGCTCATTTTGGAACTGATGTAACCATAATTCTTCAAAGATGGCAACCTTTTTTCCTTTCTGTTCTACATAAATCAATAACAGTTTCATAATACATTTCATTGAGCATGTCATAAACTGGAAAATAGACTTCAAAGAATGTGAAAGCAAAACAGTTCAAATCCCATTTTTCATTAAATCTCATTGGGTTGCTTTATTGTAATAAACTCGTCCAGTAATTTTTATTTTCTCATAAAGTCTCTGCTTCTATTGAAATGAGCTTTTTTTTTATCCCGAACATTGGTCACTTGAAAACAGGTTTATCTCACTGTGCCTAAATTCTCAAAATTGATTAGCGACTGAAGATTTTTCTTCCATTGTCAGATATTGTATTTGTGCTCTGAAATTCTGAGTTTTTTTCCATTCAGTCTTACCAATTTACAATAAGCCAGAACAGCATTTGATTGTATAACTGTAAAATTGAGCACCACATGATAGCTTTTTATTATTATACTATTAAAGTGTATACATCCCAAATGGAATGTTCCGTTCAAGTTAGCTTTATTTCGGTAAAAAAGAAAAAATACATAAAAGCACATTTACAACACACTTTGATAAGTATAAAAAAGGGTAATATAATATCCTCTAGCTAATAATGTCATATGCCCAGGTAACAAATGTGCCACATTCGGAATCTGAATTAAAAAAAAAAAAGAATAAAATATAATATGAATAAATTTAAAATTGTAACCCAATATTAAAAGCATGACTTCAGGAGGACAAAACAACTCCTATTCTCGTTTTTAAACTAGTATTCATGAATTATCTATAAATTATTTACCATCAAACTACAGCTCCACACTCAAAACAACTTCAGTACAATGCACTATAAAATACACTCCATAGATTTACATCTAGTATGCCAAATGGCCTCCAAAAACCCTGCCAATGTACATGCCACAGTCCCATGAGGGTTTGTTTTGCATATCCTAAGGGCTAATAGCCGATTCCTAAAACCCATGGATCTGCAAAGTGGTATAATCCAACCTACTCTCTGCTTGGAATATGCAGGGCAATGAAATAAGACATTGGCCATACATTCGACAACTCCACATCCCATTGGGCATAAGTTAGAATGATTTTCAGGTTTAATCCATCTGCAAGTGAAAGTGCGTAGTGGTAGCGATCCTAATCTAAATCTAATATAAAGTGCACATGCTAAAAGAGATGAAATAAAATTCATATAATGCTCATATTCATAGTGGCATTTGAGTGATACAAAGCTATTTGTCATACTAAACGAAGGCACCTCTGCTAACTTTTCAACTTATACATTTAACCAGTACGCATCCTTTACAAGCTGCATAGCCTTTTTGGGAGATGAGAAGGGTCTGTCCAATAGGCTCCTAACCCAAGTTTAATAAAAGTGTTTTCAACATAATTACACCACCTAACTTTTTTTGTAGCATGCGTACTCATCAGGACACATAGCCACGCTCTATATGGGCTAAAAATGTCCAAAGGCCAGATCCTAATCCAATATGTTAAAGGCCTTAGGGCAGCTGTATGTTAAATGGAGTGTACATTTATATCCATCCGAATGGGCAATGTGGGGGAACTTGCATGTACTTCTAATAAAGCTTTGATGAAAACATTTTCAGCTCTTTCTAGGTCCTTCAAATTACAATGTCCCCATAGCTCTGCACCATATAATCAAGCTTGGGCTTTATATATTTCCATCGCAGGAGAGATGGCAAACCTGGGGGATCTAGCAGCATATCTCAAAGTACCCCCAGACTTTTGTTTTAGGCTCATAAGATACTTCAATAAGTGAGCCTGCCATTTATGTGAGTCCTCCAGTCTGATTCCTAAATAGTCTAAGTCAGTCACTCTTTCTAAAGCTTCCCCATCCAGAAATATCTGTTTCCTCACTTTGTTTTGTGTCACCAAATACCATGTACATGATTTTGGAAGTGTTAATTTCCGATCCATGGTTTTTACAAAAACCAGGGAACTTCTCAAGCAAATTAGCAAGTCCAGAAGCAGTTTGGGATAGTAGCTGAGTATCATCTGCAAACAATAAACACTGGGTCCTCGCCCCACCTATTTTGGGTGCGTCACTAACAAAGTCCAATAAGTAAGGAATGCAAGCATTGATGAACAATAGGAAGAGTGTAGGGGCCAGCACACACCCCTGTCTCACCGCTCAGCGTATTGGGATCTCACTCGTTAATTCCCCTTTTGTCCCCCATCGAATTCGGGCATAACTCTTGGAGCACAAGTCTTTAATCAAATTTAATAGAAGTCCGGGAACTCAAACTCTGCTCATAACCTCCCACAGTTTACAATGTGGGACCAAATCAAAAGCAGGCTTAAGATCTACAAAAGCGACAAAAAGTTTCCATACATCCAGGTCCATCATCTTCCATTTGATCATAAGAAAGCGACATACTCGGTCAACTGTGCCTATTCTCTGCCTAAAGCCCACCTGTAAAATGGCTGAGTGCTTGGTTTTCTATTCCTTAAGCCTACTCAATACCTTGGTAGCAGACTTTTTTTTTTGTAGGTTATCTAGAAGACTGATTGGTCTATAATTTCATGGGACACCACTCTCCCCCTTTTTTACGAATGGGTACAATAATTGCTCCCTTCCAGCTCCGGGGGTAAATGCCACTTGCAAAAGCAGCGTTTGACACCCTATTGACATAAGGACCCCAATAATCAAGATCTGATTTAAACATATCCGTGGGAATACCATCCAACCCAGGTGCCTTTCCTGATTTCTGGGCCCTAACAGCAATCTTGGTTTCCTTTAGAGTAAGGGGTGTAAAACTAACTGCAGCAGGAAGCACATTTGTTGGTTCATTAACAATAGGAAAAACAGGCTCATAGCTATACAACTCAGTAAAAGGGCTAATCCAATTTTCGGGGGGAATATGGCAGTCAGGTCTAAAATTCTCATTTCGTCCATTTCTGGCCACCAAGGTTCAAAAACGTTTAGAGTTTCTGTCCTTAGCAGACAGTAATCACAGGGGTGTGGAATTTATTAAAATATCTACTTGTCCGGGGGACAGGTTGCTTCTCAAATCTACTTGTCCTGTAAAAAGATCTACTTGTCCCTTTGGTGCCATGTAGTGTGGCGACAAATTATGGCAGCAATTAATAGCCTCTCTGATTATGCCAGGGCTACTACCATAGTAGGGTTTGAATACTTGCAGTTTCAATTCCTACTGTAGCAATTTCCTTATTTTGCCACCTTTCTGCAGATCTGCATACTGGGGCTGGAGGAAACAGTAAGCTATAGTTCCAGGGCTGGAATGCCTTTGAGTCTGCAAGCCTACTAACCTGCATGTTTTAAAGATTTTTACCAGCTTCTCTCGAATATTTTCCCATAATAAGAAAGGTTAGACATTTACTCCGGACAATAGCAGAATTAGAACTTCTTCCAGAGTTGGGAAGAAAGTGGCTGGAGGGAAAATGAACTTGCAAATGCTCAATAGATTTTCACATGAGCAAATCTACACATCGTATTTACCCATGCTAAAATACAGTTCACAAATATTTTACAGGGGTACAACATATACCATGGGTGCACTTTTGTGACTTTCTTTAAAAATTTGGGGCCACATGTAGGTAGGTTCAGATTTGTGACCTGCAAATTGCGAGTCGCAAATCCAAATGTAGGATGGTGTCCTTGACACCATCTGTGATTCGCAAGGGCTTCGCAAATGCCCACCTCATGAATAATCATGAGGTGGGTCGCAATTTGCGACCCCCTCGCGAATGGTGGCCTGCTGGAGACAGCAGACCATCATGTCTGTGACTGCTTTTCAATAAAGCAGTTTTTTTTTGTAATGCAGCCTGTTTTCCTTAAAGGAAAACAAGATGCATAACAAAAATGAAACGTTTTCGTTTCATTTTTTCAGAGCAGGCAGTGGTCCGCAGGACCACTGCCTGCTCTGAAAAAATGTTTACAGTGACATTCACAATGGGGAAGGGGTCCCATGGGGATCCCTTCCCTTTTGTGAAAGTGTTAGCACCCATTTGAAATGGGTGCAAACTGCGATTGGTTTGCGCCCGCGGTCACAAAACAATCCTACATTGCACTGCGAGTCGCAATTAGGAAGGGAACACCCCTTACTAATTGCGAGTCACAAACCCGTTTTGTGATTCGGTAACCAGGTTACTGAATCGCAAAACTGGGTTTGTGCATCGCAATGTGCTTTTTGCATGTCGCAAACAGCGAAAGTCGCTGTTTGCGACATGCAAAAAGCTACCTACATGTGGGTCTTGGTCCCTAATTAGGTCTGGTGTGAACAAAGACATTTTGTTTTTATTAAACTTCTATTTCTCTCTCTTTCGGCTGGCTTTACTGTGAGTGATCGCATTCTGCTCTTCCACAAGGAGCATATTGCCACACAAAGTAGTTTTGTTCAGTGTCAGGAACTACAGTGGCAATCAGTGACATAAACGAAACTGGAGGGTGCCCCTTTGCAAAGAACATGGAGCCCCCTCTCCAGACTCACTCAGGGCAGGTGATGTGCTGAAGGGGCCCCCTGGAGGGCGGCTGCGGGCCTTTGTTATGCCGCTGGTGGCAACGTGTGCTTTTAGAGTTCAAAAACTTTTTGGGGGGGTTTTGCCAGTGTTTGTTACAATGTTGAGGGCCTGGTAGCTCCCACAACAATAAAGTGTTACAAAAGCCATGTCAAAACAAGACATGCATTGATGAAACTAAAAGACTTATAAAAATATGTCAGATCAGTTGGCTTTGTCAGTGTTTGTTTATTTTCATGCTTCCTATAATCGTGTTGAAAATGGTTACACTGATTTTCCATTAGAAATATTTTTGGGAAATACTAGCATGCATCAACACATTTTACTAAATGACACTTCATTTGCATATAATCAGAGAGCATTCTGGGAGCATTATACTTAGCCTCTTAGCCTAAACTTTTCAAACATGTATGTACACGTATTTTTTTTTGTACTGGAACCAACGTCAGTAGTGAAGTGTGACCTTAAAACATTTATTTACAGCACTCACTCTAATAATGAAGACTTTCAAATAATGAACCATAAATACAAGTTCGAACAGCATTATCTTTTGGAAACACATTACCTCAACTGCAGAGAGTTCCATGCTTTGTAAACAGGCAGCCAAAGGGTTTGTGCTGCAGGGGGTTGGGCCTACTTGTCCCAAGGACAAAACAAACATAAAAACTTGTTGCCCTTGACCACAAACAAGTTGTCCCGGGCATCGGGCGATGGGAATTCCACATCTCTGAATCAATCCTGCACGGATATCTCTTCCCAGTGATATTTGCTAGTCTTAAGTGTAGATGCATACTCACGTCTTGCATAAGTTATCTTGGCTCTATCTTTTAGTTTTATTGCTTTTATGAGACTGCTCTTGGCCTCTCTGCATACCTTACCAAACCACCTATGGTGCGGTCCTACTCCCGGGTGTTTATTCTCCCTGATAGTTCTAAAGAATAACTCTTTCAGGGCAGAGAAAAGGCCTGCATGCAGGGCCATAACCTCATTCTGGGTATATGGACAAGAACTGTCAGATATGTTCCTTTCAGTTTAGTTACAGGAATTTGTAGGACCACCGTTGATTATTCATAATTTTACCTTTTGATTCTCACGCTCCTTTCAAATGCAGTTCATGGAGTATGTGGAAAATGTTAATGTAGCTATAGATGTGTATAAATTAGTCTTTGATATTTTCTCTAGGTTTTTTTAAACAAATTGCTTTGCATTGAATATTAGCTGTTGAATACTGGCTTTTCACTTTACTTTTTTTTAACCAACAGTATGTTTTTGTTTAATAAACTCACTCTTCTTTGTGAACTACTCAATATCTAGTTCATATCCTCTTTCTTTAAATTCCATCAAAATGTTTTGCTTATGATGACTATATTTATCTGAATCTGATACAGTCCGTTTAATTTTCACCAACTGGCTGCACAGCAGATATTTTATTGAATACTCTGTGAGAAAGCGTGTGATATGTAGTAAATTGTTTTGGGCACTGACTTGGTAAACAAATCAGTCTGCCGTTTTCCCTTACACACTTCAATCTTTAACACTAGAAAAATCGATTTTACTGTCTTTCACTTTGTGTTTTTAGTTTTGTATTTGGTAATTGCTGGTATGTAAGCCACCTATATTACTTTTATCTTTTTTTTTCATTAAACCAAGCATATAAAAAATTATACTATAAATCTTTTATAGAATACCAACTCTTCGCAAACCTATTTCTGTTCGAAATTTGCAGCAAATTAGAGTGCAATGGCTCCAAGCTGGAAAGTATCGACGTGCATGATCAGTGTAGACATTTTTTTTCTTGTATTGTAAGTTATAAACTAATTTTTGATTGCTTGTTACAAAGCAATATGAATATGTGCTTTAAGTGCCAAACAATATAGAAACTCAAAAATGCCATGTGCTACAGTGCTTGCTACCTAACTGCTAAAGTGCATAAGTTCCTACTGTATTTTGTGCCTTACAGTATGCATAGTCTAAAAACTAATTCTTTTAATCCAGTACAAATGAGTGCTTAAAGTGTCAAACAATATCAGCATATCTGGACCATTAACCACTACATTAAACCAGAAACTACAGTGACCTTTAGGCTTATATGGGCAATACATAACGCTACTCATGATTACTAAATTATCACATCCAAAGGGGCCCAAGTACTCTCGTATCTCTTCAAGCTACCCTTACGCCTAGTCCGTTGTAGCTGCACAAACTACGCCCGAATAGTTGGTTTTAAAGTAGCATGCAATGTTGTAAAATCAATGATCTTCCGACTGCTACTAAAGCTGTAACAAAGTTTTTGATGCGTTTACCCAGACCTTATGTTTGACTCGATACCAGCAAACAGCGCCAGTTTTAATTCTGCATGCAACGTCATACGGATACCTTGACTTCATTTTGAAAATACCCCATGCACCAGAGTGGGACACTCCTATGCGCCTGATCTCCTTTTCCATCTTGAAGACACCTAGAGCATGTTTTGCTGATAGAATTACCTTGGGTGTTTAATATGCAAACCAGCGAGATAGGAAATTCATTCTGGCTGCCCGGAGTGATTTATAGGGTCTAAGATGCCTTCAAGTCTTATTCCTGTCACATTTGCACTGTGTTGAGAGACAGAGGTCAAAAGTCAGTTTGTTTTCTTGCAATGCAAAATACGTTTCCTTGTGACTGTAGAGTTCCAGGATTTCGTAAGGTGAACTGTCTGACCTGTGTGAAATGAAAGTGTTTTGGTATCAGGTTTTTCCTAATGCACAATTTATATAACTAAGTCAACTTTACAGACATTTCAAAATACATTTCAGTAGCTGTGAAAGACCATTTGTTTGTACTTCTGTGTGATGAAACAATATTTTAATAGGATGAAAAAAGTCAGAACATTTTACCTGGTGATGTGCAAAAGATAAATGTTTTCTGAAACCCAATTTTCACAGGTTATTGATAATACACTATATAGTTTTATCAGTAAAGCTGTAAGTTAGTGGGAAGATTTTTGGAAATGTATTGTCTGTAAATGACAGTGCACTACAACATCATGCTTTAGTAATATATTTATTAAAAGTGAGTGTTTAAACATAAACTGAGAAACACTCCTGCCCTGATGGCAAAGCTATTAGTAAACTAAGAGGCAAGTCATGCATGGATCATGTGTACCCTATATGTGGGCTAGATTTATTAGACACAGAGCAAGCGTTTAGTGTATTTAATCAAACAAAAAAGGATTTTTTTACAGCAGAAATGCTTAACTCACATACTTAAAGATGCACTCATATGCTCATCTGTGAGAATGAAGGAAAAAGGTGACTGTAAAATAGAATATTTGCCTAGGATCACACAATTTGAGGCCTGTTTCCTGGTCAAGTATATTACTGTTAGGTTGAGTAGGTTATTCAAGCTACTCGACCTGCAGGTCTATTATTATTTTTACAATTATTCGAGGCCTGCTTCTGCACTCCTGTCCCCGTCTGACTTAATGGTTTGTGTGTGTGTGTGTCTGCCTCTGGGCCGACTTATAGGCGATAACCTGTCCTCCAAATGTAGCTTTAAACAATTCCCATACTGAGATTGTGGAGGCCATGCCCTGATTGATCTAAAAAAAAGAAAAACGTCTTAAATATATTTAAGCATGCTGGCCACCTATTTCGGATTAATCAGGAGTGCCTTATCAAACCACCAGCCTACCCTAGGAGTTTGAATGCCCTCAATCACCATAATGACCCCAAACACCGAATGGTCAGAGAATGCATTATCCCAAATACTGGTGTCTTCTCATTTGACTGATTTAGAAATTAAAAAATAGTCTAACCATAAGGCCATATTATACTGGCTAGAGAAGCAAGCAAATTGCCATGGGACCTCTAAATTTAGACTATTTTTGATTGCGGCCATCACTTTATCTGTTTTTGATTTCAGCTGTCTTTTAAATGTATTTGAGGTATCCAATTTAAGATCCTGATTAAAATTAAAATCGCCCCCCTCCCCCCCAAAAAACTATCGGGCATGCCACACCCATTACTAAGGGAAAAATTGCCTTTAGAGGAGTGTCATGATCTACTGAACTGGACCATAGTAGTTAAGGAGATTAAGAATAGCCCCTGAATCCGGACTTTCAACAGGATCCATCGTCCCTCCTTAGCTCTAATAACTTCATTTACTTTCCTGTCTAATCGTCTGGACAGGAAAATCTCGACTCCCTGCACTGTGGTCCCCTAAAGAGCCTATTATTATACCCAGAAACCATAAAAGTGCCCGCTCACAGTTCGAGGAGGAATCGCCCACAGTACCCCCTACCTTCCCTAGCAACTTCTCTGGTGCCGGTCTGTAGTCAGCAAAATTGACGATATTAGTAAGGGTGAATATCACATTTAGCTGCTTTTGGGAAGGAACCCGGTGTGCTCACATTAATTGTCAAATCTGCTGGAGTCCTCCATGAACCGCAACATATCTTGATGATTACTGCTATATTCTGGTCACCCCCTTTCTCTCTTGCCAACTGGCTTGTCTGTTGGCCTGGCATCTTACTCCCCTCTGCTCCCAGATCGCCTTTTAATTGACCTCCTATTAATTGGCCATGGTTTGTTGCCTGATTAGGTGGTTCCTGAACCAAGCTTTTTACTACTAAGTCAATTGCTGATTGAGGCACTTGCATTTGGGCTGAGCCACAGCCCTCTTCTTCAGCCACATTAGCTTCAGTGAGAGAGGGAGTGGCTTTTATTGAACGCCTGGCATTAGTGGCTTTCAAAAACAAAGGATAGTCTTGCCTACCATCAGGGGCAAAAACATTCTCTCCTACTGTTGTGGTTGTCAATGATATATGAATCAGGGAGGGTTAGTGAGGGGAGGGACCTGCTACCTGGCCATTGTCTTGTCCCCCTTGACAAATTTTCCCCTATAAAACTTCGGCACGTTTCTGCCCAGGGAGCCGCTGAACCACATTCTGCTGAGATTTGTGCTGCTAACCCAAACGGTAATAGTTTTAGCCGTCACCATCTTGAGGAGATTGCCAACTAGTTTGACTTTACGTGCAGCAATGTTTCCCCCCCCCCTTTATACGACCAAACTAGCTGCGCATTGGACGTCGTGTGCGCAAAAGCCATACCCAGTGATCCTCAACCACGGGCGTAGCAGTAAATGAGTAAAAACAGAGCAAATGGTATGGTAAGAAACCGGATGGTAAGAAACCTGGCAGCCTCACACGATAATGTTCATTGTGCCTGTGCCAAACTTGCTTCTCTTAGGCTACGGCGGTCACAACCACCTAATTAGTTTCTACATTGCAGGCAGCTAATCACAACAGCAGCCGTATTTCAGGAAAGAGCACCTGCTTCGGCTCCACATGTCATGGGAATCCTATGTCCTCCTCAAGGCATCCTCCTCGCTGCAAGCCCCCTTGTGCTCTTCGCTGCTCATTGCTCGCCTATTGCAACAACATCAGTATGTACCGGAGGGAGGTCCCAAGCATGCCTACCCACAGATCATGTGGGATATGTCCCGGGCTTCAGCTGATTACGGAAGATTTGCACTTCAAGCCAGTGTTCAGCTTAAGCTAACCTGCATCTCCTTCAAGTCTCTATCTCCAACGACTCTCATATCGCTTGCCGCCTTGTATGACTTCAGGAGGCAAGGCAACGTTTAGGAGTAAAGGCACTTTTCAAAACAAAGTCATTTCATTCCTACTTGACTGCATTACGCTACCTTGAGTGTAGCTCCCAGCCACTCTCCACATCCCTCAGCCCCAACCAGCCCAGCTCTCATGTTATTTAATGTGAAGCACATTAACACTTGGTTTGCCAACGGAGTGATGCTTTATGAAAATGTACAAAAGGTTAAAAATAACCTTTCTTTTTTGAGGATCTGAGATGGCCTTGAATATGCATTGAAAAGGGAAAATATGGCTACTGAAGTCATATTTTTAAGGATACTAGTTAAGCACAGACATACACTCGAGAAGACTTTTAGCACTCGCTATGAAAACTTAGAGGCAGAAGGGAATGCAGAACTGCTTGGGAAACACACTTGCTTTCACAGCTTTGTTAAAATTTAGCAAGGGGGAGAGAAAATGAAATTTACATAGGGGAGAAGATGACTTTCCAGAAGGGTACAGTTCCATACACGTGTGCCTTGAATGCAAAAGACTTTCGCACCCTATTTTGTGTATTTAGTATGGTGAACCTTGAAAGTGGCATTACAGACAGATCAAAGATTCCTAATGGAGCCTTGTATTTTAATTGTTTTGCAAGAAACAAGCCACTTCTGTCTTAGAGTTTGTGCATTATGCAAGGTGCCTTGAAGCAAATCCGCTTCTCTACTGGGAGCCATTGTAGCAAGGTTAGATTATCAGAAACCAAATCAAATATTTTTAGATTACTGACACTCCAATTAGATAGGTTTGTATCCTTTGCCAGTAAGTGATGGATTTTTTGGAAGGCAAGTTAGGCCGTAGTTCACACAGAATTGTACTAAGGCATTGGCTACCATTAACCTGTGTCTAAATGTTGGAAAGGGCCTGATAGGATAACATTTGGGTGGTATTGGGTATTTGTTTCTCCTTATTCAGGATTAAGCGAGAAGACTGGGAAGTCTCCCACAGAGGGAGACCACAGCGAACCATCCCACAGGTTCACTTTGCGAATGCCTGTAAAATCTCTTCCTTGGATGGATTTCATTTTAGAAAATTGTTCCTCAAAAAATAGATTGTTTCCAGATTGATTTGTAGAGGTTGTGGGAATCATCATTCATATTTAATTATTTTGGTATCATCAACATATAAATAGGTGGTCACCTTGAACTGATTAAGCAGCACAGCCAAAAGTTCAAGACAGATTTGAAAAAGCAATGGAGAGGGGGAAGACTCCTGAGGAATGCCATAGTGTAGCCTGGTAGATGAGGATATGACACTTCTTAACTGAACTTGCTGTGTTCTCTGTGTTGTTAAGAGTCTATTCATTTAAAGTTAACACTTTTGATTTGAGACTTAATTAGTTATTATAGCAGGATCTTATGATTGACTTTATCGAAAGCGGTGGAGAGGTCTAGGTGTTTTGCTGCACCGGATCTAATTCTTCCCAGAAGCATCCTCAGGTTGTCTGATGCGTAATAGATTACTGGTTCAGTTCCACAGCCTGTTCTAAAACTTGCCTGGTCATTTGCCTGAATGCAATTTTCCTTGGCAAAAGCTTGCAGGTATGTAGTTACTAATTTCTTGAGAATATTCGATAAGCAGGGAGTAAAAGAATAACTTTTAATGAATTGATTAGTTAAAATCATTACAATAAATATTTGGAATGCAAAATTACCATTGGGAAAACAATAAATCAAATTTCATTTAAAAAATAAGTTGGAAATGTAGGGTGGTGGCAATATTAGCTGAAAGTTGTCTGGAACCTCTGGATCCAGACTTTAAAAAAAAATATATATATATATATATATAGGCTTCTAATTGCCTTTTTAAACTCTAAAAGGACTTTACCTGACTCCATCTATGCACCAGTTACATGGGTGACATGAGAATTAATTGGATGGCTAAAATTCTTAATTTTGCCATCAAGGCAAGCATCTAATGGGGATCCCAAGAGTGTGCTACCGTTATTATCCTAAGACAGTCTTCAGTGATAGTGGAGAACGATTGCAAGTAAGCGATATTATTAAACTCAGCTGTCCTGTTACTGTCTCCTTTTTTCTGGCATATTCAAATGGCTTTTAAGATCTTCCCTTATTTTTCTATCCTTATTGTAGCGGAAGGTGGAGAATAAGAGCACATGTTCCTGTAGTAGAATAATGCCAGAACTGCAAGCATGGGGATTTTGGCGCATTTCTATTGTTTTAAACATTTCCTATTCAGTTTGTCGTATTCAAAAATAATGTGGAGTAACGTGTTCTTTTGGCCTTTCTCACAATCTAGTTGTATTTTCTCATCTGTTTTGTATAATTGGTTTCTTAATAATTATTGTGGGTTCTATGCAATGCTTTTTTTCAGCAATCTAAGTTTGTCTTCCTTTTCTTTTAGAGTTGCAGTATGCAAGGTAGGGGATAGATATTTAGTTTTTATCATTTTGTTATCCATCAGGGTAACAGTTAGAGTAGGATTAAATTCTTGTAGCATAATATCTGGCTCTATGGGATGTATGTTTTAGCATGGTTATGAAGCTTGGTAAAATGCGGTTAGAAATCTAGTGGAGGAGCGGGGGGTCACTTGTTTCCAGTTTGAGTGGGTGACTTGCTACTTCACGCCTTTTTTAAAGATTGTTTTTTAACATCTTTTAATATAAAAGACCATTAAAATGTGGTCTGTCCATGACAGCTACAATGTGTCATAATTTTTGACCAATTTTAAGAGATTCAAATTTTATGTCAAGCATGGCGCCAGCTTTGTGTGTAGGTGAACATACTAACTGTTTAAAGTCTAACATATTGAGAGGTTTGGTGCTCTCTTCTTTTTTGGTGTATTCTGCCCATAAATTGAAGTTGCCCACTATGACCCCCTCAGAAGAGTGATCAGTTCCTTAAGGCGGCTGAAGAATTCTAGGTAGATTTGAAGGGATTGATAATTGAGGATGCAGCCACGGAGGGCACTGTTTTTGCTTTCAAGGCTTCAACACATAGGGCCTAATTATGAGTTTGGCGAACAAGAACACCCTTCTGTCAAACTTCCAACAGGGTGGCCGCCACTGTAGTGGTGACCTCCCCGCTTTACCTATTATGACTTTCCTGCCGGGCTGACAGGTGGAAACCAAGGTTTCACCTGTCAACCCAGTGGGAAATTGGCGGCAGCATTGTTACTGGCCCATAATCGAGCCGACGGCAATGCTGCCACCCACAGGGGGCGCCAGCACCCTCATAATGCGTACTCTCTGCACAGCAGACCATGCGCTTTATGAGGGTGCTGGCCAGTGGGACCCCTGCACCTGTTCTCCACCAGCCTTTTCATGCAGAACCACCCTGGCTGATTGCAACTTGCACCCGCTGTCAGCCTGTTGGGATCAGTGATCCTTGCGGAGGTAGCGGTACCTTGGAGGTCGGACCACCAGTGTCGTAATGTAGCAGTTGGACCGCCACAGCAGTGGCTGTCCAGACTGCGAGTCTGGTGACCTAGTGACAGCCAGACTTGTAATTAGGCACATAGTGTTGTTGCTCGGGAAATATTCACTGTATATCTTTTTAATTTGAACTGATTTGTGGTGGATTACCACACCCCTCTTCCATTTCTAGCACATCTTGTTTAACATTTAAAATTTTTGCTGGTGCTATGTCATCTAAGATGAATTTACAATCGAATGGTAACCAGGTCTGGATTATTAATACACTGTAGATCAAGTATTACATAGGTGTGCCTCTATCTTATGCATTTTTTTTTTTTTTTTTTTTTTAACTTTGGCCCAGTGGTTAAAGTTAGACCTTGCTTATGAGTATTTTGTTAGTATTTCTATTAAGAGCATAGATGTTTTATTTCTGTAAAGTGCTGCGTATGTCTTTCAGTGGATAATTGTGGACAAATAGTTTCAGAACTAGATACAGTTTGAAGTATCTGGCCAACCAGAGTGTCACCCTTTTGTTTCCCAAGCCTACTAATATGTTAAAACTCTTTACATTCACCAGGTGCACCCAACAGGTGGGAGAGATGTCTGAGGGCGCCTCCAGGATCACCGGCCCAATTCCTCCAGACCCTACTCTCTTCCCCGACTATTACAAGCGCCCTGCATCAGGTAAAGCATCAGAGAAGGTTCTATATTAATGCAACATACCTTGGCCATCTTATCTACTGTTGTTCTATCCTTTTTATGAAGCCATTTCTCCCAGCTGAACCTTAGAAAGTGGGTTTTCAGCCATTTCAGTCATTTCCATTTGTTTCGAGAACACCTCATACCCTATTTAGGCCACCACAGGGCATGCAGGAGGGCAGAGGTCACAGCCATGGCGCCTGGGGTCATTTGCCCCTGGTGTACAATCTACAATAGCTCTGCAAATGGGGCTAAATACATCCTTTATGCACTTGCCTCTCAATAGTGCAGACAAGCAGTCAAGCACTCTTACAGAGATGGGGTGGGGGGGCAGGTGGGAGGGGAGACTGAAAACAAAAGGCATAATGTAGTACGGTCCAGGCTAATGCTTATCTTAGTGAAAGAGAAATACTTGAATTTCACTGCAAAATGAAACATTACACATTTTGATGGAGGTCCAGCTACAGGATTCCATAGAACAACAGGGCTGTAGCCAGTTCCTCCACCAACCATAGTGGTCTAGTACAATTGCTACAGTTATCACACTACCGCTGTGGTCTAGCAGCAGAGGAAAGCTCAAGAGCTATAATTGGCACAAGTTGCCAGTGCACTATTTGGCTTATAATAGCATTACTAAGTTTAGTAACCTGTATATCAGTTCAGTTTTTATCTTTCAAAATTGTTCACAATTACAGTAGTTACTACTACTAACATTCAGGTCTATTTAGTTCATGACACAGTCTCTCAGTCATTCAACATGGAATTGTGCTACCCATCTGTGAGACTTGGATGGGCACGGAGGTTGTTGTGTTGTGCGCTTTGTGGTCACACAGCCAGGGCCTCATGTCATCCGGCTCAGAGTTGCAATGATGGCTGTGACTCTCGGATCTTGGCAGCAGCTGTTACACCCCTTCGGTAGTTGTGGCCTTTAGGCTGATGGCGTGCATTCTCCTGTTACAGTGGTGGTGTTTGTTTTGTAGTTCGCACAGCACATTGGTCAGTGCAGAAAAGGTCCTGTGGGCCACTGCAGCAATGCTAGATAACATGCAGATGTTTAGGGTTTGCCACATCTCGCACACACAGAGAACACTCAAACCCTTCACTGTTCAGGTTTGTGCCGGCAACTCTGCTAGCGTAAGTTGGTTATTCTGGATAGTCCACACACAAGGATATGGCTGGGCTTCTCCTCCTGGAGAGTCTCTTCTGCAGGTTCGGGCATTTTCCTTTTCTCTCTGAGCAGTCAGGCTGGCAGCCTTATAGGTGCTAAGCAGACCCACAGCTTCTCCACAAAGTTGCACAAACATCAGGTGATGTCACCTCACCTCAGAGAAACTGACTATCAGGCAGACAGCAGCTCTTTGAGCACTTTGTGGAATACTCCCTTCCTTGGTCAAGAAGAACCTTGAAGTGGACTAAAGTAGGATTGTGTGGGTTCTACCTTTGGACCCCTTTTGAAGACAGGATCTTGATCCACTGTTGAAAGTCCAGGAACCTTTTTGGTTTGGTTTCCTTTCAAATTTCTTTTTTTGGTTGTAATGCGGAAAGAGACTTTTTGCACATCAGTTAAAGATTATGGGGGTCATTATGATCCCCGGTGGTTCAGATTTACGGGCAGTGATCTGTGTGATGGGTGCAGCTGCACCCGCTGCACAGAAGCATTGACAGCAATGTCCTGGCCATGCATTCTGCTGGGCCGGTGTGCAGAAACAACGTTTGCGCCTGCCAGCCCAGCAGAATGTTCTTTATGCAGCCGGCGGGGCCCGAGGGGGGCCGGCGGTCAGTGAAGTGCCCGCCAGCATGAACACAGCTGTAAATACCACTGTGTTCGTAATGAGGGCCTATGTGTGCTCCAGGTAGAAGCATCCAAAACGTGGGCACACTGAAGTGTAAAGACTCTGAACCTAGCTATCATCTGCCTTCCTGAAGTAGCAGTCAGGAAAAGATGAAAGGGCAGGGCCGGCCTAGAAACTGTTGCTCTGTCAACAACAGAATCTGCTAACTCTGTCATCAACCAAAAAATGCGTAGGAATGACCCCCTGCCAAAAGTTTCTCATAGAATTCCACACTTCTTGTGTTTGGGGCTTTTCCATTCTGTTCCAGGAATGCAGGCACTGAACATACACTGTCTGGGAAAGCTGTGTTCCATCCTCAATTTTGTACCAGTTCAAACCAGGTAATGTGCAAAGGAGTCCCCACTGATTCCAGCAATCAGAATCTTACCACAATTGGGAAGATTTTTTTATTTTCTTGAAATGAAAGTGTTGTGTTTGCCCTCTTGTTCATGAGGCATTAGTATTCAAAAACACATGGCCTTGTTGCCCCCTGCATTACGATTAAAGCCCTTTTAACTGTATGCCTGTTAGTAGACTGTCGACCAGCACCCCCATGTCCTAATTATAGATCCTAATGGAGGAGCAGCCCCTGGATTTAAGTATCCGTTTTATTATTTTTTATGTTTTATTTATTTTGTCAATGTTTTGATTATGTGAAACAAATAAAGATTTACTTACTTTAATTTCCCTTTTAATTTACTGTTCCATAAAGGTCGGACACCCATATTTGAGCGTTATATTAAAAATATAAATAGGAAGTGTGCACATTAGCAAATTTCTGCTGCTGGGCCATCTGAAACCTATGGAGTGCTCAAAGTAAAAAGAAACATGTAGCTCTCAGAATGTGACCAGTGGAACGATAAAACTTACCTAAACAGAAGGACGATAAAGATGTGTTGCTCCAAGAAGAGGAAGGAAACCCATTGAAAAAGAATCAGGCAGATGTGATTGGCAAGAAAGCCAACTAATAATAAACAATGACCCAACACAAAGCCACTGTAAGTATTGGTATTGTCCACAACATTTTTTTTTTTTTTTTTTTTTTTACAATAGAGAACTGAGAGGCAGCCTGCAGAGAAACTCAAGAGTGATGGCTCACTAGTTTTCCTTGCCTGTCCAAACACCCAAGTTTGAGATTGAAATTGAATTCCAGTGACTTAAGACCTTTGAACATTGACCATTACCAGACAACAGTGTATAGATTCAAAGGTTACCAGCAAATCACAATCTGGAGCACCATTGCCTCTTTGGTGGGGTCCTACTTATTTTGGTGGTGTGTTTGGGTTTTATAATTTTGGGGTGACAGCTTTTTATTACAGCTCTCATTTATTTTTATGGATGACTTGTTTATTCCACCCATTGGTGGTACCTCCGGCCTGGAACTACGTCCAGAGCCCTGCATCTTTGTCCCTTATCCATCTTTCAGATCTTTTTACAAGACTATGGCTCAAGCAAGACACGCGCTTCAGAAGTTCCCTTCAATCTGAGCCAAGTTCCACAGGCTAACATTGATCACCGTAAACAAATACAATGCCTTGCACTTGACATCTCTAGTAACCTTTGGGTCCTATTGTAGTCCCATAAAGTGATTTATTTTCTATGTTTTTTAGTTATATCATGTTTGTAACTCAACTACTAATTTATCTGTTAGAATTCCCATTTACAATGTACAATTTTGATTATGTCCAATTAAATGATTTAGAAGTTGTAACTTGTGTATTTCTTGATGCTTTGTATTTAAGACATGAATGTGTCTAAGGGCCTTGAAAGAGAACATCACTGGTTTGTAACCAATACCCTACTTTGAAGTTTATGATTTAGAATATTCGGGAAGTCTTTAGGAAAAATTATGGAAAATAAATGTTGGGAAGATATTTCTTGCATGGAGACAACGTTATTTTGTTCAGGCAAAAAGTGTGTGAGGTTTTAAAATGCAAGGCTGAATGAAAATATTGGTGATTTGTACAGAACAGGAAAATCCTTTTGTCATATTTCAGTATATATTATCCCGTTAAATGTTTGAGTGGATCACAAAGCTGGACCTTAATAAGACTCCTCTTCTCCAGCCCTGCTTCAGCTTATGTGATTGATGAAGTTCTTCCTACACCATTCACAAAAGAAAATATTGAAAAAAACAGCAGTTCTATTAATTGTATCGTGCCCTGACAATATTTTGGGATGTAGCCTTAGATTCAGTCTGAATTGGTGGATAGCTCAACTGTTCCCTTTTAAGTGTACTGTGGTCAACAAGGTGATTCCTGAAACGTGGCTGGGAGCAAGAATTAATTCAATATTTTAAAAATTCAGTCACTGTGACCCAGTATGACTCCTGCTAATATCTCTTTCTAGATACCAAACCAAAGTTTTTTTTTTTTTTCTTTTTTTCCTAAGCTTGTTTTGGTGTACTTTGGGGTTGGTCATTCCACAGTGGGTCTCTGTCTGCCCCTGCAGGAGGTTGCTGGTAGGTTCACAGAGTGTCATGGCACTCTCTTTTGCGCTTTGTGAACTTCATGCCAGACTTTAAACTAGTCAATGAGGGAAACTATCGGACAGACTTTGAAACTGGGGCTAACTATCCATTACTCAAATTGCATTCTAAGATGGGACCCAAATTGAGAGCTTGACCAATTGCTGTTTGTCCAGAAAGACAAACATCTATAAAGATCTGAAAAAACTTGTATTTTGTCTTTTTGTGGTTGATCTTCCAATATCTGTATCTCTTTCTAATTTTGTCCCCCTAAAACTGGCAAAGAAACAGATTAGTTGCTTGATATACCCATATGCCCCTCTCTTCTTATTTCTAGAGGAATAATTTACTAATAAATATGTACAAAACAAAAATTCTGGTCATGTCTGTTTACCAGAAATACCTTGTGGAATAGGCAGCACCAAATGTGTAGCTATCCAGTTAGCCTGTTTCTAAATGCGCTAGCAGGGAAATATGGACCCATACTTTTATAAAGCCCCGAACTATTAGTTATGTATGCTAGGATCCGTTTTGCTGATTTGGACTGTAAAATACTTGCAACCGCTCCTGCAGTCCTCAGAGTTACCATGATCCCTTGAACTTTGCCTGGAACATGGCACTCTTTTGTAGGTCACTATAGCAAAAATCCACTGAGTACAATTCCTACTGCAGGGCAGAATTTACTAGATGCAAATTTGTCATCTTTTGACTTTAACTTCATTAGAGAATTAAGAAAATCTTTTTAATATCAAACCGTACTAAAAAATAAATGATTTGTTAAATGTTGTCACATTGTCTATGGACAGTTCCAGGAATGTAAAAAGTTTATTAAGCAATGGGAATAAAACGAATGGAGGGCGGTGAACTGAGCTCTGCCGAGGTGTTTTTTTTTGTTTTTTTCCTCCAACGCCAAGTTTGCAAGCAAGGAAAATCGTACTCAGACCACCTCCTAGTGGGATTTCTTACTGTGGGCTGTCGCTGATGGTCGCTAGTGCTCGCATTGAGAAACCTTCCGTTCGTGTTGAGAAAGGTGCCGCTCGAGTAGAATATCTACTTGAGTGGCAGAAAAGAAGCAGAGCCGTCTTGCTTTGCGCGTGGTGACTTTACCATGGATTTTTCGGCGCGGGACAAACACTTGGCGTTAACAATTGCCATGAATGGCGTGACCTAACGCACTCCACCGCTTGCGGAACTCCGTATAGCCCGGCGGAGTATTTTGGTCACTCCGCCCATACCTCAATATTGCCTCAGAGTATGAGCAGAGATAAACAGTAATTGGCCCAAAAAGTTCAGTGTTGGTCCTAAAATAATTTTTGGGTGACCTTTCTTTACTGAATTATTTAGTTGAAATCATGTATCCAAACTTGAAGCATCCCAGTTTTAACGGCCATTAGGCCTTCATAAAAAGCTGTCAGTTCAAGGACTTTAAAGAAGTTGATGGTAAGAAAGGAGGGACATTATATATGTACCATAGGTAATATATGTAGTAATTGAATACCCTTTGTTTTTATATCTTTGTAGGTTGTATTTGTCTCATTGCTTTGAAATTCAGGGTTATGAACTGAAGAGATGGCATGTTTTTGGGCCAAAAGCAGTTTTTAATGCTTCAGTTTCCCTAGGAAAATGCTATATTAAAAAGAACATATTTTGGTGCTGAAAGGCTTTTTATGTTTTTTTCCAAAATGTTTGTTTTAATGTATTTTTAGTCAATGTTTTAAACGATATGTCAAGAAAAATAAAGCTATGTGATTGTCCCAGTTTAGAATGTTTGAGCACAGGAAAAATATCTGGGCAATTGCATCTCAGCCCTTCCAGTAATATGTGGTGTTTCACAGAATTTCTCACTCTTTCTCTCTATCTCTCTCTCTTCTCAAAGCATAAGTTACTGTTCTTGCTGATGTTATCAGGAGCTACTTATTTCATTATCCGTTATAGCCAGATGTCACACAGTTGTTTGGAAGTGGATGAGAGAGATCGCATCTGTGTCCAGTAATTCACATACTGTTACTAACTGTAATATAGCACATATTCTTGCATCCTTATGAACTTTAGTGGCTAGCCAGCAAACCTAACCCTGTTTCCACTCTCAGTGATACTAGTCTGCAATGTAAGAGCCTGAGGCTTTATTCTAATATGAGGCAATACTACAGTAAATCCAATCAGTCAAATACTCTGGATGCTAGGGATTGTACACTGGTTTTCACTGTAAAAAGAAGGCGCTACCTATATCAGGAATTGACTTTTGTAACTTGCAGTATACCAAGATCCCAAAGAAATTCTGTGGTATAGTCTTGTCTAATGTGTTTGTGACAGGCGGTATCATATGTGTGGGTTCCAGACTTCTGGCTGTAATGCTGGAGATGACACTGGAGAGTCATTGGGATCAGCTTTATTCTCCTGTGTTTTATACTTGTATGCTTTATATTCATTAATACATACAAACAAGAAAGAAGTGTTTAACAGTGAAACTTTAGTCTCCGTGTGAATCCACAACATATTTAGCTTGGAGGATGATTAAAGAATTGTAGCTGTTTCTTCAAGGATCTTGCAGCTCTTTATTGTGAGCCCAAGGGGCTATTTTCAACATTATCAAGTGGATGTGGATGTGGCAGGCACAGCAAGTGTTGGCGGATTTTAAGAAGATTTTTCCCGCTGTTGGTAACTGTATATTTGCTGAGCGGTGTTTGTGCTGGCAGTTAACCTGTGATTTCAAGTTATGCTTGTCTGAGTCAGCGTGTGAAGCCGATCGCTCAAGGCAGTTTCCCCAGCGGCTTTGTGTACTGTGTTCCACAGTACTCGTGTGGAGCTGTGCTCTTGAGGTAATTACATTATTATCGCCATGCTGTGAAGCTTCTGCAGCGTGTCTGGTTTTTACCTGTCTGCTATTTGTGGTTCTGCCATTTGAAAGCCAGCTGTGCAGGGCTTATCCTTTAATGTACATTCCCTGTTGGTGTCATCCATTGCCCTGGCTGGTTTACTTGTGGACAGTCAATTTTCCGGGCTGAGATAGAGCACCTTCTGGGGACTCCGAGTGCTAACAGCAATTAGCACACTTATTTCTTGTGCAACAACACCAGCTACTGGTGTCATTCAGTGCTAACAGCGATTAGCACACTTATTACTTATGCCAGAATAAACAATATTGTTCAGACTTTCTCTCAGCAATTGGCACATTTCATCTTGTGCTAATCTAACCACATCAACAGCTCTGTACTCCAGCCAGTAGCACGCTTTATAGACAATTTTTATTACAGTCAGCGATTGGCACGCTTAATCTTGTGCTAATTTAACCACGTTCAACAACTTTATATTTCAGCGATTAGCAAGCATTATAGACCATTTTTATTACAAGTTCTGTACATGTGTTATTACTTCTATTTTGATTGTGGTTTATTTTGTTTAAGTTCTACATGATGCAATCTGTTACTCCACCAGCACCTTTTCTCCAGGAGCCTGGGGAGCCGCCATAGAAACAGAGGTTGTACATAAGGTTGTTTAATTCTTACTCTGGGGCCATTGATGGTCAAAAAGTTCACCCTGACAGGAAATGACATTTCCTGTATTATCTTGGGGTGGAGAGGCAAAATATTTTTGGTCCTTTACCTTAAATAAATCCAGCAGAGGCTGAAGAGGTGGATGAATGTCAGAGTGCAGTCAAGTTTATATTGAGGGCATAGTTAATTTTGAAGTACTTAGGCATCAATTTTTCACCAGAGTACAAGCACTATCTGAGTCTTCTGACACATTCATAACTTCTTTAAAAGTGTTGGCTTCTAATTGTGGGTTTGACAATTTTACCTCACGGCTTATTAGGGATCATTTAATGGCAAGGTACAATTAAAAAAAAAAACCAAGAAGGATTATTAGCATGTAAAAAATCCTACTGTGGATGAGACGATTGATATTGCAAAGAGTCCTCTAGATAAGATTCAAAACAGCTGGGATCCAATACTCAACATGTTTCTAATGTAAAGCAGAGTGTTGGTAGAAATCAGACAAATAAAGGTCAACAATCAGGTCAGGTGCAGTCTGGTTCCACATTATCAACAAAAGGCCAAGGAAGTACTAAATCCCCGGGGCTTCATGTGTGGTTCATTGTATCCTGTAATCTCATTTAAAAATTGTCCTGTAGTTTCACAAGAGTGTTGGAAGTGCAACAGATTAGGGCATTTTGAAAAGGTGTGTTGGGGTGGTAGACGTTCTGGTGCTGGTATAAGGAGCCTAAGAGGGATGCCAATTTGAACAGCACAAATCCAGGAGATGATTTGCAAGTTGCAGAAAATCAATTAGACAAACTAGTGTTAGTAGTCAATATTGTGGTAAATGGTAAAAGTGACACTAAAAGTTACTGAGACCCGTTGGTGGATTTTACCATTAATGACCTCATTATTCCCTTGCTTGTTGATTCTGTTGCTAGCATAACCATTATTGACATCACTAAAGTTAATGAAAAGTGGTCGAATTAAGTTTTACTACCTCCAGATGTGGTCACTACAGCTTTTGACGGAAGCAGAATCAATTTGCAGGACTATTTTTGGGCTACCGTTGTTTTTTTCCAATAAGGCAATCAAAGGAAATGTTTATGTAACAAAAACTGTATACTGCATTTGGTTGGTGGTACCAGGCTGATTTTGGCATTATCATAGGACCTGGAAAAGAGCCACCTGTTTCTATAGAGGGTTGTCTTCACATTGGGATGTGGTTTAAAAAAAATTGCCCATTGGATTTTTGAGTTTCCTAGAGTATTCGGTGATGAGGTGGATGAAATAAAACATTTCAAACATGTCTTTAAGGTTAAAGATTGATTTGTGCCTATTAAGCACAAGCTATGCAGTGTTCCTCTCAGTGTAAGAGGTGATTTGACAAAACCTTTGTCTAAAATGCAGTAAGACGGCACAATTGAGCCAGTGCATGTCACTGTATGGTTATCTCCAATGGTTTTGGCAACAGAGAGTTCTGGAGAGTTATGATTTGTTATTGATTTGAGAAGTGTGAACAATGTGATATGGATGGAAAATCTTCCACCTCCCAGTATAGAAGATTTAATCACCATAGTGGCTCAGGCCAAATGGTATACGAAATTGGATTTGAAAGCAGCATT
Organism: Pleurodeles waltl; assembly: GCF_031143425.1. Classification (NCBI taxonomy): domain Eukaryota; kingdom Metazoa; phylum Chordata; class Amphibia; order Caudata; family Salamandridae; genus Pleurodeles; species Pleurodeles waltl. The sequence goes on from NC_090451.1 coordinate 538,209,742, forward strand.
CCGAAAGGTTGTGTTGGGAGCTGCGTCACACCATTAAACTGCTTTTGTTACGCCTGATGAGATTTTCAATTTTGTAGGATGCCATTTGGTCTGGCCTGTGTTGCATTGTTTTTTCAGAAGGTCGTGACAAAGATTTTGCAGTGGCTAAAAATGTTGTGGCATTCCAAGATGGTATTTTGGTGTTGGTTAACACTTTAGAGGAGCACATTTGTACATTAAGACTAATGTTAAATGCTTTGTGTAAAATGGTGTAACTTGAAGAAAAGATAAATGTGTTTTTGCTGTCAAGAAGGTGGAATATTTTGGGCACATTATTTCATCTGAAGGTGTCAAACCTAAACCACGATGGTGAAGGCACCTGTAAAAGCTCCACATCCAAAAGACAAAGATCAACTTTTATCTTTTCAGCTTCAAAAAACTGTAGTTATTGCTCTGGTTTTATTCAGAATTGATTATTGTAATGCCCTTTTATATGGGCATTTATGAAGCAGGTTTAAAAAAGCCTCCAGACACTTCAAAATGCAGCTGCCCATCTTTTAAAGAAAGTCCCTCAATACAGCTCAGTGACTCATGGCTTATCTAAGGTGCACTGCCTTCCAGTTAAGAAGCGTGTAGCGTTTAAGACTTTCTGTTTAGCTCATAAAGCCTTATACAGTACAAAACATAATGGTTTGGCCGGTAAATTTAAATGGTAGCAACCAGCCAGGAATTTGAGATCATCTAGATTGCTTCATGTTCAAGTTCCCAGGTTAAATAAAATTTCCTGGGGTGGTCGCAGCTTTGTCTACACCATGTGCCAGTTGTGGAATAAATTGCCATTTCACCTTATGAATCAATCAAATTTGACTACATTCCGGAAACTGATGAAATTATGTTTTTTTTTTTTTTTTTTCTCCCTCCTCTTTTTAGAAGTGCTCTTAGTGGTTTCTTTCATTTCATGTTTCATTTGCTAGAAACCCTTGGGTAATCACACGCTTTATAAAATCAGCTTCATTCATTCAGATCTTTCTTTGGGATGTGTTTTTTATTCCAAATTTGTACAGAATTACTCTGATTTGACAGAATGTTTTTGGAAGTTGATAGAAATAATACAGGTTTCATTTGGTCACCTTTATATCAACAAAGTTGTTATCTCATCAAGACGGATATGGTAACTGCTCCTGCACTGCAAACATTTGTAACAGTGGGTGCAAGTGGGTACGGGATTATAACAGTGCTTTCACAAAAGGATGGAATCAGAGAGACCGCTATTGGATGTGCCTCTTGAGGACTAACTGAGGTTTAAACACTACTCTGCGATCGAAAGAGAGGTGCTGGCATACACATGGGGTGTTGAGAAATGTAAACCGTATTGGTGGGGAAGATCATTTTGCCTTCAAACAGAACATCAACCTTTGGAAATTCTCAAAGGGTCCAAGATAAAGAAATCTACTGCCATGCTTACTAGATTGTCTGTGAAGCTACTGGAGTTAAATTTTGAAGTACTGTATACACCTGGGGGCAAAAATTGTAAAGCAGACTGTTTGTCAAGGTTACCTATTGTCAATCAGAGGAATTCCAGGGAGGATGAAGAAATTGAAGATTGCATTACTGCAATGGTTGGAGATCTAGTAGTGTGTGAGAGTGTGCATGAATGGTGTAATGTTATGAGTAAGGATGTTGGTCTGCAAGAAGTGATGACATTTGTGTTGTAGGGTTGGCCTAAGGAAAGAAGCTTGAAATTATATTTGCAACCTTATTGGAAGATTGCAGATCAGTTATCCATTGAAAGTGGTGTTCTAGTCAGAGTAGAGAAATTGATTCTACCTATGTGTTACAGAAAAAGGATTATTGAGATTGCACATGCTGGTCATTTAGGCATGACATCCACTAAGAGAAGAGTAGGAGCGCGATGTAGGTGGCCATCCATGGACGGAAAGGTAGACGAGTTGGTATGTGAGTGTGGCCAATATTGTATTAGTGATAAGCATCTGGTTGCTTTGGTTCAGGAACCTAGGATTGCTGTGAGTTCAGGGAATATTTAGCAAAAAGTGTTGATTGTGTTTTAAAAAAAATATATATATATATATTTTTTTATTTATTTTTAATTTTGGGACCATTTCATGTTTTACCCATGCAAATGAGATATTTTACTGTAATTAGTGGCCAGTTGTCCAGATTGGTGGAGGTGATAGGAGTGGGTGAGCCCAATACTGCAAGTGTTTTGAAATTGTTCACAGAACAGAGGTATTCCTGTTGAAGCTTTATTTTATGAGATGTGTGTTGAAAATTTTTCTATGTGAGAATGTTTGTAAAGGGGGAAATATGTGATGTAGTCTGTTCTCTTGTGGTATAGTCTATTTTCTTATGTATGTGTCACAGGAGGTATGATGTGGGTTTTAGACTTCTGGCTGAGGTTGGCTTTAATGCCGGAGATGACACTGGAGAGGCGTTTGGTCCAGCTCTATTTTACTAGGCTTTATACATGTACGCTCTATATTCATTAATGCATCTTAATACTAAAGAAGTGTTTAACAGTGAAACTTCAGTCTCCTTGTGAATCCACAACAAATTCACTTGGGTACATTATGAAGAATACCTCAGATCCGGGACATTTATTATTCATTATTACCGATTGTGGTAATATCCCAAGTAAAGAGTTCATGGAATGCTGAAATGAAATTAATAAGGGATTACAGCAGAGCTATGTCACCCCCCCCCCCCCCCAATTCAGAGTTAAGCTGCTGTTTATCTGCAAGTCACCTTTGACTTTTCTTTTCTTCTCCTTACAACTTTCCTTGCCACCTTTTAATTGCTACTGTGCATAGTGATGCCTCCATTGTGGATGGTCTAGATCAAAAGCTCCTAGATTAATTAAATTAAATTCAGAGTAACTAGATTAGGTGAGTGATTACGCAAAACGACTAAAATGTCTGTACAGAATCTATGCTCTTGCATGATGCGTGACAGAAAGATTATATATGCACATTATAACCAACTAGGAAAAAGAACATTGTGCAGTTTAGCTAAATGTTTTTCCTTTCGTACATTCATCTTTCACTTTCTTTCCCCGTTTTCATGTTTAAAAATAAAAAACATTAGATTGCTCTCTCCATATTTGCCTCTTATTTCTGTTATCTTGTTTCTCATCTTTTTTGCATTTATTTAGCTTTTTCTTTTTCTTTGCCATAGTCCCTTTGGCTTTCAGTGTTGCCAACCTTTCTGCTCTAATGCACTTTCTCACTCCTTTTCCAATTAGTTATCTGTCTCTCTTGCCATTTTATTCTGGTACACCGAAAACAAAGAAAATCACTAACCAGTATTGATTAACACTTTTACATTGGTTAGTTCTTGCCTTTTAGTTACCGTCAATCATGTTTTCCCTTTGTTTCTTCCCTGCCGATTTCTGTGCAGCCCGAGGGAGACTTGAAGGAAACTCACTGAAACTTGACTTTCTCTCTGGACCCCTGGCACCTGACCCCACCTTGTACCCAACGTGCTACAGTGCACGGCCGGCCAATCCTCCGCGAATCCGCCCCAATGCACGGGAAATTCTGGAGAGAGGGCAGAAGGGAACAGTTGGGGTTCTCCTACAGCTGGAAGGAGTGTCACTACAGGGGGAATCACCACCTAGAAGTAAGTGAACTGAGTCTGAATTTAAAAGAACAGCATCTAAAGGCGTTATCTCTGGTGTTGTCATAGCTGGTTGTGGATGGGGTGAATCATATAGTGCTATGGTGAAATTTCTCAGTGGATATGTATGAAGTCTTGCAACTAAGCTTGTTTGTGTGCAGTCATTTGGGAGCCGATGGTGAAGAAATATGTTTGGCTTGTTATTCATAGCCCATGGCTTGCCTGTTTTACATATGTCCTTAAACCAGGAGAAACAAACACATGTTCACAACAGGTTTGTATCTACATAAGGGCTGATCATTGTAGGATCCTAGCCATACGTTTTACAGCAGTGCAGTGCAGTGCAGTGCTGCACCGTTCTCAAAAGTCACACAATACTACTCTCTTGTCTTCATTGGATACAGGATCCTATGAAGGTTTCCATTTGTGACTTTGAGGAAATGGCCATTTGTTTGCCATCAGGTGCATGAAAGTACCCATTTATAACTCCATGGTTTTACCAAGAGTTAAACTTGAGATGCATCCATTTATTAAAATCTGTTAAAAAAAACAAAACAACATATTCTTATGATTTTAATACGCACTTTAGTACTTTAGCTTGGTGTTTTTGACAGAAAGGTGTGGCATCCACAAATGAGTGATAGAAATGGATGCATATCATTTTCTAAAATATGTGTTAAAATTAACAAATGTAAAAGGTTGAATACAGCAGTTGAATGCCCCCACGGGTTGCACTCTGCACTTCACTTTCACATATTGGTTACTTGCAGAGGCAATTGAACTGGCAATCTTTTGTCACTAGCCTGAAAACTAAATCCTGTCATTGTCAGTCTTTATCAACCAGAAGAGGGTGGCATTAGCTCAGATAGGCTTACCATCGTTGGAGTAACAAAGTTTCTAAAATCACATTTGAAGGAAATACTTTGGAATGTCTTAAAATTGTGCATCACACATTTGAGACATGCCAGACCTATCTCAGTCCTCCTAATTGCTTTTAGCTGCAAGCATTAAGATTTGCTTCAGGGGTGAATCGTTACTAAAATGCAATTCCCAGCTGAACAGCCCAAATGCAGTTCACATCTGAATAATAAATTATACATCCATTATGGCCCTTATGGCTTGGTAAACATTATTAAGGACCAGGCAGCAACATTCCTCCATTTAATTGTATGAGTATAATACTGAATGTGGAAAAAGCCTTTCTTTCAGTCCTACATTTGTTACTTTTCTATTTGCCTTCAAAACTAGCTACAACTTTTTCATCATTTAACAAATGCTATACTGCAGGAAAAGGGAAAAAGGGCATGGTCTCCTTTGGCAATTTGGGTTGGCCTGCTGCTGTCATAAACGTGTCACAAAAGCATTTCAATAACACCTTTGAATGTGCAATAACATCCTGAGAGGTTGCACCAGAAACTGTACTTGGTAGTTATATATGTTAAAACCTTTAAATAGACTGTTTTCCTAGGTCGGTATGTGAGAGTTGCATGATCTATCTTATAAATGCTCCAGAGTCCCTAGCAGCATGAAAGGTAATGCCTAGTTAATGTAGAAGGAATTAAATAAACCAGGACTATAAGAAAAACAAGTTAGATAGTTTCAACAAACAAGACCCCTGAGCTCCCTCTGACATACTGTAGCAACACATCTTAACAATCATCCTATGGACAGTGTGAATGTGTGTAAGACATCAGATTTGAAGAACTTGACAGTTCCATCATCAGTCAGGTGTCATAGATTTGGTGTAGGATTCAAAAAGCAATCGCCATCTTGAAAGCCCAAGCTGTCAATAGTTGAAACCTACTATAATGATGTGGTTTGTCACATCTGTGGGGGTCAAAAAATTATTAATATTGTTCCCATAATTTAGCTGCCAAACATTGTACTCAAACATAGGTGTAATGGTGTAGTACCTATTAGATTATGGCAAAGGAGCACAATGTGATTAGGGCATTGAGTGGCAATTGAAGTGAATGCCAAAGTAAAGGTGATAATTCATGATTTGTGTGATTTATTGTTTCATGAGATCATGATGTAGTTTGATGTATATTTTTACCTGCTTAGTCTTTATAACCGGCCCTATTCTGGTGTGTTGATTCAACTACAGTTGTTTCACTATTGATTTGAATATTGCCTTAAATCGTCATATGTGTTATAGTAAGGACATTTCCTGTAAAGAAGAGCAGTGGAACATCCTTGACTCTTACTACACTGCATCTGTCAATCTATTGATGTTTGGAAGCTTCTTTTGTATATACAACTATAGTTTCCCATCGGTTGAGAAAGTGTAACGAAAGGACAAGAATAGATAATCCACCAAAACTGTTACTGTTTCAATTGATGATGCAAAGGGCAGTATTGCTTTGTGGAAGGTGGTACAGGACCCATCAACCCAGCCATAAATCAAAAGTAAACACAACCCATCTGTGCTTATTCTAAAAAAGCGTACAATGGTCAGTAACCAGTCGCAAGTGAAAGCATCAGCAAATGAGCTAATAGTGCCGAATGAAGGAAGGTTCAGTAGTGAGAGCATCAGTGGATGAGCACACAGTGGCAAATAAGATTAATTAAGTTGGCACAGATTGGCATAAGGGAAATTGAGGTAAGACTGTATAGCCAAATATTGGATGAAACTGAACTGCATCTCAGTTGACAGGGACTTAGGAGGGTATTATGAAAGCCCATGAGGGTGTCATGGGGACCTTAAAGAGATTTCTATTAAACCAGGCTACACATTTGGTCTGTACCAAAGAATTTTAAAGAATGTAGGTTACCATAGCCTGTTTGCTAAAAGGTTGGGCCATGCAGATAATTGTAGTGATGAGTTGGAATCAAGTATAAGTAGTGTCTCAAGAAAAAGAAAAGCTATCAAATGAGGAATTTGGGAGGCTCTAAAAAAGGTGGCGGAGTTTAAAATCCAAATGTTCTTCAGGTGGTTGTTCGGGAGAGGACTTAAGAATGATGTTGAGAGAGACCTAAATATCCCAGATAATGCATGGTTTAACCCTTTCCCATTTCCATAAGTCAACTACCAGTCTGATGCCCCAAATAGAATGTAATGTTGATAGCACAGTTAATGCAGGAGATGTTTTTCCTCATTAGCTCCACATGAAGTGTGTGAGTCCATCAATATTCAGGCGATGAGAAAAGCCTTGTGTGTAAATAAGAGTATTGTGCATAGATAAGAGTATCAGCAGAGCTTCAGAGGTGTCAGTTATAGCAATAGACTTTGTACTTATTGAGGTTGGTGAACTATGTTTTGTTGAAGGGTAGATGATTCATAGCTCATGGTTCAGATCTGAAATAGCCCTTTTTTTAAAAAGGACAAATACAAGATTAATTAATGGCCTTCTCTTTTGTAGTTGGCCTGAAAACATCATAAGGACTTATTGTTTGCATTAATAGAGGCCCGCCTATAAAGCTACTGAAATCTAAAATAATAATTATAAACCAACCAACAGTGAGAGAACATTTCTATATTCAAGACTGTTATGTCATTTGGATTGGGTCTAGGTTGCTTGATTACCTAGGAATATGCATCTCAGACAGCACTAGCAACTTTCCCTACTTGCTGAGGGCAAAATAGTACTCTGAAAGCAATACAGAGCAATCCTTTGTTTTAATAAAAAATGTGTTGGTTACTTTTTGTGGGTGATATAAAGAGCATAAACAACTTAATCTACAGAGCAGTGGAGCAATCTTGCTAAACCCAGCCCTGGCAGTGGTGAAAAGCAACTTATTTAAGAATATTTAAATATCTTTCCCTGTAAAACCCATTGTTCCTTTGTAGATCTGGGTGAAAAATGTATAACTGTGCATCTTTGCTTGAAAACCCAAGAGTTTAATGGGCCCAAAGACTGAACGCTCTTGCAAAGACATCATAGGTATTGGGAGATCCTTGGTTGTGTTACCTCTCATGGTTTTATTATTTTAAAAGTTTGTTTTGTACAGTTATCCTTCCATCATTTTAACAAAACCCAGGATTGCTTCCAAGAGATGCAAAAACTATACTGAAGGAATTTACAGGGACCAGATTAAGCAACATAAAATAAATTCCTTGTCAGTTTCAAGTTTGATGATCCAATAAATGTATATACAGTGTTGAGACAAAGAAAGTATACCCTCTTAGATTTCTGCGGTTCGACATATAAAGGCTTATTTGGACTTTGTTTGTTCCTCACCAAGCCCTAATAGGGGATCAGTCAGTCAGTCAGTCAGTCAGTCAGACACACACACACACACACACACACACACACACACAATAATTCAGTAGCCTTTTGTGAAAAAGTACTTCGATAACTTAAAAGGAGTTTATCCATTTTCCAGGTTATCTTTTTTGTAAACTTTTTATTGATGCACATTAGAATAGCAATGTTACAGTGATACCCTTATGATGTGACATTGACAATACAACTCATAATGTAGACTTCAAGCATCTTATGTTAGCAATGAAATCATTCCCGTGTACAATGAATCTATTCGTTAGGAACCTAAAAAAAAAAAAGCTGAAATGCACCATTACCCCCCCCCCCCCCCCCCCCCCACACACACACACACACACACATACAATCTGTCTGAGCCAGTAATGTAAACTATAATGCCTTTTCACCTCTCAGGTAAGAGCCACACCAGGCATCCGTTTCTCACAATACTATGAGTGGAACTGCACCAGGTCGTCCCTACATTACATCCCAATCACTTCCACCCCCCACTGTGTCATGGAGACAATTACGCAGTCATGTCATTGTTCGTCAGAGATATATCAAGGTGGATGGACATCACTCTTTAGTAGTATCTTAAAATTTCTGTAGGATCATATCCCAAGCCTGGATAATAAGGTATTTCCTCAAGCCCTCGCACATCTCCCTGTGAAGGAGAGTGCTTTTTTCACAAGCCCATGTGGCTACCACCCTAGCTCAGGCTGACAGGGAGGGAACCATAGAAGAGTTCCAAAAGCATAGCTATGCTGCATTTTGCTAACAGCAGGGCCAGGTTAAGGAATTTACGTGCAGGCTTCTCTGGTCCTGGGTGAGGGAAGAGTCCTAAGAGTGCATCTTCTGGTGAAGTAAGCATGGTAGGCCTGTCGCGGTGCCCAATATTGATAATAGTCAAGACCAAAAGGACCGCAACAAGGGGCAGTACCAGAACTTGTTGAGAAGGTCTGCAACTGGAGGGCACAGTGATGGCAGCCCACACTTTTTCCATGGAACATTTGATTAATAAGAGCCAGGGTAAGGTATGCCCTATTCAAAACCTTAAACTGAAAATATCTGAATTGAGCTTCTCTAGATATTTTATGTTGCTATTCCACTGTTGTGGACCATTACATGTCATGAAAGGATCTGGTGAGGTCTGCTTCACATGCAGTTCTAAGAGATGATTGATATTTATCAATTTGTTGCTGGAATACTCTGTATAGCTTTTTTTATTGTCTTCCCCCATGTTTCCACTGTGTGTAGTGTCTGGTACACCTTTTGTGTCAGTGGGAATGTGAAGGCAGATATTGAAGAGTCTGCGAAAAGAGTGCAGGGCATGCTTTTTTGCGAGGAATCGCCCAGGTGGGAGGTCACAGTCTGTCAAAGTGTATAAAAGTCGATTATCTAAACATTATCGCAGCAGTGAAGAGACCAGCTGTATGTCGGTGTCATAAGTGCCCCATTCCGAGCACCCTGTGCTTGTGGGCAGAACTAGAAGAGGAATAGCAGTAGAAAAATGTGTAATGATGCCTGTTATCTTATCAGTCCTGCCCAAACAAGCTGCCGCCAGTCGGAGGAGGCCTGTGGTTCGAGGAGTTAGGTAAGTAGAAGGGAACAAACGGAAATTCAAGAGGCCAGGCCACCCCTGTCCTCAGCCAGTGAAAGACCTGTTTCAAACAGGGAGCAACCAGATAGCTAATGGGCAATCCACTATAACTGTGCAGCAAAGTAGTACTGTTCAAAATCTACGAGCCCCAGTCCCCCTGCATCTGTCAAGAGCTTTATGATGGCAAGGGATACCCTGCATCATCCTGCCCCCCGCCCCAGCCCCCCCCCCCAAATTAAAATAATCCATGAGGAATCTAGTAACCTGAAGAAGGAGCATGGAAGGACGGAATGGTTAGTGAAATAACAAATGAATCTGGGTCCCTACCACCATTTTTACCTAGGACACATGAAGAATTACCAATAGTGGCAGGGATGACCAGAAGGTTATTTGTGCTCAGAGTGCTTCCATCACATTATCTAGGTTTCCCTTTCATAGGTCTTCTACTGCAGTGGTTCCCAACCTTTTGACTTCTGTGGACTGCCACTTCATCATTACTGGAACCCATGGACCAACACTAAATTATTATTGGAATCAGGGGACGCCCCCCCCCACTGAGTCATAACTAAAAGCTGTGGACCTAATCTGTTAATATTATTTAATTTTCTAAGCAGTCACAGACCCCCTGAGGAGGCTTCGCGGACCCAGGGGGCCCTAGACCACAGGTTGGGAACCACTGTTGTATGGTAAGTGTTGATGCCCAAATACTTAAATGTAGTCCGAGCTAATGTTAACCTAGGGTCCAACAGAGGTAGATGTATTTGTCTGTCTCAATGGTGTAAAGCAGTGATTCCCAGCCTTTTGACTCCGGAGGCTCCCCACTGAATTCTTACTGGAAGCTACAGACCCCAAAACAATTTGTACAATTTTAAATTTCAAACATTAAAACTGTAATCCGCAAAAAAGACACAAACAACTACACACAAAACAAATACTCCAATTACTAAAGATATAATTATTTTATATTGAAAAAATATGCAGAAATCAAAAAATGTAATGGGAAGATTGGCACTGCATCTCGACGACTAACTTTTCAATGTTTAGTTTTATTTAGGAAAGATGAAACCTCTGGTCAGATTCAACATTTCCCAAGCAATTTCAGTTTTTATTTTTAGGTACATAAGGTCTGAGAAAGCTTTTTCACATAAATATGTGGTGGGGAAAAGGAAGTAAAACCATAAGTGCCTCTCCTCTCTTTATAGCTTCTCTGTCGCATGTAATTCATGTATTTTATAGATCCTCTCATACCAGTGTAGGGTGTCGGAGCATCTTACAGGGGTCTACAAGGTGTAGGATTCACATGTCATCCACAGTGGTAGCCATTTTCTAAGAGTGCTTGGTCAGGAGAAGCACAAACTCAGGAGTCAAAACTCAACACAGTGGTTAGTGTTGATTTTAATAATAAGAATATATTTCTACGCAAGCAAACCTTTATAGCAGCATAAGGAAAATGAAAGACTAGGAAAAAAACTTTCTAATTTGTGTCAGATGTAGCTCTTTAATGGCAGTTCATAGCTCACTGTGCTAGAATACGATTGTAATTTATGAACTGCACAGTAACAAAAGAATCTCTGTGGCAAAAACAGTAATCCACGGGGCTAAGCAGATAAAATACTGTTCTTTGCATGATACACCTTCATTGCAGCAGGAATATTAACCATCTGCGCTAACTTTGAGTCAAAACTGTCACTAGACAAAACTCCCATCTCTCTCCAGCAGGTACATTAATCATTAGAGTTATTGTGATGCTTTTATTTTTGCCTGAAAGCTGCTGGGAGTACAAGAAACTTTGCAGTGCTTTTAAAACTGCTGCACAACAAAGGAAGTAATAAATGTAAACACACACACATCAGGTTTGTCAGAGGCTCCTGCTAGAGAAGTACCTTCCTCCGGGCTAAGGCCTGCGGAACCCCTGGGATTATATCATAGACCCCTGGGTGTCAGCGGACTACAAGTTGGGAACCAGTCCAATTCACTCTGAAGCCTGGTAGCAAAAACCTGCGCTATATTGCGTAGCCTAACATTTGTGTCACAGACGTACAAAGGAGATCATCATCGTATAAGGACACTATATGGGTGGTGCCATATAACTGTATTCACCGGGGTGTTGCAAAGAGGCAAAGCTTTGAAACTAAAGGTTCCATGGCCATTATGAAAAATAGTGGTGACCAGAGGCACCCTTGTTGAGTGCCTCCACCTTCGGGGCAATGAGCAGAGATACACTTCTCAGTCTTTGCATGGGCTGAAGGAGCAGAGTACAGAATCTGTATCCAGTTCCACCAGTACGGGCCTGTCCCAGATAATATCAGTACTTAATGCACATAATCCCAGTATAGGGTTTCAAAGGCTTTCTCTAGATCCAAAGCAATCCATATATCATTGGGGTAGAGAATTGCCAACTATTTTTTTGTTTTTAATATGCCACTGGTTACGGAGGTTTTGAAAAGTGTTCCTTTGTAAGCCTGGTCACTGTGAATTCAGTCCGGTTATTCCAGCAGTAAGCTCCCTGCAAATAGTTTGGTCAAGATTTTGTAGTCGGCGTTTAAAATAGAGAGCAGGTGATATGATACTAGATCTGTTGGATCTTTATGAGGCTTCAGCAAAGTGGAGGTGACTGAGGCATTAAGAGTTGGAGGGAGCAGGCCCTTAGGGAGAAAGGATTTGTATCATATTAGTAACTGGGGAACCAATTGCATGCAAACTGTGCATACAATTTTGCTGGAAGGCCCTTCATACTTGGGATCTTCCCATAAGGGAAGTCCTTCAGAATCAAGAGAATTCCTGGTGATGTAATGGGTGTGCCTGGTAATAGTCAGGCCTCCAGTGAAGTTGGGCAACAAAATGCTCAAGCAGATCATCAGGTAGAGTTGGTGGGTCAGTATATAATTCTTTGTAGTAGTTGTAAAGAGCTGTGGTGATAGCTGACTGTGTTATGTCTCCAAAAGAAAGAGAGGTCGTCCGACTGATAGGCAAGTGGGGTGTAATCAAACGTGCTATTAAATGACTGGAATTTGCCCCCTTCATTGTTGGTTATAACTAAGTACCCAGCATGGTTGTGACACCCTATCTTTTCCTTGGTGCCAAAATACATAGCCCATGCTTCCTGCACCTCATTCACCCTTTCAGGAGAGAGTACCACTGCTTGCTCCAGGTACAACAGGGTCAAGTCAGCTTTTGCAGTGCCCCGAGTGAGCACTCTGTGGATGTCCACTATAGTATTAATGCAGAACCCCCCTTGTAGCAACCTTAAAAGTTTCCCATTCCACCAGGGGGGGGGAAGAGGAGGACCATGCATTATCCCAAAAAAAGGTGTTGATGTGTTCTGACATAGTCTGACAGAACACAGTTTCATCTAGCATCGTAGTCACCAGTCTCCAAGTGGGGATCGGTGCAGCAGGAATTACCCCAGGCCACTGTCTGCGGTAGGGGGTTATGATCAGATAACTACTCTGGGTAAGTAGTATATGGAAATCACCGTAGTGTGTAGAGACAGCAACAAACAAATTGGTGCAGTTGGAAGTGCCATTTAGGAATCTGGGAATAGAAGGGCACAGTGGGTCAACAATTGCCTGAGCACATCAGCAATAAGAAGCACTGGGGCATTGAACAATCGAGATGCGGGTCAAGGATTGAGTTAAAATCCCCACCTATGACCCATAGGGCAGTTGGCCAGTCAACAAGTATGGCCATCAGCTCAGCCCAAAAGTCCAGTTGGACCGTGTGGGGCGTGTAAATGACACAGAGATTTTGTGGGTGACCATTGAACTGTTAATTAGTGCAAAACGGCTATTGGGTTGATGTATTTCTTTCACAACCAGAAGGGAACCCCGGCTCTCACCCATACCTCAACCCCACTAGCACAGCTTAAAAAATACAAGGCAATTACCTGGCCCCTCCACTTAGCATGCAGCTGAGCTACCTCTTTAGTGTCAAATGGGTTTCTTGTAATAGATGAATGTGCATTTTCCAGTAAAGCATTGCTGCATGTAACCTATAATGTTCCGTCAGTTAGTTAATTCCTCTGATGTTCCATATAATCAGGTTGTAGGACTCAGCAAATGGACAATGTAAGGGTGCTATGGCTCAAGTTGGGACCCTACCAATGTGTGTGGGATGGAGTCAGTGTGTACCAAATGTAGTAATGTGCGCCCATAAATGGGTGTGCTCCACAATAATGATTACTCAGACGAAAGCAGACATGTAATGGAATGCAACATGCTTCCATAGGACAGAACAGAACCCTGCCGTTCAAAAATAAAAAAAATAACCCAGAAAACCCAGCGCAAACATACCAACAAAACCTAGGGAAGAGGTGAGGGAATCCAGATAAAACCATGACCGTTCTCTAGCTGTACGTGCCAAGGAAACAAGGACGGTGCTGTGGCTACTGCAGAGGAGGGTTCCCAATCCCACCAATTCTTTAGAACCGATATTGAGTGATAGCAGATCCAATACCTGGCCAGGGCCCAAGTATAGTGGGCTGTCTGGTCCCCTCGGTGGCCCTTTAGCAAAGAGGGTCCGAAAGATCTGCAATTATAATATCCAATGATGGACCGTGGAGGTCATTCCATAGTTCTTGTGAGAAGTTAGACTTATCAGATGTGGGTCACCCCAACTCGGCTATAGTTTGTGCAGTAAAGGATGGCAATAAAGGGCTGTCAGAAGTCAGCCCCTCTAAAAGGGAATCCTCTGCAGAAATGGAGTCAGAGGAATGCAAGCATGGTGACGCTGATAGTCTTTGCACCCCAGCTGTGACCTTGTTTCGCTGCTCCCTCCGAGTCTCTGCTGGTGATTGTTTGTCACACTGTGGTCTGCAGCCACATAGTTTTTGAGCCGTGTTTAATATTCGATCCAGCTTGGAAACGGTGGACCAGTGAGACCAGTAATGCCCAGGTGCCCACTTATCAAGAGTCTCCACCCAGTCCCTTGTCGCTTCCACTTGAGTGAAAAAATTAGTATGTTGGCTTTTTGAGATGATTAACTTGGCAGGGAACATTAGGGTGTATTTAAATCCCAGTTCTTGCCATTTCCTCTTCACCTGAGTGATCGATGTCCTTTGGCACTGGAACGCTAATCTGGAAAAAAAATCACTTTTGTGTTGTTGAAACAAATGGTACTCTTTTCACTGGCTGCTGCTAGGTTCACATCAGTCGCGAGTCATGCAATAATAGGTTGGTGCGCACCACTGGTAGAGGTGCCTAGAATGGACCCTATGTGCCCACTCAAGCACCAATATGTGGACAGTGCAAAATTACATTGTACCCATCTTTTCATCAATATGACAGTTGTTCCACTCTCCCCCTCCTATAGGTCTATTACCCTCACATTGTTTTGCAGCAGGAGCGACCTTCCGCATCATCCAGTGTACCTTCTGGTATCTGCATGTATTCTCTATTAGATTTTATTTTTCTTCCCTAGAGGATCGCCATATTGTTGGTAACGGAGGCAAATTTGACTTCAGAGGCTTCTCTGGATTCTGCGATGGCTACCAAAATCGTGTCCAGTGTATAGGAGAGAGGGGTACTTCACCTGGGGAGGACCTGGTTTCCCTTTGGGGTCTGTAGTAGTGGCATGTGATCTCCCTGTGGTGGGTCCAGTAGTGGCTGTGGATGTGGTATCTATGGTCCGGTACCAATCTGCAAAGCTCATTGTTGCTTACACCCCTTGCTTCATTTGCCCATAGAAGGTGGGCCAGCTAGGTGCAGACCAACACAGTCCGCAATACAGACTGAACCATGAACCAGACTTTGACTGCTACTTCTTGGGGGCACAGCACCAGGCTTCCATGGTCAAGAATCCCCTCCGTCCACGTCCCTTCTCCTGAGCCCATGCCCGGCTCTGAGACAAGCCGTGTTGCAGGACCCACATGCCAAAGCTCTGCAGTCCATTTCCACTGCTCCTAGCCCTCAGGTGTTGGGTGGTCCTGCACCTCCCAGGCTTCCGGGCTGACCCTGGACAGGCCATCACTGCCATCGCGGAACCAGTTGCAGGCCTGCAGGCTGCACAGCTTATCACTCTGCCACAGTCCCCTCCTGTGCACTGCCTCCACACAGATAGCTGGTAGGAGGTGACACATCCTGGGAGGTGACTCCTGGCTCCACAATATAGGGGTGTGGATGCTGTGGATCTCCACTCTCTGAGGATTCAGGTGAATGGCTGAAGGTTTGAGGAGCCTCTCTATCTCGCATCCGCCATATTCAGCGGTTCAGCCATATCCCCTGTTTTTCATATCACCTGTGAGGAATTACGGCCCTCTTGTCCTACAAGATTGCTTCCACTCCGTGATATTGAAGGAACTGAGTTATGCGCAGGTGTCTCTTCAGGTCTTACCCCAGCATCTCAGTGGGGTTGGGTTTTGCATCTTTGACTTGACCATTCCAAAATCCTACTTCTTTTCATTTCATTCACAGGTGTGTTTTAGAACATTGTTGTGTAGGCCTGATCCATTTTTGCCTGTGTTTTAGCTGTTGAAAAGATAAGATGGTCTCAAGTTTTCTTCTGGAATACACTGGTGTAGAGAGGTATTCATGGTGGACTCAATCATTGTGAAGCATTCACGCCGTGCAGCTGCAAAGCGGACAAAAATCATCACCCCTCTACCACCATGGTTGACAGTTGGTATGACGTTCTTGTGGCCATAAGTGTTTAGTTTTCATCAAACATGTTGTTCTGCATTACAGCCAAACCACTCCACTTTGTCTTATCTGTCCAGAGGACATTGTTCCAGAGTTTTGTGGTTCAATTAGGTGCTGGTTTGTTAATCTAAACCATGCAGCAATGTTCTTTTTAGAGAGAACATGTTTTCTCCTGGCTGCAGTTTCACAAAAGCTCTTCAGGTGCAGGAACTTTAATATACAGAGGTGTGTGGAGATAACTGTCTGTGGTTTAAGTGTTATTCAGGATTGGATCTTTCATAGATTCACATGCTTGACTCATTCCCCGTCATCAAAGTGGGAATCCTACTGTACCTTTAGAAAAGCAGTATGCAACAAACCTCATACGCTATAACTGTGTTAGTCCCTGAGTCCACTAGCTTATCTATGTAATTTTTTTCAAAAAGGACTAAACTTGAACTATGACCAACCAGGCGCCAGCACCCTCTAGAACACTCCCAAGAGAGGCTCCTTGCCTCAGATTTCCCCACATGTCAAGTGTGAAGGGTGTCTCCCTGAGCTCCGCTTAGTTTTTTCTTCTACTTCAAACAAGGTATTGGATTTTCATCTATATGTACCATGTCTGATTCTAAAGGCCTCTTTTTCGTCCGTGTAAGACCTGTGAAAAAAATAGAGTTCATGTGGATGATCCACATAAGAAAAGTATTTACTGCCTTTACCCTGACCATAAGGCAAAGGAGTGCAAAATTTGTCGCACTTTTTCTACCAAGACTCTAAAGGATAGAGAAGGAAGATTATTATTGTGGCCCCAAAAGTCTAAAGCCCAAAAAACATCTTCAGATGAAGACAGTGACTATTCACCAGTGTCATACAAGAGAGACCGATCTTTAGAGGGCACTTCTGAGTAGACTAGAAAATCCCTCAAAATTCATCCCCAAACAAGGGAATTCAAGAAAAAGGAGAAACAAAAACTTTTTTTCTCAGAGACAATTTCATCTGCTCTTACTACTCCGTCAGAACAAAAAGATATGCCTCAGACAGACTTGTCGACAACAAACAAAAAAATCTTCTTTTAAAATCCCATCAACGAGAACATTACTGTCGACAGTGACATTATCAGAGACGACCGTCACCACCATCTCCATCACATTTGTCTACAGCGCGGACCACAACTACCATTGATGTTCCCATTTCCTCAGTAAAGTTTATGGAGACAAAAGCATAGCTGCGCCCCCCACCGATGTCTGCCCCGTTGACGAAGACTCTACCGTTGGCGACCTCAGGTACTGCTGCATCAACATCTCCACTATTAATCACCTTGTCAGCAATGGTCCTGTTGACTACTACACCATTAACTCACATGCCACCGTCGACAACATGGTCAGCGACACCAATAAAAATTGTTAAATCCTTTGTGAAGCCTGGACTCTGATATTCCACCAATACATCTCTGTCTTAGACATGGACGATGATGGCCCATTTGGACCAACCCCTAGCCCCTCGGAGCTCCATGTAAAATATCAGAAAAGGATGAGAAATACTTTCAGGGTGACCAAGGCCAGGAATCTGAGGATTACTACCACCAACCCTCCACCCAAAAAACACCTGGAGCTTTTCAAATATTATCCTGAGCTTCAACACAGACAGGATGATGTTTTTATGCCTCGCACCTTGGTTCTGGACCATCAGGCTATGCTATCTGTTTATAGACAATGTTTTCCTGCACAGCTACAGGCACCGCCACAGCCTGTCCCTTCTTCTCTGCTAACCATCTCCCCACCAAGGGATGACCCCTCGACTTCGGAAGACAATTACAGAGAGGAAGGCGAGATCCACGAATATCCTGCACAATTGGATGATTGGGAAAACGATATCATTCCCAGCCCATCTCCACCACAACACCAGCCTGTTACTTCTCCTCCAGGGGACTTTGGAGTGTTTCACAGCCTTATGGAAAAGGCAGCTGAAAGATTTTGCCTTTCTATAGCAGTCAAGCAATCCTACTGTTTCTTATACGATTTCAAAAACATAAATGGAAATTGGTTTGATCACATTTGGGAGGAGGGTATAGAAATAATGAAAAAACCCACAACGGTGGCAGCTGGCTTACCACACATTGACAAGAAATATAGAGCACCTGATGATGCGCCGGCATGCCTGTCAGGGCATCCCAGGCCAGACTCCATAATTTCACAAGCAGCGCAGAGAAGATGTAAAAATCAGTCCACCCCCCGATAGAGACGGATGCCACCTTGACTCAATAGGCAAAAGATTTCCCCTTGTGTCAGCCATCACAGTCAGAGCTGCCAATTCTTTAGCTATTCTGGCACGCTATGACAGGCAGATGTGGTCTGACTTCAAGGATATGTTAGACCTGATCCCGGAAGATCGAAGGCAGGAGGCAAGAAAAATTCTTCAGCAAGGCACATACGCCTCTTCAGAAATTGACACCACCATGGATATTGTCTCCACAGGTTGAAGGCAACTGGCAGGCGCAGTCATCCTGAGATGCTAGGGATGGCTCAAAGCCACATTTCGACCTAAAGTTCAGTCAAAGGTTCATGATATGGCTTATGATGGGGACCAACTGTACAAGATGAGGCACTTCTTGCCATTAAAACAGATACAGATACCACCAAGTCCCTCAAAACCTTGAAATATAGAATATTTCCCTTTCAAGGTGCAAGAGGTAGAGGTTTCCCCACCTATAGAGGCACATACCAGTGCTCACAGCAATATCAACCTTATCAGCCTCAATATAGACCACCACAAGGATACCGCTAGTCAACCCTGGCTGGTTTCTCTAAGCAAGGAGCTCGCTGGAGAGCGGCACATCAGAATACAGACACCGGTCACAAACAATGACCGAACCCAGGTACCAGCTACATAACTTTATTCTCCCCACGTGGGTGCGATCATTTCCAACAATCTCCACCACTGGAAAAACATCAGCTCAGACCAGCAGGTGTTCAACTTAGTCAGTTATAGTCATACTTTGGAGTTCACAAAGAAACCACCAAAGAATCCACCTAGGCGGTTGCACCCCCCTCCTCTTCACTTAACAAAAAGGAAGCCATTTTGATGCTTTCCAAAGGGGAAGGGAGACCTATCCTAGACTGCAGGCAACTAAACGTATATCTTCGAAAGCATACTTTCAGAATGATTACTCTCTCAGACATACTGAACTTACTGAACAGTGGGGACTATATGACATCTCTGGACCTGGAGAATGCATATTTTCATATTCCTGTTCATCCCAAATATCACAAATATCCCCAATTCACAGTAGCTGGTACCCATGATCAATTCCAAGTTCTCCCTTTCAGATTCAAGTCCGCTCCATGCATCTTCATCAAGTGCTTGGCTCCAGTAGCAGCCACTCTCTGAAAACCAGGTCATCAGCTATTCCCCTACCTGGATGACTGGCTGCTAAAAGCATCAACTCCACAGGGAGCACTCAAAGCCACAAAAGCCTGCCATGCACTTTTTCACAAACTGGGTCTCGCAGTAAACAAACAAAAATCTTTAATTACCCCTACTCAAAAGATGACACTTCTAGGAGCTGTTCTTGACACACTCTAAAACAAAGCCTACCTTTGGCAAGAATGATAACAGAATCTGACAGCCTTAGCCAGCAAAATATCAAGAAAAAAGTCTGTTTCAGTGAGATTGTTCCAAATCGCTCTTAGGCATGATCTCTTCAGCAATCAACCTGGTCCCATTTGCGCGTCTCAAGATGAGACCATTACAAGAAGAACTACAAACTCAATGGAATGAATCTCAATGCCCCTTCGAAGATCTTATATCCATCACACCAAGAATGATAGAGGTGCTAGAATGATGGTCCCACCAACCTCATCTTTCCCAAGGCCTTACTTACCCGGCATTGGTTCCTGATTTCATCATTACGACAAATGTGCCAATGGACGTCTGGGGAGGCCACCTACATGACCTACAAATCGAAGGGAAACTGTCCAAAGATCAACAGCAAATCAACAGCTTGGAACTCAAAGCCATTTTCCTCACACTGCCTTTCTCCCAAGGATACAAGGATCTTCAGTGCTGGTCCAAACGGACAACGCACCCAGCATGTATTCTATCCACAAGCAACGAGGCACAAAATCTCTAACACTCTCGAAAGAAGCCTAGGATTTGTGGCACTGGTTATTCATGTCCGATCCACACTGATACACGTCCCATGACTTCCAAGACTTCTCTAAATGCACCAGAGTCAGATATTACACCTAGAACCAGTGTTGCTGTATTTAAATGCATGGCAACTGAATTCTAAGCTCACTCGGAAGTGCAAACCCATGCTCTCTAAAGCTAGAGCAGACAATACAAAGAAAGCTTACTGATTGTAATGGAGGCGGTTCTGTTCCTGGTGCCAACAAAATGATTTGCACCCATTTGAAGCCTCCCAGGAACAGATACTACCATATCTGCGATCACTAGCAAAATCTGGCCCGATCCATTCTTCAATAAAGGTACACTTATCAGAAATTTCCAGATATAGGCGATAGTCAGAAACAGTATCCCTGTGTTCCTCATGACTAATAGAGAAGTCATGAAGTGTTTGTTCATGGTGTTTCCTCTAGTAACGGCGCCTCCACAGGAATGGCATCTTAACGTTGTTCTATCACAGTTAATAAAACCACCTTTTGAACCTATTCATAAAGCTGAACTAAAGATCCTCACATGGAAGGTGGCTTTCTTGAGTGCGATTACGTCCACCAGAAGGGTTCATGAGATACACTTTCACTGCGAAAGAACCTTTCCTACGCCTCACAGAAGAGTTTGTCATTCTTAGAACAAATCAAAATTCATTCTGAAAGTTCCATCTCAATGTACCAGTAATTCTTCATATGTTTTTCCCCAATCCTACCCCACCAGCTGAAAGATCTCTCCATACTTTGGATGTTAAGAGATGCCTCAAATTCCATCTCCAACGCACTAAAGCTATTCGCAAGGCTGATCAGCTGTTCCTTTCCTATGGACCTGGATGAAAGGGACCGCAGTAATAAAAGCAACAATAGCAAGATGGCTGTCCTCAACCATCCAGTTTACCGTTCCATAGCAGGAAAACCTTTAACAGGACAAACTTAGCTGCACTCGACAAGGGCACTATCTACCTCTACTGTTCTGTTTGCTGGAATCCCGCTGGAACAAATATGCTGGACTGCGACTTGGAAGAGCCCACACTCATTTATGCAGCCTTACTGCCCCCAGTGCATGCATAGATGTGACGCGGCAGTGGAACAAGCAGTCCTGCGTCATCTGTTCCAATAAGGTGAGCCTCTCTTAATAGAGAATTTCTTCCCTGTACTAACTACCCAAATTGCTTTCTAGTCTTATGTAATTGCACTGGAAATGTTTCTGTAAGTCACTTCTTTTAGATATAAAGTTTAATATCTCCATGTATATAAGCTTTGTTATGTTTACACACAGTGTAATCGTTGCATATTATTTACTTGCACATGTGAATTCTCTTAAGCCCATCATCCTCTAAAGATTTGCAC
Source organism: Pleurodeles waltl (assembly GCF_031143425.1). Taxonomy (NCBI): domain Eukaryota; kingdom Metazoa; phylum Chordata; class Amphibia; order Caudata; family Salamandridae; genus Pleurodeles; species Pleurodeles waltl. Next base: position 538,231,289 of record NC_090451.1, read on the forward strand.
TAAGTTGTTATACTGCTTCCTATTCGGATTCAAGCATGTGAATCTATGAAAGATCCTATACTGGATAAGACCATGAGTTACTTACCTATAACTGCAGGTATCCAGTATTGGCATCCTTCATAGATTCACATGTGACCTTCCATCTTCCCCTTAGAGGCTCCCCTCATATTCTAACAATATTCTTCACTCTAGTGCTCTAAACATCTGAAGGAAGGAGCCTCTCTTAGAAGTGTTCTAGAGGGTGCTGGTACCTGATTAGTCATAGCTATAGTTTAGCCCTTTTTAAAAAATGACATTGGTTAATGGACTTAGAGCCTACTGCCATTATAGCCTGTGGAGTTTGTTGCATACTGCTTTTCTAAAAGTGCTGTGGGATTCCCACTTCGGGGAATGATTCAAGCATGTGAAATCTATGAAAGATGCCAATACTGGATAACTGCAGTTACAGGTAACTCATTTTGCACTTTGCAATCTCAAATAACATCCTCATGTCTGACCGTGGGGTGAATTTGCTAGGATACCCAATGCCTGGTAGATTTGCAACTGCCTGGAACTTTCTCCATTTGTCACAAACCGTTCTTGCTGTGCATTAATGTAATTAATATTGTTTAGAAGTAGTTTTAATAACCCTTCCCAGAAATGCGAGCAGCAACGATTCTTTCTCTGAGACAGTCATAGATATATTTTGACCTGATGTAATAGGCTAACACAAATCTGAAATTTTCAGACTAAACTAACAGTTTCTGAGTATCTAGAGAGCTGGTAGCGCTTTCCAATTATAATTTATTTAAAGTATTCCTCTGATCTAGCAACAATGCAGTGGATCGCTTGAACATAAACTTCCATTGACTGAGCTGCACAGAAGTGATGGTAGGAAGGAAATGAGAGAGACAAATACTGTAATGAAGTGACTTTTTAGATCTTTTCTGTATGCAAGGTGAGCTGGACTTCTGGTTCATATCTGTGAATTAGGACAAGGTTTGTTTTGAGTTTTTGTTTTATTGCGTTTTCATAGTTATGAAACTAAGGGAGTATCTGTACTTGTATTTCTCATACCGCCTGTAAGTAAGAGCATATCATTCAGGTAGAATGGACGGCCATGTTCAGTGTTATTCATGCGATCTTGAATTAGATTCTGGCTTCCAGAGGGAGCCAGTAGACATGTTTTAGGATGAGGTGATAGTGTGATTTCTTGGCTTCTGCGACTAGTTTGGTGGTAGCACAAAGGATTATTTTTAGAGGTACAATGTTGCATTTGAGGAATCTTTCAGGACTGCATGGCCTCTGTCAAATTCAGTCAGAGCGCACATTTGTACTGCCAATCTGAGGTCTTCCTGAAGAGCTAATGCTGTTAAGCAGCTGACTTTAACTCATAACATAGTCAAAGTGACAGACTGAAAGGTTGCTTTGAGATGATAAAATAGTGTGCATTTGTTTAGCAGCATCTGATTCTAATTAACTTCAAAACTGATTTAGAAGTAGCAAGCAGACACTTTTTCACAGTGATACTGGTTTTTGATTCATAAATGATGACTAAGGGACATTGGTGTGCCTTAGTGTCATGTCTTGAGATCTAGCTAACTTTAGGATTTGGTGAGGATTAGTTGAAGGTCAGAAATATATTATTAATATATAAAACGAGAATATTAAGCATGCTATTTCTTGTTTTTGCATCTTTCTTTTTCACAGCACTGTAAAACTAAAAGAATATTACAAGATTATTTGGATATCATTAAACCACTGTGGTATAAGAATCATTATATTGAAGATAGGCTGGATACCCTGCCATTGTCACAGTGATGTGTACTTGGAGTTTCCCAGAAAGACCTAAATCATATAGTTCTAGTCTTTAATTGTCCCATATACAAGACCGTGAGGCTGTATTTGTTACTGCCATTTCTCTATAACAGCTCAGATACTCACCGCCTTTATAAAGTGACCATCAATCTAAGCACATTAGTTGTATGATAACTTTAATAGGTACAAGAGGGTAATTTTGAGTTTAGTTTCTGTCAACAATGTTTACTGTGGAATAAACCTTGACACGTTTTAACACCCTGTACTGTAGGTACCAGCATCATGAATTTTTTTTTTTTTTTTTTTTTTGTAAATGTATTTTTTGTGTAATCAGATGTGGGCACTGTATTCTAAATTAGTGTAGTAGACATTGGTACATTTTTAATGAATCTTGTTTATGAAGGAAATAATTATGTGATTCCCCTTGTGCAAGATTCAGTTTCTAGTGTGTGCATTATAAGCAACCTAACACAGGATAGCAATGTGGTAGTCTCAGAAATAATCCGCCTATTGTATATGTATTTTAATGTATCATAAACATCCTGTATTTCTGTCAGAAATTGACCATAGAAGTCAAATATAAAACAATTAAATCAACACTAAAAAAATAATACAAAAGTCCATAAATAAAACCAATGCCTAATCATCATCTTTTAAAACATTAGTATAACAAATTCATTCCATTCCTTGTATATAAAAGTTATTTTCCCTTCTCAATTCCATGTTTAATTTCAATGTATTGGAATTAATCTACATTTCGAATTTCTTCAAATAGAAAACATTTAAAAATACAATAATTACTGTGCATATCTACATCTAATGGCTAGGGCAATTTTTTTAAATGAAATTCACAACTAAAAAGCATAATTCTAGAAAGTTCATTTGTTTTAGAAAAGTGAAAGCTCTTCCATGTTGTCTAATAGTCACTGCTTTCAAAACAGGTAGTAAAAGCGTCTTTTGTGGACTAGCACACAATGGGATAAGAAGCATAAAGTGCATACTGCTTGACCTGGATTTAGTCATTTTAGGGCCCACATCATAAAAGTTTTTGCAGAAATTACTTGTAAATCCAAGTTCCCTATAAAATTGATAAATGATTTCAAGAGCCACTGTAGCTCATACATGCTTTTTATGCTATAAGTATTACGTCATCTGCATCGAGAAGGCATGGGTTCCAGCGTCCGTCCCTCACGGGTAGGTCTTTCCCATTCTTATTCAGATATATATCCAGCTAATTAATATATATATAACAGAAAAAGATACGGGGCCAAGATACAACCCTGCCTGACCACGCCCCCTGTGTTGATTTAATTGGGTCCGTACATTCTCCATTCTTACCAAATCTGATTCTAATGCTGGAATTTGTGTGCATTCTCTTTAACAAATGTAATAAAACTTAACCCCCATGGATTCCATCATGGTCCACAATTTAGCACGATTGACATTTTCAAAAGCACAGAAGCAGTCCATGTAAGGCCCCTTTCCTGGCATTGACATCGTTCACCGCTAGGAGTGTCAAATTCAAACATTGCCCCACTTTGTCCACTCCTGGGTAGAAACCAAATTGCATAGGTGAAAGAATATTATTTTATTCCACCCACGTCTCTAACCGTGTGAGGAGGACTCGGCCTAGGATCTTTCAGGTGGTATCCAACAGGGGGATCGGTCTGTAACAACTTGGAACAGCTTTATCGCCCTTTATAGGTTTCACCTGCACTTGCACTGTGCTTGCAAAGTCTTATGTTACAAACAAAATCCTTAAAGGGACTTAGAACCTGCCCCTTCTTCGCCCCTTACTTACCTGAACTTCCTATTTGTTTATGAAAACGTCGCTTGATTTTACTTGCTGTTTATTGGTCACTTCCAGCTCTTCTGCTCTGCTTTCTGTTCTGCTTTTGGCATCACGTTGAGTGTAGCAGCAGTACTCCTTCTGGTCTTAGGTGATTGGTTACTTGTTAGTGTTTATATGTGAAAAGATGAACTGAACGCAAGTCAATTTGCTTTGAAATGTGTGTAAACATGTCGGTCATCTTGCAATGGAGTACCGAGTGCATATGTAAAGCAAGCAGTGAGTGGGCTCAGGTTGTGTTTTTCATTACTTATTTACATTTCTGATGAATAACAGTTGTAAATCTTAAAATTATTTGTGCATTTGTTTCCCAAATTACCACTCATTAATTTTTTATAGAAAAGTCATTTGTATAATTGGGCAACGTTTTTTTTCAAATTGTTATTCTCTCAGTGACTATATATTTTTGATTTCAAGAGTATTATATTGACATTTTATACAGTAGGAAAATTTAAATAACATAAATGAAAAGAAACAATACATTGTATGGTACAATCAAATCAAGTGGTAACAGTAGATTAGGAAATAGCATGAGGAGTTGGTCCACATTTATAAAAGTAGAGGGTAGAGATAAGTGTATTAGTTTGCAGTGGTGAGGTAAGGTTAATCAGTGTATGTATTGTGACAGATTGTTTTTTGATGTGGTGAATGATCAAGGTACCTCTGTTATAGGTGAATTAGACAGAGTAAAAGAGCGGAGACAAGAGACGAAGAAGGTGACCACTTACTGCCATTATAGTGTTAACATAATATCAACATAGTGTCAACGTAGAGCCAACAGAGTTTCAACGAGTTATCAATAGGGTGTCTACCTAGAACCAACACATTATCAACTTAGTAGAAGCATAATGTTCACATAGTGCCAGCATATTCTTAACATAGATTCAACAGATATCCAAGTGAATCAGTCAAGTCACCCCAGATTACTGTATTGCAGGCAGTGCAGGCAAACATTAGTGATTTGTGTATTGTCCAACCTCTGGGTCAGAACGCAGTTTCGATAACAATTGTACAACAGCTAAGTACCCATTGGATGGCATTAGATTTGTATGAAATTATTATCAACCTGAGGCTGGTATCAATATTGATTAATGTCCGTATGAGATTTGATAAATCTAAATTCTGTTGAAAATGAGAAGATGAAATATTGCAATAAATCCTTTATCGGGTTGAAGGCAATTATAAGACAACTGATTTAATCAGAGCAGATTAAAAGTCGTTATAGAGATACAGTACCAGTCTTTGAAGAAGAGAAAATAAATCTTACCACTGGTTAGGGTTAACAGTAGGATGTTAGGTTTATTGTTAGGTCATTAGAAGGTGAGTAGGTGCTAGTTAGTTTAGTTAAAGTTTTTTTAGGTTGCTGACCGCTTTTATTTATTCTACTTCAGTTTGAAGAAGTGGAAGCAACTCAAACAAATATTTCAGCCCATGTTATGGTAATTATGAAAGAATGAGCTTGTACGCCCATGTGTCAATCCCATGGGTCGATCAGGGTTATGCAACGTTATGGAAAGATACCTGAATTTGGTTTTGGTTAGGCAGTTTGTGAGCAGCCTTGATTATCATATGTTACTAAGTGAGTAGAAAGTTAGTAGGAAGGATTTGTGTTAAGTGTTGGCCATTCCTACTGAGTTTTTAAGAAGTAATTTTCAGATCTTTGATTTCTGCCACGAGGAGTCAAGTTTCTTAGGGTCTTCAAAAATGTTGGTTTTGCCATTGTAAGTTGTTTTTATTCGTGCAGGACCAATAAACGAAAATTGTATTGACAGATCTTTCAGAGCTTTCCTGTGGGAAAGGAACAGCTTTCGTTTCTTGACAGTGTCTGTGGAGTAATCTTGAGAGATCCCAATGGATGCCCCTTGCCACTTAATTCTCTGTATTTTCATCATCTGTGTGATGGTGGCTTCATTATGTGAGTACCAGGGGGTTTGAAGATGAGGGCTCTTGGAGCTTTGCTGTTTGTGGACTTATGTGTGGGTGCTCTGTGCACTCCGGTTATTTAAAAGTGCTTGCCTAAGTTTATATTGAGTACTTGGGGGATCCATTTTTCAATGAAGGTTGCACAGGAAGAAGCTTGGTTTTCGTCACCTTCAGGAAGTCCGAAAAATGCACATGTTGCCCCTTCTGTTTCTGTCTTGGAGTTCGGTGATGTTCCTTTCCAGTCTTGCAGTGGTAGTTGATAAAGTTTTCGAAGAGTTGTGTTTGTGGTCTTCCAGGAGGTTTACCTGTGATTCTGTATCAGAAACTCCCACCCAGTTGTATTATTTTGTGTTTCAAATATGCAAAGTCGCTCTGTACAGTTTATGGGGTGGATTTTGTCAATTGAGCAAGCACCTGGAGCATGTCCATTTTCTGCATAATTAGGTCCAGAGTTGCGAAGTTCTCAGATTTACATTTTATAGAGGAGTCTGGAGTCGGGGGTCCTGCTTGTCTCTCTTTTGTGCTGGTTTGGTGTCTTTCAGGCCTCCCTTTGCCTCTTTTGGATTGTGCAGTTTGAAGTCTGCCATTTTGAGAGCAGACTTTACTGTAAAACTTGCGTCTGGTGCACCTAGTGGGATTTCGGTAGCCCTTGAGGTGTTTGATTGAGGCGCTAAATGTTGGGAGATAGGGTGAGGTGCAGAAGTCTGTATCCTTCCTGGGTTAGTAACACTTAAATAATTGTATATGGTGCCGCAATGCAGATTGTTGAACAGCAGGGTACAGCACTTTGGAGTGAAAGGGATATTCTCTGAACCCTCCTGTCTGCAATTTGGGTTGCTGTTGAGGTGGAGAAATTTAGGATCTCATTGTGTCTTGTTTAGAAGTAAGAAAGTTCAGGAGCATGTTTAAGAGAGAGCTGTATTAAATGGATGTGTCCATCCTGGGGTCAGGCATAGGATGGGAGGGCCAGTGCCATATTTGCTCTGGTCGGTAGGTTAGTTTTGTATATTATAGGTTCCTACCCTTATAGAGCGTTGTAGAGTAGTACCACTAAGTGCTCATCTCTAGGGGTAGGATGTTCATAGTGAAGCTGGGGTAGTCGAGTAGAGATTCATCCACGTGGAGTCCTTGTGTCGGCCATTTTAGGGTCAGACGTTGCGAGGCAGCTTCTGGAGCACTTGGTTATATGAGGTGTTTCGTTCAAAGTTTTTTTCGTCAAAAGTCAGTCACTGGAAGCACCACACCTTATATGCTGGACATTGTTTAAAGTGTCCATGAAGGCGGTGTATCAGCAGAGCAGGACGTTTTTGTCGATCGGTACGGCAGAGCTCTCCGATTAGGTGCCCATTTTCCTTGAGCGGTAGCCACGCCCTCTTCTCTCAGTGACTTATTAACAGGCAGTCACAATTGTAGTTATGTTGCAGGCACTCGGGTAATGATTTGAATGGCGCAGCAGGTGCAGTGGCACTGGGGCCAAAAGTTGTCAGAAATCATCTAAACACCAGATATTGCCATATTTTACCACTAAACAGGCATCACAATTGGAGTTACCTTGCAGTTATAAGGGTTATGATTTGAATGGTGCATTGGGTGCAGTGGTACTGGGGTCACAGGCTGTCAGAAAACCTCTAAACACAGATTAATGCTACATTTTACTACTAAACAGGCTGTCACAAGTGTAGTTATCTAACGGGCACTAGGGTCTAGATATGAATGGTGCAGCAGGTGCAGCGGCACAGGGGCCACATTTTTCATAACTCCTCTAAACACCAAATATTGCAACATTTTACTACTAAACAGGCAGTCACAAGTGCAATTAACTTGCAAGCACCAGGTTCATGATTTTAGTGGTGCAGCAGGTGCAGTGACACCGGGACCAAAAAGTCTAGGAACCCCTCTAAGCACCAAGTATTGCAACATTTTACTACTAAAGAGGCAGTCACAAGTGCATTTATCTTGCAAGCGTTAGGGTCATGGTTTGAATGGTGCAGCAGGTGCAGTGGCACGGGTGCCACAAGGTGTCAGTCTCTAAACACAGATTATTGCTAAATATTACTACTGAGCAGTCAATCATAAGTGCAGTTATCTTGCAGGCACTTGGGTCATGATTTGAATGGTGCGACGGGTGCAGGGGCACCAGGCCCAAAAGTTCGGAACTCTTCTAAATACCAAATATTGCTACATTTTACTGCTAAACAGGCAGTCACAAGTGCAGCATCTTGCAGGCATTGGGAGCATGATTTGAATGATGAAGCAGGTGCAATGGCACTGGGCCGAAAAGCTCTAGGAACCTCACTAAACGCAAATTGTTACTAAATTTTACTGATAAACAGGCAATCACAAGTGCAGTTATCATTCAGGCATTAAAGTCATGGTTTGAATGGAGCAGTGGCACTGGGGCCAAAAGTTGTCATAGCTCCTCCAAACAAAAAATATTGCTATATTTTACTACTAAACAGGCAGTCAGAATTGTAGTTACCTTGCAGTTAAAAGGGGCATGGTTTGAATGGTGCAGTGGCACTTTACTAACTACACATTAATATACCCTAATAAAGTGCCATATTAAATAAGGTAGAAGTTTGGAACCCTGGGATATTAATTTAACATACATCCGAACATAACCAACTGTTAACGGTTTATCTGACTTAAAACAAACATTATTGTGACCTTTCTCTAATATTTATATTCCAGTTAATGAGACAAAATGCAAAAGAAGTGCTTGTTGAAAATGAGGACAATAACCAACTCCTTCTAGGAGGGGGGCAAGTGGCTGATCACTGCGGCACAGAGAATGTTTCTAATCAGGGGGCCCATAGCTCTATATTGGCCTTAAAAAGGTCTATGGGTACTCCACTTGCGTCTGGTGCTTCATCATCAATAGATCCACTCAGTGCAGTGCAGCAGCTCTGTTCTATAGCATCCCCCAAAGGTCCCTCCATACCACTCCTACCCAGGGAGTTTTCATGACCAAACAATTTTGCATAATGAACAACCCAGGACTCGGCTGGAATGACACATTCAACACTAGTTGAACTCTGATCTGGAAATAATTGGCCATTGACTATCGCTGGTCCCTAAGTTATAATGCTAATTCTAAATCATCCCTTGCTGAATTCTGGATATCAAGATTTCTTGAAACTAAAGTTCCTTTCCCCGCGTAACCTGCACCTTTTCCCTCTGAGTAGACTTCAGTGCTCTTTGGAAATTTTAACCTGATTACCAGACTTGCCCTTTTTAACAACTAGTTACTTGGACACCTTAGCACAAAGTGAAATAAACCCAGATATAATTATTTCAGGGTCAGAATCTAACGACAGATGGATAAAATCAATTAATGTAGGCTTGCCATATCCATGGACAGTGGGAGGTACCGAACAAGGATTAAAACTAAGATCTGAAACAAAAAGCAAATCATGTTTGATAAGGCTCTTATTTAAAACCTCCCCATAAGGAGTGTGCGTTAAATGGGTAATTAAATCCTCTCTGAGGTGGGTAACCCACACACTTAGGTATGACTAAATTTACAGAGCTTTAAATTAAAATCCTCCTCTCATAAAAGAGAAATTTGAAAAAGTATTTTTTTTTTGTTTTTGCAAGGGACGTATCCAGATCTTCCACCATCTGTCAATCTGTTATCAAAAATGTTATAATCTTAGTTTACTATCACCAAATTTCTGAACCCACCTAATTGACAACTGTAGGATCTGAAACCACAATGAGTTGTATATCTCTGTTACTTTTACAAAAGGAAACTCTAAGTTGACTAGAACAGCCCCCCCCCCACTCTTTCGCAGAACCTGTTGCTGATGGTGAACTACAATATGTATGAAAACCATCTACATAGAAAGGAGTTACTATCTATGTTTTCTGTAAGAGAATCGGGTCACTTTTACTAATATGGGCGAGCCAGTCAGGATTGTTAAATTTGTCCCTCACACCTGCTGTGTTCCAAAGCTAAAGGCACCCCTTGGAATCTTGCCATGCATCTTCCTTTGCCCCTTTAATACAAACCACTGGTTCTCCCCCATCACTGGGCTGAAAAGTGCCAGTTGCCCATTTTGTCAATCTGTACTCTCCAGGTCAGTGAGGGGGACAAACCGTTTTTGAGTAGGAGTATTGATAGCCCCCCAGAACCCTCCCGACCTCTCTCAAACCTGAATTGAGGGCAGACAAACTGGGCCCGGAAGAAAACCCCTGATGGTAAGGCCGGAATACCCTTACTAGAAGCATGCGTATGGGTGAGGCAGTTTTAATAATGTTGCCACTGTTTTTTGGGCCTACAATTTCCCACTACACAGCCTAAGTGGGGGCTATATGGGACATGACCAACTTTTTTTTAAAACTCTTGTCACAAGAATGATCTCATATAAATTGCCTCTCCCTCCCTCACCCCCCCCAACCCTGAGTTTTTCCTTAGCTAGTAAACCACTTTGGATTTCAAGTCTAGGACATGTTCATGCTTCCCGGGGGTACAGGCCGGGGGCAAATGTAAATGTTTTTCTGGGTTAGCACTGACTGATGTACTTTCAAGGTCTTCGTTAGGTGCTGCTGGTGCCCTGTCTGATCCAATCTGGCAGTTTTTTGGTGGAAAACAGTTTATCTGTACTACATTTACTATTCTCTGGTTAGCTGTGTCCTGTGTTTCCACAGGGACAGACCTTTCTACAGTGTCATGTATTGGCACTGCTATCAGATTCTCAACCTGGACTTATTGAGGGGAGACCCCTTTAAGAGTCAGTTTATCTTTAATCTCTTTCAAACTACCGCATATGTCATTACAAAATATTTTAAGTATGAAGTCCAAATTATCAAGAAAGTCCGTACACAATTTTTGGTAAATATCACTGGGCAAATGCTCTTTTCATAGTGTCTGGGCTTCTACACCTTTAGCAACATAATTCCTCTAGGGCCTACGACTGGTCTTATTCGAGGTGGACCGGATAGCCGTTGGAGACCCCCTTCTATTCCCAGCGGAACTTTGGTGAATCTCATTTTTCTTCCTTTTAGGGGGAGGTGAGTCAGCCATCCCTACACCTACATCAATGACTTCCAAGTAGGGAGCCGTACTAACACAAGGATATAGGGAAACTTACGAGGTAGCTCCACTGAGGCCCGACAATATTGAGGAGAGTGGGGTAGGCTGCCCACTGTGATTTCCAGGTGTCTTCCTCATTTACTACTCGTACAGGTGAGGAAACCAGCGAGTTGCATTGTTCTTTATCTATGCGTTCCTCCACCAGACCTAATTCCGCGTTAATTGCCCCCATTACAGATGTAAGATACAATGAAATAGATGATGTTGCTTGGGGGGGCCTTGGCAGCATCCCCTTTCCCATCGCATGTTTTCCGTTTCTCCATTCTTACCTATATGGGCATCCAGTTTGCCTATAAGCGGGACTGAAGCACCAACCAGGGCCAAGAGGGGTGGCCCAGTCCAGTCCAGTCTCCTCTGGGCTCTGACAGGCGCAGACGGACCCGCTCTTGTCCCGGTCTTTGTCCAGGCATGTGCCCAGGTGCGTCCCCCACATGTCCCGCTGTGCCGTTTTTTTTCCTTGCACCTCCTGACGCAGTACTGGCCGTGGGTGGGTTTCCCCCTGAGCAGCCTTGATCCCATAGTCACAACAACAGTGCGATAGAGCTTCCTGCTCTGCTGGAGCGTTGTGCCGGTTTTGTCCTTGTGCCCCCCGTCGCAGTAACAGTGGGTACATTTCCCCCCGAGCAGCCTGGATCCTCAATAAATTAATTATCTTTCACGTGCAGATGTGTATCTGAAATGCCATTGGAATAGATCTTCAGCTCCCAGATGACGCCCTATATGTGAGACACCACACCTTCAGTCAGTCCACCTATCATTTTTATCTGTTGGCATATTAAGCTTTTATAAATTGCATAACATTTAAGCTACTAACATTTGTGAGATGGCTCCACTTATCCCATGAGTGACATTGCGCACAGATGACTCTAACTTAAATATACATGTTAAACACTGAAGTATAAACTTGTTTTGATTTGTCAGAGAAGGACCCCAAAGACCATGAGAAGGAGAATGTGCGAAGGATGAGAGAAATCCAGAAGAAGTGTCGTGAGAAGGAGATGGAGAGGGAGATCAACAAGCCCAAGCCTGTGAAGGCTCTGTGGAAATCCCAGAAATATGAGAGTGTGGAGTCAAAAGTGATGGCTCGGCTCCAGGTATGGTACCAAATCCTTGTTAGGTAATTCTTATTTTAAACATGCATATTGTGTGAGATAAAAGCCTTCCCTTGCCATCCAAGCAGTACTCAATTATGAGCTACCCTTTTCTTCTGACTTTATAATATATTCCATTGGCATGATACCTTAAGTAGGAACCCTGACTCCAAAGCAACATTAGCAAGACCGTCTTGCTCTGCCATTCACCTTGCAATATGGTAATGGCTATCTGGATAAACCACTACTACAGTTAATTATAAATACAACACAGGTTCATAATGTTATGTTGGTCTACATCTCCCATTTTCGCACCTTGGCACTGTGTCTGTCCCTCCCTCAGACTTTGTCTCCCTTCTTCTCCATATTCTCACTTAAATGCATTCCCTGTATCACTAACCCTTAACTCATCTCTCCACTTATTTCCATGAATCTCTTGTCCTCATGTTCCTCTTGGTATGTTAATTTCTGTAAATTGTTTAATTAGCATATCTCGGACAATAAGAGAGCGGAGCACTGTACAGTGGAGCTGATACAAGGGAAGATTACAGAGGATAGGGTCCACTAGTCAGATGGTTTCTTGTGGATGAGGTGTTGATCACAGAATAATATAATAATTTCCTTTCTGAATAGCGGGTGTGAGGAGCCTGCTCTATTTAGTTAGTGGGAGAAATCTAAATTCTAGGAGTATAGCAAGTGAAGGCTTTGTATTTTTTTGTGCTTTTTTTTATCTTAAACCGTATGAGATTGTTGTGTTGAGTGTTGTCGTCCTCGCTCTTGATATTGCTTGCCAGATATGGTGAAGTTCAAATTTTTGGTAACGTTGCAGGTTTGAAGGTAATGCAATCTAGGGAGGGAGCCATTGGTGCTTTTTCTGTGTGGGAGAGATTCATTCAAACTTCCTGAGACATTTGGTCTGATGGATGTTTGTGAGTAGGGTATTGCCTCCTCTGAAGTGAAATGGGATCACAGCTCTGACTTTTCTGAAATCTTCTTTCACTTAACAAATTGTAATAAGCTGGTTAGACATTTGGGGCCAGATGTAGCAACTTTGTAAATTGCGAGTTGCAATTTGCGAGTCCGAGCAACTCGCAAATTGCAACTCGCAATTTGTAATGCAGAACGGTGTCTCAGACACCGTCTGCGAGTCGCTATGGAGTCACAAAGACCATCCTCATTAATATTAATGAGGTGGGTCGCAAATTGCGGCCCCATAGCGACTATGGGCACTCACGGGTATGGAGGCCTGCTGGGACCAGCAGACCTCCATGTCCGTGACTGCTTTGAAATAAAGCAGTTCTTTTTTTTTCAAGTGTAGCCCGTTTTCCTTAAAGGAAAACTAGCTGCACTTAAAAAAAAAAAAAAAAAAAAAAGAAACTTTCGTTTCGGATTTTTTCAGGGCAGGTAGTGGTCCCTTGGACCACTGCCTACTCTGAAAAAATATTGGTGGGTCCACTCACAAAGGGGAAGGGGTCCCATGGGGACCCCTTCCAATTTGCGAGTGGGTTACCATCCACTTCAAGTGGATGGTAACTGCGAACGCGGTCACAAATGGAATTGCATACCACTGCGAGTCGCGAATAGGAAGGGAACACCCCTTCCTATTTGCGACTCTGAAATGCATTTTGCGAGTCGGTCCTGACTCGCAAAATGCATTTCTGCATAGCAAACTCCGGTTTGCGACTCGCAAACGGCGATTTTTGCCGTTTGCGAGTCGCAAACTGGTTGCTACATCTGGCCCCTAGTTTCTGGTTGGCAGAGGTATGCACCCTCTCCATGCAGTAGCCACAATCCTAGTCAGCCTAAGTCAGAAACACACCCTAAATGAACCTGTGCTCACCCCCTGGTAGCTTGGAGAACAGCAGTCAAGCTTGATTTAAGAGGCAATGTGTAAAGTATTTGCGCAACACTTCAAACAGTAAAACAGTGAAAACACCACATAAAACGATCCCACATCTGGTTAGAAAAATAGAACTCAATTTATTGAGCAAAGACCAAAATGACAAACACACAATAAGTAGACATTGAGATATGAATTTTTGAAGAATAAACTTGGTTGTAGTGCTTAAAAGCATAAAGCACCAACTAGGGTAATCTGGTCACACTAAACCGGGTCAAATCTGGAAAGTCAGGCTAACGGTGATAGAGCGTGGGTCAGATACAGGGACCAGCCTAGGCCCACTGAAACAGTAGCATTGTTCTGAGTTGCGTCGATGTCGAAGACAAGATGCGAAGAGCAAAGGAGGTGATGTATTGGCGTCAATCCCAAATATGCAGGCTTTGAGCTGTGCAAAGTTAGGTCTGAAGGTGAGGTGTCACGCAGTCAGCAATACAGTGTTCCTGATCCTTGGAGTATCAGCAGTAAAGCGGTGTCCTCGATCATCGCAGCAATGCATAGGCATTGATGGAAGTGTCCTGGCTCTAAGCCGTGCAATGATGTCAATGCGTCGATTTTGGATAGGAGCAGCACTCTATGCCCACTTCCAAGGGCCCTGGACTGGATTGACACCAGTTGGCAGGGCAGGATTTTCAGATGGTAGAGTCCAGGTGCTGTAGGAGATGAGTCAGAAGTCTTTTGTGTCCCTGAGACTTTAAAAGTACAGGAGGCAAACCAGCAAGCCCTTGGAGTCACTGGTTCTGGGCTCAAGTGTTGTGGGTCCAGCCCTTCTCAACCAAGCAAGGAGGGCAGCCAGTCAGCACAGCAAGAAAGCAGTTCTGCAGGCGCAGCAGTCTAGCACAGTAGCAGTCCTTGTAGCAGCACAGCAGTCCTTCCTGACAGAGCACCCTGAAGTCTAGAAGTGTACTGAGTTGTTAGGGTCAGAAGTCCAGTTCTTATACCCAGTGGTGCCTTTGAAATGGGGGAAACTTCAAAGAATGGGTTTGAAATGCACAGCGGTCCTTCCTTTGTGCCCTAGTTCCAGACTCACTATAGGGGGTTAAGCAGTCCTTTGTGTGAGGATAGGACACAACCTATTCAGGTGTAAGTATGAGGCTGTTCCCACCTCCTCCTTCCCATCCTGCCAGGATGGCCCATCAGGATGTTGATGTCCCATCAGTCACACCTAAGCTCCCTTTGTGTGTGGCTGTCTAGAGGGAATGCACAAACCTAGCTGTCACCACACCCCAGACGTGTATTCGAGACAGGCCACAGGCACACAAGGCTAAGAGCACGAAAATGGCATCTTTCTAGAAGTGGCATTTTCAAAATTATAACAAATCGGACTTTACTGTTAAAATGGATTTATTGTTACTATTCCATAGTTACTAAACAAGATACGTCCACCCCTTTCCAATCAGGAATTACAGCTTATTAAATGTAATAAGGAATCCCCAATATTACCCTCAGGTCTCACAGTATTGAAAATGAATTTGAGAGTTTTTCATGACCAGGACATGTAAAACCTAAAGTATTTATCCTACTTTTAATTACATAGTACCCTGCCTAAGGGCTACCTAGGGCCTAACGTGGGGGTGACTTATATGAAATAAAAGGGACATTTAAGGCTTGGTAAAGGGTTTTAAATGTCAAGTCGACATGTCAGTGTAACACTGCATTCAGGCTGCAATGGCAAGCCTTGGACATGTTTTAAAGTGCTACTTAAGTGTGTGGCACAATCAGTGCTTCAGGCCTATTTAATTTGCAGGCCCTGATGCATGTAGTACACTTTATAAGGGGACCCATAAGTAGATTAATAATGACAATTAGGTGTTTAACAGTCGGACCATGTTTTAGGGAGAGAGCACATGAAAGTGCTCGTAGTCCTAAGGTCAACAAATCGAAATCAGCAGAAAAGTGTGGCAAGCAGTCAAAATGTTTGGAGGAAGACCTCCCTAAGGCTGCCTGGTCTAACAGAGCTGTTACTGATTCATTGTGTATTTTTTTTTTGTGTTGTGCTTTTTGAGTGTGAAGTTGAAAATGGGGGTAGTGTTAATGTGAAATCCTCGCGACCTGGCTCAGTTGATCAGTTTTTGGGAGGAAACCATGGAGGGCCTTCTTTGATAACGATTCCTGCACATGTTTTTTGGGTTGAACTAGAATCTGCAGACCAGTGTTCTCTCACAAATGTGACCTGACAGATTCTATCCTATTTATTACAAGTGCTGTAGGTTATGAGGTGTTGCTCATCTTAAATAGCATGAACAAATTATTAGGAAGTGCAGATTTTAATACATTTGAACAATACTAATTATTAATACCTGAGTAGCTTCCAAGATACTAGGCGCCCAACTCCAAGTTGTGGCCACACTCGGACAAAACCATATTTGTAATTTGCAGATATGTGGCTTGGGGGAATATTGATAATAGTGGCCATTTTTTAAGCCATTTATCCCCTTGTTGTTGGATAATTTAACCCATGTGCAGCATCTCCAGTGTGTGGTTGGAGTTAAGTCCACAAGGGGAAACACTTTGAATCCACCAGCAATAGCCAATCATGTACAGAATAGTACCACTTTCTGTGCAGTGCAAAGACTTCCATCTCCACAGTACTTTCCACCAATATTTAACAAGACCAAACACTCATCCAGTTTCACAAACAACTGAGATTTCACTTCTTCCATCAAGGATCTAACCATGTACTCCACAAAACTAGCCATGCAAGCTTCCCATACTATGATGTGTTACTTGTACTGGTTTGTCTTGTCTTCATTATCCACCATGCATTCCGGTGCCAATAAGGCGCTACAGCACCAAATAATGTGCCGCAAATTCCTATGTAATATAAAAATGTTTACCCAGTAGATGTAAGTGATAAATGATATTTCAGCAGCTTTTCAGTAGATTCCATTGTGATTCCATTTAGTCATTGTAATTTTTTGCCCTTTGCCCATACTAGTTACTTTTCACTTAAGCACTTATATCTGACTTTTAACTTAATAGCTGAACTAGGTTTTAAGAGCAGTGTAGTATCTTCACACACCAGTGATTCTTACCTATGCATGTTTCATTGAAATTCCATGGAGAAACTATCAGAGAGTAAAAAAATGTGTAAGTCCAGTGCAGTAACTCTGATTCATGATGTTCTCCCTAATTCTAGGCAGGGAAACTCAGAATTGCCTTAATTTCGTGCAAGGGAGAGCTGCAAGTTGTAGTAACAGATTTTTCATGTGGTGAAATTACTGTACCTTCAATCTAGTCTGCTCGGAATAAAACCATGTACTGCCCTAGAAGTTCTCAGTTCTCAAGGATGCCTTGCTTAGCATGGTCATGTTTTTCTAAAGTTGTCTTAAGGGAGTACAAATGTAATGTACTGCCAAAAGTTTAGCACTACAGTTGACCATTTCTTTTTCAGGACAGCTCTTCTACACCAAATGTGGAAACACCTAGGTTCCTTAAGGCACACTCCCGCTGTGGCTCTGGGATCCAGCCCAGACGTTCATTGTCGCCAAGCCCAACGCATTCGAGAGCCCTGAAGGAAGTTCGGAGTCCAAGGATGGAAGACAACAATCAAGAACAGGTGAGAAACAGATATGGTGGGTCCTGCATGACCATGGGTGTTTTAGTAACTATTAAACCGCAATAGCTGTCGGCATGGGGTGGTAGGCCATTGTGGAATGCGCTGGAAAGCTTTTTGCCCAGTGAAATGAAGGTGAATCCCAGTCAAGACTCCTTGGGGGCGAAGAGGGTACAATGGATTAACTCTCTTGAAGGCAGCTGAGCGGTTCAGTATTATCAGGAGGCAGGGGTCATCCTCATCTGTGGTCAGTGGGCATTGTCTATGATGCGTTGTGTAAGGGTCTTCATGCCGCAGCGTGATGTGCAGTCAGACTGATGGTTGTGCAGGAGATGCTTAGCTAGCTTTAATGTGATCTTGAAATTGAACATGGACTGCTTTTTAAATAGATTTGAGTTGTACTGGTAGACAGCACGGTTTGTAATGCTGGCAGTACTGCATTAGCAACACGTGAAAGAGATACTAGAGAAAAACAGCCACTGGCAAATGCAATTATTTTTGCTTGTTATGTGAAAATGCTTCTTCATTGATTAGGTTGTAGTTGGGTGAGGAGATGTAGGAAAGTACCATCTTCCTTGGCATGTTACCCCCATTTTTACCTGTATGTCAGTATGTTTATGCCTGTCTCACTGGGATCCTGCTGGTCAGGACCCCAGTGCTCATAGTTTATGGCCTAATGTGTGTCTGTATAGTGCTTAACTGTGTCCCTGAGGCTCTGCTAATCAGAACCTCCGTGCATATGTTCTCTCTGCTTTTAAATGTGTCACTATAGGCTAGTGATTTCATTTACCAATTTCAATTGTCACACTGGACCCCCCTTATAAGCCCCAAGTATATGGTACCTAGGTACCCAGGGCATTGGGGTTCCAAGAGATCCATATGGGCTGCAGCATTTCTTTTTCCACCCATAGAGAGCTCAGACAAGCACTTACACAGGCCTGCCATTGCAGCCTGCATGAAATAATGCACACCTTATTTCACAACTATTTTCACTGCACTTAAGTAACTTATAGGTCACCTATATGTCTAACCTTCACTTGCTGAAGGATAGGTGCAAAGTTACTAAGTGTGAGGGCACCCTTGCACTAGCAAAGGTGCCCCCACATAGTTCAGGGCTATTTCCCGGGACTTTGTGAGTGCGGGGACTCCATTACACGCGTGCACTACATATAGGTCAATACCTATATGTAGCTTCACAATGGTAACTCCGAATATGGCCATGTAAGGTGTCTAAGATCATGGAATTGTCCCCCCATACCAAATCTGGTATTGGGGAGCCAATTCCATGCATCCTGGTGGCTCCACTATGAACCCCAGTACTGCCAAACGAGCTCTCTGAGGCTTGCACTGCAGCTACAGCTGCTGCCACCTCACAGACATGGTTCTGCCCTCCTAGGGTCTGGGCAGCACAGTCCCAGGAAGGCAGAACAAAGCATTTCCTCGGAGAGCAGGGTGTTACACCCTCTCCCTTTGGAAATAGGTGTTACAGGCTGGGGAGGGGGTAGCCCCCCCAGCCTCTGGAAATGCTTTGAAGGGCACAGATGGTGCCCTCCTTGCATAAACCAGTCTACACCAGTTCAGGGACCCCTTGTCCCCTGCTCTGGCGTAAAACTGGACAAAGGATAGGGTAGTGACCACTTCCCTGTCCATCACCACCCTAGGGGTGGTGCCCAGAGCTCATCCAGTGTGTCCCAGACTTCAGCCATCTTGCTTTGCAAGGTGTGGGGGCACTCTGGAGGGCTCCGAGTGGCCAGTGCCAGCAGGTGACGTCGGAGACCCCTCCTGATAGGTCCTTCCCTGATTAGGTAGCAATCCCCCTCTCAGGGCTATTTAGGGTCTCTCCTGTGGGTTCTCTTCAGATTCTGCTTGCAAGTTTCCTTCAGGAATCCTCTGCAACTACTTCATCATCCTCTGATCAACCGCAGCCACTCCAGGAACTGCTGTAACAGCAACAAAGTATCCACAAGGGATACTTTTCCTCTGCATCTTCAGCTCCAGCCAGCAACTGAAACAGTTTTCACAGTGTGCATGCTCTGAGGGCTCCCTGTCTTCACCCTGCACCAGAAGGGCCGAAGAAATCTCCCGTGGGGTGACGGAGTCACTCCCCTGCTCCAGCAGGCACCTTCTAAGATGACTACTGGTACCCTTGGACTCCTCACAACGACGAGCGTGCTCCTAAGGACACAGAGGTTGGACCCCATCATCATAGACTGTCCTGAGGTCCTGCTGATGCAATTTGGAGGAGGTAAGACCTTGCCTCCCTGAGAGCGATGGTACCTCTGCGGCTTCTTCACCTCCTGAGGCCTCTGTGCACTATTTGCTAAATTCCTTTGTGCACAGCCTGGCCCAGGTCCCCAGCACTGAGTCGCTGAGTTGTTCTTCGGCGGCGTGGGACCTTCCTTTGATGTGCTGCACCAATCACGTTTTATCCTTTGTCCCTGTGTCCTGGGACTCCCGTAGGTGCTGCCTGGCATCCTGAGGGCTCTCTAAAGTGCTGAGAGCTCCCTCTTCCTCCTCACACAGACCCCCAGGTCCCTCCTCGGTCCAGCCAGTGCCATTTTGACGCAAAACGCACTTTTGCCGTAACCAAGGCTTGTTGGCGACTTCCAACACGAAATCCCATCTGCATCCATTTTCACGTTGTGGAACATCCTTTGCATCACACAGGAACCCGCTGGCATCTTTCTAGGGTGCATTCCTGCAGTCTTCGACTAACCGGGGACTCTTCTTTTGCACCCTGTTCTGGGTTGGCAGGGGCTCCTGTCCTTGCTGGAACTTCTTTCGACTTCTGGACTTGGTCCCCTTCTTTTGCAGGTCTTCAGGTCCAGGAATCCAGCAGTTGTTGTTTGCAGACTTGGTTTGTTACTGCAAAATCCCAATCACGAGGTGTAGTGTGTCCTAAGGAAACTTGAAGACCTTTACTCCTGCTTTTCTGGGTTCTGGGATGGGGTAATGTACTTACCTTTACTATATTCTTACTCTCCCAGCGATTCTGCACACACTACACCTGTCTAGGGGGGAATTTGTGATTTGCATTCCACTTTCTTAGTATATGGTTTGTGTTGCCCCTAGACCTATTTTCTCCCATTGCATTCCATAGCATTTCCTATTGTTTGCACTGTTCTATGACTATTTACTTGTCTAATTTTGGTGTCTAGTGTATATATTGTGTATAATAATACTTACCTCCAGAAGGAGTATTGTCTCTAAGATATTTTTAGGACTGTGTCGCCCAAATAAATACCTTTTTTTTTTTTTGGTAACACTGAGTATTGTCTTTACTTGTGTATAAGTACTGTGTAACTATAAGTGGTATTGCCTGAGCTTTGCATGTCTCCTAGTTCAGCCTAAGCTGCTTTGCTATATCTACCTCTATCAGCCTAAGTTGCTAGAACACTAATACTTCACTAATAAGGGATAACTGGACCTGGTATAAGGTGTAAGTACCCAAGGTACCCACTACAAACCAGGCCAGCCTCCTACAGGCACTAGGAATGACTCAGTGTGAATGAATTGAAAAATGAGTGAGTATGGGATTAAACGTATAAGTGGAAGAGTGAGTGCATGGTAGTATGTTTGATGGCTAAATGTATAAATGGATGGATGAAGGTGCAAAAGCCGCCTGCAATGGCAGGAGTGGTGTGGTGAGTTTGGGAGGAGAGGGATTGGAGCAGTGGAAGAAGGAACAGTGTATAAGGTTGTGTAAGCGCAAGTGATTTTGAGCACTCTTGGAATGGGTGCGAGTACATAGATGGATATCTGTATTAATGGGTGTATGTGAGTGGATGAAGGGTGCAGTGGAAAAAAGCTAAAAGTTAATAAAGGGCCCAGAGTAAGAGCATGAGCTAAAACGGATGGAGAGAGGCTGTTAGCGAGGAAGAACAGGTGGGAGTAAGTTTGTCCATTGTCATTAATTACAATGTTATTGTAGTGTGCGAGAGAAACAAATGGACCAGAAGCAAGCATTGAATGGTAGATATCTGGCTCATTGTAGACTGATGAGCAGCAGACAAACTCCTAAGAAGCACTAAAGTATGTAAAAAAAAAAGTGATGACTGGAATGTTTGAATTAATCTCCGCCACTGGTAATTACTCGGGCCGCATCTCAATCCATCAATATTTTGCACACCATGCTACATACAAATCAGTCTTGACTCTGCTCCAATGGGAAAATTCCAACCCGAATAGTCAGGCTAGGTTCTCAGTGAACTGGAATAGAAGCAACCTAGGACCCTAGTTAGGGTTCATCAGACAGATACAGCTTGGTTCCAGTGACATTGTGAGTGGGACCCACATCTGTGAAAACCTCTCCCACTTAGGGTGACACCCTAAACTATACACAAAAGGGATGTATACAATGCTTTAATGAATTTCGGCCACTGGTAATTACTCAGGCAGCATCCCAATCCACTGTTATTTTGCACACCGTGCCACCTCAGTTTGGACCCATCCATATACAAATCAGTCTTGACCCTGCTCCAATGAGAACATTCCAGACCCGAACTGCCAGGCCAGGTTCTTCCCTAACTGGAACACAAGCAACCCAAGACCATATTCACCCTGTTTGTTGCTCTTCAGTCGGTTCTAGTATGGTTCCAGTGGCACAGTGAGCACAGGACCCATGGCTGCGCATACCCTTGGCCACTTACGGTGTTGCACTGAAGTACATCAATAATGTAATGGGTGGAATGCTTGTATTAATCTCCTGTGGCTGTAACTTGTAGAATGTTACATTAAAGCAACAAAAACAAATAGCTTGTTGGTTGTACATATGGAGCCTTGACACACAGGTATATAACAGACTATCAGTGTTTTGTTGCATACACAGAAGGAGGAATAAGCAAAAGCAGAGTGCCCGCAGTCCAGTTCTTGAAACATTCCTCAGTGCTAAGGTGAAGGTATTTTGCAGACCAGGAAATAACACTACATACTTAAATTGTACTTTAAGCTATAGATACAAACACTGGTGTATTTACCATCCTTTCCAATATTTACTGAGGGTTATGCTTGGCGTGTATTGTATTCTCAGTAATAATCAGTCATATAACTAGGAGACCGAAAAGCCCCCTGGAAGTCGACAAGAGGCACTTGGGCATGCTCCTCAAGAATAATGAAGTAAAAGCACCAAGTTCAATAATCAGTAATGTCTACAGTGAACGAAAAAGCTTATTTTTTTAATAGCTGGGTTGTGAGAAGGGTTGGCACTACTTTTAAGTTCTGTATTCTCCACGGTGCTGCAGAACCAGGTTTGCAAACTTAAGGGGCAAGGGAGGGGGAAGTAAGGAAGTGAACAAGCAAGAGAAAAGGAGAAACAGGATTGAGAAAGCCAGAGTGTAAGAATTGGAGAGATGAAAAAGGAGAGATTAGAGAGAGCTAGAGAAAAAGGGATAATGTGTAACAGGAGGCAGGCATAGATAGACAGTTACAAAAGAGACCTGAGGGAAGATGGGAGACACAGAGGAGAGAGGGGAAACGGGCTGATAGAAGTGATAAAGAGAAAATGCAGGTAGAAGATAGGGACAGGGGATGAAAGCAATACATATATATGGAGACAATTGGCAGAAGCATAAGAAAAGAGGCTGGTATAAGGAGAGTGGTTGTGTGTATCGAGTCACGTTAGTTCTCTTTACATTGTTGCATATATGCTAGTTTTTTAGGTTGGTAAATGGTTTTCGTTTGTCCCTTCTTGGGGAGGTTTTGTTACTGCCTTGGCTATCGCCCCTGTTAAATGGGTAATAGCACTTTTGCCAATAAGTTTGCGAGCAAACTTCTTTTTCCTTTTGTGTCTCTCCTTATCGCTGATGCTCATAGCAGCAGTGGTGCTGTAAACTGGCTCGCTTATGTGAAACTGTTATACTTTTGATTTTCAAGTTATGTGGCAAGAAAAATCCGGTTAGGAGTTTACAACTCTAATAGATCTAACTCGAGCAAATACGAGACCCATTGCATTGCAAATGCTTGTCATACACCGAACTCATTCCGGCACCACCATTCTCTGTTCTTTTACAAAAGTTCTATGTAGACTGTAATTCACCCTTAAATTGCACAGCACACTGTTAGATCAGGGGTCCCATTATCTTCTTTGAATGCTTCCAACCACCTAAAATCGTACCTTTTTAAATTAGCAGACTTTCTTCCTTGCAGCACAAGCCTTATGATGCAGTCTCATTCAAGATCTTTTAATATATGTTTTTTAAATTCTACTTCTTCACACCTGCTGGTCTAGTGATAGCTAAATTCTGTGCAAGTCTCCTTCCCTTAAAGTGCTTTACCATATGCAGTGACAGAGTGGTAAAAAATGAGTCATACTCTAATCCCATGCACACAGTTGAGTAGAAAGTGCACTACGTGGCTTTCATTGTTTGCCCACTATCTGTGCCAATTTTATCATCTACTCATATTTTGCCACTTTAGTGGGGATTATTTTCCGCTTTCTTACTTTTTTATATGCGTATGACCATGCCCATCATATTGAGGTCATCTACTACAACAAGCAATGTGGTGGAAGGCCCTACTGCATCGGTGAGCGATGCACCAAAAGTAAAACCTTTTGGTATTCATTGTTTTGAGTAGTCAGGATAAAATGTTGGAGGAAACTACCTTCCCATAAAAGTAGTTGTCTAGTGTGGCTTCTCTGTGTAATCCTAACACAATCTGTTCCTTCGTTTCATGCTGTTTAGCATTGGGCTGTACCAACGCAGGGATGTTCTTCCCTTGACTAGGGGGAAGTTGAGCACTTTTCAGTACCGCTTACGCCCAGGTTTTTCCTGTTGGTGGTGGGCATTGCAAAATAGCCATATGTTCCCCGACCCCATCTAAATTAGACTGGCTTACCTATAGCCAAAACTTTGATGGCCCTTACTCCGTCAGAGGAGTTTGACAGAGGCAGAGATGGAGTAGTCTCTGCTGTTGTCAAACTATGGTCTGCCCAAATTTCAAATCAGATGGGTGAACCAGTCTTGGTGGGGAGGGAACTCAGTCTCCATTGTGATGGAGTTCCCTCTCTGCCAAGACATAATTCAGCCCTTAATCTCCATTCATCTATTTTAATTCTTATTGTGCTGCCATGCTTGTTGTATACTTCTCTCTTAAATGTATAAAGCCTACAAGCCCATGGGCACTAGTGTGCTACAGACGCATACCAAATAAATAAGTACATTTCTCTATTCTTTCATGACATAACGGTGCTTCAGATGCAAGTGAAAGGTGTGAGCATTGACTTTGTGTCCCACAACGCCCGCAACGCCAAGAAAGTTCAGCTGCAACGCTCCAGGTCCCTGCAAACGCTAACAGAGGTGCTCGAGCAGAAACGCAAGGAACAGGAGGATTACAATACCAAGCAGAAAGGCCAAGTACCACTATAGTATGTACACAACCGATTTATATTTTTAATTTGTTCGTTACCGCACTAGACATTTCAAATTACGTTTCATTCTTTCCTTTCCATGTCCTTCAACTTATTTGCCTTTCTCTTTTCTTGAGTCCTGTTTCACATTTTCTACAGCTCTTTTTAATTCTGCTCTCAAACTATTCTTTTCCCCGTAGCAGATTTTGTCTTCCTCTCTTCCCTCTATCCCATCCACTCACCACCACCCCACTCATCTTTCAGCAACATGCCGTCATTCAACTGTAAAAAGTCATGATATGAATTATCTTAAGATTTATGTGCCATATTTCTTGCAATATTTCAAAACCAGGAAAATTATACTTTTTTAGGTCGCATAAACTTTGCCGTTTCTAGTACCGGATTTTTGATGCAGGCTACTTTAAAATGTTCAAAATATTTTTTTGCTGCCCCCTCTAAACCCCCAGAACTGATGATAGCTACATTCAACCCAAGTCTTCTTTAACTAAGCAATGCTTTCGTTATATGCACTCTCTTTATGGCAAAATAAGATCCATACTCTTAATTCCCTGGGCACACCCCATTTAGTAAAACTAGCAATGTAGGTTTTTGCATTCTTTCTTCATCTCTTAAAAATATTCTGTCATTGTTTTAACCTTTCCACACCCATGCAACATGTATATGTCAACAAACTCGATTAATGGCTAATATTCTTTACTGGATTGCTGGATATTGCTAAATTTCGCACATATTATATAATAGCATATGGTTAATTTATGTTGCGTTTAGTATGCAATTTGTAAAAGAAAGAGTGCTTTTTAGAAATTGGGTTTCTGGCTGGCAGAGGTATACACCCTGTCCAAGCAGGAACCACAATCCTAGTCAGGGTATGTCAGAGACACACCATAAATTAAGTTATGCTCACCCGCTGGTAGCTTGGCACAGAGCAGGCAGGCTTAATTTAGGAGGCAATGTGTAAAGTATATCTGCAACACTTTAAACAGCAAAACAGTGAAAACACTACACAAAACGATACCACACCAGGTTAGAAAAATAGAGCTTAAATTAATGAGCTAAACAAGAGTAATGACAAAAATCCAATAAGTAGATATTACAATATGAATTTTGTAAAGAATACATTTAGTTGTATTGCTTAGAAGCATAAAGAGCCAATCTGGACTGTCTGTTCTGGTCATGCTAGATTGGTTCAAGTCTGAAAATTCAGACAAACCACTATGGAGTGTGGGTCAGGAATAGGACCAGCCTTTGACCGCTTAATAGAGTTCCTTGGTTTGAGGTTGAGGATTCTATGCAGGGATCAGAGAAGGCAATACGTTGGCGTTGATACAGCAGATGTAGCTGATGCGTCAGGAATGGAGGCAATGTGTTGTGCAGTCGGCAATGCATGGTCCTGCCCGCCACGGTCGACTGTGCTACAATGTCCACAGTACTCGCAGAAGCGGCAATGTATAGGCGTTGATGCAAAGCTTCTGGCAGTTGCAGCACTTTATATCCACTACCAGGGGCCCATGACTGGACTGCTACCACTTGGCAGGGCAAGCTTTGCAGCAAGCAAAGTCCAGGAGCTGTTGCAGGATGAAGACAAGTCTTTGATGGCGATGAAACTTCTGAACAAGAGTAGGCAAGCCCTTGGAGTCACTTTGGTCAAGGGTTGGAGAGATTCAAGTCCTTTTTATTCACTGCTAAGCATGAATGGCAGCAGGCAGCAGGCAGCAGGTCAGCAGAGCAGGCAGAGTGACTGTCCTTTCAGCAGCACAGCAGTCCTTCTTCCTAGCAGAGTATCCACAGGTCCAGAAGAGTACTGAGTTTGTGGGGTTTGGAATCAGTTCTTATACATAGTGGTGCCTTTGAAGTGGGGAGACTTCAAAGAGAGGTGTTTGAGGTGCACAGAGTCCCTGCCTTTCCTGCCATGCTCCAGACTCACTACAGGGGGTTATGCACCCCTTTGTGTGGGATCAGGACACAGCCCATTCATATGTAAGTGTCAGCTCCTCCCTCCCATCCGGCCCAGTAGCTGCCTAGATTGGTGAACTGTACTTTTGTTGCATTAGTAGACAATAGAGGTTTAGATGTGAATGTGGCTATTCAGTGTACTGTATACTGGCATTTTAAGTCTAAGAAATGCTAGGTTGAGAGATCCTTGGTTGTCTCTATTTATGCCAGTAGTTTTTACAGTGTGTGGTGGCTGCACAGTGGATGCTTTGTTTTAGACACCAAGGCCGTTTTTCATATGTTTTATATGGGCTTTGAATGTCTCTCTTTTGATTGTTCATGCCAGCGTCATTTCTGGTCTGACACCAACAGGTAACGTTGAATTTGCCCAGGCCATGATCTAGTAGTTCTTGACAATTAAGCGTTGGTTGTATGTGGTCCCCCGCAGCCATTGTATACCACGGCGTATACAATTGAATCTGCCCAGGCCATGGTCTATTCTTTTCTTCTGCCCTTGATGTCCTAGCGTTGATTTTACGTGGACGCTCGCAGCCTTTAACCTTAGTGGGTCCTATGTATATATATTAGTTACTCTACAATTCTTGTGATGATTCATTGCCTGGTGGATTGTGGCGACATTCCAATTTTTTTTAAATTACATGCATGTTGACAGAGACCATGTATGATCGTTCCTCATCATTCAGTGCAGCCTGTGTCGGTTTTTGACTAAGTTAGTAGTATTTTGTAACCATTACTAATTTGATGTAGTTGTTTGCATTGACAATAGCGGTGCATCTAGAAGTATTTAGGTTGTTGATTCATACCATGAATGCTTTCATGTCCAGGGCACAGTGGTGACCTCCTTCTTTACGCGTTCACGTTGGTAGGCTAACAAACGTGTGTGGCACAGGTTTGATGGTTTGGCGCTTTGGTTGTTCATGGGGTTTTGCATAACAGCATGTGCAGTGGCACCTTGTGTGTTTAGAGTGTGATGCATGGACACTGAGTTCCCTCCTTTTCAAGATACCCAGGATCTTTAACTTGACTTTGAGCAGGTGTCTTTTGGACTCTGTGTGCTGCACCTCAGTACTCTTGAGTGAGCACTTGGAGTTCTTTCTTTTTGAGTGTCCCTCTGTCCATAATGCACCTTCTCTCAATGTCCAGACAAGCAACTCTCCCCGCCCGCAATTTCTTCTGTACTTTCTCTTTCAGCATTGAAGTTCTTAATCCCCATCATTGATGGTATGGATTCTTATGTCTTTTCTTTTCCGGACACAAAGCATTCTTTAATCAAGATACATGAAAAATTGTAAACCCAAATTAGTTCTGGATGGGTAAGATATTTCATATGGATATATGCACCATGGGGAGTTCTATGTGCCCCATGCAGACTGGTTTCTGTTATACTCTCAGTTGTAGGTGTTTACTAGACATCCTTGATCCTGATGAAAACCTTTGCAAAGTTATAATATTGAAGTTGAAACATTGACTTTCCCTAGGTCAAGAACACCCCGATTATAACACATTAGGCACTCAAAACGTTTGATTATTCTTTCGATTTGTTTTCATGCAGTTGTTCATTTGGGCTTGACCTATTGATTCTTGCCAAGTATTTAAAGTTAATGTGCCATGACAAACAAGAATGGAAATCAATGTCTTTGTACTAGTCACTACGTCGTCACTTGGAGTACTTAATTGTTTTTTTATTTTGATGGATCAGTCTGTGTATATCAATCTTTTTGAAGGAATGAATAGTCTGCTTATGACTAATTTGTATATACTTCTACAAATATACAATCTTTGT
Organism: Pleurodeles waltl; assembly: GCF_031143425.1. Classification (NCBI taxonomy): domain Eukaryota; kingdom Metazoa; phylum Chordata; class Amphibia; order Caudata; family Salamandridae; genus Pleurodeles; species Pleurodeles waltl. The sequence goes on from NC_090451.1 coordinate 538,259,599, forward strand.
TTGAAAATAACTCTAATTGTGTCTACTATGAACTATTTCCTTCATGAATTGATTCTTGTATATCCCATAACCACATAAGTACTTTTTGTATAAAAATAAAAAAAAAATACAAATCTGGCAAAACTGTTGTCTATTTTGTACTTGATTACCCTTGTTCTTTGGATTAAAGGGTTCCCCTTATTTGATTATATTGTTGAGCTACAGCTGTGTAGCGAGTGGTTTAGGTAAATCATATTTTTCAACCAGGTTTTTATTACCTCTATATCTTTATCTACTGTTTTCCATTCTATCGACCTTAGATTTGATATGTCTGAGCAGGAAACTCTTCCCTACAGTGAGGAGTATATTTGAAAACTGATTAGGGGTTCTTTCTTTCTAAGTTCTGTGCCCAACCCCACTGACAATATTTAAAGATGCAAAATTACACTAGCATGTGAATTACAGGGCATTTCTAAAATAGATGTCTTTTTTACACACTTACATTTGATAGGAAACAATGTGGAGAAAGACAAGGGGAAATAACACCTGTTCCTCTATTCTGTATTCCCTCAAGTCTCCCGATAACAATGGTGCCTCACCTGGGTAGGCCTAATGCTTGCGACAGGAAACGCAACATGGACACATCACATTTTTACATTGAAATCGAATGTGTTTTTTGTAAAGTGCCTAGCTGTGGATTTTGACCTGTTGCTCAGCCAGCACCTAGGGAAACCTACCAAACTCATGCACTTTTGAAAACTAGACACCAAGGGGAATCCAGGATGGGGTGACTTGTTGGGGCTCTCAGAAGGTTCTGTTACCCAGAATCCTTTACAAACCTCAAAATTTGACCAAAAAAAACACTTTTTTTTCCTCACATTTCGGTGCTGCAAAGTTCTAGAATCTGAGGAGAGCCACAAACTTCCTTCCACCCAGCGTTTTCCCCCAGGTCTCCCGTTAAAAAATGGTACCTCACTTGTGTGGGTAGGCCTACAGCCCGCAACAGGAAATGCCTCAAAACACTACATGGACACATCAAAATTATCAAGTACAAAACTACCTGTTTTTGCAGAGGGGGGCACCTGTGTTTTTGTGCCTGGGCTCAGCAGCCATCTAGGCAAAACCTACCAAACCCAGACATTTCTGAAAACTAGACACCAGAGGGAGTCCAGGGAGGTGCGACTTGCGTGGATACCACAGTGTTTTTTTTCTTTTTTTCTTTTTATATACCGAGAATCCTCTGCAAACCTAATTTTGCTAAAAAATCAAAATTTTCCCACATTTCTGTGTGGAATCACTAAACCGGCACAGAATTCCTACCACCCAAAGTTCCCCTCAGTCTCCCCATAAAAATGACACCTCACTTGTGTAGGTGGGCCTTGCCTGTGACAGGAAAGAGCCAAAAACATGTCGAAATTGAGGGGGAACCAAAGTGGATATAAAAGGGCAGTTTGGAAAAAAACATTTTTAGGCTGGCAAGTGCAGCAGAATTTTTATTGGTATAGATGAGACAATGCTGGGTGGTAGGAATTTTTGGGATTCCTGCAGATTCCAGAAGGTTCCATCACAAAAATGTGGGATTTCAAGCAAGCTGGGAGGTTTGCAGGGCATTGTGGGTAGGAAAATAGTGCCGGTGCATGTGAAACACACCACCCTGGATTCACCCAGATGTTTGGTTTTCATATGTGTCTAGGAGCCAGATGTATCATCTGATTTTGCACTCGCAAACAGCGAAATCGGTCGTTTGCGAGTGCAAAATCGGGGTCTGCAATGCATCAAATGCATTCGCAGACCAAATACCGAAAATCGCAAAAATTGCGATTTTCTGGGTTGCGACCTGGATTTTGCGAATCGCAAATTGCGATTCGCAAAATCCAGGTCGCAATGCAATTCTGCAAAAAATCGCAAATTGCGATTTTTCGCAGAATGGTATTTTGCAAGTGCAAAATACCATGTCCAGCAACCAGGTGGTAACCTGGTGCAAAATTAAAAAATGCAGTAAAACTGCATTTTTACATTTGGAATGTAAAGCACACATGCCCTTTTGGCATGTGTGTCCTTTACATGTCTAAAAAAAAAAAAAATGGGGTGCAGGAGAGGGGGCCTTAGGCCCCCGGCACCCTGGCCCTTTGCTTTTCTCAAATTGCGATTTCTGTTACAGAAATCGCAATTTGCGAAAATGGAAAAAATTCGCAGCTATGTGCCAACAGGCCCATAGCTGCGAATGGGGCCTGTATTGCAATTTGAGATTCGGTAATTGCATTTGCGATTTTTAAGAAATCGCAATTACCGAATCGCAAATGTGATACATGGCCCTTTGCGATTCGGTAATTGCGATTTCTTAAAAATCGCAATTACCGAATCGCACTGGGCCAGATTCATACATCTGGCCCTAGGTCTCATAGATTTTTCTACATGGCAGCGTCCCAAAGTCCAAAAAGTGCAGCCCTCACCATTCCAAGTGGGACGATTTTGATAGTTAGACAAGCTCTCATGGCCCAAATGTATAACCAAAACACAAAAATAATCAAATGTGCTCTTGCTTGCCGAGGGATAAGATATTTTAGTGTGCAGGGGGAGAGCTGAAAGACTGTTACCCCCTTCAGTTGGGGTGGGGGCATCACCATGTCCAATCTTGTTTGGTAGCCACCACTCCACAATTTGTTTCTATTTTGAATTCCCTGGCATCTAGTAGGCTTTCTTCTCCCCCCCCCCCCCCCCCCACACCCCACCACTGCCGGGGTGTGGATCTAGGGTAATTGCCCCATCTGCCCACCGGTGGACAGAACAACTTTGTCCCCATTTATTTGAGGCGGGGGTATGGCCATACCCCCACCGTCCTTTCTTTAAAACAAAAATCTTTCCTGGTTTCTGGTGGGCTTAGGTGCAGATGGGCCTTACAAAAATAGGCCGATTTGCCCCCAAGGGGGGCAGAAATAGCCAACAGTAATGTGCCCCATGGGGAACGACCCTTGCCCAGGGCTCAGGAATTTGGTGACGCCAGTGGTCTGGATACTTCTCCAGACGCTGGCATGCTTTCTCCTCCTACCGTGGCTACGGCAGAAGGAGCAACTTATGGTATGGTAGTCAATAGGGCAGCTGAGGTCCTTGGCCTTGAGCTTCCTACTGTACAGGTCAGGTCCAATCTCCTGACGGAGGTGCTTCAGCCCAGGGCTTGTACATCAGAACCCCTTTTACCATTCAATGAAGCCCTCACCCATGTCCTTTTGGGTACTTGGTCCAAACCCAACACAGGGGCTCCTGTGTCTAGGACTATCGCACGCCGCCATCGGCCTGCCCTGAATGACCCTAAATTCCTATCCCAACACCCCACGCCTGAGAGTCTTGTCATCCAGGCCTCCTGTTCTTCAGGCGCATTCCCTTCCGCACCTCCGGACAGGGAATCAAAAAGGCTGGAACAGTTTGGAAAGAAGTTGTTTTCTTCCTCCAGTCTCTCGCTGTGGTCTGTGAACCCTGCATGCCTTTTGGGACGGTAAACCCACTCTTTGTGGGATATAGTTGCGCAAGTCCTGCCGCAGATACCGTAGGAGGCCCGTGCTATCGTCTCCCAAGCTGTGAACGATGGGAGAGATGCAGCAAAGTTCACAATCTGTTGTGGGCTGGACACGGCCGACTCTCTGGGCAGATCAGTTGCTAGGACGGTGGCCTTAAGACGCCATGCATGGTTGCGTTCTTCTGGGGATGTCCAACAATCCCTCATGGACATGCCCTTTGATGGCTCCCGTCTCTTTGTAGACAAAGCGGACTCGGCCTTGGAGAGGTTCAAGGATTCCCGGGCTATGGCTCGGTCGCTTGGTCTTTCCTCTGCCCCTCGCCACCGGCAGTCTGCTTTTCGCCTCTGTCGAGGCCATAGAAGGGGCTCCCTGTCCCGTTCTCCAGCGTGCCACCCATGCTGCCCAGCCCCTGCGTGGATGGGGACGTGGAATCCCACTTGGGTTTGGGACAGGGAACCAGAGGTCTGCCCAGTCCACCTCTGCCCCCGCTGCAGCCTCCAAACCCTCCTAGTCCGTCCCCTCACTCCCATCCAGTTGGCGGCAGGATTCGCCATCACCTGCCCCACTGGAAATCCATCACTAGGTGGGTTTTGCAGATCGTTCAAAAGGGCTACTCCCTCCCTTTCAAATCTGCTCCATCAGCCTTTCCTCCAAATCAAATCAAATCATTAACATTTATAAAGTGCGCTACTCACCCGTGCGGGTCTCAAGGCGCTAGGGGAAAAAGGGGGGGGTTATTGCTGCTCGAACAGCCAGGTCTTTAGGAGTCTCCGGAAAGCGGAGTGGTCCTGAGGCTGGTGGGGAGGGAGTTCCAGGTTTTGGCCGCCAGGAAGGAGAAGGATCTCCCACCCGCCGTGGAGCGGCGGATGCGAGGGACAGCAGCGAGTGCGAGGCCAGAGGAGCGGAGGAGGCGGGTGGGGACGTAGAAGCTGAGGCGTCTGTTGAGGTATTCCGGTCCCTTGTCGTGGAGGGCTTTGTGTGCGTGGGTGAGAAGTCGAAAGGTGATCCTTTTGCTGACTGGGAGCCAGTGCAGGTGTCTCAGGTGTGCGGAGATGTGGCTGCTGCGGGGTATGTCGAGGATGAGGCGGGCCGAGGCGTTTTGAATGCGTTGCAGGCGATTTTGGAGTTTGGCTGTGGTCCCGGCGTAGAGGCTGTTGCCGTAGTCCAGGCGGCTCGTGACGAGGGCATGGGTCACGGTTTTTCTGGTGTCGGCGGGGATCCAGCGGAAGATCTTGCGGAGCATGCGGAGGGTGAGGAAGCAGGCGGAGGACACGGCGTTGACTTGCTTGGTCATGGTGAGAAGAGGGTCCAAGATGAAGCCGAGGTTGCGGGCGTGGTCTGTGGGGGTCGGTGCAGTGCCAAGGGCTGTGGGCCACCAGGAGTCGTCCCAGGCGGACGGGGTGTTGCCGAGGATGAGGACTTCCGTTTTTTCAGAGTTCAGCTTTAGGCGGCTGAGCCTCATCCAATCTGCGACGTCCTTCATACCCTCTTGTAGGTTGGTCTTGGCACTGGCGGGGTCCTTGGTGAGGGAAAGTATAAGATGCGTGTCGTCGGCGTAGGAGGTGATGATGATGTCGTGCTTGCGTACGATGTTGGCGAGGGGGCTCATGTAGACATTGAAGAGTGTCGGGCTGAGTGATGAGCCTTGGGGTACGATGCAGATGATCTCGGTGGGTTCTCAGCGAAACGGAGGGAGGTAAACTCTTTGGGAGCGGTTTGAGAGGAAGGAGGCGATCCAGTCCAGGGCCTGGCCTTGGCTTCCGGTGGAGCGGAGGCAGGTGATTAGGGTGCGGTGACAGACGGTGTCAAAGGCAGCCGAGAGGTCGAGCAGAATGAGGGCGACTGTTTCACCGTTGTCCATCAGGGTTCTGATGTCGTCAGTGACTGAGATGAGGGCGGTTTCAGTGCTGTGGTTGGTTCGGAATCTGGTTTGTGAGGGGTCGAGCAGGTTGTTGCCTTCCAGGAAGGTGGTCAGCTGTTTGTTGAAGTAGTCAACCATAGGATCATTTGGCACTTGGCACTTATCCGCCAGGACGTCGCAGCTCTCTTGGCGAAGAGAGCTTTAGAAAAGGTCGATGTTCCCGAAGTAGGTCGTGGTTGTTATTCCCGCTACTTTCTGGTGCCGAAAAAGGTCAAGGGCTTACGTCCTATCCTAGACCTTCGGGACCTGAACTACTTTCTGAAGAAGGAGAAATTCAAAATGCTCACGCTGGCTCAGGTTCTGTCTGCCTTGGACCCAGGAGACTGGATGGTAACGTTTGACTTGCAGGACGTTTATTTCCACATCCCCATCCTACCTGCCCACAAGCGTTACATACGATTCGTGTTAGGTCATGAGCACTTTCAGTTTACCGTGCTCACCTTCAGCCTTACCAGCGACCTCGGGTGTTCATGAAAGTGGCGGCAGTCGTTGCAGCTCATCTGCTCAGGTTAGGGGTGTCAGTCCTCCCCTACCTCGATGACCGGCGGTTGAAGGCACTCGCCCCAGAAAGTCATCTCCCACCTTCAGACTACTGCGAACCTCCTGCACCTGCTGGGGTTCACTATAAACGTGCCGAAGTCACACCTGACTCCCTCTCAGTCGCTCCCCTTCATTGGAGCTATTCTGGACACAGTGCAGTTCCTGGCTTATCCTCCTGAAAAGCGAGTCCGAGACATTCAGGCTATGATTCCGATCTTTCGGCCTCGGTCTTGGGTTTCGGTGAGACTGACTCTGAGGCTGCTGGGCCTCATGGCCTCCTGCACCCTGTTAGTAACACATGCCAGATGGCATATGTGGTCTCTGCAGTGGGACTTGAAGTTCCAGTGGGCGCAGCATCAGGGGACTCACTCAGGCATGGTACAGATCTCGGAAGGGACTGCGAAAGACCTGCAGTGGTGGCTTTCGAAACCGCATTGGGTCCACAGCAGATCCCTCTCCCTTCCCCAACTAGATCTATCTACAGTAACAGATGCGTCACTTCTCGGTTGGGGCGGTCACATGGGAGAGGCGGAGATCAGAGGCCTCTGGTCTGCGGCGGAGTCTGGGCTCCATATCAATCTTCTGGAGCTCTGGGCATCCCTGCACACGTTTGCTAAACACTACAAGTCCGTCAGAATGGCTACTTTGGTCGTTCGGTCCTGCAGGATTTCCCAGTATGATCTTGGTTTGCATCCCACCTCCCAGGATGGCATTGCTTGGGTATCTATTTTAAGGTAAGGAATCTGCAACTAGAAGTCTCTATCAGATGTACAAGTTACTTACCTTCGATAACGGAATATCTGGTCGAGACATATTCTAGGTGCAGATTCCTTACCGCCCACTCATCCTCCCCGCTTGCAAAATTATTTCTAGGACAGGGATTCCCCTTTCAGGTCCTTAGCTCTGGCTCACCAATCTCAGTGTTCTTAGCGGCTCTGCGCTTTGACGTGGAAAGTCGTTAAAAGAAACTGACTTCACTGCGTGAAGGCGGTGTCTATATACTACTTCTGACGTCATCACAGCGACTACAGCGCCCACGGAGTTGACCGACACCACCTTCCACCGCGCAAGGGTATTACTCAAAGAGAAATCTCCGGATCCAGTCTGACGCCTGGTGGGAAATTCTAATGTAAGGAATCTGCAACTAGAATATGTCTCCACCAGATATTTAGTTACCAAAGGTAAGTAACATGCACTTTAAGAGTTTTTCACTAGAAGGTCAAGTAAAACTTAAAAGTACATGTCCTACGTTTTAAGTATACTTTACCCACCACTTGGGCTGTCTAGGGTCTATCTTAGGGGTGACTTGTATGTATCAAAAAGGTAGGTTTGTCCCTGGTGAGAGGGTTAACTTGACAGGTCAACATGGTAGTGTAAAACTGTACACGCAGACTTTGCAGTGGCAAGCCGGAGTCATGTTTAACAGTCTACCGAAGTGTGCATGTAGTGCACTTTACTAGGAACCTAAAACTAAATTAAATATGCCAGCTGTGGATAGGCCACTGTTACCATGTTTTAAGCAGAGAGCACCTGCATTTTAGCACTGGTTAGCAGTGATAAAGTTCCCATAGCCCTAAAGCTAGCAAAAATGAGGTCAGCAAAACACGAGGCTAGAAGGCAAAAAAGTTACAGAGAACTACACCAAGGATGCCAGGTCTAACAATGAGGATGCCCGAAGCTGTGCTCAGAAACTGGCAATCAGTGCAATGAAATGTTGGTGTGCTCAGTGCCACAGCTGGTAGCCTTAAATCCACATCATGCCACTTCAATCCACTGCCAGGCACTCCCTCCCCCTTCTTCTCACTCTTGTAAGTTCCTGCTTTCGCCCTTTCTCTTCCTCTGTCTTTCAGATTTCCGTTACTTGCTCTCTGTGAATAAGTGATGTGGACAAGTGAGCTCCGGTGCCCAAAAATAAGTGCTGGTGGCCTTCACCAGCTCAAATTATGCACTGGCTGCATCTGCTGCTCTGTGCACACCTTGCAGACCATTTACCCTTTTCAGCTCTTTTTTTCATCTTACCTAATGATTTTGTATCTTTTTTTAACTCTAATAACTTCTAGGGTTTATCCGAAGGCAGGCTTACTGTAAGGAAATGCTTCTTTTTGCATGCTTCCCTCAACATTTAGTACTGATGCTCCTGGTTTTTCGACTCTGAGAGTGCACTGAGGCCTGCTAACCGGATCTCGGTGCCAGTGTTTTAACCCATACATACAAAGTGTATGTCGAATTGGATACACCCAATTTGGCAAGGCTTGACTTAACTGTAAGTCATTAGTATATGGTACTCGGGGTACCCAGGACATGCAAGACAGTATCCACTCAGGACTGCAGCACTGTTTGTGTCACCCTTAGTGTGACAAGGTACAAAATGGCTCCCTGCTTGCCACTGCAGACTGGAAGGACAGTGTTTTCACTGCCAGTTCGACTTTACCATTCAAACCAATGGCCAAGCCACCCTATCCCTTATCATTATATCTGTCACCCGTAAGGAAGGCCTCTGGCAGGGAGATGTATTTTGTTAAATAAGACATATATCTTTTCTGATAGGTCTTAAGAACAACACTTCCAAATTGTCGTTTTGCTGTGGGTGAAAGTTGGTAGCCCCATTAGCTAACACAGGGTTACCGGGTGGCATCCCAACCAGGCTAATGTTTGACTGGAACGACCAAACTGGGTCACATAATGAATCAAATTAATTGTGGCATTAAATGTGACCTGCTGGCCAGATCAAAATTTATGTCACTATTAAAGGTAGGCAACTTTTAGAAAGTTGCCATTCGGTGCTCTGCGCATCAGGTAGCTTCGCAAAGGCACACAGACAGCTTTCTGATCACCTGAGTAGACATGTGAACAACTCCCAGTCTCTGGAACAAAGGCAGTGCCTTAGCAGAAAGGTGTCACCTCCTCTGCGAGAATGGCCACTCAATGATGGGTCGCCTAGCTTAGTACCCCTGAGCAGGGATGCCTTTTGTTCCTGTAGACAGCATGGAGACTGGGCCAGAGAGGGGTAACTCACCCCCAAACCAGTTTTACCATAGGCATGTAGCCATACATCTAGGTTGGGCTACCAAGCTCCTGACGCCCGAGGAAGGGTTGTGCAATCTTGAAAGAGACAAGAATGTAGCATTCTGGGATACCCAGATGCCACACATCACAGGAATTTCATCACTAGTTAGGAGGAGACCCAGTAGGCCATTGGCTAGTGACAGCATAGTCCCCTCATGGCACTTTCCTGGGATAAATATGGCCCCCCTGGCAGCCTGAACCGGAGATCATGCTGAAATGCCAAAGGACGACTACCCATCTGTCCTGCACAAAAAGAGGCTGCCAGTTCCAAAGGACTGCACCTGCTGCACTTTCGGCTAGCAAAGATTGGACTGTTCCTATGGCTTGTGGCTCGGGGAAAAGTTGATTTCTGGCATCCAACAACAGCAGTGACTCTAAGGATCAGTCATCTTATGTCCTGGAACCAGCTCCAGAGACACAAGAGCTGAAGTTGGCCAAGTTGCAAAGTTTTTAACCACTGCAGAAGTTTTGCTGCTGCCAGTCACTGGGCACACAGGAGGACAGATCCGAGATAACCAAAACCTGCGTCTGCGGACCCAGGGGTTGCTATCCAGGACTGGGTTTGGCGCATCCAAAGACACTAGCCCCCTCCAACGGATTTTTCCCCAACCGCAGTGCAGACTGACCAGTAGCCCAGCATCGGCTGGCCGGCTACTGCAACCTACAGAAGTTTGAGGGGCCCTCGACCTCTGTGGCCAAGTTTGCCCCACTTCACCCGTGGACTGAGGAATCTTCACAAAGGCACCCCTGTTGAACGCATCACAACTGGAGCATCCTTTCAGCTTCTTTCAGTCTGTGTCTCTCAGCATCAGGACAACTCCATTGATGTCTATTGCAGTCCTACTGTAAAGTTTGTCTCTTGCTTTAAAAACACTCCGATGACCAAGCTTTTCAAAGTTTCCAAAAGTTTTGCTGGCCATTGCTTGTGGTTAATATAAACATTATTTATTAATTCTAAAATCTGTATCCCTAGAGCCTTTCAATTGATTTTGCTGCTTAAGGTCTCTAAACAATCATAAAAATCTAACCCGTTTTTATAAATTGGTGTCTTGTTTCTTTTGTGTCATATGACTTTCTTAATTTGTTGTTTGGTGCTGTTAAATGCTTTACACATTGTTTCTTGCCTAAGCCTTATTGCTCGAGCCACAGCTACCCAGGGCTGAGCTTAAGGTTAAGTAAATGTACCCAACTGGACCGAAGATCGTATTTGTGCGTGTACTGCACGATATGGCCTCCAAGCCATATCATATAGTACACCCAAATCCTCACATTAGTGCCTAGGGGTGGGATCCAGACCTTGTTTAGCCATACTAGACAACTTATAAGTTTGTAACTGACCGAAAGAGTTTTTGCCATATTGAGAAGTAAAGGTTTAGCCAAGTTCTGGCATTCTAAAGCATCTGCTTCTACGAAGAAAAGTCAAGACTTGAAAAACGTTTTTCTTGCTATTTAAACATTTTCAAGGATGTAGGGGAAAGGATTCAACTTTGCCACCTTGCCTACATGGAAAGGCCATGAGCTGAGAGTGTGTAAAGAATGGAAAATCCTTACAGGAGTATCATTCAAAAAGGATTACCTGGTAAAAGCTCTCAACGTCTGGGGGATAAGATTGTTGTGATAATAGGGCTAAGGGTGACAATAGTGAGCCATTCACATAGGGAAAATGAGGACAGAGTTGTCCCCACAATTCATCCAAGACATGACTCCCTCTCTGGAAGTGACAGGAGCGTCACATCTCTGAAGAGGCCTGAGGAACCCGATGCCCAGCTAAGCCTCTTGGAGCTACAGGAGAGGAAGCTGGCCCTAGAAGAAAAGAGATTGGCCCGGTGAGGAGAGAAGGGCCAAGCTGAGGATGAGACCCCAGGAGATTGGTGGCAGCAACAAGGTGACAGAGGTAACTGCTGAGGTTGCCTATAATACCAGGGTGCCCAAAGGGATTGTGCCCTAAGTACTCTGAGGGGGTTGATATAGACAAATGGCTGGCATCCTATGAGAGAGGTCTTGGAATGAGAAGGTAGGTGCACAACATTGGGGGTCATGACTGTGGGAACTCACCCATGTTTTAGGAGAAATAGATTGCTGACACTAGAAGACAAGGTGACAGAATCCTACACCAATATGAAAGTTTCACTCATTGATCTCTTTGCCTAACCTGTGAAGAGTATAGACAAACATTTAGAAGCACACTAAAGAGAGCAACACCATCATGGTTTGAATTTATAGATGCCTCTGTGAAGACAGCGGATGGGTGGATTAAAGGTAACACCTATGAAGACTTGTGCAATTTAGTGGTAAAAGGATGTATTTTGAGACATCGTTCCTCAGAGAAGTTACACAGGCATCTTATACTCTAAGCTACCTAGCCCTAGAGAGCTGGAAAAGATAGAGGATGAATAAGAAGTCCTTAGATGGTAAACAAAAAATGGGAGAATGGACCCCCTTCAAGAGAAAGATGGGGTTGGAAGTTTAAAAAGCAGAGAAGCCCAAAGAGTCCCCAAAAGAAGTCCACAGTGGCACCCCAGAGCCACATCCCAAACTAAGGGGAGGGGGTATCAGGGAAAGAATTTTGACCACTCAGAGATTGGGGTATTCTTTGACTGTAGACAGCAAGGGCGCAAGAGAGGTGATGCAGCATGCACCAAAACGTCACCCACTGGTGACACTACCAAGGGCGAGTGTAGGGATTGGAGTGGAAGTTATCCATGGGGCTTGCAAGGGATACACTCAACCCACAGTTTTGTTCCTGGGAAGTGAGGAAATTGAACCTTTGGTCACCAGGCCTGCCAGTATGATAAAGTACATGCAGTGGCCAGAAATTAATGGGTTGGAAGTTAAAGCCTTGAAGGATACAGGTGCTAGCATAACCACGTTTATGGGTAAGCTGGTTTTTCCATGCCAGATCCTACCAGATGAGGTGCATGAAATAGTCAACTCTGACAGTGTTACAAAGTTACATCACATAGTTGTGGTAGTCTTTGAGTGGGGAGAGATAACTGGCCCTGAGAAAGTAGCTGTGTCCCCTGCCATCCCAGTGTAGTGTGTATTGGGCATGCATGGGCAGAGGTGGACCAAAGGACTCATGCAGCAATGTTGGGTCTTCTGGAGTGGGTTAGTTTCCCCACTAGAGCCCAGAAGGACTTAAGGGAAGGAAAATGACTGTGGATCATGAAACAGTGGATCCAGTCCCTAGTGACAACAGAAAGAGCAGGAAGACTTCTGCAAAGAGTCCTCAAAGATAGAAGCAGTCCAAACCTCAGGGGACAGCATAGTCTCTGAGGAGGAGGATGCTCCCTTGAGAGACTTGCCTGATTTGGCAGAACCTCAAGGAGCCGGTGGTCCTTCCAGAGAGGACTTGAGCCAGGGACAGAAGACTTGTCCCACTCTTGAGGGCCTGAGAAAGTTCACTGTCAGACGAGAGTTCCCATAAGGTATACTTGGAGGAGGGAATCCTGTACAGTGAGTCCAGGGACCCCAAACCAGGGGCAGCCAGGAGAGTGATTGTCCCCAGAAGTATGGAGAATTCCTCCTTAAAATAACCCATGACATTCTCTTGGCTGGGCATCTGGGATAGACTCAAACCTGGGACAGGTTAGTCAACCATTTATTAGTCCCAGATGGTAGAAAAAGTGAAGGCGTTCTGTCACTCCTGTGTGACCTGCCAGGCTAATTGCAAGGCAGGTATCAAACCAAATGCTACCCCGATACCACTTCCAGTGGTGGTGTTTCTCTATGAGAGGGTGGGGATTCACGTTGTTGGTCACCAAGCTCCACCTACTGACTCAGGGCAAGGGTACATTTTGGTTTTAGTGGATCATGCCTCTAGGACCCCTTAGGACAGTTATGGCACCTGCAGTAGTTAGGGCCCTACTTAGTATTTTTATTAGAGTGGCTACTCTAAGGATATCATTTCAGATAAGAGCACAACCTCAATGTCTGCCTATCTGAAAGTGATGTGGGATTAGTGTGGGGGTGACATACGTTCACTACTCTTTATCAGCCACAAGAAATGTAATAGTTGAAAGATTTAACAAGACCCTGAAAGGCATGATCGTGTGTTTATCAGAGAAACTCAGGAGGAGATGGGATGTTCATCTCCCAGGCCCATTGTTAGCCTACTGGACGGTTCCTCAGAAGGGAGTAGGTTTTAGCACTTTTCAACTGCTCTTTGGACACCTTGTCAGGGGTCCTTTATGTTTGGTAAGAGAAGGGTGGGAGAGACCCCTCAAAGAACCCAAACAGGACTATATTATGTGCTAGGCCTTCACTCCAGAATGGCTGAATACATGAAAAAGGCACATAAGAACTTGGAGGCTAGCCAGGAGCTTGTTAAGCACTGGTATGACCAAAAGGCTTTTATGGTTGAGTACCATACCAATCTGGGCAATTGGTTTAGGTGTTGGATCCTGTAGCACTCAGAGCACTCCAAGACAAATGGACCTGGCCTTACCCTATCTTGGAAAAGAAGGGAGATGTCACATACTTGGGGATTTCAGATACCCCAAGGAGCCCTCGTAGGGTGATACCTCTGAACAGGCTCAAGTCACATCATGACAGAAAAGACATTACCATGCTCATGGTGACAGATGCTGGCGAACAGGAGGAAAGTGACCCTCTCCCAGACCTGATGTCTATCGACGTCATATATGGTTCACTGGAAGGAGTAGCACTCTCTCACACTGACAATTCAGCAGCGGACTGACTGTCTCAACTTGCTTACGCAGTTCTCTGGGTTATTTCCCTTGACTCCAGGTCTGACAACATGTTGTACCCATGATGTGGACACAGGTGACAGTTTATCGTTAAAAAAAAAGATTTACAGACTGTCAGATCAAGGCATGGCTAGCATTAAAAACAGAAGTTGCTAAAATGCTAGATATATGAGTGACTGGGCCTTCTAATAGTCCATAGGCCAGCCTAGTGGTTTTGGTGCCCAAATCTAATCCCAAGGAGGGAAACCTGAACTAAGGTTGTGTGTGGACTGTAGAGGACTGAATGCTGTTACTAAGGCTGATGTTCACCCATTTCCAAGAGCTGATGAGTTCGTAGACAGGTCAGTGGATGCAAACTATGAGTACCTTTGACCTTACTTCAGGTGATTGACAGATAGCCCTTGGACCAGGAGCCAAGGAGAGGTCTGCGTTTCAACCCCAGAAGGCCACTTTCAGTTCAGAGTGATGCCCTTTGGGTTGAAATATGCCCCTGCCATCTTCCAGAGGTTGGTGAAAAAAGTACTTTGTCTGGAAAGTTTCAGAGCAGCATACCTTGATGATATTGCTGTCTTTAGTTCCACCTTGGAAGATCACCTGGTCCACCTCAAGAACGTGTTTCAAGCCCTTCAAGAGGCAGAGATGAATGTTGAGGCAATTAAGTGCCAGATAGAGAAAGGGTCTGCAGTTCTACCGGGGCACCAAGTTGGTGGAGGCTTTGTACAACATCTCCAACCCAAGATCTAGACAATTCTGACCTGGGTCTCTCCAAAGACTTAGACCCAGGTCAGAGCCTTTTTAGGCCCGACTGGGTACTATGGGAGGTTTGTGAAAGGTTATGGTACCACAGTGGCACCTTGAACATAATTAACCTCTTAAAAGCAGCCAATGAAAGTAATTTAGACTGACTCCTGTCAAACGGACTTTGAGACCCTAAATGAAGCTCTGTGCTCAGCGCCTGTAGTGAAGGCACATGACTTCACCAAAGAGTATTGTTCAAATTGATGCTTTAAAACATGGGATTGGGGGCTGTTCTGTCACAGCTGAATGGCAAGGGGCAAGATCAACCAGTTGCCTTTGTTAGCAGATGACTCTTCCCCAGAGAGCAACTTTGGAGTGTCATTAAGAGGGGGAAGCCTTTGCTGTGGTTTGCCCCCCAAAGAAGATGAGACCCTGCTTGTTTGGGACTTACTTCAAAGTTCAAACTGACCACAGATTTCTCAGATGACTTATGCAGATGAACGGGGAGAATCTCAAACTGTTGAGGTGGGCCATCTCCCTATAGGGTACGGACTTTACAGTGGAAAATAGACCTGGAATTGACCATGCCAATGCAGATGGCCTTTCTAGGTTTTTCCATTTAAATGATGAGAACCACCCGGATTAGGGTCAACTTGCTCATCACCTTTCGTCTAGAGGGGGGCCATGTAAGGAAATGCCTCTTTTGCATTTTCACCCTCACATTTTTGTACTGATGCTGCTGTTTTTTTTTTTTTTTTTTTTTTACTTTTACTTTTACTTTCAGAGTGCACTGAGGTCTGCTAACCATACCTTTGTGCCAGTGTTTTAACCACGTTCAAAGTGCATGTCGAATTGGATACAGCCAATTAGCAAGGCCTGATTTACTTAAAGTTCTCAGTATATGGTACCCAGGGCACGTAAGACAGAGTGCCCACTCAAGGCTGCAGCACTGTTCGTGCCACCCTTAGTGTGACAAGGAACAAAATGGCGGGGAGCTGTAATTTGTTAAGTAAGGCATGCTTTACAATATGTCTTAACGTGGAAGGGGGGTTTGAGGGGGATGAGGGGGGGGGGCTTTGATGGGCCCCCTAACTCAACACCCCTGAGCAGTGTAGAGGACTTCTATACAGTTGAAGAGGAATACAAAGCATATCATGATGTCTGATATAATAATGGTTTCTGATGGGTAATTAAAAAATTCCTAGCTATCATAACGGAAAGTTTAAATTCTATTAAGGACTCAGAGGCGAAGATTAGGCTTCACTTTCTCCACTTTATTACATCCAGCAGCCATTAAAAGTTTGTAACAGAAACCAAACTACATTTTCCATGAATACTATGGAAAAAGAAGCATCAACATGTCCAACAATTAAGATACGTCCATCCCTTCAACTTCGCCAGAGGACACTCTGTTCTCCTCTTTCTTCCTGCAAGCACAGCCAGTAAAGTTCTGTTTCATTCTTGTTTACTTGAATCCATTCCTGAGAAACAAAAGGGTCATTTCAGTAAAACTTTATGGAAGCATCCCCAAAGGGAAATATTCCTTCAACACAGAAGATTATTTTACAGTATCTCAACCAATCCAAACTTTCCTAAACATAGAAAATATTTTACTTACATAAACAGAGCAGATACATCGGGGGGGGGGCATCAAATCTCAGGGTGGGCTAATCCTCTCCTCTGAGTCATTAACAGAATAGGACCAGAAGGGAGGATTAGGCTGGTTCCAAGCTTGTCCACTACCAAAGTAACAGATTTGAAGAAGAACCTTTTGAATGTAGAGTCAGATGACCAATCTACTACGTTTAGTATATCATCCAGGTATGCTCCCAGTGAAAAAGCTTTAGAGACAACAGCATCAATCCCTGCATCTGACGGAGGATTGTGTGGTGTCGCAGCTGAGGCCAGTGCAACGCAACTGACGCCCGCACCAGGTGGTTCGCAGCAGAGGACGCAGGGGCGCTTTGCGAGCCCGTGAGCAGAGGAGCAGAGAGCCGCGACAAGCTGCAGGGACCCGACGAAGTACCTGTTGCGACAGCAGCAGGCAAGCTCCTCAGGCGAGTCCCCCGGCAGAGAAAGGACTCGGGAGCCTCAAGAAGAGCCGGTAAGCGCCAGCAGGGCCGGGAAGACGCGAGGGGAGGGTAAAAGTGGGTATTGGTGCTGCAGCAGAGGAGGGGGCTCTCCTTGCTCCCTTGCTGTGAGCAGACTCTCTCCTGCCTACTGTCTACTGTGATCTCCCCACCCTCTGCTGTGCTCAGAGTGCCCTGTGCTCAGAGTGCCCTGCTGTGCCTGCGCCCTCCGTCCCAAAGTAGTGCTCCCAGTTGTGCCACCTGCCCTTGCTGCCCTGCAGAGAAGTACACGGGGGGGTCAGGGAGAGCGACACCAGGGAGAGAGCCCACAAATCCCAGACATCAGATCCACAAGCGGGGGCCCAGGTACACAGAGGAGGGAAAGGCACCACAAGGTTTCCAGGCTCCCTCAGGCTGCACCAATTGGAATCCAACATGGAGCCCAGTGGCAAAAGAACTAGAACTCCGAGACTGTGCAAAGAACCGACGGAAGCCAGTGGGTGCAATTTTTTTTTTTTTTAAGACATTAGGCTGCAGGCTGCATGCTTCCTCTCGGCAAAGCAGCCAGCCACAGACTGACGTGACTCGCACGAACGGAAAGGCACACACAGAAAACCGCAAAAGCACCTTTCATTGAGAAAGACCATCCACTGAAAACACTCAGTCATTGTCTGTCAACCAGGGGGCAGCAGGAAGGATGACACTAACACGTGGAAGGAAAAAAGCAGCAAAGCGGCAAAGACAAGGCTCCTCAGGGGAAGGCTGGCACGAGCCGGAAAGTGAATCCATAGAAGGGAAAATACCCACAAACCCAGCACAAACAAAGAAATCGCCTCATAAATCTCCAAGCTAGGGTAGAAGGGCAGGATCTAAAATCACAGACTTCTTGCTCACCCAGATGGAGTCGAACCCCACCAGCACTTCAAAAGGTATAGTTCTTGCCAATGACTCGGAGTCAACAGACGGGGTTGAAGTGAAGACTGCGCAGGACATTGAAAGGCCTTGTGTCGACCTGGGAACAACAGACACACTTATCCCTCAGCCCAATGAAACAGGCATAAATTCACAGATGTTACCAGAATGATGCTTTTTCCACTTTAAATCTCAGCAATTGGAACAACTGGGGGGAGAGTCTGTGCAATACTTCAGTCTCCAAACAACCCTCGCAAGAAGAGAACGACATTGACTGTATCATAATAGAGGAACTTCCGCTGATAGATCTTTGCTCAGACATATCTCAAGGCAATCAAATCACAAATAATAAAACAAAATTGAGATCCATCTGTAACACAAGCTCACCAAGGAAAGATCATTCATTTTGCAAAACAATAACTACAACAACATCTAATATGCTTGCAACTTCAGTCGTCATGGCAATGGAGCAACAAGATCAACAAGAGGAAACTGACGCCCCATCGAACCATACAACGGGGGCTAAATCAAAAATAGAACCATTACCATCTGGAGACTCGTGGAAGGCCTTGTTATCAACAATGGACACGATGTCCGCAGCTATTCAATTTCAAGCAGACAAGCAAGACACTTGTGTAGATTTACTCAACATCCTGGCTGTCCACATTGTGAGCATCAACAACAAGCTTCAAACCTTGCACGATCTGATAAAGAGGGCCCAAACCCACTCATACACCCAGCAGGTGACATGTCAGGTGACAACTCACAAAGACCCTGGAAATCCTTAACGACATCTTGAAAGAGGTAAAAGTTCAGACCCTTAGAACTTAGGAGCACTTTTGTAGTAGTGGTGAGAAGGCCCTCAAATACTCAGTGAATAAGGAAAGCACACAAAATGTGGAGGAACCCCCACATGAAAGCAATAATTTCATGGAAAATAACTTATCTGGACAGGGAAGGTCTCAAAGCAACACAGAGGGCAGATCATGCCATAGTACACAAGAAACAGGCTCCTCCATGGGCGGATCGAAGGAATCAGTCCCCCAAAAAATCAATAGCAGAGGAATTCTCCCTCAGGAAAAGGGGAAAGAAACGACAAAGGAAAGCACAGAAAACATCCAAGGGGGTCCAGCCACATAGTATATGGAAAGCATTCGCTAACTTTAATGGCTTGCAGTGCAAGGAACCAGGAAGAATAGACAAAAGCAACAAGACAGCAAGCTGGGCCAAATCTAGACAGATGAGGGAAGGACAGCTAGGACAATACCCCGTGTGAATCGAGTGTTCCAGGTAATCAATTAACATCACATAAAATGTGTCCTAAACCCCTCTTTCCAGCAACGAGTGGGGCGGTAGCCTCTTGCATGGCGAGATGGCCTTAAGAGAACCCCATGGAATAAGTATAATCATCCGTCCGTGCCCAGACCAGGGAACACAGCAGGTCAGTGATAGGCTGGAGACCGCTAAACCCTGGGAATACAACCCTCAATGTGCTAGCTCCGAACACAATACGATCATAACAAATCTATCTGCAGGAAAGAACAAACCGATTTTAGATCATGGTCACTATCCTTGGTCAGGCGATTGCCCAAACAGCACAGCACAAAAAAGAATTGCAGGACATCAGACATCGCACGATAAGATGGCTTCAGAGGACAACAAATTACTTTTAATCCCTTGCAATGATTCAAGGGGGGCATTTGACATTCTAAACAGATGCACCATACTGAAGTTAATAAATGCGATTCAAACTCTGGCTCACATCTCAACAACAGAACTGATGACTGTTGAGTTCATTCCACATCCAAATAATAAAGATAAAGAGGCAAAGCTGACATCCTGGGCCACATCTGCCATAATTGACCAAGTTTTAGTACATCGAGACACATTTAGTGCTTGGGGCATCGTCCTGCAAAAATTAGAACCGCCCCGATACCCCAATCTTCTGATACCACAACAAAAGAAGGGAGGCTCAATTTTAAAAAGGCCGTGGGAGTAGAAACCTCCCCAAGTAGTCGGCAACACTTAAAAATTGTAAATAGTAAAACACCAAAGATTGCTTCATCATAGCATGTACCAACAGGTCTTCATTGGTACACCCTCAACAGTCAAACAGGTTGGAATGCAAAATTTAAACAACAACAGTCATAATTGGTCCTGACGAAAATCCAGAACACATTTACATATGCTCCTGGAACGCTCATGGTCTAAAAAATCTGGTTAACGATAAGGCTGAGTTTCCCACAGCAGTTTGAAATCATCATGTTGCAGGAAACATGGTGTATGGAGCCGATACAAATTTCTGGATTCATTGGGATGGACGTCTCTGCAAAACAACCTCAAAGATACAGACACCCCAAGGGGGGCCTCACAACGTACTGCTCTACGAAAATCAACTGGGTGACCAAAGCAGATTGACCTGGGAATCGACTGGCTGCTACCAATAAAGTTGGAACATCAGGCAACAATAGAACCTTACTACTGATCAAAGTATATTCACCCCAATAAAACTCAAAATAGTGAAAACATGGAAATATTGATCAGCATTGTAAAAATGCTGCAGAAGCAAAATAAGGACGCAATCCTCTTTGTGTCCGGTGATTTCAACCTTGATCTGAGCAATGGCAGCACAAAACCCCTCCACGGAACATATGCGAACATAAAGCTTGAAAATCTGGGTTTGCGCACCTTACGCCTCTCCCCGAGCATGCTTCATCCGCACAAGTAACTTTCTCAAGTGGCACAAAAAAATCCAATATCGACTTTACATTAATAAATGAAACTGCATTGCCATTGGTCTTAGCATATAAGATTCAACAGCGCACACCAAACGATCACTTGCCACAACTTATTAAGATCCGGAATTAATGGAATCAGCTCCCCTCCACAAACTTCATAATTTCAGCCCCAGTGACTTATGATACAAAAAAATTGAAATGGAAGGGGCTGGTCCTCGGCAAAGTAATGGAAGAAGTGTACCGCAGTGCAGGTACAACTGATGAGCATAAAGAAACACTAAGAACGCAGGAACAAGATCATCCTCCAGGAAAACGAGTGGCCGCCGGGTTGCCCTTGTGTGATTCCCTAATGAATAAATTCTCCATCAAAAAATATCTCCCAATTTCGGTCATAGAGACTAAAAACAAAGTTAAGAGTGACAGAGCAGTAAAGCCATGGTATAATAAAACCCTGCGTGATCAGAAAAATCAAGTCTTTAGAGAACTAAAAAATGGTCCTAAAAGACATACACTGGGGAAAGAAATCTGATAACACAAGGCTTTCTGAACTAAGAGCCAAATACAAGAAAAATTGCTTGATGGCAAAACAGAGATATTATGAGGATGTGTGGACCAAGCTTCCCATGTCCAACAAACAGAAAAATAACAAAACGTTCTGGGAACTGATAAACTGATTAAATCCGGGAACAAATCGACACACGAATGCAAGAATCGACGCGGCCACATGGGAAGCCCACATACAAACAATGTTCTCACTCCCGGAGCACCATGCGAAGGAGGAGGCCACTCAGGCAGCTGACTTAAGTAAGATAAACTTTGGCTTTAGTGTGACAACACAAACCGATTTACCTCCAAACGATAATGAACAAAAGCACGCACGAATGAACACAGACATTGAAAAACTGACAAATCTTTTTAAGAAACTAAAACTGGAAGGGGCAGCTGGCCAGAATGGAATTCCGAATCCCCATTTTAGAGGAGACCCTTCATTCTGGGTGCATTATTTGGTGCTTCTTTTTAATGACCTCCAGGGTACTATGAGGCTACAAGACGCTTGGAAAGGCAGTATTATTCACCCAATATACAAAGCAGGAAACCCTGCAAGCCCCTCAAACTACAGGCTAGTAGCATTGATAGACGTGGAAGCAAAACTTTACGTAGCCTGTCTATTGCAACAACTAGCAGAATGGATTCATGATAGACATCTAATTCCACAATGCCAGACAGGCTTCAGAGCAGGTTTTGGAGGCTCCACCAACCTGCCAATCCTGGCCTTGCTGGGAAATAAAGCCAGGCTGAAGAAGAAAAGGCTATTTGCGTGCTTTATTGATCTAAAGGCAGCTTTCGATTGCGTACCAAGAACCAGTCTATGGGAGAAACTGAAAGGCTGGGGCTTACCTTGCAGCCTTCTTAACAAAATTATGGCTTTGTATACGGGTACTTGGGCGCAAGTAAAAATCAGAGAGGGCGGCCACCTCACCAACAGACTATCAACAGCAAAAGGATTAAAACAAGGGTGTGTATTAGCTCCCACGCTGTTCAATTTATATCTTGCAGACCTAGCTGAGGCCCTCGCACCCGTAAATAGTCATCCACCAGTACTGGCCAGGAAAGGAATAGCATGGTTACAGTATGCAGACAACATAGTTGTACTTAGCCAAACACCAGTCGGATTACAGCATAGCATGGATGCACTTCACACATATATAACAATGCAAGGTCTGGAATTTAACTTGAGTAAAAAAACAAAAAGTTGTCCGCTTGGTTGATAAGAAGTTTACATTTGTTTCATGGTTTTTAAATGGAACCCGGGTGGCAGTTGCCCCCACATATAAATACTTGGGATTTACTATGGATCGCCTCCAGACTTTCAAGCCACAGCTTGCTGTCGCTCAAGCCAAAGCCCACTCATTGATCTATGGCTTCAAAGTATTAAAACAAAAACTGAGCTGCCCATCATATATTCACCTGCTTTCTGTCATGGCAGCAGGGCTAATGCCTACCGTCACCTATGGAGCTGAAATTATGCTGGGAAAGGAGACAGTTTTTTTTTTTTTTACAATTGAGTACAGACGAAGGCCTATAAATCGTTTTTTCAGATTCCACGACCAGCATCTCCATGAACCATCGGTTCATGCTTTTTCGATTCGGGTTGATGGAAACGAAAGACATGGTCCCTTTTTATGGAGACAGCAAGTACCAACACATTTTTGCCGACTATGTGGGCACAGACAAGAGTCATTAGAACACATCTTTTGCGTGTGCCTGGCTTTGCTAGGCCTCAGGATATTGTATTTTTAAAATATCTTCTGGTTCTTAAATATACGCTCATGTAGGCCGGCCGTTATCAGTTGGCTTAGTGGACTCTCAATCCTATTTTCTTGTCGAGGGACCAAATTTATGGTACAGGCCCAAAAAGAATTAGAGAATAAACTCTAGCAAGCCGAGAGTGCATGGTTTATCAACTGGTGTTAAAAGAGTTTTTAAACAGTCAACTGCAGCCAGAAATTAGTCATAGGAATTACTTAGTGTTAATTATTTAAGGATATTCCCTGAATTTTACTTTTAGCAACTAACAATGCAGCTTTAACACAGGAGTAAGAAAATCCCGATTAAGAACAAGGTTGAAATTAGCGGAGCAGGTTTTAGTCACGCACAATTTAACATCATGATATGATTCAGTTTCAAAAAAGCAAATTACGTTTTTATGAGCTTCTAATTTATATAGTGAGTGTGGTAAGTATTTATATTGGATGTATGCTTGAATTGTGATGGTTTTAATTAACCTTGTCAATAAACTACTTCTTTTTCTTTGTCTATGTAGTAGTAACCACATCAGACAAGATTATGTTAGTGGCCACCATATGCATGATTACTAGCAGTGAACAACTTTGTGTATCAGGCACACTTGCCAGTAACCATGTAGAAAAAAATGCTTTGTCAATGTGAGATGCCTCTGCATGGGTAATGCATAACAGTCATAGCTGCAGTGCCCCAGCACCAAGTTCATAATATTAGTAATATTGTCCCACAACATCTTTTTTTCTTTTTTTTTTTTTACTCAAATATAGGCTTTAAATATACTTAGACGTTTTAGTTTAAAATACATACTTTTGGTATGTGTATATAAATTCAACCAAGTAAAAGCTTCCAATTTATTGCACTGGGTGGCACACAGAAGAACTACTTAGATACAGCTGTTAAGCTCACGAGCTACTCATTGGAGAAGCCTGGTCTACATCTACTCCCTTCTCTTCTATGCACATGCGTTTGGACTCTGTGGCTGATGCGGCTGATTACCCAGGAGGTAAAGGGGCTTAGGGCCCTTGAGTATCTTCCCTCGAGGCAAGGGTTTTTTGGTACTGGGCCTGTAGTCGTATCTTCTTCTTCAAGGGAGCAACCACCTGTGAGACTGCCTTATAAATTGAGACATTAATTATCTGACAAAAGTGATCATCAATAGGGAGGTAAGTAACCTCCTCCTCCTCACAATATTCATCAAATCCTTTCATTGCTAATTTTGAGCAAAGCACAACATGAGGAATAACCAAATGGGGGAGTCCCCTATAGTATTATATCCCTGAAAGGGTTAGCTTGAAAGACCCTCAAGGGCCTGGAAGTAGTCCTCCCTTATGATTTTAGAGAACTGATTTACTGCCTGGGTGAGTCCCAACTTGTCCTAGATCTTACCCTTAAAACGGGTGTTCCGCTTCCAGACAGTGGCTCTGAAATTGTTGAACAACGCAATAATAATGATAGTAAGTACTTCTGCCCCAGATGGAGATTGCCGCTGGATGCGCTTCACCAAGCCTTAGAAACTGGGCGAATGACATGCAGAACTGGCCGTGAAGGGGTCGAAAACGCTCCAGAGGCCGTGCTGTGAAGGAAACCTGCACCAAAGGCAATTACAAGTGACACTTGAACAAACAAGGGTACACAGTAAACATTTGGAAGCCGCAAATACAAATAAAACAGTCAATAAAATACAAGGAAGAAAACACTTAACTCAAGCTGCTGGAGCAGTGAAGAAAGAAGAGGATAGAACGTTCTCGGAGGAAGTTGAACTGATGGACATATCCTGATTGGTGGACATGTGGATGTTTCTATTTCTTAAGTGTTTCTTGGGAAATGTAGTTTGGGTTCTGTTACAAGCTTTTAATGGCTGCTGGGTGTAATAAAGTGAAGAAAGAGAAGCCTAATCCTCTCCTCCGGTCCTGACATAGAATTCTGCCTGCATATTCCTCACCTGCTGAATATCCCAGGCTCCAGGCAAATTTTTGAAAAGACCCTTCCATGGCATTAGGGGGTGCCGGCTCCACTACAATCTGGGAAGTGAGGTTGTGGTGTGGTCACTGGATCCAAATAGCACCCACACAAGTGGTTTGATTTTAGTTCTTTATTTCCATGAACTTTGATGAGGATCCAGAGTTCTCCTGAGTGGTTTTTCACCTCAGAGTTTTTTTCTCAAGATTGTTAATCATTCAGACTTTTAGTGCAGAGTATTAGGGATGTCCCCTCCAAAAATGTCATGATTTAAACCGTGTCACACCTGCGACAAACAGTTGTCCATCACAGACCCGCATGAAGACTGTCTGTGGTGCCTGGACTATAGGCATGATATTTTTCCTGTGACCAGTGCTACAGTAGTCTTCCTATGGCCATTAAGCTGCATTATTCTAAGACTTTTATGGCGCATCTGTCTCAATATACTCAGTCCAGATTGAGATCACACTATTGCTGTTCTCCACCATCAAAGTCTTTGAGAGAGGAAAAAAAGAAAATGCAGATGGAGTCCCCAAGATAACAACTAAAATCAAGGGATAAGTCACCTCGGCATATATCAAGTATCCAGCAATCTTCGCCTTCAGAGCCTGAGTTGATGGATATCACTGCACCTCAGGATCCTCTCCATGCACTGCCCTCGCTAATACTGCTACCAGTGCTGGTAGTGGATGTCCCTGCTCTTCCTTCGTGCTATGTGATACATGTTGGTCCCTCTCCAGAGCACCTTTTAGCCTTAGAGGCCACGTGGGGCATGTTTGGGGTCCTGTTGGCGGATTCTCCCCCAGTGCCCAGCATCTCTATCATTCTACTAAAAAACGTTCTAACGTCAGTCAAAGTTTTACTGATACTGATCCTTTGTCAGTTCTCCTGGTGTCTATGCTGGTGACAGTCCTGGCAGCACTTCCCATGCAGCAGCCGCCTCCTCACCTGACTAAACTTACATCCACTCCCCTGCTATAGGCAGCATCGAGCCCAGTTAAGGCCCATTGCTCAAGGAAAGAGGCTCAGATGATAGAAGAAGCATACTCTGCTGGTACAGATTGCTTACGTTGAGCTTGCTGGCAGTGGGTACACACACTTTTTTGCTCTGATTTGGATCCTGTAAAAAAACAGCGGGACAACCTCAGGACGCAGTTATCAGTAGTGACCACTTGTTCCCACCTCATTCTTTGGAGACTGCTATCTGGCACTGCAAAATGCCATCAGTTAAGCTAATGCCCCAGCTATTGATATTGTCTCTGTGCTGCATTCCCATTTGGGATACCTAATGTTACTACGTTTGATGGTATAGCCTTCCCTCACTATTTCCTACTAAACAGTGACTGTGCGTGCTGGAGCACATGTGCTTTTCACATCTTGCCTGGATAGGTGGCCATATTTATTAACATGGGCCTCTGCCTTTTTAAACTGACGGGTAATCTTACTGCAGCACGTTGGAAGATGACGGACATTTAGTTGAAGATGTTGCCATTCCCTTCGTCTCACAAGGGTAAGTATATTACAACAGTATAACTTGGTTTATATTCTTTATGAGTATATTTTATAACTGTGGGCGGCATGACTTGCTGAGCAAACATGGCGGCTGCTCTCGAAAGGAGCTCTGCTCCACTGGCCAATAAAGTCCTCTACATCTCCCTGCTGCAGCTCTGCATCTCCCACCATTCGGCACCCCTGCACAGCAGCACCTAGGGCCCTGATTAAAAACTCCCACGTATCGACCAGCTAGGACCCAATGCGATTCCCCGGGCCTGGAATGGCAGCAGCCTACTGCAAGGCTAGGCTTGCTGCCTGATGAGCTTCCCAGCCTCTAGCTCCGCCACCCGAGAATGTCAGATTCATGCATATGGCAAGGAGACGCTATACTGTTTACATCCTACATCAAACACTAGAATGCACAAATTATATTCCTCCAAGAAATGCACACGTTAGTAGAGGTACAGCACTTGCACAAACATTGGAGGGGGCTCATCATAGCTACCACCTATTCTGCCTATGCATGCGGAGCCCTAATCTGCATTTCAGCCTGGAGACCCCTTCCAAGCCTTGGATACCATACTGGGGGAAAAGGGGCAGTATGCCATACTAGAGGCCATCTGGATCTCTCCAGCATCCTACAGGGCAGCATATATGCTCTCAGTGTAGACCAAGGAACCTATTGGGCCACACTCTCTGGGGTGCTGTCACCTTGAAACGAGACACCGTGGACCATTTTCAGAGGTGGGTTCGCCGATGGTCATGTGGAGATCTCTAAACTCTCACTCTTGAGTCTATTCATTCTACTCAGCGGTGCATGATTTGCATGTGTGACACATACGCAGCTTGCCTAATACTCAACATGAAAAAGGCCTTAGACACGGTAGAGTCAGACTATCTTTTCCAGGTGCTGGGCGGTTATGAAGATAGGCGACCTTCTCCGGGCTTACACAGAGTTGCTCTACATTGCCCCCCACATCCAGGGTGCGCCTGGGCAGGTTAATCTTACTACCGTTTTCACTGGGAAAGGGGTACCCGCTCCAACCTCACCCCCATATACACCACCCTACAGTTATTGGCACAGATTGCTGGCCTCTGAGTCAAATTGTGCACATTTTCTCCGAGCCCCAGCCTACCCTCGCTTGAGATGCGACTCAGGGAACACTACTGGATTGGAAGGCCGACACACTTCGGTACCTCAGGATGCACATATACCACTCCCCTATTGACCTCTTTGAGGTCAACCTAACGAGTGCCCTCTCAGCCCTAAAATCGCAGGTGCAGTTTTGAAGGTATTTCCCTTAGCTACAACGGGGAAAATAGCTCTGTCCAAAATGATCGTCCTTCAGCGACTTCTTTACTACTTTGCCAATCTTGTTCCTCCCAGTTGCTTTTTCAGTGACCTGGATACAATGCTAAGGGAACTCATCTGGGGTTCTAAACACCACCGCATTGCGCTGCGCAAACTGTATTTACTGGTGGGCAGAGGTGGCCTTGGTGCGCCCTTATTTGAGGCCTGCTACTTTGCAGCACAGCTCCAACTCAGTTTGGAAGAAACCTGTGCTGGATCTGGCCCCCTATCTCTATTTGTGCTCCAGAGCTCCCTCCTTCTTATGGCCGCCCCACAGTCTCTACAGGTAACACTAGCCCACAGGTTTCTCAAACGAGTTGCCTGCCTTACCTGCCAGGTCATACCTTATGCCCTGGCATTCCCCCTGGGCCAGCCGCGCCTCTTGGGATCCAATCCCTTAGCAGAATTAGCAGCTTGGCACACCTGCTCCTTGCCTAATGTCAGTCACCTGTGCGCAGAGTGACACCTCCTCTTCCTTCACCTACTCATAGATGATTACGCCCTTCCCAGGGGTGAATCCTGACATACCACCAACTCCCACCACGTTCTGAACTCTCTGATCTGCACTGAATGAAGAGCCCCAAATCCACTCTGTAATGCAGACTCATGGGAATGGGTCCTCCCTGATAACATGGCTATACAAGGCTCAGAAGGCTCACACAGGGGTCCAGCTGACACCTAAGGGACAGATGGGATTCGACTTAGGACGAGCGCTACACAACACTGAGTGGAACAAGGCATTAGAGTTTCCACAACGTGTCTCCTGAAATGCACACTTCAAAAGCATACTTTCATAGTTCTACATTGGTCCTACCTGACACCAGAGCCCCTGGTGCCCCTCCCCTACCACAATTACAATTCCCACGTAGATATATCAGTACGCATGACGACCCTGCATGTCCCCATACACACTCTACCTAGCTTCACTCTCGCCCCAAATTGCCCCTTTCTCTTCTTTCCAAGTTTATGCACGGGTCCCCCGATTCCAAAAGTCTGAGCCTGCATCCTGAGTCTAAATCACATGCTTGCCTCTTTCATTCTTATGTTGTTGTCTCTGTTATCAGACACTCCCATCATCTGTATATGCTTGTCGATGCTACTGCTCTATCCTGCACAGTTGTACATTATACAGGGCTGTTCACATTGATGTTACTGTTTAATGAAAACCTCCTAATAAAAACAGTTTTCAAAAAGAGTATATTCCATAACTAACCTATATTATAATAGTCCAGGTGACCATCACCCTCACCATGAGTACAATATGTTACACAGGCTATTACGATCACGTTAACTCACTAATGATGCACCACAGTCCCCCTTACTACTTGGCCAATGTAGATATAAATTTGTATTTTACCAGCATATTCCAAAGTCCCAATCCAGACTTTGTAAGTGTTCTAACTTATTTTTGGCTACCCCTTCCTGATGTCACAATCGTGATGAACCTCCTGTATCCTATATAGGGTTGAAAGGTCATTGACATAAAAAAACAAGAATTTGATATTTGCCTAATAGTTTTATTGGTGTTTGTTTTTAATAGGAAAAACACAAAACAGTTAGTTTGTACTTCACGTTCACTTGTCTTGTGGCACTTTGGGTAGTGGTTTTATTGTTCAATGGGATACATTGCATCAATATATTGACTTTGACAATAGCAGTTGATGTTGTCTAATACAAGCTGTTTGTGGTACATCATGGTCTAGATATGAAGTTTCTTTTGGCAGTGATTGCATATAGTCAAGTAGACCTATTAATGGGAATTGAATTGAACGATACCATCGAGAACCACCGTGATTAAGGAAGTGTCAATGTCCCAGGTTCCTGTGAATTTAAGGGCGGCTACAGTGGTCCTTAGAACAACACCCGTATTCCATCCTATGGTTGTGACCCCTTTTAAACTGTGGAAGTCCATTATGCTCCCTCCTATCCTCCATACCACCCCTCCAAGGAGGAGATACTACAGTGACTAGATCAGGAACGAACAGTCAGCTTTTATCTCAACCGCAGTAAAGACGTCAGGTCTGATGACCACATTTTTTTGTAGGATACACTGGCCACATGTAGGGCCACACGGTCCAGAAGGGGACCATGTCCCATTGTATAATGTGGTTCATGAAAATGTGCTTGGCCTCGCAGAGAAAGACCCACCTTAAGGACTCTGTCCCCGTTCCACCAGGGCAAATGCAGGCAAAATCTTCTACCTCAACTTTGGCCAGGAGTGTTCCAGTTTCACTTCCTTCATCTTTCTTTTGAAGAGACTGATTTCTTACTTGTTTGGTTAGGCAGATTTACAAAATCAGCATCAACTCTTTGAGTCACTTTATAAATGCTGTTACTCACTCACTTATCCCTCCAATGTAGGACCATTTCTTGGTACTCTCTTGTAGCGGTCATCATATGATATATGACAAAGAATACTTTTCGTACCTGTATTATAGTTCTTCATTATAAAACATCTTCAGCATTGATATCCAACTCATCCAATCTCCTCAACCTTTAAGACTTTTTCTCCAAACAGCTTCACTTAAAAACAAGGGTTGTGACTGAGTTCAGGGTATCTTGGGTGCTTGCCTTTGTTTAGCGCCAACATCATATCTCTGCAATTTAATTTGGTTTATGTAAGTTGAACTGTTCTACTTGCCCCATGTTTGAATTGTGTTGAATAGTTCGGTTTCATAGTCTTCAAATAGTTCTGTTTTTATTTTTCGTGTTTGCAGTTTGTTGGCACTGAAAGATCACTGGCGTAAAGAAGCTGAAGAACGACAGAAGAGTAAGCCTGATCCATCAATGCCTCAAGGACACACCATGATGCCAGAGGAGGAACGACTTGAAACTCTGAACAATCTCAAACAGAGTAAGTTGAAGACTTGGTAGCTTAATAATCTAATAATGGAAATTTCCTGAGTAAGTAGAGAAATACTGTGAGGTAAATTATCTGCCCTAGTTGTCATATTGCGAAGCAACTAATACCTATCCTGTGCCTTCGCAAGCCATCACAATTGACACCTAAGTGACCTGCCAATAATATTTTTGTATTTTTACAGTCAGCTTATAGTTGCTCCTGTTATTTTTATTTCCCAGATACTGTAAACTTTGCACTTGTATAGCACACTACTCACCCGTTAGGGTCTCAAGGCGCTGTACTCAAACCGCTATGGAACCCCTCCTGGCTTTTCCCTGTGAGGTGCCCACTCCTGGGCACCCCCAGGGTGAAGCCAGGCATCCAAGCGCTGTTGGGGCCATTGTGGAGATTAAGCAAGCTATTGCCCAGAGTTGCAAAGTGGGACCCATTAATTAGATTAGGCACCAAGGCGAGAATTATCTGGTCCAAGGGAATTGAGCCCAAGACCTGCCGAAGCGGGACTTGAACCCTGGTCTTGAGCCAGATCTCTGCTTCAGGGTCTGCCACTCTAACCATTGTGCCACACTTCTCCACTGAAACATACTGAAAAATGCTTTACTAATAGCTATTTAAAACAAATGATCTATTGTGTTTTTAAGATGAGTGATATAATATGAATGCTCTGTGTATTAGTAAGTTTTATTTAAAAAGTAAAGTTTACTTCAGATCATTGATGGAGGAGATGTCCTTTGATATTTTTACATTTTATGTTTTGAAAGTACTAAAACTGCATGCACACAAACAAGGTATATTCCACTGCACCTCAAACGTGACCAGACGTTTCCCTGACTAGTCTTTTCTTTAAATCCCATTTAGTCTCCAAAAAAGTCTTCCCAGTGTTTCTGTGTACTTGTCTTCTTCAGCCCTTCTGCTATGTCCTGGACTAACCTGAAGATTTTTTAAAATTGGCAACTCCCTACCATGTTCTCCTGATGGATACTTCTACCTGCAAATTCCTCACCTGTAGAACAATCACAGGCATTAGACTGTATCCATAAAACTTCCAAAGCTCCCAAGGTGCTGGTACAAGGTGCAAGTGTCAGCTGATGCTGGAAGTGACTTCAGGCAGCGTCCTTGAGGCCATAAAGTGTCCACCCTGGGGAGGGACATCGGTTCCCTTCGCTGTCTGAGGAGTTTCCTCACATAAAGACTAAAATATAATTTGTAGTAACATGTCCCGTCACTAGAAAATAGGGTTCAAACCCTGTAGGGATTGTGCAGGACAGCTGTCCATTGCAAACCCCCATGCTGTTTGTCTTTGGTGCCTCAGGTCAGACCGTGATTCACAGGGCCTGATCCTCCTATCTCAGCTTGCCCCCTAAGGCCATAAAAGAGCACAAAACTAAGCTCTTTGTGGCCAAAGGACCACCGCCACCACAAACATCCAAATAATCGTTTTAGGTCAGGGTGCAAGAAGAAGAAAAAAGCATAGAAAGTCAGAGAAACACGCTAAAGGTAAGTCTACCTGTCGCTCTGTCTCCCCCACAGGACCTTCAGAGACGGCATTAGTTGACTTGATCTCAGTGGTTTCTCCTTCCTGCAGTCCTGCTCCACCACTGAACTCTGCTATGGAGTGACCATCAAACCTTATGGAACCTTCAGTGCTAGTGCCTCCATAATCTAAGATTCTGGCGTCTGCACCAGCCTTACCAGAGGTCCCGACTCCGTTCTTCAATGTCATATATTCTATCTTTTCAAAGGCATTGATACCGGCCGGCTCCCCTTTTGGGCCAGCACCCTATACATTTCCTGTTTTCATGCCATTGCATTCGATGACCTTCAGCGCCATTTCTAATGATCTGGTGCTGGAGTCACATTGTGTTGACCCCATACTCTGGTACAAGGTGCCTCAGAAGTCAATGCTGTAGATGGCACCACCTACGCTACCACCGACTCCTAGCTCCGGCAGTGCCACCGATGTTGCTCCTCCTCTTCAGAGACTCCATCCTGTAAGGATGCCAACAACATTTGGAGGAGGAAGAGTACCGAAACTGTCTTTGTGGTATTTTTAAGGCAAACTACATGGAGAGTCTGGAAATAATGCTTATGAGTTTCAAGGACTGTCTTCCACCAGTGACCTAGATACCTTTCCAGAATTACTTATGGACTTCCCCACTAGTCCACCAATGCCTGAAGTGGTCTGTCTTCGTAAGGTGATGCTGGAGGCTACTGAAGTGCGCAACTTGTTTTTGCCCACCACAGAAGCCACGTCCAACATTCTTACAGAGGTACTTTTACCCTCTACTTTTACATCATAACCACTTCTCCCTTTTAATGAGGCTATTTTAGAGCCCTTCTTGGTGACATGGGAGAAACCTTTTTGTTGTGGCAGTCAACCAGATTGTAGGCCACATTATGGCCGTGCTCCTGATGACCCAACTTTCCTTTCGGCCCACCTCCTCATCTGAAAGCCTTGTGTAATCTTCCTGTTCAGGGGGCCAATCCAAAGGTTCTTTTTCCTCCGCGCCCTCCGATAGCGAGTCAAAACATCTTAAGGCAAAAAGGCTTTTTTTTTTTACGGGAAGGATTGCCCTGGACTGCCTTAGCTCTAACTGCCTTCTAGCCACATATAATCATGCCTTTGTGGGATATGTTTCAAATGCTCTTGCCTCATGTTCCTAACGACATGAGAAAGCATTTCCAGGAGGTCGTTTGTTATGATCAAAATGTCTCCATGTATGATACAAAATCGGGGCTTGACAGAGCAGATTCTGTGGCCCGTGACATGGACACTTCTATTACCATACGTAGACATGCTTGGTTCCCCATATTCAACTTTGCTGCGAATGTCTAGGCGAATTTTACGGACCTTCCATTTGATTGGGCGCAGCTTTTTGGTGAGAAGGCTGATTAAAGTCATGCAGCTTCTGTCTCCATCCAAAGATTACTACCAGTGCCAGAGCAGGAAAGGGCCATGGAAGTTAGGCTCATTACTTTCAGGTCACCAAAAAGGCGTCAGTCTCCATTCAATCCTAGACCTCTGGGATTTTTAATTTTTTCTCAAAAAGGAAAAGTTCAAGTTACTGACCCTAGTATTACTGGTGCTGTTCGACCTGCAGAATGTATACTTTTTATCAGTCGTTCTGGAGGTACTTGTGATATGTGGTGGGTTCTAAGCTCTGCCAATTTTCACTTCTTCGTTTTGGTTTGATTTTTACACCTCGAGTCTTCACCAAGGTGACAGGAGTGATAGCAGTCCATCTCAGAATGTCGGGACCTAATTGGTCTGGAGTTGCTGATGGGAACCTTTTCTGTATCCACCTGGTACTGTTAAGTTAGAGGACAGTTACCTGCAAGATTTGTAAGGTGAATAAACCCAAGAGTTGCAGGGAAGAGCTGCTTACCGTCTGCTTGAGAGGCAGTTGTGGTGAATCATACTCTTTCTGATTTCACAATTGGTGCTCTTTTTCCCGGTAACACCTCCATAACTTTTCCTTTTTTTTTCCTTAATTGTGAAATCAGAGTAATATGTTCCACCCAGTACAGTCCCTTCATAAAATAAAGCCTTCCATTACCCGGCTGTCTGCATCTGTGTCTGGGTCTTTTACAGATATCCTCACCCGAGCTCTTAAACCATTTTCACGATTGACGTTTATAAGTAATTTAGTGACAGAGCCAAATGGCAGGATTAGTAGCTGTAAAAGCAGGACATTGTGCCTGATACCATCATGTTTGTGAGAGTTAAATGCAGGCACGTATTTTATACAGGGAGAGATCCTTGCCCATACGCCTCAATTTTTTTCAGGCCTTTGGTTTCTTTGACTTCTCGCCCTCAACAACTTTTGCTATGGCGCACAGACCTGTTTCTTATCTCCAATTTCTGCAGCAGCTGACTCTTAGTCTCAGAGTCTCTTTTCTATGGGACAGCAGCTATCCGACACTCGCCTCTGGTTGTTATGCTGTTTCAGGATCTATCCAGGAATAATAGTCTTGCATACAGATAAGGGGGAAAAGGAGATGGTGTATTTCATCTTGGAGGAGGGAGAACAGTGGGTACTATTGAGGTTTCCTACCACTGTCTTGAGGTCAGCAGTGGTGCAACACAAGGGTCCAAGTCGCACAACCATTCCTCCCAATCACCTTTGTAGCTGCAAACCTGTCAGCCACTTTTGGCCGTCCGAGTCCAGCAAGTGTGTGGCAAGAGCCTGTAATGAATTTGCCTTTCAGGATCAGACACTCTCCAGCTACAGACAATTTTGCAAACAGAGGTTACAAGCAGCTGTTACACAATGTAACTGAGCAAGTCTGATAAGGTCTCTCTCCCCAAGTTTGATTTGGGGACCAAGTCTTCAAATGCTCAAGTCACTCTGGAGTGTTGCACCAGGAACAGACTTCAGCTGTTTCTGCAGGCACCCTCTGCAGTAGTTCCCCCTGTGATGACAGCCATTCATTTTCTCTGCACCTGTGGTTGAACTTTGTTGCTGCGTCATGCCTAGGGGCTTTTGAGTGACAATGGGAAGGATTACTTGTCATCAAGCACAAAGCCTCTTCATAAGAAGTGTAGAGGCTTACCTCCCTATTGTACTTATCAACTCACTCTCTAAAACACAACAGTTACAGAAAGAAGTGAAAACTCTGAGCGGTGCTGCGCCCATGCATAATCTGCCCTCAGTTTAGCTAGCAGCAGCAGTCATGTTGAGAGGTGTCACTGACGTTGTTTCTACTCCATCATCCTTGCAACTCAAGAGTGGCATGTCTTTGCGAGTGACTCCTTGACACAACCACACATTCAGAGCCCCTGCGGTTGCAGAAGGTACTGGCTGTCTGTTGCCTCAAGTTTTCCTTGCTTCTGGATTACCCCCTAGGCTGTACTGCTTGATTGAAACATGGTGTCCCCACACATTGGGCCAGGAAACGCATTGATGGTAGGGTGGGAGACATTTCACAATAGAGACAGATTTACCATTATTACACAATCCTGTCATTCCAGCCATGAAAGAACATAAGGAATGTGCGCAGCTCGCACAACTTGGCATCCCTAAGACGTAAAATATATACATAGAAGACTCCCTTATATCTAGGACAACGCTTAAAGAACAGGGACACACTTCCCCATTAGGCATATTTCTGTATTACAGGCACCTGCACATTTTACATGGAAATTGCCGTCAACACACCCATTACTAAATGGCTAAACATATTTTATCAACACAGCATCACCTAGACACACCATATCTCACATAAAATGGCACACC
Source organism: Pleurodeles waltl (assembly GCF_031143425.1). Lineage (NCBI taxonomy): Eukaryota > Metazoa > Chordata > Amphibia > Caudata > Salamandridae > Pleurodeles > Pleurodeles waltl. Next base: position 538,294,991 of record NC_090451.1, read on the forward strand.
AAATGCTGGAACATCCAAGTATATGGGGGCGGCTATGCATCAATGGAACACAGATCTTGATATAGTTCTTAAAGATGCCTTTATTGTCATAAGGTGAAAACCGTTGTTGTATTAGTTTGGGCATGCCTACAATAATGGAATACTAGCATGAAATATTTGACACGCCATCAAAACTGATAGCACTACAATAGAATCCTCTAAGTTGCTGGCACAACTATTCTGTGTCAAGGAATTATTGACTCCCACTAGGAAGTGTTCAACCACGTCCCTCTTGGTTGCTAAGAGGAATAGGAGAGTGCCTATCTCATGAAGAAGCGGTCCCACCCCTACCACAAACCTACGGGTAAAACACCTAGTTTATTGTGACATGTCAGATGTGTACACAACACTCCTACCCCTCACGTCAAGGCACATGTCCTTGTCAACAGGTGGAAAAGAAGAATAAAGACAGAGGGGTGTACAAAAAAGTAAAATAACGAAGAATCAGGAGATTGTTTGAAAGAATATACAATTAAGATGAGGCACTGTCATGTGTGGTGCATTATATCAGTGGTTCTTAACTTTTTGACTTCTCGGAGCACCACTGAATCACTACTGAAAGCCAGGGACCTAAGCCTAAGAAACATCTACAATTTGAACCACAAAACGATATACAGAAATACATAAACAAGGGTTGTTCAAACAAATACATACATTATGAAATAATTCAATTTGTATACAAAAAAATACAAAATTTAAATTTTTGGTTCAATGAGCAGATTGGGACTTTTTGAAAATGTGGGTTTATTTCTAAAAGATGAAGCAATATGCTAGGCTTTAGCATGTCACTAACTCATCTTGTCATTGTTTTTGCTGTGAATGCATGCTTTGGTTGAGGCGACCAAGTGGCCATACAACATTATGCTTGCTATACTTGCGCTTAGATTGACAAATCAACCTAATTTTTCAGCATAAAATTTCAAACTCCTTCAAATTCACAGACTGTTTCACAGTTAATTTTACATTTCGCTTTTTTTTTGGGAGACATACTTTATTAATCTTTCAATATTATTTAATTTTGCAAACCGCCCCTTACCCTCCTAGCAGGCTTAACAGACCCCCAGGGGTCCACAGACCACAGGTTAACAACCACTGCATTATATGAACATACATTTTTCTGGTTTTAGTGATATGAAACACTAGGCAGACTTAAATGTTTTCCTTTTTCTTGTTTCTGACCAAAAACCTAGTCAATGTGATTGGTAGTAAGTTATAGTTACTGGAAGCTGATAATGGAATTATTGCATCAAGTAATGGATCCAATGATATTTTGGATTGTTTGTGTAATTTGTAATGCCAGAAACATGTTACCCTGTGTGTTTATAGGAAAATGAAAAAATAGTAAAAAACATTTAAAAAAGAAAGATGGTCTCCCTTGCAGACCTGTTTTAATCATCTGATCAATCAGAACAGAATCGTCTGGATGTCCAGTTGACCCAGCCACACCATCTCACCTCGAACCCTAGGAACGGCTTTGATTCTATGTTTTCCTTCATTTTTAGTTCAGATTTTTATCTCGACATTCCGAGTATGAAACGGAAACCTAGGGAAGACTGTCCCAGTCATACCATCTCAGCCTCTGGCCCCGCCAAAATGGCTCATTAAAGTAATGAGATCACCAGTGGTTTCTGGAGATGACACCTCTCGAGTGTGAGTGCTCTTGAACTTGTCTTGTAAATCTCTGTAGAAGACATTAATCTGAACATTCTAAGACCCCTAGTTGAAATTTTGCATTGGGACATTTTGCTGATTAATTTGCCGCTCCCCTACTTGAGGTCCCTCCCCCCCTCCCCCCCCCCCCAATACACAGACTGTTTACACTAAGGCAGTGGTTCCCAACGTTTTGACTTCTATGGACCCCCAACTTATCATTACTGGTACCCCCACTGAATCATTATTGGAATCCGGGAATCCCCCCCTTACTGAGTCATTACTGAAGGCTGGGGACCTAATCTGTTAATAATATTTAATTTTCTAAGCAGTCGAGGACCCCCTGAGGAGCATTCGCGGACCCCCAGGGTTCTCCGGACCCGAGGTTGGGAACTACTGCCCTAAGGTATTCCCATGCATGGTTTTGAACTAAATAAAAAAAATAAAATCAATCAATTCCTAGTCACCAGACAGGATCACTGATCTATCAATGCAGTTGTCCCAGCAAAACCATTCTTTTCAAGAATGAGTGGAAATGCCACCTTGCTTTCCAGGACTCTTGTACCTGGGGATAGTTTGTTAAATGTAGCGTACATTCATCCAGGAAGATGGGGAAATCCCTGGGCTCTCATATATATCTGGTCAGTAAAGGATATGAAGGTGAGGGTTCCTGAACCCTGGTAGACAGGAGTTCCCATGCATGCTCTTGAGGACACTGGAGAAGAAGTGCTGGCAGTTAAGTCCTGGGTGGCCCGCCATAGGTCTCATATCCATTGACTGACGGGAATGCTTGCCCTGATAGGTCGAAACTTCCTACACATGTTCTTAGAGCCACCTGTGAAGAAGTATGGTCATTCACCATTAGGGTTGCCCCAACACAATTTCAACATCAATGAACTGAGGAGGATTTTACACTTTATCTTGATGCTCCATTTGCTGTTAATAAAATATTGCATTGCCCTGCCATGAGGCAATTAATTGTCTAATGATATTGTTATGCTACAACCAGTACTTAGTTTATAAAAGAACAAGTGCAAGGGCCCAAAGATTTTCTTAAAAGCACAACAGCGCCACTCCTGAATGTCTGGGTTGTTGAATACCAAGGCTTTCTGGTCTTCATGCCACCTCACGTCTCTTACTTCCACAGTCTTACCCTCCCTGTCCCATTAGCTCACTTTCATGTTCCCCTTCATTCCTGCTTTCTCCTTTTTATTAAAGTCTTTCCATCTTTCTCTTCCTCCTTTTTCCCCATTTGCTGCCCTTTCTCTTTCTTGTTCTGGGTCAAAGTCTGATGAGTGTGACGCCAAAACATAAGTCCCAGTACTCAAAAAAGAATGTAGTGGAACCCACCTGCAACCACCGGCTCAAATTAACCACATATCTTGAAGAGGTTTGTCTGTAGCCAGAACTACAAGAGAGCCCTGCAAATTTGTCTGGTACCTGATTAGGTTGAAGAAATATGACTCAAGAGCTGCAACATATTACAGGGCAACTACCACCTCAAACTAGTTATATATCTTCCCACAGCCATACTATGGGATCAATGAAACTAACCAGGGCGAGGAGCACATGTGACATGCAGAAACCCCAGTAAGGCAAGATCAGTGAACAGAGGGGTTAAAAAGCATAGAAGGCAAAGGAACCCCCACAGCATAACACCGTGGACAGGGTGGCACAGACACTGTAAATTGTCCTTTAAATTATCATTTTAATCTGAGAACAGAGCATTTGTTTAGTTTCAAGCAGCAACTGTGATCCCGAAAATGTTAGTAGCTGATAATGTCTAAAAACAGAATAAAAAGAGTACAGGGCTTGCAGATGCGATAGCCAGAGTTCCTGAAAAGCATACAGAGCAACGTCCTGGACAAATACTGCTTTCCAAGAATGACTTTTTATAGAACTTACTACAAGCTAATTGACTTAAGCAAAATTCGTGTTTACAAGGGTATAGGACCTGTTGGGGACCCCATTTTGAATAGGGGCCCAATGGACCCATAATTTCTAGTTAATGTAAACAGGATGTGGTTAATGGGCCGTTCACCCACAGACAGTGCAGGCGAATGCACCTGTATCTGAACCCTCAAACGTTTGGTGATACCTGGCTGAATGTGTTTGATTTGTTTAACAGTTATTGTATTTAAGTACACATTTTACCGTCCTTACTAAGTTTATATTATTCACTGTGGTTTCCATTATATTGGTAAATTGTAATGATTTATTACGTATTTTTATTCTTTAAAAGAGCTTATGTTCTATAACCCTTTGTGTTGGAATAATATACACATAGGGACCTATGAATGATTATGATTAATTAGCATGGATCAACTAACAAATAGTTTACAATGTAGGCACACTGGAGGGGATTAATATAACTGCTTGAAATTGTGTGATAAAAGATAAGATCTATTTTGTTCCTTGCCTTTTTTTTTATTTTTTTTAAAGGAATTATTAATGTTCTTATTGTCGAGTAAACTATAAATTTAGAAGCAATATTTCATATGCGTAACACCCATAGGTGTTTGATAGAAACCTAATCAGATGTTGAGGGTGTATGTGGGTGTTGTTAAAAAAGGAAATTTTGATTAATATATTTATTAATCAACATTTTCACCAGTCCTAAGGTGTGAGGCCATAAGTGTCTCCTGTTGATAAATCAAAGCAGAAAGAACAAGGATTTATTATGTTTTTTTACGGAGGCCAGCAAATCATTGAAGTAAATCTGTTTGCATCGTCTGCAGAGTATCACTAACCTAAGAAGCATGGACTGAGTGACAAATGTGTTATTCAGTGTTAAGAAAGGTAATTTAAATACCCTTTCCTTTTCAAATCCCGTCTCCCAGTAGTTCACTGTAATGTTCCCTGTCATTAACATTGTGAATATAGAGGATGGCACTCCGTAGAAGAAATATCTTTGAATACCCTTAACTCTATTTCTTCAAGCAAGAATCACCTTCTGACAAATAAGACCCATTATTTATCCATTACTTCGAAAGAAGTGTTTGTGCACCCAAAAGATAATCAAAATGCTGTTTGTGGCTTGGAGAAATGTAGACCTTATGAAGTCATGCACCTCAACATCAATGATTGTCTGCGTATGCCAATAACCTGTATAAGCACATTAGAACATGTATTGACATTTTCACTGAGCACAGTAAATTTTCTCAAATGAAACTGAAAATACAGTCACTCTGCAGAATCAATGCTGTGTGTAAAAACGTTCTCTTTTTATCTGTAAATTCCTTTTTCCAGCTCAAGCACAGCTACTGAAGCAGTTAGTCACACTGCCTGTCCGAGCAGACACACTCAGCATTCAGAATCGGAGGACAGAACTAGATAAGAAGCTTTCAGAGATTGAAGAGGCCCTCAAAGTTTTCTCCAGACCAAAAGTCTTCATCCGAACAGATTCTTGATCAGTAGTGCGACCAGCATGCTTCACAGCGGATTCGTATGGTGGGCCTGCTAATTCAGGTTCGATGAGTACCAGCACTTGTTCGTTGTTGACTGGACTGTTAAAGCCTGTGTTTCTTCCACTTCACCATCATCATGGCATGGGGCACATTATCAATAAGCATCATAATCTAGCATGATACCTATACTATCTTGCCACTGGATAATTATTGTAGAACTCTGCTTTCTGGGTTGACTTGCTTGCATAGTGTGTTTATTCATTACTTGGTGACTGTGGCTGTTGAAACTTTGGATGTGTTTTGTTACAGATTTGTTCATTTCCAGTTGACACGTCAACTCTTCCTTTGTTTCTTGGTGCCATAGATAGATATGCAGTGTTTCCAATAGAAGGAAACTGCCATAGTCATCCACTCTTTGTCATTATGATCTCTGATGACAAACTATGCAATGCAGTTGAGTAGATATGCCTTGCTTGTCTTTGGCAGTATCTTATTCTACAGACGGATAAGGATGTAAGGGATTGTATCAACCGCTCAGTTTGATTTTCTGTAACACTCCTAAGTAGTAGTGGTAATTGCTGAGCAATGTTGTGTCACTCTACAAGTTGAGGAGTGGAGGGGAGAGACTCCCCCTGCATTGTGGTTTACTTCTACAGGCATGGCCTGGAAGGATGATCACATCTAAGTGAGTTTTAGAGTGCTATCGTCACCCAGGTGATATGGATGGTGTCATCTAATCTAAAGGCTGGACCGGTTCTAATCCTTTTGGAAGAGGCTGTCTAATTGAATTAAGGTCACAATGTTGCATTGTGTGCAGGCCAGATCTCATGTGGAGGTTTTACTGCTCTCCTTACCTGCTTCTTCTTTAAGAAGTGATAATAGGCAGGTAAAGACCAGGGAGTATTGCTTTGCTTGCATGCTTTAGGCATGTTTGTGATTTCCTAAGAATGGAACACATACTTCGCTAAAGAAATTGTAGATGCTGTTTGCCTTGGACTGTGACTGAATGTTCAAGCAGTCAATGAGGTGGACAGATCTACAAAAAAAAATCACAGTAGTATTTTGTGAGTGGCAGACAGAGGTTTTTATTTCACACCATGATGCGTCATTGCATATTAAGCGACAGAATGTTCTCGCTAAGAGTATATTTTTAAAGTATTTATTTAATGGAGTCCCTGGCACAGGCCAAGTCTGGTGTGTTCACTCTTGGAGAAGTATTTCCTAAATTCAGAGAAATTAGATATATTTATTTTGTCCACTGTTCAGCCTGTCACAGTTGCTGAGCTAGACCTCTAGAGTCTGTAGACATTCTGTGTTCATTTGCAATATAGAGTCACCATCTATGAAATTACCTTCTTACTGAAATCTGCTCTCTTCTCAATCTGATGTCCTGTCATAAAAACCTGACAACAGCATCATTCCTTTAGTACCTCATAGGGTCATAGTCCTGCAGTGAATGAGTCAAATGCTTTGAGTGTCACTTGATCCAAATCTACAAAGTCTAAACTGTCATAACATGTGATATGCGTTTGTAATTGGTTTCATTAATCGTTGACAAATCAATTAATTGTTTATTCACATACCCGAGTGTATGCATAAAAGCAAGGTACAACACAAAACAATAAGATCAATACAATAAATTAATCACTTACAGAATATATATACCAAAACAAAATACTCAAACAAAGGTAAAAGCGTAAACAAAGCTTTTTTCAGGCAAGAGCCCACTCTGTGCCAAATCTCCTTACTGCTTAACAGGTGCAAATAACGAAGAGCCACCCTGCATTGAAGCAAGGTTTAATTTCTTTAATAACGGTTTCAGAAATTGTTTGGTTAGGATTACATAAAATTGACAGAAAAAGAAATGAAGCAAGGTTTGCTCAGAAGTACTGTCACACAGGCAGGCACCCAAGGATGATATAGTACTGAATTCCAAGGGGAACCTAAACAGATGATGGACAGTTCCTACCCTAAAACGGAACAAAAGCGACCTTTTCTGTTGTGTCCACTGGCTACAATAGATACAGCTCCGGACAATCTGTTTATTACAAGCTAAAGTAACACTACACTGTAGTTTTACCTCTTTAAGTGCTCTGCCTCAGAGTTTGTCTTCTTCCCATTAAAAAACACATTTTCACTGACTTAATATCTTTATTTATGAGAGATGGCGAGTGAATAGCTCCGGGTGACCAAGAGCTTTTAGGGATGAATCAATCCATGCAAGCCACGGGATAAGTGCTTTCTTATCTTGCAGTAAACACTACTTAATAACTCTATTCAGAGTTGCCTCAGGGTTGGTTGAAATCGAAGGCCCTAGCAAGATGGGGACCTGTTTGATAGGATTTTCCAGGTACAGCAAACCAATCTCCTTATGAAAAAGTGCATGTTCCTAGGTGGTAGAAGCAACATTCGCCCACCCAGGAGATTTTCCTCAACCTGCAGGGGATGGCTTTTTGAATCTCCCAAACTCCTGCGCCATAACTAGCTATCGGAACACACTGAGACTTCTATTTAGACAAGACGGGAGATAGGGCCTTGAGACCACTAGGCCACAGAATGTTCAAAAGTGCTCCTTTTGCCCTACATAGGGTAGTTTTGATCAGGAAATATGGAAACCTCACATGCCCAAAGAATTAAACGCAATTCCTGAATACGGTAAATTGTGCACACTAGTTAAATGTTTGTTTCCACAAGTTAGTGAGGTAACCCTGTACTATTTAGGGCAACACACTGTGATATGAGATTTGTTAACATTAGTTGATAAATCCAGAACAGCCATAAATTTACAAAAGAGTCTACTAACTTTCTTAGGGTTTTAAGCGTGCAAGACATTAAAACTGTGTCGTCCGAAGACAACAACACTGGAATATTTACTCTGCTTATTGGCCTCAACCCCTAACCAGAGAGAACAGACTGTCATAATAGTATTTTGACCACTAAGGAGATGGTTGAGATTACAAACTTTCTCTGCTGTACATTACCTTCTGAACCCTGCTCTTCCCCCCCCCCCCCCCCTCCTTACTTCTGTGAATTGTCACTTTCTTGCCAGAAATGTCCTAGCTAAGAGAGAGTGTGGGGAAGGGACTTACCTTCTCCACTAATTTCCCTTCAGACTCCTCCCACAAGCAGGTCCCATAATTGGAACATCATCTTGTAACACAACCTGTTTTTGTGTCTGCGCTGCAGGTTGTGTGGGTCTTGGCTGGGTTGGACCCTGATTCCTAGATGAGTTTGTGTATCAAAAGATTGCAAAGGCCCTTGGAAGTATAGAAGAGAACTGCCTGGTCTGCCGGAAGAAAGTCAAGGTTCAAACTCCATGCTCTGCAAAGGGTTCATCTGTTTCTGATCAAATATCAGAAACTATTGCAGATTTTGAGGGAAATGTATGGTTCCATCACCACCTCCACTACCATTCCTTTGCCTCTTTTCCCTCCTGTGTGGCAAGTAAAATAGTAAAATAGGGGTGCAAAACATGTGGTGGCTGTGCCCTATATTAGCACATTGCTAGGTTTAATAATATTTAGAAAGCAGATTCCTTAGATAAGCCTTGCAGGGCCACTGTCTTATTTGGATTGCTTGGGGAACTAAATGTAAAGTACAATTTGTATATATTTAAGTGCATTTTATGGTGTTTTATGAAGTTTCTCAGTCTTTACTAGAAGCTTGTGTCTTTTGAAGATAGTCCTGATGAAGTAGCCTTTCTTAACTTAGTGTTCTGCTCTCACTGACCGTCCGCTGGACAGTTTCTGTAGTGAAAGTTGCCTTCTTTTATTTTGCTAGAATGCAGTAAAAGAGTAAACTAGCTACACCAGGGTTCTGTGCTGGGCTGTATTTAGTGGCTGGTATTCCATGTCCCTGCATGTTATGGTCCAAAGGGAATCGTGGTGCTGTGTAAACATTACTCTAATTACAATCATACCTTTAGAGGTAAAAGTGACGGTGGTGAAACAGTGGGAGTATTGAGCCTGTTTTTCTCGCTGAAATCCTGAGAACCAAATTCAGCCTCTGATTGCTTCCCTGATTGTGGTCCAACAGTGAGCCAAAGAGGCTACTTTGCTAGACAAAACTTCCTGTAGATGATCCTTCTTCCTCTTTTTCATCAGTGTCTGCTTGAAAAGCTTCAACTCCTTTCTAGGGTTTTATCCTGACCCTCTGCAAGATATGAACACTATTTGTTAACCAAGACCTTAAAGATTTGCTGTTACGTGATTGATAAAATCCTAACAAAGCAACCTGGTCCACATTTCTTGCTGAACTCTGTCCACTTGCTGGATCTATCTTTTTCCCTAATTCTGGATCATATGTTGGCTAATGTGGCCCGAGGTTCGTCAGATATAGAGGCAGATGGAATCAGCTCTTAATAAAAGTTACACTGGACTAAATGTTTCATTTAGAGATAGCCTTCATGCTATTTAGGCCTCAGAGGAATTTGTTAAAGGGTTTTAGAAGTTGCTAATCCTGTGCAGTCAGGCCACATTCCTTTTTGCTGTAACCTGTGGTGCAAATGTCATGGCTTTGAGTACATCAGAAGAGGAGGAATCTGAACTACCTTTGCTTTGACCATGTAAAAATAAAGACTGATATCGAAGCTGGGGGATAGAATTGCCTCTGCTAAGGTCTAAGAGAACTGTACCAGAAAGGTTTCCCAATCTTAGGCTGACTTTGGAAGATCAGGGCAGATTTCTGATTCTTAAAGGTCCTCCTCAAAAGCTCTTCCAATTGATCTCTAAACAGGGTTGATCCTCGAGATGCTTATTTCAACGAATCGCCTTTTTAGTTTATTCAGCCTTTGAGTTCCATAAAATGGATTTGCCTGCTGGCTCTAACAATATGCTCTAGTGCAAATGTCATGGCGTTGTAGTCTTCTGTTTTACAAGGTCAAAGCAGTGTTAATTTAGATTCCTCCTTTTCTGAACCTTAACACCAGTTCTTACTATGCTGAGCATCTATCACTTTCTCGAGGACCAGTGGGAGACTGTCTCTCTTCGGCTATGATTCTTGCCCCAAGTGTTCTTCTGAGACATGCTTGAGTTTCAGGTCTCCTCGGATGGATTCCTTAGCAAACTCCAGCAATAGCCTATTACCTTGCTTCGTTTCAAGGTTTCTGGAGATATGGGCTTTGTCTTTACCCCTTTTGCCCCTCATAGCCAAGTTCTTTGCTGGACTCCGCAGGGAAAATACAGTAGTCAAAGTAATTGCTCCCTTTTTCCCTGACATCGGGTGGTTTCCACTTATAAGGCCCCCGAATGTATATCCCAAGTGGCTCCTTCCTTTGGAAAACTTTTCTATGTAGAGTCCTCTCCTGTCTCTCTTATCCTACCTGCCACTTAATCTGTGTGTTGGAAGGCTGAAAGTAGGGGGCTGTGAAAGTCAGGCCCTTCCTCCATTTTAGCTGCCTCTTATTTAGAAGTCTTGCAGAGTTTAAACACTTAAGACTATGATTATAACTGGCTTTTTCGTCCTGGTGTCGACCCACAATTTTCAGTCCTTGCAATTTTTTAATCAAAATGAGTTTTTCAGTTTCTTCTGGATGATTTATTTTTGATCTGGTAATGTCCGCTCGGCTTTCAATGTTTAACAGTAAAAACTGTGTGTACTTTTTCAAGATGTCTTGCTATAAAAGATCAGTAAAGTCAGTAGTACCTTTATATAATCTTCCCATAACTATCAAGGCTCTGCAGCTTCCTTCGTTTACTCTTTGGAGGATGTGGATCTAACATTTTTAACTATGAAATCTTTCTTTTTGATCTGAATCATTTCAGCATAATGGCTGGGTGAACTGGCCTTTTTATGTTGGTTTGGACTTCTTATTTACAAATCTTTCTAGACAGACTGATTACATATGTGTTCAGGATATCAACCTAATGTAGTGTCTTAATTTCATGTAGACAGATATCTAAGTTTCCCTTCTTTGCCCCCCTAACCCTTCTTCCCAGAGTGAGAAGCTTGGCATGGTCAGGGTTTGACTAGACCTATCTATAGGCTCATAATAAAGCTCTTAGGCTAGTGATACTCTTGTTATTTTTTTGTATTTTGTGTTGTTAATGTAAAGCTTCTCCTTCCTAGTTATGTTGCAGGGTCAAGTTGTTAATTTCTCTGACCTACACATTTTAGTTTTTTTCCCCACCTGGCCAAATCAGTATTAGTGCACTCCTGGGATGACAGGCTCCTGGGCAGAAGCTGGTGGATGACCCTGCAAAATACTTGCTGTGATTATACTTGGATAACACTTTCTACATTGTTCCTCAGTACTGTTTGGATGTGATGGATCAAAGAGCTACAGACTTTGGATCAATGTTATTGTCAGCTTTGCTGCCTAACTAGATTTCTTTTGTGTATGCTGTAGGTAGATCTGTTGCATTATGGAGAATCTGTTCTGTGTTGTGATCTAGTTGTGAAATACTGCTATGGCAAATCCTCGCAAAAGAAAGGACTGAGGTTTGGTGGATTTGTGGAGTTAATGTTTACCATAATTTTGATGGCCCCAATTATCCTTCCTTGTCCCAGTCCCTACATTCCACCTTTCCTCTCCTGTTAACAATTTATTCTTTAGAATTTGTGGAGGATAGACTGTATCATCAGATAAGCATCCCTTTATGCACCCCCCCTAGTGGGAGGAGTGGTAAGGGACATTATGGGAGGGGGTAGATTAACTTTTTCATAAACTTAGGTCACGTGGTGCCTGTAGGGGAGGTGGCACACCTCACAGAAATAAGTTCAGGCAAGTAATTGGAACATTTCTTGGTAACACATGGTTTCCCTTTTGTGTGGAATTCAAAAAACAAACCGGCCAATGATGAAGACCAGCAGAAAGTGAATCAAAAAATTATTAATGGTATTAAGGGTTGCAATGGCTAGACATTTGAAAATAGTTGTTGGTATCTAGACAACATGGGTGCCTGTACATTGGTTTAGATAGGTTTAGACAAGCATGACAAAGCTGCACTCATTTGTACACTAAGGGGTGACAGCACCAAGACTGCTAATACGTCCTGCAGTTAAATGTGGCTAGACAAACTTGCTTGCAGTGCACACATTCAGATGCATCTTTTATCATTCCCCCCCAACCCCTGTTATAATAATCAAAACATTGCTTTTCCTGCCTGGTAAAAAAGAGTAAATTACTTTCCCCCAGATATTTGGTTTTCTAAGCTGCGGAGTTTTTGTAATAGTTTCTTTCTTGGTAAAGAATATGGTGTTGACCTTTTTTTGTGCATATAAACCCCAATTCGACTTAATCTTGGATAACAACTGTATTCCATTTTACTGAGTCTCCAAAGGTCTGAGACAAAGCTCCTGAATGTACTTGGAACCACAATTGCTCACAGGACATTCTTGCCCCTCAAATAGTTCTCTCTCTCAAAGAGAGGTCCATAGAGGATAGCCACTGCATAGAAATTAGTATTCAAAAGCTATTTCTATGTTATTTGGTCGCCCTGCTTAGCAGTGCTCACAGTTGAATCAGTAATAGATCATTTAAGGGCATTCCATCATCAAATACACAGGACAAGGATCATGGTGCCCCATAGCCTGGCCCAGTGGTAAAACCTCTAGAAAAAAATGATGATTATCATGCAAATCCTTCCTTTACAAATGTACTATGTCCATAATGACAAGTCCTACAAGTAGCACCTCCTTGTTTATCAGACAGATTCGCAAATACCCACAGAGCTACTGGCCTATTTTTGGAATACTCCAGTCCCTTCCACACTTCTCAGGGCAGTATTGCTTGGCCAAATAAGCCGACTGACATTAGCAGGATCAGAGGTCAATGAAAGAAGTCTCTATAAGACTAAACGTATATCCTAGAGTTCTCCAGTGGAGAGACGACTCTGGTAAATTATATTTCTCTTGTGATTCCTTATTTTAGGAAGTTTATTCATGACAAAAACTCACAACCTCTAAATTTGCTGCTTGATCTCGATTATCTTTCTCACAATTAATACTCTGATAATGCTGCAATGGTCTTACAAGTCCTAACTGATCTTTAGCAGATGTTCATGTTGCCTTCTCCCGGTCTCAGAATGCTGGTTCTGTTAGCCCCAGTACTGGGAAAATGATGAATCTCATGAATTTGTCATGAATCGTACTTTAAACCTGTGGAGGCTGAGCACTTTTCAGAGAAAAGCAACTGCAACCTAAGGTGTTGTTTGTGGAGACCGCATTCTAACGTGAAAGAAGGAAGAGGAGAGAATGTTCATGTTGTTGGATACCCCAAAAACTAAAGTGACTTTACACTGCTACAAAAGAAGCCACAACTCTGTTTAAATTTAAGAATTAAAGTATGAAGCTTATCACGTCTTCAGTCGTTACTGATCATCCAAAGGCTAATCTCCAATATCCTATAAATGGACATATTTAAAATGCAGGCCAAAACATTGCAGTTGACACACAAAGGCACTCAAATACTGCAACAATCTCAACACACATGGACATGCTTCCTTAACATTCCATCTTCCACAGTGGATGAAATGATAAAAATTAAAAGCCCTATGCACCCTGCACAAGAGATTCTGGTGTAGGAATCCTCACCACAATACCTGGCCAGATGCAACCAATCAATCCACTTTAATTAGTCTTATTCAATTCAGATGAGAGATTCTCATTGGATGGACACTCAAAGCAACTGGTCTGCACTCCAGAAACATCTGCACCAGTCCTTGAAACTCAGACATCAACTTTACAGAAAAGGTATAAAAAACCACCCTTTGTGGACAATTATTTGACAGCCTTTATAAAACACTATGGTCATCTCCGTGGTCCACAGGTTTATTGTTGCATATAGAGCGAGTCTTCTCAAACAGGGGGCCTATCTCAGCAAGCCTGGTGTGGCCAGTGCCTTGTTTATCCGTCACTGCAAGGTCTGATATACAGAAAGTGATGGAGGTGGATCCCTAAACTAATGTCCAATTGGGGAACAATGGGCTTTTGGACTACTGAGTCTGTTTCTCAGTTTAAAATAATTGCAAAAGTTTGTTGAAATTGAATGAGTTTGTTCCGAATTTTCATGACTTCAGCAGCACCACTGTAGTATAAAATACAGACGAAAGCATCCTGTGATCTATCAGGTCTTTGCTCCTACCACTATGACACTGTAGAGAGTGTACTGTAGTGGTAGAATGGATTCAGTGGTACCTGAGTCCAGTACACCAATTGTTGCCTTGCGGGCATAGAAACTCTTAGTTCACAGAGTCCGTTTCCTGAAGGATGCCAAAATACAGTTTTTTTTAGAAGCGCAAGCGGCTTTTTCTCCATTGAGTTAGCTTTCCCAAAGAACCCTCCTCCTGAATTACATAAAAACTATGGTCCATTGAAGATGCTCACCCAGTCCACCCTTTAAAATCTGCAAACAGAATTGTTTTGTGGACTATCATTGTACCGCAGTACTTTATACTCTATAATGAACAGGCCTGCATTCTAAGAAGAGACATTATATATCTAGGTGTGTATTCAGTTCTTTGTGTGTTTTTAAATTGCTGCTGGACATACAATCATGTAAGGCAGCAGGGATATCTAAGATAATAACTTTACATGGTAACTACTCTAAGTTAGAACAGGAAAGCAGAAAGACAACTTGGGCCCATCCAGTTCAGCACTCTCCCAATAGTCAAAATCAATGGAGTTTCTTCTATATGCAACTCATTCCGTGTGGATAGGTTTTGTGCCTGACGCACTCTAATGAGGCCCGGCTGATACATTGAATTCATCTCTGCTGCTGACTCCTTTTCTGAAGCGTGGTGGGGCAAAGAGGCTCATATACAAGTCCCTTGTGCTGCTGTAGTGTAATTTGGTTTTTTTTTAAGGCTAAGGCATCGCAGATCAGTCCCCCACCCGCATTCACAAACTGGCGCAATAGCACCATTGTGCCAGTTTGTAAACCCTTGCGCCACATTATACCTTCACCAGGTATAATGTATGCAAGGTAGGTCCCCCCACTGCCCCCCCCCAAAAAAAAGCCACGCAGGAATGGCGCAGTGAAATCTACAATATTTCACTGTGCTATTCTGTGCCGTCACAGTATCTTTTTTCAATGCCTGCTCAGGGCAGACGTTACAGAGACTCTGGGCCTGATTCTAACTCTGGAGGACGGTGTTAAACCGTCCCAAAAGTGGCGGATATACCACCTACCCTATTACGAGTTCCATAGGATATAATGGACTCGTAATATGGTAGGTGGTATATCCGCCACTTTTGGGACGGTTTAACACCATCCTCCAAAGTTAGAATCAGGCCCTCTGTGTTTTCGGTGACCCCCCCCCACCCTTAACATTTTTTACGCTAGTCCAGCAATGCTAAGATTCAGCGCTACGCTACGTCTGCATCATAATTTCAGACGCAGTTGTGGACACTGCTCCCTAGAGCACTGTAATATAAGTGCTTCCATGGCATCGTTAGGAGAGTGCAGGACGGTGAGGGAAAAATGGCTCTAAAGTGACCATAAGCACTGAAAATGATCTCAACGTGGCATAAGTGCTGGCACAGACCAGGCCTGAACATCAAAACGAGCGTAACCGGAAATCTGATTTTACAAGTAAACTGAAATGTGGAATACGTTGATGCTTTTGTACTGAATTAAAAAGGATACATCTGACAAACTGTAAAGAGAAAAGCTACAGTGGTGATGTACAAATATCGACTATTGAATGGTATTGAGCGTAGTTACTCCCTCCAGCCAGCTCTCATTTTTCATTTAAGCAAGTGGTGCTATACTGAGGTCTTTTAATACAAGTTAAACACTAATGGCCTCAGTTAGTCTGGATCTGAGGCCTGGGGAAGAACCTGCATAGTGAAATAGTACTGAAAATAATGAACTTTGTAACAAAAATAAAAAAGTGTCTATGCGATGTCTGTAGTAGGTTTGACAATATGGTATGTTATGCGCTTTTATATTTTCAAGCTTTAGGATCAGGTACCCCAGAGATGAGAATGCAATGTGAAAAAGGTTTACTGCTTTTACCCCGTTTACTTATGATGATGTATTTTCTGAAATAACCGTTTTTTTACTCTGGGAAGGTATGCATGTTCAATTAAGTGTCTTTCCTGTTCGTCTGTTTAAAATAAAGAATATTTTTCTAAATTCCTTAGCAAATTGGTTCAGTGGTTATAAAGACATTTGCTAAACCCCGTCATCTACCAACAGCAAGGATGGTGTAACATATGTCAACAGACCTAGGTTTTGTTTTAAAATATGACAAATGCGTGTGCAGGACTTTAAAAGGGTTTGTGGCTGCAAAGGTTGTGCGGTAAGTAGAAGTTGATGTAAATAGTGGTTCACTGTAGTGAAACTGTATCAATGAGCTACACCGCTAGAGAGAATGCTCAAAACATTTGACATTGATTCGAATCTGCCTACTTTATAGTCATTGTTGCAGCTTCAAAAGGTAGGTTATGTTCTGATTTCAAGACACCATATGAAATCATATACCTCAAGAAAAAGTCGCAATAAACACATTTAATGCCAATTTCCATCTTCCAGGAGAGACCGTGTAAATAGGTAATTTAATTGTAATAGAATGTGATCTTTTCTCAGGCCGCCACAAATCATTGAAACCTGAGTTAATGACGACGGATCCTAGCTCCTTCAAGTATTATTGTCGTTGGTGAGATTCTAATTTATTGCCCCCATTCTTGAGGCAGTAGAGAAAGACATGTTAAAGATTCCAAAGAGCTAGGCAGCAAGTTATCTGCATTTTATTGTGGCTTTGTTAATCCTGTACCATTCTGCTATTCTAGGTCTCCTGAACAAGTGCAAGCATTTGCAATGCAGTGGGTCTTGCGTTTGCTCGAGTTCAAGCTATTAGCGTTGTAAATTCCTATCCGGACTTTTCTTGCCACATAAACTGAAAATGAAAAGTAAAACAGTTTCACTTAAGCGAGCCGACGGCCGCCATGAGCGCAAAGCAGACACACAAAAGGAAACAGAAGTTCGCTCTCAGTGAAACGTATCGTCAAAAGTGCATTTATCCATGTAACCGGCAAAAGTGCAAATATCCATGTAACAGGGTCGATGTCATGCAAAAAGCGCTCGACTACTGCCCATCGACATTGCACTGTGTAGGAAATTAAAAGAATAAGTAGTCCAGAAACCATACCGAAAACACAGAGCCTCATATGTTTTCAGTAGTTGGCCAGTGCACTTGAGGCGGGCTAAACACAGGAAAAGGCATGCCTCTAACAAATTAAATCAAGCAAATTTTGAAAAGGAAGCCTCCGAACATGGGCGTATCATGGGCGTGGTTAAAAGCCCACAGGGAGATTATACCAGGGACAGAGCGCATTGTGCGCTCAACCCTATAACAGCAAGTGTGTTGAAACGTACTGGAGCAGCACACCACCAAAGGAGGCCCTCCCATGTGCTGCCAGTACTGCAAGAGCGTTATTTCTCTAGAATGCTATTGCAATTCTCTGAGAAACCCTGCAACACCCTTTCCCAATGTTGTTTTAATAACAGAGGCTGGTATTATACGGTCTTTCCTACTGTTCATTTTGATAGCAGCAAGCTAGTGACAAAGTTAAAAGTGCAGTGAAATCCAAGACCCAGGAAACTCTCATGGACGATTACAAATTAAACCACACAGATGTATGACATGAAATATGGCGGTCACCAGTAGGTATTTATAATTAGGACCTAGTTTTCTCAGAAAAAGCATTTTTTGACTTGCCTATATCTTTGGACGAATCTTCACAAAATTTTTCAAACAAAGTACACTCTATGGTTTTGTTGTGCATGGAAAGATTCGGGGTGATCCGTCAAGCGGCAGCCGAGAAAAAGGGGGGTAAATAAAAAATGTGTTTCCCATGTCAATTCCCATAGTCTTTAGACACTCCTGCAGCCCGAAACGCTGGACAGAATTTAGTCCATATTTAGGAGAATTGTAGCTTTTGGTGCAGGGATAACACTTTTAGGTGAAAATCCATTCACTAGCTTTCTAGATATTAAAGGGAAAAGATATAGATATCTGGAGCAGCAGATCCTGGTGCTCTCCTGCTGAGATCTGATTGGCTGCCAACACTCCAACTTGGAAGTATTGGCAGCATTTTGGGACTCCCTTGCTTTTCCCTCATTCATACTGCTTTCACTTTGCTTTTTTGCCCTTTTGTGTGCCCTCTCCTTACTTTGCACTGCTTTCATCTCCCCGGGGCTTCTCAGTAGTTTCAGAGTTCTTTAAGGAAAAATAAATTTGTATATCTAGAGGCACGGATCCTCCTCTGATCCAGAGGAAAAGCAAGGTCTGATTGGCTGGCTGCAACCTGACAGAAAAGTTGCGACTGCCATTTTGTTTCTCGCATTGGCTGGTGCAGGTGGGGGGAGAGCGGGGCATTGTAGAAAAATATAAGAGATCAGGATACAGGTATCCGGACCCCATAGGGCACATGGAGGGTGGGGGGAATAAACTTAGGGACCTCTCATGGGCAAAAAAAAAATTCCAATTCTTTTTTTTTTTTTGGCTGATGAGAGGATCCTTGAACCCTCCTTGAATACAGGGGGAAAGCATTGCCCTGATTGGCTGGCTGCAACCTAACAGAAATATTAACATGCATGTTAAGAGAAAATCACAGAAATTCACTGAAAAAAAAGCAACAGTTACAGAGACGTTATAGTTAGGTTGGTATTTTACCCATACAAAACCATAGAAATTCAGACGTTATAGTTATACCTATAGTTATATGTATCTGAAGGGACTATAACTCGTGCCGGAAAGTAACTTTGAGCACTGAGTTATAGTTTCTTAACATAAGTATTGGTACAAGTTTCACTATAACTGCAGAATTTTTATGGTTTTGAATAGGTAAAAAATCAACCTAACTATGTTTGACGAATCTTCAGGAAATTTTCCAAAAAAGTGTCATGTTGGGTCTTGTTGTGTGTGTAAAGTTTTGCAGTGATCCATCAAGCGGGGGCTGGGGAAAAAAAAAAGGGGGTTGAGGGAGAGGGGCAAAAAAGTGCATTTCCATTATTTATTCCCATAGAGACTTTAGACGCCACTACAGCCTCAACCGCTGGACGGAATTGCACCAAATTAAGCAGTAAGGTAGCTTTTGGTCCAGAAAGCATCCTTTTTGGTATTTAGTGTAAATGTGTTCAGTAGTTTTTGATATATTAAAGGGAAAAGAAATATAGCTATCTAGAGCTGCAGATCCTGGAGATCTCCTGCTGATATCTGATTGGCTGCCAACACTTCAACTTGGAATTGTTGGCAGCAATTTGGGACTCCTTGCTTTTCCTTTATTCTCACTGCTTTCATCTTGCTTTTTTTTGTTTTTTTCTTTTTGTTTTTTTTCAGTTTTGTTGTGTGCCCTCTCCTTTCTTTTCACTGCTTTCACAACCCCAGGGCTTCTCATAAAGTAAGGAGGGGGCCACACCTAACCCCCTCCTGGGGCTTTCAGAAGCCCTGGGAACCACCACATCCCCAGGGCTAAACACAATGTCCCAGGGACCACCATGTCGCCAGGGCCCCTTCCCCCTTTTGGGCCATGTGGTGGTCGACCACCTCCATGGGGCCGGCCCATGCGCAACAAGGGGCCTCCTCCTGGAGCCATATGGGCAGTGGGACTGCCACCCCCCCCCCCCCCCCCCCCCCCCAGGTCTGGCTCCTACTATCTCTTGAAGTGCCACCCTTGGGATTTAGCTGTTTGCTTTTGCTTGGTGGCAGCTGTGACAGCTCCCACCAAGCAAAAGCAAACACTCCTATTCCAGCAAGCTTTTAGCTGCCAAAATGCTCCACTTGCTAGAAGCGGATTTTTCATCTCTTTCCCTGCCTGCAACATGCAGGCAGGGGAAAAAGATGAAAGTGTTGCTCCCGCATGCAGGGTGCTGCATTTCCAGTAGCTCCATGTGTGCTGGAGCAATGCAGGCTCCTGCAGGGGGGGGCAGGAAGCCAGCAAAGACCCAGCAAGGAGAGGGCACTCAAAACAAGCATTTGCAGTGCAATGGGTCTCATATTTCCCGAATTAGAGCTAAGGGTGAAAAAGCAGGGAAATTGAGGGAAAAGCAAGGAGAAGGCACAAAAAAGGGTGTAAAAGCAGTGAGAACAAGGGAGAAGCAAGGAGAATGCACACAAAATATGGGGGGAGCAAGAAAAAAGCAGTGAGTACAAGGGAAAGCAATGAAAAGACACAAAACAAGGTGAAAAGATGGGGAAAAAGCAATGAGAACAAGGGAAAAGCAAGGAGGGAGCAATGAAAGTGGGTAAAGCTAGGAGAGGGCACAAAATATGGGGGAAAAGTAAAAGCAGTGAAACATGGGAAAAACAAGGAAAGGGCACACAAAATTGGTTAAAAAGCACAGTGACAAGAGGGGAAATTAAGGAGAGGTCTCAGAATATGAGGTAAAATAAGGAAAAGAGTGATAACGAGGGAAAGCAAGGAGAGAGCTCTCACAAAGCAGGTGAAAAAACAAGGAAAAAGTAGTGAGAACGAGGGAAAAGCAAGAAGCGGGCAAACAAAATACGGGGGGAAAAAGGAAGAGAAAGCAGTGAAACATAGGGGAAAAAACAACAAAAGGGCACACAGATGGGTGGAAATGCAATCTGAAAGCACTGAGAACAAATGGAAAACAAGGAAAGAGCACAAAAAGTGCAGGAGGAAAAGTAATGTGAAAGCAGTGAAAACATGTGAAAAGCAAAGGAGTAGGCACACAAAATAGGGGGGGGGGGGGAGTGGTGATAACGTGGGAAAGCAAGGAGAGGGCAATTAAAAAACAGGTGAAAACACAAGGAAAAAGCTGTGAGAACCAGCACTGGCTCCTCTGCAATGGCAGAGGAGTGTCGCCCCACTGGCCAAAGCCAACAGCTGAAAAATAAAAACAATATTTTATTTTATTTTTCAGCTGCTGGCTGAGCCAACATGTGCAAGACAGAGCCGTGCCATGGGAGGAGGAGAGGAGGAGTAGTGGTGTGCACTTAGGTGCACAAGTCAGTTTGGCCGGCCTTTCTAGGCCTGCTAAACAGATATGCACAGTTAGGTTTTCTCAGACCCAGCTGTATTGCACTGCCGGGTTGGAGAAACAACACAGACTCCTACTGCCAGAGCGAGTGGTAAACCAGTCTATTTAGGCTAATCCCCACGCTGCTCTCATGGCTGGTAATAACAATGACAGCAGCAGGGAGATTGCACAGAGTCTCTGATGCTGTCCCATGGTTTGCTGGGACCAGGAAGCAGAGGAGCGCACGGGCGGCCGGCAGCACCAGGTAGGTGTTTAGTGTATTTTTTTTAATTAGTGTTAAGTCCTCTTCGTGCTTCCACGTGTGCTGCCCCCGTGTGCCTCCCTCCCAGCACCTCCTCTACCCACCCCACCACTTTTAATTAGTGTCAGCCGCCACTGGTGAGAATGAGGGAAAAGCAAGAATGGGGCTCACAAAATAGGGGAGGGGAAGTGAGGTGAAAGAAGTAAAAACGAGGGGAAAGCAAGGAGGGGGCACAAAATACAGGAGAGAAAAAGCAGTGACAAGGGAAAGCAAAATATGGGGAAAATGCGTAGAGAAAGCAGTGACAACAAGGGAAAGCAAGGAGAGAGCTCTTAAAAGGTAAAAAGACAAGGAAAAAGTGAGAACGATGGAAAAGCAAGAAGGTGGTACAGAATACGGGGAAAGTAAGGAGAAAAGAAAGCAGTGAAAACAAGTGTAAAGCAAGGAGGTAGAGCACACATTACAGGGGGAAACAAGGAGAAAGCAGTGAACGGAGGGGTAAATCAAGGAAAGGGCACAAACAATGGGTGAAAAAGCAAAGTGAAAGTGAGAAAGAAGGGAAAGGAAGGAGAGAGCACACAAAATATGCGGGGGAAGCAATGACAACGAGGGGAAGCAAGGAGAAAAAACTTGGCAAAAGTAAAAACAAGGGAAAAGAAAGTATCTGGCAAACAAAATATGGGTTAGAAGGTGAAAGTGGTAAAAACAAGTAAAAAAAAAAAAAAGGAGAGGACAAACAAACGGGGGAAGCAAGCTGAAAGCAGTAAAAACAAGTGAAAAGATAGGAGAGGGCACACAACAAAACAGCAAAAAGCAAGGGGAAGTCAGTGACCATAAGGGAAAAGCAAGGACAAGACACTAAAAAAGGGGAAAGCAAGGAGTAAGCAGTGAGAATGCGGTAAAAGCCAGGAGAGGGCACACAAAAAACGGGAAACAACAATGACAACGATGGAAATCGAGGAGATGGCACCTAAACTGTTGAAAAGACCAGGAAAAAACAGTGAGAACAAGGGAACGGCAAGGACAAAGTGCACAAAATACAGAAGAAAAAGCAAGGACAGTGAGGGGAACCAAGGAGGTGACACAAAAAAACAGGTGAAAAGACAAGGAAAAAAAACATTGAGAACAAGGGAACAGCAAGAAAAAGGCACACAAAATACAGAGGGGAACCAAGGAAGAGACACAAAAAGCAGATAGAAAGACAAGGAAAAAGCAGTGAGAACAAGGGAAAAGCAAACGGGGGCACACAAAATCTGTGGGGAAAAGCAAGGCAAAAAGTGAAAATGGGGAAGTAAGGAAAGGGCACACAAAAAAAAGGGTGAAAAAGCAAGGTGAAAGCAGTTAGAATGAATGGAAAGGGCACACAGATTCATGGGAAATGTAATATGAAAGCATTGAAAACAAGTGAAAAGCAAGGACAGGGTACACAAAATATGGGGGAAAAGGAAGGAAAAAAGCATTGACAACGAGGCAAAGGCTATGAAGTGGCACTCAAAAAAACATGTGAAAAGACAAGGAAAAAGCATGGAAAAGTAAGGAGGGCACACAAAATGCGGGGGGAATTCAGAAGAGAAAGCAGTGAAAACAAGGGTAAAGCAAGGATAAGGTACACAAAATAGTGGGAAAAGTGGTAACAAATAGGGAAAGCAAGGAGAGAGCACTTAAGAAAACAGGAGAAAAGACAGCGAGAACAAGGGAAGAGCAAGGAAGGGGTACACAAAATAAAGAAGGGAGCGAGGAGAAAGAAGTGAAAATGAGGGGAACGCAAGGAGAAGGCATACAATACCAGGAAAAGCAGGGAGATGTCAGTGAAAATGATGGGAAAGGAAGGCGAGGGCACACAATTTGTGAGGGAAAAAGCAGTGACATCGAAGGAAAGCAAGGAGGTGGCACTCAAAATCCATATGAAAGGAAAAAGTAGTGAGAATAAGGGAAAAGCAAGGAGAAGGCACACAAAATACCGGTGTAAAAAGTGAGAAGAAAGTGAAA
Organism: Pleurodeles waltl; assembly: GCF_031143425.1. Classification (NCBI taxonomy): domain Eukaryota; kingdom Metazoa; phylum Chordata; class Amphibia; order Caudata; family Salamandridae; genus Pleurodeles; species Pleurodeles waltl. The sequence goes on from NC_090451.1 coordinate 538,318,263, forward strand.
ACAGGGAGAGAGCCAGGAGAGAGCATTCAAATTATGGGTGGTAAAAAAAGCAAAAAGAAAGCAGTGAAACGTGGGCAAAAAAGCAAGGAAAGGGCACACCCAATTATTGGTGAAAAAGCAAGGTGTAAGAGGTCTGAATGAGAGGAAAAATAACAAGTGGAGCGGCACATAAATATGGAGGAAAAATCAATGACAACAAGGGAAAGCAAAGAGAGCACTCAAAACAGGTGAACAGACATGGAAAAGGTAAAAACGAGGTAAAAGCAAATAGCGGGCACACAAAAAAACAGGTGAAAAAGTAAGGTGCAAGCAGTGAAAATGAGTGAAAAGAAAAGAGAGGGATCAAAAATGGGTGAAGAAGCAAGGTGAAAGCAGTAAAAGCGAGTGAAAAAAGGAGAGTACACACAACAACAGCAGAAATGCAAGGTGAAAGCAGTGAAACAAGGGAAAAGCAAAGAAAGGGCACACAAAAAAACAAGTGAAAAAGCAAGGTGAAAGCAGTGAGAGCAAAGAAAGGCCAGACAACATACAGGGAAAAAGAGGTGAAAGCAGTGAAAACAAGTGAAAAGCGAGGAGATGGCACAAAAAACTTGAAACAAGCAAGGTGAAAGCAGTGAAAATTAGGGAAAAGCAAGCAAAAGGCACCCAGAAAAGAGGAAAAAAGCAAGGAGAAAGTAAAAATGAGGGAAAAGCAATGAGCAGGCACACAAAAAAGAAAAGCAGTGAAAATGAGGTAAAAACAAGGAAAGGGCACACAACAAAACAGTAGAAAAAAGCAAGGTGAAATCAGTGAAACGAGGGAAAAGCCAGGAGAAGAGATGCAAAAGAGGGAAAAGCAAGGAGAAAACAGTGAAACGCAGGAAAATCATGAAAAGGTCACATAAAAATTGGGTGTGAAAGCATTTAGAACGCAGAAAAGCATTGAAAGGGCAGACAAATACAGTGAAAAAGCAAGGTAAAAGTAGTGAAAATAAGTAAAAAGCGAGGAGAGGGCACACAAAAACTGCAAGCAAGCACGCCAGGTGAAACCAGAGGAAACAGGGAAAAGCAAGGAAAAGGCATTCAGAAAAGAGGAAAAAAGGAAGGAGAATGTGTAAATGAGGGAAAAGCAATGAGGAGGCACACATAAAAAAGGAAAAATGAAAGAGAGCAGTGCAAATGAGGTAAAAACAAGGAGAGGGCACACAACAAAACAGCAAGGTGAAAGCAGTGAAATGAAGGAAAAGCAAGGAGAAGACAAGCAAAAAAAGGGGGAAAAGCAAGGAGAAAGCAGTGAAACACAGGAAAATCTGTAAAAGGCCACATAGACATCAGGTGAAAAAGCAAGGTGAAAGCAGTGAGAACGGGGCAAAAATAAAGAAAGGGCACACAACATACAAGGAAAAACCAAGGTGAGAGCAGTGAAAACAAGTCAAAAGCAAGGAGAGGGCACACAAAAACTGAAAACAAACAAGCAAGGAAGGTGAAAGCAGAGAAAATGAGGGAAAAGCACACAAAAAACAGGTAAAAAGCAAGGAGGAAGTGAAAATGAGGGAAAAGCAATGAGCAGGCACACACAAAAACAGGGAAAATGAGGAAGAGAGCAGTGAAAATGAGGTAAAAACAGGGAGAGGCAGGCAAAAAAAACTGCAAAAAAAACAGGGTGAAAGGTGTGAAAATGAGGGAAAAGCAAGAAGAATGAACACAAAGAACAGGGGAAAAAACAAGCAGAAACCAGTGATAAAGGGGAAAGAAAGGAGTGGGCACACAAAATGGGGAAAAAGAAGAAAGCAGTGACAATGAAAGAACAGCAAGGAGAGGGCACACAAAATATAGTGTGAAAAAGCAAGGTGAAAGCTATAAGAATGAGACAAAACCACAGAGAGGGTAGATGGGGAAAAAAACCAAGCAGAAAGCAGTGAAAATGAGGGAGAAGCAAGTAGCCGGCACTGAAAATACGGGTTTGAAAGCAGTGAAAATAAGTCAAAAGAAAGGAGAGGGAACAAAAACAGATGAAAAAGCAAGGTGAAAGCAGAACAAAGAAGTGAAAGATAGGAGAGGTCATGCAACAAAAAAGCAAAAAAGCAGGGTGAAAGCAGTGAGAATGAGGGAAAAGCAAGGAGAAGACACACAAAATAAGGGGAGAAAGCAAGGCAAAAGCAGTGTAACAGGAAAACCAAGAAAAGGGCACACAAAAGTGGGTGAAAAAGCAAAATGAAAGCAGTAAGAACACGGAAAAGCACAGAAAGGGCAGACAAATACAGGTAAAAAGGAAGGTGAAAGTAGTGAAAATAAGTAAAAAGGCAGGAGAGGGCACACAAAAACTGCAAACAAGCAAGGTGAAAGCAGTGAAAACGATGGAAAAGCAAGGAAAAGGCACACAAAGAAGAGGGAAAAAGCAAGCAGAAAGTGAAAACAAGGGAAAAGCAATGAGCAGGCATACAGAAAAAAAGGAAAAAGCAGTAAAAATGAGGTAAAAACAAGGAGAGGGCACACAACAAAACAGCAAGGTGAAAGCAGTGAAATGAGGGAAAAGCAAGGAGAAGACAAGCAAAAGAAGGGGGAAAGCAGTGAACACACAGGAAAATAAATCAAAGGCCACACAGACATCGAGTGAAAAAGCAAGGCGAAAGCAGTGAGTACGGGGGAAAAGTAAAGAAAGGGCACACAGCATGCAAGGAGAAATCAAGGTGAAGGCATTGAAAACAAATGAAAAGCAAGGAGGGGGCACACAAATATCTCAAAAAAGCAAGGAAGGTAAAAGCAGTGAAAATGAGGGAAAAGCAAGGAAAAGGCACACAAAAAACAGGTAAGAACCAAGGAGAAAGGGAAAACGAGGGAAAAGGCAACGAGCAGGCACACAAAAACAGGAAAAATGAAGGAGAAAGGAGTGAAAATGAGGGGAAGGAAGAAGGATGCAGACAAAGAACAGGCAAAGAATAAAGAGAAAACAGTGAAAACGAAGGGGAAAGCAAGGAGTGGGCACAAAAAATGGGGTAAAAGAAGAAAGCAGTGACAGCGACAGAACAGCAAGAAGAGGGCACACAAAATAAAGTGTGAAAAAGCTAGGTGAAAGCTATAAGAAGAGGCAAAACCACAGAGAGGGCACCCAGGAAAAGAGCAAGCAGAAACCAGTGAAAATGAGGGAGAAGCAACTTGTGGGCACCCACAATACGGGTGTGAAAACAGTGAAAATAAGGGGGGAAAGCAAGGCGAAAGCAGTGAAACACATAAAAACCTGGAAAAGAGCACACAAAAAGTGGGTGAAAAAGCAAGGTGAAAGCAGTGAGAGCGCAGAAAAGCACAGAAAGGACAGACAAGTACACAGATAAAGCAAGGTGAAAGTAGTGAAAATAAGAGAAAAGGAAGGAAAAGGCAGACAGAAAAGAGGAAAAAAGCAAGGGAAAATCAATGAACAGGCACACAAAAAACAGGAAAAAAGAAGGAGAAAGCAGTGAAAATGAGGTAAAAACAAGGAGAGGGCACACAACAAAACAGCAAGGTGAAAGCAATAAAATTAGGTAAAAGCAAGTAGAAGACAACCAAAGAAGGAGGGAAAAAGCAAGGAGAAAGCAGTGATACACAGTTAAATCAAGCAAGGCCACAAAGATATCGGGTGAAAAAGCAAGGTGAAAGCATTGAGAAAGGGTGAACGGTAAAGAAAAAAGGGCACACAACATACAAAGAAGAAACCAAACTGAAAGCAGTAAAAACAAGTGAAAAGCAAGGCGAGGGCACACAAAAACTGTAAACAAGCAAGGTGAAAGCAGTGAAAACGACCGAAAAGAAAGAAGACACAAAAAATAAAGGGGGAAAAGCAAGGCAAACTCCGTGAAACACAGGAAAATCAAGAAAAGGTTACACAAAAAGCAGGTGAAACAGCAAGGGGAAAGCTGTGAGAACGCGGAAAAGCACAGAAAGGTCAGACAGCATACAGGGAAAAAGCAAGATGAAAGCAGTGAAAAAGAGGGAAAGCAAAGAAAAGGCGCACAAAAAAACAGGAAAAAGCAAGGAGAAAGTGAAAACAAGGGAAAATGAAGTTGAAAGCAGAGAAAATGAGGTAAACACAAGGAGATAGCAGACATAAAACTGCAAAAAAAGCAAGGTGAAAGGAGTGAAAATGAGGGAAAAGCAAAAAGGATGCACACAAAGAACAGGGGAAAAAATAAGGAGAAAGCAGGGAAAACGAAGGGGAAAGCAAGGAGTGGGCTCACAAAATGGGGAAAAAGAAGAAAGCAGCAACGGAACAGCAAGGAGAGAGCACACAAAATATAGTGTGAAAAAGCAAGGTGAAAGCTATAAGAATGAGGCAAAACCACAGAGAGGGTAGACAGGAAAGGAGCAAGCAGAAACCAGTGAAAATGAGGGAGAAGCAAGTAGTGGACACAGGAAATACGGGTTTGAAAGCTGTGAAAATAAGTCAAAAGAAAGGAGAGGGCACAAAAATGGATGAAAAAGCAAGGTAAAAACAGTAAAAACGAGTAAGAAGATAGGAGAGGTCACGCAGCAAAACAGCAAAAAAGCAGGGTGAAAGCAGTGAGAATGAGGGAAAAGCAAGGAGAAGACACACCAAATAAGCGGGGGAAGCAAGGTGAAAGCAGTGAAGCACAGGAAAACCAAGAAAAGGGCACACAAAAAGATGGATGAAAAAGCAAGGTAAAAGCAGTGAGAACGCGTAAAAGCACATAAAGGGCAGACATACAGGGAAAAAGCAGGGTGAAAGCACTGAAAATAAGTAAAAAGCAAGTAGAGGGCACACAAAAACTGCAAGCAAGCAAGGTGAAAGCGGTGAAAACAAGGGAAAAGGCACACAGAAAAGAGGAAAAAAGCAAGGAGAAAGTGAAAACGAGGGAAAAAGAAGGAGAAAGCAATGAAAATGAGGTAAAAACAAGGAGAGGGCACACAACAAAACAGCAAGGTGAAAGCAATGAAATGAGGGAAAAGCAAGTAGAAGACAACCAAAAAAAAGGGGGAAAAAGCAAGGAGAAAGCAGTGATACATGGTTAAATCAAGCAAGGCCACAAAGATATCGGGTGAAAAAGCAAGGTGAAAGCTGTGAGAAAGGGGGAGTAGTAAAGAAAAAAAGGGCACACAACATACAAAGAAGAAACCAAACTGAAAGCAGTAAAAACAAGTGAAAAGCAAGGCGAGGGCACACTAAAACTGCAAACAAGCAAGGTGAAAGCAGTGAAAACTAGCAAAAAGAAAGAAGACACAAAAAATAAAGGGGGAAAAGCAAGCCAAAATCAGTGAAACACAGGAAAATCAAGAAAAGGCCACACAAAAAGCAGGTGAAAAAGCAAGGGGAAAGCTGTGAGAACTGGGAAAAGCACAGGAAGGGCAGACAAAAAACAGGAAAAAGCAAGGAGAAAGTGAAAACGAGGGAAAAGCAATGAGCAGGCACACAAAAAACAGGGAAAATGAAGTAGAAAGCAGAGAAAATGAGGTAAACACAAGAAGATAGCAGACAGAAAACTGCAAAAACAAAGCAAGGTGAAAGGAGTGAAAATGAGGGAAAAGCAAAAAGGATGCACACAAAGAACAGGGAAATAATAAGGAGAAAGCAGTGAAAACGAAGGGGAAAGCAAGGAGTGGGCTCACAAAATGGGGAAAAAGAAGAAAGCAGCGACGGAACATCAAGGAGGGAGCGAACAAAATATAGTGTGAAAAAGCAAGGAGAAAGCTATAAGAATGAGGCAACACCACAGAGAGGGTAGACAGGAAACGAGCAAGCAGAAACCAGTGAAAATGAAGAAGAAGCAAGTAGCGGGCACAGGAAATACGGGTGTGAAAGCAGTGAAACTAAGTCAAAAGAAAGGTGAGGGCACAAAAATGGATAAAAAGGCAAGGTAAAAGCAGTAAAAACGAGTAAGAAGATAGGAGAGGTCACGCAGCGAAACAGCAAAAAAGCCGGGTGAAAGCAGTGAGAAAGCGTGAAAAGCAAGGAGAAGACGCACAAAACTAAGTGGGGAGAAGCAAGCTGAAATCAATGAAACACAGGAAAACCAAGAAAAGGGGACACAAAAAGTGGATGAAAAAGCAAGGTGAAAGAAGTGAGAACGTGGAAAAGCAGAGAAAGGGCAGACATCATACAGGAAAAAAACAAGGTAAAAGCACTGAAAATAAGTAAAAAGCAAGGAGAGGGCACACAAAAACTGCAAGCAAGCAAGGTGAAAGCAGTGAAAACGAGGAAAAAGCAAGGAAAAGGCACACAGAAAAGAGGAAAAATGAAAGGAGAAAGTGAAAACGAGGGAAAAGCAATGAGCAGGCACACAAAAATGGAAAAGAGGAGAAGAAAGCAGTGAAAATGAGGTAAAAACAAGGAAAAGACAAGCAAAAGAAGGGGGAAAAAGTAAGGTCAAAGCAGTGAAACACAGGAAAATCAAGAAAAGGCCACGCAAAAATCAGGTGAAAAAAGCAAGGTGAAAGCAGTGAGAAATGGGGAAAACTAAAGAAAGGGCACACAACATACAAGGAAAAATCAAGGTGAAAGCAGTGAAAACAAGTGAAAAGAAAGGAGAGGGCACACAAAAGCTGCAAACAAGCAAGGTGAAAGAAGTGAAAATGAGGGAAAAGGCACCCAAAAAACAGGTAAAAAGCAAGGAGAAATTGAAAACGAGGTAAAAGCAATGAGCAGGCACACAAAAAAACAGAAAAAAGAAGGAGAAAGCAGTGAAAATTAGGAAAAATAAGGAGAAGACAGAAGGGGGAAAAAGCAAGGAGAAAGCAGTGAAACACAGGAAAATCAAGAAAAGGCCACACAAAAATTGGGTGAAGAAGCAAGGTGACAGCAGTGAGAAAGGGGGAAAAGTAAAGAAAGGGCACACAACATACAAGGAAAACCAAGCTGAAAGCAGTGAAAACAAGTGAAAAGCAAGGAGCGGGCATAGAAAAACGGCAAACAAGCAAGGCAGGTGAAGGCAGTGAGAATGAGGGAAAAGCAAGGAAAAGACACACAACGACAGGTAAAAGCAAGGAAAAGGTGAAAATGAGGGAGAAGCAATGAGCAGGCACACAAAAAACAGGGAAAATGAGGGAGAAAGCAGTGAAAATGAGGTAAAAAAAGGAGAGGGCAGACAAAAAACTGCAGAAAAGCAAGGTGAAAGGAGTGAAAATGAGTGAAAAGCCAGAAGGATGCACACAAAGAACAGGGAACAAAATAAGGGGAAAGCAGTGAAAACGAAGGGGAAAGCAAGGAGCGGGCACACAAAATGGGGAAAAGGAAGAAAGCAGTGACAACAACGGAACAGCAAGGAGAGGGCACACAAAATATAGTGTGAAAAAGCAAGGTGAAAGCTATAAAAATGAGGCAAAACCACAGAGAGGGCTTACAGGAAAAGAGCAAGCAGAAACCAGTGAAAATGAGGGAGAAGCAAGTAGTGGGCACACACAATACGGGTGTGAAAACAGTGAAAATAAGTCAAAAGAAAGGAGAGGGCACAAAAACAGATGAAAATGCGAGGTAAATGCAGTAAAAACAAGTGCAAAGATAGGTGAGGTCACACAAAAAAACAGAAAAAAGCAGGGTGAAAGTAGTGAGAATGAGGTAAAAGCAACAAGAGGGCACACAAAAAATGCAAACAAGCAAGGTGAAAGCAGTGAAAAGAAGAGAAAAGGCAGGAAAAGGCACACAGAAAAGAGGAAAAAAAAGAAGGAGAAAGTGAAAATGAGGGAAAATCAATGAGCAGGCACACAAAAAAGAGGAAAAAAGAAGGAGAAAGCAGTGAAAATGAGGTAAAAACAAGGAGAGGGCACACAACAAAACAGCAAGGTGAAAGCAAGGAGAAAGTAGTGATACACAGTTAAATGAAGCAAGGCCACACAGATTTCGGGTGAAAAAGGGGGAACACAACATACAAAGAAGAAACCAAACTGAAAGCAGTAAAAACAAGTGAAAAGCAAGGCAAGGGCACAGAAAAACTGCAAACAAGCAAGGTGAAAGCAGTGAAAACGAGTGAAAAGAAAGAAGACACAAAAAATAAAGGGGGAAAAGCAAGGCAAAATCTGTAGGAAAACATAGGAAAATCAAGAAAAGGGCACACAAAAAGCAGGTGAAAAAGCTAAGGGAAAGCTGTGAAAATGCAGAAAAGCACAGAAAGGGCAGACAGCATACAGGGAAAAAGCAAGGTGAAAGCAGTGGAAATGAGGGAAAAGCAAAGAAAAGGCACACAAAAACAGGAAAAAACAAGGAGAAAGTGAAAACAAGGGAAAAGCAATGAGCAGGCACACAAAAAATAGGAAAAATGAGGGAGAAAGCAGTTAAAAGAAGGTACAAACAAGGAGAGGGAAGACAAAAAACTGCAGATAAGCAAAGTGAAAGGAGTGAAAGTGAGGGAAAAGCAAGAAGGATGCACCAAAGAACAGGGAAAAAAGGAGAAAAGCAGTGAAAATGAAGGGGAAAGCAAGGAGTGGGCTCACAAAATGGGGAAAAAGAAGAAAGCAGTGACAGCGACGGAACAGCAAGGAAAGGGCACCCAAAATATAGTGTGAAAAAGCAAGGTGAAAGCTATAAAAATGAGGCAAAACCACAGAGAGGGTACACAGGAAAAGAGCAAGCAGAAACCAATAAAAATGAGGGAGAAGCAAGTAGCGGGCACAGAAAATACGATTGTGAAAGTAGTGAAAATAAGTCAAAAGAAAGGAGAGGGTACAAAAACGGATGAAAAAGCTAGGTAAAAGCACTAAAAATGAGTAAATAAATGCTAGCAGTCACGCAGCAAAACAACAAAAAAGCACGGTGAAAGCAGCAAGAATGAGGGAAAAGCAAGGAGAAGACACACAAAATAAGAGGGGGAGCAAGGCGAAAGCAGTGAAACACAGGAAATCCAAGAAAAGGGCACACAAAAAGTAGGTGTAAAAGCAAGGTGAAAGCAGTGAGAACAAGTGAAAAGAAAGAAGATACAAAAATAAGGGGGGAAAAGCAAGGCAAAATCAGTGAAAAGCTGTAAATTCAAGAAAAGGGCACACAAAAAGCAGGTGAAAAAGCAAGGGGAAAGCAGTGAGAACGTGGAAAAGCACGGAAAGGGCCGACAGCATGCAGGGAAAAAGCAAGGTGAAAGCAGTGAAAGCGAGGGAAAAGCAAATAAAAGGCACACAGAAACAGGAAAAAGCAAAGAGAAAGTGAAAACGAGGGAAAAGCAATGAGCAGGCACACAAAAAACAGGGAAAATGAAGTAGAAAGCAGAGAAAATGAGGTGAAAACAAGGAGAGAGCAGACAAAAATACAAAAAAGCAAGGTGAAAGGAGTGAAAATGAGGGAAAAGAAAGAAGGATGCACACAAAGAACAGGGAAAAAATAAGGAGAAAGCAGTGAAAACAAAGGAGAAAGCAAGGATTGGGCTCATAAAATGGGAAAAAAGAAGAAAGCAGTGACAGCGACGAAACAGCAAGGAGGGGGCACACAAAATATAGTGTGAAAAAGCCAGGTGAAAGCTAACGAGAATGAGGCAAAACCACCACAGAAAGGGTACACAGGAAAAGAGTAAGCAGAAACCAGTGAAAATGAGGGAGAAACAAGTAGCTGGCACACAAAATACGAGTGTGAAAGCAGTGAAAATCAGTCAAACAATAGGAGAGGGCACAAAATGGATGAAAAAGCAAAGTGAAAGCAGTAGATATGAGTGAAATGATAGGGGAGGTCATGCAACAAAACAGAAAAAAAGCAGGGTGAAAGCAGTGAAAATGAAGGAAAAGCAAGGAAAAGACACACAAAATAAGGGGGGAAGCAAGGCGAAAGCAGAGAAACACAGGAAAAGCAAGGGCACACAAAAAGTGGGTGAAAAAGCATGGTGAAAGCAGTGAGAACGCGGAAAGCACAGAAAAAGCAGATAACATACAGGGAAAAAGCAAGATAAAAGCAGTGAAAATGAGTAAAAAGCAAGGAAAGGGCACACAAAAACTGCAAGCAAGGTGAAAGCAGTGAAAACGAGGGGAAAGCAAGGAAAAGGCACACAGAAAAGAGTAAAAAAGGAAGGAGAAACTGAGAACGAGGGAAAAGCAATAAGCAGGCACACAAATAAAAGGAAAAAAGAAGGAGAAAGTGAAAATGAGGTAAAAACAAGGAAAGGGCACACAACAAAACAGCTAGGTGAAAGCAGTGAAATGAGGGAAATGCAAGGAGAAGACAAACAAAAGAAGGAGTAAAAAGCAAGGAGAAAGCCATGAAACACAGGAAAATCAATAAAAGGCCAAACAGACATCGGGTGAAAAAGCAAAGTGTAAGCAGTGAGAACAGGCGAAAAGTAAAGAAAGGGCACACAACTTACAAGGAAAAACCAAGGTGAAAGCAGTGAAAACAAGTGAAGAGCAAGGAGAGGGCACACAAAAACTGCAAACAAGAAGGAAGGTGAAAGCAGTGAAAATGACGGGAAAGCAAGGAAAAGGCACCCAAAAAACAGGTAAAAAGCAAGTAGAACGTGAAGACAGGGGAAAAGCAATGAGCAGGCACACAAAAAACTGGAAAAATGAGAGAGAAAGCAGTGAAAATTAGGTAAAAGCAAGGAGAGGGCAGACAAAAAACTGCAAAAAAGCAAGGTGAAAGGAGTGAAAATGAAGGAAAAGCAAGAAGGACGCACACAAAGAACAGCAAAACAAATAAGGAGAAACAGTGAAAACGAAGGGGAAATCAAGGAGTAGGCACACAAAATGGTGAAAAAGAAGAAAGCAGTGACAACGCCGGAACAGCAAGGAGAGGGCACACAAAATATAGTGTGAAAAAGCAAGGTGAAAGCTATAAGAATGAGGCAAAACCACAGAGAGGGTGCACAGGAAAAAAGCAAGCAGAAACAGTGAAAATGAGGGAGAAGCAAGTAGCAGGCACAGAAAATACGGGTGTGAAAGCAGCGAAAATAAGTCAAAAGAAAGGAGAAGGCACAAAAACGGTTGAAAAGCAGGGTAAAAGCAGTAAAAACTAGTAAAAAGATAGGAGAGGTCAGGCAGCAAAACAGCAAAAAAGCAGGGTGGAAGCAGTGAGAATGAGGGAAAAGCAAGGAGAAGACACACAAAATAAGGAGGGAAAGCCAGGCGAAAGCAGTTAAACACAGGAAAACCAAGCAAAAGGCACACAAAAAGTGGGTGAAAAAGCAAGGTGAAAGCAGTGAGAATGCAGAAAAGCACAGAAAGGGCAGACAACATACAGGGAAAAAGCATGTGAAAGTACTGAAAACAAGTCAAAAGCAAGGAGCTGGCACTCAAAAACTGCAAACAAGCAAGGAAGGTGAAAGCAGTGAAAATGAGGGAAACGCAAGGAAAAGGCACACAAAAAAACAGGTAAAAAGCAAGGAGAAAGTGAAAACGAGGGAAAAGGAATGAGCAGGCACACAAAAAAATCAGAAAAATGAGGGAGAAAGCAGTGAAAAGGAGGTACAAACAAGGAGATGGCAGACAAAAAACTGCAGAAAAGCAAGGTAAAAGGAGTGAAAATGAGGGAAAAGCAAGAAGGATGCACACAAAGAACAGGGAAAGAAATAAGGAGAAAGCAGTGAAAACGAAGGGGAAAGCAAGGAGTGGGCACACAAAATGGGGAAAAAGTAGAAAGCATTGACAACGACAGAACAGCAAGGAGAGGGCACACATAATATAGTGTGAAAAAGCGAGGTGAAAGCTGTAAGAATATGACAAAACCACAGAGAGGGTACACAGGAAAAGAGCAAGCAGAAACCAGTGAAAATGAGGGAGAAGCAAGTAGCGGGCACAGAAAATACAGGTGTGAAAGCAGTAAAAATAAGTCAAAAGAAAGGAGAGGACAAAAAAACGGATGAAAAAGCAAGGTAAAGGCAGTAAAAACAAGTAAAAAGATAGGATAGATGTTGGACTCTTTTGCTTATGGAGGGTCATCCCCAATCTTTTTGCCTCCTGCTTCCTATTTTTTCTGACCTGTTGCTGTTGGCTTTTGAACTCTGAGCACTTTACCACTGCTAACCAGTGCTAAAGTGCATATGCTCTCTGTGTAAATTGTATGGTTGATTGGTTTATCCATTATTGGCATATTTGATTTACTAGTAAGTCCCTTGTAATGTGCACTAGAGGTGCCAAGACCTGTAAATCAAATGCTACTAGTGGGCCTGCAGCGCTGGATGTGCCACACACATAAGTAGCTCTCTAATCATGTCTCAGACCTGCCACAGCTGTGTCTGTGTGTGCAGTTTTGACTGTAAATTCGACTCGGCAAGTGTACCCACTTGTCAGGCCTAAACCTTCCCTTTTCTTACATGTCAGACACCCCTAAGGTAGGCCCTAGGTAGCCCCAAGGGCAGGGTACAGTGTATGGTTAAGGTAGGACATATAGTAATGTGTTTTATATGTCCTGACAGTGACATATTGCTAAATTTGTTTTTCACTGTTCCAAGGCCTGTCCCTCTCATAGCTTAACATGCAGGCTACCTTTAAATCTGATTCAAGTGTACATTCCCTTTGGGAGCGGATGGACATGTGGAGTTTGGGGTCTCTGAACTCACAATTTAAAAATACATCTTTTAGTAAAGTTGATTTTGAGATTGTGTGTTTGAAAATGCCACATTTAGAAATTGAGCATTTTCTTGCTTATACCATTTCTGTGACTCTGCCTGTTTGTGGATTCCTTGTCTTGGTCAGTTTGACAGTTGGGCTGGTTGCACCTCACACTAGACAGTAACACAAAGGGAGCTGGGGTGTAGCCTGCATATCCTGATGAGCCATCTGTGCTAGTAGGGAGGGGAGGAGTGGTCACTTACACCTGAAAGGGCTGTGCCTGCCTCACACCATGCAGTCCCCGACCCCCTGGTGAGTGTCTGGGGCCTGGCCTGGGCAAGGCAGGATTTCACATTCAAAAGAGACTTTGCTTTGAGGTAGGCCTACTTCAAAGGAGAAATTGGGTATAAGAAGGGCACCCAAAACCACAGACTTTAGAAACACTTCTGGAAACAAGAGGAACCTCTGCCTGGAGAAGAGCTGAAGATCGGAGGAAGAAGAGCTGCCCTGCATGTGACTGTGCTTTGTGGAGCTATCCTGCAGTTGCTGCTTGTGCCAGAGTAAGAGGGCAAAGATTGGACTTTGTGTGCCTTCCATCTTGAGAAGAAATCTCCAAGGGCTTGATTTAGAGCTTTCCTCCTGTTGTTTGAAGTCTCAGGGACAGCAGCAAAGACTTCTCTCTGCCAGCAGCTGGAGTCTCAGGAGAGACTCCTACTCTGCCCTGTGGTGCCCATCCAGTTCCTGGGACCCTGAAAGGAGAAGCTGGCAGCCTAAAGACAAGGAAATCCACGCACAGAGCGCCGTGCGGCAAAAAGATCGACGCAACTCCGATCTGCGTCTGAAGAAACGACGCGCCGCCGGCTCCGCATCTGAGAATCGATGCTTGCAGGAAACCTGACCGAATAATCGACACACGGAGCAGGAGAAAACATACGCAGCATCGCTGACAGAGGTTGGGAGATCTCCACCTGTGCTGTGGGGTTTTCGGATCATCGTGAGGCTGGATTTCCGAATCAAGTACCGCTGGGCGTGGAAAAACAACACAAGGCCTGCTCATACCCGAGCGCTGACCAGATTGACGCACCGCTCTCCTGCGGAGAGTAGAAACAACACGCCCTGCCCCGGCAAAAGGAGAAACGACGCATGGTCCTGCTCGTGAGTGTAATCAACGCATTGCAAGCCCTTTTTGATGTGCACTCACCTGTGCGGGGTTATTTTTGACGCACCCAAGGTACTTTTTCACGCTAACAGCGTTAGTGTGTGTTTGAAACTACTTAAAGACTCTTTTTGCATTTTTAGTAATAACTTGACTTGTCTGTTGTGGATTTTTGTTGTTTTGGTCTTGTTTAGATACATATTTCCTATTTTTCTAAACCTGTGTTGTGTCATTTTGTAGTGTTTTCTTTAAGTTACTGTGTGTGTTGGTACAAATACTTTACACCTAGCACTCTGAAGTTAGGCCTACTGCTCTGCCAAGCTACCAAGGGCGTAAGCAGTGGTTAGCTGAGGATGATTCTCTTTTACCCTGACTAGATTGAGGGTCCTTGCTTGAACAGGGGGTAACCTGACTGTCAACCAGAGACCCCATTTCTAACAAGAGGTTACGCAGCAAAACAGCAAAAAAAGGAGGGTGAAAGCAGTGAGAGTGAGGGAAAAGCAAGCAGAAGACACACAAAATAGCGGGGGGAGCAAGGTGAAAGCAGTGAAACATAGGAAAACCAAGAAAAGGGCACACAAAAAGTGGGTGAAAAGCAAGGTGAAAGCAGTGAGAACATGGAAAAGCAGAATAGGGCAGACAACATACAGGGAAAAAGCAGGGTGAAAGCAGTGAAAATAAGTAAAAAGCAAGGAGAGGGCACACAAAAACTGCAAGCAAGGTGAAAGCAGTGAAAATGAGGGAAAAGCAAATAAAAGGCACACAGAAAAGAGGAAAAAAGGAAGGAGAAAGTGGAAATGAGGTAAAAGCAATGAGCAGACACACAAAACAGGAAAAAATAAGGAGAAAGCAGTGAAAATGAGGTAAAAACAAGGAGAGGGCACACACCAAAACAGCAAGGTGAAAGCAGTGAAATGGGGGAAAAGCAAGTAGAGGACAAACAAAAGAAGGGGAAAAAAGCAAGGTGAAGCAGTGAAACACAGGAAAATAAATAAAAGGCCACACAGACATCGGGGGAAAAGCAAAGTGAAAGCAGTGAGAACGGGGGAAAAGTAAAGAAAGTAAAGAGAAACCAAGGTGAAAGCAGTGTAAACAAGTGAAAAGCAAGGAGAGGGAACACAAAAACTGCAAACAAGCAAGGAAGGTGAAAGCAGTGAAAATGAGGGAAAAGCAAGGAAAAGACACTCACAAAACAGGTTAAAAGCAAGGAGAAAGTGAAAACGAGGGAAAAGCAATCAACAGGCACACAAAAAACAGGAAAAATGAGGAAGAGAGCAGTGAAATGAGGTAAAAACAAGGAGAGGGCCAACAAAAAAATGCAAGGTGAAAGGAGTGAAAATGAAGGAAAAGCAAGAAGGATGCAAAGCAGTGAAAACGATGGGGAAAGCAAGGAGTGGGCACACAAAATGGAGAAAAAGAAGAAAGAAATGACAACGACAGAACAGCAAGGAGAGGGCACACAAAATATAGTGTGAAAAAGCACGGTGAAAGCTATAAGAATTAGGCAAACCCACAGAGAGGGTACACAGGAAAAGAGCGAGCAGAAACCAGTGAAAATGAGGGAGAAGCAAGTAGCGGGCACACACAATACGGGTGTGAAAGCAGTGAAAATAAGTCAAAAGAGAGGAAAGGGCAAAAAAACGAATGAAAAAGCAAGGTGAAAGCAGTAAAAACAAGTGATAAGATAGGAGAGGTCACACAACAAAACAGCAAAAAAGCAGGGTGAAAGCAGTGAGAATGAGGGAAAGCAAGGAGAAAATGAAAACAAGGGGAAAGCAATGATCAGGCATAAAAAAACAGGAAAAAAGAAGAAGAAAGCAGTGAAAATGGGGTACAAACAAGGAGAGGGCACACAACAAACAGCAAGGTGAAAACAGTGAAATCAGGGGAAAAAAAGGAGAAGAGAAGCAAAAGAAGGAGAAAGAAGCAAGGAGAAAGCAATGAAACACAGGAAAATCAGTAAAAGGCCACACAAAAATTGGGTGAAAAAGCAAGGTGAAAGCAGAAAAGTAAAGAAAGGGCACACAACATACTAGGAAAAACCAAGGTGACAGCAGTGAAAACAAGTGAAAAGCAAGGAGAGGGCACACAAAAACTGCAAACAAGCAAGGTGAAAGCAGTGAAAATGAGGGAAAAGCAAGGAAAAACACAAAGAAAAGAGTAAAAAATTCAGGAGAAAGTGAAGATGAAGGAAAAGCAATGAGCAGGCACACAAAAAACAGAAAAAAAGAAGGAGAAAGCAGTGAAAATGAGGTAAAAATAAGGAGAGGGCACACAACAAAACAGCAAGGTTAAAGCAGTGAAATGAAGGAAAAGAAAGGAGAAGACAAGCAAAAGAAGGAGGAAAAAGCAAGGGGGAGGCAGTGAAACACAGGAAAATCTATAAAAGGCCACATAAAAATCAGGTGAAAAAGCAAGGTGAAAGCAGTGAGAACGGGGGAAAAGTAAAGAAAGGGCACACAACATTCTAGGAAAAACCAAGGTGAAAGCAGTGAAAACAAGTGAAAAGTATGGAGAGGGCACACAAAAACTGCAAAAAAGCAAGGTGAAAGCAGTGAAAACGAGGGAAAAGCAAGAAGGATGCAAACAAAGAACAGAAAAAATAAGGAGAAAGTAGTTAAAATGAAAGGGAAAGCAAGGAGTGGGCATACAAGAAAAAGAAGAAAGCAGTGACAACGGGTCGGGCACACAATACAGGTGGGTCAAAAGAAAGGAGAGGACACAGAAACAGGTGAAAAAGAAAGGCGAAAGCAGTAAAAACAAGTGAAAAGAAAGAAGACACATGAAATAAGGGGGGAGGAAAGCAAGACAAAAGCAGTGAAATGCAGGAAAATCCAGAAAAGGGCACACAAAAAGCAGGTGAAAAAGCAAGGTGAAAGCAGTGAAAACATGGAAAAGCACAGAAAGGGCAGACAACATACAGGAAAAAAGCAAGTTGAAAGAAGTGAAAATAAGTAAAAAGCAAGGAGAGGGCACACAAAAACTGCAAACAAGCAAGGTGAAAGCAGTGAAACACAGGAAAATCAAGAAAAGACCACACAAAAATGGGGAGAAAAAGCAAGGTGAAAGCAGTGAGAATGTGGGAAAAGTGAAGAAAGGGCACACAACATAGAAAGAAAAACCAAGGTGAAAGCAGTGAAAACAAGTGAAAAGCAGTGAAAACGAGGGACAAACAGGGAAAAGGAATACAGAAAAGAGGAAAAAAGCAAGGAGAAAGTGAAAACGAGGGAAAAGCAATGATCAGGTACACAAAATACAGGAAAAAAAGAAGCAGAAAGCAGTGAAAATGAGGTAAAAACAAGGAGAGGGCACACAACAAAACAGCAAGGTAAAAGCAGTGAAACGAGGGAAAAGCAAGGAGAAGACAAGCAAAAGAAGGGGAAAAAGCAAGGAGAAAGTAGTGAAACACAGATAAAAGAAAAGGCTACACAAAAATTGGGTGAAAAAGCAAGATGAAAGTAGTGAGAAAGGGGAAAAGTAAAGAAAGGGCACACAACATATAAGGGAAAGCAAGGGAAAGACACACAAAAACAGGTAAAAAGTAAGGAGAAAGTGAAAATGAGGGAAAAGCAATGAGCAGGTACACAAAAAACAGGAAAAAAAGGAGAAAGCAGTGAAAATGAGGTAAAAACAAGGAGATGCCACACAAACAAACTGCAAAAAAGTAAGGTGAAAGGAGTGAAAACGGGGGGAAAGCAAGAAGGATGCACACAAAGAACAGGGAAAAAATAAGGAGAAAGCAGTAAAAACAAAGTTGAAAGCAAGAAGTGGGTGCACAAAATGGGGAAAAAGAAGAAAGCAGTGACCACGAAGGAACAGCAAGAAGAGGACACACAAAATATAGTGTGAAAAAGCAAGGTGAGAGCTATAAGAATGAGACAAAAGCACGGAGAGGGTACACAGAAAATAAGAAAGCGGAAACCAGTGAAAACGAGGGAGAAGGAAGTAGCGAGCACACAAAATAAGGGTGTGAAAGCAGTGAAAATAAGTCAAAAGGAGAGGGCACAAAAACGGATGAAAAAGCAGGGTGAAAGCAGAAAAAATGAGTGAAAAGAAAGGAGAGGGCACGCAAGAAAACACCAAAAAAAACAGGGTGAAAGTAGTGAGAACGAGGGAAATGCAAGGAAAAAAACACAAAATAAAGGGGGGAAACAAGGCAAAAGCAGTGAAGCGCAGGAAAATCAGGAAAAGGGCACACAAAAAGTGGGTCAAAAAGCAATGTGAAAGCAGTGAGAACGGGAGAAAAGCAAAGAAAAGCCAGACAACATACACAGAAAAAGCAAGGTGAAACCAGTGAAAACAAGTAATAAGCCAGGAGAGGGCAAACAAAATATTGGGGAAGGATGAAGCAGTGACAACGCAGGAAAGCAAGGAGATGGCACTCAAAAACAGATGAAAAGAAAGGCAAAAGCGGTGAGAACGAGAGAAAAGCAAAGAGGTGAAAAACTATGGGGGAAAAACAAGGAGAAAGCAGTGAAAATGAGGTAAAAACAAGGAGAGGGCACACAACAAAACAGCAAGGTAAAAGCAGTGAAACGAGGGAAAAGCAAGGAGAAGACAAGCAAAAGAAGGGGAAAAAGCAAGGAGAAAGCAGTGAAACACAGAAAAAAGAAAAGGCTACACAAATTTGGGTGAAAAAGCAAGATGAAAGTAGTGAGAAAGGGGGAAAAGTAAAGAAAGGGCACACAACATATAAGGGAAAGCAAGGGAAGGGCACACAAAAAAAGGTAAAAAGTAAGGAGAAAGTGAAAATGAGGGAAAAGCAATGAGCAGCTACCCAAAAAGCAGGAAAGAAGGAAAAGCAGTGAAAATGAGGTAAAAACAAGGAGAGGCCACACAATCAAACTGCAAAAAAGAAAGGTGAAAGGAGTGAAAACGAGGGAAAGCAAGAAGGATGCACACAAAGAACAGGAAAAAAATAAGGAGAAAGCAGTGAAAGCAAAGGTGAAAGCAAAGAATGGGTGCACAACATTGGGAAAAGGAAGAAAGCATTGACAACGACTGAACAGCAAGGAGAGGGCACATAAAATATAGTAAGAAAAATCAAGAATGAGAAAAAAGCACAGAGAGGGTACACAGGAAATGAGTAAGCAGAAACAAGTGAAAACGAGGGAGAAGGAAGTAGCGGGCACAAAAAATAAAGCTGTGAAAGCTGTGAAAATAAGTCAAAAGAAAGGAGAGGGCACAAAAATGGATGAAAAAGCTAGGTGAAAGCAGTAAAAACTAGTGAAAAGAAAGGAGAGGGCACGCAAGATAACAGCAAAAAAATGGGGTGAAAGCAGTGAGTACGAGGGAAAAGCAAGGGAAAAGCACACAAAATAATGGGAGAAAAGCAAGGTGAAAGCGGTGAAGCACAGGAAAATCAAGAAAAGGGCACACAAAAGTGGGTGAAAAAGCAATGTGAAAGCAGTGTGAATGGGAGAAAAGCAAAGAAAGGCCAGAGAACATACACTGAAAAAGCAATGTGAAACCAGTGAAAACAAGTAAAAACAAGGAGAGGGCAAACAAAATATGGGGGAAAGACTAAGCAGTGACAACCCGGGAAAGGAAGGAGACGACACTCAAAAGCAGGTCAAAAGAAAGGAAAAAGCAGTGAAAATGAGAGAAAAGCAAAGAGGTGAAAAACTATGGGGGGGAAAGCAAGGAGAAAGCAGTGAAAACAAGAGGAAAGCAAAGAGAGGGCACACAAAATACACAGGAAAAAGCAAGAAGAAAGCAGTGAAACGCAGGAAAACCAAGGAAAGGGGACACAGAAAACAAGTGAGGATGCAAGGTGGAAGCAGTTGGAAGTAGGGGAAAGGAAGGAAAAGCAAAGAAGGGGCAGGCAACATACAGGGGGAAAGCAAGTAAAACACAGTGATTTTTGAGGGAAGGCAAGGAGAGAGCACTCAAAAAACAAGTGAAAAACAAGGAAAAAGCAGTGAGAGGAAGAGAAAAGCACATAGGGGGCACATGGTATACAGGGAAAAAGCAAGGCAAAAGTAGTGGAAATGAGGAGAAAGCAAGGAAAAGCCACTCAAAATACAGGGAAAAAGAAGGCAAAAGCAGTGAATAGTGGAAAAAGCATGAAAAGGACACACAAAAATGGGTGGAAAAGCAGTGAGAACAAGTGAAAAGCAAGGTAAGGGCACACAAAACAAGGGGAAGCAAGTAAGGTGAAAGCAGTGAAAATGATGTAAAGGCAAAGAGAGGGCACACACAAAAATGGCAAAAAGCAAGGTGAAAGCAGTGATAACGAGGGAAAAGCAAGAAGGATGCACACAAAGAACAGGAAAAAAATAAGGGGAAAGTAGTGAAAATGAAAGGGAAAGCAGGAAGTGGGCACAAAAAAGGGAAAAAAAGAAGAAAGCAGGGAAAACGAGTCGGGCACACAATACGGGTGGTAAAGCAGTGAAAATTAGTCAAATGAAAGGAGAGGACACACAAACGGGTGAAAAAAGAAGGTGAAAGCAGTAAAAACGACTAAAATGAAAGGAGAAGACAAAAAATAAGAGGGAAAAAGCAAAGTGAAAGCAGTGAAACGCAGGAAAGTCAAGAAAAGTGCAAACAAAAAGCGGGTGAAAAAGCAAGGGGAAAGCAGTGAGAATGTGGAAAAGCACATAAAGAGCAGACAACATACAGGGAAAAAGCAAAGTGAAAGCAGTGAAAATAAGTAAAAGCAAAGCGAGGGCACAAAAGGAGTGGGCATAAAAACAGATGAAAAGGTGAAAGCAGTAAAAACAAGTGAAAAGAAAGGAGAGTGCATGCAAGAAAACAGCAAAAAAACAGGGTGAAAGCAGTGAGAATGAGGGAAAAGCGAGGAAAAAAACACACAAAATAATGTGAGGAAAGCAAGGTGAAAGCAGTGAAGCACAGGAAAATCAAGAAAAGGGCACACAAAAAGTGGGTGAAAAAGCAATGTGAAGGCAGTGAGAATGGGAGAAACGCAAAGAAAGGCCAGACAACATACACGGAAAAAGCAAGGTGAAAGCAGTGAAAAAAAGTAAAAAGCAAGGAGAGTGCAAACAAAATATGTGGGAAGGAATAAGCAGTGACAACGAGGGAAAGCAAGGAGATGGCATTGAAAAACCAGTGAAAAGAAAGGAAAAAGCAGTGAGAATGAGAGAAAATTAAAGAGGTGAAAAACTATGGGGAAAAAAGCAAAGAGAAAGCAGTGAAAATGAGAGGTAAACAAGGAGATGGCACACAAAACACACAGGAAAAAGCAAGGAGATAGCAGTGAAATGCGGGAAAACCAAGGTGACACAGAAAACAAGTGTTAAAGAAAGGTAGAAACAGTTGGAACTAGGGGAACGCAAGGAAAAGCAAAGAACGGGCAGACAACATAGGGGGGAAAGCAAGTAAAAAACAGTCACTTTGAGGCAAAGCAAGGAGAGAGCACTCCAAAAACAAGGAAAAAGCAGTGAGACCAAGGGAAAAGCACAGAGGGGGTAAACAAGATAGAGGGAAAAAGCAAGGCAAAAGCAGTGGAAATGAGGAGAAAGCAAGGAGAAGCCACACAAACTACGGAGAGAAAGGGGGCACACAAAAAATGGCAAAAAGCAAGGTGAAAGCAGTGAAAACAAGGGAAAAGCAAGAAGGATGCACACAAATAACAAGAAAAAGAATAAAGAGAAGGTAGTGAAAATGAAAGGGAAAGCAAGGAGTGGGAACACAAAATGAAAAAAGAAGAAAGCAGTGACAACAAGTAGGGCACACAATACGGGTGGTAAAGCAGTGAATATGAGTCCAAAGAAAGGAGAGGACGCACAAACGGGTGAAAAATGAAGGTGTAAGCAATAAAAACAAGTGAAAAGGATGGAGAAGACACAAAAAATAAGGGCAAGGCGAAAGCAGTGAAACGAAGGAAAGTCAAGAAAAGGGCACACAAAAAGTAGGTGAAAAAGCAAGGTAAAAGCAGTGGAAACGCAGAAAAGCACAAAAAAGGCAGACAACATACAGGGAAAAAGCAAAGTGAAAGCAGTAAAAAGAAGTAAAAAGCAAAGAGAGGGCACACAAAAACTGCAAATAAGCAAGGAGAAAGCAGTGAAAACGAGGGAAAAGCACGGAAAAGGCACACAGAAAAGAGGAAAAAGGCAAGGAGAAAGTGAAAATGAGGTAAAAGCAATGAGCAGACACACAAAAAACAGGAAAAAAGAAGGAGAAAGCAGTGAAAATTAGGTAAAAACAAGCAGAGGATGCACAACAAAACAGCAAGATGAAAGCAGTGAAACGAGGGAAAAGCAAGGAGAAGACAGAAGGGGAAATACAAGAAGAAACAGTGAAACCCAGGAAAATCAAGAAAAGGCCACACAAAAACCAGGTGAAAAAGCAAGGTGAAAGCAGTAAGAAAAGGGGAAAAGGAAAGAAAGGGCACACAACATTCAAGGAAAAACGAAGGTGAAAGCAGTGAAAACAAGTGGAATGCAAGGAGATGGCACACAAAATCTGCAAACAAGCAAGGTGAAAGCAGTGAAAATGAGGTAAAAACAAGGAGAGGGCACACAAAACAACTGCAAAAAAGCAAGGTGAAAGGAGTGAAAACATGGGAAAACAAGGATGCTGTTGGACTTTTTTGCTTATGCAGGGTGATCCCCATTCTTTTTGCCTCCTGTCTCCTATTTGTTCTTACCTGTTGCTGTTGGCTTTTGAACTCTGAGCACTTTACCACTGCTAACCAGTGCTAAAGTGCATATGCTCTCTGTGTAAGTTGTATGCAATTGGTTTATCCATGATTGGCATATTTGATTTACTAGTAAGTCCCTAGTAAAGTGCACTAGAAGTGCCGGGCCTGTAAATCAAATGCTGCAGCACTGGTTGTTCCACCCACATGAGTAGCTCTGTAATCATGTCTCAGATCTGCCATTGCAGTGTCTGTGTGTTCAGTTTTAACTGTAAATTCGACTTGGCAAGTGTACCCACTTGGCAGGCATAAACCTTCCCTTTTCTTACATGTCAGACACCCCTAAGGCAGGCCCTAGGTAGCACCAAGGGCAGGGTGCAGTGTATGGTTAAGGTAGGGCATATAATAATGTGTTTTATATGTTCTGACAGTGAAATATTGCTAAATTAGTTTTTCACTGTTGCAAGGCCTGTCCCTCTCATAGGTTAATATGGGGGCTACCTTTAAATCTGATTAAAGTGTAGCTTCCCTTTGGGGGCGGATGGACATGTGGAGTATGGGGTCTCTGAGCTCACAATTTAAAAAATATATCTTTTAGTAAAGTTGATTTTAAGATTGTGTGTTTGAAAATGCCACTTTTAGAAAGTGAGCATTTTCTTGCTTATACCATTTCTGTGACTCTGCCTGTTTGTGGATTCCCTGTCTTGGTCAGTTTGACAGTTGGGCTGGTTGCACCTCACACTAGACAGTAGCACAAATGGAGCTGGGGTGTAGCCTGCATATCCTGGTGAGCCATCTGTGCTAGGAGGGAGGGGAGGAGTGGTCACTCACACCTGAAAGGGCTGTGCCTGCCCTCACACAATGCAGTCTCCAACCCCCTGGTGAGTGTCTGGAGCTTTGCCTTGGCAAGGCAGGATTTCCCATTAAAAAGAGACTTTACTTTGAAGTATGCCTACTTCAAAGGAGAAATTGGGTATAAGAAGGGCACCCACAACCACAGACTTTAGAAACCTTTCTGGAAACAAGAGGAAACTCTGCCTGGAGAAGAGCTGAAGAGATGAGGAACAAGAGCTGCTGTGCCTGTGACTGTGCTTTGTGGAGCTATCCTGCAGTTGCAGCTTCTGCCAGTGTAAGAGGGCAAAGACTGGACTTTGTATGCCTTCCATCTTGAGAAGAAATCTCCAACGGCTTGATTTAGAGCTTGCCTCCTGTTGTTTGAAGTCTCAGGGACAGCAAAGACTTCTCTCTGCCAGCACCTGGATTCTCTGGATAGACTCCTACTCTGCCCTGTGGTGCTCATCCAGTTCCTGGGGCCCTGAAAAGAGAAGTTGGCAGCCTAAAGACAAGGAAATCCTTGACCAGAGCACTGTGTGGGGAAAAGATCGACCGGACTCTGATCTGCTGCTGAAGAAATGATGTGCCGCTGGCTCCACAGCGGAGAAATGACCCTCGCAGGAAACGCGACCGGAGAATCAACGCACGGAGCAGGAGAAACAATGCGCAGCTTCGCTGACGGAGACTGGCGATCACAACCCGCGCTGCGGGGTTTTCAGATCATCGTGCGGCTGGATTTCCGACTGAAGTACCACGGTGCGTGGAAAAACAACGCAAGGCCTGCCCGGACCGGAAAGTGCTGACCGGATTGACGCATCGCTCTCCTGCGGAGAGAAGAAATGACGTGCCCGACCCGGCAAAAGGAGAAACGACGCACGGTCCCGCTCGTGAGTGGAATCAATGCCTCACAAGCCCTTTTTGACACGCTCTCGCCTGTGCAGGGTTATTTTTGATGCGCCCAAGGTACTTTTACACGCTGACAGCGTTAGTGTGTGTTTAAAACTACTTAAAGACTCTATTTGCATTTTGATTTTTACACAAAAAGTGGGTGAAAAAGCAATCTGAAAGCAGTGAGAACGGGAGAAAAGCAAAGAAAGGCCAGACAACATACACAGAAAAAGCAAGGTGAAAGCAGCAGTGAAAACAAGTGAAAAGCAAGGAGAGGGCACACAAAAACTGCAAACAAGCAAGGTGAAAGCAGTGAAAATGAGGGAAAAGCAAAGAAAAGACACACAAAAAAATGTAAAAAGCAAGGAGAAAGTCAAAACAAGAGAAAAGCAATGAGTGGGCACACAAAACAAACAGGAAAAAAGGCGTAAGCAGTGAAAATGATGTAAAGCAAGGAGAGGGCACACAAAAAAACTGCATAAAAGTGGAAAGCAGTGAATACAAGGGAAAATCAAGGAGAAGGCACACAAACAACAGGTATAAAAGCAAGGATAAACTGAAAATGAGGCAAAAGCAATGAGCGGGCACACAAAAAATTGAAAAAAGGAGAAAGCAATGAAAATGAGGGAAAAGCAAGGAGAGAGCAACCAAAAAAGCAAAGTGAAAGCTACAAGAATGTGGCAAAAGCAACAAGACGGTACACAGGAAAAGAGCAAGCAGAAACTAGTGAAAACGAGGGAGAAGCAAGTAGCGGGAACACAAAATATGGGTGTGAAAGCAGTGCAAATAAGTTAAAAGAAAGGAGAGGGCACCAAAACAGATGAAAAAGCAAGGTGAAACCAGTAAAAACAAGTGAAAAGAAAGGAGAGGGCACTCAACAAAACAACAAAAAAGCAAGGTGAAGGCACTGAGAACGAGGGAAAAGCAAGGAGAAGATACAAAATAAGTGGGAGAAAGCAAGTCGAAAGTAGTGAAAAGCAGGAAAGTCAAGAAAAGGGCACACAAAAAGTGGGTTAAAAAGCAAGGTAAAAGCAGTGAGAACGTGGAAAAGCAAAAAAAGGCCAGACAACATACACGGAAAAATCAAGGAGAAAGCAATGAAAATGAGGGAAAACCAATGAGAGGGCACACAAAAAAGGCAAGTGAAAGCTGTGAGAATGAGGGGAAAACGAGGAGAAGACACAAAATAAGGGGGAAAAGAAGGAAAAAGCAGTGAAATGCAAGAAAAACAGGCAAAAGGCACACAAAATGCAAGGTGAAAGCAATGAGAACAGGAGACAAGCAAAGTAAGGGCAGACAAGATACGGGGAAAAAGAGAGGTGAAAGCAGTGAAAATGTGAAAAGCAAGGAGAGGGTGAACAAATATGTGGGGGAAGGGCAAAGCAGTGACAACGAGGGAAAGCAAGGAGATGTCACTCAAAAACAGGTGAAAGAAAGGAAAAAGCAGTGAGAATGAGGGAAAAGCAAAGAGGTGAAAAAATATGGGGGGGGAAAACAAGGAAAATCAGAGGAAAGCAAGGAGAGGGCACACAAAATACATAGGAAAAAGGGGTCACAGAAAACAAGTGATACGGCAAGGTGGAAGCAGTTGGCACTAGGGGAAAGCAAGGAAGAGCTAGGAAAGGGCAGACAACTTCTGGGGGAAAAGCAAGTACAAAACAGTGACTTTGAGGTAAAACAACAAGAGAGCATTAAAAAAATAAGCGGAACAACAAGAAAAAAGCAGTGAGACAAAGGGAAAAGCACAGAGGGGGACACAAGATACAGGGAAAAACAAGGCAAAAGCAGTGGAAGTGAGGAGAAAGCAAGGAGATGCTACACAAAATACAGGGAAAAAGAAGGAGAAAGCAGTGAAACGTGGAAAAAGCATGGAAAGGGCACACAAAAATGAGTGGAAAAGCAGTGAGAACAAGTAAAACGTAAGATAAGGGCACACAAAACAAGGGGAAAAAAGTCAGGTGAAAGCAGTGAAAACAGGGGAAAGGCAAAGAGAGGGCACACAAAAACTGCAAACAAGCAAGGTGAAAGCAGTGTAAATGATGTAAAAGCAAGGAAAAAGCACACAAAAAAAGATAAAAAGCCAGGAGAAAGTCAAAATGAGGAAAAAGCAAAGAAATGGCACACAAAAAACGTAAAAAGCAAGGAGAAAGTCAAAACAAGAGAAAAGCAATGAGTGGGCACACAAAACAAACAGGAAAAAGGTATAAACAGTGAAAAATGATGTCAAGCAATGAGTGGGCACATAAGAAATTGGGAAAAAGAAGGCGAAAGCAGTGAAAATGAGGTGAAGCAAGGAGAGGGCACACAAAAAACTGCAAAAAATGGGAAAATCAGTGAATACGAGGAAAAAGCAAAGAGAAGGCACACAAACAAAAGGTATAAAAGGAAGGAGAAACTGAAAATGAGGCAAAAGCAATGAGCGGGCCCAGAAAAATATGGAAAAAAGGAGAAAGCAATGAAAATGAGGGAAAATCAAAGAGAGGGCACACAAAAAAGCCAAGTGAAAGCTGTGAGAATGAGGGAAAACCAAGGAGAAGACACAAAATAAGGGGGAAAAAGAAGGAAAAAGCAGTGAAATGCAAGAAAATCAAGCAAAAGGAACACAAAATGCAAGGTGAAAGCAATGAGAACAGGAGACAAGCAAAGTAAGGGCAGACAAGATACAGGGAAAAAGGGAGGTGAAAGCAGTGAAAACATGTGAAAAGCAAGGAGAGGGTGAACAAATATATGGGGGAAGGACAAAGCAGTGAGAACGAGGGAAAGCAAGGAGACGGCACTCAAAAACAGGTGAAAGGAAGGAAAAAGCAGTGAGAACGAGGGAAAAGCAAGGAGGTGAAAAAATATGGGGGAAAAAACAAGAAAAAGCATTGAAAACCAGAGGAAAGTAAGGCGAGGGCACACAAAATACATAGGAAAAAGCAAGGAGAAAGCCGTGAAACGCGGGAAAACCAAGGAAAGGGGTCACAGAAAACAAGTGATAAAGCAAGTTGGAACTAGGGGAAAGCAAGGAAGAGCTAAGAAAAGGCAGACAACTTTGGGGAGAAAAGCAATTACAAAACAGTGACTTTGAGGGAAAACAACGAGAGAGCACTCAAAAAACAAGCGGAACAACAAGAAAAAAGCAGTGAGACAATGGGAAAAGCACAGAAGGGGGCACACAAGAAGAAGGGAGAAATCAAGGTGAAAGCATTGGAAAAGATACAGGGAAAAAGCAAGGCAAAAGCATTGGAAAAGAGGATAAAGCTAGGATAAGCCACATCAAATACGGGGAAAAAGAAGGAGAAAGCAGTGAAACATGGAAAAAGCATGGAAAGGGCACACAAAAATGGTTTGGAAAAGCAGTGAGAACAAGTAAAAAGCAAGGTAAGGGCACACAAAACAAGGTGGAAAACGTCAGGTGAAAGCAGTGAAAACAGGGGAAAGGCAAAGAGAGGGCACACAAAAACTGCAAACAAGCAAGGTGAAAGCAGTGTAAATGGCGTAAAAGCAAGGAAAAGGCACACAAAAAAAGGTAAAAAGCAAGGAGAAAGTGAAAAATGAGGAAAAAGCAATGAGCAAGTACACAAAACAACAGAAAGAAAGCAGTGACAACGACAGAACAGCAAGGAGAGTGCACACAAAATATGCGTGAAAAACCAAGGTGAAATCTATAAGAATGAGGCAAAAGCAAGGAGACAGTACACAGGAAAAGAGCAAGCAGAAACCAGTGAAAACGAGGGAGAAGGAAGTAGCGGGCACACATAATACGGGTGTGAAAGCAGTGAAAATAAGTCAAAAGAAAGGCGAGGACACCAAAACGGATGAAAAAGCAAGGTGAAACCAGTAAAAACGAGTGAAAGGAAAGGAGAGGACATGCAACAAAACAGCAAACAAGCAGGGTGAAAGCAATGACAACGAGGGAAAAGCAAGGAGAAGGCACAAAATAAGGGGGAGAAAGCAAGGCAAAAGCAGTGAAACGCAGGAAAATCAAGATAAGGGCACACAAAAAGTGGATGAAAAAGCAATGTGAAAGCAGTGAGAACGGGAGAAAAGCAAAGAAAGGCCAGACAACATACACAGAAAAAGCAAGGTGAAAGCATTGAAAACAAGTGAAAAGCAAGGAGAGGGCACAAAACAACTGCAAACAAGCAAGGTGAAAGCAGTGAAAATGAGGGAAAAGCAAAGAAAAGGCACACAAAAAAAATGTAAAAAGCAAGGAGAAAGTCAAAACAAGAGAAAAGCAAGGAGTGGGCATACAAAACAAACAGGAAAAAAGTTAAAAGCAGCGAACAATGATGTAAAGCAAAGAGAGGGCACATAAAAAACTGCAAACAATTGGAAAGCAGTGAATACGAGGGAAAATCAAGGAGAAGGCACACAAACAACAGGTATAAAAGCAAGGAGAAACTGAAAACGAGGCAAAAGCAATGAGCGAGCCCACAAAAAATGGAAAAAAGGAGAAAGCAATGAAAATGAGGGAAAAGTAAGGAGAGGGCAACCAAAAAAGCAAAGTGAAAGCTGTCAGAATGAGGGAAAAGCAAGGAGAAGACACAAAATAAGGGTCAAAAGAGCAAGTTAAAAGCAGTGAAATGCAAGAAAATCAAGGAAAAGGCACCCAAAATGGTAGTTGAAAGCAATGAGAACAGGAGAAAAGCAAGTAAGGGCAGACAACGTATATGGGGGAAAAAGCAAGGGGAAAGCAGTGAAAAGCAGGGAGAGAGCAAACAAAATATGGGGGAAGGACAAAGCAGTGACAACAAGGGAAAGTGAGCAGATGGCACTCAAAAACAGGTGAAAGGAAGGAAAAAGCAATGAGAACGAGGGAGAAGCAAAGGGGTGACAAAATATGGGGGGGAAGCAAAGAGCAAGCATTGAAAATGAGAGGAAAGCAAGAAGAGGGCACACAAAATACTCAGGAAAAAGCAAGGAGAAATCAGTGAAACGCAGGAAATCCAAGGAACGGGGACACAGAAAACAAGTGATAAAGCAAGGTGGAAGCAGTTGGAACTGGTGGAAAGCAAAGAAAAGCAAAGAAAGGGCAGACAACATAGGGGAGAAAAGCAAGTAAAAAACAGTGACTTTAAGGGAAAACAATGAGAGAGCACTCAAAAAACAAGTGGAAAAACAAGAACAAAACAGTGAGACCAAGGGAAAACCACAGAGGGGGCACACAAGATACAGGGAAAAAGCAAGGCGAAAGCATTGGAAAAGAGGAGAAAGAAAGGAGAAGCCACATAAAACACGGGAGGAAAGGAGAAAGCAGTGAAACGTGGAAAAAGCATGGAAAAGGCACACAAAAATAGGTGGAAAAGCAGTGAGAACAAGTAGATAGCAAGGTAAGGGCACACAAAACAAGGGGAAAAAGTCAGGTGAAAGCAGTGAAAACAGGGGAAAGGCAAAGAGAGGGCACACAAAATCTGCAAACAAGCAAGGTGAAAGCAGTGGAAATGATGTAAAAGCAAGGAAAAGGCACACATAAAAAAGGTAAAAACCAAGGAGAAAGTGAAAATGAGGGAAAAGCAAAGAAATGGCACACAAAAAACATGTAAAAAGCAAGGAGAAAGTCAAAACAAGGGAAAAGCAATGAGTGGGCACACAAAACAAACAGAAAAAAGGAATAAGCAGTGACAAATGATCTAAAGCAATGAGTGGGCACACAAAAAATTGGGAAAAAGAAGGTGAAAGCAGTGAAAATGAGGTAAAGCAAGGAGAGGGCACACAAAAAACTGCAAAAAAAAGGGAAAATCTGTGAATACGAGGGAAAAGCAAAGAGGAGGCACACAAAAGGAGAAAGGAATGAAAATGAGGGAAAAGCAAGGATAGGGCACACAAAAGAGCCAAGTGAAAGCTGTGAGAATGAGGGAAAAGCAAGGAGAAGACACAAAATAAGGGGGAAAAAGCAGTGAATGCAAGAAAATCAAGCAAAAGGCATACAAAATGCAAGGTGAAAGCAATGACAACAGAGGACAAGCAAAGTAAGGCCAGACAAGATACGGGGAAAAAAGCAAGGTGAAAGCAGTGAAAACATGTGAAAAGCAAGGAGAGGGTGAACAAAATATGGGGAAAGGACAAAGCAGTGACAACGAGGGAAAGAAAAGAAGTGACAAAATATGGGGGGAAAACAAGGAAAAAGCATTGAAAACCAGAGGAAAGCAAGGGGAGGGCACACAAAAAACATAGGAAAAAGCAAGGATAAAGCAGTGAGATGCAGGAAAACGAAGGAAAGTGATCACAGAAAACAAGTGATAAAGCAAGGTGGAAGCAGTTGGAACTCGGGGAAAGCAAGGAAGAGCTAAGACAGGGCAGACAACTTCGGGGAGTAAAGCAAGTAAAAAACAGTGACTTTGAGGGAAAACAAGGAGAGAGCACTCAAAAGACAAGTGGAAAAACAAGAAAAAAGTAGTGAGACCAAGGGAAAAGCACAGAGGGGGCAAACAAGATACAGGGAAAAAGCAAGGCGGAAGCATTGGAAAAGAGGAGAAAGCAAGGAGAAGCCACATAAAATACGGGAAAAAAGAAGGAGAAAGCAGTGAAACATGGAAAAAGCATGGAAAGAGCACACAAAAATGGGTGGAAAATCAGTGAGAACAAGTAAAAAGTAAGATAAGGGCACACAAAACATGGGGAAAAAAGTCAGGTGAAAGCAGTGAAAACAGGGGAAAGGCAAAGAGAGGGCACACAAAAACTGTCACCAAGCAAGGTGAAAGCAGTGTCAATGACGTAAAAGCAAGGAAAAGGAACACAAAAAAAGGTAAAAAGCAAGGAGAAAGTGAAAAATTAGGAAAAAGCAATGAGCAGGTACAAAAAAAAACAGGAAAAAAGAAGGAGAAAGCTGTGAAAATGAGGTAAAAACAAGAAGCGGGCACACAAAAAACTGCAAAAAGGCAATGTGAAAGCAGTGAAAACTGTGGGAAAGCAAGAGGGATGCACACCAAAGAACAGGGAAACTGTTAGAAATGGGGTCTTTGGTTGACAGTCAGGTTACCCCCTGTTCAAGCAAGGACCCTCACTCTAGTCAGGGTAAAAGAGAATCACCCTCAGCTAATCCCTGCTTACCCACTTGGTAGCTTGGCAGAGCAGTAGGCTTAACCTCAGAGTGCTAGGTGTAAAGTATTTGTACCAACACACACAGTAACTCAATGAAAACACTATAAAATGACACAACACCACTTTAGAAAAATAGGAAATATTTATCTAAACAAAACAAGACCAAAACGATAAATATCCGGCATACACAAGTCAAGTTATGAATTTTTTAGAGATTAAACTAAAAAATAGTGCTTAGAAGCAAAAATGATTCGATGAGATGTTAACACGGCGTCGTGACTGAGTCGTTCCCAACAAGCCGACACCAGCGGCACCAGACACGGAGTCGTGTAAACCCCTAAGTACAGTACCTTTGGTGAAGAGTGAAAACAAGCCGATGCGCGAAGTCGGGGGTTGCGGCGTCTGTGCGAAACGTTGAATCCACGCACTTCGAGTGGCGTCGGTCACAACGTGGTGCGGCGACTTCCACGGAGTTGCGGACTTCAGCGGGGCTGCTGCGCCATCGGGCCTGCGAAGAGCATCGCGTTCCAGCGAAGGTCACGCCGTCGGGTGCAGGCGGCGTTACCAGATTCAGCAGCGGCATCGGTCCGGAGTCGTCCGAAGTCGATTTCCTTGGATTTCCACCAGCTTTCCTTTCAAGGGCCCAGGGACTGGATAGGGCACCACTTGTCAGGGCAGGAGTCTCTCCAGAGACTCCAGGTGCTGGCAGAGAGAAGTCTTTGCTGTCCCTGGGACTTCAAGCAACAGGAGGCAAGCTCTAACTCAAGCCCTTGGAGATTTCTTCACAAGATGGAAGGCACACAAAGTCCAGTCTTTGCACTCTTACTCTGGCAGAAGCAGCACTGCAGGAAAGCTCCACAAAGCACAGTCACAGGCAGGGCAGCACGTCTTCCTCAGCTATCAGCTCTTCTCCAGGCAGAGGTTCCTCTTGGTTCCAGAAGTGTTTCTAAAGTCTGTAGATTTGGGTGCCCTTCTTATACCCATTTTAGTCTTTGAAGTCACCTTTCTTCAAAGGGGACTCACACCTACTTGTGAAATCCTGCCTTGCCCAGGCAAGGCCTCAGACACACACCAGGGGGTTGGAGCCAGCATTGTCAGAGGCAGGCACAGTCCTTTCAGATGAGAGTGACCACTCCACCCCTCCCTCCTAGCAGAGATGGCTAATCAGGAAATGCAGGTTACACCCCAGCCCCCTCTGTGTCACTGTCTAGTGTGAGGTGAAAAACAACCCAACTGTCAAACTGACCCAGACAGGGAATCCACATACAAGGCAGAGTCACACAATGGTTTAAGCAAGAAAATGCTCACTTTCTAAAAGTGAACAAACAACAGGAGTCAAGCTCTAACTCACTCTAGCTCACTTTCTAAAAGTGGCATTTTCAAACGCACAATCTCAAAATCAACTTTACTAAAAGATGTATTTTTAAATTGTGAGTTCAGGGACCCCAAACTCCACATGTCCATCTACTCTCTAGGGGAATCTACACTTTAATCATATTTAAAGGTAGCCCCCATGTTATCCTATGAGAGAGACAGGCCTTGCAACAGTGAAAAACGAAGTTGGCAGTATTTCACTGTCAGGACATATAAACCACATTACTATATGTCCTACCTTATCCATACACTGCACCCTGCCCTTGGGGCTACCTAGGGCCTACCTTAGGGGTGCCTTACATGTAAGAAAAGGGAAGATTTAGGCCTGGCAATTGGGTACACTTGCCAAGCCAAATTTACAGTGTAAAAATACACACACAGACAGTGCAGTGGCAGGTCTGAGACATGATTACAGGGTTACTTGTGTGGGTGGCACAACCAGTGCTGCAGGCCCACTAGTAACATTTGATTCACAAGCCCTGGCAACTCTAGTGCACCTTACTAGGGACTTACTAGTAAATCAAATATGCCAATCATGGATAAACCAATCAACATTACAATTTAAACAGAGAACATATGCACTTTATCACTGGTTAGCAGTGGTAAAGTGCTCAGAGCTAAACAACCAACAGCAACAGGTCAGACAAAATAGGAGGCAGGAGGCAAAAAGATTGGGGATGACCCTGTATAAGCAAAAAAGTCCAACATGACCCCCTACCAGCCTAAAGCCAGGGGAGAACAATCAATACCCTGATGTACTTCCCTGATTGGGCGATAGAACAAGGACCCAGGCCCACAACAGCAGGGACATGTTCCAGTTCTACGCCTTCCTGACTCCAGTTGGATCCCTCTGTCCACACTCTCAGGGCCCACTAAGCTAACCCGTGGGGAACCCTTCTCCACATCTGCAGATAGCATCTGTGCAGCACCTAACTGTACTTTGCTCACAGATGTATCCCAATGGGCAGATAGCACCACCAGGGCCAACACAGTGGTGTTGCCCACTCCACCCCTGGGGTGTGACTCTCGTCCCCCCTCCAGGGGCAACTCTGTCCACCAGGACAGCAAGCCACAGTGACCCCTGACGATTGTCAGGGATGAGAGCCTGACCTCAGGCCTCTCCAACCACTGTGACTGTGGAGAGTGAGGGGCGGTAGTCCCAGGTGTCTGACACCCTTTGACCACTCTCCCTTCCACCAGGTCAGGGACGACAACCTGACCATGGTCCTCCCCTCTGGGGCTCTGTACCCTCCCTGTAGGAGCGGCACCCCCAGAGTCCAAAATTGTCCGGGTGCTTGTAGAAGCAGTCCGACACAATTCTCCCACCAGTGCAGGGATGTTAATCTGCAACTGGTCCTCCAACCTGGGGTCTGTACCTTCAGGTTGGACCAGGGCCAGGGGTGAGGCTTCCCTCCCCCTGCCCTCTCTTCTGGGGTCCTTCACCCGCCAACTAGGAGTGCCCCCCCAGAAGACAACATTGTAGTGGCACTGTTAGCAGTAGCCCCTTTCTCCAGGTCAGGGGTGACACCCTGAATCTGGCCTTCCAATCCAGGGTCTGTACCCCTAGATTGCACTGGGGCCAGGGGTGAGGCTCTCCCTCCCCTGCCCCTACTCTCAGGGTTCTGCACCCCCCCATCAGGGAGAGTAACCCTTGAAATCACACCAGGAGGGGTGATTGGGCAAACCGCCCACCCCTTCAGGTCAGGGTTTACCCCCTGCACCTGATCCTCCAGTCCAGGGTCTGTACCCACAGACTGAACCACTGCCTGGCAACCCAGGACTTCCTGGGGGGCATTCCTACCCCCCACCAGGTCAGAGTTTACCCTCTGAACCTGGTCACCCAACCCAGAGTCACCACCCTGCAGTTGAACCACTGCCTGGCGCACCAGGACTTCCTTCGGAGCACACTTACCCCCCATCAGGTCAGAGTTTACCCCCTGAACCTGATCATTCAACCGAGAGTCACCACCCTGTGGTTGAACCATTGCCTGGCACACCAGGACTTCCAGGGGGGCACACTTACCCCCTCAAGGGACACACTGTCCCCAAGGGCCACACAAGAATCTGGCTGGTGCAGGTCTCCTGACCTCTGCCCATCTGACAGAGTCTGAATTCCCCCCAACCCAGAAATGGTCTCACCAAGGTCATTCCTGGGGGGCTCTGCTCTCAGAGCTGACCCCTGGCCCTCCAGGTTCTCCACTGGGGTCCGCAACCCCCTCTCAGCCCTCTGTCTGGACTTCTGCACCCTCTCACTAGGAGTGGTACTGCCAGACACCAGAACTGGTGGGACGCTGGCTACAGCCGCCCCCCAAGTTCTCCTGACACTGTGGGGTCTCCTCTACAGATGGCCTTACGGTACAGGCTAGGCCTCCCCCTGGAGTTCCCTCATGGAACCCTCCAGGACCCGGGACCGGATCTTGGCCACTTTGGGCCTCAGCCCATCCCCATTCCCTCTCCTCTGAGACTGGACATGGGGTCCCTCACCCATCCCACTACACTGGGACCTACCTGGGACACTACAATCCTTCCCTACCGCACCTGGCTGGGAAATACCTAGACCACTCCTCTCAGGAGCACCCCCAAATGCCTCTTCAGACTCTCTGGTACTCACCCAGAAGTCTGCCTCCAGTGTAAGTTCCATGGGGTCAGAGAACTCACACTCCATCTGGTGTTGGCGTAGCTCTGGAAAATAAGGACTAGACATATGCTCTCCAGCAATTAAATCACACAGCCCCTCACATGAATTAACCAAATTACCCTTCACCCAATCATCCAGTGACTCTGCTTTGAAAAAGCACCCCACATCACCCTCCTGAGACTGGTGAGACAGTACCTGACTGTCCCTGACACTCAACCCACACTCTTCTGGGATGTCTTCACACTCCATAACCAGGACTTCTACCTGGGGGGAACCCCTCTCACCTAGAGTCAGTAGAGTGTCCCTCCCACCAGTAGGAATATGACTGCCCATTCCAGTTCCCCAATCCACCTCAGGGACCCTGTGCGTCACTGGAGCTACCTCATACCCCTGAACCTCCTGGTGTGTGTTAACTCCCTCCTTCAAGTAGGGCACCACATCTCTGGACACGTGCACTTCTTCAGCAGCACTAGATATAAAATTGTTGCTGCCACCATTCCAGCTGGACTCAGCCCTTATGACTTCCAGCTCCTTCATTTTGATCTCATAAGCCCAAATTCTCTTTTTGATCTCTAAGTCCCTCCTCCATTCTTCCAACTTCTTCTCCCTTTGCATCCTCAACTCCTTGAACTTCAACCGGCGAGCCCTCTCTGCCTGTCTGTCCTGTAACTCTTCAGGAGTCTGACACTTGGGTGGCACCCTGCTACTCCTCCTCGGGACTCTCCCCCCAGGCATAACAGGTACCTCCACTACACCACTGTGTGTCCTCTGCACTTCCCCACCCCCATTCTCCTCCTCTGTGTGCCCTCCAGCCTCCTTGATTGTCACCCAGGCCCTCTGTGCCTTTTGCAGCTCCCCCTCCCTGGTGGAGCTCTCAGTGGGACAGTCAAGATCTTTAAGGAACTGTTTCAATTGAGCAACTGAGTACTCCTTCAGTTTCTCTATTTCAAACACAGCTCCAGGTGTTGCATCTCCAGATTGAGACATGATGGTCACAAGTGCAAAGTTCCAAAGGCAGAAAATAAGTTCACAATGAAGTAAAAATAATCAGTCAAGGGATCAGCAAAATCATGGAAGTAGAACAAAAAGGAGTCCTTAAGAGAAAAAGCAAAAGATCACCAAACAAGTAGTATATGCTCACGTAGTGGTCTGAACTCAAACAGTAGTGTAAACTTAATCACTGTATGTCAAGTACAAATACAAGTCCAAATCCCAACCGCTGATCACCAATGTTAGAAATGGGGTCTTTTGTTGACAGTTAGGTTACCCCCTGTTCAAGCAAGGACCCTCACTCTAGTCAGGGTAAAAGAGAATCACCCTTAGCTAACCCCTGCTTACCCCCTTGGTAGCTTGGCAGAGCAGTAGGCTTAACCTCAGAGTGCTAGGTGTAAAGTATTTGTACCAACACACACAGTAACTCAATGAAAACACTATAAAATTACACAACACCAGTTTAGAAAAATAGGAAATATTTATCTAAACAAAACAAGACCAAAACGATAAACATCCGACATACACAAGTCAAGTTATGAATTCTTTAGAGATTAAACTCAAAAATAGCGCTTAGAAGCAAAAATGCTTTGATGAGATGTTAACATGGCGTCGTGATGGAGTCGTTCCCAACAAGCCAACACCAGCGCCGCCGGACACGGAGTCGTGTAGACCCCCAAGTACAGTACCTTTGGTGAAGAGTGAAAACAAGCCGATGCGTGAAGTCGGGGATCGCGGCGTCTGTGCGAAACATTGAATCCACGCACTTCGAGCGGCGTCGGTCACGACGTGGTGCAGCGACTTCCACGGATTTGCGGACTTCAGCGGGGCTGCTGTGCCGTCGGGCCTGCGAAGATCGTCGCGTTCCAGCGAAGGTCACGGCGCCGGGTGCAGGCGGCGTTACCGGATTCAGCAGCGGCGTCGGTCCGGAGTCGTCAGAAGTCGATTTCCTTGGATTTCCACCAGATTTCCTTTCAAGGGCCCAGGGACTGGATAGGGCACCACTTGTCGGGGCAGGAGTCTCTCCAGAGACTCCAGGTGCTGGCAGAGAGAAGTCTTTGCTGTCCCTGAGACTTCAAACAACAGGAGGCAAGCTCTAACTCAAGCCCTTGGAGATTTCTTCACAAGATGGAAGGCACACAAAGTCCAGTCTTTGCCCTCTTAATCTGGCAGAAGCAGCACTGCAGGAAAGCTCCACAAAGCACAGTCACAGGCAGGGCAGCACGTCTTCCTCAGCTATAAGCTCTTCTCCAGGCAGAGGTTCCTCTTGGTTCCAGAAGTGTTTTTAAAGTCTGTAGATTTGGGTGCCCTTCTTATACCCATTTTAGTCTTTGAAGTCACCTTTCTTCTAAGGGGACTGACACCTACTTGTGAAATCCTGCCTTGCCCAGGCAAGGCCTCAGACACACACCAGGGTGTTGGAGCCGGCATTGTCAGAGGCAGGCAGAGTCCTTTCAGATGAGAGTGACCACTCCACCCCTTCCTCCTAGCAGAGATGGCTAATCAGGAAATGCAGGTTACACCCCAACCCCCTTTGTGTCAATGTCTAGTGCGAGGTGAAAAACAACCCAACTGTCAAACTGACCCAGACAAGGAATCCACAAACAAGGCAGAGTCACAGAATGGTTTAAGCAAGAAAATGCTCAATTTCTAAAAGTGGCATTTTCAAACGCACAATCTGAAAATCAACTTTACTAAAAGATGTATTTTTAAATTGTGAGTTCAGGGACCCCAAACTCCACATGTCCATCTACTCTCTAGGGGAATCTACACTTTAATCATATTTAAAGGTAGCCCCCATGTTATCCTATAAGAGGGACAGGCCTTGCAACAGTGAAAAACGAAGTTGGCAGTATTTCACTGTCATGACATATAAACCACATTACTATATGTCCTACCTTATCCATACACTGCACCCTGCCCTTGGGGCTACCTAGGGCCTACCTTAGGGGTGCCTTACATGTAAGAAAAGGGAAGGTTTAGGCCTGGCAAGTAGGTACACTTGCCAAGTCGAATTTACAGTGTAAAAATACACACACAGACACTGCAGTGGCAGGTCTGAGACATGATTACAGGGTTACTTGTGTGGGTGGCACAACCAGTGCTGCAGGCCCTCTAGTAACATTTGATTCACAAGCCCTGGCACCTCTAGTGCACCTTACTAGGGACTTACTAGTAAATCAAATATGCCAATAACGGATAAACCAATCAACATTACAATTTACACAGAGAACATATGCACTTTATCACTGGTTAGCAGTGGTAAAGTGCTCAGAGCTAAAAAGCCAACAGCAACAGGTCAGACAAAATAGGAGGCAGGAGGCAAAAAGATTGGGGATGACCCTGCATAAGCAAAAAAGTCCAACACAACCCCCTACCAGCCTAAAGCCAGGGGAGAACAATCAATACCTTGATGTACTTCCTTGATTGGGGCGATAGAACAAGGACCCAGGCCCACAACAGCAGGGACATGTGCCAGTTCTACGCCTTCCTGACTCCAGTTGGATCCCTCTGTCCATACTCTCAGGGCCCAATAAGCTAACCCATGGGGAACCCTTCTCTACATCTGCAGATACCATCTGTGCAGCACCTAACTTTACTTTGCTCACAGATGTATCCCAATGGGCAGATAGCACCACCAGGGCCAACACAGTGGTGTTGCCCACTCCACCCCTGGGGTGTGACTCTCGTCCCCCCTCCAGGGGCAACTCTGTCCACCAGGACAGCGAGCCACAGTGACCCCTGACGATTGTCAGGGATGAGAGCCTGACCTCAGGCCTCTCCAACCACTGTGACTGTGGAGAGTGGGGGGCGGTAGCCCCAGGTGTCTGACACACTTTGACCACTCTCCCTTCCACCAGGTCAGGGACGACAACCTGACCATGGTCCTCCCCTCTGGGGCTCTGTACCCTCCCTGTAGGAGCGGCACCCCCAGAGTCCAAAATTGTCCGGGTGCTTGTAGACGCAGTCCGGCACAATTCTCCCACCAGTGCAGGGACGTTAACCTGCAACTGGTCCTCCAACCTGGGGTCTGTACCTTCAGGTTGGTCCAGGGCCAGGGGTGAGGCTTCCCTCCCCCTGCCCTCTCTTCTGGGGTCCTTCACCCACCAACTAGGAGTGCCCCCCCAGAAGACAACATGGTAGGGGCACTGTTAGCAGTAGCCCCTTTCTCCAGGTCAGGGGGGACACCCTGAACCTGGCCTTCCAATCCAGAGTCTGTACCCCTAGATTGCACTGGGGCCAGGGGTGAGGCTCTCCCTCCCCTGCCCCTACTCTCAGGGTTCTGCACCCCCCCATCAGGGAGAGTAACCCTTGAAATCACACCAGGAGGGGTGATTGGGCAAACCGCCCACCCCTCAGGTCAGGGTATACCCCCTGCACCTGATCCTCCAGTCCAGGGTCTGTACCCACAGACTGGACCACTGCCTGGCAACCCAGGACTTCCTGGGGGGCATACCTACCCCCCACCAGGTCAGAGTTTACCCTCTGAACCTGGTCACCCAACCCAGAGTCACCACCCTGCAGTTGAACCACTGCCTGGCGCACCAGGACTTCCTTCGGAGCACACTTACCCCCCATCAGGTCAGAGTTTACCCCCTGAACCTGATCATTCAACCGAGAGTCACCACCCTGTGGTTGAACCATTGCCTGGCACACCAGGACTTCCAGGGGGGCAAACTTAACCCCCTCAAGGGACACACTGTCCCCAAGGGCCACACAAGAGTCTGGCTGGTGCAGTTCTCCTGACCTCTGCCCATCTGACAGAGTCTGGATTCCCCCAACCCAGAAATGGTCTCACCAAGGTCATTCCTGGGGGGCTCTGCTCTCAGAGCTGACCCTTGGCCCTCCAGGTTCTCCACTGGGGTCCGCAACCCCCTCTCAGCCCTCTGTCTGGACTTCTGCACCCTCTTACTAGGAGTGGTACTGCGAGAAACCAGAACTGGTGGGACGCTGGCTACAGCCGCCCCCCCAAGTTCTCCTGACACTGTGGGGTCTCCTCAACAGATGGCCCTACGATACAGGCTAGGCTTCCCCCCTGGAGTTCCCTCATGGAACCCTCCAGGACCCGGGACCGGATCTTGGGCAACTTGGGCCTCAGCCCATCCCCATTCCCTCTCTTCTGAGACTGGACATGGGGTCCCTCACCCATCCCACTACACTGGGACCTACCTGGGACACTACAATCCTTCCCTACCGCACCTGGCTGGGAAATACCTAGACCACTCTTCTCAGCAGCACCCCCAAATGCCTCTTCAGACTCTCTGGTACTCACCCAGAAGTCTGCCTCCAGTGTAAGTTCCCTGGGGTCAGAGAACTCACACTCCATCTGGTGTTGGCGTAGCTCTGGAAAATAAGGACTAGACATATGCTCTCCAGCAATTACATCACACAGCCCCTCACATGAATTAACCAAAGTAGCCTTCACCCAACCATCCAGTGACTCTGCTTTGAAAAAGCACTCCACATCACCCTCCTGAGACTGGTGAGACAGTACCTGACTGTCCCTGACACTCAACCCACACTCTTCTGGGATGTCTTCACACTTCATAACCAGGACTTCTACCTGGGGGGAACCCCTCTTCCTGTCACTCTCACCTAGAGTCAGTAGAGTGTCCCTCCCACCAGTAGGAATATTACTGCCCATTCCAGTTCCCCAATCCACCTCAGGGACCCTGTGCATCACTGGAGCTACCTCATACCCCTGAACCTCCTGATGTGTGTTAACTCCCTCCTTCAAGTAGGGCACCACATCTCTGGGCATGTGCACTTCTTCAGCAGCACTAGGTATAAAATTGTTGCTGCCACCATTCCAGCTGGACTCAGCCCTTATGACTTCCAGCTCCTTCATTTTGAGCTCATAAGCCCAAATCCTCTTTTTGATCTCTAAGTCCCTCCTCCTTTCTTCCAACTCCTTCTCCCTTTGCATCCTCAACTCCTTGAACTTCAACTGGCGAGCCCTCTCTGCCTGTCTGTCCTGTAACTCGTCAGGAGTCAGACACTTGGGTGTCACCCTGCTACTCCTCCTGGGGACCCTCCCCCCCAGGTGTAACAGGTACCTCCACTACACCACTGTGCATCCTCTGCACTTCCCCACCCCCATTCTCCTCCTCTGTGTGCCCTCCAGCCTCCTTGATTGTCACCCAGGCCCTCTGTGCCTTTTGCAGCTCCCCCTCCCTGGTGGAGCTCTCAGTGGGACAGTCAAGATCTTTAAGGAACTGTTTCAATTGAGCAATTGAGTACTCCTTCAGGTTCACTATTTCAAACACAGCGCCAGCTGTTGCATCTCCAGATTGAGACATGATGGTCAGAAGTGCAAAGTTCCAAAGGCAGAAAATAAGTTCCCAATGAAGTAAAAATAATCCGTCAAGGGATCAGCAAAATCATGGAAGTAGAACAAAAAGGAGTCCTTAAGAGAAAAAGCAAAAGATCACCAAACAAGTAGTATGTGCTCACGTAGTGGTCTGAACTCAAACAGTAGTGTAAACTTAATCACTGTATGTCAAGTACAAATACAAGTCCAAATCCCAACCGCTGATCACCAATGTTAGAAATGGGGTGTTTGGTTGACAGTCAGGTTACCCCCTGTTCAAGCAAGGACCCTCACTCTAGTCAGGGTAAAAGAGAATCACCCTCAGCTAACCCCTGCTTACCCCCTTGGTAGCTTGGCAGAGCAGTAGGCTTAACCTCAGAGTGCTAGGTGTAAAGTATTTGTACCAACACACACAGTAACTTAATGAAAACACTATAAAATGACACAACACCAGTTTAGAAAAATAGGAAATATTTATCTAAACAAAACAAGACCAAAACGATAAAAATCTGACATACACAAGTCAAGTTATGAATTTTTTAGAGATTAAACTCAAAAATAGCACTTAGAAGCAAAAATGCTTCGATGAGCTGTTAATATGGCGTCATGACAGAGTCGTTCCTAAGAAGCCGACACCAGCGGCGCCGGACACGGAGTCGTGTAGACCCTCAAGTACAGTACCTTTGATGAAGAGTGAAAACAAACGATGCGCGAAGTCGGGGATCGCGGCGTCTGTGCGAAACATTGAATCCACGCACTTCGAGCGGCGTAGGTCACGACGTGGTGCGGCGCCTTCCACGGAGTTGCGGACTTCAGCGGGGCTGCTGCGCCGTCGGGCCTGCGAAGAGCGTCGTGTTCCAGCGAAGGTCACGGCGTCGGGTGCAGGCGGCGTTACTGGATTCAGCAGCGGCGTCGGTCCGTAGTCATCCGAAGTCGATTCCCTTGGATTTCCACCAGCTTTCCTTTCAAGGGCCCAGGGACTGGATAGGGCACCACTTGTCAGGGCAGGAGTCTCTCCAGAGACTCCAGGTGCTGGCAGAGAGAAGTCTTTGCTGTCCCTGAGACTTCAAACAACAGGAGGCAAGCTCTAACTCAAGCCCTTGGGGATTTCTTCACAAGATGGAAGGCACACAAAGTCCAGTCTTTGCCCTCTTACTCTGGCAGAAGCAGCACTGCAGGAAAGCTCCACAAAGCGCAGTCACAGGCAGGGCAGCACGTCTTCCTCAGCTATCAGCTCTTCTCCAGGCAGAGGTTCCTCTTGGTTCCAGAAGTGTTTTTAAAGTCTGTAGATTTGGGTGCCCTTCTTATACCCATTTTAGTCTTTGAAGTCACCTTTCTTCAAAGGGGACTCACACCTACTTGTGAAATCCTGCCTTGCCCAGGCAAGGCCTCAGACACACACCAGGGGGTTGGAGCCGGCATTGTCAGAGGCAGGCACAGTCCTTTCAGATGAGAGTGACCACTCCACCCCTCCCTCCTAGCAGAGATGGCTAATCAGGAAATGCAGGTTACACCCCAGCCCCCTTTGTGTCACTGTCTAGTGCGAGGTGAAAAACAACCCAACTGTCAAACTGACCCAGACAGGGAATCCACAAACAAGGCAGAGTCACAGAATGGTTTAAGCAAGAAAATGCTCACTTTCTAAAAGTGGCATTTTCAAATGCACAATCTCAAAATCAACTTTACTAAAAGATGTATTTTTAAATTGTGAGTTCAGGGACCCCAAACTCCACATGTCCATCTACTCTCTAGGGGAATCTACACTTTAATCATATTTAAAGGTAGCCCCCATGTTATCCTATGAGAGAGACAGGCCTTGCAACAGTGAAAAACGAAGTTGGCAATATTTCACTGTCAGGACATATAAACCACATTACTATATGTCCTACCTTATCCATACACTGCACGCTGCCCTTGGGGCTACCTAGGGCCTACCTTAGGGGTGCCTTACATGTAAGAAAAGGGAAGGTTTAGGCCTGGCAAGTGGGTACACTTGCCAAGTCGAATTTACAGTGTAAAAATACACACACAGACATTGCAGTGGCAGGTCTAAGACATGATTACAGGGTTACTTGTGTAGGTGGCACAACCAGTGCTGCAGGCCCACTAGTAACATTTGATTCACAAGCCCTGGCACCTCTAGTGCACCTTACTAGGGACTTACTAGTAAATCAGATATGCCAATCATGGATAAACCAATCAACATTACAATTTACACAGAGAACATATTCACTTTATCACTGGTTAGCAGTGGTAAAGTGCTGAGAGCTAAAAAGCCAACAGCAACAGGTCAGACAAAATAGGAGGCAGGAGGCAAAAAGATTGGGGATAACCCTGCATAAGCAACAAAAAAAAACACAACCCCCTATCAGCCTAAAGCCAGGGGAGAACAATCAATACCTTGATGTACTTCCCTGATTGGGGCGATAGAACAAGGACCCAGGCCAACAACAGCAGGGACATGTTCCAGTTCTACGCCTTCCTGACTCCAGTTGGATCCCTCTGTCCATACTCTCAGGGCCCACTAAGCTAACCCATGGGGAACCCTTCTCCACATCTGCAGTTACCATCTGTGCAGCACCTAACTTTACTATGCTCACAGATGTATCCCAATGGGCAGATAGCACCACCAGGGCCAACACAGTGGTTTTGCCCACTCCACCCCTGGGGTGTGACTCTCGTCCTCCCTCCAGGGGCAACTCTGTCCACCAGGACAGCAAGCCACAGTGACCCCTGCCGATTGTCAGGGATAAGAGCCTGACCTTAGGCCTCTCCAACCACTGTGACTGTGGAGAGTGGGGGGCGGTAGCCCCAGGTGTCTGACACCCTTTGACCACTCTCCCTTCCACCAGGTAAGGGACGACAACCTGACCATGGTCCTCCCCTCTGGGGCTCTGTACCCTCCCTGTAGGAGCGGCACCCCCAGAGTCCACAATTGTCCGGCTGCTTGTAGAAGCAGTCCGGCACAATTCTCCCACCAGTGCAGGGATGTTAACCTGCAACTGGTCCTCCAACCTGGGGTCTGTACCTTCAGGTTGGTCCAGGGCCAGGGGTGAGGCTTCCCTCCCCATGCCCTCTCTTGTGGGGTCCTTCACCCGCCAACTAGGAGTGCCCCCCCAGAAGACAACACGGTAGGGGCACTGTTAGCAGTAGCCCCTTTCTCCAGGTCAGGGGGGACACCCTGAACCTGGCCTTCCAATCCAGGGTCTGTACCCCTAGATTGCACTGGGGCCAGGGGTGAGGGTCTCCCTTCCCTGACCCTACTCTCAGGGTTCTGCACCCCCCCATCAGGGAGAGTAACCCTTGAAATCAAACCAGGAGGGGTGATTGGGCAAACCGCCCACCCCTTCAGGTCAGGGTTTACCCCCTGCACCTGATCCTCCAGTCCAGGGTCTGTACCCACAGACTGGACCACTGCCTGGCAACCTAGGACTTCCTGGGGGGCATACCTACACCCCACCAGGTCAGAGTTTACCCTCTGAACCTGGTCACCCAACCCAGAGTCACCACCCTGCAGTTGAACCACTGCCTGGCGCACCAGTACTTCCTTGGGAGCACACTTACCCCCCATCAGGTCAGAGATTACCCCCTGAACCTGATTATTCAACCCAGAGTCGCCACCCTGTGGTTGAACCATTGCCTAGCACACCAGGACTTCCAGGGGGGCATACTTACCCCCCTCAAGGGACAC
This sequence comes from Pleurodeles waltl, assembly GCF_031143425.1. Lineage (NCBI taxonomy): Eukaryota > Metazoa > Chordata > Amphibia > Caudata > Salamandridae > Pleurodeles > Pleurodeles waltl. The sequence continues at coordinate 538,363,199 of NC_090451.1, forward strand.
ACTGTCCCCAAGGGCCACACAAGAGTCTGGCTGGTGCAGGTCTCCTGACCTCTGCCCATCTGACAGAGTCTAGATTCCCCCAACCCAGAAATGGTCTCACCAGGGTCATTCCTGGGAGGCTCTGCTCTCAGAGCTGACCCCTGGCCCTCTAGGTTCTCCACTGGGGTCCGCAACCCCCTCTCAGCCCTCTGTCTGGACTTCTGCACCCTCTCACTAGGAGTGGTACTGCCAGACACCAGAACTGGTGGGACGCTGGCTACAGCCTCCCCCCCAAGTTCTCCTGACACTGTGGGGTCTCCTCAACAGATGGCCTAATGGTACAGGCTAGGCTTCCCCCCTGGAGTTCCCTCATGGAACCCTCCAGGAGCCGGGACCGGATCTTGGGCACCTTGGGCCTCAGCCCATCCCCATTCCCTCTCCTCTGAGACTGGACATGGGGTCCCTCACCCATCCCACTACACTGGGACCTACCTGGGACACTACAATCCTTCCCTACCGCACCTGTCTGGGAAATACCTAGACCACTCCTCTCAGGAGCACCCCCAAATGCCTCTTCAGACTCTCTGGTACTCACCCAGAAGTCTGCCTCCAGTGTAAGTTCCCTGGGGTCAGAGAACTCACACTCCATCTGGTGTTGGCGTAGCTCTGGAAAATAAGGACTAGACATATGCTCTCCAGCAATTACATCACACAGCCCCTAACATGAATTAACCAAAGTAGCCTTCACCCAACCATCCAGTGACTCTGTTTTGAAAAAGCACCCCATATCACCCTCCTGAGACTGGTGAGACAGTACCTGACTGTCCCTGACACTCAACCCACACTCTTCTGGGATGTCTTCACACTCCATAACCAGGACTTCTACCTGGGGGGAACCCCTCTCCCTGTCACTCTCACCTAGAGTCAGTAGAGTGTCCCTCCCACCAGTAGGAATATGACTGGCCATTCCAGTTCCCCAATCCACCTCAGGGTCCCTGTGCATCACTGGAGCTACCTCATACCCCTGAACCTCCTGGTGTGTGTTAACTCCCTCCTTCAAGTAGGGCACCACATCTCTGGGCATGTGCACTTCTTCAGCAGCACTAGGTATAAAATTGTTGCTGCCACCATTCCATTAGGACTCAGCCCTTATGACTTCCAGCTCCTTCATTTTGAGCTCATAAGCCCAAATCCTCTTTTTGATCTCTAAGTCCCTCCTCCTTTCTTCCAACTCCTTCTCCCTTTGCATCCTCAACTCCTTGAACTTCAACTGGCGAGCCCTCTCTGCCTGTCTGTCCTGTAACTCTTCAGGAGTCAGACACTTGGGTGGCACCCTGCTACTCCTCCTGGGGACCCTCCCCCCAGGCGTAACAGGTACCTCCACTACACCACTGTGTATCCTCTACACTTCCCCACCCCCATTCTCCTCCTCTGTGTGTCCTCCAGCCTCCTTGATTGTCACCCAGGCCCTCTGTGCCTTTTGCAGCTTCCCCTCCCTGGTGGAGCTCTCAGTGGGACAGTCAAGATCTTTAAGGAACTGTTTCAATTGAGCAATTGAGTACTCCTTCAGTTTCTCTATTTCAAACACAGCGCCAGCTGTTGCATCTCCAGATTGAGACATGATGGTCACAAGTGCAAAGTTCCAAAGGCAGAAAATAAGTTCCCAATGAAGTAAAAAGAATCCGTCAAGGGATCAGGAAAATCATGGAAGTAGAACAAAAAGGAGTCCTTAAGATAAAAAGCAAAAGATCACCAAACAAGTAGTATGTGCTCACGTAGTGGTCTGAACTCAAACAGTAGTGTAAACTTAATCACTGTATGTCAAGTACAAATACAAGTCCAAATCCCAACCGCTGATCACCAATGTTAGAAATGGGGTCTTTGGTTGACAGTCAGGTTACCCCCTGCTCAAGCAAGGACCCTCACTCTAGTCAGGGTACAAGAGGATCACCCTCAGCTAACCCCTGCTTACCCCCTTGGTAGCTTGGCAGAGTAGTAGGCTTAACCTCAGAGTGCTAGTTGTAAAGTATTTGTACCAACACACACAGTAACTCAATGAAAACACTATGAAATGACACAACACCAGTTTAGAAAAATAGGAACTATTTATCTAAACAAAACAAGACCAAAACGATAAAAATCCGACATACACAAGTCAAGTTATGAATTTTTTAGAGATTAAACTCAAAAATAGCGCTTAGAAGCAAAACTGCTTCGATGAGCTGTTAATATGGTGTCATGACGGAGTTGTTCCCAAGAAGCCGACACCAGCGGCGCCGGACACGGAGTCGTGTAGACCCCCAAGTACAGTACCTTTGGTGAAGAGTGAAAACAAGCCGATTCGCAAAGTCGGGGATCGCGGCGTCTGTGCGAAACGTTGAATCCACGCACTTCGAGCGGCGTTGGTCATGACATGGTGCGGCGACTTCCACGGAGTTGCGGACTTCAGCGGGGCTGCTGCGCCGTCGGGCCTGCGAAGAGCGTCGTGTTCCAGCGAAGGTCACGCCGTCGGGTGCAGGCGGCGTTACTGAATTCAGCAGCGGCGTCGGTCCAGAGTCGTCCGAAGTCGATTTCCTTGGATTTCCACCAGCTTTCCTTTCAAGGGCCCAGGGACTGGATAGGGCACCACTTGTCAGGCAGGAGTCTCTCCAGAGACTCCAGATGCTGGCAGAGAGAAGTCTTTGCTGTCCCTGAGACTTAAAACAACAGGAGGCAAGCTCTAACTCAAGCCCTTGGTGATTTCTTCACAAGATGGAAGGCACACAAAGTCCAGTCTTTGCCCTCTTACTCTGGCAGAAGCAGCACTGCAGGGAAGCTCCACAAAGCACAGTCACAGGCAGGGCAGCACTTCTTCCTCAGCTATCAGCTCTTCTCCAGGCAGAGGTTCCTCTTGGTTCCAGAAGTGTTTCTAAAGTCTGTAGATTTGGGTGCCCTTCTTATACCCATTTTAGTCTTTAAAGTCACCTTTCTACAAAGGGGACTCACACCTACTTGTGAAATCCTGCCTTGCCCAGGCAAGGCCTCAGACACACACCAGGGGGTTGGAGCTGGCATTGTCAGAGGCAGGCACAGTCCTTTCAGAAGAGAGTGACCACTCCACCCCTCCCTCCTAGCAGAGATGGCTAATCAGGAAATGCAGGTTACACCCCAGCCCCCTTTGTGTCACTGTCTAGTGCGAGGTGAAAAACAACCCAACTGTCAAACTGACCCAGACAGGGAATCCACAAACAAGGCAGAGTCACAGAATGGTTTAAGCAAGAAAATTCTCACTTTCTAAAACTTGCATTTTCAAACGCAAAATCTCAAAATCAACTTTACTAAAAGATGTATTTTTAAATTGTGAGTTCAGGGACCCCAAACTCCACATGTCCATCTACTCTCTAGGGGAATCTACACTTTAATCATATTTAAAGGTAGCCCCCATGTTATCCTATGAGAGAGACTGGCCTTGCAACAGTGAAAAACAAAGTTATCAGTGTTTCACTGTCAGGACATATAAACCACATTACCATATGTCCTACCTTATCCATACACTGCACTCTGCCCTTGGGGCTACCTATTGCCTACCTTAGGGGTGCCTTACATGTAAGAAAAGGGAAGGTTTAGGCCTGGCAAGAGGGTACACTTGCCAAGTCGAATTTACAGTGTAAAAATACACACACAGACACTGCAGTGGCAGGTCTGAGACATGGTTACAGGGTTACTTTTGTGGGTGGCACAACCAGAGCTGCAGGCCCACTAGTAACATTTGATTCACAAGCCCTGGCACCTCTAGTGCACCTTACTAGGGACTTACTAGTAAATCAAATATGCCAATCATGGATAAAACAATCAACATTACAATTTACACAGAGAACATATGCACTTTATCACTGGTTAGCAGTGGTAAAGTGCTCAGAGCTAAAAAAAACAACAGCAACAGGTCAGATAAAATAGGAGGCAGGAGGCAAAAGGATTGGGGATGACCCTGCATAAGGAAAAAAGTCCAACAGAAACAAATAAGGAGAAAGCAGTGATAATGAAAGCAAGGAGTGGGCACAAAAAATGGGGAAAATGAAGAAAGCAGTGATAGTGACAGAACAGCAAGGAGAGTGCACACAAAATATGTGTGAAAAAGCAAAGTGATATCTATAAGAATGAGGCAAAAGGAAGGAGATGGACCACAGGAAAAGAGCAAGCAGAAACCATTGAAAAGGAGGGAGAAGGAAGTACCGGGCACACAAAATACAGGTGTGAAAGCAGTGAAAATAAGTCACAAGAAAGGCGAGGACACCAAAACTGATGAAAAAGCAAGGTGAAACCAGTAAAAACTAGTGAAAGGAAAGGAGAGGGCATGCAACAGAACAGCAAACAAGCAGGGTGAAAGCAGTGAGAACGAGGGAAAAGCAAGGAGAAGACACAAATGAAGATGGAGAAAGCAAGGCGAAAGCAGTGAAACGCAGGAAAATCAAAAAAGGGGCACACAAAAAGTGGGTGAAAAAGCAATGTGAAAGCAGTGAGAACGGGAGAAAAGCAAAGAAAGGCCAGACAACATACACAGAAAAAGTAAGGTGAAAGCAGTGAAAACAAGTGAAAAGCAAGGAGAGGGCACACAAAACTGCAAACAAGCAAGGTGAAAGCAGTGAAAATGAGGGAAAAACAAAGGAAAAGCACACAGAAAACATGTAAAAAGCAAGGAGAAAGTCAAAACAAGAGAAAAGCAATGAGTAGACACACAAAACAAACAGGAAAAAAGGTAAAAGCAGTGAAAAGTGATGTAAAGCAAAGAGAGGGCACACAAAAAACTGCAAGAAATTGGAAAGCAGTGAATACGAGGGAAAATCAAGGAGAAGGCACACAAACAACAGGTATAAAAGCAAGGAGAAACTGAAAACGAGTCAAAAGCAATGAGCGAGCCCACAAATAATGGAAAAAAGGAGAAAGCACTGAAAATGAGGGAAAAGCAAGGAGAGGGCAACCAAAAAAGCAAAGTGAAAGGTGTGAGAATGAGGGAAAAGCAAGGAGAAGACACAAAATAAGGGTCAAAAGAGCAAGCTAAAAGCAGTGAAATGCAAGAAAATCAAGAAAAAGACACACAAAATGTGACGTGAAAGCGATGAGAACAGGAGAAAAGCAAGTAAGGGCAGACAACAGATGGGGAAAATCAAGGGGAAATCAGTGAAAAGCAGGGAGAGAGCAAAGAAAATATGGGGGAAGGACGAAGCAGTGACAACAAGGGAAGGTGAGCAGACGGCACTCAAAAACAGGTGAAAGGAAGGAAAAGGCAGCGAGAACGAGGGAGAAGTAAAGGGGTGAAATGCAAGGAGAAAGCATTGAAAATGAGAGGACAGCAAGAAGAGGGCACACAAAATACTCAGGAAAAAGCAAGGAGAAATCAGTGAAACGCAGGAAAACCAAGGAAAGGGGACACAGAAAACAAGGTGGAAGCAGTTGGAACTGGTGGAAAGCAAAGAAAAGCAAAAAAAGGGCAGACAACATAGGGGAGAAAAGAAAGTAAAAAAACAGTGTCACTTGAGGGAAAACAATGAGAGAGCACTCAAACAACAAGTGAAAAAACAAGAAAAAAGCAGTGAGACCAAGGGAAAAGCAAGGCAAGGGCACACTAAACAAGAGGAAAAAAGTCAGCTGAAAGCAGTGAAAATGAGGGAAAGGCAAAGATAGGGCACACACAAAAATGGCAAAAATCAAGGTAAAAGCAGTGAAAATGAGGGGAAAGCAAGAAGGATGCACACAAAGAACATGGAAAAAATAAAAAGAAAGCAGTGATAATGAAGTGGAAAGCAAGGAGCAGGCACATAAAATGGGGAAAATTAAGAAAGCAGTGACAACGACAGAACAGAAAGAAGAGGGACACACAAATTATAGTGTGAAAAAGCAAGGTGAAAGCTCGAAGAATGAGGCAAAAGCAAGGAGACGGCACACAGGAAAAGAGCAAGCAGAAACCAGTGAAAACGACAGAGAAGGAAGTAGCGGGCACACAAAATACGGGTGTGAAAGCAGTGAAAATAAGTCAAAAGAAAGGAGAGGACACTAAAACGGATGAAAAAGCAAGGTGAAACCAGTAAAAACGAGTGAAAGGAAAGGAGAGGGCATGCAACAAAACAGCAAACAAGCAGGGTGAAAGCAGTGAGAATGAGGGAAAAGCAAGGAGAAGACACAAAATAATGGGGAGAAAGCAAGGCGAAAGCAGTGAAACGCATGAAAATCAAGAAAAGGCACACACAAAGAGGGTGAAAAAGCAATGTGAAAGCAGTGAGAACGGGAGAAAAGCATAGAAAGGCCAGACAACATACACAGAAAAAGCAAGGTGAAAGCATTGAAAACAAGTGAAAAACAAGGAGAGGGCACACAAAAGCTGCAAACAAGCAAGGCGAAAGCAGTGAAAATGAGGGAAAAGAAAGAAAAGGCACACAAGAAACATGTAAATAGCAAGGAGAAAGTCAAAACAAGAGAAAAGCAATGAGTGGGCACACAAAACAAACAGGAAAAAAGGTATAAGCAGTGAAAAATGATGTATATCAAAGAGAGGGCACACAAAAAACTGCAAAAAAAGTGGAAATCAGTGAATATGAGGGAAAATCAAGGAGAAGGCACACAAACAACAGGCATAAAAGCAAGGAGAAACTGAAAAACGAGGCAAAAGCAATGAGCGAGCCCACAAAAAATGGAAAAAAGGAGAAAGCAATGATAATGAGGGAAAAGCAAGGAGAGGGCAACCAAAAAAGCAAAGTGAAAGCTGTGAGAGTGAGGGAAAAGCAAGGAGAAGACACGAAATAAGGGTCAAAGAGCAAGCTAAAATCAGTGAAATGCAAGAAAACCAAGGGAAATGCACACAAAATGCAAGGTGAAAGCAATGAGAAGAGGAGAAAAGCAGGTAAGGGCAGACAACATATGGGGGGAAAAGCAAGATGAAATCAGTGAAAAGCAGGGAGAGAGCAAAGAAAATATGGGCGAAGGACGAAGCAGTGACAACGAGGGAAAGCGAGTAGACAGCACTCAAAAACAGGTGAAAGGAAGGAAAAAGCAGTGAGAATGAGGGAGAAGCAAAGAGGTAACAAAAGATGGGGGGAAAAATCAAGGAGAAAGCATTGAAAATGAGAGGAAAGCAAGGAGAGGGCACCCAAAATACTCAGGAAAAAGCAAGGAGAAATCAGTGAAACGTAGGAAAACCAAGGAAAGGGGACACTGAAAACAAGTGATAAAGCAAGGTGGAACCATTTGGAACTAGGGGAAAGCAAAGAAAATCAAAGAAAGGGCACACAACATACGGGAGAAAAGCAATTAAAAAACAGTGACTTTGAGGGAAAACAATGAGAGAACACTCAAAAAACAAGTGAAAAAACAAGAAAAAAGCAGTGAGACCAAGGGAAAAGCACAGAGGTAGCACACAAGAAACAGGGAAAAAGCAAGGCAAAAGCATTGGAAAAGAGGAGAAAGCAAGGAGAAGCCACATAAAATACGTGAAAAAAGATGGAGAAAGCAGTGAAACGTGGAAAAAGCACCGAAAGGGCACACAAAAAATGGGTGGAAAAGGAGTGAGAACAATTAAAAAGTAAGGTAAGGGCCCACAAACCAAGGGAAAAAAGTCAGGTGAAAGCAGTAAAAAGAGGGGAAAGGCAAAGAGAGTGCACACAAATACTGCAAAGAAGCAAGGTGAAAGCAGTGTAAATGATATAAAAGCAAGGAAAAGGCAAACAAAAAAAGGCAAAAAGCAAGGAGAAAGTGGAAAACGAGGAAAAAGCAATGAGCAGGTACACAAAAAGCAGGAAAAAAGGAGAAAGCAGTGAAAATGAGGTAAAAACAAGGAACGGGCACACAAAAAACTGCAAAAAAGCAAGGTGAAAGGAGTGAAAACCAGGGGAAAGCACGAAGGATGCACACCAAAGCACAGGGAAATAAATAAGGAGAAAGCAGTGATAATAAAGGGGAAAGCAAGGAGTGCGCACACAAAATGGGGAAAATGAAGAAAGCAGTGACAATGACAGAAAAGCAAGGGGAGTGCACACAAAATATATGTGAAAGAGCAAGGTGAAATCTATAAGAATGAGGCAAAAGCAAGGAGACAGTACACAGGAAAAGAGCAAGCAGAAACTAGTGAAAACGAGGGAGAAGCAAGTATTAGGCACACAAAATACGGGTGTGCAAGCAGTGAAAATAAGTCAAACAAGGAGGGAACACCAAAATGGATGAAAAAGCAAGGTGAAACCAGTAAAAACGAGTGAAAAGAAAGGAGAGGGCACACAACATAACAACAAAAAAGCAAGGTGAAAGCAGTGAGAACGAGGGAAAAGCAATGAGAAGATACAAAGTAAGGGGGAGAAAGCAAGTCGAAAACAATAAAACGCAGGAAAATCAAGAAAAGGCACAAAAAAAGTGCGTGAAAAAGCAAGGTGAAAGCTGTGAGAATGGGAGAAAAGCAAAGAAAGGCCAGACAACATACACGAAAAAAGCAAGGTGAAAGCAGTGAAAACAAGTGAAAAGCAAGGAGAGGGCACACAAAAACTGTCACCAAGCAAGGTGAAAGCAGTGAAAACGAGGTAAAAGCAAGGAAAGGACACACAAAAACATGTAAAAAAGGAAGGAGAAAGTCAAAACAAGGGAAAAGCAATGAGTGGGCACACAAAAAATTGGGAAAAAGAAGGCAAAAGCAGTGAAAATGAGGTAAAGCAAGTAGAGGGCACACAAAAAACTGCAAAAAAAGGGAAAATCAGTGAATATGAGGGAAAAGCAAAAAGAAGGCACACAAACAACAGGTATAACAGCAAGGAGAAACTGAAAATGAGGCAAAAACAATTAGCGGGCCCGCAAAACACTGGAAAAAAGGAGAAAGCAATGAAAATTAGGGAAACACAAGGAGAGGGCACACAACAATTCCAAGTGAAAACTGTGAGAATGAGGGAAAAGCAAGGAGAAGACACAAACTAAGGGGGGGAAAGGAAAGAAAAAAGCAGTGAAATGCAAGAAAATCAAGCAAAAGGCACACAAAATGCAAGGTGAAAGCAATGAGAACAGGAGACAAGCAAAGTAAGGGCAGACAAGATACAGGGAAAAAAGCAAGGTGAAAGCAGTGAAAACATGTGAAAAGCAAGGAGAGGGTGAACAAAATATGGGGAAAGGACAAAGCAGTGACAAAGAGGGAAAGCAAGAAGACGGCACTCAAAAACAGGTGAAAGGAAGGAAAAAGCAGTGAGAACAAGGGAAAAGCACTGAGGGGGGCACACAAGATACACGGAAAAAGCAAGGCGAAAGCATTGGAAATGAGTACAAAGCAAAGACAAGCTAAATAAAATACAGGGAAAACAAGGAGAAAGCACTGAAACGTGGAAAAAGCATGGAAAGGGCATACAACAATGGGTGGAAAAGCAGTGAGACGAAGTGAAAAGCAAGGCAAGGGCACACTAAACAAGGGGAAAAAAGTCAGCTGAAAGCAGTGAAAATGAGGGAAAGGCAAAGAGAGGGCACACACAAAAATGGCAAAAATCAAGGTAAAAGCAGTGAAAACGAGGGGAAAGCAAGAAGGATGCACACAAAGAACAGGGAAAAAAATAAAAAGAAAGCAGTGATAATGAAGTGGAAAGCAAGGAGCAGGCACATTAAATGGGGAAAATGAAGAAAGCAGTGACAACGACAGAACAGAAAGAAGAGGGACACACAAATTATAGTGTGAAAAAGCAAGGTGAAAGCTTGAAGAATGAGGCAAAAGCAAGGAGACCACACACAGGAAATGAGCAAGCAGAAACCAGTGAAAATGACAGAGAAGGAAGTAGCGGGCATACAAAAGCAGTGTGAAAAAAAGGTGTGAAAGCAGTGAAAATAAGTCAAAAGAAAGGAGAGGACACTAAAACGGATGAAAAAGCAAGGTGAAACCAGTAAAAACGAGTGAAAGGAAAGGAGAGGGCATGCAACAAAACAGCAAACAAGCAGGGTGAAAGCAGTGAGAATGAGGGAAAAGCAAGGAGAAGACACAAAATAATGGGGAGAAAGCAAGGCGAAAGCAGTGAAACGCATGAAAATCAAGAAAAGGCACACACAAAGAGGGTGAAAAAGCAATGTGAAAGCAGTGAGAACGGAGAAAAGCATAGAAAGGCCAGAAAACATACACAGAAAAAGCAAGGTGAAAGCATTGAAAACAAGTGAAAAGCAAGGAGAGGGCACACAAAAGCTGCAAACAAGCAAGGTGAAAGCAGTGAAAATGAGGGAAAAGAAAGAAAAGGCACACAAGAAACATGTAAATAGCAAGGATAAAGTCAAAACAAGAGAAAAGCAATGAGTGGGCACACAAAACAAACAGGAAAAAAGGTATAAGCAGGGAAAATGATGTACATCAAAGAGCAGGCACACAAAAAACTGCAAAAAAAGTGGAAATCAGTGAATACGAGGGAAAATCCAGGAGAAGGCACACAAACAACAGGCACAAAAGCAAGGAGAAACTGAAAACGAGGCAAAAGCAATGAGCGAGCCCACAAAAAATGGAAAAAGGAGAAAGCAATGAAAATGAGGGAAAAGCAAGGAGAGGGCAACCAAAAAAGCAAAGTGAAAGCTGTGAGAGTGAGGGAAAAGCAAGGAGAAGACACAAAATAAGGGTCAAAAGAGCAAGCTAAAATCAGTGAAATGCAAGAAAACCAAGGGAAATGCACACAAAATGCAAGGTGAAAGCAATGAGAAGAGGAGAAAAGCAGGTAAGGGCCAACAACATATGGGGGAAAAAGCAAGGTGAAATCAATGAAAAGCAGGGAGAGAGCAAAGAAAATATGGGGGAAGGATGAAGCAGTGACAACGAGGGAAAGCGAGCAGACGGCACTCAAAAACAGGTAAAAGGAAGGAAAAAGCAGTGAGAACGAGGGAGAAGCAAAGAGGTAACAAAAGATGGGGGAAAAAATCAAGGAGAAAGCATTGAAAATGAGAGGAAAGCAAGGAGAGGGCACACAAAATACTCAGGGAAAAGCAAGGAGAAATCAGTGAAACGTAGGAAAACCAAGGAAAGGGGATACAGAAAACAAGTGATAAAGAAAGGTGGAACCATTTGGAACTAGGGGAAAGCAAAGAAAATCAAAGAAAGGGCAGACAACATACGGGAGAAAAGCAAGTAAAAAACAGTGACTTTGAGGGAAAACAATGAGAGAGCACTCAAAAAACAAGTGAAAAAACAAGAAAAAAGCAGTGAGACCAAGGGAAAAGGACAGAGGTAGCACACAAGAAACAGGGAAAAAGCAAGGCAAAAGCATTGGAAAAGAGGAGAAAGCAAGGAGAAGCCACATAAAATACGGGCAAAAGAAGGAGAAAGCAGTGAAATGTGGAAAAAGCACAGAAAGGGCACACAAAAATGGGTGGAAAAGCAGTGAGAACAATCAAAAAGCAAGGTAAGGGCACACAAACCAAGGGAAAAAAGTCAGATGAAAGCAGTAAAAAGAGGGGAAAGGCAAAGAGAGAGCACACAAATACTGCAAAGAAGCATGGTGAAAGCAGTGTAAATGACATAAAAGCAAGGAAAAGGCACCCAAAAAAGGTAAAAAGCAAGGAGAAAGTGGAAAACGAGGAAAAAGCAATGAGCAGGTACACAAAAAACAGGGAAAAAAAGGAGAAAACAGTGAAAATGAGGTAAAAACAAGGAACGGGCACACAAAAAACTGCAAAAAAGCAAGGTGAAAGGAGTGAAAACCAGGGGAAAGCACGAAGGATGCACACCAAAGAACAGGAAAATAAATAAGGAGAAAGCAGTGATAATGAAGGGGAAAGCAAGGAGTGGGCACACAAAATGGTGAAAATGAAGAAAGCAGTGACAACGACAGAACAGCAAGGGGAGTGCACACAAAATATATGTGAAAGAGCAAGGTGAAATCTATAAGAATGAGGCAAAAGCAAGGAGACGGTACACAGGAAAAGAGCAAGCAGAAACCAGTGAAAACGAGGGAGAAGCAAGTATTAGGCACACAAAATACGGGTGTGAAAGCAGTGAAAATAAGTTTTAAAAAAAGGAGGGAACACCAAAATGGATGAAAAAGCAAGGTGAAACCAGTAAAAACGAGTGAAAGGAAAGGAGAGGGCATGCAACAAAACAGCAAACAAGCAGGGTGAAAGCAGTGAGAATGAGGGAAAAGCAAGGAGAAGACACAAAATAAGGGGGAGAAAGCAAGGCGAAAGCAGTGAAACGCATGAAAATCAAGAAAAGGCACATACAAAGAGGGTGAAAAAGCAATGTGAAAGCAGTGAGAACGGGAGAAAAGCATAGAAAGGCCAGAAAACATACACAGAAAAAGCAAGGTGAAAGCATTGAAAACAAGCGAAAAGCAAGGAGAGGGCACACAAAAGCTGCAAACAAGCAAGGTGAAAGCGGTGAAAATGAGGGAAAAGAAAGAAAAGGCACACAAGAAACATGTAAATAGCAAGGATAAAGTCAAAACAAGAGAAAAGCAATGAGTGGGCACACAAAACAAACAGGAAAAAAGGTATAAGCAGGGAAAATGATGTACATCAAAGAGAGGGCACACAAAAAACTGCAAAAAAAAGTGGAAATCAGTGAATACAAGGGAAAATCAAGGAGAAGGCACACAAACAACAGGCATAAAATCAAGGAGAAACTGAAAACGAGGCAAAAGCAATGAGCGAGCCCACAAAAAATGGAAAAAGGAGAAAGCAATGAAAATGAGGGAAAAGCAAGGAGAGGGCCACCAAAAAAGCAAAGTGAAAGCTGTGAGAGTGAGGGAAAAGCAAGGAGAAGACACAAAATAAGGGTCAAAAGAGCAAGCTAAAATCAGTGAAATGCAAGAAAACCAAGGGAAATGCACACAAAATGCAAGGTGAAAGCAATGAGAAGAGGAGAAAAGCAGGTAAGGGCAGACAACATATGGGGGAGAAAGCAATGTGAACCCAGTGAAAAGCAGGGAGAGAACAAAGAAAATATGGGGGAAGGATGAAGCAGTGACAACGAGGGAAAGCGAGCAGACAGCACTCAAAAACATGTGAAAGGAAGGAAAAAGCAATGAGAACGAAGCAAAGAGGTAACAAAAGATGGGGGAAAAATCAAGGAGAAAGCATTGAAAATGAGAGGAAAGCAAGGAGAGGGCACACAAAATACTTAGGAAAAGCAAGGAGAAATCAGTGAAACGTAGGAAAACCAAGGAAAGGGGACACAGAAAACAAGTGATAAAGCACGGTGGAAGCATTTGGAACTAGGGGAAAGCAAAGGAAATCAAAGAAAGGGCAGACAACATACGGGAGAAAAGCAACTAAAAAACAGTGACTTTGAGGAAAACAATGAGAGAGGACTCAAAAAACAAGTGAAAAAAACAAGAAAAAGGCAGTTAAACCAAGGGAAAAGCACAGAGTTAGCACACAAGAAACAGGGAAAAAAGCAAGGCAAAAGCATTGGAAAAGAGGAGAAAGCAAGGAGAAGCCACATAAAATACGGGGAAAAGAAGGAGAAAGCAGTGAAACATGGAAAAAGCAAAGAAAGGGCACACAAAAATGGGATGAAAAGCAGTGAGAACAATTAAAAAGCAAGGTAAGGGCACACAAACCAAGGGAAAAAAGTCAGGTGAAAGCAGTAAAAAGAGGGGAAAGGCAAAGAGAGAGCACACAAATACTGCAAAGAAGCAAGGTGAAAGCAGTGTAAATTACATAAAAGCAAGGAAAAGGCACACAAGAAAGGTAAAAAGCAAGGAGAAAGTGGAAAACGAGGAAAAAGCAATGAGCAGGTACACAAAAAACAGGAAAAAAAGGAGAAAGTAGTGAAAATGAGGTAAAAACAAGGAACGGGCACACAAAAAACTGCAAAAAAGCAAGGTGAAAGGAGTGAAAACCAGGGGAAAGCACAAAGGATGCACACCAAAGCACAGGGAAATAAATAAGGAGAAAGCAGTGATAATGAAGGGGAAAGCAAGGAGAGGGCACACAAAATGGGGAAAATGAAGAAAGCAGTGACAACGACAGAAAAGCAAGGGAATGCACACAAAATATATGTGAAAGAGCAAGGTGAAATCTATAAGAATGAGGCAAAAGCAAGGAGACGGTACACAGGAAACGAGCAAGCAGAAACTAGTGAAAACGAGGGAGAAGCAAGTATTAGACACACAAAATACGGGTGTGAAAGCAGTGAAAATAAGTCAAAAAAGGAGGGAACACCAAAATGGATGAAAAAGCAAGGTGAAACTAGTAAAAACGAGTGAAAAGAAAGGAGAGGGCACACAACATAACAACAAAAAAGCAAGGTGAAAGCAGTGAGAATGAGGAAAAAGCAATGAGAAGATACAAAGTAAGGGGGAGAAAGCAAGTCGAAAACCGTAAAACGCAGGAAAATCAAGAAAAGGCACACAAAAAGTGCGTGAAAAAGCAATGTGAAAGCTGTGAGAATGGGAGAAAAGCAAAGAAAGGCCAGACAACATACACGGAAAAAGAAAGGTGAAAGCAGTGAAAACAAGTGAAAAGCAAGGAGAGGGCACACAAAAACTGTCACCAAGCAAGGTGAAAGCAGTGAAAACGAGGTAAAAGCAAGGAAAGGACACACAAAAACATGTAAAAAAGCAAGGAGAAAGTCAAAACAAGATAAAAGCAATGAGTGGGCACACAAAAAATTGCGAAAAAGAAGGCAAAAGCAGTGAAAATGAGGTAAAGCAAGGAGAGGGCACACAAAAACTGCAATAAAAGGGAAAATCAGTGAATATGAGGGAAAAGCAAAAAGAAGGCACACAAAAAACAGGTATAAAAGCAAGGAGAAACTGAAAATGAGGCAAAAACAATTAGCGGGCCCACAAAACAATGGAAAAAAGGAGAAAGCAATGAAAATGAGGGAAACACAAGGAGAGGGCACACACAAATTCCAAGTGAAAGCTGTGAGAATGAGGGAAAAGCAAGGAGAAGACACAAAATAAGGGGGAAAAGAAAGGAAAAAAGCAGTGAAATGCAAGAAAATCAAGCAAGACGCACACAAAATGCAAGGTGAAAGCAATGAGAACAGGAGACAAGCAAAGTAAGGGCAGACAAGATACGGAGAAAAAAGCAAGTTGAAAGCTGTGAAAACATGTGAAAAGCAAGGAGAGGGTGAACAAAATATGGGGGAAGGACAAAGCAGTGACAACGAGGGAAAGCAAGAAGACGGCACTCAAAAACAGGTGAAAGGAAGGAAAAAGCAGTGAGAACAAGGGAAAAGCACTGAGGGGGCACACAAGATACAGGGAAAAAGCAAGGCGAAAGCATTGGAAATTAGTGCAAAGCAAAGACAAGCAACTTAAAATACAGGGAAAACAAGGAGAAAGCACTGAAACGTGGAAAAAGCATGGAAAGGGCATACAAAAATGGGTGGAAAAGCAGTGAGACGAAGTGAAAAGAAAGGCAAGGGCACACTAAACAAGGGGAAAAAAGTCAGCTGAAAGCAGTGAAAATGAGGGAAAGGCAAAGAGAGGGCACACACAAAAATGGCAAAAATCAAGGTAAAAGCAGTGAAAACGAGGGGAAAGCAAGAAGGATGCACACAAAGAACAGGGAAAAAATAAAAAGAAAGCAGTGATAATGAAGTGGAAAGCAAGGAGCAGGCACATTAAATGGGGAAAATGAAGAAAGCAGTGACAATGACAGAACAGAAAGAAGAGGGACACACAAATTATAGTGTGAAAAAGCAAGGTGAAAGCTCGAAGAATGAGGCAAAAGCAAGGAGACGGCACACAGGAAAAGAGCAAGCAGAAACCAGTGAAAACGACAGAGAAGAAAGTAGCGGGCACACAAAATACGGGTGTGAAAGCAGTGAAAATAAGTCAAAAGAAAGGAGAGGACACTAAAACGGATGAAAAAGCAAGGTGAAACCAGTAAAAACGAGTGAAAGGAAAGGAGAGGGCATGCAACAAAACAGCAAACAAGCAGGGTGAAAGCAGTGAGAATGAGGGAAAAGCAAGGAGAAGACACAAAATAATGGGGAGAAAGCAAGGCGAAAGCAGTGAAACGCATGAAAATCAAGAAAAGGCACACACAAAGAGGGTGAAAAAGCAATGTGAAAGCAGTGAGAACGGGAGAAAAGCATAGAAAGGCAGAAAACATACACAGAAAAAGCAAGGTGAAAGCATTGAAAACAAGTGAAAAGCAAGGAGAGGGCACACAAAAGCTGCAAACAAGCAAGGTGAAAGCAGTGAAAATGAGGGAAAAGAAAGAAAAGGCACACAAGAAACATGTAAATAGCAAGGATAAAGTCAAAACAAGAGAAAAGCAATGAGTGGGCACACAAAACAAACAGGAAAAAAGGTATAAGCAGGGAAAATGATGTACATCAAAGAGCAGGCACACAAAAAACTGCAAAAAAAGTGGAAATCAGTGAATACGAGGGAAAATCCAGGAGAAGGCACACAAACAACAGGCATAAAAGCAAGGAGAAACTGAAAACGAGGCAAAAGCAATGAGCGAGCCCACAAAAAATGGAAAAAGGAGAAAGCAATGAAAATGAGGGAAAATGAGGGAAAAGCAAGGAGAGGGCAACCAAAAAAGCAAAGTGAAAGCTGTGAGAGTGAGGGAAAAGCAAGGAGAAGACACAAAATAAGGGTCAAAAGAGCAAGCTAAAATCAGTGAAATGCAAGAAAACCAAGGGAAATGCACACAAAATGCAAGGTGAAAGCAATGAGAAGAGGAGAAAAGCAGGTAAGGGCCAACAACATATGGGGGAAAAAGCAAGGTGAAATCAATGAAAAGCAGGGAGAGAGCAAAGAAAATATGGGGGAAGGATGAAGCAGTGACAACGAGGGAAAGCGAGCAGACGGCACTCAAAAACAGGTAAAATGAAGGAAAAAGCAGTGAGAACGAGGGAGAAGCAAAGAGGTAACAAAAGATGGGGGAAAAAATCAAGGAGAAAGCATTGAAAATGAGAGGAAAGCAAGGAGAGGGCACACAAAATACTCAGGGAAAAGCAAGGAGAAATCAGTGAAACGTAGGAAAACCAAGGAAAGGGGATACAGAAAACAAGTGATAAAGAAAGGTGGAACCATTTGGAACTAGGGGAAAGCAAAGAAAATCAAAGAAAGGGCAGACAACATACGGGAGAAAAGCAAGTAAAAAACAGTGACTTTGAGGGAAAACAATGAGAGAGCACTCAAAAAACAAGTGAAAAAACAAGAAAAAAGCAGTGAGACCAAGGGAAAAGGACAGAGGTAGCACACAAGAAACAGGGAAAAAGCAAGGCAAAAGCATTGGAAAAGAGGAGAAAGCAAGGAGAAGCCCACATAAAATACGGGCAAAAGAAGGAGAAAGCAGTGAAATGTGGAAAAAGCACAGAAAGGGCACACAAAAATGGGTGGAAAAGCAGTGAGAACAATCAAAAAGCAAGGTAAGGGCACACAAACCAAGGGAAAAAAGTCAGATGAAAGCAGTAAAAAGAGGGGAAAGGCAAAGAGAGAGCACACAAATACTGCAAAGAAGCATGGTGAAAGCAGTGTAAATGACATAAAAGCAAGGAAAAGGCACCCAAAAAAGGTAAAAAGCAAGGAGAAAGTGGAAAACGAGGAAAAAGCAATGAGCAGGTACACAAAAAACAGGGAAAAAAAGGAGAAAACAGTGAAAATGAGGTAAAAACAAGGAACGGGCACACAAAAAACTGCAAAAAAGCAAGGTGAAAGGAGTGAAAACCAGGGGAAAGCACGAAGGATGCACACCAAAGAACAGGAAAATAAATAAGGAGAAAGCAGTGATAATGAAGGGGAAAGCAAGGAGTGGGCACACAAAATGGTGAAAATGAAGAAAGCAGTGACAACGACAGAACAGCAAGGGGAGTGCACACAAAATATATGTGAAAGAGCAAGGTGAAATCTATAAGAATGAGGCAAAAGCAAGGAGACGGTACACAGGAAAAGAGCAAGCAGAAACCAGTGAAAACGAGGGAGAAGCAAGTATTAGGCACACAAAATACGGGTGTGAAAGCAGTGAAAATAAGTTTTAAAAAAAGGAGGGAACACCAAAATGGATGAAAAAGCAAGGTGAAACCAGTAAAAACGAGTGAAAGGAAAGGAGAGGGCATGCAACAAAACAGCAAACAAGCAGGGTGAAAGCAGTGAGAATGATGGAAAAGCAAGGAGAAGACACAAAATAAGGGGGAGAAAGCAAGGCGAAAGCAGTGAAACGCATGAAAATCAAGAAAAGGCACATACAAAGAGGGTGAAAAAGCAATGTGAAAGCAGTGAGAACGGGAGAAAAGCATAGAAAGGCCAGAAAACATACACAGAAAAAGCAAGGTGAAAGCATTGAAAACAAGCGAAAAGCAAGGAGAGGGCACACAAAAGCTGCAAACAAGCAAGGTGAAAGCGGTGAAAATGAGGGAAAAGAAAGAAAAGGCACACAAGAAACATGTAAATAGCAAGGATAAAGTCAAAACAAGAGAAAAGCAATGAGTGGGCACACAAAACAAACAGGAAAAAAGGTATAAGCAGGGAAAATGATGTACATCAAAGAGAGGGCACACAAAAAAACTGCAAAAAAAAGTGGAAATCAGTGAATACAAGGGAAAATCAAGGAGAAGGCACACAAACAACAGGCATAAAATCAAGGAGAAACTGAAAACGAGGCAAAAGCAATGAGCGAGCCCACAAAAAATGGAAAAAGGAGAAAGCAATGAAAATGAGGGAAAAGCAAGGAGAGGGCCACCAAAAAAGCAAAGTGAAAGCTGTGAGAGTGAGGGAAAAGCAAGGAGAAGACACAAAAATAAGGGTCAAAAGAGCAAGCTAAAATCAGTGAAATGCAAGAAAACCAAGGGAAATGCACACAAAATGCAAGGTGAAAGCAATGAGAAGAGGAGAAAAGCAGGTAAGGGCAGACAACATATGGGGGAGAAAGCAATGTGAACCCAGTGAAAAGCAGGGAGAGAACAAAGAAAATATGGGGGAAGGATGAAGCAGTGACAACGAGGGAAAGCGAGCAGACAGCACTCAAAAACATGTGAAAGGAAGGAAAAAGCAATGAGAACGAGGGAGAAGCAAAGAGGTAACAAAAGATGGGGGAAAAATCAAGGAGAAAGCATTGAAAATGAGAGGAAAGCAAGGAGAGGGCACACAAAATACTTAGGAAAAGCAAGGAGAAATCAGTGAAACGTAGGAAAACCAAGGAAAGGGGACACAGAAAACAAGTGATAAAGCACGGTGGAAGCATTTGGAACTAGGGGAAAGCAAAGGAAATCAAAGAAAGGGCAGACAACATACGGGAGAAAAGCAACTAAAAAACAGTGACTTTGAGGGAAAACAATGAGAGAGGACTCAAAAAACAAGTGAAAAAAACAAGAAAAAGGCAGTTAAACCAAGGGAAAAGCACAGAGTTAGCACACAAGAAACAGGGAAAAAAGCAAGGCAAAAGCATTGGAAAAGAGGAGAAAGCAAGGAGAAGCCACATAAAATACGGGGAAAAGAAGGAGAAAGCAGTGAAACATGGAAAAAGCAAAGAAAGGGCACACAAAAATGGGATGAAAAGCAGTGAGAACAATTAAAAAGCAAGGTAAGGGCACACAAACCAAGGGAAAAAAGTCAGGTGAAAGCAGTAAAAAGAGGGGAAAGGCAAAGAGAGAGCACACAAATACTGCAAAGAAGCAAGGTGAAAGCAGTGTAAATTACATAAAAGCAAGGAAAAGGCACACAAGAAAGGTAAAAAGCAAGGAGAAAGTGGAAAACGAGGAAAAAGCAATGAGCAGGTACACAAAAAACAGGAAAAAAAGGAGAAAGTAGTGAAAATGAGGTAAAAACAAGGAACGGGCACACAAAAAACTGCAAAAAAGCAAGGTGAAAGGAGTGAAAACCAGGGAAAGCACAAAGGATGCACACCAAAGCACAGGGAAATAAATAAGGAGAAAGCAGTGATAATGAAGGGGAAAGCAAGGAGAGGGCACACAAAATGGGGAAAATGAAGAAAGCAGTGACAACGACAGAAAAGCAAGGGGAATGCACACAAAATATATGTGAAAGAGCAAGGTGAAATCTATAAGAATGAGGCAAAAGCAAGGAGACGGTACACAGGAAACGAGCAAGCAGAAACTAGTGAAAACGAGGGAGAAGCAAGTATTAAAATACGGGTGTGAAAAGCAGTGAAAATAAGTCAAAAAAGGAGGGAAACAACCAAAATGGATGAAAAAGCAAGGTGAAACTAGTAAAAACGAGTGAAAAGAAAGGAGAGGGCACACAACATAACAACAAAAAAGCAAGGTGAAAGCAGTGAGAATGAGGAAAAAGCAATGAGAAGATACAAAGTAAGGGGGAGAAAGCAAGTCGAAAACCGTAAAACGCAGGAAAAATCAAGAAAAGGCACACAAAAAGTGCGTGAAAAAAGCAATGTGAAAGCTGTGAGAATGGGAGAAAAGCAAAGAAAGGCCAGACAACATACACGGAAAAAGAAAGGTGAAAGCAGTGAAAACAAGTGAAAAGCAAGGAGAGGGCACACAAAAACTGTCACCAAGCAAGGTGAAAGCAGTGAAAACGAGGTAAAAGCAAGGAAAGGACACACAAAAACATGTAAAAAAGCAAGGAGAAAGTCAAAACAAGATAAAAGCAATGAGTGGGCACACAAAAAATTGCGAAAAAGAAGGCAAAAGCAGTGAAAATGAGGTAAAGCAAGGAGAGGGCACACAAAAAACTGCAATAAAAGGGAAAATCAGTGAATATGAGGGAAAAGCAAAAAGAAGGCACACAAAAAACAGGTATAAAAGCAAGGAGAAACTGAAAATGAGGCAAAAACAATTAGCGGGCCCACAAAACAATGGAAAAAAGGAGAAAGCAATGAAAATGAGGGAAACACAAGGAGAGGGCCACACACAAATCCAAGTGAAAGCTGTGAGAATGAGGGAAAAGCAAGGAGAAGACACAAATAAGGGGGAAAAGAAAGGAAAAAAGCAGTGAAATGCAAGAAATCAAGCAAGACGCACACAAAATGCAAGGTGAAAGCAATGAGAACAGGAGACAAGCAAAGTAAGGGCAGACAAGATACGGAGAAAAAAGCAAGTTGAAAGCTGTGAAAACATGTGAAAAGCAAGGAGAGGGTGAACAAAATATGGGGGGAAGGACAAAGCAGTGACAACGAGGGAAAGCAAGAGACGGCCACTCAAAAACAGGTGAAAGGAAGGAAAAAGCAGTGAGAACAAGGGAAAAGCACTGAGGGGGGCACACAAGATACAGGGAAAAAAGGCAAGGCGAAAGCATTGGAAATGAGTGCAAAGCAAAGACAAGCAACTTAATATACAGGGAAAACAAGGAGAAAGCACTGAAACGTGGAAAAAGCATGGAAAGGGCATACAAAAATGGGTGGAAAAAGCAGTGAGACAGAAGGAAAAGCAAGGCAAGGGCACACTAAACAAGGGGAAAAAAGTCAGCTGAAAGCAGTGAAAATGAGGGAAGGCAAAGAGAGGGCACACACAAAAATGGCAAAAATCAAGGTAAAAGCAGTGAAAAACGAGGGGAAAGCAAGAAGGATGCACACAAAGAACAGGGAAAAAATAAAAAGAAAGCAGTGATAATGAAGTGGAAAGCAAGGAGCAGGCACATTAAATGGGGAAAATGAAGAAAGCAGAGACAATGACAGAACAGAAAGAAGAGAGACACACAAATTATAGTGTGAAAAAGCAAGGTGAAAGCTCGAAGAATGAGGCAAAAGCAAGGAGACGGCACACAGGAAAAGAGCAAGCAGAAACCAGTGAAAACGACAGAGAAGAAAGTAGCGGGCACACAAATACGGGTGTGAAAGCAGTGAAAATAAGTCAAAAGAAAGGAGAGGACACTAAAACGGATGAAAAAGCAAGGTGAAACCAGTAAAAACGAGTGAAAGGAAAGGAGAGGGCATGCAACAAAACAGCAAACAAGCAGGGTGAAAGCAGTGAGAATGAGGGAAAAGCAAGGAGAAGACACAAAATAATGGGGAGAAAGCAAGGCGAAAGCAGTGAAACGCATGAAAATCGAGAAAAGGCACACACAAGGAGGGTGAAAAAGCAATGTGAAAGCAGTGAGAACGGGAGAAAAGCATAGAAAGGCCAGACAACATACACAGAAAAAGCAAGGTGAAAGCATTGAAAACAAGTGAAAAGCAAGGAGAGGGCACACAAAAGCTGCAAACAAGCAAGGCGAAAGCAGTGAAAATGAGGGAAAAGAAAGAAAAGGCACACAAGAAACATGTAAATAGCAAGGAGAAAGTCAAAACAAGAGAAAAGCAATGAGTGGGCACACAAAACAAACAGGAAAAAAGGTATAAGCAGTGAAAAATGATGTATATCAAAGAGAGGGCACACAAAAAACTGCAAAAAAAGTGGAAATCAGTGAATATGAGGGAAAATCAAGGAGAAGGCACACAAACAACAGGCATAAAAGCAAGGAGAAACTGAAAAACGAGGCAAAAGCAATGAGCGAGCCCAGAAAAAATGGAAAAAAGGAGAAAGCAATGAAAATGAGGGAAAAGCAAGGAGAGGGCAACCAAAAAAGCAAAGTGAAAGCTGTGAGAGTGAGGGAAAAGCAAGGAGAAGACACGAAATAAGGGTAAAAGAGCAAGCTAAAATCAGTGAAATGCAAGAAAACCAAGGGAAATGCACACAAAATGCAAGGTGAAAGCAATGAGAAGAGGAGAAAAGCAGGTAAGGGCAGACAACATATGGGGGGAAAAGCAAGGTGAAATCAGTGAAAAGCATGGAGAGAGCAAAGAAAATATGGGTGAAGGACGAAGCAGTGACAACGAGGGAAAGCGAGTAGACAGCACTCAAAAACAGGTGAAACGAAGGAAAAAGCAGTGAGAATGAGGAAGAAGCAAAGAGGTAACAAAAGATGGGGGAAAAAATCAAGGAGAAAGCATTGAAAATGAGAGGAAAGCAAGGAGAGGGCACACAAAATACTCAGGAAAAAGCAAGGAGAAATCAGTGAAACGTAGGAAAACCAAGGAAAGGGGACACAGAAAACAAGTGATAAAGCAAGGTGGAACCATTTGGAACTAGGGGAAAGCAAAGAAAATCAAAGAAAGGGCACACAATATACAGGAGAAATGCAAGTAAAAAACAGTGACTTTGAGGAAAAACAATGAGAGAACACTCAAAAAACAAGTGAAAAAACAAGAAAAAAAGCAGTGAGACCAAGGGAAAAGCACAGAGGTAGCACACAAGAAACAGGGAAAAAGCATTGGAAAAGAGAGGAAAGCAAGGAGAAGCCACATAAAATACGTGAAAAAAGATGGAGAAAGCAGGCAAAGAGAGAGCACACAAATACTGCAAAGAAGCAAGGTGAAAGCAGTGTAAATTACATAAAAGCAAGGAAAAGGCACACAAGAAAGGTAAAAAGCAAGGAGAAAGTGGAAAACGAGGAAAAAGCAATGAGCAGGTACACAAAAAACAGGAAAAAAAGGAGAAAGTAGTGAAAATGAGGTAAACAACAAGGAACGGGCAAAACTGCAAAAAAGCAAGGTGAAAGGAGTGAAAACCAGGGGAAAGCACAAAGGATGCACACCAAAGCACAGGGAAATAAATAAGGAGAAAGCAGTGATAATAAAGGGGAAAGCAAGGAGTGGGCACACAAAATGGGGAAAATGAAGAAAGCAGTGACAATGACAAAAAAGCAACGGGAGTGCACACAAAATATATGTGAAAGAGCTAGGTGAAATCTATAAGAATGAGGCAAAAGCAAGGAGACGGTACACAGGAAAAGAGCAAGCAGAAACTAGTGAAAACGAGGGAGAAGCAAGTATTAGGCACACAAAATTCAGGTGTGAAAGCAGTGAAAATAAGTCAAACAAGGAGGGAACACCAAAATGGATGAAAAAGCAAGGTGAAACCAGTAAAAACGAGTGAAAGGAAAGAAGAGGGCACACAACATAACAACAAAAAAGCAAGGTGAAAGCAGTGAGAACGAGGGAAAAGCAATGAGAAGATACAAAGTAAGGGGGAGAAAGCAAGTCGAAAACAATAAAACGCAGGAAAATCAAGAAAAGGCACACATAAAGTGTGTGAAAAAGCAATGTGAAAGCTGTGAGAATGGGAGAAAAGCAAAGAAAGGCCAGACAACATACACGGAAAAAGCAAGGTGAAAGCAGTGAAAACAAGTGAAAAGCAAGGAGAGGGCACACAAAAACTGTCACCAAGCAAGGTGAAAGCAGTGAAAACGAGGTAAAAGCAAGGAAAGGACACACAAAAACATGTAAAAAAAGCAAGGAGAAAGTCAAAACAAGGGAAAAGCAATGAGTGGGCACACAAAAAATTGGGAAAAAGAAGGCAAAAGCAGTGAAAATGAGGTAAAGCAAGGAGAGGGCACACAAAAAACTACAAAAAAAGGGAAAATCAGTGAATATGAGGGAAAAGCATAAAGAAGGCACACAAACAATAGGTATAAAAGCAAGGAGAAAATGAAAATGAGACAAAAACAATTAGCGGGCCCACAAAACAATGGAAAAAAGGAGAAAGCAATGAAAATTAGGGAAACACAAGGAGAGGGCACACAAAAATTCCAAGTGAAAACTGTGAGAATGAGGGAAAAGCAAGGAGAAGACACAAACTAAGGGGGGAAAGGAAGGAAAAAAGCAGTGAAATGCAAGAAAATCAAGCAAAAGGCACACAAAATGCAAGGTGAAAGCAATGAGAACAGGAGCCAAGCAAAGTAAGGGCAGACAAGATACGGGGAAAAAAGCAAGGTGAAAGCAGTGAAAACATGTGAAAAGCAAGGAGAGGGTGAACAAAATATGGGGGAAGGACAAAGCAGTGACAACGAGGGAAAGCAAGAAGACGGCACTCAAAAACAGGTGAAAGGAAGGAAAAAGCAGTGAGAACAAGGGAAAAGCACTGAGGGGGGCACACAAGATACAGGGAAAAAGCAAGGCAAAAGCATTGGAAATGAGTACAAAGCAAAGACAAGCTACATAAAATACAGGGAAAACAAGGAGAAAGCAGTGAAACGTGGAAAAAGCATGGAAAGGGCATACAAAAATGGGTGGAAAAGCAGTGAGACGAAGTGAAAAGCAAGGCACAATAAACAAGGGGAAAAAAGTCAGCTGAAAGCAGTGAAAATGAGGGAAAGGCAAACAGAGGGCACACACAAAAATGGCAAAAATCAAGGTAAAAGCAGTGAAAACGAGGGGAAAGCAAGAAGGATGCACACAAAGAACAGGGAAAAAAATAAAAAGAAAGCAGTGATAATGAAGTGGAAAGCAAGGAGCAGGCACATTAAATGGGGAAAATGAAGAAAGCAGTGACAACGACAGAACAGAAAGAAGAGGGACACACAAATTATAGTGTGAAAAAGCAAGGTGAAAGCTCGAAGAATGAGGCAAAAGCAAGGAGACCACACACAGGAAATGAGCAAGCAGAAACCAGTGAAAATGACAGAGAAGGAAGTAGCGGGCATACAAAAGCAGTGTGAAAAAAAGGTGTGAAAGCAGTGAAAATAAGTCAAAAGAAAGGAGAGGACACTAAAACGGATGAAAAAGCAAGGTGAAACCAGTAAAAACGAGTGAAAGGAAAGGAGAGGGCATGCAACAAAACAGCAAACAAGCAGGGTGAAAGCAGTGAGAATGAGGGAAAAGCAAGGAGAAGACACAAAATAAGGGGGAGAAAGCAAGGCGAAAGCAGAGAAACGCATGAAAATCAAGAAAAGGCACACACAAAGAGGGTGAAAAAGCAATGTGAAAGCAGTGAGAACAGGAGAAAAGCATAGAAAGGCCAGAAAACGTACACAGAAAAAGCAAGGTGAAAGCATTGAAAACAAGTGAAAAGCAAGGAGAGGGCACACAAAAGCTGCAAACAAGCAAGGTGAAAGCAGTGAAAATGAGGGAAAAGAAGGAAAAGGCACACAAGAAACATGTAAATAGCAAGGATAAAGTCAAAACAAGAGAAAAGCAATGAGTGGGCACACAAAACAAACAGGAAAAAAGGTATAAGCAGGGAAAAGTATGTACATCAAAGAGAGGGCACAAAATAAACTGCAAAAAAAGTGGAAATCAGTGAATACGAGGGAAAATCAAGGAGAAGGCACACAAACAACAGGCATAAAAGCAAGGAGAAACTGAAAACGAGGCAAAAGCAATGAGCGAGCCCACAAAAAATGGAAAAAGGAGAAAGCAATGAAAATGAGGGAAAAGCAAGGAGAGGGCAACCAAAAAAGCAAAGTGAAAGCTGTGAGAGTGAGGGAAAAGCAAGGAGAAGACACAAAATAAGGGTCAAAAGAGCAAGCTAAAATCAGTGAAATGCAAGAAAACCAAGGGAAATGCACACAAAATGCAAGGTGAAAGCAATGAGAAGAGGAGAAAAGCAGGTAAGGGCCAACAACATATGGGGGAAAAAGCAAGGTGAAATCAGTGAAAAGCAGGGAGAGAGCAAAGAAAATATGGGGGAAGGATGAAGCAGTGACAATGAGGGAAAGCGAGCAGACGGCACTCAAAAACAGGTGAAAGGAAGGAAAAAGCAGTGAGAACGAGGGAGAAGCAAAGAGGTAACAAAAGATGGGGGAAAAAATCAAGGAGAAAGCATTGAAAATGAGAGGAAAGCAAGGAGAGGGCACACAAAATACTCAGGAAAAAGCATGGAGAAATCAGTGAAACGTAGGAAAACCAAGGAAAGGGGACACAGAAAACAAGTGATAAAGAAAGGTGGAACCATTTGGAACTAGGGGAAAGCAAAGAAAATCAAAGAAAGGGCAGACAACATACGGGAGAAAAGCAAGTAAAAAACAGTGACTTTGAGGGAAAACAATGAGAGAGCACTCAAAAAACAAGTGAAAAAACAAGAAAAAAGCAGTGAGACCAAGGGAAAAGGACAGAGGTAGCACACAAGAAACAGGGAAAAAGCAAGGCAAAAGCATTGGAAAAGAGGAGAAAGCAAGGAGAAGCCACATAAAATACGGGGCAAAAGAAGGAGAAAGGAGTGAAACGTGGAAAAAGCACAGAAAGGGCACACAAAAATGGGTGGAAAAGCAGTGAGAACAATTAAAAAGCAAGGTAAGGGCACACAAACCAAGGGAAAAAAGTCAGATGAAAGCAGTAAAAAGAGGGGAAAGGCAAAGAGAGAGCACACAAATACTGCAAAGAAGCAAGGTGAAAGCAGTGTAAATGACATCAAAGCAAGGAAAAGGCACCCAAAAAAGGTAAAAAGCAAGGAGAAAGTGGAAAATGAGGAAAAAGCAATGAGCAGGTACACAAAAAACAGGAAAAAAAACGAGAAAACAGTGAAAATGAGGTAAAAACAAGGAACGGGCACACAAAAAACTGCAAAAAAGCAAGGTGAAAGGAGTGAAAACCAGGGGAAAGCACGAAGGATGCACACCAAAGCACAGGAAAATAAATAAGGAGAAAGCAGTGATAATGAAGGGGAAAGCAAAGAGTGGGCACACAAAATGGTGAAAATGAAGAAAGCAGTGACAACGACAGAACAGCAAGGGGAGTGCACACAAAATATATGTGAAAGAGCAAGGTGAAATCTATAAGAATGAGGCAAAAGCAAGGAGACGGTACACAGGAAAAGAGCAAGCAGAAACCAGTGAAAACGAGGGAGAAGCAAGTATTAGGCACACAAAATACGGGTGTGAAAGCAGTGAAAATAAGTCAAAAGAAAGGAGGGAACACCAAAATGGATGAAAAAGCAAGGTGAAACCAGTAAAAATGAATGAAAGGAAAGGAGAGGGCATGCAACAAAACAGCAAACAAGCAGGGTGAAAGCAGTGAGAATGAGGGAAAAGCAAGGAGAAGACACAAAATAAGGGGGAGAAAGCAAGGCGAAAGCAGTGAAACGCATGAAAATCAAGAAAAGGCACACACAAAGAGGGTGAAAAAGCAATGTGAAAGCAGTGAGAACGGGAGAAAAGCATAGAAAGGCCAGAAAACATACACAGAAAAAGCAAGGTGAAAGCATTGAAAACAAGTGAAAAGCAAGGAGAGGGCACACAAAAGCTGCAAACAAGCAAGGTGAAAGCAGTGAAAATGATGGAAAGGAAAGAAAAGGCACACAAGAAACATGTAAATAGCAAGGATAAAGTCAAAACAAGAGAAAAGCAATGAGTGGGCACACAAAACAAACAGGAAAAAAGGTATAAGCAGGGAAAATGATGTACATCAAAGAGAGGGCACACAAAAAACTGCAAAAAAAGTGGAAATCAGTGAATACGAGGGAAAAGCAAGGAGAGGGCAACCAAAAAAGCAAAGTGAAAGCTGTGAGAGTGAGGGAAAAGCAAGGAGAAGACACAAAATAAGGGTCAAAAGAGCAAGCTAAAATCAGTGAAATGCAAGAAAACCAAGGGAAATGCACACAAAATGCAAGGTGAAAGCAATGAGAAGAGGAGAAAAGCAGGTAAGGGCCAACAACATATGAGGGAAAAAGCAAGGTGAAATCAGTGAAAAGCAGGGAGAGAGCAAAGAAAATATGGGGGAAGGATGAAGCAGTGACAACGAGGGAAAGCGAGCAGACGGCACTCAAAAACAGGTGAAAGGAAGGAAAAAGCAGTGAGAACGAGGGAGAAGCAAAGAGGTAACAAAAGATGGGGGAAAAAATCAAGGAGAAAGCATTGAAAATGAGAGGAAAGCAAGGAGAGGGCACACAAAATACTCAGGAAAAAGCAAGGAGAAATCAGTGAAACGTAGGAAAACCAAGGAAAGGGGACACAGAAAACAAGTGATAAAGAAAGGTGGAACCATTTGGAACTAGGGGAAAGCAAAGAAAATCAAAGAAAGGGCAGACAACATACGGGAGAAAAGCAAGTAAAAAACAGTGACTTTGAGGGAAAACAATGAGAGAGCACTCAAAAAACAAGTGAAAAAATAAGAAAAAAGCAGTGAGACCAAGGGAAAAGGACAGAGGTAGCACACAAGAAACAGGGAAAAAGCAAGGCAGCATTGGAAAAGAGGAGAAAGCAAGGAGAAGCCACATAAAATACGGGGCAAAAGAAGGAGAAAGGAGTGAAACGTGGAAAAAGCACAGAAAGGGCACACAAAAATGGGTGGAAAAGCAGTGAGAACAAATAAAAAGCAAGGTAAGGGCACACAAACCAAGGGAAAAAAGTCAGATGAAAGCAGTAAAAAGAGGGGAAAGGCAAAGAGAGAGCACACAAATACTGCAAAGAAGCAAGGTGAAAGCAGTGTAAATGACATAAAAGCAAGGAAAAGGCACCCAAAAAAGGTAAAAAGCAAGGAGAAAGTGGAAAATGAGGAAAAAGCAATGAGCAGGTACACAAAAAACAGGGAAAAAAAGGAGAAAACAGTGAAAATGAGGTAAAAACAAGGAACGGGCACAGAAAAAACTGCAAAAAAGAAAGGTGAAAGGAGTGAAAACCAGGGGAAAGCACGAAGGATGCACACCAAAGAACAGGAAAAGAAATAAGGAGAAAGCAGTGATAATGAAGGGGAAAGCAAGGAGTGGGCACAAAAACTGGTGAAAATGAAGAAAGCAGTGACAACGACAGAACAGCAAGGGGAGTGCACACAAAATATATGTGAAAGAGCAAGGTGAAATCTATAAGAATGAGGCAAAAGCAAGGAGACGGTACACAGGAAAAGAGCAAACAGAAACCAGTGAAAACGAGGGAGAAGCAAGTATTAGGCACACAAAATACGGGTGTGAAAGCAGTGAAAATAAGTCAAAAGAAAGGAGGGAACACCAAAATGGATGAAAAAGCAAGGTGAAACCAGTAAAAACAAGTGAAACGAAAGGAGAGGGCCCACAACATAACAACAAAAAAGCAAGGTGAAAGCAGTGAGAACGAGGGAAAAGCAATGAGAAGATACAAGGTAAGGGGGAGAAAGCAAGTCGAAAACAGTGAAACGCAGGAAAATCAAGAAAAGGCACACAAAAAGTGCATGAAAAAGCAATGTGAAAGTTGTGAGAATGGGAGAAAAGCAAAGAAAGGCCAGACAACATACACGGAAAAAGCAAGGTGAAAGCAGTGAAAACAAGTGAAAAGCAAGGAGAGGGCACACAAAAACTGTCACCAAGCAAGGTGAAAGCAGTGAAAACGAGGTAAAAGCAAGGAAAGGGCACACAAAAACATGTAAAAAGCAAGGAGAAAGTCAAAACAAGGGAAAAGCAATGAGTGGGCACACAAAAAATTGGGAAAAAGAAGGCAAAAGCAGTGAAAATGAGGTAAAGCAAGTAGAGGGCACACAAAAAACTGCAAAAAAAGGGAAAATCAGTGAATACGAGGGAAAAGCAAAAAGAAGGCACACAAACAACAGGTATAAAAGCAAGGAGAAACTGAAAATGAGGCAAAAACAATTAGCGGGCCCACAAAACAATGGAAAAAAGGAGAAAGCAATGAAAATGAGGGAAACGCAAGGAGAGGGCGCACAAAAATTCCAAGTGAAAGCTGTGAGAATGAGGGAAAAGCAAGGAGAAGACACAAAATAAGGGGGAAAAGGAAGGAAAAAAAGCAGTGAAATGCAAGAAAATCAAGCAAAAGGCACACAAAATGCAAGGTGAAAGCAATGAGAACAGGAGACAAGCAAAGTAAGGGCAGACAAGATACAGGAAAAAAAGCAAGGTGAAAGCAGTGAAAACATGTGAAAAGCAAGTAGAGGGTGAACAAAATATGGGGGAAGGACAAAGCAGTGACAACGAGGGAAATCAAGAAGACGCACTCAAAACAGGTGAAAGGAAGGAAAAAGCAGTGAGAACAAGGGAAAAGCACAGAGGGGGGCACACAAGATACAGGGAAAAAGCAAGGTGAAAGCATTGGAAATGAGTACAAAGCAAAGACAAGCTACATAAAATACAGGGAAAACAAGGAGAAAGCAGTGAAATGTGGAAAAAGCATGGAAAGGGCATACAAAAATGGGTGGAAAAGCAGTGAGACGAAGTGAAAAGCAAGGCAAGGGCACACTAAACAAGGGGAAAAAAGTCAGCTGAAAGCAGTGAAAATGAGGGAAGCGCAAAGAGAGGGCACACACAAAAATGGCAAAAATCAAGGTGAAAGCAGTGAAAACGAGGGGAAAGCAAGAAGGATGCACACAAAGAACAGCGAAAAAAATAAAAATAAAGCAGTGATAATGAAGTGGAAAGCAAGGAGCAGGCACATAAAATTGGAAAAATGAAGAAAGCAGTGACAACGACAGAACAGAAAGGAGAGGGACACACAAAATATAGTGTGAAAAAACAAGGTGAAAGCTCGAAGAGTGAGGCAAAAGCAAGGGGACGGTACACGGGAAAAGAGCAAGCAGAAACCAGTGAAAACGACAGAGAAGGAAGTAGCGGGCACACAAAATACGGGTGTGAAAGCAGTGAAAATAAGTCAAAAGAAAGGAGATGACACTAAAATGGATGAAAAAGCAAGGTGAAACCAGTAAAAACGAGTGAAAGGAAAGGAGAGGGCATGCAATAAAACAGCAAACAAGCAGGGTGAAAGAAGTGAGAATGAGGGAAAAGCAAGGAGAAGACACAAAATGAGGGGGAGAAAGCAAGGCGAAAGCAGTGAAACGCATGAAAATCAAGAAAATTCACACACAAAGAGGGTGAAAAAGCAATGTGAAAGAAGTGAGAACGGGAGAAAAGCATAGAAAAGCCAGACAACATACACAGAAAAAGCAAGGTGAAAGCATTGAAAACAAGTGAAAAGCAAGGAGAGGGCACACAAAAATTGCAAACAAGCAAGGTGAAAGTAGTGAAAATGAGGGAAAAGAAAGAAAAGGCACACAAGAAACATGTAAAAAGTAAGGAGAAAGTCAAAACAAGAGAAAAGCAATTAGTGGCCACACAAAACAAACAGGAAAAAAGGTATAAGCAGTGAAAAATGATGTATATCAAAGAGAGGGCACACAAAAAACTGCAAAAAAAAGTGGAAATCAGTGAAAACGAGGGAAAATCAAGGAGAAGGCACACAAACAACAGGCATAAAAGCAAGGAGAAACTGAAAACGAGGCAAAAGCAATGAGTGAGCCCACAAAAAATGGGAAAAGGAGAAAGCAATGAAAATGAGGGAAAAGCAAGGAGAGGGCAACTAATAAAGCAAAGTCAAAGCTGTGAGAGTGAGGGAAAAGCAAGGAGAAGACACGAAATAAGGGTCAAAAGAGCAAGCTAAAATCAGTGAGCTGCAAGAAAACCAAGGGAAATGCACACAAAATGCAAGGTGAAAGCAATGAGAAGAGGAGAAAAGCAGGTAAGGGCAGACAACATATGGGGGAAAAAGCAAGGTGAAATCAGTGAAAAGCAGGGAGAGAGCAAAGAAAATATGGGGGAAGGACGAAGCAGTGACAACGAGTGAAAGCGAGCAGACGCACTCAAAAACAGGTGAAAGGAAGGAAAAAGCAGCGAGAACGAGGGAGATGCAAAGAGGTAACAAAAGATGGGGAAAAAAAGCAAGGAGAAAGCATTGAAAATGAGAGGATAGCAATGAGAGGGCACACAAAATACTCAGGAAAAAGCAAGGAGAAATCAGTGAAACGTAGGAAAACCAAGGAAAGGGGACACAGAAAACAAGTGATAAAGCAAGGTGGAAGCATTTGGAACTAGGGGAAAGCAAAGAAAATCAAAGAAAGGGCATTCAACATACGGGAGAAAAACAAGTAAAAAACAGTGACTTTGAGGGAAAACCATGAGAGAGCACTCAAAAAACAAGTGAAAAAACAAGAGAAAAGCAGTAAGACCAAGGGAATAGCACAGAGGTAGCACACAAGATACAGGGAAAAAGCGAGGCAAAAGCATTGGAAAAGAGGAGAGAGCAAGGAGAAACCACATAAAATACGGGGGGAAAAGAAGGAGAAAGCAGTGAAATGTGGAAAAAGCACAGAAAGGGCACACAAAAATGGGTGGAAAAGCAGTGAGAACAATTAAAAAGCAAGGTAAGGGCACACAAACCAAGGGAAAAAAGTCAGGTGAAAGCAGTAAAAAGAGGGGAAGGCAAAGAGAGAGCACACAAATACTGTAAAGAAGCAAGGTGAAAGCAGTGTAAATGATGTAAAAGCAAGGAAAAGGCACACAAAAAAGGTAAAAAGCTAGGAGAAAGTGAAAAACAAGGAAAAGCAATGAGCAGGTACACAAACAACTGGAAAAAAAGGAGAAAGCAGTGAAAGTGAGGTAAAAACAAGGAACAGGCACACAAAAAACTGCAAAAAAGCAAGGTGAAAGGAGTGAAAACCAGGGGAAAGCACGAAGGATGCACACCAAAGAACAGGGAAATAAATAAGGAGAAAGCAGTGATAATGAAGGGGAAAGCAATGAGTGGGCACACAAAATGGGGAAAATGAAGAAAGCAGTGACAACGACAGAACAGCAAGGGGAGTGCACACAAAATATATGTGAAAGAGCAAGGTGAAATCTATAAGAATGAGGCAAAAGCAAGGAGACAGCACACAGGAAAAGAGCAAGCAGAAACCAGTGAAAACGAGGGAGAAGCAAGTATTAGGCACACAAAATACGTGTGTGAAAGCAGTGAAAATAAGTCAAAAGAAAGGAGGGAACACCAAAATGGATGAAAAAGCAAGGTGAAACCAGTAAAAATGAGTGAAAAGAAAGGAGAGGGCACACAACATAACAACAAAAAAGCAAGGTGAAAGCAGTGAGAACGAGGGAAAAGCAATGAGAAGATACAAAGTAAGAGGGAGAAAGCAAGGCGAAAACAGTGAAACACAGGAAAATCAAGAAAAGTCACACAAAAAGTGTGTGAAAAAGCAATGTGAAAGCTGTGAGAATGGGAGAAAAGCAAAGAAAGGCCAGACAACATACACGGAAAAAGCAAGGTGAAAGCAGTGAAAACAAGTGAAAAGCAAGGAGAGGGCACACAAAAACTGTCACGAAGCAAGGTGAAAGCAGTGAAAACGAGGTAAAAGCAAGGAAAGGGCACACAAAAACATGTAAAAAAGCAAGAAGAAAGTCAAAACAAGGGAAAAGCAATGAGTGGGCACACAAAAAAATTGGGAAAAAGAAGGCGAAAGCAGTGAAAATGAGGTAAAGCAAGGAGGGGGCGCACAAAAAACTGCAAAAAAAAGGGAAAATCAGTGAATACGAGGGAAAAGCAAAAAGAAGGCACACAAACAACAGGTATGAAAGCAAGGAGAAACTGAAAATGAGGCAAAAACAATTAGCGGGCCCACAAAACAATGGAAAAAAGGAGAAAGCAATGAAAATGAGGGAAACGCAAGGAGAGGGCACACACAAATTCCAAGTGAAAGCTTTGGAGAATGAGGGAAAAGCAAGGAGAAGACACAAAATAAGGGGGAAAGGGAAGGAAAAAAGCAGTGAAATGCAAGAAAATCAAGCAAAAGGCACACAAAATGCAAGGTGAAAGCAATGAGAACAGGAGACAAGCAAAGTAAGGGCAGACAAGATACTGGGAAAAAAGCAAGGTGAAAGCAGTGAAAACATGTGAAAAGCAAGGAGAGGGTGAACAAAATATGGGGGAAGGACAAAGCAGTGACAACAAGGGAAAGCAAGAAGACGGCACTCAAAAACAGGTGAAAGGAAGGAAAAAGCAGTGAGAACAAGGGAAAAGCAAAGAGGTGAGAAAATATGAGGGGAAAAATAAGGAAAAGGCATTGAAAACCACAGAAAAGCAAGGAGAAGGCAAAAAAAATACATAGGAAAAAGCAAGGAGAAAGCAGTGAAACGCGGGAAAACCAAGGAATGGGGTCACAGAAAAGAAGTGATAAAGCTAGGTGGAAGCAGTTGGAACTAGGGGAAAGGAAGGAAGAGCAAAGAAAGAGCAGACAACTTCAGGGAGAAAAGCAAGTAAAAAACAGTGACTTTGAGGGAAAACAGGGAGAGAGCACTCAAAAAATAAGTGAAAAAACAAGGAAAAAGCAGTAAGACCAAGGCAAAAGCACAGAGGGGGCACACAAGATACAGGGAAAAAGCAAGGCGAAAGCATTGGAAATGAGTACAAAGCAAAGACAAGCTACATAAAATACAGGGAAAACAAGGAGAAAGCAGTGAAACGTGGAAAAAGCTATTAAAGGGCATACAAAAATGGGTGGAAGAGCAGTGAGATGAAGTGAAAAGCAAGGTAAGGTCACACTAAACAAGGGGAAAAAGTCAGCTGAAAGCAGTGAAAATGAGGGAAAGGCAAAGAGAGGGCACACACAAAAATGGTAAAAAATCAAGGTGAAAGCAGTGAAAACGAGGGGAAAGCAATGGGGATGCACACAAAGAACTGGGGAAAAAATATGAAGAAAGCAGTGATAATGAAGGGGAAAGCAAGGAGTGGGCACACAAAATGGGGAAAATGAAGAAAGCAGTGACAATGACAGAACAGAAAGGAGAGGGGCACACAAAATATAGTGTGAAAAAGCAAGGTGAAAGCTCTAAGAATGAGGCAAAAGCAAGGGGATGGTACACAGGAAAAGAGCAAGCGGGAACCAGTGAAAACGAGGGAGAAGGAAGTAGCGAGCACACAAAATACAGGTGTGAAAGCAGTGAAAATAAGTCAAAAGAAAGGAGAGGACACTAAAACGGATGAAAAAGCATGGTGAAACCAGTAAAAATGAGTAAAAGGAAAGGAGAGGGCATGCAACAAAACAGCAAACAAGCAGGGTGAAAGCAGTGAGAACGAGGGAAAAGCAAGGAGAAGACACAAAATAATGGAGAGAAAGTAAGGCGAAAGCAGTGAAACGCAGGAAAATCAAGAAAAGGGCACACAAAAAGTGGGTAAAAAAGCAATGTGAAAGCAGTGAGAACGGGAGAAAAGCAAAGAAAGGCCAGACAACATACACGGAAAAAGCAAGGTGAAAGCAGTGAAAACAAGTGAAAAGCAAGGTGAGGGCACACAAAAAATGCAAACAAGCAAGGTGAAATCAGTGAAAACAAGGTAAAAGCAAGGAAAAGGCACGCAAAAAACATGTAAAAAAGCAAGGAGAAAGTCAAAACAAGGGAAAATCATTGAGTTGGCACACAAAAACAGGAAAAAAGAAGGTAAAAGCAGTGAAAATTAGGTAAAGCAAGGAGAGGGCACACAAACAACTGCAAAAAAAAGGGGAAAGCAGTGAATACAAGGGAAAAGCAAGGAGAAGGCACACAAACAACAATAGAGGACAACATAAAGGGGGGAAGCAAGGCAAAAGCAGTGAAATGCAGGAAAAACAAGAAAAGGGCACAAAAAGAGCAGGTGAAAAGGCAAGGTGAAAGCAGTGAGAACAGAGAAAAGCAAAGACAGGGCAGACAACCACAAGGAAAAAGCAAGAAGAAATCAGTGAAACACAGGAAAACCAAGGAAAGGGGACACAGAAAACAAGTGATAAAGCAAGGTGGAAGCAGTTGGAACTGGGAGAAAGCAAAAAAAAAGCAAAGAAAGGGCAGACAACATAGGGGAGAAACGCAAGAAAAAACATTGACTTTGAGAGAAAACAAGGAGAGAGCACTCAAAAAACAAGTGAAAAAACAAGGAAAAAGCAGCGAGACCAAGGGAAAAGCACAGAGGGGGAACACAAGATACAGGGAAAAAGCAAGGCAAAAGCATTGGAAATGAGTACAAAGCAAAGAGAAGCCACATAAAATACAGGGAAAACAAGGAGAAAGCAGTGAAACGTGGAAAAAGCATGGAAAGGGCACATAAAAATGGGTGGAAAAGCAGTGAGACCAAGTGAAAAGCAAGGTAAGGGCACACAAAACAAAGGGAAAAAAGTCAGGTGAAAGCAGTGAAAATGAGGGAAAGGCAAAGAAACGGGCGCATAAACAAATGGCAAAAATCAAGGTGAAAGCAGTGAAAACGAGGGGAAAGCAAGAAAGATGCACACAAAGAACAGGGAAAAAAATGAAAAGAAAGCAGTGATAATGAAGTGGAAAGCAAGGAGCAGGCACACAAAATGGGGAAAATGAAGAAAGCAGTGACAACGACAGAACAGAAAGGAGAGGTGCACACAAAATATAGTGTGAAAAAGCAAGGTGAAAGCTCGAAGAATGAGGCAAAAGCAATGAGACGGTACACAGGAAAAGAGAAAGCAGAAACCAGTGAAAAGGAGGGAGAAGGAAGTAGCGAGCACACAAAATACAGGTGTGAAAGCAGTGAAAATAAGTCAAAAGAAAGGAGAGGACACTAAAACGGATGAAAAAGCAAGGGGAAACCAGTAAAAACGAGTGAAAGGAAAGGCGAGGGCATGCAACAAAACAGCAAACAACCAGGGTGAAAGCAGTGAGAACGAGGGAAAAGCAAGGAGAAGACACAAAATAATGGAGAGAAAGCAAGGCGAAAGCAGTGAAACGCAGGAAAATCAAGAAAAGGGCACACAAAAAGTTGGTGAAAAAGCAATGTGAAAGCAGTGAGAACGGGAGAAAAACAAAGAAAGGCCAGACAAGATTTACGGAAAAAGCAAGGTGAAAGCAGTGAAAACAAGTGAAAAGCAAGGTGAGGGCACCCAAAAACTGCAAACAAGCAAGGTGAAATCAGTAAAAACAAGGTAAAAGCAAGGAAAAGG
This sequence comes from Pleurodeles waltl, assembly GCF_031143425.1. Taxonomy (NCBI): domain Eukaryota; kingdom Metazoa; phylum Chordata; class Amphibia; order Caudata; family Salamandridae; genus Pleurodeles; species Pleurodeles waltl. The sequence continues at coordinate 538,400,453 of NC_090451.1, forward strand.
CACACAAAAAACACATAAAAAAGCAAGGAGAAAGTCAAAACAAGGGAAAATCATTGAGTGGGTACACAAAAAACAGTAAAAAAGAAGGTAAAAGCAGTGAAAATAAGGTAAAGCAAGGAGAGGGTACACAAAAAACTGCCAAAAAAAAGGGAAAGCAGTGAATACGAGGAAAAAGCAAGGAGAAGGCACACAAACAACAGCAGAAGACAACATAAAGGGGGGAGGCAAGGCAAAAGCAGTGAAACGCAGGAAAAACAAGAAAAGGGCACAAAAAGAGCAGGTGAAAAGGCAAGTTGAAAGCAGTGAGAACAGGGAAAAGCAAAGATAGGGCATACAACCTACAAGGAAAGAGCAAGGTGAAAGCTGTGGAAACAAGTATAAAGCAAGGAGAGGGCACACAAAAACTGCAAACAAGCAAGGTGAAAGCAGTGAAAATGAATGTAAAGCAAGGAAAAGGTACACATAAAACAGGAAAAAAGCAAGGAGAAAGTGAAAACGAGGGACAAGCAATGAGCAGGCGCACAAAAAAGGAGGAGAAAGCAGTGAAAATGAGATAAAATCAAGTAGAGGGCACACAATAAAACACTAAAAAAACTAGGTGAAAGCAGTGAATCGAGGGAAAAGCAAGAAGAACTCACACAAAAGAAGGGGAAAGCAAGAAGAAAGTAGTGAAATGCAGGAAAATCAAGAAAAGGCCTCACAAAAAGCAAGGTGAAAGCAGTGAGAACTGGGGAAAAGTAAAGAAAAGGCACACAACAGACACTGAAAAAGCAAGGTGAAAGCAGTGAAAGTAACTGAAAAGCAAGGAGAGGGCACACAAAAACAACAAACAAGTAAGGTGAAAGCAGTAAAAATGAGGGAACTGCAAAGAAAAGGCACACAAAAAACCAGGTAAAAAGCAAGGAGAAAGTGAAAACGAGGGAAAAGCGATGAGCAGGTACACAAAAAGCAGGAAGAAGAAGGAAAATGCAGTGAAAATTAGGTAAAAACAAGGAGCAGTCACACAAAGAACTTCAAAAAAGCAGAGTGCAAGGAGTGAAAACGAGGAGAAAGCAAGAAGGATGCACACAAGGAACAGGGAAAAAAATAAGGAGAAAGCAGTGAAAATGAAGGGGAAAGCAAGGAGTGGGCACACAAAATGGGGAAAAAGAAGAAGCACTGACAATGACGGGACAGCAAGGAGAGGGCACCCAAAATATAGTGTGAAAAAGCAAGGTGAAAGCTATCAGAATTATGAAAAAGCAAGGAGAGGGTACGCAGGAAAATGGCAAGCAGAAGCCAGTGAAAACAAGGGAGAAGCAAGCAAGTAGCGGGCACACAAAATACAGGTGTAAAAGCAGTGAAAATAAGTCAAAAGAAAGGAGAGGGCAGAAAAATGAATGAAAAAGCAAGGTGAAAGCAGTAAAAACAAGTAAAAAGAAAGGAGAGGGCACAAAACAAAACAGCAAAAAACCAAGGTGAAAGCAGTGAGAATGAGGGAAAAGCAAGGAGAAGACAAACAAAATAAGGGGGAAGCAAGGTGAAAGCAGTGAAACGCAGGAAAATCAAGAAAAGGGCACAGAAAAAGTGGGTGAAAACCAAGGTGAAAGCAGTGAGAATGGGAGAAAAGCAAAGAAAGGCCAGACAACATACTGGGAAAAAGCAAGGTGAAAGCAGTGAAAACAAGTGAGAAGCAAGGAGAGGGCACATAAAAACTGCAAACAAGCAAGGTAAAGCAGTGAAAACGAGAGAAAAGCAAGGAAGAAGGGACACAAATACCATGTAAAAAAAGCAAGGAGAATGGGGTGTGGCCAAGGAACAAGGCCGACGGGATGCAGTTCTAGTGCGCTCCTGCCCCTGGCGAAATCCTGCCGCAATCCTGAGGCTCCCCAGAGCTGGGAGAGTCGATCTTTCGGATCGGGAAGGGTCAGTCGATGCAGTGACGGTGTTGGCGCTCACGTGACTCTGCTGGGCCGAGCTGGAGCTGTGTGGGCCGTGTGGCTCTTTCCCTGGGCCAGTGGTGAGCAGTGTGGACTCGGGGGGGCTGGAATGGTGTGGATGTCCCCCCTCTGATTTCTAAGGGACCTGGCTTCGGATGTGAGGCGGCCACCCGCCGCGGCTGGTGTAGGAGGAGTTGGTGGACCCGTGGCGAGAAGTGCAGTCTACTAGTGGTGACGGCGATGGTAAGGATCTACACTGGGCTGCGAGGCTCGCTGTCTGGCTGGCCTGTGGGCCGGGAGGTTTGTCGTGCTGCTGCGCCTGCGGGGTGTGTGTGGCTGCAGGCTTGGGGAACAAACGCCTGAGCTGGGAGGTGAGCGGAGGCGCCCTTCTGAGGCCCTGGAGTGACAGGCTGACATCCTGGGCATTTGGGCCCACGGTACCACGCTTCTGGACGGTGAGTGCTGCGGTCAGAGTTCCAGGAGGTGCTCCTGGACATCCTAGCAGAGGTGTTTCGGCTTGTCTGTTTCTTCACTTTTCTTGGCTTCCGCTGCACTATTGACCATATACTGACGTTGTTGGTGAGTGCTTCCTGTTTGATTCGTGGCTGCTGGAGAGACTCGCGACCATCTGATCTTCTTGCTTGGCTGGACAGTGAACTTTAGAGGAGTGCCTCAGATACTGTTTTTGTGGTGCTTTGTTGTCAGGACTCTGCGGGAAGCTGCCAGTTGCATTTGGACCTTGTGTGGAGCAACATGGGGCATCAGAAACGGACGGATACATCACAGGGCAACACTATGGAACAGTATACTACCCCTGTGGTTTTCCCGCAGCGAACATCGAGATTGGAGGTGAGTGGAGATGCTGCCTGTACGCCGCTGAATGCTGGAGAGCCATCGCAAGCGGAGCTACTTGTGGCCATTCAGGGCTCCCGAGTGGCACTGGAGGGTAAAATAGAGACAGTGACGGTGGAGGTCAATCTGCTGAGGGCAGACCTTCGGAAGGTGTCTGACAAGGTGAAGGTGGTGGAGGGTTCCATAGCAGAGCTACAGTCAGAGGTGGGGACGCTGCGAAAGCAAGTGGCGCAGGCCACCTCCACGGTGGGACGTCTGGAGGCACGGCTGGTGGACGTGGAAGGGAGGTCCCGGCGGAACAATGTCAGGTTGCTGGGCTTTCAGGAGCATACGGAGGGGTCTGCCATGGTATCCTTTGTTGAGAACTGGATCAAAGATGTGCTCCAGCCAACTGGGCTATCTAGAGTCTTTGTGGTGGAGTGCCCTTGTCATGCCTCCTTGGCCTAGTGCACCGCCTAGGGCCTTTAGTGCCCGCTTGCTTAGCTACAAGGACAGGGACTGTATTCTACGTGCTGCATGGGAGTCGGATAAGGCGTTATACGAGAACTACAAGATCTGATAGAGACTTCTAGCTGCAGCTTCCTTACCTTAGAATTCCCTGGCGTCAGCTTTGAATCTGGAGTTTTTTGTGAGCAGTACCCTGCGTGCGCGCCGTCTGACGACGTCGTTCGGATCCGAGTGCGTCGACCAGCTCTGCGTGCGTCGTCAGCATCGTTGGAGTCGTCTATGACGTCATGGTTGTCTATATAGCTGCCGTCTTGGCGCGCGTACTTCAGTTCTTTTCCTTCTGCGCCAGTTAAGCGCAGTTTTGGAAAGAGCTTCCCTGCTTCGACGGTTTGTCAGCGCTTTTTTGACTGTTTGGAGTCATGTCTTCGAGAAAGACAGGATTCAAGCCGTGTGGTGCGTGTCATCGCACCATGTCGGTGACGGATCTGCACCGAGTTTGTCTTTGGTGCTTGGACAAGGACCACGATTCCACCTCGTGCTCCGATTGTCGGGCCATGGGGCCGAAGGCCTTGAGGGAGAGATCCCTTAAGCTTCTTGCGGCCCGACATTCGTCTTCGGTCGGTGTGGCTCCGCGGAGGTCACGGTCTTGCAGTAGGAGGAGGTCGCAGCACCGCTCCCAGAGCCCCAAGTCCTCTTCCTCGCATTCGAGGTCATCGGAATGTAAGAGGCATAAGAAGAAGAAGAAGTCCAAGCGGACTTCGTCTTCGCCACGCCCGTCGACCGACGAGGCGTCTCGGGAACGTCGACGTTCCGAGCGCGGTTCTGCGGAGCCGTCGCCAGGGTCGACTCTGCGTCTCCCCCACTTTCCGGGGACCGGATTGACCCCGCTCAAATTAAAGAATTTTACGAGGCCATGCGTCTTGTCTTTGAGTGGGCTGTACCCCCGGGTGGGTCTTTGGGCCCCGCGGGGTCAGCAGGGGCCCCTTCGGATTCGATGATTTCTCACAGTCGACCTCCTTCGGCGCCGGGTCCGACATCGACGATTCCGCCACCGGCGCCCACCGGTGGCAGCCCCATCCTTATTCTGGATGATCCGGAGCCGGAGCGATGTCGTACGACGTCGACTCCGACTTCGACTGAGCCGATTCAGCCCAGATCATTGCCTGAGCATTATTTGGAACAGCCAGACGCAGGAGAGGAATGGGAGGTGTCTGAGGACCCTTTAGAATCAGGTTTGCAGCAGGACTGGTATGGGGATCTAGGGGAGGCCAGTGGACTGAACACATCTCCAGAACTATGGTGGTGCGTAGGGCAGCTGAGGTCTTGGACCTAGATTTGCCTACGGTGCCAGTCAGGACAAATATCCTGACAGAAGTACTTCAGCCGGGGGTGTCAACATCGGAACCGTTGTTGCCCTTCAATGAGGCTCTTACAGACGTCCTTCTGGGTACGTGGTCAAACCCAGCACAGGGGCTCCTGTGAATAGGGAATATGGGATACGGTGGCGCAAGTGCTGCCCCAGGTCCCAGAGGGCGTACGGGACACTCTCACCCAGGCTGTGAAGGATGGGAGAGATGCAGCCAAGTTTACAATCCGGTGTGGCTTGGATACGACCGACTCGCTGGGCAGAGCGATTTCATCGTCAGTGGCCCTTCGTCGCCACACCTGGCTACGTTCTACTGGGTTTTCAGGGGATGTCCAGTCCAGCTTGATGGACATGCCCTTTGATGGCTCTCGCCTTTTTGGCGAAAAGGCAGACTCCGCGCTTGAGAGGTTCAAGGATTCTCGAGCTACGGCAAGATCCTTGGGCCTTTCAACGCCGGCACGACAGCAGTCTGTCTTTCGCCCCTTCCGAGGCTTCGGGAGTGGCGTGGTGCCACACAGCATCCCGGAAGAGGACGTGGTAGTGGTACCATCAGACCCAGAGGGTCTGGCCAGAGGTCGACCGCCACACTGCCCCCCTCCACTGCGCCCAAACCCTCCTAGTGTGGTTCTGCGGGATCAAGTCCGTCCAGTTGGAGGGAGGATTCGTTTTCATCTCCCTCACTGGCTTTCCATCACCATGGACAAGTGGGTCCTGCAGATCATACGGAAGGGCTACTCCCTTCCCTTCCAGTCTTTCCCTCCTTCTATCCCTCCGACAAAGGAATGGCTGATGGAGGACCATTTAACTTTGCTCCGCGATGAAGTTTCGGCTCGTTTGGCAACGGGAGCCATAGAAAGAGTCCCAATATCAGAAGTAGGCAGTGGTTGTTATTCCAGCTACTTTCTGATTCCCAAAAAGAAAAAAGGCCTTCGCCCTATTTTGGATTTAAGGGACGTAAATCTCTTCCTCAAGAAGGAGAAATTCAAGATGCTCACTCTTGCTCAGGTTTTGTCTGCCCTAGACCAAGGAGACTGGATGGTAGCATTGGATTTGCAGGATGCGTATTTCCATATTCCTATCCTGCCAAGCCACAGGCGTTACCTACGGTTCAAGGTGGGCCATGAGCACTTTCAGTTTACCGTGCTTCCTTTCGGTCTCACCAGTGCCCCTCGGGTGTTCACAAAGGTGATGGTGGTGGTGGCGGCTCATTTGCGCAGGTCAGGGATTTCAGTCTTCCCCTACCTGGACGATTGGCTGTTGAAGGCTTCTACGCCCCAGGCTCTCGTCACCCACCTCCAGACGACGGCGGACCTCTTGCATTTGCTGGGGTTCACTATAAATGTGCCAAAGTCACAACTGACTCCCTCTCAGAAGCTCTCTTTCATCGGAGCTGTTCTGGACATAGTGCAGTATCGGACTTATCCTCCTGATCAGCGGGTTCAGGATATTCAGGTTATGATTCCGATGTTTTGGCCTCTATCCTGGATCTCGGTGAGACAGACTCTGAGGCTGCTGGGACTCATGGCTTCCTGCATGCTGTTGGTCAAGCATGCCAGATGGCGCATGAGGGCTCTGCAGTGGGACCTGAAGTTCCAATGGGCACAGCATCAGGGAAATCTTACTGACGTGGTTCAGATCTCGGAGAGGACTGCTGGAGATCTGCAGTGGTGGTTAGTGAACTGCGAGTGGGTCAAGGGCAGACCCCTCTCCCTTCCCCAACCAGATCTAATGGTGGTGACAGATGCGTCACTTCTGGGATGGGGCAGCCATCTGGGGGAGGTGGAGATCAGAGGTCACTGGTCTCTGGCGGAATCCGGGCTCCACATCAACTTGTTGAAGCTTCGGGCGATCCGGCTAGCATTAAAAGCATTTCTTCCTGTTGTGAAAGGGAAGGTGGTGCAGGTGTTCACGGACAACACTACCGCAATGTTGTGATGCTATTAATTTTGTTTGACCAATGACTTTGTGTTTCACCACTGTGCATATTAGTTGCTCAATGTTCACCAGTAGCACATTGTTTTGTTCAGCCTAGCCGCCTATTGGCTTTGACATGGCATTAGCCATTACTTTCTGTATTCAGTTTAGCCGCCTATTGGCTTTGACATTGCATTAGCCATTACATTCTGTATTCTGCCTCTTGGCTTTGACATGATATTAGACATCACATTTTGTAATCAGCTCAGCTGCCTATTGGCTTTGACATGACATTAAACATTATATTTGATATTTAGGTTAGCTGCCTATTGCCTTTAACGTGGAGTTAGACATTGCAGTTGAGAATCCAAGCTGTATTTTTCCAAGCTGTGTTTTTTCCACAAGATGAACCAAACTGTTTTTCTCACACCAGACTAGACCTGATAAGAGAGAGTACATTTGGTGTTTTCCTTTCTGCTCAGGCTTGGGAAGAGGAGAAGTCTAGGAGATCTGGCCAGTCTCCAAAGGCTTGCGTAGTTTTCCCGAGTCTGAGAGGAGGGGGCACGCTTTTGTAAGGATGGCTCGGGGCTTCAGAAATTTAGATTCTAATCTGCTGGACTTCGGGATGGAACTTGGTGCCAGTGGCCAGTCTCCCGTGTGGGTAGATAATCTCTTTCTCGCAGTTGACCGGAGTCATCAACTTGCAGACCCCAGAAAGATGAAGCTGTAAATAGTTTCTCACACGGTGAAGTATTTGTTTTGCTTTGCATTATATATATAACCTGCTGTGTACATTGCAACTGAGAAGTACTGTGATATATTTTGTTTTCATTGCTGCAACACTTTTACTCATTTGAACGTGTGCTTGAAATCTATTAATTCGTCTCTCACGAACTTGTGGGTGGGGAAGAATTAACAACAATAAAGGTCTTCTTTGAACTCAGAAGTGCATTCTTGATATGTTCTGTAAGCTCTGGCGTGTCCAAGATGGCGACCGGGTCGGACGTATAACTCGCAGCTCCGACCCGGCCTATAATCAAAATCCTGGAAAGAAGGCGATCCGACCCGCTGCGGAGGTAAAAACATCCCCTCCTAGTTGCGGAGCCGGCGGAGCGGTGGTGGAATCGGGCGCGGACGCGAGGGAGCCAACCAAGCCGAGCGACTCGCGCCGGGCCGGAGAGTTACCAGCGGCACCCTGCTGCACCGCGCCGCGCGATCGCGCTGTGAAGCATCGTGGACTTCAGAAACGAAAAGCTGAGCCAGCCGGAACCGCGCTGACTACACAACGCGGAGCTACCGCAAAGCAGTAAGTGTAGGAGCTTGAAAGTGGGACACAAGGGGCAACACACATAGACCTGTGGGAACTGCCCAAGACGCCCAGCTCACACAAGATCCGAGGGACGCTTGCGCCGCCATCCTTCGCCGCGCAATCGTGCTGAGAAGCCTCTGAGCGCTTGCGGCCTGGAAGAGTGTGGCGGTGGGTGCCGCGCTGGTTATGGGATAGCAGAGATCCCGGCTGGAGTTGGAGGCGAAGTGCTGCGGGGAGGACGTCCAGACCCACTATAGTGATGAAACCATCTCCCACCAGGCAACACACGTAGGCCCGTGGGAGCTACCATAGAAGCCTAACTCGCGACAGTCCCGAGAGACGCTCGCGGCGCCCTCCACTACAGCGAGACTGCACTGAGAAGCACTCTAGTGCTCCTGATCTGATAAACTAAGCTGGCGGAAACCGTGCTGGCTTTGCATTACATGGCTACCAAGAGGCGGTAGGTGCGAATCCCTGGGACTCCCGCCCCTGCGAACGTCCGATTGAAGGAAACTGGACGGAATGACCCCCTTAGACCTCTTGTGTTTCATTAAAGAACGGATGGCCCCCCAGCTGATAGAATAAACGTCTGGGAAAACCGCTAGACACACAGTAATATTGCTACTAAGGGACCAAACACAACGTGTTGTAGCCATAGTAGGCTGTAGAAATTTGAGAGAGAGAGCGAGATTGATCAACATAAAAGGGGCAAGCAAAGAAAAATAGTACCTAGTAGATAGGCTGAAACAGAACCGATTCCATAACGGCGCAGAAATTAGCGGAAATAGGAACAGCCATTCGCAGTGCCAACAGGCGAGTGCGTAGTGTGGGGAAAGGTGGAGGCCGCCTGTCGTTCGCAGACACTGTGCCGTGGTTTAACTCCTATGCATCGCAAGTGACACGCCGCCGACGCTACAGCACTTAGCCCCCGTGACAAAACTAATATAACACAACGCTGAATTCGGAGTTTGGCAATAACTTCAAACGTGTACCGTCTGATGGGAAAACCAAAGACCCCACGTGCTCCCCCAGGAACCATGGGCCCAACTAACCCACCTCTAGCACCCGGAGCCACAGACGCATACCAAACCCTTCAGAAAATGGAAGAGACATTGCAAACGCACTCAACACAATTCGAAAAAGTGCTGCAAGCCATACTGGAAACTAAAACAACTCTGGAAGCGAAAATTGGCTCAATCATGGAAGATGTTAACTTGCTTCGTACGGACCAGCAGGCGCTAGCAGAAAAGGTCGTTGAACTTGAAAAAGATACGTCCCACCTTAAACCATCTATTTTAGAAGTTAAATCCCAATTAAGCGCCATAACAGCAGAAGTTGAGACACTTAAGCGACAAGCAGAAGAAGCCGAAGGCAGGTCGCGACGAAACAACATTCGGTTTGTGGGATTTCCAGAGCGCGTCGAAGGCCCAAATACAGAACTCTTTATCGAAAAATGGCTGACTGAAACGGTGTTGAAAAATAACGTTCCAAAGTTCTTTTCAATAGAACGCGCCCACAGGATTCCGGGCAGACCCCCTCCACCGGGTGCCTACCCGCGTCCCCTCATAGCGAAACTATTGAATTATCGTGACAGAGACCTTATATTACAATTATTCTGAAAATTAAACCCAATACACTTTGAAAACACGCAAACAACCGCCTACCCAGACTTCACAGTGGAGGTACAAAAAAAACGAAACTCATTTTACCGGGTCAAAGAGCGTCTCAGAGAACACAATATTAAATATTCCTTGTTGTTCCCCGCTAAATTTCCGAGTACAAGACGTCACTCGTACCCTATTCTTTACTACTCCTGAGGACGCATGGACATGGCTTCACGCAAAAGGACTAGCTGATCCTCCACCACTTAACGACAAAAGCCTACCCCCGAGAAACAAGCGTAAACCTCGCAGTAAACAAGCCAACAAACCTTCCCCTGAACAATCACGAGTAGAAAGATCGCTACTACTACAGTCTGCGCAGCGTTTTGCCAATGTATCACCGACATCTCTCTCCGAGCAATCAGAAGCTGAACCTGAACTAGAGTTAAACTCTGACTCAACGGAAACTGAGCAGGGCCCAAACCTCACTCCGAGAACAGCAGACGACATCTGTTAAATACTTGTTTCCACGTACAGGATACCATTTCTTCTGCTGTTACTACTTAGTCTCTGTCGTTGTTTACAATTGCATAAATACTTTCCCTGGCTTGTGTGTCCGGTCTGCTGCCGCTCGGTCCTGGCAATGAGATCAACATCCACAAAATAGGCCGGTTCTAAAACCACTACAACACCCGTAACCATGGATCACCCTCCACACTATATGGACTGTTACCCCAAGCAGACAAGTTTTATTATACCCCTGTTTTTATCTCATCTGCTACTGTCGTTAAACATAGCAGATTTTGTAGCTGTAGTTGAATGGAAAGTTTTGTTATTATGTATATTGACATGTACTAATTATAGAGCGTCACACCATAATGTAAACTTTAAAAACAAGGCACATACTTCAGTAGCTAGAAAGCTAGTTGTTGGGTATAGATACCAAATAGCAAAGAAAATTTGGGCTTACACAACCCCGAGCGGTATCCCCTCAGAATATCTTACTCAAACCCTATGGCATCGCAAAATAAACAATATACTACACAATATAAAACCCTAACATGGAATGTAAAGGGCATGGCTTCCGCAAGTAAAAGGCATCGGATTTACACATATCTTAGGAGGCACCAGATACACATAGCCATGCTACAGGAGACCCATTTAGACAAATCCTTGTTGGCACTAACTAAAACAAAGTGGAAAGGACAATTATATGGGACCACCTTTTCGTCATATGCCAGAGGAACTGTAATCTGGATAGGCCCCGGGGTTCCATACACTGTGTCCCAAAAACAGTGCGACTCAGACGGGCGGTATGTAGTTCTAGAGGGCACTTTAGATGGCGTCCCATTAGCCTTGATAACCTTATATGCTCCTAATACAAATCAACGCGACTTTCTAGGGACAACGGGCAGTAGCATGCTCAGCGATCCCGCAATAGATGCCATATGGGGTGGAGACTTTAACTGCGTTCTGGATATTTTAAAAGACCGTTCTATTCCCCCACTAGAACGCGCACCGGCTAAACGAGCATCGCTTGATCTGATAGAATGGGCTGCTAATAACATGCTTACTGAAATATGGAGAACTTCCCACCCCACATTACGCGAGTACTCGTTTTATTCACCAGTACACAAACTTTATACTAGACTAGACATGTTCTTCGCTACATCTAACATAATCCCAAAGGTAACTACATCTGGCTACCTAGCCCGCACTATATCAGACCATAATCCACACTATTTCATGCTGCTGTGGGGATACATTCATGCCCGCATTCCAACATGGCGCCTACAGCCAGACGCCTTAACTGACCCCCCCTTTAACACTGAACTGACCACATGCCTATCAACCTATTTTTCTCTAAATAAAAATTCAACATCAACCCGAGCTACCGAATGGGATGCCCATAAAGTAGTAGTTAGAGGGCACTGCCTGGCAGCATCGGTGGGCATTAAGAAAATGCTGTCCTCAGAATTACTAAAATTGGAAGCCAAAATACATAGTGCAGAGATTGAAGCCTCAACAAACAATACACCACCAGAAACACTTATAGCACTGAGGGCAAAATATAGAGAAACGGACGTCAGCCTCGGTAAACACAATTATAGACATTTTAAAATGAGACAACATGCTGAGGGGGATAGATCGGGCAAACTATTGGCGTGGCTAGTGCGCCAATCACCGCAATCATCGCCGATAGGAGCTATCAAATTACAAACAGGAATAGTGGTCAACACCCAAACTGACATTAACAAGGCCTTTTACACATATTATCACACGTTATACCAATCTTCTACACCTCCCACAGAACAGCAACTTGACGAATTCCTAACTCAGATTCCCCAAAACTCGAGCATCGTCAACAACGCAGATATCCTAGACGGCCCCATCACTATCGAAGAACTCCGCTTGGCCCTCTCTCAGATGGCACGAGGCAAGACCCCTGGCACAGACGGTTTACCGCCAGAATATTATAACTCGCAAAGTACTCACCTGTTGCAACCCCTGTTAGAGGTGTTTAATGAAGCGCGCAACAGAAAACAACTACCAGACTCCATGAGGGAAGCACTAATAGTGGTCCTACCAAAACCTGGACGGGACCCGTTGGATGTCAGATCATACAGACCACTCTCTTTGCTGAACACCGATTGCAAACTTCTTGGGAAAAGTCTAGCAAATAGATTACTCCCCTATCTACCTGACTTGATACATCCAGATCAGTCTGGATTTATCCCGGGTAGAAACACTTTCATTAATATAAGGCGCCTAATTCGTATCATGCACCACACTACTGACCCAGACATCGAGAAGGCGTTTGATACGCTAGGCTGGGAATATCTATTTAACACTCTTAAGATGTTCGGATTCAAGAGCGGCTTCATTAATTGGATCACAACACTATATTCCAAACCAACAGCCCGAGTTAAAACCGGCCAGATGGTATCGGAAGCCTTTCCTGTGTGCAGAGGAACAAGACAGGGCTGCCCACTATCACCATTGCTATTCGCAATAGCTATGGAACCACTTGCAATTAAGATCAGGAGGTACGCACATAAATGGGGAATAAGGGAGTTTGAAGCATACCATATAATTTCTTTGTATGCAGATGATGCCCTGGTATATTTACGCAACCACTCTGACTCCCTGCCCCAGATAAGGCATATATTGGATAGCTTCGCTCTGGTGTCTGGCTTACGTGTGAACTGGTCTAAATCCTGTATCTTTCCCCTCACTGGTTTGCCCTCTGAACAACAAACATCATCCTCCACACATCAATTAACATGGTCGTACCAAACCTTCAAATACCTGGGTGTCCAAGTGTACCATTCTATGGCAGATCTAAGAGAAGGTAACCTAGATAGGCTTCTCCGCTCCACCCGTGGCTCCTTGGCATTTTGGAGTTCCTTGCCCCTTTCGCCCATGGGCCGGATAGCAATAGTCAAGATGCTAATATTACCAAGATTTTTATATTATTTCTCGGCACTCCCGTTGGCCTTACCGCGCTCGTTTTTCCATAAAGCGCATTCACTACTAACTGACTTACTCTGGGGTAGAGACAGACGCAGAGTAGCTTTAAACACCACGCAATACCCGCAAGAGGAAGGTGGTTTAGGTATGCCGAACCTTGAGCTATATTATGCAGCAGCCCAACTTCAATGGGTCACCAAATGGCTCAATGAGCCGTCCAACACAGAGGTCACAGCAATAAAGGACTACATAACCCCTACACAGATATTGGCATGGTTATTAACAGGGCTCCCTCATCTACGACATAATACTCCCCTGCTTAGTTCGGCCAGGCATTGCTGGAAAAGATATGTACAAGGCAAAATGCCATCACTCCCCTATTCTCCCTTGATCCCAATACCACAGATCCCGGGCTTCCATGCCTTATCCTCCCATCATGACTTACGAACGGTTAATACCCTCTATACAGGTGACCTATATACCGAATCCAGAGCAATCAAGTTTGTAGACTTGACGGCTGCGGGGGCAATGCAGCCACTAGCCTTTCTGACATTCAACGCCATCAATAATCTCCTACGCAATACATGGGGCTGTGGTCAAAGTGAACCAAACGAATCTCTCCTATTTACTGCAATACTCTCTATGGGAGAGGCAAAACACACTGTTACCAAATTATACAAAATACTCCTATCAAGAAGCTGTAAAGCTCTAACCCAGGTCAAACTTCGCTGGGACTCCGCTCTTCCTACACCAATAGCACAAAAATCCTGGGACACAGCCCTCACTTCGATTAAGTCCGTATCACGCAACTTTAGATTAAGACACACGCAATTCAATTATTTGCATCAGGCCTACCTCTCCCCAGCTCATATTCATAAAATATATCCAGGAGCTAACTCCATATGTCCAAGATGCGCTGCCCCAGCGGCGACCTTTTACCATATGGTCTGGGAATGTCGCACGATCAACACTGGCTGGAACCAAATCGTCAACACAACCATAGACCTATCAGGCCAACCGCTTATCCAGACTCCAGAATCCTGTCTACTTAATATACGACACCGGAAAAAAAAAGATAAGCACACCCACAAGTTTGTAGATTTAGCATTCGTGACATATAAACGTCTGATAGCCACACATTGGAAGGCCCCAAATGCCCCCCCCCCATTCTATCTGGCTGCGTGACCTGCACGATTACACATTGGCGGAAGCTCAAACTCTGAGGCTATCACAGCACAGAGGTCAGACACAAAGTGGGATTGAAAATTGGGATCTCTTTGTAGTTAGAATTGAATCTAGAGATGACAAATACCCCCCATAAACTACACCCTTTAATAAACTCAAAACACGCTATCCCTAGATCTACTCAAAATAACTGAAGCTTTCAAGAATAGATCCAAATTACTGCATCACTAGGCCTAGCCCGCATCACATTTACCCAACGGCTGACCCAGGATACAACTATCCCCCTATACCAAAGAACACACACAGCAGTGTAGCTCTCGGAGCCAGTACAACTTCACGCTCCCACTATCATAATGGACGCCAAAAGACATACTTAAGAATATTATTTATCATGTCAAATGTTATTGGTTATAGAATGTTCATGGAAAGCCAGTACATTGAAATGTATCAATACTGTGTAACGTATAAAAGTTAGAAGATAGGTGACTTTTCGCCTAAATATATGTAATGTACTGCTATGTCCAGACCTTGTTTAACTTTAAGTTTAATAAACAGATTTAAAAAAAAAAAATGTTCTGTAAGCTCTGATACGAGATAAGAAGGAAAGCAGAACAAATGTGGTACTGCAACAAGCAGGGCGGTGTGGGGTCGTGGACCCTTTATCAAGAGGCCTTACATCTCTGGACATGGCTGGAACAGCAGGGCATGACCCTGGTGGTTCAACACCTGGCAGGTTCTCTGAACGCCAGAGCAGACGAACTCAGCCGAAAATGCTTAGAGGATCACAAATGGTGTCTCCATCCGGAGGTGGCGCAAGGACTCTTTCAGCAGTGGGGAGAGCCTTGGTTAGATCTGTTTGCCTCCGCAGAGAACGTGCAATGTCAGCAGTTTTGCGCGTTGGAGTTTCCAAGGGGGCTACCGCTAGGTGACACTTTTCGTCGCAAGTGGAGTTCAGGTCTCCTGTACGCTTTTCCGCCTACACCACTTCTGCCCAGAGTTCTCAAGAAAATCAAGAACGACCGGGCCCAAGTAATCCTTGTGGCTCCGGATTGGGCACGGAGAGTTTGGTATTGTCAAAGCCCAGCTCACCTGAGTTCTTGTTCAGTTCTGATGGAGGTTGAAGACAATCCGACCCCACCCTGAAACTGCTTGTTCCAGCACACTAGTTTTTAAAACAGTGCACTAAGAACAGAAGCTCAAGGGAAGGGAGGAAGTGGATAAAATAAAAAAGAGAGACAACACCGTTCTTGCGTTTCCACTGTTGAAGTGCTGCACAAATCTGCAGCCCTTTCTGACTTCTGTAGAAACTGGTGCCTAATGAAACATAAACAAAGAACAGATAAGTGCAACCTATTCCTAAATGGGTTCCTGACTATCCCTTTATTTATTAGAAATTCTCTTCTAAAAGTACCTCTTGGATCCTGGTCTCTAGTTTCCAGGTTTGGAATGTGTTACTGCTCTGGGATGTGTTTTCTATTACTGTAAAGCTTCTAAAACATTAAACAAATACCGTTATCAGAATTACCAATATCAAACATTCATCATAATATAACTAAAGCCTAAATTCCCAATAGCAGACTCACTTTTCCCATATTTCCAGAATCTTTTATAAAACAAATACTGTACTTTTACATCAAAATACAGCATGTAATTTGTGCAAGTCCTTGATTTACTGTTTGCCTTGCTGTTAATGGTTTCCACTGTTCGATTCTTAAAAGTTCCATGAGAAAAAACAATGTTTGCTTCACAAAGTTCTGCAAAATATTCTTGTAACAAAGAGTTTGAATCACAATGTTCGTGGAAGGTATTTCGTTTCAAATTGTCTAAACACGAATCCAGAAATTGTTGTCAAAGTTCTTTCAGGTAATAAAAGGTTTTGCACTTACTTGTTGCTGGCAAGAGATACTGATCAGTCTAACCTTGTCTTCTTTCTCTTTTGCAGGTTACTCATAGGAGAGAGGCTGAAGCAAGGAGGAACCGGAAACCGGAAGAAGGAAGAGCCAGAAGCTGCGCCCATTGAAGTCAATGAAAGTCTGTAAAGAGCAGGAGTGCCAGCGCCGAGGGATCTGTTCTCAGGTAAGCGGGAGGTAGACAAGCACAAGCACTGGGTGAGGCTCGGGGGATGCCTTTTATAGACAGGGCTGGGTGTGGTTTGAAGGGCTGGGTGTGGTCCTCACATGCTGCACATGTTCTTGGAAGGTGTGCAGAGCTGGGTGTGGTTTGAAGAGCTGGGTGTGGTCCTCACATGCTGCACATGTTCTTGAAAGGTGTGCAGAGTTTCAGTTATTATACAAATGAGTTGGATTAACACATGGCCTAGGGAGGAGTATTTTAAAGAAGCCTTGGTAAAAGCAAGGCCCAATGTGTAAACAAAACAGCACATTAAACAACATACACAGAAGCCTGGGGGGGGGGGGATGGTGAGATAACAAGAAAGGCTTTCAATAGTAAGTTTAAAAGGGAGCTATTACAGAACCCACTAGTGCAGTGAGAGGGGACATGCTCTTTGCTGTGTACAAACCCTAACAGGTATCCAGAGCTTCTCAAAATGATCATCGGTCCTCCAATCAGGCTGCCCCTTCGGGAGGATCTTCTGTCGCAGCAGCAGAGGAAGGTTCTCCACCAGCTCTGCGCCTTCATGCATGGAGATTGAGTGGCGACAGTTGATGGTTTATGACCTCCCTCCCGAAGTCTGTGATGTTATTCTGGCAGCCAGGCGTCCCTCTACTAAGTCAATCTACGCCTGCAGTTGGAAACGTTTTGTTTCTTATTGTTCCGAGAGGTCTTTTGATCCTCTTTCTTCTTCTCTGTCTAACATCCTTTTGTTTATTTTGTCTCTTGCCCAGCAGGGTTCCTCCTTGGGGACTCTCAAGGGCTATCTTGCAGCCTTATCGGCTTTTCTTCAGTTGCCTGATCAACCATCTCTGTTTAAATCACCTATAGTACAGAGATTTTTGAAAGGGCTTGTACATCTGTCCCCGCCTGTGCCTTTCGTTATGCCCCAGTGGGATCTTAATTTGGTTCTTACCTTCCCATGTGTGCGCCTTTCGAGCCCTTGCAAAACTGTCCTCTCCGGCTGCTCACTATGAAGACAGCCTTTTTGGTGGCAATTACATCGGCCAGGAGTGTGAGTGAGCTGCAGGCTTTATCTTCTAAACCTCCTTATCTAATGATATATCCTGACAAGGTGGTGTTAAGAACTCGTGCCTCTTTTCTCTTCAAGGTGGTGACCCCTTTCCATCTGGGTCAAAGTATCACCCTGCCCACCTTCTTTGCACTACCGCATCCCTCTAAGGAAGAGGAGGACTCCATCGACTGGACCCAAAAAGAGCATTATCGTTCTACCTTGACCGCACTAAAGAGTTCCGGTTGGACGACCAACTCTTTGTGGGGTACGTTGGTGCAAAGAAGGGTCGGACAGTACAGAAACGATCCATTTCGCGCTGGGTCGTTCTCTGTATAAAAATATGCTACGCTTTGGCGAAGAAGCAGCCTCCCGAGAGCTTGAGAGCTCATTCCACTAGGGGGAAAGCTGCTACCACTGCGTTAGCACGTGGTGTACCGGTGGTAGACATATTTCAGGCCCCAACGTGGGCTTCTTCACACACGTTTGCGAAGCATTACTTCCTGGATAGCCAGGTGAGAAGAGAGGGGCATATGTCCCGTTCTGTTGTGCAGGACTTCCTTGTTTAAAAAAAAAAAAAAAAATCTCCTTCAGACCCACCACCATGGGTTATAGCTTGGGTATCTATTCTAAGGTAAGGAAGCTGCAGCTAGAAGTCTCTATCAGATGAACAAGTTACTTACCTTCGGTAACGAGGTATCTAGTAGAGACTCTATCTAGCTGCAGATTCCTTACACCCGCCCAAGCTTCCCCGCTCTGGGGAAATTTTTTCTCATATGCATATGTGTATATTCATGTGTGTATATATATATATATATATATATATATATATATATATGTGTGTCATTTTGGCAACTTTTGCCTTTCTTACAGGCATGATAGTGTTTTTCTCCAAACAGTCAAAGAGGTAAAAACATGTACTAGTTGGTTCTTCCATGACTCTGTGCTTCTGGCGCGGGAAGTTGTGGAAAAGAACTGATGTACGCGCGCCGAGACGGCGTCTATATAGACAACCATGACATCATAGACGACTTCAATGACGCTGACGACGCACGCGGAGCTGGTCGACGCACGCGGATCCGAACGACGCCATCTGACGGCGCGCGCGCAGGGTACTGCTCACAAAAAACTCCGGATTCGAAGCTGATGCCAGGGAATTCTAAGGTAAGGAATCTGCAGCTAGATAGAGGGGGTCATTCTGACCTCGGCGGTAAAAGGCGCTGACTGCCGGTCAGAAGACCGCCATAACACCACTGCGGCCGCGGTAAACCGCCACGGTCATTCTGACCCGCAACTGGCAAACCGCCAAAAACCAAACATCCACAAAAGTCCGCCACAGCAAAGGTCAGCGAAAAAATGGCGATGACCATACCTCCACCGCCACGCCAACAAAAATACGCCCATGCCATTACGACCCACGAATCCACGCGGCGGTCTTTCAACCGCGGTATTCCATTGGCGGTACACACCGCCGCGGTCAAAATACACACACCCTTACAAAACACTACCACATTGGACAATTTGAAATACACACACCTGATACACATACACACACCACTCCCACACACCTAAGACAATATAAAACACACACCCACATTACCCACAAACCCTTACTACCACAATTGTGAATCAAGGACAGAGAGAGACAGCACTGCTTAGAGTAGACCATCACACAGAGGCTAATCACAACATCACCCACACAATTACAACGCACAAAACACCATACACCACCACACACATCACACTCCACAACACATACAACATCCCTCACCTCATCCACACCACCCCATGGCACCCCAAAGACACCCCAGGTTCTCTGACACAGAACTCAGGGTCATGGTGGAGGAAATAGTACGTGTAGAGCCCTAGCTCTTCGGGGCACAGGTGCAGCACACCACAATTGTTAGGAAGATGGAGCTATGGCAAAGGATAGTCGACAGGGTCAACGCGGTGGGACAGCATCCACGCAATCGGGAGGACATCAGGAAGAGATGGAACGACCTACGGGGGAAGGTGCGTTCCATGGTATCAAGGCACAACATTGCGGTGCAGAAGACTGGTGGCGGACCCCCACCTACTCCCCCAGAATTCACAGCATGGGAGGAGGAAGTCTTGCACATCCTGCATCCTGAGGGCCTCGCAGGAGTAGCTGGACGAATGGACTCTGGTAAGTCAAATCTTAACTACTACTTCCCACCCCCACCCCATCTGCATGCCAGCACATACCCCCACCCTCACCCCCACCCCCATCACACCAACTCCTTCCAAATGTACCACCATCACAACCCACCCATCCCAACACCTAGACCTGCATGCGACCACAAAGCATGGACACCCATCACCAAAGCATGCCCACTGCACACACACATCACCCCCACAAGCCACCCACACAAAAGCCCCCACACGGGAATGCCTGCACTTGGGTACACGGACACCCATCCATCACACAAAATGCCACACACAGAAGCAATAACCATACCCTTATACCCCTGCAGGACCCGAACGCCACCACACCGCCACGGAGGGTACAGAGATGTCCATCCCACCCCCAGAAGAGGCCCCCAGCGATGACAGCAGCTCTGTCGACCTGGACCCAGATGACCAGCCTGGCCCATCGGGGACCTCTGGATAGTCGGTTCCCCACACACAGCCACAGGCTACACCAGACCTAACCCCCTCTGGGAACACCAGCACAGCTCCCACCCAGCGGGCCCATGCCTCTGTCTCCAGGACACGTCAATCAGCGTAGTGTCCGCCACTACAGGGCACCCAGGCTGACCCACCACCCCAACAACAACAGGGACCTGGGGGCAGTGGTAGTGGGCACACCGTCCAGGGGACAGAGGCCCAGGGAAACAGGGGAACTGGGAGGGCTGCTGTGCGACAGGGGGGGGACAGGCCCAGGGAACCCACTCTCCAAGAGGCCCTCACCACCATCATGGGAGCATACCACCACTCCCAGGAGACGATGGCGACGGTACTGGCCAGGTTCCAGGAGATCCAGGCACAGCAGGAGGAACGGTACATGGGGTTCAGAGAGGAACTGAGGAACATTGGTTCCGCAATGGGGACCATCGTCCTGGCCCTTAACCAGATAGTCACCACATTGCGGGACCATGTGGCACCCCAAAGGGCCCCTGTCACTAGCCTGGACCACGAACAGCCTACCACCTCCGCCGGCGCTAGTGGACAGGAGGCCCCCACACAACGACAGGCCACCAGAACCCCACCTCCTGCTGAAGAACAACCACCCCGCAAGCGGAACCTGAGATCACACAAGAAGACAGAGTAGGATTGCAAGACCCCCGCCAGCATAAGATACCCCCTGATGTCATCCCACTGTCCCACATTGTCACCCTGTCCAACCTTGAACTGCCCCTGCTCCATCCTTCCACAGGCATATGGACAATGCACCTGTGAAACTGAGTACTGGACTCTGCCATGGACATTACTCCACCCCCACCCATCACCGTTTTACTATCATGTACCTATATGTAGCACTTAAAATAAATCACTTATTGCACTTACAATAACAGGAGTCTGCTTGTATTTTACAAATATGTATCACACATAACGGTGCAATTATGTTCTGTTACATTGTGATGACAACATGCCAATGACAACAAGCTGTAGTCCATGGGCAAACAAAGCAGAAGTCACGCAGTTGGTCAAACAGCTCTGAAAAGTGAAGGGAAAGTCACAATTCAGTTAAAAGGAAATGGGGGGAAACACAGAAAGTAGAGACGCAGGAGGCCTGAAGTAAATGTAAAATGGCGTGGGTGAATCTTACCTGTGTGCTACTGAAAATACTGTTGGATAACTGTATCCCTGTTGTCCGTGTCGTCCCCGTCGTCTTCCTCCTCTTCACTCTCCACAGGCTCCACAGCTGCTACAACACCACCATCTGGACCATCCTCCTGCAGGAAAGGCACCTGGCGTCGCAATGCAAGATTGTGAAGCATACAGCAGGCCACGATGATATGGCACACCTTCTTTGGTGAGTACATTAGGGATCCACCTGTCATATGCAGGCACCTAAACCTGGCCTTCAGGACCCCGAAGGTCCTTTCTATTATCCTCCTAGTTCGCCCATGGGCCTCATTGTACCGTTCCTCTGCCCTGGTCCGGGGATTCCTCACTGGGGTCAATAGCCAGGAGAGGTTGGGGTAACCAGAGTCACCTAATAACCACACACGGTGTCTCTGTAGCTGTTCCATCACATAGGGGATGCTGCTATTTCGCATAACATACGTGTCATGCACTGACCCAGGGAACTTGGCATTTACATGGGAGATGTACTGGTCTGCCAAACAGACCACCTGGACATTCATCGAATGATAACTTTTTCTATTTCTGTACGCCTGCTCACTGCCTTTGGGGGGTACCAAAGCCACATGGGTCCCATCAATGGCACCAATGATGTTGGGGATATGTCCAAGGGCATAGAAATCACCCTTCACTGTAGCCAAATCATCCTCCTCAGGGAAAACAATGTAGCTCCGCATGTATTTCATCAGGGCAGACAACCCTCTGGGCAAAACCTTAGAAAACATAGGCTGAGACATCCCTGATGACATGGCCACTGTTGTCTGAAAAGACCCACTTGCCAAAAAATGGAGTACTGACAGAACCTGCACCAGAGGGGGAATCCCAGTGGGGTGGCGGATGGGGGACATCAGGTCTGACTCCAGCTGGGCACACAGTTCATGAATAGTGGCTCTGTCAAGTCTGTAACGAAGTATAATATGTCGTTCTTCCATTGTCGACAGGTCCACCAGCGGTCGGTACACGGGAGGATTCATCCTTCTCCTCGCAAGTCCCAGCGGACGGTGCCTAGGAAGGACAACATGGAGTACAGAGTGAAGCAAGCCACAGGTTCGTTCACACAGCTTGCACAGTAAATGAATCGCAATGCAGTGAAAGGCGTGTATGAGTGGCAATGCACGGCCTAGGCCTGTGTGACGCAGTATAAATTAAGCCATGTGGGCCTTTGAAATGGCGGCTGCCTGACCTGTGAAGTGTGACAATGGGATGTGAGGTCAATGCGCTGTCGTGGCACACCGTGGCGGTAGGCGGTCGAAGACCGCGGTGCGAAGCCGCATTGGTTAACATTGAACCCTATGGGTATCAGGAGCCAATGACGATGTGCGCCGGCGGTCGCGGTACGCACCGCCGCGGGCGTGACCGCCATTTTCTAGCTGCTTAATCACTCGAGACCTGATCATCCACAGGAGAGGACCTATACTGCAAGTGCTGCTGTGACCTCGGTCTGGGAGATACTATGGCTGCTGCGACTGGGGAAAGGGCCCCTGCCTTCACTTCAGAAGAGTTGGAGAAACTTGTTGATGGGGTCCTCCCCCAATATGCGCTACTCTATGGTCCTCCAGACCAACAGGTGAGTACACTGGGTGCACGTTGAATGGGCTATGCCTGTGTTGAGTGGGGTGTATGTAAGATGGTGGGGAGGGGAGCGAATGAGGAGTGCAACGCACGACAGATGAGAGCATGTGCCACATGGCAAGGTTGGGGAGGGTGGGCCACTCACATCTACCATGCAGAAAAGTGATGATATTTCCTTTCCCACCCTGTACATGTCAAATAGGTCAGCGCCCATCAGAAGATCGAGATTTGGCGTGCCATCGCCAAGGACGTCCGGGCCCTGGGGGTCCACAACAGACGGGGCACCCACTGCAGAAAGAGGTGGGAGGACATCCGCCGCGGGACCAGAAAGAACGCCGAGTCTCTGCTGGGGATGGCCTCCCAACGTAGGAGGGGTGCCAGTCGTACCTTGACCCCCTTGATGTCCCGGATCCTGGCGGTGGCCTACCCCGATTTGGATGGGCGCGTGAGGACATCACAGCAGACACAAGGGGGTGAGTATCAGCACATTCTGCTATCTTTGCGCGCAGTGGAGGTGTCTGGGTTGAGGAGGAGGGCTGTGGGTGACTTTAGGCCAGGGCGCTTTCTGTAGGCTAGTCCCCTCCTTTAGGCATGGCCCTGTGCCCCCCACCTCTGTAGGGTGCCAAGTACAGCTATCCATGGTCCTGCATCACGCATGTGTGCATTGGTTGTCTATAGACCTGTAGGCCTAGTCACAAGTACTGAGTAGAGTACCACGATTGCGCGGCGTAGTGCAGGGGGATTCTGTGTCTGTCCTCTCCGACAACGGTTTTGCCAATGCATGCACTCAACCTGTCTTCATTTCTCCCCCCACCCATTTTCTTTATCTTCCTGTGCATGTGTGCATTAGCATCATCAGGCGGAGGAGATTTGGCATCGGAGCACGAGGGAGCTGCAACTCACATGGCCCCGGAGGGCCATGCTACAGACACCAAGTTCACCAGTGATACGGAGGGCGAGGGGAGCTCCACAACGGGGACCCGTGGAGACGTCAGCGACACCGACACGTCCTCGGAAGGGAGCTCCCTTGCGGTGGCGGCAACATCCGTGCCCACCGCCACAACAGGTACAGCTGCCACCCAGCGCACCAGCCCCCCCCTCCCAGCAGCCCCTCAGCCTTCGCTCCGTGCCCGCTCGCCTAGGGAGGCGGGCATCTCCTTCGCCCCAGGCACCTCAGGCCCTACCCCAGTTACCCCTGCTGCCCTCAATGAGGAGGTCATTGACCTCCTCAGGACACTCATTGTTGGGCAGTCTACCCTCTTGAAAGCCATCCAGGGTGTAGAAAGGGAGGTGCATCGGAGCAATGCATACCTGGAGGGCATTCATTCGGGTCAGGCTGCCCATCAACGATCGTTCAATGCTCTGGCCTCAGCACTGACAGCAGCCATTGTCCCTGTTTCCAGCCTCCCTCTTCTAACTGCCTCCACCCAGTCCCAGTCTCCTGTTCCTCAGCCTATCCCATCCACACCATCTGACCAGCCTGCACACACCTCAACACCCAAGGGCAGCTCATCCAGACATAAGCACCACAGATCCCACAAGCATTCACCCAAGCAACATCCAGATGCAGACATGCCAACAGTCACTACCACCTCTGTGTCCCCCTCCTCCTCGTCTCCCTCCTCCCTCCCTGTGACGTCTCCACTCACACCTGCATGCACACCACCATCAGCCAGTACTTCCATCACCAGCACACCCTCCAGTACAGTCCGCACACGTGCAGTCACCACCCCCACTGCCATTTACACGTCCCCTGTGTCCTCTCCCAGTGTGTCTGTCACCCCCTCTTCCAAAACACACAAACACAGGCAGCCACCCACCCAACAGCCATCCACCTCACGACAGCCTACGTCACAAGCACCTGCACCCAAAGACAGCACACCTGACTCTCCTAAAACCACATCCTCTTCCTCCACTCCCATAACCACTACACCTACCCGTCCCTGTCTTTCCAAATTGATTTTCCTTTCCAACCTTGACCTCTTTCCAAACACTGACCCACCCCCTCCATCTGGTAAGAGTCCTAAGAGCACCTCAGCCACCACCAGCCCTGCATCGAGGGCGACCATTGTGCACGGGTATTGGAGTCCACCTTTTCCTAGTGCAGATACATCGGCCAGCAGCAAGGGGACAGCCAGCCCACCCCCTGTGAAGAGAACCCGAAAAACAAAGGGCCGGCGCGAGAAGGCTGAGACGGCTGCCACCAAGGAGCGTAGTCGTGGCCCGTCACCTGCCACAACATCAAGGGGAGGCAAGGGCCAGAGAGCTTCATCGAAGGAGGGCAAGGGCAGCAGGGTGGAGAAGTCAGCCAGCAGGCGCGCGGACCAGGAGGGCCCCACCAGCCCTATACCGGGTGTGACGGAGGACACCCACGGGCCCAGGACTCCATCACAGGAGGGGCCAGCAACCGCACGGTCGGAGGGCGATTAAGCGGGGAGTCCTGGCCAGGTCTGGCTCCCTTGAAAGACAGGACAAGCACCGCTGAACAGGGCCCCGCCAAGACAGGCACCGCTGAACAGGGCCCCGCCAAGACAGGCACCGCTGAACAGGGCCCCGCCGTGAAGAGCACCGCTGAACAGGGCCCCGCCGTGAAGAGCACCGCTGAACAGGGCCCCGCCAAGACAGGCACCGCTGAACAGGGCCCCGCCGTCTTAAGCACCGGTCCGCTGGGCCCTTCATCTCAAGCACCGGTCCGCTGGGCCCTTCATCTCAAGCACCGCTCCGCTGGGCCCCGCCGTCTCAAGCACCGCTCCGCTGGGCCCTTCATCTCAAGCACCGCTCCGCTGGGCCCCGCCGTCTCAAACACCGCTCCGCTGGGCCCTTCATCTCAAGCACCGCTCCGCTGGGCCCTTCATCTCAAGCACCGCTCCGCTGGGCCCTTCATCTCAAGCACCGCTCCGCTGGGCCCCGCCGTCTCAAGCACCGCTCCGCTGGGCCCTTCATCTCAAGCACCGCTCCGCTGGGCCCTTCATCTCAAGCAAAGCTCCGCTGGGCCCTTCATCTCAAGCACCGCTCCGCTGGGCCCTGCCGTCTCAAGCACCGCTCCGCTGGGCCCCGCCGTCTCAAGCACCGCTCCGCTGGGCCCTTCATCTCAAGCACCGCTCCGCTGGGCCCCGCCGTCTCAAGCACCGCTCCGCTGGGCCCTTCATCTCAAGCACCGCTCCGCTGGGCCCCGCCGTCTCAAGCACCGTTCGGCTGTGCCCTTCCTGTCAAGCACCGCTGGCCCATTGACAGTGCCGGTTCTGTGTCGAGCTGGTGTTCACGCTGCATTCTGGGCACCCTGCCTCCTGCAATACCAGTGGAGTCGGTTATCCATCTGATGGACTGTGGCTTTGCACTCCCCAGGATGGCACAGTGGGCAACCCTCCCACTGTAGAGACTTGAGAGACTGGCTTTGCACTCCCCAGGATGGCACAGTGGGCAGCCCTCCCAATGTAGAGACTTGAGAGACTGTGGCTTTGCACTCCCCAGGATGGCACAGTGGGCAACCCTCCCACTGTAGAAACTTGAGAGACTGTGGCTTTGCACTCCCCAGGATGGCACAGTGGGCAACCCTCCCACTGTAGAGACTTGAGAGACTGTGGCTTTGCACTCCCCAGGATGGTACAGTGGGCATGGAGGCCCCTCGTGGATCTGGCGTCGTGGACTCCTGTGGCTGAGGTGCCCCCCCTTCCCCCTGAGGTGCCTGTAGTTTTATCATCTGATGCCCCAGCAGTGTTCTCTCCAATGGTATCTGGTCTCCTGTGTTTGTGGACATTGGCCCACAGACTGTGGAACTTTAACAAAATGAGCTGGACTTATTGCCTATGTATTTAGATTTCGCACTGTTCATTTTTTTTTTTTATATTTCATATAGATAATTTTCCATTACTTCAATGAACCTATTTTATACATAAATTTTATTTATCATTTTAATTATGTCTTCGCATTTTTCCGGGGGGTTTGGGAGGTGTCACTCTGAGTTGTTGCTCTGCATTGGTGTGTAGATATTTGGGTGGGGGTGGGGGGGGGGGGGGTGTCGCGTATGTGTGTGCCCGTAACCTTTTCTCCTCCCCACTCCCCTGTGTCGTAGGTGCAGTACTCACCGTTGTCGTCTGTGCCGGCGTTCGTACTCGTGGTAGATGAGCAGGTAGACAATAGCTGGTAGGATGTTTAATTCGGGTTCCATGCTGTCCTCCGTCCTCGTGGAGTGTGTAGAGGTAAGCGTTTTCCCGTTCGTAGTCTGTTTCCGCCGTGTTTTTATCGGCGGGGCTCCCGCCCCGGAAAAGGTGGCAGATTGGTGAGTTGTGATAGGGTGGGCGGTACATTGGCTGACGCCTGCCTGTTGGCGGTGACCGCCGCGCTGTTTGTCTGTCCCGCCGTGGCGGTCGGAGTGTTAAAGTGGCGGGCTGTGTTGGCGGTTCCCGCCAGGGTCAGAATTCCTTTTTTTTTACCGCCTGCCTGTTGGTGGGTTGGCCGCCGCTTTATCACCGACCGCCAGGGTTGGAATCACCCCCAGAGTCTCTACCAGATACCTCGTTACCGAAGGTAAGTAACTTGTTCATCTCTATCTATCCTGATTACACCAATAAGGTGCAGTACTCTCGTAAAGGGTTCCTGGAGGTCAAGGCGAAGCTCCGAGTCATGAACCTTAGATACATGCTCCTGTATCCGGCACGTTTGAAGGTCTTGTCAAGTAGGAAAACACACTTTTTGAGCGCCCAGAGGAGGTGTGGTGAAGGTTGGAGATGTGGGAAAAGGTGGCTCCCGGTCGACGGTGGGAGCTGGAGGTGTCGCCCGACGGGTCTCTGGGTCAGAAGGCCAGGACTGGAGATCACATGGCACTGGGCGGCTGGCGGAATCATGTCACAGGGTTGAGATACAGCGAGATGGAACAATGGCAGTGGTGACTGCTGATTCGGTTGGGGGTACAGCTTTGGAGCGGGACTTGGAAACGGGTGTGGATGCTGAGATGACCTGACTGTTATTCTTGCTGTGGCGCTGCTTGTTGTCAGTCCTGAAGAGGTTATGCTGGACTGGGCGGGACCTGGCCCTCCGGTGCACTACTGGCACTTTGGATCTCAGGTCCGGGGGGTTCCGGGTACTTTTGTGATCTGATGCCGGCAGGGGGGTGGTCACTCCACAGTTATGGTAGGCCATTTGTTATGGTAAGTTGGGGTTTAGGTTGCGGTCCTGGCAGCATTTATGGACTGGACTTACAATATGGTCTGTTTTGGTTGTTTTACTGTATTTCCAGGATGGGGTTGAGGGTGGTGGGAGTTTTTTTCATGTTTACAGTTCATTCCACAGTGCAGGTATGGAGCGGGGGTGTCATTCTTTGTCTCATCCCGGGGGGATAACGCACAGTGGGTTGTGTCCTTCAGGTGGAGGTACCATCTTGTGTTGCCATGGGTCGTCTTATTAATATGCTGACATGGAATGTCAGGGGCTTGAAAAGTTATACAAAACGCCATAGGGTGCATTAATTCCTCCATAGGCACAAGGTTCATATTGCTTGTCTTCAAGAGACTCACATGACGGATGAGGAAGCGCATAAAGTGGCTAAGAAGTGACGGGACAGATGTTTTCATCCTCCTTTTCTTCCTATGCATGTGGGGTGTCTGTGTGGGTGGCCCCCGGTTCCCTTTACCCATGTATACAGTGAGGTGGATGTGGAGGGTCGCTGTGTCCTGGTGGAGGGAATGTTGGATGGTCTACCCATTGTGATCCTTAATATATATATGCTCCTAACACTGATGATTCCTCCTACTCCAGAATACCTGAGATTTTGGGGGACAGCATGGATAAGCCCTTGTTCTGGGCAGGGGACTATAATTGTGTGTTAAATGGGGAGTTGGATCGTCTCCTGACGAAGTTGGGAACTAAACCACTGATGGTAAAATCTCTTAGAGATGTGATGGCACACTTGGGTCTCTGGAACGGTTGAAGGGAACGGCACCCTGACAGTAAGGAATATACTTGTCACTCCAGAGCCCATGATACTTATTCTCGACTAGGCATGTTTCTGTTGGGTGGTCTTGACAGCTCGCAGGTCCTGGATGTTACTCATATGGGTCGTTTTTCTGTCAGATCACGTGCCAGTTCGGCTGCAATTGCAATGGGGAGAGACAGACACTGCACAGCTAGAGGTTGGCGTATGCCCGCAGATTTGTTGACTGATCAGGGATGTCGGGAAAGAGTAGGTGCTGCCATAAAACAATATCTGGAATTAAATTGGAACATGACTGCGTCTCGTGTCTTGGAGTGGGAGTCTATGAAGGCAGTCATTCGGGGTGAGTACATAAGCATGGTGGGACGGGTGCGCAGACAGTTAGAGCAGGATCTTACGGCCCTAGAGGTGAAATTGGGAGAGGTACAGCGGCAGCCACCCGAAGCAAGCACGGTTAAGTGGGAGGAGCTCAGGTTACACAAGGGGGTTAATGCATGTTGGGACACACTAAGCAGAACAACATTGAGAGGGTATAGGCAGCAGTTGCATTGAGAAGGTGATAAATCAGGTAAACTCTTAGCGTGGATCCTGAAACGGGAAGTGGAGGCTCCGCCGATACTACATATTAGGAACACTGAGGGTGTACTCCTCACAGGGTCTACGGACATTCTACTGGAATTGGCTTCCCACTTCCAAAGGGTATCTAGGGCTGACACTGTATCATCAGAAGGTAGTGTGGGGCAGTTTCTGAGGCAGATGCGGTTGCCGAGGTTAGACCTGAAGAGTAGGGATTCTCTTGAACTCCCAATCACTGTGGAGGAGGTGGGAGAGGCAGTGACGGCAATGGCAAAATCCAAATCCCCTAATAGTGACGGCATTCCTGTGGAGCTGCATCAGGCTTTTTCCTCCACACTAGGGGAGAGATTACTGGAAGTTTTTGAGGCAGCGCGGGGCATGGTAAGTTACCTGACACCATGCTTCAAGGTATAGTGTGTTTGCTGCTCAAGCTGGGGGGGGATGCTGCTGATCCGTCCTCGTATCGATCACTAACTATGTTAAACAGCAATGTCAAGATACTCTGCAATATCTTGGCCACTCGGCTCCGAGGGGTGATTCCGGGTCTGGTGCACGAAGACCAATGCGAGCTTATACCGGGTCGTAGTACCCCCTATAGCATGTGTCGCTTGGCGCATGTCCTGCATGAGACTAAGGGAATGAAGTCAGAATTGGCGCTTGTGTCTCTCAACTTGGAGAAAGCGTTTGATACAGTGGAGTGTGAATATCTATTGGAGATATTGCGGGGCATGGGTTTTGGCTCCAGCTTTTGCGTCTGGGGTTGACTATTGTACACTGCCCCAACAGCTCGAGTATGTATGGGGGGAGAGACCTCGACCATCTGAGAGATAGGTAGAGGTACACAACAGGAATGCCCGCTCTCGCCTCTTCTGTTTGCTGTAGCGGTGGAGACTCTGGCGATCTGGCTTCGTGAGGAGATGGTGCAGTGGGGGATCCTGGTGGGTTGGGCCACACAGGTAATTTCCATGTACGCTAATGATGCCTTGGTCTATGTGCGGGATCCCCGCGTGTCGGTGCCGGCGCTGCTGCAGAGGCTGAAGATATTTGGGGCTGTTTCTGGTCTCAAGATCAATATGAAAAAATCGCTCCTGTTACCTTTTGGGTCTCTTGTTGTGGTTCCTCAGGTCGAGCTCCCTTGGGTTGGGTTATGCTGGGAAGTTGAGTGCTTTTGGTACTTGGGTATCTGGGTCGCTAACTCTGTGGATGCGTACAATAACCACAATGTTGAGCGAGTGGTAGCGGGGCTGGAGCACTCGGTTTCTTTCTGGAATAAGTTGCCTCTCTTAGTTATGGGTCGGGCCACAGTAGCAAAGATGGTGTTTTTGCCCCAGTGCCTTTATCTGGTACAGAACTCCTTGTAGCTGCTGCCTGTGCTGCTTTTTCATTGCTTGGATAGCCTATTGATTTCCCTAGTATAGGCGGGCCAGCGAAGTAGGGTGGTGCTGTCTGTCCTGCAGAAGGACCTGGGGGGGACTGGCGATCCCCAACATCAGATATTATTATTATGCAGCACATCTGCAGTGTGCAGCGAAATGGATGTCAGAGGTTGATAATTGGGAAAAGAGGTTGTATGCTGGTGTCTGCGATGGTTGGTCCCTAGCGCATATTCTTATGTTGGGGGCAGATCTGATCCCGCCGCGCCATACCTGGTGAGGACTACTGCTGGGACCTGGGAACAGGTGGTGAAACAGGTGTTCTGACGGGCTCCCTTTGACAGGGAATTAAGGATATGGGATCTGTCTCCGTTTCGGGATATGGCAAGGACATAGAGGCCTGGAGGTCGGGTGGTTGTGAGGTGGTTGGTGATCTGTACCCTAATGGTGAATTTCTTTCATTTACTGATGCTCAGGATCTGTTTGAGTTGGGTTCTGGCCTGTTTCTACAATATGCTAAAATTGAAAGTGTGATCTGCGAAATCTGGGACATTTTCCAGATTCCCCCTAAGGCCTCCTCGGTATTGAATGGACTGCTTAATTGGGGCAGGATACACACCTGATCACTTGGTTCTATAAGGCACTGCAGGAGGATCAACCAGGTGTGATCAGCATGGGACGTGAGGCGTGGGAAGTTGACTTGGGGCTGCCCATAGAGGATGCTGATTGGGATGCGGCCTTATCTTTGGTCCGAACGGTATCATGCAATCACAGGTTTAAACTTTTGCATTTCAACTTTGTGCACAGAACAGATATCACTCCCAGTAAACTAAATAAGAGGGACCCCGGTCGAGGGGCTTGCTGTTCTCGATGTGGTGAGCTTGGTGCTTCATTTCTGCACCTGGCTTGGTCCTGTAGTGTGGTTCATGCATTCTGGCAGGAAGTGATGGGGGCGATTACGGAGGCTACTGAGCTTGAATTGGAGGCAACCCCGTGCAGCTGGCGTTGGTATTGGCCAAGTGTAGAGTATCGATTGGTTGGATGAGCGCGCGGACCCCTGCGACTTCTGGCTGGCTGCAGGATTTGCTGCAGTGGGGGGCTGCGGAGGAGCAACATATGCGCATAACACGCAGCAATGAGAAGGCACTTCCTGATGTGGCATCTTGGGGTACACTGTTGGAACGGTTCACTGATGAGGAGGACGTAGGTTCTGTAAGTAGCAATGGGGCAGCGGGGGACGGGAATACATACTCTCCCTCTCTGAACTCATGACAACCGAATATGGAGTGGATATATTCCTACATGCTTATGTTATTTAATGCCTGGTCTCATTAGGATGTTGGGCGGGTTCATTGGTTTGAGGACGAGATTAGTGTTGCGGTTATGTCTTCATTGACGATACACTGCTGCGTGCGCCCTTCGGGCATCACTACATGTCGGAGACTTCTTGCTCTGCTGTAACCTGCACTGTGTTGTATGTTTATGTTGGTTTGCAGTTTTTCAAACAAAATAAAAACAGATTTAAAAAAAAACACAAAAGCAAGGAGAAAGTCGAAATAAGGGAAAAGAAATGAGACACATAAAAACAGGAAAAAAGAAGGCAAAAGCAGTGAAAATAAGGGAAAGCAAGGAGAGGGCACACAAAAAATGACAAAAAAGGTCAAAGCAGCGAAAACGAGGGAAAATCAAGGAAAAGGCACACAAACAAAAGGTAAAAAAGCAAGGAGAAACTGAAAATGAGGCAAAAGCAATGAGCAGGCCCACAAAAAAAGGAAAAACTGAGAAAGCAATGAAAATGAGGGAAAAGCAAGGAGAAGATACAAAATAAGGGGGGAAGAAGCCAGGAAAAAGCAGTGAAGTGCAAGAAAATCAAGGAAAAGGCACACAAAGTGCAAGGTGAAAGCAATGAGAACAGGAGAAAAGCAAAGTAAGGGCAGACAACACGGGGTAAAAAGCAAGGTGAAATCAGTGTAAACATATGAAAAGAAAGGAGAGAGCAAACAAAATATGGGGGGAACAACAAACCAGTGACAACAAGGGAAAGCAAGGAGACGGCACTCAAAAACAGATGAAAAGATGGAAAAAGCACTGAGAACGAGGGAAAAGGAAAGAGGTGACAAAATATGGGGGCAAAAAGCAAGGAGAAAGCAATGAAAATGAGAGGAAAGCAAGGAGAGGGCATCCAAAATACACAGGAAAAAGCAAGGAGAAACATTGAAACGCAGGAAAACCAAGGAAAGGGGACACAGACAACAAGTGATAAAGCAAGGTGGAAGCAGTCAGAACTATGAAAAAGCAAGGAAAAGCAAAGAAAGGGCAGACAACATATGTGAGAAAAGCAAGTAAAAAACATTGACTTTGAGGGAAAGCAAGGAGAGAGCACTCAAAAAACAAGTGAAAAAGCAAGGAAAAAGCAGTGAAACCAAGGGAAAAGCAAAGAGGGGCACACAAGATACAGGGAAAAAGCAAGGCGAAAGCAGTGGAAATGAGGAGAAAGCAAGGAAAGGCCACACAAAATACAGGGAAAAAGAAGGAGAAAGCAGTGAAACTTGGAAAAAGAATGGAAAGGGCACACAAAAATGGGTGGAAAAGCAGTGAGAACAAGTGAAAAGCAAGGTAAGGGCACACAAAAAAAGGGAAAAAACTAAGTTGAATGCAATGAAAATGAGGGAAAGGCAAAGAGCGCACACAAAAAAATGGCAAAAAACAAGGTGAAAGCAGTGAAAATGAGCGAAAAGCAAGAAAGATGCATACAAAGGACAATAAAAAAAGAAGGCAAAAGCAGTGAAAATAAGGGAAAGCAAGGAGAGGGCACACAAAAAATGACAAAAAAGGTCAAAGCAGCGAAAACGAGGGAAAATCAAGGAAAAGGCACACAAACAAAAGGTAAAAAAGCAAGGAGAAACTGAAAATGAGGCAAAAGCAATGAGCAGGCCCACAAAAAAAGGAAAAACGGAGAAAGCAATGAAAATGAGGGAAAAGCAAGGAGAAGATACAAAATAAGGGGGGAAGAAGCCAGGAAAAAGCAGTGAAGTGCAAGAAAATCAAGGAAAAGGCACTCAAAGTGCAAGGTGAAAGCAATGAGAACAGGAGAAAAGCAAAGTAAGGGCAGACAACACGGGGAAAAAAGCAAGGTGAAATCAGTGTAAACATGTGAAAAGAAAGGAGAGAGCAAACAAAATATGGGGGGAACAACAAACCAGTGACAACAAGGGAAAGCAAGGAGACGGCACTCAAAAACAGATGAAAAGATGGAAAAAGCACTGAGAACGAGGGAAAAGGAAAGAGGTGACAAAATATGGGGGAAAAAAGCAAGGAGAAAGCAGTGAAAATGAGAGGAAAGCAAGGAGAGGGCATCCAAAATACACAGGAAAAAGCAAGGAGAAACATTGAAACGCAGGAAAACCAAGGAAAGGGGACACAGACAACAAGTGATAAAGCAAGGTGGAAGCAGTCAGAACTATGAGAAAGCAAGGAAAAGCAAAGAAAGGGCAGACAACATATGTGAGAAAAGCAAGTAAAAAACATTGACTTTGAGGGAAAGCAAGGAGAGAGCACTCAAAAAACAAGTGAAAAAGCAAGGAAAAAGCAGTGAAACCAAGGGAAAAGCAAAGAGGGGCACACAAGATACAGGGAAAAAGCAAGGCGAAAGCAGTGGAAATGAGGAGAAAGCAAGGAAAGGCCACACAAAATACAGGGAAAAAGAAGGAGAAAGCAGTGAAACTTGGAAAAAGAATGGAAAGGGCACACAAAAATGGGTGGAAAAGCAGTGAGAACAAGTGAAAAGCAAGGTAAGGGCACACAAAAAAGGGGGAAAAAGTAAGTTGAATGCAATGAAAATGAGGGAAAGGCAAAGAGCGCACACAAAAAAATGGCAAAAAACAAGGTGAAAGCAGTGAAAATGAGCGAAAAGCAAGAAAGATGCATACAAAGGACAATAAAAAAATAAGGTGAAAGTAGTGAAAATGAAAGGGAAAGCAAGGAGTGGGCACACAAAATGGGGGAAAAGAAGAAAGAAGTGACAACGGGTCGGGCACACAATACGAGTGTGAAAGCAGTGAAAATGAGTCAAAAGAGAGGAGAGGACACAGAAACGGGCGAAAAAGGAAGGTTAAAGCAGTATAAATGAGTGAAAAGAAATGAGAAGATACAAAAATACAGGGGGGAAAAGCAAGGCGAAAGCAGTGAAGCGCAGGAACAGCAAGGAAAGGGCCCACAAAAAGTGGGTGAAAAAGCAAGGTCAAAGCAGTGAGAACAAGTAAAAAGCAAGGAGAGGGCACACAACAAAACAGCAATAAAGCAGGATGAAAGCAGTGGAACGAGGGAAAAGCAAGGAGAAGACAAGCAAAAGAAGGGGGAAAAAGCAAGGAGAGAGCTGTGTGAACTGGGGAAAAGTAAAGAAAGGGCACACAACATACAAGGTAAAAGCAAGGTGAAAGTAGGGAAAACAAGTGAAAAGCAAGCAGAGGGCACACAAAAACTGCAAAGAAGCAAGGTGAAAGCAGTGAAAATGAGGGAAAAGCAAGGAAAAGGCACACAAAAAACACGTACAAAGCAAGGAGAAAGTGAAAAGAAGGGAAAATCAATCAGCATGCACAAAAAAAACGCAGGAAAAAGAGGGAGAACGCAGGGAAAATGAGGTAAAAACAAGGAGAGGGCACACAAAAAATGCAAAGAAAGCAAGCTGAAAGGCGTGAAAACGAGGGAAAAACAAAAAGGATGCACACAAAGAACAGGGAAAAAAGAAGAAGAAAGCAGCAAAAAGTAAGGGAAATGCAAGAAGTGGGCACACACAATGGGGAAAAGATGAAAGCAGTGACGACGGAACAGCAAGGAGAGGGAACACAAAATATAGTGTTAAAAAGCAAAGTGAAAGCTGTCAGTATGAGGCAAAAGCAAGGAGAGGGTACACAGGAAAAGAGCAAGCAGGAACCAGTGAAAACGAGGGAGAAGCAAGTAGCGGGCACACAAAATACAGGTGTGAAAGCAGTGAAAATAAGCCAAAAGAAAGGAGAGGGCAAAAAAAGGGATGAAAAAGCAAGGTGAAAGCAGGGGCAACGGAGCAAAGCACAGAAAGGGCAGACAACATACTGGGAAAAAGTAAGGTGAACGCAGTGAAAACAAGTAAAAAGGAAGGAGAGGGCACACAAAAACTGCAAACAAACAAGGTGAAAGCAGTAAAAATGAGGGAAAAGCAAGGAAAAGGCACACAGAAAAGAGGAAAAAGGAAAGGAGAAAGTGAAAACGAGGGAAAAGCAATGAGGAGGCACACAAAAAATAGGAAAAAAGAAGGAGAAAGCAGTGAAAATGAGGTAAATACAAGGAGAGAGTACAGAACAAAACAGCAAAAAAGCAATGGTGAAGGCAGTGAAATGAGCGAAAGTCAACGAGAAGACACGCAAAAGAAGGGGCAAAACAAGGAGAAAACAGTCAAAAACAGGAAAATCCAGAAAAGGTCACACAAAACTTGGGTGAAAAAGCAAGGTGAAAGCAGTGAGAATGGGGGAAAAGTAAAGAAAGAGCAGATAGCATACAAAGAAAAAGCAAGGTAAAAGCAGTGAAAACAAGTGAAAAGCAAAAGAAGGCACAGAAAAACTTCAAACAAGCATGGTGAAAGCAGTGAAAATGAGGGAAAAGCAAGGAAAAGGCACACAAAAAACATGTAAAAAGCAAAGAGAAAGTGGTAATGAGGGAAAAGCAATGAGCAGGCGCACAAAAAACAGGAAAAAAGAAGGAGAAAGCAGTTGTTCTGCTTTCCTTCTTATCTCGTTTTCAGAGCTTACAGAACATATCAAGAATGCACTTCTGAGTTCAAAGAAGACTTTTATTGTTGTTAATTCTTCTAAAACCACAAGTTCGTGAGAGACGAATTAATAGATTTCAAGCACACGTTAATGAAAACAAAATATATCACAGTTTGCAATATACACAGCAGGTTAGATTTATAAGATATTGAATGCAAAGCAAAACAAATACTTCACCATGTGAGAAACTATTTACAGCTTCATCTTTCTAGGGTCTGCAAGTTGATGACTCCTGGTCAACTGTGAGAAAGAGATAATCTACCCACACGGGAGGCTGGCAACTGGCACCAAGTTCCAGCCTGAAGTCAGGCAGATTCAAATCTAATTCTCTGAAGCCCTGAGACATCCGTTACAAAGGTGTGCCCCCTCCTCTCAGACTCGGGAAAACTACGCAAGCCTTTGGAGACTGGCCAGATCTCCTAGACTGCTCCTCTTCCCAAGCTCGAGCAGAGAGAAAAACACCCAATGTACCCTCTCTTATCAGGTCTAGTCTACTGTGAGAAGAAAACAGCTTGGTTCATCTTGTGCAAAAACACAGCTTGGAAAAATACAGCTTGGATTCTCAACTGCAATGTCTAACTCCACGTTAAAGGCGATAGGCAGCTAACCTAAATATCAAATGCAATGTCTAATGTCATGTCAAAGCTAATAGGCAGCTGAGCAGAATGCAAAATGTAAGGTCTAATATCATGTCAAAGCCAATAGGTAGCTAAACTGGATACAAAATGTAATATCTAATAGCATGTCAAAGCCAATAGGCAGCTAAACTGAATACAGCATGTCAAAGCCAATAGGCAGGATACAGAATGTAATGGCTAATGCAATGTCAAAGCCCATAGGCGGCTAAACTGAATACAGAAAGTAATGGCTAATGCCATGTCAAAGCCCATAGGCGGCTAGGCTGAACAAAACATATAGGCCCTCATTCCAATTCTGGCGGGCGGCGGAGGCCGCCCGCCAGAATTCCCCCCTCCAAAATACCGCGCCGCGGTCAAAAGACCGCGGCGGGTATTCTGAGTTTTCCCCTGGGCTGGCGGGCGGCCGCCAAAAGGCCGCCCGCCAGCCCAGGGGAAAACGACCTTCCCACGAGGATGCCGGCTCGTAATCGAGCCGGCGGAGTGGGAAGGTGCGACGGGTGCAGTTGCACCCGTCGCGTATTTCACTGTCTGCCAAGCAGACAGTGAAATACTTTTAGGGGCCCTCTTACGGGGGCCCCTGCAGTGCCCATGCCATTGGCATGGGCACTGCAGGGGCCCTCAGGGGCCCCACGACAATCCCTACCACCATCCTGTTCCTGGCGGGCGAGCCGCCAGGAACAGGATGGCGGTAGGGATTGTCAGAATCCCCTCGGCGGCGCAGCGAGCTGCGCCGCCTTGTAGGATTCTAAGGGGCAGTGGAAAACCGGCGGGAGACCGCCGGTTTTCCCTTTCTGACCGCGGCCAAAGCGCCGCGGTCAGAATGCCCCGCGGGGCACCGCCAGGCTGTCGGCGGTGCTCCCGCCTACAGCGGCCCTGGCGGTGTTACACCGCCAGGGTCGTAATGAGGGCCATAATGTGCTACTGGTGAACATTAAGCAACTAATATGCACAGTGGTGAAACACAAAGTCATTGGTCAAACTCCGTTAATATCATCACATTCCATCCTTTGACCAATGAATTTTTGTTTCACATATCTCTTGTTTCAAACAAAAACTAAAAAACTAAAAACATTAGCACAAAAAACATTATTAGCAAGTCAGATTTGAATGATCAAAGCAATCCCTGTAAAGCAATAGAAGTGGATTAGCATATAGATCTTATAACCTTTCACATCAGATACATCTACACAGAAAAGACGGAAACTTTTATACTCTGAATGAGATTATAGTGTCTCTAATTCAACAGTGTTAGCAATTTGATGTGGCATGAGTTCTACTCATGTAAAGATGCACGGTCCATCTGAAAGGTTTGCTGGAAGGTAAGCAAAAGTCAGAGTTCCATACGAAAAAACACAGACAGTTTAGTTCCAGTGGAAGAATGTAATCAAACAAGTTGAACTTGAACTGAAGGCGCCATTTGCGCAGAATGGATCCATGGTGCTGGCACTTTACTCAGCCAGGTTCAGGTTGGGGGTTCGGTCCCTTCCCCGACCCCACACGCACACACCCGAAGGGGGACCACACAGCACACTCAGGGACAGTGGCGAAACGTGGAAGGATCTGCAAAAGAAACAAGTATGACTTTTCTTGCAAATAACATTTGTCATTTAAACTGCAACCTTCCTCTTTCTTTCCCTGTTTTATAATCAGCAGGACGTTTTTAAGGCCCTTTGTTATATTTTCTGCAGGTTCACTTGGGGCTTTAACCCACACATCAGCACTGGGGTTTTTATCTGCTGCACCACAGCTTCCCTTTTCTTGCACTGTCAGAAGGGCTGGGGCAGACTCCTTCTTTACCAAACCTCCATTCACTGCACTTTTGACAATTTGGGCCATTCTGTCCCCAATTTGTATGAATAAATCAGATTCTTTTCTAGTTATCAGCATAATTTTGATTTCTCCTTGGTAATTTGCAGCAATCACTCTCCCTAAAACCTGATCAATTTGCCATTTCTGTCCTGGTAACTTTCCTCTCCCCAACTGCTCTATGACTTCTTGCATGACAGATTGCTTTTGTGCGTGCTGCACAGTTTTTATCAAATCTAGGGGAATGTGCATCCCTCTCATCTCTGCCCACCTGTAAGTGGCTTTTTCTCCCAGCTGTTCATATTTCTGGGGCACTCACTTAGCCATCCCCACTAAGGCAGAATTCTGGGTGTACACTTCTCTCTCTGAATTTTTCTCTTTAACATCTGAAAGGGAATTGAACCAGTTAGGTGCAAGCCATGTGGAAAACCAAACGGCTAAACCATTGGCAATGAACCAAGAATCAGTGTAAAAATGACACATCTCACGTAGCTCTTGCTTTGAAATCTGACACACATTGTACAACGCTGTTCCTTCTCCTGTGCCATAAAACAACATTTCAATCAATGAATCATTAGTAAAACAAACATGCTTTTTATCTTCAGTGGACACGAATTCAAATGGTGCACTCAATTTCACTGGTGACTCTTTTACCTGTGGTACTCTAGCCCTGTCTTGCAAGTACCAGATCCAGTGTATAATCCTAGCTAGGGGCACTATTTTTCCCTCTGGCACTGCACAGAAACCTAAAGTCTGCATTATTTTATTTGCCAAATCAAAAGCGCGCAGCTGCATATAATTTTTCACAGTGACCATATACCAAAGTGTTAGGATTTCACTCAAATGAGGGCTATTCAGTTTCAAAAAATCAAACAAGCTAATGAAACTCGGTGTCTCTTGCTTAGTGCAAACAGTAAGAAGCTCTAAAATCTTTCGTTTTACTTGTGCATTTTGCAACGGTAACTCGTAAATCACATTCTGAGCTCGGTCGTTCCTGTTATCAGTTAAGGAATGCACTTTGACTGCCAAAAAACCTGGCTCACACGAAGGCTCAGAGCAGCTGGAAGCTGTCTTAACCCCCTCATTACTGGAATGGGAAAAGAAAGATTCTTCTAAAACAGCATTTTTATAACTTTCAGCATTATCTTGAATTAATGTATTCTGGCTAATTTGCTCACGTAAATTCTAATTTTCATGTTCCAACTGCCTACATTTCTCCTGCATTTCTCTGTAAGCAGATAAAGGTATCCAAACCTTTCTGTCATCATTGCTTCCAAAAGGCACATTTTCTAAATATGCTTCATCACAACAAAAAATATTTCTCAAAGCACCATCAGGCAGTTTAGCTACACATGCATTTTCAAACATGGTCTGCCGTGCTTCTGTAATTCTCCAAACAACAGAAAACAATTCACAGTTTTTTATAGCACCATCGGGCAGTTTAACTACACATGCATTTTCAAACATGGTCTGCCGTGCTTCTGTGATTCTCCAAACAACAAAAAAACTATTTCTGTAATTCTCCAAACAACAAAAACAATTACACTTTTAAAGTGTGCACGTAGAAATCTATTAATTTCTCAACGCCCCACTTCTGGTACCAAAATGTTCTGCTTTCCTTCTTATCTCGTTTTCAGAGCTTACAGAACATATCAAGAATGCACTTCTGAGTTCAAAGAAGACTTTTATTGTTGTTAATTCTTCTAAAACCACAAGTTCGTGAGGGACGAATTAATAGATTTCAAGCACACGTTAATGAAAACAAAATATATCACAGTTTGCAATATACACAGCAGGTTATATTTATAAGATATTGAATGCAAAGCAAAACAAATACTTCACCATGTGAGAAACTATTTACAATTCATCTTTCTAGGGTCTGCAAGTTGATGACTCCTGGTCAACTGCGAGAAAGAGATGATCTACCCACACGGGAGGCTGGCAACTGGCACCAAGTTCCAGCCTGAAGTCAGGCAGATTTGAATCTAATTCTCTGAAGCCCTGAGACATCCGTTACAAAGGTGTGCCCCCTCCTCTCAGACTCGGTAAAACTACGCAAGCCTTTGGAGACTGGCCAGATCTCCTAGACTGCTCCTCTTCCCAAGCTCGAGCAGAGAGAAAAACACCCAATGTACCCTCTCTTATCAGGTCTAGTCTACTGTGAGAAGAAAACAGCTTGGTTCATCTTGTGCAAAAACACAGCTTGGAAAAATACAGCTTGGATTCTCAACTGCAATGTCTAACTCCCCGTTAAAGGCGATAGGCAGCTAACCTAAATATCAAATGCAATGCCTAATGTCATGTCAAAGCTAATAGGCAGCTGAGCTGAATACAAAATGTAAGGTCTAATATCATGTCAAAGCCAATAGGCAGCTAAACTGGATACAAAATGTAATATCTAATAGCATGTCAAAGCCAATAGGCAGCTAAACTGAATACATCATGTCAAAGCCAATAGGCAGCTAAACTGAATACAGCATGTCAAAGCCAATAGGCAGAATACAGAATGTAATGGCTAATGCAATGTCAAAGCCCATAGGCGGCTAAACTGAATACAGAAAGTAATGGCTAATGCCATGTCAAAGCCCATAGGCGGCTAGGCTGAACAAAACATATAATGTGCTACTGGTGAACATTAAGCAACTAATATACGCAGTGGTGAAACACAAAGTCATTGGTCAAACTCCATTAATATCATCACAGCAGTGCAAATGAGGTAAAAACAAGGGGAGAGCACACAAAAAACTGCAAAAAAGCAAGGTGAAAGCAGTGAAAATGAGGGAAAAGCAAGAAGGATGCACACAAAGAGCAGAGAACAAAATAAGGAGAAAGCAGTGAAAATGAAGGGGAAAGCAAGGAGTAGGCACACAAAATGTGGAAAAAAGAAGAAAGCAGTGACAACGACGGAACAGCAAGGAGAGAGCACACAAAATGTAGTGTGAAAAAGTAAGGTGAAACCATGAGAATGAAACGAGAGTACGGAGAGGGTACACAGGGAAAGTAACAAGTAG
Organism: Pleurodeles waltl; assembly: GCF_031143425.1. NCBI lineage: Eukaryota > Metazoa > Chordata > Amphibia > Caudata > Salamandridae > Pleurodeles > Pleurodeles waltl. Next base: position 538,442,178 of record NC_090451.1, read on the forward strand.
AAACCAGTGAAAACGAGGGAAAAGCAGGGAACGGGCACACAAAATACTGGAGTGAAAGCAGTGGAAAATAGTCAAAAGAAAGGAGAGGGCACACAAATGGGTAAAAAAGCAAGGTTAAAGCAGTAAAAACGAGTGATAAGAAAACAGCGGGCACACAATAAAACTGCAAAAAAGCAAGGTGAAAGCAGTTAAACAAGGGAAAAGCAAGGAGAAGACACACAAAAAAAGTGGAAAAAGCAAGGAGAAAGCAGTGAAACACAGGAAAAACAAGAAAAGGCCTCACAAAAAGCAGGTGAACATGCATGGTGAAAACAGTGAGAACAGGGAAAAGTAAAGAAAGGGCACACAACATACAACGAAAAAGCAAGGTGAAACCAGTGAAAACAAGTGAAAAGCAAGGAGAGGGCACCGAAAATCTTCAAACAAGCACCGTGAAAGCAGTGAAAATGAGGGAAAGGCAAGGAAAAGGCACACAAAAAACATGTAAAAGGCAAGGAGAAAGTGAAAACAAGGGAAAAGCAATGAGCAGACACAAAAACACAGGAAAAAAGAAGGAGAAAGCAGTGAAAAAGAGGTAAAAACAAGAAGAGCGCACACAAAAAAACGCAAAAAAGCAAGGTGTAAGCAGGGAAAATTAGGTAAAAGCAAGAAGGATGCACACAAAGAACAGGGGAAAAATAACGAGAAAGTAGTGAAAATGAAGGGGAAAGCAAGGAGAGGGCAAACAAAATATAGTGTGAAAAAGCAAGGTGAAAGCTATGAGAATGAGGCAAAAGTACGGAGAGAGTATACAGGGAAAGAGCAAGCAGAAACCAGTGAAAACGAGGGAAAAACAAGGAGCGGGCACAAGTGCGAAAGCAGTGAAAATGAGTCAAAGGAAAGGAGAGGGCACACAAACGGGTGAAAAAGCAAGGTGAAAGCAGTAAAAATGGGTGAAAAGAAAGGAAAGGGAACACAACAAATCAGCAAAAAAGCAAGGTGAAAGCAGTGAGAACTAGGGAAAAGCAAGGAGAAGACACAAAATAAGGAGGTAAATCAAGGAGAAGGCAATGAAATGCATGAAAATGAAGGAAAGGGTACACTAAAAGCGGGTGAAGAAGCAACATGAAAGCAGTGAGAACAGAAGAAAAGCAAAGTGAAAAACAAAGAGAAGGCAAACAAAAAATTGGGGGAAGGACAAAGCAGTCACAACGAGGGAAAAGCAAGGGCGTGACACACAATATGGGGGAAGCAAGGAGAAAGTAGTGAAAATGAGAGGAAAGCAAGTAGAGGGCACATAAAATACACAGGAAAAAGCAAGAAGAAAGAAGTGAAATGCAGGAAAACCAAGGAAAGGACACACAGAAAATGAGTGATAAAACAAGGTGGAAGAGTGAGAACTAGGGGAAAGCAAGGAAAAGCAAAGAAAGTGCAGACAACATAGGGGGCACACAAGATACAGGGAAAAAGCAAGGCGAAAGCAGTGAAAATTAGGGGAAGCAATAAGGCACACAAAATACGGGAAAAAAGAAGGAGAAAGCAGTGAAACATGTAAAAAGCATGAAAAGGGCACACAAAAAATGGTTGCAAAAGCAGTGAGAACAAGTGAAAAGCAAGGAAAGGGCACACAAAATAAGGGGAAAAAGTACAGTGAAAGCATTGAAAATGAGGGAAAAGCCAAGAGAGGGCATACAAAAATGGCAAAAAACAAGGTGAAAGCAGTGAAAACAAAGGAAAAGCGAGAGGGATGCACACAAAGAATGAGAAAAAGTAAGAAGAAAGCAGTGACAATGAGGGAAAAGCAAGGAGTAGGCAACAAATGGAAAAAAGGAGAAAGCAGTGAAAATGAGGGAACAGCAAGGAAAGGGCACACAAAATATAGTGTGAAAATACAAGGTGAATGTTGTGAGAATGAGGCAAAAGCAAGGAGAGAGCACACAGAAAAAGAGGGAAACAGGAAATCGGAACCACCTATTTTTGTTTCCTGTTGTCTAGTCCTGTTTTTTTTTTGTTTTCCTTCAGGAGTTCCTGTTAGAGGTTTTTCCCCAGTGTTGGGATTTTTTCCCTCTTGGACTCCTTCTGGAGGGTACGGTCTGCTTTGGCGTAGCCTGTCAATCGGCACCGTGGCTACTAGAAGGGGTTGCCCTTATCTGGGCGTATCCAGGACCTGTGGAAGACTTGGTGTATTCACCAATTCGAAATCCAGAGGTGAGAAGTCCAGCACAGTACGTGACAAATTGCAACACCAAAAGATTCTGCGTTGCGAGAGCGCCATGGAAGATCCACAGGGAGAGGCGTCAGAAAATGCTCAAGCTATGTTACAGATCGTCCAACAACAAGCCCAAGAGTTACAACAGTTACGGGCAGAGAACACTGCGCTACGACAGGTCTTGTCTTCCCGATCAATGGACATACCACCCGTATCTGCTACTATTCCTCGATATTCCGGAGATCCTTTAAAGATTACGGAATTTTTGGAAGTCCTGACGGTTTTCTTTGCCTTTCGTCCACTCCAGTTTTCTTCGGATAAGGCTAAGGTGGGCTATCTGATTAGCGCCTTGTCTGGTCCAGCGCTTGCTTGGGTGACTCCTCTGGTTTCTGCAGATGACCCAGTCCTGGCTAACCATTCCGCTTTCCTGACTGTTTTCAAACAAATGTTTGAGAGACCTGGGGTAGAAGCAGCAGCTGAAGAAGCCTTATGTGACATTCAGCAGGGTAATCAGGATGTACTGCAGTATATAACCCGCTTCAAACAGCTGGCAGCTGAAACCTCCTGGGTAGAACGCACCTTTGTAACCCTTTTCCGCCGAGGCCTGCGTGAAGAAATTAAAGATGAGCTTGTACGCTTGTTCTTTGAAAGAATTAATGGATCAATCTATGAACATCGAGTATAGACTTCGAGAGCGCAAGATGGAAAGATGTAGAACTAGAGCTCCATACCAGTCCGGTACCTTCCGTGCTAGCAGTCGGCGAACGGAAGATAGTCCATCTGAAGCCTCTCCACCTCCCCATGAAGAGCCCATGCAGATAGATCTGGTTCGTGGGCCATTGACGGAGTCAGAAAGGGAGGAACGACGACGAAGGGGACTTTGCCTATACTGTGGTAAGGCTGGCCACCTGATCCGTAGTTGTCCGGTACATCCCTCAAGGCCTGCGGGAAACGCCAGCTCCCGTCCCATGTAAGGAGGAAGGAGACGGGAGGAGCTGAAGTACCATCAATATGTTCCTCCAAAGAAAGCATGTCCACCCTGTTTATCCTCTCGTCAAGTTACAAAGTTCACAAGATCAAGAAGAACATCTTCTGGCTCTCCTTGATTGTGGAGCCAGTTGACTCTATCTGGATGAGACTTAGGCTACGAGTAGAGGATTTCCCCGCATTCCTAAAGAAACTCCTGAGCAGGTTCACACGGTGGATGGCTCTCCGTTAACCTCAGGACCTGTGGTGGCCTCAACTCCTACTCTTTGTTTGACATTTGGGTGGCATCAAGAACACGTTGCCTTTGATCTCATAGCCTCACCAAATCACATCATGATTTTGGGAATTCCCTGGTTAGCCCGACACAACCCCTATATCAATTGGGAAACACGAACTATATTCCTAACGTCTTCATATTCAGACGACAACTTACACAACCAAATCAAATCAAATCATTAACATTTATAAAGCGCGCTACTCACCCGTGCGGGTCTCAAGGCGCTAGGGGGGAAAGGGGGGGTTATCGCTGCTCGAACAGCCAAGTCTTTAGGAGTCTCCGGAAAGCGGAGTGGTCCTGGGTGGTCCTGAGGCTGGTGGGGAGGGAGTTCCAGGTCTTGGCCGCCAGGAAGGAGAAAGATCTCCCACCCGCCGTGGAGCGGCGGGTGCGAGGGACGGCAGCAAGTGCGAGGCCAGCGGAGCGGAGGGGGCGGGTGGGGACGTAGAAGCTGAGGCGTCTGTTGAGGTATTCCGGTCCCTTGTTGTGGAGGGCTTTGTGTGCGTGGGTGAGAAGACAGAAGGTGATCCTTTTGCTGACTGGGAGCCAATGCAGGTGTCTCAGGTGTGCGGAGATGTGGCTGTTGCGGGGTACGTCGAGGATGAGGCGGGCCGAGGCGTTTTGGATGCGTTGCAGGCGGTTTTGGAGTTTGGCGGTGGTCCCGGCGTAGAGGGTGTTGCCGTAGTCCAGGCGACTCGTGACAAGGGCGTGGGTCACGGTTTTTCTGGTGTCGGCGGGGATCCAGCGGAAGATCTTGCGGAGCATGCGGAGAGTGAGGAAGCAGGCGGAGGACACGGCGTTGACTTGCTTGGTCATGGTGAGAAGAGGGTCCAAGATGAAGCCGAGGTTGCGGGCGTGGTCTGCGGGGGTCGGTGCGGTGCCGAGGGCCGTGGGCCACCAGGAGTCGTCCCAGGCGGACGGGGTGTTGCCGAGGATGAGGACTTCCGTTTTTTCAGAGTTCAGCTTTAGGCGGCTGAGCCTCATCCAATCTGCGACGTCCTTCATACCCTCTTGTAGGTTGGTCTTGGCGCTGGCGGGGTCCTTGGTGAGGGAGAGTACAAGTTTGGTGTCGTCGGCGTAGGAGGTGATGATGATGTCGTGCTTGCGTACGATGTCGGCGAGGGGGCTCATGTAGACATTGAAGAGTGTCGGGCTGAGCGATGAGCCTTGAGGTACGCCGCAGATGATCTTGGTGGGTTCTGAGCGAAACGGAGGGAGGTAAACTCTTTGGGAGCGGTTAGCGAGGAAGGAGGCGATCCAGTCCAGGGCCTGGCCTTGGATCCCGGTGGAGCGTAGGCGGGTGATTAGGGTGCGGTGACAGACGGTGTCAAAGGCAGCCGAGAGGTCGAGGAGAATGAGGGCGACTGTTTCACCGTTGTCCATCAGGGTTCTGATGTCGTCTGTGACTGAGATGAGGGCGGTTTCCGTGCTGTGGTTGGTTCGGAATCCGGTTTGTGAAGGGTCGAGCAGGTTGTTGTCTTCCAGGAAGGTGGTCAGCTGTTTGTTGACGGTCTTTTCTATTACCTTGGCTGGGAAAGGTAGAAGAGAGATGGGGCGGAAGTTTTTCAGGTCGCTTGGGTCAGCCGTAGGTTTCTTTAGTAGGGCGTTGACTTCAGCGTGCTTCCAGCATTCGGGGAAGGTAGCAGAAGAAAAAGAAGAGTTGATGACGGTCTGGAGGTGCGGGGCGATGATGTCGTCGGCTTTGTTAAAGATGAAGTGCGGGCAGGGGTCCGAAGGGGCGCCGGAGTGGATAGAGTTCATGATGGATTTGGTTTCTTCCGTGTTGATGTGGGTCCAGTTGTTGAGGGTGATGTCCGGGGAAGCGGGTTCAGTGGTGTATGGTTGGGTCTGGTGTCCGAAGCTGTCGTGGAGGTCGCTGATCTTGCGATGGAAGAAAGTGGCGAGGGATTCGCACAAATCCTGTGAGGGCGTGACGGCGTTGGCGCTGGCGCTGGGGTTGGAGAACTCTTTGACGATGCTGAAGAGTTCTCTGCTGTTGTGGCTGTTATTGTCTAGTCTGTCGGTGAAAAAGTTCCTTTTGGCAGTGCGGATCAGGTGGTGGTGTTCGCGTGTAGCGTTCTTGAGGGCGGTCATGTTGTCAGCGGTGTGGTCCTTGCGCCAGGCCTTCTCAAGGGCACGACAAGTTTTCTTTGATTCTTTGAGGGTGTCAGAGAACCAGAGAGGTTTTTTGGTGTTGGTCTGTCGATGCGTGCGTTTGAGGGGAGCAAGGTGGTCAACGGTTTGATTGCTCCGTTCCACGTCCCCCGCAGGGGCTCCTCTCTTCTTCGTCCCAAAGAAGACTAAGGATCTGCGTCCTTGTGTGGACTTTCGCGAACTCAACAGAATAACGATTAAGGATCGATATCCACTGCCTTTAATCAGAGATATATTGGATGCCATTCAAGGAGCCAAGATATTTACTAAATTAGACTTACGGGGTGCCTATCGTCTCCTTCGGATCAAGGAAGGAGATGAATGGAAGACAGCGTTCCGTACCCCTTTTGGGAACTATGAGTATCGTGTAATGCCCTTTGGACTGACCAACGCCCCTTCTGTTTTTCAACGATTTATGGATTCAGTGTTCTCTGATGTACTCAATCAATATGTAGTCATTTATTTGGATGATATCTTGATATATTCCTGTGATCCTGAGCACCATGTAGATCATGTCCTGCAAGTCCTGGAAAGACTCAAGAAAAACCAATTGTTTTGTAAACCTGAGAAGTGTGAGTTCCATAAATCTGAAGTAAGGTATCTCGGGTTTTGTATTAATCAACACGGAATATCCATGGATCCTGACAAGGTCAGTGCCATATTAGATTGGCCTTCTACAACGTCCATTAAAGAAACGCAGGCCCATATTTATACTTTTTTAGCGCCGCATTTGCGCCGCTTTTTGATGCAAAAAACGGCGCAAACTTGCAAAATCCAATTGTATTTTGCAAGTTTGCACCGTTTTTGCGTCAAAAAGCGGCGCAAATGAGGCGCTAAAAAAGTATAAATATGGGCCGCAATGTTTTCTTGGTTTATCAAACTTTTATCGTCAGTTTATACAGAACTTTGCCCACCTACAAAGTTTCTTAACACAAACAATTAAGAAAGAGAACCTGAAGAAGGGTTTCATTTGGACCAAGGAGGCTGAACACGGGTTTCAAGAATTAAAGACAGCCTTTACCCAAGCACCCGTGTTGCGTCATCCTGACAATACCAAGAAATTTATCGTCGAGACTGATGCCTCAGACAGAGCTATTGGAGCAGTTCTGCTGCAGAGGTAAGACAATGATGGATTGGAACATCCTATCTTTTATCTGTCTCATATTCTATCAGAGGCTGAACAAAATTATTCTGTATTGGAACGAGAACTACTCGTTCTCAAAGTAGCTTGTAAGGAATGGAGGCATTTCCTGATGGGTTCCAGAGAGCCTTTTGAAGCTAGGACTGATCACTGTAATCTCCAGTGTCTTCGGAGCTTCCAGTATCGCAACAGTCGTCAGGCTCGATGGGCTTTCTTCTTTAGCCAGTACGATTTCATGATCACGTACATACCTGGTTCCCAGAATTTAGTGGCAGATGCCTTATCCCGCAGATATCCTGAAATAGCCCAGAACTCCTCTCCACATCTTATTGAGTCTAGCAGGATCATCAGAGCTACTCAATCTTTTCAAGAATACATTCAATCCGAGTACCAGTTTTTGTCTGCTTCAGAATGGGATAGAGTGACTCCTTTTTTGCAGAAGGACAACTACTTCTATCATCAACATGCTCTTTTCCTACCTACCAAGAAAGTGCAGACAGAAGCCCTGCAAATGTGTCATGATTCTCCTACAGCCAGCCATCGAGGTATCAGGAAGACCCAGGAGCTGCTTCAGCGATCTTTTTGGTGGCCTTCGCTAAAGACAGACACTGAAACCTATGTGTCAGCATGCCCAGTCTGTGCCCAGACTAAGACACCCCGAACTAAGGTGGCAGGTTTATTAAGACCTTTACCGGTTCCTTCCGCTCCTTGGTGTACTCTATCCACAGATTTCATATGCTCTCTACCTACCTCCTCTGGTAACCAAGTAATCATGGTGACCGTAGATTCATTCACCAAGATGGCCCATTTTTCAGCCTTGAAGAAACTACCAATAGCCCCAGAAATGAGTCGCATTTTTCTACGGGATATTTTTCGCCTCCATGGTCTTCCTCAAGAGGTCATTTTGGACAGAGGCCCTCAATATGTATCACGTTTCTGGAGAGCCTTTTGTGCCTTCTTTAACATTGAGATTTCTTTATCCTCAGGTTTCCATCCACAAACGAATGGGCAAACTGAACGAGTGAATCAAGAACTTCAACAGTATCTGAGATGTTACTTTAATGCCACACAAAGCAATTGGATGGAATATCTTGCTCTTGCCGAGTTCTCCTATAACAACACAATACATAGTGCGACCAAGACCACACCCTTTTATTGTACTTATGGATTTCATCCGAGGACTTTCACTACTGTTTCTCAAACATCCTCTTCTGTGCCTGCAGTCACTTCTTTTTCACGACAGATCCGTCGAATCCAGGGCCCACTTCACACAACTCTCCTAGCTTCGAAACAAGCTATGAATCGAAAGGCGGATCGTTATCGGCAAGCCGCACCTTTGTATCAAGTGGGCCACAAGGTATGGCTTTCTTCCAGATTTCTACCATCCTGGTTTTCCACCAATAAGTTCAAACCGCTTTTTTATGGACCCTTTCGAATTTCGCACATCATGAATCCTGGAGTTGTGTGTCTCCGCTTACCTCATACCTGGAGGGTTCATCCTGTCTTCCATGTGTCCCAGTTAAAACCCTTTGTTCCTGATCCTTACCATCGCCAGTTCCAACGTCCACCTCCTCTTTCTATCGACGGATAACCTGAGTATGAAGTCCAGGAGATCTGTGATTCCAGAATTTTTCTACGCATACTACAGTTTTTGGTCCATTGGAAAGGATACCCCCTCAGTGACTGTTCTTGGGAGGATGCTTCCTCCGTCCATGCTCCCCGTTTGGTTCGCCTGTTTTTTGATAATCATCATGACAAACCTGGTGCCTCGGGGAGGGGACCTACTGTAACGCCGCGCTCTGACGCGGCGTCTCTTTCTGTCTTCGCGGGTGGAATGCGCTACCGATATTCGGAGCGCCGTTGCCCGCGTTTTTTTACTCTGCTTTCTGGGAAGCATATATTTCGCTCCCGGTCACGCTACACTTACTTGTAGCCTTTTTTCTTCTTTTGTTGTTGGTGGTGGGTTTTTTGTTGGTCCTTTAGCCTGTCTCTATCCATGTTGTGTCCATCGTGTCTTCTTCGTGTTTTTGTCCCAGCATGCTCTGTTTCTCTGTTATACTACTTTTGTTTTTCCTATACTGGTCTATGGGCTTTTCCCAATCCAAGATGGTGCTACTTCCCTTTCCTGTGATGTCACTTCCCTTTTCTCAGTACATAAGTCAGTCAGTCTTGTTCCTCCTTGCGTTGCAAACACTTCCTTCTGGTTGTGCTGTTCGCTCCTGTTCTTTGTTCCTGCTTTTTGCCTTGGAAGATTTTTGCCTGTTCTTTTTTCCTGCTTTTGCCTTGGGAGATTTGTGCCTGTTCTTTGTTCCTGCTTTTGCCTTGGGATATTCTTGTTTTCCTTCAGAAGTTCCTGTTAGAGGTTTTTTCCCCAGTGTTGGGGTTTGTTCCCTCTGGGACTCCTTCTGGAGGGTACGATCTGCTTTGGCGTAGCCTGTCAAGTGGCACCGTGGCTACTAGAAGGGGTCGCCCTTATCTGGGAGTATCCAGGACCTGTAGAAGACTTGGTGTATTCGCCAATCCGAAATCCAGAGGTGAGATGTCCAGCGCAGTACGTGACAGGGGTTGGCTGCAGGGTTTAGGTGGTTATTGGGTATAGGGTGCAGGGCCTGGCCGCAGGCCAGGCCCTGCACCCAACCCTTGCCACTCAAGGCCCAAGGAGGTACATGACACGAGGTTGGGTGCTTATAAGGGGTTGGTTCCAGGGCATGCTACGGCTCACTACTGCCGTGCATGGCCAAAGACCATGTGCAGCCGTGGTTCGATTAACATAAATTAATTAAAATTACTTAACATAAGAAAAACCATAGAAATTCACTGAAAAAAACTAAAGTTACTGAGACGTTATAGCTAGGAGATAGAATATAAAAAAACATAGAATTTCAATGAAAAAACAAAGGTTACAGGGACATTATAGTTAGGCTCAGTTTTCACTCATGTAAAACCATAGAGATTCAGCAGTTATAGTTACCAGACTTAACTATGAATTATGCTCCGCAATGCACTGCTTAAAGACCTCACATATTACATCACTCATGACATAGTTAGTGACATCACTGATGACATCATCCACTTAAAGACTGACACCCTCCACTCACACCCCCATACAAACCTCTCATTTACACACTCATACAACCACTCACATACCCATTCTGAAATCTATAAAAATACCTACAAACCACTCATTGTTACAGGCACTCACATACCCATTCACTTACTCATATAGCCAGTCACACTACCACTCACCTACCCATACAGCTATTCACACACCGACTAATACACCCATAGAGCCATTTAGACTTGCACACAGTCATCTACACAGCTATTACCTTCACTTATTCTCCTATACAACTACTGACAGAGCCACTCACACACCCATGCACTCACTGATTCACCCACTTACCAATAAAACCACTCAGACACCCTGTCATACAGACACACAGACACCCAGACACTGACTCACTGAGCCATACAGCTACTTACACACCAACATACTCACCCATACATTAACTAACACAACCACTCACTCACCCACACACTCACACACCCACTTAATGATACATATACTCACACATATTCACTCACCAATAGTAAAGTACACACTAACCCATGCAGTCATTGACACACCCTCTCACGCACCCAGCCACTCACACAGCCACTCACTAATCCATACAAGCACTCAGCCACTCACTTATAGAGATACTCCACAACCTCTCACTCGTAGACACAAATACTAATACATTTGCTTGTTCACCCATACAGCCACACACAAACCCACTCACTCAGCTAAACAGCTAGTGACACAGCCTGTCCCCCAAATCTACAGCCACTCGCACAACCACTCACATACAAATGCAGACACTCACACATCCACTCAGATGACATACATTACAAATAGTATCACCAATCAGTAGCTCTGAAAGAATATTAATTTAACTTATGCAAAAGGTTATTATCTATATTAACCTCGTGAACTATTTTTACACACTTACACTGACTGGATGATGTCATAAGTGATGTAATTTGAGATGTCATCAGTGATATCACTGGCCTTGTCATGAGTGATGCAATCTGTGAGGTCATAAGCAGTGTATTGGGGGGTGTAAGTTATAGTTAGGTCTGGTAACTACAGTATAACTGCTGAATTTGTATGGTTTTGCATGAGTAAAAACTGAACCTAACTATGACGTCCATGTAACCTTTGTTTTTTTTCAGTGAATTTCTCAGGTTTTTTAATTCTGTTTCCTAACTATAAATTCCCTTTAAACATTGTTTTTTTACAGTGAAAGCTAAAATATATATATATATATATATATATATATGTATACATATGTATATCTTTTTCTTTCACTAAAAAAAGAATTATTAGCGGGATGTTATAGTTGGGTTCAGAGTTTACACACACAAAACCATAGAATTTCAGCTGTTATAGTTAGTTATCTCAAGTAACTATATCTCGTGCCCTAAGGTAACTGTATTGCACACCCCCACTATACACAGTTTTCTCATCAATAATTTTGCAGCAAGTGATATCAATGATGTCATAGGAGATGTGATGAGTGATGTCATATGTGGGATAATTACCAGAGCATGGCGAGGGCAGAGTTATAGTTAGTTGAGATAACGCTAACTGCTGAATTTCTATGGTTTTATGTGTGTAAAATCTGAACCTAACTTTAATGTCCTTATAACCTTTATTTTTTTTAGTGAACTTCTAAAGTTTTATAAATTCTCATTTCTAACTATAGCATCCCACTACCTCTTTTTTCACTGAATTTCTAGGTTTTTTTTAAATGTGAAGTAATATTTAATTACCATACATTAATCCAACAGACATAAATGCACAGCAGGGGGTTGGCCACAGGGCCTGCGGCCAACACCCCACATGCAGCCAACCCTGAGCCATGCATGGCCTATTGGGGTTTACCAATATGTTTATGGGGGAGGTGCACATGCCTATTTCAGCCCCGGGGACCCCGTCATGCGGGGCTCAATACCTTTTTAAATGGGGAAGGAGGCATGCAGCCCCACTCCCCTAGCCGATAGGGGACCACATCTCTTAGAGCCTAACTGTATTCTAAAGGAGGAGGGGGTCACGCGGGCCCCTCCCATGGCTGAGTTTGACCCTGGGGACCCATCAGATGTGGCCCGGTCAATGTGTAAAAAGGGAGGGGAGCTGTGCAGCCCTCCGCACCAGGCTTATTTCGGCCCTGGGGACCGCATTCCCATGGCCGGCCAACTAAGGGTTGTCGCCCTGGTGCCCACCCAGGCCACCCACCATATTGTGGTTAGGGGCCACAGGGAAGCCCCAAGGCTTCCACTGCCCCAGCTGGCTGCCCACATCCAGAGGGAGGTGGTTTTGGTCCCGCTTGCAGGAAGCAGATAAAAGCGCTGCTCCCTGTGGGTGGGAGCAATATTCAGATCTTTTTCCCTGCCTGCATTACTGCAGGCAGAGAAACCAATCTGAAGTCCGATTCCCACCTGGCGGGAGCATGTTTAATGCTTCCAACAGCTGGAAGTGTACTTTGCATTTGCCCTCACTTGGCAGGAGCTTTGAAATTGCTTTTGCCAAGTGACAGCAAACACAGATTTCCCTGCCTGCACTAGTGAGGGCAGAGAAACCGCTATGTCCCGGAGATGGACAACCCGGAACATAGCAGGAGCTGGCCCTGGAGGATGAGGTCACCAGGACAGTTAATGGCTCCGGAAGGGGGAGGGGGCGCAGCCACCCTCCCCATTAACAACCCAGCTGGGCCTGAGAATGGAGGTCCCCGGGTCTGAAATCGACCTGTGGAGGAGGGCTGCGTGCCCCACTCCCCATTGCCCTGGGGCCAAAATCAGTCCAAGTAGGGTGACCAGAAGCCCACGTCCCTCTTTTATATCAGCTGGACCCCAGGAGAAGGGGACCCTCGGGGATGGGGTACTCGGGGATGAAATGTGCCTGGGGAGGGGGCGTGCCCCTCTCCACCAAATATATGCATTCGTCTGAGTCTGAGTCCCAAGATGGCTGCCACCACTTCCTGTTTAAAGTGGTGGCAGCCAATACAATCTCATTTTGAGATCTGTCGCATATGCAGACCCTATGGCCCTCATTCTGACCTTGGCGGTCTTTTCGCAAGACCGCCGAGTTACCGCCGCGGTGAAGACCGCCGACCGCGGCGGTATGCCGCTGTGCGCATTCTGACCGCTGGGAGCGTTCCGCCGGAAAACCGCCAGCAGCCACACTGGCGGTCGGCGGGAAAGTGGACACTGGTCAACCTCCACCGCCACGCCAGCAGAACACCGCCCACAGAATTACGACCCACATTTCTGTGTGGCGGTCTTCTGTTGGCGGTCTTCTGTTGGCGGTCACCTCCCCATGGCTCCCGTCGCCTCCCGGAGGACCAACGCACAAGGTAAGTTGACCGTCCGTGAGGGGAGGGGGTGGGGGGGTGTTGTGTGATGTGGGCGTGCATGGGGGTGTGCGTGTGAGTGTGTAGAGGGGGTGTGTGAGTGCGTGTATGCGAGCGGGGGGTGCTGCTGTGTCTATGGGTAATGTGTGCTGTTCGGCAGGTGCACATGTCTGCATGTATGTGTGCGGGTATGTGTCCCCGTTGTGTATGTGTGTGTAGGGGGTGTGTATATGTGCATGTTGGGGGTGTGTGCATGTCGGGGTGCATGTATGTGCATGTCGGGGTGGGGGTGGGGAGGGGGTTCGTACCACCTCTGGGGGGTGGCAGGGGGGTGGAGGGTGTGGGGGGAGGACTCGGGTGTGTAGTGGGGGGTGGGGGAGACCCCTATCAGTGCCAGGGAAGGAATTCCCTGGCCCCGATAGTGCTTACCGCCATGGTTCGCACGGCGGTTCCCGCCCGCAAGAAACCGCGGCGGTAGGCAGGGTCATAATACCCTTGGCGGTCTTGGGACGACCGCCGGGCCGGAGTGCGCAAACTCCAGCCCCGCGGTCATGACCGCCGTGGCGGTCGGAGTGGAGAAGTGGCGGTCGGTCGCGGCGGGGACCGCCGCGGTCAGAATGCCATTTTTAATACCGCCGGTCTGTTCGCGGTCCGACCGCCGTCTCTCCGCCGACCGCCAGGGTCAGAATGAGGGCCTATGTCTCTAGATATACATAAATCTTTTTTCTTGAATAACTCCAAAACTACCGAACAGATTTCCACCAAATCACAAGAAGCAATCTTTGTGTACCAAGATCTAACTGTCTGTTAAATTTATTGCCATTCCGTTCAGCAGTTCCGGCTGTAGTCATGTTCAAAATCCGTATGGGAAATTACATGGGGAAAATGCGTTTTGGGACACCCCTTTTCTCGGTCCCTGTTGGAGGAATCACTCTGAAACTTTCCAACAGCAGCTGAATTGACTGCCACACTAGTTTTGAAAATGTCCTGAACATTTCTCAAATGACGCCAAAGTTATTAGTAAAACAAAAACACCTTTCCTATGAAAACCAGCAGCGGCTCCTCTGTAGGAACAGAAGAGCGTATCTCCACTATTTTGAGCGTCTACCCCCTTTGAAAATAAAGCTGTTTGAATTATTTATTTTCTCACCAAGTAAATTCGTACTTGGTGAGGCTTTGCTCCCTGGCTCCTCAACCTCCAGCTCAGGCACAGTAAAGTCAGATAGGACGGGGACAGGAACAGAAGAACACTTGGCCAGTTATCCTGCAGCTTTATTCTAAAGCGCACAAGTATTGGCCTTGTTTTTTTTTTTTTATCGGGAAATAACTCAGTGACAGCTGTATTTTAGTGTAAAAGGTCATTTATTAGGACAGGGTTGCATAAGCAAAATAACCTTAACTTTTTAACGTAAACCGTAACTTTATTAACGCCCTCCCTTTAAACATCTCCTCGCTCATCCTTCCCCTTCAAACCCTTATTTCGTTTCCATTCCCCTACGCACTCCCCTTTTCCTTTCATGCCCCATTTGGTTCGTGCGTACCCCCACTCAGAGCCTTCACCTGCTTGTTTATTCCCTGGAAGGGTGGCCAAGCCCGCATCTGACTCACCACCCTCCCCCATCTACTGCTCGCTCTCTGCTGCAACCTGCCCTAACTGACAACTAAACCTCCCCCCCTTTTTGCCCTACACCTCTAACTTTCGTCCTTCAAAAACTCCTCTTCCAATTGCCGGGTGGGTGGGGGGCCAAACTAACCGCGCGATGGGTCAGCGCGGAAAGAGGCCGGTCCCTCCACCCCCAACCCCTTATATTCCCACCCTTAAACCCACCCCCACTTACCTTCCTTCCAATCCCCTGTCCCGCCGTCACTTCCTTCCCCGAACCGGCCCGCGGGAAGACTGCTTCCCCCGGGCCCCTTCATTATTCTCTGACGGGGTTCCCTTCCTTCCGGTAGTGAGCGCGAATTTAAGAAGCCTGTGCAGCCGACACCTGAGCTGCGTACTGTACATCCCGGACAATACATAGGATATGTGAGTGCTGTCTCCGTGCTTCAGATTTTGTCTAGACAAACATTGTGCTCTTTCACTTTTGGGGTAAAATAGAGTTGTGATTATGTTCTGTTTATTCAAAAACTGTTCACAGGCTACTCTGAGAATTAGCGTTTAATATAGGTGTTTCTAATAGATACGGGCAAGCCTGCCGTTATGTCACTTTGAAACTCCAGTGATGCTAACTTCCACCTAAGCCTCAAGGCAAATACAAATAGCGCTAATCCCGTTTCCCTGCTGCAGGCACCCGGGGTGCACCGTGATCAGTAGCTGCAGACGCAGTGTAGATGGCTGGCCTGGGCAGTTTCTAAGCACGTAGTGTGGAGTTTCTCGCCTTATCCACTGACTGTGGGCGATGGGGACACTGCAGACAAGTAAGGCACATGTGGCCTTAGTACTTCTTTTTTTATAAAATAGATATAAGTAGGACAGATCCCTGGGCTACAATTAATTTCGAGCTCGGTAAAAACAAACAGTTTGTGAAACGGGCAGCTTGAGGAATGAATGGCTTAAAAATCCATATATTCACATGTACAACATCCATAACTTTAAAGCGGTCCTAGGTTCAATATTTTTTTCTTCACTAGCACACTTATTCCACCAGTGTGCAGTTTACAAATGTGTGTTTGCCGCTAGCATGGGTGCGACCATTTCTTTTATGCAAAACAGTGCCTCAAAACCATCGGAAGATCACTTGTGCGGCCTCCAGTGTGTGACGCATTGCACTCGCCAGGCCCATTCCAGTCGAGGTCTTTAAAGCCCTGCAGCTTTTCACATCCAAACAGACCATGTCTTGTAGAGGGGATCGTTTCCCAGCGGCCCGCAAAGCAGCAATCAAGAAGGAAATGGCGATGAGGAGAACGCATACTTAAAAGGGCTCTCCAGCCTTTTCATGCCAATGACCAGAAGAAACTGTTCACAATGCTTATAGCAGAACACTGTAGCAGAGGTGAGATAAAGTGCTCTTTTCCATTGAGGCAAGGACAGCCTTGTTACATCTCTCTCTGGGGTCATCTAGATTTTAAATAAAAAACACATGGTGATATTTTATGGTTATAGCTGGTATTAACCCATGTGCTTATGATTTGAAAGGCACAGCTTCTTTTTATAATTAAAGCAGCATATAGCGTATTGCACTACGGGCAAGCTGCTCCCATGACGCATGTACCACGATTGCTTCATGTAGCACGCTCACAATGATTTCATTACATAGCCCCTGCCACTAATCACCGTGATCTGGTACCCAATTGAAATCCAACATCAGGTACAAAAGTCATGAATTTTATGACAAAAATTGCAAACCTGAAATACTATTGGCAGTGCTGTGGCAACAATGTAAAATGAGAAAAAACAGTACTTTCCCACCAAATCAGAGTTATGTTGTGGGTTTACAATAATGTAATGCTCATATGCATACATTTGTATGCCTAGTGAATGTGGAGACAATATCCTTCATCCTGAAACTCCCTTCAGTCAATTGGTGTCACGCTCTTTGCTCATTTAGTAAAAGTCAAAGATTATTTTTAGGCCTCACCACTTTCAAACATCACCAGCCGCCACTGCTCCAAGGGAGATTCCTTCTTACTTCCTGTGCCGTCTAAAGACTCGCTGCCGTCAGAGGATGCACAGCCGTGGAAATGTTGCAGTTGCTGGAAGGAGGTAGAAAACAATGTTGCAGAGTGGAGTCGTCACTGAAGTTGTGGATTGTTGATTCCTGGGGGCTCCTGTTGCAATCCCAGTGGCCAGAAGATAAAGTAAACGATGCAGAGGAGTACTGCTGGAATTCTGCATGTCGAATCTGAGGACCCCCCCCCCCCAGAGGAAGACCCAAAATAGCCCAGGAAGGGGGATTGGTCACCTTGCAGGGTGACCACCTATCAGTAGGGGGCTGTGACGTCACCTATCTGACCTGGCCACTCAGATGCTCCCAGGGGCCTCTGCCCACCATGGATTCAAGATGGCAGAATCAAGTGCCCACCAGGAGGAGCTCTAGGCACCACCCATGGGGTGGTGATGGACAGGGGAGTGGGCACTCCCCTTTCCTTTGTACAGTTTTGCATCAGAACAGGGCCTGGGGGTCCCTGGACTGGTGCAAACCGGTTTATGCAAGGAGGGTACCAAATGTGCCCTTCAAAGCATACCAGTGGCTTGGGGAGGCTACCCCTCCAAAGCCATGTCACACCTATTTCCAAGGGGAGAGGGTGTTGCCGCCTCCCTCTCATACAGGAAATCCTTTGTTCTGCCTTCCCCTGATTGAGCTAGTCAAGCAGTAGGAGGGCAGAGGCCCGTCTGGAGGGTGGCAGCAGTTCGGGCTGCTTGAAAAATCCTGAAAGACCAGTAGGAGTAATACTGGGGGGTCCTCAAAGAGCCCCCAGAGTGCATGGAATCATACAACCAATACTGGCAACAGTATTGGGGTATGATTCCGACATGTTTGATACCAAACAAACCCAGGTTCAGAGATACCGTTATGTTGCTGAACAACCTTTGTCCAGCACATGGGTAAAGTGGCTTTCCTGCACTTACGAAGTCCAGTGTAATGGAGCTGGGGTTCGTATAGGCACCTTTGCTCATGCAGAGGGTGCCCTCACACACAGGTACCTGCACCCTGCCCTCTGGGCTAGGAGGTGCTACCATAAGGGTGACTTACAGTGACCTGTAGTGAAAGGGTGCATGCACCTTTTCACGCAGGTTGCAATGGCAGGCCTGCAGACAAATTTTGCATGGGCTCCCATGGGTGGCATAATATATGCTGCAGCACATGGGGAACCCCTGGTGCCCCAAATCCTTGGGTGCCTAAGTACTATAAACTAGGGAATTATATGGGGGCACTTGTATGCCAATTGTGGGGTGTGCAACGTCCTAAGCAACCAAATTTAGAGGGAAAGAGCACAATCACTGGGGTCCTGGTTAGTAGAATCCTAGTGAAAACAGTCAAAGCATACTGACAGCAGGCAAAAGGTGGGGGTAACCATACCAAAAAGAGGGTACTTTCCTATATTATCCATGTGCCATGGGCTCAGATGGACAAGGAGGGGCTAAGAGCCAAGTTACCACAGTTGTTGGATAGGGCCGGAAAACACATCTCATGCTTTGAGAAGAACACAGAGGGGATCAGCCTAGCAATAGATGATATCAAGGTTCTGCTGAGCAGCATTATCGGTGAGCAGCCCAACACTGTGTTCACCCCTACTCGCATCCCAATGGTCAAGTGGACCAACTCAGAGCACAACAGGGTCTCATTTAATTCATAAAGGCACCAGATATGGACGGTCCTGAGGGAAATATTCCCTGACTGCCCAGATGTAGGTGGGTTGTTGGTGGAAACCATGAAACCTGGGGGACCATAATAGACTTCCTAGACAGGATAAGAGAACGGTGGGTACAGGAGACAGAACAGCCATAGACAGATACGGGCCCTCATGTTGTTTTCTTTTACAACATCCTCAAGAAGGAGCTGCCTGACAAAACACAAAGTGGTTTGGATGGCGTAGTAGAGCTAGACACTAAACCCTGGCGAGAAATAAAAGCGCACATACTGCATTTTCACGAGAGTAAGCAAGAAAAGGAGAAGCAGGAACAGGCCCAGAGGGACAACTCCAAGTTGATCCAACATAAGCTGAGGAAGACCTCCCTCAAGGGGGCCAATGTGGCCGCAAGCGTGCAAATGGCACCAGATATGAAAGGCACTCCACTGCAGGAACCCTGTGGGTTTAGAAACCGCTACAGTGATGGAAACTAGGGTGGTTGGCAGCAGCCAAACCCTTTACAGTACTACTATTGCCATGGAATGGGCCACATGGCTGACAGGTTCCGACTAAGGGCACACCGTGCACAGGAGTCAATGAGCTGAGGCCAGGCCCCACAGAACTCCCAGCCACAGAGTCAAGCCCAGGGGAACCTAACCACACCTTATATTCAGCCGCAAGGAAGTCAGTCTACTGCCACCCTGCCACAAAAGGGGTCAGGTTTTTGGACCAGTGCATGGCATCAGCAGCCGAAACCTGGGAACCCAGCCCAACTAGGACTGGGGCCACGGCAGCGGCACAGAGGCGTAGCTGTCTGGGGAAGCAATGCCTTCACACAGACTCAGGGCCCAAATGCGCAATATGCCTTAGCATCCCTGGTACGAAGCATACATTTTGCACACACCTTAAAATTCACTACAGTAAAATTCAAAATAAAAGGCAAACAAGATTAACATTAGGGATTTCAACCTTTGCTCATACTTGGGAACATTCAGGGTTGTTGTGTAGCTGTCTACCGGGTGTTCTCACCAGAGTCTGCCATTATGGGTTGCTGTGCAGCTGTCGATTGGAAATCCTCACAGAATATTGTAATTTAGGGTGCCTGCCAGAGCCAAGGACAACACTATGCTTCTGGTCCCCCGGGGCGGGACTAGTCGACCACACCCCAGGGAGAGGGCAGGCTGATGAAGAGAGCAGAACAGCTCACCAACCACTGCTTATAAAGCAGGCACAAATGTCCCTGAGCCTTCAAAACAAATGGGATGGGTTATTATTACCAAATCAAAAGGTCTCTATTCTCGGGCCCCCAGCCAGGACCGAAGTGTCTTTTAGTCCCAACAACAGTACCTTCAGTGCCCCCCCAGCCAAATGGGGGCCCCCATTTTTGTTCCAAAACAAAGCTGTCCTCCAGTGTCAGGAGCCAGGCCCCACCTGCGCTCGGGGTAGCGAGGACCACATAACGCTCATAATACACGCATGAGTTCCAACGGGGCACCACATGGCATCGAGTCAGTAGAAAGGGAGTTAACCAGGACATCTAGCCGCCCCAGTCCACTTCCATAATGTGGGAAAACTCCGATGAGTACCTGCCATTGCTCCCGACTCTCCATATGGCAATGTTGTTTACCTCCTCCTTACCCTCAGAACTTCCCAACAGCAGCCAGGAACCGTAGGCCCAAAAATATATGGTCCGAGGGAGGGGGGTGCCAGAGAAAGGAGTCCAAAACATCTATTGCAGCTCTGAGCAGAGTAGAGCTTTGGAGTAAGCTTACCACTGCAACAGATCTAGCAAGGGGATGACACACAAGGCCTCACACTGTTTGAAGTTAGCAACAATCCCAATATCGATGACACAGTGCCAGGGAAACCACACTCCGACCCCCACCAGTACACAACAATAAAACTCAGAGGTCTGTGGAAACGCCCAAGAGCCAATCAAAGTAGCCCAAAGCTAGCCCAAAGAAAGCCTCAAGAAAAGGGTATATTTAGGACACCTGGCGCCACTTGGGAGGGTCACGTAGCGCGCAACATGCCGGGACCAGAGGGGTGATAACGTGACCTCAGGGCATGTTGTGATCACTGACCAACATCCAGTGTGACACTTTTCCTATTTTACAACCCTCACACATGTAGGCTAAGAACACCACCCCGCATCAATGACATTTCTATGCCCACACCAGGGCGCCGAAGGGCTGGCAACACCAACATAACACCAACTCTATTAGTGAATGTGACTGTTTTGGTTTTGATTGATTACACTGCATTCATGGTGTCTGCTTTACCACTTTATTAGTAGTGACCGCTTTCGACATGCTACTTCCCAAGGGGCCCCCCATGTACCAAGGGATGGTAACCATATTGTCTTATTATGTTTTTAAACAACTGGTTACAACACACTGTTGTGTCACGGGTGTCCTTCCTTATTTTTCCGTGTGTTTTGATCAAAATGATTTGTTTGTATTTTTCTAGGGCGACCATAACTTCAATGTAAGTGACTATATGATTTGTTTGACATTTTTGCAAACGTTCGGTAATATAGACAGGAGAAGTCTTATTATGTATTGGTCCTGAAGAAGCGTCATAGGATCTTGTTAGACCACTTTACGCGAAACATGTTGACCATGTCCTAGGAGCCCGACGATAATCTCCTTAAGCTCCAGCACCATGCAGAAAGTGGTTGAGCATTATTCCTCATTTTACACTTTCCTTCTGTTTTTAATCTTGGTCCCGGTCTTATTCCATTGATTAATTAAATTGACTCGCTCCAATTAAGACTCGGAACCAATTTTAGCTTTCACTCTCCTGCCAGGATTAGCGCCTGACCGCAACACCAGGTCTTGTAGTGTCCGCTACCACGGCTGCTACCTAAAAGATCTCCGGCAAACATTGCAGCGCCGGTCTGACGAGGAGCTACCCGATGATGAAGCATGACATCCTCTCGGATGTGTGAGGGCTCTTGCTCCTGAACTTTAATGTTCCCCTAGTGATTATATTTTTCCATTTGGAACAGTGTACACTTTTTTTGTATAAACACCAACATAGCACCAGATAAAAGTTGAAAATGACCGTCATGCATGAGAATCTCCCCGTAAGGCATACCATTCAAACGTGTACTTGGTCAAGCACAAAGAGGGGGGATGACCTGAAGACACATAAAAATAAAATGTTTATAAAAATAACCTATTTCTTCCAGAACCAGGCATCCTGATTTGGGGCCACGCTCTGGTGCCTCACCAGAATTCATGGAAAACACATAAATTCTTGAGGATTAATTGGTGACATACAGATATGCAATGTTCTTTTATTTTTTTTAATAACCAAACATAGCTCTTGCCCAACAGGCCTGCAGCCGAGCTTAAGTGCACCACCTGTACAGTGGACCATTACCTTCTCAGCTGCTGCACCATAATCCCCAGCAGGATCAAGAGCCACCACACACCCCAAGGACTTTTTTCATCCATGCCTCCAATGGGATCCCGTACCATCCCTTGCTCGAAATACTTTTTTCAAACTGTTTTCCAACTCAGAGACTCCCGACACCGAGAGGACCACAAACATCTCAACTGGAATCACCTCAAGACCTACAATGTTGCCTAAGTTACGTGTCTTCATGCATTTATACATTCTCTGGTTGTTAGGAATGCTACCACAACCATGTATTTCCAAAGAACAGTCTGATCAAATTAAGTCACCACATTTGCTTAGTACCCTCACTCACGTCATCTTTAATTACACTGCACCCAACACCAGCATCCCACACGCACTACACAGCGCTCTTTTACACTACACTTGATATCAGCACATGACTGCCGTGGGCTCCAAGATATCAGCTGGGTCATGTTATATCTGTGCACTGATACCACATGCAGTAGGAGCAGATAGATTTTATTTATCCCAAGAGGTAGCCCCTGAAAAAGCAAAATGCCTTCTCCATCTGTACATGTGTAGAATTAGGACCAAAATACAACCTAATAGAATACACCCCCATAGGGTAGTCATAAACCTGACCTGCTATGAGGCCAATCCTACAGCACTGTACTTTCTTACTGAGCCTAGCAATATCCAAACTGAGCTCGACAAGATGCATAGGAAGGAGCTATAGGCTAGCCCCAAGATTTAATGAGAAAAGATTCTTGTTGGTAGCTAAACCATCAAACCAATGCACAAATATGTCCGCTCCAGCTTCCATCTGTGGTCCCAGGGAGGCCTTAGCATGTCTGAGACTGTCTTCATTAATAACGAATGGAACCCCCAGACATGGAGTTTCAGAGCAGGGCCATGATGACATGAAGGGAAATGGATCTCGTAGGGGAGAGTTAAACAACAGCGTAGACAACATGTGTGAGGAGATCTGGGACACTGAGCTAGATAGGTACACTTGGGCAGAAGGGAAGAGGCAACCTCTAATTGTACGGAAACTCATATGTGGCCCTTATTTATACTTTTTTGGCATTGCATTTGTGCTGCATTTTGACACAAAAGCAGCACAAACTTACAAAATACAATTGTATTTTGTAAGTTTGCGCCACTTTTGCGTCAAAAAATTATGCAAATGCGGCACTAAAAAAGTATAAATATGGGCCTGTATTCCTTATGTTTCAGGGCAAAGGAACAATTCCATTGGGCACAAATGAAAACTGAGGCACAATTCTGCACATTCCAGCCATGCAGTTTGGCACCTCCAGGCTCATGGACACCTACTGGCAGTTCAGCGAGTTTGCTTGTACCCAGGTCGTCACTGGATGGCGTGGCCTCTGCTACCTCGTCACCATACTCACCCCAACACTGGTCATTGTCTGAACAGTACCAACACCCAGTGAGGAAGAAAACAACACTGTTGCATTAGGCTCAAAGGAGAAAAGCAGATGATTATTTGGACTGGGCTCATTACAAGGACATTCCTGAGGAATTTAGACACCCAAATACTGGCAGGAGGGTCTATATCCTTTTTTTCACCTTGCAGACAAAAGCGAATGCCCACTGGTTACAGATAACACCGTGGGAAATATTAAAAATGATGAACAGTACTGAACTTGGCCTTAACTCAATAAAGGAAGAACTGAGAGCCAGCAGTCTCATGGTGATCCAACATCGGAAGGTCTTGGACTTGATGACCGCAATGGAGGGTGGGGTATGCACCAAGATCAGTGCATCCTGCAGCACTTTTATTCCAGGCAATTATATGGACAATGGAACACTGACTCTTGTCAGAGGTGTCCCTGAGCAGGAGTAGTTTGCAAGCTGGTTCTCCTGGCTGCCCTGGTGGCTGACCGGATTGTGTTTTTCATTGTTACTCCTTTTCATCACGTTTCAGTTTTTGTGTGTTTTCCTATAATTGCAGGTTTCCTGCTGTAAAACGCAGTCCCCAAATTGGGTAAAGTACTAGTGCGAGGGTGGTGGGACAAAAAGGTGCTGACACTGTGAATGTCATGACTCGTGGGTTTGATTGTGTCGTTGAAAATTCAACTAGAGGGAGGAATGTGGATATTGGATCAATGATGATTCACACAACAAGAAGACACCTTTGTACACAAACATTACATTTTCATACATGAACAACGTTGTATCACCACTGTTAGATTCTTCCGTAGTGAACTCTCCGTCAATGCCAGCATGTGGGTATGTGGTCAGGCAGGCTCTGAGACCCAGGCGAAAAGGTTAATGACTGACAGGTCACAGGTGAGGTAACGCTTAGCCGGCAGCCAAACACACAAACAGGAAATCTTAGATTAGATCCCACAGATAGGCAGCAACACTACAATGGTCTCCAGAGATTGGCCCCATTAATACACACATGGCCAGAGGGATGCGTGCATTCCCAAAACACCATAAAGTTAGATTGTCGCATGCAGTCAGGTACACTTACCCAATCAGGGCACAGCATACTCAGTGACCACGGGCCCCTCAGGCCAGACATCTGGACACGTACACACTTGCCCACATTGTGTCAATCTAGGTTGAGGCCCACCTGCATTCCCTATCTGGAAATTGTATTTACAACTCCTTGACAACCGTTCGCATTTTTACGAAGGAAGGAATATTTTTAATGACTTTATTGCACCCAAAGAAATGTATCAAAACTGCATCAATTCAATGTACTACGAGAGACAGTCCTCAGATGCCAGGTCGTAACTGCTTTGCCGGCCATAATGTTTAATTAAACAGACCAATTCCTGTTTTGTCAGATGCCTTTCGTCTTTAGTTTTTTAAGGTAAATTCTAATTTCAAGCAACTCTCCCACATCATGGGATCGCATGACATGTTGTCAAGTGATCCCTCTCACCTTTCCTCCTGCCACCGACGCCGCCCAAATTTTTGGCTGCAGTGAGCAAACCCATATAACTGTAGCAACATGGTCCGATGCTCGGTGGACCGGGCGGGTCGTACCCAATTCTGCTCCTTATCCAGCCAGCTAATCGAGGCACGCAGACTCACGGAGGAGCCTCAACGACCTTAGCCCACACATAAGCCATCCTACAGCCTCTATTAAACTACTGCTACACTCTGCACAATAATCAAATTAACCAAAGATAGAGCAAATAAAGACAAAAAGATTACAGCAAGACTCCCTACCACTAGTTACCAGGTCACCTGTACCTAAAATGGTGGCAGAATTCCAAAATTAGTCCCTATATAACCC
Organism: Pleurodeles waltl; assembly: GCF_031143425.1. NCBI lineage: Eukaryota > Metazoa > Chordata > Amphibia > Caudata > Salamandridae > Pleurodeles > Pleurodeles waltl. The sequence goes on from NC_090451.1 coordinate 538,467,249, forward strand.
TTGGGCTACGAAGTGCTCTAATATAGCCCAAACAAGATGGCAGTCACTGGACTGCACCACCCTCCCATTATCCCCCGGGGGGGGGCAGACCTCCCCGTCGTTGGCTGCCCCCCAAGCCCCATTGGTTTTGCGTTGGTGGGTGACATCAGGTGTGTTCAGGCTTGGTCATACCCGTAGAGTACAGTTTAACTGGGCAGGCACCAGTCTCATTATCAGTCGTCCTCAGCAGAATACATGCTGCAGCCCATGGGGTACACCTGGTGCCCCAATGCCCTGGGTACCTAAGTACCATATACTAGAGACTTATATGGGGGCACCAGTATGCCAATTGTGGGGAGTGCTAAGTCCTAAGGAACCAAATTTAGAGGGAGAGAGCAGAGTCACTGGGGCCTGGTTAGCAGAATCCCAGTGAACACATTCAAAACACACTGACAGCAGGCAAAAAAGTGCAGGTAACCCTGCCAAAAAGAGGGTACTTTCCTACAAGAAGGGATATGGGACAAAAGCCCAGGAACTGAATGCAGTGATAATTTTCTCAGTCAGAGGTGAATCTCTACACAGCAGTAGTAAGTATGCAATCATGAATTACACTGAAATTAAGGGCATAGAATGGAAGCTCTACATTGGTGCAATTTGTTCTTTTGTATGCTGCTACTCTCAGTCTTGCAGTTATAAATGAAAAAGTAAAATTCCAGGAGCAGCAGAGCATAATGTACAGAAGGCCATGATGACTAGAAATCATATTTGAACTAAGATGCAGATTCAAGGAAAGTGGCGCTGTAGCGCTGCATTGGGTGCAGCACCACTTTCCTTGATCCCCTTAGCGCCCCCCACGGCCACCATGTGTGTGCCATATCTCAGATACAGTGCACCAAGGCGCAGGGTAGGGGGAAATAGTGTCAAAACTTTTTATGCTATTGATGTACTGTTCAGGGTTAGAGCCAAACTTTTGGTGCAAACCCTGGACAGTGCACATGAGACCATTGTAAACAATAGTGTACCTCCTTTTAACGCCTGCTCTGATCAGGCGTTAAAAGTGGCGAAATAAATGACACAAATAAAATCTCTTAGATTTTTTTGTGCCATTTTATTGGCCCCCTTAACAGGGGAATGCCCCCTTTGCATACATTATGCATGGCGCATGCATAATGTAGTGCAAATGGTTGGAAAGTGGCGCGGGGAAAAGTCTACCTGAGCACCACCTCAGCATCAAAGAAATTACACTAAGGGGGTGCTAAAGTGGCACTCCGCCCTCTTAAATCAGGGCTATATTTTTTTACTCCTACTCGCTCAGTCACAAATCTCACGTTGCTCTATGTCACCTGGAAGTATCTAACCCAGGTTAGTATTATTGCATGCACAGTTCCAGAAAATAAACTTTAGTTACTTAAGGGACCGGGAAAGCAGACCCTCCGTCAGCTATTCATGACAGTCGTTGACTAAGTGAGATTTCAAAACCATAGGTCAACAGTAGGGGGGTCATTCCGACCCTGGCGGGCGGCGGGTGCCGCCCGCCGGGTGGAAACCGCCCAAAGATCGCACCGCGGTCAAATGACCGCGTGGGTCATTTTAACTTTCCCTCCAGAAGATCGCCCGCCGGCCCAGCGGGAAAGCCCCTGCAAAGAGGAAGCCGGCTGCAGGGGTGTGAGGGGTGCAGTAGCACCCGTCGCGATTTTCACTGTCTGCTAAGCAGACAGTGAAAATCTTTGTGGGGCCCTGTTAGGGGGCCCCTGCACTGCCCATGCCAGTGGCATGGGCAGTGCAGGGGCCCCCAGGGGCCCCACGACACCCGTTCCCGCCAGCCTCTTCCTGGCGGTGTAAACCGCCAGGAACAGGCTGGCGGGAAGGGAGTCGGAATCCCCATGGCGGCGCTGCTTGCAGCGCCGCCATGGAGGATTCCCTGGGCCAGGGGAAAACCGGCGGGAAACCGCCGGTTCCCCTTTTCTGACTGCGGCTTTACCGCCGTGGTCAGAATAGCCCGGGAAGCACCGCCAGCCTGTTGGCGGTGCTTCCTCTGCCCTCCACCCTGGCGGTTTGAAACCGCCAGGGTCAGAATGAGGGCCTAAGTGTTTAGGTTTAGGGTTGCAGACGAGCACAACGTGCCTGGAGGCTAACTTGCTTACCCAGAAGAACCACATGGTTTAATTGCAAAATGCTTCTCAGAGCTCAGTTCTACTGTTGTTGGCTGCCAGTGTGCCTCCAGCCCTACATGGGAAAGGCATCTTTACAGCGGCTGCAGAAGAGGAGTGAGTGTGCTGGGTCTGAGGCCCTTGGTAGCTGCGCACACTGCAAATGCCTAGCTCCGACCCTGAGTGTGAGTAGATTTTTTTGCTGCCGCGGAGAAGTGCGTGTGAGTGTTTTTACATTTGCCTGGCCCAAGCTTTGCCTTTTCCTCTTGCTCTGTCTGGTAAGGTGTTTTGTTTCTATATGACTGCTCCTCCAAACTACATTCGTTTCTTATACCTTTAGTGTCAGAAATATGAGATGCTTCTCTTGACTCAAACTTGTGGTTTTGTTGATATCCTAATTATATAATTATTTTTAATAAAACACCAATGGCTGATAGAAGTGCTGCTGAAGAAGACCACGCTGAAAAACGTGTTCTTTCGAAGGTATATCTTTTTGTATGAAATGCTTCAGTTTGAGGGTATCGAGGCACTAAGAACATACTACCAGATTTACTATTAACACATCAATATACAATAGAAGAGACACCCAACCTACACCACAGACGTGCCGTACCTTACACATAGCTCTGAATCAGGGGCATAGCTTGGCCAGCAAGATGGAGGGTGAAGGCTGGGGTGGAGTTTCCAACAATTACTCTGGCAAATTATATAAAAAAACATTATACGACAGGTAGGGCACATGAGAGGGGCTAGTGGGGCAGTGGAAAGGTAACAATAACAAATGGTGTAGCAGAGTGGAACAAAGAGAGGGACACTTCGTCTCCTCTGTTTGTAGGACTAGATGCCAAATTTCGGTGCTTTACGGAACGCTACGTTCTCCAAGGTGGGATTTTCCTTAATAGAAGAAGTGGTCTCATACACTTTTCGTGTCATACTTCATCATTGACCACCTCTCCCAACCCTGGTAGGACGATGCCACCAGGTCAGACTCAACCTCTTGGTAAGACCTGCACCAAAGGGAGCTCTAATATAAAAATTACTGGGCAAGAAGAGGGATCCAGATAGAATTAAAAACACCTCTCGCACTACTGGTATTGTTCACCTTTATTAGTGGTGTCTGTGGGTATGGTTAAAAACACTAGGGCCCTCATTACAACCTTGGGGGTAAATGCTGCCTACCACCGTGCTGACGGCCGCCAACATACCGTGACCGCGAGGGTATACCGCTATGGGTATTATGACCCACATAGAGAAATCCGCCACTATACAGACACTCACACAAGTCCACCAGACCAAAGGTCAGGGATAAATTGGCGGTACCAAAACCCACACCGTTACACCAACATGAATACGCCCACAGTATCAGGACCCACGAATCATCGTGGCGGTCTTTCAACCGCGGTAAACCATTGGCGGTACACACAGCCGCGCTCAAAATACACACACACTAACAAAACTACACCACATTGGACAATTCAAACTACACATACCTGACACACATACACACACCCCACCCACACACTCAGACCACTATAAAACACCCACCCACATTACCCACAACCCTTTCAATGAAAACAAAGATTGCCAACAGAGAGAGACACAAGCCAGGAGCACCCACCCAATCTGAGCCACAGAACACCATCACCCATACACCATCCACGCACCTCACAGCACACACCCCAACACATCACCCCACACATCCTCACACATATCACTCACACCACATCCATGGCACCCCAAAGGCACCCCAGGTTTTCAGAGGAGTAGCTAAGGGTCATGGTGGAGGAAATCATCCGGGTAGAGCCACAGCTATTCGGATCACAGGTGCAGCAGACGTCCATTGCTAGGAAGATGGAGCTATGGCGGCGAATCGTGGACAGGGTCAACACCGTGGGACAGCACCCCAGAACAAGGGATGACATCAGGAAGAGGTGAAGCGACCTACGGGAGAAGGTACGTTCTGTGGTTGCAAGACATCAGGTAGCTGTACAGAGGACTGGCGGTGGACCCCCACCTCCTCCCCCACAACTATCAACATGGGAGGAGCAAGTCTTGGCGATCATGCATCCTGAGGGCCTCGCAGGAGTAGCAGGAGGACTGGACTCTAGTAAGTCAAATCTTAACTACTATCAACCCCCCCTATCTGCTTGCCATCACAAACTCCTACCCCTACCCTCACCCCCATCACTCCCCACCTCACATATACCCCACTATCACAACCCACCCATCCCAATACCAAGCCCTGCATGCCACACCAATCCATGTACCCCCAGACCTGCATGGACACCCATCACCACCGCATGCCCATTAGAGAGAATCACCTAGTCCACAAAATCACCAAGCACACAAGGCAAAGCTGACAGAGCAATCACAACCATACAGGGAAACACACCCATGCACAAGATGGCACATGAAGATACAATAACACTGCATTTGCATCCCCACAGGACCATTACTCAACGTCACCGGAGCCAGAGTGGGCCACAGAGATCTGAAAATAGAGATGCCAAAGGGTACAGTTAGTGGCCATAGACATAGGGAAATCAGGCTGCCATGTACAATGTTCATCAGAAAACTGAAAAGTAAAGTGAAGTTACAGTGTCTTACCTGTGTGTCACTGGAAGTACTGCTGTATGATATTACTTCTTCTGTCCACATCTTCTTCCTCTGCCTCCTCTGTCCACAGGCTCCACCGCTGCCACAAGACAATCTCCAGGCTCATATTTCTGCAGAAAAGGCACCTGGCGTCTCAAGGCCAGGTTGTGCAACATGCAACATGCAACGATGATCTGACACACCTTCTTGGGTGAGAAGTACAGGGATCCACCTGTCAGATGGGGGCACCGGAACCTGGCCTTCAGGATGCCGAAGGTTCACTCAATAATCCTCCTTGTTCGCCCATGTGCCTCATTGTAACGTTCCTCTGCCCTTGTCCTGGCATTCCTCACTGGGGTCAGTAGCCATGAGAGGTTGGGGTCACCTGAAAACATCGAGGGACAACTGTTAGACACACACTAACCCTTAGGGACAACCCCATACCCAGACACCAACATGTACTGGGTGGGGACCTTGGGCTCACCTATTAGCCACACCCGGTGCCTCTGGAGTTGAGACATCACATATGGGATGCTGCTATTCCTCAAGATAAAGGTGTCATGCACAGAGCCAGGATACTTGGCATTCACATGGAAGATGTACTGGTCAGCCAAACACACCATCTGCACATTCATAGAGTGATAGCTTTTTAAATTCCTGAGCACCTGTTCATTTATTCGGGGGGGGGGGACAAATGCTACATGTGTACCATCAATGGCACCAATGATGTTGGGGATATGTCCCAGGGCATAAAAGTCAGCTTTCACTGTGGCCAAATCCCCCACCTGGGGGAATACGATGTAGCTGTACATGTGTTTCAGCAGGGCAGACAACACTCTGGTCAACACGTTGGAGAACATAGGCTGTGACATCCCTGATGCCATGGCCACTGTTGTTTGTAAGGTACCACTTGCAAGGAAATGGAGCACTGACAGGACCTGCACTAGAGGGGGGATACCTGTGGGCTGGCGAATAGCTCACATCAGGTCTAGTTCCAATTGGGCACACAGATCTTGGATTGTGGCTCGATCAAGTCTGTAGGATAATGGCCCTCATTACAACCCTGGCAGTAAATCCCGCTTTCTGCCCTGCAGAAGACCGCCAACATACCGTTGCAGCAGAGGAATTCTGCTACAGGTATTGCGACTCACAGCTCGGAATCCGCCACAATACAGACACCCACACAAGTCCGCCACACCAAAGGTCAGTGATAAACTGGCAATACCAAAACCTACACCGTTACGCCAACAGGAATACGCCCACACTATCACGACCCACGAATCAAGGCTGTGGTTTTTCAACCATGCTATTTCATTGGCGGTACACACCGCCGCTCTCAAAATACACACACATTTACAAAACACAACCACAATGGACAAATCAAAATACACACACATGATACACATACACACACCACACCCACACATCCAATCCAATATAAAACACACACCCACATCACCCACAAACCCTTACAAACAAAATTCAGAAAGAAAGCCAGAGAGAGAGACTACCTAACACAACACCAGCATACACAAATACACAACACCATCACTCAAACAACAGCAACGCACCTCAAACACACACCAACACATCCCCTCACACATCACAACAGACACCACCTCACACATCACCCACACCACATCATGGCACCTCAAAGACACCCCAGGTTCTCTGAGGAGGAGCTCAGGGTCATGGTGGAGGAAATCGTCCAGGTAGAGCCACAGCTACTCGGATCACAGGTGCAGCAGACACCCATTGCAAGGAAGATGGAGCTATGGCGGAGAATTGTCGACAGGGTTAACGCAGTGGGACAGCATCCAAGAACACGGGATGATATCAGGGAGAGGATGAACGATCTACGGGGGAAGGTACGTTCCGTGGTATCCAGACACCAGATTGCTGTACAGAGGGCTGGCGGTGGACCCCCACCTTCTCCCTGACAACTAACAACATGGGAGGAGCAAGTCTTGGCGATCATGCATCCTGAGGGCCTAGCAGGAGTAGCAGGAGGACTGGACTCTGGTAAGGCAAATCTTTACTACTTTATCCCCCACCACCCCTCCTGCATGCCATCACATACTCCCACCCTCACGCTCACACCCATCACCCCAACAACCCACAGATACCCCACTAACACAACCCACACATCCCAAAATCAAGCCCTGCATGTAACACCAATGCATGGACACACATCACCAAAGCATGTCCAGTAGAGAGGCTCACTCATGCCCCAAAATCACCAATCACACAAGGGCCACGGCAATAATGCAAGCACAGGAGTAGAGGGTAACTCACCCATTGCACAAGATGGCACACACAGATACAATAACTATGCATTTACACCCCAACAGGACCCCTACCCAACGTCACCAGATAGGAGGTGCCAGACATATCCAGTCCCCCCCCCAGAAGAGGCCCAGAGTGACAACAGCAGCTCTGCACGCCTGGATCAAGATGACCAGTCCGACCCATCAGGGACCTTGGGACAGTCGGTTGCCCTGCCACAGTCACAAACCCCCACTGAACCTCCGCCCTCAGGAAACACCACCACATCCCCCACCCAGCGGGCCCATCCCTCTGTCCCCAGGACACGTCAATAAGCAGTGTGTCCACCACTACAGGGAACCCAGGCAACCCCACTAACACAGGACGATCAGGGACCTGGGGGCAGTGGCAGTGGGCACACGGTTCAGGGGGAAGAGGCACAGGATAACTGGGAAGCTCGGAGGAATGCTTTGCGTCAGGGGGAGGACAGGCCGAGGGAACCCACTCTCCACGAGGCACTCTCCAACATCATGGGAGCTTACCACCATTCCCAGGAGACCATGGGCACAGTACTGCCCAAGTTTCAGGAGACCCAGCGGCTGCAGGAGGAACACTACCTGGGGATAAGGGAGGATTTGAAGTCCATCAACACCACCCTGGTCACCATTGCACGGATGCTGGCAGACCTTCTCAACACCAGGAGGGACACAGTGGCACACCAACAGGCCCCTGACACTAGCCTAGATGATGAACAGCCCTCCACCTCCGCTGGCGCTAGTGGACAGGGGGCACCGCCACAGGAACAACAGGCCACCAGCACCCCACCCCCTGCCGATGGAGAACCACCCCGCAAATGGTCCCTGAGATCCAGGAACAAGACAGAGAACATTGCCAAGACCACTGCCAGGAAATAAGACCCCCCTGAATGTCACCCTTCTGTCCCACTTTGTCACCCTGTCCTCCTTAAACTGCCATTGCTCCACTTGCTATTGTGGTTCTAAAAATTCTGGACCCATGTAATTTACTTTGCCACAGCAGTACGATTTTAGTATCAAAAGACCGATAATGACTAGTACACTAAGCATGAGCATTTTCGCTCAATTCCAGCAGCGTTTTCACCTCGAAATCGCCATTTTCGTCCTGCACTCGTGGCTCCCATTTTATACACGGCAGCCATTTTTAAAAGTTGCCCTCACATAGACTTATAATACAGTCAGATTTGATTCCAAGGACACGTACACCTTGATTGACTTTTCTCTGACCTGGGCAAGCTGGAACCATTGCCTCAGGCCAAACCTGTTTGGTCAGTCCCTCTCCCAGTGGCCGAATCAGATAGCATCAAGGCACACCAGGCCATAAAACCCTTATTATCGCTCACACACCCTGCCTAATCTTGCTCACACCTGCACCTGCTCTTTTCTTCTTCTGACTTTACGAGGGGGAGGTGCCCGTTTTTATTGGGGGTCCACACTTATCTGATGTAAAATACTAGGCCTTGCTGGGTAATTTATTATGGGTTGGATGACATGAAATATGAGGTTTCATCATGACACTGTTTTTTCCTTTGTAGTGAAAACATGTGAATGACCAACCAAAATGTCAAGAATGTTTGCCTGAAGCTTAAAAAACTGTATATAAGGAAACCTGACTTTGCATTGAAAGACAGTCTCCTGAGAACATACAAACCGTGCTGTTGTACTTCTAGGACGCTTGTTACTTGGTTGCAGCCAATAAATTCGATCTTTGACTTCACCTAGAAGACTCTGAGTTTCTGTGGTCTGAATCAGGAAAGTACCCGAGGTCTTTGGGTGTACCCTGGCACCACTGGGTTACCGGATCAGTACCGGTTCTGAAAAACCCAGTACCTCAGTTGGCGCCCAACGTAGGGCGATACCAGCGGTACCGGTCCAAGCCTGAGGTCCGTGAGGAGCTTTGTGTGAAAATTCTGGAGGAAGGCCGCCACTTCATCGACCCCTGCATGTCGACGTGGTCCGAAAGTCTTTGCTGCGAGGTTCCCCGCTTCCCGACGGCTACGAAGGACTGCTGCCCTGGCTATCGCCCTGATTTGGACCCTTGATGTTTGGTAGAGCGAAACGATAAGACGAGTCTTCTGGTGACGTCATCGATATTTTCAGTTAAGTATAAGTGGAGCGTCTCCCAGTCCTTAGTTGGACACTTGGTTTGGTCCTTAGTTGGACATTTGGTTTGGTATCCCTTCGGGATCACTTTGATTTGGAACTTGCAAGTACCAAAGCCGAAGGACTCGTGTATTCACGAGACTATCGTAAATGATAATCCTTTGAAGTTTGAAGCTAGACTAGTGAGCGAAGATGCCTGGTCTTAGCAGACTTGGAAATTTGTTTTGTCTTGGTTGTAAAAGGGACTCCCGGTTGGAGGACTCATGTCCGGTTCCTCCGATTGGAACTCCAACCTATGAACTATATGTGAAGCACGGAGTAGGCCCCATCACATATAATGAAGTATGGATCCGTTACACCAGAAAAGATGGTGTTTTAAAATGGCCCCAAAATGGTAGCTTTGACACAGAAATCTTAGATAACCTCGAAGTTAGACTTTTTAAGAAGAAAGCCCGGCCGGCAATGTTTGATTCTTTCCCCTTATGGCGTAAGGAAGCCAAGCAAAAGGAAATTAAATTAGCTAAGAAAAATAAGAGAGAAAAAGGTATTTCGATTATGCAAGCTGCTATACAGTTTAAAGATAACGAAGTAGAACAGTTGAATGAGCAGTTGCATAGGCGACATAAAATGACAGTAGATAAATGCTATCCAGTTTTGCCGCCTCTTCAGCAAGATGCAGCAAACGACTCTGAAAAAGATCCCCTAATGTCGCATTTACTAAGCTCGCCACCACCCTATGCGCAGAATGCCACGGCACCTCCGCAACCTCTTGTTGCACAACCAGTGGTTGCATTGCCTCCTGCTCCTCCACAGCACCCACCAGCTATTCTTCAGTTGGTTCCTATTCCTCCGGTGCAGCCTCCTCAAGGGCCACCGGCTTTGACATCTGCTCTGCCTTTACTTCCTACAACTTTGACTACTATAGCGACTACCACTCCTGGTATTTTTTCTGACACTGCTTCTGTCTCTGCCTTGTCTCATTCTGTTTTTCCTCCTGTTCATTTGTCAACCTCTCCCTCTGTCCGTCAGAGAATGACAAGTCTTTTATCCCCTCTCTTTGGGTCATTAGCTACGACCCCAGTTTCAGAGCGTAAACAATTGCGTAGCCAATTGCCTGATGGTAGGGAGAAAGAGACACTGAATTATTTGGCGCATAAATGGGTTACTGAACCAGCGAGATATGAACTAGAGTCTGTTATGGATGTCTTCCATCAGTGGGAAGAACCGAAACAGAGATACGTTTTTGAGAAAATGTGTACTTTTCTTTCTGAGGATTTAGAGGAAAATGGTTTGGAGCCCAATCCGCCTAAGTTGTGTCGTGTACGGTTCGATTTTGCGACAGGTTTGATTGTGGGTTCAGATGTCGAGAAAGCAGTTGCGATGTTATTGTCGTTTAGGACTGAAGGTGTGTCCAGGTTATTGTTTAAATATGATTCTTCTGCTAAAAAGAAAGGGAAACAGTACTCCTTGAGAGAAGTTCCCCCACAATGGAGGGAAGGGGACCCAAATGCTAATCCACCTGTCCTGCCTCATTTCCAGCATGTATGGGTACACGTTCCATGGAAGCGAGCTGAAGTTTTAGCCCTTAAGCAGACATTGCCTGATCCCCGTAAGAATCCTACAGGGTATTACAAGGAATTGTCACAGACTGCGGGGTCTTGCATTATGAATTTAGCTGACATAGACATGTTGTTTGGGAATGTTGTTCCACAGCCTTTATGGGGAAAGATTCGCCATACAGACCATGCTCAAGAGTTAGGTGACACATGGGCTAATATTGCTGCTGCCCGACAAATTGGTGGTGCCAAACCTGAGCCTTTAGTGACAGAGCTTCCTGGTAGGATTATTGATTACATGAAAACTATAATGCCTGCGATGCGTGTAAACTGGGATAAATTGTCTGCATGTAAGCAAAAGAAAGAAGAAACGGTATCAGATTTCTTCACCAGGTTTGAAGAAACGTGACCACAGTGGTCAAGATATGAGCACGGAAGGTGGTCAACGTTTGTTCGTCGATAAATTTGTGCATAATCTGCTTCCTGAGTTGTGTAAAAAGTTAAAAGATTCAGAAAGTTCTTGGGCAGTTTCCTCTTCAGCGCAGATATTGGCTACTGCACAGTACTACGAAAATAGAGATAAAGATGAGAGAGCTAGAGTAGAGAAGAAAACTAAAGAATTGAAAACGAAGGTTCTGTTACAACAAGCGTACCCGCCACGTGGTGGTCAAAATAGTGGTGCACAGAGTAACTATCAGAACAACTATCAGAATAACTATCAGCCCCAACCGTTTCAGGGAAACTCGCAAAGAACCGAGTATGCTCAACCACATATCCCAGTAGGTCCCAATCAGTGTTCATATTGCAAGGAAAAGGGTCATTTCAAGTATAATTGCCCTGCTTTGCTACAGCGCGCAAATGGTACTTCTGGTTTAAGTGGTCGAGGTGTTCCACAAGCACCTAGAGGAAGAGGACGTGGATATGTTCCCCAGAGCGCGCGCCCATTCCCCCCCTCAAAACTCAATGAACATATTTGATCAACAGGTTAATGCATCTGGTAGGACGGCTCAGTACTATACTGATGATTACTATACAGAGGATGAGCATTTGGACAGTAATGATTGCTAGGACAGCCATAGACAAAGAGAGGGAGTTGTTTCAGTTCCAGTAGATCAGAGTGGGCCTTATGTTAAGGTGATTGCATCAGGTGTATCAGAACCTTTTCTGTTGGATACTGGTGCTACCAAGAGTTCTATTATGCACTCAAAACTCCCTGGCGCACCTTTGTCTGGCGAAACAAATGTATCAGTAGGGTTTTCCGGCGCCCCAGTTAGAAGTCCGATTTCTAACCCTATATCTCTTTCTGTTGGACCTTGTAAATTTGAAACACCCCTTATTTTGACGACAGGTTGTGGCGAGAACTTGTTAGGATTAGATCTGTTAAAGAGATTGTATGCGACATTGTATTGCTCTCCTTCTGGAGTGCAACTCACATTGGGTAAGAAAGTGGTTTCACCAATGTATTTGTCAAAGGACAGATTTCCACCAGAATTTTCGTCTCTTCCTAATACTCTTTGGGCTACTGGACCTAATGATGTAGGTCTTTTGGAAATTCAGCCATATGTGATAACATTAAAAGCCAATGTTAAAATGCCACGTATTCCCCAATACAAGATCTCTAGTGAAGGGGAAAAAGTGTTGTTAGCAATTATTTGTGATCTGATTGAGAAGGATGTAATTGAAGAGACAAGAGGCAACGTTTGCAATAGTCCTGTTTTGCCTGTCTTGAAGCATACTGACCCTTCTCAGCCACCTGTTTATAGGTTTGTAATTGATCTTAGAGAGGTGAACAAAATAGTTGTGCCACAGTTTCCAGTCGTCCCCGATATCACTGCATTGTTGACAATGATTCCAGCTTCAGCCACTTGGTTTTCAGTGATAGACCTGAAAAATGCTTTCTTCAGCATCCCTATTGCAGAAGAGAGCAGGGACATTTTTGGCTTCAATTTGGGAGGACGAAGCTTCAGATTTAAGAGAGCTCCTCAAGGCTATTGTGAAAGTCCATCTATCTATAGTCAGGCTTTGAAAGCACAGCTTGACACTCTTATGTTACCTGATGGCGCCACTCTCATTCAATATGTCGATGATTTGCTAGTTGCTGCAGATACTAAGGAGATCTGCAAAGAAGCAACATTGTCATTATTGCGTCATTTGTCTGATTTACACCACAAAGTGTCCCTTTCAAAGTTACAGTATTGTCAAAAAGAAGTGACCTACTTAGGTCATCTCTTTTCGAAGGAGGGAAGGCAACTGACCCCAGAGAGAATCAGGGCTGTTGCAGCAATGAGTTTGCCAAGAACACAGAGAGAAGTGCGTGCTTTCTTGGGTATTACATCATATTGCAGACAATGGATACCTAATTTTTCGTTAATAGCCAAACCCTTGGTGGCATTAACTTGTAAAGATACACCAAATCCCGTCCCATGGTCTGAAGATTGTCAGAAAAGTTTTGTCGAATTACGTGATGCATTATGTTCAGCTCTGGTGTTGGGTACCCCCAACTACAGCAAGCCTTTTACATTGTATGTCCATGAGAAAGAAGGTTGTGCGTTAGCAGTTTTGACACAACAATTTGGAGACAGGGAGCGTCCATGCGCCTATTTCTCTTCAACCTTAGACCCAGTAGCTAAGGCACTACCAAGCTGCTTAAGAGCGGCAGCGGCAACTGCTGTTTCTATCCGACAGTCTGCTGGTTTAGTGATGAATAACACATTAATCGTAATGGTTCCACATGCAGTGGACACGTTGTTAAACAGAACCAAGACACAGCATTTAACTAGTGCTCGATTGTCAGGTTACGAGTTGACATTGTTAGCAAGCCATGTACATATAAAAAGATGCACTATACTTAACCCAGCTACGTTATTGCCAATTGTGACGGAGTTAGATACTTCTGAACAACATGATTGTCTCCATAGAACAGAAGAAGAAACAAAAAGGAGAATAGACCTTCTGGACACACCCCTTGCAAAGAGTGATGGTACTTTGTGGGTGGATGGTTCATGCTTTAAGCTCACGAATGGTGACACGACTGCGGCATATGCTGTGACAACTTTGTGTACGATTGTTGAAGCTGCACGTATCCCACACAATTCAGCCCAAGCAGCTGAGTTAATAGCCCTAACAAGAGCATGTACAGTATCAAAAGGAATGAAAGTGACTATCTATACCGATAGCCAATATGCGTTTGGTGTGGCCCATAGTTTTGGGCGTTTGTGGAAGGAACGTGGGTTCCTGACCTCGCATGGAACTAAAATACAGCATGGTCAGTTGGTAAATGAGCTCCTTGATTCACTTACTTTACCGTTGCAAGTTGCGATTGTGAAGTGTAGCGCACATAAAAAGGTGACAGATGATGTTGGTCGTGGGAATGCATTTGCTGACGAGGTCGCAAAAGAAACGGCAAGGAATGTGATGAGCCGAATGTATGTCGCGGGCCCTGCAAGATGGATTGGTGATGTTGGAATGTGTGAAGACACGATAGAAAGCGTGAAATCGATTCAAGCTGAAGCCACAGAGAGAGAATTGAGTGTGTGGAGAGAAAGCACGGGTAAATTGGATGCGAATGGTTGTTGGGTCGAGTTGTCAGAACATCAGAGATGGTTGCTACCCGATGCGTATGTGCTTGCAGTAGTTACAATGGCTCATGGAATGGCTCACATCAGTGTGAAAGGGATTTGTAAGTTGTTGGCCCCAGTATGGCAAAATGCAGGAATTCCCAAGTGCGCAGAAAATGTGGTTAAAAATTGCTTGGTATGCCTGAAACACAACCCTGGTAGAGGAACCCCAACTCCAGCTGGTCATTTTGCACCTCCTACGTATCCGTTTGAGGTTTTGCAGCTAGATTTCATCCACATGGAGAGGTGCAACAACTTAAAATACGCACTCGTTGTTGTTTGTGCCTTTTCAAGGTGGGTGGAAGCCTATCCCCTAAAAGACAATACTGCGCTATCCACAGCCAAAGCCCTTGCGAAAGAGTTCTTCCCTAGATTCGGAATGCAGAGAATGATCTGGAGTGACAATGGAAGTGAATTTGTGGGTCAAGTGATGAAGAAAGTATGCGAAGGGCTAGGCATAAACCAAAAGTTTCACGCTGCAAATCACCCCCAATCAGCTGGATTAGTGGAGTGCTACAATGGCACTCTAAAGCTAAAATTGGCCAAGATACAAGCGAGCTCTGGTCTTAAATGGCCTGACGCTCTACCCTTAGCACTCCTATCAACCAGAATGACTGTGCATTCACGAGTGAAACTTAGTCCTTATGAAATAGTCTTTGGCCGCCCGGCCAATATATGGGGAGTGCCCAGGCCCAAGAAGTTTAGCGAGATAGAGCATCCTGTTTTGCTTGACTATCTGTATGAATTGACGGCTAAATTGCGTGTTTTACATCAACAGGTCCACGACACCCTGCCTCCGGTCTCTGAATCTCCAGGTCATCCCATTGAGCCTGGATCCTGGGTTTTAATAAAGAACTTTCAGCGAACCAAAAACGAGCAACCCAGGTGGACCGGACCGCACCTCGTTCTTCTCTCCACAAGATCAGCTGTTCGAGTAGAAGGGAAGAAACACTGGATCCATGGGACCCATTGCAAAAGGGTACCCCTACCTCTGCCATATGACCGGTGGGTCCAGGAAGGTGTCGCCGACTCAGAGACTGAAACCGTGCCACGTTTTCTGCCTTTCAGCGATGCACGAATAAAAGGAACACTCACTGAGAAAGAAAGTGATGACATTTAACAATCAGCAGTATCACCGTCAGTTCGATTGGACACTACAGAACCTGAACTCCTTTTTCAGGACCACACGATACCTGGGACTAACCGTTATAATCTACGACCAAGAATAAAGGACAAATAAAGCAGTTTACTTTTCTTCCCTTTAGCAAAGTTCTCCAATATGGAAAATTATTTTTGAATGACTTTTTGCTTTTTTGTGTTTTTTTGAACCTCCATCCGGGTTCAGCTGTAGGATCGTGGCTGAAAAGACTTAGGGGGGTAGCCTGTGGACACAAGGTCTACAGGTCTGGTTTGTTCTAGGGCGGCCTGGAACATTCAGAACACTCCTAAGTGAAGTAAACCAACCGCCATGAACGGCAACGGTTAGAGGATGGAATCTTTCCAAAATGGAGAACATGTTGAAAGACTGAGTTTCAAGAAGAGAATATGTGAAACGATAACCAGGAAACGGTTTTTGCTGCTGTGCATTTTTATGTTATTTAGTATACTTATGTTTTTTATAGGATATGTTTTATTCTGTTTTAACGTGATATTGGCACCCACTACCTCGTCTACACCTCCTCCTTCCACTGTTTCCCCACATTCTTTTCAACTCCTCCCTAAACATGAATCTGCTAGGAGACTAAAGTTCATTAATAACTCCTTCATCCAGCTTTTGCACCAACACCAACTAGTGATAAATACAACTAACTGTTGGGTGTGTGGCCTTATGCCTCACACAGCAGATAAAGGTATCCCTTATCTGATCCTGCCTTTCAGCCACAATGGTTCCGTGTGGGCATTCAGAACGATATTCATCTATGCACACTACCCCCTACGTTTTGCGGAAGACAACCCTAAGAAAAATGCTTTAGTTAAAGGTATCATAGACATGATGAAGGACAATATCTTCTACGAGACTATCCCCAGAGATGAGACAATAGCATATATAGGATGGAACATGACCGGATATGAAGCCACAATGAGTGAGAAACAGCAAGCTAAGATATCTTCCCTGATTTGGGTTGTACCCCATCAGGGTCACCTGTGTCTGCAAGGTACTGGCAAGAATCCCAGAGCTCAGCTAGGGGAAGGCGTCTGCACTGAGACATATGTCTTCGCATCTCAGACCTCCCCTCCGCTCTTGGCAGCTAAGGGTACCTATTTCATCTGCCATGATAGAGCCTTTACATGGTTGCCCCCTGACTTTTCAGGCACATGCTTCGTTTCGTTCCTGTTGCCCCCTACCTACACAGCAGCGGCAGATTACCACAAGACAAGGATAGTTAGAGGCGTCTTCAGTGAAGAAGACACTGCAGGACAAGAATTTGGGGACTTCGTAAAGGGTTTTCTGCCGTTCTGGGGACAAATAGGTAACAGCAGGAGCATAAGGCAATTGATAAGAGTGGTTGAATCCACCGTGGCTGAAACCGCTGGTGCCCTTGGTAACTTGACTGCTGAGCTCCAGTCGGATCGTCTTATGACCCTTCAGAACAGGGTCGCATTAGATGTCATACTTGCAGACCGGGGTGGTTATGTACATTGATCCAATCGAGTTGCTGTGTTTTTGTCCCAGATAACGCTCCAACAGTATACCAGGCCATCTCCAAACTGCATAGAATTTCCGAATCTATTCATTTAGATAGAGGAGATTGGTCATTAATGGGATGGTTCTGGGAACTGATATCAGCATGGGGATGGAAGATACTGATGGTCATTGGGATGATCTTGGCCATTCTTTTCCTGTTCTGTCTATGCGCGCAGTGTGCTCCTGCGATATGTGGCCTCTGTGTTACATCATGCATAAGGAAACCTGCACCAAGAGACGAGCTAAATACTAGGATGATGTTACAGCAACATCTCGACGACTTTAGAAACATAGACCTGGACTCAGATTAGCATGAGAATAGGTTTATTGCCTATGTAAGGGCAAAAGGAGGGTTTATGGTTCTAAAAATTCTGGACCCATGTAATTTACTTTGCCACAGCAGTACGATTTTAGTATCAAAAGACCGATAATGACTAGTACACTAAGCATGAGCATTTTCGCTCAATTCCAGCAGCGTTTTCACCTCGAAATCGCCATTTTCGTCCTGCACTCGTGGCTCCCATTTTATACACGGCAGCCATTTTTAAAAGTTGCCCTCACATAGGCTTATAATACAGTCAGATTTGATTCCAAGGACACGTACACCTTGATTGACTTTTCTCTGACCTGGGCAAGCTGGAACCATTGCCTCAGGCCAAACCTGTTTGGTCAGTCCCTCTCCCAGTGGCCGAATCAGATAGCATCAAGGCACACCAGGCCATAAAACCCTTATTATCGCTCACACACCCTGCCTAATCTTGCTCACACCTGCACCTGCTCTTTTCTTCTTCTTACTTTACGAGGGGGAGGTGCCCGTTTTTATTGGGGGTCCACACTTATCTGATGTAAAATACTAGGCCTTGCCGGGTAATTTATTATGGGTTGGATGACATGAAATATGAGGTTTCATCATGACACTGTTTTTTCCTTTGTAGTGAAAACATGTGAATGACCAACCAAAATGTCAATAATGTTTGCCTGAAGCTTAAAAAACTGTATATAAGGAAACCTGACTTTGCATTGAAAGACAGTCTCCTGAGAACATACAAACCGTGCTGTTGTACTTCTAGGACGCTTGTTACTTGGTTGCAGCCAATAAATTCGATCTTTGAGTTCACCTAGAAGACTCTGAGTTTCTGTGGTCTGAATCAGGAAAGTACCCGAGGTCTTTCGGTGTACCCTGGCACCACCGGGTTACCGGATCAGTACCGGTTATGAAAAACCCAGTACCTCACTATGCCCCATTGAACAATGCACCTGTGAAACAAATAGACTGGACTCTGCCATGGTCATTCCTCCACCATCACCCCAGCCTATTTCACACACCCCTCCACTTATTTGCACAGAAATAAACACACTTGAATCACAAAACAATCTAGAGTCTGTCTGTGCTTTCACAAATGTGTAATTGCAAAACCTCTGGAATATAGCAATGTCAATGTACTTGTTCACATACCAATACCAATATAACACAGCTGTAGGCCAGCAGTAAACATAGCAGAGGGCACAAAGTGGGACCCAGATCTGTGAAATGGAAAGGCAAAGTAACAAGTCAGGGTCCGTACACTGAGTGAACAAAATGTTTTTGATTAATTTGATTGACATGCATGCTATATAAAACAAAGTGAATTTTAGATTGCATGATGCACATGAATTTGATTGTTCTTTTATATTTTTTATGATATTTCTCACATTTATATGCACTTATGATGGTAATAACCAATGAGCTGTGGAGGGATTGGATGAGTAATATTGGACACCATTTTGGATATCACGTGGTGATTTGATGAGGGTCCACTCTAAATGAGGAGCAATCTATTAATGGATTTTTAGTTTGCCTATGTAGAAATACATTTCCAAAAGACTGCGGGAAATCAAGGAAAGTATATATGCTAATATTTGGACCGGTTTGGATGATTTGATTTAATTTGATGGAGGTGAGTGTTGCGGAAAAGGTAAAAAAAATATTTTATAAAAAAGTTTTTTACAAACTTTTTAAATATATTTATAGAATTTTTTATACATATATGTATATATTTTTTTTTATATAAATATTTATATATGTATTTATTTATATATATACCTTCCCCGTATAGAGTGGTTTTGGATGTAGGCAATGAAATCTCTCTTATTGACAATGGATATAAAAGGAATCTAGGTGTATAATTACATTTTAGGGGTTGTATTTGGGGAATGGAATGTTTATATTGGAGTGGTTTTAGGTGGGATATGTGGCTTTGAGATACATTGAAGTGTGTATATATATATATATATATATATATATATAAATATATATATATGTTGTTTTGTTGGTTTATTTAGGTTTGATCTAATAAGTGTTGGGAGCATATTAGCTAGTCCTGTGATATGGGGCTTTGAGATACAGTGAAGTGTGTGTATATATATATATATATATATATATATATATATACATATATATATATATATATATATATATATGTTTTTTGTTGGTTTATTTAGGTTTGATCTAATAAGTGTTGGAAGCATATTAGCTAGTCCTAAAGAAGGTGGTGAAAAGGTTTGAAAGCCCACCGAAACGCGTCAACGCTATATTATATTACTGGACCCACATGAGGAGGCCGGTATCGAACAAGGATTGATGACAGCAATCGATTGGCCTATGTCTACAATAACTGGGGCAGTTTAATTATAATAGACTATTGTAGATGTCTTCTTTTTGTCTCCCTTTTATTGGATTTGATTGTTTTTATATGTGGTTTTTATTGATGGTTTTGTTTTATGATTATTGTGATATTGGGTTTTAATTATTTGGGATTGTATTATTAAATGTATATTTGTAGATTCCTTTGTTTTGAGATTGATCATTTGAGAGATTCATTGATTGAGTGTGTGGAGTGATTGGATTATTTTCCCTTGGGGGAATTTGTTTATTTCACTGTGTTACGGTGCCCTGTCCCCCTTGGGATATCGGAGATAGAAGGGTCCACTCTCTCTTTTTTTTTACATTTGTAGTACAACCTGGTGGTTGGAGAGGTCAATGGTCTAGTGGACCTTACCATGGGTTCTTTTAAAACATTTTGGTTTTAGTAATGATCAATTTAATCAAATCATTGGAACCAGTGGAAATAGTGGTGGAAGAGTAACAAGAGTTAATTCGGATACTAATGATAAAAAGAATAAGATTTTAAACTTAAAGAAAAAAATGATTAGAACTGAACTACATGCTGATTTCCTTATAGAATATGTTAAATCGGGGGTTATTCCAATTGGATTACAGGTAAGAAATGAACCTGTTTTATTTATAGAAAATAGGAAATTCATAGACCTGGACTCTTATAGCCAACCGGTGCAGTCGGAATTGGATGTTGTTAATCATTGAAACCGCACAAGGTATGGTAGTGAAAGAGAAACAAGAGATTGAGGATCTGGAGAAAGCTTTAAAGGAGAGTATGGCTTTAGAAAATGCAAAAAAATGTTTAGAGGAGATAAATCAGGATGTAGATGGATATAGAGACTATCTTATGAATAAGAAGTCTGTAAAATTGAGGAAGGACATTAACAGATTCAATTATGAATTTGTTTATCCGTATTTGCAAAAGGATTTTTATCAAAGTAAAAAATATCAGGGAGGTGATATAACCCCAGGGCGGAGATGGCTGGCCCCTAAAGCAGGAGGGAAGAAGTATGTAACTTTTTCTGAATCATCGGGTTCAGGCAGTGAGGATGAGGTATATACACATAATAGTGCAGAAATGGGAGAACAGAGTAACAATGTTTTTTTAGAATCTCGCTCCCGATTGAATCGGAGAGGCAGGGGTAAGGGAGAAAGGGGTATTCCATAACGGAACCAACCGCAACATGAATACATAAGAAAAAGGAATCAAAGATATTGGAGGTAGATAAGGCCCCAATAGTTAATTTATCAGCGAGGACCCTGACCAATATTGAGATAGAGGTGATAGAAAAGGGTCTTAGCTTTGCTCCTACAGCTAATGTCAATAGGCTAGACCTACAGAAGGATTTGAGGGCATTTTTTAGGAAAGTTAGGTTACATAAGTATTTCATGGGACGTCAATATTCAAGAGAGACCAACAATATTTCTGGTTTGAGACCTAAAGCAACTTTTACTCCTTCGCTTTCACAAGAAGGGAAAGAAGTAGAATTGTTTGAGACATTGGTCGATAAAGAGATTCAGAGAATTACACGTGACCCCTTTAAACCAAAGAACAACTTACTGAGGGAGCATTATGATGCTCTTCGTGCTTTACAGGAGGATGTCAGTATTACCATAAAACCTGCAGACCAAGGTGGGGCGCGGTAGTTTTTGACACAAGTGATTATAAGAAGAGGGCTGAAGATCTCTTATCTGTGCGAGATCATTATCAGAAAGTACCCATGAATCGATTGGAGATATTGAAGAAGGGAGTTGGGAAAGTTATAGACAAGGGACTATTAGGGGGATGGATTTGTGAGGAAGAGGGACGTTTTCTTTCAAATGGGAGTCCCATTACCCCGACATTTTATGGATTGCCAAAAATCCATAAAGGTGCTTTGAATCCCCCGTTGATACCGATCATTTCGTGCATTGGGTCCCTTCTTAAACCTCTTAGTAAATATGTAGACAGTTTTTGAAAGCCTTTAGTTTTACAACAGAGGTCATATATAAGGGATTCGACTCACATGATATCTAAAGTGGAGGGTAGATCATTCAATAGAGACACACAGTTTCTAGTCACTCTAGACATAGAAGCATTATATACAAATATCCCTCAAGATCATACTATTAATGTGATAAGGAATTGCTTAGAGGTGACGGATCTAGGAGGGGCAAGTAGTGAGTTTATTATCAACTGTGTCTCTTTGGTTCTCAAAAAAAACCTTTTTCTATTTAAAAATGATCTGTATCTCCAACTTAAAGGGACCCGCATGGGAGCAACTTGTGCCCCAAGTCTGGCTTGCCTTTATGTAGGAGAATTTGAGAATAAGCATATATACAATGAGACAACGCCCTTCTATGAAAGTGTTATTTCCTGGTACCGATTCACTGATGATATGTTCTTTGTATGGGTAGGATCGGGACAAACATTAGATGAGTTTCTTCTGTGGCTGAATCTAGGAGATACCAATCTATGTTTTACAGCCCATATAAGTAATAGGGTGGTTGACTTTCTTGATATTTCTATTAGGGATGATCATGGTTTTTTGGGGGTAGAGTTATTTACAAAACCCACTGATAAGAATACTCTGCTTCATTATACAAGTTTTCATCCTAAAGCCCAGAGGGATTGTATCCCTTTTGGAAAATTTTTGAGATTAAGGAGAAATTGTACAACTTTGGATGATTTTTATAAACACTCGAGTGTTTTGAAACAGAAATTGAAGACTAGAGGGTACTCCAAAAAGTTAATTAGTCACTCTTTCCAAAGAGCTCGTTTTTATAATAGAGATAGTATGTTTGACCAGGATCAGAGAAGGAAGGAACATGATCGGATTGTTTTTGTGAGCCAGTTTAGTGGGATTAGTAATAAAATATTTTTTTTTATAAATAGTAGTTGGCACATATTGAATGTTGAAGGTGAGACCATGTTGGATAAACCCCTTTTTGCATTTAGCAGTAACAAAAAGCTGAGAAATAGGTTGGTTCATACCTATAGGGAAGATCGTCCAGCTGGACAGCTGGGATTGACTGGTAACATAATTAGAGGGAACTATAAATGTGGGAATTGTAGTTGTTGTGACTTATGTATAGAGAAGAAGGTTATAGAATATGAGGGAGTCACAATCACCCCAACAACCTTGAATAACTGTCGGAGTAAAAATGTGGTGTACATTATCTTCTGCCCCTGTGGATTAGGATATGTGGGGGAGACGGGAAGAGAATTGAGAACTGGTTTATGTGAACATAGATCCGCTATTCGAACAAGAAAGATAAATGCACCATTGGTAGAACACTTTCTGAGTAGTGAACATTCAGAAAGGGACCTTAGGTGGTTCATTCTTGGGAAAATATTCCCCAGAAAGAGAGGAGGTAACTATGACCTACTGAGAAAGAAACGAGAATGGTGGTATATCACTAGGTTTGGCACTAAAGAGAAGGGTTTAAATTGTAGAGAAGAATGGTAGTAGATATTTTAATGAGGATATAATAAGAGATGAAGGGTAGCTATACTGATATAATGATACGATCACAGAATATGTAGTAGATTGATTCACACTATTTGCTTAAGGGGAGGGGCTGAGTTAATAGTGGTTCAGAAGGAGAAAGGAGATTAGGATCGTTTTTGTAGGTTTTATATAGATTGTTTAGGGGCTACACAATATATCAGGTAGATTAATTGATTAGGATTATTTAATAGATGGAAGTAGATGTTTTTATCTAGTTGAAATTCTTTTTTAGCCAATATTGTGCCATGATGATTTAAAAAATACTTGATTTTGGCATAGTTCAATAGTTTCTAAGGAGACTGTTGTTTTCCTTTAATCAATACCCTGCAATGACATTTGTAAATATAGTTGAGTCTGATAACTGTTAACAGCCTCTAAGGAGGCTGATGTTTGGCAACTTTGCCATGTTTTATGAGAAAACAATGGTTTTGAATGGACGTGTGATTCCAAGATGGCGTCCACATCGAGATAGAGTAGTTGCGGTCTAGTGTTTTACTTCGTCTAAGCAGGAAGTGAACTTTGAAGAAAGGGAAGCAATTGCGCTCCCGAGTCCACACCTTATGGTGGGATATATGTATAAATAGGACGGCGTGAGGAGAGTCGGGTTCTTTAATGATAAACCGAAAGAGGAAGAGAGCTAAGCTCTGCCACGCTGTTTCACCAGTAAGATGAGGGTTCTGGGGAGACTAAGCGAGTTACTTTATTTTATCTGATATATAAATGATAAAATATTGTGAAATAAGCATTATAAAGCAAAGTACTCTTACATGGCACTATTTAAATCTGCTTTGACTAAGAAAATGTTTAAAAATATATATTTTTATATAATTAGAAGGCAACAGGTAGGGAACTATGAGACAATGCTAATGTCAGTCAGGAATGTTGGTATTAAAACAGTTATCATAAGTCTGGAGTAAAATAGTGAGGGATGTGATTAGTGTTGGGTGATAATAGGGACTTTATTGCCCTTTACTAGGTAAAGTTAAATTATAAGAAAAGTTCAAAGGAAGTTTTCAATTTGGCATATTTATATGCACCTTTTTTATTATTATTCTGATTTTTATTGTAGAATTAAAGTTGGGAACCGGATGGACAATAGATAGTCCTGGTTCATTTTATTATAGAATGTGTGGATTCCATGGTAAGTTCCATGGACATTATAAGTTTAATACTAATCTCACATTTTATGTTTTAGAAAAAAACATATTTTTATTAATTTGATTGACATGCCTGCTATATAAAACAAAGTGAATTTGAGATTGCATGATGCACATGAATTTGATTGTTCTTTTATATTTTTTATGATATTTCTCACATTTTATATGCACTTATGATGGTAATAACCAATGAGCTGTGGATGGATTGGATGAGTAATATTGGACACCATTTTGGATATCACGTGGTGATTTGATGAGGGTCCACTCTAAATGAGGAGCAATATTAATGGATTTTTATTTTGCCTAGGTAGAAATACATTTCCAAAAGACTGCGTGAAATCAAGGAAAGTATATTTGCTAATATTTGGACCGGTGTGGATGATTTGATTTGATTTGATGGAGGTGAGTGTTGGGGGGAAAGGTAAACGTTTTTTTTAATAAAAAAGGTTTTTATTTTTTAAAAAATATATATTTATAGAATTTTTTATTCATATATATATATATATTTTTTATATATATATGTATTTATACATATACCTTCCCCGTATAGAGTGATTTTGGATGTAGGCAATGAAATCTCTCTTATTGACGGTGGATATAAAAGGAATCTAGGTGTATAATTAAATTTTAGGGGTTGTATTTGGGCAATAAAATTTTATATTGGGGTGGTTTTAGGTGGGATATGGGGCTTTGAGATACATTGAAGTGTGTATATATATATATATATATATATATATATATATATATATATGTATATGTTGTTTTGTTGGTTTATTTAGGTTTGATCTAATAAGTGTTGGGAGCATATTAGCTAGTCCTGAAGAAGGTGGTGAAAAGGTTTGAAAGCTCATCGAAACCCGTCAACGCTATATTATATTACTGGACCCACAGGAGGAGGCCGGTATCGAACAAGGATTGATGGCAGCAATCGATTGGCCTATGTCTACAATAACTGGGACAGTTTAATTATAATAGACTATTGTAGATGTCTTCTTTTTGTCTCCCTTTTATTGGATTTGGTTGTTTTTATATGTGGTTTTTATTGATGGTTTAGTTTTATGATTATTACGATATTGGGTTTTAATTATTTGGGATTGTATTATTAAATGTATATTTGTAGATTCCTTTGTTTTGAAATTGATCATTTGAGAAATTAATTGATTGAGTGTGTGGGGTGATTGGATTATTTTCCCTTTGGGGGAATTTGTTTATTTCACTGTGTTACGGTGCCCTGTCCCTCTTGGGTTATCAGAGATAGGAGGGTCCCATCTCTCTTTTCTTTGACAAACATAAGCACCACACATCCCACAAGCACTCACACAAGCACCATCCCCATGCAGACACAGCAACATCCACTGCCTCCACTGTGTCCCCCTCTTCCACGTCCTCCTCATCCCTCCCTGTCCCGTCTCCACTCACACCTGCATGCACTACATCCTCAGCCACTACCTCCATCACTAGCACGCCCATCACTACACACCACTCACATGCAATCACCATCCCCACTACCATGCACACATCCCCTGTGTCCTCTCCCAGTGTGTCTGTGAGCCCTCCTCCCAAAGTACACAAACACAGGCACACACCCACCCAACAGCCATCCATCTCACAACAGCATCCAGCTCATGCACCTGCACCCAAACACAGCAGACACCTCCTACAACCACTCCCTCTCCCTCCACTCCCAAACCTTCACCCTCTTCCCACCCCAATGTCCCTAAGAAGCTTTTCCTAGCCAACATTGACCTGTTCCCTTCCCCTCCCCCATCCTACCCCTCGGGCCAGGGTGACCAAAACCCAGCCCAGTACCTCAGCCACCAAGTCCACGTCCGCCATGGTTCCTGCAGCTGTCATAGGCTCAAGGGGGGCACCCGTCAGATCAGTCAGTGTGCCACCAACCCCTGCAAAGGCAAAGAAGATTCTGCCACCTGGCAAGATGAAGAAGGGGACAGCATCCAGTAAGGGGAAGGAGCCACCCAGCAAGCCCACGTCAAAGACTCCAGCTGCCAGACCCAAGGTGACACCACCATCTGCCAAGGGCAGAAAGGGGCACAAAACACCAGCCAAGGCACTTCAGGTGTCCGAGCCTTCAGATGAAGGCCTTGTGGCTACCAGCACAACATCCAGAACCGCCACCTGCACAGCAGCCAGCACTGCCACCTGCACCGCCATCTGCACCGCCGCGAGCACCACTACTGTCAGCAGCCCCAGTGGGCAGCCGTCCGAGGCTGCAGGGGAAGGGCTGGAGCCTCCCCCCACCACTGGCACAACCACCACCACCGCCACCTGCACTGCCGCAAGCACCGCCACCTGCACTGCCGCAAGCACCGCCACCTGCACCGCTGACAGTAGCACCACTGGCAGAAGCAGTAGCACCAGTGGGCAGCCGTACGAGGCTGCAGGAGAAGGTCTGGAGCCTCCCCCCACCACTGGCAGCACCCCCACCAGCACTACCACCACTGTGCAGCCGTAGCCGTCGGCGGATGGACTGTAGCCCTGCCTCCATGGACTATCATGCATCCTGACAACTGCAAATCTTGTGGCTCTGACAACCAAGTGAGGGAATGTGACCTGGCACCCCCAATTGCTGCATCACTGGGCACACAGCCCACTCCAGAACCAGTGGAGAAAGGCATCCCCTCACCCAATCCTTGACAGGATGAAGCACACTGGGCAGAAACCCCCCTCCAGAACCAGTGGAGAAAGGCATCCACTCACCCTATCCTTGGCAGGATGAAGCACACTGGGCACAAAGCCCCCTCCAGAACCAGTGGAGAAAGGCATCCACTCACCCTATCCTTGCCAGGATGAAGCACACTGGGCACAAAGCCCCCTCCAGAACCAGTGGAAGAAGCCATCCACTTGAGAGACTGTGGCCTTGAATTCCCAAGGACCAGGCAGTGGGCAACCCACACACTTGAGAGACTGTGGCCTTGCTCTCCCCCGGACCAAGCAGTGGGCAAACCACCCACTTGTGAGACTTGAGAGACTGTGGCTTTGCACTCCCCAGGACATTGCTGTGGGCATAGAGCTCCCTCTAGGAGCAGTGGTGTAGTGCCATCTTCCGGCTGAGGTGCCCCCCCTTCCCACCCCCCTGAGGTGCCTTTGTGTTTTTGACCTGATGCCCCTGCAGTGTTCCCTCCGTTTTGAGGCAGGAGGCAAGTGTGGGCTTGGTCTATGTGTTTTGGCCCAGTGGGCCACGGACTATTTTTGTGTGGACATTGTCCCTCATTTTGTACATATTGTATATATTGTACATACTGTTTATTTATTTCTGAAAGGATTTCTCTTAAATTCTGATATTGCACTAATTTGACTCAATTCCTTTTGTCCTTGTGTTATTCCAGAAGGTTACGGGGTGTATATGTAATGTTGTTGCATGTGTTTGTGTGTATGGTGTTGGGGGTGAGGGTGGAGGTGGGAATGTTGCGTGTTGCGTGTGTGTGTCACTCTCTATTTCCTGCACCCCTTCTCTGTCTACCAGGTGCTGTACTCACGGTGGTGGTCGTCGCCGCCGTTGGTACTCTTGATGTATGAGAAGATAGACCAGCATGGGCAGGACCTGCAGCTTGGGCTCCATGGCATCCTGGTTCTTCCTTGAGTGTCCAGAGGTGAGTGGTGTCCCTTCCAAGAACTGTTTCCGCTGTGCTTTTGATGGCGTTGGTACCGCCCCGGAAGAGATAGCGGATGGGCGGGTTGTAATGGGGTGGGCGGTACATTGTCTTCCGCCTGTCTGTTGGCGGTTACCGCCGCGGTGTTTGTTGCTACCGCCGTGGTGGTCAGGGTGTTAAAGTGGCTGTATGTGTTGGAGTTTTCTGCCGTGGTCGTGATTCAATTTATTTTACCGCCGGCCTGTTGGCAGTATTACCGCCGCTTTAACACCGACTGCCAGGGTTGTAATGAGGGCCTAGGACAGTAAGAAGATCCTAATTACCCTAACTGTATGTAGAAGCCAGCATGTTTCTGCCCTCACTGTGAGCCTAAGTAGGCCTGGGGCATTCATCAGGGCACAGGATCCCTAGTTTACAGGATGCAATTATATCCTAGCTGGAGGTTTATTCCTAAACAAACCAAAAGCACACACTCAGGTCCTACCTGAATAAGGATCAAATCATGGGTACCTAGACAAAGGGGGGAAAAAGGGAACATGGTGAGTTCTGCTGACCAAGGAGGGCGTGATGGCACTTCCATTAGGGCTGTAGGAGTTATCCAAGTAAACACAAGCAAGCATGCCAAGTGGCAGTCACCACAAACCACAGCAAACAAATGTGTGAAGTGTTTCTGGAAAACCATGCGCTCTCAAGAAAACCGTATCTGCTGGATATCTTAAAAAAACACAATGGCCCTCATTCCAACCCTGGCGGTCTGTGATAAAGCGGCGGCCAACCCGCCAACAGGCAGGTAGTCCAAAAAATGGAATTCTGTCCCTGGCAGGAACCGCCAACACAGCCCGCCACTTTAACACTCCGACCGCCATGGCGGGACAGACAAACAGCGCGGCGGTCACCGCCAACAGGCAGGCGGCAGACAATGTACCGCCCACCCTATCACAACTCACCAATCCGCCACCTTTTCCGGGGCGGGAGCCCCGCCGATAAAAACACGGCGGAAACAGACTACGAACGGGAAAACGCTCCCCTCTATGCACTCCACGAGGACAGCATGGAACCCAAATTAAACATCCTAGCAGCTATTGTCTACCTGCTCATCTACCACGAGTACGAACGCCGGCGCAGACGACAACAGTGAGTACTGCACCTACGACACAGGGGAGGGGGGATGAGAAAAGGTCACGGCCACACACATACGTGACACACCCACCCCCCCACCACCCCCCAACTATCTACACACCAATGCAGAGCAACAAGTCAGAGTGACACCCCACAAACCCCCCGGAAGAATGCAAAGACATAATTAAAAAGAACTATAAAATGTATGTATAAAATAGGTTCATTGAAGTCATGGTAAATATGCTATATGAAATATACAAAAGAAATAATGAACATAGTGCAAAGTATAAACATAGTCAATAAGTCCTGCACAGTCCGTTAAATATCCATAGTCCGTGGGCCAATGTGTACAAACACATGGGCAAAGCCCACACAGGAGACCGGATACCATTGGAGAGAACACTGCAGGGGCATCAGATGATAAAACTACAGGCACCTCAGGGGGAAGGGAAAGGGGGGCACCTCAGCCACATGAGTCCACGAAACCAGATCCACGAGGGGCCTCCATGCCCACTGTACCATCCTGGGGAGTGCAAAGCCACAGTCTCACAAGTCTCTACAGTGGGAGGGTTGCCCACTGTGCCATCCTGGGGAGTGCAAAGCCACAGTCTCACAAGTCTATACAGTGGGAGGGTTGCCCACTGTGCCATCCTGGGGAGTGCAAAGCCACAGTCTCACAAGTCTATACAGTGGGAGGGTTGCCCACTGTGCCATCCTGGGGAGTGCAAAGCCACAGTCTCACAAGTCTCTACAGTGGGAGGGTTGCCCACTGTTCAATCCTGGGGAGTGCAAAGCCACAGTCCATCAGATGGATAACCGACTCCACTGGTATTGGAGGAGGCATGGTGCCCAGAGTGCTTCCTGAAGCCCTGCTCGACACAGAACCGGCACTGTCAATGGACCAGCGGTGCTTGAGACGGCGGTGCCCAGCGGAGCGGTGCTTGAGATGAAGGGCCCAGCGGAGCGGTGCTTGAGACGGCGGGGCCCAGCGTAGCGGTGCTTGAGATGAAGGGCCCAGCGGAGCGGTGCTTGAGATGAAGGGCCCAGCGGAGCGGTGCTTGACAGGAAGGGCCCAGCGGATCGGTGCTTGAGACGGCGGGGCCCAGCAGAGCGGTGCTTGACAGGAAGGGCCCAGCAGTGCTTGACAGGAGGGGCCCAGCAGAGCGGTGCTTGACAGGAAGGGCCCAGCGGAGCGGTGCTTGAGACGGCGGGGCCCAGCGGAGCGGTGCTTGAGATGAAGGACCCAGCGGAGCGGTGCTTGAGATGAAGGACCCAGCGGAGCGGTGCTTAAGATGAAGGGCCCAGCGGAGTGGTGCTTGACAGGAAGGGCCCAGCGGAGCGGTGCTTGAGATGAAGGGCCCAGCGGAGCGGTGCTTGAGACGGCGGGGCCCAGCGGAGCGGTGCTTGAGATGAAGGGCCCAGCGGAGCGGTGCTTGAGATGAAGGGCCCAGCGGAGCGGTGCATGACAGGAAGGGCCCAGCGGAGCGGTGCTTGAGATGAAGGGCCCAGCGGAGCGGTGCTTGAGATGAAGGGCCCAGCGAAGCGGTGCTTGAGACGGCGGGGCCCAGCAGAGCGGTGCTTGAGATGAAGGGCCCAGCGGAGCGGTTCTTGAGACGGCGGGGCCCAGCGGAGCGGTGCTTGAGATGAAGGGCCCAGCGGAGCGGTGCTTGAGATGAAGGGCCCAGCGGAGCGGTGCTTGAGATGAAGGGCCCAGCGGATCAGTGCTTGAGACGGCGGGGCCCAGCGGAGCGTTGCTTGACAGGAAGGGCCCAGCGGAGCGGTGCTTGAGACGGCGGGGCCCAGCGGAGCGGTGCTTGACAGGAAGGGCCCAGCGGAGCGGTGCTTGACAGGAAGGGCCCAGCGGAGCGGTGCTTGAGATGAAGGGCCCAGCGGAGCGGTGCTTGAGACGGTGGGGCCCAGCGGAGCGGTGCCTGTCTTGGCGGGGCCCTGTTCAGCGGTGCTCTTCACGGCGGGGCCCTGTTCAGTGGTGCTCTTCACGGCGGGGCCCTGTTCAGCGGTGCTCTTCACGGCGGGGCCCTGTTCAGCGGTGCCTGTCTTGGCGGGGCCCTGTTCAGCGGTGCCTGTCTTGGCGGGGCCCTGTTCAGTGGTGCTCTTCACGGCGGGGCCCTGTTCAGCGGTGCTCTTCACGGCGGGGCCCTGTTCAGCAGTGCCTGTCTTGGCAGGGCCCTGTTCAGCGGTGCTCTTCACGGCGGGGCCCTGTTCAGCGGTGCTCTTCACGGCGGGGCCCTGTTCAGCGGTGCTCTTCACGGCGGGGCCCTGTTCAGCGGTGCTCTTCACGGCGGGGCCCTGTTCAGCGGTGCCTGTCTTGGCAGGGCCCTGTTCAGCGGTGCTCTTCACGGCGGGGCCCTGTTCAGCGGTGCTCTTCAAGGCGGGGCCCTGTTCAGCGGTGCTCTTCACGGCGGGGCCCTGTTCAGCGGTGCCTGTCTTGGCAGGGCCCTGTTCAGCGGTGTTCTTCACGGCGGGGCCCTGTTCAGCGGTGCCTGTCTTGCGGGGCCCTGTTCAGCGGTGCTCTTCACGGCGGATCCCTGTTCAGCGGTGCTCTTCACGGCGGGGCCCTGTTCAGCGGTGCTCTTCACGGCGGGACCCTGTTCAGCGGTGCTTGTCCTGTCTTTCAAGGGAGCCAGACCTGGCCAAGACTCCCCGCTTAGTCGCCCTCCGACCTTGCGGTTGCGGGGCCCTCCTGTGATGGAGTCTTGGGCCCGTGGGTGTCGTCCGTCACACCCGGTATGGGGCTGGTGGGGCCCTCCTGGTGCGCTCGCCTGCTGCATGTCTTCTCCGCCCTGCTGCCCTTGCCCTCCTTCGCTGCAGCTCTCTGGCCCTTGCCTCCCTTAGATGATGTGGCAGGTGACGGGGCAAGGCCACTCTCCTTGGTGGCAGCCGTCTCAGGCTTCTCGTGCCGGCCCTTATTTTTTTTGGTCCTCTTCCCAGGGGGTGGGCTGGCTGTCCCCTTGCTGCTGGGCGATGTCCCTGCCCTAGGAGCTGGTGGACTCCAATAGCCCTGCACTATGGTCATACTAGATGCAGGGCTGGTGGAGGCTGAGGTGCTCTTTGGACTGTTACCAGATGGAGGGGGTGGGTCAGTGTTTGGAAAGAGGTCAAGGTTGGAAAGGAAAAGCAATTTGGAAAGACAGAGCCAGGTAGGTGTAGTGGTTATGGGAGTGGAGGAAGAGGATGTGGTTGTAGGAGAGTCAAGTCTGCTGTCTTTGGGTGCAGGTGCTTGTGACGTAGGCTGTCGTGAGGTGGATGGCTGTTGGGTGGGTGGCTGCCTGCGTTTGTGTGCTTTGGAAGAGGGGGTGACAGACACACTGGGAGAGGACACAGGGGATGTGTAAATGGCAGTGGGGGTGGTGACTGCACGTGTGCGGACTGTACTGGAGGGTGTGCTGGTGATGGAAGTACTGGCTGATGGTGGTGTGCATGCCGGTGTGAGTGGAGACGTCACAGGGAGGGAGGAGGGAGACGAGGAGGAGGGGGACACAGAGGTGGTAGTGACTGTTGCCATGTCTGCATCTGGATGTTGCTTGGGTGAATGCTTGTGGGATCTGTGGTGCTTATGTCTGGATGAGCTGCCCTTGGGTGTTGAGGTGTGTGCAGGCTGGTCAGATGGTGTGGATGGGATAGGCTGAGGAACAGGAGACTGGGACTGGGTGGAGGCAGTTAGAAGAGGGAGGTTGGAGACAGGGACAATGGCTGCCGTCAGTGCTGAGGCCAGAGCGTTGAACGATCGCTGATGGGCAGCCTGACCCGAATGAATGCCCTCCAGGTATGCATTGCTACGATGCACCTCCCTCTCTACCCCCTGGATGGCATTCAAAAGGGTAGACTGCCCAACAATGATGGTCTGTAGGAGGTCAATGGCCTCTTCACTGAGGGCAGCAGGGGTAACAGGGGCAGGGCCTGAGGTGCCTGGGGCGAAGGAGATGCCCGCCTTCTTGGGCGAGCGGGCACGGAGCGAAGGCTGAGGGGCTGCTGGGAGGGCGGAGCTGGTGCGCTGGGTGGCGGCTGTACCTGTAGAGGCGGGGGGCCCGGATGTTGCCGCCACCGCTAGGGAGCTCCCATCCGAGGACGTGTCGGTGTCGCTGGTGTCACCACGGGTCCCCGTGGTGGTGCTCCCCTCGCCCTCCGTATCACTGGTGCCCTCGGTGTCTGTACCATGGCCCACCGGGGCCTTGTGAGTTGCAGCTCCCTCGTGCTCCGATGCCAATTCTCCTCCGCCTGATGATGCTAATGCACACATGCAAAAGTAGATAAAGAAAAAGGGTGGGGGGAGAAATGAAAACAGGTTGAGTGCATGCATTGTCAACACCGTTGGCGGAGAGGACAGACACAGGAGCCTCATGCACTAAGCCGCGCAATCGGGGAACACTACTCAGTACTTGTGACTAGGCCAACAGGTCTATGGACAACAAATGCGCACATGGGTGATGCAGGACCATGGATAGCTGTACTTGTCACCCTACAGAGGTGGGGGGCGGGGGCACAGGGCCATGCCTAAAGGAGAGGACTACACTACAGAAAGCGCCCTGGCCTAATGTCACCCACAGCCCTCCTCCCCCACCCAGACCCACGCCTTCACTGCGCGTAAAGATAGCTGAATGTGCTGGTACTCACCCTCTTGTGTCTGCTGTGATGTCCTCACGCGCCCATCCAAATCGGGGTAGGCCACCGCCAGGATCCGGGACATCAGGGGGGTCAGGGTACGACTGGCACCCCTCCTAGGTTGGGAGGCCATCCCCAGCAGTGACTCGGCGGTCTTCCTGGTCCCGCGGCGGATGTCCTCCCACCTCTTTCGGCAGTGGGTGCCCCGTCTGTTGTGGACCCCCAGGGCCCGGATTTCCTTGGCGATGGCACGCCAAATGTCGACTTTCTGATGGGCGCTGACCTATTTGACATGTACAGGGTGGGAAAAGAAATATCATCATTTTTCCGCATGTTAGATGTGATTGCCCCCCCTCCCCAACCTTGCCATGTGGCACATGCTCTCATCTGTCGTGCCTTGCACTCGTCATTCTCTCCCCACCCCACCATCTTACATCCACCCCACTCAACACAGGCATAGCCCATTCAACGTGCACCCTGTGTACTAACCTGTTGGTCTGGGGGACCGTAGAGTAGCGCATACTGGGGGAGGACCCCATCCACTAGTTTCTCCAACTCTTCAGAAGTGAAGGCAGGGGCCCTTTCCCCAGTCGCAGCAGCCATTGTCTCTTCCAGACCGAGGTCACAGCAGCACTTGCAGTATAGGTCCTCTCCTGTGGATGATCAGGTCTCAAGTGATTAAGCAGATAGAAAATGGCGGTCACGTCCGCGGCGGTGCGTACCGTGGCGGTGCGTACCGCGACCGCCGGCGCACATCGTTATTGGCTCCTGCAACCCATAGGGTTCAATGTTAACCAATGCGGCTTCGCACAGCGGTCTTCGACCGCCTACCGCCACGGTGTGCCACGCCAGCGCATTGACCTCACATCCCATTGTCACACTTCACAGGTCAGGCAGCCGCCATTTCAAGGGCCCACATGGCTTAATTTCTACTGCATCACACAGGCCTATGCCTTGCATTGCCAATCATACAAGCCTTTCAATGACTAGCGATTCTTGTACTGTGCAAGCTGTGGTTATGTACCTGTGGGTTTCTTGACTCTATACTCCATGTTGTCCTTCCTAGGCACCGTCCGCTGGGACTTGCGAGGAGAAGGATGAATCCTCCCGTGTACCGACCGCTGGTGGACCTGTCGACAATGGAAGAACGACATATTATACTCCGATACCGACTTGACAGAGCCACTATACATGAACTGTGTGCCCAGCTGGAGCCAGCCCTGATGTCCCCCATCCGCCAACCCACAGGAATTCCCCCTCTGGTGCAGGTTCTGTCAGTCCTCCATTTTTTGGCAAGTGGGTCTTTTCAGACAACAGTGGCCATGTCATCTGGGATGTCTCAGCCTATGTTTTCTAAGGTTTTGTCCAAAGTGTTGTCTGCCCTGATGAAATACATGCGGAGCTACATTGTTTTCCCTGAGGAGGGTGATTTGGCCACTGTGAAGGGTGATTTCTATGCCCTTGGACATATCCCCAACATCATTGGTGCCATTGATGGGACCCATGTGGCTTTAGTCCCCCCAAAAGACAATGAGCAGGTGTACAGAAATCTGAAAAATTACCATTCGATGAATGTCCAGGTGGTCTGTTTGGCTGACCAGTACATCTCCCATGTAAATGCCAAGTTCCCTGGGTCAGTGCATGACGCGTACATCATGCGAAATAGCAGCATCCCCTATGTGATGGAACAGCTACAGAGACAACGTGTGTGGCTAATAGGTGACTCTGGTTACCCCAACCTGCCTTGGCTATTGACCCCAGTGAGGAATCCCCGGACCAGGGCAGAGGAACGGTACAATGAGGCCCATGGGCGAACTAGGAGGATCATAGAAAGGACCTTCGGCCTCCTGAAGGCCAGGTTTAGGTGCCTGCATATGACAGGGGGATCCCTCATGTACTCACCAAAGAAGGTGTGCCAGATCATCGTGGCCTGCTGTATGCTTCACAATCTTGCATTGCGACGCCAGGTGCCTTTCCTGCAGGAGGATGGTCCAGATGGTGGTGTTGTAGCAGCTGTGGAGCCTGTGGAGAGTGAAGAGGAGGAAGACGACGGGGACGACACAGACACCAGGGACACAGTGATACAACAGTATTTTCAGTAGCACACAGGTAAGAATCAACCACCCCATTGTACTGTTGCTTACAGCCTCCTGCATCTGTACTTTCTGTGTTTCCCCCCAGTTCCTTTTAACTGATTTGTGACTTTCCCTTCCCTTTTCAGAGCTGTATGACCCACTGTGTGACTTCTGCTTTGTTTGCCCATGGACTAAAGCTTATTGACATTGGTATGTTGTCATCACAATTTAACTGAACATTATTGAACCGTTATGTGTAATACATTTGTTAAGAATACAAGCTGACTCCAGAATATTTTCTGTGCAAAAAGTGATTTATTTTTAGTGCTACATATAGGTCCATGATAGTAAAACGGTGATGGGAGGGGGTGGAGTAATGTCCATGGCAGAGTCCAGTTCCCAGTTTCACAGGTGCATTGTCCATATGCCTGTGGAAGGATGGAGCAGGGGCAGTTAAAGGTTGGACAGGGTGACAATGTGGGACAGTGGGATGACATCAGGGGGTATCTTATGCTGGCGGGGGTCTTGGCATCCTACTCTGTCTTCTTTTGTGATCTCAGGTTCCGCTTGTGGGTGGTTGTTCTTCAGCAGGAGGTGGGGTTCTGGTAGCCTGTCGTTGTGTGGGGGCCTCCTGTCCACTAGCGCCGGCGGAGGTGGTAGGCTGGTTCTGGTCCTGGCTAGTGACAGGGGCCCTGTGTGGTGCCACATGGTCCCGCAATGTGGTTTCTATCCAGTTGAGGGCCAGGACGATGGTCCCCATTGCGGAACCGATGTTCCTGAGTTCGTCTCTGAACCCCATGTAGCGTTCCTCCTGCTGTGCCTGGATCTCCTGGAACCTGGCCAGTACCGTCGCCATCGTCTCTTGGGAGTGGTGGTATGCTCCCATGATGGTGGTGAGGGCCTCTTGGAGAGTGGGTTCCCTGGGCCTGTCCTCCCCCCCTGTCGCACAGCAGCCCTCCCAGTTCCCCTGTTTCCCCGGGCCTCTGTCCCCTGGACGGTGTGCCCACTACCACTGCCCCCAGGTCCCTGTTGTTGTTGGGGTGGTGGTTCAGCCTGGGTGCCCTGTAGTGGCGGACACACCGCTGATTGACGCGTCCTGGAGACAGAGGCATGGGCCCGCTGGGTGGGAGCTGTGCTGATATTCCCAGAGGGGGTTGGGTCTGCTGTGGCCTGTGTCTGTGTGCGGGGAACCGACTGTCCAGAGGTCCCCGATGGTCCGGGCTGGTCATCAGGTTCTAGGTCGACAGAGCTGCTGTCATCACTGGGGGCCTGTTGTGGGGGTGGGATGGACAAATCTGAACCCTCCTGGCCGGTGTGTTGGCATTCGGGCCCTGCAGGGGTAAAAGAGTATGGTTATTGCTATTGTGTGTGCCATGTCGTGCGATTTGTGGGTGCCCTTGTCCCCCAGTGCTGGCATTCCCTTGTGGGAGGAGATGTGAGGGTGGTTTGGGGGGGTGGATGGGTATGTGCAGTGGTCATGCATAGGTGATGGGTGTCTATGGTTTGTGTTGGCATTCAGGGATTGGTGTTGGGTTGGGTGGGTTGTGCTGGTGAGACATTGGCAGGGAGGATGTGTGCTGGGGGGTTGGGGGTGAGGGTGTGGGTTGGCATGCTGGTGGTTGGGGGGGGGTGAAGTAGTTGAGAATCGACTTACCAGAGTCCATTCCTCCGGCTACTCCAGCGAGGCCGTCAGGATGCAGGATGTTAAAGACCTCTTGCTCCCATGCTGTGAAATCGGGTGGAGTGGGTGGGGGTCCGCCACCAGTCTTCTGCACAGCGATGTTGTATCTTGACACCATTGAGCGCACCTTCCCCCGTAGGTCGTTCCAGCGCTTTCGGATGTCTTCCCGATTTCTGGGATGCTGTCCCACAGCGTTGACCCTGTCGACGATCCTTTGCATAGCTCCGCCTTCATGGCTATTGTGGTGTGCTGCACCTGTGTGCCGAAGAGCTGGGGCTCTACCCTTATTATTTCCTCCACCATGACCCTGAGTTCTTGGTCTGAGAACCTGGGGTGTCTTTGGGGTGCCATGGGGTGGTGTGGAGGAAGTGTGGGGTGGTGTTTGTGGTGATGTGAGTGGTGGTGTGTGGTGAAGTGTGCGTAGATGTATTGTGGGTGATGGAGTTGGGTTCCTGTGTGTGTTGTGGTTTGCATTCCCTGTGCTCTCTCTCTGTGTATTGGTCCTTGTCTCTGATTTTCGATTTATAGGGGTTTGTGGGTGATGTGGGTGGGTGTTTTATATTGTATTGGGTGTGTGGGAGTGGTGTGTGTATGTGTCTCAGGTGTGTGTATTTTGAATTGTCCAATGTGGCTGTGTTTTGTAAGGGTATGTGTATTTTGACCGCGGCGGTGTGTACCGCCAATGGAATACCGCGGTTGAAAGACCGCCGCGTAGATTCGTGGGTCGGAATGACATGGGCGTGTTTGTGTTGGCGTGACGGTGGAGGTTTGGTCATCTCCAGTTTATCGCTGCCCGCTGATGAGGCGGCCTTCCGTGGATGTCGGGTTTTTGGCGGTTTGCCAGTTGGAGGTCAGAATGACCGTGGCGGTTTACCGCGGCCGCGGCGGTATAATGGCGGACTTCTGACCAGCGGTAAGCGCCTTTTACCGCTGAGGTCAGAATGACCCCCATAATCAGAACAAATATTTTTCAACATAGGCATATGCAGTCCATAGTTGTTTGAATATGGTGGTTATGAAGGGAAGAGACAACTCTTGAGTAGTTTTCTGAAGACAAGAAAGTTATCTGGTGCTCTTATAGTTGGGGGGAATGAATTCCATAGTTTGGCTGCTTGAACGGAGAAGGATGTACCACCTATAGTCTTTTCCTTGTATGGTGGTGTTCTAAGGCGGGGTGCCAATCTTGAGCGGAGGTTTCTTTTTTGGATGTATTTGGTTATTTAGTTTCTGATAAAAAGCGGTCCTGTTCCATGTATAGCTTTGTGGGTGATACAAAGCAGCTGGAAAGTGCATCTTCTGGCAACGGGTAACCAGTGTAGTGCTCTCAAGGCACCTTCCAGATGGACTATTTTACAAGCTTTCTTATGGACTGAGCATGTGGGCTGAAAACAGTGGCCACCTTCCTGGTCCGGCAAGTCGGAGCATGTTGGTTCACTGGTTATGGGGAGGAGGTCGAAGGGAGGCCTAGGCTCTCTTGCGACTCCAACTGGCTCCTCACTAGGAAGCATTTCCTCTACTATGTGAAAAGATTACAAAAAGCGAACTCCCAGCGGTATGAGATTATTATTATTATTATTTTTTTACATGTGTTGTGTGAATTGGCCCTTTAGGCCCTCCCAGACAAAATCTCCGGGTAGATTGGGGATCCCCATTGCCTGGTCTCTTCAGCCATATCCAGAATTTTGTGATGGGCCTCCTGATATCCAGCAATTTATCTTGCCACGACTGCCATTAGTAGTCAGTGCCCTTCTTGAGGTACCAAACATACTCAGAGGTGTGCATGGCCTCCTTCTCTAAGGGTTTTCTTAATCTGCTTGTGACATACGTTGCCACTTTCTCGGCTAGGGACCATTCTGAGGAGCCAGGGTGCAGGAGATCGTCAGGGTCCAACATGTCTGGCAAGTCCACCCCTTGTGGGTTTCAGGGGGGTGCTGACTGCCCAGTGTCCATAGATGGGTGCTTAGTTCCCATGGGAATCATCTGTGTCCAGTACGGCCACCGATTACCCCAGGCCTTTAGCCTTAGGAGTGGCTAGCAGGATATCCTGGTTATTTGTGGCAGGTAAGGTATGGAACAGGAATGGCCTTTGTACTATACTTACTATCAAAAGCGTCAAAGTCTGCGCCTTGTACTCGTTTTCGCTTGCCCCCCCCCCTTAACGGGGTTTTATCTGGAAGTCCCAGAGACTGTAGTGAACACTGTGGTCTAGCAGGTGTGTCCGTCAGGATAAGAATTTTGGGGTAGTAGTATGCTGACTGCAGTAGCTTTCGCTCCAATCCTGGTGGAATGATGAATATACTGCATCACATAAGTCATCATCAAAGAGGAGATGAGGGGAATGCTCCTCCAGATAGTCGGCTTCTACATTTCCCTGCATATTAAGAAGAGAGGCCAGACATGGTTATATATTGTAGAGCAGATAGGCTGGATTATATCAGGTTGTGGCAGCTGATAGCTGGGAGACGTGGTGCTGAGCTGTGAAACTGGATTTCGGAGTCTGAAACTCTGAAATGGGTCACTGCCCGAGGACAGATTTGCCCTTCTGTTTTAATGGGCTCTGCACTGAGGCTCTGTCCCAGTGGTAGTGTGAACCCTGATTTGCTCTGGGCACACTGTTGATCCCACCTGGAGACTGGCTATTCCAGTGCTAACTGGAGAAGTATTTGTTGTGGTACTTAGGGCAGGCCTTGGCTCCAGTTTGGTGTCCATGCTGACTACAGATTCGACACCAGGCCTTCTTGGGATAAAAGTTTTTACCCTTATACCCATTTGAGGACTGTGAAGAGGCTCTGGGCCCACCCTCCTGAGCAGGTTTTTGGGGTCCTGTAGAAGACTCTTTACTATTGCCCTTGGATGTCTCACCACTCTTACCCTGGGGAGGCTCTGTGTCCCCTTTCTTTTGGTCACCCCTGTGGAAGTCTTGGTCATCCTAGCCTTGACCCAATGGTCTGCCTTCTTTCCCAATTCTTGGGGAGAAATTGGGCCTAGGTCTACCAGATGTTGATGCAGGTTGTCATTGAAACAATTACTTAACAGATGTTCTTTCATAAACAAGTTACACAGCCCATCAGTCATTTACACCACTGCCAGTTATCCAACCGTCTAGTGTTTTGACTGAGAAGTCAACAAAATCAACCCAGGTCTGGCTCGAGGATTTTTGAGCCCCCCTGAACCTAATCCTGTACTCCTCAGTTGAGAATCCAAATCCCTCAATCAGGATAGCCCTTATGAGGTCATAAGATTCTGCATCTTTACCAGTGAACATTTCCCAAAGGAGAGCACCCCAGTGAGATCTGCTTACTTTTCTAGTTGCACAAGCCCTCTCAAAAGCTGTGAACCATTTGGTGATGTCACCATCTTCATATTTTGTTACAATCTCTTTGGGGATTTTTAGGATGTCAGTATTCTCTCTGACCCTATTTATCTTGCTGCCTTCATTAATGGGAGTTAAACCCATCTCTTTTCTTTCCCTTTCTATGGCTAGAAGCTGCTTCTCCAAAGCCAATCTTTTGGCCACCCTGGCTAACAGGAGGTCCTCTTAATTGAGGCTGCCCTCAATGCTTCCAGAGGTACTGGTCTCCGCTGTGGAAGAACCAGTCTCTCTGACTATGATTTGTGGAGTCAGGGTTTGCGGAACCCTGTTCTCTCTGGTTAGGACCAAACTCCCCATCTGAAGGAGTATCCTCAGAGGGGTGGTCCCTTGTGAACTCTGCCAAAAGCTCCTGGAGCTT
The DNA here is from genome assembly GCF_031143425.1 of Pleurodeles waltl. Classification (NCBI taxonomy): domain Eukaryota; kingdom Metazoa; phylum Chordata; class Amphibia; order Caudata; family Salamandridae; genus Pleurodeles; species Pleurodeles waltl. The sequence continues at coordinate 538,508,376 of NC_090451.1, forward strand.
TACTTTGGTAGGGTTGGGCCCAGTTTTTATCTTTTTAAGTTTACAGAGAGACCTTAACTCTGCCATCCCTGGATGCAGGTAAGGGGTGAGGTTGAGTTCCACTACCATCTCATCTGTATTTGACATTATCACTCTAAAAGTTGGAATTACTTTTTAAGAATCTAAAAACTACTTCTAGAACTTAAATCCAAACTTTTACAAACTTTTAAACTCTAGAAGAAATGCTAACAGGGACTAACACAAGGCCCTAGCAGGACTTAAATTTTTTTAGAAAAATAGTCAAATTGCAAAAATCAGTTTCTAATGACAATTTTTGGAGTTTAGTTGTGTAATCAGGTATTGGCTGAGTAGTCCAGGAAATGCAAGGTCTTAGACCCCACCGCTGATCCACCAATGTAGGAAGTTGCCTCTGTCTATACTATCTCAAACTGAGAGATAGTGTGCACATAGTCCAACGGTTCCCCTTAGAGGTTGATAGTGGCAAAATTAGGTAATACTAATGCTCTATTTTGTGGTAGTGTGGTCGAGCAGTAGGCTTATCAGAGGGTAGTGTTAAGCATTTGTTGTACGCACACAGGCAATAAATGAGGAACACAAACTCAAAGACTTAACTCCTGGCCAATAGTTTTTATGTAGAAAAATAGCTTTTCTTAATTTATTTTAGAACCAAAAGATTCAAGATTTGAGGTAAGTACATAAAATGCAAGGTACTTCGCAGAGGTAAGTATAGAACTTTGATTTAAAACAATAGTACACACAGTTTAAGTTAAATGGCAATAAGCTATTTTAAAAGTGGACACAGTGCAAAAATCAACAGTTCCTGAGGGAGGTAGGTTTGATTAGGTTTCTCAGGTAAGTAAAGCACTTACACAGTCAGTCTCATGTCATAGGCAGCCCGCCATTGGGGGTTCAAGGCAACCCCAAAGTCACCGCACCAGCAACACAGGGCCGGTCAGGTGCAAAGGTCAAAGGAGGGCCCAAAACACTTAGGCGCCTATGGAGACCAGGGGTGCTCCAGTTCCAGTCTGCTAGGGGAGCAGACCAGGGGGGGTTTGTAGAGCACTGGGGGGACACACAGAAGCCCACAAAATACATCCTAAGCGGCACAGGGGAGGCCGGGTGCAGTAGGCAAAGTAGGCGTCGGGTTTGCTATTGAAACCAATGGAGGGACCCGGGGGTCACTTAGGCAATTCAGGCAGGGCACGGGGGGCTTCTCAGGCCAGCCACCAACTGGGCTAGGAAGAGGGCCACCTGCTGGTCACTCCTGCACTGGAAGGTGGTTCCTCTTGGTCCTGGGGGCTGCGGGTGCAGTGCTTGGTCCAGGCGTCGGGATCCTTGTTACCAGGCAGTTGCAGCCAAGGGGAGCCTCTGGATCCTCTCTGAAGGCGTCGCTGCGGGGGCGCAGGGGGGGTTGCAGGGGGGGGTCGACTCAAGGTACCCACGTCGCCGTAGTCGCCTGGGAGTCCTGTCTGCGGTGTTTGTTCTCTGGAAATCGAGCCGGGGGCGTCGGTTGCAGAGTGTGAAGTCTTACGCTTCCGGCGGAAAGAGAGAGTTCTTTGGAAGTTGCTTTTATGTTGCAAAGTTGTTGCCGTTTTTGAACAGTGCCACGGTTCTCTGGAGTTTCTTGGTCCTTTAGGTTCAGGGTAGACCTCTCAGTCCTCAGAGGTCGCTGGTCCCTGTCGGATGCGTCGCTGTGCAGGTTCTTTGAGTCTGGAGACAGGCCAGCAGGGCTGGGGCCAAGTCAGTTGTCATCTCCGTCGTCTCTGCGGGGCTTTCAGGTCAGCAGTCCTTCTTTTTGTTGTAGGTTGCAGGAATCTGATTTCCGGGGCTCAGGGTCGCCCCTAAATACTTAATTTAGGGGTGAGTTTAGGTCAGGGGTGCAGTAGCCAATGGCTACTGTCCTTGAGGGTGGCTACACCCTCCTTGTGCCTCCTCTTAGAGGGGAGGGGGGCACATCCCTATTCCTATTGGGGGAATCCTCCAATCTCAAGATGGAGGATTTCTAAAGGCAGGGGTCACCTCAGCTCAGGGCACCTTAGGGGCTGTCCTGACTGGTGGGTGATTCCTCCTTGTTTTTCTCATTATCTCCTCCAGCCTTGCTGCCAAAAGTGGGGGCAGTGGCAGGAGGGGCGGACATCTCCACTAGCTGGTATGCCCTGGGGTGCTGTAACAAAAGGCATGAGCCTTTGAGGCTCACCGCCAGGTGTTACAGTTTGTGCAGGGGGAGGTGAAAAGCACCCCCACCCAGTACAGGCTTTGTTACTAGCCACAGAGTGACAAAAGCACTCACCCCATGTGGCCAGAAACTCATCTGGTTGTGGCAGGCTAGAAGAAACTGGTCAGCCAAGCACTAGGAGTCGGATTGGTATTCAGGGGGCATCTCTAAAATCCCCTCTGGGTGTATTTTACAATAAATCCCACACTGGCATCAGTGTGCATTTATTGTGCTGAGAAGTTTGATACCATACTTCCCAGATTTCAGTGTAGCTATTATGGAACTGTGGAGTTCGTAATTGACAGAATCCCAGACCATATACTCTTTATGGCTACCCTGCACTTACAATGTCTAGGGTTTTGCTTAGACACTGTAGGGGCATAGTGCTCATGCAACTATGCCCTCGTCTGTGGCATAGAGCTCCCTGCCCTAGGGCTGTAAGGTGTGCTAGAAGGGTGACTTACCTATGCCACAGGCAGTGAGAGGTGGACATGGCACCTTGAGGGGAGTGCCGTGTCGACTTAGTCATTTTCACCTCACCAGCACACATAAGCTGTGAGGAAGTATGTATGTGCTGAGTGAGGGGTCCCCTGGGTGGCGTAAGACATGCTGCAGCCCTTAGAGACCTTCCCTGGCAACAGGGCCCTTGGTACCAGAGGTACCCTTTACAAGAGACTTATCTGTGTGCCAGGGCTGTGCCGATTGTGGGAACAAAGTTACGGTTTAGGGAAAGAACACTGGTGCTGGGGCCTGGTTAGCAGGGTCCCAGCACACTTTCAATCATAACTGGCATCAACAAAAGGCAAAAAGTTAGGGGGTAACCATGCCAAGGAAGGTATTTCTGTACACTTTTCATTTTCAATTTATATAGCAAGAAAAGTCCAGTTAGGAATTTACAATGCTAATAGCCCTAACTTGAGTGAACGCAAGACCGATTGTATTGCAAATGCATGTTATTGGTTTGAAGCCTCCACACCCACCTTTGTTCGAGCCACAGTAACTGTTGAGTCATGTCCTGTTGTGTCTGTGTAAATTTCTCCACCATGTACCAGTCAATATCATCAGTGCTATGGTTCATATTAATAAAATGAATAGTGAGTCTTGTTGAGTCACGTTTGCAACATATCTTGCTCTTAAGCTCGCAGATATATGGTCCCACCTGCCTAGTTGTCATACCAATGTATCTGAGGTTGCCTGGACACTTTGGGCCTGATTCTAACTTTGGAGGACGGTGTTAAACCGTCCCAAAAGTGGCGGATATACCACCTACCGTATTACGAGTTCCATAGGATATAATGGACTCGTAATACGGTAGGTGGTAAATCCGCCACTTTTGGGACGGTTTAACACCGTCCTCCAAAGTTAGAATCGGGCCCTTTATGACATAAGTTACCTTTTTACTGTTGCAGTTTGATATGGTTCTCAGTTCTCATGGAGTCTTGAGTCCGAGATCCAAATGTGTTGTCTTTTTTGTGTGTGGGCAAACACTGCACTTTCCACAGGGTGCATGACCTACAGGTGGTGGAAGGTTCCAAAGTGTTTGTTGACTGGTAGTAAGTTTCTTTTCTTTTGGTTGTGTATGCACCCACATGTCTTTGATGCTCCTGTCCTTCTTGTAGGAGTACGCTGATTGCTCAAAGGGTTAGGCCACCCGAGATCAAAATCCTCCAATTCTTCTTGATAATGTTCTGTAGATGGGTAGATAGAGAACTGTAGGAAGAGACACGGATCAGTTTTTCTACTGATGGTCTTTGTAAGACTCAAGTAGTTGTTCCCTATTGTTGTTTCCTGATTTTTTTGTGGGCTCCTCAGATCAGATTCATGGAATAGTTTTTTGCCTCGAATTTCTTGGTCAGTTTGTTTGCATGTATTACATATTCTTGTTTATTGGTACAGTTCCTTCTCAAGCATAAAAATTGGCCCTCTGGTAGATCTTCTCTTAAGGATCGGGGTGGAAACTACTGAATCTCAATAGATTATTCCTATTGGTTTGTTTATAATACCCTTGAGGTAGAAGCTGGCTATTTCTAGCTTCAATTAGTAGATCCAGGAAGGGTAATTCCTTGCCATGAATAGTAATGGTGAATCATAGGTGGGGATCCAGAGCATTCAACCAATCAGCAAATTCCATTGCTTAATTTCTGGTACCTGTCCATATCAACAAAATGTCTGATCTTTTTGAGGAAGGGACTGAAAGAGTGCAAAACAAAATCTGTTTTAACTGTGTGAACGCAAAGGCACGCCAAGCTTGGAGTAAAGGTGTTACCCATAGATGTCCGCTGTACCTGAAGAAAAAACATGCCTTCAAAATTAAAGCCATTCCGGGTTAGGGCCAGATGTGCCTGGTCTAAGAGGAACTCAGGAGGTGTCATAGAGTCCCAGGTCACTCTATTCAGGATCCCATCCATTACCTCTAGAGTGGATTCCTGAGGAATATTGGTATACAGCGATTCAACATCCAGGCCAATCAGTAGCTCCTCTTCATCCTTCAAAGGCATGTTCTCCAGCAGTTTCAGAAAGTCCTTGGTATCCTGTAGGAAAGTAGGTATCTTCCTCAAGAAGGGTTAGAGAAATGTGTCACAGAGCTGTGACAATGGTTCTAATGCTGAACCTATTCCTGAGACAATTGGGCCCTCATTACAACCCTGGCGGTCGGTGGTTAAGCGGCGGTAAAACCGCCAACAGGACGGCGGTAAAAAAAATGGAATTATGACCGTGGCGGAAACCGCCAACATAGACAGGCACTTTAACACTCCGACCGCCACGGCAGTACAAACAAACAGCATGGCGGTCACCGCCAACAGACAGGCGGGAGACAATGTACCGCCCACACTATTATGACAGGCCAATCCGCCACCTTTTCCGGGGTGGATTCAACGCAAACAAAAATACGGCAGAAACAGGACTTGGAAGGGAAAACTCTCACCTCTACACAACACACGAGGAACCAGGACGCCATGGAGCCGGAACTTCAAATCCTCCCTGCGATTGTCTTCCTGCTCCTCTACCAAGAGCACGACCGATGGCGGCGACGACCACAGTGAGCGCTGCACCTATGACACAGGGGAGAGGGGAGGGAAAAGAGAGTCACCCCCACCCTCACCCACAGCAACACACACACAAATACATGCTGAAACGTTACATTTCCCCCCCCCAACCCCTCCTGGAAGAACGCAAGGACAAAAGGAAATGATTTGAACGAATGTAATCAAGAAAAATCCATTACTCAAAAATGTATATACACTATTAACAAATATGTACACCAAGAATTCAAGTCCAGGTACTGCACCTATATAGTCCGTGGACCACTGGGCCCAAAATGCATGGGCGAGGCCCACACAAGATACCCGATCCAAACGGAGAGAACACTGCAGGGGCATCTGATCAAAATAAAACGGGCACCTCAGGGGGAAGGGAAGGGGGGCACCTCAGCCAGGTGAGTGCATGACGCCAGCTCCAAGAGGGGGCTCCATGTTTATTGATGTATCCTGGGGAGTGCAAAGCCACAGTCTCTCAAGTCTTTTCAGTGGGTGGGTTGCCCACTGCTTTATCCTCGGGAGTGCAAAGCCACAGTCTTTCAAGTCTCTCCAGTGGGTGGGATGCCCACTGCTGCATCCTGGGGAGTGCAAAGCCACAGTCTCTGAAGTCTTTTCAGTTGGTGGTTTGCCCACTGCTTTATCCTGGGGAGTGCAAAGCCACAGTCCCTCAAGTCTCTCAAGTGGATGGTTTGCCCACTGCTTTATCCTGGGGAATGCAAAGCCACAGTCTCTCAAGTGGATAACGGTCTCCACTGGTTCTGGAGGTGGCCTTGTGCCCAGAGTGCTTCATCCTGCCAAGGACAGAGGTAGTGGATGCCTTTCTCCACTGGTTCTGGAGGGGGCTTTGTGAACAGAGTGCTTCATCCTGCCAAGGACAGAGGTAGTGGATGCCTTTCTCCACTGGTTCTGGAGGGGGCTTTGTGAACAGAGTGCTTCATCCTGCCAAGGACAGAGGTAGTGGATGTGATACTCCACTGGTTCTGGAGGGGGCTTTGTGCCCAGAGTGCTTCATCCTGCCAAGGACAGAGGTAGTGGATGCCTTTCTCCACTGGTTCTGGAGGGGGCTTTGTGCCCAGATTGCTTCATCCTGCCAAGGACAGAGGTAGTGGATGTGATACTCCACTGGTTCTGGAGGGGGCTTTGTGCCCAGATTGCTTCATCCTGCCAAGGACTGAGGTAGTGGATGTGATACTCCACTGGTTCTGGAGGGGGCCTTGTGCCCAGAGTGCTTCATCCTGCCAAGGACAGAGGTAGTGGATGTGATACTCCACTGACGGTGGTGCAACATGGAAGCTGCCCAGGCCCCTGGAACTGACCACCAGCCTTGTACGAATGACCACTGGGAATGGCAGCCATGTCTGCATTGGTGCCACTGGCTCAGGATGTGGCGTGGCCGCTGGCGGTGCTGGTGGCGGGCTCAATAGCGGTGCTGTTTGCGGCGGTCATTGGGCAGCGGTGCTGGTGGGGGGATCACTGACCTCGGTGCTGGTGGCGGTGTCATGAGCAGCGGTGCTGGTGGGGGGCTCACTGACCTCAGGGCTGGCGGCGGTGTCATGAGTGGCGGTGCTGGTGGTGGGCTTACTGACCTTGGTGCTGCTGAAGGGCACAGTATCTTGGGTGCTGGCGGCGGTGGCCGTGGTGCATGTGGAGGTGCCAGTGGAGGTCTTATCCGCCGTGCTGGTTGGTGGCGACTTGACTTTCTTTTTCAGGCCCTTCCTCACCTTGGATGGTGGCGCAGCTGTCTTGCCACTCCCAACTGTTGTCTTGGCTGAGCCCTTGGTGGCAGGTGTTTTGGCCTTCTCCCTCCGGGTTGTGTGCAACTTCTTCTGTTTTGGAGTTGGGGGAATGTCATTGGACTCGCTCCTTGGGACACTGGCAGCCCTGATGCTTGGCACACTCCAGAAGCCGGTTACTGCTGGCACCACTGTGCCTGGTGATGTGGTGGCTGAGGTGCTGGGTTGGGACCTGGAAAGGCAGGCCCTAGGGGACGGAAGGGATGGGGGAAGTGAAGGGAAGAGGTCAAGGTTTGACAGGAAAAGTTTCTTAGACACACTGGGACGGGTAGGTGGAGGGGGTTTGGGAGTGGAGGAAGAGGTAGTGGTTGTAGAAGGTGTCCGTTTGCTGACTTTGGGTGAATGTGCATGGGCTGGAGGCTGTCGTGAGGTGGATGGCTGTTGGGTGGGTGTGTGACTGCGTTTGTGTACTTTGGGAGAAGGGCTCACCAGAATGAATGCCCTCCAAGTATGCATTTGTCTGTTGCAACTGCCTCTCTACACTCTAGATGGCATTCAGAATGGTAGACTGCCCAACAGTGAGGGATCTGAGGAGGTCAATGGCCTCCTCACTGAGGGCAGCAGGGCTGACTGGGGAAGGGCCTGAGGTGCCTGGGGAGAAGGAGATGCCCACCCTCCTGGATGAGCGGCCACGGGGCACACGCTGAGGGGCTGCTGAGAGGGCGGTGCTGGTGGGGGGGTGGCGGCTGTACCTGGAGATGCAGGGGGCACAGAGGGGCCCGCCACCGCAAGGGAGCTCCCATCAGAGGAGTCAGTGTTGCTGGTCTCTGCTACAGTCCCCGCTGTAGAGCTCCCCTCTCCCTCCGCCCCACTAGTGAATTCTGACTCTGTTGTCTCGCCCTCAAGGGCCAAGTGGGATGCAGCTCCCTCCTGCTCGGGTGGCCCAGCTCCCCGCCTGATGATGCTAATGCACACAAGAACAGGGAGACCACAAAAAGGGTGGGGGAAAGAAAGTAGAAAGACATGTTCAGTGCATGCAACACCGCTACCGTTGGCGGACACTACAGACACAGCAGCCATCTGCGCTACGCCATGCACTTAGGGTTCCCTAATTTATCACAAGGACATGGGGTACATGGCCTATGCCCGATGGCTGCACACATGGAAGTCACAGGAGCCTGACTAGGTGTAGATGGCTCTTACTACTGGTGGGTTGGGGTGCCACTTAGCCTGTCTCACAAAGGGTCCTTGCCTACAAATCTCGCCCTAGCTTAGGGGAACCCACTGCCCACCTCCCCCACCCAGACACCTCCAATGCGCACAGAGTCAGATGGATGTGACGGTACTCACCCCCTTGTAGCTGCTGTGGTGCCCTCAAGCGCCCATCCAACTCTGGATACGCCACTGCCAGGATCTGGAACATCAGGGGGGTCATGGTGCGACGGGCACCCCTCCCACGTTGGGAGGCCATCCCCAGCTGGGCCTCTGCCGTCTTCTTGCTCCAGCGGCGAATGTCCTCCCATCTTTTCCAGCAGTGGGTGCTCCGTCTGTGGTGGACCCCCAGGGTCCGGACTTCCTTGGCGATGGCATGCCAAATATCCTTCTTCTGGTGGGCGCTGACCTACAGGGATAGTACAGGGGAAAAGGAAAAACTTTAACATTCCGGACCGTCACAGTCATTGTGCCACGTTCCCACCCTTGCCCTGACGCACATACACTCACAGTCGTATCATGGATGCCTCATCCGCCCACCCCCCCAATCTCCCATCCACACCACTCCAAACAGGCATTGCCCATACAGCATGCTCACAGTGTACCCACCTGTTTGTCTGGAGGACCGTAGAGTAGCGTGTACTGGGGGAGGACCCCATTCACGTTTCTCCAACTCCTCCGATGTAAAGGCAGGGGCTCTTTCCCCAGACACTTGAGCCATTGTCGCTTCCAGACTGAGGTCACAGCAGCACTTGCAGTGTCGGTCTTCTCCTGTCGAAGGTCAGGTATCAAGTGAGTGAACAGAGAGAAAATGGCAGTCACTTCCGCGGCGGTGTGTACCTGGGACCCATAGGGCCCAATATCATCCAATGCAGGATTGCGCCGCAGTCTTCGACTGCCTACTGCGACAGTATACAACGCCAGCGCAGTTACCACTTATCCCCTTGTCCCACCTTACAGGTCAGGCAGCTGCCATTTCAGGGGCCACATGGCATTAATTTTAAATGCGTCAAACATATCTAGGCCTTGCATACACACTAAGACAGGCACATAGCGGATTGACAATTGTGTGCAATAAAGTTGTTTTTTGGTACCTCAGTGTTGGCTAACCTTCTGATCGCTGTTCTCAACCATAGAGCACGTCCGCTGGGGCAGGTGAGGAGATGGCGGCATCCTCCGGTGTACAGACCGCTGGTGGACCTGTCGACAATGGAAGAGCGACATGTAATAGTCACCTACAGACTTGATCGTGCCACAATCCAGGAACTGTGTGCCCAGTTGAAGCCAGACCTGATGTCAGCTATCCGCCATCCCACAGGAATACCCCCTCTAGTGCAGGTCCTGTCAGTACTCCATTTCCTGGCAAGTGGGTCTTTTCAAACAACAGTGGCCATAGCATCAGGGATGTCCCAGCCTATGTTCTCAAACGTGTTGTCCAGAGTGTTGTCTGCCCTGCTGAAACACATGCACAGCTACATCGTTTTCCCTCAGGTAGAGGATTTGCCTGCAGTGAAAGGTGACTTCTATGCCCTGGGACATATCCCTAACATTATAGGTGCCATTGATGGGACACATGTGGCTTTGGTACCCCCCCGCAGGAGTGAACAGGTGTACAGAAACCAGAAGAGCTACCATTCTATGAATGTGCAGATGGTGTTTTTGGCTGACCAGTACATCTCCCATGTGAACGCCAAGTTTCCTGGCTCAGTGCATGACGCTTACATTCTGAGGAATAGCAGCATCCCTTATGTGATGGGGCAACTCCAGAGGCACTGTGTGTGGCTATTAGGTGAGGACAAGGACCCTATACAGTGTGAATAGTTGTCTGGGTCTGGGGTTGTCCCTAAGGGTTAGTGTGTGTCTAACACTTGTCCCTCGACATTTGCAGGTGACTCTGGCTACCCCAACCTGTCATGGCTACTGACCCCAGTGAGGAATCCCAGGACAAGGGCAGAGGAACGCTACAATGAGGCACATGGGCGAACTAGGAGGGTTATAGAGAGGACCTTCGGCCTCCTGAATGCCAGGTTCCGGTGCCTCCATATGACAGGTGGTTCCCTTTACTACTCACCAAAGAAGGTGTGCCTGATCATCGTGGCCTGCTGTATTCTGTACAACTTGGCTTTGCAACAACAGGTGCCTTATCTGCAGGAGGATGGTCCTGAAGGAGGTGTTGTGGCAGCTGTGGAGCCTGTGGACAGTGAAGAAGAGGAGGCAGAAGAAGAGGAGATAGACAACAGAAACACCGTGATCCAACAATACTTCCAGTGAGACATAGGTAAAAAGACATCACTGCCTCCTACATCTGATAAAACTGTTCGGCCTCTCATTTGTCTGTCACTTTCACCCAGTGTATAGACCCTAACTTGTCACTTTCCCTTTCGATTTCACAGATGTGGGTCCCACTGTGTGACCTCTGCTATGTTACCTCATGGACTAGAGCTGTGTTACATGGGTATGTTGACAATAGTATGGACATTGCTGTTTCCCGCAGTTATTGCAAATACACTTTTGTGAAAGCACAGACTGACTCCAGATTGTTTTGTTGTTCAAGGGTGTTTATTTAAGTGCTAAATAGTGGAGGGGGGGTTTAAAATGGTCAGGGTGATGGTGGAGGAATGTCCATGGCAGAGTCCAGTCTATTGGTCTCACAGGTGCATTGTCCAAAGGGGAATAGGAAGTGGGGCTAGGGCAGTTTAAGGATGGACAGGGTGACAAAGTGGGACAGAAGGATGACATTCAGGGTGGTCTCATTTCTTGGCAGGGGTCTTGGCATTGTTCTCTGTCTTTGTCCTGGATCTCAGGGACCGCTTGCGGGGTGGTTCTCCATCTGCAGGGGGTGGGGTGCTGGTGTCGTGGTCCTGTGGTGGTGCCTCCTGTCCACTAGTGCCGGTGGAGTTGGTGGGCAGTTCATCGTCCAGGCAAGTGTCAGGGGCCCCTTGTTGTGCCACAGTGCCCCTCCTGGTGTTCACGAGGTACTGCAGCACCCCTACAATGGTGCCCAGGGTGGTATTAATGGATTTGAGTTCTTCCCTGAACCCCAAATACTGTTCCTCCTGCAGCCGCTGGGTCTCCTGAAACTTGGCCAGTGCCATCGTCTCCTGGGAATGATGGTATGCTCCCATGGTGTTGGAGAGGGCCTTGTGGAGAGTGGGTTCCCTGGGCCTGTCCTCCTCCTGTCACACAGCAGACCTCCCAGTTCCCCAGTTTTCCTGGGCCTCTGTCCCCTGGACCGTGTGCCCGCTGCCACTGCCCCCAGGTCCCTGTTGTTCTTGGGGTGGTGGGTTAGCCTGGGTTCCCTGTAGTGGTGGACACACTGCTGCTTGACGTGTCCTGGGGACAAAGGTATGGGCCCGCTGGGTGGGTGCTGTGCTGGTGTTTCCTGAGGGGGAAGGCTCTGTGGTGGCCTGTAACTTTGTGAGGGGAACCGACTGTCCCGAGGTCCCAGATGGGCCTCTTCTGTGGGTGGAGTGGACATGTCTGGAACCTCCTGTCCGGTGACGTTGGGTAGGGGTCCTGCAGGGGTGTAAAGGCATGAATATTGCATCTGTGTGTGCCATGGTGTGCAATGGGTGGGTGACCCTGTACCCCAGTGCTTACATTCTTGTGTAGGACCTTGTGTGATAATTGTTTAGGGGTCTGTGTGGGTATGTGTAGTGGACATGCATTGGTGATGGGTGTCCATGCTTTGTTGTTGCATCCAGGGCTTGGTGTTGGGATGTGTGGTTTGTGATAGTGGGACATATGTGAGGAGTTGGAGTGATGGAAGTGAGAGCGAGGGTAGGGGTATGTGATAGCATGCAGGTAGGGTGGGGGATGAAGTAGTGAAAGATTTGACTTACCAGAGTCCATTCCTCCAGCTACTCCTGCGAGGCCCTCAGGATGCAGTATAGCCAAGATCTGCTCCTCCCATGTTGTTAGTTGTGGGGGAGGTGGTGGGGGTCCGCCGCCTGTCCTCTGAACCGCAATGTGGCATCTTGAGACCACAGAACGCACCTTTCCCCGTAGGTCGTGCCATCTCTTCCTGATGTCATCCTGTGTTCTTGGCTGCTATCCCACTGCGTTGACCCTGTCCACGATTCTGCGCCATAGCTCCATCTTCCTAGCTATGGTGGAGTGCTGCACCTGTGATCCGAATAGCTGTGGCTCTACCCAGATGATTTCCTCCACCATGACCCTGAGCTCCTCCTCAGAAAACCTGGGGTGTCTTTGCGGTGACATGGGGTGGTGTGGGTGATGTGTGAGGTGGTGTGTGTTGTGGTGTGTGGGGTGATGTTCAGGGGTGTGTAGTGTTTTGTGCGTGGATGTTGTGTGAGTGATGGTGTTGTGTGCCTCTGTATGCTGGTGTGGTCTTTGCTTTGCTGTCTCTCTGCTTCTGCCAAATTTGTGGTTGTAAGGGTTCGTGGGTAATGTGGGTGTGTGTTTTATATTGTATTGAGTGTGTCGGAGTGGTGTGTGTATGTGTATGAGCTGTGTGTATTTCGATTTGTCCAATGTGGTTGTGTTTTGTAAATGCCTGTGTATTTTGAGCGCAGCAGTGTGTACCACCAATGGAATACCGCGGTTGAAAGACCGACGCGTGGGTTAGTGGGCCGTGATAGTGTGGGCGTATTCCTTTTGGCGTGACGGTGGAGGTTTTGTTATCGCCAGTTTATCACTGACCTTTGGTGTGGCAAACTTTTGTGGGTGTCTAGATTTTGGCTGATTCTAAGCTGTGGGTCGTAATAGCTGTAGCGGATTTCCGCAGCTGCGGCGGTGTGTTGGCGGTCTTCTGCACGTGGTAAGCAGGATTTACCGCCAATGTTGTAATGAGGGCCTTCGTCTTCTGGGAGGAGCGGAAATCTTCCTTTGTGTATTTTTTGAATTATATAGAAGTAGGACATCCTAGGAGTTGTTTGCACCAAAAAACCTGCCTCATTTTTGATGCACCCATTCTGCAGGCCCTTGGATACCAAGAAACAGATGTCTTCCATGATCTCTGGGGTAGGATCCTTGGTCAAGCGTTTGTAATTCCGGGTGTCGTTCAGGAGTTGCAAACATTCATCACTGTACATTTGTGTTGGCATTCTCACGATCGTCCCGCCCTTAGTTGCAGGTTTTATCACAATATCCTTGTCGGTAGACAATCTGCAAAGTGCTCCCATCTCCGCATTACTCATATTGTTAAAGGTGGCCTGTGGTACATCTTTGAGACTGTCAATCTCACGGCTGACAGCTTTTTCAAACACAGGGACCTCCAGCCGCTTCCCACCTGTGGGTGGTATGAAAGTGTATCTTGGGCGCAGCCCCGTGTGTTTTTTCTTCCTCATTGTTACATAGGAATGTTCAAGAAAAAATGTTTTTTATTTAATTTTTCGCAAGAACTCGCCCACTTCTTCCTTCAACTGGAAGATGTGACTTCTAGAGGTGGGAACAAAACCCAGACCTTTATTCAATACAGTCATTTTTACTTCATCAAGTGCCCCTATGCACAGGTTGAGAACCGTATTTTGTGAGACTGTTAAATCTTGCTGCTGCTGGGAGTCTCTTCTCTGTCTGCTTCTTGTCTCTGCCACGTGACCCCTCTCTTTTTCCTTCTTTTCCATCCGCGGCCTCCTTCCAAAAAAAAAAAAAGGAATACTTGGATGGGACCAAGGTGTTGAGTTGGAGGAAAGATGGGGGTTGGACCAAACTGGGGGGTACTCCATAGTACGGTGTACAACCCCACATCTGATCACTTTGCGGTTGGAAATATCCCATTGCTGGAGATGCATTCCAGTGGCCTCTTCGATTATCCCTCCTACCTCTTGTCTGTCTTAGACTTGGACTTTGAGCTGCTCCCAGATTAAGGCCCTCATAACACCGCCGTGTTCATGCTGGCAGTCATTTAACTGACCGCCACCCTTCTGGCACCATGCTGGCCGTATAATATACATTCTGCTGGGCTGGGACATTGCCAGGCCTCTGTGTGGCGGGTGCAGCTGCACCCGTCGTGCAGATCACTGCCGGTAAATATGGTGGTGGAGGAGGGTCGCCTATGGTGGTCGTCCATGTGTTCTTTATATGGCGGTTCAGCCCGCCATTCCGGTGGCGGTCTTTTCACTCGCCGCCGGCATGGCGGGCTGAACTGTGGGGGAGCATAATGACCCCCTAAGTGTCAGATGCCACAGTGGGTTTTGGAATAAAGTCCTCTTTTGAGTAAGAATACACTTTTTCATGCAAGAACTTCTTCAGGTCTTTCAGATTTTTTTTTTTCTAAACAAGTTTATTTCATTTTGAAATAGAGAACAAGAGGACAAAAACATGACAGTGAGTGCTAGTAAGCACAAATGCATAAGGCAGATCCATACATGACTTATAATTGGTAGTGGGTCTCCTCTTAATAGCCCCAGAGCTAATGTACTACTTAGGAGTTCAGCCCACGGTGTGCCCTCCATTCCTCCAGATCGCCTCATGCTTCTTAGGACAGCCATGTGCCTCATAAATTGACTTTTCTACTTGAGAGCACCACTCCCTCCCAGCTCGCCATCTCAAAATCGACGACGTCTCTGGATTTTTCCAATGTTGCGCAATGTCTCTTTTCGCAACTAGGCATGCTAGCCCAATGAATACACTTTCCATCCGGGTCCCTTCCAACTCTTCCAAAAGGCCCAGCAGTGCACCCTCGCAGTCAAATCAATGAAACTCCCCAGGGCCGCAGAGACGTTCTGCTCCACCCCCACCCAGAAGAGGCGCACCCTCGAAAAGTCCCGGGCAACACGCAGCAGATGTGCCCCTAGATTACCACATCTCGCGCAGCCCGAGGAGGTCACTGAGCGCATGTGCCACAAGCGCAGCAGGGAGAGATATGTCATGTGGAAATAATTTATCTGCACCATCTTCAATCTTGTCGATATCGCTAGTTCTCGGGGTGCGAGGTAGGCCTCCATCCAATCATCCTTGTCCAATTCTCCCACCCAAGCTGCCCACCCGTCTCGTAACTTGGCAAACCCATCCGGCACATTGGTCAGCAGTGAGCGGTAGGTCTGAGTAATGGCACAGCTGGAGGTAATGGAAAAATTGGGTATTGGCCAGGGCGTAATGGTCTTTCAACTGCTAGAATGACATCAGTCCCTCGTCACTATGTACATCCCCCACATAGGTAATACCAATGTTGTCCCACTGTTTAAACTCTTCTAACTCATGGAGCCATGTGCCTTGCCATAGGAGTTTCAGCTCGGTGAGGCGCCGCTCCCTCCCTGTCAGCCGAAAGGCCGCCCTCCAACACTTCACCGCCACCTGTGTGCACAGAGTGACAGCTCGGGAAAACCGGCTTCCATACAGCAGTCCCAACAGGCCTCAAATCCAACTTACCGTATTTCCAGTGGGTAAGCCGGGTCGTTCCAACCCTGTTAAACCACTCAATTATTGGGACCACCTGAGCCGCCAAATAATAGATGTATAGATCTGGTACTCCCATTCCGTCCTCACATGGAGATTTCCGTGCCGACCTGAAGGCCACGCGGTGTCACCCTCCCATCCATATAAAGGAAGTGAGCTTAGAAGTGAAGGATCCGAACCAGGCTCGGGGCACCAAATATGGGAAGTTTGTCAAGACGTACAAATATCGGGGGAGGCAGATCATTTTGAAAAGGGCGTTGCGACTCAGGGTGTTCAGGGGCAGACAACGCAATAGGCCCAAGTCCGCACTCAAGGCACGAGCCAGTGCTTGAAAGTTTAATTCCTAGGCCAGATCGGGGATTGTAGAGAGATGGATTCCCAGGTATTTGAAAGCATAGCGCTCCACCGGGATAATGGACACCATTTGCTTCCCCCCGGTTGGCCCCGTACCTCCACCAACAGCGACTTCCCGGGGTTCAAGCACAATCCCGAAGCCTCTCTATATAGCGTGAGGCGCTCAAGGCATTGGGGGCCAGAAATCCAATAGCTTCCCAAAAACACCAGGATGTCATCCGCGAACAGAGATAGACTGGCCTCACAGCCAATCACCCACGTCCAGCCATCCATGAGCGGGTCACCCTGAATGAGGCATGCCAGTGGCTCAATGGCCAGGGCGAATAGTAGGGGTGAGAGAGGGCAGCCCTGGAGCATTCGTCGTCTGATCGGAAAAGCGTATGATAAAATACCGTTGACCCGCACTTGTGCCGATCGGTTGTGATAAAGGAGGTGGACCATGCTTCTGAACTTCGGACCGAAACCCATACGCTTCAGGACCTCCTCCAGGAAGTTCCATGCCAGGGTATGAAAAGTCTTGTGGAAGTCCACCAGGAGGAGTGCCAAGTCACCTTCCAATCTTCCTGTCTGGGAGAGTGCCCCTTGAACCCGTTTCAAACAGTGATGCGTACTCCTACCTGGCATGAAGCCGCACTGGTCAGGGTGGACAAGAGAGGGCAGTGTGTGGGCCAGTGGGGTGGCCAGTGCCTTTGCAAATATTTAAATGTGTGCATTGATCAGCGAGATAGGCCGTATTATGAACACTGGTCACGGTGCAAATCACCTTTGGGTATAACCACAATGATGGCACAGTCAAGACTGGGGATGAATGTGCCTCATTGGGTCGCCTCTTGTTGTGCATTCACCAGGTGAGCCACCAAGCGCTGACGGAATAACTTGTAGCATTCTATGGGAAAGCCATCAGGGCCTGGGGTCTTCCCGGTCTGGAGAGCCAGTATGGCATCCTCCACCTTCTCCTTCGTCAGGGGCAGGTCCAGCACCGCAGCCAAGGATGCTGTAATAGAGGGCAATAGGATGTCCCCCAAAATGGGGTTTTCCTGTTCCGCCGGGTGTTGGGGGACTCGGGCGTAGAGGTCCTCATAGTAGGAGGTAAACGTGCGCGCTATCTCCGTCAGGGGAGGACAATCTCTGGGCGATACCTCCTAATGTATCACAGTACAGCAGATCACTTAATGCGGTCTAGCAGACCATTGACATTCCAAGAGAGTATCTTAAACATAACACTGGTGTGTTGGTTAGTACTAAGCGCACCCAAGGCCCCGTAGACAGTCTGTTCCGCAAAGGGCGCAGGCCACCCAAGTCACCCAAGGACCACCTATCTACATGCATATTACTCACTGTAAACAAGTCACACCTGAAAAGGGCATCATTAGTGAAACAAGAATAAGAACAGTATGTAGCAACATCCCAAAATCCCCCCCAACACCCTCCACCCCACACCGCCCACTGAAGCATCTGTCACCCTTTCCCAACACATTTGCTAACTCGCATGTAAGACTGTCAGTTTTGGGGGTCCTCACAATTTGGCGGTGCCTTAATTACGGATGTGCCACCTGACCATGGTTATTAGTATAATTCAAAGTGATGCAGTCCTCAAGGCCACAGCTCCTCCCGGGTTCAGTGCCGCGGTAACCGCTGGCCACTGTCCACCGGTACCCAGACAAAGGGCTCACCCCGCATCCTCAGGTTCACTCCAAGGAGCTCATGGTCCCCTCCGTCGATACAAACAGGGCAGGTGTAGCCACAAAATCAGTATCTGAATCATTCTTCTCCTGCAGCTCATAAGCCAGTGGAGCTTTGGTGCTCCCCCTTTGCTCCCTGGCCACCATCCGTGACCTTCTCGACAGGGATCGCTTCCTCCGCATTCGTGCTGTGAGGGGCTTCTCACCAGGGTCCTTTGCCTCTGGCCCAACTCCTCCCCCTCCATTTCGTCAGCCTCAAGTCCCGTTTCTCTGCCGCCCAGTCGCATGCCTGCTCTGGAGTATTGAAAAAGTAAATATTAGATTGAAACATCACTTTTAGGTGGGTGGGAAAAAGCAGCCTATAGCAGAGGTTCAGCATTCGGCGTTCCCTTTTCACTGCCTCAAAGGGCCTGCGTTTTTGCTGCACTGCCCTGGAGTAGTCTGGAAAAATCAGGGTCTTAGAGTTCTGGTATCAAAGGTCTGCCTAAGCCCTGGCCTCCTGCAGGATTGCATCCTGATCTCTAAAGTTCAGGATCTGTACAATGATAGGCTGGGGGGAGCGCTGACCGAAGGCTGAGGCGCCAATGAACGATGCACACGCTCTATAACAAAGGTGGTGGACAGCTTCTCCACCGGCATCCAGGTTCAGAACCATCCTTAAGCACCACAGCCAGATCAGGCGCATCCAAGGCCTCCAGCAGGCCCACCAGCCACAAGTTGTTGTGCCTAGCCCGGTTCCCTGTGTCTTCTGCTCGCTCGACGATGTGAAGGTCGAGACCTGGTGCCTAAGGGGAGCCAGGTCATACTCCACCATTGAGATACACTTTTCAGCCTCGGTCACTTTCCTGGCCCCTCCTCGTAGGTCCTGTCAGATCAGTGAGAGGTCTACGCAAAGTTCGTCCACTTTGTGCTCTACGGCCACAAGTCCTGGATCCCCTTAAGGATGCCCCAAGGTCCGGCCAAGATGTCACCGGTTCCAGGGAGGAGCCAGTCGCTCCAGCTTCTCCCCCCCAAAGCAGGAAGTGTATATTGGTCCATTGTTGCCTAGGTGTTGGACCTGGCTTTTTGACAGGGTCATCCCCAAACTTTTTGCCTCCTTCCTCCTATTTTTTCTGACCTGTTGTTGTTGGCTTTTGACCTCTCGGCACTTTACCACTGCTAACCAGTGCTAAAGTGCATATGCTCCTATGCAGGTGGTGGCTGTCTGTTACGACCCATGACAGCTCAAACAATCACGCCAATAAGCAGGGGCGAGAGGAAAATGGGGTCCAGCTGGAATCCTCAGCTACCCGTGGCCTCAGGCCCCAGCCCAGTCCGCGCCCGGTATGGGGGGTTTAACCACCGCCCGTCACTCCGTCTCTACCCGGCAAAGGGGTGGGGAGAAGGGGGGGACGAGAGGGAACCACGAGTCGGACCTTGACTGGTCCCGGTCCCAGCCTTCACCCCAAGCCCCTCGCTGGTTCGCTAACTGCCAGGGCCTGGTGATCCACCACCACCATGCGCCGCAGTGTTTCCGGGTGGGTGGGGGGCTACCGGCAACCAGCCCCCCCACTTCAACGTCCGCTGCGCAGGTCCATCTCCTCACCTGCTCTCCGCTGTTCTATGGGGCCGCTGACCAGGAGCTGGGGCCCGCCACACAAACTCCTCAGGGACTGCAAAGGCCCGGGTGCACACTACGCGGCGCCCGCCATTTCCAGACCAGGCAATGCCGCATAGAAGCGTGTCCCACCAACCTCAGGACCGCCTCTGTCAGCTGCCAGGTCTCCTGAAGGTCCTCAATCACTGCCACTTGCCAGGCAGCCTCAGTGCTGGGGGCCCCTGCTCTAGCAGTCTCCGAGGCTATGGAGGGTCAAGAGTCCCTCACGCGGTGCCAACCATGAAAGAGGCAGGCCTGCAGTAGGCACGCCGCGCCAGCCAAAGTCCTTTTCGGGGTGCCCCCCTCCAGCAATGACCAGAATCATCCTGCCCCTGGTCAGCAACACTATTTTGGCAGCCCCAGGGTAATCAGGGGTCACTCTGGTCAGGTAGGATGAGGACGGATTAAGGGCAGGCCGCGGAACTCCGCTACAGTGCAGCCGCCATGTTTGCTTGCAAAGCCACACCCCGAGCTTTCTGAAATGTAGTAATCTTTTGATGTGTCAAATACTCTTTATACTCGGGTATAATCTTGTTTGATTCTTCTAGTTTCTTTTTGTAAACAAGTGTGGTTAGACCTGTCTTCAAATTGCTCTTGCTTGTCTTTATCTGTATCGTAAGGACTTCCGATAATCTCTTAACCGTCTTTATTATTGGTATAAGCCAATCCTTCGTCCATTTCGACACAATGAGCTGCCAGTCCCCTCTAAATTCTTTGTCTTCAAGAAAAATGTGGGGTTCATTTGTCACAATCAGGCCAGTAGGGGCAGCATTTCTCTGCAGATATTTAGTCATTACTGCTCCATGAAGGATGGTCTTTACCTGGCCTCTTTTTAACTCTATCAAGGTATCCCAATCCCCTAATTGTGACATAACTTGAGCCACAGTGGTATCCCCTTTTAGGAAGAGTGCAGACAAAATTGCTGACACTTCTTCATCATCAAATGATATTCCTTCTTCCGTGTTAGTAATCAAGGGTCCAGGCTAGAAGCCCAGGAGAAGGAACACTTGCTTGTCCTCACTTGTTAATGTCCTGGAATTGCCAGGGAAAATTAATGTGTAACACTCTCACAGCTATCGAGCTTTTCAAACCTATAACCCACAGGGGGATAGAGAGAGGGAAATCTCAACACCACACATCTTCCCTAGAAAAATCAACAATCACAAATGGTCTGGCGGAGTGGAACAAAGAGAGGGACACTTCGTCTTCTCTGTTTCTAGGACTAGATTCTGAATTTCAGTGCCATTAGGGAATTCTAGTTTCCCCAGTGGAAAGGGAGACAAATAACACAATATTTTGTAGACTTTCAAAGGAGAATGGGAGAGAGTGTGTGTGCATTTTTATCTGTGTTTAGGGAACAAATTCCTGATGAAATCCAACAGACACTTCACCATATCCAACTAAAAGCACCTGTACCCAACAATTCACCAGAAAATACTTTTTTTTTGGGGGGGGGAGTGTATCACCCCAAACACCCCTATTGAAGCTGTGCCCCTGCTCTGAACCCCAAACACCAGTGGCTTCTTATCTGTCTAGATTGTACAATAACTAGAATTGTTTAACACAATGGGGGTCATTACGACCCTGGCGGTCTGAGACTGCCAGGGCTTAAGTGGCGTCCGTACCGCCAACAGGCTGGCGGTACGGAGACCCATATTTTGACCGCGGCCGCGGTCGCACCGCCGGGGCCGGCGGTTTCCCGCCGTTTTAGCCCCGGTGGTAATAATCCGCCAGGGCAGCGCTGCAAGCAGCGCTGCGCTGGGGATTATGACTCCCCTACCGCCAGCCTGTTTCTGGCGGTTTGCACCGCCAGGAAGAGGCTGGCGGTAAGTGGAGTCCTGGGGCCCCCTAACAGGGCCAGTGCTGCTTTTCACTGTCTGCATAGCAGACAGTGAAAAGCGCGACGGGTGCTACTGCATCCGTCGCACAGCCGCAACACCGCCGGCTCCATTAGGAGCCGGCTCCTATGTTGTGGCCGCATCCCCGCTGGGCCGGCGGGCGTAAACTAGGTTTGGGCCCGCCAGCCCAGCGGGGATGTTGTAATGGGGACTGCAGGAGTGCGGCTGCATTGGCGGCCGCACGGCGGTTACAGCTTGGCGGGCAATGTTGTAATGACCCCCAATATGCCATGAAGATTCTGAAGTAAAAGAGCATGGTGTACTCAGTAGATTAGCTAAGCTATTTAATTTTGAAGCATTGTATTCAGTGTCCAGTGGGTGCTTTAGACATGTCACCACTATCACTTGTTTTATTCTCTTAAGTGGCCCTGAGTGCATTGCTGGAGGGTGCCCATGCTGCCTCTAGGGGCTTGTGCAGCACGTGATGTACGCGCATTTTGTTTTATCAGTGGGTGTGTGTTCCACATTGCATTTTCCGGTGCTGTTCCTTTCAGAGTCTTGTGGATGTCTCTGAAGCTCCCACTATCACAGATCTCTCCATGGGAGCCCAGGGTACCTCTAAAGCCGTCTGCCAACTTACTATGCTTCTCTAAGCTAGTTGAAAGGTATATTTGTGCTTCGTTCTCTTTTGATTTTGTATTGTTTCCTGTCACACATTGTATGTATCTGCGTGTGACAATGAGTGGTAGATTTAATGTGTGTTTCTTGAAGTAATGTCAACGCTTTTTTCTCACCCTTCACATGATTTGAAAATGCTTCCGGGATCTTTGGACACAGTGACTAGTGGGTAACCATACACAATCATTTAAAACCTAACAATAAAGTTAAACGCCATGACCCATGTTGCCAGGGAAGAAAACTATAATCAATAAACGTTTCAAAGCTTTACAAAGTCACTGAAATACTGTGCAAACCTAACTGTAAAGATAAATAAAAAAACATGGATTGACTAAATCTACGAAACAAGTTTAATGTACTCAACACCAACACCATTAAACATTCAAGAAGAATAATGCATATTAATAATGAGACAATTTGAGACACAGAAACATTCTTTAAATCCACCTGTGAATACATTAGTCAAATCGAATTAGAAAGATTTAAAAATCAGGATTTGGACATAGGTTGTCGCTACCTCTAGCTAAATTAGGACAAGCATGTGTAGGAACAAGCTAACACGTGCAGGGAAAAGTCCAAAGGGAAGACAAAACTAATTTGGAAAATCATCTATCTCGGGCTAAGTTAAACTAACAAGACAAACAAAATAGGCAAGTGTCAGCATGATAACTTGTACTAAAGTAAGCAAGTCTGAGGAAAAAAAACATTTGCAATAGAATTTCGCCAGCAAAGCATATAGATCATCAGCAAAGTCCATTAGAAGCACCATCAGGGGAAGTGCAGAACACGGGCAGCACAGGGAAGCAGTCAGGAAACATCCAAGGGGCAAGGTACAGAACAAGATTCTAATGGGGAATGATTGAAACTCACAAAGTCCACCCCTAATCAAAAATACTGAAAACAGCTTGATTGGTCAGTTCGATGAGTCCATATCACGTAAAAGGGCAATGTCCAATTATAATTTTAGCACATTCAAGTTTGCAACATGACAGAAAAGTCTCAGGTTTGTTACGAAGTCGTCTTTTCTTTCCATGTGAATCCAATAGTTTCACAATTTTGTACATCACCTGTTGCAATCCACATTTTTCTCATGGTGTAACACGATTTAAACATTTCTCATGAGAAAGTTTCGATTCAACAGTATCAACTGCTTTAGCTTTCAGTCTACAGGTCTGAATGTTCCAGAATCAAGGTCATTGGGAAACAAGTCTTACACACCGAATATTTAGAACCCTTTGTGCGAAAGTAGCCTCTTTCTAGCATGGTTACCCCCCACTTTTGTCCTGTTTGTGAGTGTGTGTCAGTGTGTTTTTACTGTGTCACTGGGATCTTGCTAGCCAGGACCCCAGTGCTCATAGATAAAAACCTATATGTCAGTGTGCTTTGCCTGTTTCACTGGGATCCTTTTAGCCAGGACCCCAGTGCTCATAGTTTGTGGCCTAATATGTGTGTTGTCAGTAGTGCTTAACTGTGTCACTGAGGCTCTGCTAACCAGAACCTCAGTGCTTATGCTCTCTCTTCTTTTAAATTTGTCACTATAGGCTAGTGACTTAATTTACCTATTTCAATTGGCACACTGGACCCCACTTATAAGTCCCTAGCATATGGTACATAGGTAACTAGGGCATTGGGGTTCCAGGAGATCCTTATGGGCTGTAGCATTTATTTTGCCACCCATAAGGAGCTGAGACAAACCCTTTCACAGGACTGCCACTGCAATTTGTTCCCTGGCACTGATAGCGGTCTCACCCACTTCCCTCCCCTCCCCAGAGTCCTCCCCCCAACCCACGACCCCCCTACCGCCCCCCAAAGGTGGCAGGACCCCCCTCCTCACCTCCCCAAACATTGACACACACACCTCCATCCCCCTACACGCACACTCACACAACTACTACACATATATGCAGACATACATGCACACATACACACACACACAGACATATACGCCTTTCCCATACACACAACACCCCCTGCATGCATACACGCACTCACACAATCCCTCTACACACTCACATTCACACCCCCATGCATGCACACAACACACAACACCCCACGCCCCCCCACACCCTAACGGACGATCACCTAACCTTGTCTGGTGATCCTCCAGGAGGGAATGGGATCCATGGGGTCTGCTCCGCCACCAGCTCCCCGTCACCAGAACACCGCCACACCGAATCCTGGGTTGTGATTCAGTGGGCGGTGTTCTGATGACGTGGCTGTGGAGGTGGAGGTGGAGCAGCCTCCACTTCACCGCCGACTGCCAGTATGGCTGCTGACGGCTCTCCGTCTGGAAAACGGTGGAAGGCTGCCAGCAGTCATGATACGCTGGGCAGAAAACCACCTGCACTGGCGGTCTTCAGCACGGCGGTACCTCAAAGACCGCTGAAGTCCAAATGAGGCCTTTAATGTTACAGGAAAAATAAATGATTCATCACTTTACATGACTGCAAATACGAAGTCTTCAGGCCTAGTTATGCTAATACAAGAAATATAATGCATTAATATTGTTATTAATAAAAACACTTAGGTGGTCATTACGAGTTTGGCAGTCTTTTAGTAAGATTGCTGCAGTGGCGGATGCCGAAAGACTGCCATGGCAGCAAAAACAAGACCACTGTATTACGAGTCACAAATGGAAAACCGCCAAAAAACAGCCACAAATCCGACACCGCCAGGCTGAACAACGGCGGGAGAGAGGCGGTCCCACCACCTACACGGCAATGCTGACAACATACGGCCCTCCAAATTACAACCCGCAAATCAGCACAGCGGTCTTTGCACAATGGAAAACCATTGGCATGCTAACTGCTGCGGCAGAAATAGCACCTCCACAATAACACTACCCCACATTGGGCAATGCGAATATCCCACATCTGATACACATACACACACCACTATAAAAAAACACCCACCCACACATCCCACAATCCTTTGCAACCACAACGACAATTTCACAGACAGCGAGGACCCAAGAAGACAACACTTAGCACCACATACCATAGGCATATTTACACTTCACACTCAGCACACATGACACAACCTCACCATCTACAACACACACACATCACCACTGCACAAAATCACAACACAGCACCACACACAACTGCTCACCCCACATACCCCATTAACCAAAAACACTCCACCCTTTGCACCACCCACCCACAACAACCACCTGACTGTCACCAGGTCCTCACAAAAACACCCATGTTTCACTGATGAAGAGTTGAGGGTCATGGTAGATGAGATTGTCAGGGTTGAGCACCGGCCCAGCAAACATCCCTAGCAAGGAAAATGGAGTGATGGCAGAGGATCGTTGACAGGGTAAACTCAGTGGGAAACCATCCACCCACAAGGGACGACATCAGGAAGAGGTGGAACGACCTCAAGGGGAAGGTGTGTTCCATGGCGTCATAACACCAGATTCCCATCCACAAGACTGGCCTGGGCCCCCACCTCTGCCCCCACAATTCACATCTAGAGAGAAGAAGGTCTTGGCTATCCTGGATCCCTAGGGCCTGACTGGAATACCCAGAGGACTGGAGACTGGTAAGTCATGTAAACTCCCCTGGCACATTGTACACCCGACCGCATGCAACCCCACCCCCTTGTCACTGCCCACATCAGCCCATCCTATGCTGATCCTCAACCCCCTAATCAACTACCCTTCCCCTGCATATCCACACCACCCCACTAACACCATCCCAATCAAATCCCCCCCAAGTTAAAGGAAAGCATGCTCAGCTGGATGGACTACTACTCCCACAATGCATCACTACATACTAAAGTATTCTAAAATGTGTACTTTCAACATGGGGACACCTGCATGTATGAGCAAGACATATGCTACATAATCGTGAGGTGTCATTTCCAACCCATGAAATGGCAATGACAGTAACACACTACAAAAGACACAATCCCACATCTAAGCTGAAACCTAAGTAAAAAAAATACTCCAGCAATGTAAAATTGGAATGTAGCAACTGTCATTGTCATCCCTGGAAAGCACCTAAACAGCAGCATGCACCATGGCATCAGACTACAATCATATAAACCTGATACCAACACCAGTCTGGTCCATCCACAGGTACAACAGCCACTGTCTCCCGGCATCACATTACTGAAACTGCCAGTCCTTCACATGAAGAAGGCCCCAGTGATGAGTACAGCTCAGGATGTCTGGATCCGGATGACATACCTGGCCCATCTGGGACATCTGATCAATCACCCACAACCAGCCTCACCCAGCTCACTGTAGAGGACCCCACACCTGTGGCCACAACGCCTTAGCCACCTCCATGTTCCAAACCTGTCTCCCAAGGACAGATTAATCAGCAGTGTATCAAACAGTACAGGGACCTGAGTCTTCCCCTGACACCCAAGACGATGAAGGTCCTGGTGTCACTGGGAGTGGGCATACTGTTCCAAGGACACACGCACAGGGGGCTAGGGCCAGTGGGAGGGCACCTGTTGGCCAAGGGATAGATAACTGTGGTACTACAAAAGAATGGACTCACCAGTGATCCAAGCCAGCACTGTAGTTGTGCCATCATGTGTGGAGCATTGCTGTTCCTCAGAATGTAGGAGTCATGCACAGATCCAGGGAACTTGGCCTTCACTTCGGATATGTACTGATCAGTGAGACACACCACCTGCACATTCATGGAATGATAATTTTTCCGGTCCCTAAATACTTGTTCATTGATCCTGGGATGGATCAAAACAATGTGGGTGCCATCTATGGCCCCTATCACATGAGGAATATGTGCTATATCATAGAAGTCAGCTTTCACAGTGAGTAAGTCAACACTTTGTGGGAACCTTATGTAGCTGTCAATGTGTTTCAGCAAAGCAGACAGTACATCTTCCAACACAAAACTAAACATGGACTGCGACATATCTTCTGCCAAGCCCACTGTCACCTGAAAAGGAAGAAGTGGAACTCTGATAACATCTCTGTTCTATTGGAGGGATAGCATAGGGATTACGTATGGCTGGCAGGAGCTCTGGCTCCAACAGGGTACACAGTTCCCTGATAGTCTTATGATTCAGACAATACATCTGTATAACGTGTCTTTCTTCCATGGTAGCAAGGTTGACTAGGGGCCGGTCGCCCAGTGGATTCTCCCCATTGGACGGTATCTAGGCATAGGATAGAACAAAATTCATGACACCTCTTACACTGTTGTTACAAGAAGTACACCACAGAAGTAGCAAACAGGACAAGTCATGTAAGGTATCTAATAGCTAACACAGAAAACTGTTATTCGCACACTATACAGCTGCAACATCCTGGCTGTAAATACCATTGCTATACTTGTCACAGGGGGTATGTACAGAGATTAAAGTCAGAAATAGTAATATTGTCCATAAGTCGGATACAATTATCAAACTTCCACACATGGAAAAGATGATACATCATACATATGGGCAGGAGACAGTCACTTCACTAGTGAGTTCACATGAGGTGACCTTGTACATCAATCAACTAGTGATTAACATCAAGCTATGACGCACTAGAATGACATAGAAATCATAAAAATATGTAAAATATCAGCCGCCTGTCCTCCATGCAGCGGAATAGATGGAAGTGACCTCATTCTGCCAGCGTTAGTCGTCATGCCGGTAGGTGGTCGGAACTGCCGTGCAACTCCTCATTGGTTAACATTGATGTCTATGGGAAGCTGGGGCCAATGATGATGACCAACTGTGGTAACGGTTATGACTGCAGTGGCCGTGACCACCATTTTCCATAGCCCCATCACTTGACTCTTGACACTCGGGTAAGCAAGACTTTTACTGCGTGAGCTGCTGTGTTCTGTATCTGGAAGCTGCAATGGCAAGTACTGCAGGAGATAGGGCCCCGCCTTGAACCCAGAAGGAACTGAAGAAACTGGTGGAAGGGGTCCTACCCCTTTATGGACTGTTGTATGGGGCTCTAGATAAACAGGTCAGTACAATGTGGAATACTTATCAGCTAGGATGGTGTTTGACGGCGAAAGTGTATGAATACTGACATGGCATGACTGCTGGGGTTGTGTTGTATGATTGATAATGGCGTAATGTTGGTTGGTATGAGCATGTTCTGTGCATGCTGTGTGTAGGCCACTGCTGTAGGTGTGCTGCAATTCTACATTATTATCTCCTTTTGTCTGTGTTTCCCATGCAGTCCAGCACCCATCAGAAAAAGGGCATATGGCGAGCCATCACCAAGCAAGTGCGGACCCTGGGGTCCATAGCTGGCAGAGCACTCACTGCAGAAAGCTGTGGGAGGACCTGAGACGCTGGGCCCGGAAGACTGTAGAGGCCCAGCTGGGGATGTCCGCATATTGGCGGTGGCCTACCTGGAGCTAGATGGGTGCTTGGAGGCAGCACAGCAGCCACAAGGGGGTACGTACAGACTGTTTAATATCAGTGTATGGGCTTCTATTGTGTCAGTTAGATTACTTAGGTACTAATGAGGTGTGTGTACATAAAATCAGATTATAGTCTCTGGCTATTACTTCCACTGTTTAGAAGTGGTGTAAGTTAGCTTTTCAACACCATGCAGGACATAATATGTTGGTGCTAAACCTCCTTGTCCAGTTACTTTTATACACACTCCTATGTTGAGTGATTCTCTAATTTCTATTCTCTATCCCCGAGTCTGCTTTAGATAGCCAGTGCCATCTTGTCAGGGCTGATATTGGGTAATGAATACTGTGAGTAGGGAACTTCCACTGTGAAATCATTGCATTGTCAATGGACTTCTGTACATAATGAGGCCTTTATCTACCTGTCCTATATTTTGTGTGCAATGTACTTATCCAGGACATTTTTAAAAAACTGTCAGATTGGTAAGTATATGTGGGTATTTGTAGTTATTACCATTGTAGAACGACTAATGACAGACTGCCGCATGTCCAAACTAGTGGTTTGGTGGAAATTAGGAGGTAACAGCTTGAATATTAGGTTATGTCTACAGGACCAATATTTGGGGACAATGTATCATGGCCATTCCTTGCCACGCCAGAGGAAGAGTAGAGTACTTGTTGGTATGTGTTCTGGATGGGTAGATATGGACCCTTTCTTCCCTTTCTTTCTCTCCTATCCTCTCTCCCTGTCCTTTTCTATCCTTGTTTGCATCAGCATCATCAGGTGAAGGAGAAGGGGCACCGTCGAGTGGGAAATCTGCGTCCCAGAGGACCCAGGGAAGGGACCAATGGGACAGAGGGCAAGGGGAGCACCACAGTGGAGACCGGTACAGCTACATCATCTTCAGACTCCTCCTCCAATGTAAGCGCCCTGGTGAAGGCGGAGCCATTTGGGTCCATCCTAGCACCATCCTTGTCCGCCACCCCCCTTACCAGCACTGCCCTTCCTCTGGTTCCCCACCCAGTTGCCTGTGCCAGCTCACCCAAGAGGGTGGGCGTCTATTTCGCCGCAGGCACCTCTGCCCCTGCCCCCGTCAGCCCTGCTGCCCTCAATTAGGAGGCTATTGGCCTCCTAAGCTCCATCGCTGTGGGGCAGTCAACCATTTTGAATGTCATCTAGGGACTGCATCCAAGATGCAACAAAGTAATGCCTACCTGGAAGGCAGTCACGGTGCCTTGGCTGGCCTGAAGAGATCATTATAGGCTCTGGCCTCCTCTTTGATGGCAGCCAGTGTCCCTTCAACCTCTATCCCCCCTTCAGCTATCCGTGCCCAATCCTACACCCCTCTCCCCTCACCCATCCAGAGCACACATTCAGAGCAGCATTCACCCACTACAACAGACAAGGTACGCAAAGACAAACACAGGTACCACAAGCATGCACACAGTCAGTACACACCTGCAGACACAACAGACACTCCCTACACTGTGTCCCTCACCACCTCCTCCCTCACAGTCACATCACCACTCACACCTGCTATCACTACATCAACACTCCCTGATCCTGCCACCAATCATGTCATACTCACAGACACCATACAAGCAGACCCGCAGACATCCACCCCACACATCACATCTGCACTCACCACAACAACATTAACGACCACATGCAGCACATCCACATTACTTACAGACTGAAACCCCAACACACACTCACACATCTTGCATTGCATCTCCGTTCATCATTTCTCCCTCCTCCCAAAATACATAAACGCCCTCACTCACCCCCCGACATACACCCGACATACACCCACCACACACAAGCACACATTGCACACACCTGCATCCATGTCCAGCACACCAACACCTCCTACAACCACTCGCTCTACCTCCACTCCTAAACCTTTTGCCCATGACTGCCCCTGTGTACCTAAAAAATTTCTCCTTGCCTTTCTTGACCTGCTCCCTGTTCCTGTCCCACCCCATGATGCCCGCTAAGCGTCAAGTCTCCCTGCCTCAATCCAGTCCTTTCACCTCCCAGTCCTCCATGGCCCCCCTCGTAATGCTCATGCCCCTCCCCCTGAAAAGAAACCACCCCTCTAAAGCCTAAGGTCCCTACTCCTACCCCAAAATCCAAACACCCTCCGCCACAATCAAAATCAAAGGCAACCCCCCTCCCAAACCTACACCCAAGGACCCCCCTTGCAAGCCCAAGCCCCCACCACTGTCACCTCCTCTCACCCCTGAGTGCCTGCCTTCCCCATTGATGCTCCTGCCATGTGGAGGCCAATTTGCAGTCAGGAGTCAAGTTGGGGCATGTGACTGTGTCCAATGTGCCTGGGATACTTATGACAACTTGACTGGCCAGTAGTCCTAAGATGTATATAGATTTTTAAATGTATTATTTATTTCAATACATCTGTACCACTGAGAGGTTGGTGTCAAGGTTAAGAAATTGTCCTGGTCTTTATACATTGGTGTGTGTTGTATGTGTATGTGGCATTGTTTGGTAGTGGTGTGGGCGTCCGTGTGTACACTGTGATATCCTTTGTATGTTGGTTGGACGTGGCGTGTCATCTGAAGCCTTGTTTGGATGTCTGTACTATGTATTTGATTGTGTGTTGTTGCTACGTATTTCTGCCAGTATATGTTGGCACGTGGAGTTGTTCAATGTGCCTTTCTGACAATGCGTTTCTGTGTTTGTGATGTTGTTCTCATTGTGTGATAGTGGGGTGTTGTGTATGGCTGTGTTTGACAGTGGCGGTGGTGTGCATATGAGGTGTGCTGTGTGTATGGCACGTGTCTGTTGGCTGTGGTGTGTGTATTTAGCATATGAGTTTGTGTTGTTGTGTGTGCATGTGTGTCTGTAGTTGTGTATGCTGATACGGGCATTTGTTTGCGTGTGTGTGGTCGTCGATGTCCGTGCTGGATCTGTGTGTTGTGTGTGGGTGTGTAATACTGCCCTTCCCTCCAGTGTGTGATAGACAGGGATACTTTCGGTTGTCGTCTTTGTCGCTGGTCCTGGAGGTGTAGGGCAAGATACAGCAGTGGGAAGAATTCCAGTTCGGGTTCCAATGAAGGACGCATCTGTGTACCTAGAGGTGAGTGTCTACATTTATACTGACCATTTCTGCCAGGCTTTTCCTGGCAGTCAAACCGCCTTGGAAATCCTGGCGGTCTGCTGACTTGTAATACGGTGGGCGGTGAATTGGTCCCAGCCAGCCTGGTGGTGGCTACTGCCGTTGGCGGCAGTCCGACTGCAGTGGCGGAATCTTGGCTCTGTTGCCGTGGGATCACCGCCGTGGTCATAATATAGCGGTCTGCACTGCCGGCCTGTATGACTTTGCTTCACATAGCGCCAGAGACAGTTTCTCTGTGACGGCAAGGGAGCATTGCCATCCCACCCATTGTAAGCCATGGGTGATAAACATAAAATGGCAATGAAAGATTTCATTGCCATTTATTTTTTTTCCCCCGATGAGCATGCTCCAGTGCCCCTGAGGCAAAAGACATGTGGGGGTGTCCTATGGACTGGAACAATGGCTGGCTGGATGCTCCAAAGTGCGCATGTCACTTTGGCCATCTGTTTTCCGCCGGCCAAAGTGACATGCACACTCTGAAGCTCTCCACTAAACTGTCTTAAGACAGCTGGTTGGAGACCAAGCAAAGACCTCCAGGGCCTGAAGGAGCGTCTGGCCAGCTTGCTCAATCCAATCCAGGCACTTCTCTCATGCTAGTTAACAGAATGAGAGTAATGTCTGGATTGGTCAGGGCAGACGTGCTGCAGTCAGTAAGTACCTTTTATTTAAATTTAGCATGGTACTTTTATTCTGGAGTTTTGGAGGGAGGGGCTGTTTTATTATGAGCTTTTGGAGGAAGGGAGTATTTTATCTTGGGAATTTGAGGGAGGGGATGTTTTATTAAGGGTTTTGAGGGGTGTTGTTTTCTTTTTTGGGAAGTGGTTGGGCACTTCGTTAGCCCCACACATTTATAAGGTTACCAGCCACCCCTGCATAGGGCCAAACTATAGGTCAGTAATTGTAAGTATCTCTCACTTAAGCTACTAACTTTTGTTTGATGGAGAGCTGTATTGAATTAATGTGGCTGCTTTGTAGAGCGTGCAACTACTCCAAGGAGTGTCCTGGCTCTAGAGTCTGAGAAATTCAAACATACTCTGCCACAAATTTAGCATGAGGAGAACAGCCATGTCTTGAGCTTCTTCTGGAATGACAATTCAGAGCCAAGGGTCCAATGTTCATCAGGTAGCCTATTACAAGTCTTAGTTGCCAGAAACAAGAAAGAGCAGCCCCTTCCTCAACCTCCTAATCCTTGACACTACCCCCATGGTGGCTGTGGTTGACTGAAGTGTTCTTACAGGGCATTAAAACTGAAATCTAGCAAAGAGATAGTGCGGACCAAAGAGAGATGGGCCAATGAACCAGGACCATTAATGTAAAAGGAATCCTCTTTTAATTGGCAGCCAGTGGAGAAATCTAAGATGACTAGAGACCGAGGTATGCCAAGGCAGTTTCAAAATTGGACAACCTGTGGCATTCTGGACCACTTGTAGTCAATTGAGCAGGCCATCCGTAAGTCCAAGATAGAGAGCATTGGTATGATCTGATCTGGAAGTTATCAATGCATGAACCAGTGCCTTCCTAGATTGCAGTGTGACAACGAAAGGAAACATCTTCAGGGTCCGAAGCAGCACAAATCAGCAATTTACCACAGCAGACACCTGAGGTTGTAAAGAAAATTGGCTATCAAGCTTAACTCCAAGATTTTTAGTGACTGGAATGGAAGAGGGGTGAAGATGCAAGCCAGCCGGACTCACGCCAATTCCCAGCATGTAACTGTTTTGCTTTCACTAATGACCGAGTTGACAAAAATCTCTGGAATGCATCTCTTAGTTCAAAGAAGACATTTATTATTATTTCACCACGAGGTTCCTAAAAAGGAGATTAGTAGGCTAAAAGCACACGTTTAAAAATAGTCACATCAATGAAAGTAAAATGTACCAAAATGATTCTCAACTGCAATGCATAGCAAATATATGTATTTATAATTATATTATTCAAAGCACATAATGAAGTAAAAATTCCTCACCGTAGGGCCTGCCAAGCTCTTCATCTTTCTCATGCCAGCAAGACGATGACCCCTTTTGACTGCAAAAGAGAAAGAGATAAATACCCTCACGGGACAGATATCAGGCATCCGACTTCGAGAATCCTGATTGAGGCCACTTTATTCTCTTGCTGTCGCACTGGGTCTTTTATATCTTAAAAAGCCAGAAGGAGCTTTCAGGAAACTCCCACTCATTTAGTAATTCAAACATGCTGGCTAATTTAGGTCAGAGTTGAAAGAAACAGGTTGAAACTGTCCAGTTTCCCAAATTGTCTCTCCCAAACCCAAGCTGTTTCCTGCTTGCACTATAAACATCAGTCTGGTACATTCTTATCGTGCTGACTACCTAACTCCCCCATAGTACGTCCCAGCTCTTTGGTGAGAAAGAGCACGAAAATAAGCACAGTTTAAAATGTGAAAAAATATGAGCATGTTTAAAATGGCAGTGTCTAATGCTACAATAAAATCAAAAGGCAGCTAAACTGAATACAAAATAGAGTCTGCAACTGGTGAACACTGGACAACTAATCCAGGTGTAAAGTGGTGCAACACAAAGTCAATGGTCACAAACACATTTTTCACTACAGTAACCTAAATAATAGAATTTCAGTCTTGTCAGAGTTGCTTTTCAGCTGATTCGTGCATCCAACTGAAAAATGCATTAAGACAGACTTTATGTGTAAACATTACATAAAGTAGGATTCACCAGGGGGCGTGGCCGGGATCCGGAACATGGCGGACGCCTAGTGATTCAGCTCCGGAGGGGCCGGCTGAAAAACTCCGAACTAGCGCACCAGCCCGGGCCGCCCGCGCACCGAGTCCGAGTGCTGTGCGGCTGACCGGTGGGCGGCGCGGCTGGGCCACCGCAGTGGACCCGAGATACGCTGTGGGCTGCGCGGAGCCGCCCAGATCGAGTGGAGGCTTGCGGTCCCTCCTCCCCTTTAAAGCCGCAGCCTTGCGTGGAAAGGCAGGCCGCGGCGTGAGCAGAAGGAGCGGCCCGCGGGAGGCGGCGGCAGCGGCGGCCGGATCCAGTGGCCGGACTGCGGGAACCGGTGAGCCTGTTGGGTGCCGGGGGTCCCGGTGAGACCTTTCCTGAT
This sequence comes from Pleurodeles waltl, assembly GCF_031143425.1. NCBI lineage: Eukaryota > Metazoa > Chordata > Amphibia > Caudata > Salamandridae > Pleurodeles > Pleurodeles waltl. The sequence goes on from NC_090451.1 coordinate 538,542,692, forward strand.
GAGGCGCTTCAATTAATTGAAATCGGAGGAGCAGGCGTGGCCCTGTTTTCACTGGGGCCGCCCCGGGAGCTCTGACTTGTACCCGGGGGGAGCACCGGGGAGCCGCGGCAGTGAGCGGCCGGCGGGCCCCCCAGCGGTGGTCACCTGTGAGGTCGCTGGGAGGGGGTGTGACACCCCTTATTTCACCCCTCAGGAGAAGCGCAGGCAGTTTGGAGCCACTGATTGGTGGTCAACATGGGGGAACCATGGATTTCCCGGACATCCTGGGGCACCGCCGGCCACTGAGTGTGGGCATCGTGCAAGTGCGGGAGAGCAACCACGGGCGCAGTGGAACCACTGGAGAAGAGGTGGGTGCCCTGTGCGGGGAGACGGCTGGGCCCCGGCTGCGGTGCTCGCCTGATGCCGGCTGGTGGGGCGGGCCCTGTTAACGGGAGCTGTCGGAGGGGCCAGTACAGCCACAGGCAGCGATCGGCTGCGACCAACTACAGTAGAGCCCCCTGCCCCTGGAGCTGGGCGCCGGGCACGGCCGGTGGAGCGCCTGGAGCACGGCCTGTGACGCCCACGAACGGAAGTCAAAGCTGCGGAGACCGAAACGAGGGGACAATCTCAGTGGCGACTCCTACGGTAACACACGGGTCGATTGCCGGACCCCCCTGGGGTACAACCCTGATTGGACCGATGCCCCCCAAGGGCCGACACAAGAGCAGAGCCATGGACCCCCTGACACCGCCCGGGGACAGCGAAGGGGACTCATTGAACCAATCACACGCCAAAGTTCAAGACACCCTAGACAAGATACTGGGGGCCATAGAGGACACAAAGTCAACATTGCAACGAGACATCAACCAAGTCACGATTGAGGTGGGACTCTTGAGAGCCGAACATCATAAACTGGCTGGCAGAGTCAAAGAAACGGAAAACACGTTGGCAGACATGGCGGCGGAAGTAACCTCACTGGCTGACAGAGTCGCAAGACTTGAACAACGTGCTGAAGACGCGGAGGGGAGAAACAGGAGGAACAACGTACGCGTGGTGGGCCGCCCCGAAGGGACCGAAGGGGCGAACATGGTGGAATTCCTGGAGAAATGGATGAGCACGGTGGTTGCACCGGGATGCCTGACTCCCTACTACACGCTGGAACGCGCCCACCGCGTACCGTCGAGACCTCTTGCTCCTGGCAGACCCCCGTGCTGTAATTGCTAAACTCTTGCACTACAAGGACAGGGATATTCTCCTACAGAAAGCCAGAGAGATGGGCCCGTTTAAAGTAGCAAATGGGGAAGTGACGCTGTTCCCGGACTTTACTCTGGAGGTCCAGAACAGGCGAGCCTCATTCCTAGCGGTAAAAAGAGCATTACGAGCCAAGGGGATTCAGTACTCGCTCCTATACCCAGCAAGGCTGAGAGTGATCGTAGAGGGAAAGACCACATTCATCCAATCCCCGGAGGAGGCATGGGACTGGCTTGAGAGGCGCGGATCCCAAACGGCGCGACCCGCGCAGGGGAGCACTGGAGCGGGTGGGACCCGCCGTGCCCCAAAGGGGGAAGAGGTCCAGAGGTCATCCACGGTTGGCGCCAACGCAAACGCAGAGAGAAACAGGCAGAAGGGCGGCCTTGGAGGCGGCCGCCCGAGTGGGTGGTGAGGTGTCCCCCCGTGAGGGTTTAGAAGTAGAGTCCTACGACACGATGGTGTCCTCCGCCGGAGACTCAGGGAGCCCGTCTCGAGCACCGAAAGTGACCCCGCAAACAGCCGACGAACTCGGATAGCCCGGCTGCGTGGCTGCGCCCGGAGTCATGGCGCGCTAAATGAACGAGTGGCCCCTCCGGACCTGGCCGCTCCCCCCTGACCTTATCTCTCGCCTGTCTGGCTTGGCTGGCGAGTACTGCAGTTATGTGTTTGGAAAAGTTGCATTATTGCACAGTTTTTTGGGCTACCTATAGTTCCGGAGGTGCCCTGGGGCTGGGGAGTTGGGGTTTGCAGTTTCGAGTTAAATCAACAGCATGGGTAATGGAATCTGACCACAATACCGGAACGAGCACAGGAGTGGGTCAATTAGAATACCGGGCGCACCAGTCCCCCAATTGTCAGACTCCAAGAACAAAATGGCAGATTACAATATCATAGCCTGGAATGTCAGGGGGATGGGCACTCCGGCCAAAAGACATAGAATACTATCATTCCTAAAGAGAAGGGGGGTGCAGATAGCAATGTTACAGGAGACCCACCTGGCTCCGGGAGAGGGAGAGAAACTTAGGCGGAGGTGGAGGGGGCAGGTGTTCGCTACGGAGTATTCAGCCTATGCAAGGGGCGCACTGAAATGGATTAGAGCGGGAGTCCCCTTGACAATTGAAACCTCAAACATAGACAAGGAGTGCAGGTTTGTGACACTAGAGGGGAAGCTACATGGGACTCCATTAGTCATGAGTTGCATATATGCGCCTAATCAAGACCAGGTTTCATTCATGACGGGCCTATCACGACACCTCACCCCCCAACACGCGGGGGAGGTACTAATAGGAGAGGACTTCAACGCAGTACTAGATATAAACATGGATAGGTCCACCCCGCCACTACAAGGAGCAACATCAATTAAGATAGCACAAAGCTTGGCCGAGTGGCTGAGCGCATGGGGATTAGTGGATGTCTGGCGGGTGCACCACCCGACCGTCAGGGACTATTCATATTACTCGGGCCTCCACCGGGTGCACACCAGAATTGACAGGGTGGCCTGCACCCTGGGTCTGGCTCGAGGGGTGACACATTCTGAATACCTCGCCCGCACAATTTCGGATCATAACCCTTTATTGTTGATATTGAGGGTAACACAGGACAGACCCTCCATACCATCATGGAGACTGGCCCCCGTGGCGCTTGAAGATCAGGCGTACAGAGAGGCGCTGCGTAGGCATCTGTCAGAGCACATCGAAATTAATAAGGGATCCACCCCCTCCAGGGCAGTGGAGTGGGAGACACTCAAGGTGGTGACGAGGGGTTTCTGCCTCGGGCAGTCGGCAAGGGTGAGGAAAACACTAGAAAAGGAGCTTACTGCCCTAGAGAAGGTCATACACGAGGGGGAACTAAGACAGGGCCTTGCAGCACAAGGGGATGAAGAATATAACCGTGCCCACAGGGAACACTCCCAGGCTGAAGAAAAGCTCAGATGTCATAACATGCAGAAATACCAGGCATCCCTACAATCAGAAGAGGGGAGGTCAGGTAAGCTTCTGGCATGGCTGGTGAACCCGGGTGGGGACAGTGAACCCATCACAAGTGTATCAGACAAAGAGGGAAACCGCAGACTTAACCCAGGCCTCATCAATGACGCAATCAGAGATTATTACATGCACCTGTATAGGAGACCTAGCAACCTGGAGCCAGCGACATTTGACAATTATCTGCAGCAGACCCCACTCCAGGTGCTGAGACTAGAGAACAGGGACAGCCTGGGGGGGGCGGTGACCGTAGAAGAGATCAATGATGCCATAGCACAGCTAGCCCCTGGGAAGACCCCTGGTACAGACGGTTTTCCTATGGATTTTTACAAAAAATATAAATCCTTGCTAGTTCCCAGTTTGGCGGAGATGTACGCGGAAGCAGTACAGGGCGGAGAGTTGCCAGGCACGCTGCGCGAGGCACTGGTAGTGCCACTCCCTAAGACCACCAACAAGGAAGCCTCGGTGACCGACTTCCGCCCGTTATCAATGCTGAACAGCGACTTTAAGATCCTCAGCAGGATCTTGGCCGACCGACTGCTTCTCCATATGCCCATGCTGATACATGCTGACCAAAACGGCTTCATTCCTGGTCTCAGCACCTCCTTGAATCTTAGACGTATCTTCTCTATCTTGCATATGCCCAAAGAATTGATTCCGCCGACGGGGCTCCTGTTGGCGGTGGATTTCGAGAAGGCTTTTGATTCGATTAGGTGGGACTACCTGAGGTCGGTGATGGTAAGAATGGGCCTGGGGGAGAACTGGGTGAGATGGGTGGACCTACTGTACTCGTCCCCACTGGCAAGAGTGAAGACGGGCAGAACAATATCCAGAACATACCCGGTGTTTCGCGGAACCAGACAGGGGTGCCCCCTTTCCCCACTACTGTTTGCCCTGGCGATTGAGCCCCTCGCGGCCCGACTGCGGGGGGAGGGAGCAGGAAGGGGGCTAGTATGGGGGCCAACTGAACATATTGTCTCTCTGTACGCTGACGACATACTAATTTACCTTAGGGACGGTGCTAGTGGTCTCCCCTGGGCCCTTAGGGTCTTAGAGGACTTTGGTGAAGTTTCCGGACTGCACCTAAACCGCGGCAAAACATATGTGTTTCCCCTGACTCCTGGCTGCGCACGCCCAGCATCATGCCCGATAGACGTGAACTGGGCCCCACGGACCTTCAAGTACCTGGGTTTTCAGATATTCCACGAGTTGGGAGATATCAGGGAGGGTAATCTGGGCAGGGCGCTTCGATCCCTGAGGTCCTCGGTTGGGTTCTGGCGCTCTCTGAAGTTATCAGTAATGGCCAGAGTGGCGCTGTCCAAAATGATTATGCTTCCCCGACTCCTCTACTACTTTGTTAACTTACCGCTGTTGATCCCCCCATCATGGTTCCGTGACCTGAACATGCTGCTAAGGGAACTAATTTGGGACAATGGTCGTAGACGCACTGCACTTACGACCCTCTGCAGGCCGACCCATATGGGAGGACTGGGCGCCCCCGACTTTGAGGCTTCTTACTTGGCATCCCAACTGCAGTGGCTGTCCGGCTGGCTGATGGGCAGAGGACTCCTGGACCTATGTACACCCCAGGGGATAATGGAAGCAGCATGGATTGTGGCACGTATGACAGACAGGAAAATAGCCCTACCTGGTAACAACATAATGATGAGTGTCGCATTGGCATGCTGGAAGAGGTGTATGAAAAGAGTAGGAGTGGGCCCCCCATATTCTCCGGCTTTACCGCTTTCGGCACTGGCTCTGGAGTCTAGGGGGAAGGGCCCGGGAAACCTGGGGCTTGGCCCATGGACAAGAGCGGGGATTGAGACGGTGAGTGGGCTTTTTGAGGGGGGGTACTGAGGGGATTCTCTGCCCTATCGGGAGTGGGTGTTCCCCGGGGTCAATTCCTGTTTTTCAGGAGGCTGGTTCACACCCTGAAGGACCACTGGTGTATGATAAATGCAGAGCCCGCAGTCCATGGGGTGCTGCACCTCCTGCTGACATCGGGGGAGGAGCCAAAATTTACCAGGCCCAGGCTGTATTAGACCCCTTGCAATCCTTGAGGGAGCGATGGGGAGGCACGATTGGGCGGGAATTGTCTGACTTAGAATGGAACAAAGCACTGGCATACCCCTGGGTGATTTCTCGTAACGCGCGATTAAGATACATCCATTATAATGACCTACACAGAACGTACCTCACACCACACCGACTATTCTGAATATACGCGGGGCCCCCAGGACATGCCCAAGATGCTGGGGGGGTGAAGCGGACTTTGACCATATGGTGTGGGGGTGCCAAGTACTTCAAGTTGGTTGGAAGGAGGCACTGGCTGTCCTATCTCAGTTATTCGGAGCGGAGTTACGGCCCACCCCGGACCTGTGCTTATTGGGTCTCAGGCCGACTGTGTTAAAGGGGAAAGTAAGTGGGCGTTTTCTGGACCTAACTCTGGCCCTTTATAAAAGGCTGATCTCAAAGGGCTGGAAGGCCTTGGTCCACCCCTCGCTGGCTGACTGGAAAAGGGATGTTACGAAATGGTCCAGGGCCGAACTGCAGGTTCTGAAGGCTGAGGAGGCCAAGGGCATCCGACAGGTTCCTACTGCCCCGACCTGGGAAGACCTGGTGATGACTTGGGATGGGCTATCCAAGAGAACAACAAACACCGAAGTGGGAGTGGGAGAGGGTTAGCACACCCTAGGAGGTGGTCCCGAGGAGGAAGTTTCCCAAGTGGTGCCTTGAGATCCCCGACCTGATACATGGGCTGCATGGAGAAATGCAAAAAAGAGACGAACGAGTTGCCATCTGCCACAATGCCATAAGAGTCGGGGGTGGAGTGAGTGGACTGCTGCCCCCATCATACACTGGTGCGCCCCGGGCATGGCCTTTTCATTTTTTGTTGCTATGCCTTAGTTTCCATAAATATTATCAGCCACAAATCTCACCCACACAATGCTGTAAAGTTGACCTTCTGTTTAGTTTATATACCCTTCCTAACCCCCCCTAGTTTCCCTTTCCTTCCTTTTTCTTCCCTTTTTCTTCTCCTTATTCTCGTTCTTCTTTTCCTTATGATTTCTCCTCCAAGTTATAGATTGGAACGAGTTTCTTCTTCCTAAACTTGTTATTCACATGCATGACACAAATCAATACTGTAGATAAATGGAGAGCACTGCACAGATTGTCAGTAGGATTAGAGTATTAGAGTTAGGGTCTGACAAATGCATAAATGCTAATGAGTGCACCACAGGAATATACAATGAAACACAAGTAATGTATACCATAAGTGCGGCTTGTTTAATGATCATGTATAACGAGTGCAAGTGATTACTTTGAATAGGCATACAAATGTAAAATAACAAAATGTTAATAAAAATATATTTTAAAAAAAAAAGTAGGACTCACCAAAGAACGCTGTGGCACCCTTTTCTTAAGTGTAGGAAAGTACCATCTTTCTTGGTATGTTACCCCTAAATTCTGCCTGTTTGTCAGTGTGTTTTTACTGTCTCTCTGGGATCCTGCTAGTCAGGACCCTAGTGTTCATAGTTTGTGGCCTATATGTCAGTATGTTTTACTGTGTTGTCAGTAATCTTGACTGTGTCAGTGGAGTCCTGCTAACCAGAACTCCAGTGCTCACCCTCTCTCTGTTTCTAAATATGTCACTATAGTCTACTGACTCCATATTCCACTCCAAATTGGCATACTGGACCCCCCTTATACTTCCCTAGTATATGGTACCTAGGTACCTAGGGCATTGGGGTTCCAGTAGATCCTTATGGGCTGCAGCATTTATTTTGCCACCCAGAAGGAGCTCATACAAACACTTCTTCAGTACTGCCATTGCAGCCTGAGTGAAATAGCATAAGCACTATTTCACAGCCATTTTCACTGCAACAGGTAACTTATAAGTCACCTAAATGTCTAATCTTCAGTTCCTGAAGGCTAGATGCAAAGTTACTGTGTGTGAGGGCACCCCTGCACTAGCAGAGTTGCCCCCACATCATCCAGGACCAATTTCCCAGACTTCGTGAGTGCGGGGATGCCATTCTAAGTGTGCACTACATAGAGGTCAATACATATGTGTAGGTTCACAACGGTATCCCTGAATGTGGCCGCGTATGGTATCTAAGACTGTGAAATTGCACCCCCAATCCAATTCTGGTATTGTGGGGCCAATTCCATGCACTCTGGGGGCTCCACCATGGACCCCCAGTACTGCCAAACCAGCTCTCCGAGGTTTCCGCTGCACCCCAGCTGCTGCCACCTCACAGACAGGCTTCTGACCTCCTGGGGGTTGAGCAGCCCAATCCCAGGAAGGCAGTACAGAGAATCTCCTTTGGGACAGGGGTGCTACACCCTCTCCCTTTGGAAAAAGGTGTTGCAGGCATGGGAGGAGTATCCTCGCAGAGCCTCTGAAAAGGCTTTGAAGGGCACAAACGGTGCCCTCCTTGCATAATCCAGTCTACAACGGTTCAGGGACCCCCAGTCCCTGCTCTGGTGCAACGCTGGACAAAGGAAAGGGGAGTTTCCACTCCCCTGTCCATCACCACCCGAGGGGTGGTGCCCAGAGCTCCTCCAGAGTGCCCCTGGTGTTAGCCATCTTGGATTCCAAGGTGTTGGGATACTCTGGGAGCATCTGAGTGGCCAGTGCCAGCAGGTGACATCAGAGACCCCTCCTGATAGGTGCTTACCTGGTTAGGTGACCAGTCCCACCCTAATGGCTATTTAGGGTCTCTCCTCTGGGTGTTTCCTCAGATTCGGTTGTGCAAGACTCCAGCAGGACTCCTCTGCAATCTTCTACCATCGGATCAACCACAGAACTGCTCCAGGAACCCTACACCTGCAACAAAGTATCCAAGAAGGCTACTGCAACTCTGTAACTTCAGCTCCTCTCAGCAACTGCAACATTTTCTGCGTCATGCATGCTCTGAGGACTGCCTGTCTTCATTGTGCACCAGAAGGAATGAAGGAATCTCCTGTGAAGTGACTGAGTCACTTCCCTGCTTGAGCAGCCACCTCTCTGCAGCAACGACTGGTACTCTGGGTCCCCTCTCCTGACGACGAGCATGGATCCTGGAACACAGGTGGTGGGCCAAAGTGACCCTGACTGTCCAAAGGTCCAGCTGTCCAACGTTGGTGGAGGTAGGAGCTTGCCTCCCAGAGTCAGCCAGTACCCCAGTGCACTGCGGGTTTTACAGCTCCTGGGGCTTCTGTGTGCTTCTCCAAGGAATCCTTTATGCACAGCGTAGCCCAGATCCCCAGCACTCTATCCTGCGACGCTCAGCTCCCTGACTTGTTCTCTGATGGCGTAGGATCCCTTTTTGTAGTGCTGCCACGATCCCAATTTGCAACTCCTTTGTCCTCATGTCCTGGGACTCCTGTGGGTGCTGCCTGGTCTTCTTAGGGCTCCCTGAAGTGCAGAGAGCCCCCGCTGACTTCTCAGTCTGAGTTGAGATCCCCAGGTCCCTCCTGGGTCCAGGTAGTTCCTTGACCTGCCAAACGCGTCTTTTGCGTGAGCCAAGTCTTGTTGGCGGAATCCAACAACGAAAACCAGCCTGCATTCTTCTACGACATCTCTTGCACCAAGCAGGAACCCTCAGCTGTCTTCTTTGGTGCATTTCTGACTTTTTCTTCTAACCGGAGAATCCACTTTTGCACCTTCATCCGGGTCAGCAGGGCCTCCTGTTACTCCTGGACTCTTCAGCTGTTCTTGGACTTGGTCTCCTCTCTCCACAGGTCTTCAGGTCCAGGAATCCATCATTGGTGTCTTGCAGTCTTGCTTGGTTTTTGCATAATCCTTTACCACAACTCTTAGCGTGATCTGAGGAAATCTGATCTACTTTACTCCTGTTTTCCTGGGTTCTGGGGTGGGGGACTTTACTTACCTTTGGTGTTTTCTTACACTCCCAGCACCCCTCTACACACTACTCTTGCCTAGGCGGGAAATCGACATTCGCATTCCACTATTTTAATATATGGTTTGTGTTCCCCCTAGGCCCATTGTAACCTAAGGTGTTTTGCACTATTTGCACTATTTAATGACTGTTTACTTAACTAATTTTGGTTACTAGTGTATATTTTGTGCATAATACTTACCTCCTTGGGTCACTAAAATAAAGTACATTTATTTTTGGTAACACTGAGTATTGTCTTTTTTGTGTGTGAGTACTGTGTGACTACCGTGGTATTGCAAGAGCTTTGCACGTCTCCTAGTTCAGCCTTGGCTGCTCTGCCTACAGCTACCTCTAGACAGCCTGGCTTCTAGACACTGCCTACATTTCAATAATAAGGGATAACTGGACCTGGTATAAGGTGTAAATACCTTAGGTACCCACTGCAAACCAGGCCAGCCTCCTACAATAACTTCTTCCTACTAGAAGCTAGCCCACTAACTGTGAAGTAAGAGTAAAAATGGTGGCCGGGAGACCCTCACTCTAACCAGGGAGTTGGAGTGCCCCCAGAAAAACAACAAAGTGCTAAACTCAAGAATTAAAAGCACAAGCCCACAAAGAGTTTAAAAATCATACCCCCAAAATTGTGTCAATATTTATGAGGCTGCTTTTGGTTCCCAGTCTGGTGGTAGTCAGCTGCTTGTATTGCCTGTTTATGAATCCTTTAATAGAAGCTATATCCTATCGGTTGGAAAAAATGTTCTATTTGTGTATGTTGATTTAAACATATGTTCTTGTTTTTTTCTCAAAAAATGTCAATGTACGCCTAGAGTTTCTATTACGTGCTTGGATTAGGTGGCCTGTGATTTTCTTTGTACCCCTACTGCTGTAGCTCCGTCATTCGCTGCGTGCATTCTAGCATGTGAAGGTGTGGTTTCTGGGACCCTGGGGTGTCTGTTGCTTTAACAACGTGTTGATTAACCCCTTGCACGCCATGGGCGTAATGGTTACGTCCATGGCTGTGCCTGTGAGGCACCATGGACATAAGCATTATGTCCATTCAACAGCCCTCGAGAGAAGTGCTAGCGCTCCCCCCGAGGGCCGCCCCCCCAGGTCAGGGCTGAAAGCCAAATCCCTTCCCCTTCCACCCCCGCCCCTCCAACCTCCCCATGACGTCAGTGCTGATATCATGAAAGGGAGGAAAGACGCGTTGAAAGCCATTTGCTTCCAGCACGTCTTCGGGAAAGGAGGTAAGTTTTACCTCCAGGGGGGGGGATCCCTGTGAAAGAGGCATCGAGGGAAAGGACAGGGTTTTCCATTCCTTCAATGTTTCTTTGAGCATTCCTGCTGCCCGATCGCGATGTGATAGGGCAGCAGGGATGCCCACTAGATATCAGGGAATTAGTGTGTGTGTGTGTTTATTGCATGGAAGAGCTACCCCTTGGGCAAGGGTCACTCTCCTTTGGGGGCAATGCATTTTTCTCCATTTCTGTCCCCCTTGGGGGCAGATTGGAATTTTTTTTAGGCGGATCTGCCCCCAAGGGAGGCAGAAAGCCACTAGACACTAAGGATTGTTTTTTGTGTTGGGGTGCGGCCCCTTGGACAAGGGTCGCCCCCAAGGGCCCAAAAGCACTATTGGCCAGTTCTGGCCCCCTTGGTGGCAGATCGGCCTATTTTGCTAGCCATTTCTGCCCCCATGGGGCAGAATCCACTTTGCACCAGGGATCATGTGTGTGTGCTTTGTGTGGGGGGTGGCCTCTTGGGCAAGCATCACCCCCCCAAAGGGGGCAATGTAATATAGGCCATTTCTGCCCCCGTTGGGGGCAGATTAGACTAGTTTTTGTAGGCCCTTCTGCCCCCAGGGGGGGCAGAAACCATGAAGGCGCCAATGCAGTTGTGCGTCAAAAAGTTTAACGCCATTCCAAAGCGCCATGCGGGCGCCTTATTTATGGAATGACGTTAGCCGGCAGAGCTGACTGGTGTGTGTCAAAAAAAATGACCCACACCAGGCAGGGCCGGCGTAGGGGAAAATGGAGCCCACAGGTCCCTTAACGCCTGCCCTGAGCAGGCATTAAGAAATGACGCAAACGCGGCTGGACGTCATTTTATTTGACCCGCCCACTCCCGTGCGTCATTTTTGTACCGGAGTTTAAATAAGGCGCACAGGCCTGGGAGTCATTTTTTAGACGGGAACGCCTACCTTGCATATAATTAACGCAAGGTAGGTGTCCACGCTAAAAAATGACGCAAACTCCAAGAACTTTGGCGCTAGACGCGTCTAACGCCAAAGTATAAATATGGAATTAGCTTTGCATCAGATTTGCTTAAAAAAAACGACACAAATCCGGCGCAAACAGAGTATAAATATGCCCCACAGAGTATAAATATGCCCCTTAGCGCCAGGGATCATGTGTGTGCTTTGTGTGGGGGGTGGCCCCTTGGGCATGGGTCGCCCCCCAAAAGGGGCAATGTAATCTAGGCCAATTCTGCACCCTTTGGGGGGCAGATTGGCCTAGTTGGTGTAGGCCCTTCTGCCCCCGGGGGGGAGAAACCATGAAGACGCCAGGGATGTTTTTTTCTTTTTTTTTGTGCAAAGGTCACCCCCAAGGGGCAAACAGTACTATTGGGCAGTTCTGGCCCCCTTGGGGGCAGATTGGCCTATTTTTTCAGGCACTACCACCAGGGATTATGTGTGTGTGTGTGTGCTTTGTGTGGAGTGGTGGCTCCTTGGGCAAGAGTCATACCCCAAAGGGGGCAATGTAATCTATGCCATTTCTGCTCCCCTTTGGGGCAGATTGGCCTAGTTTTTGTAGGCCCTTCTGCCCCCAGGGGGGAGGGGTCAGAAACCATGAAGACACCAGGGATTTTTTTGTCTTTTATTTTTTTTGTGTTGGGGGGGCACCCCCTTGGGCAAGGGTCGCCCCCAAGGGGCAAAAAGCACTATAGGGCAGATTGGCCTATTTTTTTTTCCAGGCCTATCTGCCCTCAAGGGGGGCAGAATCCACTCTGCGCCAGGGATCATGTGTGTGTTTTGTGTGGAGGGTGGCCCCGTGGGCAAGGGTCGCCCTCCAAAGGGGGCAATATATTCTATGGCATTTCTGCCCCCCTTTGGGGCACATTGGCCTATTTGTTTAGGCCCATCTGCCCCCAAGCAGAGAACACTAGACACAAGAGAACATGTAAAAATGGTGGGTGGTGGGGTGTTTGTCAACTGGCGAAGTATTTGCATTTATGATAATAACAGTTTATTTCTTCTTTTTGTTCTAGTTCAAAGCTTTTGCTTCCTTTGCTGTGGCTTGTTGCAGTTTTGGCAGTGGTTGTCCTGCGGTATGCGCAGCTGCATGTTTTAGGTATGTAAATAAATTTACTCCAAAGGAGTATTGTTGTCATGCATGAATGACATTTTTGTAGGTGGTGTGTTGGATGCAGGATTGTGTGTGAAATTGTCTTTAGATTTAAGCACAATGATTATTGTGTTGTCATATGTCTAATTTGCTTTTTCTCCCTTTTTAGTGGGATATCATTGGTGATTGCTGTGGCTGTGCAGAGTAGTTGCTGGTGAGTTAAGCTTTTTCAGGCAAATGAGCAGTATAGTTTTTGAGTTTATAACTCTTAGTGATAAAGCTACACTTTGTTACTTATCTTACACAGTGCTGGTTGTTGGTGGTGCATTTGTCAAGTTAATTTTTGTAGGAAGGATCATGGCTAGCCGTAGGATGACCGCTCAGCAGGTTGTTGGTGTGCTTTTTGAGTCATCTTCTGACCATGATTATGAGACTGACTCTGCATCTGAGGCAGAGGAGGAAGTGCAAGATTCTGGAAGCAAATTTTCTGTCAGAAAGGAATCATCTGATGATGAAGCCACTCTCAGTGCTGATGAAGGGCCTGTTTTAGAGGAGGACACTGATGTGCCAACGGTGCAGTAGCCAGCGGCTGAAAGGCTTCCCATTGGAAGACCTGACACATGGGTTGCACCAAACATGGGGCAGCCTCAGTTGCCTGCAATTACTGGTTTCCCAGGGTGTCGAGTCAATACGGAAAACTTTTTGCCCGTCAACTTTTTTGACATGTTTATGGACAATATATTTTTGGATGAGATTGTTGAGCAGACTAATGCTAGCCGGTAGATTCCCACAAATCTGGAAGAGTTGAAAAAGTTCTTGGGTTTAACTTTTTTGATGGGACTGATAAGGAAGCCATCACTGTCTTCATATTGGTCTACTAGTCCCTTGATGGCAACTGCTATATTTCCTGCCATCATGAGTCGTAACCGGTATGAGCTTCTTCTTCGGAGGTTGCATTTTATAGATAATGCTTTAGCCTTGCCACAAGATCACCCTGATTCTGACCGTCTTTTTAAGATTAGACTTGTCCTTGATCATTTGGTAGATTGGTTTTCAGAGATCTATGTTCCAGGCAAAGAAATATCTGTAGATGAGTCTTTGATCCTGTTCAAGGTTCGTTTGGTTTTTAGGCAGTACATTCCTAGCAAGCGGGCACAATATGGAATTAAGATGTATATGCTGTCTGAAAGTAGTACAGGATATGTTTATAATTTCCGGGTCTACAGTGGTAGGGATTCCAATATTGACCCCCCTGGTTGTCCACCCACTTTTGGAGTTAGTGAGAAAATTGTGTGGGAACTTGGTAGACGACTGTTTAACAAAGGTCACCATTTATATGTAGATAACCTCTACACTGGAGATCAGTTGTTCAAGGAGTTGTTCAGAGTGGACACTGTTGCTTGTGGCACAATCCGCTCTAATCAGAAAGGCTATCCAAGAGAGCTTGTCTGTAAAAAACTTGAGAAGGGACAGTGCAGTGCCTTGCGGAATGATGAGCTGCGAGCTCTGAAATTTGTAGAAAGGAGGGATGTGTACACGCTAACTACCATCCATGATGAGAGTACTTCACCTGTGGCTGTTTGGGGTCAAGTTGCTGAAGTGCGCAAACCTGTGTGCATTTTAGACTAGAACAAGCATATGGGTGGTGTTGATAGAGTAGATCAGAGATTGGAACCTTACATTGCTGCTCGTAAGTCTTGTGCTTGGTATAAGAAATTAGCGGTTCACCTGTTCTACTTGGCAACTTTTAATGCTTTTGTTGTGTTCAAGGATAGTTCTCCAGAGTCAAGGATGACATTTGTGAAATTTCAGGAGTCTATCATAGCGAGCCTTGTTGTGCTGGAACAGGCAAGAGTTCCAAGAGAAGCAGTGGTGGAGGATGTGGCTAGATTAAAAGATCATCACTTTGCTGAGAACATTCCTCCCACTGCCAAAAAAAACTTTCCTGCTAAGAGATGTAGAGTCTGTGCTCGAAGAGGTATCAGGAAGGAGAGAAGGAGACTAGGATGTACTGCCCTGATTGTCCTTCAAAGCCTGGGCTGTGTGTGGGTGGCTGTTTCAGGAGCTACCACACAGAGAAAAATTATTGGGCAATTCCGTGAGCGTAAACTGCTGTTTTATATTTTAATATGTTCAGTTTTACAGTTGACATTACTGTCATGTATTCAGTTAGAGCTTTTGTGTTTGTAGTTTTGTACTTATTTATAATTAGTGGTTTCTTTGTTGGTTAATACCCAAAAAAAGTGATGGCGGTGTGCGTGGGGTGGTGCTTGGCTGGCGGTGTGAGTGGGGTGGCGCTTGGCTGGCATTGTGCGTAGGTGGCGCTTGGCTGGAATGTGCACGGGTGATGTTTAGCTGGTGGTGTGCGTGGGGTGGCGCTTGGCTGGCGGTGTGGGTGGGTGGCACTTGGCTGGAGGTGTGCGTGGTGTGGCGCTAGGCTGGCAGTGTGCGTGGGGTGGTGCTTGGCTGGTGGTGTGCATGGGGAGGCACTGGCTGGCGGTACCAGCCAAACGCTAGTCCACACACTCATCAGCTGGCGTATGAAAGTGATGGGCCCTTGAGTGGCATTGTCTGTCGATGGGAGTGTTGTAATGTGCTGAGCCCGTGGCTGGCGGCGTTAATGGTCTTGTGCATGTCATTTATGGAAGATGTGTGAATGGACTGTAAAGCAGTTGGTGCCTTGTCGTGGATTTACAGCTCACTAACTGTGAGTCATTGGTTCAGTTTTTTGGCCTTTCAGTTATTAACAGTGCATTTCATTTTTGTGAAATCTCTTGTTAATAAAATTTGATCCACTGAACCATCACTCACCCTCGTGCCAAATCCAACCAGTATGTGTGGTAAAAATGACAAATCCTGCTCTGCTGTAATCAGGCGTCACAGCACACCTGTGACACGCTAGGTGTCTCAGGTGGGACCCCGATGATGAAGCATGCCACCAACTTGGTTGGTGGGTGAGGGGTCTTTTTAACATAACCAAAGTGCGTTTCTTTTCACAATTTTAGTGTTTGGAACAACACATTAGTAGGTGGACACATCAAATTGATCTATTGCAAAACTACCTGTGTTTGAGGTGGGGGCACCTATGTTTTTGGCCCCGGGTGAGGCCTCCACCTAGGGAAACCTACCAAACCCAGACATGTTATAAAAATAGACACCCCCAAGGAGTCCAAAGAGATGTGAGTTGCCTGGATCCCCCAAAACTTTCTTACCCAGACTCCTCTGCAAACCTCAACATTTGATTAAGCAAGCATATTTTCCTGACTTTTCTTTGTAAGATCACCGCTGCAGCACAAATTTCCTACCACCCAGAGTTCCCCTCAGTCTCCCAAGTAAAATGATACCTCACTTGTGTGGGTCCCCAAAGCAGAGTCAGCCTAAAAGATGTATAAAAGAAAAATATGTGATCATCAAGTAGCTGTGCTATCCCCTCAATCTCTACAGGTTTTTGGCATTTTTCTGTTGCAGGCACCTGGGCCACCCACACAAGTGAGGGGGGGGTTAATAAATCACACCCGAGGATTTTTTTTTTTATTCCCCGGGAGACACGGAAGCTCTTACATGTCTCCCCCCGCCCCCCACCCACCCCTTTGTGGCGCTGACGTCCCTTTGTGGATTTCCCCATCACTTCAATGGGGAATATGGCCACAAACAGCCTTCCCCACGTTCGGGAAGGCCTCGTAAGAAAGGGGAGACTCTCACTTACAAGGCCTTCCTGGAAGTGTTTCCTGGCCCCCGGTCGCAGCACAGCTGCGATCGGGGGCCAGGAAACACCTATAGACACCAGGGATTTCACTTGGGGGGGGGGTCGGCCCCCTCGGAAAACGGCCTGCCCCCCACCCCCCCGCCGGTGCATATTTTCTTTTTTTTTTAAAGGTAGGTGACCCCCCAGGGGCTACGTTTTATTTTAAAAAATAAAATAAATAAATAAATAAAAAGAAATGGACAGGGGGTCGCCCGTGGGCAGGGCGACCCCCTTTGGGGACAATATTTTTTTTATTTGTTGTAGGGTTTTCCTGGTGGCCATTTTGGCCCCCAAGGAACCCATACAACAACTAAAAAATATACAGATCTATATATAAATATATATATATATAGATCTATATATATAGATATATCTATGTAGATATATATATATATATATATATTTGCCACCAGTTGTCTTGCAGTTGCAGCTTGCATCTTCAAAGCAATGCACATACTTCAGCTGACGCTTTTCAACTGTAGCTTTTAGGCAGCAATAAAAAAGTCAAGTAAGTATTGTGATTATGTTTCTACTACAAAAGGGTCAGACTTGTCTAGTGGCAGTTTTAGTGCCATAAAGAAGTGAAGAAGTGAAGAAGGTTTATATGCCTACTGCAAAGAGCAAATCTGTATTTTATGTAAATAGCTGAGTACATTAGTAAAGTCCGCCATTACCTGCGCTATACTACAAATGAAATGTATGTGCCGGGTGGAGGGCGGCTATGGAGAGATGAAGGGCACTTTTGCTGGGTGGTAATGAGGGAATCCGAGGAGGAGGGAGTGGGAGCACCAATAATGATTGTTGGACTGGGCGCAGGAGGTGCTAAAGACTGTGACGAATGATATGTGACAAGGTGTTTTTTGAGTGTCTTGAAAGAACGTGCTGATTGAGGGAAGAAGCGCAGGTATGGTGGCCTCTACTGTTGCACGTATCTCACACACACCATCGATTTTGTGACTGTCTACGTAGGCTAGTGTTTTAGATCAACAGTTTAGCCAATAGCAGAGATGACATGTTGATGGATGACTGCTGCCGTCTCTCGGGTTAAAGAGGACAGCTATGACATAGGATCAGAGACTGAGACATCAGATACTGAGACAGCATCTGAGGGATAGGACAAAGGCGCAGACACTGGGAGTGATTTTTCAGTCGGAGGAGTCCCATTCGATAACTACTCTTCCAGTAAATTATGAGGGAGGTGATGAGGACAGTCCTGCTGTCCCTTCGCAAGCACAGTTTGTGCAACGGGGTAATAGTGGGTTATTCCAACCCAGAGAGCTGGTGAATGCGGCAGCAAGCAGAGAGAGAGAGTGCTCTCTTGGGAGCTCCCCAATTTAGTTCAGCCCCAAATTCCACCGCCCAAATCGTATTGTGGAGACATCAAAATTATCTATCGCAAAACAAACTGGTTTTGTAAGTCAGGCACCTGTGTTTTTGGTCCTGGGTTCGGCAGCCATATTGAGAAACACACTAAACCCAAACATTTCTGGAAACTAGACATTCGGGGGAGTCCACAGAGGTGTGACTTGTGTGGATTCCCCAAAGTTTTCTTACCCAGAATACCCTGCAAAGCTGAAATGTTGAATAAAAACTATAGGAATATGCTGGGATCCACACAATTCCTACCACCCAGTGATTCCTCACCTGTCCTGATAAAAACACTATCCCACTTGAGTGCCTACACCTAGTGCCTGCGTCAGGAATGGATCACCCCAGGGTCAACAGCTGCCTCATGTAAGGACCAACATTGAACGTTGTGTGATCTATTCCTGTCACGGGCACCAGGTCTACCCACACAAGTGAGGTACCATTTTTATCGGGAGACTTGGGGGAACGCTGGGTGGAAGGAAATTTGTGGCTCCTCTCAGATTCCAGAACTTTCTGTCACCGAAATGTGAGGAAAATGTGTTTTTTTAGCCACATTTTGAGGTTTGCAATGGATTCTGGGTAACAAAACCTGGTCAGAGCCCCACAAGTCACCCCATCTTGGATTCCCCTAGGTCTCTAGTTTTCAAAAATGCACTGGTTTGCTAGGTTTCCCCAGGTGCCGGCTGAGCTAGAGGCCAAAATCCACAGGTAGGCACTTTGTAAAAAACACCTCTGTTTTCTGTGAAAAAATGTGATGTGTCCACGTTGTGTTTTGGGCCATTTCCATTTGTGGGCGCTAGGCCTACCCACTCAAGTGAGGTACCATTTTCATCGGGAGACTTGGGGAAATGCTGGGTGGAAGGAAATTTGTGACTCCTGTCAGATTCCGGAACTTTCTGTCGCCGAAATTTGAGGAAAAGTGTTTTTTTGGCCAAATTTTGCGGTTTGCAAAGGATTCTGGGTAACAGAACCTGGTCAGAGCCCCACAAATCACCTCATCTTTGATTCCCCTAGGTGTCTAGTTTTCAAAAATGCCAAGGTTTGCTAGGTTTCCCTAGGTGCCGGCTGAGCTAGAGGCCAAAATCTACAGCTAGGCACTTTGCAAAAAACACGTCAGATTTCAATGTAAAAATGGGATGTGTCCATGTTGCATTTCCTGTCGCGAGCATTAGGCCTACCCACGCAAGTGAGGTACCATTTTTATCAGGAGACTTGGGGGAACACAGAATAGCAAAACAAGTGTTATTGCCCGTTGTCTCTCTCTACATTTTTTCCTTCCAAATGTAAGACAGGTGTAAAAAAGACGTCTATTTGAGAAATGGCCTGTAATTCACATGCTAGTATGGGCACCCCGGAATTCAGAGATGTGCAAATACCCACTGCTTCTCAACACCTTATCTTGTGCCCATTTTGGAAATACAAAGGTTTGCTTGATACCTATTTTTCACTGTTTATATTTCAGCAAATGAATTGCTGTATACCCGGTATAGAATGAAAACCCATTGCAAGATGCAGCTCATTTATTGGCTCTGGGTACCTAGGGATCTTGATGAACCTACAAGCCCTATATATCCTCACAACCGGCACAAGGTCCAGCACACGTAACGGTATATTGCTTTAAAAAATCTGACATTGAAGGAAAAAGTTACAGAGTAAAACTTGGAGAAAATGGCTGTTTTTTTCAGCTTACTTTCAATATTTTTTTATTTCAGCTGTTATTTTCTGTAGGAAAACCTTGTAGTATCTACACAAATGACCCCTTGCTGAATTCAGAATTTTGTCTACTTTTCAGAAATGTTTAGCTTTCCAGCAGCTAAGAGGTTAAAGATAACCAGGCGCAGTTCAGCAAGTTGCTCTGTTTGGTCCTTGAAGACAAGCCCACTCTGGCGCGATCCTTTTCCAAGGGGCTGGTCTGCAAACCACTAAGACTGCTCATCAATAGCAAGGGCATTCAGCTCACGCGCCCTCACACCTGCTGCAGGCCCAACGATATACGGCTAATTTATTTTTACGACTCCCAGGGTATGAATGCTCATAACACTGAGTATTAATTTCAGATGGGACGCTTCAGTGGCTTTTACTGTCGCTCGTTGGAGCCTGCAACAATCACTCCAGACGTGGCTGCGTGACCATAAAGGGCGCGCGTCTTCAGCCCTCAGAGCCGTGGTATGCCGACGGGAACAAACAGCACTATTGTTGTGTCCCACTCACAGGTCCGTGAACATTGATCTCCTTGCAGGGCACCTTATTTGGAGAGAGTTTAATGAAGATATTCTTACACTGATCCATAGCGCCAGGGAAATGCCCTCTCGCTCGTGCAACTCTACTGTATGAGCCAATGAGGACGTAACTAAAACGCAAAATTAACTTAGTGAAAATAAAACTGATGTACAAAACGCAGAGCGTCCCAACGTCATTAAGTGGTATAGTGGAAGGTGAACATTGTGAAACCCATTAAGCTTCAGATAAAAATCCCCAAACTGCCCATTGTTAAGGTTCAAATACCACCTGGGCCTTCATGTGGAGAAAGGACATCTGCAGGCAAAGCACTGTGTGGAATATTGAGTTTTATTGTAATTGCATTTTTATAGCACTAATAACCCCTGTGTACATCGTTGCACATGTGGAGGGCATGCCAAATGAAATATTGGGAATAACCCTTTCTGTGTGTTGGAAATGGCCCTTCCTGCAGGGTTATCCCCAAACGTTTTGCCTTTCTCTTATTTTTCTGACCCTCTTTTTGTTGGCTTTAGGACTGTGGACACTTTACAACTGCTAATCAGTGCTTAAGTGGATGTGTCCTCTCACCTAAAACTTGGTATAATTGGCTTACACCAGTTTGGCTTATTTAATTTACCTGTAACTCCCTTGTAAAATGGTATGTTATATACCCAAGGCATTTAAATTAAATGCTACTAGTGGGCCTGCAGCTCAGATTGCACCACTCACTGAAGTAGCCTTTCAAACTTGTCTCAGGCCTGCCACTGCAGTGCCGGCATGTGCCGTTTACTGCCACATTGACTTGGCAAATAAAACTACTTGCTAAGGTCTAAACTCCCTTTTTACTACACAGAAGTCACCCCTAGGGTAGGCCCTAAGTAGCTCTCTGGGCAGGGTGCTGTGTATGTAAAATGTAGTGTCACAAGTCCTAGCAGTGACAGCCTATTTTGTTTTTCACTGCTCTTAGCACTGTTCCTCACATAGGCTTGCATTGGGATTCCCTATGTATGTCTAAGTGGTAATTTCTTATCTGTGAGGAGAAACGTGGGCATGTTTGGTATGTTTGGAATGGTAGTGAGAAATCCGCTCACTGGTGTGAGTGGATTTTACATTACTATTTTAGAAATGCCACCTTTATAAAATGGGCATTTCTCTGTCCTTGTAACTCTAGTACTTTGCAACAAAACTCCAAACCCACATCTAGGGCAGAGTGACAGCTCTACTTTTGACAGCCATCCATCAGGGAGGATTAGGTGTGACAAGGTTACATCTGCATTCATCTCCACACATTAATGTTTAGTAGCATGATCCTGGAAAGAAAAAAAACATTATAAATTTAAAATGCGTACTTTAGTGTATATATACTCTTGAGGCCTTACTAAAAATAAAACATTGTAATGTGATATTGCATTTTATATACATAAGTAGAAGACAACATTACAGAAGAACATGATGACAGTGTGGACAATGTGTGGAACAAGAAAATAACCACAATGTGACACCTCCAGCGAAGGAAATTACACCAACACCGTCTGAAACACCATTGCCTACAAAATGCACCTACCTAGATCTAAAGAAAAGGTAAGGTCAGCTGCATGGCGTAAAACAATCTTTAACATCCAGGGAAGCAGAGTGCAAAGATTCTAACCACTACGACCACAACTTCCAACAAGACCTGATGATACAGGTGCCACACCATCTACATAAGAATTTCTCTAAATTGGGAAATCGATGTTAGATAGTCAAACAAATAAATTGGGTGCAATTAACATGCTATCACGAAACATGGATGAAGGAATGTCTGTGATGATTTAATGTACTGACAATTTTAATTAAATACATATTTAGATGATTTGATTGTTGAGGAGTCACAGCAACAAAATAAGACATTGACAAATTATATAACTGAACACTCTCCAGTGGGTTTTGTGCTTATTTAGGGAGACCTAATTAAAGCATTTCAGTTTAAAACTGGAACATTGTTCACAATGCTGGCCACTAGTCTGTCTTTAATATTTTACATAAACACATCAGTAAAGGTGCAAAAAAGAAAAAAATACTGACGTAATTGTAATACTATTAACAAAATACTACTTCTTCACATAGAATACACAATATCATTTAGTTTGTGCCAAACCATTGACTGATTCCAAAGATATTGTAACTATCACCATGAGACTTTAGTGTAGTCGAACAAACTACTTACCTTCGGTAACTCCTTATCTGGTAGAGGCTCTATCTAACCGCAGATCCTCACCTTCGAATATTCCCCAGGAGTCAGACTGGATCTAGAAAACCTTGAGCAGTACCTCTGAACATCGGTAGTGGCATTGATCTGCTCTGCGTCGGCAGGTGGCATTGATCGGCTCTGGGTCTTAAGTGATGTTG
The DNA here is from genome assembly GCF_031143425.1 of Pleurodeles waltl. Classification (NCBI taxonomy): domain Eukaryota; kingdom Metazoa; phylum Chordata; class Amphibia; order Caudata; family Salamandridae; genus Pleurodeles; species Pleurodeles waltl. The sequence goes on from NC_090451.1 coordinate 538,564,851, forward strand.
AGGTACCCATATAAGTGACACTCCACGTGATGTCATCAGTTTAGTTTGTCACTGTTTCCACACCAAAAACGCATAGCCACATTAAAACCATTGTACATGTGTTAACTAGTGCGCAGAATCTAGTGGGTTGTTTTTAATGAAGAACCCAGGTTGCAAAGTGGGGAGGATGGGTCAGGGAGGAATCTGCAGTTAGATACAGTCTCTACTAGATAAGGCATTACCAAAGGAAAGTAACTTGTTCATCTGATGGAGAATTCTAACTGCAGATTCCTCATCTTAGAATAGATACCCAGCAGTACCTCCTTGAAGGTGGGTCTGCGAACTGAGTAGACCAAAAGGTTTTGGAGGCCAAAACAGGTAAAATGTCCTTCACACCAAACCTGGCTTTCAAGGCAGTAGTGTTGTGCAGAGACGCCCACATAGCTGCTTGACAAATGTCCAAGACTTGGACCATGCATGCTAATGCAGTAGTGTCAGCTTTGGCCCTTGTGGAATGGGCATGAAACATGCATGCAGTTATTTCACCAGTGCAAAGCAGATTTTGATACAAAACACACTCCATCAGGAGCTAATATGCTTTTGGACAGCCTTACCCTTCTTTGCTCCGACATAGCCACTAAAGAGCTAATTGTCCACCCTGTGATCTTTAGTGCAATTAATGTAAAAAAAGAGAGTTCTTTTAGGGTCTAGGAGATGGAGCCTCTCCTCTTCCTTGGAGAGGTGAGGTGGAGAATAGAATATAGGCAAAGTTATACTCTGGTCAAGATGGAAGCCTCTTTCAGAAGGAAAAAAGCAGGAGCCCTGAGGACCAGCTTGTCTGGAAAAAAGATGGTGTATAGACAGTTCATGGGCAGAGTTTGAAACTTACTGACCTTCCTGGCCAATGGGATGGCCACCAGAAAAGCAGTCCTGATAGTGAAAAGCTGTAAATGACAAAAACAGAGCGGTTCAAAAGGAGTACACATGAGGAATATAAGAACAAAATTCAGATCTCATTGGGGCATGACAAATGGGGCAAAGAAGAAAAAGATGCTGTAAGACCTTAAGGAAACGAGTCAGTAGAAGTGACTTAAAAAGAACACTCTCAACTGTTGCTGCTTACTCTCCACGCATGAAGTTGAAGAGTGTGCAGATTCGGGTGTAGCACCCCGCACTCTTGCTGTGTCAGAAGGTCCTCCCGAAGAGGCAGCCTGATCATAGAAACAATGCTCATGCTAAGGAGATCTGGAAACCATGTCATCCGAGCCCAATCTAGAGCAACTAGAATGGCTTGGTCCTGGTTGGACCAAATCTTCTTGAGAACTCAGGGCAGTAATGGTATTGGCGGGAAAGCTTACTGGAGTCCTGAACACCACTCAAGATTAAATGTGTCTCCGTGCAAGAGCAGCCTTGGAAACTCCAGGTTGCAAAAGTGACGATAAAGCATATTCTCGGCTGTGGTGATAAGATTCAGCCAAGACTTCCCCCACTCTAGAAAAAAAGTGTGTGCCACCGCCAGGTACAGGTGCCATTCATGGTCCATCAGGTAGGGCCAGCTGAGCTTGTTCAAATTTGTGTTCAAATAGCCGGCCAGCTGCTGAACAACCAGAAAGATGTTCTGGTGCTCCAATCAGGTCCAGAGGCGCAGAGCCTCTTGGTACAGGATCCACTCACTACCTCACCCTGTTTGTTGTAGTACCACATGGCAGTGGTGTTGTCCATGAACAACTTGAACTAGTACCTCCCTGAGGGATGGTAAGAAGGCTTTCAATGCCGGGCAGATCACTCTCTGCTCCAACAAATTGATAAGGAGCCAAAATTCTGCAAGTGGGGAGAGTCCTCTGATCTCCACCTCACCCAGATTACCACCCCAACCCAGCAGCGATATATCTGTCACCACTGTGAAATCTGGGTGGGGAAGGGAGAGGGGTCTGCCGCTGATCCAGTCTCAGTCTGTCAGCCACTACTGCTGTCCTTTGGTGATTCTCTCTGATATCTGGACCAGGCTGGAGAGATTCCTCTGATGCTGCACCTGCTGGAACTTCAGATCCCACTGCAGAGCCCGCATGTGCCAGGGGGCATGATTTCCCAGTAGGATGCAGGAGGCCATGAGACCCAGAAGCTTTAAAGTTAGTCTTACCAAAATCCATTATAGAGGCGGAAACATCTGTATCCTAGCCTGAATATCCTGGCCACGCTACTCTGGAAAATAAGGCCAAAACTGGGTGGTGTCTAGAATGGCTCCAATGAAAGGGAGCATCTTAGAGAGAAGCAGGTACAACTTTGGCATGTTGATTAAAAATCCCCGTGAGTCCACCTTCAATGGCCAATCATCAAGGTATGGAAAGACTGCAACTCCTGACCTCTGCTGATGCACTGCAACCACTACCACCATTTTGGTGAATACCCTAGGGGCGCTGGTGAGGAGAAAAAGGAGCACAGAACACTAGACGCGCTTGTGGCCCACAGTGAACTGCAGGTAAAGTCTGTGGGTGGGCAGAATGGGGATATGAAATTAGGTATCCTAGAAGTACAATGCCATAAACCTATCTCCAGGATCAAGGGCAGAGAGAATCTGAGCCAATATGAGCATTTTGAACTTCTCTTTCTTCAGAAAGTAATTGAGAAGGCACCAGTCTAAGAAAGAGAGAGGACTCCGTTCTTCTTTGGTACCAGAAGGTATCAGGAATATCAACTGAGTTCTCTCTCTGGCACATACATCTTCTTGATGGCCCCCTTGGCCAAGAAATCCTGCACTTCCTGGTGGAGCAAACAAAGAAGGTCCTTTGTCACCTATTCTTGAACTGATGGCAAATGTGGGGTAGTTTCCACGAATGAGGGGCATGACCCTTCTGCACGATCTGAAGCATCCACTGGTCTGATGAAATGGTAGACCACTGGCACAGGTGATGCCTGATCCTGCCCCCACCAGTTGGAGGGCACATTAAAGATGCTTTGGGGCTGTGGTGGCTAGGGGACAGGGGACAAAGCAGCTCACTTAGTATTGTTCCCATGTCCTCTTCGAGCTCTGCGGTCTCTTCCCTGACAAGACTGGGCCAACTGTTGTATTGGGTATGGCTGTCACTGTGGATGCCCAAAATTGCCAGTTTTGCAGCTGTGATAGGGACAAAAGGACTGTTGTTGCAGTGGATCAAAAGGGAGAGGCCCAAAGATTGAAAAGTGACCCTGGTCTTGTGAAAGTGCTTGAACACTCTGTTGACATTCATGCCTAACAGGCGAGCCTGACTCCAGAATGAAAAGCATGCCAGTGTCTGGTGAAGTGTCTATTCCACTGGAATCTCCCAGCTCCTCTTAACAGTTTTCCTCATCAGCAGAGTCCTCCTCCAGAGGACCATACAACTCCTTCTCATCACCCCTTTGGGGTTAATAGGATGCCTCTAATGGAGGAAAGTCCAGGCGTTGGTAAGGCCTGGGTGGCACCAGGCACAGATTTGAGCAGCCCTGAAGAGGCACTGGGTTGATATCAGGAATGACAGTGGACTGGACTGAACATAGTCAGGGTAGGTGGTGTTATCTGAAGCGGTGGCATCCAGATTCATGGATGGATCCTGAGGGCCTGGCAGGTGTCGGGGGCAAACCCACAGCAGGTAATCACGCCGGGGTACCTCTCAGCTCCATGAGGCACACTAGAGGAATGAGGGCCCTTAAAGATTGCATGCGTTATTCCGCAAAACTCCTTTAACTGGGCAGGAATTGCCACAGTCCAGGGAAACTTCAGGTAGCAAGGGGCAGGCCGAGACACCTCCTCCACAGGTGGAGTGTGGCAATGGGGCCTAGGAGCATGAGGTTGAGTAGGTGAAGCTGAAGAATGCTTCAACGAGTTCTTTTTGTGATTATTGGACTTCCCTGACTTCAACGAGGAAGACTTGGACCTTGAGGAGGACTGTATGCTGGCATGACTCCTGTAACAGCCTTAAGAAGGTCCACCAGAATGAGATTGGGACTGTGAGTGATGCGGGCCTTCTTCTGCTGCGCCGAGTGTTTCAGTGCCTGCTTGCGAATCACCACTGGGTGCATGGAATTTCAGACGGTGCAGACCCAACCCTAGGCATCCGAGACAAACCAGGTGGGTTTCTGACATTGACATTGATGATGCTAATTCTCACAAGGCTAGAAACCAGAAAGTTTCACAGGGGACATGTTTACAGGGAGCAAGCTCCAAAAATGGAAACTCTGCCAAAAAGTCAAAAAAGTTGGCCAAAAAGTGGCAGAGGTAGCTCTCTGGACCTGCACTAATGGTATGGACAGAAAGGATTTGATGCCAGTGTGCTGCTTGTATGGGCACCCCAAAATCACTTTGAACGTGGATGATGCCGACATGGAGCCAATCGATGCCACCTGCTGGCATGGTAGGGTACTGCTCAAGATTTTCCAAATCTAGTCTGACACCTGGGGAATATTCTAAGCTGAGGAATCTGTAGTTTAGAAGTCTCTATCAGACAAAACAATCCTGTCACATAACTGCTTAATAAAGCCCTAATGGGTTAAACTGTATAGTGATATAACCCAGATAAGTTATACTTTTATTGGAACAAACTGTTCATTAAATCCAACAACATAAATACCTTAAAAATACCTTAAAATAAGTTCATTTACATCACATTTGTCAGGATCAGCATTTCACCTCACTTATAACTGCATTCATGAATTGTCCAAAAGCTATTGGCACATCTAAATATCACGTATTTACAATCAAGTCTATAGCCATCTTTCATGTGAAAGTAGTATTTTTTTAAAAAGAGGCAAATTTATTTTTTAACTTATGGCCATAAATAAAAAACAGTCTATTAAAATGTTTAATCAAGCGCATTTACTGTTCAATAGGCAAAGACATTTTCTAAGAGTTTTCTGAATATGTCGATAAAATTCTTGCACTAGAAATATGGGATTACATCCTATTCTAAATTTTAGAACTAGTAAAGTTAGATTCTGATGGATACAACTACCTGGATTCCTCACCTTATGAATTCTCCCATGCGCCAGCATCCAACAGAAAATCTTCTTCCCAGCTCTCCACATCGACGAGGACGTCTCAATTGCACGGCTCCACGCGACTCCGTCTGACGTCACCGTGCCAATAAGAGGTCGCCGCCGGCGTGCTGACGTCAATTCCCTTTTTTCCGTGCTTTGATGCTAACGGTTTTCTCCTAGCTTTTGCTACTGTTGGAGTTCCACCTTGTTACTAGTTTCAATCCGGTTTCTAGTTACAATGTCTCCTCTTAGGAAGTCAGGATTTGAGCCATGTCGAGAGTGCGGGGTCGGTTGTCGGTTACTGACCCTCATGACGATAGTCGTTGGTGTCTTAGCTCTGAGCATGACATTGAGGAGTGTGTTTCCTGCCAGAACATGAATACTAAGGTTCTGAAAGAGAGAGAGGCCAAACTCTTTTTGGCCAAGGCGAAGAAGGGGCATAAGAGTCATCACAGATCCTCTTCCCATACTTTGTCGAAGAGACACAAGAAACAACGTCATCATGACTCTCGGCATCGTTCGGCTCAGAGCCGGCCAGCTCTAGGTCTCCATCTCGATGGCGCCATACGACGTGGGAGGTTAGTCCAACTGTGACTCCACAACCTCAGAGCCCTCAGGCTCCTCCAGCGCCGTCCGTCTTCGAGGTAGTGGCAGCTCCGGAGAGTCCTCGATTTTCACCTGCTGCTCATGATTCCGATGTTCAGCAAGCACAGGTGCAACATGGAGATCAGCGGTATCCTGCCTTCTCGGCTCCGGGACCGGATCCAGCAGCATTTTTAAATGCCATGTTCTCAATGTTTAATGCTATGGGCTCTGCTGGTGCACCGGCTGGTCCCACGGGTCCGTTAGCATTTTCGTTGAGCTCCCGGCTCCTTACACGGCGGCACCGTTTATGCCCTTCTATCCGTCTGAGGGTGCCGGTTCGGCACCGATGATGTCGCCTCGCGGTCCTGTGGTTCCGATGACGTCGCCTTCCAGACCTATGGCGCCGATCTCATCGCCCCGTCAGTTGACGTCGATGGTGGAGCCTCAAGTGTCCTCGGCGCCGTTGGGATCCACTCTGGCGCCAGATCCGAATGATGGATTTGACTGAAGACGAACTTCATCTCCTGCACTGCATCTTCAAGTTTTGAAGCCAGTGTCATCGACGTCGGCCAATTCTATGTCAACACCGAGCTTAGAGGCCAGACTGAGGTTGTGTAGAAAGGCCTTGAGACTGTTGGAAGAGGAAGAGTACCAGCAGCAGTTGTTGGAAGAGGGGGAGATTGTGGAGCCCTTAGGAGAATATCAAGGGCTGGATTCGACCAGTGAGCTTGACACTTCCCCAGAATGGGACCTTTCTTTGCCGGGGGAGTTCATGGAGGAGGCGGCCTCCTTCCACACAGTGATTAGGAAGGCAGCGGACTTTTTAGATCTTCTGTTGCCTGCTGCAGAGGTTACAACAAACATTTTAATGGAGGTCCTACACCCTTCTTCAACTTCTGCGTATCCTTTGCTTCCGTTCAACGATGCTCTTACGGAGCCCATCTTAGAGCTTTGGAGGAAGCCTGTATTATCACCTGCTGTCAATAGGTTTGTGGCAAGGAGGTACAGAGTGGCGCCTGGAGATCCAGGGTTCTTATGAAAACATCCTAACCCGGAGAGTCTGATTGTTCAGGCCTCTTGCTCCACACAGTCTGCCCTGGCTCCTTCTCTGTGATTCCATCGGACAGGGAATCCAAAAGGATGGAGCAATCGGCAAAGAAAACTTTCTCTTCTTGCAGCATGGCTCTCAAGGCTGCAAATGCTACCTGTGTTCTTGGTAGATATGTCCACACCCTGATGGACTTGGCTAGTGCTATGGTTCTTGACCTGCTGCAGGATGTACAGGGTCAATTTGGTTAACTTCTATCTGATGCTCAGGCTGCAGCAAAACAGATAATCCAGTCTGGTCTGGATTCCACAGACTCGGTAGCCAGGGCAATGGGTACCTCTATTGCTACCAGGAGGCACGCTTGGTTGAGGTCCTCTGGGTTTTCTTCGGATGTGCAGACTACTTTATTGGATTTGCCCTTTGGTGATAAAGAGGACTCTGCCCTAGAGCACTTTAAAGATAGTTGGGCCATGGTGAAGTCTTTGGGTCTGCAAATCTCCTCTGCTACCCTTTTCAGGTCCTTTCGGAGGTTCAAGGGGTTTGGGAGTGGAGCCGTCTACTGTGGGAGACCCCAGTCCACAGTCCAACAGCCGGCCAGCCTCCCATATAGGTCCTTTAGAGGGTGGGGGAGGGGTAAGACAAGAGGGGCCACCCAGCAGCACCCTGCATCATCCTCTTCCTCTGGAGGACAACAACAAGGGAAGCAGCTTCTCCCCATTTTCGACCACACTTCTCCTGTAGGGGGAATATTACATCTTTTTCTCCACGAGTGGGAGTTGATTACATCAGACTCCTGGGTTTTGAACATTGTGAGGAAAGGATATGCTCTCCCTTTTCAGGAGTTTCCCCCTCCCACCCCTCCCCGTTCCTCGTTTTGTTAAGAAGACCATCTCCTGTTGTTGCAGCAGGAGGTTCAGATCCTGTTGTCAAAAGGTGTGGTGGAGTTGGTTCCAGAGCAGGAAAGTTGTCAGGGTTGTTATTCAAGATACTTCCTGATCCCCAAGAAGGACGGTCGTTTGAGACCAATCCTAGACCTGAGGATTTTGAATTGGTTACTCAAACAGGAACAATTCAAGATGCTGACTCTGGCACAGGTACTTCTGGCGATGAACAAAGAAGATTGGATGGTGTCTGTCTACTTGCAGGATGCTTACTTTCATATCCCTATACTCAAGTCGCACAGGAAGTATCTCCGGTTTGTGGGGGGATCGCAACACTACCAGTTTACGGTCCTTTCGTTTGGTCTTACTTCAGCACCTCGAGTCTTCACGAAGGTGATGGCAGTGGTGGCAGCAAGTCTCAGAAGGAAGGGGATATCGGTATTCCCTTACCTGGACGATTGGTTGATCAAAGCCAAATCTCCAGAGCTTGTGTTGCGTCACTTGCAGATGACAACTCAGTTGTTGTTCAGTCTGGGTTTTACGATAAATGTACCCAAGTCTCACCTCAAGCCCTCTCAATGCCTCATGTTCATAGGGGCAGTACTGTATACTACATTGAATCAGGCCTATCCTCCGCCTCAGCGGATTCAGGACATTCAGGTGTTGATTCCAATGTTTCAAAATGGAGCGGTTGTTCCAGTCCCCAAGGTCTTACGCCTGCTCGGTCTTTTTGCTTCTTGCATTCTGTTGGTCACTCATGCACGCTGGCACATGAGGGCTCTGCAGTGGTGCCTCCGCAAGCAGTAGTTTCAACACAAAGGGGATTTTGAGGAGTCGATAACGATCTCCAAAGACGCTGCAGCGGATCAACAATAGTGGGCTGTGGTCTGCAACCTTTCTCAAGGAAGGCCGTTTTCACTCCCACCTCCGGTGGCCACGGTCATGATGGATGCTTCCACTCTAGGGTGGGGAGCTCATCTGGGGGACCTGGAGATCAAGGCTCATTGGTCTCCAGTGGAGCAGACTTTTCATATAAATCTGTTAGAATTGCGGGCGATATGTATGGCTCTCGAGGCCTTACTCCTGTCCCTTCGCGGTCAGTCAGTTCAGGTCCTGACGGACAATACTTCAGCGATGTGATATATAAACAAGCAGGGAGGAGTAGGGTCGTATCTTCTCTGCAGAGAAGCTCTGCAACTCTGGTCTTGGCTTCGGGACCATCGTATTAGCTTGGTAGCGAATCACCTGGTCTTAGTGCTCAACGTACATGCGGACACTCTCAGTTGACATCCGGCTGATCACGAGTGGCGTCTCCTTCCAGGTCTGGTCCTACGCATCTTTCAGATGTGGGGTTCTCCAGGGATAGATCTGTTTGCCACTCTGGAGAACACGCACTGCCCGTCATTCTGCAGCCTCCAGTATCCGGTGCAAGGGGCTTTGGGGGATGCGTATCAGATCTCTTGGTGCGGCCAGCTGCTTTAGGCATTTCCTCCCATACCCTTGATTCCTCGTGCTCTGAGGAAGATTCGCCAAGATCGGGCCTAGGTCATTTTTTTAGCCCTGATTCACCAAGAAGGGTGTGGTACACGGACCTTCTCCAACTCTTGCTGTGCCCTCTGCTCCGTCTCCCTCTCAGGGCAGATCTCTCTCGCAATCGCAGGGGCAGGTTCTACACCCCCACCTCCAGAGCCTGCACCTTCATGCCCGGAGATTGAACGGAGCAACCTGAGTTCTTTTTCTCTCCCACCAGTTGTAGTGGATGTTATTTTATCAGCCACTCCACTAAGACCATTTATGCCGGCAGGTGGGCTTAATTCGTGGTTTGGTGTGGAGAAAGGCAAATTGATCCTTTGAGGGCCCACCTCTCTGTTATTTTATTATTTGCTTTAGATTTAGCAAAGAAGGGTTGTGCAGTGGCTACTGTTAAGGGTTATTTGGCTGCTCTTTCAGCCTTTCTTTGCCTTTCGGATCAGCCCTCCCTGTTTAAATCGCCTATTGTGATTAGGTACTTGAAAGGTTTAGTTAATCGGTTTCCTCCCACTTCTTTTCATATGCCTCGGTGGGACCTGAATCTTGTTTTAACCTTTTTAATGGGGTCACCTTTCGAACCCATGCACTCTTGCCCGCTAAGGTTTCTGGTGCTTAAAACAGTTTTTCTTATTGCTATAACCTCGGCTAGGCGGGTTGGTGAGCTTTAAGCTCCTTCTGTTAAACCCCCCTTTACCTTATTCTTTCCTGATAAAGTGGTGTTGAAAACCAGGACGGCTTTCCTGCCAAAAGTTGTCACTCCTTTTCATATAGGGCAGACCATTACCCTTCCATCTTTCTACCCTCCTCCTCACCCCTCGAAGGAGGAAGAGAGGCTCCACCATTTGGACCCTAAAAGGGCTCTTAGTTTTTATATTGAAAGGATGAAGGACTTTCGCCTGGACGACCAGCTGTTTGTGGGGTATATTGGACAGAGGAAGGGCAGAGCAGTCCATAAAAGAACAATCCCCAGGTGGGTCATTCTTTGTATCAAGATTTGCTACTTGTTGGCAAAGAAAGTTCCCCCATAGGGTATCAGAGTCCATTCCACCAGGGGTAAGTCCGCTACTTCGGCCGTGGCAAGAGGGGTTCCAGTGATGGATATTTGTAAGGCAGCAACTTGGGCATCCCTCCACACCTTCGCAAAGCATTACTGCTTGGATTTGGAGGTTAGGAGGGATGGCCATTTTGCATGATCTGTATTGCAGGACTTCTTGGTGTAACCAGGCAGGCACCTACCTCCGAGTGTGGTACTGCTTTGGGACTCTATTCATAAGATGAGGAATCCACAGGTAGTGGTATCCATCAAAAGAACAAGTTACTTACCTTCGGTAACGCTTTTCCTGGTGGATACAATAGCTACCTGTGGATTCCTCACAGTCCCACCTGCCTCCCCGTTGCCTGTCTGGTTGCACTTTTCATCCTTGGCGTGGTCTCCCTTAACTTTTTGCCTCTGTTCCCCAGGTTGTTAATGTGTGCTGGACTCTGTTTTCGCAGTTTTTGTTACTCTCTGCACTTTACCACTGCTAACCAGTGCTAAAGTGCAAGTGCTCCTTTACAAAATGTGTATGTAATTGGCTTATCCATGATTGGCATATTAGATTTATTAGTAAGTCCCTAGTACAGTGCACTAGAGGTGTCCAGGGCCTGTAAATCAAATGCTACTAGTGGGCCTGCAGCACTAGTTGTGCCACCCACATAAGTAGCTATGTAATCATGTCTTAGACCTGCCACCGCTGTGTCTGTGTGTGCAGTTTTAAATGTAAATTCGACTTGGCAAGTGTACCCATGTGCCAGGCCTAAACCTTCCCTTTTCTTACATGTCAGACACCCCTAAGGTAGGCCCTAGGTAGCCCCAAGGGCAGGGTGCAGTGTATGGTTAAGGTAGGACATATAGGGGATCATTACAACATTGGCGGTAAAAGCCGCTTACCGCCGTGCAGAAGACCGCCAACACACCGCCGCGGCTCGGAATCTGCCAAAATTCAGACACTCACACAAGTCCGCCACACCAAAGGTCAGTGATAAACTGTTTGAAAACAAAACCTCCACCGTCACGCCAACAGAAATACGCCCACACTATCACGACACACGAATCCACGCGGTGGTCTTTCAACCGCGGTATTCCATTGGCGGTACATACCGCCGCGCTCAAAATACACACACATATACAAAACACCACCACATTGGACAATTCAAAATACACACACCTGATACACATACACACACCACTCCCACACACCCATTACAATATAAAACACACATCCACATCACCCACAAACCCCTACAACAAAATTACTGAGAGAAGGCCAGAGAGAATCACTACAAACAACTACCAAGCATCCACAGGCACGCAATACCATCACCCACATAACTTCTACGCACCTCACACAACACACCACTAAACGTCACCCCACTTATCACTACACACACCACCCCACACATCACCCACACCACCCCATGGCACGGCAAAGACACCCCAGGTTCTCTGAGGAGGAGCTCAGGGTCATGATGAAGGAAATCGTCCGGGTAGAGCCACAACTATTCGGATCACAGGTGCAGCACACCTCCATAGCTAGGAAGATGGAGCTTTGGTGCAGACTAGTGGACAGGGTTAACGCAGTGGGACAGCACCCAAGAAATAGGGATGACATCAGGAAGAGGTGGAACGACCTACGGGGGAAGGTGCATTCTGTGGTCTCAAGACACCACATTGCGGTTCAGCGGACTGGCGGCGGACCCCCACCTCCTCCCCCACAACTAACAACATGGGAGGAGCAAGTCTTGGCGATTCTGCATCCTGAGGGCCTCGCAGGAGTAGATGGAGGAATGGACTCTGGTAAGTCAAATCTTAACTATTACATCCCCCACTCTACTTGCATGCTATCACATACCCCCACCCTCACCCTCACCCTCCTCACAAATGTCCCAACATCACAAACCACACATCCTAACACCAAGCCCTGCATTCAACAACAAAGCATGGATACCCATCACCAAAGCATGGCCACTGCACATACCCGTGCACCCCCCTAAACCACCATCACACAAGGACCCACACAGGAATGCAAGCACTGGGCTACACAGTCACCCACCCATTGCACACCATGGCACACACAGATGTAATAAACATCCTTTTATACCCCTGCAGGACCCCTACCCAACGTCACCGGACAGGAGGGTCCAGACATGTACACAACCACCAACAGAAGAGGCCCACAGTGAGGACAGCAGCTATGTCCAACTGGATCTAGATGACCAGCCCGGCCCATCAGGGACCTCTGGACAGTCGGTTCCCCTGACACAGTCACAGGCCACCACAGAGCTTCCCCCCTCTGGAAACATCAGCACAGCACCCACCCAGCGGGCCCATACCTCTGTCCCCAGGACATGTCAAGCAGCAGTGTGTCCACCACTACAGGGAACCCAGGCTAACCCACCACCCCAACAACAACAGGGACCTGGGGGCAGTGGCAGTGGGCACACGGTCCAGGGGACGGAGGCCCAGGAACACAGGGGAACTGGGAGGGCTGCTGTGCGACAGGGGGAGGACAGGCCAAGGAAACCCACTGTCCACGAGGCCCTCTCCAACATCATGGGAGCCTACCATCATTCCCAGGAGATGATGGCAACGGTACTGGCCAAGTATCACGAGACCCAGCGCCTGCAGGAGGAACAGTATTTGGGCTTCAGGGAGGAACTCAGATCCATCAATTCCACCCTGGACACCATCGTAGGGGTGCTGAAGGAACTCCTCAACACCAGGAGGGACACTGTGGCACAACAAGGGGCCCCTGACACTAGCCTGGACGATGAACTGCCCACCAACTCCGCCGGCGCTAGTGGACAGGAGGCACCACCACAGGACCACCACAACAGCACCCCATCCCCTGCAGATGGAGAACCACCCCGAAAACGGTCCCTAAGATCCAGGACAAAGACAGAGAACGATGCCAAGACCCCCGCCAAGAAATTAGACCACCCTGAATGTCATCCTTTTGTCCCACTTTGTCACCCTGTCCATCCTCAAACTGCCCCAGCTCCACGTCCTATGCCCATTTGGGCAATGCACCTGTGAGACTAATAGACTGGACTCTGCCATGGACATTCCTCCACTATCAGCCCTCATCATTTTACAACCCACTCCAATCTTGAGCACTTAAATAAACACCCTTAAAGCACAAAACAATCTGGAGTCTGTCTGTGATTTCGAATTAGTGTATTAGCAATTACAGTGACAAAATGCTCTTTCAAATGTAATGTGAACATACCTATGTCACACAGCTCTAGTCCATGAGGAAACAAAGCAGATGTCACACAGTGGGACCCACATCTGTGAAATCGTAAGGGAAAGTGACAACTCAGTGACCATACACTGGGTGAAAACGACAGACAGTAGAGAGGCAGAAGTGTAAAAGTACATGTAGTAGGCAGGTTTGTCTTCTTACCTGTGTCTCACTGGAAGTATTGCAGGATAACCGAGTTCCTGTTGTCGAGGTCCTCTTCTTCTGCTTCCTCGTCTTCACTGTCCATAGGCTCCACAGCTGCCACAACCCCGCCATCTGGACCATCCTCTGCAGAAAAGGCACCTGTCATCGCAAAGCTAAGTTGTGAAGCATACAGCAGCCCACGATGATCTGGCACACCTTCTTTGGTGAGTAGAATAGGGATCCACCTGTCATATGGAGGCACCTGAACCTGACCTTCAGGAGGCCGAAGGTCCGCTCTATAATCCGCCGAGTTCGCCCATGGGCTTCATTGTAGCGTTCCTCTGCCCTTGTCCTGGGATTCCTCACTGGGGTCAGTAGCCATAACAGGTTGGGGTAACCAGAGTCACCTGCAAATGGCGAGGGCAACTGTTAGACACACACTAACTCTTAGGGACAACCCCAGACCCAGACAACCATTCCCATTGACTTGCTTCCAGTTGCTCACCTAATAGCCACACACGGTGCCTCTGGAGTTGACCCATCACATAAGGGATGCTACAATTCCGCAGGATGTAAGCGTCATGTACTGAGCCAGGGAATTTGGCATTCACATGGGAGATGTACTGGTCTGCCAAACACACCATCTGCACATTCATGCAATGATAACTCTTCTGGTTTCTGTACACCTGTTCACTCCTGCGTGGGGTATCAAAGCCACATGTGTCCCATCAATGGCACCTATGATGTTGGGGATATGTCCCAGGGCATAGAAGTCACTTTTCACTGTAGGCAAATCCTCCACCTGAGGAAAAACGATGTAGCTCTGCATGTGTTTCAGCAGGGCAGACAACACTCTGGACAACACGTTGGAAAACATAGGCTGGGACATGCCTGATGCTATGGCCACTGTTGTTTGAAATTACCCACTTGCAAGGAAATGGAGTACTGACAGCACCTGCACTAGAGGGAGAATTCCTGTGGGATGGTGGATAGCTGACATCAGGTCTGGCTCCAGCTGGGCACACAGTTCCATGATTGTGGCACGATCAAGCCTGTAGGTGATGATCACATGTCTTTCCTCCATTGTTGACAGGTCCACCAGCGGTCTCTACACCGGAGGATGCCGCCATCTCCTCACATGTCCCAGCGGACGGTGCCTATGAAGGACAACAGCGAGCACAGAGTCAACCAACTCAGAGGCACGTACCCACAGTTTACACAGAACACGAATCATAATCCGAAATTTGGCCTGTATGAGTGTTGAGGCAAGTCCGAGGTATGTGTGACGCAGTGAAAAATTAAGCCATTTGGGCCCCTGAAATGGCGGCTGCCTGACCTGTAAAGTGGGACAATGGGATGTGAGGTAACTGCGCTGGCGTTGTACACCCTCGCAGTAGGCGGTCGAAGACCGTGGCGCAATTCTGCATTGGTTAACATTGGATCCTATGGGTCCAAGGAGCCAATGACGATGTACGCCGACAATGACGGTACGCACCGCAGTGGACGTGACCACCATTTTCTATCTGTTCAGTCACTCGATACCTGATCGTCGACAGGAGAGGACCTACACTGCAAGTGCTGCTGTGACCTCGGTCTGGAAGAGACAATAGCTTGTGCGTCTGGGGAAAGGGCCCCTGCCTTCACATCAGAGGAGTTGGAGAAACTCGTGGATAGGGTCCTCCCCCAGTACACGCTACTCTATGGTCCTCCAGACAAACAGATAAGTACACTGGGAGCATGCTGAATGGGCTATGCCTGTTTGGGGTGGGGTGGATGAAAGATGGGGGGGAGATTGAGGCGTGCATGAAACGATGGTGAGTGCATGTGCCACATGGCAAGGGTAGGGAAAAGGGCCAATGACTGTGACGGTGTGGACGGTTATATCTTCTCCTTTTCCCCTGTACTTTTCCTGTAGCTCAGCGCCCACCAGAAGAATGATATTTGGCGTGCCATCGCCAAGGAAGTCCGGACCCTGGGGGACTACCACAGATGGAGCACCCACTGCCGTAAAAGATGGGAGGACATTCGCCGCTGGAGCAAGAAGACGGTGGAGGCCCAGCTGGGGATTGCCTCCCAACATGGGATGGGTGACCGTCGCACCATGACCCCCCGATGTTCAGGATCCTGGCGGTGGCGTACCCGGAGTTGGATGGGCACTTGAGGGCATCACAGCAGCCACAAGGGGGTGAGTACACTCTCATTCTGCTGATTTTGCACGCAGTGGAAGTGTCTGGGTGGGGAGGTGGGCTGTGGGTTTCCCTAGGCCAGGGTGAGTGTGCTAGTTAGGTCCCCTTGTTCGGGCAGACCCTGTGGCACCCCACCCCACCTGTGTACAGTGCCAACTACACCTAGTCAGGCTACTGTGACATCCATGTGTGTAGATGTCAGCCATAGCCTTGTAGGCCATGTCCCAGGGATTGAACAGAGGACCCCAAGTGCGCGGCGTAGTGCAGGGTGCTTCTGTGTCTGTCATGTCCGCCAACAGTAGCGGTAATGCATGCACTCAACATATCTTTCTTCTGTCGTCCCCCACCCCTTTTTGTGGTCTCTCTGTTCTTGTGTGCATTAGCATCATTAGGCGGAGGAGCAGTGGCACCGTAGCAGGCGGGAACTGCATCCCACATGGCCCTGGAGGGCGAGACTATGGACTCGGAATTCACCAGTGGGACCGAGGGCGAGGGGAGCTCCACAGCGGGGACAAGAGCTGATAACCAGTGATACGGACTCGTCCTCTGATGGGAGCTCCCTCGTGGTGGCGGCCACATATGTGCCCCTGCATCTACAGGTACAGCCGCCATCCCCCTACCAGCACCGCCCTCCCAGCAGTCCTTCAGCCTTTGCCCCGTGCCCGCTCACCTAGGAGGGTGGGCGTCACCTCCGCCCCAGGCACCTCAGGCCCTGCTCCAGTAACCCCTGCTGCCCTCAGTGAGGAGGCCATTGACCTCCTCAGGTCCCTCACTGTTGGGCAGTCTACCATTTTGAATGCCACCCGGGGTGTAGAAAGGCAGTTGCAACAAACAAATGCATTCCTGGAGGGCATTCATTCTGGTCAGGCGGCCCTTCAGCGAGCTTTTCAGACTCTGGCCTCAGCACGGATGGCAGCTATTGTCCCTGTCTCTAGCCTCCCCCCTCCAACTTCCTCCACCCCGACCCAATCCCCTCTACCTCAGCCTATCCCATGCACACCTTCAGACCAGCATGCACACACGTCAACACACAAGGGAAGCTCAGGCAAACATAAGCACCACACATCCCACAGGCACTCACGCAAGCATCACACACATGCAGACACACCAACATCCACTGCCTCCACTGTGTCCCCCTCCTCCTTGTCTCCCTCCTCCCTCCCAGTCTCATCTCCACTCACACCTGCATGCTCTACATCTACAGCCACTACTTCCATCACCAGCACACCCACCAACGCCCCGCTCATGTGCTGTCACCACCCCCACTACCATTCACACGACCACTGTGTCCTCTCCCAGTGTGTCTGTGACACCACCTCCCAAGTTATACAAAGACAGCCACACACCCACCCAACAGCCATCCAACTCACAACAGCCTACAGCGCATGCACCTTCACCCAAATTCACCAAACGAACACCTCCAACAACCACAACCTCTTCCTCCACTCCCAAACCCCCTCCAGCTACCCGTCCCAGTGTTCCCAAGAAACTTTTCCTGGCCAGCCTTGACCTCTTTCCCTCACCTCTCCCACCCAGTCAGTCTCCTAGGGCCCGACTCTCCAGGTCCCAACTTAGCACCTCAGCCACAACATCTCCGGGACCAGTGGTGACTGTAGTCACCGGAATCTGGAGTGCACCGGGCAGCCAGTGTGGCATGGAGCCACAGCACGGACAGTCCCCCACCTGTCAAGCATCCAAAGTTGGCCAGTGCCCGGCGGGAGAGGGGGAAGACTCCAGCCACCAAAGCCGCTCCCAGGGGTACAGGTGGGAGTGTGGAGTCAGCTGCGACACCTTCCAAGGTGGGGAAGGGGCACAAGAAACTCAGCAAGTCTGGGAAGAGCAGCACGGCGGAGAAGACCGCCATCATCCAAGCTGCCCAGGCGGCCACCGCCAGCACCAGCCCTGCTGCCCAGGAGGCTACCGCCATCATCCACGCTGCCGAGGAGGCCACTGCCATCATCCCTGCTGACCAGAAGGCCACCGCCATCATCCCCGCTGCCCAGGAGGCCACCGCCATCATCCCTGCTGCCCAGGAGGCCACCGCCATCATCCCCGCTGCCCAGGAGGGCGGGATGCTACCGCCATCATCCCCGCTGCCCAGAAGGCCACCGCCAGCACCAGCCCTGCTGCCCAGGAAGCCACCGCCATCATCCCCGCTGCCCAGGAGGCCATCACCATCATCCCTGCTGCCCAGGAGGCCACCGCCATCATCCCTGCTGCCCAGGAGGCCACTGCCATCATCCTCGCTGCCCAGGAGGCCACCGCCAGCACCAGCCCAGCTGCCCAGGACAGGACCGCCAGCACCAGCCCAGCTGCCCAGGACAGGACTGCCAGCACCAGCCCAGCTGCCCAGGACTGGACCGCCAGCACCAGCCCAGCTGGGCCATAAAGGACCGCCAGCACCAGCCCCGCTGGGCCATAAAGGACCACCAGCACCAGCTCCGCTGGGCCAGACAGGACCGCCAGCAGCTGAGTCACTGCCAAGGACCCCGCCGCCACAGGCACCGCTGTACAGGACACTGACGCCACAAGCACCGCTGTCAAGGACACCGCGCCACAAGCACCGCTGAACAGGACACTACCGCCACAAGCACCGCTGCCAAGGACACTATCGCCACAAGCACCGCTGGCCCATGAGCCCCAAGGGCACTGACGCTACTGAGTCCGTCACGAGCAGGATGAAGCACTCTGGGCACAAGGCCCCCTCCAGAACCAGTGGAGAGATACATCCACTACCTCAGTCCTTGGCAGGATGAAGCACTCTGGGCACAAGGCCCCCTCCAGAACCAGTGGAGACTGTTATCCACTGGAGAGACTGTGGCTTTGCACTCCCCAGGGTGGAACAGTGGGCAACCCACCCACTGTAGAGACTTGAGAGACTGTGGCTTTGCACTCCCCAGGATGGAACAGTGGGCAACCCACCCACTGTAGAGACTTGAGAGACTGTGGCTTTGCACTCCCCAGGGTGGAACAGTGGGCAACCCACCCACTGTAGAGACTTGAGAGACTGTGGCTTTGCACTCCCCAGGATGGAACAGTGGGCAACCCACCCACTGTAGAGACTTGAGAGACTGTGGCTTTGCACTCCCCAGGATTGCACAGTGGGCAACCCACCCACTGTAGAGACTTGAGAGACTGTGGCTTTGCACTCCCCAGGATAGAACAGTAGGCATGTGGCCCCCTCGTGGATTTGGCGTCGTGCACTCAACTGGCTGAGGTGCCCCCCCTTTCCCTTCCCCCTGAGGTGCCTGTTTTATTGCTATTTGATGCCCCTGCAGTGTTCTCTCCGTCATGTTCGGGGATTGAGTGTGGGCCTCGCCCATGCCGCGTGGGCCCAGTGTTCCATGGACTCTAATGGAGCACTACCTGGACTACTATTCTTGGTGTATATAATGGTTTATGGTGTATATATATGTTTTGCGTACTGGATTTTAATATATTACAGTGGTTACACTAATTTCCTTTTGTCTTTGCATTCTTCCGGGGGGCTTGGGGGGTGTAACTGTACTGTATTATGCTGTATTAGTGTGTGTGTTGTAGTGGGTGAGGGTGGGGGTGGGGGTGTTGCGTGTGTGTGTCCCTGTTTTTTCCCTCCCCCTCCCCTGTGTCATAGGTGCAGTACTCACCGTGGTCTTCGCCGCCGGCGTTCGTGCTCCTGGTAGAGGCGCAAGAAGATAAGGGCTGGCAGGATCTGGAGCTCAGGTTCCATGGCATCCTGATTCCTCGTGGGGTGTGTAGAGGTGAGCGTTTTCCCTTCGAAGCCCTGTTTCTGCTGTGTTTTTGTTCGCGGTGAATCCACCCCGGAAAAGGTGGCAGATTGGTAGGTTGTGATGCTGTGGGCGGTACATTGTCCTCCGCCTGTCTGTTGGCGATGACCGCCATGCTGTTTGTTTGTACCGCCGTGGCGGTCGGAGTGTTAAAGTGGCTGTCTATGTTGGCGGTTTCCGCCACGGTCGTGATTCCATTTTTTTTTCCACCGGCCTTTTGGCGGTCTTAGCGCCGCTTTAACTCCGACCGCCAGGGTTGTAATGACCAACATAGTAATGTGGTTTATATGTCCTGACAGTGAAATATTGGTAAATTAGTTTTTCACTGTTGCAAGGCCTGTCCCTCTGATAGGTTAACATGGGGGCTACCTTTAAATCTGATTAAAGTGTAGATTCCCTTTGGGAGCGGATGGACATGTGGAGTTTGGGGTCTCTAAGCTCACAATTTAAAAATACATCTTTTAGTAAAGTTGATTTTAAGATTGTGTGTTTGAAAATGCCACTTTTAGAAAGTGAGCATTTTCTTGCTTATACCATTTCTGTGACTCTGCCTGTTTGTGGATTCCCTGTCTTGGTCAGTTTGACAGTTGGGCTGGTTGCACCTCACACTAGACAGTGACACAAAGGGAGCTGGGGTGTAGCCTGCATATCCTGATAAGCCATCTGTGCTAGAAGGGAGGGGAGGAATGGTCACTCCCACCTGAAAGGGCTGTGCCTGCCCTCACACAATGCAGTCTCCAACCCCCTGGTGAGTGTCTGGGGCCTGGCCTGGGCAAGGCAGGATTTCACATTCAAAAGAGACTGTACTTTGAAGTAGGCCTACTTCAAAGGAGAAATTGGGTATAAGAAGGGCACCCAAAACCACAGACTTTAGAAACACTTCTGGAACCAAGAGGAACCTCTGCCTGGAGAAGAGCTGAATAGCTGAGGAAAAAGAGCTGCCCTGTCTGTGACTGTGCTTTGTGGAGCTATCCTGCAGTTGCTGCTTCTGCCAGAGTAAGAGGGCAAAGACTGGACTTTGTGTGCCTTCCATCTTGAGAAGAAATCTGCATGTCTCCTAGTTCAGCCTAAGCTGCTCTGCTATAGCTACCTCTATCAGCCTAAGCTGCTAGAACACTACTAATCCACTAATAAGGGATAACTGGACCTGGCACAAGGTGTATGTGCCACTAGGTACCCACTATAAGCCAGGCCAGCCTCCTACATTGGTGGTGCAGCGGTGGGATGAGTACTTGTAACTGCTTTACCACTTTGTCATTGGTGCTTTTCATAGGAAAAACATATACCAAATACTTCAGAATATACACAGTAACCTAAACAGTTTTACTCTCCTTCTCTAAAACTTCCTCAAAAGTTTCTGAAAACCTTTAAAAGTTTTCAAATATTTGAAAACGTTTTTCTCTGTTCATCAAAAGTTCTAAAAACGTTTTTCTCTCTCTGTCCTAAACCTTTTCTGTCATGTCTGCAGTAGAGCTTACTCCCACAGTTGTCCATGCAACATATGGGAATCTAAACTTTAAAAGTTTGAGGGGTCTCTGCATTGAAAGAGGTTTAGCAATTGGTAAGAATCCTACAAAAGATCTTCTCTTTAGCCTTCTCCTAGAAAGTGACCAGAAGCAGTCTGGCCCATCCCAGGATCAGGAGGTAGAGGAGGGGGGTACCCAGCCAGACTCAGAGGAGTCTCCTGAGGATGCTGGGGAGGTTTCTTCCAAGGACCTGTAAGCTAACAGGCCATCTAGTAACACTGGTAGTGGGAGGGGTCACACACTAGTAGGGCACCTTTCACTCTTAAAGGCCAGGTTACTAGAGTCCAGCCAGTTAGGGACAGGTCTCTCTCTACAAATTCCCACATTTCTTCTGTGTCTCACAATTTCCAAGCCTCCCACCCTGAGGATAACTTAATGGAAAGGGAACTCAGAAAGCTGAGGTTGGAAGAGGCCAGGCTGGCCTTAGACAGGGAAACTCTGGATGTGGAAAGGGAAAGGCAGAGGTTGGGGTTAGTTCCCCATGGTGGTAGCAGCAGTGTTTTTGGTAGTAATCCTGTTAGAGAGCAAGATTCCAGAAACCTGCATAAGATAGTCCCCCCTTACAAGGAGGGGGATGACATTAACAAGTGGTGTGCTGTACTTGAGAGGGCCTGTATAGTACAGTTGGTCCCTCAAAGGCAGTGGGCTGCTATCTTGTGGCTATCTTTCACTGGTAAGGGTAGGGATAGGCTCCTTGCTGTCAGAGAAAGTGATGCTAATAACTACAAAGTTTTTGAAGGATGCACTCTTGGGTGGATTTGGCTTAACCACTGAACAATACAGTATTAAGTTCAGAGACACCAGAAAATAGTCCTCTCAAGACTGGACAGACTCTGTATACTGTTCAGTGAAGGCCTTGGAGGGTTGGTTACATGGCAGTAAGGTGACTGACTATGAAAGCCTCTATAATCTAATCCTGAGAGAGCATATTTTAAACAATTGTGTGTCTGATTTGTTGCACCAGTACTTGGTAGGCTCAGATCTGACCTTTCCCCAAGAATTGGGAAAGAAGGCAGACAAATGGGTCAGAACAAGAGTGAACAGAAAAGTTCAAGGATGGTGACAAGGATGGCAAGAAGAAGGATGGTAAGTCTTCTGACAAGGGTGGGGACAAAGATAAAAAACATTCTGAGTCTTCATCAGGCCTACAAAAATCCTCTGGGGGTGGTGGGTCCAAATCCTCTTCTCACAATCAGAAAAAGCCATGGTGTTATTTATGTAAAGTAAAAGGCCATTGGGCAAGTGATGCCACTTGTCCTAAGAAAAACACCAAGGCTCCCACTACCACAACCCCAACTGCAACCTCTAGTGCCCCTAGTAATAGCAATGGTGGTGGAAAGTCTACTACAAATAGTCAATCCAAGGGTGTAGCTGGGCTCACTATTGGCAGTGTAGTTGGGGTTGGTCTTGTTAGGCAGACCACAGAGGCTGTTTTAGTCTCTGATGGTGGCATTGACTTTGCCACCTTGGATGCTTGTCCCCTTAATATGGGTAAGTACAAGCATCTACCCATAATTAATGGTTGAGGTTGAGGCCTACAGGAATACAGGAGCCAGTGTAACTATGGCTATAGAGAAACTGGCTCACCCTGATCAACACCTGCTTGGTCAGCAGTACCAAGTGACTGATGCTCACAATAACACACTTAGCCACCCCATGGCTGTTGTGAATCTCAACTGGGGGGGGGGGGGGGGGGGGGGCGTTACTGGTCCCAAGAAAGTTGTGGTAGCCACTGAATTACCTGTAGATTGCTTACTAGGCAATGATTTGGAGACATCAGCTTGGGATGAAGTGGAGATGGAGGCTCATGCAGCAATGCTGGGCATTCCCAGATGAGCTGGCAGCAGACACTGCTGAGCTTTTGGGTGCGGGGGGTGGCTTCTAGGGAAGAGCTGAGTGTGGCACAGCAAACCTGTCCCACACTAGAGGGTTTGAGACAGCAAGCTGTCAAACAGCAGACTGGAGACGTCAGTGATAGCCATAAGGTGTATTGCGAAGACAACCTCCTGTATACTGAATCAATGGACCCTAAACCTGGAGCTGCCAGGAGATTGGTCATCCCTTTGCAATACAGAGAGTTTCTTCTTACCTTGGCACATGACATTCCTTTGGCTGGGCATTTAGGCCAAAGTAAAATCTGGGAGAGGCTTTTTCCCTTGTTTCACTGGCCTCATATGTTAGAGGACACCAAAGCGTTTTGTCGCTCTTGTGTGACCTGCCAAGCCAGTGGCAAGACTGGTGGCACTCCGCAGGCCCCCTTAATTCCACTTCCTGTGGTTGGGGTGCCCTTTGAAAGGGTAAGGGTTGACATAGTTGGCCCCCTTGACCCTCCAACAGCTTCAGGCAAAAGGTTTATCGTGGTGGTAGTGGACCATGCCACTAGGTACCCTGAAGCTATCCCCTTAAGGACCACTACAGCTCCTGCAGTGGCAAAAGGCCCTCCTGGGAATCTTTTCCAGAATGGGCTTCCCTAAGGAAGTGGTGTCAGACAGAGGTAGTAACTTCATGTCTGCATACCTCAAAGCAATGTGGAAGGAGTGTGGTGTAACATACAAGTTCACTACTCCTTATCATCCACAAACAAATGGTCTGGTTGAGAGGTTTAATAAAACTCTCAAAGGTATGATAATGGGACTCCCTGAAAAACTCAGATGTAGATGGGCTGTCCTGTTACCTTGCCTCCTTTTCGCTTACAGGGAGGTACCCCAAAAAGGAGAAGGCTTTAGCCCCTTTGAACTCCACTTTGGACACCCTTTGAGAGGTCCCCTTGCACTTGTTAAGGAGGGTTGGGAACACCCTTTAAAAGCTCCTAAACGGGACATTGTGGATTACGTACTTGGCCTAAGATCAAGAATGGCTGAGTACATGAAAAAGGCCAGTAAAAACCTTCAGGCCAGCCAGGAGCTGTAAAAGCAATGGCATGACCAGAAGGCTGTCCTGACCCAGTACCACCCAGGACAGAAGGTGTGGGTATTAGAGCCTGTGGCCCCAAGAGCACTCCAGGACAAATGGAGTGGACCCCATCTAATAGTAGAGAAAAAGGGTGAGGTTACCTACTTGATAGACCTGGGCACTGCCAGGAGTCCCCTTAGGGTGTTCCATGTCAACCGCCTAAAATCCTACTATGACAGGGCTGATCTCACCCTGCTCATGGCAACTGATGAGGGACAGGAAGAAGAGAGTGACTCTCTCCCTGATCTCTTCTCCACCACTGAAGCTGATGGCTTAGTGGAGGGAGTAGTACTGGCAGATTGTCTTACTGCTGCGCAGAAAGATAACTGTGTAAATCTTTTAAGTCAGTTTTCTGAACTCTTCTCACTGATACCAGGTACCACTACTTGGTGTGAGCATACAATCAATACTGGAGACAGTTTACCTGTCAAAAGTAAGATTTATAGGCAGACTGACCATGGCAGGGACTGCATTAAACAAGAGGTTCAGAAAATGTTAGACTTAGGAGTGATTGAGCCTTCAGAAAGCCCATGGGCTAGCCCAGTGGTGCTTGTTCCTAAAGCTCACAGTAAAGATGGTAAAAGAGAGATGAGGTTTTGTGTTGACTATAGAGGGCTCAACCAAGTAACAAAGGCAGATGCTCACTCTATACCCAGGCCAGATGAGCTGATTGATACACTGGCTTCTGCCAAGTATCTGAGCACTTTTGATTTAACTGCAGGGTATTGGCAGATTAAATTATCAGAAGATGCAAAACCTAAAACTGCATTCTCAACCATTGGAGGGCACTATCAATTCACTGTGATGCCCTTTGGTCTGAAGAATGCACCTGCCACTTTTCAAAGGTTGGTGAACACAGTCCTGCAAGGGTTGGAAGCTTTTAGTGCAGCATATCTAGATGATATAGCTGTCTTTAGTTCCACCTGGGATGATCACCTGGTCCACCTGTGGGAAGTTTTAGAGGCCCTGCAAAGGCAGGCCTCACTATCAAGGCCTCAAAGTGCCAGATAGGGCATGGGAAAGTGGTTTATCTGGGCCACCTGGTAGGTGGGGAACAGATTGCACCACTGCAGGGGAAGATCCAGACTATTATGGAATGGGCTCCCCCTACAACTCAAACCCAGGTGAGAGCCTTTTTAGGCCTCACAGGGTACTATAGGAGGTTTATAAAAAATTATGGCTCCATTGCAGCTCCTCTTAATGACCTCACTAGTAAAAAGATGCCTAAAAGGGTCTTGTGGACAGCCAGCTGTCAAAAAGCTTTTGATGAGCTCAAACAGGCCATGTGCTCTGCACCTGTCCTAAAAAACCCTTGCTACTCCAAAATAGTCCAGACTGATGCTTCTGAATTGGGGGTTGGGGCAGTGCTATCACAGCTTAATACTGAGGGCCAGGATCAACCTGTTGCTTTTATCAGCAGGAGGTTGACCCCTAGAGAAAAGCGTTGGTCTGCCATAGAGAGGGAGGCCTTTGCTGTGGTCTGGGCACTGAAAAAGTTGAGACCATACCTGTTTGGTACTCACTTTATTGTTCAGACAGACCACAAACCTCTACTTTGGCTAAAACAAATGAAAGGTGAAAACCCTAAATTGTTGAGGTGGTCCATCTCCCTACAGGGAATGGACTATACAATGGAACATAGACCTGGGAGTACCCACTCCAATACAGATGGACTCTCCAGATATTTCAACTTAGACAATGAAGACTCATCTGGGCAAGGTTAGCCTTATTGTCCCCCGTTTGGGGGGTAGTGGGGGGTTGTGTAGGAAAGTACCATCTTGTCTGGCATGTTACCCCCATTTTTACTTGTATGTATGTTTGTTTTTGCCAGTGTCACTGGAATCCTGGGATCCTGCTAGCCAGGACCCCAGTGCTCATAAAGTGTTCCCTGCGTGGTGCCTAACTGTATCACTGAGGCTCTGCTAACCAGAACCTCAGTGTTTATGCTCTCTCTGCTTTTAAAATTGTCACTGCAGGCTAGTGACTAATTTTACCAATTCTCATTGGCACACTGGAACACCCTTACAATTCCCTAATATATGGTACCTAGGTACCCAGGGTATTAGGGTTCCATGAGATCCCCATGGGCTGCAGCATTTCTTTTGCCACCCATTGGGAGCTCAGACAATTCTTACACAGAACTGCCACCACAGCCTGAGTGAAATAACGTTCATGTTATTTCACAGCCATTTTACACTGCACTTAAGTAACTTATAAGTCACCTGTATGTCTAACCCTCACTTAGTGAAGGTTAGGTGCAAAGTTACTTAGTGTGAGGGCACCCTGGCACTAGCCAAGGTGCCCCCACATTGTTCAGGGCAATTTCCCCGGACTTTGTGAGTGTGGGGACACCATTACACGCGTGAACTACATATAGGTCAATACCTATATGTAGCGTCACAATGGTAACTCCGAACATGGCCATGTAACATGTCTAGGATCATGGGATTGTCAGCCCAATACCATTCTGGTATTGGGGGGACAATTCCATGCATCCCCGGGGCTCCATCATAGGGCCCGGGTACTGCCAAACTAACTCTCCGGGGTTTTCTCTGCAGCTCCCGTTGCTGCCAACCCTTAGACATGTTTCTGCCCCCCTGGGGCCTGGTAGCCCAGTCACAGAAAGGCAGAACAAAGGATTTCCTCTGAGAAAGGGTGTTACGCCCTCTCCCTTTGGAAATAGGTGTTAAGGGCCTGAGAGGAGTAGCCAGTCTACTCCAGTTCAGGCATCCCCCCAGCCCTGCTCTGGCGCGAAACTGGACAAAGGAAAGGGGAGTGACCACTCCCCTGACCAGCACCTCCCAAGGGGAGGTGCCCAGAGCTCCTCCAGTGTGTCCCAGACCTCTGCCATCTTGGATGCAGAGGTGTGAGGGCACAATGGAGACCTCTGAGTGGCCAGTGCCAGCAGGTGACATCAGAGACCCCTCCTGATAGGTGCTTACCTTTCTCTGTAGCCCATCCTCCTCTGAGGGCTATTTAGGGTCTCTCCTGTGAGTTTCTCATCAGATAACGAATGCAAGAGCTCACCAGAGTTCCTCTGCACTTCGCTCTTCGACTTCTGCCAAGAATCGACCGCAGACTGCTCCAGGACGCCTGCAAAACTGCAACAAAGTAGCAAGAAGACTACCAGCAACATTGTAGAGCCTCATCCTGCCTGCTTTCTCGACTGTTTCCTGGTGGTGCATGCTCTGAGGGCTGTCTGCCTTCATCCTGCACTGGAAGCCAAGAAGAAATCTCCTGTAGGTCGACGGAATCTTCCCCCTGCTAATGCAGGCACCAAACTTCTGCATCACTGGTCCTCTGGGTCCCCTCTCATCTTGACGAGCATGGTCCCTGGAACACAGGAGCTGGATCCAAGTGTCCCCGACAGTCCAGTGGCCCTTCTGTCCAAATTTGGTGGAGGTAAGTCCTTGCCTCCCCACGCCAGACAGAAATCCTGTGTACTGCGTGAACTGCACCTGCTAGGGCTTCTGTGCATTTTTGCAAGACTTCCTTTGTGCACAGCCTAGCCCAGGTCCGCAGCACTCCATCCTGCACTGCCCAATTCGCGAAGTTGGACTCCGACTTCGTGGGACCCTCTTTTGTTGTGCTGAGACGACTGCCATGCTCAGATCTTCTGAACGCCTGTTCAGGTGCTTCTGTGGGTGCTGCCTGCTTCTGCGTGGGCTCTCTGTGCTGCTGAGCGCCCCCTCTGTCTCCTCCTCCAAGGGGCGACCTCCTGGGCCCTGTCAGCACCCAAAGCCTTCAACCGCGACTGTTGCAGCTAGCAAGGCTTGTTTGTGGTCTTTTGCGTGGAAACAACTCTGCATTCTCCAGCACGCCGTGGGACATCTTCTGACCAAAGGAGAAGTTCCTGGCTCCTTCTGTTGTTGCAGAATCTTCAGCTTATTCTACCCGGAGGCAGCCCTTTTGCACCTTCATCTGGGGTTTAGTGGGCTCCTGCCTCCCCCCCCCCCGGACACTTGCGTGGCTCTTGGACTTGGTCCCCTTCCTTTGCAAGTCCTATGGTCCAGGAATCCATCTTCAGTGCTTTGCAGTCAGTTGTTGCCTTTGCAGAATCCTCTATCTCGACTTTACTGTCTTTCTGGGGTAGTAGGGTAACTTTACTCCTACTTTTCAGGGTCTTGGGGTGGGGTATCTTGGACACCCTTAGTGTTTTCTTACACTCCCAGCGACCCTCTACACACTACACTAGGCCTGGGGTCCATTTGTGGTTCCCATTCCACTTTTAGAGTATATGGTTTGTGTTGCCCGTAGGCCTATTGTCTCCTATTGCATTCTATTGTGTTCTACAGTGTTTGCACTACTTTTCTAACTGTTTACTTACCTGATTGTGGTTTGTGCGTATATTTTGTGTATTTTACTTACCTCCTAAGGGAGTATATCCTCTGAGATACTTTTGGCATATTGTCACTAAAATAAAGTACCTTTATTTTTAGTAACTCTGAGTATTGTGTTTCTTATGACGTAGTGCTAAGTGATATAAGTGGTATAGTAGGAGCTTTGCATGTCTCCTAGTTCAGCCTAAGCTGATCTTCTATAGCTACGTCTATCAGCCTAAGCTGCTAGAACACTACTAATCTACTAATAAGGGATAACTGGACCTGGCACAAGGTGTAAGTACCACTAGGTACCCACTATAAGCCAGGCCAGCCTCCTACATGTCCACAAAGCAAATGAGTGGTCCACCATCAAATGGTCTTCTCAAAACAACCCCAGCTCTAGAGGTACAAGATTGTTTAATAATAATCCATTCCTGAAGGTGTGTTAGAAGAATTGCAATCCAATGTCAGGCAAGCTTATTCATCTATAATTGTGTTTTAGACTTCCATCATCCTTGTTTGTATATACATTTTATTACTGCTCCCTTCCAGGACTCAGACATAATTCCTGTCACTGATATTCATTGGAATAGGGGAACGTAACATTGTGCCCACATTCCATGTTTTTTTAACTACCAGGGTGGGAAGATTGTCAGGTCCTGCAGTTCAGGATAGAACTAATGACCGAATAATGTTTCTACTGTTAGTCAGTGTGAACGTATCCCTAATTTCCTAGTCCAACACATTTTGCTGGAGGTATTTTCTATATCTGGTATAGCAAATAAATTCTGGAGATGGGTTTCCTATTTATCTTATGAAATGACATTTTAAGGAAGTTGGGTTTGTGTCAGATACACTATTTACCCATCTCCAGAACAGATTTGTGTCTCCCACTATAGTTATTGCATTAATTGCTTGCAATTTTATGTTAACCTTTTTCCCTTATCAATATTTTGTATCTTCTCAATAATTCTTTCAGTTTGCTATCTACAACTCTAGATTCTGACCCTTTTTTGAGTTTTGCATTTTACAGATTTCTTTTTTTAATTCTAAACAGGTAGACTCAACCAATTTCCACTTGCAAGTGTGGATTTCCTTTTTGAGAAATGAAAATGCTTTGGGTTTATGAGATGGAGACATAAAACAACCTCATGTACTATAGATTGATATAATACTAGATTGTTAGGACTTCTATTGAATTCATCTTCAATGAAAATATCCAATTGATAATTATACAATTCAATATGAGTGAAATCTAAAAGTATGCTGAATCTATCAGGGGTATACAATCTCTACTGGGAGAACTCTTTCAAAATTATATTCTCTCTCATATAACCTTGTAGAAAAAGGTACCCCCATTACCAAGTGGTCACTCCCATCAACACTTAAAATCATGTGATCTCTAAGCGATGGGACTGCCAAGTTGATATACAGAAGTAATCTGTAGGACAAACTTGATTTTCATAATGGAACGTTTAACTTGCTGGGGAATCTAAGGATATACACATATTTAGGCAAATAATCTCCTTTTCTGCTATAAGTCTTCTTATCTTTTTTTCTTATTTTGAACAATGACATACAGGAAAGACTGACTTTAGGACTTTATATAGCTCCAATATATTCCCTTTATTTAAATATGTTGGTATTGTATCCATTTTGTGTTGAAACCCCAGCTATCACAATCATTGATTCAAGATCATCTAAATTTATCTGTTCAATTTTAATACTAATTCTTCTTTTATACAATTATTTTAAAAAAAATTGGTATCTGATTATTATTATATAAATATTGACCAAAAGAATGATTTAATTTACATTGTCACCCCCAGGAATCACTAATATCTGAGCTAATTGTGGATTTACTTCCACCATTTTTAAATCTTTAATAATTTTTGTTGAAACCAATGTAGGAACTACTGGGTGGTCTACCATCACCAATATGACAATCGTTCACACAAAAGGAAACGTAATCTTCTGGCATGGGTTTCTCCTACAGGCATTCAACACAATGGGAAGAACATTTAAGGGGAAAAGAAAGCGCTCCCAACTGTCCCCTATAGTATAAACTTAGGTGCTCCCGGCCCTAGAGGATTCTTCCCTTCCTCCAAAATCTGTGAAAACACAGCTATAACAAATTATAAGAGAAAGGACCTAGGCACTCTATAACAATAAACTAGCCATTACATTTTTAGAAATACACAATCCAACAATACATAATAAATAAAAAGACAATATAGACAAAAGAACAACAATGATCCAATAAGCACAGTCAATCCGTCTTTAATATGGCGAAAGGCAGCATATGGAATCCATCATTCAAAATAAAAGTAAAGGAACCACAGCCACGAAGAACAGCCAACACGTGTTTCGTCGTGGGGAGTATACTCCCTTTGACTTTTTCAAGGCTATAGAACATAACAAAAAGCAACATTTAACATTGGAAACAAAATAATTGCAAGAAAGAACATCCATATATATTGTACAGACAACTAAAAATAGGTATCTCCCAAATCTCAATATTATCCAAAAGTTTATATCAATAACAGTTATATATAGACCACTTTATAATTAAATGTATCATATATGTACAAATTGATAATTAAACCATCACATCCGAAAAGTGAAAGTGATCAACCACAACACAAAAGTGCGAATGACTACAAAATGGTGAATATCCATGAGTAATTATCAGTGTTAACAAGTGGCTATCACCACCAACCAAATAGTGTGTTTATCCCCATATCATCACTTAAAATTAAACAAATCCAAGAAAACATACCTCGCTGACACACTCAAAAATGATTCAAATACACCAACCACTAGGCGTTTAGAAGAACACTGTTGTGCAGAAAAAATGTAATTAGTGCCAAACTTACAATGTAAAAGGTTAATCAAAACAAAAAACAAAATAGGATTATATGTACACCAACAAAACCCAAAGTGCAATATACTCGAATCACCTACCCGTACGTCGCAAACTACTGTAATCAAAGCATATAGCCCGCGAATATATTCAAAACCTGAAATAATCAAATATAGCACTAAAATCACCGCCACTTCAGACAAAAGGGGTTTAATTACAATAATAATGCCCCTCTCAAACTCACCCACATAAGTTTCTCAAAGACCAGGAGTCCGAATATTCGGTTCCACGTTTGCCCGATAAGCGTTTACCACTGCCGCCATTGGTAAACGCTATTAGAGCATGCCGGTACGCGCGTGTCAATCACAGCGCGACCGCAGATCAAAGAGCACTACTGCTGACCTCCGGCGGTGCACGGGCGCCATCTTAGAGTGAGACGCCTATATATTAACTAATGTTATAATGCGTTACCACACTAACACTAGACAACATATTGTCCCTATATAGCAAAGAAAAAGTTCTAATTAGTGTAAGGTACTATAAACGAACAGCAATTAACCCTGAAATTTAGACAAAGCGGTAACAATAATTGAAATACGTAATTTTATAATAACAGAAAATAGCTAATCAGAAAGGCTGTAGCCATCCTTTTGTAGTCAAACGCACGTCCGCGCCATAGTGCCCACCTCACAGTTCAGGATGTGAGGTATTACAATCTAATTGACTACATAATAAAGAAAATCATACAGTTTAAAACAAAGACATGTTGGGAATAGCATCTTATACAAATGTAAATAAAGTGCACAATGTCATAAATATGTATAATTATATACTGCAAATATTTGAAAGTATAACTCATATTCCATAGTTCAATAATTAATAATACAACACAACAATTTTTGTTTTTCATTAGGTGCCTAATCCAAGAAATACTCCATTTCGTAGTTCGAATTAAGTCCTGTTTCCACAGCTCTAAGTTTAAGAATCCATAGGCATTCCCTCTTTCTTAGTTGTAACTCTCTATTTCCACCACGAGAGTTTGCATATACCAAATCAAAACCAAAGAATTCAAAGTTCTGTACATTAGTCTGTCTAGAACACTGACTCATATGTGTAACAATAGGATAGCGTTCATCAAGGTATTTCAAAGCCCTATAATGCTCACTGATTCTCACTTTCAAGGGTCTAATTGTACTACCAATATAGTATAGACCACATTTACAAATAATCATGTAAATCACGAAACAACTATCACATGTTATGTGGGTGTTGATATGAAATTTCTCACCCGTCATACTTTCAAAAGATGAGATCCCCGATCTACTCAACCTGCACATTCCACATCGACCACACTTAAAGAAACCCTTGCTGTGGATTGAGAGTCAATTCTCCTGTTGCAATTCTGTAGGATAGCTCGGACACAAAATATTTTTAAGGGTTCTACCCCTACGGTAAGTGAACATTGGTGATTCAGATAGTAAACCCTTCAGAGTTGTATCAGCCCGTAATATATGCCAATATTTCTTCATACTGTTACGCAGGGCTGATGAAGCCGGAGTATAATCGACTATACATCTTATTTTGTTATCGGATACTTTATCCCTATTTCTCAAAGTGTCAGTCCGGGATAAACGGCCGACTCTATTGCGTGCTTTGGTCACAGTATCTGTAGGGTAACCCCGAAGCTCAAATCTAGAAGACATATCTTGAATGGTATTGATAAAGTCGATATCAATACTGCAATTCCTTCTGGCACGTACCATTTCACCATAGGGAATGGAATGAATTTGGTGTTTCGGATGTGCACTACTGGCGTGCAGAATGGAATTGCAGGCTGTACTTTTTCTAAACAAACGACTTTCAATCTTCTTGTTGCAGATGAAAAGTTCAACATCCAAAAAGGATATACAAGTTTCACTATAATCCCATGTGAACCTTATATTAAAATGGTTCGAGTTTAGAAAATTCACAAACTCATTCAATAGGATGAGGTCCCCTGTCCATATCATGAGACAGTCATCGATATATCGACCCCAAAAAAGAATACTAGAGTTCCAGGTCTTTGCTTCAGGCCCCCATATCCATTTATGTTCGAGGTAACCCATAAAAAGATTCGCATAAGCTGGTGAGAAGCGGGATCCCATTGCAACACCCCTTTTTTGTCGAAACCATTTACTCTTAAAGAGAAAACAATTGTTATCCAGAATTAACCTAATCATATCTAAGATCATCGTAGTGTGTTCGTATAGACTAGCTGATTGGTTATGTAAAAACTAACGTAACGCTATCATACCTAAATCGTGCTCGATACTAGTATACAGTGAAGTCACATCCAAAGTTACTAACTTCATGCCCTGTTCCCAAGTAATATAACCAGTATACCTAAGATGTGTTTGGTATCCTTTATATAGGAAGGAAGATTGGTGACAAAAAGCTGTAGAAAAATATCTACATACTCTGATAATTTTTCAGTCGGGCCACCCATTCCAGATACAATGGGTCTGCCAGGAGGCGAGCGAGAGTCTTTGTGAATTTTAGGCAGCGTGTAAAGACAGGGATATCTGGGTCTGAAAACCCGTAAGTACATATATTCATCCTCCTTGAGCAATCTTTGATCAAAACAAAGTTTCAAGAATTAATTAATTTTATTAGAGAGAGCAGGTATAGGATTATTCTCAATCTGCTCATAGCATTCAGAATCGCTAAGCTGTCTAATGATTTCCGATTCATAATCTGCAATATTCATAACCACAATATTGCCGCCCTTATCGGCCTCCCTAATTATAATATCCTTATTGGTGCGTAAACTTTTAAGGCACTCAAGTTCACCAGCCGACAAATTGTTATGACGATTGTAATAATAAGACTTATTCCTTTTTTCCGCTATAAGAAGGTCCTGCCACACTAGTTTGAAAAAAGTATCCACACAATTACCACCACTAAGGACAGGCGTCCATCTAGATTTGGATTTCAAACCACTCGCCATAGTATCAGGCATTATGTCCAAGTCATCCAAAATATTGGAAACTATAGATGGATCCTGTTCAAAGTCTGTAATAGAGAGCAGTACAGCTGTATCTTGTATGTCCCGAATGGAGAGAGGGTGATAATCTTTAGTGCAAGAAGAAAAGATATCCCTGTTGGAAGTACTACTAGACGTACCGAAATGTTTCCTAAGTTTGAGTCTCCTCACATATTTGAAAAAATCTATTTTGGTCCTTTGAAAATCCCCTGGACTAAATGGGCAAAAGCCAAGCCCCTTAGTGAGTAATATATTGGCCTGTTCAGATAATTCTACATCTGATAAATTGACAATACTAATTGTCTTACTCTCCATATTACTCATTTGCGCCTGTTCCATGATCTGGTTTGGACCCCTACTCTTGTTTCTTTGGGTCCCTCCTCTCTTACTTCTCCTTGTTTTCCGGGGTCTTCTATACGTCTGTTTACTTCTCTCTGTCCTTGTCTTATTCTTTGTACTTCGGCTAAAAAAGATGCTGGTCCCTGTTTACTTGGTATATTCTGATCTGAGACACTAGACACGTCACTGGATTCACTGCTGGTAGCTGAAATACTGTTAAGTGATGACTGAGCACTTATTCGTTGGGACTGTTTACTCTGTATATCTTGAATTAAATGATCACATCTCCGAGAGAATGTAAAGACTCTCCCTCTACTATAGTCAAGCTCGTCCCGCTTCAGTTTGCGGGATTTTCTCCTCGTAACCTCCAACTGATGTTGGTTCACAATTTCATTTAAAATCGCATAATTTTTAGAGGTTGCCTCTTCCAAATTCATAGCCTTAATCTCAGTTTCTAAGCATTCAATATCTCTCTGTAGTTGGTTCACTTTTCTCTCCGAGTTCTCAATTAAAATATTCATGAGTCTCATTGAACTGGAAATTAACTCTTGTTCCCAACTGTCCAAAAGATCTGAGTCTAAGTCATCAAATGTGGGAAATAAATGAGACCTCAAACCCCTGGGTATTCTGTTAAGTTTGATATAGTGTTTGAGCGTAGCCCCATCCCACCACTTAGATACCTCCTGCTTTTTTAATCTCTCTAATTTAATAAATTTTTCCCTTAATCCTATTTCTTTAGATATACCACACGCAGCGTTGGACGTGTGCGTGATGTTGGTAGATCCAGGTTCTCCAAATAAGTTAGCTGCTAGTTTCATACGATCCATATTTGTCTTGTATGTATAAAAACTAGAATTAAGGTGTGAGGAGCTGCTACCCCTAATCAAAAGCAATCAACACAATGGGAAGAACATTTAAGGGGAAAAGAAAGCGCTCCCAACTGTCCCCTATAGTATAAACTTAGGTGCTCCCGGCCCTAGAGGATTCTTCCCTTCCTCCAAAATCTGTGAAAACACAGCTATAACAAATTATAAGAGAAAGGACCTAGGCACTCTATAACAATAAACTAGCCATTACATTTTTAGAAATACACAATCCAACAATACATAATAAATAAAAAGACAATATAGACAAAAGAACAACAATGATCCAATAAGCACAGTCAATCCGTCTTTAATATGGCGAAAGGCAGCATATGGAATCCATCATTCAAAATAAAAGTAAAGGAAACACAGCCACGAAGAACAGCCAACACGTGTTTCGTCGTGGGGAGTATACTCCCTTTGACTTTT
Source organism: Pleurodeles waltl (assembly GCF_031143425.1). NCBI lineage: Eukaryota > Metazoa > Chordata > Amphibia > Caudata > Salamandridae > Pleurodeles > Pleurodeles waltl. The sequence continues at coordinate 538,600,562 of NC_090451.1, forward strand.
TCAAGGCTTTTCATCAGCCCTGCGTAACAGTATGAAGAAATATTGGCATATATTACGAGCTGATACAACTCTGAAGGGTTTACTATCTGAATCACCAATGTTCACTTACCGTAGGGGTAGAACCCTTAAAAATATTTTGTGTCCGAGCTATCCTACAAAATTGCAACAGGAGAATTGGCTCTCAATCCACAGCAAGGGTTTCTTTAAGTGTGGTCGATGTGGAATGTGCAGGTTGAGTAGATCGGGGATCTCATCTTTTGAAAGTATGACGGGTGAGAAATTTCATATCAACACCCACATAACATGTGATAGTTGTTTCGTGATTTACATGATTATTTGTAAATGTGGTCTATACTATATTGGTAGTACAATTAGACCCTTGAAAGTGAGAATCAGTGAGAATCAGTGAGCATTATAGGGCTTTGAAATACCTTGATGAACGCTATCCTATTGTTACACATATGAGTCAGTGTTCTAGACACACTAATGTACAGAACTTTGAATTCTTTGGTTTTGATTTGGTATATGCAAACTCTCGTGGTGGAAATAGAGAGTTACAACTAAGAAAGAGGGAATGCCTATGGATTCTTAAACTTAGAGCTGTGGAAACAGGACTTAATTCGAACTACGAAATGGAGTATTTCTTGGATTAGGCACCTAATGAAAAACAAAAATTGTTGTGTTGTATTATTAATTATTGAACTATGGAATATGAGTTATACTTTTAAATATTTGCAGTATATAATTATACATATTTATGACATCGTGCACTTTATTTACATTTGTATAAGATGCTATTCCCAACATGTCTTTGTTTTAAACTGTATGATTTTCTTTATTATGTAGTCAATTAGATTGTAATACCTCACATCCTGAACTGTGAGGTGGGCACTATGGCGCGGACGTGCGTTTGACTACAAAAGGATGGCTACAGCCTTTCTGATTAGCTATTTTCTGTTATTATAAAATTACGTATTTCAATTATTGTTACCGCTTTGTCTAAATTTCAGGGTTAATTGCTGTTCGTTTATAGTACCTTACACTAATTAGAACTTTTTCTTTGCTATATAGGGACAATATGTTGTCTAGTGTTAGTGTGGTAACGCATTATAACATTAGTTAATATATAGGCGTCTCACTCTAAGATGGCGCCCGTGCACCGCCGGAGGTCAGCAGTAGTGCTGTTTGATCTGCGGTCGCGCTGTGATTGACACGCGCGTACCGGCATGCTCTAATAGCGTTTACCAATGGCGGCAGTGGTAAACGCTTATCGGGCAAACGTGGAACCGAATATTCGGACTCCTGGTCTTTGAGAAACTTATGTGGGTGAGTTTGAGAGGGGCATTATTATTGTAATTAAACCCCTTTTGTCTGAAGTGGCGGTGATTTTAGTGCTATATTTGATTATTTCAGGTTTTGAATATATTCGCGGGCTATATGCTTTGATTACAGTAGTTTGCGACGTACGGGTAGGTGATTCGAGTATATTGCACTTTGGGTTTTGTTGGTGTACATATAATCCTATTTTGTTTTTTGTTTTGATTAACCTTTTACATTGTAAGTTTGGCACTAATTACATTTTTTCTGCACAACAGTGTTCTTCTAAACGCCTAGTGGTTGGTGTATTTGAATCATTTTTGAGTGTGTCAGCGAGGTATGTTTTCTTGGATTTGTTTAATTTTAAGTGATGATATGGGGATAAACACACTATTTGGTTGGTGGTGATAGCCACTTGTTAACACTGATAATTACTCATGGATATTCACCATTTTGTAGTCATTCGCACTTTTGTGTTGTGGTTGATCACTTTCACTTTTCGGATGTGATGGTTTAATTATCAATTTGTACATATATGATACATTTAATTATAAAGTGGTCTATATATAACTGTTATTGATATAAACTTTTGGACAATATTGAGATTTGGGAGATACCTATTTTTAGTTGTCTGTACAATATATATGGATGTTCTTTCTTGCAATTATTTTGTTTCCAATGTTAAATGTTGCTTTTTGTTATGTTCTATAGCCTTGAAAAAGTCAAAGGGAGTATACTCCCCACGACGAAACACGTGTTGGCTGTTCTTCGTGGCTGTGGTTCCTTTACTTTTATTTTGAATGATGGATTCCATATGCTGCCTTTCGCCATATTAAAGACGGATTGACTGTGCTTATTGGATCATTGTTGTTCTTTTGTCTATATTGTCTTTTTATTTATTATGTATTGTTGGATTGTGTATTTCTAAAAATGTAATGGCTAGTTTATTGTTATAGAGTGCCTAGGTCCTTTCTCTTATAATTCTCCTACAGGCATGTTTCCTGGAACATTAAGATGTAATATTTTGGGGTGTGTGACCTGGATGGGCAACATGTCAGATGAGCTCCTGTGAGCTCCAGCCCAGTGTCATTGTAGAGCTTGATTTCTGGGGCTGGCATGTCCCACACACTTGTGCGGGGCTTGTGAGGGACCCTGAACACTCTGGCAGGCAGCTGATGTGGGGAGGCGGCTGTGACGAGTACCAGATCACAGTGTCAGAAGGCCACAGAGAGAAGATGATGATCCACGAGTAATGGCCAGACAGCCGGACATCCCAGAGCCCTGAGCAGAACAAAGAGGTCCCTGCAGACTGGTACTTGGCTCCCCTGGGGCTGGAATAGGGGATCACGCTGAGATCAGCCGGAGGAAGACACAACCTACCTGCCACCAGCAGGAAAGCCATCCCCCGAGGCTCCTGAAGAGCGCAGGGTTGGGGTCCAGAGGCCCAGTGAATATCGTGGCAGGTGGGGACAGGTGGTGATTGCTGGTGGTAAAGAGAGTGAGAGGAAGTGGATGGACTTGGTGACCCCCCTCGTGGCTGACCCCTGGCAGAATACACACACTAGAGGGAGAGGGGCTTCACTTCTCTGATTGCCTCCATAGGTCCCACCCTTCCTCCCCAAACCCCCACATCATCTTCAGACTGGACAGAGCTACGCGTCCTAGATAGCAGTAAACCCTGCTATTGAGGTAGAGTGTGACTGTGGGCCCAGCCAGGACACATATGGATATCGCCCAATGAGTGATTGAGAAACTGAGGAGGGTGAAGGCTGAATTCTGAATACTAGTGCTGCTCAGCCATAGCTTGACTGGGCAAGCGGGTCGGTCCCCTTCCCACAACTGCCAGTGAGACCCCATGTGTAAGACCAATAGACCAAGGTTGGGAACGCCCAGCAGAGCCCCTTAAGGATTGATATAGTCTGCAAACAGCAGGGGAGATGGCCTTCAGCAAAAAGGTCCGGGACACAGGCCCCCAGGCCAAAATGGATAAAAGCACTGCCTTGGTCAGGAACACAAAAAGGATCACATGTGGGAACAACAGCACAGCAACCTCTCCAGTTGGGGACACTACAGCAGTGATCCTACAGGGGATCCGAGAATCCAAGGCAGTGCTAAAAACAAAAATCAGAGAATTGGGTGCTGATGTAACCATGCTGTGCCAGGCCCTCCATCAGACTGTGCCAAGTAACCGAGGCAGAAGGCAGGATCGCAGAATTGGATAACACAGTTTGAAATCTCTCAACAGAGATGTCCCGTTTATCACTCAACTCCAAGATACTATAGGACCAGGTGGACGTTGCGTAAAACAGAGCCTGACAGAATGCCCTCTGATTCATAGGGTTGCCGAAGGGGGCCAAAGAAGCAGCTAAAGAGACTTTTCTTGAACAATGGATCCGCTCCTGTAAGAAGGCAGGAGATCTGTCGTCTTGCTTCATCCTTGAAAGGTCCACAGGTCACTGGCCAAGGAACAGCACCCAGGCACACCCCACGGCCACCGATTCTTGAATTACCAAGACAGGGATGTAGCATTAAAAGGAGCACAGACAAAGGGGCAATTATTGTTGCATTCTGGCTGCATTCTGATATTCGCTAACTACCCTCGGCTGGACCAGACAAGACACAAATCTTATGACCAAGTGAAACAAAAACTATGAGCTATGCAAGTAACTTACATGCTCCTCTATCCACGCTGGACTGCACGTAATCCACAACTCCAAATCAGTCTTTTTCAAAAGCCCAGTGGAAGGATGGACCTGGCCCACCAAGCAACGACCCTTGACTGTGAACCAAGTGGCACGCAGTCAGCCCATCCACCGCTGGTAGCACAGACCCGAGGGAGCAAAAGCTAAAAAACAGTGCAAACGTTCCCGGAGGGGGCAAGGAGGTGGGTCGGAAGTGAAGGCCTCCACAGAATCCGACAGGGAGAGGCAGGAACCCTCCAAGACCGGGGGAAATATAGACCAGGAGGAATACTTGCCGGACCTAAACATCTACAGGGATGGATGCCCAGGACAAGTCTCCAGGATGACTAGCGCCTTTCCAACTCCCCCTGGGGAGAATGGGGAATCGCTTTCCTCTTAGCCATGGGCGTAGCTTCAGAGGGGGGATGTTTGGGTGTTACACACCCCTAATAAATTTATTTTCAGATAACTAGTTGGGTACATTGTTTTCAGTCGGGTATTGTGAGATGTCAATCAGATTTCCTTAAGACTTTTTACATACACAGACAAAAGCGAACACACACACACTCTCACCCTCTGTTTCGAAGGTCCTCAAAAATATTGATTATTTAACAAAATATTGTGTTTTCTCTTTTGGTGATCCTACCAATCCACATTCCTTTACCTTTTCACTGCCCTTAGGCCCCTCTCATACACCCTGCTTCTATTTAAGCATTATATGCCAGCCTGATTGATTGTCAGAAAATCTTAGCACACCAACTCCACTGTATCTTTTGAAAAATTCTAACAGGCATGGTTCTTCTGAGGCAGTAAGTGGGTGCACCGTCCAGGCCACTTGAAAACATCACCCCCAAGTTAGTTTTGTATTAAGGTAGTCATGGGCAACAAATGCTTCTTTAGGAAGGGAAGTATGGAGTGGGGAAATGGGTGGACATATGTTTAGTTGTCCTATTATATCATTTTTGTTACTTGAATGGTTTGGTAGCTCAACACTGCTAGATACACAATTCACCCCTCTACTACTCCTACATGACACCCAACTCCAACGCCTGTGTAGGCCTCACTGGGTCCGTTACACAAAGCGAGGCACGCACTTCAGGAGAAGAGGCATCACACCACCTTCACGCAGTTAACATGGAGGCCAGTTCGGTTATAATGTGGAACATTAACGGGCTGTTCGAACAGATTAAAAAGGGAGCTGCCTGTACAATTCGTACATAGCTACACTGATTCTCCAGTAAACATACCTACAAGGTCAAAATTGTCCATTCCTTGCCCGCCGGGTCTACAACAGAGTATACCATGCAGTGTACTCCCAAGGTTGGGTGGCCATCCTCCTTCATAAAACCATGCCCCTGGTGTTCACGATGGTTAAGAAGGGTGCCCAAGGTAGATATGTTGTTGTTGAGAGCTGTAATGAAGGTGTCCCCTATAACTTGATTAGTGTGTATGTTCCACCAGCCTTGCACCAATCCACACTGTCAGTCATTAGGGATTTGGAAAGCATCCTACCCCATGGGGTAACACTCGCCGGTCTTTAACCATGTAATGGATCCATTTGACTGACATAAACTCACGGAAGGGCATCCGAGAAAAAGGAAAGGTCTGGCAGACTGGGTGGAAGGGCTGTGGCTTAGCGACTTGTGGCACATTTGGAATCCTGAAAAGCAAGCATATACCCACTCATCTGCAGTGCTCAGTTCACAAGCTTGCATTGACTGACTGATCTTACCAGCTTCAAACCTCCTACACAACAAAGAGGGTCACATACCCTGTCCCAAGGTATATCGACTCACGCACGGTAAACTGCCAGCGATCGCCCGGTGTGGAGACTTGGGGGCAGATTTATGAGGTGCAGCTCCACTCTCCCTGCAGCCCTTAGCACCCCCTCACTGCCACCATGTGTGCACCGTATTTAAAATATGATGCACAATGGCGCAGGGTAGGGGGCAATAGTGTAATTTTTTATGACGCTATTGATGTACTCTGCAGGTGTAGCACCGAAATATAGGCGCTATTCCTTCAGAGTGCATAGGGGCCATTGTAAGGAATGGAATCCCCTGTTAACGCCTGCTCTTCAGCAGGCTTTTAAAGTTCCATAATAAATGGCGTAATAAATGGCACAAGGAAATCGCATAGATTTCCTTGCACCATTTTACCAGATCCCCTAGCGGGGGGAACACCCCCTTTCCATACATTATGCCTGGTGCAGGCATATTGTAGTGCAAAGGGTTACAGGGTGGTGCAATGCATGCATTGCACCACCCTGTAAATACGGCGCAGGGATTTTGGCCGTGTTGGGCCACATTAACATCAAAATAAATTACATTAATGTGGCGCAGGGTGGTGCTAGGGGCCTATAAATATGCCTCTTGGTGCCTGGCTCCTCTCTGGTGTGCAGTTTGATGACAACCTGTTGGGGGAATTGAAAGCGTTCCTTACCCTCAATAAGGGCTTGGTGGATTTGGCTGGGGTGCTGTGGGGGGCATGTAAAGCCTTAATGAGAGGTGTTGCCTGACCCGGAGGCATCCATCCTGAGCTGTGAACAAGGGGCCCGAGCCAACAGTCAGCTCCTGTGCTGCACCAACTAACAATCAAAAGGACGACCCTACATCAATTATATATGGAGAAAGCCCACAAACGCTGGATGGCCCCCACCTGAAGGGGGTATGAGTGGAGTGGGACAAGTCAAGCAAGCTCTTGCACTGGCTAGCCATGAGGTAGGTGGAATCCAGATTGATACATAACCAACGACTTCAGCCGAGTAGTGGAGCACTCCAAGGGGATTGCATTCATCTTTGCCAGCTACTGTGCTGCGTATATGCAGAGCAAGTGAGCCCTATCTGAGAAACAACCAACTCTCTGGTAACAGATCACACCCTACCCCTCCTGAACACTACTAACAGAACCACCCTAGATCAAGCATTTACCATTCAGGATGTGGAGAAAGCACTAATGGTCCTAAATGCCAGGAAAACACCAGGCCCAGATGGCTATTCAGTGGAATAATACTGAAATATGAGACCCGATATCCTCCCCTCACTTGGACCTATTTAATGAAGCCAGTGCCAAAGGTCACATCCCACAAGACAATGACCTGGCCACCCTAGTGGTCCTACTTAAATCAGTACGCCCACAGAGCCACTGTACCTCATACAGCCCAATAACCCTGATCAACACAAAGGCTAAATTATATACAAAACTCCTGTCCAACCGCCTTCTATATGTGTTACCCCATTTGGTCTATTCAGACCAATGCAGATTTATCCCCCGGCGCAGTAGAAGATATTGCATCCGTACCGTACGCTTGGTGTTATGTTGGATTAAATCCATGGGGGGCACTGCAGCCTTTATCCTAATAGATTTTGAAAAGGCATTTGATATCTTAAGTAAGTCATTCCTGGAGGAAACCTTTACTAAAATGGGACTAGGTCCCAAGTTTTTAACCTATGTTAAGGTTCTGTATGCCAATCCGCAGGCTCAGGTGCATGTCAATGGGGTTATGTCCCCCAGAATCTCCATCAGGTGGGGACTCTAAGCAGGGATGGCCCCTCTCCTTGTCGTATTAGCGATTAAGCTCCTCTTGGTCTGGGTCCTCTGAGATGTGCAAGTATTGGGGTTCGACTAGGGCTTGGTGATGGGACCGAAAAGCATTATATGATGATGACATACTACTGCTCCTCTCCCACCCTGCTGAGACAGGGTCTTGCTTAATCCATATCCTACACATATTTAGGGCAGGGTCAAGTCTGAAGGTCAACTGAGAAAGTCTCTCTTAGCATCCATATGGGGTGACAGGAAGGACGAGCTGTGGAACCCTGGGATCCCTGTACACCGACTAAGCTTTCTATATCTTGGTATTACATCTCTTGGCAATCAGGACTTACCTGGAGTCTCAATCTTAACCCCGTGGTGAAGAAAGCATGTGAAGATAAGTCTTGCTGGGACAAACTCAAATATTATGGGGAGAATAGCCCTTTTCAAAATGATGATCCTCCTGAGGCTAGTTTATGTTCTCCAGAATTAGCACCTCTACATTTCGCAGACCTAGTTAGATTTCGTGGCGGCCATGGCACAACAATTTATTTTGGTACACAAACCGCCAATGGTGGTCTTTGGCAAATGTGTCCACTCTGTTTATAAGGGTGGGCTTGCCATGGCTGACGTCCGCCTTTACTACTGGATGACACAACTTCTGATTATAAATGACTGGTTACACACGGGGTGGAGAGATTCAACATACCAGGGAGAGCTGTCCCTTTTTTACCTTTATTGTGTAGGGGGATCCTTTACAGGACACCCATTCCAACTTCCCTCCCAGAAATTACTCAAGTGGTCATTCAGGTGGGGAGGCCTGTGCTAAGATGGTAGGTTGGGATGGTAGACTCACACTTGAGACCCCCTTGTGGGAGAGCCGCTGGCTAGCACAGGTAGCATCCATGGAGGACTTCTGAGGGCGGGACTGTCAGGGATAGCCTGCCTAGGAGTTGTATGTGACTGCACATTATGTAATTTCTTTACCTCTATGCAGACTTCTAGATGCCTGCCTCTCAGTTCTATAACTATCTACAACTCTGACATGCACTCTTGGAATACAAAGGCAATGTATAAGATGCCCCCAAATGTAGTCTACTGCAGCGCCATCTGCTTATGGGCCATCTGGGGAAAGATGGAATCTCCCAGATTTACAAAGCCCTGGTGTTGCACTCTCCCAACCTAATGGGCCCACTGCAAGAGAGGTGGGAGGGATGGATGGGTGGAAGTCCTGGATGAAGCCAATTGGTGGGATGCATGTATGGGCACCCCTCAATATTGCCGATCTCTGTAAGGCTCAGGCTCATACAATTCAAATTTCTTTGCCACGCCTACCTAACACCCCTCCAGCTATGGAAAGTGGGAAACGGCACATCCCCAACCTGCAGTAGGTGTCAAGGACCTAGAGGTAACTTCTTCCATATGTTATGGTCATGCCCGGTTATTCAGGTCCACAGGAACAAAATCATATCCACCTTAGCCCAGGTCTGCGGGGTCCCCAAGGATACAGGACAATGGTGGAATTGGGTATATTGGTGACTAAACAGGATGTAGCCGTACCTTGGGTGTCTCCTGTAGCCCCATTGATAATGGCATAAACAAATGGAATGGACTGGGTCACCAAAAAGGAAGAGGCTGTATGAGCAATCAGTGGCTGACCCCATAAATACGAGAGAGTCTGAAGGAAATGGTGGACATACCACAGACTAGATGGATGAAGCAGAAGGGGCACAATAAGAGACTAAACAGAGAAAAGATGCGCAGGGGGGCATGGGTGGACACTTAGAATTATCATGTACAAGTTGTATATCTCAGCAGAGTAAGTGATTGTACTGTTTGTAATGGAAATAAAAATACATAGGGGGTCATTCTGACCTCGGCGGTAAAAGGCGCTTACCGCCGGTCAGAAGACCGCCATAACACCGCCGCGGCCAAGGTAAACCGCCACGGTCATTCTGACCCGCAACTGGCAAACCGCCAAAAACCCGACATCCACAAAAGTCCGCCACACCAAAGGTCAGCGAAAAACTGGCGATGACCAAACCTCCACCGTCACGCCAACAGAAAAACGCCCATGCCATTACGACCCACGAATCCACGCAGCGGTCTTTCAACCGCGGTATTCCATTGGCGGTACACACCGCTGCGGTCAAAATACACACACCCTTACAAAACACAACCACATTGGACAATTTGAAACACACACACCTGATACACATACAAACAACACTCCCACACACCCAATACAATATAAAACACACACCCACATCACCCACAAACCCCTTCGGAAAAAAAAATCGACAGAAAGCCAGAGATAGACAGCACTGCTTAGACAACACCATCACACAGAGGCAAACCACACCATCACCCACACAATATCCACGCACAAAACACCACACATCACCACACTCACCACACTCATCAACACATACACCACCCCACACCTCATCCACATCACCCTATGGCACCCCAAAGACACCCCCGGTTCTCAGACGCCGAACTCCGGGTCATGGTGGAGGAAATAGTTCGGGTAGAACCCCAGCTCTTCGGGACACAGGTGCAGCACACCAGCATTGCCAGGAAGATGGAGCTATGGCAAAGGATAGTCGACAGGGTCAACGCTGTGGGACAGCATCCACAAAATCGGGATGACATCAGGAAGCGCTGGAACGACCTACGAGGGAAGGTGCGTTCCATGGTATCAAGGCACAACATCGCGGTGCAGAAGACTGGCGGCGGACCCCCACCTACTCCCCCAGAATTTACAGCATGGGAGGAGGAAGTCTTGCACATCCTGCATCCTGAGGGCCTCGCAGGAGTATCTGGAGTAATGGACTCTGGTAAGTCAAATCTTAACTACTTCTTCCCACCCCCACCCCACCTGCATGCCAGTACATACCCCCACCCTCACCCCCACCCCATCACACCTACTCCCTGAAAATGGCTCACCATCACAACCCACCCATCCCAACACCAAGACCTGCATGCGTCCACAAAGCATGGACACCCATCACCAAAGCATGCCCACTGCACATACACATCTCCCCCACAAGCCACCCTCACAAACGCCCACACACAGGAATGCCAGCCCTGGGGTACACGGGCACCCACCCATTGACTGATATGGCACACACTGAAGCAATAACCATACCTCTATACCCCTGCAGGACCCGAAAGCCACCACACCACCCAGGAGGGTCCAGAAATGTCCATCCCACCCCCAGAAGAGGCCACCAGTGATGACAGCAGCTCTGTCTCCCTGGACCCAGATGACCAGCCCGGACCATCGGGGACCTCTGGACAGTCGGTTCCCCTCACACAGCCACAGGCCACAGCAGACCCAACCCCCTCTGGGAACACCAGCACAGCTCCCACCCAGCGGGCCCATGCCTCTGTCTCCAGGACACGTCAATCAGCGGTGTGTCCACCACTACAGGGCACCCAGGTTAACCCACCACCCCAAAAACAACAGGGACCTGGGGGCAGTGGTAGTGGGCACACGGTCCAGGGGACAGAGGCCCAGGGAAACAGGGGAACTGGGAGGGCTGCTGTGCGACAGGGGGGGGACAGGCCAAGGGAACCCACTCTCCACGAGGCCCTCTCCTCCATCATGGGAGCATACCACCACTCCCAGGAGACGATGGCAACGGTACTGGCCAGGTTCCAGGAGATCCAGGTCATGCAGGAACAACAGTACATGGGGTTCAGGGAAGAACTTAGAACCATCAGTTCCGCAATGGGCACCATCGTAGGGGCGCTCAACCAGATTGTCACCACATTGCGGGACCATGTGGCACCACAAAGGGCCCCTGTCACTAGCATGGACCAAGAATAGGCAACCACCTCCGCCGGCGCTAGTGGACAGGAGGCCCCCACACAACAACAGGCCACCAGAACCCCACCTCCTGCAGAAGAAGAACCACCCCACAAGCGGGGCCTGAGATCTCGTAAGAAGACAGAGTAGGATGTCAAGACCCCCGCCAGCAAAGGATACCCCCTGATGTCATCCCACTGTCCCACATTGTCACCCTGTCCAACCTTTAACTGCCCCTGCTCCACCTTCCACAGGCATATGGACAATGCACCTGTGAGACTGAAAAGCTGGACTCTGCCATGGACATTCCTCCACCATCACCGATTTCCCACCATGTCCCTAAATTCAGCATTTTAATAAAAACACTTATTGCACAAAAACAATCTGGAGTCTGCCTGTATTGTGAACAAATGTATTGAACATAATGCTGCCAAAATGTCCGGTTACACAGTGATGAAAACATACCACTGTCATACAGCTGTAGTCCATGGGGAAACAAAGCAGAGGTCACGCAGTGGGGGCCACATCTCTGAAATTGGAAGGGAAAGTCACAACTCAGTTAACATACACTGGGGGAATAGGTCAGACAGTAGAGAGGCAGGAGACTGTAAGTAACTGTAAAATGCTGGTGTTGATTCTTACCAGTGTGTCATTGAAAATACTGTAGTATCACTGTGTCCCTGTTGTCTGTGTCGTCCCCATCGTCTTCCTCCTCTTCACTCTCCACAGGTTCCACCGCTGCCACAACACCACCATCTGGACCATCCTCCTGCAGGAAAGGCACCTGGCGTCGCAAAGCCAGGTTGTGAAGCATACAGCAGGCCACGATGATATGACACACCTTCTTTGGTGAGTACATTAGGGATCCACCTGTCATATGCAGGCACCTAAACCTGGCCTTCAGGAGGCCGAAGGTCCGCTCAATCACCCTCCTAGTACGCCCATGGGCCTCATTGTACCGTTCCTCTGCCCTGGTCCTGGGATTCCTCACTGGGGTCAGTAGCCACGACAGGTTGGGGTAACCAGAGTCACCTATTAGCCACACACGGTGTCTCTGTAGCTGTCCCATCACATAAGGGATGCTGCTATTTCGCATGATATACGCGTCATGCACTGACCCAGGGAACTTGGCATTTACATGGGAGATGTACTGGTCAGCCAAACAGACCACCTGGACATTCATCGAATGATAACTTTTTCTGTTCCTGTACACCTGTTCACTTCCTCTGGGGGGTACCAAAGCCACATGGGTCCCATCAATGGCACCAATGATGTTGGGAATATGTCCAAGGGTATAGAAATCCCCCTTCACTATAGCCAAATCCTCCACCTCAGGGAAAACAATGTAGCTCCGCATGTATTTCATCAGGGCAGACAACACTCTGGATAAAACCTTAGAAAACATAGGCTGAGACATCCCAGATGAAATGGCCACTGTTGTTTGGAATGATCCACTAGCCAAAAAATGGAGTACTGACAGAACCTGCACTAGAGGGGGAATCCCTGTGGGTTGGCGGATGGGTGACATCAGGTCTGGCTCCAGCTGGGCACACAGTTCCTGTATAGTGGCACGGTCAAGTCTGTAGGTGAGTATGACATGTCGTTCTTCCATTGTCGACAGGTCCACCAGCGGTCTGTACACGGGAACAGCCTTCCATCTCCTCACAAGTCCCTGTGGACGGTGCCTAGGAAGGACAACATGGAGCACAGAATCAATCAACCCACAGGTACGTTCACACAGCTTGCACTGTACACGATTCTCTATGCATTGAATGGCATGTATGAGTGGCAATGCAAGGCCTAGGCCTGTGTAACGCAGTAGAAATTAAGCCATGTGGCCCTTTGAAATGGCGGCTGCCTGACCTGTGAAGTGTGACAATGTGATGTGAGCTCATTGCGCTGGCGTGGCACACCGTGGCGGTAGGCGGTCGAAGACCGCGGTGCAAAGCCGCATTGGTTAACATTGAACCCTATGGGTTTCAGGAGCCAATGAGGATGTGCGCCGGCGGTCGCAGTACGCACCGCCACGGGCGTAACCGTCATTTTCTATCTGCTTAATCACTCGAGACCTGATCATCCACAGGAGAGGACCTATACTGCAAGTGCTGCTGTGACTTCGGTCTGGTAGTGACAATGGCTGCTGCGACTGGGGAAAGGGCCCCTGCCTTCACTTCAGAAGAGTTGGAGACACTCGTGGATGGGGTCCTCCCCCAGTATGCGCTACTCTACGGTCCTCCAGACCAACAGGTGAGTACACTGGGACCATGCTTAGTGGGCAATGCCTGGGTTGAGTGGGGTGAATGAACGATGGTGGTGAGGGGAGCGAATGAGGAATGCATTGCACGACAGATGAGAGCATGTGCCACATGGCAAGGTTGGGGAGAGGGGGCCACTCACATCGACCATGCAGAAAAGTGATGATGTTTCTTTTCCTACCCTGTACATGTCACATAGGTCAGCGCCCATCAGAAGATCGACATTTGGCGTGCCATCGCCAAGGACGTCCGGGCCCTGGGGGTCCACAACAGACGGGGCACCCACTGCCGCAAGAGGTGGGAGGACATCCGCCACGGGAGCAGAAAGACTGCCGAGGCTCTGCTGGGGATGGCCTCCCAACCTAGGAGGGGTGCCACACGGCAATTGACCCCCCTGATGTCCCGGATCCTGGCGGTGGCCTACCCCGATTTGGATGGGCGCGTGAGGACATCACAGCAGACACAAGGGGGTGAGTACCAGCACATTCTGCTATCTTTGCGCGCAGTGGAGGTGCCTGGGTGGGGGAGGAGGGCTGTGGGTATCCCTAGACCAGGGCAATTTCTGTAGGCTAGGCCCCTCCGTGATGCATGGCCCTGTGCCCCCGCCCCCCACCTCTGTAGGGTGCCTAGTACAGCTATTCATGGCCCTGTGTCATCTATGTGTGCAGTTGTCGTCCATAGGCTTGTAGGCCATGTCCCAGTGATTGAGTAGTGTACCCCAAGTGCAGTGGGCTTCTGTGTCTGTCCTCTCCGCCAACGGTGTCGCCAATGCATGCACTCAACATGTCTTTATTTCTTCTCCCCCCCCTTTTTTTTGGTCTTCCTGTTCATGTGTGCATTAGCATCATCAGGCGGAGGAGAAGTGGCATCGGCGCACGAGGGAGCTGCATCTCACATGGCCCCGGACTCCGAGTTCACCAGTGAGACGGAGGGCGAGGGGAGCTCCACAACGGGGACCCGTGGAGACGTCAGCGACACCGACACGTCCTCGGAAGGGAGCTCCCTTGTGGTGGCGGCAACATCCGTGCCCACCGCTACAACAAGTACAGCCGCCACCCAGCGCACCAGCTCCGCCCTCCCAGCAGCCCCTCAGCGTTCGCCCCGTGCCCGCTCGGCCAGGAAGCCGGCCATCTCCTTTGCCCCAGGCACCTCAGGCCCTGCCCCAGTTACCCCTGCTGCCCTCAGTGCGGAGATCATTGACCTCCTCCAGACGCTCATTGTTGGGCAGTCTACCCTTTTGAATGCCATCCAGGGTGTAGAAAGGGAGGTGCATCGGAGCAATGCATACCTGGAGGGCATTCATTCGGGTCAGGCTGCCCATCAGCGATCGTTCAATGCTCTGGCCTCAGCACTGACGGCAGCCATTGTCCCTGTCTCCAGCCTCCCTCCTCCAACTCCCTCCACCCAGTCCCATTCCCCTGTTCCTCTGCCTATCCCAGCCACACCTACAGACCAGCCTGCACACACCTCAACACCCAAGGGCAGCTCATCCAGACATAAACACCACAGATCACACAAGCATTCACCCAAGCAACATCCACATGCAGACATGCCAACAGCCACTGCCTCCTCTGTGTCCCCCTCCTCCTCGTCTCCCTCCTCCCTCCCTGTGACGTCTCCACTCACACCTGCATGCACACCACCATCAGCCAGTACGTCCATCACCAGCACACCCTCCAGAACACTCCGCACACGTGCAGTCACCACCCCCACTGCCATTTACACGTCCCCTGTGTCCTCTCCCTCTGTGTCTGTCACCCCCTCTTCCAAACCACACAAAAGCAGGCAGCCACCCACCCAACAGCCATCCACCTCAGGACAGCCTCCGTCACAAGCACCTGCACCCAAAGACAGCACACTTGACTCTCCTACAACCACATCCTCTTCCTCCACTCCCATACCCACCACAACTACCCGTCCCTGTCTTTCTAAATTGATTTTCCTTTCCAACCTTGACTTCTTTCCAACAACTGACCCACCCCCTCCATCTCATAAGACTCCAATCAGCACCTCAGCCACCACAAGCCCTGCATCTACTAGGACCATAGTTCAGGGCTATTGGAGTCCACCAGCTCCTAGGGCAGGAACATCGGCCAGCAGCAAGGGGACAGCCAGCCCACCCCCTGGGAAGAGAACCAAAAAAGTGAAGGGCCGGCGCGACAGGCCTGAGACGGCTGCCCCCAAGGACACTAGCCTTGCCCCGTCACCTGGCACATCCACAAAGGGAGGCAGAGATTCTGCGAAGGAGGGCAAGGGCAGCAGGGCGGACAAGTCCGGCAGCAGGCGAGCTGCCCAGGAGGGCCCCACCAGCCCCATTTCGGATGTGACGGAGGACACCCACGGGCCCAGGACTCCAGCACAGGAGGGCCCCGCAAGCGAAAGGTCGGATGGCGACTGAGCAGGAAATATTGGCCAGATTTGGTTCCCTAGGAAAACAAGACAAGCACCGCTGTACAGGGCCCCGCCAAGACAAGCACCGCTGAACAGGGCCCGCCGTGAGAAGCACCGCTGAACAGGGCCCCGGCAAGACAAGCACCGCTGAACAGGGCCCGCCAAGACAAGCACCGCTGAACAGGGCCCGCCGTGAGAAGCACCGATGAACAGGGCCCCGCCAAGACAAGCACCGCTGAACAGGGCCCGCCGTGACAAGCACCGCTGAACAGGGCCCCGTCAAGACAAGCACCGCTTAACAGGGCCCGCCAAGACAAGCACCACTGAACAGGGCCCGCCGTGAGAAGCACTGCTGAACAGGGCCCCGCCAAGACAAGCACCGCTGAACAGGGCCTGCCGTGACAAGCACCGCTGAACAGGGCCCGCCGTGAGAAGCACTGCTGAACAGGGCCCGCTGTGAGAAGCACTGCTGAACAGGGCCCCGGCAAGACAAGCACCGCTGAACAGGGCCCCGCCAAGACAAGCACCGCTGAACAGGGCCCGCCGTGAGAAGCACCGCTGAACAGGGCCCGCCGTGAGAAGCACCGCTGAACAGGGCCCCGGCAAGACAAGCACCGCTGAACAGGGCCCGCCGTGAGAAGCACCGCTGAACAGGGCCCCGGCAAGACAAGCACCGCTGAACAGGGCCCCGCCAAGACAAGCACCGCTGAACAGGGCCCGCCGTGAGAAGCACCGATGAACAGGGCCCCGCCAAGACAAGCACCGCTGAACAGGGCCCACCAAGACAAGCACCGCTGAACAGGGCCCCGCCAAGACAAGCACCGCTGAACAGGGCCCGCCGTGACAAGCACCGCTGAACAGGGCCCGCCGTGAGAAGCACCGCTGAACAGGGCCCGCCGTGAGAAGCACCGCTGAACAGGGCCCCAGCAAGACAAGCACCGCTGAACAGGGCCCCGCCAAGACAAGCACCGCTGAACAGGGCCCGCTGTGACAAGCACAGCTGAACAGGGCCCGCCGTGACAAGCACCGCTGAACAGGGCCCGCCGTGACAAGCACCGCTGAACAGGGCCCCGGCAAGACAACCACCGCTGAACAGGGCCCCGCCAAGACAAGCACCGCTGAACAGGGCCCGCCGTGACAAGCACCGCTGAACAGGGCCCCGTCAAGACAAGCACCGCTTAACAGGGCCCGCCAAGACAAGCACCACTGAACAGGGCCCGCCGTGAGAAGCACTGCTGAACAGGGCCCCGCCAAGACAAGCACCGCTGAACAGGGCCTGCCGTGACAAGCACCGCTGAACAGGGCCCGCCGTGAGAAGCACCGCTGAACAGGGCCCGCCGTGAGAAGCACCGCTGAACAGGGCCCCGGCAAGACAAGCACCGCTGAACAGGGCCCCGCCAAGACAAGCACCGCTGAACAGGGCCCGCCGTGAGAAGCACCGCTGAACAGGGCCCGCCGTGAGAAGCACCGCTGAACAGGGCCCCGGCAAGACAAGCACCGCTGAACAGGGCCCGCCGTGACAAGCACCGCTGAACAGGGCCCCGGCAAGACAAGCACCGCTCCGCTGGGCCCTTCCTGTCAAGCACCGCTCCGCTGGGCCCTTCATCTCAAGCACCGCTCCGCTGGGCCCTTCCTGTCAAGCACCGCTCCGCTGGGCCCTTCATCTCAAGCACCGCTCCGCTGGGCCCTTCATCTCAAGCACCGCTCCGCTGGGCCCTTCCTCTCAAGCACCGCTCCGCTGTGCCCTTCATCTCAAGCACCGCTCCGCTGGGCCCTTCCTCTCAAGCACCGCTCCGCTGGGCCCTTCATCTCAAGCACCGCTCCGCTGGGCACCGCCGTCTCTGAACTGCTCTGCTGGGCCCTTCCTCTCAAGCACCGCTCCGCTGGGTCCTTCCTGTCAAGCACCGCTCCGCTGGGCCCTTCCTGTCAAGCACTGCTCCGCTGGGCCCTTCATCTCAAGCACCGCTCCGCTGGGCCCTTCATCTCAAGCACCGCTCCGCTGGGCACTGCCGTCTCTGAAATGCTCTGCTGGGCCCTTCCTCTCAAGCACCGCTCCGCTGGGCCCTTCCTGTCAAGCACCGCTCCGCTGGGCCCTTCCTCTCAAGCACCGCTTCGCTGGGCCCTTCATCTCAAGCACCGCTCCGCTGGGCCCTTCCTGTAAAGCACGCTCCGCTGGGCCCTTCCTGTCAAGCACCGCTCCGCTGGGCTCTTCCTGTCAAGCACCGCTCCGCTGGGCCCTTCATCTCAAGCACCGCTCCGCTGGGCCCTTCATCTCAAGCACCGCTCCGCTGGGCCCTTCCTCTCAAGCACCGCTCCGCTGTGCCCTTCATCTCAAGCACCGCTCCGCTGGGCCCCCCCGTCTCTGAACTGCTCTGCTGGGCCCTTCCTCTCAAGCACCGCTCCGCTGGGCCCTTCCTGTCAAGCACCGCTCCGCTGGGCCCTTCCTGTCAAGCACCGCTCCGCTGGGCCCTTCATCTCAAGCACCGCTCCGCTGGGCCCTTCATCTCAAGCACCGCTCCGCTGGGCACTGCCGTCTCTGAACTGCTCTGCTGGGCCCTTCCTCTCAAGCACCGCTCCGCTGGGCCCTTCCTGTCAAGCACCGCTCCGCTGGGCCCTTCCTCTCAAGCACCGCTTCGCTGGGCCCTTCATCTCAAGCACCGCTCCGCTGGGCCCTTCCTGTCAAGCACCGCTCCGCTGGGCCCTTCCTGTCAAGCACCGCTCCGCTGGGCCCTTCCTGTCATGTACCGCTCCGCTGGGCCCTTCATCTCAAGCACCGCTCCGCTGGGCCCTTCATCTCAAGCACCGCTCCGCTGGGCACCGCCGTCTCTGAACTGCTCTGCTGGGCCCTTCCTGTCAAGCACCGCTCCGCTGGGCCCTTCCTGTCAAGCACCGCTCCGCTGGGCCCTTCCTCTCAAGTACCGCTCCGCTGGGCCCTTCATCTCAAGCACCGCTCCGCTGGGCCCTTCATCTCAAGCACCGCTGGCCCATTGGCAGGGCCGGATCTGTGTCGGGCAGGGCTTCACGAAGCACTCTGGCCACCATGCCTCCTCCATAACCAGTGGAGTCTGTAATCCACCTGATGGACTGTGGCTTTGCACTTCCCAGGATGTAACAGTGGTCAACCCACCCACTGTTTAGACTTGAGAGACTGTGGCTTTGCACTCCCCAGGATGCAGCAGTGGGCAATCCACCCACTGTTTAGACTTGAGAGACTGTGGCTTTGCACTCGCAAGGATGCAGCAGTGGGCAATCCACCCACTGTTTAGACTTGAGAGACTGTGGCTTTGCACTCCCCAGGATGCAGCAGTGGGCAATCCACCCACTGTTTAGACTTGAGAGACTGTGGCTTTGCACTCCCCAGGATGCAGCAGTGGGCAATCCACCCACTGTTTAGACTTGAGAGACTGTGGCTTGGCACTCCCCAGGATGCAGCAGTGGGCAATCCACCCACTGTTTAGACTTGAGAGACTGTGGCTTTGCACTCCCCAGGATGCAGCAGTGGGCAATCCACCCACTGTAGAGACTTGAGAGACTGTGGCTTTGCACTCCCCAGGATGCAGCAGTGGGCAACCCACCCACTTGTGAGACTTGAGAGACTGTGGCTTTGCACTCCCCAGGATGGTACAGTGGGCATGGAGGCCCCTCGTGGATCTGGCATCGTGGACTCATGTGGCTGAGGTGCCCCCCCTTCCCTTCCCCCTGAGGTGCCTGTAGTTTTATTATCTGATGCCCCAGCAGTGTTCTCTCCAATGGAATCGGGTCTTGTAGGAGGCTGGACTGGCTTGTAGTGAGTACCAAGGGGTACTTACACCTTGCACCAGGCCCAGTTATCCCTTATTAGTGTATAGGGTGTCTAGCAGCTTAGGCTGATAGATAATGGTAGCTTAGCAGAGCAGCTTAGGCTGAACTAGGAGACGTGTGAAGCTACTACAGTACCACTTAGTGTCATATGCACAATATCATAAGAAAACACAATACACAGTTATACTAAAAATAAAGGTACTTTATTTTTATGACAATATGCCAAAGTATCTTAGAGTGTACCCTCAGTGAGAGGATAGGAAATATACACAAGATATATATACACAATAGCAAAAATATGCAGTATAGTCTTAGAAAACAGTGCAAACAATGTATAGTTACAATAGGATGCAATGGGGAAACATAGGGATAGGGGCAACACAAACCATATACTCCAGAAGTGGAATGCGAACCACGAATGGACCCCAAACCTATGTGACCTTGTAGAGGGTCGCTGGGACTATTAGAAAATAGTGAGAGTTAGAAAAATAACCCTCCCCAAGACCCTGAAAAGTGAGTGCAAAGTGCACTAAAGTTCCCCTAAGGACAAAAGAGTCGTGTTAGAGGAATAATGCAGGAAAGACACAAACCAGCAATGCAACCACTGTGGATTTCCAATCTAGGGTACCTGTGGAACAAGGGGACCAAGTCCAAAAGTCACAAGCAAGTCGGAGATGGGCAGATGCCCAGGAAATGCCAGCTGCGGGTGCAAAGAAGCTTCGACTGGACAGAAGAAGCTGAGGTTTCTGCAGGAACGAAAAGGGCTAGAGACTTCCCCTTTGGTGGACGGATCTCTCTCGCCTTGGAGAGTCGTGCAGAAGTGTTTTCCCGCCGGAAGGACGCCAACAAGCCTTGCTACACGCAAATCGTGCGTTTGGCGTTTTTGGACGCTGCTGGGGCCCAGGAGGGACCAGGAGGTCGCAGGTTGGACCTGAAGAGAGAGGGGACGTCGAGCAAGACAAAGAGCCCTCACTGAAGCAGGTAGCACCCGGAAAAGTGCCAGAAACAGGCACTATGAGGATGCGTGAAACGGTGCTCGCCGGAGTTGCACAAAGGGGTCCCACGTCGCCGGAGACCAACTTAGAAAGTCGTGCAATGCAGGTTAGAGTGCCGTGGACCCAGGCTTGGCTGTGCATGAAGGATTTCCGCCGGAAGTGCACAGGGGCCGGAGTAGCTGCAAAGTCGTGGTTCCCAGCAATGCAGCCCAGCGAGGTGAGGCAAGGACTTACCTCCACCAAACTTGGGCTGAAGAGTAACTGGACTGTGGGGGTCACTTGGACAGCGTCGCTGGATTCGAGGGACCTCG
Source organism: Pleurodeles waltl (assembly GCF_031143425.1). Classification (NCBI taxonomy): domain Eukaryota; kingdom Metazoa; phylum Chordata; class Amphibia; order Caudata; family Salamandridae; genus Pleurodeles; species Pleurodeles waltl. The sequence goes on from NC_090451.1 coordinate 538,621,661, forward strand.
CTCGTCGTGCTGAGAGGAGACCCAAGGGACCGGTAATGCAGCTTTTTGGTGCCTGCGGTTGCAGGGGGAAGATTCCGTCGACCCACGGGAGATTTCTTCGGAGCTTCTGGTGCAGAGAGGAGGCAGACTACCCCCACAGCATGCACAAGCAGGAAAACAGTCGAGAAGGCGGCAGGATCAGCGTTACAGAGTTGCAGTAGTCGTCTTTGCTACTATGTTGCAGGTTTGCAGGCTTCCAGCGCGGTCAGCAGTCGATTCCATATCAGAAGGTGAAGAGAGAGATGCAGAGGAACTCGGCTGAGCTCATGCATTCGTTATCTAAAGTTTCCCCAGAGACAGAGACCCTAAATAGCCAGAAAAGAGGGTTTGGCTACCTAGGAGAGAGGAAAGGCTACTAACACCTGAAGGAGCCTATCAGCAGGAGTCTCTGACGTCACCTGATGGCACTGGCCACTCAGAGCAGTCCAGTGTGCCAGCAGCACCTCTGTTTCCAAGATGGCAGAGGTCTGGAGCACACTGGAGGAGCTCTGGACACCTCCCAGGGGAGGTGCAGGTCAGGGGAGTGGTCACTCCCCTTTCCTTTGTCCAGTTTCACGCCAGAGCAGGGGCTAAGGGGTCCCTGAACCGGTGTAGACTGGCTTATGCAGAATTGGGCACATCTGTGCCCAACAAAGCATTTCCAGAGGCTGGGGGAGGCTACTCCTCCCCTGCCTTCACACCATTTTCCAAAGGGAGAGGGTGTCACACCCTCTCTCAGAGGAAGTTCTTTGTTCTGCCATCCTGGGCCAGGCCTGGCTGGACCCCAGGAGGGCAGCTGCCTGTCTGAGGGGTTGGCAGCAGCAGCAGCTGCAGTGAAACCCCAGGAAGGGCAGTCTGGCAGTACCAGGGTCTGTGCTACAGACCACTGGGATCATGGAATTGTACCAACAATGCCAGGATGGCATAGAGGGGGCAATTCCATGATTATAGACATGTTACATGGCCATATTCGGAGTTACCATGGTGAAGCTACATATAGGTAGTGACCTATATGTAGTGCACGCGTGTAATGGTGTCCCCGCACTCACAAAGTTCAGTGAATTGGCTCTGAACAATGTGGGGGCACCTTGGCTAGTGCCAGGGTGCCCTCACACTAAGTAACTTTGCACCTAACCTTTACCAGGTAAAGGTTAGACATATAGGTGACTTATAAGTTACTTAAGTGCAGTGTAAAATGGCTGTGAAATGACGTGGACGTTATTTCACTCAGGCTGCAGTGGCAGGCCTGTGTAAGAATTGTCAGAGCTCCCTATGGGTGGCAAAAGAAATGCTGCAGCCCATAGGGATCTCCTGGAACCCCAATACCCTGGGTACCTCAGTACCATATACTAGGGAATTATAAGGGTGTTCCAGTAAGCCAATGTAAATTGGTAAAAATGGTCACTAGCCTGTCAGTGACAATTTGGAAAGAAATGAGAGAGCATAACCACTGAGGTTCTGATTAGCAGAGCCTCAGTGAGACAGTTAGTCACTACACAGGTAACACATTCAGGCACACTTATGAGCACTGGGGCCCTGGGTTACCAGGGTCCCAGTGACACATACAACTAAAACAACATATATACAGTGAAAAATGGGGGTAACATGCCAGGCAAGATGGTACTTTCCTATACAACCCCCCCCCAAACGAAGGACAATAAGACTAGCCATTACCTGATGAGTCTTCATTGTCTAAGTGGAAATATCTGGAGAGTCCATCTGCATTGGAGTGGCTACTCCCAGGTCTATGTTCCACTGTATAGTCCATTCCCTGTAGGGATATGGACCACCTCAACAATTTAGGATTTTCACCTTTCATTTGTTTTAGCCAAAGTAGAGGTTTGTGGTCTGTCTGAACAATGAAGTGAGTGCCAAACACGTATGGCCTCAACTTCTTCAGAGCCCAGACCACAGCAAAGGCCTCCCTCTCAATGGCAGACCAACGCTTTTCTCTAGAGGTCAACCTCCTACTAATAAAAGCAACAGGTTGATCCTGGCCCTCAGAATTAAGTTGTGATAGGACTGCCCCTACTCCTAATTCAGATGCATCAGTTTGGACATAGAATTTTTTAGAGTAACAAGGGCTTTTCAGGACAGGTGCAGAGCACATGGCCTGCTTCAGCTCCTCAAAAGCTTTCTGACAGCTTGCTGTCCATAATACCTTTTTAGGCATTTTCTTGGATGTGAGGTCATTAAGAGGGGCTGCAATGGAGCCATAGTTCTTAATGAACCTCCTGTAATACCCAGTGAGGCCTAGGAAGGCTCTCACCTGAGTCTGAGTGGTAGGGGGAACCCAATCAATAATAGTTTGGATTTTCCCCTGAAGTGGTGCAATCTGTTCCCCACCAACAAGGTGTCCCAGATAAACCACCTTACCCTGCCCTATCTGGCACTTTGAAGCCTTGATAGTGAGGCCTGCCTTTTGCAGAGCCTCCAAATGTTTCCATAGGTGGACCAGGTGATCATCCCAGCTGGAGCTAAAGACAGCTATATCATCCAAATATGCTGCACTGAAAGCTTCCAGCCCTTGCAGGACTGTGTTCACCAACCTCTGAAAAGTGGCAGGTGCATTTTTCAAACCAAAAGGCATTACAGTAAACTGGTAATGTCCTCCAATGGTAGAAAATGCAGTCTTAGGTTTAGCATCTTCTGACAATTTGATCTGCCAATACCCTGCAGTCAAATCAAAAGTGCTTAGATACTTGGCAGATGCCAGTGTATCTATGAGCTCATCTGCCCTGGGTATAGGGTGAGCATCAGTTTTGGTTACCAAGTTGAGACCTCTATAGTCTACACAAAACCTCATTTCCTTCTTTCCATCTTTAGAATTGGGTTTTGGTACCAGTACCACAGGAGAAGCCCATGGACTGTCAGAGTGCTCAACCACTCCTAGTTCCAACATTTTCTGAACTTCTTGCTTTATGCAGTCCCTGACATGGTCAGGCTGCCTATAGATCTTACTTTTGACAGGTAAACTGTCTCCAGTATCTATAGTGTGCTCACACCAAGAATTGGTGCCTGGCACAGTAGAGAAGAGTTCTGAAAATTGTCCTAGGAGATTTATGCAATTATCTTTCTGCTCAGCAGTAAGACAATCAGCCAAAACTACACCTTCCACAAGAGCATCTTGTTCTGTGGAAGAGAAGAGATCAGGTAGAGGATCACTGTCTTCTTCCTGTCCCTCATCTGTTGCCATGAGCAGGGTGAGATCAGCCCTGTCATAGTAGGGTTTCAGGCGGTTGACATGGAGCACCCTAAGGGGACTCCTGGCAGTGCCTAAGTCAACCAAGTAGGTGACTTCACCCTTCTTTTCAACAATTGTGTGGGGTCCACTCCATTTATCTTGGAGTGCTCTTGGGGCCACAGGCTCCAAGACCCACACTTTCTGCCCTGGTTGGTACTGAACCAAAACAGCCTTCTGATCATGCCATTGCTTCTGGAGCTCTTGGCTGGCCTGAAGGTTTTTACTGGCCTTTTTCATGTACTCAGCCATCCTTGATCTGAGGCCAAGTACATAATCCACAATATCCTGCTTAGGAGCTTTTAAAGGTTGTTCCCAACCCTCCTTTACAAGTGTGAGTGGACCCCTAACAGGGTGTCCAAAAAGAAGTTCAAAGGGGCTGAAGCCCACTCCTTTCTGGGGTACCTCCCTGTAGGCAAAAAGGAGGCATGGTAGAAGGATATCCCATCTCCTGCGGAGTTTTTCAGGGAGTCCCATAATCATGCCTTTGAGAGTTTTATTAAATCTCTCTACCAGTCCATTTGTTTGTGGATGATAGGGTGTTGTGAACTTGTAAGTTACACCACACTCCTTCCACATGGCCTTTAAGTATGCAGACATGAAATTGCTTCCTCTGTCTGATACTACTTCCTTTGGGAAGCCCACCCTGGAAAATATTCCCAGGAGGGCCTTTGCCACTGCAGGAGCTGTAGTGGTCCTTAAAGGAATAGCTTCAGGATATCTTGTGGCATGGTCCACTACCACCAAGATAAACCTATTGCCTGAAGCAGTAGGAGGGTCAAGGGGGCCAACTATGTCAACCCCTACCCTTTCAAAGGGAACCCCAACCACAGGCAGTGGGATAAGGGGTGCCTTTGGAGTGCCACCTGTCTTGCCACTGGCTTGACAGGTTTCACAGGACTTACAAAATTCCTTTGTGTCCTCAGACATCCTAGGCCAATGAAACAATGGAACCAATCTGTCCCAAGTTTTCATTTGACCCAGGTGCCCAGCTAGGGGAATGTCATGTGCCAGTGTTAGGAGGAACTTTCTGTACTCCTGAGGAATCACTAATCTCCTGGCAGCTCCAGGTTTAGGATCCCTATGCTCAGTGTACAAGAGGTTGTCCTCCCAGTAAACTCTGTGAGAGTCACTGACATCCCCATTAGCCTGTTTGACAGCTTGCTGTCTGAGACCCTCTAATGTGGGACAGGTTTGCTGTGCCACACTCAGCTCCTCCCTGGCAGGCCCCCCTTCACTCAAAAGCTCAGCAGTGTCTGCTTCCAGCTCCTCTGGTGTAGGTTCTGCACAGGGAGGGAATTCTTCTTCCTCAGAAGTAGAATCCACTGTAGAGGGAGGGATAGTAGGAAGTGGTTTGCTTCTACTAGCCCTAGCTTTAGGGAGCACTTGGTCCATTGTTCCAGGATCCAAGCTTCCCTGTCCTTTTTGCTTTTTGGCCTGAGCCCTTGTCAAAGCAAAAATATGCCCTGGGATGCCCAGCATTGCTGCATGGGCCTCCAACTCCACATCTGACCAAGCTGATGTCTCCAAATCATTCCCTAATAGACAGTCTACAGGTAAATCTGAAGCTACCACAACTTTCTTTGGACCAGTTACCCCCCCCCAGTTGAGATTTACAACAGCCATGGGGTGGCTTTGTGTTATGTTGTGAGCATCGGTTACTTGATACTGGTGTCCAAGTATGTGTTGTTCAGGGTGCACCAGTTTCTCAATCACCATTGTGACACTGGCACCTGTGTCCCTGTAGGCCTGGACCTCAACACCATTTATTAGGGTTAGTTGCTTGTACTTCTCCAAGTTATGGGGGCAAGCAACCAAAGTGGCTAAATCAATAGCCCCTTCAGAGACTAAAGTAGCCTCTGTGGTCTCCCTAATTAGACCAACCCCAACTAAATTACCAAAAGTGAGCCCAGCTACTCCCTTGGATTGGCTATTAGTAGGTTTGCTCCCACCACCACTGCTATTAGTAGGGGCACTAGGTGTAGCAGTAGGGGTTGTAGTGGTAGGAGCTGTGGTGCCTTTCTTTGGACAACTGGGATCTGTTGTCCAATGGCCTTTTATTTTACATAAATAGCACCATGGTTTCTTTTCCTTGTTCTGATTAAAGGAGGATTTGGACCCACCACCCCCACCAGAGTGTTTTTGTGGGCCTGATGAAGACTCATTTTTAGATTTGTCCCCACCCTTGTCAGAAGACTTACCATCCTTCTTTTTGTTGCCATCTTTGTCACCCCCTGTATGAACTTTTCTGTTCACTCTTGTTCTGACCCATTTGTCTGCCTTCTTTCCCAATTCTTGGGGAGAGGTCAGATCAGAGTCCACCAAGTACTGGTGCAACAAATCAGACACACAATTATTAAGAATATGCTCTCTCAGGATTAAGTTATACAGGCTGTCATAATCAGTAACTTTACTGCCATGTAACCACCCCTCCAAGGCCTTCACTGCCTGGTCAATGAAATCAACCCAGTCTTGTGAAGACTCCTTTTTGGTCTCTCTGAACTTTATCCTGTACTGTTCAGTGGTTAAGCCATAACCATCCAGGAGTGCATTCTTAAGAACTTGGAAATTATTAGCATCATTTTCTTTTACAGTAAGGAGCCTATCCCTACCTTTTCCACTAAATGATAGCCATAGGATAGCAGCCCACTGCTTTTGAGGGACATCCTGTACAGCACAGGCCCTCTCAAGTGCAGCAAACCACTTGTTAATGTCATCCCCCTCCTTATAAGGGGGAACTATCTTGTGCAGATTCCTGGAATCATGCTCTTTTGCAGGATGACTATGGGGAATACTGCTGCTGCCACCATGGGTATCTAAACCCAACTTCTGTCTTTCCTTCTCTAATTCTAAAGACTGTCTATCCAAATCCAGCTGTTGCTTCTTGAGCTTCAGTCTGGTTTGTTCCACTCTCAATCTATTGAGCTCCCTTTCTAACAATCTGTCATCAGGGTGGGTGGGAGGGACATTTCTAGATACAGAGGTATGATGGGAATGAACAGAAGGAGACCTGTCCCTTACAGAGGGCACCCTAACAGCTTGGCTACCAGTATAATGTGAGAGCACACCATCAGTATGGTGTGATTCAACCTCTGTACCAACTATGCTAGACTGTCTAGTAATGGGCAGGCTGAGAAGTTTCTTTCCTGAACCTTTTCCTGGGGGAGTCCCTGGATCAGATTGAGAACCATTAGCTACTTTTTCACCAGATTGGGCACTTATGGCCTTATCCTGTACTCTAAGCATATTAATTAACAGTTCTAAGGAAGGATTCTTCCCTACACTCAAACCTCTCTCTATGCAGAGACTCCTTGCTCCTTTCCAGCTAAGGTGATCATATGCAAGTTTGGACAGTTCAACATTTTTTCCTGTGCCAGACATTTTTTAGAGAGTTAAAGTGATAGAAAAAGAGAAAAAAGTTTTCAGAACTTTTTGGAAAGACAGAAAAAAACTTTTTAAACTTTTAAGAACTTTTTGAAAGTTTTAGAAGTACTTTTCAGCACTTAGAAAAGAGTGAAAAGAGGAAATGCAAAACTTTTTGGCTATGTGTATATACACTGACCTTGTTTTGTATATTTTTCTCTTATGAAAAGTACAATGACAAGAGTGGTAAGCAGTCTCAAGCACTTATCCCACCACTGCACAACCAATGTAGGAGGCTGGACTGGCTTGTAGTGAGTACCAAGGGGTACTTACACCTTGCACCAGGCCCAGTTATCCCTTATTAGTGTATAGGGTGTCTAGCAGCTTAGGCTGATAGATAATGGTAGCTTAGCAGAGCAGCTTAGGCTGAACTAGGAGACGTGTGAAGCTACTACAGTACCACTTAGTGTCATATGCACAATATCATAAGAAAACACAATACACAGTTATACTAAAAATAAAGGTACTTTATTTTTATGACAATATGCCAAAGTATCTTAGAGTGTACCCTCAGTGAGAGGATAGGAAATATACACAAGATATATATACACAATAGCAAAAATATGCAGTATAGTCTTAGAAAACAGTGCAAACAATGTATAGTTACAATAGGATGCAATGGGGAAACATAGGGATAGGGGCAACACAAACCATATACTCCAGAAGTGGAATGCGAACCACGAATGGACCCCAAACCTATGTGACCTTGTAGAGGGTCGCTGGGACTATTAGAAAATAGTGAGAGTTAGAAAAATAACCCTCCCCAAGACCCTGAAAAGTGAGTGCAAAGTGCACTAAAGTTCCCCTAAGGACAAAAGAGTCGTGTTAGAGGAATAATGCAGGAAAGACACAAACCAGCAATGCAACCACTGTGGATTTCCAATCTAGGGTACCTGTGGAACAAGGGGACCAAGTCCAAAAGTCACAAGCAAGTCGGAGATGGGCAGATGCCCAGGAAATGCCAGCTGCGGGTGCAAAGAAGCTTCGACTGGACAGAAGAAGCTGAGGTTTCTGCAGGAACGAAAAGGGCTAGAGACTTCCCCTTTGGTGGACGGATCCTTCTCGCCTTGGAGAGTCGTGCAGAAGTGTTTTCCCGCCGGAAGGACGCCAACAAGCCTTGCTACACGCAAATCGTGCGTTTGGCGTTTTTGGACGCTGCTGGGGCCCAGGAGGGACCAGGAGGTCGCAAGTTGGACCTGAAGAGAGAGGGGACGTCGAGCAAGACAAAGAGCCCTCACTGAAGCAGGTAGCACCCGGAAAAGTGCCAGAAACAGGCACTATGAGGATGTGTGAAACGGTGCTCGCCGGAGTTGCACAAAGGGGTCCCACGTCGCCGGAGACCAACTTAGAAAGTCGTGCAATGCAGGTTAGAGTGCCGTGGAACCAGGCTTGGCTGTGCACGAAGGATTTCCGCCGGAAGTGCACAGGGGCCGGAGTAGCTGCAAAGTCGCGGTTCCCAGCAATGCAGCCCAGCGAGGTGAGGCAAGGACTTACCTCCACCAAACTTGGGCTGAAGAGTCACTGGACTGTGGGGGTCACTTGGACAGTGTCGCTGGATTCGAGGGACCTCGCTCGTCGTGCTGAGAGGAGACCCAAGGGACCGGTAATGCAGCTTTTTGGTGCCTGCGGTTGCAGGGGGAAGATTCCGTCGACCCACGGGAGATTTCTTCGGAGCTTCTGGTGCAGAGAGGAGGCAGACTACCCCCACAGCATGCACAAGCAGGAAAACAGTCGAGAAGGCGGCAGGATCAGCGTTACAGAGTTGCAGTAGTCGTCTTTGCTACTATGTTGCAGGTTTGCAGGCTTCCAGCGCGGTCAGCGGTCGATTCCTTATCAGAAGGTGAAGAGAGAGATGCAGAGGAACTCGGCTGAGCTCATGCATTCGTTATCTAAAGTTTCCCCAGAGACAGAGACCCTAAATAGCCAGAAAAGAGGGTTTGGCTACCTAGGAGAGAGGAAAGGCTACTAACACCTGAAGGAGCCTATCAGCAGGAGTCTCTGACGTCACCTGATGGCACTGGCCACTCAGAGCAGTCCAGTGTGCCAGCAGCACCTCTGTTTCCAAGATGGCAGAGGTCTGGAGCACACTGGAGGAGCTCTGGACACCTCCCAGGGGAGGTGCAGGTCAGGGGAGTGGTCACTCCCCTTTCCTTTGTCCAGTTTCGCGCCAGAGCAGGGGCTAAGGGGTCCCTGAACCGGTGTAGACTGGCTTATGCAGAATTGGGCACATCTGTGCCCAACAAAGCATTTCCAGAGGCTGGGGGAGGCTACTCCTCCCCTGCCTTCACACCATTTTCCAAAGGGAGAGGGTGTCACACCCTCTCTCAGAGGAAGTTCTTTGTTCTGCCATCCTGGGCCAGGCCTGGCTGGACCCCAGGAGGGCAGCTGCCTGTCTGAGGGGTTGGCAGCAGCAGCAGCTGCAGTGAAACCCCAGGAAGGGCAGTCTGGCAGTACCAGGGTCTGTGCTACAGACCACTGGGATCATGGAATTGTACCAACAATGCCAGGATGGCATAGAGGGGGCAATTCCATGATTATAGACATGTTACATGGCCATATTCGGAGTTACCATGGTGAAGCTACATATAGGTAGTGACCTATATGTAGTGCACGCGTGTAATGGTGTCCCCGCACTCACAAAGTTCAGTGAATTGGCTCTGAACAATGTGGGGGCACCTTGGCTAGTGCCAGGGTGCCCTCACACTAAGTAACTTTGCACCTAACCTTTACCAGGTAAAGGTTAGACATATAGGTGACTTATAAGTTACTTAAGTGCAGTGTAAAATGGCTGTGAAATAACGTGGACGTTATTTCACTCAGGCTGCAGTGGCAGGCCTGTGTAAGAATTGTCAGAGCTCCCTATGGGTGGCAAAAGAAATGCTGCAGCCCATAGGGATCTCCTGGAACCCCAATACCCTGGGTACCTCAGTACCATATACTAGGGAATTATAAGGGTGTTCCAGTAAGCCAATGTAAATTGGTAAAAATGGTCACTAGCCTGTCAGTGACAATTTGGAAAGAAATGAGAGAGCATAACCACTGAGGTTCTGATTAGCAGAGCCTTAGTGAGACAGTTAGTCACTACACAGGTAACACATTCAGGCACACTTATGAGCACTGGGGCCCTGGGTTACCAGGGTCCCAGTGACACATACAACTAAAACAACATATATACAGTGAAAAATGGGGGTAACATGCCAGGCAAGATGGTACTTTCCTACAGGTCTCGTGTGTGGGCTTTGCCCATTTGTTTATGCACATTGGCCCACGAACAATGGAAGGTTGTCAAAATGTGCCGGACTTTTGGCCTATGTATATATTGTTCATGATGTTATTTATTTTATTTATATATTTCATATTTCACATTACTACAAATGTGCTATAATATACTTCAATTTTAATTATCATTTTATTTTGTCTTTACATTATTCCGTGGGGTTTGGGGGGTGTCACTCTGACTTGTTGCTCTGCATTGGTGTGTAGGTATTTGGGGGGGGAGGTGTATCGCATATGTGTGTGCCCGTAACCTTTCCTCCTCCCCCCTCCCCTGTGTCGTAGGTGCAGTACTCACCGTTGTCGTCTGCGCCAGCGTTCGTGCTCCTGGTAGAGGAGCAGGTAGACAATAGCTGGTAGGATGTTTAATTCGGGTTCCATGCTGTCCTGATTCCTCGTGGAGTGTATAGAGGTGAGCGTTTTCCCGTTCGTAGTCTGTTTCCGCCGTGTTTTTATCGGCGGGGCTCCCGCCCCGGAAAAGGTGGCTGATTGGTGAGTTGTGATAGGGTGGGCAGTACATTGTCTGCCGCCTGCCTGTTGGCGGTGACCGCCGCGCTGTTTGTTTGTCTCGCCGTGGCGGTCGGAGTGTTAAAGTGGCAGGCTGTGTTGGCGGTTCCCGCCAGGGTCAGAATTCCATTTTTTTTACCGCCTGCCTGTTGGCGTGTTGGCCGCCGCTTTATCACCGACCGCCAGGGTTCCAATGACCCCCATAATGTTAATACAAATATATAATATTTACTCAATATTTCTTTCATATCTTTTCCATTGATTTTTCATTCAAAGCCCTGAATGTTTCATCTCATAAATGTAATGTTGTGGGAACACCGCTCATACTACTCTACATCATTGCATGGGGAAGATTGCTCACATTCATTTTGTCTAGACAGAATATCAAAATGGTTGGATATTGGGTACAAATAAGGTGACACCATCCAGCCATTTCTAAACTAATTGCTTATTAGAGTGCCCACATTATGGCAGTTGTGATGGTTAGTTACATTTTCTTGTCATTTGTCTTTGGGTCCAGGAGAAGAAGGACTTCTTTGAAAAGTTGCTTGACTTGCTATTATCCCTGCATGAGTTTCAAATAACTGTAGCTCACTTGAGCTACTCTTGTTGAAGTAGCACCTCAGGGCACTATTTTATGTTTGGGCTGATTTCATTTAGTGTAACAGATACTTTTAAGATTCTTTCCTTAATTGAATTGGAAAAAAGAGAGATTTCTGTCAACTCTTTACAATCTACACTTTTGACAAAGCCACCGAATTTAAATCTTTTTTGGTGATTTCCACAATATCTAGGACTTGACTAAATACATTCAGAACTCTGGACCTGTTCAGTGTGTGTAGTTTCCTTGCTTTTTTCCTTTTTTGGTCTGCATCAAAATAAAAATCCAGAACTTGACTGATCTGGGTTCTGATAGAAGCACTTTTGGAAGTTACCCTTTGTTGTGAGTTCCCTGTTTTGTTATATAGAGTCCAAATGTAAATTGTTATTTTTATTCTCTATATTTTCCCATTATTACCTCTGTTCCTTTAATGGTGTTATTTCTTTCTCTTCCAATCAGAATTTCAGAATTTGTATTGACTGTTTGATTAATTACAATAATTACAGTAAAAATATATGCATGCACCCTGACATCCCCAGCCCTCAAAGATAAAAATTGTAATACAAACACATCAATAAATCATCATTATTTCCACATTTCATTTGTAAAGTCTTGTTTATCTCTTAAAAAGCTTTTCCCTCTTGTTAGCTGCCCTCCTGATGAATAAATGTCAGAGAGACCGCCTTTGGTGATTAACCTGCATAAACGAGGAATGAACCTCTGCCATATAATACTTAAACTATCAGTGATGATTACACTAGTCCCATTATTGCACTCAATGTTACCCCTCCAGTCACAGGCCTGAAATGGGCCTTCGGTAAGTATTGTACTGAGTCATTGGGGAGCATTGCATTTACCATAACCAAAGGCAGCTTTCCATATGTATTGCACAAGTCCCTTCATTGAACTAAACTTCCTATAGCATCCTAAATAACTTAGCATGTGCTGTGCCCACAATGGCCCATTGAAATCGGATAAAACTGGACCACATGGAATATTGCACGAATCTTGTTGTAGCCATCAAGGTTACCTCCATACTATTAATCAACCTGGAGTGGAAGTTATCCTGTTACTACACTCAGATATATCAAAGGGCGAGTTTCCTTAAAAGTTTCTACACCAAAAAGGGCTTTTCAGTAGATATTGTGCTAATACTGTTATTGCACTAAGCTTTCTGTGGCACTGTAAGGCACACTCCATTACTCACGTATCTCAATAGTCATCAGTCTGCTGTTGGACCATAGACATTTCCTCACAATTTCAAAGCCCAAAAGAGGATTTTTAATAAACATTGCACTAATCCCACTATTGCACTAAGCTTCTATGTGTCACCTAGAGCACACACCCCACCTCACACGTGCCCAACACCTAGTCAACCCACTTTTGGTGTTGACATTCTCCTGCTATCTCACCACAAAAGTTTCCTAGACTATACCCAAGCCCAAAAGAAGCATTCACTAAGTATTGCACTACTCGCCGTTATTGTACATCTCCCTTATAAACCCATACCGGTCCCAGGATGCTTGTTTCCCATCCAGGGAGGACCTGGCTTGGCAGTTCGGCTGAACTGTTCCCATGGAGAACAGGGTTAAGACTGATTTGCATATGTCTGGATCCAAACTGGGGTGGCATGGTGAGCAAAAGAACAATGGATTAAACGCAGAACTGTGACTAGGGGTGAGTGTTTGAAAAGTTTAAGCACTTGTCCATCATCCTTTTGTTCTGCTATGGTCAGGGTAGCAGTCTGCACTTGTTCTGGTTCCTTCTTTGAGGATTCAGTGACAGACTGGCCCACGATTATTCTCATCTTTCACCACTTTCTAGAGGAATACAAGCATCATCAAATTACGAGCAATCTCTTATTCCTTCTTTGAGGGTTCGTTTTATGTATGTCCCACAGGTTTTTGCTCGTTTGTCACTGCTCTCGTGTACCATATTAGGTGGCTCAATTCACCTTTTAGACAGCAGATGATGGCGCTTTTACATGACTGAATGTTTAAAATATGAAACATTTCTCTTCCAATCATGTCATACTTTCCATTGGGGTTTCTGATGCCCTGGTCAGCTTTAGCAATTACTTCCCTTTTTTCATTCAATAAATCCTTTTGTTTTGAGGATTTGATTTTACTTTCCATAAAACTCATTTGTTTATACTTTTTTAAATGATTGTTTTGTTTTTTGTCTATGTCCTCTCCATGTAGAGAGAACTTGTTTTGATGATAATTTTATATATCCATAATGGTATAGCCTCTTTCCTAGGTTATGTAGATATATACACTGACTCAGATGTTATCCCTAGGCTTGTTTCAATATTTTTATCTACCTCTTGTTTTAATAGAAGCCTTCCATTAACTCTGTCTGTTTGATTTTTTACTCCGAATTGTACTGCCCTTCTTACTCCCTTGTTGTATCATTAATCTCTGGTTGACCTCCCAAATTGCTATGCTGTAATAATGTTGGTAGGCAACAAGTTGCCATTTGTAGTTCTGCAGATATTTCTTGGAGATGACCAGATTGATTCTGATGATCAGTTTTTTCACTAGAATTAACATTAATACCCTGAAGGTTCCCCTGCATCAGCAGAACATCAAGCAGTGAGGATGTGGAAGAGGGAATATATCCATTTTAGATAACAAACTATTTTGTTGTTGGTCATTCAACCCTTGAGTGATATGATCAGGTTGGTCAATAGATAAATCCTGCTGTCAATCTAGACAGCAGTCTAGATGTTCATCTGAGACATTACTTAAGCTTTGGTTTAATAAAACAGTTAACATGTCCTGAACATTCCCTGGTTCCATGGCATTTAAGTAAGGAGAGGAAAATAATTAAGGCCCTCTTTGACTGGCTGATATCTCCAAAGACCCATCTGGACAACCTATTGCTGCTGCTAAGCCAATATCTGTATTTTCCGTTCATTCACTATTTATTCCTTGTACACATCCTTCATGGGAAACACTACCTGTTAAGTTGGCGGTTGAGTTAGCATGCATTTTAAAATGCTTTTTCACAAAATTCTGAATAGACTTTGCAAGCGGGGAAGATAACTGTGCAGACTCTTCCCCTCTAGATGGTTTGTGGAATATTTAACGTTCATCTCATTTTCACATATTAACTCTAGTCTAGAGGATATATTCTTCCCTGCAAACCGAATATTCCTTGGGTAGAAGCTGCGAGATGAATAATTATTATGTTTCTCCATTTATCTCCTTCAATGTTACTTTTTTTCAATAAGACATTAAAATACCCTTTGATATTTGAAGGGTTGGATTATTTAGACGTTAGCAGACAGCAAAATTAGAACATGTAGGTATCTTCCAAAACACAAAATATTTTTCTTGGTTCACACTGCCAGTGCACTGCTGGTTTGGACTCTGAGGGCTGTATAGTTCCAATTTTCACAACCCTGGAAAATATTTAAGATGTTCATAGCCCCCTCTGAGTATTTTGTCAATAACATCCTATGATAATACTTGCTGCACATCCAAATCTGATCTGTTTTAAATTGGACCAGGTGAATTCAGTGAGAGGACTGGCTTGTAACAAAAAAAAGGGGGCCTTAAATAATATTCCATTGGGCCAAAAAGAATACCTTCCCTAAAGTATCCGAAAGTAGAATTGTATCAATTTTCCTCAGCCAACTAAATAGCCGCAGGCAGGGCCTGCCTTTATTCTGACAACAGCCCAGGCAAAATCACATTTGTGCTCTTTCTGATCCCATACACGAAATCAGAGTTAGTAAACCAAGGGAGGAAAGGGACTAGGAGAAGGGAACTTAAACACTTATAGAGAGGCCTGAAGATAATGTAAGCCTCCGGTCAAAGTAAAACTTGAAGTGCTTCGGTAGGCCAGACTTTCAAAGTTGATTTTCCATCGTCACCAAAATTTAAGTACCGTCTTAGGCACAAAGGAGCATTTGTAGACAACAGTGATGTTTCCTGGTTTGATATTGACAACAGTAGTCTGAGTAATACGAATACATTTCCACATCCAAATAACCTATGAAGTACAGGAACCATCTGCTGTCCAAGAAGGTAATCCAGGAAGAATGACTGCGGAACACAGCTAAAACCATGACAACAGAATATACCGAACAGCATGATTAAACATAAACAATACTGTAAGAAAATGCCTTCCTTGGCATGGTTACCCCCTGACTTTTTGCCTTTTGTTGATGCCAGTTATGATTGAAAGTGTGCTGCTAACCAGGCTCCAGCTCCAGTGTTCTTTCCCAAAACTGTACTTTTGTTCCCACAATTGGCACAGCCCTGGCACACAGATAAGTCCCTTGTAAATGGTACCCCTGGTACCAAGGGCCCTGTTGCCAGGGAAGGTCTCTAAGGGCTGCAGTATGTCTTACGCCACCCTGGGGACCCCTCACTCAGCACATGCACACTGCCTCACAGCTTGTGTGTGCTGGTGGGGATAAAATGACTAAGTCGACATGGCACTCCCCTCAGAGTGCCATGTCCACCTCTCACTGCCTGTGGCATAGGTAAGTCACCCCTCTAGCAGGACTTACAGCCCTAAGGCAGGGTGTACTATACCACAGGGGAGGGCATATGTGCATGATTACTATTCCCCTACAGTGTCTAAGCAAAACCTTAGACATTGTAAGTGCAAGGTTGCCATGAAGAGTACATGGTCTGGAAGTTTGTCAAACACAAACTCCACAGTTCCGTAATGGCTACACTGAAATATGGGAAGTTTGGTATCAAACTTCTCTGCACAATAAATGCACACTGATGCCAGTGTGAGGTTTATTGTAAAATACACCCAGAGGGCATCTTAGAGATGCCCCCTGAATACCAGTCCGACTCCTAGTGCTAGGCTGACCAATTTCTGCCAGCCTGCCACAACCAGACGAGTTTCTTGCCACATGGGGTGAGTGCCTTTGTCACTCTGTAGCCAGGAACAAAACCTGTACTGGGTGGAGGTGCTTCTCACCTCCCCTGCAGGAACTCTAACACCTGGCGGCGAGCCTCAAAGGCTCATGCCTTTTGTTACAGCACCCCAGGGCATCCCAGCTAGTGGAGATGCCCGCCCCTCTGGCCACTGCCCCCACTTTTGGCGACAAGGCAGGAGAGGATAATGAGAAAAACAAGGAGGCGTCCCCCACCAGTGAGGACAGCCCCTAAGGTGTCCTGAGCTGAGGTGACCCCTGCATTTACAAATCTTCAATCTTGAAATTGGAGGATTCCCCCAATAGGATTAGGGATGTGCCCCCCTCCCCTAAGGGAAAAGGCACAAAGAGGGTGTAGCCACCCTCCAGGACAGTAGCCTTTGGCTACTGCCCCCCAGACCTAAACACACTCCTAAGTTTACTATTTAGGGGTGACCCTGAACCCAGGAAATCAGATTCTTGCAACCTACACAAAGAAGAAGAACTGCTGACCTGAGACGACAACTGGCTTGGCCCCAGCCCTACCGACCTGTCTCCAGACTCAAAGAACCTGCACAGCAATGCATCCGACAGAGACCAGCGACCGCTGAGTACTCAGAGGACTGCCCTGAACCCAAAGCACCAAGAAAATCCAGAGAACAGCAATGTTCAACCACAGCAACCACTTTGCAACTTTTTTAACTTTTTAGCAACTTTAAAAGAACTCTCCCTTCCCGCCAGAAGCGTGAGACTTCTCACTCTGCACCCGACGCCCCCGGCTCGAGCTCCAGAGAACAAACACTGCAGAGAGGACTCCCAGGCGACTGCGACGATGTGAGTAACCTGAGTCGACCCCCCTGCACCCACACAGCGACGCCTGCAGAGAGGATCCAGAGGCTCTACCTGACCACGACTCCCTGGTAACAAGGAACCCGATGCCTGGACCAAGCACTGCACCCGCAGCCCCCAGGACCGAGAGGAACGAACCTCCAGTGCAGGAGTGACCAGCAGGCAGCCCTCTTCCTAGCCAAGTCGGTGGCTGGCCCGAGAAGCCCCCCTGTGCCCTACCTGCATCGCCTAAGTGACCCCCAGGTCCCTCCATTGCTTCCTATAGCAAACCCGACGCCAACTTTGCACACTGCACCAGGCTGCCCCTGTGCCGCTGTGGGTGTGTTTTTGTGCCTGTTTGAGTCCCCCCAGTGCTCTACAAAATCCCCCTGGTCTGCTCCCTGAGGACACAGGTAGTTATCTGCCAGCAGACCGGAACCGGAGCACCCCTGTTCTCCATAAGTACCTATGTGTTTTGGGCCCTCCTTTGACCTCTGCACCTGACCGGCCCTGTGTTGCTGGTGCGGTGAAACTTAACCATACTTACCTCACCCAGGAACTGTTGATTTTTGCACTGTGTCCACTTTTAAAATAGCTTATTGCCATTTTTACCTATACTGTGTGTACTACTGCTTTAATTCAAAGTTCCCTACTTACCTGTGTGGAGTACCTTGCATTTTATGTATTTACTTCAAACCTTGAATCTTGTGGTTCTAAAATAAATTAAGAAAATATATTTTTCTATATAAAAACTATTGGCCTGGAGTTAATTCTTTGAGTGTGTGTTCCTCATTTATTGCCTGTGTGTGTACTACAAATGCTTAACACTACCCTCTGATAAGCCTACTGCTCGACCACACTACCACAAAACAGAGCATTAGTATTATCTAATTTTGCCACTATCAACCTCGAAGGGGAACCCTTGGACTCTGTGCACTCTATCTCTCACTTTGAGATAGTATATACAGAGCCAATGTCCTACAAATACCAATTAAAGAAACTCACAGTCACAAATGAAGTCACTAAATATAAAACCTAAATACAGCTCCCTTCCTTAAAATAAACTAAAGGAAGAAAATATCAATACATATAATATTCTATATACTTTGATGGCATAAACCACTTTCCTTTTCATGTTATTGGCTGTGGAATGGGAATCAGAGAAACTAGCATCATTCAAAGATTGTGCCCCACAATTCATAGTTTCATGAATACCAAAATGTTCCTTGTTGTTGTTTAGGGCACTATAATTTTCTGAATGACCACTTACAATCTTATCCTTGTCCAAATCCTAAGTTATCCAGTCATTATTCTCATCGTTTGGTTTCTTATTCTCAATTATTTCCTTCTGAAATGGTTTGATACTTACCACCGATTCCTTATACTACCAACCGTGATTTTTAAGTAATATAGCAGAAGAAGTGACTTACGACTTACAGTGTGTGTGGGATCAGAAACATTAGAAACACCTTTGGTTGCTTTATTAGGTTTTTTAATCAAAACCCATTCACCTATTTTAAATTCTTTTGAAAGAGATTTGCTGTCATTAGTCGATTGAACCTAAACAGCCTTGTGTCTACATGCAACATCATCTCTTACAAACTCATCAGTACTGGAAAAATCGTTCAATGTTTAAAAAATAGCATTTTGTTTCTGTTCAAAGTCATTACTCCAAGTAGGAGTAAGTGTGTTTCTGGAATCCCTTCTCATTAAGAGGAAAAACTGGAAAACTCCAGACTTTTTCACGTAAATACGTACGCGCATTCAGATTTGAAGCCAGAGCAGATGATAGCCCTTCCTTAAAAAATCCATTATACCTTTCCACCAAACCATTAGCAGCTGGGAAATAAAGGGGTGCCTTCTGATGTTTATGCCATATTTATTATGAAATGCATTCATATTGCTGGAAACAAAATGAGTGCCATTGTCAGATACTAAAATATTAAGACTTCCTTCATTGGTAAACATTTTTCCCAAAAGTTCAATTACTACATTAGTAGTGGGCATAGCCACAAACCCATAACTGATACATTTTGAGTAGTAATCCGTTAAAATAATCAGGAACCTCATATTTGTAGGTAGTATATCATATGGTCCAGATAAATTTATGGCCAATTTAAGCCATGGTTTTTCAGGTATAGGATTATTACTTATTTTGACTTTGTTAACCTTCCAATGTTTGTCTGAAACTAAACATTCAGGACATTTGTTCACAAAACATTCTTCAATATTATCCATACCTGGCCACCAATAATATTTTCTAAGTAATTTCTTAGACATTCCTGAATGCTCTTTATGGGCAGTACCAATAAAAGTTGTATCTCAAACTTCAGGAGGAAGAAATAGTCCTTTTCTGGCAATTAAACCATTTTCAAGTGATAACTCAGCAGAAACTTGTTCATAGAGTACAAGAGTCTTAGGCAAATTTCTCACCGGTGGCCATCAATTCATTATATGTTTCTTGACAAGGACAATCACCGGATCTTTATCAAAAGCTGACATCCGTTTGTCTTCACTCACATAGCCTGAAGAATAAATGGAGGCGTCAACCTCGGAAACAACACACTCTTGTACTTGACAAGTATCACATCCATTTTCTACTTTGATGGGCAAGCGGGATAAGCAATCAGCTCTGTCATTTTTTCCCCAGATATATGTTTTATCTTAAAATGATATTCTTGTAACTTTGACAGTAACCTTACCAACCTGACTGAAGCCATGCCCGTGCTATTACCATTCATAAAAAAATAAGTGGTTTATGATCTGCAAGCAAATCCAATTCCTGACCTCACAAAATCAATTTAAATATTTGAACAGCCCAGACACAAGCCAATGCTTTTCTCTGGAGCAGTAATGAGATTCAGCTTTGGAAAGTATTCTTGAGCTGAAAGCAATGGTGCACTCTTTACTAAGATGAGGCTGAGTAAGCACAGCACCAAGACCAATAGAGTTGACATCCATTATTACTGCATATCTATCACCGGAGCAGAATGGTTGTAAAGGAGGAGATGTTATGATCAAGTTTTTAACTGACTGAAATGCTTTATCGCATTCCTCAGTCCAAATGAATGTATCTTTCTTTCTTAGAAGACATCTTAAAGGATCTACATAGATGGCATATTCTTGAACAAAACAGGAATAATATATGCTAAGACTTAAATATGATCTCAGCAAATCTTTATCTTTAGGAGCTAGGGTGATAGCATCAATTAAATCTTTTTACGTTTAATGCTATTCGTAGTGATGGAATGCCCTAAGTAACCAATTTCTTTAACTAAAAATTTACATATTTCTTTGGAAAAAATCATTGTTAGAAATGGGGTCTTTGGTTGACAGTCAGGTTACCCCCAGTTCAAGCAAGGACCCTCACTCTAGTCAGGGTAAAAGAGAATCACCCTCAGCTAACCCCTTCTTGCCCCCTTGGTAGCTTGGCAGAGCAGTAGGCTTAACTTCAGAGTGCTAGGTGTAAAGTATTTGTACCAACACACACAGTAACTCAATGAAAACACTACAAAATGACACAATACAGGTTTAGAAAAATAGGAAATATTTATCTAAACAAGACCAAAAAAACAAAAATCCACAATACACAGGTCAAGTTATCAATAAAAATGCAAAAAGAGTCTTTAAGTAGTTTTAAACACACACTAACACTGTCAGCGTGAAAAAGTACCTTGGGCGCATCAAAAATAACCCTGCACGGCCGAGTGCACGTCAAAAAGGGCTTGCGAGGCGTTGATTCCACTCATGAGCAGGACTGTGCGTCGTTTCTCCTTTCGCCGGGTCGGGCGCGTTGTTTCTTCTCTCCGCAGGAGAGCGAAGCGGCGATCCGGTCAGCACTCTCGGGTCCGGGCAGGCCTTGCGTTGTTTTTCCACACACAGCAGTACTTGAGTTGGAAATCCAGCCGCACGATGATCCGAAAACCCTGCAGTGCGGGTTGTGATCTCCAGCCTCCATCAGTGATGCTGCACGTCGTTTCTCCTGCTCTGTGCGGCGATTCTCCGGTCGCGTTTCCTGCGTTTCTCAGCTGCAGATCGGAGTTGCGTTTATCTTTTCCCTGCAGGGTGCTCTGTGCGTGGATTTCCTTGTCTTTAGGCTGCCAGCTTCTCCTTTCAGGGTCCCAGGAACTGGATGGGCACTACAGGGCAGAGTAGGAGTCTCTCCAGAGACTCCAGGTGCTGGCAGAGAGAAGTCTTTGCTGTCCCTGAGACTTCAAACAACAGGAGGCAAGCTCTGACTCAAGCCCTTGGAGATTTCTTCTCAAGATGGAAGGCACACAAAGTCCAGTCTTTGCCCTCTTACTCTGGCAGAAGCAGCAATTGCAGGATAGCTCCACAAAGCACAGGCAGGGCAGCTCTTCATCCTCAGCTCTTCAGCTCTTCTCCAGGCAGAGGTTCTTCTTGTCTCCAGAAGGGTTTCTAAAGTCTGTGGTTTTGGGTGCCCTTCTTATACCCAAGTTCTCCTTTGAAGTAGGCCTACTTCAAAGTAAAGTCTCTTTGGAATGTGAAATCCTGCCTTGCCCAGGCCAGGCCCCAGACACTCACCAGGGGGTTGGAGATTTCATTGTGTGATGGCAGGGACAGCCCTTTCAGGTGTGAGTGACCACTCATCCCCTCCTTCCTAGCACAGATGGCTCATCAGGAAATGCAGACTACACCGCAGCTCCCTTTGTGTCACTGCCTAGTGTGAGGTGCAACCAGCCCAACTGTCAAACTGACCCAGACCAGGAATCCACAAACAGGCAGAATCACAGAAATGGTATGAGCAAGAAAATGCTCACTTTCTAAAAGTGGCATTGTCAAACACACAATCTTAAAATCAACTTTACTAAAAGATGTATTTTTAAATTGTGAGCTCATACACCCCAAGCTCCACATGTTCATCCGCTCCCAAAGGGAATCTACACTTTAATCAGATTTAAAGATACCCCCCATGTTAACCTATGAGAGGGACAGGCCTTTCAACAGTGAAAAACGAATTTAGCAATATTTCACTGTCAGGACATATAAAACACATTACTAAATGTCCTACATTAACCATACATTGCACCCTGCCCTTGGGGCTACCTAGGGCCTACCTTAGGGGTGTCTGACATGTAAGAAAAGGGAAGGTTTAGGCCTGGCAAGTGGGTACACTTGCCAAGCCGAATTTACAGTTAAAACTGCACACACCGACACTGCAGTGGCAGGTCTGAGGCATGATTACAGAGCTACTTATGTGGGTGGCATGACCAGTGCTGCAGGCCCACTAGTAGCATTTGATTTACAGGCCCTGGCACCTCTAGTGCACTTTACTAGGGACTTATTAGTAAACCAAATATGCCAATCATGGATAAGCCAATTACATACACATTTTGTAAAGGAGCACTTGCCCTTTAGCACTGGTTAGCAGTGGTCAAGTACCCAGAGTAACAAAAACATAAAAATCAGAGTACAGCATACATCAACAACCTGGGGAACAGAGGCAAATGTTAAGGGAGACCACGCCAAGGATGAAAAGTCTAACAGATACTCTGAACACCAAATGCTTTGGGGTGTACATCTGAGTCAACAGGATATTTGTTAATTTTGTTGAGAGAAATAGTACATCAGATAATATTATGATGGGTGAGTCAAAATCTGCCATTACTTCCACTTCTATGTGCCCAACCTGTGCTGATCCTAAGGATGCTTTAAAGGAAGTTAAATCCAAATCCCCATTGATAGTTAATACTGGTTGGTTGACCATATCCTCCTAAACATCATCAACAGATTGCTACACAGAGTTGTCTCCGATAGATGTAGATTGTTTAGCACTAGATCTACAAACACTTTGAAAGTGACCATGTTTTTACACACATTGTATTTTTTGTTCACTGTAGGACAGTTGGGGTTGAAAGTGTCCATGTTTTTTTACACACATTGTATTTTTTGTTCACTGCAGGACAGTTAGTGTTATTTCCCACATGTTGTCTGCAGCCACATCTGTAACAGACTGTTTTTTTTAGTATTACCTGAAATGTACTTTCCTCTACTACTATCTTGTTGCCAAGTTCTGTTAGATATAGCACAAACAGGATGAATATTAGTATCATTGTCAGTTATAACTTTGGTGGAAATTGATGAACGCTCAATGCTCTTGGCTATGTCAAGAACCTTACTAAGAGTAGGGTTCCTGCACACAAGTAACCGTTTATGTACTTTTATTTTCTAAAGCAGTTAAAAACAAATTGGTCTCTTAGGTAAGTATCCACATTTTCTCCAAATTCACATTTAGATGCCACAATCCGTAGATTCAAAATATACTCTTCAATAGTGTTAGTGTGTCAGACCTTAATAAGTGAACTTACAAGGGGGCGCAAATAGGTTGAGGAACCATTTGACTTGTTTAAGGTGTTCTTACCATAGCTCCAGTACATAATCAATAATCAATAATCATTAGTAATCAGTAAAAATCAATAATCAATCGAGTCATTAATTGTCACGCACCATGACTTTTCAGCCATGAATAACCACACCTTTAGTAAAAGTTTAGTACGTTTATTTCCCTTAAAATAACAATGCTAAAGTCATGTAGATTCATCTCAGAATCAAATGAAACACATATAAAAGCAATACTGGTTATCCAAAATGACGGAAGAAACGCAATCTAATCAAAGCTTGAATCACAACACATTCTAAAGTTATGGTGCATATCAATAGCAGAGTCAGTTGCAACAAAGTAATCACATACATAGAATTCAGCAAGATAACTCGTCAAACTCTAGGCCCTGTAATTGTCAGTCATTATGTGAATACCCTCAACTAACTTCAGATTAGCATCAGCATGTTGGGTTTCATGCAAAACAATTTAGAACACAAATTTAGGAAAACATCTAGCTATGGGACTATCAAGACAACACAGTTGGTACCTAGGAAGAAAAGGCATAGGTGCATACCAGTCACAGTGATATCTACCTATCCACGGTATGGGTCAGCAAGCAGAATCAGCCTTCGTCCTCAGGTCATCAATCAATCAGCAAAGCATCATGCTCTCAATCAAACAGCATGACCCAATGACAGAATCTCAAGACTCTTCTTCTCTCAATATCACATCTCAAATCGGGGTAAGGTTTGAAGTCTTTTCCCTCTGTCGCTTTGTTATATCAAAGTCACCTAAACTCCCCCAATTCCCTATTGGTCAGTTAATCGTATGTTCATACACTACCCAATAATATTTCAATACCAAATCTATGAATCCTAATATTTTGTTCTTCCATGAAGTTGACTGGTCCACTTTGCGATGTCCTCATCATCCGGCTCGTCAGGTAACAATATTGTTGCATCTTCAGTCAGTGTCTTCATTGTTCTCTTCCTGGGAAAGTACATCTCACACACATTACACACAAATTGTTACTCAGGTAGGAACATCATCTCCTGTTAGTCGGTTCTCATGAAAAGCTTCTGTTAAGCACTATT
Source organism: Pleurodeles waltl (assembly GCF_031143425.1). NCBI lineage: Eukaryota > Metazoa > Chordata > Amphibia > Caudata > Salamandridae > Pleurodeles > Pleurodeles waltl. Next base: position 538,645,871 of record NC_090451.1, read on the forward strand.
CACAAGACAATGGACATTTCACAATTTAGTTCACTCTGTCAGCATTTTTTATTCAATGCTAAGAAATACAGCTTCTGCATGAGGCCTGGTAAAACTAGGCCAAGACACTTGCTAAGTTAAGGCCTACAATTAATAAGTAAAAGCATACTTCATAACCCCAAATATAATGTATTACTACATTAATCTAATACATTTTCAATATTTCATAAGTATTAACCATTAATTAGTCCATTTCGTGAACACTGGTGGCCATTCTCCGAGGTCACATTTCCCAAAGGTATGCATTATTTTTTTTTCTACATTATTAATTTTCTACAAAATTCATTGTTAAAAATACATAAACACTCATTAATAATTTCGAGCCAAAACACCTGCTTCAGCAATAGTCTCATCAGCCAACTGTTTCCGTTTAAAAAAAACCGATGTTGTTCAATCATTATATTTGGCTGCTCACAAACTCTTTTTTCCAATCTCTTTACAGCCTCAGAATAAACTTCCCAGAATTCTTATTGCCCTGAATGTGGTTCAATCCTTGGTAAATTATCAAAAATCTCTTGACTTGCGTCTCGAAGCAACATACATAGTAATGCTTTTTTCCTTTCATTAGAATAATTTTTGCCATCCAAAGCTACCAAAAAGTTTTCAAATGCATTAAACCATTGTTGCCATTTAACAGGAGGCTTTGTGTGAACTTGCCGAAAAGGGTTAAATTGCACTGGTTGTATCTGACTTTCCATGATGTTGATATGTAAAAGAAATCACCACAGAATAAACTGAACAATTGAAATAAAAAGTGTAGGAAAACATTAGAAGCGTTTACTTGTATAATTGAGGATACTCAGCAATGTAATATTTTAAAAAAGATTTATCCATGTATATAAACAGCTAAGTATGTGGCCGAGACAGAAATGCTTCCTGCATCAGTACGCCCCACAATCCTTTGTGAGTTACATTGAAACAAGCTTCCGCGTCAAAAATTTTCAATTCTATTAAGGACACGGAGGCGAGGATTATGCTATCTCCTTCTTTCATGTTCCAAATATAGCAGCCAATCAAAGTAAAGAAAACAATAAACTACATTTCCCATGATACATATGTCATATATCACATGCTCCAATCAATGCTCATGCCCTTTGTCCATAAAAGCCTTGACCCTCCATGTCCCTTCCTCTTTCTTTGCTGCTCCGCAGCAGATAAGTGACATTTTGTTCTTTCATGTATTTATGGTTATGTGATTGTGACTTTATACTAAATATAGAGTTTTATTTTAGCGCGCGATTTCGGGTGCTCGTTTATTTCAGTACAGCGCGCCACGCGACCTCTTTCACCTTCGTGGTGAATTTGATTCAGCCCCTGTGGAGCGGGAGCCTCACTACACGCCCCCGCGTAGTCTTATTTCTCTGTCCACTGCTCGCGCTTCGCGCGCTCGCTTCGAGCCGATCATTCACTTTGAAGTGCTGGATCGACTTGATAGCAGACGCGCGGGACGCCTGACAGTCCCAACCTTTGCCCCTACACCCTTTTTTGGTTCCATGATGCCCAGTTCATAGAGAACTCGAGTTGTAATAATATTATAAGGCTCTTCATAGTGTGTTGGTGACAGGTTTGCTCCCTCCACATCCTATTGGGCTAATATTACCTGTCAGGGGTTTTCTGCACTCCCCCTATTACTGAACTTCAGATTGTATCAATAATAATTTCTAGTGGCTCAGTGGAGCAAGGATGATGCAGGGTACTACCCTGAAGAGCTGGGCAATCAGCTAGAAGTGAATTTGGTAGAAGCCCTCGACAATAGGGTCCAACAATCGGTAAATGACGCCCTGGCAAGAGCTCTAGGTCCTTTTTCAGGACAACTCTTTGATTACGCTAAAAACCAGGGTTGGATAAATGAACAACCTCCGCCTCTAAATGAAAAGGGAGCAAAATGCAAATCAAAATCCCAAAACTTGGAAGACAATCGAGAGCCAACTGCTAATTTACATACAGACGCATTTAATAAACTGCGTAAAAAACGCTTGGCTGAGCACAACTATAGTTCCAATAAGGATATGATATCCTCACACTCCTCTTCAGATTCTGACTCCAACTCCAGTGACTCTGATGTTCCGGAGAATTCTCTCCCCATTAAAAGATCTAAAAAACAGGCACCTGCACCTAGAGTGCTGGACTTTGACCCCTCAGAAATTGTGCATCCTAGGGCCTCCAATTGGGTTCCGTCTCCAGAAGTGGCACTATATCTGCACGACAATATCAGAAGGAGTTTCGATAAAGAAGTGCGCTCACGTCTCAGGGCTGAATGTCCTAGACCAGATATAGAGGGGAAAGTTACAGACACTTCTGACATTGACCCTATGATGGTCACATTTATGAAAAAATTCGGCAAAGACCCCAAGAAAGGTTTAGACAGATCTTGGCGTATATGCCAAGACAAATTACTTGATGTCACTGGACCACTAACAAAAATCTTAGACATGGCTTTCCTTGCCAAGGAGTCAGGAGAACCTGTGGACACAGATGTCCTTATTGGCTGGGCCCAGAGATCTTTGTGCCTTTTGGGCAATGCAAATTGTGCAATTTCATCAGAACAACGCAAATCAGTTCTCATGAGGATTGATCCTAAGCTAACCGACCTGGCCACTTCTGAAGCAGGCCCCTCTGCAGATGGCCTCCTTTTCGGTTCATCCTTTATTAAGGAGTTAGCCAAATTTTGCTCTACGTTCTAATCGCTTGACAAAGCACAATTGTCACTCAAAAAAGTGTTTAAGAGAAACCTTTTTGCCAGGGCCGGACGTTTCAGAGGACGTATGCCCGGCCGAGGATCCTTTCAAAGTCCTCAATACCAATACCCAAGAGGGAGAGGTAATTGGCATACCGTCCAGACGGACACCACCTTCTACCCCACTCGTTATAGAGGAGGCCGCTCCAAATACAGAAGAGAAAACCGCAGAGGTCAACAAGGAGCAATCCAAGAATCCAATTATACAGGTTAGAATTATTCCCTATTCTCAAGTACGTCTCGGGGGCAGAGTGGGTTTGTTCATGGACAACTGGAAACAGATTACAGGGGACCCCTGGGTCCTTCAGACTATATCAGGTTTTCACCTGGAATTCATAGGGACCCAGATTCAACTCACTCCCCCAAAAGAAATGAATTTTTCCCATGCAGAGCAGACTTTCATAGACTTAGAGGTTCAGTCCTTAATACACAAAGGAACAGTGAGTTTTTCGTCCACTCATCCTTCCGGATTTCTCAGTCCCATTTTTGTCATCGACAAAAAAGGTGGAGGCCATCGTCTGTTATTGAATCTAAAGGATTTCAACTACTGGATCACGGGAAAGTGGAATAAGTAGGTTGACGCTGTGGATGCAAAGGCATGCGTCCTGAAAAACGACTGCCGCTGCATGGATATTCCGAAGCACTCAGAACAAAGCGAGACACGTCCATATGCAACGCACTGCCTTGAGAAAAGAGAGCCGTTAAATAAGAGCTTTTTTAAGAGACATTGCTGCTGCATTAAAGATTTTCTATCATCACCAAATTGTAGTGCTGTCTTAGACACAGAGGAGCAGTCGTAGGCAAAAGTGGTGTTTCCAGAAGTTTGATATTGTCAACAGTAGTCTGAGTAATACGAATAAAGGAATACATCCAAATGACCTATGAAGCTCAGGCAGGGAGGGTCCTTAGGAACCCGCTGCTGGCCAGGCAGGCAATCCAGAAAGGGTGCCTGTGATAATAAGCTAAAACCATGACAGCAGAATATACCGAACAGTACGATCAAACATAAACAATACCAATTAAAGAAACACACAATCACAAATAAAGAAGCTAAATATAAACCTAAATACAACACCCAAAGCTGGCCCTGGCCACAAGTCACACTGAGCGCAACTACCGCTGCCAAAACACACACTGCAAAACAACACTGTATCTTTACCTCTGCCATTGCTCAGCCCACCCCAGCCTCAGTTCTCCTTTTGTCTTCCAGCTTTTCCTCTCCTCTCCCAAGCTATTCCCCTAAGTAAGGTGGGTTGATTTTACTTGATCCTCAATTGCATGAGGTCCGGTTATATCATCTATGGCTCGCCATCATCACAGCTGGTGGACCCTGGGTGTCTCTGGCAGCTATCGGCAGCACCAAATCCATAGAAATAAGCTATCTCTTGAGGCAACAGGGGGTGCTTTTGAACAACACAGCCCCCCTCCGCACTCAACTCCTAGTTCAGGTTCCAAGGTACGCCAGCATCGACTTTCAGCTTTTACAGCACTGTCGTAGAACCTGGGTGTAGGCAGGGGCACAAGCACGCTCAGCAGGTTCTGTGGTGTGCCAACTGGCAGGCCAACAACCTGATAGGCAGCATCCTCATACAGGTGAAAACTCCACACTGTGACAGTTAATGTAAGAAAATGCCTCTTTTACATTTTCACCCGCACATTTTTGGACTGATACTGCTGTTTTTTTTTACTCTGAGAGAGCACCGAGGCCTGCTAAGCACACCTCAGTGCCACTGTTTTAACCCTATACAAATGGCATGTAGAATTGGCTACCTCGAATTGTCAAGGACTGACCTGCTTATACGTCCCTAGTATATAGTACCCGGGCATGTAAGGCAGAGTACCCACTCAGGGCTGCAGCACTGTTTGTGCCACCCACCATGTGTGTGACAAAGTACAAAATGGCTCCCAGCCTGCCACTGCATACTGGAAGGAAAGTGTTTACACTGCCAGTTCAACTTTGTCATTCACACCAATGGCAAAAGCCACACTCTCCCTTAACAATATATGTAAATCTTCACTAAGGAATGCCTCTATAGCCCTGTGGCAGGTAGCTGTATTCTGTTAAGTAGGGCACATATTTGTGATATGTCTTAACAGCAACATTTTCAAATTGTTGTTTTGCTGTGGATAAGTTAGTACCCCCATTGACTAACATAGGGTTACCGGTTGTCACCCCAACCTGGCAACTCCTGAATGGGACTACCTACTTGTCATGTAAGGTATCACAATAATTGCTGCATTAAACGGAACCTGATGCCCAGGTTGAATTTAATACCTCATTTAAAGGTTAGCAACTTTTAGAAAGGCCCTGGCACACAGACAGATTTCTGGCCGCCAGAGAAGACATGTAAATGACTCCCAGGCTCAGGAACAAAGGCGTTACCTGCTCTCCCAGGATGGCCACTCAGGGTGTTAGCCTAAAAGGCGAGCTTCAAAAGGGAAGCCTCTTTTGTAAGGCAAGCAGCGAGCAGGATGCCTTTGTTGTGAGGTTATTTTAGCATTCATGCTGGCATGTTATTTAGTCCTGGACCTTAGGCCTGTGCCCTCTCACCTAGTTACATTTTGCTTTTATTCCTTTTATTATTTTAGCAAAGCTTCATTTTAGGGAAAATGTTTTTGATTCTTTTATCAGTTGCCCTTCCACGCAGAATTTGTTATTCATTTCTTTGTACGACATTTTCATCCTGTGCTCAACCCAAGGCTGTACACGATATTTGCTGGGTATTGCTGGTCCAAACCATACATTGTCTTCCCTACACAGAAAAATATGTGTTATCAAGTCAGGGTTGTTCTTTGAATAACAGATATGTTATTATAAAACATCACTCTGCCCACACCATGGTAGAGAGGACATTCCAGCCAGCTTGCCATCTCATGCTGCACGTCGTCGGAGTTTCTGCAGAAACCTTTTGTTTCCTCTTCATCTACGTGGGAGGACTCCTAGCAGACTAACAGCCCTCTTCTTCACCTCTGAACGGAGGTTTGGGGGTTGAGCTTGCTTCCCGGGTCCAGAAGGGCAGATTAGAGCTACCACAGCTATTTGCTGTCATCTAGGAACGTAGTAATGTAGGTAGGGATAATAGGGACACTATCATGACAATATGGCTTTCCTGGTCACTGCTATGATAACGCTGAGTTTCATTATGCTCATAATCGCAATTCATGCATTTTTACATAGAACGTAGTTCAAAATATATATTAAACCAAGATGCTACTTCTGTTTGTCTTTGCATGTATGAGACTTGTATAACTGAATGAAAGGGGTACATCTGTTCCACCACAACTTCCCTGAGGAGTCTGAGTGTCATGAGATAGGCTGCCACAAATCACTCTTACCTTTGGTATTGGTGAGGTGCTGCTAGCTAGCCGGAAGGGTTAGACTGACAGCTGTCACACAGTGTGGGATCAGACTCAGTCCCTCATACTCGGTGATGCTGCCGCCCAAAATTCAGAAACCTCAGTACTATAGCGAAAGCCAATGACATGGCACCACCAACGTTGGTTAGACACTGACTTTACGGATCTCCCAAGTATCTCTGTCTCATTTAATGCAAAGGCACCCTAACTATCTTATACGGGGATGTCTTTGGTATTGGGGAATATCCTCCTGAGCTAGATAGGTAGCATCTACCTGACACTGTAGGTTGTTCAAGCTTGAACCCTCAAAAGGATTCCCCAGTTAGTGTTTCAATCTCTGAACAATTAAATTCCGTTAAAAAAGTGGGGGCCAAAACAGGGTTGTAATTGCAGTAAACATGAGACTCCCTCTCACAACACATCTGTTAAATAATGGCCTCAAAGATAAGGGAGGAGCAGTTGCATTTGTCATTGAGGGCCACAATGTATACAGAACAGAATTTCTTTTACTCTTGGGTCATTTTTCCAGCAGCAGATGAAAATACACACACATTTCATCACTGCACTCCAGCAAATGCACCAGCACAATACAAACCATATGTGTACTTAGAAAGACCACTATCTTATCAGGAACACTAAAATTGGCTTGATGGCTCCCTACCCCACGTTACACAAAACGTTAGACTAGGTCCTTTAACCAATGACTGACCTAAATGTCCACAGTTGTCTATCTATACACCACATTCTAAAATAGGTAAAATGGCGGTAGCAGACATATGCCGCCTATACACTAATTTAGTAGAGATAGATAGATGATTAATACAATTCATAATGCAGGTTTTGAATTCTGCCACAGAAAGGCCTGCTCCAGCACAACCACATGTGGCCACAGTGAGCATTAATCCTGCTACTATGCAAGCAGTTATGGGTAAAGTACCCAGAAAATGTGAAGAGATTCCGTTTTGATCAGCACAAAAAAATTGCGCTTTGAAAGCAGTATTACCTCATACGGAACCCCAAGATAAATATAGAATCCTCACTATGTGCTTGCCATTTGGGATGGTTCTATCAGTGGACATCTGTGCCACTTGGGGTGCAGTGTTTGCTGCAGTCTACACTACTGCACAAGGTACACAAACACTTGTGAATCTTCCGGAATTGTTCAAACAAATTCAGGATGAATATGGGGCTGACTCGGCCCTAAACCTGGGGATGCAACTAATGGGCAATTTTACCACAGTATCCATGATCATACTGAGTAACCTTAAAAGGGAAGCAGTAGCATGGCAGTAAGCCAACAGTTCTGGGATGTTCTTGTACAGAATCAGGAGTGCGAGCTTCCAAAGGTTATTGCTGTAAGCTATTCAAGTATGTGAGAGGGTAGTCTGGGGGCCTGAACAAGTAAACCACAACTACAAGGTAAATTCAATAAGGATTCTACCAAGCAAGCAGCAGAGGGTTCTAAAAAATGTTGGGATAAACAAAAACAAAAAAAAGATAATAAAAAACAAAGAGGAGAATCTCTGTGTTTGGAGACCTCTGAGAAATGTTATAATTTAAAAACTAGAGATAGTTGAAAACCTCCTGCTCGATACCAATATATTGATACATGACAATTTTGTTCCTTTCAGGACTCACCAGATGATTGCAGTGAGAGAGGTGGACGGGGTAACATTACCAAAGTACAGGTCTTGGGCACTGACTCTGCTAGACAGCGCAGCAGATGTCACAATAGTTCACCAGAATCTTCAAGGATTCTGGAAGTGACACCAACTAATGAATTTTTAGAAGACGAAACCATGGACATGCAAGTCTCCCCCCCCCCCCCACATAGGGTTTACAAAATGAAAATACTAATTGGGGGAGATATAGAGGGGGTCATTACAACATTGGCGGCAAAAGCAGCTTACGGCCGTGCAGAAGACCGCCAACACACTGTCGCAGCCGCGGAATTCCGCCACGGTCATTATGACCCACAGCTCGGAATCCGCCAAAATCCAGACACCCACACAAGTCCGCCACACCAAAGATCAGTGATAAACTGGCAATAATAAAACCTCCACCATCACGCCAACAGGAATACGCCCACACTATCACGACCCACAAATCCATGTGGCGGTCTTTCAACCGCGGTATTCCATTGACGGTACACACCGCGTTACTCAAAATACACACACATTTACAAAACACTACCACATTGGACAATTCCAAATACACAAACCTGATACACATACACGCACCACTCCCACACATCCAATACGATATAAAACACAGACCCACATCACCCACAAACCCTTACGCCAACAGTTGCGACTGAAGGCCAGAGAGAGATACCACCATCTACAAACTAGCATCCACAGGCACTCAACACCATCACTCACACAACATCCAAACACCTCACACAACACATCTCTAAATATCACCCCACACATCACAACACACACCACCCCACACATCACCCACACCACCCCATGGCACCGCAAAGACACCCCAGGTTCTCTGAGGAGGAGCTCAGGGTCATGGTGGAGGAAATCATCCGGGTAGAGCCACAGCTATTCGGATCACAGGTGCAGCACACCACCATAGCTAGGAAGATGGAGCTATGGCGAAGAATCGTGGACAGGGTCAACGCAGTGGGACAGCACCCAAGAACACGGGATGACATCAGGAAGAGGTGGAACGACCTACGGGGGAAGGTGCGTTCCGTGGTCTCAAGACACCACCTGGCAGTTCAGAGGACTGGCGGCAGACCCCCACCTCCTCCCCCACAACTAACAACATGGGAGGAGCAGGTCTTGGCTATACTGCATCCTAAGGGCCTCGCAGGAGTAGCAGGAGGAATGGACTCTGGTAAGTCAAACCTTTAACTACTTCATCCCCCACCCACCTGCATGCTATCACATACCCCCACCCTCGCCCTCACCCCATCACTCCAACTACTCACGTATGTCCCAATATCACAAACCACACATCCCAAACCCAAGCCCTGCAGGTAACACCAAAGCATGGACACCCATCACCAAAGCATGGCCACTGCACATACCCATACACTCCCCTAAACCATTATCACACAAGGTCCTACACAGGAATGCAAGCACTGGGGTACACGGTCACCCACCCATTGCACACCATGGCACACACAGATGCAATAATCATGCCTTTACACCTCTACAGGACCCCTACCCAACGTCACCAGACAGGAGGGTCCAGATATGTCCACTCCACCCACAGAAGAGGCCCACAATGATAACAGCAGATCTGTCCAACTGGATCAAGATGACCAGCCCGTCCCATCTGGGACCTCGGGACAGTCGGTTCCCCACACACTGGCACAGACCACTACAGAGCTTCCCCCCTCTGGAAACACCAGCACAGCACCCACCCAGCGGGACCATACCTCTGTCCCCAGGACACGTCAAGCAGCAGTGTGTCCACCACTACAGGGAACCCAGGCTAACCCACCACCCCAACAACACCAGGGGCCTGGGGGCAGTGGTTGTGGGCACACTGTTCAGGGGACAGAGGCACAGGAACACAGGGGAACTGGGAGGGCTGCTGTGCGACAGGGAGAGGACAGGCCCAGGGAACCCACTCTCCACGAGGCCCTCTCCAACATCATGGGAGCCTACCACCATTCCCAGGAGACGAAGGCAACGGTACCGGCCAAGTTTCAGGAGACCCAGCGGCTGCAGGAGGAACAGTATTTGGGATTCAGGGAGGAACTCAAATCCATCAATTCCACCATGGGCACCATTGTAGGGGTGCTGAAGGAACTCATCAACACCAGCAGGGAATGTGGCACAACAAGGGGCCCCTGACACTAGCCTGGATGATGAACTGCCCACCACCTTTGCCGGTGCTAGTGGACAGGAGGCACCGCCACAGGACCACCACACCAGCACCCCACCCCCTGCAGATGGAGAACCACCCCGCAAGTGGTCCCTGAGATCCAGGACAAAGACAGAGAACAATGCCAAGACCCCGCCAAGAAATGAGACCACCCTGATTGTCATCCTTCTGTCCCACTTTGTCACCCTGTCCATCCTTAAACTGCCCCAGCTCCACTTCCTATACCCCTTTGGACAATGCACCTGTGAGACTAACAGACTGGACTCTGCCATGGACTTTCCTCCACCATACCCCCTGACCATTTTACAACCCCCTCCACTATTGAGCGATTAATAAACACCCTCAAATCACAAAACAATCAGGAGTCTGCCTGTGCTTTTGAAAATGTGTATTAGCAATAACAGTGGCAAAATGCTACATCAAATGTAATGTCAACATACCTATGTCACACAGCTCTAGTCCATGCGGAAACAAAGCAGATGTCACACAGTGGGACCCACATCTGTGAAATCGTAAGGGAAAGTGACAACTCAGTGACCGTACACTGGGTGAAAATGACAGACAGATGAGAGGTAGTAGAATTAAATCAGATGTAGCAGCCAGTGTTGTCTTCTTACCTGTGTCTCACTGGAAGTATTGCAGGATCACTGTGTTCCTGTTGCCTATGTCCTCTTCTTCTGCTTCCTCGTCTTCACTGTCCACAGGCTCCACAGCTGCCACAACACCTCCATCTGGACCATCCTCCTACAGAAAAGGCACCTGTCGTCGCAAAGCCAAGTTGTGAAGCATACAGCAGGCCACGATGATCTGGCACACCTTCTTTGGTGAGTAGAATAGGGAACCACCTGTCATCTGGAGTCACCGGAACCTGCCCTTCAGGAGGCCGAAGGACCGCTCTACAATCCTCCTAGTTCGCCCATGGGCCTCATTGTAGCGTTCTTCTGCCCTTGTCCTGGGATTCCTCACTGGGGTCAGTAGGCATGACAGGTTGGGGTAACCGAAGTCACCTGCAAATGTTGAGGGACAACTGTTAGACACACACTAACTCATAGGGGCATCCCCAGACCCAGACACCTAGTCACACTGTATTGGGTCCATGTCCTCACCTAATAGCCACACACGGTGCCTCTGGAGTTGCCCCATCACATAAGGGATGCTGCTATTCCTCAAAATGTAAGCGTCATGCACTGAGCCAGGAAATTTGGCATTCACATGGGAGCTGTACTGGTCTTCCAAACACACCATCTGAACATTCATCGAATGGTAACTCTTCCGGTTTCTGTACACCTGTTCCCTCCTGCGTGGGGGGACCAAGGCCACATGTGTCCTATCAATGGTACCTATGATGTTGGGGATATGTCCCAGGGTGTAGAAATCGCCTTTCACTTTAGGCAAATCCTCCACCTGAGGGAAAACGATGTAGCTCCGCATGTGTTTCAGCAGGGCAGACAACACTTTGGAAAACACGTTGGAAAACATAGGCTCAGACATCCCTGATGCTATGGCCACTGTAGTTTGAAAAGACCCACTTGCTAGGAAATGGAGTACTGACAGCACCTGAATTTGAGGGGGGATTCCTGTGGGATGGCGGATAGCTGACATCAGGTCTGGCTACAACTGGGCACACAGTTCCAGGATTGTGGTACGATCAGGTCTATAGGTGATGATCACATGTCGCTCCTCCACTGTCAACAGGTCCACCAGCGGTCTGTACACCGGAGGATGCCGCCATCTCCTCACATGCCCCTGCAGATGGTTCCTATGGAGGAGAACAGCGAGCAGAGAGTCAACCAACTCTGACGTGCGTAAACACAGCTTAATTGGAAAATATTAGCAAATCCACATATGCCTGTATTAGTGTGTAAGCAAGGCCTAGATATGTGTGACGCAGTCCAAAATAATGCCATGTGGCCCCCTGAAATAGCGGCTGCCTGACCTGTAAAGTGGGACAAGGGTATATTAGGTAACTGCGCTGGAGTTGTACACCGTCGCAGTAGGCGGTCGAAGATCGCAGCGCAATCCTGAATTAGTTAACATTGGACCCTATGGGGCCCAGGAGCCAATGACGATGTACGCCGGCGGTGACGGTATGCACCGCCACGGACGTGACTGCCATTTTCTCTCTGTTCAATCACTTGATACCTGATCTTCGACAGGAGAGGACCTACACTGCAAGTGCTGCTGCGACCTCAGTCTGGAAGAGAAAATGGCTCGTGTGTCTGGGTAAAGGGCCCCTGTCTTTAGCACGGAGGAGTTGGACAAACTAGTGGATGGGGTCCTCACTCAGTACACGCTACTCTACGGTCCTCCAGACAAACAGGTAAGTACACTGTTAGCATGCTGAATGGGCAATACCTGTGTGGAGTGGTGTGGATGAAAGATGGGGGGGGTGAGAATGAGGTGTGCATGAAACGACAGTGAGTGCATGTGCGTAATGGGAAGGGCAGGGATGCGGGCCAATGACTGTGACGGTGCGGATGGTAATATCTTCTCCTTTTCCCCTGTACTATTCCTGTTGGTTAGCATCCACCAGAAGAAGGACATTTGGCGTGCCAGCACCAAGGAAGTCTGGACCCTGGGGGTCTACCACAGACAGAGCACCCACTGCCGGAAAAAATGGGAGGACATTCGCCGCTGGAGCAAGACGCCGTCGGAGGCCCAGCTGGGGATGGCCTCCCAACGTGGGAGGGGTGTCCGTCGCACCATGACCCCCCTGATGTTAAGGATCCTGGCGGTGGCGTACCCGGAGTTGGATGGGCGCTTGAGGGCATCACAGCAGCCACAAGGGGGTGAGTACACTCTTGTTCTGCTGATTCAGGGCGCATTGGGGGTGTCTGGGTGGGGCAGGTGGGCTGTGGGTTCCCCTAGGCCAGGGCAAGTTTAGTAGGCAAGGTCCCTCCTCAAGGCAGGCCCTGTGGCACCCCACCCCACCTGGGTACAGTGCCAACTACACCTAGTCAGGCTCCTGTGACATCCATGTGTGCAGCAATCGGGCATAGCCTTGTAACCCATGTCCCTGAGATTGATTAGGGAACTCCAAGTGCACGGCGTAGTGCAGGGGGCTTCTGTGTCTGTAGTGTCCACCAACGGTAGCGGTATTGCATGCACTCAACATGTCTTTCTTCTGTCTTCCCCCCCTTTTTGTGGTCTCCCTGTTCTTGTGTCCATTAGCATCATCAGGCAGAGGAGCAGTGGCACCGGAGCAGGAGGGAGCTGCATCCCACATGGCCCTGGAGGGCGACACAACGGAGTCTGAATTCACCAGTGGCGACGGAGGGCGAGGGGAGTTCCACGGAGGGGACAGGAGCTGAGACCAGCGATACGGACTCCTCCTCTGATGGGAGCTCCCTTGCGGTGGCGGGCACCTCTGTGCCCACCACATCTACAGGTACAGCCGTCATCCCCCCCTACCAGCACCGCCCTCCCAGCATCCCCTCAGCGTGTGTCCTGTGCCCGCTCACCAGGAGGGTGGGCATCTCCTTCGCCCCAGGCACCTCAGCCCCTGCCCCAGTCAGCCCTGCTGCCCTCAGTGAAGAGGCCATTGACCTCCTCAGGTCCCTCACTGTTGGGCAGTCTACCATTTTGAATGCCATCCAGGGTGTAGAGAGGCAGTTGCAACAGACCAATACATACCTGGAGGGCATTCATTCTGGTCAGGCAGCCCATCAGCGAGATTTTCAGACTCTGGCCTCAGCACTGATGGCAGCCATTGTCCCTGTCTCTAGCCTCCCCCCTCCAACTTCCTCCACCCAGACCCAAACCCCTGTACCTCAGCCTATCCCAAGCACACCATCAGACCAGCATGCACACACCTGAACACACAAGGGAAGATCTGGCAAACATAAGCACCACACATCCCACAGGCACTCACGCAAGCATCATACACATGCAGACACACCAACATCCACTGCCTCCACTGTGTCCCCCTCCTCCATGTCTCCCTCCTCCCTCCCTGTCTCGTCTCCACTCACACCTGCATTCACTACATCTACAGCCATTATGTCCATCACCAGCACACCCACCACCACACCCCGCTCACATGCACTCACTACCCCCACTACCATTCACACATCCCCTGTGTCCTGTACCAGTGTGTCTGTGAGCCCTCCTCCCAAACTACACAAACACAGCCACACACCCACCCACCCAACAGCCATCTACCTCACGACAGCCTCCAGCCCATGCACCTTCACCCAAAGTCAGCAAACATACACCTCCTACAACCACTACCGCTTCCTCCACTCCCAAACCCCCTCCATCTACCCGTCCCAGTGTTCCCAAAAAACTTTTCCTGTCTTTCTTGACCTCTTCCCCTCACCTCCCCCATCCCTGCAGTCTCCTAGGGCCCGCCTCTCCAGGTCCCAACCCAGCACCTCAGCCACAACATCTGCTGGACCAGTGGTGCCAGTAGTAACCGGCTTCTGGAGTGCGCCAGGCAGCAGGGCAGCCAGTGTGGCAAGGAGCCAGAGCACGGACAGTCCCCCACCCGTAAAGCACAAAAGGTTGGCCAGTGCCCGGCAGGAGAGAAGAAAGAAATCAGCCACCAAAGCCGCTCCTAGGGGTACAGTTGGGAGTGTGGAGACAGCTGCGCCACCATCCAAGGTGGGGAAGGGGCACAGTAAAACTGGCAAGCCTGGGAAAATCTGCACAGCGGACAAGACCGCCACCAGCACCGCTGCCCAGGACACCACCGCCACCAGCACCGCTGCCCAGGACACCACCACCACCAGCACCGCTGCCCAGGACACTGCCGCCACCAGCACCACTGCCCAGGACACCGCCGCCACCAGCACCACAGGCCAGTGTGCGCCAAAGATTCTGACGCTACTGCGGCCGCCACGAGCTGGATGTAGCACTCTGAGCACATAGTCCCCTCCAGAACCAGTGGAGAAAGACATCTACTACCTCAGTCCTTGGCAGGATGAAGCACTCTGGGCACAAATCCCCCTCCAGAACCAGTGGAGAAAGACATCCACTACCTCAGTCCTTGGCAGGATGGAGCACTCTGGGCACAAAGCCCCCTCCAGAAACCAGTGGAGAATGTTATCCACTTGAGAGACTGTGGCTTTGCACTCCCCAGGATTGAACAGTGGGCAAACCACCCACTGGAGAGACTTGAGAGACTGTGGCTTTGCACTTCCCTTGGATTGAACAGTGGGCAAACCACCCACTGTAGAGACTTGAGAGACTGTGGCTTTGCAATCCCCAGGATTGAACAGTGGGCAAACCACCCACTGGAGAGACTTGAGAAACTGTGGCTTTGCACTCCCCAGGATTGAACAGTGGGCAAACCACCCACTGTAGAGACTTGAGAGACTGTGGCTTTGGACTCCCCAGGATTGAACAGTGGGCAAACCACCCACTGTAGAGACTTGAGAGACTGTGGCTTTGCACTCCCCATGATTGAACAGTGGGCAAACCACCTACTGGAGAGACTTGAGAGACTGTGGCTATGCACTCCCCAGGATTGAACAGTGGGCATGGAGCCCCCTCTTGGATCTGGCGTCGTGCACTCATCCGGCTGAGGTGCCTTCCTTTCCCTTCCCCCTGAGGTGCCTGTTTTATTTCTAGCTGATGCCCCAGCAGTGTTCTCTCTGTCTTGTTCGGGTATTGAGTGTGGGCCTCGCCCATGCCTTTTGGGCCCAATGGTCCACGGACTATGATAGTGGAATACCTTGGACTTGTATTCTTGGTGTATATATTTGTTTATAGTGTGAATATCTTTATATATGTATATATTTTTTATTACTGTCTTTGGATATATTACAATCATTCGACTCATTTCCTTTTGTCCTTGCATTCTTCCAGGGGGGTATGGGGGATGTAACTGTAATGTATCATGATGTATTAGTTTGTGTGTTGTCGTGGGTGAGGGTGGGGGTGTTGCATGTGTGTGTCACTGTTTTTTCCCTCCCCTGTGTCGTAGGTGCAGTACTCAGAGTGGTCTTCGCCACCGGCGTTCGTGCTCCTGGTAGAGGAGCAGGAAGATAAAGGCTGGAAGAATTTGAAGTTCCGGTTCCATGGCGTCCTGGTTCCTCGTGGGATGTGTAGAGGTGAGCATTTCTCCTTCGAAGTCCTGTTTCTGCCGTGTTTTGGTTTGCGGTGAATCCGCCCCGGAAAAGGTGGCGGATTGGCCTGTTGTAATTCTGTGGGCGGTACATTGTCCTCCGCCTGTCTGTTGGCGGTTACCGCCGCAGTGTTTGTTTGTACCACCTTGGCGGTCGGAGTGTTAAAGTGGCTGTCTATGTTAGCGGTTTCCGCCATGGTCGTAATTCCATTTTTTTCCGCCGCCCTGTTGGCGGTTTTACCGCTGCTTTAACACCGACCGCCAGGGTTTTAAAGACCACCAGAGTGCATAGTTAAAGTTATATTCTGAGAAAAACTACCGTAATCTTATGACATCTTATTGGCCACCAAATTTTCCCGTAAACTCCCACCTTGTTCCTGAAGAATTAGAACAGGCCTATGCAGTAGATTGGGCAATGGCTCAAGCTCTGGCGCTGTATCGCAACCAGGAAGGATGGGGCAAAGACTCCCCCTACCACATAATACTGGTAAGATCAACACCATTACAAAAACCACAATACCCCATTGAACATGAAGCTAAAGCACCAGTAAGGGAAATGATCACACAACTTGAGTACCAAGGTTTGATAGACCCCTGCAAATCACCAATGAACAACCCTTTGTTCCCTGTAGCTAAGTCAGACCATTCATATAGAATAGTCTTAGACTACAGACATTTAAACAGTCACACACGCACATTTTCCATACAAAATGCACATAGCACTCATCAACAATTTAGTGAGCATCAAATACAAAACAACCTTGGATATTTACAATCTTTTTCCTGCCAAAATATAGTGCCTGAAACAGGGATTTAACCACCTTCAGCACATTAGGCTTGCAAAGGAAATCTTGTCCACTCCCACAAAGGTATAGGAATAGTCCTAGACTGTTCTCAGAATGTGTAACATCCATATTACACGACATTGACCCTGAATCGTTGTCCTATGTTGATAACATGTACATAACAGATGATGACCTGGTCACACACCTAAGATGGGAGGACCGCATTGTGGTGGGATTTGCTGAAATAGGCTACAAATTTAATTTCATGGAATCCAAAATTGCCTCTCTCAGTGTTCTGTTTTTAGGATATGAGTTATCAGATGAAGGAAAGACCCTGGTGCCCAATTTTCTAGAAAAGTGTGTTCAATTACAACCACCAAGCACCATCAAAAACCTACAGTCATTATTGGGCTTTTTCAATGTTGCCAGCACAAGCATTCCAGATTATGCACAAGGCATAAAACAACTTTATGACTTGATATGTCCTGATTTCTCATGTAAATATTGGACAGATGAACACACATGCATTCTTAGAGCATTACAATAGGACATGCTTGAAGGAAAACACTTATACATTTATGATAATAAAACAAACTTGGTTATCAGAGTAATCACTGGTGCCATTGCGTTCACCTATGTAACATTCAATGAAGGTGATACCGTCCCTATAACATACAAATCACATTTGTACTCAACAGCTGAACAATGCTTTGCTCCTACTAAGAAAGTTCTGACTGCTGTTCAGATGGCTGTCATAAAAGAGAGACCTCTAGCCCAGGGGAAACAAATTGTTGTTGTGATCCCAATACCGGCCTTGAAGGCTGTAACAAAAGCCAGCATTCCAAACACAAAAGTATTACATCCACGTTGGATACAATGGACCACCTCTCTGACTGCCACTGATGTTGATTATATTTGAGATCTAAAATTTCAGCACAATTGTTTTTTTTTTTATTTGAACTTGAATACCCAACACCTACAAACATTTTCCTCTTGATCAATGTCAAATGATTATTTAAACAGATGGTTCAGCACAACCAGCAGTAGGCACATGTAGCCTGGAGACTGACTCCCCGGCTACATCTCTCACCGAATCGGGAGCGGAATGGCGCTCCGATGATCCCTACGTGAACAAAATCAAGGGTATCGGAATCCGGATGGCCGGATTCCCGAACACGTACCTGTGAGAGGCGGTGAGTAGGACAAAATCGCCAGAGCCGGGAACCCGGATATCCGGGTTCCTGACAGCTTAAACATAAAGGAAGGACTGCGTGGCGCGCGCGCATTGGAATCGGAAGACGCCGAAGGAGGAGAAGACGAGCGGAGAGGACAGCAAGTCAGCGAAGGCGAAAAGGTGACCCACGACCAAAGTTTTGTGCAGAAACAGCCAAGTACAGGTCGGGACGACCCCGCTACGGGACAGGACAGTCCCAAGAAACCTGAATGCCACCACATCCCTGGAGGGCCGTGGCTGAAGCAGGTAGGGTCCTGCCTAAAGGACAAATTTCGTTATATGGTGGGAAGGGAGGAGGGTGGTGGAAACGAGTAGAAGAGGGGGGGGAGGAAGGGAGGTGGGAGTTTGAGAAGGGCACAAAAACACCACTACTGAGCACGAAGACAGAAAAGGTCTATTGTATATAGAAGAATTAAGAGACTAAAACCCACAGAGGTGCATTCACTGGACACCTTAGCCTACATATTCATTTCTACTTCCTTTATTTCTTTCCCTTGGGAGAGGACCCTCATTCACTACTCTCTCTCTCTCTCTCTCTCTCTACCCCCTCTCCTCACGAAAAGATTACTTCGCACTTCACAAAACCTCTACTTACCGGTCTTTCGTTCCTCTTTTTCCGGTCTTCCTGGAAACACTGTCGGGGAACCATCTTCAGTCGCCAGGAACCCTGAGGGAGAAGAGGACAGCTGAGGTCACCCGCTAAAAGGCCATAAACATTGAATATTATACATTATAAGTACTCCACAATAAAACTGCGTTTAGTCAACCGCACAATAAAGACACTATTGAGAAAAACTGTCTCAGAATCGGGGCGAGACTGGGACCGAAAGCAACCACTGGTTCTCTACGCCATAAGGTGAACAAGCCTCTACTGTACATAGTCCCTTCGAACTTGTCTTTGGACGACAACCCCGTAGTTTATTAGATATGGTGGCTGAGATCTGGGAAGAAGAAAGTGAAAAAACCCTATTGGACTATGTACACAAACTTAAATCCCAACTGCAGACAGTATGGGAAGACGTGCGCAGTCATATGGCGAAAGCCCAGAGCACACAAAAAAAGTATTATGACCAGGGTACAAAAACAAGACACCTCCAACCCAACGATAAAGTTCTTATATTACGCCCCAGTTCTGACAATAAACTACTATACAAATGGAAGGGTCCCTATACAGTATTAAAATCGGTCTCCCCTGTTACGTACCTCGTGGAGCTATCAAAGACTCCAAAACGAGTACAAATCTACCATATCAACTTACTAAAAAAATGGGAAGAGCCCACTATATCCATAATCCCTACAGCAACAGGTTTTCTGATAACGCCCGAAAAATCTTTAGATATTGAATTGTGTCCCACCAACCCAGACACATCCTCAGAACGGCCCCAAATTAATCCAGATATCACAGAACATCAACAAAGACAACTAGAGGACCTTCTGGTTCAACATAACAGCTTCTTCTCCGGAAAACTCGGTAAAACAAATTTGATCCAACATCATATTAGAACCCCGGAGGGTCAAGTAGTACGACTACGACCCTACCGTATCCCAGAGGCCCGCCGACATCTAATTGAATGAGAAGTACAGACCATGTTGCAAATGAAAGTAATAGAACCATCTGTCAGCCCTTGGTGTTCCCCCGTCGTGCTGGTGCCGAAAACTAATGGTTCTATCCATTTCTGTATTGACTTTTGTCGATTGAATGACATCTCCCTTTTTGATAGATACCCCATTCCTCGAGTTGACGATCTGCTCGAGAGGTTAGGCAAGGCCCGGTATATGTTGACTCTTGACCTAACAAAGGGATATTGGCAAATACCTCTAGCTCCGTCAGACTGGGAAAAAACAGCCTTCTCCACACCCTCTGGGCTTTACCAGTTTACGGTACTCCCGTTTGGCCTACATGGTGCTCCGGCTACCTTTCAAAGGTTAATGGACCATCTCTTATGACCTCTGCAAAAGTATGCCACCACATACCTAGATGATATAGTGACCTTTAGCGAAACGTGGGAAGACCATCTTGACCATCTAAATCGTGTTTTCCGTGTTTTACACACGGCCGGTCTCACAGCTAATCCAAAGAAGTGCCATCTGACCCATGATCACATCGCATACCTCGGGTATTTTATAGGGAAGGGACAACTTCGACCTCAGAAAAATAAAGTAGAGGCCATTCAATAGGTACCTATTCCAACGACAAAGAAAGCGCTCTGTTCCTTTTTGGGATTAATAGGTTATTACCGACGGTTCATACCCAGGTACTCCACCTTAGCAGCACCCCTTACAGACCTCCTACAAAAAAAACAACCATCCAAATTATCAACCCTGACAGCAGACCAACTATCTAGTTTTCAACACCTAAAAAACGGTCTCACTACTGAACCAGTCTTAAGGTGTCCCAACTTTACTAAGGTCTTTCACCTTCAAACTGATGCCTCAGACGTTGGGTTAGGAGCAGTGTTGTCTCAACCAGACGAGTATGGTCAGAATCATCCCATTGTATTTATTAGTAGGAAGTTGTTGGCTAGAGAATGACATTACCCAATAACCGAGAGTGAGTGCCTCGCTATCAAGTGGGACATTGAGAACCTGCAATACTATCTCTTAGGACATCCCTTTATTTTGTACAGAGACCATGCTCCTCTAACTTGGTTGGCCTCCAATAAGAATACCAACTCACGCATCCTCCGGTGGTTTATGGAACTCCAACCCTTTTCTTTTCAGGTCCGACACATTCCAGGCGCTCTCCAATGTACTGCAGACTATTTGTCCCAGTTTCCTGATCCATCGGACCTGTATCAGTCCCGCCCTTGGGAAGGGGTGTGTACCTGGGAGACGGACTCCCCAGCTACATCTCTCACCGAATTGGGAGCGGAACGGCGCTCCGATGATCCCTACATGAACGAAATCAAGGGTATCGGGGAATCCGGATGGCCGGATTCCCAAACACGTACCTGTGAGAGGCGGTGAGGAGGACAAAATCGCCGAAGCCGGGAACCCGGATATCCGGGTTCCCGGCAACTTAAACATAAAGGAAGGACTACGCGCAGCACACGCGTTGGAATCAGAAGACGCTGAAGGAGGAGAAGACGAGCGGAGAGGAGAGCAAGTCAGCGAAGGCAAAAGGGTGACCCACGACCAAACTTTTGTGCAGAAACAGCTGAGTACAGGTCGGGACGACCCCGCTACGGGACAGGACAGTCCCAAGAAACCTGAATGCAGCCATGTCCCTGGAGGGACGTAGCTGAAGCAGGTACGGTCCTGCCTAAAGGACACATTTTGTTATGTGGTGGGAAGGGAGGAGGGTGGCGGAGATGAGTAGAAGAGGGGGGGAGGAAGGGAGGTGGGAGTTTGAGAAGGGCACAAAAACAACACTACTGAGCACAGAGACAGAAAAGGTCTATTGTATATAGAAGAATTAAGAGACTAAAACCCACAGAGGTGTATTCACTGGACTCCTTAGCCTACATATTCATTTCTACTTCCTTTATTTCTTTCCCTTTGGGAGAGGACCCTCATTCACTACTCTCTCTCTCTCTCTCTCTCTCTCTCTCTACCCCCTCTCCTCACGAAAAGAATACTTCGCACTTCACAAAACCTCTACTTACCGGTCTTTCGTTCCTCTTTTTCCGGTCTTCCTGGAAACACCGTTGGGTAACCATCTTCAGTCGCCAGGAACCCTGAGGGAGAAGAGGACAGCCGAGGTCACCCGCCAAAAGGCCATAAACATTGAATATTATACATTATAAGTACTCCACAATAAAACAGCGTTTAATCACCCTTCCAACTGAGTACCGTCTTACTTCATATCGCTATACCCACTGCCACAGCACAAAACAACAGTACTCCTCCACTTGCACAGCTGTGAGTGGATTCATGAGGGATGGCATGTTCCACACCCAAAACACATATACGCAGACCTTAGGGAACTGCACTGCACAATTAGCAGAGCTTAAGGCCCTATTATTGGCACTGGCCACATGGATGCTGAGCTCCTAACACTGATTGTGTGTGATTCATATTACTGTGTCCAGTCCTTTAATGAACACATGCATTACTGGTTCCAGAATGGGGTCAGAGATTCAAAAGGGGAACACTATCAAACACAGACTCCTGTGGGGGAAGGTAACAGATCTGAAAGAGAAGCAACAAGTACCCACATGGTACATACAATTGGCCATCAACGTGAAGAAATACACGTTGCAGGAAACACTTTGGCTGATGAGGCGGCCAAGCCAGCAGTAGCCACGGCTTCTGTTGCTGCATTTACTCATTCCAAGGCGAGGCTGAATGATGAAACACTGGCTACTGTGAAAGCTTCAACTGACAGCAATCCCTTGCCAAAGGCATATCCCACCAAATATTCTTACAATTTAAGTGCCCAAATTGTTACATTTGTAACATTACCAGGGGTGAGTGATAGTGTGATGCCCAACCAAGACCAAAGATTATGGCCCTCATTAAAACCCTGGCAGTCGGTGATAAAGTGGCGGTAATACCGCTAACAGGCTTGCAGTAACTACCGCCAAATTATGACCATGGTGGTGAGAACTCAGACAGCCACTTTACCACACCGATCGCCAGGGAGGATACAACAGCCATCAAGGCAGTAGCCGCTACAGCCAGGCAGAAGTCAATGTTCCGCCCACCATATTAAGACCCTGGAAACCGCCACCTTTTCCAGGGCAGTACCAACAACATCAAAAGCCTGGCGGAAACACTGCACAGAAGGGAAAGGACTCACCTTTGGAGACACAGGGAAGAACCACGCCACCATGGAGCCCGAACTTTAAATATTTCCAATGATTTTCTACGTCCTGCTCCACCACGAACACCAACGACGGCGAAGACGACCAAGGTGAGTACAGCCGCCTAGCACACAGGGGAGGGAGGAAAAAGAGAGTGACACACACACACGCAACACACACACACCCACCCCCAACACCATACACACAATCAGCTGCAGTAGCTGGATTATCACTTTAGAACCCTGGCAAACATGGAACCTACTCTTCAATGTCAGGCCTGGCCTAGGGGCACCCACTGACACACATTCCTCAACCGGGTATCCCCCTACCATGCGTAAGTTGTAATGATGGACACTGTACTCACCCCCTTGTGGCTGCTGTGATGCTCTCAAGCGCCCATCACCGCCTGCGTACATCACCATTGGCCACTGTACTGCATAGGGCCCAATGTTAACCAATGAGGAGTTGCACAGCAGTTCCCGACCACCTACTGCAACGGCGCACAATGTCAGCGGAATTACCTCACTTCCACCTGTCCCTCCACACATGGCAGGCAGACGCCATTACAGGGGTGGGGGCAGGCCCTGGATAATAACCGTGTCACAGTTAAAAATTGGACATACAGGACAAATACCACTTACCCATTACAAATTAACATCATGCATTGTACTGTTGTGGCTTCGATGTTCAGTTTGTGACCGGCTCCTCACTCTTTTGTCCCTTAGACTGCAACCGCTGTGGATGAATAGGAGATGGAGACATACCCCCATGTCCATACCCCTGGTGGACTTGGCAACAATGGAAGACAGGCACATTATCCTCACCTATAGACTTGACAGGGCCACAATCACAGAGCTGTGTGCCCAACTGGAGCCTGACCTGATATCTGCTATCCATCACCCCACTGGGACCCCCATCTTGTGCAAGTCCTATCTGTGCTCCATTTCTTGGCAACTGGTTCTTTTCAAGTGAAAGTGGGCTTGGCAGCAGGAATGTCACAGCCATTGTTCTCAATAGTGCTGACAAGAGAGTTGTCTGCCCTGATTAAACAAATGTTCAGCTACATTGTATTCCCCCAGGTGGAAGATTTGGCCACAGTGAAGGCTGACTTCTATGCAATGGCATTATATCCCCAACATAATTGGGGCAATTGATGGAACACATATTGCATTTGTCCCCCCCCCCCGGCAAAATGAACAGGTGTACAGAAATCGAAAGAGTTTCTACTCCATGAATGTACAGATGGTGTACTTGGCAGACCAGTACATCTCCCATGTCATTGCTAAGTATCCTGGGTCAGTGCATGATGCCTTTATCCTAGCAAATAGCAGCATCCTAAATGTGATGGCCCAACTACAGAGGCACCGTGTGTGGCTAATATGTGAGTCCTGGTTCCCACCCAGTAGATGTTGGTGTATGGGTATAGTGTGGGCCATATATGATAGCGTGTGGCCAAATGTTGTCCCTCGATATTTGCAGGTGACTCAGGTTACCCCAACCTATCGTGGCTACTGACCCTTGTGAGAAATGCCAGGACAAGGGCAGAAGAACGTTACAATGAGGCACCTGGGTGAACAAGAACGATAATCGAATGGACCTTTGGCCTCCTGAAGGCCAGGTTCAGGTGCCTCCATCTAACTGGGGGATCCCTGTGCTACTCACCCAAGAAGGTCTACCAGATAATCGTGGCATGCTGCATGTTGCACAACCTTGCCTTGAGATGCCATGTGCCTTTTCTGCAGGAGGAGGAGGCTGGAGATGGCCATGTGGCAGCAGTGGACCCTGTGGACAGTAAGGATGAGGAGGCAGAGGTTGAGGATGAGGAGAACAGAACTGCAGTGATTCAACAGTACTTCCAATGACACACAGGTAAGACAGTGTTACTTTTCGTTTCATTTTCATTATTTAGATTATCTTAAGCACTGGCATGCTGTTATTTCTCACTTCTATGCCCACTCACTGTACCCTTTGGAAACTCATTTTGCAGATGTTGGTGCCCCACTGTTGCTCCTGGTGTGATCACGGCAGACAACTACAGGTCTTACCTATTTGAACATTACTGTACATTTGAATTGCAATGTTTGAACCTGGTTAAACGAATACGTACTTAAATAAGTTTGACATACTCCATACTTGTATTTTTTCAAAGGGTGTTTATTTAAGTGCTAAGAAGTAGAGGTGCAAGTGCATTGGGATGCGGCGATGATGGAGGAAAGTCCAGGGTATTGTTCCAGTCTATTTGGTGCACAGGTCCATTGTCCAAGGGGACATAGGAAGGGGAGCAATGGCAGTTAAAGGTGGACAGGGTGACAGGGTAGGACACAAGGGTGACAATCAGGAGAGTCTCATTTCCTGGCGAGGGTCTTGGCAATAGTCTCTGGCTTCTGCCTGGATTGCAGGGAACTTTTGCCAGGTGGTTCACCTTCTACAGGGGGAGGGGTGCTGGTGGCCTGTTGTTCCTGTGGCGGGGCCTCCTGTCCACTAGCAGCAGTGGAGGTGGAAGGCAGTTCAGATGTCTGGCTAGTGGAAGGGGCCCTCTGTTGTGAGGCTGCCTCTCTCATGATGTTGGCCATGTCTGCCAACACCCCTGCTAGGAGACCAGGGTGGTGTTGATGGCCTGCAAGTCCTCCCTGATCCCCTGATACTGTCCCTCCTGCAGCCACCTGTTCTCCTGCACGTTGTCCAGGATCTGGCCAAGTGTCTCCTGGGAATGTTGGTAGGCTTCCAGGATCTCTGCAAGTGCCTCCTGGAGAGTTGGTTCCCTGGGCCTGTCCTCCCTATGGTGCACAGCGCTCCTCCCAGTTTCCCTGTTGGCCTGTGCCTCTGTCCCCTGAACCATGTGCCCACTGTCACTGACCCCAGGTCCCTGATTGTCTTGGGTATGAGGTGTGTCCTGGGGTCCCTGTAGTGGTGGACACACTGCTGATTGACGTGTCCTGGGGACAGAGGTATGGGTACGCTGGGTGGGTGCTGTGGGTGGTGTTTCCAGATGGGGAGGCTCTGTGGTTGTCTGTGACTGTGCCTGGGTAAACGACTGTCCAGAGGTCTGTGATGGGCCAGGTTGGTCATCCAGATCCAGGCGACCAGAGTTGCTGTCATCATTGTGGGCCTCTTCAGTTGGGGGACTGGATATTGCTGGCACCTCTTTGCCGCTGACGTTGGCTGGGATACCTGTGGGGATGTAAGTGCAGTGTTATTGTTTCTGTGTGTGACATATTGTGCATCAGTGGGTTGCCCTCTTTGTTTGTATTTGTCCTGGCAGCTTTCACTTGTGTACGTTGATGTATGGTGGGATGATTATGTCTCGCTATTATGCATGCTTTAGTGATAGGTGTCCATGCAGGGCTGTGAGTGGTGTCCATGCATTGGTAGAGCATGCAGGGCTTGGCATTGGGATGAGTGAGATGTGATGGTGGGGGGGGTGGGAGGTGGTGGAGTAATGGGAGTGAGGGTGGGGGTATATGATGGCATGCAGGTAGGAGGGTGATAGAGGTATAGAGTTCACTTACCTGAGTCCAGTCCTCCTGCTACTCCGGCCAGGCCCTCAGGATGCATGATTGCCAAGACTTGCTCCTCCCATGTTGTTAGTTGTGGGGGAGGAGGGGGAGTCCACCGCCAGTCCTCTGTACTGCAACCTGGTGTATTGAGACCACGAAACGCATCTTCCCCGGTAGGTCGTTCCACCTCTTCCTGATGTCATCCCTTGTTCTGGGGTGCTGTCCCACGGCGTTGACCATGTCCACGATCCTCCGCCATAGCTCCATCTTCTGTACAATGGATATTTGCTGCACCTGTGCTCCAAATAGCTGAGGCTCTACCCGGATGATTTCCTCCACCATGACCCTTAGCTCCTCCTCTGAGAATCTGGGGTATCTTTGTGGAGCCATGGGTGTTGTGTGAGTTGTGTAGGTGAGGGTATGTAGGGTGATGTGTAGGGGTGTGTGATGCAGGGTGCGTGGGTGGTGTATAGGTGTAGGTGGTGTGTGGCTCTGATTTTGTCTGTAGTCGTGGTGTCTGTCTAGTGCCAATGGTTTGTATTCATAAGGGGTTGTGGGTAATGTGGGTGTGTGTTTTATAGTGGTGTGAGTGGGTGAGTGTGGTGTGTGTATGTATAGGTGTCAGGTGTGTGTATTTGGTATTGGCCATGTAGTGTTGTTTTGTATGTGTGTGTGTGTATTTGGAGTGCTGCGGTATGTACCGCCAATGATTTACCACCATTGAATGTCCACTGTGGTGATTTGTGGGTCATAATGTGATGAGCGTTGTTCTGTTAGCGTAACGGTGTGGGTTTTGATACCGCCAGTTTATCATTGACCTTTGGTGTGTCACACTTGTATCTGTGGCTGACTAGTGAAGGATTGGTGTGGGTCATAACACAGTGAACGGATATCCGCTGCGGCAGCGGTATGTTGGCGGCAGTCGGCATGGAGGTAAGTGGGATTTACCCCCAATGTCATAATGAGGACCTGTATCTAATAAAAGCAGTGCATGAAGGGGTTGCTTCTGCCCATGCAGGTATGGCGGCTACCATTACATTTTTGCAGAAACGCTAATGGTGGCCAGGTCTATACAAACAGACCAAACAGTATGTCCTTTGTAGTGACATCTGTCATCAAATAAAGAGAGTCCACTGTTAAATGCCCACCGCAGACACCCCTCCTAATTTCCAACAAACCACTGCAATGTGCGTAACTGGACCATTGTGGTCCCTTAACACTGATGGTACTTACAAATACATCATAGTGGCTGTTGATTCTTGCTCCAGATTGCTATGGGTATGGCCACAATGATCATCTGACGCTCAAACTGCTATTAAAGATTTGCACATTTTTATCGGGACATATGAAGTTGCGGCTTTCCATTCGGATCAGGACCCTGCCTTGGCCTCTAGGGCATACAGGGACATGATGGCAACAATGGAGTTCCAACTGTATTTCTTGTCTTCATATTATCCTGAGAGAAAACACTGTTGTGGAACAGAAGAACTGAGACTTAAAGCAATCCTTAACAGCTAGACTACTAGGTTCCAATCGTAGTTGGCTTAAGCAGCTGTATGGAATCCAGAGATCATTTGATAAATTGTCCAGAAGGTCCTTGGGAGGGCGCACCCCATATGAGATTCTGTTTTGCATATCTATGTATGTCCCAGAACTTGATGGCCTTGGTGCAGTGGTGGCAGACACACCTTTTCACATAAATGAACGTGCTACTGTCTTGCAGAAATTACAACAGTTCAGTGATGAAAATTAATCTGTCTGTGCCACCACCTTGGGAATGAGGGATTCACCAACAATGTCTTTTGGCTGGATTACAAAAGTTTAGGATCTAGTGCATGAAAAGATTGCAGTGAAGAAGGAATATGGCCTTTCATATCGAGCACCGGTTCCAGTCCTGGGACTACACAGTACCAGAATTATTCTACCACTGTTGCCTGGTTCCAAAGAAAACCGTTTTGTTTCAATTGACAATGTCAATTTACACCATGTGGCCAGTCATACACAGTAGACCACCAGGACCCCTGAGCAGTTCTTGAACCCCTCACACTGCTAGTCAGGATATGCCTCTCCAAAATTTAACCTACAGTGACAAGACTTCCCCGAGCTTGGGGAGGGTGGAAAATGAACTTTCATTAGTACTTGTCTCTACATCTACAACAAGAAATTCCCAAAGTTCTGAGCAATATTACTCAAATTCAAAATGAAAGGATGGAATTGTTTACTATGAACTACCAAGGGATACATCTGCCGGTTCTCCTACTCCAACACCAGCTCCAGTATCTGCACAAACATGTTCTGGATATTTTGCTGACATCAATTATTCTTTTTCAAACTCTTCAGCATCTTCAACTGTGCCTGTATCAGGAGCACGTAAGCTATTCACTCAGCTTAAAACTAAGGCCCTCGTTATGAGTTTGGTTGTCACCGGACTGCCGCAGTGGAGAAGGCGTCACACCGCCACGGGCCCAGCGGAGTAGACCGCCATATTATGACTATGGCGGTGATCCCACCGCAACACAGCCAAGGATCTGCCAGTGCCGCCAGTGCGGCTGGACTGCCGTCGATGGCGGTAGCCATCTCCATGCTGACGGGGACCAATTCACCGCCCACCATATTACGAGTCAGCAGACACCGGGATTACCGGGGCGGTCTAACAACCACGAAAAGCCTGGCAGACACTGCCAGTATATAAGGAGACACTCACCTCCAGGTACACAGACGTGTCTGCGGCCACCATGGAACCTGAATTGGAAGTCTTCCCACTGCTGTACCTTGCCATACACCTCCAGGACCAGCGATGACAACAAAGATGACAACTGTGAGTACCCCCACCTAGCACACACTGGAGGAAAGGGCAATATAACACACCCATACACTACACACACACATGGCATGGACAGCAATGGCCACACACACATGCAAGCAAACGCCCGTATCAACACACACATCTACAGACACACGAACACACTAACTACACAAAAGCATATGCCAAATACACATACCATATCCAACAGACATGTGCCATTCACACAGCACACCGCACACCACTTCCACTGTCAAACACATCCATACCCAACACCACAAAATCACACAACAACAACACAAACACACAAAGATATTGTCGGAAAGGCACATCAAACAACTTCAACCGACAACACATACTGGCAGCATTACGTATCATCAATACACAATCATATAAATAGTACAGACACCCAAAAAAGGCCTCAGGTGACACGCTACGTCCAACCAACATACAAAGGACATCACAAATGCATCACTATACACACGGACGCACAAACCACTACCAAACAATGCCTCACATTACCATAACAACACATCACAACAAGCACATGGCACAAGTCATCAATCCAGCGCATGCAGCAACACAGATACATCCCATACACATACAACACAAACATCAAAGTATACAGATATAACACAACCATTTTGAAGGAAATCCAGGACAATTTCTCAACCTTCACATCCACATCTATGTGGGCAGATGTATTGAATAAATAATGTTCAAGTTAAAATTATGTACAGGTGAGGCCTACTGGCCAGTCCAGCAAAAGTCTCAAGTGCCCTAGGCACATTGGGCACAGTCACGTGCCCCAACTTGACTCCTCACCGCAAATTGACCTCCACATTGCAGGGGCATCAATGGGGCAGGCAGGCACCTCAGGGGTAGAGGGTGGGCAGTGATGGCAGCTTGGACTTGAAAGAGGGGTCCTTGGGTTTTGGTTTGGGAGGGGGTTTTTAGGCCTAGATTCTGATTTTGGGGGAGGGGATTTGGATTTTGGGGTAAGAGTAGGGACCTTAGGCTTTGGAGGAGGTGGTTTATTTGCAGGGGAGGGCCTTGGGCAATACTAGGGGGGTCATGGGAGGACTGGGAGGTGGAAGGACTGGGTTGAGGCGGGGAGACATGGCACTTTGGGGCATCACGGGGTGCGACAGGAGCAGGGAACAGGTCAAGACTGGCAAGGAAAACATTTTTAGGTACACGGGCAGTCATAGGTAAAAGGTTTAAGAGTGGAAGTAGAGAGAGTGGTTGTAGGTGGTGTTGGTGTGCTCAACGTGGATGCAGGTGTGTGCAATGTGTGCTTGTGTGTGGTGGGTGTATGTTAGGTGGGTGAGTGAGGGTGTTTATGTTTTTTCTGAGGGGGAAGAGATGCAGGGAGATGGTATGCAAGATGTGTGAGTGAATGTTCGGGTGGTGGCTGCAAGTAAGGTGGGTGTGCTGAATTGGGTCATGAAGGTTGTCGTGGTGAGGGCGGATGTGGCGTATGGGGTGGATATCTGCAGGTCTGCTCTTGTGGTGTCTGTGGGTATGACAGGACTGGTGGTAGGGTCAGGGACTGTTGATGTAGTGATAGCAGGTGTGAGTGGTGATACAACTGTGATGGAGGAGGTGGTTGGGAGACAGTGTAGGGAATGGCTGTTGTTGTGTCTGCAGGTGTGTGTTGACTGTGTGCATGCTTGTGGTGTGCCCTGTGGTGCCTGTGGTTGTTTTTGCGCACCTGGTCAGTTGTAGTGGGTGAATGCTAGTCTGTATGTGTACTCTAGAAAGGTGGTAGATTGGGCACAGGAAGCTGGCTGGGGGAAGGAATGTGAAGGGACACTGGCTGCCGTCAAAGAGGAGGCCAGAGCCTGAAATAATCTCTGCAGGCCAGGCAATGCACCATGAATGCCTTCCGGGTAGGCATTACTTTGTTGCATCTGGGATGCCAGTACCTGGATGGCATTCACGACGGTTGACTGCCCCACAGAGATGGACCTCGGGAGGTCAATAGCCTCCTCATTGAGGGCAACAGGGCTCACTTGGGCAGGGACAGAGGTGCCTGCGGCGAAGGAGACGCCCACCGTCTTGGGTGAGCGAGCACAGGCAACTGGGTGGGGAGCTACAGGGAGGGTGGTGCAGGTGGGGGGGGTTGGTGGTGGAATGGTCAAAGATGGGTCTGCCACTATCAGGGTGCTTCCATCATAGGAGGAATCCAAAGATGATGTACCTGTACCAGTCTCCCCCATGGCGCTCCACTCGCCCTCCGTCCCACTGGTCCCTTCGACGTCGGTGGACTCTGCCTCCTAGGTCCTGTTGGTTGTAGCTTTCCCACTCTCCGGTGCCTCTTCTCCTGCGCCTGATGATGCTGATGTACACAAGGATAGAAGAGAACAGGGAGAGAGGGTGAGAGAGAAAGAAAGGGAGGAAAGGGTCAATACCTACACATCTAGTATACATACCAACAAGTAATCTACTCCTCCTCTGGTGTTGCAAGAATGCCTGATACATTGTCCCCAAATATTGGTCATGAAGTCATAACCTTATAGTCAAGCCTTTACCTCCTAATTCCAAATTATCAGTTTGGACACGCTGCAGTCTGTCATCAGTCGTTCGACAATAGTATAAACTACCAACTACCCACTTATTCTTACCAATCTGACAATTTTGACACATTGTTTTTCAAATGTCCTAGATAAGTACATTGCACACAAAATATAGGACAGGTTGGTAAAGGACTTATTATGTACAGATCTCCATTGACAATTTCATAGTAGAAGTTCCCTACTCACAGGACTTATTACCAGATATCACCCCTAACTAGATGACATTGGCTATCTAAAGCAGACTCAGGGATAGGGAATTAAGGTTTGGAAATCACTCAAAATAGGAGTGTGTCTAAACGTAACTGGACAAGGAGGTATAGCACCAACATATTACTGCTTGTATGGTGTTTAAAACCTAATTTACAACACTTCTATAGAGTGAAAATAATAACCAGGACTATAAACTTATCTAATGTACACACACCTCATTAGTACGTAAGAAATTTAACTGACACAATAGAGGTGCACACAATTGATATTAAACAGCCTGGCCCCCTTGTGGCTGCTTTGCTGCCCTCAAGCAGCCGTCTATCTCCGGGTAGGCCACTGCCAATATGGGGGCCATTAAGAGGTCAGGGTCCGACGGGCACCCCTCTTTCGTTGGGAGGACTTCCCTATCGAGGCCTCCACTGTGTTACGGGCCCAGCGTCTCAGGTCCTCCCAACGCTTTCTGCAGTGGGTGCTCTGCCAGCTACCCCCAGGGTCCGCACTTGCTTGGCGATGGCTCTCCATAATCCCATTTTCTGATGGGTGCTGACCTGCATGGGAGACACAAACAAAAGGAGATATTCATGTAGAGTTTCAGTACACCTACAGCAGTGGCCTACACACAGCATGCACAGCACTTTCTCAAACAGAGTCCACAATATGCCATTATCATTCATACAACACAACCCCAGCAGTCAACAACGCCATGTCAATATTCACACTTTAGCCGTCAAACACCACCCTAACTAATAAGTATTGCACATTGTACTAACCTGTTTCCCTGGAGCCCTGTACAACTTTCCATACAGGGTAGGGACCCCTTCCACCAGTTTCTCCAGTTCCTCCAGGGTGAAGGCTGGGGCCCTATTTCCTGCAGAACGTGACATTGTGGCTTCCAAATACAGAACACAGCAGCACATGCAGTGGAAGTCTTGCTTGCTTGAGTGTCAGGAATCAAGTGAGCTGGGCTATAGAAAATGGCGGTCATGGCAGCCACGGTCATCATCATTCATGTCATGATCATCATTCGCCCCAGTTTCCCATAGACATCAATGTTAACCAATAAGGAGTTGCACGTTGGTTCTGACCACTCCCACCATGAAGACTAAGGCCTGTGGAATGAGGTCACTTCCATCTGTCCACTGCATGCAGGACAGGCGGCTGCCATTTTACATATTTTTAAGATATCTATGTCATCCTAGTGCGTCCTAGCTTGATGTTAATCACTAGTTGGCTGATGTACGATGTCAACTCATGTGAACCCACTACTGGAGTGAGTGTCACCTGCCAGTATGTCTGATGTACTATCTTTTCATTGTGTGGACATTTGTTAACTGAATTCGACTTAGGGACGAGTTTACTATATCTGACTTCCATCTCTGTACAGACCCTCTGTGACAACTATAGCAATGGAATTGACAGCCATGATGTCCCAGTTGTGTAGTTTGCAAATAACTGTTTCCCAGTGTCAGGTTTCAGATACCTTACATGACTTGTCCTGTTTTCCACTTCTGTCCAATGCCTAGATACCATCCAATTGGGCGATTGAGAAATGCACCGGTCTACCGGCCTCCTAGTCGACCTTGCTACCATGGAAGGCAAACACATTATACCATCAGGGAACTGTGTACCCGGTTGGAGCCAGAACTACTGCCAGCCATACTTATTCCCAATGCCATCCCACCAACAGTACAGGTGTTATCTGTCCTGCATTACCTCGCCTCAGAATCTCTTCAGGTGACAGTGGGATTGGATGCAGGAATGTCACAGCCGATATTCAGTGTAGTGTGACAGGATGTACTGGAGGCCTTACTCAGGCACTTGAACAGCTACATCAGGTTCCCACAAAATGCTGATCTGTACACTGTGAAATTTTCCTTTTATGACATTGCACACATTCCACATGTAATAGGGGCCATTGATGGCACCCACATCACTTTGGTTCCTTCCGGGACTAATGAGCAAGTCTATAGGAACAGGAAGAATCACTATTCAAACAATGTGCAGGTGTTGTGTCTTGCCAACCAATACATATCCCATGTGACAGCAAAGTTTTCAGGATCTGTACATGATTCTTACATCTTGAGGAACAGCAGTGTCCGACAAATGATGTTGCAACTACAGAGAGACAGGACCTGGCTCATTGGTAAGTGTACCACTGTCTATGTCTAACGTCTATGCTACTTCACTTCACAGTCAGCTCTATGCCTCTCATAGTTCCCTAATGATTTGTAACTTTGTGCACACAGGTGACTCTAGCTACCCCAACCTGCCCTGGCTCCTGACACCAGTGAGGGACCCTACAACAGATGGGGAGGACAGTTACAATGAGGCCCAAGGCCTGAACAAGGAATGTAATTGAGAGGTCATTTGGGCTACTGAAAACAAGTTTTAGATGCCTGCATGTGTCCGGTGGTGCCCTACAGTACAGACTACAGAAAGTCTGCCAAATCATTGTAGCATGTTGCATGCTACACAATCCTGCCCTGAGAATACACATTCCACCGTTAGATGAGGAGGAGGTGGCAGCTGGACCAATGGCTCAGGCTGATGACTTTGGAACTGACAAGGAGGCAGATGAGGAGGATGCAGCTGACTCTAGGACTGAGTTGATTCAGCAACTCTTCCAATGAATGCCAGGTAAATGTGGTCTAATGTTAATGGAAACTCTAACCCTGTCTGCCTAGTGACATTGTCCCTCATTGTGTTTTTCATCAGGGGATATGAGTGCACTACATCCATCTGTCTGCGTCATGCATTTTGATGGGATATTGACTTACCATCATGGGATGTATAACTGCCATAGTGGCAAAGCCATGTGGAACTTGCTGTTGGCATGGCATGACTTCAGCATAGGGTTCCCCATGCTGCATGGTTGCAGAACTGCAGTTTGGATGTTAATGGTCTGGCCTAATCCTATCACATAAAAGTCCATCTACCCATCCACACTTGTTCCCAAAGCTGATGTCTGGTACCTACCTGTTTCAGGCATTGCAAGATAAGTTTTCTGTTTGGGATGTTAGCTATGAGGAATGGTTCTTTTACTCTGCATGTGTGTGTGTGTAACCTACAGACCTACCTTGTAGATATGTGGTGATCTCCCCATTGCAACATGATTCCTGTGAATTGCATTATGTCCTGTATGTGTATTGGATGGGCGACATTGGGGACATCAATGAAGCTTTACTCTATCTTGATCTATTTTCAGATCAGATATGTGGTTACACTCTACTGTCTGACATGACTGTTGGCACCCTTGACATAGGATAACAGTACAGGAAGGATGTCATGACACCACCCGCTGGACATTCCTGCCACATCTGTCCATCTGTCAGACTTATTGACACCTATATATGAATTTCAATTTATATCTTTCACAATAAATGGTACTGGTGACAATGATGACAGGTAAGCCATTACTGTGCTGAAATGTGTTTATTGTGATTCAAAGTGCATTTGCTGAGGAGCGTTTTCCTGGGGTTTGAAAGCATCAGAGTAGGTGGCCCAGCTGTTGGTTTCACAGGTCCAGTCTCCAAGGGCCAGGGGGAAATGGAGTTTTGGAAGTGGGCAGTCAACTAGGTGTCTCAGTGCCACAGAATGGAGAATGTGCAGGTGAGAGTTCACTTCCTGATGGTGTTTTTGGTCTTGGCCTCAGGTCCTGCAGGATGGCTGGTTGGACGACCTTGTTTGCTTGGGGGATCCTCAGCTGCAAGGGCAGGGGTGCTACTAGCCTGTGGGTCCTCTGGCTGGGCCTCCATTGCAGTAGCTGTGGCAGATGTAGATGGCACAGGTGATGCTTGGCTACTGATAGATGTTGAGACGGGCCATTTACCTGAAAAGCAGGATGTCTGCAGGGGCAATGGTATGCCCCTGACCTCCTGGAACACCTCTTGGCACTGCCTGGTGGACACAGAATCCCCGGCAGGTGTCCCAAAAGGAAAGGAGAAGTGGAAAAGAAAGAGACAAACACTGCCACGTCTTGCCGCCTGGTCCAGCCAGGCACCCTGTATCTTCGGGGGGCAGGTTGTTGTTGACAGAGTGATAGTAGAGTTAGTGCACTCAACTTCCTTGAAACTAAATCTCTTTTTCTGATGTGGGCACAGGAGTGGTAGAAGAACCCCGGGATGCTCTAGCACTTTTCTTGGATAATAATAACTGTTGGCACAATTACTAACACTGCATTACCAAAAACCCAAACTGAGTACCATAACAATAAGTACTGCAACACTAGGGCTGGCTTCACAGAGATTCACTGTTGCACACTACAATTAGAACTGTTGTTGCACTTATCATGCAGAAGAAAGACAAATAAGGACATTAATTATATTGCATATAACTTTCCTGCATGCATAGGGTTAAACTAAAAGGAACAATAACAATCCAAGAAATACAAATGTCCACTCTGGGTTCAAACAGTTAGGGTGGCACCGTTTGGTTTGGTTTCACTGTGTGTGTGAAAACCCCTTCAAAAAGCAAATTCCCCAAAATTGAAACACAGGCATGAATGACACAATTTAAATCCAAGAGTTATGCTATTAGAGAAAGAAAAGTCACGTAAATGCTCTTTTAAAATTGCACTGATACTTTTTGTAGTAATTGAGCTCAAGCACATTTAGACAAGTAACTACAGTAATGATGTAGAAAGTTCAGAAATGCATTTGTCTATTCAAGATAAGCACTCTGCCAAAATGCGAGGTCTGAAATACACCAGCTGTTCTAGGAAAACACAGCACTCAAAGAACAAACTCCCAGGAGAACGCTAGTCCCTTAGCTGCCGTCTTTTCCGGTGTGCTGGAGGAATACGTGGTGTCAGCTGGTACAGGAACAAAGAAAAGAATTGCCACAAAAGTACTGAATACGAGGATGACAGCAGGGGCTGGACTGCCAAGTCAGATGCTGAGATCAGGAAGCAAAACAAAGCCCAGCAGGGAGGCACGCTTCATTCTGCTATTTATAGCCAATCAGGAAAGCAGTTGAGTTTCCACATGTGGATGAAAATAAACGTAACCATGCCCAAACAGAAGCACATGTCTACACCTACTCACATTAGCAAATAAGCATTGGTAAAACAAGCATTGATAAAAACCAATTGTGTAACACAGCAATTATGTTTACCTAGAAACATGAAGGTTTAACCAAGAACAGAGATATGATTTAACCTTAATCCCTGGGGATGCTGACAGATAACGCAAGAGACACCCTGGGGAATCTTGACAGTCCTCCCCACCAAGGACCCTCTCAAAGGGTGGGGCTTGGAAGGGTGCAAGAGATGTATTTTTTTAGTAAGACGTGGAGCATGAACTGCAGACACAGGTTCCCAGGAATTGTCCTCGGGCCCATAGCATTTCCAAGCCAATAAATAGTGTAGAACACCGCGGATGCACCTGGAGTCAAATTCCCATTGCCCGTGTACTTTTACTGGGGGAGGTGGTGGGGCATCAGGGGAATAGGGACGGAGTAATGACACATGAAACATGGGGTATACCTTGAAATCATCTGGTAATGTCGGTTCTTCTACCACAGGGTTGATGATTTTGGCAATAGGAAAGGGGCCTAGAAATTGGGGGTTTAATTTTCTGGATCCTGCAAGATGGAGATATTTTGATGAGAGCCACACCTGATCTCCTTTCTGATAAGAGGGAGCAGGTCTCCTTCTTTTGTCTGCTTGTTTTTTTACTTGAGCTTAGTAGAGTTTTAAATGGTGTTGTACTTGTTTTTGAATCTCCTGTAAATCTTTATGGGGTTCCAGTACTGATGGGACTCTTATGGATGTTTGGGACCCAGTTATAGGTAGCATTCTTGGGTGCAGACCAAACAAACAGTAAAATGGGGATACTCCTGTAGCCATGTGGACACTGTTGTTATATACAGATTCAACTAGAGGTAAAGCCTTATCCTACTCAGTAGACCATGTGTTAATGTAACATCTCAGGATTTGCTCCAGCAATTGCTTGGCACGTTCCATCTGCCCATCCGTTTATGGATGATATGCAGAGGACAAGCGGACATCCATACCGACAGAGGTACAGAAGCTACACCGAAACCGTGATATAAATTGAGGGCCACGATCGGAAACAATTGTAGTGGGCAACCCATGAAGCCATACAATTTGTTGGACAAACAAATCAGTGAGCTTGGAAGCCATAGGGAGGCATTTTAAGGGAACAAAATTAGCCATTTTATTTAAGTAATCTACAGCCACACATATGACAGTGTGTCCATTGGAAGTTGGAAGATCAGAAATAAAATCCATACTTATGGGATGCCATGGGGCCACCAGAATTGGCATGGGAAGTAACAATCCTGTGGCTGGAGTATGCAGGGTTTTTGCCCAAACACAGGTCAAACAAGTCTAGACGTAGCTTCTGACATCCTGCACAAGTGTGAGCCACCAAAAACATATTTGACAGAGCTCTAACATCTTTTCCTCACCCGGGTGACCTACGAGGACAGAATTATGTCCCCAATGTAACAATGTATCCCGTAATTCTTTGGTAGGGTCATACAACTGATCAGCATGGTATAGTAAACCCTCTTTTTCATATACATCAGTTAAACAGGGAACCTTGTGTTGGGCTTCCCGTATCTTCTCAAGGAACTCTTGGGAACTGCACACAGCCACGATTTTATCTGGGGGTATAATGGTTCTGAACTGTTCTAGCGCAACATCAGAGGAGAAACCCATCCTAGACAAGGTGTCTGCCTTTTGTTGTGTAGTACCAGGCCTATAGGTGATTACAAAGTCAAACTCATTAAAGAATAGAAGGCAGAGTAATTGACGAGGTGTCAGGACCTTGGTTGCTTGAAAAAATTGTAAATTACTGTGACCTGTGTAAATAGTTATGGTTTGTCTAGCTCCTAGTAGGTGGTGATGCCAATCCTGGAAGGCAAGCTTGATGGCCAGAAGTTTGCGCTCCGCCACTGTGTAATTTTGTTCTGCAGGTAGCAGTTTCTTTGAGAAGTAAGCTACTGGATGGAAATGCCCAGACTCAGGATCTCGTTGGGACAGGAC
This sequence comes from Pleurodeles waltl, assembly GCF_031143425.1. Lineage (NCBI taxonomy): Eukaryota > Metazoa > Chordata > Amphibia > Caudata > Salamandridae > Pleurodeles > Pleurodeles waltl. The sequence continues at coordinate 538,684,782 of NC_090451.1, forward strand.
ACCACCCATTGCCATTTGGGAAGCATCTGCTTCCACGAAAAATGGCTGAGCCGGGTTGGGATGATGGAGAATGGGTGTTTCATTGAATGTGTTTTGGAGGGACACATTATGTTTAGTTAGAAACATGAAGGTTTAACCAAGAAAAGAGATATGATGTAACCCTAATCCCTGGGTATGCTGGCAGATAGCGCAGGAGACACCCTGGGGATTTCTGACAGTAGGGGCCTGCTGGTGGGTGGAGGACGCACGCAGGATGTTGGTAAGTTCAGTGAGCACCACACAAATAGAGGCCATGGTGGCATTGTGTGCCTGCCACTGCTGCATGGCCTCCTGGTGGTGTTCCCTCTGCAGCCTCTGGTTCTCCTGCAAGGTTGTCAGCATTTGATCAATCCAGTCCTGGAATTGCTGGTATGCTCCCAGGACTCGGGAGATGGCCTCCTGGCCAGTCGTGTCCTGTTGGTGCCTCATCACTTGACCCACAGTTACCCTCCCGCTGCCCCTTGTCCCCTGTGCCTTTGACCCTGGCAAATTGTGCCCATTCCCACTGACTCCAGGACCTTCATCGTCTTCGATGTTAGGGTCGAATCAGGTCCCTGTACTGAGGGGCACACTATGGATTGATCAGTCCTTGGGACACAGGTTTGGGGTGGAGGGGTTTCCTGTGTTGTAGTGCCCACATAGGTGGGGGACTCAGATGCGGGCAGGGTGAGGCTGGTGGTGTTGGACTGACCAGTCACCCCAGATGGGACAGGTAATGCGTCCCTTTCCAGACATCCAGAGTTGTAGTCCTCAATTGGGCCTACTTCCAGGAGTTGACTGTCGGTCTCTGGCATCCTCTGCTGTGTGGTAGTAGCAGGGATACCTGTGGATGGAGAGGAAGTGTGTTACATTATAGAAATGAACTCGTTGTTCACATGGTTGTTTACAATCATAGCCTTGACATGCTTTCCAGTGATGGCAATGACAGCTGCTTGTCCACTGGCAATGTATGGGTACTGTTGTATGCTTATAGTATAGAAGGTTGTGGTCATCAATGCTGTCATTGCCATGTACTAGTGAGCAGTCCAAGTATGCTGTAGGTGAAGGGGGTGACATGGTTATACCTGCAGGTTTCCTATTGTGGAGTGGAATTAGTAGGAATTAGCAGTTATACAAGGGTGGGGAGTGTTGCTTTGTGATAGTTATAGTACTTGCTACAGTGGCAGATATCCGTGCACTTGGTGGGCATGTGTAGGATTAGTGGTAGTGGGGAGATGTGGCATGCAAGGGAGGGTATTGGGTTCAGGGTGGATTGGTGCACGTAAGGATGGTGTGAGGGGGTGTAAGGGTGGTGAGGGTACTTGCTGTGCAAGAGTAAATGGTGCCTGGGGAGTGTTATTTACTTACCAGAGTTCAGTCCTCCTGGAATTCCAGTCAGTCCCTCTGGATGCAGGATGGCAAAGACTTTCTCCTCCCACGATGATAACTCTTGTGGAGGAGGTGGGGGGTTCACCGCCAGTCATGTTGATGGCTATCTAATGTCTTCCCCATAGGTTGTTCCACCTCTTCCTGATGTCCTCCCTTGTGTGTGGATGGTTTCACACTGAGTTCACCGTGTTAACGATCCTCTGCCATAACTCAGTGTTCCTGGCTATGGATGTATGCTGGTAAAATCATAAACAAATCGTAAAATATCCCCCACGGGAAAACCAAACCAGTCACACCTCACTCACACAGACAATGAATCTCTCGATTGATCAGCTTAAAGTCAAAGGAATCAAGGGTAAGTATTTAATATATTTCCAAATAAAATCCCAGATCGTACAATGACAAGACAAACACATAAATACTAACACATCAATAACACAAAATAAATATAAAGTAAAATTTGATAAAAGGGAAACATGGATGTATGCTGGACCTGTGCTCCAAACAGTTGTGGCTCCACTCTGACGATTTCATCTACCATGACCGTGAACTCCTCATCTGTGAATTGTTGGTGTTTCTGTTGTGACACAGTGGATGTGTTGTGGGTGGTGAGGTATGTAGTGTGCAGGGGTGCGGGTGTGCTGTTTGGTGAGGTGGGGTTGTGTGGTTCAGTGTGCTTGTGGTATGTGGTGGTTGTGTGTAGTGGCAACATGTTTGTTGTGTGCAGGGGTGCCGTTGTGTAAAGTGGTATCCAGGTGCAGTATCTTCTATTTGTGCGTTCTTCCCTTTCTCTGTGAAAAATTCATGATGCAAGGGGTTGTGGGTATGTGTGCGTGGGTGTTTTATAGTGCAGTGATCAGGTGTGTGTGGTGTGTGTATGTGTGTCAGGTGTGGGGTATCCTTACTGTCCAATGTGGTGTTGTCTTCTGGTGGAGTAGAGTTATTGACTGCAGTTGTTCGGATCGCCAATGGCTTACCACCGTACAAAGACCGATGTGCTGATTTGTGGGTCTTAATTTAGAAGGTGGGATGTTGTTGGCGTGGCAGTATGGGTGATGGGACCGTCTTCTCCTGCCGTCGTTCAACCTGGCTTTGTCCGATTTGTGGCTGTTTTTGGGAGGTCTTCAGTTTCTGACTTGTAATACGGCGGTCGTGATACCGCCAACACTGGTGGTCTTTTGGGGCCTGCCACCACGGCAAGCTTGTGAAAAGACCGCCAAACTCGTAATGAGCACCTAAGTGCCTGATTTGTCCATGGAACTATCTATGGGTACTGTTAACTGTGCTTCCCTTTGTTCTTTGGGTTGGTTTTGTCATTGTTTTCTTTCTGCTGATTCATGGTCATTATTTTCCTGAATGCTCTGCTGTTGAACTGGTGGATGAGGTTTTGAAGCTTCACCTGTCCTCACATAAGGTCCACAGAGACCTGTCCCTAGTGAGCATTTTAGCTATATCGATTCCTGATGGGATTGTTTGAGATAAAGGCCTTCATTACAACCCTGGCGGTCAGTGTTAAAGCGGCGGTAATACCGCCAACAGGCCGGTGGGAAAAAAATGGAATCACGACCACGGCGGAAACTGCCAACATAGACAGCCACTTTAACACTCTGACCGCCACGGCAGTACAAACAAACAGCGCAGCGGTAACTGCCAACAGAGAGGCAGAAGACAATCTACCGCCCACCCTATCACAACCCGGCAATCCGCCACCTTTTCCGGGGCGGAATCAACGCAAATAAAAACACAGTGGAAACAGTACACAGAAGGGAAAATCACTCACCTCTCCACACCCCACGAGGAACCAGGACGCCATGGAGCCAGAACTGCAGATCCTGCCGGCGATGGTCTTCCTGCTCCTCTATCAGGAGCTCCAACGACAGTGGTGACGACCACGGTGAGTACTACAACACAGGGGAGGGGGAGGGAAAAGAGAGTGACACACACACGCAGCACACAACACGCAACACCCCCACCCCCACCAGCAACAACATACACACAAATACATGCTGCAGCATTACATTTACACCCCCTCTCACCCCCCTTGAATAACGCAAGGACAAAAGGAAATGATTTGAGCAATTGTATTCAATAAAAATCCAGTAGTCAAAAACTCCAAATCCAGTATATACAATTATCTACACCAACTACACAAGTCTGGATAGTGCACCAATCATTGTCCATGGACCACTGGGTCCAAAATGCATGGGCGAGGCCAACAACTGAGATACCTGACTCCAAACGAAGAGAACACTGCTGGGGCAGCAGACCGAAAATATAAAGGCACCTCATGGGGAGGGGGGCACCTCAGCCTGATGAACGCACAACGCCACTGCTCCACGAGGGGGCTCCATGCCCACTGCTTTATCCTGGGGAGTGCAAAGCCACAGTCTCTCAAGTCTCTCAAGTGGGTGGATTGCCCACTGCTTTATCCTGGGGAGTGCAAAGCCACAGTCTCTCAAGTCTTTTCAGTGGGTGGGTTGCCCACTGCTTCATCCTGGGGAGTGCAAAGCCACAGTCTCTCAAGTCTTTCCAGTGGGTGGGTTGCCCACTGCTTCATCCTGGGGAGTGCAAAGACACAGGGGGTCATTCCAACCCTGGCGGTCGGTGTTAAAGCGGCGGCTAACCCGCCAACAGGCTGGCAGTAAAAACAATGGAATTCCGACCCTGGCGGAAACCGCCAACAGAGACCGCCACTTCAACACACCGCCCGCCACGGCGGGACAAACAAACAACGCAGCGGTCACCGCCAACAGACAGGCGGGAGTCAATGTACCACCCACCCTATCACAACCCACCAATCCGCCACCTTTTCCGGGGCGGTAGCCCCGCCGATAAAAACACAGCGGAAACAGCCATTTCGAAAGGAAAACGCTCACCTCCATACACCCCACGAGGAATCTGGACAGCATGGAACCTGAACTCCACATCCTCCCAGCGATTGTCTTCCTGCTCCTCTACCAGGAGCACGAACGCCGGCGCAGAAGACAACAGTGAGTACTGCACCTACGACACAGGGGAGGGGGGAGGCAAAACATTACGGGGACACACATACGTGACACACCCACCCCCACCCTCACCCACTACAACACACACATCAATGCATAGCAACAACTCAGAGTGACACCCCCCAAACCCCCTGGAAGAATGCAAATACAAAAGGAAATGATTCGAAACATTGGAATATATTGTATCACTGGCTTAAAAATATATCACACATCTAAAACCTTTATATACATTAATTTTAAAGTCCGATAATTGTAGCAGGCATTGTCCGTGGACCACTGGGCCCAAATCACATGGGCAAAGCCCACACAGGATACCTGACTCCAACGGAGTGAACACTGCAGGGGCATCAGATAGGAAAACTACAGGCACCTCAGGGGGAAGGGAAGGGGGGGCACCTCAGCCAGATGAGTCCACGACGCCAGATCCACGAGGGGCCTCCATGGCCACTGTTCCATCCTGGGGAGTGCAAAGCCACAGTCTCTCAAGTCTCTACAGTGGGTGGGTTGCCCACTGTGCCATCCTGGGAAGTGCAAAGCCACAGTCTCTCAAGTCTCGACAGTGGGTGGCTTGCCCACTGTACCATCCTGGGGAGTGCAAAGCCACAGTCTCTCAAGTCTCTACAGTGGGTGGCTTGCCCACTGTACCATCCTGGGGAGTGCAAAGCCACAGCCTCTCAAGTGGATAACAGTCTCCACTGGTTCTGGAGGGGGACTGGTGCCCAGAGTGCTTCGTGCAGCCATGCCCGACACAGATGCGGGCCTGCCCCTTCTGCCAATGGGCCAGCGGTGCTTGAGACGGCGGTGCCCAGTTCAGGGGTGCTTGAGACGGCGGTGCCCAGTTCAGAGGTGCTTGAGATGAAGGGCCCAGTTCAGCGGTGCTTGAGACGGTGGTGCCCAGTGCAGCGGTGCTTGAGATGAAGGTCCCAGTGCAGCGGTGCTTGAGATGAAGGGCCCAGTTCAGCGGTGCTTGAGACGGCGGTGCCCTGTTCAGCGGTGCTTGAGACGGCGGTGCCCAGTTCAGCGGTGCTTGAGATGAAGGGCCCAGTTCAGCGGTGCTTGAGACGGCGGTGCCCTGTTCAGCGGTGCTTGAGACGCCGGTGCCCAGTTCAGCGGTGCTTGAGATGAAGGGGCCAGTTCAGCGGTGCTTGAGACGGCTGTGCCCTGTTCAGCGGTGCTTCAGATGAAGGGCCCAGTTCAGCGGTGCTTGAGATGAAGGGCCCAGTGCAGCGGTGCTTGAGATGAAGGGCCCAGTTCAGCGGTGCTTGAGACGGCGGTGCCCTGTTCAGCGGTGCTGAGACGGCGGTGCCCAGTTCAGTGGTGCTTGAGATGAAGGGCCCAGTTCAGCGGTGCTTGAGATGAAGGGCCCAGTTCAGTGGTGCTTGAGACGGCGGTGCCCAGTTCAGCGGTGCTTGAGACGGCGGTGCCCTGTTCAGCGGTGCTTAAGACGGCGGTGCCCAGTTCAGCGGTGCTTGAGATGAAGGGCCCAGTTTAGCGGTGCTTGAGACGGCGGTGCCCTGTTCAGCGGTGCTTGAGACGGCGGTGCCCAGTGCAGGGGTGCTTGAGATGAAGGGCCCAGTGCAGCGGTGCTTGAGGCGGCGGTGCAAAGTGCAGCGGTGCTTGAGATGAAGGGCCCAGTGCAGCGGTGCTTGAGATGAAGGGCCCAGTTTAGCGGTGCTTGAGACGGCGGTGCCCTGTTCAGCGGTGCTTGAGACGGCGGTGCCCAGTGCAGGGGTGCTTGAGATGAAGGGCCCAGTGCAGCGGTGCTTGAGGCGGCGGTGCAAAGTGCAGCGGTGCTTGAGATGAAGGGCCCAGTGCAGCGGTGCTTGAGATGAAGGGCCCAGTTCAGCAGTGCTTGAGATGAAGGGCCCAGTTCAGCGGTGCTTGAGACGGCGGTGCCCTGTTCAGCGGTGCCTGAGATGAAGGGCCCAGTTCAGCGGTGCTTGAGACGGCGGTGCCCTGTTCAGCGGTGCTTGAGACGGCGGTGCCCAGTGCAGCGGTGCTTGAGATGAAGGGCCCAGTTCAGCGGTGCTTGAGACGGCGGTGCCCAGTGCAGCGGTGCTTGAGATGAATGGCCCAGTGCAGCGGTGCTTGAGACGGCGGTGCCCAGTGCAGCGGTGCTTGAGATGAAGGGCCCAGTGCAGCGGTGCTTGAGATGAAGGGCCCAGTGCAGCAGTGCTTGAGATGAAGGGCCCAGTTCAGCGGTGCTTGAGACGGCGGTGCCCAGTTCAGCGGTGCTTGAGACGGCAGTGCCCAGTTCAGCGGTGCTTGAGATGAAGGGCCCTGTTCAGCGGTGCTTGAGAGGAAGGGCCCAGTGCAGCGATGCTTGAGAGGAAGGGCCCTGTTCAGCGGTGCATCGGATGAGTGTCCAGGTCAGCTGATCCGGCCATGGCATGGAGGTCATTCGCCACCTGACCTGTGGCTGGCGGTGCCTTCCTGCCCATCTGTCGTGTGACTTGCGGGGCCCTCCTGGGCTGCAGTACCGGGCCTGTGGGTGTCCTTCTGCCCACCTGGGATGGGGCTTGCGGGGCCCTCCTGGGCTGCAGTACCGGGCCTGTGGGTGTCCTCCTGCCCACCTGGGATGGGGCTGGCAGGGCCCTCCTGGCCAGCTGGCCTGCTGGCGGACTTGTCGGGCGTGCTGCCCTTCCCACCCTTCCCTGTTCGCCTGTGGCCCTTCCCCACCTTTGGCGGTGTGCCAGGTTGCACCACACTTCCTGCCGGAGCCATGGTAGGAATTTTGGTCCCTGGTGTCTTCGGCCTCTCGCGCCGGGCACTGGCAATCTTCGGATGCTTTACCGGGGGTGGGCTGGCCATGCCTTGGCTCCTTACTGAACTGGCTGCCCTTGAGGGTGGGGGACTCCACAGTCCATGGCAAACTGTCTTTACAGGTCCCGCTTTTGTGGTGGCTGAGGTGCTGACTGGAGTCCTATGAGATGGACGGGGTGGGGGAGTTGTTGGAAAGAGGTCAAGTTTGGAAAGGAAAAGCAATTTAGGAAGAGAGGGACGGGTAGGTGTAGTGGGTATGGGAGTGGAGGAAGAGGTTGTGGTTGTAGGAGTTTTCAGTCTGGTGTCTTTGGGTGCAGGTGCTTGGGCTGGATGCTGTCGTGAGGTGGATGGCTGTTGGGTGGGTGGCTGCCTGCGTTTGTGTAGCTTGGAAGAGGGGGTCACAGACACAGTGGGAGAGGACACAGGGGACGTGTAAATGGTAGTGGGGGTGGTGACTGCACGTGTGCGGGGTGTTCTGGTGGGTGTGCTGGTGATGGACGTAGTGGCTGAAGATGTTGTGCATGCAGGTGTGAGTGGAGACGTCACAGGGAGGGAGGAGGGAGATGAGGAGGAGGGGGACACAGTGGAGGCAGTGGGTGTTGGTATGTCTGCATGTGGATGTTGCTTGTGTGAATGCTTGTGTGATGTGTGGTGCTTATGTCTGGATGAGCTTCCCTTGGGTGTTGAGGTGTGTGCAGGCTGGTCTGATGGTGTGTCTGGGATAGGCAGAGGTACAGGGGATTGGGTATAGGTGGAGGAAGTTGGAGGGGGAGGCTAGAGACAGGGACACTTGCTGCCATCAGTGCTGAGGCCAGAGTGTTGAACAATCACTGATGGGCAGCCTGACCAGAATGAATGCCCTCCAGGTATGCATTACTTTGGTACACCTCCCTTTCTACACCCTGGATGGCATTCAAAAGGGTAGACTGCCCAACAATGACCGTCCTCAGGAGGTCAATGACCTCCTCACTGAGGGCAGCAGGGGTGACTGGGGCAGGGCCTGAGGTGCCTGGGGCGAAGGAGATGCCCACCTTCCTGGGTGAGCGGGCACGGGGCAAACGCTGAGGGGCTGCTGGGAGGGCGGTGCTGGTGCGCTGGGTGGCGGCTGTACCTGTAGTTGTGGGGGGCACGGATGTTGCCGCCACCACAAGGGAGCTCCCTTCAGAGGACGAGTCGCTGTCACTAATGTCTGCACAAGTCCCCGCTGTGGAGCTCCCCTCCGTCCCACTGGTGTATTCGGACTCCATTGCATGGCCCTCCAGGGCCATGTGGGATGCAGCTCCCTCGTGCTCCAATGCCACTTCTCCTCCGCCTGATGATGCTAATGCACACATGAACAGGAAGACCACAAAAAAGGGGGGGGGGAGAAATAAAGACATGCTGAGTGCATGCATTGGCGACACCGTTGGCGGAGAGGACAGACACAGAAGCCCCCTGCACTACGCCGCGCACTTGAGGTCGACTACGTTACCGTGGGACATGGCCTACGAGCCTATGGACGACAACTGCACACATAGATGACACAGGGCCATGGATACCTGTACTTGGCACCCTACAGGGGTGTGGGGGCACAGGGCCATGCCTTACGGAGGGGCCTAGCCTACAGAAATCACCCTGGCCTAGGGATACCCACAGCCCTCCTCCCCCACCCAGACACCTCCCCTGCGCGCGAAGTCACCAGGATTGGAGTGTACTCACCCCCTTGTGTCTGCTGTGATGTCCTCACGCGCCCATCCAAATCGGGGTAGGCCACCGCCAGGATCCGGGACATCAGGGGGCTCAAAGTACGACTGGCACCCCTCCCACGTTGGGAGGCCATCCCCAGCTGAGCCTCCACCATCTTCCTGCTCCAGGGTCGGATGTCCTCCCATCTCTTCCGGCATTGGGTGCCCCGTCTGTTGTGAACCCCCAGGGTCCAGACATCCTTGGCGATGGCACGCCAAATATAGATTTTCTGGTGGGCGCTGACCTATGTGACATGTACAGGGAGAGAAGTATAATCATCACCTTCTGCATGCTCCATGTGAGTGGCCCCCCATCCCCACCCTTGCCATGTGGCACATGCTCTCATCTGTCGTTTGATGCATGCCTCAATCGCTCCCCTCCCCACCATCTTTCATCCACCCCACTCAACACAGGCATTGCCCACAAAGCATGGTCCCAGTGTACTTACCTGTTGGTCTGGAGGACCGTAGAGTAACGCATACTGGGGGAGGACCCCATCCACAAGTTTCTCCAACTCCTCCGCAGTGAAGGCAGGGGCCCTTTCCCCAGTCGCATGAGCCATTGTCTCTTCCAGACCGAGGTCACAGCAGCACTTGCAGTGTAGGTCCTCTCCTGTGGAAGATCAGGTACTGAGTGATTGAGCAGATAGAAAATGGCGGTCACGCCCGCGGCGGTGCGTACCGCGGTGATGAGTACCGCGACCGCCGGCGCACATCGTCATTGGCTCCTGAAACCCATAGGGTTCAATGTTAACCAATGCTGCTTTGCGCTGCGGTCTTCGACCGCCTACCGCCACGGTGAGCCACGCCAGCGCATTGACCTCACATCCCATTGTCGCACTTCACAGGTCAGGCAGCCGCCATTTCAAGGGCCCACATGGCTTAATTTCTACTGCGTCACACATACCTAGGCCTTGCATCGACACTCATACAAGCCATACAATGCATTGGGAATCGTGTTATGTGCAAGCTGTGGGAACGTACCTGTGGGTTGATTGACTCTGTGCTCGTTGTTGTCCTTCATAGGCACCGTCCGCTGGGACATGCGAGGAGATGGAGGAATCTTCCTGTGTACAGACCGCTGGTGGACCTGTCGACAATGGAGGAAAGACATGTCATACTGACATACAGGCTTGACCGAGCCACTATACAGGAACTGTGTGCCCAGCTGGAGGCAGACCTGATGTCACCTATCCGCCAACCCACAGGGATCCCCCGTCTAGTGCAGGTTCTGTCAGTACTCCATTTCTTTGTAAGTGGGTCTTTTCAAACAACAGTGGCCATATCATCAGGGATGTCCCAGCTCATGTTTTCCAAGGTGTTGTCCAGAGTGTTGTCTGCCCTGCTCAAACACATGCGGAGCTACATCGTGTTCCCTGAGGTGGGGGATTTGCCTACAGTGAAGGGTGATTTCTATGCCCTGGGACATATTCCCAACATCATTGGTGCCATTGATGGGACACATGTTGCTTTGGTCCCCCCTAGCAGGAGTGAACAGGTGTACAGGAACAGGAAGAGTTATCATTCCATGAATGTCCAGATGGTGTGTTTGGCTGACCAGTACATCTCCCATGTTAATGCCAAGTTCCCTGGGTCAGTGTATGACGCGTACATCATGCGGAATAGCAGCATCCTTTACGTGATGGGTCAACTCCAGAGGCACCGTGTGTGGCTAATTGGTGACTCTGGTTACCCCAACCTGTCCTGGCTACTGACCCCAGTGAGGAATCCCAGGACAAGGGCAGAGGAACGGTACAATGAGGCACATGGGCGTACTAGGAGGGTGATCGAGCGGACCTTCGGCCTCCTGAAGGCCAGGTTCAGGTGCCTCCATATGACAGGTGGATCCCTAATGTACTCACCAAAGAAGGTGTGCCAGATCATCATGGCCTGCTGTATGCTTCACAACCTGGCTTTGCGACGACAGGTGCCTTTTCTGCAGGAGGATGGTCCAGATGGTGGTGTTGTAGCAGCTGTGGAGCCTGTGGAGAGTGAAGAGGAGGAAGGCGAAGAGGAGGACATAGAGAACAGGAACACAGTAATACAGCAGTATTTCCAATGACACACAGGTAAGAATCCACACCGGCATATTACATTTACTTAAAGACTGCTACCTCTCTACTTTCTGACCTTTTCCCCCAGTGTATGGTAACTGTGTTGTGACTTTCCCTTCCGATTTCAGAGATGTGGGCCCCACTGCGTGACATCTGCTTTGTTTCCCCATGGACTACAGCTGTGTGACAGTGGTATGTTGGCATCACAATGTAAATAAACATTTTGGCACGGTCATGTCTAATACATTTGTTCAAAATCACAGCCAGACTCCAGATTGTTTTGTGCAATAAGTGTGTTTATTACAGTGCTCTAAATTGGTGGGTGCTTGCAACTCGGTGAGGGGTGATGGTGGAGGATTGTCCATGGCAGAGTCCAGACTATCAGTATCACAGGTGCATTGTCCAAATGCCTGTGGAAAGTGGAGCAGGGGCAGTTTAAGGTTTGTCATGGTGTCAATGTGGGACAGTGGGATGACAATCAGGGAGGTATCCTTTCCTGGCGGGGGTCTTGGCATCTTACTCTGTCTTCTTCCTGGATCTCAGGGCCCGCTTGCAGGGTGGTTCTCCTTCTGCAGGGGGTGGGGTTCTGGTGGCCTGTTGGTCTTGTGTCGGGGCCTCCTGTCCACTAGCGCCGGCGGAGGTGGTCCATGCTAGTGACAGGGGCCCTTTGTGGTGCCACAGTGTCCCGCAATGTGGTGACTACCTGATTCAGAGCCACTATGATGGTGCCCATGGCGGAACTGATGTTTCTTAGTTCCTCCCTGAACCCCATATACTGTTCCTCCTGCAGAAGCTGGATCTCCTGAAACCTGTCCAGGACCGTCGCCATCGTCTCCTGGGAGTGGTGGTAGGCTCCCATGAGGGAGGTGAGGGCCTCGTGGAGAGTGGGTTCCCTGGGCCTGTCCCCCCCCCTGTCGCACAGCAGCCCTCCCAGTTCCCCTGTTTCCCTGGGCCTCTGTCCCCTGGACCGTGTGCCCACTACCACTGCCCCCAGGTCCCTGTTGTTGTTGGGGTGGTGGGTTAGCCTGGGTGCCCTGTAGTGGTGGACACACCGCTGATTGACGTGTCCTGGGGACAGAGGTATGGGCCCGCTGGGTGGGTGCTGTGCTGGTGTTCCCAGAGGGGGGAAGGTCTGCTGTGGCCTGTGGCTGTCTGAGGGGAACCGACTGTCCCGAGGTCCCCAATGGGCCGGGCTGGTCATCTAGATCCAAGGAGACAGAGGTGCTGTCATCACTGTGGGCGTCTTCTGGGGGTGGAGTGGACATTTGTGGACCCTCCTGCGCGGTGACCTGGCGTTCGGGTCCTGCAGGGGTATAAAAGTATGGTTATTGCTTCTGTGTGTGCCATAGCGTGCAATGGGTGGGTGCCCGTGTACCCCAGTGCTGGCATTCCCTTGTGGGGGCTGTTGTGACGGTGGTTGGGGGGGGATGGGTATGTGCAGTGGGCAGGCTTTGGTGATGGGTGTCCATGTTTTGTGGACGCATGCAGGGCTTGGTGTTGGGATGGGTGGGTTGTGATGGTGAGACATTTGCAAGGAGTAGGTGTGATGGGGGTGGGGGTGAGGGTTGGGGTATGAGTTGGCATACTGGTGGGGTGGGGGGGATGAAGTAGTGAAGATGAGACTTACCAGAGTCCGTTCCTCCAGATACTCCTGCGAGGCCCTCAGGTAGCAGGATCGCCAAGACCTGCTCCTCCCATGTTGTAAATTCTGGGGGAGGAGGTGGGGGTCCGCCGCCAGTCCGCTGCACCGCGATGTTGTGCCTGGATACCATCGAACGCACCTTCCACCGTAGGTCGTTCCACCGCTTCCTGATGTCGTCCCTATTTCTTGGGTGCTGTCCCACAGCGTTGACCCTGTCGACTATTCTGCTCCATAGTTCCATCTTCCTGGCAATGGTGGTGTGCTGCACCTGTGTCCCGAAGAGCTGTGGCTCTACCCGTACAATTTCCTCCACCATGACCCTGAGTTCAGCCTCTGAAAACCTGGGGTGTCTTTGCGGTGCCATGGGGTGGTGTGGGTGATGTGTGGGGTGGATTGTGTGGTGCTAAGTGTGGTGATGTGTATTGTTGTGTTGTGTGAAGTGCGTGCTAATATTGCTGGGTGACAGTGAATTGGGCGTCTGGGGGCTCGGATCTCTTTTCACGAATCTCTAGGAGTGGGGGTTTGTGGGTGATGTGGGTGTGTGTTTTATATTGTATTGGGTGTGTGGGAGTGTTGTTTGTATGTGTATCAGGTGTGTGTATTTTGAATTGTCCAATGTGGCTGTGTTTTGTATATGTGTGTGTATTTTGAGCGCGGCAGTGTGTACCGCCAATGGAATACCGCGGTTGAAAGACCGCTGCATGGATTCGTGGGTCGTGATGGCATGGGCGTATTTCTGTTGGCGTGACGGTGGAGGTTTGGTCATCGGCAGTTTCTCGCTGACCTTTGGTGTGGCGGACTTTTGTGGATGTCTGTATTTTGGCGGTTTGCCTGTTGTGGGTCAGAATGACCGTGGCGGTTTACCGCGGCCGCGTCGGTGTTATGGCAGTCTTCTACACGGCGGTAAGCGCCTTTTACCGCCGAGGTTGGAATGACCCCCACAGTCTCTCAAGTCTCTTCAGTGGGTGAGTTGCCCACTGCTTTATCCTGGGGAGTGCAAGACACAGTCTCTCAAGTGGATAACAGTCTCCACGGTCTGGTGGGGGCTTTGTGCCCAGAGTGCTTCATCCTGCCAAGGACTGAGGTAGTGGATGTGATACTCCACTGGTTCTGGAGGGGGCTTTATGCCCAGAGTGCTTCATCCTGCCAAGGACAGAGGTAGTGGATGTATCTCTCCACTGGTTCTGGAGGGGGCTTTGTGCCCAGAGTGCTTTATCCTGCCAAGGACTGAGGTAGTGGATGTGATACTCCACTGGTTCTGGAGGGGGCTTTCTGCCCAGAGTGCTTCATCCTGCCAAGGACTGAGGTAGTGAATGCCTTTCTCCACTGAAAGTGATGCTCCATGGAAGCTGCTCAGACTCCTGGAGCTCACCACCAGCCTCGGACGACTGACCACTGGGGATGGCAGCCATGTCTGTGGTGGTGCCACTGGCTCAGGATGTCGCGGGGCCACTGGCGGTGCTTGCAGCGGTGTCAGTCGCGACGGTGCTTGCAGCGGTGTCAGTCGCTGGTTGCGGGCTCTGTGGCGGCGGTGCTGGTTGCGGGCTCTGTGGCGGCGGTGCTGGTTGGGGGCTCTGTGGCGGCGGTGCTGGTGGCGGGGTGTGTGGCAGCAGTGCTGGTTGCGGGCTCTGTGGCGGTGGTGCTGGCGGCGGGCTCTGTGTCGGCGGTGCTGGTTGGGGGCTCTGTGTTGGCGGTGCTGGTTGGGGGCTCTGTGGCGGCGGTGCTGGCGGCAGGCTCTGAGGCAGCAGTGTTGGTTGCGGGCTCTGTGACGGTGGTGCTGGCGGCGGGCTCTGTGGCGGCGGTGCTGGTTGGGGGCTCTGTGGCGGCAGTGCTGGCGGTGGGCTCTGTGGCAGCAGTGCTGGTTGCAGGCTCTGTGGCGGTGGTGCTGGAGGCAGGCTCTGTGGCGGCAGTGCTGGCGGCGGGTTCTGTGGCAGAGGGCTCTGTCGTGGCAGTGCTGGTTGCGGGCTCTGTGGTGGCAGTGCTGGTTGCGGGCTCTGTGGCGGCAGTGCTGTTTGCGGGCTCTGTGGCGGCAGTGCTGGTAGCGGGCTCTGTGGCGGCAGTGCTAGTTGCGGGCTCTGTGGCGGCGGTGCTGGTTGCGGGCTCTGTGGCCGCAGTGCTGGTGGCGGGCTCTGTGGCGGCGGGGCTAGTTGTGGGCTCTGTGGCGGCGGTGCTGGTTGTGGGCTCTGTGGCGGCAGTGCTGGCGGTGGGCTCTGTGGCGGCGGTACTGGTTGCAGGCTCTGTGGCGGCGGTGCTGGTTGTGGGCTCTGTGGCGGCGGTGCTGGTTGCGGGCTCTATGGCAGCGGTGCTGGTTGTGGGCTCTGTGGCGGTGGTGCTGGCGGCGGGCTCCTTCGGCGGCGGTGCTAGTTGCGGGCTCTGTGGCGGCGGTGCTAGTTGCTGGCTCTGTGGCGGCGGTGCTAGTTGCGGGCTCTGTGGCGGCGGTGCTGGTTGCGGGCTCTGTGGCGGCGGGCTGGTTGCAGGCTCGGTGTCAGCGGTGCTGGCAGCGGGCTCTGTGGCGGCAGTGCTGGTTGTGGGCTCTGTGGTGGCAGTGCTGGTTGCAGGCTCTGTGGTGGCGGTGCTGATTGCGGGCTCTGTGGCGGCGGTGCTTGTGTTGGGCTCTGTGGTGGCGGTGCTAGTTGCAGGCTCTGTGGTGGCGGTGCTGGTTGCGGGCTCTGTGGCCGCAGTGCTGGCGGTGGGCTCTATGGCGGCGGTGCTGGTTTCGGCTCTGTGGCAGCGGTGCTGGTTGCGGGCTCTATGGCTGCGGTGCTGGTTGCAGGCTCTGTGGCGGTGGTGCTGGTGGCGGGCTCTGTGGCGGCGGTGCTAGTTGCGGGCTCTGTGGCAGCGGTGCTTGCTGCGGACTCTGTGGCGGCGGTGCTGGTTGCGGGCTCTGTGGCGGCGGTCCTGGTGCCAGGCTCTGTGGCGGCGATGCTGTTTGCGGACTCTGTGGAGGTGGTGCTGCCGGTGGTGCAGGTGGAGGTGCAGGTGGCGGTCTTCACCGCCATACAGGTTGGCGTTGACGTGGAAAGAAGGTGTGACACTGGTCCCTCAGTCGGTGCAACCATGCCCTCTCCTGACAGGCCCTTCCCCACCTTTGATGATGGCACAGCTGTCTTGCCACTATCCCCTTTCGTTTTCCCTGACCCCATGGTGGCAGGTGTTTTCTGCTTCTCCCTCTGGGATGTGGGCAACTTTTTTAGCTTGGCAGGTGGCGGAATGTCCTTGCCCTCGATCCGTGGCACACTGGCAGCCCTGATGGTTGGCACACTCCAATAGCCCACAGTTGCTGTGCCTGAGGATATGGTGGCTGAGGTGCTGGGTTGGGACCTGGAAAGCCTGGCCCTAGGGGACAGACGGGGGGGAAGGTGTAGGGAAGAGGTCAATATTAGCCAGGCAAAGTTTTTTAGACACACTGGGACGGGTAGATGGAGAGGGTTTGGGAGTGGAGGAAGAGGTAGTGGTTGTAGGAGACGTACGTCTGCTGAATTTGGGTGAAGGTGCATGGGCTGGAGGCTGTTGTGAGGTGGATGGCTGTTGGGTGGGTGTGTGCCTGCATCTGTGTACTTTGAGAGGATGGCTCACTGACACACTGGGAGAGGACACAGGGGATGTGTGAATGGTAGTGGGGGTGGTGAGTGCATGTGAACGGTGTGTGGTCATGGGAGTGCTGGTGATGGAGGTAGTGGCTGAAGATGTAGTTCATGCAGGTGTGAGTGGATGCGAGACTGGGAGGGAGGAGGGAGACGTGGAGGAGGGGGACACAGTGGAGGCAGTGGATGTTGGTATGTGTGCATGGGTATGATGCTTGTGTGAGTGCCTGTGGGTTGTGTGGTGCTTATGTTTGCCTGAGCCACTTTTGTGTGTTGAGGTGTGTGCATGCTGGTCTGATGGTGTGCTTGGGATAGGCTGAGGTACAGGGGATTGGGTCTGGGTGGAGGAAGTTGGAGGGGGAGGCTGGACACAGGGACAATGGCTGCCATCAGTGCTGAGGCCAGAGCCTTAAATGCTCTCTGTTGGGCTGCCTGCCCAGAATGAATGCCCTCCAGGTATGCATTTGTTTGTTGCAAATGCCTCTCAACACCCTGGATGGCATTCAGAATGGTAGACTTCCCAACAGTGAGGGATCTCAGGAGGTCAATAGCCTCCTCACTGAGGGCAGCAGGGCTGACTGGGGCAGGGCATGAGGTGCCTGGGGCGAAGGAGATGGCCACGCTTCTGGGTGAGCAGGCACGGGACACACGCTGAGGGGCTGCTGGGAGGGCGGTGCTGGTAGGGGGGGTGGCGGCTGTACCTGTTGATGCGTGGGGCACAGAGGTGTCCACCACCACAAGGGAGCTCCCTTCAGAAGAGTCGCTGTCACTGCTGTCACCTCGTGTCCCCGCTGTGGAGCTCCCCTCGCCCTCCATCCCACTGGTGGCTTCTGACTCCGTTGTTTCGCCCTCCAGGGCCAAGTGGGATGCAGCTCCTTCCTGTTCCGGTGCCACTGCTCCTCCGCCTGATGATGCTATTGCACACAAGAACAGGGAGACCACAAAAAGGGGGGGGAAGACAGAAGAAAGACATGTTCAGTGCATGCAACACCACTACCGTTGGCGGACACTACAGACACAGCAGCCCTCTGCACTACACCATGCACTTATTGTTCCTAGATTATTCACATGCCCATGGGGTACAAGGCCTAAGCCCGATTGCTGCACACATGGAAGTCACAGGAGCCTGACTAGGTGTAGATGGCACTAACCACTAGTGGGGTTGGGGTTCCACTGAACCTGCCTCTCAAGTGACCTTGCCTACCAATCTCGCCCTGGCTTAGGGGAACCCACTTCTTACCTCCCCCACCCAGACACCTTGTAATGCATGCAGAGTCAGATGAATGTGACTGTACTCACTCCCTTGTGGCTGCTGTGATGCACTCAAGAGCCCATCCAACTCTGGATACGCCACCGCCAGGATCTGGAACATCAGGGGGGTCATGGTGCGAGGGGCACCCCTCCCACGTTGGGAGGCCATCCCCAGCTGGGCCTCCGCCGTCTTCTTGCTCCAGCGCCGAATGTCATCCCATCTTTTACGGCAGTGGGTGCTCCATCTGTGGTGGACCCCCAGGGTCCGGACGTCCTTGCTGATGGCACGCCAAATATCCTTCTTCTGGTGGGCACTGACCTAGAGGAATAGTACAGGGGAAAGGAAGATCTTTACCCGTCCGGACGTCATACTCATTGGCCCACATTCCCACCCTTGCCCTGATGCACATACACTCACCGTCTGCTCATGCAGGCCTCAGTCCCCCACCCCATGTATCTTCCATCCACACTACTCCAAACAGGCATTGCCCATACAGCATGCTCACAGTGTACTCACCTGTGTGTCAGGAGAACCGTACAGTTGTGTATACTGGGGGAGGACCCCATCCACTAATTTCTCCAACTCCTCCGAAGTGAAAGCTGGTGCCCTTTCCCCAGACATATGAGCCATTGTTGCTTCCAGACTGAGGTCACAGCAGTACTTGCAGTGTAGGTCCTCTCCTGTTGAAGGTCAGGTATCAAGTGAGTGAACAGACAGAAAATGGTGGTCACGTCCGCTGCGGTGCGTACCGTCACCGCCGGCGTACATCGTCATTGGCTCCGCGGACCCATAGGGTCCAATGTTAAACAATGCAGGATTGTGCCACGGTCTTCGACCGCCTACCGCGGCGGTGTAGAACGCCAGCACAGTTACCTCATAGCCCCTTGTCCCACCTTACAGGTCAGGCAGCCGCTATTTCAGGGAGCCACATGGCATTAACAATAACTGCGTCACACCTATCTAGGCCTTGCATACACACAGTAACAGGCACATTGCGGATTAATAAATGTATGCAAATGACATTTTGTAATACCTCAGTGTAGGCTGACTCTCTGCTCGCTGTTCTCCTCCATAGGGCACGTCTGCTGGGGCAGGTGATGAGATGGCGGCATCCTCCGGTGTACAGACCGCTGGTGGACCTGTCGACAATGGAAGAGAGACACGTAATAGTCACCTACAGACTTGATCGTGCAACAATCCATGAACTGTATGCCCATTTGGAGCCAGACCAGATGTCAGCTATCCGCCATCCCACAGGGATACCCCCTCTAGTGCAGCTCCTGTCAGTACTCCATTTTCTGGCAAGTGGGTCTTTTCAAACAACAGTGGCCACTGCATCAGGGATGTCCCAGCCAATGTTCTCTAACGTGCTGTCCAGAGTGTTGTCTGCCCTGCTGAAACACATGCACAGCTATATCGTTTTCCCTCAGGTGGAGGATTTGCCTACAGTGAAAGGTGACTTCTATGCCCTGGGACATATCCCCAACATCATAGGTGCCATTTATGGGACACACGTGGCCTTGGTACCCCCACGCAGGAGTGAACAGGTGTACAGAAACCAGAAAAGCTATAATTCGCTGAATGTGCAGATGGTGTGTTTGGCCAACCAGTACATCTCCCATGTGAATGCCAAATTTCCCGGCTCAGTGCATGACGCTTACATTCTGAGGAATAGCAGCATCCCTTATGTGATGGGGCAACTCCAGAGGCACCGTGTGTGGCTAATAGGTGAAGACAAGGACCCTATACAGTGTGAATAGGTGTCTGGGAATGGGGTTGTCCCTATGGGTTAGTGTGTGTCTGACAGTTGTCCCTAGAAATTTAACAAGGAGAAAAGAAATAAGGGCAGTAAGGGTGAGAGGCGCCGCACTTCCAGGCAGTAAATAGATAGTTTAGATAAATTGAATATGAGTAAAGTCTGGTGCAAATCGGCCAGGTGCCTTACTGCCCGGTAGGCACCAATTGGGTACTAGGAGTACCCTAGAACGACAATGGGAAAAAACGGCCACAGCACACAGAGAGTAATGTCCAACAATTAAACCAGCAACGATATTGCTGGTGTGGTACTGTAGGTTCGGAGAGGAATTGTGTTGAAATGAGTCTCAAATCCGGTTTGTAGATGTTGTCTTTATTTGTAGATGCTTAGAAAGCATTAAATCATCGTGTAGAAACAGCCAACACGTGTTTCGTCACACAGGTGACTTTATCAAGGCTGAGTTGGATGGTACAGAAATGTAATTAGAATGGCTGCGCCAAGCAGCTACAGGTACGTAGGTAAGAGGCTTGTTTGGTAATGAAGATTGGGGAGGCCCTGATAAGCCTGAAAAGTAACCAGTAAGAAGCGAAGCGGTGAGCACTCCAGTATTCGTATTCACAATACACGCTCGTACGAATACTGGAGTGCTCACCGCTTCGCTTCTTACTGGTTACTTTTCAGGCTTATCAGGGCCTCCCCAATCTTCATTACCAAACAAGCCTCTTACCTACGTACCTGTAGCTGCTTGGCGCAGCCATTCTAATTACATTTCTGTACCATCCAACTCAGCCTTGATAAAGTCACCTGTGTGACGAAACACGTGTTGGCTGTTTCTACACGATGATTTAATGCTTTCTAAGCATCTACAAATAAAGACAACATCTACAAACCGGATTTGAGACTCATTTCAACACAATTCCTCTCCGAACCTACAGTACCACACCAGCAATATCGTTGCTGGTTTAATTGTTGGACATTACTCTCTGTGTGCTGTGGCCGTTTTTTCCCATTGTCCCTAGAAATTTGCAGGTGACTCTGGGTACCCCAACCTGTCATAGCTACTGACCCCAGTGAGAAATCCCAGGACAAGGGCAGAGGAATGCTACAATGAGGCACATGGGCGAACTGGGAGGGTGATCGAACGGACCTTCGGCCTTCTGAAGGCCAGGTTCCAGTTCCTCCATATGACAGGTGGTTCTCTCTACTACTCACCAAAGAAGGTGTGCCAGATCATCGTGGCCTGCTGTATGCTGCACAACCTGGCTTTGCGATGACAGGTGCCTTTTCTACAGGAAGATGGTCCAGCTGGAGGTCTTGTGGCATCTGTGGAGCCTGTGGACAGTGAAGAAGAGGAGGAAGAAGAAGATGATATCGACAACAGAAACAATGTTATCGATCAATACTTCCAGTGAGACACAGGTAAGAAGATGTCACTGCCTCACACATCTCATACTATTGTTTGAGCTACCAGAAGTCTGTCATTTTCACCCAGTGTATGGACTCTGATTTGTCACTTTGACTTTCCATTTCACAGATGTGGGTCCCACTTTGTGCCCTCTGCTATATTTCCTCCAAACCTACAGCTGTGTTTCATTGGTATGTGGACAATTAAATTGACATTGCCATATTCCATAGTTATTGCACTTACACATTAGTGAAAGCACAGACTGACTCCAGATTGTTTTGTGATTGATGTGTGTTTATTTCTGTGCAAATAAGTGGAGGGGGTTGTAAAATGGGCAGGGGTGATGGTGGAGGAATGTCCATGGCAGAGTCCAGTCTATTTGATTCACAGGTGCATTGTCCAAAGGGGCATAGGAAGTGGAGCAAGGGCATTTGAAGGATGGACAGGGTGACAAAGTGGGACAGAAGGGTGACATTCAGGGGGCTCTCATTTCCTGGCGGGGGTCTTGGCAATGTTCTCTGTCTCGTTCCTGGATCTCAGGGACCGTTTGCGCGGTGGCTCTCCATCTGCAGGGGGTGGGGTGCTGGTGTCGTGGTCCTGTGGCGGTGCCTCCTGCCCACTAGCGCCGACGGAGGTGGAGGGCTGTTCATCATCCAGGCTAGTGTCAGGGGCCCCTTGTTGTGCCACAGTGTCCCTCCTGGTGTTGACAAGGTCCTTCAGCACCCCTACAATGGTGACCAGGATGGTGTTAATGCACTTCAGTTCCTCCCTGATCCCCAGATAGTGTTCCTCCTGCAACCGCTGGGTCTCCTGAAAGTTGGCCAGTACCGTTGTTATCGTCTCCTGGGAATGATGGTTCGCTCCCATGATGCTGGAGAGGGCCTCGTGGAGAGTGGGTTCCCTGGGCCTGTCCTCCCCCTGTCGCACAGCTGTCCTCCCAGTTCCCCTGTTTTCCTGTACCTCTGTCCCCTGAACCGTGTGCCCACTGCCACTGCCCCCAGGTCCCTGATTTTCTTGGGGTGGTGGGTTTGCCTGGGTTCCCTGTAGTGGTGGACACACTGCTGCTTGATGTGTCTTGGGGACAGAGAGATGGGCCCGCTGGGTGGGTGCTGTGCTGGTGTTTTCTGATTGGGGGGGGCTTGTGCCAGTGTCAGGGGAACCGACTGTCCCGAGGTCCCAGATGGGCCGGGCTGGTCATCTTGATCCAGTTGTGCAGAGATGCCTCTTCTGTGGGGGGACTGGATATGTCTGGAACCTCCTGTCCAGTGACGTTGGGTAGGGGGCCTGCAGGGGTGTAAAGGCATGATTATTGCATCTGTGTGTGCCATCGTGTGCAATGGGTGAGTGAACCTGTACTCCAGTGCTTGCATTCTTGTCTAGGTCCTTGTGTGATATTTGGTTTGGGGTCTGTGTGGGTATCTGTAGTGGACATGCTTTGGTGATGGGTGTCCCTGCTTTTGTGTTGCATGCAGGGCTTGCTGTTGGGATGGGTGGGTTGTGATAGTGGGACATGTGTGAGGTGTTGGAGTGATGGGGTGAGGGTGGGGGTATGTGATGGCATGCAGGTAGGGTGGGAGACATAATAGTTAAGAGTTGACTTACCAGAGTCCATTCCTCCTGCTACTCCTGCGAGGCCCTCAGGATGCAGTATTGCCAAGTCTTGCTCCTCCCATGTTGTTAGTTGTGGGGGAGGAGGTGGGGGTCCACCGCCAGTCCTCTGTACTGCAACCTGGTGTATTGAGACCACGGAACGCACCTTCCCCGGTAGGTCGTTCCACCTCTTCCTGATGTCATCCCGTGTTCTTGGATGCTGTCCCACTGCGTTGACCCTGTTTACGATTCTGCGCCGTAGCTCCATCTTCCTAGCAATGGAGGTGTGCTGCACCTGTGATCCGAATAGCTGTGGCTCTAACCGGACGATTTCCTCCACCATGACCCTGAGCTCCTCCTCAGAGAACCTGGGGTGTCGTTGTGGTGCCATGATGTGGTGTGGGTGATGTGTGAGGTGGTGTGTGTTGTGATGTGTGAGGGGATGTGTTTTTGTGTGTTGTTTGAGGTGCGTGGATGTTGTGTGAGTGATAATGTTGTGTGTCTGTGGATGCTAGTGTTGTTTCTGGTGGTGTCTCTCTCTGGCCTTCTTTCGGAATTTTTGATAGTAAGGGATTGTGTGTGATGTGGGTGTGTGTTTTATATTGGATTGGGTGTGTCGGAGTGGTGTGTGTATGTGTATCAGGTGTGTGTATTTCGATTTGTCCAATGTGGTTGTGTTTTGTAAATGTGTGTGTATGTTGAGCGCAGCGGTGTGTACCGCCAATGGAATACCGCGGTTGAAAGACCGCAGCGTGGATTTGTGGGTCGTAATAGTGTGGGCGTATTCCTGTTGGTGTGAAGGTGGAGGTTTTGTTTTCGCCAGTTTATCACTGACCTTTGGTGTGGTGGACTTGTGTGGGTGTCCTTATTATGGCGGATTCCGAGCTGTGGGTCGTAATAGCTGTAGTGGAATTCTGCCACCACAGCGTTGTGTTGGCGGTCTTCTGCGCAGTGGCAAGCGGCATTTACCGCCAATGTTGTAATGAGGGCCAAAGTATCATTTGATATATTCGGACCGACAGAAATTATTCAAATTCCATATGTACTCAAAGTTTCAATGAATTATATAATAACACCTGGGGTGATTTCTGATGATTGGGATGTGAAAACAGTTGATTCTTTGCTTTCTGAGTTTGAATACTATACTGTATTTGAAAGAGAAGATGTATACCAAACAAGAGCAAATTATGGGGAAATGTTCTGTTACCATCATTACAGACACCATTTTATATATAAAGCCAGCACAATTGCAAACAATGGGAACATTGTCCAATTCCACCAGTTGGGAGTTCTAAAACATATGTAGAAAGGTTTGCATATTTTTCTGGGCGAGATGTCACAAATAATGAGTCTTATTATTTTAAATTGCCTCCTATGGAATTTTGGAATATCCTGTTAACAGATACCAAATTAATCTATTCTGATTCCTTTGTTTCCCAGTTGGCTATTGAAGGCTATAAATATTGGTTGAAGTTGAGTGACTTAAAGAGTGTATGGGGAAGTAGAAATTGGCAAATACAAGGATGGGAAGCTTTGTTTACAGCATGCCTTATTCCATTACAAATTATATTCTTAAATTGAACTGTACAATAAACATGTTGTTTAGGCTTAGCAAAAATTAAAGCATTGAATGCACCCAGTATTCTGTCATCAACTAAATTTGACAAATGGCGAAAGATTTTAAATGTTACTGAAGAACAGCTCGACACATGGGTCCAAAATGGGACATTTAACTCGAAACTTTCAGGTCCAAACAGGTGGTTATTGTGGCCAGTGGACATAAATGGTTGTCATGTGCATCTGGTAAACTCCACAGGGGTTTTCAGAGTGAGCCGACCTGACCCTTGTTACATATCATCACAACACTCTGATATCATCACCACATATGGCGTAGGCAAATTATGTCAACAATGGTTAAAATCTTTCTCATTAACAGCCGTTAAAGAACACCTTAGTCTCCTACCAGAAAACACAGACTTACAAGATTTCTTGTTAGGTCCTAGAAACCACGAACAAAGTGCTTCTTATATGCAATATATAACGAAATATGGAAACTTTCAGAAAAAGAAGCTGCTGCCCTGGTTAAAGCAAATGTATCAGGAAAACTCACAGAAAGCTCTGGCCTTAGTAGATGATGGTATGAACAATTTATTTAACCACATTTACACCCTAAATAACATTGTTTTATCTGCAATTGACATTATACAAAATGACATGTCTTTAGGACTAAAACCAGTACTTCTGATCAAGTTTTCAGTTTGGCTTTTTTGTGCTGGAAGTATGTGTTTCTTGCTAAGCAGAACATGTATGTAGCCTTTGTAGATCTTTGAGCGGCATTTGATGTGGTTCCTAGAGGGAAATTGTGGGAGGATTTAGGCAATATGGAATTTGGTCTGTTTCGTAGCTCAGCTGCATGAGGACATCTACGCTCAGGTCAGATGGGGTAGTCAGAGTGACTCACTGAACGTATTCCTATAAAGTGTGGTGTCCATCAAGGATGCGTTCTGGCACCTACACTGTTCACATTGTATATAAATGAGGTGGTTCAAATGCTATCTTCCGGCCAGAATGATACCCCAACCTTAAATGTTCAAAAAGTTCCCATATTACTTTTTGCCGATGACTCCCTTTTAATTCACAAGACACTATCTGGGCTTCAGATCCTTATAGATAGATTTTTTGTGTTCTGCAAAGCAAGAGATCTGGACTTGAATGTTAATAAAACTAAGCTCATGGTATTCAGTCCTGGATCATTTAAGAGCTGTGTGACTTTAGTAAATAATGCCCCCCTGGATAGAATGGGCTCAATAGATTATCTTGATGTAAGAGTCTCTGCTGATTTTGGCTAGGAAGGTCAGCTCTTTGAGAGCTCTCTTCTCATTCAGCATAGATCAAGCCCTATTTTGTGCTTTCACAAGTGTACCAGCTCGAGAGTGGTATGAATGATTGACATGTCATTTTTACTACATGGACAGAGTCAGTTTAGGTACATTATGCAGTTAGGTTGGATGTGACAAGTTTTGAAAAGTGGTTGTGTGCCCTGGTACCATGTCAGTTTCAGGGAATCGTTTGCCCCCTTTAATCTGACGCAACAGCAACAAATAATGGCTAAGAAAGAAGCAACATATATTTTGTTAAACATCAAAGAATTAGAAAAGTTTCCTGTCACTGTGGCGGAAATACCATCTGCAGTTTGTTTATTAATCTGCCCATTTCAGCACTTCAATTCACCTCATGTTTGAAGCAAATTCCTGCTGGCAGATTTGAAAAGCTAGGAGATAGTTATATCCATGAGTTGTTGGAGCTATCCTGTACATACAAATGATTCAAGGGCATGAAGGAGGTCTTCCTTAGCTGAAGTGAATGTGTGACTTCTGTAAGTCACTTGATGATTTGGAAACAGCTGTCTTTGCACTGAGCATTTAATGTTTCAGCTGCAAATTTAGCTTGTTATCTGAAGGGGGTCCCTGTCCCTTTGATTCATCCAGCGTTCCACAGTGCTCTCAAATGAAAGTTATGTGATGCTGAACGAAATCAGCTGTTGTGGTATGAAAGACGTTTTGGTGTACTCCTAGGTTAAATTTTTAATGTGCCTAACACCGCTGAGAATGTACACTTCTAAAAGGCTGTTGCTTCTGGTTTTGCCAGCACCTTCTCCTCTACATTTGGCATAATACCTTCAGCCATACACTCTATTTTATCAAATATCTTTAGGGGATTCACTGTTACTTTAGTGTTAATTGGTGGCATTTTGCTGTTGCTATTTTTCATTCGCAATGGCTGCCCCATCTTAACAAGGAGGACTGATGGCGCTTCCACCAGGTTAACTGTGTCATGACCGCAAGATGCAGTATTTTAGAGCACCACTCCTGGAATAACTGGAGTTCAACTGGTCTTTGTCATTCAGGCAAGTTCTCAATTGCATACAGCCCGTCTTTTGATGTTTGTGGTGCCCATTCAAACATGCACCGGAAGGGGGTCTTACCATGCAACGCATACCTTCTTTTGGGCACTGATCTGTTGGTGTTCTCAATGAGGGTTCATTACCTGATATGCATATTGAGCTTGCAATTGTTACCGGAAGCCTCATGTGAGCCGCTCTTTGTGGCTCTTGGTGCTGCAGGGAAAACTGCTGCCTCGGCCAGAGTAGTGACTGCAGCAATGGAACATGAGTGCTCCTTCGCTTTCCTTGTCAAGGCACTAGTTACTTTACCATCTGCTGAAGTGGGGTCTTTCCTGGAGCCCATTACAATTGATGATATTGGCGATTTCTCAAAAGATCATTATTATCGTTGATTTGCTGACATTTGGCCTTAACTGATGTTCAAGTTTAAAAAATTCTAAATTTACCATTTTAGTTTAGCTCAGATTTGGTCTCTTTTGCTTGTCAACATGGATATTTTATCTCATTCAATATATTTTAGCTTACTTTTAGTGATCAATGTAGAAACTGTGATTTTAGTACTAGGTTCTATTTTAGACCTCTGGACCTTTGAACTGACAATGGGAAGTTATTTTAGCATTTACACAGGTACCCTTTTAGTTCTGTGCTCTCTCACTTAGTTACATTTCGCTTGTATTTCTTTTATTATTTTAGCAAAGCTTCATTTTAGTTGAGCTGTTTTTCATTCTTTTATCAGTTCCCTTTCCACGCAGAATTTGTTATTCAATTCTGTGCACAAGAATTTCATCCTGTGCTCAACCCAAGGCTGTGTTGTCACCTTAGGGCAGGTCTTAGAATAACAGATATGTTATTATAAAACATTACACTGCCCCCACCATGGTAGAAGGGACATTGCAGCCAGCTTGCCATCTCATGCTGCACATCATCGCAGTTTCTGCAGAAACCCTTTAGTTCCTCTTTATCTACGGGGAAGGACTCCCAGCAGACTATCAGGCCTCTTTTTCACCTCTGAACACAGGTATGGGGGTTGGGCTTCCTTCCCAGGAAGGGTGGATTGGGGCTGCCACTGCTATTTGCTCTCCTATGGCACTTTAAAAAAATAAATAAATACATACCCATACCTACCTCTACCTACCTGGGATGGGGTCCCCCCATCCTTAGGTGTCTTCCAAGTTTGGGTGGGGTGGGTGAGGGTGTCCCTGGGACCAGGAAAGGGCACCTGTGGGCTCTTTCCATGGTCTCTGACCATGGAAAAAGGCCCACAGATCCCCTAACGCCTGCCCTAACACAGGCGTGTCATAAGGGCACTAAGCAAGCTTAGTGCCTTTATTTAAGGCCCCCATCCCCCATGCTAAATTTTAGCACAGGAGGATAAATATTGCGTTAAGGCCATAGCCCCGTTTTCTGCACGGGAACGCCTACCTTGCATCTCATTGATGTAAGGTAGGTTTCCACGTCCAGAAAATGACGTAAACTCCATAACTTTGACGCTAGACGTGTCTAGTACCAAAGTATAAATATGGAGTTAGGTTTTCGCTGAATTAGTGTAAAAAGAAATTACGCTAATTCAGCACAAACCGAGTATAAATATGGGCCTTAGTAGTGTAAGTAGGGATATTAGGAACACTATTGTGACAAAATGGTGGGACTCTTCTTGTGTTTCACATTCCTGTTCGCTGCTGTGATAATGCTGTGTTTCATTATCCTCATAATCGCAATTCATGCCTTTTTACATAGAATGCAGTTGCTTCACTAAAATATATATTGAATCAAGCTCCTGCTTTTGTTTGTGCATGTATGAGACTTATATAACTGAGAGCAAGGGGTAAGATCGGTACCAATACGACTTCCCTGAGGAGTCTGAGTGTCAAACAATAGGCTGCCACAAATCACACTTACCTTCTGTATTGGTGAGGTGCTGATAGCTAACCGGAAAGGTTAGTCAGACAGCTGTCACATGTTGTGGGATCAGTCTCAGTCCCCCATACTCAGTGCTGGTGCTGCCCAAAATCCAGCAGTCTCGTTACTAGAGTGGGAGTCTATGACTCCTTTTGTTCCTACAGAAAGGTGGAGACAGGGCCAGCAAGGGAAAGCTCACCCCAAACCAGTTTTCCTGTGGGTGTGTAGCTCTCTATTAGCCACACCTCTAGGGTAAGCTCCTGATGATCAACGAAGGGTGATGCAATCTTGAAAGAGGCAAAAATGTGACACTCTGGGATAGCCAGATGCCACAAATAACAAGAACGTCATCACTAGGTGGCAGGGGACCCACCAGCCCATTGACTGGTGACCATGTGGTCTCCTCAGTGCTCTTTCCTGGGATGAGTATGACACCCTTGACCCTCAGATCATGTTGGATTTGGAGTGAGGACTAAAGAAACACTACTAAGCTGCTCTTGGATCTTGGAGAGAGGCTGCACCTTTGGAAGGACTGCACCTGCTACACTTAGGGCTAGTGTAGAATGGACTGTGCCTGGGGCTCCAGGCTCAGGGGAAAGTTAATTTGTGGCCCCAGATTAAAGACGTAACTCCAAGGATCAGTGGACAGATATTCTGGAAGATGCTCTAGGGATACAAAAGCTGAAGAAGCCCAAACCGTCAAATTGGTAGCCCTGGCAGAAGTTTTGCTGCTACCAGTCACCGGGCCCAACATGACAAACCCGAGATAGCCAAAAGTTGCATTCGAGTCTGCCTGACCCAGGAGAGCTATCCAAGCCCACATTAATTGCACCAAAGGACACTAGCCCCATCTAGGGATTTTGCCCTAACCTCGGTGCAGACTGACCAGTAGTCCAGCATCTACTGGCCAGCTACTGCAACATAGAGGACTTTGAGGGACACCGATCTCCGTGACTAAGGTCGCCCCCCGTCACCCATGGACCAAGGAGCAACCACAAAGACACCCCCATTGACCGCACCAAAATCGGAGCATCCTTTGACAGTCTTTTGCCTGTATCCTCAGCATCAGGATCACTCTGTTGATGTCTATGGCAGACGTTGTGTAAAGTTTTGAACTTACCTTAAAAACACTCTGGTGGTCAGGTAAGTATCTAAAGTATCCACTCTGACCCCCTAGAACTCTGTGCAGCCGGAATTGGTCACCCAGCCCAGGGTGGAGTGGTTGAACTAACTGTTTCAAGCTTTTCAAAAGTTTCTAAAGTTTTTGTTGACCAATGCTTGTTTGTAATTGCATTCAAAGGCGATAATATCTTCTAAAATCTGTATCTCTAGAACCCTCCGGTAGATTGTGATCATCAAGGGCTCAAAAAGTTCATAAAAATATAATCTATTTTTATTAATTGGTGTATTTTTTCTTTCATGTGTTGTGACTTTCTTATTCCGCTGTTTGGTGCTGTTAAATGCTTCGCACATAATTCCTTTGCCAAGCCTTACTGCTCACAACTACAGCTACCCAGGGTTGAGTTCAGTTTTAAGCCTGACTGGACCCAGGATGGTATTTGTGACTGTACTGCAAGATAAGGCCCCACTGCCATACTACAAAGTACACCCAAATCTTCACAGTTGACATCATAGAAATACTTATGACCTTTTTTGCAAGACTTTCATGTCTGGACATCAGAGGTTTAGATTCCTGCTAAAAAGCACACGCTTTGCTTCAGGGAGGCTGTCTTTCATAATGATATTGATGCTGCATTCTGCTGTGTTGCTGCTGTGCCAGGGGACTCGATGTCCCACACTGCCCCATCAGGAGGAGGAGTACATCCTACAGCTTCTCAGCACCACCTGCTATTAAAGGCCCTACCACCTCCTACAGCATGGGTGCTCCATTCTGCTGTTTTGCTGCTGTGTCAGGGGACTTGGTGTCCCAGACTGCCCCATCAAGAGGGGCTCCTGACAGCTTTCCAGCACCTACCACTTCCCACAGAATGGGATGGGTGCAGACTGCTGCCAGGCGCAGCCTTGTCAAGGGCATGCCCACCCTGCGCCCGCCATTCCCCTTGGCTCTGTCTTGGGAGTTTATTGGTACATCTTTTGATCTTGAGAAGTCATTCCTAGAGTAATGTGAAAACGTCTTAACCAAGGTCAGTTGGCCTTCAAACATTAATATGGGTAAGCTGAAAGCAACTGAGTTGCTCCACAAGAAAAGGAACAAGAAAAGGAAGAAAAGCTCCAAGGTCGCCTCTTGTGTGATTGATTCTAATTCCACAGCTAGTGCAACGTTGGAGGACACTGACATCCTTATCAAGAAGGTAGAGATGCTCTTAGGGGGAGGCCTAAGGCTGATGAAAGTGCAAACCAAAGAAAGGTGGAGGGTAAACTAGCTCTGATGTTTGTTCCAAAGTGGAGGACCAGCCACCAGCCTTCATCCTCAGAACATGAAAGTGTAAATGCCCCAGAACCAAGTTCAACTCAGGGACCAACTGTGGGTATTCCCCCTCCAACCGATTCTTTCAATCAGATGATTGTCCCTTTAGAGCCAGATATTGTTTGTTCCAACAGATATTTATTCCTTACTGATATGCAACAGAGCTCCGGATCCAAAGGGGTAGTAAGGGAAGATGAGAGGGGTGTACTTGTAGTAGATGTGAAAGTTGACTGTGGTGATTGTACAGGGATAAATGTAAAAGCTAGGCATAGTGAGGGTGCGGATATATTTAGAGTTATTACACTGGTCAAAACATTGCAGGATGAGGTAATGGAGTTACGAGCACAGCTGGCGACCATGTAGGGGAAGGTTGAGAAGCTTAAATGCCCCAAATTTGTGCTTAGTAGCCAGACTGCTACTTCCCTGCCTACTATTGCTTACACCACACTGAAAACGGAACAAAAGAAAAGAAGGAGTCATTTTGTTACAACTGGCCAACCCTGCCTTCATACTGACTACCCGGGGCATCAACCAGATTTCAAACCATGCCTCGCATGGCTTCCCTCGCAGACAATTCCCCCAAGCACAGACTACTACTCTTACTATCAGAGGAAATAATTTGTGCATATACAAATAAAAGGGAGTAGCCTAGGTAGAGTACTAGTCTCTTTCACCAGGTACAGGGGTGTGTGCAGTGCTTAATTTGTGCTTGTTGTTTCCGGTGCTGAGTACCGGCACTTATTTGTGAAGGCCGAGGCTTATTCTTCTGCCTCAAGCATTTGCTGCTAGCAAAAGACACATATGGGACACACGGAGGAAGTGAAAAACGAAAAAGCGTCACAAAGGGAGACAGTAGAAAGCTGCAAGAGTGAGCTGAAGGGGCAGGGATTGGCTTTATATGGATTAAAGAGGCCCGAGATGGCTTCAGGATTACGCCGCCTCAGTATTTCCTGCTTGCAAATGTAATTACAGCTGCCGCGCGTTTAGGAGGAAGGCTTTGAGCACCGGCACCTTCTTATTTACAAATTAAGCATTGGGTGTGTGAGCATAGAGAGCCCAGATAATCATGGCTAGAGAGTGAAACATGCTTTCCTGATTAATGTTCCTAAGCTAGCCAAACGGACAAGAGAGGAGGAGGAGTATTTAATTAATAAGTGCATTAATTATATAAGATCCACAAGGAAATGCTATTCAGTAATTAGGATAGATATAATACATCCTAAAAGACTCCAGGGTCCATCCACCTCTGGGGGCCCCATCGATTTCATCGATATTAGATTAAAGGATCCCAAACTAGTAAAAGAGCTTGTGGGGTTGGAGTTGTGGAACCCCCCCACCCCAAGAACACACTAATGCAGTTTAAATTCAATCCTCCGCACACCTCTACCTCATTAAATGGCACTGGTAATACAGGCCCGAATAATGATCTGGGGCTGTGACGGGTAGATTGACTTAATGGTAAGATCCATCCCCTATTAACCAGGGATAAGGCACTCCCAATAGACATTAATCATGTACATCAAAGAACATCTTTTTTTAAATGATCCTTATTGGGTTTTGTACAGAGACCAGCAAGGAGAATGCAATATGGTAAAGCATGAAACAGATATAGCAGGCTGTTCACCAATAAGATCATATCAACATGTTTAACTTCCTCTTCCCACCCCACCCCGTCTTGTGTAAAGCATTCTGTTCAGCAGCTGTCAGAAACAGTTTATATAATAAAGGCTATCACATAGTTATTCACCACCTTGGATATATGTGGTATTAGGTAATTGCTCAGCAGTCTCATCTTGGGGAGGCTCCTCACGATCCGCTAGTATAGCTGCCCAGGCTCGAAGATCGTCTTCTAATTTATCATCAGTGCAGACATACATCAGTCGGATTTCTTCCACCATGACCTATTCAGTGACATCCCTGAGCCACTCATTATACCCGGGGGTGGTGGCGCTCAACCATTTTATAGCTATATTGCATTTTGCCAGTGTAAATCCAGGAGAACAAACTTTCTATTACGGTTCTTACCAGAGGGGGAAGGAATGAGGCCCAGTAATACTTGTTGAGTGTCTAGTGGTATAGTCCAAGCAGAGGCTCTATTAAGATTGTCAAGTATTTGTTGCCAGTATGAGTAAAGAACCATACAGTTCCAGGTCATGTGTATGACATCCACTGTTGGGCTTCAACACTGGGGACACATGTCAGATTGTTTGGGGTAAATTACATGTAAGGTGGTAGGGGAGAGATAGGTTTGATTAATAAAGTTGTACTGTTAAGCTTAAATCTAGCATTGGAGCTGGCACCGCAGACCCCTTTATGTATGCATTCCAAGTCTCTACTTGTCAGTGGATCTAGTTGTAGTCCCTTCTACTTAGTTTGAGTTAGGAGAGCTCGTTTCGGGCGATCATCACTCAGGGGTCTGTTAGATGTGACACTAATCAATGACCTCCGGCCATCTCCAGTAGTGAAGTGTGAGTGACAGAGCTGGGTGGGGCGTCAGGAAATGAGGGCCATATTTCATGCACCATAGCAGAGAGCTTTTGGTATTGCAAGAATTGACCCGGACCAAGGGCAAAAGATCATACCGCCACGACACATGGTATGAAGCGTCCTCCTGGGTGAAGGTCCCCCAATGTAAGACCTCCATCATTCCAAAGTTGGAGCGACATGGACTCTGCTATCCCACTGCAGGGTTGTAGTATCCATTGTGGCAGGTCGGGAGCATATGGAGCTCTTTGTATTACCCTTTTCACTGCTTCATCCCACGTCCAGGCAACTTGGCGTATCTGGGGGACTCGAGAGCCGGTCATCAACAATGCAGGGAGTGTCCTCCCCCACATGAGAGCCCTCCAATAGCGTTTTTTTCCCAAGAGTTCTCCTCAGCTAGCCAATTGATGGCATGTTGTAGGTGGGCTGCCATGTAGTAGAGTTTTACGTTGGGGACCTCGATACCACCATGGGAACAAGGTCTCTTCAATGGGGAGAGGCTCACCCGTCTGCACCTGTCAGCCAACAGTAAGTTGATCAATAGGCTGTCAATTGTTTTAAAGTAGCGGCGAGAGATCATGAAAAATGTACCACGAAGGGCATACAAGCATCTGGGGAGTAGTATAATTTTTGCAATAGCTCGTTTTTCCATAAGTGAGAGAGATAAGTCTCTCCAAAAACGTACTGAGGCTTTAAGCTCCAGAACTACCCTTCCAATATGTAAATCCAAAAACTACTCCTTAGAAGGTGCTAGATCGATACCCAAGTAGCGAACATCTCGTAATTGCTGGGGAATCAATGCTGAAGGAAGGTCTTCAAAAGAGGTTCCCGTCAGGGAGCCCATAGGGTATAGTAGGGATTTAGAGGGTGTTAGAAATGGGGTCTCTAGTTGGCAGAGGTATACACCCTTGTCCAAGTAGGGACCACAATCCTAGTCAGGGTAAATTACACACAATCCAAATTATCCTGTGCCCTGCCAGTAGTCAGGCTTAACTTAGAAGGCAATGTGTAAAGTATTTGTGCAATAAATCATGCAATAACACAGTGAAAACACCACAAAAATACACCACATAGGTTTAGAAAAATATAAGTTATTTATCTGAGTGAATTAAGGTAAAAACTATCAAGATTTGATAAGGATAAGTTGAAATATCACTTTTGCAATGATAAGAAGAGTCTTAAGTCTTTATATATCAACAAAAGTCTCTTGTGTGCACAAAGTACCTGGAATGCATCAAAATTACACACACGAAGACCGCAGAGAAGGACATGTGTGGAAAAAGGAAAGTGTGAGTCAGATTTCCAGATGCAGGCTGTGCATCCATTCCAGCAGGCTGTGCATCAATGTTCCCCGCACAAGGACTTCCTTTTAAAGAGAAGTAGTTGTTTTGGCCCTGACACTTCAGGAACAGGAGGCAAGCTCAATCCAAACCCTTGGAGAGCTCTTCTCAGCAGAGCCAGAGCCCAGCAAGGCAACAGGAAAACAGCACAGCAGCAGTCCTTCGCAAAGCAGTTCAGGTGAGTCCTTTAGGCAGCCAGGCAGCTCCTCTTGGCAGGTTGCAGGATCTGGTTCAGAGTGTCTTTCCCAGGAAGTGTCTGAGTTGGTGGGGTCAGGGACCCAGGTTACTTACCCAAAAGTGCCTTTCATGTGGGGAAGATTTCAAAGAGTGGTTTTGAAGTGCACAAGGCCCCCTTTCAGTACAGGTCTGTCTGCCAGAGTCCCAGTAGGGGATTTGGCAGTTCATTGGGTGAGGGCATACCACTACCCTTTGAAATGTAAATGCCAGGCCCCTCCACCCTTCCAGCCCAGGACGACCCATTCTGTATGCAGATGAGTACAGGTGTGACTGAGTATCCTGTGTTTGTGGTTGTCTGGGTGAAATGCACAAGGGAGCTGTCAACCAGCCCATCCTAGACGTGGATTGGAAACAGGCTGTAAGGCACAGATGGATTTTAGTTGCAGAGAAATGCTTACTTTCTAAAAGTGACATTCCTGAAATAGTAATATAAAATCCAACCTCACCAATAAGCAGTATTTTCTATTACCATTCAGGCCATACTAAACATGACCTGTCTACCCCCTTCTGATCAGAATCTACCACTCAAACAGTATATGAGGGTAGCCC
The DNA here is from genome assembly GCF_031143425.1 of Pleurodeles waltl. Lineage (NCBI taxonomy): Eukaryota > Metazoa > Chordata > Amphibia > Caudata > Salamandridae > Pleurodeles > Pleurodeles waltl. The sequence goes on from NC_090451.1 coordinate 538,719,805, forward strand.
TAATGCTAGCCTATGAAAAGAGCAGACCTCACAGTAGTGGAAAATGAATTTAGGAGTTTTCCACTACCAGGACATATAAAACACACATGTATATGCCCAGCCTTTTACCTACATAGCATCCTTCCCTATGGGTTACCTAGGGCCTACCTTAGGGGTGACCTATTTGTAGAAAAAGGGGAGTTTAAGGCTTGGAAAGTACTTTTAAATGCCAAGTCGAAGTGGCAGTGAAACTGGACACACAGGCCTTGCAATGGCAGGCCTCAGACATGGTTATGGGGCAACTTGTGTGGGCGGCACAATCATTGCTGCAGTCCCACTAATAGCATTTAATTTACAGGCCCTAAGCACATGTAGTGCATTTTACTAGGGACTTACAAGTAAATTAAATATGCCAATTGGGTATGAGTCAATGTTACCATGTTTTAGGATGAGAGCATATGCACTTTAGCACTGATTAGCAGTGGTCAAGTATGCAGACTCTTAAAGCCAGTGAAAATGAGGTCAGAAAAAAAGAAGGAGGAAGTCAAAAAGTTTGGGGCTGACCCTGCAGAGAGGCCATTTCCAACAGAAGGGTTGATCAGTAGTCCAGAGATCCCTCCAAACCCCAGCATCAACTGCATGAGTATTGGTGCTGAGTAGGTTGGGCGTCGAAGATATAATAGGGCATCAGCTTCATAAAGAGAGACCACATAGGTGGTCTCCTCTATCATGATCTCCCATGGATGCATTGTTTGATGTAGTCGCAATGCCAAAGGTTCCATTGCTAATGGGAACAGGAGCAGTGGGAGGGGAGCAGTGAGAGGGGGCAGCCTTATCTGACACCCCTTGTCAGGAATAAAGATGTGGGTGGTCCAGGTCCTGCCCGAAACTCCCTGCACGTATTTTTGGCACTTCATGCGCACCACTTGTCATCCCTTCCTGTTCTAAAAGTGGTCATCAGCATCGCCTGTCCTGTGGTAAAGCTCATGTAGCTGCAGGGTCAGGACATTGGTGGTCAAGATGCACTTATCAGTGCTATTCTATGAAGGGACTACAATTCCCAGGTTTTTAGAGGCAGCGGCCATCTTGGGGTGTGGCAGGCCTATAAAGCCCAGCCACACCCAAGCACCTTGCTCACTATTTTGAAGACTTCGATGCAGTCAGACCTTGTGGGGGTTCCTCTGAAGAAGAGCAGATTTCCTGCATGGCAGATTGACAGCAAATCAGAGTATCCTTTTTCCATGGTGAATTCAGATACGAGTAGGTCGTATTCGTAGCGGTAAGGTCTTGATGAGCCCAATCTTGAAGGAAGTGGTTACTCCCAAAAGTACAGCGCACCTTAGCACAACGAGCAAAGCGTTTCTAGTTCTAAGAGTAAAGCGGCCTCGGCGTGACGATCAAAGCGCTTCGGATCACAGGAGCAAAGCGTCCCTTAGCACAACGATCAAAGCGCTTCAGGCCACACGTGTAAAGCGCCCTTGCACGATAATCAAAGCTTTTCAGTTCACATGAGTAAAGCGCTCTTGGCACGATAATCAAAGCATTTCAGTCCACATGAGTAAAGCGCCCTTGGCACAACAATCAAAGCATTTCAGTTCACATGAGTAAAGCGCCCTTGGCACGACAATCAAAGCATTTCAGTCCACATGAGTAAAGTTTTTGGGACGCCGTTCAAGAGGGTAGGTCCACCATGCAGGACCTTTGACTAATATTGTCATTTTTGAGTCCTTGGAACGTGCCTCCCAAGGGACCTGTTCTCGAATGGGGGATGGGTGACCTGATTTAACCAGTTTACTTAAATGTAAGTGACCGGTGCTATTTACCCTAATATGATGATTTTTCTTTTTTTAAGAAGAGGTGACGTAATGTTTATATTTGTTTGGTCCTGATGAAGCGTCAATGGATCCGGCTGGACCACTAGACGCGAAACATGTCGACCGAGTTTAGAGGTCCTATAACACCTAGCGTCCTCTGATATTTATCTGTTGTTTGAAAGGCATTGAGCATTACATCTCAATTTTTGACTTTCATTTTTATTTTTTTTATTTTTTTATTTTTATTGTTTATTCATTTGAACACAAACCAAAAAAACATACATTAATACAGCAGATCTCTCGACGAGAGGATAGGGATAGATGAGAACCATTACAAACCATACAGCGACTGTGGTATCCCAAGTCGCAAGCGGCTGTCTGCCAGAGTCTCTCTCTATATGTTGATATCAAGGGATCCGTTCCAAAAAGGAGCCTCCACACCGGAGGAGCGTAGAAGTCCGCCGCCCCAACGTAGGACAAGGACATACACGCCAATGGTACTAATCTGACATCGTCGAGCAGGAAGAACTGCAGAAAGTAACAGTTGCAAAAACCACTAAAAAGGCAGGTGGAGCACACAGTCACATCGCGCAGGATTATCATACAACAAGGTAACTCGCATGTTCCGAGGGGGAATGAACCGCGCAAATGGGAGTCATCAGTCACGCATCACCCTTCGTCTGTGTCGCCAGATATTCATTTAGAGGGCGGGATCCCTCTGGCATAAGTTCCCAGAATACTAACAGCTGATCATGGCAAAAAGCAGCATCTCGTAACCAGTCGGACCTACGGGGAGCTCTCCCCCGACCCCAGCACATAGCAACTCTACGCTTAGCCAGCAGCATGAGAAGGCCCACCAAGCGTCTATGCGGGCCCTGGACCTCATCCATATTTCCCAACAGCGCTATCTTAGGGGAGAGGGGTACCTCCACCTCTATTATTTCAACAATCCACCGTCTTATCTCCTCCCAAAATGTATACACTTCCGCGCACTCCCATGCCAGGTGAAAGAAGCCCGCATCCCGAGCCCCTCAACGAGCGCAGCATGTATCCGCTAGCAACCCCATGGAATGTAGTTTCTTGGGCGTATAATATAGTCGGTGCAGAAACTTAAAATGCAGCAAGCGCAGTCTGTAATTCGGGGATAGTGCCCTCATATGAGCACAACAGCTACGCCACATTGCCTCTGGGATAGGCTCCCCCACATCTCTCTCCCATGCAGTCCTAGAGGACACCACAAGGCCACCCCCCTGCTCCTGCATAGCATTATACAGCTTTGTTATCAGCTTAGAGGGGGATCTCGCGCTGCAAAGTACCTCCAGAGCACGAAACTCCAAGGGAGCACCCGATGCTTCAAAAAATCGATCTCGCAGCAAAGCGCGGACCCGGAGAGCGCAAAAACGTTGCAACAGAGTACCATCACAATCCGAAAGTGCATCGGGAATATCCAACAGCCGACCGTCCACTATCCAGTCTCCCAGCACCATCAAGCCAGCGTCTCGTAGAAACCTGCGCACCCCTCCATCACGGAACATCTGAGCATCAGCCACTGCCATAACAGGCAGCGAAGGAGCAAAGGGTGCAGATACCCCAGACCGCTGCATCAGCGCTCTCCACGCTCCCGCCGTGCAGGCGACTGTGTCAACTCCCCTAGAGCAGGGCGGAACCCGCCCACCGAGCACGCATACCAAGCCGTCAGGCCAGACAGAATCACTTTCAGGTGCCAGGTGTGGCATATAACGGGTCGGATTCAGCCAATAGTACGCAAAATGCGCCTGAGCACAGTGATAATATAACTCCAGGTCTGGGGCTGCCAATCCGCCCGCTCAAATGGCAGCGTCATTTTCTCCCAGGTGATGCGCGGCTGCCGCCCCACCCACGCCAACCGAACAAGCGCAGATCTCAGGCACCGGAAATAGCCCCTAGCAAGTGGAAGGGGAAGGTTCACAAATAAATACAGAAATTTAGGGAGTACCACCATTTTGGCACTAGCAATGCGACCAGTCAACGAAAGTGGCAAAGCGTTCCAGACCTCCACCTTTTCCCCTAGCCATGTCAGCGCTGCCCCATAATTAGCAAGACGTAGCGCTTCCGCGTCACAGCACAGGTGTATGCCCAAATAACGCACTGGTCCATCTGCCCAAACCAAAGGGTATCGCGAGTCAAATCTCTCCACGCTGGGAGTTAGTGGCAGGATCATCGATTTCGACCAGTTAATAGTGACCCCAGAAAAATTCCCGAAGCGCACGATTTCATCTAGTAAGATGTCTAATTTCTGCCCCGGGTTTCGCACGTATACCGCAATATCATCTGCTTTTAAAGATATCAAGACAGGGCGTTGCCGGAACTGTAAGCCGCTACTGCTATATTTCTGGAGCAGTCCCGCCGCCAGCGGCTCCATCGCAGCCGCGAAAAGAAGCGGAGACAGCGGGCAGCCCTGGCGCGTACCCTGCGAAACCAGGAATGGAGCCGATTCACCCCCGTTAAGGCGCAACCTGGCAGTGGGCAGGGTATACAGCAGCCTGATCCAGTTCACAAAGCGCGCGCTAAGACCCACTCGGTTCAAAAGCGCAAACATATATTCCCAAGCCAGGGAATCAAAGGCCTTGGCTGCATCAAGAAACACCGCAGCTACATCATCGTCCGTCTCTAATGATCCCAGCACCGCAAAGAAAGTACGCAGATTATGACTCGTGGACCTCCCAGGGACAAAGCCTGATTGATCCGGAAGCACCAATCTAGAGAGAAGTGGCTGTAGTCGCGTCGCTATCATTTTTGCAAGAATCTTGTTATCAATGTTTATCATGGAAAGTGGGCGATACGAATCGCATTGTGTCGGATCCTTCCCAGGCTTCAAAACAGTTATTATTAAGGCCTCCCGGAGGGAGGCCGGGAGTGACCCAGCCGCCAAAGACTCCTCATACACCTCCAACAAATAGGGAGCAAGGGTATCCACATATTCTTTATAAAAAGCGGGGGTCAAACCGTCTGTGCCTGGAGACTTATCTCCGGGTAGACTTCGGATCGCCGCCGCCACCTCCTCTACTGTGAACGGCATATCCAGGTACATCCTGTGTGCCTCCTCAAACCATACTAGCGCGATATTCTCAAAATACTCCCTCATATCTGCCTCCCTAAGACCCACCGGGGGCGCATATAGCTGCGTGAAATATTCTATAAATACCTGCATCACGCCTCTCGATCCGGTCACCCTGCCGCCCTCAGTATCTATCGCCTCAGTAACGTAATTACTGGCCCAGGGGCTACGCAATAATCCCGCTAGTGTCCTCCCGGCTCTCTCACCCTCTCCATACCTGCAAGCCTGTGCGTGTCTCCCAAGGAAACATACCTCTCTTAGAGAGGCCTCCTCATACAAGGACACCTCATGCCTAATTTCGGCAAGTACCTCACTTGACCATGGCGCCTCTAAGCGCCGTTCCAACTCGCCGAGCCTCCTTTCAATATCAGCCATCTCCCGCCTTAAAACTTTCACTATTCCATGCTGCTTTGCGAGACACACCCCACGAATAACCACTTTAAATGCCTCCCCTACAGTGCCGGGGGATTCCACCGAACCACGATTCTCATAAAAAAATAACCGAACCGCCTCCCGCACCTCCTCTCGGAAGATCTCGTCTCGGAGAGCACCGCTGGGCAACCGCCACATCACCATTGGTTGTAGCTCACTAGGTATCGCCAGGTCTAATAACACCGGTGAGTGGTCTGACAGCGTACGGGGAAGATGGTCTATCGCTCTAGTCCAAGCCTCCACATCTCTAGTGCCCAGCCATCGATCAATACGAGACCAACTACTATGGAAGTAATTCAAGCAGGTGCCCTCTCGCACTCCTATATGTCTCTGCTTCCACAGATCCACCAGCGCACCACTATCCATCACTGCCGCCAAAGATCTCGCCGAAGAAACATGTTGCATCCTAGCCGCACTCTCTCGGTCCAGCCTAGCATCTAGGACTACATTAAAATCACCGCCCCAGATCACAGCTCCAGCTCCCAGCGACTCCACTAGGCGCCATACCTCTAGGAAAAACTCCGGGTCATCGACATTCGGCCCGTACACAGCCACCAGCCGGCAAGCCCTGTCCAACAACATTCCACTCAGTATCACGTATCTGCCATTGGGATCAGTAATAATTTCGCGCGTACGCCACTGCAGCCCCTTACGGATAATGATTGCAACCCCACGCGCGTAGCTAGAGTATGTAGAACAGTGAGCCTCCCCGACCCAGCCAGCTTTCAGCCTGCCAACCGCAGATGCCATCAAATGCGTCTCTTGTATCATACAGATGTCAATACCATGTCGCTTAACATAAGCCGTCACCAGCCGGGCCTTCCGATTATCATTAAGCCCCCGCACATTCCATGTCAAGCATCTCACAGCAGAGGTAACATCATCCCCCATCCAGAACTGCATTCGTACAACACTGCGCATGAACACAGCTCTCCACCTGCCAAGAACTTAACAAAAAGGAAACCTGAAACATTACCCAATAGGCCCAGTCCTCCCACCACCCACACAGGCCCCCCAATCGGACCCTCGTAGTGACCCACCCGACCAACCTCAAAGCCCACACTGCAAACATAAAACAGGTTGTAACCGGACTCATCCGAGGGGCAGAAGCCTGCCAAACAGCTCTCCACCCAGATGTTCTAGGGGAGAGGGGCCATGGGCCAAGCAACAGCTACATATCAGGGGCCCGATCACGGAGCGGACCCACACACACCCACAGCTTCAGACGTAATAGTATCCCACACATGTCACTTAATCATTGTCACTAAGAGAGGCGTCCTCAGCGCCCGCCCCAACTGATTTGGTAATCGTCTTGCGAATTTAGTCACCTGCTTTGGGTCCGAGAAGTACAGCACCTTGCCCTCATGTCGCACCCTCAGTTTAGCCGGGTATAACAGGGCAAACCCAACTCCAGCCTGGCTAAGCAGGTGCTTTGTCGGCAGAAAAGCCCGCCTCTTGGCCTGTACACCTGGGGTATAATCGGGAAAGAAGTTCATTTCTGAGTTCTTATATACTAGAGGTCTTCTCTCCCTAGCTAACCGGAGCACAGCATCTCAGTCCCTATAATTCAATAGTCGTGCAATAATTGGACGTGGAGGCGTGCCAGGAGGAGGATGAGGACCCAAGGAACGATGTGCCCTCTCAATCACCAACAGCCGAGAGAGCTCGCCAGCAAACAGCTCTTGTAACATATTCTCAACAAAGTCCTCCATGCGGCCCATGTCAGTTGCCTCCGGCAGCCCCACGATACGGATGTTGTTACGTCGGGACCGGGCCTCCAGGTCCTCATTTTTGTTTCGGATCACCTCCAGGAGACGCTCCATCTGCGCAATCTGTTCTCTGTCACCACTACGCGCATCCTCTACCTCAGATGTGCGTGTCTCCAGAGCCTCAAACCTGGCATCGTCATCATCAACCCGGGCTCTGATGCGGTCCAGCCGCTCCGACACATGGTCCAGCTTAGCGTCTATACCTGCCAAGCTGGTCTTAAGTTCCATGAACATGAATCTCACAGACATCTCTGGAGGCTCCCCTTCGGCGTCTGCGTCCCCAGGCTGGGAGGCGGGAGGGGCACCACGTTTTTCCCCTCCAGAGAAGGAGAGTTTAGCCTGTCGCTTATCTGCCTTGCCCATCTTTCAGTACTTCACGAGTAATGCAGCTAGCGTCAGCTCAAGTGAACCTAACCAAGACTGCGGGCCTTCGTCTCCGAAAAAATCACCCGGCCGGCAACTCCGTTCTCCTCACCGGGCCACCAGGCGGCCCCCAGGCGCACTGAACAGTCTCTCTGTCTCCCAGGTCAAATCCGTTTCCTGTATAGGGGTTCCACAAATTCCACCAGTAGCAGGGAGTTCCACACAGCATAGGAGGGGAGGGGGAGGGGAGCCAGGCAGGCACCAGGTTCCAAAACCAGGATGTTTAAGCCCCCTACACCAGGGGGTATCTCAGGAGAACACTGCCGCACCAGCCCGAGCCTCCGCCCCGCCCCACCTCTCGTGTTGACTTCCACTTGATTCTGTGCTGCCAGGGCAGTGCAGGGCTCTTGATGCAATCCGCAGGACCTCAGCAGTGTTCGATGGAGGCAACCGGGGGCCAAGCAGAAGTCCTCTCAGGTCGTCCCTCCACCAGGGCCCCGAATTCAGGCCCCCGCCTCCTCTAATCTCCTCGCGATCTCAGGGCCAGGAGTCACCACCGCAGCGCGCCCTCCGAGCGCCTCTTGTCGGCCGGGCCCAGCGCGCGCCAGCCGGGGGCCCGGGAATCGGGAGGCCAGGAAGCGCTCCCCAGTCGAGGGTCGGAAGGGGCCCAGAGGGCCGGCGCCCCCAGCCGCCGCGCACGTCAGAAGCAAAAAAAGGGGGGGGGAGCCGCGGCCCGAAGCAGCCGCCGATCAGGCCCCCCGAGGCTCCCCTGCACTCTCGTCTCCTCTCCCTCTCGGCTGGGAGCAGCCGCAGCGCCTCCCCTCCCCCACGCGCACTGCCGAAGCCAGCGCGCGCGGGTGACCGCCGGCGCCAGGCCCACCAACACAGATCCGGCCTCCGGGTGCTCACAGCAGCCAAACCCGGCCCGCGTTGTGTCGCTGGGGTCCCCAGGGGGTGTCTCAGGGGTCCGCTCCCGTCAATGCCGCCTGTAGGATAAGTTACATCGGATGAATTGCCCGGCCCCGGCAGAGCCTCACGATGTGACGGCCATCTTGCCCGGTGGCCAAGCCACGCCCCTTGACTTTCAATTTTTGATTTTAATCTTGGTCTTCATCCTTGTTCAACTGATTAAAATTATGATGTAGAGGGGGGCGTGGCCAAGATGGCGACCGGAGCGGCAGCATAAACTGCAGCTCCCGATCCCTGGCCCACACAAGTATCCTGAGATAAGCGTCCTGGCCCCCCCTTTGCGGGGAGCGAAGATCACCTAAGGTGCCGTCGGGGGGCTGCAACGCTGTCCGGCGCCGCAGAGTTTCACAAACGGAATCAAGGAGGAAACTCAGAACTGCTACCTCCTGAATGCGAGGTGAGCGCCTGACCGACCGCGTCCCACACCTGACCTGTGGCCGGCGCGCTCTTTACGTGCTTGATGTTCGGTCCTCCACGAACCGAAGCTGCTGCTCGGGATCGCGTTGGACCGCATTGACGAACTGTCGGTGCCGGAGCCTCATCGGAGGCAGTGGCGGCGCCGACCGCGCTTTCCTTGTGGCGGCGCCGCCCCTCTTCCCTCGCGTCTCTCACGAGCAAGGCCACCAGAGATCTGTCTACCGGGGGAGGTGGGCGCAAGAGGGACAGGTGCCCGACCTCTCCCCCGCCCGCCGGGGGCTATCTTCAACATTGCGGCCGGCCTGGAGGCTGCGCCGCACACACAGCATTGCCGCGCGGCCCAACGAGCTGCGGCCGCCATTTTTAAATTTTTTTTTAATTTTATTTATTATTTTTTTGGGGCTCTAGATATCTGAATTCTTGCCCGGCGGAGTTGTCGGACCCTGCTGCGCCTGCTCTAACACTAAAGTCAAACACCCTACAAGGTGTTACACTGTACCCGGACAGTACTCCAACTGAGGTATCTCAAGGCATGATTGCGCAGCGGTGCTGACCAGTGGCGGTCCCACGCTCTGCATGACGAGGCCGCAGGAGTTGATATGCAAATTTTAGCTCCCTAAATTCGAGGACTCGCGGATTGTGCTGTGTCATCCTCTTGCCAATGAGTCGCGCTTCACCTCAGGAGGGGTGAGGCAACAAAGACTGGAATAAAGCATACGTAGAATCCAGATGTTTGTAAAAGGTGAGCCCTTCAGCGACTTTTATCGAGCTGCAGTGCGCCGCCGCGCTAGTCCTACCCCTGCATCCTGGGGCAACCGGAACAATTATAGTTCTCAACAAACTCTGCAGGGTTTCGCCTTCAACCCTATAGCACCATAAATCCTTACCAGCATCTTAGCTTCTAGGCTTTGTAAGCAGCATTCAACGCATTAAACTGTTAATCTTCAATATCACTGTCCTGCCTCTACCTCACTTGACCTCAACGTCCAGCCCAGACCGGTGTTACGCCTGACTCGTTCGTACACACTGCTAGGTGCTTGCTTGCTGCGCTTACACCCACGTATTCCTGCACTTACCAAATGGTCAAGCCAAAGACCCCACGTGCACCTTCTACCAAAATGGACCACACCACTTCATCCTCCTCAGAGGCCCAAGCCACCACGCAAGCGACCTTGCAAAAGCTGGAACTCACCCTACAATCACATACAACACAATTTGATAAGATACTGCAAGCTATCCTGGACACTAGGTCCACCCTAGAAGCTAAAATAGGCTCGGTAACAGAAGAACTCAACATACTTCGCACTGACCATCGCGTTCTAGCAGACAGGGTGGCCGAACTGGGAAAAGACACTGCAACCCTACCCCGGTCTGTGAATGATCTCCAATCACAATTAGCGCACCTATCAACAGAGGTGGACTCCTTAAAATGCAGAGCCGAAGATGCAGAGAGCAGGTCCCACCGCAATAACATTCGGTTGGTGGGTCTCCCTGAACGCGTCGAGGGCTTAATCGCTGAGTTATTCATAGAGCAATGGCTCACCTATACAATCCTCAAAGGCAACATCCCGAAGTTCTTCTCGGTTGAGAGGGCTCACAGGATCCCCGGCAGACCCCCCTCACCTGGTTCACAACCGCGCCCGCTCATAGTAAAACTCCTTAACTATCGCAACAGAGATCCCATCCTTCAGTTATTCCGCAAATCTGCTCCGGTAAGCTTTGAAAATGTGTTGATCTCCGCTTATCCAGACTTCACAGCAGAAGTACAGAAGAAACGTAATTCTTTCTACTGTGTTAAGACATGTCTCCGCAAACACAGCATCAAGTATGCGCTGATGTTCCCAGCCAGACTCCGAGTGCAGGATGACACTCGCTCTTTCTTTTTCACCACTCCGGAAGATGCCTGGACTTGGCTACATGCCAAAGATCTAGCCGACCCTCCAGACACAAGCACCCCGGATTACAATAGTTCTTGCCCTACTCTGGGCCGCAAACAACGCAAAAAACGGGGAGCTAAACCTTCGCCTGAACAGGCACAATCCGAGCGCTCCCGGCTCCTGCAGGCCACATCCAGCTGCATTGATGCATCGCCCACCACCTCACTCACACAAATGGATGCGGTTCCGGAACAGGACGTAAACTCAGACTCAGCGGACTCCACGCGTGGTCCTTCTCTCACACCACGAGCAGCGGACGACATCTGCTAGGCAATTAAGCTCCACCTACTCCCGATACCTGGATACGTTGTAGGGTCTCCCCCTTTTTTTTCTGGCTACCTTGTGGCTAACAGATGTTATCACCACACTCCTAACTGCGGCGCGTGGCCCGTGCGTGCCCTCCGGGCGGTATACCTTGCACCTTGAACCATGAGTAACTTGGGCAGGGTAAACCCATGCCTCTACACCAATGCCCTCTGGCACCCCCCTGTTCCATATGGACCATTCTCTCAAGCCGGCAATTGCCGGAAATGTTTCCTATCTATTAGTAATTTTAGTGTTGTTATATTTCGTTTTAGTGTGCACCTCTCTGGTTGTTGATTGGTTTTGTTACAGCTCAGCTAACTGTAAATGCGGCAGCAAACGCACATGTCATATATATTATAGCAATAGGGATACAGCTCACAGTGCAGTAGTCATTGACTGGCCAACCCTGACGGGTAGGCACCATAACACTCCCACACTGGTGATAGCAGATATTCACCCCTCCGGTTATACGAAAACCACAAAAATACTATGGCCACCCAAACGCACCAAGGTCCCTTGAGATATAAGATACTTACATGGAATATTAGAGGTATGGCAACCCCACGGAAACGTCAAAGGGTTTATGCCTTTCTCAAGAGGCATCAAATACACATAGCTCTATTACAAGAGACACATCTATCTAAATCCACACTGGAAAGCACACGCTCAAAATGGAAAGGTCAACTCCATGGCACCACTTCCTCATCTTTTGCCTGTGGTGCAGCCATTTGGATTGCCCCTGGGGTCCCATTTGCCCTATCTCGTACACAGTGCGACCCAGGTGGCAGACACGTGTTACTTGAGGGTACCCTTGATGGATCCCCCTTAGCCCTGATTGCACTATACTCCCCAAATGTAAATCAACGTGATTTTCTATCCACGCTTTCCACCGGTAATCTCAGTGATCCCACGCTAGAGTGCATCTGGGGGGGAGACTTCAATAGTGTCCTCGACACTCACATGGATCGCTCGTTCCCCCCACTCGCCATGACCCCTTCCAATCGTGCCGCACAAGCTCTAGCAAGCTGGGCATCAAATAATGGTCTGAGAGATATATGGAGGGTGAGCCATCCTGTCCACCGTGAATACTCTTTCTACTCCCCCGTACATCAGCTACACACCAGAATAGATATGTTCTTTGTATCTGCAACCGTAATTCATAAAGTATGCAGCTCTGAGTACTTAGCGCGCACTATATCAGACCATAACCCTCTATGCATTACAATGGCATGGGGCCACACGCACACGCGTATACCAACATGGAGACTGCAGCCAGAAGCTCTTTTAGACCCACCCTTCCAAACAGACATATCCAAAAAACTAGCTGATTACTTTCTATTGAAACCTCATCCTGTGCAATAGAGTGGGATGCCCACAAAGCGGTGATACGCGGACACTGTCTCGCGGCCACGGTTGGGGGGAGAAAAACACTTACCAAAGAATTACAAGAATTGGAGGCAAAACTTCAAGTAGCAGAGAATGAGAACGACGGCGCAGAGTCCACACCAACAATATTGACCTCGCTCAGAGCTGCCCATAAGGAAGCAGACAACAGACTGAGCAAACACGACTATAGACATTACATGGCAAGACAACATGCTGAGGGAGACAGGTCGGGCAGGCTACTGGCCTGGCTGGCCCGACAGCCCTTACAGCTCACACCCATCGGTGCAATACGTTTAAACCCGAATGTCATTGTTAATACTCAGGTGGGCATTAACAACGCTTTCTCTGCATACTACCGCACCCTTTACACGTCTCCTCCCCCCCCTCCGGAGCGGCACCTCACTGACATACTACACTCTGTCTTTCAAAACCAACTTATCCTTGACAAAACCGCTACCCTAGATGGCCCTATTACTATTGAAGAGCTGCGTCTAGCTCTATCCCAAATGGCACGCAGCAAAACCCCCGGCTCAGACGGGCTACCGGTAGAATATTTCAACTCCCACGCCACCCACCTCCTACACCCACTCATAGAGGTATTCAACGAAGCACACCACAATTTACAGCTGCCAGACTCTAGGCGCGAGGCTTTGATAGTCGTCCTCCCAAAAGCGGGCCGGGACCCTCCTGATGTTAACTCATACAGGCCGCTCTCTCTACTCAATACAGATTGCAAATTATTAAGGAAAATACTCGCAAATAGGCTCCTCCCCTACCTACCAAGCCTGATACACCATGACCAGTCCGGCTTTATTCCTGGCAGAAGCACCTTCTTAAATATCAGAAGACTCCTACACATAATGCATGGCAACACAAACGTTGAAGCAGTAGCCCTCTCCCTAGATATTGAAAAAGCGTTTGAAACGCTAAGCTGGAATTATCTCCTACGAACTCTTAAAGCGTTCGGTTTCGGTCCCGGCTTCATCAGCTGGATCGAAACGCTCTATTCCAGGCCCACAGCCCGTGTCAAAAATGGTCACATTACCTCCGAAGGCTGTCCACTATCTCCTTTGTTATTCGCTATTGCCATCGAACCATTAGCAATTAAACTATGTAGTTACGCACACATATGGGGCATCCCGGAGCTGATTACCTATCACATTGTATCCTTATATGCAGACGATGACCTAATATACTTGCGCAACCATTCGACCTCTATGAGAGCGGTATTACAGTTGTTGGACTTCTTCGCCCTCGCCTCTGGTCTGCATGTCAATTGGTCCAAGTCAAGCATCTTCCCTCTGACCTCTATCTCAACTGACTGCGATAGGGTACTTCCACAGTATAAATTACCGTGGTCACATACAACCTTTAAATATCTCAGAGTGCAGATATACCACTCTATCACAGACTTAAAAGAGGGCAACATCGACAGGGTACTGGGCTCTACCCGCAGCTTAATACCTTTTTGGAGCTTGCTCCCCTTATCCCCCATGGGCCGTGTGGCGATTGCCAAGATGCTTATTCTTCCTAGGTTTTTATATTATTTTACTGCCCTCCCGCTGTGCCTACCACGCTCGTTTTTTACCAAACTGCAATCAATATTAACCGACTTACTTTGGGGTAAAGATAGACGCAGGGTAGCGTTGACTATAACACAATACTCGCAGGAGACGGGGGCTGGGCATGCCTAATTTTGAGAGATACTACGCAGCGGCTCAGTTGTCGTGGCTGTCCACATGGCTTCAAGAGACTCCTTCTGCTGAAAGCACAATGTTGCAGACATATATAGCCCCACAGAAGTTGCTGTCTACAATGCTATTGGGCCCTCCCCCCCATTCCCAAAAGTAATACTGTTGGAAGCAGCTCGGTTCTGTTGGTGCAGATACGTCCAAGGTAAGACTTCCTCTCCCCCTTATTCACCTTTACTACCTCTACTCCAATTGCCGGGCACCCAAATCCTCTCAATACATCACGACACTCGCAAAATAAGCACACTGAAGATAGGCGATATATATTCTAGCTCTGTGATGCACTCCTTTGCGGAACTGGTATCTGCCGGAGTGTTGCACAACGGGGCCTTCTTGACATACAGCGCCATTAGGCGACTACTTAATAACCTCTGGGGGCTCGGTAGCGCTGAGCCTCCTGAGTCCCCATTACTTACCATCATCCTTACCATGGGCTGCACAAAAGGCATCATAACTAAATTATACAAAGCATTGCTGGCGGCGGTTTGCACCACCCTGCCGCATCCTAAGGCGCGTTGGGACTCCGTTCTTCCCTCGCCACTACCTCAAAAGTCCTGGACCATAGCTCTTGCAATGATCAAATCAACATCCCGGAATCCTCGCCTGCGCTACACCCAATTCAATTATATTCACCATTCATATTTATCCCCAGCCCGCATTCAAAGAATATATCCGAACACAACTCTGACATGCCCAAGATGCGCCACCCCGGCAGCTGACTTTTACCATATGGTTGGGAGCTGCCACTCAATAAACTTGGCCTGGCTCCGCGTTACAGACGTCACAACTGACATCTCATCTCACACCCTGTTGCCCACACCAAACTCCTGTTTACTCGGCATACGCCACCGCACCAGAGAAGATAAACAAATACACAGATTCAAACGGCTAATAGCAACGCATTGGAAAGCCCCACACGTCCCTTCCCACGTGTCCTGGCTTTGTGACTTACACGGCCGTGCGCAGGCTGAAGCTCAGATACTCCGCTCATTGCAACACAAAGGTCTCATTCAGGAGGGCCCCAAGGTGTGGGACACATTCGTGGTGGCAATAGAAGCCAGGGATGACATGTACCCCCGTGAGTAGGGCATTACACACACCTACCATGTCTCTGGCTGATGCCGCCAGCACGTCAATTGAGTTGCTCTAATTTCAATTATTCTCAATTACACCCGCCATAAACGCCCTCACCCTTCTTTATAATGCAATCTCATGTCACACTAGGATACTCTTCCTGCGTTCAAACTCACATGTAACCCATAACAAGATTATTCAAAATCACCTCTGCCCTGCAACCTACCACACTCCGTCAAACATAAGTCACTCCTTAGTTATGTACCCCGTCTTATTCATACATAATAGCTGTATCCCTTTGCTTGTGTTGTTTTGTTTTTTTTTCCCCCTCCTTCTGTGGGGGATCACCTACACTAGCAATGACATTCCTAGCGATTAGCTGCATCTTCAATTAGCAATTAGTTAAGTGCATAATTTTCAAGCTGAATGCTGTACTATTCTCTCTCTCTTTCAATCTCCACGCTGTTTTATATCGGCTCTTTTTTCTCCCTGCTCCTGTGTTACATTATTGTGTGATAATGATGTGCAAGTTCATATAAGCAAACATACAGATCGTAGAATCATTGACACTCAATGTATCGTTATGTGACTGTTCTGCTTAATAAACAGATTTAAAAAAAAATAATTATGATGTAGATTGTGCGATGAATAACCAATTTTAACACCCTTTTTCCTCTCTCTTGTGTACTGATGACTTATTATAAGCATCTTGGTCTGTATAGTTGAACTTACCAGTCACTATCAGTGTAGCACGGTTTAGAGCCCCCTTATCGGGGTGCCCGCCAGGCATTGCAGTGCCGGCCTGGCGAGGAGCATTTCCCGATGATGATGCTAGTCATCCATTGTGATGCTTGAGGGCTCTTGCTCCTGAGACTATTGGTCTTCTAGGTTGACAGCCTTTTTGGAACAGTGTATTTTGTATTTATTCACATGAGTAAAGAGCATGTGGCACGACAATCAAAGCATTTCAGTACACATGAGTAAAGCGCCCTTGGTACGACAATCACAGCGTTTCAGGCCACATGAGTAAAGTGGTCTTGGCACGAGGATCAAAACTCTTTAGTCCACATGAGTAAAAGCGCCCCCTTAGCACAACGAGCAAAGCGCTTCAAGGTACGATAGTAAAGCGCCCTTGGTACGACTATCAAAGCGTTTCAGGCTACATGAGTAAAGCGATCCGGGCACGAGTATCAAAACGCTTCAGGCCACATGAGTAAAGCGCCCCTTGGCATAACGAGCATATCGCTTCAGACAAAGCAAGTAAAAGCGATCTCTGACATAATAAAAAAAGGCGCTTCATGTATGATGGTCAAAGCGCTTCATGGACAACAAGCAAGGCGCTTATGTCCAATGAACAGAACGCTTCAAGTTCAATGAGTAAACTTTCAGGCCTAGGTAGTAAATGTGAAAACGTTTCAGAGATAAGCAAATTATAGTTTCATTGTTTTTAGGGAAACATAATATGTGAGATACATATTTAAGTCTTTGCGAATTTCTAGGCTTAGATCGAACGTTTATCTTATGAATGCATAATTGTAACATGATTGATATTTAGAGTATGACCATAGTCCAAAGTTCTTGCCATTTCTAGGTTTAGAGGTTGCAGTTTGTTCTTGTTCCATGATTCAAAGAAGGGTCTGCGCCCAATTCACAAAAGGTCTCAATCTGATATCACAGAGACGCATTTATTCAAGAGTCTATTGGTGAGTTATACTGTTATGAATGAATATATGCATATTTGTTCTAACTGTTTCTTTTCAGATCTCTCTCCCTGCAGTTCCCTACCCTAATTCCCTTCCCCTCGCTTGGCTTTATCATAACTCTGTGCTATAATAGCCTTCTGAGTTGGTGACACCGGGAGGTGGGCCTTTTGTTCAGCAGCATGCAGATCCCGAGGAAAGGGCACTGTGACACCCCTACTGAGATCGAACAATCTGAAACCTTCCTCCAAGAGCGTATGTGGCTGCAAGGATCTATACATAGTAAATGGGTCCATTGAATACATTAAGGAAGAAAGGCTACCCCTCTGGAGGGCTTCCTAAAACCCCCCAATAGCTTATCCGCTAGGATATCTGCATATTTATGATAAAACTCAGCAGGCAGACCGTCATTGCCAGGTGTTTTAGAAGTTGTCAATGCCCAGACAACAGCGAGAAGTTCCATTTGTGTAATGGGTGTTAGACTTGGCATCCTTGGCGTGGTCTCCCCTAACTTTTTGTCTCTGTTTTTCAGGTTGTTAATGTGTGCTGTACTCTGTTTTTGCTGTTTTTGTTATTCTGGGCACTTTACCACTGCTATCCAGTGCTAAAGTGCAAGTGCTCCTATACAAAATGTGTATGCAATTGGTTTATCCATGATTGGCATATTTGATTTACTGGTAAGCCTACGGTGCACTAAAGATGCACATGGCCTGTAAATCAAATGCTACTAGAGGGCCTGCAGCACTGGTTGTGCCACCCACATTAGTAGCTCTGTAAACATGGCTCAGACCTGCCACTGCAGTGTCTGTGTGTGCAGTTTTAAACTGCCAATTCAACTTGGCAAGTGTACCCACTGTCTAAGTAAGCCTCAGCAAGGCCTACTAGCGCAAGGGGTTCGCCCTTCTCTGCACAAAGCCCTCAGACAATATAGGAAGAAGTTGGCACAGAAACTGAAATAAAAGACAAAGTTTAATAAACCTCGTGGTGGTACTACAGTTCAAACAGCATCCTTCAGTAATGTTTGAAGTAGCAAACTGAACTAAGAGAGCATGGTCCTTTTATACCCACGCAGGGGCTAAAAGAAGGTGGTACAATTATAGAAGCAAGACTTATATACATATAAGATCATATGGAAATGTACAGTCGACAGGTAGAAGGGGCTAACAGTTTTCAAGGACTAGTTGACACATTACTGTCTGTTACTGATTACTAACAGCTGCAGATCTTACTGGGCATGTGTGAAAGTGGGAGATGCTAAATATAACTTGTCACTAGACAGATTTTCAAGAGTAGTTAACAGAAAGGTAGGACAGAGAACATGGCAAGCACATGGCAGTATGTGGCAGAGAAAATGGCTGCCATGAATACAAAATGGATTCCGCTAAATGTTCACAATAGTTGCTAAATACAAGATGTCTTCTGCTAATGCTTAATCCAATCGCTACTGATTTACAACAGATGACCCTTTCAGCATTAGCTGAAGACATTCGTCTTTCTGGGATAATCTAAATATTCATCTTGTATATTTATACTCATCATTTCAGCTATTTCCTTATCTAACATGTGTTGTGCTTTCATTTCTGTTATATTTCTTTTGGTAGGCATACAAGCAGTAATACACATGGAGCAGAACATTGGACCACACTGAATACAGATACAGCATGTGAAAAAGATTGTAATCATTACACACAGGATAGTCAGTAGTTTCCAGCCCCAAGCGGAAACAAGAGCCCAAAACCATCCAGAAAAAGTCCAAGTAACAGTCTCTGTATGGATTTCTGCAGCAATTTTATGCAATTTAGCTATTGCATCATATACTGAAGGTGAGTGATCTGGAATGAAAACGCAGCAACTACTACCGATGATGCGACATGCACCACCTCGATCAGCTAATATCACATCTAGTACCATACGATTTTGGAGCGCTACAATCCTCGCAATTTGGAGCTCCTCTGTAATATTCCCAAATGCCAGAGCTGCCTGATTGGTAACAGCTTCCACAACCCTAGTCAATCGTCTCACTTTCCTACTGTTTAACGCAGCACCCACAAAGGACGAACAACCCTAAATTAAAATCAACATATTGTTGCAGGCTAGTGTCCGTTTGGTCTACCTCATTTGTACTTATTGTCCTTTTATATCTATTTTTAATGATGTCATTGAACAGTTTAAAATCTCGGTGATATGATGCAGGGGACAAAAACATAGGGGGTAATAGAAAAGATACATAACACACACCTGACCACCCAACAGGTAGTTGGTAATATCAATAGTTACCACAAACAAAATATGTATTATGTGAAGCTGTAAAACTACTATTATTTACACCCTCAATAGTTAAAATCAAGGTACAATCGCTTATCCCCACTGGAATCCGTCAAATGCTACTTATACATAAATCTGCTTTAGTTTTTGTAACAGAAATCACAAATTGTTCTTTCTCGTAAGAGTCTCTTATATTTGTGAAGACATATGATATTGAAACATTGTCCGGTTGATACTCTTCCCATTCCCATTTAGTTCCTTTGGCTTGGGGATACCCATCTTTATCTTGGTAGCATACTTTATTAAGGCGAAAAAGAAGTCCACCCTCTGTACGTTTTCCAGATGCAAACAAAAGCGTATACCAAGCTTGACAAGAACCATTGTGTGAAAAAGGAAGAGGAATGAAAGGTGTTCCTCCTTTCTTTTGAAGCGCAGGTACCATTCCACATACCCAACAGTTAGTAGCATTTGTAGCATTATGAGTATGATGCAACATCTGAATGAAAGTATTATTGAAGTACGATTGACGGTGCTTCTGCTCCTGATAGGGAAGCGTAAAGTAATAGTGATCCTCTGGTACTGGAGTAGTGGCAACAAAAAACTCACGAGCAGGAGCCTTCTTTTCAACAAACCAGGTGATTATTGCTATAACCACCAAAACAACAACAAACCCCAAAGTACTAATGATCAGTTTGTTATTCATTTTAGCAAAAGTGATAATCGACCCTTTCAGAAATTAATTAAAAACAATCGTTGGAGCCCTTATCCCTGGGCAGCCGCTGATTTCTTCACCACGGGCCAAGACGGGTGTCACTGCTCTAATGCATGGCTGATCCCCCCACCTTGCCACATTGGCTCTCCGTTTCACTAACCCAGGGCGGTAGCTCAACCAGTTTTCTTCAGCACTACGGGGTCTTTCCTCGGTCTCAAATTATATCGCGACACTCCAGAAATCATATGGTCTGGGAAGACCTCCGCAGATTCGTCAGGTGATATAGCACGGCCTTTCTCCGTAGTCAAAATCTCTCGATGATCGGTCAGCACAGCAGGTTCCACCAAGGTAGGTAGCACTCTCTTGCAGTGAGTACTATGACCAAATTCTTTCGGTTCGTCACTCAAACTGGTGTCATTGTCGCAAGGAGCACCTGCTCTGGGCCTCGCCACCTTGGTTACAAGCTGCTTGATCTTTCAAAGGACTTAATCATCACCTGGTCACCAGGTCGGAGTTCATGGCCTTCACCTGTAGATCTGTCAGGAAGTGCTTCCGTAACCTGTTGATGAATAGAACCCAAATGTCGGTTAACTGTGCCAAATAATCATTCATCAGGACACAAGGTACATCATATACAGAATTTGGCTTAGGAACTCCCCAAATGTTCATTGGCCTTCCAAATACTATTTCATAGGGGGTAAGGCCTGTTCGAGAGTGTGGCACTGACCTAATAGACAATAATGCCAACGGTAATGCATCCAGCCAAGTTAAAGATGTGAAAGCCTGTATCTTCGCTAACTTCAGCTTCGAAGTAGCATTATACCTTTCCACCAACCCTGCTGATTGTGGGTGGAAAACCGCATGGAACATACTTAATAACTTCCCCAACAAAATGAGGTCTGTTGTCATTCCATAAAAGTCTGCAAACACCAAACCTAGGGAAAAATTCTTTCAAAAGCACCTTCGCTGTGGTAATGGCAGTATTATCCTTTGTGGGGTACGCCTCTTTCGATTTACTGAAGGCACATACCACCACCAAGACATACTTTAAATTGTTGCAGCGTTCAAGCTGAATATAATCCATTTGTAGAACTTCGAAAGGTGCAGTTGGTGTAGCAAACCCTCCTGCAGGAGTTCGTGTCCCTTTTCCAGGATTGCATTGTAAACAGATCAAACAAGACTGTACTTCTCTCTTAGCTGTACTGGAAATTTATGGATGCTCCCAAGCTTGCGTAAGCAACTTCGTTTTTGTTGAAGCTCCAACATGTGCCAGCCCATGTGCCATCTGAACCATAGGTTGTACAAAAGCTATAGGCAATTTCCATTTATCCATCTGCTTATTCCGCCAACAGCCCTCATCATCCAATTCTCCTTCTTCAGACCATTGCTCACGTTCTTTCACAGAAGCAGATTTCTGTATATCTAATATGTCTTGTCTAGCATTATGCCAACGTTCAGCTTGTGACTTCACTACATACATAGAAGTAGTACTTCGCTGCATCGCAGTCTCACGTGCTACGCGGTCCGCAAGGGCATTACCTTGCCCTATCTTCTCTGTCACTTTCTTGTGTGCACTACATTTCACAATTGCTAGTTTCTTTGGATATGTCAATGCAGTCAAGAGGTTATGCACTAATTATCCGTGCATTATCTGCATCCCGTGGGATGTGAGATAGCCTCTCTCCTTCCAAAGCAAACCAAAATCATGAGCTACTCCAAAAGCATAGCGGCTGTCTGTATAAATGTTCACACATACGTCAGTACTAAGCTCACATGCTTATGTCAAAGCTATTAGTTCAGCTGCTTGAGCTGACTTCTGTGGTATACGAGCTGTCTCCACTACCGTGTGTATTGTGGTGATTGCATATGCAGCTGAGGTTGTACCGGCTGGCAACTTCAAACAAGACCCATCAACCCACAATTCCCAGTCTACATCTGGAAGGGGCGTATCTTGTAAATCAATACGACCCTTGGTCTGTTCTTCGGTAAGGAATATACAATCATGTGTTTCTTGTGACTGAGGCTGAGTCACCGGATATGGCAACAAAGTGGCTGGATTTAGTGTTGCACATCTCTTCAGTGTAATGTGAGGAGCCAGCAATGTCAATTCATATCCTGTCAGGCAAGCACTAGTTAAATGTTGCGTCTTTGTTTGATTTAAAAGAGCATCAACCGCATGGGGTACTAACACCAACAGCTTATGTGACAAAACTATCCTTTTACTTTGACGTATTGACACAGC
Source organism: Pleurodeles waltl (assembly GCF_031143425.1). Taxonomy (NCBI): domain Eukaryota; kingdom Metazoa; phylum Chordata; class Amphibia; order Caudata; family Salamandridae; genus Pleurodeles; species Pleurodeles waltl. The sequence continues at coordinate 538,742,018 of NC_090451.1, forward strand.
TGTTGCGGCAACTGAACAAAAACACCAAGGCAACGCTCGAGCGACAGGATCAAGTACTGCTTTAAAATATGCACAGGGACGCTGCTTATCGCCATGTGTCTGTACTAAAACTGACAATGCACATCCATCTTTCTCATGTACGTAAAGCGCAAAAGGCTTCATGTAATCTGAAATACCTAACACTGGTGCTGAACAAAGGGCTTGCTGTAGCTGCCGGAAAGCAGTCTCACATTCATCTGTCCATGGGAGGGGCATTGGAGTACCTTTAGTCAAAAGTGCTAGCAAAGTTTTGACAATGTGTGAAAACCCTAATATCCATTGCCTATAAAAAGAAGTAAGACCAAGGAATGCACAAACATCTTTCTGAGTAGAGGGTACTGGTGTGTCTAAACTTGCTTGAATACGATCTGATGTAAGTGCACGGCACTCCTTAGACAAAAGGTGACCTAAATAGGTTACCTTTGGTCTACAATATTGCAATTTCATTCGTGACACTTTATGATGGTGTGAAGCAAGAAAAGTAAGGACAAAGTGCACTTTTCACATTGCTCAGGGGTATCAGCTGCCAACAAAATATCATCAACATATTATATGAGAGCCACACCTTCAGGCAAAACAAAAGAATCCAGTTGTCGTTTTAATGCTTGACTATAAATACTAGGACTCTCAGTATAGCCTTGAGGAACTCTGCAAAATCTATGTGATTGTTATTCAAAGTAAAACCAAACAAATATCGGCTGTCAGGATGAATAGGGATCGAAAAGAAAGCATTCTTCAAGTCTATCACAGAGAACGTAGTTGCTGTTGGGGAAACCAAAGTAAGAAGTGTCGTGATGTCAGATACCACAGGATATTGTGGTACCACAATCTTATTGACTTCTCATACATCAATCATGAATCGGTAAATCCTAGTATCAGTATCCTTTTTCAGAATAGAAAGAATCAGACTGTTACAAACATTATACAGAACTTCCTCAACAACTCCAACTGCAATAAGATCATGCACAATTCGTGTGAGTGCTTCTTCGCCCTCCTGTGAAATTTTGTATTGAGGCAAATGTGGCAATACAGCTCCCTCCTTGACACTAATATGTACCGGTGGAATAATCATTTGTCCCACATCAGTATCTGAAGTAGCCCACAAAGTACTAGGGGTGAAGCTAATGCACTATCCTCTTTAACAAGACAAACTCTTTCCATCACAGGATGATTATCATTCAAAATACCACACACCCCTTCAGGAGAGCATCGTATTGTAGCCCTGAAATACTTGAGCATATCAAGACCCACAATACGTCTGGTGTATTTGGAGAAAGCAAAAATGGACATGGAGCAGTAAATTTATCAACATGGAATGCCAGTGGTTGTGACAATGGGCTAGGGGAAGGTTTTCCATCGAAACCTATAGATGTAATGGTTAAGCCAGACAGGGGAGCCCTTGGAATCAATTGTTTAGACAAGGCGCTACGAGTAGCTCCTGTATCAACCAGAAACTGATCAGTAGAACCCAAAACATGTGCTGTAACATAAGGACCCCTCTGATCTACTGGCACTTCAACTGGTTCCTTACCCCATCCTAGGCAATCCTATGCATAAGCGGAATCTTGGAAATCAGGCTGCACATAGTTAGACATCTGGTATTGGTTCCGTGTATCAAAAGTGTTAAACCCATCCTGCCCTCAAACATTAGCATCAACCCTAGCATGACCATTCGTGCTTCTTCTAGGCCCTGAATATCCTGAGCGATTTCTCATTCGTCCCCGACTACGGAACACTGCTGAACACGTAGTGCTGGACAATCGGCAGCCCAATGCCCAAATTTCTTACAATACGCACACTGATCAACAGACAAATTCGAATGAGTGTAAGAAGAACCATAAGATCCACGTCCACCTCTATCACTACCTCTAAAAGGCGGACCATAAGCTTGAGCCAACATAACCTTCGTCTTTAATTCTTTAATCTTTTTATCCTCGCTACCTTTTGCTTCTAATTCCTGACGTTCATGATACTGAGCCATAGTCAAAAGAGAAACCGGAGTAGAGGTAGTCCATGAACTTTCACTAGCTTTTAGACGACTAGCTATTCCTGGTAACAGATTTGCGACATATTTATCGACAAACAAATGTCTGCCCGTATCATCTGACAATAACTGGCTGCTAAAATCATGAAATGCTTCTGCAAAGCGTGTAAAGAAATCAGAGACCGATTCATCTGCCTTTTGCTTACAAGACGCTAAAACAGTCCAATCTATCTTTTTAGGGGGAATAATCGTTTTTAACTTAACTAATATGGCTGCGGGAAGATCTAGAATCAACTGATACAGCTTTTTCGCAGATTCCCTATCCCCGTCCATCTGTTCTAATTCTTTCCATGACGCCCCAAAAACTACACGATCATCAACTTTACGAACAGTTCTCCACATATCTGGCGGTAATATCAATCCGAAAAATAAATCAATGTCAGCCAAAGTCGTAGTACAAGAACTAATTGCTCCCTCAACTTCCTCATAAAAGGCGGCTGGATTTTTCCGCGGGTCAGGTAATGCTGTTTTAAGTGCCATTACATCTGCCCTATTCCAAGGAATATACACCCATTTATAAATAAAATAACCCTTACCATCAACAGAAGTTTTATCATCACTTGTACCCAATCCTTTAGGAGGAACATACAAAGGCGCGGCCTCCTGCATTGGTTTCGCGTGAACTTTCATAGTCTTATCTGTTCCGAAGATGGAAGCTTGCACCTTGCCGGTCCGAGATGTCCGTGCAACTACGTCCACGGCCTTTTTCTCCTCTTGCAAACAGACTGCTACAACACATAATTTCACCAAACGCCTGATTGCATCATCCACCTGGGAGAAAACAAAAAGACCATCACCCATTTACTTATGATCAGCTGCTACATCATCGGGCTCTAACTCATCAGAATATTTATGAAATAGTTCAATAACTTCTGTGCCAAATGCCTCAGTAAAATATAGCTGCTCCTTTTCCGTCCACCCTTTCATGTTGTCTAAAAGTTCAGAAGCAGAGACAACGCTACAAATTGTTTTCCAAGCAATAGATCTAAGCTCAGACGTACGGTCAGCAGGCAACATAGAGCGACTGTCTCGTATCTTCTGTTGCTCTGAACCGGAGACCTCAGCTAATTCATGAGGGGCAGAATGAACGACATACGGAGGTGGAGGGCGATCTAGTAACAAAAAATCATTGTGTGGTTTATTAAGGATAGGATAGAGAGGTTGCCTAACAGTGTATTGGCCAATTACCTGTAATTTACGTTCTTTCTCTTCTATCTCCTTTAAGTCATTTATTTCTTACTTTATTTCCAATGCTTTCACATATACATACTTCCGCTGCTCTTTCTCAAGCAAGGCTTGCTCACGCTTCACTCGTCCACGCACTTCTTTTTCCCACATTCGTACACAGTCAAACATATCTTGCCTAGACCTTCGCTTACACATACATTGTTCCACATACTCAATTTCGCAAATTAAATGACCCATGCATAGGCCAATGTAACTCAGGATCCGCACGAGTATATTTATTCCAGAATGTGCTGTACATTATAGAAGAAAGACCATGTTTAACATACATATCTCTATTGGGCGTCCCCTCTGGGGGTGCCGGTTGTGAATCTTCCAGTCTGAAATTGGTACCATTACAAAAGCAACACATCCTACAAAGTGCGCTAAAAACAGGCATGCCAAAAATAGTGCAGAATATGCAATATTATAATAAAAGTAGCACTTAAGGTGCCGTTCAAATCAAAATTAAATTGGAGAAAATTCTTCTCATTACCTGCCTATATAAATTGCAATTCATATATCAATTCAAAGGACACAAATTGACTAGTCACCCAAAACACAAGAGCCACAGTAAGTGGTGCTAAACTTCATTACCAAAGACATCAAAACCCACAGCAAGAGCCGTAAAACGGCTCTTACCAATCACAGGCCGCCCAGGTTCCAACTGCCAAGTTCTAAAATCGACCAAATGGTCACTGCATGATGAATGAACAAAAAGAATCTCAGTCGAGGACCGGCACCACCTGGATGGTCAAATCAGAAAGAAGGGGAAAACGCCGTGGTTGCCAAGACTCGGGTCTCCTCAGGCATTGATCGTCCGCAGCGAGATCCCAATCCTTCGTCGCAACCAATCCGTCGGGCGTCCGAGTCGCCGATGAGTCCCTGTTCGGGTGCCAATTTTTCAAAGTAAGCCTCAGCTAAGCAAACTAGTGCAAGGGGTTTGCCCCTCTGCACAAAGTCCTCAGACCATATAGGAAGAAGTTGGAACAGAAACTGAAATAAAAGACAAAAGGGTCATTACAACCCTGGCGGACGGTGTTAAAGCGGCGGTAAGACCACCAACAGGCTGGCGGTCTTTTTTTTAGTATTATGACCATGGCGGTAACCGCCATGGTCATCCGCCGGTTCTCCGTTCCGCCTGCCAGGGTGGAGACGACCGCTGGGCTGGAGACCTGGGTCTCCAGCCCAGAGGCCGTCACAATACAGTCGCCGGTATTTTGACCCGGCTTACCGCCGTGGATTTCCAGCGGTAGGAACCGCCATGAAATCCATGGCGGTAAGCACTATCAGTGCCAGGGAATTCCTTCCCTGGCACTGATAGGGGTCTCCCCCACCCCCTCCCCACCCGACCCCAAACATCACATAACTCACACACACATGACACGCACGCAGGCACCACAAACATGCACACGCACACACACCGACATACATGCCTACATCCACACACTCAGTCAGTCATGCACACCTAAATACAGACATACACGCACACATCCATACCGACATACATACAGACATACACACACTCATTCCCAAAACACGCAACACCCCCGCAAGCATACACGCACTCACACACCCCCTCTACATACACAGACGCACACCCCCATGCACCCACACAACACCCCCCCACTCCCCCTCCCCTAACGGACGATCGACTTACCTGTTCCGTCGATCCTCCGGGACGGGAAGGGAGCCATGGGGACTGCTCCGCCGACACCACACCGCCAACAGAACACCGCCGCGCGAATCACAGGACGTGATTCGCTGGGCGGTGTTCTGTTGGCTTGGCGTGGAGGTGGAGCAACCTCCACTTCCCCTCCGCCCGCCAGTATGGCTGTTGGTGGCTCTCCGTCGGAAAAAAGGACGGAGAGCAGCCAACAGTCATAGGGGGTCATTACAACCCTGGCGGACGGTGTTAAAGCGGCGGTAAGACCGCCAACAGGCTGGCGGTCTTTTTTTGAGTATTATGACCATGGCGGTTACCGCCATGGTCATCCGCCGCTTCCCCGTTCCGCCTGCCAGGGCGGGACGACCGCTGGGCTGGAGACCTGGGTCTCCAGCCCTGCGGCCCCAACAATACCGCCGCCGGTATTTTGACCCGGCTTACGTCCGTGAATTTCCAGCGGTAGGAACCGCCATGAAATCCATGGCGGTAAGCACTATCAGTGCCAGGGAATTCCTTCCCTGGCACTGATAGGGGTCTCCCCCGCCCCCCATCCCCACCCGACTCCCTCCCCTACACCCCCCACCACCCCTGCCACCCCCCAAAGGTGGCAGGGCCCCCCTCCCCACCCCGACCCCCAACATCACATAACACGCACACACGACACGCACGCAGGCACCACCAACATACACACGCACACACACCGACATACATGCCTACATCCACACACTCAGTCAGTCACGCAAACCCATATACAGACATACACGCACACATCCAAACAGACATACATACAGACATACACGCACTCATTCCCAAAACATGCAACACCCCCGCAAGCATACATGCACTCACACACCCCCTCTACATACACAGACGCACACCACCATGCACCCACACAACACACAACACCCCCCCGCCCCCCCTCCCCTAACGGACGATCGACTTACCTGTTCTGTCGGGGGCTGCTCCACCGACACCACACCGCCAACAGAACACCGCTGCGCCGCTGTTGGCGGCTCTCCGTCGGAAAAAGGACGGAGAGCAGCCAACAGTCATAATACGCAGAGCGGCAAACCGCCACTACTGGCGGTCTTCCGCACAGCGGTCCCTCGGCGGTCTTGTTAAAAAACTGCTGAGGTTGTAATGACCCCCATAATACGCCGAGCGGCAAACCGACACTACTGGCGGTCTTCCGCACGGTGGTCCCTCGGTGGTCTTGTTAAAAGAAAGCCGAGGTTGTAATGACCCCCAAAGTTTATTAAACCTCATGAGGTGGTACGACAGTTCAAACAGCACCCTTCGGTAATGTTTGAAGTAGCACACTGAACTAAGAGAGCATGGTCCTTTTATACCCACGCAGGGGCTAAAAGAAGGTGATACAAATATAGAAGCAAGACTTATATACATATAAGGTCATATGGAAATGCACAGTCAACAGGTAGGAGGGGCTAACGGTTTTCAAGGACTAGTTGACACATTACTGTCTGTTACTGATTACTAACAGCTGCAGATCTTACTGGGCATGTGCGAAAGTGGGAGATGCTAAATATAACTTATCACTAGACAGATTTTCAAGAGTAGTTAACAGAAAGGTAAGACAGAGTACATGGCGAGCACATGGCAGCATGTGGCATGTGGCAGAGAAAATGGCTGCCATGAATACAAAATGGATTCCGCGAAATGTTCACAATAGTTGCTAAATACAAGATGTCTTCTGCTAATGCTTCATCTAATCGCTACTGATTTACAACACAACTTGCCAGGCCTAAACCTTCCCTTTCCTTACATGTAAGACGCCCCTAAGGTAGGCCCTAGGTAGCCCCATGGGCAGGGTGCAGTGTATGTTTAAGGTAGGACATATACAAATGTGTTTTTATGTCCTAACAGTGAAATACTGCTAAATGTGGTTTTCACTGTTGCAAGGCCTATCCCTCTCATAGGTTAACATGGGGGCTGCCTTTAAATATGATTAAAGCATGGATTCCCTTTGGGAGCAGATAGACATATGGAATTTGGGGTCTCTGGGCTCACAATTTAAAAATACATATTTTAGTAAAGTTGATTTTAAGATTGTGTGTTTGAAAATGCCACTTTTAGAAAGTGAGCATTTTCTTGCCTAAACCATTCTGTGACTCTGCCTGTATGTGGATTCCCTGTCTGGGACAGTTTGACAGTTGGGCTGTTTGTACCTCTCTCTAGACAGTGACACAAAGGGAGCTGGGGTGTAACCTGCATATCCTGATGAGCCATCTGCACGAGGAAGGAGTGGAGGAGGGGTCATTCACACCTGGAAGGGCTGAGCCTGCCTCACACAATGCAGTCTCCAACCCCCTGGTGTGTGTCTGGGGCCTGGCCTGGGCAAGGCAGGATTTCACAAACAAGAGAGACTTTCCTTTGAAGTAAGCCTACATCAAAGGTAAAATGAGTAGAAGAAGGGCATCCAAAACCACAGACTTTGGATCACTTCTGGACATCAAGAGGAACCTCTGCCTGGAGAAGATCTGAAGAGGAGAGGTGCTGCCCTGCCTGTGACTGTGCTCTGTGGAGCTATCCTGCAGTTGCTGCTTCTGCCTGGTGAAAGGGGACAAAGACTGGACTTTGTTGTGCTTTCCTGCTTGTGAAGAAATCTCTGAGGGCTTGTCCTGAGCTTGCCTCCTGTTGTTAAACTCTCTGGGCCATCAAAGACTTACCCTGCCAGCACCTGACTCTCTGCTGAGACTCCTGCCCTGCCAAGTGGTGCCCTATCCAGTTCCTGGGGCCTTGACAGGTGAAGCTGGCAGACCCAGATTGAAAATCCACGCACTGACTGCCGTGCGGGGAAATTTCCAACGCAGCCTCAGAGACGCGAATGAAGAAACGATGCGCTGCCGGCTCCGTGGCTGAAATAGATGCACCGCCTGCAGCGCGGCTGGAAGATCGAGGCACGCAGCTGGAGAAACGACGTGCTGCATCACTAACGGAGGCTGGTAACATCGCAACTCACACAGCGTGGTTTTGCTAACGTCGTGCGGCAGGATTTTCGACACAAACCTTGCTGGGCAGTGGAAAAACAGCGTAGCGCCTGTCCGGACCTGAGTGCTGCCAAGATTGACGTATCGCTCTCCTGCGGAGCGGAAAAAGACACACGCCAACCTGACCGGAGAAGGAGAAATGACACGCTGTCTCGCTTGTGGGTGAGAAATTGACGCATCGCTAACCTTTTTTGATGCACACATGCCCGTGTGTGTTATTTTGACTCTACCCAGGTACTTTTCAACGCTAACAGTGTTTTACCTGTTTACAAAAGGATTTAAGACTCTTTTGCTTTTAAAATTAATTTCTTGACTTGTGTATGTTGGATTTTTGTTGTTTTGGTCTTGTTTTGTTTAGATAAATACTTCGTATTTTTCTAAACCTGTGTTGTGTTGTTTTGTAGTGTTTTCATTAGATTACTGTGTGTGTTGGTACAAATACTTCACAACTAGCACTCTGAAGATAAGCCTGCCTGCTCAGGCCAAGCTACCAAGGGGGTGAGCCGGGGTTAGCTGAGGGTGATTCTCCTTTACCCTGACTAGAGTGAGGGTCCTTGATGGACAGGGGGTAACCTGACTGCCAACCAAACACCCCATTTCTTACAATGGGTTGATCTAGATTTTTGCTGTCATCTAAAGTGATACTGGAGAGCAGAATTTCCAAAAGAAGATTAGTTATGGTGCATGACTGGATCTGCCCTCTGGTGGTGTAGATGTTATTTAAATGGGAATGGAAAACCTTGTTAATGGCCCTTTGTGTACAAACAGGATGCTCTGCACGATCATGTAGGGTCAGGATTGGTGTTCAGGAATTCTCTTATCTAGCTAAACGGGCCAGCATTGCTCCGGTCTTATCCCCCTCTGCGTGAAGTCTTTGGCAATATGCTGTAAAGCTATGTTTTTATAACCTGTGTCAGTCATCCAATAGGGCCTTAATGGTTTCTCGCCAGTCCTCCAGGTGCTCTGAATGCAAAGGGAGCGTTCTCTTAATATCGCCTAGGCGATGTCATGTTTCACTATATCCCCTTCAAGTTGCGGTCGGACTTCATACGTCATCTTGAGACAGACACTGCAGAGGATGGATTTCATCACCTCCCAATCGGGTGCCCTACTGTTTAAGGTACCCAGATTCTCTTGGCAGTAGTGTATCAATGTGTCCATGACTGTGGTTGCAGTGGGAGGGTCTGTAAGTGGTTCCAGGCAGATTTGCCAGAGTGGTATCTCTAGTCAGAATGGGAGAATGATCTGATGGATCTCTAGGTAGATAAGAAATTCACAAAACTAGAGGTGCCAAGGTACCAGAGACCAGGCTGTAGTCCCGTCTGCTGTGGGTGCCCTCAGCTGAGGCATAAAAGGGAAATTGTTCAGTGTGAGGGTGCCTGACATGCCAGAGGTCACTCAGGTGCAATTTGCACAATGTCACTTAATGCTCCCATCATGTGAGGTTTAGTGTGCTGTTGGGGTGGGGTACGGTCCAAGTCACCATTTAGGACACAAGTGCAGTCCACTGCCATGATTTCATCGGCTGTTAGATACTGTGAGGCGGCTTGTGCTACAGTGGTGATGAAATCTGTACAATCATTGTTTGGTGCATATACATTAATAACACAGACCTCCCGTCTCTGGGTCCAGGATGTTATGTCGATACAGGAAAGGTAATCCCAGGGCCACCCAAATTAATATCTCTCGGGCATAGCCGGAGTTGGACGTGGTGTAAAGTTGTCCTCTCCATTTCTTATTCTCCTAGATTATGCTCTGTGCTAGTTTCTGTCCCCAGCATAATATTTCCGATGCCAGATATGGCGCCAGCCACTCCAGTCACAGGGGCCGGGGTGTTGCACCGAAGGAGACCAGTCTCAAGTTGACACAGTACTCACTGTTTGTCGGAGGAACTAATGCGGTCAGTCCATTCCAGAGCCATCACAAGCCATGCCTGATGCGCTATGGCAACATCGGAAGGACTCCCTTGAGTCCGGGATCACATCTGTAGATTGAAGTGTTCCGTCTGGGTACGCTATGATCTTTCCCGATTGCTGAGTGTCATTTGCACTTTTCTTACTCCCCTCCCCGCCGACCGGGATGGGTAGGTAGTCTTGTTGAAGAGGAGTCTGTTGAGTCATATCCTGGCCGGAGTTTTGAGGGAGAGTTTTCAACCAATCATTAGCCCCAACTGAGTTAAAGAAGAACAAAACAGATCCTCCATATTCAACTAGACGTTTTGCTGGAAAAAGGAGATTATATTTCAGATTAAAGCTCTTTTTGACAGCGATAAAAGTTTTTTGTTTTTCTTGCACACTTGGGGTGTAGCCAGGGAATATGAAGATATGCTTTCCCTGATATGATGGTGGTTTCCGGGTTTGGGTACCCTGTAGGATTGAATGGCAGTCACAAAAGTTGAACAGCTGGGCAATGATAGCCCATGGGGAAGTCCCCGGTTTCGGAGGCGGCTCCAGTGCCCTGTGGGCTCATTCAATCATAAAAAACTTTGAGAGTCATTTTGGCTTGAGGATCCTTGTGATCCATTCCTCCAGGAACAGTTCGGCGGAAAGCCCCTTTGCCTTTTCCGGGAACCCCATGAAGCAGAGGTTGCTCCTTCTGGATCATCCTTTCGAGTCCTTGATGTGTTCATCTAAAAGTGCTGTTAATTTTTGTAGATCTGAGACCGTGGTGTGTAGGCTGCGGACTTCTTGTTGGAGTTTGTCCATTTTCTGCTCCAATGCAGCCATTTGGTCCGACACTTTATGTAGATTGGTTCGAAGCAGGGTAACATCCACTGCTAATGCCTAGATTTTATTGACCACTTTAACTTTGGATCCTTGGTTTGCTGCCATTAGGTCCGCTAAGGAAGGAGTAGGTGCCTCAGTTTCAGCGACAGGTGCCCCGACACCATGAACTCCTTTACTCTCCGTCTGCTCAGAGGGTAGTAATGGGTGGGCATAACTGACTATTTTATTTGCTTGCGACAACTTCAAGCCTTTGTCTTTCACCATGGTGGTTAGACCGCTATGTGTTAAAGTACTCTGGCCGCACCAGCGCTGAGCCAATCTTGACCTCATGTGGCTGAGCACTCCAGTTAGTGTTACTGGTGGGTACCGACAAAGCCCTACGGTCCAGAATAGCAAGGTATCCCAGCTGAGTGGGAAGGGGAATGTGACGCTTTCTTTAGATCAGCAACACTGGAGAGCTTATATCAATGCTGGTGGAAGGGGTCCCCCTAGCCCCTGCCAGACCTGTCACCAGCAGCGGAAAACATTGTTTTGCCAGTTGGGTGAGCCATCAGGAGTAAGTGGTGTCACATGTCCCACCTTGGTCCTTTGGTTACAGGCCTATGGACGGCGACAGTCAGCGGGGGGCTCCCTACTGCATACCATATACGGGGGTTCCTCACAGGAGTAGTTGCGTAAGGAATCTATGTCTTTGGACCACAGGGTTATGCAGTTCCCCTTTACTCAGGTGTGTGATTCCAATGGGGCCTCACACCTGTCGGGGATAGGGACTTTCTCTCATGTAGTTTAGGGTTTCGTGTCAGCAGAAGCTACCTATGGAGTCAAGGCTCACACATCCTCAGGGGCAGGCAGAGGCATAGATTTTATGTTCCCAGTCATACGCTGTTATGCATAGCCCCATGGGTCCTGAGGGGAGTCGTTACCGCAGAGCTGGACATCCAGTTGCGGTTTAGCTACAGGTAATTGATGTTTCCTGGGGCCAATGTCAAAGCCAACGAGAGATCCCTCATGCAGGCAGCCGTCCGGCATCCAGGCGCCGAGCCTGAACTGGGCCCTCACAGCAAGATTGTGCCGTTCCCCACTCACCATCACAGCAGTCTATGGGCTCCTCTGGGCCCTCGTTGAAGTTTGTTTCACCATTCTCCTAGCGCTGGGAGGTTTGGTGGGTCAAGGTATGCCTCCACACCAGGACCTATTCACCTGGAGCCCTCGCACTGCACCTGGACCCCAGGATCATGTGTGGTGGTCTCGAGCCCAGACGCAGAGCACTGGCTGGGCCTCATGGCAAGGCCGGGCCCCCCTGCTCTCACCGCTGCCGCAGGGCAGGCAATCCCAGTCAGGCAGGAGACGACGTCCATTGCTATCTATTTTGCTGCTTTCCAGGCTCCCGGGGTCTTGGCGGGGCCAAGATTCCTCCACACAGCAGCACAGCCAAACACAGCACCCTTGTTGCAGCGCGTGTCCAGGCCTCAGCCGCAGCCGTCCTCCATTCCAGGTGCCATTTCGGTCTGCGTTTCCCAGGCCTCAGGATCTCTGTTTCGATCCACAGGTGCTGCTTACCATTTTCTGGAGCACTCAGCGCTTCCCCTCACTGTCAGAAAGTAGGGGACTACGAGGGGAGAAATGAAGGCCAAAAATATGGGAGGATTTTAACTGGATTTATTAATCGTTCATGGGAGCTTATGGATGAATGTCTATTCGGCCATCTAGCCTGGCGACGCCCAAGGAGGAATCATCAAAGAACATCTTGTGGTGTACTTGATGCAACTTATGCCCCTCAGGAGGTTTTGGTGTTATTGATACGTACCTCCCTGAATGTAGTACTGAGCACCATACATAGCTCATCTTTAGACATATAAAAATACTGGGGAGAACATGCTTGAGTTGTATCTACACAGTGTATACAATCGGGGGGTTAGAGGCTGCAGAGACCTATACCCTAAAGAATTTAACAACATGATCATTACGGGTGATTTTAATACCACTTTTGAACCCATAGGTAGTGATGGACACTGGTTCACAGAGGAAGGGGAAGAGGAATGGGGTGTTCCATCTCTTGATATTCCACAGGTGAAGAAATGGACTGAGGCTACATATTAACTGCTCTCATTTACACACTTCTATGGATTGGGGGCTTGCAATGGACAAACAAGGTCTGACCTGCTCGTATCACCTACATATAACTGAACCAATTGTTCTAATATGACTGATTATATTTTGCTTGCTTTGCCTCTATGGAAGTTGTTGCAGATAGCATTATTATTACTAGGCGCGATAGTGACCACAATGCTGTATTGTGCAAAATGATAACTCTGATAGGTCATCAGCAGCAAGTTGTACTGTTGCACTCTCAATCCTAATCCAACGAATGGAAGGCAAAAACTTAGATGGGCCAACATGGCATCTAGGCTGGAGGTTGGGGTGGCTATGAATAATCCCTACATAAATAAGGCTATAGGAACTTTGGAAAGCCTTTTAACCTTGTAAGTCCCAACTCAGGAGGCTGTGGTCACCAACAAGAGCCTTTTCAAATGCCTGGGGAAATGTTTTGTGCAAAGGCGACCCCAAACTAAACATCACGCATATGCTACCAGCAGATGATACACCAAAGATTGTAAGGAAGCAAAGCTGGAGCTAAGTTTAGCTTTGAAGGGAGGGGACCCAACATATATCAGGTTGCAAGGAAAACATATAAGATCAAGAAAAAAGCTCGACCCAACAGGAAAGCCAGATCTGGGAGGAACTATATGAGGCTAGGGTCTCAAGGGATAACAAGAGATTATGGAGCCTGGTAATCAATGGGGTAAGAGCTCCAGAGGGCCCCTGGCAAACTCTATCCACCTGGAAACATGGCATAAGCACTTTGCTGAGCTGTTTGAATTACCTTTTGGTTCAGTTATAGAGGGTTGTGCACCAGAAGATCTCGGTGTACAGGCAAGTTCAATGTCATTAAGCATCGAGTGAGGAGAAACCCTATCAGTTATTAGCTGTGTCGCTTCGGGGAAAGCAGAGGGACCGGATGGGGTTCCAGGTGACCTCTTTTGGCTGGACCCTCAGAATTGGACCACAAACATAAACATACTATCCAATGCAATTTTAGAGGAGGCAGAGATCCCGGCAAGCTGGAAGGTAGCTGAGACAGTACTGGTTCATAAAAAGGGTTCTAGGGACTCACCCCTAAACTATAAGCCTGTCAGCCTTATAGATATCATCCAGAAAGTCTTCTGCAGGCAAATCTTAGATAGACTCATAGACTGGATAGATGAAACAGCAGCCTTATCTAATCTTCAAGCAGGATTTCGGAGTGACATTAGAATTATCCACCACATCTTTAAATTTATGACCATATATTGGAAGGCGGTGATCCTGCAAAAATCACATCTATATCTGGTCTTAAGTCGGCATTCGACCTGGTCCCCCATTCTAAACTTTGGGTAGTGCTAAAAAACAATGGGGTACCCAATGATTTATTAAGTATTTTGATGAGGTTACACCAGGACACCTACGCACAAGTTTGATGGGGTCTCTCTGGGGACTTAACAAGACACATAGCAACACCTAAAAAGGAGCGGCAGGGTTGTGTCCTTGCCAATGATCCCTGTAAGGTGCGCGCGCTCCCCTCCATCCCCCACCGCACAGGTCTCTTTGCGAAGCGCGCATGTCACTGTCTGCATCATGCCTGCATCTTGCGAGAGAGTGAAACTGTACGTCAGCACTGTGTTTTAAAAAAGAAACAGCGCAAAACATTGTCACTCTCTTCACGGCAGAGCAGGACAACGAACGGAGGTGCAGCCACCCGAGGAGAAATCACTGCATGACAAGGGTCCCAAAAGAAATCAGGGATATGTGATTGAAGGGCCACAGTGGCACTGCAGGCATCTCCTCTGCAGTGAACGTGTTGTCTGCACTGCTCAACCTTTAACCCCTTGGGTGCCAGGGAGGGGGTTAATAAATCCTTGGGTGCTTGGCACCCGAGGATTTATGTATTTATTTTTTTATCCCTGGGAGACACGGAAGCTTTTCCGTGTCTCCCCCCGCCCCCCACCCACCACTTTGTGAAGTCAGTGCGCTGCGAGGCGCGCTGACGCCACCTTACAGCCGCTTCCTGCTCTGATGGGGAAAACGGCCCCAAACGGCCTTCCCCACGTTCGGGAAGGCCTCGTAAGAAAGGGGAGACTCTCCCCTTTCTTACGAGGCCTTCCTGAAAGTGTTTCTTGGCCCCTGATCGCAGCTGTGCTGCGATCGGGGGCCAGGAAACACCACTAGACACCAGGGATTTCACTTTGGGGGGGTCGGCCCCCTCGGAAAACAGGCCGCCCCCCGGGGCATATTTTTTTTCAAAAAGGTAGGTGTCCCCTGGGGGGGAGTGATCTCTTTCGATCGCGCCCCCCCAGGGGCTAATTTGTTTTTTTTTTTTCAATTTAAAAAAAAGAAATGGACAGGGGGTTGCCGGTAGGCAGGGTGACCCCCTGTGAGGGCAATATTTGGTTTTTTTTAGTTGTAGGGTTTTCCTGGGGGCCATTTTGGCCCCCAAGGAAACCATACAACTACTAAAACAAATATAGATCTATATATATATATCTATATATATAGATATATCTATGTAGATATATCTACATGGATATATCTATAGATCTATATATATATATATATATATATATATATATGTATATATAGATCTATCTATAGATATCTATGTAGATATATATATATATATATATATATATATATATATATATATATATATATATATATATATATATATTATATATATATATATATCACTTTTGTCAATACATGTGTGGTTTCCCTGGGGGCTGCGATCGGCCCCCAGGAAAACCAGACCCACATATAAAAGTGATCTATATATATATATATATATATATATATATATATATATTTGCCACCAGTTGACTTGCAGTTGCAGCTTGCGTCTTCAAAGCACTGCACATACTTCAACTGACGCATTTCAACTGTAGCTTTTAGGCAGCAATAAAAAAGTCAAGTAAGTATTGTGATTATGTTTCTGCTACAAAAGGGTCAGACTTTTGTCCAGTGGCAGTTTTAGTGCCAAAAAGAAGTGCAGAAGGTTTATATGCCAACTGCAAAGAGCAAATCTGTATTTTATGTCAATTGCTGAGTACATTAGTAAAGTCAGCCATTGCCTGCGCTATAATACAAATGAAATGTATGTGCAGGGTGGGGGCGGCTATGGAGAGATGAAGGGCACTTTGCTGGGTGGTAATGAGGGAATCTGAGGAGGAGGGAGTGGGAGCACCAATAATGATTGTTGGACTGGGCGCAGGAGGTGCTAAAGACTGTGACAAATGGTATGTGACAAGGTGTTTTTTGAGTGTCTTGAAAGAACGTTCCGATTGAGGGAAGAAGCGCAGTTAAGGTGGCCTCTACTGTTGCACGTATCTCACACACACCATCGATTTTGTGACTGTCTACGTAGGCTAGTGTTTTAGAGCAACAGTTTAGCCAATAGCAGAGATGGCATCTGGATGGATGACTGCTGCCGTCACTCAGGTTATAGAGGACAGCTCTGACATAGGATCAGAGACTGAGACATCAGATACTGAGACAGCATCTGAGGGATAGGACAATGGCGCAGACTCTGGGAGTGATTTTTCAGTCGGAGGAGTCCCATTCAATAACTCCTCTTCGTATTGTGGAGACATCAAAATTATCTATCACAAAACAAACTGGTTTTGTAATGCAGGCACCTGTTTTTTTGGTCCTGGGTTCGGCTGCCATATGGAGAAACATACTAAACCCAAACATTTCTGGAAACTAGACATCCGGGGGAGTCCACAGAGGTGTGACTTGTGTGGATTCCCCAAAGTTTCCTTACCCAGAATACCCTGCAAAGCTGAAATGTTGAATAAAAACTCTATTTTTCTCACATTTTTGTCACACAAACTACAGGAATATGCTGGGATCCACAAAATTCCTACCACCCAGTGATTCCTCACCTGTCCTGATAAAAAACACTACCCCACTTGAGTGCCTATACCTAGTGCCTGCGTCAGGAATGGATCACCCCAGGGTCGACAGCTGCCTCATGTAAGGACCAACATTGACCGTTGTGTGATCTATTCCTGTCGCGGGCACCAGGCCTACCCACACAAGTGAGGTACCATTTTTATCGGGAGACTTGGGGGAACGCTGGGTGGAAGGAAATTTGTGTCTCCTCTCAGATTCCAGAACTTTCTGTCACCGAAATGAGAGGAAAAAGTATTTTTTGGGTCGAATTTTGAGGTTTGCAAAGGATTCGGGGCAACAGAACCTGGTCAGAGCCCCACAAGTCACCCCATCTTGGATTGCCCTAGGTGTCTAGTTTTCAAAAATGCACTGGTTTGCTAGGTTTCCCCAGGTGCCGGCTGAGCTAGAGGCCAAAATCCACAGGTAGGCACTTTGTAAAAAACACCTCTGTTTTCTGTGAAAAAATGTGATGTGTTCATGTCGTGTTTTGGGCCATTTCCTTTTGTGGGCGCTAGGCCTACCCACACAAGTGAGGTACCATTTTTATCGGGATACTTGGGGGAACGCTGGATGGAAGGAAAATTGTGGCTCTTCTCAGTTTCCAGATCTTTCTGTCACCGAAATGTGAGGAAAAAGTGTTTTTTTGGCCAAATTTTGAGGTTTGCAAAGGATTCTGGGTAACAGAACCTGGTGAGAGCCCCACAAGTCACCCCATCCTAGGTGTCTAGTTTTAAAAAATGCACAGGTTTGGTAGGCTTCCCTAGGTGCCGGCTGAGCTAGAGGCCAAAATCTACAGCTAGGCACTGTGCAAAAAACACGTCAGATTTCAATGTAAAAATGTGATGTGTCCATGTTGCGTTTCCTGTCGGGAGCATTAAGCCTACCCACGCAAGTGAGGTATTATTTTTATCGGGAGACTTGGGGGAACACAGCATAACAAAACAAGTGTTATTGCCCCTTGTCTTTCTCTACATTTTTTCCTTACAAATGTAAGACAGTATGTAAAAAAAGACGTTTATTTGAGAAATGGCCTGTAATTCACATGCTAGTATGGACACCCCGGAATTCAGAGATGTGGAAATAACCACTGCTTCTCAACACCTTATCTTATGCCCATTTTGGAAATACAAAGGTTTTCTTGATACCTATTTTTCACTCTTTACATTTCAGCAAATGAATTGCTGTATACCCGGTATAGAATGAAACCCCATTGCAAGGTGCACCTCATTTATTGGCTCTGGGTACCTAGGGATCTTGATGAACCTACAAGCCCTATATATCCATCCTCGCAACTAGAAGAGTCCAGCAGATATCACAGTATATTGCATTAAAAAATCTGACATTGCAGGAAAAAGTTACAGAGTAAAACGTGGAGAAAAATTGCTGTTTTTTTAGCTCACTTTCAATATTTTTTAATTTCAGCTGTTATTTTCTGTAGGAAAACCTTGTAGGATCTCCACAAATGACCCCTTGCTGAATTCAGAATTTTGTCTACTTTTCAGAAATGTTTAGCCTTCCGGGATCCAGCATTGGTTTCATACCCATTCCTGTCACTAACTGGAAGGAGGCAGAAAGCACCAAAAATAGTAAAAATGGGATATGTCCCAGTAAAATGCCAAAATGTTGTTGAAAATGTGGTTTTCTGATTGAAGTCTGCCCGTTCCTGAAAGGTGGGAAGATGGTGATTTTAGCACCAGAAACCCTTTGTTGATGCCATTTTCAGGGAAAAAAAACACAAGCCTTCTTCGGCAGTCCTTTTTATCCCATTTATAAAAAAAAAACGAAATTGTCACTGTATTTTGGCTAATTTCTTGGTCTCCTCCAGGGGAAACCACAAACTCTGGGTACCATTAGAATTCCTAGGATGTTGGGAAAAAAGGACGCAAATTTGGCGTGGATAGCTTATGTGGACAATAAGTTATGAAGGCCTAAGCGCGAACTACCCCAAATAGCCAAAAAAGGGCTCAGCACTGGGGGAGGGGGAGTGGGGGGGGAAGGCCCAGCAGCTAAGAGGTTAAAAGTAAACGTGCTGCTTCCCAAAGTCCTCCACTTAAACATGCAGCTGCTGTAATTGTTTCTTTTTAGGCGTGCTGAGCCGATTGGTAAAAGCACTCGGTCTCTTGTCGGAAGTCCCCATGTCTCTTCCACATAGGCACTTAAGTGCCGGTGCTCAAAGCCCTCCTCTTAAACACAAGGCTGCTGTAATTAAATCTGCCAGCAGTGAAAACTGAGGCAGCGTAAACCTGAAGCCATCTCAGGCCTCTTCAATCCATTTACGACCACCCCCCTGCCCCTTCAGCTCACTCCTGCAGCTTTCTATTTTCACCATTTATGATGTACTCAGGGAGCTGGTGAAAACATACCCGTGTTGAGTGTGTCTCAAAACAAGGAAAAGCAGCCAAAAGTGCAGATATGACAAATAAGTTAAAAAGAGCTCCAAATGAAACTAGGCAAACGAGCTTAGAAGCTAAAAGCAAGATTAATTGCATTTAAGCTCTGGTTGCAGAAGAACAAATGAGCAAGGTGAAATAGAAATAGCCCCAAAAATGTGAGTGAAGTGCCCAGGCAAAAGAGCTCTGAATGAACTCAAGCAAAAGATTACGGACACACTTGAATCCTTTAGACTGTTTTGAACAATACATATTATACAGAACAAAATGTGACTTTTTAAAAACAACATTCTGTCATCAGCGGATATTTTGCATTAATTCATTTCTTTTACACGTTTTGATGAAAGAAAGCTTCACGTAATACTTTTGACACGAGGCTGCTGTAATTAAATTTGCCTCCAGTGAATACTGAGGCAGCGTAAACCTGAAGCCATCTCGGGCCTCTTCAATCCATTTACGGCCACCCGCCTGCCCCTTCAGCTCACTCCTGCAGCTTTCACCCTTCATGACGCATTTTCGTTTTTTCCTTCTTCTGTCTTTTCCATGTGTGTCTTTTGCTCGCAGCAAATGCTTGAGGCATAAGAATAAGCCTCCGGCCCTCAAAAATAAGTGCTGGTGCACCAAGCACAAATTAAGCACTGGGCAGCAGTCTATTCGTCAGCCTTTGACCCACAGGGGCCAGGAAGTAGTCTGTGCTGATGCGCCTTCTTCACTCTCAGGGTGCCAGTGACTATGCGCATCACCGCTATTGGCCTCCCAGCAGTTTTTGTTAAAACTATGGCACTCAGCGTCACAGAGTCAAAACTGAATGCAGCAGTGATTAGACGATATACAGGGCAGTTCTGCCCAAAGCACAGAGTGGCTCTCAAGTTCTGGTGGTCTGCTGTGCACTCCTTCTTCACAGGGAGTCAGTGATCGGTGGTGGAGCAATGTTTATATAAATTTCCCTTTTTTTCTTTAGTAGTAAAAGAAAGCTATGGAGAGGCAAATGCCAAAGATCTTGGTAGTTATGCGCTGTGCTCGCATGAATGGTCAATTTCTTGGCGCACGTATCCTTGGCTGCAGCGCACAGAGACCTTACGCTGCCACACACAGTGGAAAAAAATTAGAGGGAACATTGGTCCTTGCCCCTACTTTTTTTTGCCTATACCTCAATGATGTAGTGACTTACCTGCAAAATTGTGATAGTGATGCCCCGAAAATTGCAGGGCATAAAATTCCTCTACTTTTGTTCGCCAATGATACCCTTTTGGTGTCTAAGACCCCAAAGGGTCTGCAGACATTGACTGATCGTTTTCAGGCTTTTTGCATGGAAAGGGGCTGATAATAAACCATACAAAAACTACATTTATGGCTCTCAACCCACACAAGTCTTTTAGAGGAACCATTAAACTGGAGAGTAGGGATCTGGAAATGGTGACAGAATTTGAATATCTATGCATTATACTAATAAGCATAATGGACTGGTCCTCTCAGGTACAGAAGAGCAGCATGAACTTGTGTCATCATGCCTCTGGGGTTCAGAGGAAGTAGCCAGCCTCAAATGCCAAGCAGATATCTCCTGCACTTAGTGTATAATGTGAAGGTTGAAGACAGTGCCCTATATGGAGCGGAACTGTAGGGCTTTGCAGAGCTGTCTTGTCTGGGGAAAGCAGAAAACAGCTTTTTAAGATCTTTGATAGGCCTCCCCAAGAGTACACCAGTGCTACCTTTGTGAAGAGATGTGGGTGTTAAACCAATCACTCACAAGGTTCAGCTAAAACCAATAATGTTTTGGAGGAGGCTGAAATCCACACCAGCCCTAGCAGTTTATTATAATGCTCTTAATGAAGTAATAAAGCTAGACAAGAACTCCAAGATTCGTTGGATATACTCGGTCAGGGATACACTGCGTCAAATTGGCTTGGAGGACCACTGGATGACCTCTGAATCTTTATAAGGACACACATAAGGAGGCTTAATGGGTGCATAAATGGGCATCAGAGGCGAGCAGCAGGAACCAAGGTACTCTCACAGCAGCCAACTTTGACCTAAAATCACATAGTATGTGTGGGCCCTTTTTAGATTACATCACAGTTCCAGCAGCTAGGCTACTGTATGTAAAATGTAGGTCCTGGACACTGCCAAGTCAATCATTCTGTGCAAATTGGAAGCCTAAATTAGATCAGAACATGGCCTGTCCTGTTCCGTATGTCAGCATGCTGATGAGAACTTGGAACACCTTTTCTTCTTTTGCCTAGGGTATATCAAACCTAGGTTCAGATGGATTCTGCCTAATTGTAGGCAGCTGGAGGTTAGGCAGCGTTTGGTGGCTCTGAGGCTCCTGTGAGCTGAGACTAAGAAGTATATAGTACGTGCAGTTGCCAAAATCCACAGGCAACTCCTAATAAACACTTGATGGCCTAGTTTTAGAACACTGGTTTCTATATTGGTGGTAGTTTCCACTGAGATTTTGCCATTTTATGGTGGATGATAAGCTTTAGAAGCGGTATCAAGTTGTTTAAGTAACAGTTCCCACTCCAACATTTCGGCATGATTTTAGTGCTCAAAACCCAAAGGTCAAATCAGATATACATATTAGTGATGTTAGCGAGGGGCCTTGGGGTCTTAGCGATAGGCATAAAAAGGAAGCACCATGTGCTGCTCTGTGTGTGATAAATGCATGCGCTATGTGCTGGGTATTTACTTTTAACCTCTTTCTGCTGCTACCTTACGATTTTAACTTGTATAAAAGTACTTATTATGGATCATACACTAGCTGGGCTATTTGTGATGTTTTATTGGTGGTATTTCATAAGACGTGTTTTATTGTCTTTTTAACGTTGTTTTATTTGTGTGATGTACTGTAATGGTTTATATGCCGAATGAAGTATCTAAATCAAATCAAATTATGATTAAATAAGAATATGTGTTGCTCAAGAGACATGAATCGTAGCAGATAATTTCATAATCGCTACTTGTGATCGTTTTATAACATTAGTCAATGGAAATTATAAGAAAATGCAATTCATCTTGTCAATGGTAGTACAGAAATATTTACCAGCGTTAAAACTCTGCTTCAGGTTGATCAGTTAGCAAATAGAAAGAAAAAACAAGAGAACAATATAGTGTACATTTATGTAGCTGTCTTCTCTTAGTATTAACCCGTGCGACTCATTAAACTTACTATTGATAATGCATGCAGGCTTAAGTCTTCTAAGCAATGTTTAAAGTTTAATTTGAGTACTGGGACTCTGTCAGAATACTTTCCCATATTTGGATTACTGTTGTGGAATTGAGCAAAATGTTGGACCACAGACTAATTCTTGTTAATGTTCTACGGTCCCTAAAATGTGCTGAAATGTGTTTTTTACACATACATTTTATCATATACATTTTGCCACAAGGAAATCGCAGAGCATAAATTGTATAATCGCATGTGCAAGTGATATGTTTCCTAATGTTGTGTGCAACACGACTATTGAGGGTTACAAATTCATAATGTTCTTATATGCCTTACAATGAGTTCAAATGTAAAATCCGTTCTGTTCACTGCGCCAGCTCATTATCTCTTCTGGTGTTTGACAACTATATACTAAATAATTTCTTAGGTATCTCGTCCTTGGAAAGGCTATAGTGGTTTTGGCGACACCTTGTCACCAATGAGCTTATCACATCAAATCACGCACCAGTGCTTGCCCCAGAACATAATAATGATTTCTTTCAATCATTTCCTGATCCATGACCAGGACCATATTGAAATTGCGCCCCCGGCATTTATTGCCCTTCTCTGTCTTTTTGCTATGCGTATTTTCTTGACAGAAAACACTGCCCATTCCTTCACTTACCTGGGCTGAGAAAGGCATGGCCTTCTTTCTTAAATTTACTTTGATTTCCCCAAGAGAATTTCCAGTTCTTGGTCTTCATTGAGTGTCTCTCTCGCGGATGTTTCTTCACCGTCATGCAGAAAAATCACTGCGACTTCTTGCTGCCCATTGAACGGATATCGCTTGCATTGCCCATTAAAGTATCTTTCTCTTTTGGACCCTGTTTTTCTAATCCTCCGACTATGTCCATCTTTTGATTTTAGTTGTGATAGTCCTAAATCAGACAGTTGTCTCCCTCTGATTATTTATGAGTCGTCCTCGTGTTTACCCCAAAACTTCTGGGTGATCCTGGGATCTTTTGACTTAACTTCCTTTCCTTTTGTACCTACAGGGTACTAGGGATCATTAGCCTTGTCCCAA
Organism: Pleurodeles waltl; assembly: GCF_031143425.1. NCBI lineage: Eukaryota > Metazoa > Chordata > Amphibia > Caudata > Salamandridae > Pleurodeles > Pleurodeles waltl. The sequence goes on from NC_090451.1 coordinate 538,765,329, forward strand.
TGTTCGATACAAACATTTAAAACTGTTTTAACAGACGTCCCTTCTTTTACTTGCACTATCAATGAGCCTTGCGACGTAACATTGGTAAATCACGCAGTTTCCTTATTGTTGGCATTCTCACATTGATTGTCATAAGTGATGCATGCGTAGTTCTCCTCCTGTAAGTTTTCTACCTGATTCATTATTTTCCCTAAGTACTTATGAGACATCGTTCATGGTGGCAGGCGTTCAGTAGGCTGCCACCAGAGGGTGCTCTAGAGCTGACGTGTATATCTTTGGGACTCTGAAGAGCAGATGAGCGAAGGCACTTAACTAGTTGCGGGCTAATAAGAACTCATGATTTGGAAGTCACACAAACCGGCTTATGGGGACTTTATAGGGGGCATGCAAAATGCAGACAGATTACGGAGAAATTGAAGCCCTGAGAAGTGAGGAGAGGGTGCAGTGGGGTACATGCTGATTCAGCGGATAATTTGGAGTTGGGGTTTATAAGGTAAAACAAATAGAGATAGGCATCAAAAAGCTATAACGTATAACGTATATTTGTGTGACCGTTGGCAGTATACATGTTGTAGGTTTGCCTGTTCTATTCTGCCATTTTTCATACGCCGTAAAGAAAGGCAATTGAGGCATATGGATATAAATGCATTTTTGGCCGAACAGGTAGGGACCTCCGGTTGTGCTATTGTTGGAGTGAAGCTTTTATAATTAATATTAACATGAAATGCTTGTGAAATAATGTATAATGAAACTGCATAGAAAATGTATTAGTGTGTTACTAATGTACGCGTTTGAAATGTGCCCACGGGGAGTGGCCACCAATGTATACGCTGATTAATGAAATTGGCTAATGATGAATTAATATTGTACTAATGTATGATTTTGTATTAGCATTAAGAGTTACATGTTAGGGTTTTGCTAAATTAATCACTAGGCCTTAGTTAGCAAGGATCTGGGCCTAGCTGCCTGGTCTCATATTAAATGAGTTTTTCTAACGTGCAATGTGCTGTCTCCCTGAAGGACATAAAGCTGTACTTTTCCAGAAGCTAGAAATGTGTGTGTAACCGTAGTAAATTCTTTCTCATGAGACCCGACTTGCTCAAGGAGACATTCTTGCCGAATGCAACACTGTAATTTGCAACAGGTGCAAGGTCGCCTGTACTAGGAGAAGACAATGGAGCTACTGACTGGAGCGACAAGTGTAACATTTCTTACCTAACATTCTACCCGCTGAAGACGTCAATCACAGGAGCCAATAAACTATGTGAGAACTGTCTTAGGTGAAAATTCTAGTAAGGTGTGTGATGGATCATTGGACAGAGATAACTATGCACCAAATATTGCCCAATTGGAAACTAGAGGCTTGTTAGACAAGATCGATATAACGATGTGACACAAGGAGAAATCAGCCATTACGCGCCTTTTTCCTGAGCCATTCTTAGCATTCTTCCTCGCCACTTTGATGCCACTACTTGCCATTACTTGCTACTTTAAGAGACTTTGGTGGTCATTACAACATTGGCGGTAAAAGCCGCTTACTGCCGTGCAGAAGACCGCCAACACACCGCTGCGGCTGCGGAATTCCGCCACATCTATTACGACCCACATCCCGAAATCTGACAAAATTCAGACACCCACACAAGTCCGCCACACCAAAGGTCAGTGATAAACTGGCGAAAACAAAACCTCCACCGTCACGCCAACAGAAATACGCCCATGCTATCACGACTCATGAATCCACGCGGCGGTCTTTCAACCGCAGTATTCCATTGGCGGTGCACACTGCCGTGCTCAAAATACACACACTCTTACAAAACACAGCCACATTGGACAATTTCAAATACACACACCTGAGACACATACACACACCACTCCCACACACCCAATACAATATAAAACACACACCCACATCACCCACAAACCCCTACGACCAAAATTTCAGAAAGAAGGCCAGAGAGAGACACCACCATCCACAAACTAGCAGCCACAGGCACTCAACACCATCACCCACACTACTTCCATGCACAAAACACCACACACCACTACATATCACCACACTTATCACCACATACACCACCCATACACCACCCCACACATCACCTACACCACCCCATGGCACGGCAAAGACACCCCAGGTTCTCGGAGGAGGAGCTCAGGGTCATGGTGGAGGAAATCGTCCGGGAAGAGCCACAGCTATTCAGATCACAGGTGCAGCACACCTCCATAGCTAGGAAGATGGAGCTATGGTGAAGAATAGTGGACATGGTCAACGCAGTGGGACAGCACCCAAGAAATCGTGACGACATCAGGAAGAGGTGGAATGACCTACGGGGGAAGGTGCATTCCGTGGTCTCAAGACACAACATCGCAGTACAGCGGACTGGCGGCGGACCCCCACCTTCTCCCCCACAACTAACAACATGGGAGGAGCAGGTCTTGACTATTATGCATCCTGAGGGCCTCGCAGGAGTCGGTGGTGGAATGGACTCTGGTAAGTCAAATCTTAACTATCATATCCCCCCACCCTACCTGCATGCTATCACAGACCCCCACCCTCGCCCCCTCCCCTATTACTACAACTCCTCACAAATGTACTAATAACGCAAACCACCCATCCCAACACCAAGCCCTGCATGACACAACAAAGCATGGACACCCATCACTAAAGCATGCCCACTGCACATACCCATAACACTCCCCTCAACCATCATCACACAAGCCCCCACACAGGAATGCTAGCACTGGGGTACACGCTCACCCACCCATTGCCCACCATGACACACACAGATGCAATAATCATGCTTTTACACCCCTGCAGGACCACTACCCAACATCACCAGACAGGAGGGTCCAGACATCTCCACCCCACCCACAGAAGAGGCCCACAGTGATGACAGCAGCTCTGTCCAACTGGATCCAGATGACCAGCCCGGACCATCGTGGGCCTCGGGACAGTCGGTTCCCCACACCCAGCCACAGGCCACCACAGACCTTCCACCCTCTGGTAACACCAGCATAGCACCCACCCAGCGGGCCCATACCTCCGTCCCCAGGACACGTGAATCAGCTGTGTGTCCACCACTATAGGGAACCCAGGATAACCCACCACCCCAACAACAACAGGGACCTGGGGGCAGTGGTAGTGGGCACACGGTCCAGGGGACGGAGGCCCAGGAACACAGGGAAACTGGGAGGGCTGCTGTGCGACAGGGGGCGGACAGGCCTAGGGAACCCACTCTCCACGAGGCCCTCTCCTCCATCATGGGAGCATACCACCACTCCCAGGAGACGATGGCAATGGTCCTGGCCAAGTTTCAGGAGACCCTGCGGCTGCAGGAGGAACATTATTTGGGGTTCAGGGAGGAACTCAGAACCATCAGCTCCGCCCTGGGCACCATCGTAGGGGTGCTGAAGGAGATACTTAACACCAGGAGGGACACTGTGGCACTCCAAGGGGCCCCTGACACTAGCATGGACGATGAACTGCCCACCACCTCCACCGGCGCTAGTGGACAGGACGCCCCGCCACAGGACCACCACACCAGCACCCCACCCCCTGCAGACGGAGAACCACCCCGCAAACGGTCCCTGAGATCCAGGAACAAGACAGAGCACGATGCCAAGACCCCCGCCAAGAAATGAGACCACCCTGATTGTCATCCTACTGTCCCACTTTGTAACCCTGTCCATATTGGAACTGCCCCAGCTCCACTTCCTATGCCCATATGGGCAATGCACCTGTGAGACTAATAGACTGGACTCTGCCATGGACATTCCTCCACCATCACCCCTCACCATTTTACAACCCCCCTCCAATATTGAGCACTTCAATAAACATCCTTGAAGCACAAAACAATCTGGAGTCAGTCTGTGATTTCAAAATAGTGTATTAGCAATGACAGTGACAAAATGCGTTTTCAAATGTAATGTCAACATACCTATGTTACACATCTCAAGTCCATGAGGAATCTAAGCAGATGACACATGTTGGAAACCACACCTGTGAAATCGTAAGGGAAATGTACAACTCAATTACCATATGCTGGTTGAAATCGACAGACAGGATAGAGGTAGAAGTGTTAAAGTACTTGTAGTAGGGAGGAATGTGTTCTCACCTGTGTGTCACTGGAAACATAGCTGGATAACTGAGTCCCTGTTGTCAATGTCTTCTTCCTCTGCTTCCTCCTCATCACTGTCCACAGGCTCCACAACTGCCACAACACCATCATCTGGACCATCCTCCTGCAGAAAAGGCACCTGTTGTCGCAAAGCCAAGTTGTGAAGCATACAGCAGGCCACGATGATCTGGCACACCTTCCTTGGTGAGTAGAATAGGGAACCACCTGTCATATGGAGGCACCTGAACCTGGCCTTCAGGAGGCCGAAGGTGCATTTGATCGCCCTCCTAGTCCGCCCATGGGCCTCATTGTAACGTTCCTCTGCCCTGGTCCTGGGATTCCTCACAGGGGTCAGTAGCCATGACAGGTTCGGGTAACCAGAGTCCCCTAATAGCCACACACGGTGCCTCTGGAGTTGACCCATCACATAAGGGATGCTGCTATTCCGCAGGATGTAGGCATCATGCACAGAGCCAGGGAACATAGCATTTACCTGGGAGATGTACTGGTCTGCCAAACATACCATCTGTACATTCATGGAATGATAACTCTTCCGGTTCCTGTACACCTGTTCACTCCTGTTGCGGGGGGACCAGAGCTACATGGGTCCCAACAATGGCACCTATGATCTTGGGGATATGTCCAAGGGCATAGAAGTCACTTTTAACTGTAGGCAAATCCTCCACCTGAGGGAAAACGATGTAGCTCCGCATGTGTTTCAGCAGGGCAGACAACACGTTGGAAAACATAGGTTGGGACATCCCTGATGCCACGGCCACTGTTGTTTGAAATGACCCACTTGCAAGGAAATGGAGCACTGACAGCACCTGCACTTGAGGGGGGATCCCTGTGGGATGGCGGATTGCTGACATCAGGTCTGGCTCCAACTGGGCACACAGTTCCTGGATTGTGGGACGGTCAAACCTGTAGGTGATGATCAAATGTCTTTCCTCCATTGTCGACAGGTCCACCAGCGGTCGGTACACCGGAGGATTCCGCCATCCCCTCACATGTCCCAGCGGATGGTGCCTATGAAGGACAACAGCGAGCACAGAGTCAAACAACTCAGAGGTACGTACCCACAGTCTACACAGAACACCATTCATACACAAAATCTGGCCTGTATTTGTGTTGCGCGACAAGGCCTAGGTCTGTGTGACGCAGTTGGTAATTAGGCCATGTGGGCCCCTGAAATGGCGGCTGCCTGACCTCTAAAGTGGGACAATGGGATGTGAGGTAACTGCGCTGGTGTTGTACACCGTCGCGGTAAGCGGTCGAAGACCGCGGCGCAATGCTGCATTGGTTAACATTGGACCCTATGGGTCCCAGAAGCCAATGACGATGTACGCCAGCGGTGATGGTACGCACCGCCACGACGTGACCACCGCGGACGTGACCGCCATTTTCTATCTGTTGAACCACTCGATACCTGATCTTCGACAGGAGAGGACCTACACTGCAAGTGCTGCTGTGACCTCGGTCTGGAAGAGACAATGGCTCGTGCGTCTGGGGAAACGGCCCCTGCCTTCACTGCAGAGGAGTTGGAGAAGCTCGTGGACGGGGTCCTCCCCCAGTACACACTACTTTACGGTCCTACAGACCAACAGGTAAGTACACAGGGAGCACGTTGTATGGGCTATACCTGTGTGGAGAGGGCTGGTTGTAAGAATGAAGGGGGCACAGTTCTGCGTGCTTGAAGGACTGTGAATGCATGTGCCACATGGGAAGGGTAGGGATGTGAGCCACTCACTTCGACGGTGCAGTTGATAATGACTTCTCTTCTTTCCCTGTACATGTTATGTAGGTCAGCGCCCACCAGAAGAAGGATATTTGGCGTGCCATCGCCAAGGACGTCCGGACCCTGTGGGTCCACCACAGACGGAGCACCCACTGCCAGAAGAGATGGGAGGACATTCGCCGCTGGAGCAAGAAAACGGCGGAGGCTCAGCTGGGGATGGCCTCCCAACATGGGAGGGGTGCCCGTCGAACCATGACCTCCCTGATGTTCCGGATCCTGGCGGTGGCCTACCCTGAGTTGGATGGGCGCTTGAGGGCATCACAGCAGACACAAGGGGGTGAGTACAACATTATTCAGCGGACTTTGCGCGCAGTGAAGGTGTCTGGGTGGGGGAGGATGGCTGTGGGTTTCCCTAGGCCAGGGCGAGTTCCGTAGGCTAGGCCCCTCCGTAATGCAGGCCATGTGGCACCCCACCCCACCTCTGTAGAGTGCCAAGTACAGGTATACATGCCTCTGTGTCATCTATGTGTGCAGATGCCGACCATAGCCATGTAGGACATATCCCAGGAATTTCATCTGTAGAGCCCAACAGCGCATCGTAGTGCAGGGGGCTGCTGTGTCTGTATTGTCCGCCAACGGTAGCGGTAAACCATGCACTCAACCTGTCTTTCTTCTGTCGTCCCCCCCCTTTTTGTGGTCTCCCTGTTCTTGTGTGCATCAGCATCATCAGGCAGAGGTACAGTGGTACCGGAGCACGAGGGAGTTGCATCCCACATGGACATGGAGGGCCACACCACGGACTCGGAACACACCAGTGGGACGGAGGGCGAGGGGAGCAACACGACGGTCACAGGATCAGCAACCAGCGACACGGACTCGTCCGCCGATGGGAGCTCCCTTGTGGTGGCAGCAAAATCTGTGCCCCCCACTTCTACAGGTACAGCCGCCACCCCACCTACCAGCACCGCCCTCCCAGCAGCCCCTCAGCCTTCGCCCCGTGCCCACTCACCCAGGAGGGTGGGCATCACCTTCGCCCCAGGCACCTCAGGCCCTGCCCCTGTCACCTCTGCTGCCCTTAGTGAGGAGGCCATTGACCTCCTCAGGTCCCTCACTGTTGGGCAGTCTACCATTTTGAATGCCATCCAGGGTGTAGAAAGGGAATTGCAACACACAAATGCATTCCTGGAGGGCATTCATTCTGGTCAGGCTGCCCTTCATCGAACCCTGCAAACTCTGGCCTCAGCACTGATGGCAGCCATTGTCTCTGTCTCTAGCCTCCCCCCTCCAACTTCCTCCACCCAGACCCAGACCCAATCCCCTGTACCCCAGCCTATCCCAAGCACACCATCAGACCAGCCTGCACACACCTCACCACACAAGGGAAGCTCAGGCAAACATAAGCACCACACATCCCACAGGCACTCACGCAAGCATCACACACATACATAAACACCAACATCCACTGCCTCCACTGTGTCCCCCTCCTCGTCATCTCCCTCCTCCCTCCCAGTCTAGTCTACACTCTCACCTGCATGCACTACCACTACAGCCACTACGTCCCGCACCAGCACACCCACCACCACACCCCGCTCACGTGCACTCACCACCCCCACTCCCATTTCCACGTCCCCTGTGTCCTCTCCCAGTGTGTCTGTGACGCCCCCTCCGAAGATACACAAACGCAGGCACACACCCACCCAACAGCCATCCACCTCACGACAGCCTCCAGCCCATGCACCTTCACCCAAAGTCACCAAACGTACACCTCCTACAACCACTACCTCTTCCTCCACTCCCAAACCCCCTCCAGCTACCCGTCCCAGTGTTCCTAAGAAACTTTTTCTGGCCAACCTTGACCTCTTTCCCACCACCCCCCCCTCCAACTCATAGGTCCCGTACTAGCACCTCAGCCAAAGAATCTCCGGGACCAGTGGTGCCTTTTACAGGTATGTGGAGTGCACCGGCCACCAGGCCAGCCAGTGTGGCACGGAGCCACAGCACAGCCAGTCCCCCCTGTGAAGCACCAGAAGTTGGACAGTGCCCGGTGGGAGAGGGGGAAGACTCCAGCCAGCAAAGCCGCTCACAAGGGTCCAAAGTCTGGGAGGAGCAGCACGGCGGAGAAGACCGTCATCATCCCCGCTGCCCAGGAGGCCACCGCCAGCCCAATCGTCACTGGCCAGGAGGCCACCGCCAGAGTCACTGCCCAGGAGGCCAGCCCAATCATCACTGGCCAGGAGGCCACCGCCAGAGTCACTGCCCAGGAGGCCAGCCCCATCGTCACTGGCCAGGAGGCCACCCCCAGCCCCAGAGTCACTGGCCAGGAGGCCACCCGCCAGCCCCAGAGTCACTGGCCAGGAGGCCACCGCCAGCCCCAGAGTCACTGGCCAGGAGGCCACTGCGAGCCCCAGAGTCACTGGCCAGGAGGCCACCGCCAGCCCCAGAGTGACTGGCCAGGAGGGCCCCACAAGCCACAGCCCAGCTGACCCATGAAGGACCGCCAGCCACAGGCCTGCTGGGCAATGAAGGACCGCCTTGGCAAGCACCGCTGAACAGGCCAGGGACCGCTGAACAAGGCAAAGACCGCCATGGCAAGCACCGCTGAACAGGGCAAGCCCCGCTGAACAGGTCAGAAACTGCCAACTCAAGCACCGCTGAACACAGCAAAGACTGCCATGGCAAGCACCGCTGAACAGGGCAAGCACCGCTGAACAGGTCAGAAACTGCCAACTCAAGCACCGCTGAACACAGCAAAGACCGCCATGGCAAGCACCGCTGAACAGGCCAGGGACCACTGAACAAGGCAAAGACCGCCATGGCAAGCACCGCTGAACAGGGCAAGCACCGCCGAACAGGGCAAACACCGCCATGGCAAGCACCGCTAGCCCATTAGCGGCAGGGGCAGTGACGCAACTGGGACCGTCATGGGGTGAGTGCTGCACTCTGGGCACCAGTCCCCCTCCAGAACCAGTGGAGACATGCATCCACTCCATCTGTCCTGCACAGGATGAAGCACTCTGGGCACCAGTCCCCCTCCAGAACCAGTGGAGACATGCATCCACTTGAGAGACTGTGGCTTTGCACTCCCCAGGATGGTACAGTGGGCAAACCACCCACTGTAGAGACTTGAGAGACTGTGGCTTTGCACTCCCCAGGATGGTACAGTGGGCAAACCACCCACTGTAGAGACTTGAGAGACTGTGGCTTTGCACTCCCCAGGATTGAACAGTGGGCAACCCACCCACTGGAGGGACTTGAGAGACTGTGGCTTTGCACTCCCCAGGATGGTACAGTGGGCAAACCACCCACTGCAGAGACTTGAGAGATTGTGGCTTTGCACTCCCCAGGATATGGCAGTGAGCAATCCATCCACTGTAGAGACTTGAGAGACTGTGGCTTTTCACTCCCCAGGATACATCAATGGGCATGGAGCCCCCTCGTGGATCTGGCGTGGTGCACTCATCCGGCTGAGCTGCCACCCCTTCCCTTCCCCCTGAGGTGCCTGTTGTATTTCTATCTGATGCCCCTGCAGTGTTCTCTCCGTTTTGATCAGGTATCTAGTGTGGGCCTCGCCCATGCATTTTGTGCCCAGTGGTCCATGGACAATGAATGGTGCATTACCTGCACTACTAATCGTGGTGTATATTTTGTTTAATGTGTATATGTATATATGTATATATTTGGTTACTGTATTTTGATATATTACAATGGTTCAATTAATTTCCTTTTGTCTTTGCATTCTTCCGGGGGGTTTGGGGGCTTTTACTGTAATGTTTGGGTATGCATTGGTGTGTGTGTTGTAGTGGGTGAAGGTCGGGGTGGGGGTTGGGATGTTGGTTGTGTGTGTCCCTGTGTTTTTCCCTCCCCCTCCCCTATGTCGTAGGTGCAGTACTCACCGTGGTCTTCGCCGCCGGCGTTGTTGATCCTCGTATAGGAGCAGGAAGACTATCGCTGGCAGAATATGGAGTTCCGGCTCCATGGTGTCGTCGTTCCTCATGGAGTGTGTAGAGGTGAGCGTTTTCCCTTTGAAATGGCTGTTTCCGCCGTGTTTTTATCCAGTGTGAATCCGCCCCGGAAAAGGTGGCAGATTGGTAGGTTGTAATACTGTGGGCGGTACATTGTCCTCCGCCTGTCAGTACCGCCATGGCGGTCAGAGTGTTAAAGTGGCTGTCTTTGTTGGCGTTTTCCGCCACAGTCATAATTGCAATTTTTTTACCGCCGGCCTGTTGGCGGTTTTACCGCCGCTTTAACACCGACCGGCAGGGTTGTAATGACCCCCTTTGTGTTTGCTGTTTTACTCTTCAAACCATCCTCACTTTTCTTGCCTTGCCCGATACTTACTTCTCCTCCTTATGAGGGAAGAGCCCTTCGCGTTATCTTGCTGAGACCTTGCTGCTTATCCTGGCCGATGGCGAATCGACTGATGTCCTGAGGACGAAGACTGACTCTGTATGCTGACCCATTACGGAGGGTAACTATATGATAATGGATTGTAATTGTCTGTTTGCCTTTCCTTTCTAGGTACCACCTTCTCTTTTGATAGAGGCCATAGTTAGATGTTTTCTAAATTTGTGTTGCTAAATTGTTTTGCATGAAGCCCAACATGCTGATGCTAATTAGAGGTTAGTTAAGGAATTCACCACAACGGATGCAAATAGACAAATGACTGAATCTTTGCTTTGTTGAATAATGGCAAATGATACTCTGCTACAGTTGATTCATGTTAACGTCGTGCTTTGTTCTAATGTTCATGATCTTTGCTTTTATAAAGTCTTATTCAAGTTGTGACATTATAGTATTGTTGATGTGTTTGCTGGCATTTAAACTAATAAACCTGCTAGTAGAGTGTAACAAATAGGGAATAAATATCCTAAATCTTTCTAAAGTGGTGTGGTTATTCATGACTGCGAAATCATGGTGTGTTTGATCCTTATTGAACGTTATTGATTAGTTATTGTGAATATTGATGAGGTTATTGATCTATTGATTGGAATGCTAAATAGCTATCTCGTCTTAAGGAGTCCCCAATCAGGGTCAAAAGGTTCATTGGCCTAAAACGAGTCCCTGTGTGAGTAAATTATTAAAGGTGGGGCGCGTTAACAGTTCTAGTAGCAGAGGACGGTTTCGGCCCTTTGGGGCCCTAGGACAAGGGAACATTGGTTTAGAATTGTTTTTGCAATAATGCAAATTGGAGAGATGATGTGCCCCTAAGTCCCAAATGACTTTCCCGGAATCTCGGAGCTTGCTGAAGTGAGTTGGGTATGTTCTCAGTGTTTCTAGTGATAGTATGAGAGGTGTAGAATTTGCCCTTGCACAGCTTATGCATACCACAGGTGAATTGAGAGGTTTGTGAGAATTTTAGGCCAGGTGATGTTTTAGTAGGAGTGTGTGTACTCCGCAGTATGAGAGTAGGGAAGTTGGCGAACTTCATGTGAGTGTGGCACTTTGTGCTAAAAAATTGTCCACATGATTGTTGGTGATGTGCGGACCCTGCGTGGTCTAAGACTCTGGAGTATATTGATAAGTGTATGAGACACTTGGTTTATGATGAATTTGCGCAGTTTAATAGGTCAATCGGGCGTGGTTGACGAGTCGAGTTTGAGTCAAAGTGTGTGAGTGAAAAACTTCGATGGAGATTTGGCAAGTTCTGAAGTGCACTAGGACGAAACATTGACAAATCGAGAGTAAAATTTGCAGGTCAAATTATGCTTGCGAGTGCAGGATCAGACAAGGAGAGAGTAGCGGCCGAGGCTTCAAGTGAAATCTCTTTAAAGTTCTGAAGCGACTGTGTTACCCTTCCTGTAGTAAACCGGCAAATTTGAGTTTTTGTTAGTGCTCGCAATATATTGCATTAGTTTTGTGTGAATCGAGCGTAAGGAGGACAAGCCGCAAGACTTTGTCAGCTGCAGTGTGTGTGAGTGTGACGTCATTGGAGCCGCGCTGGGATAGGTCGGTTAGTGAGAAGGGTCACGCACGGATTGGCAGCCGTCCGTGAGAGGCAACTGGTTGAGAAGGTAGGCGAAGAGAGTTCTTGGAATTAAAGTCACTTCCTGATTCGGTTCTAAATAGAATAAAAGATGCAAAAATGAAGTTTTTCAAGGCTTTAAGGAGTGCTTTGAGGGGAGATGTGTACATCACCGCGAGTGTGGGGGAGCCTACACCGCCAGAGGATACACCCGCTTATGCCGTAATGGAGGAGAAGGGAGTCGCTCCATGCCTTTGGCTAAAGCAATGGTGCAAATTGACAGAGAAGGATGGGAGTTTTGCGTTTCCAGAAAACGGGTCCTTTAATATAATGACCTTAGAGAATTTGCGGAAGGTGTTAAATGAGCAAAAACCGCCTCCGAGACCAGCCCAGTTTGAGGCGCTAGCGATTTGGGAGCTAATGGCCATACGACAGAGTCAACAAAAGTTTGAGAGGAGAATGAGGAAAGCAGAAAAGACACTAGCAGAGGCTAGGTGGGATAGTGAGCACAGGATGTGGAGAAGGGAAATAATAGACGGACTTAGGATGTTTCCGGCAATAACTCAAGAAGCTGACATGCAGGGAAGAAAGGCCACTGGTAAAACGGATAAGGGCTCTAGCAAGGAAAAGGAGACTATGAAGTCCTGGGCCTCTGCAGATGACTCAGATGATGAGGAGTTCCTTAATCAGTTGTTACATGATCGACCACCGCCATATGCCATAGATGACAATAGACCAAGTACTAGTGCAGGTCCTGTAAATTCGACGCAAAATCAGGGAACAACAAACCAGGTACATGCAAATACAGTTGCGACGCCAGTTCCGATACAGAATAGTGTCAGTGCGTCTACTGCTCCAGAGATGCAGACACAGTTGCCGCCACCACCAGTTCAGAGGCTCTACCCTGAAGTCCCAATACTAGAGACAACTACGAGTTTGATGGTGCCACCGGATCAAGCATATACGAGATCAAAGTCAGTGCAGATTGAGCCAACTCCACTTTTGATGCCGCAGGCACAGCAACAATTGTTGCCGAATTGCACTTCAGTCACGGGACCGCAGTCAGTCACAGCACCCATAATGAATCAGACTATGGGAATTAATGCTCCACAGGGTTTGGGAAGCAGGCAGGTGCCAGCCGCCATATCCTTACCCATTACAGTTGGTCCACCAGTACCGTTATATGCACAACCAAAACCTAGTGTATGTGATCAGGGAGTAATGACTCAAGAGATGACAAGAGGAGGGTTCATAGGGAGCTCTCAAGGAATAACTCCAATAGAACAGACAGCAGAAAGGTCCAGGTCCCTGTTAGACTTCAGCCGGATAGGGGTTACTCCAGATACAATGAGACAATCAGGTTTGGGGCTGCTGACTCCGCAGGTTCCAAGTGCGCATGTGCCACAAACACCTATGATGCAGGCTGGAAATATCTCGTTGCAAAGTTTAACTGCGCAACAACTGAATGAATGGTTGGACAAGCTGAATTCACCACAGACTACTCCTGCGACAGCAGAGCGGTCAGAAAGAGAAGAGTACCTGAATTTTGTGAGGTTGGGCGTGGAAGCAGCTGAGTTAGTTGAGGGGAGCATGGGAGTGAACAGGCTAGAAGCATATACTGAAGCAGAATTGAGGTATCTGTGCCCAAAGATAACCAAAGAAGTGAGCAAAGTGCACCAGAGGTTAGCAAACTTGGCAGACAAATATGGCATAGACTTAGACAATACTAAGCATCTGAAGAGGAGTTACAGATTAGACTTCGAACCTAAGGATTTTGATCACATGAGGTCTACTGGGATGAAGGCGCACATTAAAGAAATACTGCAGAGCGCTCAAGTTTGGGGAGCATTAGAAAAGTGGAAAGGCAGATGGGCAAAGAAAAGAGATAAAAGGAAGAGTGATTGCTCGGAGCAGCAACAGATGAAAGCCGTGCCTGACACTGGTACAATGAAAGCGTACCCCATGGGAGAAACAGCTGGAGGGAATCCTGTCCACATACCGTGGTCTAGAGGTGACATTTTGTAATTTACAAGTGACTTTCCCAGGTTGAGAGAGAAGCCCATAGAGTGGTATCAGCAGATAGATAGGTTTGTGAAGCTTGCGAAATGTCTTTGGGAAGACTTGAATACCCTGTTTGAAATTATTGTTCCAGCTGATTTGTGGCTTGAGTGCAAGAGAAGTGTGGATTGGCTGACAGAAGAACCGGCAAGGGGCAGGGTTATTGGAGCACCGTCTCCTGAAGTGATGAGATATTACTATAAGGTGATTGAGTATTGGAAGCAGAAAGTGTCACAGCAAAATATTGATTGGCAAAAGATTGATTGAACGGCACAAGAAGCTAAAGAGTCGATACATGCCTACTATGAGAGGTTGTTGAAGGTGTTCAAGCATTACAGAGGTACAGAGGTCATAGAGCCGAAAGACATGAATCACCTAGTGTTCAGGTTAATTGAAGGACTGAGACCGGAGGTTAGCCAGATAATTAAGAATCATTTGATCTGTTGGCAAACGAAGCCGATTGATGAGGTGTTACAGTATGCGAAATACTGTAGTGATGAGATTGAGTTGAAAAAGAGAAAGTTGAAGGAGAAGGTGGTGGTGATGCAACTTAAGGCAGCACAGGCAGGGATGCAGGGAAATGGCATACAGCAGATAGTGCAACAGCCGCAAGGAAACAGGATGTTACCGGCGCAAGTGAGAGGCAGAGGTCGAGAAGGTTTCGTGAACCGTGGTCCAGATTTGAATACTGTAGTGGTTCAGAATGATGTGCAAGGGATGAAAAAGATGTTACCGTGTCATGCTTGCGGGGGCGTTGGACATTGGAAGCGGGAATGTCCGATGATGGTGCAGGAGGGTGTTGTTCAACAAAGCAATGATGTCAATACATTCCAAAATGTTAAAGGACCAGGATGAGGGGTCCAAATCCGAAGTTTCAGAATAACATGGTTCAGATGCAGGATCTTCAACCCATGCAACAAGTGCAGATGCCATGTGTACAACCAGTGCAGATGCAGCAAGTGCAACAGCAGATTTCTGTGGTACCTAGACAGCAAATGCAGTTGCTCTTAGCACCAATGGGACAGCAACAGGTGATGCTTCCTCAACAGGTCACAGGTCAAGGAATGAGTCAAAATAATGCAGTACAACAGTTCCCATTGCGTGGTGAGAATGGAATAAAGGATGAATGGTCGGATGACAGCTCAGACAGTGAGGAGTGCAGGCTTGCAGCGTCCCTAGAAGTAGATCAGAGGGGACCTTACGTGCAAGGGAAAGTGATGGGTCACAAAATCTCATTTTTGGTTGACTCAGGAGCTACACGCTCTACAGTCAGAAGTGCAGAGGTTCCGAAACTGCCTCTTTCGGGGCGTACAATAAAAGTAGTAGGAGTGGCAAATCAGCTCCTGACTAACCCGATTACTGACCCAGTGCAGGTTGAGATTGGTACCTTTCAGGGATTGCACAGATTTGTAGTCTGTGATTCAAGTCCCGTGTCCCTACTGGGAAGAGACTTACTGTGCAAGATGAGGTGTTCAATCAGCTGTTCCAATGAAGGAATTGAGGTGCAGACAAACAGTGATGATGAAGGGGATGATGGTCAGATCTCAGAGCCAGAAACGGAGACCAGAGATGAGGAGTACCCCTTGATAAGCTTCTTCCCAATGTTCACAGTGACTGAATTGCCAGCAGATTTGCAGAGAACAGTCACTGAGAAGGTGTGGGACTTGACAGGAAAGGAAGTGGGAGTGATAAAAGGAGTAGAACCAGTCAAAGTTGATGTGCAGCCTAATGCTGTGTTCCCCCAGGTACCGCAGTACCACATGGCACAGGATGTCCTTATACAAGTAACATAGATAATTGCAGACTTTGTGAAGCAAGGGGTCTTGAAGGAAGTGATGAACAGTCCATGTAATTCACCTATAATGGACTGAGAAAGCCTTGTGGGAAGGTTCGAATTGTCCAAGAATTGAGAAAAATCAATGACATTGTGGTGAAATGTTGCCCAGTAGTGCCAAATCCAGCTGTGATTATGTTCCAGGTTCCATGTGATGCAGAGTGGTTCACAGTCGTGGATTTGTCTCAAGCGTCCTTTTCTGCGCCCCTTCATGAGGACAGCTAATTTCTTTTCAGTTTCAAATTCCTGGACAAGGTTTACAGTTGGTGTCGAATTCCTCAAGGGTTTTCGGAATCACCTTCCATCTTCAATCAGATATTGAAGAAAGATTTGGAGTCATTGGAATTGCCTTTTAATTCGACACTAGTGCAGTACATTGATGATTTGTTGGTTGCATCCAAAACGAGAGATGACTGCAAGTATGATACTATCGCCTTACTGAACCATTTGGGAAAGAATGGGCATAAAGTGTCCCCAAAGAAACTGCAGTACTGTCAGAAAGAGGTGAAATACTTAGGTCATCTAATTGAGAAAGGGTCGAGAAAAATATCCAAGGAAAAAGTGACTGCCATATTGCAGATGAATCCCCCGACATCCCGGAGAGATGTTAGGATGTTTCTGGCAATGGTGGGCTACTGTCGTCAGTGGATCCTGAATTTCTCAGTTATCTCCAAGCCATTGGTGAGACTGACGGTTAAGGAGGTTAAAGATGGCCCAGATACCATAACTATGTCCGAGAAAGAGATGAAGGCGTTCATTGAGCTAAGGGAGTGTATGTGCAGGGCTCCAGCTTTAGGTATGCCTGATTACACGAAGCCTTGTGTCCTGTTTTGTCATGAACGTGATGCTTGTTCTTTGTCTGTCCTGACACAGGTCCATGGAGGTGCAAACCGACCAGTAGCATATTTTTCAGCTACATTGGACCCAGTAGCAGCAGCTTTACCGGGTTGTCTGCGCGCAGTAGCAGCAGTTGGTCAAAGCCTTACACAGTGTGAAGGCATAGTGATGGGACACCTTTTAACAGTTATGGCCCTACATTCAGTTGAAATTTTACTGACCCGAAATAAAACTCAGCACATGACAAATGCTGGATTGACGAAATATGAAATTATTATATTGGGGTCACCAAATGTGTCACTGAAAAGATGTACTGTGTTGAACCCGGCAACTTTGCTTCCAAATGAGAATACAGAAGTTGATGATGCTGATGAGGTAGAGCATGATTGTCTTGAGGTAACAGAACTGTGCACCAAACTGAGATCTGACATTAAAGATACCCAATTGGAAGAGAATTATTACAATATCTTTGTTGATGGCTCATGTCTGAGAGACTCAGTAGGAGTACTAAGAGCCGGATACGCTGTGTGCACAATCACTGGTATCCTAGAAGCATCTTGGCTTGACAGAGTATACTCTGCTCAAGTGGCTGAATTGGTTGCTCTTACTAGGGCATGCCATGCCGCTGACAAACTGAAGGTGACTATCTATACTGACAGCATGTACGGATTTGGAATTGTCCATGAATTCGGCCAACTATGGTCACAGAGTGGCTTTCTGACCTCTTCTGGTTCCCCAGTGAAAAATGGTGAAAGAATTACGGAGTTGTTGCACGCGATTCAGTTACCTCATGAAATTGCCGTGGTAAAAAGCAGTGCTCATGTGAAATCACAAGACTTTGTCTCAATGGGAAATGGATATGCGGATCAAGTTGCGAGGTTTTGTGCATTGAAATGTATATCGTTCAAGGATCAGTAGGAATTGTTACCTGAAACAGAAAATGAGACATGCACAGGTTATGCTTTGAGGGTGGTTGACACATTGGAGGAATTGAAATTGTTGCAGGGACGTGCCAGCAAGGATGAGAAGCGTTCTTGGGTTAAGATGCAATGTGTACAAACACCAGATGATTTGTGGGTTTCAGACGAGGGGGAAATGGTTTTGCAAAACAGTCTTTTGTCACAGTTTGCAAGGTTTTATCATGGGCAAGCACATATTGGAAGAGATGCCATGATCAGGTTGTTCAAAATTGACTGGTTCAACCCGAAATTCAGACAAGCTGCAGAAGTGATTTGTCACAGATGCATCATCTGTCAGCAGATGAATGCGGGGAAAGGGACAGTGGTGAATTTGAGCCACATTGGGAGAGCAGGAGGTCCATTTAGCAGTATGCAATTGGATTTTATCGAGATGCCTGTGTGTGGAGGTTTGAGGTACGTGTTGGTGATTGTGTGTATCTTTAGTCACTGGATTGAAGCATACCCCACACGTAGGAATGACAGTCTCACAGTAACGAAGTTGATGCTTAGGGAATTAATACCACGTTTCGGGTTTCCGACCTCTTTAGAATCAGATAGAGGAAGTCACTTCAACAATGAGGTGGTTAAGCTATTGTGTGCAGCATTGAACATCGAACAGAAGCTGCATTGTAGTTACCGCACTGAAGCCTCCGGTTTAGTGGAGCAGATGAATGGTACCTTGAAGTCGAGGATGGCAAAAATGTGTGCAGCTACTAATTTGAAATGGCCTGATGCATTGCCTTTGGTGCTAATGTCAATGAGAAATACACCCAACAAGAAGACAGGACTGTCTCCTCATGAAATTCTCATGGGCCGAGCTATGAGATTGCCCGCAGTAACTGCAAATGCTCTTGTGAATATCACGGATGATATGGTGTTGGACTACTGCAAGGGTCTGGCTGACGTGGTCCACTCTTTCTCTCACCAGGTGGAAGCAACCACATTGCCACCGATAAATGATCCAGGTCACAACCTGAAAGCTGGTGACTGGGTTGTTGTCAAGAAACACGTGAGGAAGTTGTGTTTGGAGCCACGTTGGAAGGGGCCATATCAAGTAATACTGACGGCTACTACTGCTGTGAAGTGTGCGGGAATTCCAAACTGGATCCATGCCAGTCACACAAAGAAGGTGACGTGTCCAACTGATGAGGAAATTGAGTTGTCGAAAATAACAGCTAAAGAAAAGGAAGTCTCAGGGCCAGAGAGTAATCAAAGGGGAACTGAGACAGAAGGAGAGCCCGCTGAGGACAGCTTGGTCACTCAAACAGTAAACAAGATCCAGAGGGGTGCTGGGGAGCCTATCTCAGCCGAAGCACCAGGAGGTCTGACCCAGAGAGCGGTCCTCCCAGAAGCAGACGGATGTGGTATAGAAGTTGAGCACCTGACAGACCCAGAAGGCGAAGGAGTTGAGGCGGAAGAGAGTCAGAGTGTCCAGACTCCTCCTGAGCTAGTTGCAGGTCCCTCAAGAGAAAACACCATAAAGACAGAGGAGGGCAACGAGTTGCCACAAGGGAAATCAAAGACCAGAGAGTCACTGAAAGGAGATAAGTGGCCAGAATCTCAAGTGGCAAAGGGAAAGGTGGTTGTTGATGAGACAATTGAGGAAGAGGTCGATACCACAAGGAAAGAAGACCTGAGTGAAGGAGAATTGCTAGGTGATCGCAAGTTGAAAAGAAAGATAATAGCAAACAGAAGATACGCAGGTCCTGAATGGGCATATGCAACGTCAGCTGAGTGGCAACAAGAGTTCTTGGTATTCTGTTTTGATCGAGAAGTCCCAGGTCAATACTATGGTACCTGAGTTTGGCCACGAGGAAAAGAGACTGTGTTAAGTTGAAATTGAGCTAAAGGGAGCTGAGAAAAGAGACTGATAAGCACTGGATGTGACACTGTTAACCTGAGTTGACTTTTGAAAACTGATTGTGTCAAACTGCTAACCTAAATTGACAAGGATCTTGGGAGTGAATGAGAAAGCTGTAAATACTTGCTGAAGAAAGACTTTGCTTAGCTTTGCTGAAGAGGGAAAAAAACAAAGGGGAGAAAAAAAAGCTTATAACCATCCTCAGTTGGTTGTTGTTTACACTTATAGCACTTTACTTTCTGATTCTTTTCAGATCATGCCTAGCACGGGAGATGATAATGGGGGAAGTAGACGTTGTAAATATTTGGGTGTTGCTTTGGGTGTTGTATGTGTGATATTAATTATAGCTTTTTTTGTGGATATGCGATTGGTGGATGAGAATGAAACTAACAATGCTACAATTTCTGAGACTGCTACACTAACACCTTGGGAGAGGTTTGAGCAGGATACAAAATATTTGCATGAAGAAACTAACACAAAGGGAGAACTGTCTACTAATGTTTTCTATCGCTTGCTGAGTGAGTATGTTGACACTATGGATGCAAAAACTTATTATGCGTGTACGCAGATTCCTGTTTCGGTACAAGAGGGAGTTACCTATCATAGTTTGCCCCTAACCTATGGGATAAGCTGTAGTCTGTTACTAACACGTTTCTATAACCAAGAGGAAGTGCAGTATTTCTATTCCAATTACGACCTTGTATTCTCTTATGTGCCTATCGTAGAAGATTTGAATAGCGTAGCTAAATATTATGCCATAAAGTTGATTAAAGGGTTCTTTGAAGCGACAGTAACAATTAGTACATCTTATGCACACCGCAATAATTTGACTTGCTTGCTTACACCTGTAGAGAAAAGCTTTCTAGATCACACTGAAGATAGAAGGAGGGTTGTAAAGGGGAAACTAGAGAAAAGCTTGCAGCAACGATCCTTTATTAGTAGTGGGAGTTACAGTGGAGTTAGGGCACAAGGGAAATTAGCTTTAGATGCAATACATGTAGGTAAGCTTTGGATTACGCGACCGAAGTCATAGTATGACAATGTGTTTGTGGGAACGAGTGAATGTAAGCATGTGTTTTTGTTTCAGAGTAAGTGGAAGTTCATATAATAATAATAATATAATAATATATGTGGACTTAATGCTTATTACCGTCTTCCAAAGGGATGTATAGGACATGTTATTTGGGGATAGTTTTCCCAAAGATATATCAGTTAGAGGATTTAAAGAAGTTTCCGAAGGTGTCTGAATTACATCGTACTGGACAAAAAAGAGAGACTGCTGCTGTTGTAGTAGGAGACATATTTGGAGCAATAATTCCTTCAGTGGGAGTTATTTTGAGCTCCATAAAGATTCAAAAGTTGTCTACTATTGTGGATAACATGCTGACAAATTTCACAGGAGCTATACTCCTAATGGATACTGAACTTGCTGCGGAGAGGGCTATGACTCTTCAAAACAGGCTTGCTTTAGACATTCTTTCAGCAAAAAATGGCGGAGTCTGTAAAATGCTTAATGAGCGTCACTGCTATGCCTACATACCTGACAATAGTAATGAGATTAGAAGTATGCTTACTAACCTTACAAGAGATAGTGCAGATTTGAAGGAATTAAAAGAGCCAGGAGTTTGGGAAAAGTTTGGAAAGGGACTTGCTAAAGTGGGAAGCTGGTTTAGTAATATTTGGCATGGGATATTGGGAAAAATAATACAGGGAATAGTGATTGTTTTGGCTTGTTTATTTGGGCTATGTTTATCATGCAAAATTTGTAAAGAAATAAGAGCAAAATTGGCAAAACGTAATGCGAGGAGGGAAGAAAAGAAAAGGGAAAAATTGTTCAGAGCAAAATATGAAAAGGCAAAATCAAGGGAAGAATTAGCGATGAAAGAGATGAGAAGATGAATAAATTGTGAAGAAAGGGATTTGTGTGATGACAAGAGTCATCAGAGGAGGGATTGTTGGAGTGTAGATTTTATCATTAATATTAACATGAAATGCTTGTGAAATAATGTATAATGAAACTGCATAGAAAATGTATTAGTGTGCTACTAATGTACACGTTTGAAATGTGCCCACAGGGAGTGGCCACCAATGTATACGCTGATTAATGAAATTGGCTAATGCTGAATTAATAATGTACTAATGTATGATTTTGTATTAGCATTAAGAGTTACATGTTAAGGTTTTGCTAAATTAATCACTAGGCCTTAGTTAGCAAGGGTCTGGGCCTAGCTGCCTGGTCTCATATTAAATGAGTTTTTCTAACGTGCAATGTGCTGTCTTTCTGAAGGACATGAAGCTGTACTTTTCCAGAAGCTAGAAATGTGTGTGTAACAGTAGTATATTCTTTTTCATGAGACCCGACTTGCTCAAGGAGACATTCTTGCCGAATGCAACAGTGTAATTTGCAACAGGTGCAAGGTCGCCTGTACTAGGAGAAGACAATGGAGCTACTGACTGGAGCGACAAGTGTAACTTTTCTTACCTGACATTCTACCCGCTGAAGACGTCAATCACAGGCGCCAATAAACTACGTGAGAACTGTCTTAGGTGAAAATTCTAGTAAGGTGTGTGATGGATCATTGGACAGAGATAACTATGCACCAAATATTGCCCAATTGGAAATTAGAGGCTTGCTAGACAAGATCGATATAACAACGTGACACAAGGAGAAATCAGCCATTACGCGCCTTTTTCTTGAGCCATTCTTAGCATTCTTCCTTGCCACTTTGATGCCACTACTTGCCATTGCTTGCTACTTTAAGAGACTTTGGGGGTCATTCTGACTCCCGCCGGCCGCGGTAACCGCGGTGCTGGCGGGAGCCGCCAGAATACCGCTGCGCGGTCAGAAGACCGCCGCGGTTATTCTGTGTTTCCCGCTGGGTGGGCGGGCGACCGCCAGAAGGCCGCCCGCCCGCCCAGCGGGAAACCCCTTTCCACGAGGATGCCGGCTCCGAATGGAGCCGGTGGAGTGGAAAGGGTGCGACGGGTGCAGTTGCACCCGTCGCGAATTTCAGTGTCTGCTATGCAGACACTGAAATTACCAGTGGGGCCCTGTTACGGGGGCCCCACGACACCCCATACCGCCATCCTGTTTCTGGCGGCCAAAACCACCAGGAACAGGATGGCGGTATGGGGGTCGGAATCCCAATGGCGGCGCAGCAAGCTGCGCCGCCATGGAGGATTCCCATGGGCAGCGGAAAACCGGCGGTACACCGCCGGTTTTCCGTTTCTGACCGCGGCTGTACAGCCGCGGTCAGAATGCCCAAGGGAGCACCGCCAGCCTGTTGGCGGTGCTCCCGCTGTCCCCGGCCCTGGCGGTCAAGGACCGCCAGGGTCGGAATCAGCCCCTTTGTCTTTGCTGTTTTACTCTTCAAACCATACTCACCTTTCTTGCCTTGCCCGATACTTACTTCTCCTCCTTATGAGGAAAGAGCCTTTTGCCGTATCTTGCTGAGACTTTGCTGCTTATCCTGGCTGATGGCGAATCGACTGATGTCCTGAGGACGAAGACTGACTCTGTATGCTGACCCATTACGGAGGGTAACTATATGATAATGAATTGTAATTGTCTGTTTGCCTTTCCTTTCTAGGTGGCAGGAGCTCTTTTGATAGAGGCCATAGTTAGATATTTTCTAAATTTGTGTTGCTAAATTGTTTTGCATGAAGCCCAACATGCTGATGCTAACTAGAGGTTAGTTAAGGAATTCACCAAAACGGATGCAAATAGACAAATGACTGAATCTTTGCTTTGTTGAATAATGCGCAAATGATAATCTGCTAACGTTGATTCATGTTAACGTTGTGCTTTGTTCTAATGTTCATGGTCTTTGCTTTGATAAAGTCTTATTCAAGTTGTCACATTATAGTATTGTTGATGTGTTTGCTGGCATTGAGACTAATAAACTTGCTAGTAGAGTATAACAAATAGGGAATAAATATCCAAAATCTTACTAAAGTGGTGTGGTTATTCATGACTGCGAAATCATGGTGTGTTTGATCCTTATTGAACGTTATTGATTAGTTATTGTGAATATTGATGAGGTTATTGATCTATTGATTGAAATGCTAAATAGCTATCTTGTCTTAAGGAGTCCCCAATCAGGGTCAAAAGGGTCACTGGCCTAAAACGAGTCCCCGTGTTAGTAAATTATTAAAGGTGGTACGCGTTAACACTATTACTGCACTAAGTAAAAAGTGACTTGATACGGACTCTGGACCTGTGATCGCTAAGAAGAAATGAGAGAGTCTTGGAAAAAGTGAATATTAATTTGGAGACTGGGAGGGGAACTGCAAGATTCACCCATGGGATACTAAATATAAAAAGTTACTTTTATTTAAAAAGTGGGGGGCATTTCACTCTACAGAACACAAGTGGTATATTTTGGCTTACAAGAGGTACTGGATTGTTTGTTGTTAATGTAATTAGAGAATGTAGGCCAGAAAACAACATCTGTGGGGTGAAGTGGTGCATGAGGTGTTTGAGTGTTTCAGAAAAAGAATTGTAAGCAACTGGGTCCTTGGAAATAGAATATCTGAAGAGGTCTAGGAGGATTGGACGGTTCGAGGTAGCAGAAGAACTAGTAGTTTTCAGCAATAAACGAGGACTGGTTGTTCCGGGAGATTGAAGATTGGACTGGTAAGTCCTTGAAGAGGACTGCGAGGTAAGTACAAAAAGTGGGGAAAAACTGGTAGGTCATGAATATTGTAGACAATAAATAGGGTTTAGAGACTGGTAGGTTAGAATCTGCATATTCATCATCAAGAAAGAATCTGTAGGTTCTGTGGGCGAAGTAGGGTTGTAGGCCATGGTTGGTGGTTGATGTGGGAAGAGAATGGGATCTTAGAGGGTAGCATGTGTTCATGAGTTTTTAGATGGACTTTTTAGGCGATGGAGTAATGGATGCAGACATATGTGTGCAATTAACGCAACAGGAAGGCAGAATGACAGCCAGATGCAGGATTTCAACAGTTCATTGTACCTATGTTGTGGGTGCTCCACAGGCCCAGTGCTAACTGCCCTCAGAAGCATTACTTTACACAAATCAACTAAAACAGACTTAGTTCTCCTTCATCCCACCTTGATCATCAGAAGGAAGGGTTGGCACATCTATAGCACAAACATTTTAAAGTACAACATTCCTATCTTGTGTTCTTTCAAATGACTCTCCTTCCTTTCCACCCTGTGCACGCCTCTGCTCTCTGAGTACAGCCTACCCAAAACCATTTGCATGTTTGCCTTAACCCTTACTATCGTATCTCTGCAAATTGCCCACACCCTATTTCAACAATCACAACCTCTCCTTTAAAAGTAATTCCCTGCACCGTAACAATACCAAATCTCCTGTAGCTCAGCTATTAATACTACCAACCAATGCATCTAATTCTCACATCCCCTTCTCCCACTAAAAATAACACCCAATTCCTTTTAATGTAATCTACCACATAGAAACTGGAGTAAAGGTATGACGATGGTTCCTGTAGAGCACAAGACTAATCCCAACAACCAACAATAACTATGGAAAATACAAAAACACTAACCCTGGGGCAGCCAGCTACTCAGCGTAAAAGCACAACAATGTCTCATCAGGGGTAGTAAGTGCTATATAATGCAATTATAACACATTATATATACCACACTAAAACTAATGTCATAACACTCAGCAGCTGGACAGTCAATTATAGTTAACATGTTACTTAATTATTTCCTTCAACTGCCTGACACTTTTACACTCACATAGAACAAAACTGGTAATTGTCATATCCCCAAGACTATACCGGTCCACAGCAATAAACAGTGGAGGTCCCACTAGCAACATACTATGTCCTCTTCTTGGTATTTCACAATGACAGTCAAATTTGGGATGATATTAACAAAGTCAATCCCAGCAGATCTCTCCACCACTTCTCCCTTTAGCCTATGCCTGTTCAGGACCATAAACTTTAAACACATCTCTGTATGGACAAACTAGTACAGTGACCAGCTAAGTGGCATATAAACATAAGAAATGGCAAAATGTATACATGCCAACATTTTAGAAGAGGAAAGTGGGAGATTTAAATAAAATAATAGAGAGAATACATTTCCCACATGGTTTTCTATTGAACATCCTTCATGAGAAACAACACTAGCTGTTAAGTTGGCTGTTGAGTTAACATGCTTGTTCACAAAATTCTCAATAGACTTCGCAAGTGGGGAAGATAACTGTACAAACTATTTCCCTCTAAATGGGTCATGGAATATTTCACCTTCATCTTGTTTTGACTTATTAAATCTAGAGGATACATCATTTCCTGCAACCCGAAGATATTCCTTGGGCGAAGGCCACAGAATGGATAAATATTATGTTTCTCCAATTATTCTATTCAGTGTTACCAATAGCCTTTTGGATTTGAAGGGCTGGATTTTTAAACATCAGCAGAGAGCAAAATTACAACCAGTTAGTATTTTCTAAAACACAAATGTGGGAGTCTCCCGTCTGAATCAGGTCTATAGCATGTAAAAGGGACCTGTAGAGCTGCTCAAAGCTGCCAGTTTACTGAAAACCATCAATTGCCTGCCTCTCACACTTCTTTATCCATCACACTGCTAGGCACTGTGTCCCATAACATAATAACCGCACCTTGGTGGTTATCACGCACATGTAAGCACTTCCCACATAGGATCAAAACAAAGCCAACACTCTTTCACCCACACACCCTACACTGTACAGAGTGATACTCATGTATGGAGGCGCTTCAGATCCCACACAGGAATAATAAGCACTATATAAATGTTGCAATACAATTTTTGTTCATTAATGTTTGCAGCCACTCTCACAATCCATGTTAAGTGTATGGTGTAACTATGGGCATTGTTTAATTAATCCTTACAATGTGTTGCTAATTTATTTTACTTGTGTTGAGAACCTTCTCAAATAACGTCTAGTCCTGGAAGCAGCACTGGAATTAAAAACATCACTTCAATTGTGCTTGTAAAAGGTATGTAACCCTGAAGCATCCTCAGGGTGGCATAGAAGCCTAAACATCTAAACCCATAAAAGAAAGGCGTTGGCGTCCTATATTTGAGAACAGATGGGTGTTCTAGAACGTTCGGAGTGCTTCTGGGTGGAACTTGAGCTTCAATGACAAACTGCCTTCTGACTCCAAAGCCAGCCACGTGAGCTTCAGGCTGCCCGTCTCATGAACTGTTTACCCGTTCGGATTGTTCCAAGGGGCACGCAAACTAGAAACATACACCTGTCGCCTCTTCCAAATGTCGTTATTTTATGGGAACAGGACAACGACAGAAGAAAAGAAAAGCCCAAAAAGTTCTCGTAAACTGAACTTCACCCGATTCCTTGGCCAGTTGGCCGCCATATTGGAGAATCCGAACCTGAAGTCTCTGCAGGTAAGAAGGCCTCGTGAGCCTGCTCTGGGAGCCGGAAAGGGTGTGGGGGTCCTGGCCTTTTGGTCTTTTTGGGCCAATTGTGCTTTGCGCTTCGGGGGGGGCTCTATTACCCAGCTCAATGGTAATGGCCTACCTGTTATATATAACTCGAGGCCATACGTTGATCTCAGCTGTGGACACCCTCCAACCCTCCCCCACATAGAGTTAAACATTAAAACATGACATTTAAAAAATACATATCAGAGGAAGATATCAGTATCAGTAGCCCGCAAGGGGAATAGCCAGTAAGGAAGGCTTCGTAAATTTCTGAGCATTAAAAATTACTCGTTTAATTTGCAATCCGTTGATTTTCCATTTTATGATTCGGACCTAAATAATGAAAACTATTTCGTGGTGGCAATAAGCACTGTCTCATATTGACTAAATCCCGCAGCGCCCCCTAGCGGCCATGCACTGTCATGGGCAGACGGCGCAGTCCTGGTGAGATGCACTTTTCTGGGCTACTAATTCAGAACCCTAGCTCAATTAATGTAAATTAAAATAAAATCAGTGGCGTAGCTAACGTGTTGCTAGCCCTAATGCAACCAAGACAATGGGACCCCTTTTCTTCCTTGGCCGATATTAAAAATAACCATGATTGGGGTACAGTCCCCCTTGGATTCCTGCGCACCAGCTGCACGTACTGCACTAACACCTCTTCTTATGGAGCTCTGAGACCCTCAAATATCCCGTCTTTTCCGCCCAAGTTTACCCACTCTTTTTTTACCCCTTCTCCTCACTCTCCCCTAGTTCGCCTTCATCCTATATTGTTTGCTGTGCCCCCTACCCTTCTCCCTATTTATTCTCTCCAAGACTTCAAGCGTGATTAAAAAAATGTGTTTGTAAGGGGGGAGGGAGGGAGGATGTGGGGAGTAAATGCACGATGATGTAAAACGTGGAAACAAACGAAGTATCCCTGTATTGCCTATACCCTTTCATTCCTTTCTTCCATCTATATCTTGTCTTTACTCTTTTGCTCTTACTGCCATCTTCTTCCTTCCCTTCCACATCATTATCTTACTCCTTTCATAACACCCTTTGCAATTATGGTTCTCCTTTCTCCCGCTTTCGTCCTTCTCGACTTCTCATATCTCCGCCCCTCGCTACCGCCTAAGCTTTCCTTTTTTCAGTCCCTTTCTGTGACTTCATTTCACCCTTGTGTTCTTCTTCTTTTTTCTTATTTCCCCCTTTCTTATCCCCCTTTCTCTTGTCTCGGTAACCTGTCTCTTCATTCTCTGTCTACTCTCCTGTCTGCTGTAGATTTTCCTCTCCCCTCCACCTTCAGAGACAGACATGCAGCTGCAGTCTCTGGCTTCTAGCCTTCCACCTCGTCTCTGGGTTTCCTTTTCTCCACGGCACAACTGCTCCGCAGAACACCACGCTAGCAGGGACAAGCAAACACGGAGGAAGCCATCAAAAGGGTCTCCTAAAAACACAACAGAACTTAATTAAATAATTAAATAAACTGCTAGCAGTGAGGAGGCCCCTCACGCCCCCGGGGTTCCTGCACCCGCTGCACGCGGGATAGCGCTGCCCCTGAGTTTAAGTAGCTGATCTTATTCATTAAAAATATTAAACCTGCAAGCGTTTTAGGAAGTCGTTTTACGTCATTCTATATTGGTAGTAATGTGGTAAACACCTCGGCGGCTTTCGGTAATCTAGGAACTGAGGCGGTTTGAAGGAGGCTTCAAGGATCAGTAATTGTTCCAATGATTCGACTCGGGTGTCTGTCATATGTCCGATTTCACTAGGATAAAAGGTGAAAGTACCGTATACCTGTATTGCCTGATATCACTTCGTGGTTGCTATTTAGATCGATCGTTTTTCAAAGATTATTTGTATTTGTTATTTTTAGTTATTTATTGCAACAGAAAGGCACAAGAAATGCTGTAAATACTAACAGACGTACAAAGCAATTATATTCGTGGTGGGGACAGATAGACCAGGCTATCAGGTGATGAGTGATCTCTGTCTAACACAGACATGACAGTACAGACAAATGTCCAGTATACATATGTACTACGCCCGGTGCACGGGGAGGGTGAGGATGGTAAGCATGTGGTGATTACGACTAACCTATCATGAAGTGGTGTTTGATATCAGACTTAAAGGACGTCAGTGAAGAGACGGGGTAGGTTTGTCAGAATTTTTGTGGTGCTCTGGTCACAAAGGTGATAGTAAACCATTTTCTGGTTTTATTGTGACTCCTAGTGGTGGCTAGGGTGATTTTTCTGGTCTAGAATATATTGGTATGGAAGCAAATTCTGGACAAGGCTGTAAAAAATTCAGGACAAAGGGTCAAAATTCAGGACAAAAGTCACATTTTACACATCCAAGGACAGGCCACACGAGACTACTTTATCAGTGCATGTATTTACTATTTTCTACATAGCACTACTTATTCACTATGATCTTTATGTGATTGTCTCTAGGAATGCTGCCATCTAGTGGCACATTATGTCTTTGTTCAGTTGTAAATGAATGCCGTTAAGCACCGTATCAAGGGCATCTGTGCTATCCGAATTTACCCAATCTTTCTCTGAAAGAAAGCAACAGCAACATTTTGATTATGTTTCTAAACATTTAAAAACCTATGGCATAAAGGTTGGGAAACATTACTAAGTCGGAGATTGACCTGGCCAAATTTCTGCACAATGCGGGCTGGACTATAGAATTAGAATACCCCCATATAGTATCCTGCGGCTTCCGCTTTAAGTATATTCAGTTTAATATTCTGAACTGAGCCTACCTTACTACTGCCCGAATTACCAAAATACACGAGGGAGCCTTAGTTGCATTTGCTCAATTTTCTTCATACGCTTTGGTCTCGTCCCACACTATTTTATGCTGCCAGAGAGTTGCTGAGGTGTTGTCAACCATGATACCATGATACTTACAAATGTACTAATGAATTCCCCAGAAATTGTCCTATTCTGCATATTCCCCTGTCCTATGTTCGAGAAACCCTCTCTTCTATTAAATCACAATATTACACTGCACTGGTAGGATCCATTTCCTCCGACTAGTGTAAGTTCGACCAAGGGCTTGCTCACTTCGTTTTGGTCTGAGAGCACCCTATTACACAGGGATGAACGAGTGGTCTGACAAAATATTTTACTGCACAGAAGTGGGATATTTTGGTGGAGGGATTTAAAGATTGCACCAAGGATGACATATTTCCCCTGTAACCCACCCCGACACACACACACTCTTGGTTTCTATGCACTAGTTGTTCTTGTCAAATTTAGGTAACTAGACAAGGCAGGGGTCCCAGGGCACCTATCTCTGATACACTGTTGGATTTCCCCACTAGAACACTTTCCTTTAAGCACCACAAGGTTCATTGCTCTGCCTCCCTATATTGATAGTTAAGGCAGCGGTGATGGGAATGAACAGTTTATTATGGGTTAGTTTGTTACACAGAAAAGTTTTAAAATTGTGTGCTAACTCTTCATAAATGTATGTAGCCCAGCACTTTTCTTTTGTAAATGTACGATGGAAATTTTCGCTACATATCTGACTACCATCATGCAATGTAACCTCTTGTTTGGCATACAGCAATAAAATCTTTAAAAAATATATATAGTAGTGTTTTAAATTAGCTCATTGGATCAGAACATTGTATTAATATTTATTTGAAGTGAACGTTTCTAAACATGAACTTTAAAATATTTATTAACCCTCCCTTTTGATAACACCAGGAATGAACAAAGTGAACGAATTATCTGGTGTTCCTTCATGGCTAATTATTGTTTGGATGGTGGAACACTACAGGCTAATGAAACATATAAGTGGGACTTTGTACACAGTCCATCTTAAACTGAATTACTTGAAAGTGCTCTCAAATATCATTATCAAGTAAAGATACTACAATTTATTTATCCAGGGAATCCGGGATTTTAACTCGCTGTTACACCTAGTGCACTTAAGCCATTGACTAGATTAATTTATTTTTCTCAGAACCTTTTAGAACTAAAAGACTGTTTTGTTACAATTCTGTAAAATTAATAGTACAATGTGTTAAATAAATACAGATCACACGATAATCTGACACAGTAACTAAAAAAAAGAATAAGGATTGGCAAAACCAATAGGTCTCACCTACACAAGAGATATTGACTTTGGCAATGTTTTTTGCATTGTTGTACACCAGTGTGGCTGTAGTTCAGCATGGCTAAAAGTTAATGGCGTGGAATGTCAGAGTGGAGTGGGGAAGTAAAGCGTTGTAGAGTGGAGTAGGTGGAGTACAGTGTCGTAGAGCTGAGTAGAGGGGAGTAGACGTCAGTAGTACAGTGGCAGAGAGTGTTGTAGCATGTGGTCGAGTGACGTGTAATAGGGTTGAGTGGGTGGGAGTGGATTCAGGTACTGGAGTAGATTGGATTAGAATAGAATGGGGTGGATTAGATTGGGGTAGAGTGGGGTGGATTGAGTGGAGTAGGGTGGATTGGTGTGGGATAGATTGGCGTGGGGTGGTTTGAAATGGGGAGAGGTGGATTGGAGTGGGGTGGATTTGTTTGGGTAGGTTAGATTGGACTGAGGTGGGTGGTTTGGACTGGAGTGATAGGACTGGGGTGGTGTGGGTGGAATGGTGTTGACAGGAGTGAGGGAGACTGGGTAGCAGTGGACGTGATTGGTGTGGGGTGGACTGGTGTGGGCGGATTGGGTTGCATTGGATTGGAGTGGGTGGACTGGATTGGAGTGAGGTGGTGGGGATGATTGGATTGGGGTGAGGTGTATTGGATTGGAGTGGCGTAGATTGGACTGGGGTGGATTGGATTGGTGTGGGGTGAACTGATTTGTAGTGGGGTGGATTGTAGTGGGGTGAATTGAGATGGAGTGGGGGGATTGGATTGAGGTGAACTACTGGAGTGGTGCAGATTGTTTTGGATTGGCGTGGGGCAGACTGGAGTGGGGCAGATTGTTTAGGATTGGAGTGGGGCAGACTGGAGTGGGGCAGATTGTTTAGGAGTGGAGAGGGGCTGATTGGAATGGGGCAGATTGTACTAGTTTGGAGTGGGGTGGATTAGGTTGGTGTAGACTGGGTTGGATGGGAATGGGGTGAATTGGGATGGAGTGGGTGGATTGAATTGGGGTGAGTTGGACTGGATTGAAGTGGGGTGTATTGTTTTGGATTGGAGTGGGGCAGCTTGGAGTGGGACAGATTGTTTTGGATTGGAGTGGGATGGATTGGAGAGGAGCAGATTGTTTTGGATTGGAGTGGGGCAGATATGAATGGAATGGGGTAGTTTGGAGTGGGGCAGATTGTTTTAGATTTGAGTGGGGCAGACTGTTTTCGATTGCAGTGGGGCAATTTTTTTGAATTGGAGTGTAGCAATTTGCAGTGGGGTAGATTGTTTTAGATTGGGGCAAAATGGAGTGGGCAGATTGTTTTGGAATAGAGTGGAGTAGAACATATTGTACTGGATTGGAGTGGAGCTTATTGTATTGGATTATAGTTGGGCAGATTGGTTTGGAGTGGTTCAGATTGTTTTGGATTGGAGTGGGCCAGATTAAATTGGTGTGGGTTGGGAGGATTGGAGTAGGTGGGTTGGAGTGGATTGGGGAGAGTGGTTTGGTTTGGAGTGGCATAGACTGGTGTGGAGTGAGTTGGGGTAGATTCTAGTGGGGCAGATTGGAGTTATTTGGATTCGGGGTACAGCTGTGTTTAAGCAACATTTCAGAACTTACACATAATAAAGAAACAATGTTGCTTTACAATATTTAGAACAAGATAATCGTCATCTTTTGAGAACAGCACCCACAAGCAAAAATAAAAGAAAATATGAGTGTAAAGCGAGAAAAGACGACTTCACAAAATAAAAAAAGTTAGTTCTAAAAAATAAAACTTTGCAATGTTAGTTGTCCTGCTGGGCACATTTTTGCTAGTCAGGGCACTAGCACTTAAAATAACAAAATAGTACCTCAATCACATTGAGAGCAGAAGATGGGCACTGATTAAATTGAATCAATCAGTGCTTGGTCCCTGCTCCACACAGAGGAACGGAAATTATACTTGGCCTGCAGTGATGCATTACGAGGCTGTAAAGAAGAGTGCCAAGCAAGCCAACAAATGGTAAGCAACATGCAGGCTCCAAACCCTTCACTGAAGGGGAGGGGAAACAATGGTAAGGATAAACTGCTGGAGGAGAAAGAATCATTGGATTATAGAGGATGGAAAACAGATGAAAGAGACTAAAGGGGAAAGAGAGGGATGAAAGTGAGACGAGCAGGCCGGGGAGCAGCTCCGCCAGGCTGGAGGGATTAGATGGAGTGATGGAGGAGAGTATAGACAGTGAATGTCAGAGCAGCAGATATGGAGCCGACATCTCCGCTGCCATCAGGAGCGCCATGAAAGGCCCGGCAGGCAGAGACATGAGGGCTGAGCCACCTCAGAGCTTAGGGACCCGTAACCAAGGCGCAAAGAGGGGGCAGGAGTGACAGACATGCAGAGGCTGACACAGGCAAAAGATACCCAGGCAGAGCCCAAATGTGAAAGCATCAAAAGAGACAGCCAGGCAGAGACAGCAAGACTCTGTGACAGAGATGAAGCTGAGCAGATAGAGTCATAAAGTGACAGATATGCAGAGAAGGAGAGAAAGATAGACAAAGAGGCAAAAATTATTTGCAGATAAACTGAAACAGACAGGGGCAAAGAAAGAGGCAAACAAAGGCCGACAAAGATAAACATGGACAGCAAGGGCAAACAGGAACTGGCGGACATGCATAGAAGACCCTCCCCCACAGCAACGGACAGTGGCAGAGATGGAAGCCGAAAGAGAGCACCAGGCAGCGGTTAGAGTGGGATACAGAAGCATAGACCGAGAGAGGGTGTTACAGACTTGCAGATACAGAGGTGGGAGACACCTACAGAGTCATACAAAGAAAGAGACAGACAGAGGAATGGAGGAAGAGGTAGAAAGAGCCAGACCACAAGAGGAACTGACGGAGATGCAAAGACAGACAGAGACAGACTTAGGCAAGGAGAAACAGAGACCAACAGAAAAAGCCAGATATAGAGAGAGAGACAAATGGCCAGAAAGAGGAACAAGTAATTAAACAGATAAAAAATGGAGGTTGGCGAGCCGTGCAGAATGAAAGAAAGGCTCAGCCTGCATATGTAAATATAAAGCCTGGCGTGCTATGCTGCACTAATTAAAGGAACTGGAATGCCTCGTGCTCCACGAAAACATGGTACAACAGGTAGAAGGTGTGGTGCAACAACTAGAGCTGCTGTCTTTGGAACCGAGGACTTGTATCTGCAAATAAGTGCGTAAATTGATGCAACATTGATGAATAACTTTGGATGTCGTCATCCCATACATGACTTTGACCTCGGTTAGTGTGTTTATGTCCTTCTCCCAGAAGGGTGAAATTGTGGGACGTGACCATATTATGTGCACCAAGTCACCTGTTTCATTATGGCATCTAGTAGAGGTCAGGGTGTGAGCACTGGCCACCTTCCAAATGTGAGAAATTGTCCATAAACAATGCACACAATAAGGAAAAAAAGGACAGATTTACATTTTCAAATTTGCCTTTGTTAAATCAAGTGACGTCTGGCCACTCATGGAAAATAAACTCCTGGATCAATAGATTTCCTCTTACTTATTTTATTAAATCAAACGTACAGTTGGCAGAACGCCAAAATGTGTGGACATTCTCCGTGTGGAAGACAGTGGGAATCAGTTCTAGTGCTGTTGCCCTCCATGAACAACACCCTCTCAGAACCTCCTAATCCACTACCTTAAGTGTGGAGAAAAAGGACCTTTGTTAAGCTATCACTCTGTGATCACTTGTGGACTGGCTAGGTTGCACTACTTTAAACCCAGTCCTCCTCCTGGTCTCGTCCCCTCATCCCATCTATGTATTTGGAATAGGATGGGGATCCTCTCTAAAGTGGTGTATCTTTGCTCAGAAGAGGATTAGTCATAGGCATGTTAAGGTTTCATTTCAAACACAACCTCCAGGGTGATTCCAACCCTTTTCTTTTACTCACTGTTTCTCCTGCGCTCCTGGGACCTTGCCATAAGGGAAGACAGTGACTGTTAGTTACATAGCTGTTTCAGGAGCTGGCCAACCCTGGTGTCCATCATAAGCCTGCAGGTATAGTGATTCAATCCGTCCAGCGCAAAGTGAAGTATATGCTTTCAGCAGTTTGACTCGTGGTGTTGTCTGTACCCACACTGACATTATTGGGAACCGTCTCACCAAATGATGGTTATGCATCACTGCATCATGACCATGGGTGGTAAAACTTTGGGCGGGCAGGTTTTGTAGACTGGAGTGGCTGAATAGCCCTTTATGTTTTGACTACGTAATCCAGAGTTGCCATGGTGTTTGCTGTAGCATTTCTGGCGTGGGCCTCCAATTGTCCTTGTGAGAGATTGTGTGTTTTTTCTCTGTGTTTCTTGAAAGTTCCCTTTGTATTATATAGGCACTTGGCATACATTATTTACTAGTAATACTCTTCAGCATGCTAAGACCACAAGTCTAATCATTATTTTGCTGATTATCTTATTTTACCAGACCAGGTTTGGTTTCTTACTGCCTTAGTGCTCATTTGGCTTACACTTAGGAATAACTGTTAATGTTGTGTTACAATGATCACCTAGGTACGTATTTTGGCTCTTTGTCTATCACTGGCATCACATAATTGATGCACTGCAGTGGCATGTTTTTGATTAATCTGGTGGGTGAAACATATATAACCTACTGGTGGACACCAGCAGTTAGGACCTAATTTCCATTGAAAAAGCGTAGCTGACAGAGACATCTAGCTGCAGATATCTTACTTTTGAATCTTCCCCAGGCACAAGCCTGGATCCGGAAACTTTTTTCCCATAGCACGTCTGTGAGTCAGAAAAGGGCATCGCGCGACTCTGTATCAATGTCCTCCACCTGATGTGATGTCAGCGGAGTCCATATAACGCCCTTGCTGTTGCACCAATGTAATTTCCTTCATTTTTATACTTGCAAAGCGGATCCGATAATGGTTTATCAGGCTGTTTTCAGCCTACTTCGATTTTTTCTTCTACAGAACAGTGTGCTTTTTTTCTCTGTCTTCAGGGTTTAAAACCTGTGGTCCTCAAATGTCAGCCACAGACCCTCACACTATTTGTTTGCGGTGCCTGGGTGAGCACCATGTCTCCGTAGTGTGTGACTCCGTAGAGTGTAACTTTGGCTGAAGGCACTGCAGGAGCGTCAAATGAAGCTTCTGGCAGCGTGGATGTCGGAGCCTTTCAGACTTCCCATCGACCTCGGTCTCCTTCTTGGAGTAAGGTCCATTGGCGGGCTCGTTCCAAGAGTCGTTCTCATGGGCGTCATTCACGATCAATTTCACGCGATAAGTCACGACAGAAGTGGTCGAAGTAGCAGCATCTTCCGAGTTCGCCACGCACAGCCTCCCACCACTTCTCAGTGAAAGAGTCGAGGCAGAAGTCCACCCTGTGTCTCCCTCCCCAAGGGCTGGGGCGACTCTGACCCATATGCGGGAATATTATGTTTTCCTTCATGCTGTCTTTGGGGCATCACCTTCCCCTGGATTGCCTGTGGGCCCCAAGGAGGTGCAAGATGCCTTGACTGTGTCTCCACCAGTCGGTTCGTCCCCGGCGGCAGTTAGGCCTTCTGCTTCAGTTGTTGAAGTGGTAACCACGAGGGTGTACAGCCCTTCGGAGTTTCCACCTTTGGCACCAGTATCCGATCAGCCGACTCCACTGGCGGCGGTGATCGATGTCGCATCCCTCTCCCCATCTGAAGTCGAAATCAACATTGAGGAATCGCCTTCTCTGCGCCTTCTCTGCGTCAGTTGACGTCAGGTATGGCGCCACCCGTGCCAGTTATCCCTGACACCTT
Source organism: Pleurodeles waltl (assembly GCF_031143425.1). Taxonomy (NCBI): domain Eukaryota; kingdom Metazoa; phylum Chordata; class Amphibia; order Caudata; family Salamandridae; genus Pleurodeles; species Pleurodeles waltl. The sequence goes on from NC_090451.1 coordinate 538,801,974, forward strand.
CCCTCTGCATTCCGAGGAGTCCCCTCATGTTAGAAATGGGGTCTTTGGTTGAGAGTCAGGTTACCCCCTGTTCAAGCAAGGACCCTCACTCTAGTCAGGGTAAAAGAGAATCACCCTCAGCTAACCCCTGCTTACCCTCTTGGTAGCTTGGCAGAGCAGTAGGCTTAACTTCAGAGTGCTAGGTGTAAAGTATTTGAACCAACACACACAGTAACTTAATGAAAAACACTACAAAGTGACACACCACAGGTTTAGAAAAATAGGAAATATTTATCTAAACAAAACAAGACCAAAACGACAAAAATCCACAATACACAAGTCAAGTTATTAATAAAAATGCAAAAAGAGCCTTTAAGTAGTTTTAAACATACACTAACACTGTTAGCATGAAAAAGTACCTTGGGTGCATAAAAAATAACCCCGCAACGGCGAGTGCACGTCAGAAAGGGCTTGCAATGCGTTGATTCTACTCACGAGCGAGACCTTGCGCCGTTTCTCCTTTCGCCGGGTCAGGGCGCGTCGTTTCTTCTCTCCGCAGGAGAGCGGTGTCGATCCGGTCAGCACTGTCGGGTCCGGGCAGGCCTTGCGTCGTCTTTACACGCCCAGTGGTACTTGAGTCAGAAATCCAGCCGCACGATCTGAAAAACACGCAGCACAGGTTGCGATCTCCCAGCCTCCGTCAGAGAGGCTGCGTGTCTTTTCTCCTGCTCTGTGCGTCGATTCTTCGGTTGTGTTTCCGGCAAGCATCGATTCTTAACTGCGGAACTGGCGGCGCGTCGTTTCTTCAGCCGCAGATCGGAGTTGCGTTTATCTTTTCCCCTCACGGCACTCTGTATGTGGATTTCCTTTTCTTCAGGCTGCCAGCTTCTCCTTTCAGAGTCCCAGGAACTGGATGGGCACCACAGGGCAGAGTAGGAGTCTCTCCAGAGACTCCAGGTGCTGGCAGAGAGAAGTCTTTGCTGTCCCTGAGACTTCAAACAACAGGAGGCAAGCTCTAAATCAAGCCCTTGGAGAGTTCTTCTCAAGATGGAAGGCACACAAAGTCCAGTCTTTGCCCTCTTACTCTGGCAGAAGCAGCAACTGCAGGATAGCTCCACAAAGCACAGTCACAGGCAGGGCAGCTCTTCTTCCTCAGCTCTTCAGCTCTTCTCCAGGCAGAGGTTCCTCTTGTTTCCAGAAGGGTTTCTAAAGTATGTGGTTTTGAGTGCCCTTCTTATACCCATTTTCTTCTTTGATGTAGGCCTACTTCCGAGTGAAGTCTCTTTTGAATGTGAAATCCTGCCTTGCCCAGGCCAGGCCCCAGACACTCACCAGGGGGTTGGAGACTGCATTGTGTGAGGACAGGCACAGCCCTTTCAGGTGTAAGTGACCACTTCTCCCCTCCCTCCTAGCACAGATGGCTCATCATGAAATGCAGACTACACCCAGCTCCCTTTGTGTCACTGTCTAGTGTGAGGGGCAACCAGCCCAACTGTCAAACTGACCCAGACGGGGAATCCACAAACAGGCAGAGTCACAGAAATGGTATAAGCAAGAAAATGCCCACTTTCTAAAAGTGGCATTTTTAAACACACAATCTTAAAATCAGCTTTACTAAAAGATGTATTTTTAAATTGTGAGCTCAGAGACCCCAAACTCCACATGTCCATCCGCTCCCAAAGGGAATCTACACTTTAATCAGATTTAAAGGTAGCCCCCATGTTAACCTATGAGAGGGAGAGGCCTTGCAACAGTGAAAAATGAATTTAGCAATATTTCACTGTCAGGGCATATAAAACACATTACTATGGTGGTCATTACAACCCTGGCGGTCGGTGTTAAAGCGGCGGTAAGACCCCCAACAGGCCGGCGGTAAAAAATTTGGAATCACGACCGCCAACAAAGACAGCCACTTTAACACTCCGACCGCCACGGCGGTACAAACAAACAGCGCGGCGGTCACCGCCAACAGACAGGTGGGAGACAATGTACCGCCCACACTATTATGACAGGCCAATCCACCACCTTTTCCGGGGCGGATTCACTGCGGATAAAAACACAGCGGAAACAGGAATCCCGAAGGGAAAACGCTTACCTCTACACACTCCACGAGGAACTAGGACGCCATGGAACCAGAGCTTCACATTTTCCCAGCCTTTATCTTCTTGCTCCTCTACCAAGAGCACGAATGCCGGGGGCAAAGACCACGGTGAGTACTGCACCTACGACACAGGGGAGGGGGGAGTGAAAAAACAGTGACACACACACGCAACACCCCCACCCCCATCCTCACCCACTACAACACACACAAATGCGTATCAATACATCACAGTTACACGCCCCAAACCCCCCGAAAGAATGCAAAGACAATAGAAAATTAGTGTAACCATTGTAATATATTAAAATCAAGTAGGCAGAAATAGATATATACACCATGTACATAATATATACCAAGCATAGTAGTCCAGGTAGTGTTCTAAGAAAGTCTGTGGAACACTGGGACCACACGGTATGGGTGAGGCACACACAAGATCCCCGACCAGGAAGGAGAGAACACTGCAGGGGCATCAGACAGCAACTAAACAGGCACCTCAGGAGGAGGGAAAAGGGGGGCACCTCCGCCGCTTGAGTGCACAACGACAAATCCACGAGGGGGCCACATGCCCACTGTTGGGGAGTGCAAAGCCACAGTCTCTCAAGTGGATGCCTTCTCCACTGGTTCTGGAGGGGGCTTTGTGTCCAGAGTGCTTCATCCTGCTAAGGACAGAGGGAGTGGATGTATCGCTCCACTGGTTCTGGAGGGGGCTTTGTGCCCAGAGTGCTTCATCCTGCTAAGGACAGAGGGAGTGGATGTATCTCTCCACTGGTTCTGGAGAAGGGCTTTGTGCCCAGAGTGCTTCATTCACCCTGTGACGGACTCTGTTGCGTCAGTGCACTGTCCTTCATGGCCCAACGGGGCTTTTGCTGGTGGCCCTTCATGGCCCAACGGGGCTTTTGCTGGCGGTCCTTCTTGGCCCAACGGGGCTTTTGCTGGTGGTCCTTCATGGCCCAACGGGGCTTTTGCTGGCTGTCCTTCATGGCCCAGCGGGGCCTTTGCTGGCGGTCCTTCAAGGCCCAACGGGGCTTTTGCTGGTGGTGGCCTCCTGGCCAGCAGGGCTGGTGCTGGCGGTGGCCTCCTGGGCAGCTGGGCTGGTGCTTACGGTGGCCTCCTGGGCAGCTGGGCTGGTGCTGGCGGTGGACTCCTGGGCAGTTGGGCTGGTGCTGGCAGTGGCCTCCTGGGCAGCAGGGCTAGTGCTGGCGGTGTCCTCCTGGGCAGCAGCGCTGGTGCTGGTGGTGACCTCCTGGGCAGCTGGGCTGGTGCTGGGGGTGGCCTCCTGGGCAGCGGGGATGATGGCGGTCTTCTCCGCCGTGCTGCTCTTCCCAAACTTGCTGGGTTTCTTGTGGCCCTTCCCCACCTTGGAAGGTGTCACAGCTGACTCCACACTCCCATCGGGACCCCTGGGAGCGGCTTTGGTGGCTGGAGTCTTCCCCCTCTCCTGCCGGGCACTGGCCAACTTCTGATGCTTCACAGGTGGGGGACTGTCTGTGCTGTGGCTCGGTGCCACACTGGCTGCCCTGGTGGCCGGTGCACACATTTGTGTATCTTGGGAGGGGGCGTCACAGACACACTGGGAGAGGACCCAGGGGACGTGTGAATGGTAGTGGGGGTGGTGACTGCACATGAGCGGGGTGTGGTGGGTGTGCTGGAGAGGGACGTAGTGGCTGTAGATGTAGTGCATGCAGGTGTGAGTGTAGACGTCACTGGGAGGCAGGAGGGAGACAAGCAGGAGTGGGACACAGTGGAGGCAGTAGATGTTGGTGTGTCTGCATGTGTGTGATGCTTGCGTGAATGCCTGTGGGATGTGTGGTGCTTATGTTTGCCTGAGCTACCCTTGGGTGTTGACGTGTGTGCATGTTGGTCTGTAGGTGTGCTTGGGATAGGCTGAAGTACAGGGGATTGGGTCTGGGTGGAGGAAGTTGGAGGGGGTAGGCTAGAGACAGGGACAATGGCTGCTATCAGTGCTGAGGCCAGAGTCTGAAAAGCTTGGTGAAGGGCTGCCTGACAAGAATGAATGCCCTCCAGGAATGCATTTGTTTGTTGCAACTGCCTCTCTACACCCTGGATGGCATTCAAAATGGTTGACTGCCCAACAGTGAGGGACCTGAGAAGGTCAATTGCCTCCTCACTGAGGGCAGCAGGGGTGACTTGGGCAGGGCCTGAGGTGCCTGGGGCGAAGGTGATGCCCACCCTCCTCGGTGAGCGGGCACAGGGCAAAGGCTAACGGGCTTCTGGGAGGGTGCTGTTGGTAGGGGGGTGGCGGCTGTACCTGTAGATGCGGGGGGCACAGATGTTGCCGCCACCACAAGGGAGCTCCCATCAGAGGACGAGTCCGCATCGCTGGTCTCAGCTCCTGTCCCCGCCGTGGAGCTCCCCTCGCCCTCCGTCCCACTGGTGAATTCAGACTCCGTAGTGTCGCCCTCCAGGGCCATGTGGGATGCAGCTCCCTCGTGCTCCGGTGCTACTGCTCCTCTGCCTGATGATGCTAATGCACACAAGAGCAGGGAGACCACAAAAAGGGGGAAAGACAGAAGAAAAACATGTTGAGTGCATGCATTACCGCTACCGTTGGACACGACAGACACAGAAGCCCCCTGCACTACGCCACGCTCTTGGGCTCCACTGTTCAATTCCTGGGAAATGGCCTACAAGGCTATGTACGACATCTGCACACATAGATGACACAGGGGCATGACTAGGTGTACTTGGCACTCTACAGAGGTGGGCTGGGGTGCCACATGGCCTGCCTTACGGAGGGGCCTTGCCTACGGAACTCGCCCTGGCCTAGGGAAACCCACAGCCCACCTCCCCCACCCAGACACCTCCACTGCGCGCAAAGTCAGCAGAATAAGAGTGTACTCACCCCCTTGTGTCTGCTGTGATGCCCTCAAGCGCCCATCCAACTCCGGGTACGCCACCGCCAGGTCCGGAACATCAGGGGGTCATGGTGCGACGGGCACCCCTCCCATGTTGGGAGGCCATCCCCAGCTGAGCCTCCGCCGTCTTCTTGCTCCAGGGGCGAATGTCCTCCCATCTTTTCCGGCAGTGGGTGCTCCATCTGTGGTAGACCCCCAGGGTCCGTATGTCCTTGGCGATGGCACGCCAAATATCTTTTTTCTGGTGGGCGCTGACCTACATGAAATGTACAGGGGAAAAAGAGTAGTTACTACCAACTGCACCGTCAAAGTAATTGGCCCCCATCCCTACCCTTGCCAAGATGCACATGCACTCACCGTCGTTTCAAGCACGCCTCAATCTCCCCCCCCTCCATCTTTCATCCACCCCACTCCACACAGTCATAGCCCATACAGCATGCTCACACTGTATTTACCTGTTTGTCTGGAGGACTGTAGAGTAGCGTGTACTGGGGGAGGACCCCATCCACGAGCTTCTCCAACTCCTCCGATGTGAAGGCAGGGGCCCTTTCCCCAGACACTCGAGCCATTGTCTCTTCCAGACCGAGGTCACAGCAGCACTTGCAGTGTAGGTCCTCTCCTGTCGAAGATCAGGTATCGAGTGACTGAACAGATAGAAAATGGCGGTCACGTCCGTGGCAGTGCGTACTGTCACCGCCGGCGCACATCGTCATTGGCTCCTGGGACCCATAGGGTCCGATGTTAACCAATGCAGCATTGCGCCGCGGTCTTCGACCGCCTACTGCGATGGTGTACAACGCCAGCGCAGTTACCTCACATCCCATTGTCCCACTTTAGAGGTCAGGCAGCCGCCATTTCAGGGGCCCACATGGCTTCATTTTCAACTGCATCACACATACCTAGGCCTAGACTCAACACACACACAGGCCACCTTTTGTGTATGATTGGTGTTCTGTGTAAACTGTGGGTACATACCTCTGAGTTGGTTGACTCTGTGCTCGCTGTTGTCCTTCATAGGCACCGTCCGCTGGGACATGTGAGGAGATGGCGCATCCTCCGGTGTACCGACCGTTGGTGGACCTGTCGACAATGGAGGAGCGACATGTCATAATCACATACAGGCTTGACCGTGCCACAATCCAGGAACTGTGTACCCAGTTGGAGCCAGACCTGATGTCAGCAATCCGCCATCCCACAGGAATCCCCCTTCAAGTGCAGGTGCTGTCAGTGCTCCATTTCCTAGCAAGTGTGTAATTTCAAACAACAGTGGTCATAGCATCAGGGATGTCCCAGCCTGTGTTTTCCAACCTATTGTCCAGAGTGTTGTCTGCCCTTCTGAAACACATGCAGAGCTACATCGTTTTCCCTCAGGTGGAGGATTTGCCTACAGTGAAAGGTGATTTCTATGCCCTGGGACATATCCCCAACATCATAGGTGCCATTGATGGGACCCATGTGGCTTTGATCCCCCCGCAGGAGTGAACAGGTGTACAGAAACCGGAAGAGTCATCATTCTATGAATGTACAGATGGTATGTTTGGCAGACCAGTACATCTCCCATGTGAATGCCAAGTTCCCTGGCTCAGTGCATGACGCCTACATCCTGTGGAATAGCAGCATCCCCTATGTGATGGGTCAACTCCAGAGGCACTGTGTGTGGCTATTAGGTGAGCACCTGGAAGCAAGACAGTGGGAATGGTTGTCTGGGTCTGGGGTTACCCTACAGGTTAGTGTGTGTCTAATACTTGTCCCTCGCCATTTGCAGGTGACTCTGGTTACCTCAACCTGTCATGGCTACTGATCCCAGTGAGGAATCCCAGGACAAGGGCAGAGGAACAGTACAATGAGGCCCATGGGCGAACGAGGAGGGTGATCGAGCGGACCTTCGGCCTCCTGAAGGCCGGTGCCTCCATATGACTGTTGGATCCCTATTCTACTCACCAAAGAAGGTGTGCCAGATCATCGTGGCCTGCTGTATGCTTCATAACTTGGCATTGCAACAACAGGTGCCTTTTCTGCAGGAGGATGGTCTCGATGGCGGTGTTGTTGCAGCTGTGGAGCCTGTGGATAGTGAAGACGAGGAAGCAGAGGAAGAAGACATTAACTACAGGGACTCAGTGATCCAGCAATATTTCCAGTGAGACACAGGTAAGAGTACAGACCTACCTACTACATGTACTTAAATACTACTACCTCTTTACTGTCTGTCGTTTTCACCCAGTGTATGGTCACTGAGTTGTCACTTTCCCTTACGATTTTACAGATGTGGGTCCCACTGTGTGACATCTGCTTTTGATTTGACACATGCTTTATTCGATCAATCGATCATCAAATCGAATATACAATAGTAATAGAAGAATAAAATCGAAATAATAATAATAATATGTAGCATAAATACCTAAGAACATAATTCAGTTAAAATTCTCAGTAATACACAATACAACTGCAATCCCCCCCTACAATTCTATAAGGAATAAAAATGCAGGCCGCTTATAGTTAAAACACAATCCTAGCAGTGGAATTGCGTATACGCCATGCTACTAATAAATATTTACTAACAGCGTGTATTAAAACCGTAGAGTGGTGGCTTTTTAAAATCCTCAGAGCAGAGGCACAATCTCTTATCCCCATTTCGCGACAGATGTTACGGATCCACTTAGACCTGGAAAGGGAGTAAGCAGGGCAAAAGAACATAAAATGTTCGACTGTTTCGGATTTTGCGCCACAAGCAGGACATATATCTGTACCTGTTTTTGTACCCCATCTGCACACCAATGACTTCAGCGGCAACGACCCAAAGCGGAATCTGGCGTATAAACCTTTGCCTAAAATGTCAGGAATATCATCTAGATATGGTTCGAATTGTGGATACCACTTAAAATCTATGAAAAGATTTGTTAAAGAACCGTAGGTTCTATGGGTAATATAATCGTTGCATACATAGGACCAGTATACACGCTTCAGTACATTGGAGTGAGCCTTTTCTAGTTTATGGGGATTCTCCCACAAATGACCGAGGCCTCATTTATTAAACCATCTGGATACATGTTTGACCCAGGGAGTAGTGGTTGAGTTGGAATACTTTAGCAGGTCTTGGAGTGAGGTCTTGTAGACGTCTAATTCTGGAACTGTCCATAGCCTTATCCAATCTAGTAATGGTCTTAAAATAATTAGATCAGCTATGCGTCTCAGGCCCAGATCTAAAAACAATGGTATCAATGGAGTACTAGGGGGACAGGCACATAAAGACCTCGCAAAACTATTCTCACTAATGGTTAGCCTGTTGCAGTCAGTAAAGCCCCAGACCTCAGCTCCGTAAGCAGCAACACCCTGTGCTCTGGCAATATAGATCTTGATTGCCGGGGAGACAGTTTTTGCTGTCGTACCCCTATAGAAACGCAGGATGGATGCTGCACCGCGCTGCAGGCGACCCACACTTTTGTTGACCTGTTCTGCCCAATTCAGGTTATCGGTAAGCTTTACACCCAGATAATCTATAGAACAAACCTTGTCCAGGAGGATCCCTTCTAAATGAGTAATACATTTCTTCCGCGCTCCTGAACGAAGCGCCATTAAATTGTTTTTTTTATGATTCAACTGTAGGCCGTAATCTCGGCAAAAGGAGTTGAATCTATTGATAAGAGTTTGGAGGCCCATGGGAGATTTAGAAATAAGAAGGGAATCGTCAGCGAAAAGAAGGATTGGGATTTTTTGGGCGCATAGGGTAGGGGCGTCATTCTGACATGTCATTAAAACCTGTACAACCTCGTTAATAAAAATAGAGAATAAAAATGGTGCCAACACACAACCTTGGCGATGCCCCTATTTATGGGGATTTTGTCCGTTAGTTCGCCTAGGTTACCCCATCTCACCTGCGAGTATGTATCCTCATGCAGCCGCTTCAAGAGTTGGATTAAGTTAGCTGGAGTCCCTATTTTTTGTAGCACCTCCCACAGCTTTTCCCTCGGGACTAAGCCAAATGCTGATCTCAAATCAACAAAAGCAATGTATAGTGGTTGTTTTGCCAGGGCTGTGTATTTCCAGTACAGTACGGCCAGTCTAAAGACCTGGTCTACTGTGCTGATCCTTGATCGAAATCCAGCTTGAAGGGAAGAGAGGATATGCTAATCTGTAGCCCAGTGAGTTAATCTGCCTAGGAGTTGCTTGGCAAATATTTTTTGGAGGTTGTCAATTAAACTGATTGGTCTATAGTTTTTCGGGAGGTTTACGTTACCCTTTTTATGAATGGGAATAATTTCAGCATCCTTCCATGTCGTGGGAATCTGCCCCCCTTTAGCGATTTTGTTGGAGAGTGTGTTGATATACCAGGTCCAAACTGTTGGCTCTGATGAATAAAGATCCCCCGGAATTTTGTCTGGGCCTGGAGCTTTCCCAAGTTTTAGAGAGCGGATAGCCTCAGCAGTTTCTTTGATAGTGAAGCAGATATGACCCTTAAGGTCCTGTAAGCCCCCTTCAAGGGGAGCTGGCCCGTAATGCTCATTAAGAATAGGGAGAAGATCTTGGCCTGCTTCCCCTGTAGCTAAAATCATACGGGTCTCAATTAATTCATATAGGCCTAAAAAATGCTCGACCCATCTTTCTGGCTGTATGTGGCTTCTTACACCAATCCTGCCCTCTTTCTCTCGCTTGCCTAACAACTCCCAGAACAATTTATTGTTGTTGGATTGGGTAGCGTCCAGCAACTCCTGCCAAATTGTATCTTCCCAGGTTTTTTTGGCTCGGGAGATGGATACTTTGTAGATACATCTAGCTAGTTGTATTTCCCCGTGGGTTCCTTCCATGAGGGCACTTTTTAGTCCTGTCTTGGCCGTATGGCACGTCTCATCAAACCATGAGCTAGAGGTGCTTCCCTGATGTCTTGCCCCAGCCTTCCTATGGAAAATACGTTGTAATCTTGTGATGATATTTTCATGTATGGATAATAAGGGGATGTCATTAGAGTCATAGTCACGGTATGGGGCAAAAATGTCTATAAAAGCCAGGTAAATCTCACGTAGCAAATAAGGACTCGACTGGACCTTTGGCCACCTGACCTTCGTGGATGAAATGTTCAAGGTGGGAATAGGGACCAAGGTGATTTGTTTGTTCGAGATCCTACCAAAAACATCACCTGACATGGAGAGTAACAAGGGATAATGGTCGCTTTTGCTTCTAACATCCACCTTCATATCATTCAAAAAGGGCCACAGTCTCACATCCACTAAAAAATAATCAATTACACTTCTAGTTGAACCTCGTTTGAAAGTGGGTGCAATATCCAGGTCAGAGGGCGTGCGACCGTTACATGCCCTGAGACCATGCTTCAAACAGAGGGATGCCAATTGGGTAGCTACACAGGAATTAAAACAGAAACAATCACTAGTCAGCTGTGGGATCCCCCATGTTTGGTCTTCGTCCTCTGTGAGACCAGTTAGTATCACAGAGGGTTCGAAAGTGCAATTTACATCCCCGGCTATTATTAAGTAGGAGGTTGATTGTAAGGTGTCTAAGAAGTCAAGTAGCTGTTTTAAGACCTGGGACTCAACCCCTCGAGAAACCGATCGAGCATAAACATTGATAAAAATTAGGTTAAAACTCTGTTGGAACGTAATTTGTAGCCCCATCAAATCTCAAGCCTTAGAGTCTTATATGTGCACTGTACATTTTTGTTTATTAACATCAGAAGTCCTCCTTTAGCTCTACCCGTCAGTTTTGTTGAAGGTTGAGCAGCCACATTGAAAGAAAGGAACCTATCTATGGTAATCAGCTCTTCAGCCCATGTTTCTTGAAAGAGGCATATATCTTGGGTGTTTATGTATGAACACCAGTCAGTATCATCTAGTTTCCTCCCGAGGCCAGCTAAATTCCATGTCATAATTGATAGGCCTTTTCCCTCAGAGACAGGACTTAGTGGCTGTGAGTTGGACTTCTCAGGAATCAACTCTGTGTCGGTAGGTCCATCGGAAATCAACGGACTAGGTTCCTTTAAATTAGTCCCAAGATTTGTTCCCTGGGCTGTTGCCAGTCATACTGGGTTGAGCCGGATAGGGTCAGCGTACCTAAACTGGTTGCTGGTAACATTGCTGCATGAATAGCCGGAAACTTGTGGCTGGCCTTCCATCTCCAATACTGTCTCTAAAGTAATGCGTCCCCTCCTTCGTTCCATAAGATGATAGGTTCGGTCATTGAACAGAATAAGGTTCTATCGTGAAACTCGATTGAGATTACGTCATGGATTGACCCTGAAGGACACCACCGCTTAGTGTTGTGGATATCTGAACGTATGACCGATAAACAGTTTCTTTGATGTCGTAGCCAGTGAATTACTTTGTTGACCCTAGACTCATGATCCTCACTAAGCCCCGGTAACAATTTCGGGACTTGTTTTAAAAAAAGAATATTTGTTCCAGGCTTGGGGCGTTGGGGGTTTAACAATAAGGCTGGGTCGCGAGGAGTTCTCTGATAGGGAGGGGCACTAAAGCAACCGAGGGAGGGTTTGGGAGCGAATGAGTCGCTGACATTAGATATGACATAGGGCCTCCTAAATGGGGGATTGTCAATCTCTTTGCGGCTCTTTGGTGACAAATAGTTTGAGAGCCGTGGGGGGCAGCTATTGATGGCAATATGGTTTTCCGTAATATCCCCCTCATCTAATGATTTTTTGCTGTGTTGGTTCTCCTGTATAGAATTGGGTTTAGATCCCCATCTGAGCCAGCCCAGTGTGTCTTCCCCTTTTGGTGATCAGTAGCCTGGCCCCCCTGTACAAGCCGGATTAATGGTATTGGGTCAGACACTGTGTGACCTCCATTCGCCCCTTTGTTCCTGAGATTGCACTTGCATCCACACTCTAATCTCTCCTGCAAGCATTTGGCCAATTGTAGCACCAGGGACCTAACTTCTTCTACTCTCTGGAGTATAAGGACGTTGCTAGGCTCAGTGGCGGGGTGCATTGAGAGTGAGACGGGGACTGGATTTGGGGTGCAAGGGATAGCCTCTTTATTGCGATCGTCTGCAGTTGGATCAAGAACTCTGAGTATTTCGTCATCCTCAGCTAAGACCTCAAACCGGTTCATACAGGGTATATTCGAGATCAGTTTGATCACAGGACTCAGTGGTATAACAGGATTAGGAGTATTACCCTCCATTTCCACTTGGGGAGATCCACACCTGTGCACCGGGTCATTTGCCATATTTATTATATCATTTGAGGGGGGAATAGGTAACTGATGCGTTGTTAATAGAGTTGCACCACTGTTGATCGAAACTGGATCCAAGCCTTGATCCTTTGTCTTTTTCCTAAAGTAGTCTTGTATCTTCCCAGGGTGAGATAGAGCATTTTTTGAAAGCGAAGCACCGTTGTGGCTGGGTGAACATCTGCTTTGATTCCCCATGGACTTGAGCTGTGTGACATAGGTATGTTGACATTACAATTGAAAGAGCATTTTGTCACTGTAATTACTAATACACTATTTCAAAATAACAGACAGACTGCAGATTGTTTTGTGTTTTAAGTGTATTTATTTACGTGCTCAATATTGGAGGGGGTAGTGAAATGGTGAGTGGTGATGGCGGAGGAATGTCCATGGCAGAGTCCAGTCTATTAGTCTCACAGGTGCATTGCCCAAATGGGCATAGGAAGTGGAGGTTGGGCAGTTTAAGTATGGACAGGGTGACAAAGTGGGACAGTAGGATGACAATCAGGGTGGTCTCATTTCTTGGCGGGGGTCTTGGCATCGTGCTCTGTCTTTGTCCTGGATCTCAGGGACCGTTTGCGGGGTGGTTCTTCCTCTGCAGGGGGTGGGGTGCTGGTGTGGTGGTCCTGTGGCGGTGCCTCCTGTCCACTAGCGCCGGCGGAGTTTGTGGTTAGTTCATCGTCCAGGCTAGTGTCAGGGGCCCCTTGCTGTGCCACAGTGTCCCTGTTAGGGTTTGTACACAGCAAAGAGCATGTCCCCTCTCACTGCACTAGTGGGTTCCTTAATAGCTCCCTTTTAAACTTACTATTGAAAGCCTTTCTTGTTATCTCACCTCCCCTCCCCCCCCCCCCAAGGCTTCTGTGTATGTTGTTTAATGTGCTGTTTTGTTTACACATTGGGCCTTGCTTTTACCAAGGCTTCTTTAAAATACTCCTCCCTAGGCCATGTGTTAATCCAACTCATTTGTATAATAACTGAAACTCTGCACACCTTTCAAGAACATGTGCAGCATGTGAGGACCACACCCAGCTCTTCAAACCACACCCAGCTCTGCACACCTTCCAAGAACATGTGCAGCATGTGAGGACCACACCCAGCCCTGTCTATAAAAGGCATCCCCCGAGCCTCACCCAGTGCTTGTGCTCGTCTACCTCCCGCTTACCTGAGAACAGATCCCTCGGCGCTGGCACTCCTGCTCTTTACAGACTTTCATTGACTTCAATGGGCGCAGCTTCTGGCTCTTCCTTCTTCCGGTTTCCGGTTCCTCCTTGCTTCAGCCTCTCTCCTATGAGTAACCTGCAAAAGAGAAAGAAGACAAGGTTAGACTGATCAGTATCTCTTGCCAGCAACAAGTAAGTGCAAAACCTTTTATTACCTGAAAGAACTTTGACAACAATTTCTGGATTCGTGTATAGACAATTTGAAACGAAATACCTTCCACGAACATTGTGATTCAAACTCTTTGTTACAAGAATATTTTGTAGAACTTTGTGAAGCAAACATTGTTTTTTCTCATGGAACTTTTAAGAATCGAACAGTGGAAACCATTAACAGCAAGGCAAACAGTAAATCAAGGACTTGCACAAATTACATGCTGTATTTTGATGTAAAAGTACAGTTTCTGATGGATACAACTACCTGTGGATTCCTCACCTAATGAATACTCCCATGGCGCCAGCATTCGACGGAAATCTTCTTCCTAGTCTCTGCACATCGACGAGGACGTCACTCTAGCCCACGCGACGCCGTCTGACGTCATACAGGCAATAAGAGGTCCTCGACGACGTGCCGACGTCAGTTCCCTTTTTTCCGTGCATTCGAAACGGTTATCTTCGAGGGAGCAACTGTTACTTTCGTGGTTACAGTGTATTTTTGCTGCGTAGTCCTTCGCTACAGTAAGAATGTCGCAGAGAAAGTCGGGTTTTAAGCCTTGTCGGGAGTGTGGGGGCAAGATGTCAGTTACGGACCCTCACTCCGACTGCCTTTGGTGTTTGAGCTCCGACCACGACGTCGCGACTTGCGATTCATGCCAGCACATGAATCCAAAGGCCCTCAAGGAACGTGAGGCGAAGTTGTTTATGGCGAAGTCGAAAAAAGAAAAACATCACAAGAAGTCTTCTTCACCAAGGCATCGGCGTCATCGAGACTCCCGGCGCCGTAAAGAATCACGGCGCCATTCAAGCAAGGAGACTCGTTCCAGGTCTTCGGATCGGGGCCGGAGGGCTTGGGAGATCAGTCCCACGGTCACGCCGCATCCATCGACGCCGTTGCCCTCTCCGGCGTCGCCGACTTCACCTGGACAGGTGTCGGTGATTGAAGTGGTGCAGCCTCAAGTGTTGTCTCCGGCGTATCAGACGTCGAGGTCGGGGTCGCCTTCGAGACAGGCACCCCAGTATCCGGCTTTCCCCACCCCTGGAGCCGATAGTACCGCATTCCTAAATGCGATGTATACCATCTTCCAACAGATGGCTCCAGGGGGTGCTCCAGCTGGCCCTTTGGCCTTTTCTTTGGGTGATCCTGCGCCTCTACGGCCGGCACCCTTTATGCCCTTTCTCCCTTTTGGGAACGTGGGCTCGGCGCCGGTGACTGCTCCGGTGGCTTCAGAGGGATTGGCCCCGGAGATTTCCATCCCGTCGACGTCGGGATTTCGTCCTGTGACTCCGTTGGGTCCATCCGCTCCGAGTGCTCTTTCATCTGTGCCGAAGTTACCTGTGGCGCCGGACGTGGCGTCGGTGGCTTCTGAAGATCGGCGCCGATCTTCGAATTCGGCGGAGGCATTGTCGACTCCGCGTATCGAGCATAGGCTTCATTCGAGGAGACGTGCTCTCCGTTTATTAGAGGAGCAGGAGTACCAAAGAGTCCTGGAAGAAGGAGAACTAGAGGACTCGGGTGATGGACTGCATGGTCTAGAGACGGCCAGTGGGCTGGACACTTCCCCTGAGTGGGATCTTTCGTCTCCAGGGGAATACACGGAGGAGGCTGCTTCCTTTCACGCAGTGGTACGGAAGGCGGCTAGTTTTCTGGACCTGCCTTTGCCGGTGGTAGAGGCAAAACAGAACATTTTGACAGAGGTGCTACATCCGGCCTCAGCTGCGGCGGAACCACTCTTGCCGTTTAATGACGCTTTGCTGGATCCGGTGCTAGAGGTGTGGAAGAGACCAGTATCTTCCCCAGCGGTTCACAGAGCCGTAGTCAGGAGGTATCGAGCTGCACCAACTGACCCTGGCTTTCTTTCTAGGCACCCTACACCGGAGAGCTTGGTGGTGCAGGCCTCCTGTTCATCCAAATCAGCGCCTGGTTCGTTCCCGACGGTGCCTGGAGACAGGGACTCGAAGAAACTGGATGCGCAGTCCAAGAAGATTTTTTCATCCTGCAGTCTGGCGTTGAAGGCCACCAATGCAACTTGTATCCTGGGGAGATATATTCATGCTCTTATGGATGACATTTCCTCATCATTTACGGAGCTTCCCCAGGGTCTTTTGGATGTTGTTTCAAATGCCCAGGCTGCCGCTACCCAGATTATTCAGACTGGGCTAGACACAACCGACTCGGTGGCCAGAGCGATGGGCACAACTGTGGTGGCAAGGAGACAGGCCTGGCTCCGTAACTCGGGGTTTTCTGCGGATGTGCAGTCAACCTTATTGGATCTCCCTTTTGATGGGGACAAGCTGTTTGGGGCCAAGGCAGATTTGGCCTTGGAACGTTTTAAGGAGAGCAGGGCCACAGCTAAATCATTAGGGCTCCAAGCTCCTTCTTCCTCTGCCTCTTCCAGATTTTTCAGGAGGTTTCGTGGATTTGGGCGTGGCTCTTCCTCCTCTTCCTTTCGGGGGAGATACCAGCAACCTGCTTCTTCCCATCCCTATAGATCTTTTAGAGGGAGAGGGAGGGCCCGCACCAGAGGAGCCTCTCAGCAGCACTCTGCCTCTTCCTCATCCTCTGGAGGGGTGCAGCAGGGGAAGCAGCCTTAGGCTTCCACCATTTCCCACTCACTCCTCTCCTGTAGGGGGAAGATTACAGCATTTTCTCCGCAAATGGAAGACTGTTACAACGGACACTTGGGTTCTCAGTATTGTGGGAAAAGGCTACACCCTTCCCTTTCGGGAGTTCCAGCCCCTCATCCCGCCCCGCCCATCTTATTGTTCAGAAGAACACCTCCTGGTGCTAGAACAGGAGGTTCAAGTCCTCCTTTCAAAGGGCGCGGTGGAGTTGGTCCCAGAGCAGGAAAGGGGTCGAGGTTGTTACTCAAGGTATTTCCTGATTCCCAAGAAGGATGGTCGGCTGAGACCAATCCTGGACCTGAGGATCTTGAATTGGTTCCTCAAACAGGAAAAGTTCAAGATGCTGACCCTAGCTCAGGTGCTTTTGGCGTTGAACAAGGAAGATTGGATGGTGTCTGTCGACTTGCAGGATGCTTACTTTCATATCCCGATACTCAAGTCACACAGGAAGTATCTCCGGTTTATGGTGGGATCGCAGCACTATCAGTTTGCGGTCCTTCCGTTTGGTCTTACTTCAGCACCTCGAGTCTTCACGAAGGTGATGTCAGTGGTTGCGGCAGAGCTCAGAAGGAAGGGGATAGCAGTATTCCCTTACTTGGACGACTGGTTGATCAAAGCCAAGTCGCCGGAGCTTGTGTCGCATCATCTGCAGTCAACGACTCAGTTGTTGTTCGAACTGGGTTTTTCGGTGAACGAGCCCAAATCTCACCTGGAGCCCTCTCAGCGCCTCCTGTTCATAGGGGCAGTACTGGATACAACATTGAGTCGAGCCTTTCCTCCGCCTCAGCGGATTCAAGATATTCAGGAATTGGTTCCAATGTTTCGAAATGGAGCGGTAGTTCCAGTCCTCAAGGTCCTTCGTCTGCTCGGTCTGTTTGCCTCCTGCATTCTGTTGGTCACGCATGCTCGCTGGCACATGAGGGCTCTTCAGTGGTGCCTCCGAAGGCAGTGGTCTCAACACAAAGGAGATCTAGAAGGTGCTGTCAAGATCTCCAGAGATGCTGCTGTGGACTTGAAGTGGTGGATTGCGAGCAACAATCTTTCACAAGGAAAGCCGTTCGCGCAGTCGCCACCAGTGGCCACGGTCATAACGGATGCTTCCACTCTAGGGTGGGCCCAGGGGTGTGGAATTTATTAAAATATCTACTTGTCCACGGGACAGGTTGCTTCTCAAATCTACTTGTCCTGTAAAAAGATCTACTTGTCCCTTTGGTGCCATGTAGTGTGGCGCCAAATTATAGCAGCAATCTCATTATGTAAGAGCTCTGATAATAGCCTCTCTGATTATGCCAGGGCTACTACCATAGTAGGGCTTGAATACTAGCAGTTTCAATCCCTACTGTAGCAATTTCCTTATTTTTCCACCTTTCTGCAGATCTGCATACTGGGGCTGGAGGAAGCAGTAAGCAATAGTTCCAGGGCTGGAATGCCTTTGAGTCTGCAAACCTACTAACCTGCATGTTTTAAAGATTTTCACCAGCTTCTCTCTAATATTTTCCCATAATAAGAAAGGTTGGACATTTACTCCTGACAATGGCAGAATTAGAACTTCTTCCATGGTTGGGAAGAAAGTGGCTGGAGGGAAAATGAACTTGCAAATGCTCAATAGATTTTCACATGAGCAAATCTACACATGCGTATTTACCCATGCTAAAATACAGTTCACAAATATTTTATAGGGGTACGACATATACCATGGGTGCACTTTTGTGACTTTCTTTAAGAATTTGGGGCCACATGTAGGTAGGTTCAGATTTGTGACCCGCAAATTGCGAGTCGCAAATCCGAATGTAGGATGGTGTCCCTGACACCATCTGTGATTCGCAAGGGCTTCGCAAATGCTCACCTCATGAATAATCATGAGGTGGGTCGCAATTTGCGACCCCCTTGCGAATGGCGGCCTCACAGGGATGGTGGCCTGCTGGAGACAGCAGACCACCATGTCTGTGACTGCTTTTCAATAAAGCAGTTTTTTTTTTGTAATGCAGCCCGTTTTCCTTAAAGGAAAACGAGATGCATTACAAAAACGAAAAATGAAACGTTTTCGTTTCATTTTTTCAGAGCAGGCAGTGGTCCGCAGGACCACTGCCTGCTCTGTAAAAATGTTTACAGTGACATTCACAATGGGGAAGGGGTCCCAGAGGGACCCCTTCCCTTTTGTGAAAGTGTTAGCACCCATTTGAAATGGGTGCAAACTGAGATTGGTTTGCGCCCGCATTCGCAAAACAATCCTACATTGCACTGCGAGTCGCAATTAGGAAGGGAACACCCCTTCCTAATTGCGAGTCACAAACCCGTTTTGCGATTCAGTAACCAGGTTACCGAATCGCAAAACTGGGTTTGTGCATCGCAATGTGCTTTTTGCACGTTGCAAACAGCGAAAGTCGCTGTTTGCGACATGCAAAAAGCTACCTACATGTGGGTCTTGGTCCCTAATTAGGTCTGGTGTTAACAAAGACATTTTGTTTTTATTAAACTTCTATTTCTCTCTCTTTCAGCTGGCTTTACTGTGAGTGATCGCATTCTTCTCTTCCACAAGGAGCATATTGGCACACAAAGTAGTTTTGTTCAGTGTCAGGAACTACAGTGGCAATCAGTGACGTAATGAAACTGGAGGGTGCCCCTTTGCAAAGAACATGGAGGAGCCCCCTCTTCAGGCTCACTCAGGGCAGGTGTTGTGCTGAAGGGGCCCCCTGGAGGGCGGCTGCGGGGCCTTTGTTATGCCACTGGTGGCAACATGTGCTTTTAGAGTTCAAAAACGTTTTGGGGGGTTTTTGCCAGTGTTTGTTACAATGTTGAGGACCTGGTAGCTCCCACAACAATAAAGTGTTACAAAAGCCATGTCAAAACAAGACACGCATTGATGAAACTAAAAGACTTATAAAAATATGTCAGATCAGTTGGCTTTGTCAGTGTTTGTTTATTTTCATGCTTCCCATAATCGTGTTGAAAATGGTTACACTGATTTTCCATTAGAAATATTTTTGGGAAATACTAGCATGCATCAAAACATTTTACTAAATGACACTTCATTTGCATATAATCAGAGAGCATTCTGGGAGCATTATACTTAGCCTCATAGCCTAAACTTTTCAAACATGTGTATACACGTTTTTTTTTTTTTTGTACTTGAACCAACGTCAGTAGTGAAGTGTGACATTAAAACATTTATTTACAGCACTCACCCTAATAATGAAGGTTTTCAAATAATGAACCATAAATACAAGTTCGAACAGCATTATCTTTTGGAAACACATTACATCAACTGCAGAGACTTCCACTCTCTGTAAACAGGCAGCCAAAGGGTTTGTGCTGCAGAGGGTTGGGTCTACTTGTCCCAAGGACAAAGTAAACATAAAATCTTGTTGCCCTTGACCCCAAACAAGATGTCCCGGGCGTCGGGCGATAGGAATTCCACATCCCTGGGTGGGGAGCTCATCTGGGGGATCTGGAGATCAAAGGCCTTTGGTCTCCAGAGGAGCAGATGTTTCATATCAATCTGTTAGAGTTACGGGCTGTACGTCTGGCTCTCAAGGCCTTCCTCCCTTCCCTTCGTGGTCAGTCGGTAGAGGTCCTGACGGACAATACTACCACGATGTGGTACATAAACAAACAGGGAGGAGTAGGGTCGTACCTTCTCTGCAGAGAAGCTCTTCGACTATGGTCTTGGGCAAAGGACCATCAGATTTGCTTGGTAGCAAATCATCTGGCCGGGGTCTTGAATGTACGTGCGGACAGTCTCAGTCGCCAATTCTCGGCCGACCACGAGTGGCGTCTCCATCCAGATCAAGTCCGTTTAATCTTCCAGATGTGGGGGTTTCCTCAGATAGATCTGTTTGCCACTCGGGAGAACGCGCATTGTCCGTTATTCTGCAGCCTCCAGTATCCGATGCAGGGAGCGTTAGGGGACGCGTTTCAAATACCCTGGTGCGGCCAGTTGCTTTACGCGTTTCCTCCCATACCCTTGATTCCTCGAGTATTGAGGAAGATTCGCCAAGATCGGGCACTAGTCATCTTAATAGCTCCGGATTGGCCAAGGAGGGTGTGGTACTCCGACCTTCTCCAACTCTCAATGTGCCCTCCGCTCCGTCTCCCTTTCAGGGCAGACCTCCTCTCGCAGTCGCAGGGGCAGGTTTTACACCACAACCTCCAGAGTCTGCACCTACATGCCTGGAGATTGAACGGGGCAACCTGAGTTCCTTCTCTCTCCCGCCTGATGTAGTGGATGTTATATTAGCGGCCAGGCGACACTCCACTAAATCTATCTACGCTAATAGGTGGTCTAAATTTGTTACGTGGTGTGGAGAGAGGCAGATTGATCCCTTACATGCTCATCTATCGGACGTTTTGTCTTTTGCTCTCTCTCTAGCGCAGAAAGGTTGTGCAGTGGCTACCATTAAGGGTTATTTGTCGGCCTTGTCAGCCTTCATTTGTCTTCCAGACCAACCATCGTTATTTAAATCCCCTATTGTTATCAGATTCTTGAAAGGTCTTCTAAATAAATATCCTCCAAAACCATTCGTTATGCCGCAATGGGATTTGTCCTTGGTCCTGACTTTCCTTATGGGGTCCCCTTTTGAGCCAGATGCATTCTTGCCCCTTAAGGTATTTGGTTATAAAAACAGTTTTCCTGGTAGCGATAACATCTGCAAGGAGAGTGAGTGAGTTGCAGGCCTTATCGGTAAAGCCCCCTTATACAACTTTTTATGGGGATAAGGTGGTGTTGAGGACCAAGGCTGCTTTCCTCCCGAAGGTTGTTTCACCCTTCCATTTGGCTAAGACAATTACTTTGTCCACGTTCTATCCTCCGCCTCATCCTTCTAAAGAGGAAGAAAGACTGCACCGTCTGGACCCAAAGAGGGCGTTGAGCTTCTTTATTGATAGAACAAAGGATTTCAGGCTGGAGGATCAGCTGTTCATCGGGTACGTGGGCAAGAGGAGATGAAAGGCAGTCCACAAGAGAACACTCTCCAGGTGGGTGGTTCTTTGCATTAAAATCTGTTACTCTTTGGCAAAGAAGGACCCTCCTGAGGGCATTAGATCTCATTCCACCAGAGCTAAGTCGGCCACTTCGGCCTTGGCCAGGGGTGTTCCTGTGGTTGACATCTGCAAGGCCGCAACTTGGTCGTCCCTTCACACTTTTGCGAAACATTACTGTTTGGACTCTGAGGTCAGAAGGGACGGCCATTTTGCACGGTCAGTGCTGCAGGATTTCTTGGTTTGACCATTTAGGCACCCGCCACCGGGCGTGGTACTGCTTTGGGACTCTATTCATTAGGTGAGGAATCCACAGGTAGTTGTATCCATCAGAAGAACGAGTTACTTACCTTCGGTAACGACTTTTCTGGTGGATACATTAGCTACCTGTGGATTCCTCACGGTCCCACCCGCCTCCCCGTTGCCTTTCTGGTCTTACCAAGTAATCCTTGAGTGCGCTCCTCTTGGTCTTCAAGGTTGCAATTGACGTTGTATATATGGATACGTGTGTATATTATCTGTATATATATATATATATATATATATATATATATATATATATATATATGTATATATCTTTGTGTACATACATGATTTGCATATATTTGTTCGTTATATTAAATTTACAGCTATTCATTGCAATATTGTGTATTTTACAAGGTTATGGGATGTTGCCTTGCTCTTTCATTGCATTGGGTGGTTGTTCTCATGCACGTAAAAAATGTTGGTACTGACGTCGGCACGTCGTTGAGGACCTCTTATTGCCTGTATGACGTCAGACGGCGTCGCGTGGGCTAGAGTGACGTCCTCGTCGACGTGCAGAGACTAGGAAGAAGATTTCCGTCGAATGCTGGCGCCATGGGAGTATTCATTAGGTGAGGAATCCACAGGTAGCTAATGTATCCACCAGAAAAGTCGTTACCGAAGGTAAGTAACTCGTTCATTTGTTTTATAAAAGATTCTGGAAATATGGGAAAAGTGAGTCTGCTATTGGGAATTTAGGCTTTAGTTATATTATGATGAATGTTTGATATTGGTAATTCTGATAACGGTATTTGTTTAATGTTTTAGAAGCTTTACAGTAATAGAAAACACATCCCAGAGCAGTAACACATTCCAAACCTGGAAACTAGAGACCAGGATCCAAGAGGTACTTTTAGAAGAGAGTTTCTAATAAATAAAGGGATAGTCAGGAACCCATTTAGGAATAGGTTGCACTTATCTGTTCTTTGTTTATGTTTCATTAGGCACCAGTTTCTACAGAAGTCAGAAAGGGCCGCAGATTTGTGCAGCACTTCAACAGTGGAAACACAAGAACGGTGTTGTCTCTCTTTTTATTTTTATCCACTTCCCCCCTTCCCTTGAGCTTCTGTTCTTAGTGCACTGTTTTAAAAACTAGTGTGCTGGAACAAGCAGTTTCAGGGTGGGGTCGGATTGTCTTCAACCTCCATCAGAACTGAACAAGAACTCAGGTGAGCTGGGCTTTGACAGAAGCACAAGCCTTTAAAAATTTCAGTTCTGGTGGACGATGAATACCGGGGAAGAAATAGAGGGCATTGACGTCACGGATATGGCGCAGGCCCTAAATGAGGACTTGGCTCATAATGAATCAGTGTCTGGCATCTTGCAACATATGCAAGAGGAAATAGAGAGATTAAAGATGGAGAATACCTCTTTAAAACAGGATTTAAGCAGGTATAAATTTAGGGGATCTCAGTGGAACACAGCTTCTACGCCTTTGTTTAAAACCTCCTCAGAGACAGGGGCGCCATCAAAACATACAACTTTGCCTTCCCCAGTTGAAGTTACTGTTAATGTTCCTAATGTTGTGCCCTTAGCAGCACCTGAACGTTTTCATGGAGATAGTAACAAATTCCATGTTTTTATCAATCAATGTCAATTACACTTCATTTGTAAGCCACAACAGTTCCCTACAGATGATACGAAAGTGGCATTCGTCTTGTCCTATTTTGGTGGCACAGCAGCCAATTGGTCAATTCCTTTCGTGGATAGAGATGATCCCATCCTCCATAATTGGAATCAATTTAAACGTACCATGACCAGCCTTTTTGCAAAACACACTTTCATGCAGGCAAGTGATAATGAGCTTTTAAATCTTAAACAAGGTAACAAGGATTTATTGACCTATCTCACTAGTTTTAATCGTTTACTCACCGAGACACAGTGGCCAGAAGAAAAGCGTGTCTCCCTTTTTTATAAAGGTTTGAGAGACGAGTTAAAAGACGCGCTGGCTCATATCGTTGATTTGCCAAAAGACTATTCGGACTTTGTAGATTTAGTTGTGAAATTAGAACATAGACTAGGAGAAAGAAAGGGAGATAAATACAAACTGGAATCACGGTTAACTTTTATTAGACACAAGAAGAAAGACACAGATAATAAACTCCCTGAACCAGAGCCTATGCAAATAGGGACACTCAGAGGTCCACTCACATCAGAGGAAAAAGAAAGAAGGAGAAAATTTCAATTATGTTTATATTGTGACAGGGCAGGTAACTTTGCCAGAGAATGTCCAGTAAAGCCTAAAACTCCACGAAAGGGTGCTGTTTCCTCCACCTCCTCAACTGAATCGGGAAACGATTAAGCTCGACAAGGGGAGAGGTTACTTGTTCGAGAAAACATCTTATTCAAACCTCTAATGCTGCAGCCTTCAGGGTACCGCACATACCTAGACATTTCATAATTCAGGTCGTTTTAATTGTTACTACCCAAGTGAGGCATTCTCTCCCTGTCCTACTGGACTCAGGCGCGACAGGAAATTTTGTGGATAATAAGTTAGCTGAAATCTTAGGACTTCCTATGTGCCTAAAGCCTTGTCCAGAAGCAGTATGTGCAGTGGATGGGTCAGAATTGACCTCTGGATTAATCACAAAACAAACAAGTCCACTTGTTATGGTCTGTCAGAATGGGCACACAGAGGTGATTAGCTTTGATCTGATAGATACTCCTAATTTTGGTTTGATTCTCGGGGTACCCTGGTTAACAACTCATAACCCAAAAATTGATTGGGTGAATAGAACTGTTACTCTGGATTCCTCTTTCTGTGGAACCAATTGCTATCAAGAAGCAGGTACAGAACAGAGCACAGTATTACACTGTGCTAGTGTTACACAAGATGAACCAAGTCTCCCTCCAGAATATTCTGACTTTAAAGACGTCTTTGATCCAGTAAAGTCTAGTGTGCTGCCCCCACATCGGTCTTATGACTGCCGTATAGATCTTATCCCAGGGGCCCCTTTACCTAATAACAGAGTATATGCTTTGACTGACGAAGAAACCAAATACTTAAGAACCTACCTAGATGACCTACTACAGTCTGGGTTCATCTGTCATTCCACATCTCCGGTGTCATCTCCACTCTATTTTATCCCGAAGCCGGATAAATCCCTGCGCGCGTGTATCGATTATAGAGGACTAAATAAGGCTACAATAAAGAATAAATATCCTCTTCCTCTAATACCTGTGTTGTTGGATCAATTAAGACATTCTACTGTATACACTAAACTAGATCTGCGGGGAGCTTACCACCTGGTCCGAGTAAAAGAGGGGGATGAGTGGAAGACAGCTTTCAAGACAAAGTTTGGTTTATTTGAGTACACAGTAATGCCCTTTGGGTTATGTAATGCCCCTGCGGCCTTTCAGTTCTTTATAAATGAGGTCCTACACGAATTCCTGGACGTTTGTGTCATAGTATACATAGACGACATCCTCATTTACTCTAAGAATTCAGAAGAACATACCCAACATGTTCGTGCAGTATTATCAAAGTTAAAAGAAAATCATCTTTTTGCTAAGCTAGAAAAGTGTACTTTTAATGTCAACAAGGTGGACTTTTTAGGATACTGCCTGTCACCTCAAGGAATAACTATGGATGTAAAGAAAATCAGTGCTATTGCTGATTGGCCAGAACCATCCTCTGTAAAAGATATTCAGAAATTTCTGGGTTTCGCCAATTTTTATAGGAGGTTTATTGCACATTTTGCAGACATTGCGGCCCCAATAACTACCTTGTTGCGGAAAGGGCAACGATTTATTTGGACTGATGAGGCGGCACACGCCTTTCAACTCCTAAAACAAAAGTTCACTTCAGCCCCAATTCTGAAACATCCTGATCCTGACTTGCCCTTTTTTGTTGAAGCGGATGCTTCACAAGTAGCTTTAGGAGGAGTTCTCTCTCAACGAGATGCAGTAGATGGCCAGTTACATCCTATAGCCTTCTATTCTAAAAAGTTATTGCCAGCTGAACAAAATTACACTGTGGCTGAAAGGGAACTACTAGCTATCAAAGTAGCCTTTTCAGAATGGAGGCACCATTTAATGGGAGCCAAGTACCCAGTTACAATCTTTTCTGACCATAAGAACCTACAGTTTTTTGGATCACTTAAAGCACTAACACCACGTCAGATGCGCTGGTTAATTTTTTTTAGCACATTTGACTTTGTTATAACCTATAGACCAGGTGCACAACAAATTCAATCTGATGTGTTATCTAGATACGGACATACCTCAGACATGAAACAAGATAAAATAGGAGAACCCATTATTCCTCCCCAAAAGTTGTTGGCACCAGTACAACAGAAGGATTTCATCACAGATCTATATAATGCACACATGCAAATAGCACCTCAGGATTGGTTAAAGGATTCCCATAACACAATACAACGAGGTTTATTGTATCACGACAACATGCTGTTAGTGCCCACCTCTGAATTACAAACACAGGTGATAATTTGGCATCACGCCTCACCGTTGGCAGGTCATCCTGGTTGGGTAAAAACCCTGGAAAATGTGCAAAAACACTTTTGGTGGGACACTATAAGAAAGGACATTAAGCAATTTGTCACTACCTGTCCAATTTGTGCAAGACATAAATCTTCTCATAAGGCTCCTGATGGCTTGTTAATACCAATGCCAACACCCAAACAACCTTGGCACACTGTGAGCGTAGACTTTATTGTAGGTTTACCAACTGTAAAATCCTTCACAACAGTGTTGGTTATAGTGGATTTTTTATCTAAAATGGCACATTTTGTACCATTACGGAAATTACCCACGGCGGCAGAATTTGCCGATATTTTTATAAGGGAAATTGTGCGTTTACATGGTTTGCCAAGCAAAGTGGTGTCAGACCGAGGGAGCCAGTTCAACTCCAGATTTTGGAAACAATTATGTGAAAAACTGAAAATAGATGTGGCCTTATCCACTGCTTTCCACCCAGAGACAGATGGACAGACTGAACGACTGAACCAAACCTTACTTCAAACGCTACGTTGTTTATTGGCTGATTATTCTAGTGAATGGTTGGAAGCTCTCCCTGTAGCAGAGTTTGTTTATAATAATACTGAGCATTCAGCTCTACTTTGCTCACCATTCTATTTCTTGCAGGGGTATCATCCAAGAGCTATACCCATTTTGTTAGAAGATTCCCTGTTGCCTACAGTAACGGATAGACTAACGAGGTTAGGTGACATACAAGACAAAGCCAGGAAACATTTATTAAAGTACAAGGAAAGCATGAAAAGACAAGCAGACAAACACAGGTCTGAGGCCCCAATGTATAAAATTGGTGACAAGGTATGGCTCTCCACAAAGAACCTAAACATAGAGGGATCCCGAAAGCTGAAACCACGTTTCATTGGACCCTTTAGTATAACTGCCATAGTAAACCCGGTAACAGTAAAATTAGATTTACCAAAAGAATATCCAGTACATACTACATTCCATGTGTCCTTGCTTAAGCCGTACAACTCAAAAACCCGACCTGTACCACCACCTCCACCCATACCAATTAAGGGAAATCTGGAATATGAAGTGAAAAGCATAAAAGACTCAAAAAGAATTAGTGGACGTCTGTTTTATTTAGTAGAATGGAAAGGATATGATGAATCTGAGAATTCATGGGAACCAGCATCATATGTACATGCCCCACAGCTGATTAGACGGTTTTATTTAAAAAATCCAGGAAAACCCCGTCCTGTAGGAGGGCCTTTGAGGGGGGCAACTGTTAGGGTTTGTACACAGCAAAGATCATGTCCCCTCTCACTGCACTAGTGGGTTCTGTAATAGCTCCCTTTTAAACTTACTATTGAAAGCCTTTCTTGTTATCTCACCTTCCCCCCCCCCCTAGGCTTCTGTGTATGTTGTTTAATGTGCTGTTTTGTTTACACATTGGGCCTTGCTTTTACCAAGGCTTCTTTAAAATACTCCTCCCTAGGCCATGTGTTAATCCAACTCATTTGTATAATAACTGAAACTCTGCACACCTTTCAAGAACATGTGCAGCATGTGAGGACCACACCCAGCTCTTCAAACCACACCCAGCTCTGCACACCTTCCAAGAACATGTGCAGCATGTGAGGACCACACCTAGCCCTTCAAACCACACCCAGCCCTGTCTATAAAAGGCATCCCCCGAGCCTCACCCAGTGCTTGTGCTCGTCTACCTCCCGCTTACCTGAGAACAGATCCCTCGGCGCTGGCACTCCTGCTCTTTACAGACTTTCATTGACTTCAATGGGCGCAGCTTCTGGCTCTTCCTTCTTCCGGTTTCCGGTTCCTCCTTGCTTCAGCCTCTCTCCTATGAGTAACCTGCAAAAGAGAAAGAAGACAAGGTTAGACTGATCAGTATCTCTTGCCAGCAACAAGTAAGTGCAAAACCTTTTATTACCTGAAAGAACTTTGACAACAATTTCTGGATTCGTGTATAGACAATTTGAAACGAAATACCTTCCACGAACATTGTGATTCAAACTCTTTGTTACAAGAATATTTTGCAGAACTTTGTGAAGCAAACATTGTTTTTTCTCATGGAACTTTTAAGAATCGAACAGTGGAAACCATTAACAGCAAGGCAAACAGTAAATCAAGGACTTGCACAAATTACATGCTGTATTTTGATGTAAAAGTACAGTATTTGTTTTATAAAAGATTCTGGAAATATGGGAAAAGTGAGTCTGCTATTGGGAATTTAGGCTTTAGTTATATTATGATGAATGTTTGATATTGGTAATTCTGATAACGGTATTTGTTTAATGTTTTAGAAGCTTTACAGTAATAGAAAACACATCCCAGAGCAGTAACACATTCCAAACCTGGAAACTAGAGACCAGGATCCAAGAGGTACTTTTAGAAGAGAGTTTCTAATAAATAAAGGGATAGTCAGGAACCCATTTAGGAATAGGTTGCACTTATCTGTTCTTTGTTTATGTTTCATTAGGCACCAGTTTCTACAGAAGTCAGAAAGGGCCGCAGATTTGTGCAGCACTTCAACAGTGGAAACGCAAGAACGGTGTTGTCTCTCTTTTTATTTTTATCCACTTCCCCCCTTCCCTTGAGCTTCTGTTCTTAGTGCACTGTTTTAAAAACTAGTGTGCTGGAACAAGCAGTTTCAGGGTGGGGTCGGATTGTCTTCAACCTCCATCAGAACTGAACAAGAACTCAGGTGAGCTGGGCTTTGACAGTCCCTCCTGGTGTTGAGTACTTCCTTCAGCACCCCTACCATGGTGCCCAGGATAGAATTGATGGCTCTGAGTTCCTCCCTGAAGCCCAAATACTGTTCCTCCTGCAGGCGCTGGGTCTCCTGAAACTTGTCCAGTACCGTTGCCATCGTCTCCTGGGAGTGGTGGTAGGCTTCCATGATGTTGGAGAGGGCCTCGTGGAGAGTGGGTACCCTTGGCCTGTCCTTTCCCTGTCGCACAGCAGCCCTCCCAGTTCCCCTGTGTTCCTGGGCTTCTGCCCCCTGGACCGTGTGCCCACTGCCAGGTCCCTGTTGTTGTTGGGGTGGGGGGTTAGCTTGGGTTCCCTGTAGTGGTGGACACACTGCTGATTGACGTGTCCTGGAGACAGAGGTATGGGCCCGCTGGGTGGGTGCTGTGCTGGTGTTTCCAGAGGGGGGAAGCTCTGTAGTGGCCTGTGACTGTGTGATGGGAACCGACTGTCCCGAGGTCCCCGATTGGCCGGGCTGGTCATCTAGATCCAGTTGGACAGAGGTGCTGTCATCACTGTGGGCCTCTTCTGTTGGTGGTGTGGACATGTGTGGACCCTCCTGCCTGGTGACGTTGGGTAGGGGTCCTGCAGGGGTATAAAAGGATGGTTATTACATCTGTATGTGTCATGGTGTGCAATGGGTGGGTGAGCGTGTACCCCAGTGCTTGCATTCCTGTGTGGGAGCTTGTGTGATGGTGATTTAGGGGGTTGTATGGGTATGTGCAGTAGGCATGCTTTAGTGATTGGTGTCCATGCTCTGTTGTTGCATGCAGGGCTTGGTGTTGGGATGGGTGGTTTGTGATGTTGGGACATATGTGAGGAGTTGGGGTGCTGGGGGTGAAGGTGGGGGTATGTGATAGCATGCAGGTAGGTTAGGGGATGTAATAGTTAAGATTTGACTTACCAGAGTCCATTCCTCCGCCTACGAGGCCCTCAGGATGCAGAATTGCCAAGACCTGCTCATCCCATGTTGTTAGCTGTGGGTGAGGAGGTGGGGGTCCGCCGCCAGTCCGCTGAACCACCTGGTGGTGTCTTGAGACCACGGAATGCACCTTCCCCCATAGGTCGTTCCACCTCTTCCTGATGTCCTCCCGATTTCTTGGGTGCTGTCCCACTGCGTTGACCCTGTCCACTATTCTTCGCCATAGCTCCATCTTCCTTGCAATTGAGGTATGCTGCACCTGTGCTCCGAATAGCTGTGGCTCTACCTGGACAGTTTCCTCCACCATGACCCTGAGCTCCTCCTCCGAGAACCTGGGGTGTCTTTGCCATGCCATGGGGTGGTGTAGGTGATGTGTGGGGTGGATTGTGTGGTGATCAGTGTGCTGATATCTAGTGGTGTGTTGTGGGAGGTACGTGGAAGTTGTGTGGGTGATGGTATTGTGTGCCTGTGGATGCTGTTGTTCTTGCTGGTGGTGTCTCTCTCTGGCCTTCTTTCTGCATTTTTTGGCGTAGGGCTTTGTGGGTGATGTGGGTGTGTGTTTTATATTGTAATGGGTGTGTGGGAGTGGTGTGTGTATGTGTATCAGGTGTGTGTATTTGGAATTGTCCAATGTGGTAGTGTTTTGTAAAGGTGTGTGTATTTTGAGCGCGGCGGTGTGTAGCGCCAATGGAATACCGCAGTTGAAAGACCGCCGCGTGGATTCGTGTGTCGTGATAGTGTGGGCGTATTTGTGTTGGCGTGACGGTGTTGGTTGTGCTTTCGCCAGTTTATCACTGACCTTTTGTGTGTCGGACTTGTGTGGGTGTCTGAATTTTGGCAGATTCCGAAATGTGGGTCATAATAGCTGTGGCGGTTTTCCGCAGCCGTCAATGTTGTAATGAGGGCCTATATGTCGTACCTTAACCATACTCTGCGCCCTGCCCTTAGGGCTACCTAGGACCTACCTTAGGGGTGTATGACATGTAAGAAAAGGGAAGGTTTAGAGCTGGCAAGTGGGTACACTTGCCAAATCGAATTTGCGGTTGAAACTGCACACACAGACACTGCAGTGGCAGGTCTGAGACATGATTACAGAGCTACTTATGTGGGTGGCACAACCAGTGCAGCAGGCCCACTAGTAGAATATGATTTACAGGCCCTGGCACCTCTAGTGCACTTTACTAGGGACTTACTAGTAAACCAAATATGCCAATCATGGATAAACAAATTAACCATACAATTTACACCAAGATCATATGCACTTTAGCACTGGTTAGCAGTGGTAAAGTGCTCCGTGTTCAAAAGCCAACAGCAACAGGTCAGAAAAAATAGGAGGCAGGAGGCAAACAAGATTGGGGATGACCCTGCATAAGCAAAAAAGTTCAACACCTCATATTTGTCCTTCTAAGGGACATGGTCTTGGAGATGCTGTGGAAGAGTTGGGATGTATACCTCCCATTTCTCATGTTGATCAGCCTCCTATAGAGGACAGCTGGGTGGCTGACCTAGGTGTGGCTCTTGGCTTGGTCTCTTTCCCAGCCTCTGGCCTCCTTTCCCCCACCCCGGCCTTGCTACAGAGGCAAGCTTTTCTCTGGCTGGCATGCTGCGATGGGTTGCCATGGTTTTGGATCTGACACTTCCCTCCGTGGAATTGACTACTGATCCTGAAGGCCAAGCAGGGGTTAAGCCAGTGTTTTTTTATAGTGAAGCCTTACCTGACATTTTTTGGGGGCTTGGGCTAAACCTGATACAGGGGACAGTGTAGATTGGGCTAGATCTCACAGGCACAGACCAGCCCCTGATGATCCCGCATGTCTTCTGCGTCATCCTACTCATCAGATTTTGGTGGTACAGGCTGCTTTGGCCTCCCATGATACCGAATCTCTTCCACATGTCCCATCTGTCAGAGATTCCAGGAGTCTTGACGCTTGTGGCAGGCATATCTTTTCCTCCACCAGTTCTGCTCTACGCTCTACTAATACGTCTTGCGTTCTTGGACATTTTTCCCATTCCTTATGGGATTCATTGGCATGTATCTTGATATCAGTTCCTGATGACATCCGGAGCAATATTGCCCCTTTGATCCAAGACAGTCCACAGGTAGCTAAGTTGATCATTTGTTGTGGTATGGATACTACTGGCTTTGTGGGTCGAGCCATGGCCTTTTCAGGTGCATTGCGTCGCTGTGCGTGGTTACTCACCCCTGGATTTTCAGAGGCTGTTCAAGTCACATTAATTGACATGCCTTTTGATGGTGCCCATTTATTTGGTGCACAGGCTGACTCTGCTTTAAGGCGTTTTCGTGACAGTAGGGGTTGAAAAACGAATTACATTGGCTCCTCCCTACCCTTTACATAGTTAACAACTCTGTATTTGTCTTTACTTATTCTCACAGATGAGCCATGTTTTGGCAATGCTGTAAGGCTTTTTCTGTTCTATGCCTGTTCCACCTGATGGTGGCACATTGTAGGGTGTTCCTGCATTCGGCAGGAGTTATTTTTCCTTATATTGCCAAGAATAGATTTTTGGGGTACATATTACCATGGGACTCTATGGAGGTTTTCTTGTCTGATGTTTCAAGGCTACTTTCATTATTGTTATTACTTGGTGTAGAAGCAGTGGCGTTCTACTTCAAGTTTGTCAATGACAGGTGTTTCTTTTGATACTTAAAGATACCTGATATAAGGGTGATATTGTTTTCTTTACTCTGTAGAAGAGTTTGAGCTCAAGAGTTGATACCATCATTGTATGTACCATACTCTAAGTAGAGTATTGGTTCTTGTATGCCTGGTGGGGATTTAGGGCCAGATGTATCAAAGGTTTTTACCCATTCTGTGTCTATGGGAAAATGTGTTCGTACATACGACCCTTAGATACTTAAAATTTTGAGATTTAAGCCCTCATTACAACCCTAGCGGTCGGTGATAAAGTGGCGGTAATACCACCAACAGGCTGGCGTAAATTACTGCCAAATTTTGACCATGGCGGAAAGAGCTGAGATAGACAGCCACATTACCACACCAACCCCCAGGGCGGAAACAACAGGCACCACGGCGGTAGCTGCCTACAGCCAGGCGGAAGACATTGTTCCGCCCACTGTATTATGACAGCCCAATCTGCCACCTTTTCTGGGGCGGTACTAACGACATCAAAAGCCTGGCGAAAACACTGCACAGAAGTGAAAGGACTCACCATTGGAGACACAGAGAAGAATCACGCCGCCATGGAGCCCGAGCTGCAAATATTTCCGATGATCTTCTATGTCCTGCTCCACCACGAACACCAAAAACGGTGAAGACGACCACAGTGAGTACAGCCACCTAGCACACAGGGGAGGGGGCAAGAGAGTGACACACACACGCAACACACACACACACACCCCGAACATCATACACACAATTGGATGCAGTAATAAAACATATATACCCCGTACCCCTCAGGAATAATGCAAGGACAACACGAATAGATGAAAGTGAGTGTAATAATTTAAATACAGTAGAAATACCTGCATCCAATCTAAAAGTATATACATATGTTCAATTCAAGGGACACTGCCCAATCCTCAATATGCGTGGGCCACAGGCCCACATGACAAAGTCCAAGGCCCCACTTGTCTCCTGCAACAACATGGAGAGAACACTGTGGGGGCATCAGTTGGAAAATAGGCAGGCACCTCAGGGGGACGGGGAACGGGGGGCACCTCAGCCGGCAGATGGAACAACACCACTGGTCCTAGAGGGGGCAAAATGCCCTGTGCTTGGTCCTAGATAGTGCAAGGCCACAGTTTCTCAAGTGGGTGACTTTCCCACATGCCTGCACGCGGCAACATGCCCTGTGCGCTGTCATGGGGAGTGCAAGGCCACAGTCTCTCAAGTGGGTGACTTGCCCACTGGCTCTGGAGGGGGCATCGTGCCCTGTGATCTTCATCCTGGGGAGGATGGGGTGAGTGGGTGTCTTCCCCACTGGTTCTGGAGGGGGCATCATGCCATGTGATCTTCATCCTGGGGAGGATGGGGTGAGTGGGTGTCTTCCCCACTGGTTCTGGAGGGGGCATCGTGCCCTGTGATCTTCATCCTGGGGAGGATATGGTGAGTGGTTGGCTTAACCACTAGTTCTGGAGGGGGCATCGTGCCCTGTGATGCAGATCTTGGGGAGTGCAAGGTCACAGTCTCTCAGCTGGGTGTCATACCACAGAATTTGCAGGGGGCAGGCCGCACAACAGCCCATGGAGGCAGGTCTACAGAATGTCCACCGGCTGTGACAGCTGTTCAGTGGTGGGAGTAGTGGTGCTGCTGGTAGTGGTGGAGGGAGGCTCCAGACCATCCCCTGCAGCCTCGGATGGCTGCCCACTGCTGGTGGTGCTGCTGGTGGTGGTTGTGGGGAGAAGCTCCTGCCCATCCCCGGCAGCCTCAGACGGCTGCCCACTGCTGGTGGTGGTGGTGCTGCTGCTGGTGGTGGTGGTGGGGGGAAGCTCCTGCCCATCCCCTGCAGCCTCGGACGGCAGCACAACCATGGTTGGTGGTGGGGGCTCCGACTGAGTCCCAACACCAGGCCCCTTGTCCTTCCTGCCTGCTGGTGCAGGCCCCTTGCCATTCCTGGCAGCAGCAGGGGATGACTCCTTGCCCTTCCTGGCAGCAGCTGGGGAGGGCTCCTTGCCCTTCCGACCAGCACTTGGGGCAGGCAGGCACCCTTTCCGTGAGGCTGCCTGGTGCCCTGGATCCTTTACCACCATGAGTTGCTGTGGACACTACTGTGCCCGTGGACTGGGTGGCTGACATGCTTGCCTGGGTTTTAGCGTGAAGAACATGGGGGAGGGGAAGGGGTAGGGAAGAGGTCAATGGTGGAGAGGAAAAACTTCTTAGGGACATTGGGACGGGGAGAGGGAGAAGGTATGGGAGTGGAGGAAGAGAGAGTGATTGTGGGAGGTGTCTTTCTGCTGTGTTTGGGTGCAGGTGCATGGGCTGGGTGCTGTTGTGAGGTGGATGGCTGTTGGGTGTCTGAGTGCTTGCGTTTGTGTACCTTGGGGGGGGGGACAGACACAGTGGGAGAGGACACAGGAGACATGTGCATGGCTATTGGGGTGGTGTCTGCCACTGAGGTGTGTGTTCTGATAGGTGTGTTGGTGATAGCAGTAGTGGATGTGGATGTAGTGCCTGCAGGTGTGAGTGTAGACGCAACTGGAAGGGAGGTGGAGGAGGAGGACGGGGACACAGTGGAGGCAGTGGATGTTGGTATGTCTGCATCTGGATTGTGTTTGTGTGAGTGCCTGTGGGATGAAGTGTGGTGCTTGTGTTTGCCTGTGCCACTCTTGTGTGTTGTCTTGTGTGCATGCTGGTCTGCCTCTGTGCTTGGGACAGGTTGAGGTTGAGGGGGATGGGATTGGGTAGAGGAAGCTGGAGGGTGAAAACAGGAACAAAGGCTGCCATCAGAGAGGAGGCCAGAGCCTGGATTGATCTCTGTTGGGCCGCCAAGTCAGTGTGAATGCCCTTCAGAAATGCATTGGTCTGTTGCATTTGGGCTGCCAGCCTCTGGATGGCATTCACAATGGTTGAGTGCCCAACAGAGATGGATCTCAGGAGGTCAATAGCCTCCTCACTCAGGGCAGCAGGGCTAACTGGGGCAGGGCCTGAGGTGCCTGGGGCGAAAGAGATGCCCACCCTCCTGGGTGAGTGGGCACAGGCAACTCGATGAGGGGCTGCTGGGAGGGCAGTGCTGGTACCGGGGTGGCGGCTGTACCTGTAGCTGGTGTGTGTACAGAGGTGACCGCCACTGCAAGGGAGGTTCCATCGGAGGAGGTATCTGTGTCCAAACTGTCTCCGCCATGGGGCTCCCCTCGCCCTCCGTCTCACTGGTGCCCTCAGCGTAGGTGGACTCTGCCTCCTTGATACTATGGGATGCAGCTGCCTTTGTCGCCGGTGCCTCTGCTCCTCCGCCAGATGATGCTAATGCACATAAGGACATGATGACAAAACAAAAAGCGGGGGGAGAGACAAAGGATACACTTGGTCAGTGGCTGCACCAACACCACCGTTAGCATACACAGCACCCTTACGCACAGGGAACAGGCCTACACACTATGCAATGCACTACCAGTAACAAAGCTAGTCACCAGGGCATAGGGAGGGACGCATACCGCCAACTGCAGCATACCTGGGACCCACACAGCCCTGCCCAGTAGTGGACGCCTACAAGCTAGGTAGGAGGAATATCATATCAGAACCCTGCCCAACATTGGACCTAGTGTGCAATGTCAGGCCTGGCCTAGAGGCACCCCCGACACACATCCCCCACCCGGACACCACCCCACCAGACGTAAGTAGTAATGATGGGCACTGTACTCACCCCCTTGTGGCTGCTGTGATGCCCTCAAGCGCCCATGCCGCTCCGTATAGGCCACTGCCAGTATGCAGGCCATCAGACGGGTCAGGGTTCGAGGGGGCACCCCTTCCTCATTGGGAGGCCATCCCCAGCTGGGCCTCCGCCGTCTTCCGTGCCCAGCGTCTCAGGTCCTCTCACCGTTCCTGACAGGGGGTGCTCTGCCTGCTGTAGAGCCCCAGGGTCCACACGTCCTTGGCAATGACACGCTATATACCCTTCTTTTGATGGGCGCTGACCTGCAGAGGAAATACACACAGGGAAAGGTATTAGTCAGACCGTCCTGCCTGTTACACTCATGGGCCACCATACCCCTTCCCATCCCCATTTGCACAGACATTGCCCAGCACACAAGCTGCACGCCGCCCAGGGGACATCCACCAACCCCGCCTACACGAGGCCTTCACACACACCACTCCATGCATTCATGCCCCATGCATCGTGCTCACAGTGTACTCACCTGTTGGTCTGGAGGCCCATACAGCAGTCAGTACTGGGGTAGGACCCTATCCACCAGTCTCTCCAACTCTGCCGAGGTGAAGGCAGGGGCGCTTTCCCCAGTCACACACGCCATGGTAGGTTCCAGACACAGGTCCCAGCAGCACATGCAGTGTAGGTCCTCTCCTGTTTAAGGTCAGGTAGCAAGTGAGTGAACTAATAGAAAAAGTCAGTGGTGGTGCATACCGTCACCACTGGCGTAAATCACCATTGACCACTGTACCCCATAGGGTCCAATATTATCCAATGAGGCGATGCACTGCAGTTCCCGACCACTTCCCGCAACGGCGCACAACGTCAGCAGAATTACCTCAATTCCTCCTATCCCTCCACACAGGACAGGCAGACGCCATTTCAGGGGGCATGGGGCAGGCCCAGGATTATAACTGTGTCACAATTCACAATTGTACATACAGGACAAATGCCACATATACATTTCAAATTAACATCATGCATTGTACTGTTGTGGCTACAATGTACAGTTTGTGACCGGCTCCTCACTCTTTTGCCCCATAGATTGCTACCGCTGCAGATGAATAGGAGATGGAGGCATACCCCCATGTACAGACCCCTGGTAGGCCTGGCAACAATGGAGGACAGGCACATTATCCTCACCTACAGACTTGACAGGGCCACAATCACGGAGCTGTGTGCCCAACTGGAGCCTGACCTGATATCTGCTATCCGTCACCCCACTAAGATCCCCCCTCTTGTGCAAGTCCTATCTGTGTTCCATTTCTTGGCAACTGGTTCTTTCCAAGTGACAGTGGGTTTGGCAACAGGAATGTCATAGCCAGTGTTCTTGATAGTGCCGACAAGAGTGCTGAATGTCCAGATTAAACACATGTGCAGCTACATTGTTTTCCTCCAGGTGGAGGATTTGGCCACAGTGAAGGCTGACTTCTAGGCAGTAGAACATATCCCCAACATAATTGGTGTGATTGATGGAACACATATTGCATTTGTTCCCCCCCCACCAGAATGAACAGATGTTCCGAAATCGTAAGAGTTTCCACTCCATGAATCTACAGATGGTGTGCTTGGCAGACCAGTACATCTCCCATGTCAATGCAAAGTATCCTGGGTCGGTGCATGATGCCTTTATCCTGGGGAATAGCAGCATCCCAAATTTGATGGCCCAACTGCAGAGCCACAGGATGTGGCTAATAGGTGAACCCTGGTTCCCGCCCAGTGGATGTTGGTGTATGGGTATGTTATGGGCCATATGGCATAGTGTGTGGCTAAATGTTGTCCCTCAATATTTGCAGGTGACTCAAGGTACCCCAACCTATCATGGCTACTGACTCCTGTGAGGAATCCCAGGATAAGGGCAGAGGAACGTTACAATGAGGCACATGGGCGAACAAGAAGGATAATTGAACGTACCTTTGGCCTCCTGAAGGCCAGGGTTCGTTGCCTCCATCTAAAAGGTGGATCCCTGTGCTACTCACCCAAGAAGGTCTGCCAGATAATCGTGGCATGCTGCCTGTTGCATAACCTTGCCTTGAGACTCCATGTGCCTTTTCTGCAGGAGGAGGAGGCTGGAGATGCACGTGTGGCAGCACTGGACCCTGTGGGCAGTGAAGATGAGGAGGATGAGGATGAGGACAACAGAACTGCAGTGATTCGACAATACTTCCAGTGACACACAGGTAAGACAGTGTAACTTCACATTTAATTGTCATTTGTTTGTTTCACATTGTCACTGGCAGGCTGTGATTTCCCACTTCTATGCCCACTCGCTGTACCCTTTGGCAACTCTTTTTGCAGATGTTGGTGCCCCACTATCGCTCCTGGTGTGTTCACTGCAGCCAACTACAGGTCTATCCTATGTGCACATTACTGTACTGTTGATTTACAATGTTTGAACCTTGTTAAACGAATACATACTTAAATCATTTGACATACTCCATACTTGTATTTTTTCAAAGTGTGTTTATTGAAGTGCTATGAAGAAAAGGGGGAAGTGCAATGGGCTGGGGTTGACGATGGAGGAAAGTCCAGGGTATTGTTCCAATCTATTTGTAGCACAGGTGC
This sequence comes from Pleurodeles waltl, assembly GCF_031143425.1. Classification (NCBI taxonomy): domain Eukaryota; kingdom Metazoa; phylum Chordata; class Amphibia; order Caudata; family Salamandridae; genus Pleurodeles; species Pleurodeles waltl. The sequence continues at coordinate 538,840,433 of NC_090451.1, forward strand.
ATTGTCTAAGGGGACATAGGAAGGGGAGCAATGGCAGTTCAAGGTGGACAGGGTGACAGAGTTGGACACAAGGGTGACAATCAGGAGAGTCTTATTTTCTGGCGGGAGTCTTGGCAATAGTGTCTGGCTTCTGCCTGGATAGCAGGGAACGTTTGTGGGGTGGTTCTCCTTCTTCAGGGGGAGAGGTGCTGGTGGCCTGTTGGTCCTGTGGCGGGGCCTCCTGTCCACCAGCAGCAGCGGAGGTGAAGGGCAGTTCAGTAGTTTGGCTAGTGGCAGGAGCCCGCTGTTGTAAGACTGGCTCCCTCATAATGTTGGCCATGTCTGCCAGCACCCCAGCAATGGAGACCAGGGTGGTGTTAATGGCCTTCAAGTCCTCCCTAATCCCCTGGTACTGTCCCTCCTGCAGCTGCCTGTTCTCCTGCACATTGTCCAGGATCTGGCCCAGCATATCCTGGGAATGTTGGTATGCTCCCAGGATCTCTGTGAGTGCCTCCTGGACAGTCGGTTCCCTGGGCCTGTCCTCCCCTTGGCGCACAGCAGTCCTCCCAGTTTCCCTGTTGCCCTGTGCCTCTGTCCCTTGAACCTTGTGCCCACTGCCACTGACCTCAGGTCCCTGATTTTCTTGAGTGTGAGGTGTGCCCTGGGGTCCCTGTAGTGGTGGACACACTGCTGATTGACGTGTCCTGGGGACAGAGGCATGGGTACACTGGGTGGGTGCTGTGGTGTTGTTTCCTGAGGGGGGAGGCTCTGTGGTTGTGTGTGACTGTAGCTGGGTAACCGACTGTCCAGAGGTCCCTGATGGGCCAAGTCGGTCATCCAGATCTAGGCGACCAGAGTTGTTGTAATCACTGTGGGCCTCGTCTGTGGAGGGACTGGAAATTGCTGGCACCTCTTCTCCGCTGACTGGGATACCTGTGGGGATGTAAATGCAGGGTTATTGTTTCTGTGTGTGACATATTGTGCATGGGTGGCTTGTCCTCTATGGTTGTATTTGCCCTGGCAGATTTCACTTGTGTGAGATGGTATGTGGTGGGCTTGCTGATTCTCTCTAGTGTGCATGCTTTAGTGATGGGTGTCCATGCAGGTCTGTGAGTGGTTTCCATGCATTGGTATGGCATGCAGATCTTGGCATTGAGATGAGTGAGATGTGATGGTGGGGTGTGTGGGAAGTGGTGGAGTGATGGGAGTGAGGGTGAGGGTGATGGCATGCAGGTAGGGGGTGATAGTAGTTAAGAGTTGACTTAACAGAGTCCAGTCCTCCTCCTAATCCTGCCAGGCCCTCAGGATGCATAATTGCCAAGACTTGCTCCTCCCATGCTATTAGTTTTGGGGGAGGAGGTGAGGGTCCACCACTAGTCATCTGTACAGCGAGTTGGTGTCTTGTTGCAATGGAATGCACCTCCCCCGTAGGTCGTTGCACCTCTTCCTGATATCATCTCCTGTTCTGGGGTGCTGTCCCACGGCATTGACCCTGTCCACAGTTCTCCGCAATAGCTCCATCGTCCTAGCAATGGATATCTGCTGCACCTGTGCTCCAAATAGCTGTGGCTCTGCCCTGATGATTTCCTCCACCATGACCCTTAGCTCCTCCTCAGAGAATCTGGGGTGTTGTTGTGGTGCCATGGGTGTTGTGTGAGTAGTGTGGGTGAGGGTGTGTACGGTGATGTGTTGAGGCGTGTGTTGTGAGGTGCATGGGTGGTGTGTTGGTGATGGTGGCGTGTGGCTCTGGTCTTGTCTGTGGACGTGGTGTCTGACTCATGCCAATGGTTTATAGTCGTAAAATGTTGTGGGTAATGTGGGTGTTTTACAGTGGTGTGGGTGTGTGGTTGTGGTGTATGTATGAGTGTCAGGTCTGTGCTATTTAAATTGACCAATGTGGTGTTGTTTTGTTTGAGGTTGTGTATTTTGAGCGCGGCGGTATGTACCGCCAATGGCTTACCGCCATTGAATGTCTGCCGTGGTGATTCATGGGTCATAATGTGATGGGCGTTGTTCTGTTGGCGTAACGTTGTGGGTTTTGATACCGCCAGTTTATCACTGACCTTTGGTGTGGTGGAATTTTGTATGTGGCTGAATAGTGACGGATTGGTGTGTGTGTGTCATAATATGGTGAATGGATATCCGCTGCCGCCGCAGTATGTTGGCGGCAGTCAGTGTGGCAGTAAGTAGGATTTACCGCCATTGTCATAATGAGGGCCTAAGTATCCCTTATAGGGAACTTCTACTATTGGCAGGTCCGTGGATGTATCAGTATATTATTTTCTTTCTGTTAAGAGAGTTATTTCAGATAATCCTCTTATTAATCATGATTTTTAAGAATAAGGGTTCCTTTTTCTTCTTTGTGAGAATTCATTAGTCGAATAATATCCCAGTGATGGAGTTATACCACACTAAGGCCCATATTTATACTTTTTTTGCACCGCATTGTGTCATTTTTTGACACAAAAGCGGCGCAAACTAACAAAATATAATTGTATTTTGTAAGTTTGCAGCATTTTTGCATCAAATAATTATGCAAATGCAGCACAAAAAAAGTATAAATATGGGCCTAAGGCTATCTACTAAGTCCGTCTGTTGAATACATCTACCTGTGGATTATTCACCTTTTGAAAACTCTCATTGTGCCAGCATTCAACAGAAATATTTCTTTCTAGCTCTCCACATTGACGAGGACGTCACAATGAAAAGGCTCCGCACATCAGTTCCCTTTTTTCTGCGCCTTCGAGCTAGGTTTTTCTACCTCTCCATGTGGTCACACTGTTTCAAGGGATCTTCTTTGTCAAAGTTTTGTTTGTGTGACAATGTCTGCACCGAAAAAGTTGGGGTTCAAAGCCTGTCGAGAGTGTGGAGGTCACAGGTCTGTCACTGACCTGCATGAAAACTGCCTCTGGTGCCTAAGTTCGGATCACGATGTTAGGGGATGCTCTTTGTGTCAGAACATGAACCCTAAGGCACTAAAAGAAAGGGAGGTAAAGTTGTTCCTGGCGAAAGCTAGAAAGGAGGAGCGGGCCGTAGTAGATCCAGCTTCGAAGACCTGGTGCCGCTCAGCTTGGAAAGTGAGTCCCAATCTATCTCCTCCACAACAAAGTCCCCTGGGGCATCACCGGCGCTGTCTTTAGAGGAGATCTCTGCGTCACCAAGGAGTCCTGTGACGCAGTTCTCTCCTGTCACTCCACCGGATCAGGAGATTAATGAAAAGGCGGCAGGTCAGGTGCAGCCACCGCTGCAGGAGCAAGAATATCCGTCCTTTTTGGCCCCAGGGACTATCCTACCAACTTCTTAAATGCTATGTTTAGCATTTTTATTAGAGCTATGGCCCTCTCTGGTGGTCCGCATGTGTCCAATGGCCTTCTCCCTGGGAGGTTCCCGGTGCCGTGTAGGTAGGCTCGTTTCCTGCCTTTTATGCCTATGGCCTGTATCCTTGGGCTGTAACGGCACCAAGAAAAACATCATCACCATTGGAGGAGTTGTAGGTGCTGCCGGCGCCGATTCCAACGTCAGATAGATCTTGTCCACTGTCAAGTCATTCTACCCCTGTCAGGAGTAAGGTCCTGGTGTCGACCCCGGCTTCGCCGCAATAGGCTTCATCGACGCCAACACATTCTCCTTCTACGCCGCAGCTGGAATCCAGGCAGGGATCCAGGAGGGAAGCCTTGAGGGTTCTTGAAGGAGCAACAGTATTTGGAGGACCAGTAAAATCAGGACCTCGAAGAAGGGAAGATTCTGGTGCCTTTCCAGGAGTTTGAAGGCACTGAGGTGGCAAGTGGGCTGGACACATCCCCTGAATAGGAATTATTATCCCCTGGGGGCATACCCCCTCCGGAGGTTACCCCATATAATCAGGTAATTAGGAAGGCAGCAGAGCTTCTGGACTTGCCACTGCCCACTACAGAATTAAACTCAAACATTTTAACAGAGGTTCTCCATTCTTTCTCCGTGGCATCAGAACTCCTGCTGCCATTCAATGAGACTTTGTCAGAGCCAGAGTCCTAGATCTGTGGCAGAAACCTGTTTCTTCTCCTGAAGTTTCGAAATCCATTGCCAGGAGATATAGGGCAGCACCAGAGGATCCTCAGTTTCTGAGCCAAAACCCAACACATGAAAGCCTGGTTATATAAGCTTCATTCCTTCGGGGTTTGCACCTGGTTCCTTTCCCATGACTCCTGCTGACAGGGAGTTGAAGCGGGTGGAGCAGTCGGGGAAAAAGATCTTTGCATCTGGAAGTATGACGTTGAAGTCAGCCAGTGCCACTTGCCTATTGGGCAGGTACATCCATGGGCTGATGGATTCGGGCAAATAGTTCATCTTCAAACTGCTGCATGATGTGCAGTCATTTTGCAGAACTCTTGCAGGACAGTCAGGTGGCAGCAAAGCAGGTAATACTTTCAGGTCTGGATACGGTGGACTTTGTTACCAGGGCCATGGGAACTTCGATTGCCAACAGAAGGCATGCATGGCTGAGAGGATCAGGGTTCTCTCCAGATGTGCAGTCCATGTTAATTGGTCTTCCATTCGATTGATCCAGGGTGTTTGGGGCCAAGGCAGATTCAGCCTTAGAGAGGTTTAAGGAGAGCAAGGCCACTGTCAAGTCCCTAGGTCTTCAGACACTCTCCACGACCTACAGACCTTTGCATAAGTTTAGGGGGTTTAGACGCAACTCCTCTTTTCGTGGGAGGCAGCATTTCCAACAACAGCATTCTGCCAATCCCCTCTATAGATCCTACAGAGGTCGTGGGAGAACTAAGCAACGTAGTGCACTCCACCAGCCTTTCTCCTCCTCCACTTCATCCTACTCTGCTAACCTTTAAGGGAAGCAACCCTAGTTCTTCTACCCTTTACGAGCATGTTTTACCCGTTGGGGTGAGGTTGATTAATTTCCTACAAGAGTGGGAGGACATAACTACGGACAGTTGGGTGTTAGGCATTGTAGGAAATGGGTATGCCCTTCCCTTCTGGCAGTTTCCCTCTCCCTTCCCTCCCCAACAAAGTTTTTGTCCGGAAGAGCATCTGCTGCTGCTTCAGGAGTAGGTACAAGTTCTGATTTTAAAGGGTGCAGTGGAGTTGGTCCTAGAGCAGGAAAAGGGTCAGGGTTGGTATTCAAGGTGTTTTCTGATCCCCAAAAAGGATGGTTGTTTGCAGCCGATCCGAGACCTGAGGATTTTGAATTGGTTCCTCTAACAGGAAAAATTCAAAATCATGACCCTAGCACAGGTACTTCTTGTGCTGGACAAAGAAGACTGGATGATTTCCATAGACTTGCAGGATGCGTATTTTCATACTCCCATCCTCCATTCGCACGTGTATATCTCCGGTTCACGGTAGGGTCGCAGCATTACCAGTATGAAGTCTTTTCTTTTGGTCCCACTTCTGCACCTGAAGTCTTCACAAAGGTGATGTCAGTGGTGGATGCACATCTTTGGCGATGGGGAATACCACTATTCCCTTACCTGGACGATTGGTTGCTCAAAGCCAGATCTCAAGCATCTCACCTGCAGCCTTCTCAGCGCATCCTGTTCATAGGGGCAGTACTGGACATCACAGTGAATCGTACCTTTTCTCCTCCACAGAGGATTCAAGTCATTCGGACTATGATTCAAATGTTTCAGAATGGAGTGCTCGTTCCAGTCCTAAAGGTCTTACATCTGCTCAATCTGTTCACTTCCTGCATTCTGTTGGTCACTCATTTACGCTGGCAGATGAGGGCCCTCCAGTGGTGCCCATGCAAGCAGTGGTTTCAACAGAACGGAAATCTCAAGTAGTCTATAATTGTAGGAAAGTCCTTCTTTTTGGCATGGTTACCCCCACCTATTGCCTGTTCAGTGTGCTTAGCCTGTTTTCAATGGGATCCTGCTAACCAGGACCCCAGTGATTGTGCTCTTGCTTTGGTACCCTTTACACCCCACAATTGGCATACTGGTGTACCCCTGTAAGTCCCTAATATATGGTACTTAGGTACCCAAGGCATTGGTACACCAGGGGTCCCCTGTGGGCTACAGCATGTATTATGCCACCCATGAGAGCCCATGCAAACTGTGTCTGCAGGCCTGCCATTTGCAGCCTCCGTGAAAAGGTGCATGCACCCTTTCACTACTGGTCACTACACCAGGTCACTGCAAGTCACCCTTATGGTAGGCTCTTCCAGCCCTAAGGGCAGGGTGCAGGTTGCTGTGTTTGTGGGACCCCTTCAAGAGCATAGATGCCCCTACGAATTTCAGTTCCAATTTTCTGGACTTTGTAAGTGCGGGGAAGCCATTTTAGCTATGTACTGGCCATACGCACTATCTATGGTCCAGCTACATAATGGCACCTGCGAACTAAGGAACGTTTGGTATCAGACATGTCCAAACCACACCCCAATACCAGTATTGGTGGCATGATTCCATGCACTCTGGGGGTTCCTTAGAAGATTCCCCCAATATTGCTCTTACCAGTCTCCGAGGGTCTGCCAGCAGCACATGCTGCTGCAGCCCCTCAGACAGGATTCTGCACTCCTGCTGCTTGACCAGCTCAAGCAGGGGAAGGCAGAACAAAGGATGTCCTGTGGGAGAGGGGAGAAACCTCCTCTCCCTTGGAAATAGGTGTTACAAGGCTGGGGAGGGGTAGCATCCCCATGCCACCAGCTTGCCTTGAAGGGCACATTTGGTGCCCTCCTTGCATAATCCGGTTTGCACCAGTTCAGGGACCCCTGGTCCCTACTCTGGTGCGAAACTACAGAAAGGAAAGGGGAGTGACCACTCCCCTGTCCATCACCACCCCTGGGGAGATGCCCAGAGCTCCTCCATGTGGCCACTTAAACCCAAGGTGGGGAGAGGCCCATGGGAGCATCTGAGTGCTGATGGCAGATGACATCAGTGACCCCCTCTGATAGGTGGTCACCTTGCAAACTGACCAAGCTCCTTTTTGGGCTATTTGGGGACTCCTTTGCGTTGTGCAAGACTCCACCAGGGCTCTTCTGCAACAACCTCTTCTGCTCTTGGCCACCGGAACCAGTGTTGGACTCCACAGGAACCGAACAAGACTGCAACACAGAGATGACCTCTCCTTGCAACATTGTTTCCTCAGCCCCTGTCAGCACTTTGCAGCGTTTCCACAGCTGTGCATCCTCTGGAGTGAGCAAGACTTCAGCCACACCAAAGAAGCAAGAAGGAATCTACTTTTGATTGAAGGAGTCACTCCCCGGTATCTGCAGGCACCTAAGGCAACAACGTCTGGCTGCCAAGATCTGCTGTCCTATGCACCTGCAAAGATTCTCCAACATAGGTGATGGTTCTGAGGGGTCCCATGGGTCCTCTTTGCCTTCTATCCAACTTGGGAGATGGTGAGGCTTTGCCTCTTCTTCCAGGACAGAATCCCTGTGCACTGCGACTGTTGCAGCAACCAAGGCTTGTTGACTCCTGCTCCAAGGGATCTTCAGGCTCTAAGTAGCTCGGGCCCCCAGCACTCTACCTCTGCAAAGACAGTATCCTTGCTGGAGTTTGATTCCTTATAATAGGCTAATCAGATTAATGTCTTTTAGCCATTATAAGCTATGTGTACTTTATTGAACTGCTTTATAAGGCATTGTGGGACTTCCACTTTGATGGCGGGAAATGATTCAAGCAAGTCAATCTATGAGAGATACTAATACTGGAGAACGGTAGTAAGTAACTTCATCATCAACACATAGCTTTATTCGGTTACTTTCAACCATAAAAGCAAAACAACCAACAATTGAATAAAAAAGAAATAGGAATTAAGTTAAAAAAGAGATAAAAATGAAATAAAAAAAACCCATATGTTTCAGCCTTAAAAGCACATAAAATTACTTTCCTTAAAAAAGGTGCACCTAACCCCCTAATACCTATCATTTAAATTAAACATGGGGTTTTATTTCAGTCTAGGTGTATAGTTAGAATTTAGCAGCTAAAACACATTTTTTTTTTTTTTCCCTCTTTTAAAAAAAAAATGTGTTCCTCATCATCATTTTTCCCCAGAAGATTAATACGTATATGCCAAGCAGCTACAATGTACTTACCAACCGCACAGGATAAAGGGAGAGAAGTATCCCTCATCATGATCCTTAAGGCAACATTACAGTATCTTATCCCCATATTCCTACACACAGGTCGTAACCACTTCCGTCGCACAAACAAATAAGTAGGGCATATGAACATAAAATGTACAATAGATTCAGAAGTGTGGTTGCAACTAGGACAGGGATCAGATCTTGTAGTCGCACTCCGTGGACTGCCATAGGATTTAAGAGGCAGACAACCATATCTGAACTGAATATATAAACTCTTACTTAATGGGTCAAGAATTGTATCCATAAATGGTTACAGATACGGGTACCATTTAAAATCAAAGAATTGTGAAGTCAATCTGCCGTGTGTTGAGCACAGCAGATAGTTTTCCCTGACATGTATCCAGTAAACAGTTTTCAAATGGCTCTTCTGATCCTTCCTTATACTTTCTGGATGGCTCCAAAACTCACTAAGACCCAATCTATAAAACCATTTTGAGATGTGATTAAACCAAGGAATGGTAAGAACATTTGGTCTATCTAGAATGTCTTGAATAGACTCCTTGTATGTGGATAGCTCAGGGGTGGTCCATACACGGACCCAGAAGAGCAATGGTCGTAGGGCAATTACATCTGAGATGCGTGGCAAGCCAAGGTCCCAGAACATTGGCAGCAGTGGGGTATTACGAGAACAGGCCAAAGATGACCTTACAAAGTTGTTTTCCCCCACTGCCAACTTGCCGGTGTTCGAGGACCCCCAGATTTCTGCCCCATAGACCGCAGCACTCTGCGCCTTGACTCGGTAGATTTTAATGGTTGGAGTAATCACTCTCTCAGAGGTAGACTTGTGGAAGCGTAGAATAGCCCCAGATCTCTGGGCCAAAAGAGCTAAACTTTTGTCGATTTGGGCCCCCCAATGCAGATTGTTGCTGATTCTCACCCCCAAATAATCTATGGAGCTTACCATGCCTAGGGGGGTTCCATTGTAGAAAATTGAATATCTCTTAGTAGGGCCACAGCCCAGGGTCATAAGTTTAGTTTTACTATGATTAAGTTCAAGTCCATAGTCACCACATAACGAACTAAACTTATCCACAAGTACCTGGAGACCCATAGGAGTTCTGGAGATCAGGAGGGAATCGTCAGCAAATAGTAAAATTGGAATTTTGTGGTTATTCAGGGATGGAGCATCATTTTGGCAGTTGGTAACGACTTGCACCACCTCGTTAATAAACAATGTGAATAAAGTTGGGGCGAGAACACAGCCCTGGCGCACACCTCTCCTAATATCTATTTTGTCGGTGAGTTCCCCCCGATTGCCCCATCTAACTTGTGCGAATGTTTTTTCATGTAACCTTTGAATTAAATGCACCAAGTTTCCTGGGATACCGATTTTGTTTAGTACTCCCCATAGTTTCTCTCTTGGGACAAAGTCGAACGCAGATCTTAGATCTACAAAGGCAACATAGAGTTTTTGCTTAGATAGGGTGACATACTCCCAAAATAGTAATGACAGCCTGAAGACTTGGTCCATGGTATTAGTTTTAGGCCGAAAACCGGCCTGTAAGGGGGATAGGATTTGATTATCCTGAATCCAATCATTAAGCCTGTCCAAGACTTGCTTAGCAAACGTCTTCTGAAGGATATCGATAAGGCTGATTGGTCGATAATTTGCAGGTGAGCCTACATCACTCTTTTTGTGAATCGGAATTATTTCTGCACCACGCCAAGAATCTGGAATAGGGCTACCAGCTGCTATGGCATTAGACAATAAGTTGATGTACCATGCCCATATCTTTGGTTCCGATTTAAGCAGGTCCCCTGGAATTTTATCTGGACCAGGGGCTTTAGCTGGCCTCAAAGAATTAATTGCAGCTGTTGTTTCGGCTAAGGTAAAAACAATGCTCTCAGTTGGAGGCTTGGTAACAGCCCAACACTCATTATATCCAGGGACCTCCAGAGCTACTAGTAAGTAACTTATTTTCTTCTGTAAGTAAAAGAGGATGTCATCTCTGCTGAATAAGAAGCCTTCAATGCTATTTAAATGCCCCCAAAAACGACATCAGAACCCAGTCAAGTCTATAACTTCATTTGGGATAAATGCCCAGTGGGTATTTACTTTTTGCAGGTTTTTTTACAGTGCAAACTTGAACTAAGGGCATTAGACTGCTTTACAATGGCACCAGGCAATGTTACATTTTTTTAAGGCACATGGAAATTAAGGGCTTTGGCTAGAATCACAGGATATTGAGCCGAAGCCAGGATTTTAATCTGGCTCTCTGTGTTCCAAGGCTGGCAGCTCTAGCCAAATTTCCTTTATGTATTCATGCACAAGTGCATGCTCACAAGAGCCACACTACTTCAAACAGAAATGCTTCACATTAGAAGTCATGGTATATAGGACAGCAGAACAGTTTGGGTAGTTGGCATATGGAATAGGCACTGTACCTGTTGGATGTGCTGCGAAGAGGCAACTTAGCCCCACTGTTTGCATATAGTATGGGCCCTTACCTGTTAGAAAATGTACTATAGAGAAGCCTGACACTCAGTTCAGTTCCAGGACAAAATATAATAAATCCCAGCTATCGCACCTCCTTCCAGAGAATGAAGTGAAAGTAGTTTGTGTGCTGTGATATTCATTTATGCTAAGTGGCTTTTCCTTAGCATTCATGTGCCTGAGAGTTTTCTAGGTGCTAAGCAGTGGCTGCTCCTCCATATGGGCGTAGGAGAGTTGCCCCCCCTGCCAGCAGCGGCAGCTGCAAACCTTTTTAAACAAAAGGGGCAGGGCCACGGGGTGACATGCACTGGGGGGAGTGCTCAGAACTGTGTTGCCGAGCTGGAGAGAGTCTGCACAGGCTCCCAGTCTGCCTGGGAGCGCCCAGCCAGGGTGCTCCCAGCGAAAGGATTGGCCACAGGGCATGCTGGGAGCCTGTTCCTGTGCGGCCAGAAAAGAAGATGAGCAGAGCGGAGCGGGACCCCGCCGATAAAGGTAAGTGTTTTTTTTTTAATTTAGTTTTAGGTGTCCAACAAATACCCCGCCAACCCCCCAGCGTCTCCGCCCGCCCCTTCCGCGGCCTGCAAGCCGCTACTTGTGCTATGGGTGATTGTAAGCACAGAAAACACCAAAACTTAATACAGGGAGTCTTGAAAAATCTTCAGGTATGTCTTGAAAAATCTTCTGGTGAGTCTTAAACAGTAGAAATGGAAGCAGTCGTTTTCAAGTATAGCAGAAAAGACCAGAAAATTTCCTAACTGTTGAGAAGGAAAGTTTTTAATTCTGATAGGGGCTCAGAAGCGAGGATTATGCCTTCCAGCTTTGCTTTTTTTTCCAACATTAGCGAACAGAGCAACAAACGAACACTACATTTCAAAGAAATATAGGACAAAACAGTAGTCAAGTCAGTAATCAATCACAATCTCTTTCCTTGATGATATCTACAAACTTGTCTTTGTCCCCGTCTTTCTTCCTGCAACATCATCTGGCTTTAGCAGCCAACAGTTCGATTTCTGTTTTTGACCCGCATCTACAGCTCAGTCAATAAGCTGAATCTTTAACATATGCTATTACAGTTATGAAAACATTGCATTATGTCTTATAGTTTATGCATTTAGGGTGTCATTGAATCCTAATACATTAAATGAAATTCAAGATGCATTTCTTTGTCTCAGTAATAAAGGGAGGGTAGCAGACTAGAATCCACCCCACAGAGTGTGTTTTTGCAGGGTGGGATAATCCTCACTTTCAAACCCTTAATAGAATTGAAAACGTTCCTTCATAGGGGAAATTTTGGCACAGCGTTGGAATGGCTGAAGACTTGTGTTGATAGAAGGATTTGTCTCCCCTCTAGATGATGGGACAGATTTCCCTCATTAAAATGGTGGTCCTGCCTGGGTTCCTTTATTTGCCAACATTCCAATTTACATATTGTGGTCTTTCTTAATGAAGATGCAACAGGTGTTAACACGGCTCATCTGGGGCAGGGGCAACCTAGGCTCCTATGGGAGGTGCTCACGAGGCTCCTAAGGGATGGAGGGCTGTAATACCGGATTCCTATATTTATTCTCTGCTGGTGCAGGCACACTATTTTAAATACAGAGTAACACCGCAGGTAAGTGCAAGGCATGCTAGAATTGAACGCACTATATTTTGTACCCAGTCAGTGCTAGGGAATCGGTGTGTCCAGCCTTGTCTTGTAAGAGATGATGGTACTGTTGTAGCGATGACCTGTCTAGCTTGGGGTAGAATGGTACAGTTACAGGCTCTTGATGTGCTGTATTACCCTTTGTTGCCCCCCCAGGAATAAGATGGGAAGAAAGTGCTGCGTAACATAGGGATTCTAACACTGGGTGACATATTTCCTGAGGGCTCCTTCTTAACAGGGCAAAACTTTCAAAATCCTGGCTGGACGACCACTAGCAATGTTAAGCTATTAAAGATTGCCCTCAGCTGCCAGAGCAAGGTTATCCACTTTCCCCGACCCACTGTCTGAAATGTCCCTTCTTCTTGCCTATATTCTTAGGGCAGATCTGGGGGACTCAGATCTTCTTACACTCCACATTACTATCAGGCATGGTAGATACACTCCCAGATGCCAAACATAGATGGTAGAGCTTCATGGGTTATCAACTGACAAAATCTTTGTGTATTGTTGTGCACATGTGAAAGAAGTTCCATTTAATTGTAAGCATTAATTAATACATGTTAAGTAATTACTCAAAAATGACTACACTCCAGAACTACTTGCTAAATTTGGAGACGTGAGCCATGCTGAGTGTAAGTGAGTGGCCTTGATAAGGCTACCTTTCTCCACATGTCTTGGAATTATCCCTGAGTGCTATATTGGTGGGGGACTTTCAACATTTTGAGTGATCTGCTGAGCTGCCTCTTGACCGTTCACCTCAGACAGCACTATTAGGAGACACACCAGCTCTACCCACCATATTACTTCGCTTAGCTTCCATGGTTCTTCTCCTACCCAAAAGAACAGTGGCAATGGTACAAATGCAAAGGACAATACCTACAACTCAATGGCTAAAATCCATTACCTATTGCCATGATATGATGGAGCAGTATGTGGCAGACATGCACTCCACTGCCTGACCTAAAGACATTAGGAACCCATTTCACTTCTACCTACAACGAACTGCTGAATCAGTCTCCTCATCCGGTTCCCAATACACACCAGAATATGCCTCCGGACACTTCCACAATGTTAAACTAGATTATTGTGATTGAGTAAATGCTGTAGTTTGTTGGTCTCTTCATAGATGTGCTGTATCATTGCCTGGAAATCTGTATTATAATGTGCGGGTGCGATGTTTGTTCTTTACTATGATAAAATGCAATACAAACATGCCAAAAAACAAAGGCCCTCATTACAACATTGGCGGTAAATGCCGCTTACCGCCGTGCAGAAGACCGCCAACACACCGCTGCGGCAGCGGAATTCCGCTACAGCTATTATGACCCACAGCTAGGAATCAGCCATAATCCAGACACCCACACAACTCCGCCAAACCAAAGGTCAGTGATAAACTGGCGATAACAAAACCGACACCGTCACGCCAACAGGAATACTCCCACACTATCACGACCCACGAATCAACGCAGCGGACTTTCAACCGCGGTATTCCATTGGCGGTACACACCGCCGTGCTCAAAATACACACACATTTACAAAACACAACCACATTGGACAATTCGAAATACACACACCTGATACACATTCACACACCACTCCCACACACCCAATCCAATATAAAACACACCACCCACTTCACCCACAAACCCTTACTACCAAAATTTTGAAAGAAGGCCAGAGAGAGACACCACCAGAAACAACACTAGCATCCACAGACACACAACATCATCACTCACACAACATCCACGCACTTCAAACAACACACAACACATCCCCTCAAACATCACAACACACACCACCTCACACATCACCCACACCACATCATGGCATCTCAACAACACCCCAGGTTCTCTGAGGAGGAGCTCAGGGTCATGGTGGAGGAAATCGTCCGGGTAGAGCCACAGCTATTCGGATCACAGGTGCAGCACACCTCCAGTGCTAGGAAGATGGAGCTATAGCGCAGAATCGTCGAGGGGGTCAATGCAGTGGGACAGCATCCAAGAACTAGGGATGACATCAGGAAGAGGTGGAACGACCTACAGGGGAAGGTGCATTCCGTGGTCTACAGACACCAGATTGCAGTACAGAGGACTGGCGGTGGATCCCCACCTCCTCTCCCACAACTAACATGGGAGGAGCAAGTCTTGGCAATACTGTATCCTGAGGGCCTTGCAGGAGTAGCAGGAGGAATGGACTCTGGTAAGTCAACTCTTAACTATTATATTCCCCACCCTACCTGCATGCCATCACATACCCCCACCCTCACCCCCATTACTCCAACACCTCACATATGTCCCACTATCACAACCTACCCATCCCAACACCAAGCCCTGCATGCAACACCAAAGCATGGACACCCATCACCAAAGCATGTCCACTACAGATACCCACACAGACCCCAAACCAAATATCACACAAGGACCTAGACAAGAATGCAAGCACTGGAGTACAGGGTCACTCACTCATTGCACACAATGGCACACACAGATGCAATAATCAGGCCTTTACATCCCTGCAGGACCCCTACCCAACATCACCGGACAGGAGGTTCCAGTCATATCCAGTCCCCCCACAGAAGAGGCCCACAGTGATGACAGCATCTCTGCACAACTGGATCAAGATGACCATCCCGGCCCATCTGGGACCTCGGGACAGTCGGCTCCCCTGACACAGTCACAGACCACCACAGAGCCTCCCCCCTCAGGAAACACCAGCACAGCACCCACCCAGCGGGCCCATCCCTCTGTCCCCAGGACACGTGAAGCAGCAGTGTGTCCACCACTACAGGGAACCCAGGCAAACCCACCACACCAAGAAAATCAGGAACCTGGGGGCAGTAGCAGTGGGCACACGGTTCAGGGGGCAGAGGAACAGGAAAACAGCGGAACTGGGAGGGCTGCAGTGCGACAGGGGAAGGACAGGCTCAGGGAACCCACCCTCCATAAGGCCCTCTCCAACATCATGGGAGCGTACCATCATTCCCAAGAGACGATGGCAACGGTACTGGCCAACTTTCAGGAGACCCAGTGGCTGAAGGAGGAACACTGTCTGGGGATCAGGGAGGAACTGAAGTCCATTAACACCACTCTGGACACCATTGTAGGGGTGCTGCAGGACCTTGTCAACACCAGGAGGGACACTGTGGCACAGCAAGGGGCCCCTGACACTAGCCTGGATGAAGAACAGCCCTCCACCTCCGCTGGCGCTAGTGGACAGGAGGCACCGCCACAGGACCACAACAGTAGCACCCCACCCCCTGCAGGTGCAGAGCCACCCCGCAAACAGTCCCTGAGATCCAGGAACAAGACAGAGAACATTGCCAAGACCCCGCCAGGAAATGAGACCCCCCTGAATGTCACCCTTCTGTCCCACTTTGTCACCCTGTCCATCCTTCAACTGCCATTGCTCCACTTCCTATGCCCCTTTGGACAATGCACCTGTGAAACAAATAGACTGGACTCTGCCATGGACATTCCTCCACCATCACCCCTGCCCATTTTACAACCCCATCCACTTATTTCCACAGAAATAAACACACATCAATCACAAAACAATCTGGAGTCAGTCTGTGCTTTCACAAATGTGTAATTGCAATAACTATGTAATATAGCAATGTCAATTTAATTGTCCACATACAGATGAAACACAGCTGTAGGGCTTGAGGAAATATAGCAGAGGTCACAAAGTGGGACCCACATCTGTTAAATGGAAAGGCAAAGTGACAAGTCAGGGTCCATACACTGAGTGAAAATGACAGGCTCATGATAGCTCAAACAATAGTATGAGATGTGTGAGGCAGTGACATCTTCTTACCTATGTCTCACTGGAAGTATTGCTGGATAACCTTTTTTCTGTTGTCGATATCCTCTTCTTCTGCCTTCTCTTTTTCACTGTCCACAGGCTCCACAGCTGCCACAAGACCTACAGCTGGACCATCCTTCTGCAGAAAAGGCACTTTTTTCGCAAAGCCAGGTTGTGCAGCATACAGCAGGCCACGATGATCTGGCACACCTTCTTTGGTGAGTAGTAGAGAAAACCACCTGTCATATGGAGGCACCGGAACCTGGCCTTCAGGAGGCCGAAGGTCAGTTCGATCACCCTCCTAGTTCACCCAGGTGCCTCATTGTACGTTCCTCTGCCCTTGTCCTGCGATTTCTCACTGGGGTCAGTAGCCATGACAGGTTGGGGTACCCAGAGTCACCTGCAAATTTCGAGGGACAACTGTTAGACACACACTAACCCGTAGGGACAACCCCATACCCAGACAACTATTCACACTGTATAGGGTCCTTGTCCTCACCTATTAGCCACACACGGTGCCTCTGGAGTTGCCCCATCACATAAGCGTTGCTGCTATTCCTCAGAATGTATGCATCATGCGCTGAGCCAGGAAATTTGGCATTCACATGGGAGATGTACTGGTTGGCCAAACACACCATCTGCACAGTCATCAAAGGGTAGCTCTTCCGGTGCCTGTACACCTGTTCACTCCTGCGTGGGGGTACCAAGGCCACATGTGTCCCATCAATGGCACCTATGATGTTGGGGATATGTCCCAGGGCATAGAAGTCACCTTTCATTGTAGGCAAATCCTCCACCTGAGGGAAAACGATGTAGCTGCGCATGTGTTTCAGCAGGGCAGACAACACTCTGGACAGCACGTTAGAGAACATTGGCTGGGACATCCCTGATGCAATGGCGACTTTTGTTTGAAAAGACCCACTTGCCAGGAGTACTGACAGGACCTGCACTAGAGGGGGTATCCCTGTGGGATGGCGGATAGCTGACATCAGGTCTGGCTCCAACTGGGCACACAGTTCATGGATTGTTGCACAATCAAGTCTGTAGGTGACTATTACGTGTCTCTCTTCCATTGCTGACAGGTCCACCAGCGGTCTGTACACCGGAGGATGCCGCCATCTCATCACCTGCCCCAGCAGACGTGCCCTATGGAGGAGAACAGCGAGCAGAGAGTCAGCCAACACTGAGGTATCACAAAATGTCATTTGCACACATTTATTAATCCGCAATGTGCCTGACCTGTAAGGTGGGACAAGGAGATATGAGGTAACTGCGCTGGCATTCTACACCGTCGCGGAAGGCGGCCGAAGACCGCACCGCAATCCTGCATTGGTAAACATTGGACCCTATGGGTCCTAGGAGCCTATGACGATGTACGCCAGCGGTGACGGTACGCACCGCCGCGGACGTGACCGCCGTTTTCTGTCTGTTCACTCACTTGATACCTGACCTTCAACAGGAGAGGACCTACACTGCAAGTGCTGCTGTGACCTGAGTCTGGAAGCGACAATGGCTTGTGTGTCTGGGGAAAGGGCCCCTGCCTTCACTTCGGAGGAGTTGGAGAACTAGTGGATGGGGTCCTCCCCCAGTACACACAACTGTATGGTCCTCCAGACAAACAGGTGAGTACACTGTGAGCATGCTGCATGGGCAATGCCTGTTTGGAGTGGTGTGGATGGAAGATACATGGGGGGGGGGGCTAAGACCTGCATGAGCAGACGGTGAGTGTATGTGCGTCAGGGCAAGAGTGGGAATGTGGGCCAATGAGTATGACGGTCCGGACGGGTAAAGATTTTCCTTTTCCCCTGTACTATTCCTCTAGGTCAGCGCCCACCAGAAGAAGGATATTTGGCATGCCATCGCCAAGGATGTCCGGACCCTGGGGGTCCATCACAGACGGAGCACCCACTGCCGGAAAAGATGGGAGGAACTTCGCCGCTGGAGCAAGAAGACGGCGGAGGCCCAGCTGGCGATGGCCTCCCAACGTGGAAGGGGTGCCCGTCGCACCATGACCCCCCTGAAGTGCCGGATCCTGGCGGTGGCATATCCGGAGTTGGATGGGCGCTTGAGGGCATCACAGCAGCCTCAACGGGGTGAGTAAAGTCACATTCATCTGACTCTGCGCACATTACGAGGTGTCTGGGTGGGGGAGGTGGGCAGTGGGTACCCTTAGGCCAAGGCGAGCTTGGTAGGCAAGGTCCCTTGTGAGGCAGGTTCAGTGGAACCCCAACCCCACTAGTGGTTAGTGCCATCTACACCTAGTCAGGCTCCTGTGACTTCCATGTGTGCAGCAATCAGGCTTAGGCCTTGTACCCCATGGGCATGTGAATAATCTAGGAACTATAAGTGCATGGCGTAGTGCAGAGGGCTGCTGTGTCTCTAGTGTCCGCCAACGGTAGTGGTGTTGCATGCACTGAACATGTCTTTCTTCTGTCTCCCCCCCCCCCCTTTTTGTGGTCTCCCTGTTCTTGTGTGCAATAGCATAATCAGGCGAAGGAGCAGTGGCACCGGAGCAGGAGGGAGCTGCATCCCACTTGGCCCTAGAGGGCGAAACAAAGGAGTATGAAGCCACCAGTGGGACGGAGGGCAAGGGGAGCTCCACAGCAGGGACAGGAGGTGACAGCAGTGACAGGGACTCCTCCTCTGATGGGAGCTCCCTTGCGGTGGCGGGCACCTCTGTGCCCCCCGCATCAATAGGTACAGCTGCCACCTCCCCTGCCAGCACCGCCCTCCCAGCAACCCCTCAGCGTGTGTCCCGTGCCCGCTCACCCAGGAGGGTGGGCATCTCCTTCGCCCCAGGCACCTCAAGCCCTGCCCCAGTCAGCCCTGCTGCACTCAGCGAGGAGGCTATTGACCTCCTGAGATCCCTCACTGTTGGGCAGTCTACCATTGTGAATGCCATCCAGGGTGTTGAGAGGCATTTGCAACAAACAAATGCATACCTGGAGGGCATTCATTCTGGGCAGGCAGCCCAACAGAGAGCATTTCAGGCTCAGGCCTCAGCACTGATGGCAGCCAGTGTCCCTGTGTCCAGCCTCTCCACTCCAACTTCCTCCACCCAGACCCAATCCCCTGTACCTCAGGCTATCCCAAGCACACCATCAGACCAGCATGCACACACCTCAACACACAACAGTGGCTCAGGCAAACATAAGCACCACACATCCCACAGGCACTCACACAAGCATCATACCCATGCATACATACCAATATCCACTACCTCCACTGTGTCTCCCTCCTACACATCTCCCTCCTCCCTCCCAGTCTCGTCTCCACTCGCACCTGCATGCACTACATCTTCAGCAACTCCCTCCATCACCAGCATGCCCATCACCACACACCACTCACGTGCACTCACCACCCCCACTACCATTCACACATCCCCTGTGTCCTCTCCCGGTGTGTCAGTGAACCCTCCTCCCAAAGTACACAAATGCAGCCACACACCCACCCAACAGCCATCCACCTCACAACAGCCTCCGGCCCATGCACGTTCACCCAAATTCAGCAGACGTACACCTCCTACAACCACTACCTCTTCCTCCACTCCCAAACCCCCTGAATCTACCCGTCCCAGTGTGTCTAAAAAACATTTCCTGGCTAATATTGACCTGTTCCCTACACCTCCCCCGCCCTGTCCGTCCCCTGGGGCCGGGCTTTCCAGGTCCCAACCCAGCACCTCAGCCACCACATCACCAGGCACAGTGGTGCCAGCAACTGCGGGCTATTGAAGTGCGGCAACCATCAGGGGCTGCCAGTGTGCCACGGAGTGAGGGCAAGGACATTCCGCCACCTGCCAAGCTAAAAAAGTTGCCCACATCCCGGAGGGAGAAGCAGAAAACACCTGCCACCAAGGGGTCAGGGAAAATGAAAGGAGACAGTGGCAAGACGGCTGCACCACCATCAAAGGTGGGGAAGGGCCAGAAACTGAAGGGCAGGTCAGGAGAGGGAATGGTGGCACCGACTGAGGGACCAGTGTCAAACCTTCTTTCCAAGTCGACGCCAACCTGTACGGCGGAGAAGACCGCCACCTCCACCATCAACTGCACCGCCACCAGCACCGCCGCCACAGACCCCGCCTCCAGCACCGCTGTCACAGACACCCCGGCTGCCAGCACCGCTGTCACAGACCCCGCCGCATGCACCGCTGCCACAGAGGCGGCCATAAGCACCGCTGCCACAGAGGCCGCCGCAAGCACCGCCGCCACAGAGCCCGTCGCAAGCACCGCTGCCACAGAACCCGCCGCCAGCACCGCTGCCACAGAGCCCGCAACCAGCACCGCCGCCACAGAGCCCGCCGCCAGCACCGCCGCCACAGACCCCGCCACCAGCACCGCTGTCACAGACCCCGCCACCTGCACCGCCGCCACAGACCCCGCCACCAGCACTGCCGCCAAAGAGCCTGCCGCCAGCACCGCTGCCACAGACCCCGCCGCAAGCACTGCTGCCACAAAGCCCGCCGCAAGCACCGCCGTGACTGACACCACCGCAAGCACTGCCAGTGGCCCCGCGACATCCTGAGCCAGTGGCACCACCGCGGACATGGCTGCCATCCCCAGTGGTCAGTCGTCCGAGGCTGGTGGTGAGTTCCAGGAGCCTGGGCAGCTTCCATGAAGCATCACTTTCAGTGGAGAAAGGCATCCACTACCTCAGTCCTTGGCAGGATGAAGCACTCTGTGCGCCAAGCTCCCTCCAAAACCAGTGGAGTATCTCATCCACTACCTCAGTCCTTGGCAGGATGAAGCACTCTGGGCACCAAGCCCCTTCCAAAACCAGTGGAGAATCACATCCACTACCTCAGTCCTTGGCAGGATGAAGCACTCTGGGCACCAAGCCCCCTCCAGAACCAGTGGAGAGATACATCCACTACCTCAGTCCTTGGCGAGATGAAGCACTCTGGGCACCAAGCCCCCTCCAGAACCAGTGGAGAAAGGCATCCACTACCTCAGTCCTTGGCAGGATGAAGCACTCTGGGCACAAAGCCCCCTCCAGAACCAGTGGAGAAAGGCATCTACTTAAGGACTGTGTATAGGAAGGTGACATCTTGCCTGGCATGTTACCCCCATATTTCATTGTATATATGTTGTTTTAGTCTATGTGTCACTGGGACCCTGCCAGGCATGTGTCCTGTATGTGTTCCCTGTGTGATGCCTAACTGTCTCACTGAGGCTCTGCTAACCAGAACCTCAGTGGTCATGCTCTCTCTGCTTTCCAAATTTGTCACTAACAGGCTAGTGACTAAATTTACCAATTCACATTGGCATACTGGTACACCCATATAATTCCCTAATATATGGTACTAAGGTATCCAGGGCATTGGGGTTCCAGGAGATCCCTATGGGCTGCAGCATTTCTTTTGCCACCCATAGGGAGCTCTGACAATTCTTACACAGGCCTGCCATTGCAGCCTGCGTGAAATTACGCCCACGTTATTTCACAGCCATTTACCACTGCACTTAAGTAACTTATAAGTCACCTATATGTCTAACCTTCACCTGGTGAAGGTTGGGGGCAAAGTTACTTAGTGTGTGAGCACCCTGGCACTAGCCAAGGTCCCCCCACATCGTTCAGGGCAAATTCCCCGGACTTTGTGAGTGCGGGGACACCATTACACGCGTGCACTACACATAGGTCACTACCTATGTGTGGCGACACAATGGTAACTCCGAACATGGCCATGTAACATGTCTAAGATCATGGAATTGTCACCCCAATACCATTCTGGTATTGGGGGTACAATTCCATGATCCCCCGGGTCTCTAGCACAGCACCCGGGTACTGCCAAACTGCCTTTCCGGGGTCTCCACTGCAGCTGCTGCTGCTGCCAACCCCTCAGACAGGTTTCTGCCCTCCTGGGGTCCAGGCAGCCCTGGCCCAGGAAGGCAGAACAAAAGATTTCCTCTGAGAGAGGGTGTAACACCCTTCCCTTTGGAAATAGATGTTAAGGCTTGGGAGGAGTAGCCTCCCCCAGCCTCTGGAAATGCTTTGATGGGCACAGATGGTGCCCATCTCTGCATAAGCCAGTCTAGACCGGTGTAGGGATCGCCCAGCGCTGCTCTGGCGTGAAACTGGACAAAGGAAAGGGGAGTGACTACTCCCCTGACCTGCTTCTCCCAGGGGAGGTGCCCAGAGCTCCTCCAGTGTGTCCCAGACCTCTGCCATCTTGGATTTAGAGGTGATGGGGGCACACTGGACTGCTCTGAGTGGCCAGTGCCAGCAGGTTACGTCAGAGGCTCCTTCTGATAGGCTCTTACCTCTCTTGGTAGCCAATCCTCCTTCCTTGGTAGCCAAACCTCCTTTTCTGACTATTTAGGGTCTCTGCTTTGGGGAATTCTTTAGATAACGAATGCAAGAGCTCACCAGAGTTCCTCTGCATCTCCCTCTTCGCCTTCTACCAAAAGATCGACCACTGACTGCTCAGGACGCCTGTAAAACTGCAACAAAGTAGCAAGACGACTACTAGCAACCTTGTATCGCCTCATCCTGCCGGCTTTCTAGACTGTTTCCAGGTGGTGCATGCTCTGGAGGTAGCCTGCCTTCACCCTGCATCAGAAGCTCCGAAGAAATCTCCCGTGGGTCGACTGAATCTTCCCCCTGCTAATGCAGGCACCAAAAGACTGCATCACTGGTCCTCTGGGTCCCCTCTCAGCCTGATGAGCATGGTCCCTGGAACTCAGCAACTCTGTCCAAGCGACTCCCACAGTCCAGTGACTCTTCAGTCCAAGTTTGGTGGAGGTAAGTCCTTGCCTCCCCACGCTAGACTGCATTGATGGGTACCGCGTGATTTGCAGCTGCTCCGGCTCATGTGCACTCTTCCAGGATTTCCTTCGTGCACAGCCAAGACTGGGTCCCCAACACTCTATCCTGCAGTGCACAACCTTCTGAGTTGTCCTCCGGCATCGTGGGACTCCCTTTTGTAACTTCGTGTGGACTCCAGTTCACTTTCCTTCCAAGTGCCTGTCCAGGTACTTCTGTGGGTGCTGCCTGCTTCTGTGAGGGCTCCCTGAGTTGCTGGGCGCCCCCTCTGTCTCCTCCTCCAAGTGGCGACATCCTGGTCCCTCCTTGGCCACAGCAGCACCCAAAAACCTCTACACCGACCCTTGCAGTTAGCAAGGTTTGTTTGCGGTCTTTCTGCGTGGGAACACCTCTGCAAGCTTCATCGCAGCATGGGACATCCATCCTCCAAAGAGAAGTTCCTAGCTCTCTTCTTTCTTGCAGAACTCCAAGCTTCTTCCAACAGGTGACAGCTTCCTTGCACCCTCAGCTGGCATTGCCTGGGCTCCTTCCAACTCTCAACACTGTCGCGACTATTGGACTTGATCCCCTTGTCTTACAGGTACTCAGGTCCGGGAATCCACTGTTGTTGCATTGCTGGTGTTTGTTCTTCCTGCAGAATCCCCCTATCACGACTTCTGTGCTCTCTGGGGGTAGTAGGTGCACTTTACACCTACTTTTCAGGGTCTTGGGTTGGGCTATTTCTCTAACCCTCGCTGTTTTCTTACAGTCACAGCGACCCTCTATAAGCTCACATAGGTTTGGGGTCCATTTGTGGTTCGCATTCCACTTTAAGGAGTATATGGTTTGTGTTGCCCCTATACCTATGTGCTCCTATTGCAATCTACTGTAATTCTACACTGTTTGCATTACTTTTCTTGCTATTACTTACCTAAGTTTGGTTTGTGTACATATATTTTGTGTATATAACTTATCCTCATACTGAGGGTACTCACTGAGATACTTTTGGCATATTGTCATAAAAATAAAGTTCCTTTATTTTTAGTACTTCTGTGTATTGTGTTTTCTTATGATATTGTGCATATGACTCCAGTGGTATAGTAGGAGCTTTAGATGTCTCCTAGTTCAGCCTAAGCTGCTTTGCCAAAGCTACCTTCTATCAGCCTTAGCTGTTAGAAACACCTCTTCTACACTAATAAGGGATAACTGGACCTGGCACAAGGTGTAAGTACTTCTGGTACCCACTACAAGCCAGGCCAGCCTCCTACACTGTGGCTTTGCACTCCCCAGGATAAAGCAGTGGGCAAACCACCCACTGGAGAGACTTGAGAGACTTTGGCTTTGCACTCCCCATGATACATCAGTGGGCATGGAGCCCTCTCGTGGAGCAGTGGCGTCATCCGTTCATCAGGCTGAGGTGCCCCCCCTCCCCCTGAGGTGCCTGTATATTTTCTATGTGATGCCCCTCCAGTGTTCTCTCCGTTTGGAGTCAGGTATCTAGTGTGGGCCTCACCCATGCATTTTGGAGCCAGTGGTCCACGGACAATGATTGGTGCACTATCCGGACTTGTGTAGTTGGTGTACATAATTGTATATACTGGATTTTGAGTTTTGACTGATGGACTTTTTTTTACTACAATCGTTCAAATCATTTCCTTTTGTCCTTGCGTTCTTCCAGGAGGGGTGGGGGGTGTATATGTAATGTTGCAGCATGTATTTGTGTGTATGGTGTTGTGGGTGAGGGTGGGGGTGGGGGTGTTGCGTGTGTGTGTCACTCTCTTTTCCCTCCCCCTCCCCTGTGTTGTAGGTGCAGTACTCACCGTGGTCGTCGCCGCCGTCGTTGGAGCTCCTGATAGAGGAGCAGGAAGACCATCGCCGGCAGGATCTGCAGTTCTGGCTCCATGGCGTCCTGGTTCCTCGTGGAATGTGGAGAGGGTGAGTGTTTTCCCTTCTGTGTACTGTTTCCGCTGTGTTTTTATTCGCGTTGGTGCAGCCCCGGAAACGGTGGCAGATAAGCGTGTTGTGATAGGGTGGGCAGTACATTGTCTGTTGGCGGTGTCCGCCGCGCTGTTTGTTTGTACCGCCGTGGCGGTCGGAGTGTTAAAGTGGCTGTCTATGATGGCGGTTTCCGCCTCGGTCGTAATCCCATTTGTTTTTCTGCCGGCCTGTTTGCGGTATTACCGCCGCTTTAACACCAACCGCCAGGGTTGTAATGAGGGCCAAAGTTCCTTCATTGCATACAGAAATTTTATATTCTCTATCAGGACCTTAAGTGAGGATTATGCTAGTTCAAAGCTTGCTCACAACCAACAAAGCCACATTGACCCCAGGTTTGAAATAAAAGTACCTGAATGTCGATTCTGAGGACTCTTTGCTGCCTTCATCAGGTCTTCTAGCTGAGAACCCAAAGAAAAAGATTTAGATGTCATAACCCCTCTTGCTTAATTGGAGTCAGACATGGACACATCAATACCTGTCTCTTGCATAACCCAACGTACCCGTCTAGCAGTAAAGAGCAGCCATGAATGGTTACCTGAACTAAATCAATAGCTGTTTGACGTTTGGAGGTCTACCCTCCTCCATCATGGCATTGGCTGTCTTGACACATTGCATTACACACAATTTGGAACAGTCTTTAAATTCAGGGTATATAATAACTCTTTGATTTGACTGTGTCTTTCTAGAAATTGCAAGCTTTATTCTAGACGTGTAAACATTCTTCCAGAGGTATCTAGAATAGGGCTGTAATGACTGCCACCTTTCTACATGACACTGGACAAAGTAGCATGGCCAGCTTAATTGTCAACTCCTTCCTGAATAAAAATCCATTCCTTTGCCAAAAAAGAATACATTTAGAACTCTATTGACGTCCCAAACTGTAGAGTGTCTGGGTTCTGAAGGAACTGAAAGTCATACTCCTCTGAACAAACACATTTTACACCAGCAGATGCTCCCCTACAGTAACACTATCAACAGTCAGAGGACCAGCTGTTATGGCCAATCTGAAAATATTTACTGTTCTGTAAGCTTGTCGTTTTTCAGCCATGTCTGGACAAACGTTTAGGGCATAGGCAAGCTTAGCTCCTAATCCTTTTTCAAGCAGCAACTAGTCCATTATTGCAAAGCTGATCTGTACATCTAGGCGGTACCCTGTGACCAGGCTCGCTTGATGAAGCTCCAAGCCAGTTGAGAATCATAGATTGTGCATTGGTTAATATGGAAGAAGATGCTTCCTGATGTATGCAGGAAAGTGGCAAAACAGAGACCAACGCACTGCAATTTACTGTGAAGATTGTTGAGTCATTCAGAGATGACCAGTGAATGGAATTTGAGCCTAGCATATCTGAAGTGGGGTGAGATTGGGAGTAATGGATAGTTTATGATGGAGGTAAGTGGGCACACTGCTTATAGCAGTGTCCTTAATGGCTCAGTTTTGTAAAGAAGTTTTGGTAGAGATATAGAAGTCATGGCCTCATGGTTGGCAGAGGGCCCGGAAGTAATACTGTTGTGCAGCTCATCACACTATGTTTAGTCTTGCCATTCCGGAAATGCGACAACCATCTCACACAGGCTATTAGCAGCAAAGCAGTCCATTCTGGGTTGATGTGGTTCTACTCTACCTGAACAGGACACATTTGCCTTAAAAAACTACAGTGCCCAAGAGATTGTGAGTTTTGAACATTCTAGATGATGCTAACTTGGTTCTGTAGTCTAGCAAGGCAGGATACAGAATTCTTCTGTTTGGAATCTGGGGCACATACTTGGATTAGTTGCGAAGAGCCTGGTGAGGTGACCATGAATACCATTGCACTGAGGCTGTGGTTTAGAGATGGGACTGGAAGGTTAATGATTAATTACTTAATAAAACAGGATCTGTCATTGATTTTCTATCACTTTGCATTTGCACATATTATTTTAGCAGGAGACTTCAATTTAAGAATCCCTCTTAGTATTTTTGGTGACTGTTTATATAATGTATTAAGTTGCTATGGTATTCCATCTGCTTTATCCCCTACAAAGGATCCTTCTTCAAAAGCAACACTGTTTGCATTAGCCCTTGCTGAAGACAATATTAATGGACGCTTTCTGAATGCGAGTCCCGCAAGACAAACTTTTAGGTATGGTAGGAACAGAAGTCCTACTGACTATGGCCCTCATTCTGACCTTGGCGGGCGGCGGAGGCCGCCCGAAAAAGTCCCGCCGTCAGATTACCGTTCCGCGGTCGAAAGACCGCGGCGGTAATTCTGACTTTCCCGCTGGGCTGGCGGGCGGTCGCCTTCAGACCACCCGCCAGCCCAGCGGGAAAGAGGCTTCCACGATGAAGCCGGCTCGGAATCGAGCCGGCGGAGTGGAAGCTGTGCGACGGGTGCAGTTGCACCCGTCGCGTATTTCACTGTCTGCGCAGCAGACAGTGAAATACATGTAGGGGCCCTCTTACGGGGGCCCCTGCAATGCCCATGCCAGTGGCATGGGCACTGCAGGGGCCCCCAGGGGCCCCGCGACCCCCCCTACCGCCATCCGGATCTCGGCGGTCCGACCGCCGGGATCTGGATGGCGGTAGGGGGGGTCGGAATCCCCGCGGCGGTGCAGCAAGCTGCGCCGCCGCGGAGGATTCAATGGGGCCGCGGTACACTGGCGGGACCCCGCCAGTGGTGCCGGTCCGACCGCGGCTTTACCGCCGCGGTCGGAATCCCCATTGGAGCACCGCCGGCCTGTCGGCGGTGCTCCCGCGGTCCTCCGCCCTGGCGGTCAAAGACCGCCAGGGTCAGAATGACCCCCTATATGTTTACATCCATAGAGCATTTTGGAGATGTGTGTTTCAAGTCACACAAGCTTTATTTGGTCTAATTAAACCATCAAAGCAATAACTTACAACAGTAAAACCATGATCTATACACAATAAATATATAATAACAAGATTAAAAAGTAAATAATGAGGATAAGATAAAGATAAAATGAGAGATCTGCGAATGTACAAAGGAGAAAAAATAGATATAAATCTTCACATGTGTCTCCCATCCTATATATGAGGGGGAAACGTCAGAATTCCTTTTTGTTGGCTGCCTTTGACATCCTCATCAATAATTTTATAAAAAATCCAGTGAGTAAAACTGTTGGATTAAATAAATTAGAATCAAGTTTCAATTAATAACAAATCACTGTGATCTTTTAAAAAATGTGTACGTATATGCCAGGCGGACGCAAGGAACTTGCTGACCGCACAAGTTAGGAAAGAGGAGCAATCTCTCAACATCAACCTTAGGGCATCTTTGCACGTTCTCAACCCCATATTCCTGCAAGCGGGGCAGAGCCATTTCCGCCGGGCAGTGCCATAGGCAGGACAAATAAACATAAAGTGCATTAAGGTTTCCACAGAACCGTTACAACTTGGACATTGATTAGATAGCGGGGT
The DNA here is from genome assembly GCF_031143425.1 of Pleurodeles waltl. Taxonomy (NCBI): domain Eukaryota; kingdom Metazoa; phylum Chordata; class Amphibia; order Caudata; family Salamandridae; genus Pleurodeles; species Pleurodeles waltl. The sequence continues at coordinate 538,868,526 of NC_090451.1, forward strand.
AGAGCACCATGAACTGGAAAAGGACTTCAGAGGGAGGCATCCATACCTGAACCGAACATACAAGCTTTTACTTAGTTGATCAGTAATTAAATCAAAGAAGGGTTCGAAGTGGGGAAACCACTTGTAATCAAGAAATTGAGACGTCAGCCTACCATGTGGAGTACATAACAGATATTTTTCCCTAACATGGGACCAATAAACTGATTTTAAGTGGTCCTTGTGAGCCCTCCTTAGATTATTAGGCTGGCTCCAGAAATCACTGAGTCCCAAGGTATGGAACCATTCCGAAATGTACTTGAACCAAGGGATAGAAAGTACGTTTGGTCTATCCAATAAGTCTTGCAAAGACTCTTTGTATATGACTAATTCAGGGGTAGTCCTGATGCGAACCCAGAAAGTTAAAGGCCTTACAGCTATTACATCAGAAATGTGGGGGAACCCTAGGTCCAAAAACACTGGAACCAACGGCGTGCTACGAGGACATGCCAAGAGCGATCTTACAAAATTATTTTCCCCCACAGATAACTTGCTAGTTTTGGAACAACCCCAGACCTCAGCGCCATAGACCGCGGCACTCTGAGCCTTGACTAGATACATTTTAATAGCTGGGGAAACAACTTTCACAGTATTAGACATTTGGAAACGCAAAATTGCCCCTGACCTGTGTGCTAAGAGAGCTAGGCTTTTTCCTACCTGGGCCTGCCAGTTCATATCATTGCTGATTCTCACCCCTAAATAATCAATGGAGCATACCTTGATCAGAGGAACCTCGTTATATAAGATGTTACATCGTTTTGTGCAACCAAGACGGAAGATCATAAGTTTTGTTTTACTAGAATTAAGTTCCAATCCATGGTCTGCACAAAACACACCGAACCTATCCAGGAGGACCTGAAGGCCCATAGGTGTTTTAGAGATCAGGAGGGAGTCATCAGCAAATAAAAGAATAGGAACTTTTGAATTGTTCTATCAAGGGGCATCGTTTTGACAATCTGTTACAACTTGCACCACTTCATTAATGAACAGCAAAAAAAGAGTAGGTGCCAGGACACAGCCCTGGCGTACCCCCCGCCTGATATTAATGCGATCAGTAAGTTCCCCCTGACTACCCCATCTTACTCGAGCATAAGTGTTCTTGTGCAATCTTTGAATTAGGTGCACTAAATTCATCGGGACGCCAATTTTCTTTAGGACTTGCCACAATTTCTGTCTTGGAACAAGATCGAAAGCGGACTTTAGGTCAACAAAAGCAACATACAAGTTTTGTTTGGCCAAAGTAACGTATTTCCAGAGTAACAGAAAAAATCTTAAAACTTGGTCCATAGTGCTAATTCTTGAACGAAAACCAGCCTGGAGGGGAGATAGGACCTGATTGGCTTGGACCCAGTCCATTAGCCTGTCTAGGACTTGCTTAGAGAAAATCTTTTGAAGATTATCAATGAGGCTAATTGGGCGATAATTGACGGGCAGTCCCACATCTCCTTTTTTATAAATAGGGATAATTTCGGCCCGAGCCACGAGTCCGGAATGAGGCCACCTGCTGCGATGGCGTTAGATAAAGTATTAATATACCACGCCCAAATAACGGGTTCTGACTTAAACTGGTCCCCCGGTATCTTATCAGGACCAGGAGTCTTAGCGGGTTTCAGAGAACTAATAGCTGCTGTGGTTTCAGCAATTGTAAAAACGATGGCTTTCGTAGCATCTTCGATAAGAGGTCTGCGTTCGACAACCCTATGGTCCTCATGGTCCTGTTGCATGGATGAAACATAAATTTTGGAAAAATGAGCCACCCATCTTTCAGGCTGAATATGAAGATTTGGAGTAGCATTACCCTCTCTATGCCTGTGGGTCAACAACCTCCAAAAGGAGCCCTCGTCTTGATTTTCAACTGCCTCCAGCAGATTCTGCCAGATCTCGAATTCCCAATTTTTCTTCGCTAGGTCCAGGGCCTTAGTGTTGCTAGATCTAGCGGCCCTGATCTCCTCCTGTGAGTGCTTATGGAGGGCCAATTTAAGATTGAGCCTAGCAAGGTCGCAATCTTTACTGAACCATTCTCTGGATCGGATAGTATCAGGAGTATGCTTAACAGTGGTTTCTTTATAAAAAAAAATCTGTAGAATGTTTATCAATTCAGCATGGATTTTCAGGATTGAAAGACTATCGACCTCTTGCTTTTCAAGACCGGAGAACAGCTGTAAAAAGGAAGAATAAATTTGTTTGACCAAGAGTGGATTAGATGTAACCTTTGGCCAACTAACACAAGTTTGCTGGGGATCGGAACATCGGTGGTCTCTAGGTGTTGTGTTCTCCCAAAAGCTTTGTTGGATAAAGTAAGACATAGGGGGTGGTGATCGCTATCATGGAGGGGTTCCACCTTCATGTCCAGAGTGTTTGACCAAAGCCTGATGCCGACAAAAAAATAATCAATAGTGCTGGAAGAACACCCCCGCTTAAAAGTGGGGGCACGATTTAGATCAGATCTAGTCCGACCATTGCATTCCCTCCTGAGTCCACAGCGTAGGCAAAGGGAGGCCATCTGTGTAGCAGCACAAGAACCAATGCTAAGAAAATCGTTCTTCACTTGGGGAATACCCCAAGATTCATCTTCTTCAGTTGTTAGATTACCTACAAGGTTCTTGGATACAAAGGAACAGTTTATATCACCCCCTATCACTAGATGGTTAGAAGGATGCAAAAGTTCCATATGCTCAGCTAGCTGAGCAAGTACCCTTGATTCCATACTGGGGGGGACGGACCGCGCATACACATTGACCAGAGTCACTATAAAACCAGGCTGAAATGTGAGTCTAACACCCAATAAATCTAACGAATTAAGGGATAGTGCAGAGTGGTCGCATTGCAGTTTCTTATTCACTAAAATCATGAGCCCACCCATAGGCCTACCAAAGCCTCCAGAGACAGGCTGAGCTGCGACAAAATAAGTTATGAACCCCTCAACATGTATTATCTCTTCCACCCAGGTTTCCTGAAAGAGGCATAAATCTTGCTTAGAGATAATGTCGACCCATCCAGGATCTCCCATCTTTTTCTTTATTCCAGCCACATTCCAAGACATAATGTTAAGTACAGAGGGCACAAGTGTATGCCTAGCTCTCTGGGGTACGATGAGATTCAGAGCCCTTGGTCGTTTGCCTCTGTGAGTCGTAGCAACTGTAATGGGGAACACTAAGAGAGGAACATAATTTAGTCAGTCTAAATCAGATAACCGGGGGGAGCGGATCTTGGTCAAAACTAGTCGATTACTATTGAGTGGACCCTGGACCCCTCCCACAAGAACATTAGATGGTCTATCAATCCTTCGTGTCTCCCCCCCGGAGAATACATGCAGAGGCCAATTCCGATGCCAGATTCCAGAGAACGAGTCCGTAGGTTGAAAGCCATAAGGTTATCGACCATAGAGGTGTCAAAAAAGAGGATTGAAATGTAATCAAGGTCTGAGTCTGGTTGGACATGTCTATGTGCCTCCCGAATATCAGAACGGATAACAGACAGACATTTCCTCTGTATGCGAAACCAATAGACAGCTTTATTAATGAGAGAATCGTGAGACTCTCTCTGCCCAGCAGATAGCCTAGGGACCCCTGTCATATAAATGTGTGCATCCTTTCTACTCTGATCATGTCTCCCCTTTGGATCAGTCGCCTGAATTAATTTGAATTGGCCTTGACGTAAGACTCTGGGTGGACTTGCGGCCGCCTGTGCACCCTTCCCGTCCATAGCTTCCTTAGGCAAGGGATTTATACGGGGAAGACGTTGGTCGTTATTTTTTAGGGCAGGATTAAGCATACGGCCGGTATCGGTGGGGTTGTCGACAGGTAGAGATAGGCAACTCCCCTTTTTATTTGTTGCCATGCTCGAGGACTTAGCCCCCAACTTTGGACATTTAGGGTGAGTAATTAAATTATCCCCAGTGTCTAATGTTGCTAGCGTGTTAGCCCCTCTTGTCAGCTCAGGAATATGGTCATTCATACTGGGCGATTTACAATTACACAGCACCTTCGGATGCGATAGTCCTGAAATTTTACCCAAAATAACCATTACCAAAGATTTTAAATTATCCAGCTTGTGGGAAACATTTTCCAGTTAAAGTGACATCTTACGTTGGGTCTGCTAGTCCAATTCCTCTGTATCAGGTTCCACAGGAATTAAAGGCGGAGAGCAACCTGGGCTCTCACTAGAAGTGGATAGGAGTTGAAATCTATTTGAGCAGAGAATATCGCTAGAAACTACAGTCTTAGAGCCTAAATGCAGAGAGTTCCTAGATTGGGTACATTCTGCAACTTCAGCATTTGGAGTGTGCCTCATTGGCGGTGAAAGAATTACGGCCTTAGATATGGGAGGCGGATGGAGGTCCGCTTCCACAGACAAATGAGGTGTCCGCAGTTTTTTAATAAATAGATCCGGAATATTCCTAAGAGTCGAAGTAGCAGGGATGGGGGGAGCGGTGATAGATAGGCTCCTCAGTATTGCCTCTACTTCCTCAAACAAGGAGTCAATAGCTTGAAATTGATTCTTAATAGGCTTAGGAGGGTCATCTGTTTTCCTACTAGCTCGTTTCTTGTGTTTTTTGGCACCAGAAGGTGACGCAGGGACATCATCTGCCTTACGCTTCCCCATTATTGACTGCGAGATATCCGAACCAAAAACTGGGGCCCCAAAAGCATAAAATAAAATTAAAGAGGGATGGCTCGCGAGTGTCCCCAGGTGTAGGGAGAGGGCAGGGGTGGCTGGGACTTGGAGTCCCACCAGGCACTGACAGGCAGCAGGAGCGGCGTTGAGCGGTGCGCTTTATAGCGCCCGCGAGTGACCCCAGGTGTAGGGAGAAGGCAGGGGTGCCTGGGACTTGGAGTCCCACCAGGCACTGACAGGCAGCAGGAGCGGCATTGCGCGGTGCGCTTTATAGTGCCCGCGAGTGTCCCCAGGTGTAGAGAGAAAGCAGGGGTGCATGGGACTTGGAGTTCCACCAGGCACTGACAGGCAGCAGGAGCGGCGTTGCGCGGTGCGCTTGATAGTGCCCGCGAGTGTCCCCAGGTGTAGGGAGAAAGCAGGGGTGCCTGGGACTTGGAGTCCCACCAGGCACAGCCACCATTTCCTATGTAGCTCCCGACCAGGCAGTCCTGAGAAGTCCTAAGGAGGTCACTGTTGGCCTAGGCCCAGGCCCAGAGTCCTCTCCACCAAGGGGCCATTTGTCGTGAGGTGGAGTGACTGACCCAGCGAGGCCCTTGTGCGCCTCCCCAGGCCCAGGAGTCCCTGCGTGAACAGGCCCAAGAGCCCAGGTGCCGGGGACCAGCAACCACTGCATAAGGGAACCAGCGGCAAAGCCAGGCAGTGGGGTGGGGGTGGCAGTCAGGAGATCCAGTAAGGAAGTCGTCTCCAACAACGCCACAGCGCTGCACTCCCCAAACGCGTTTGCTCCTGTAAAGAAGGGGCTGGGGGATATAACGTAGAAACCCCTCTCTTGTGGGAGGTTCTTAGTCCTTGTACGGGGGTCGTGCAGGGTCGTGCAGTGGTCCTTACCGCCTTGCAGCATTCGCTTTCACCTGCAGTGGGACACCGGCTTTAGCAGCTCCGGCTCTGGGGTCTCCGGCAGCGTTCGGCATCTCCAGCAGCATGCAGCTCCGGCGTCTCGGGCAGCCCGCAGCGAGCACCAAGCTCCACCTCCCACCTCCTGGCCGTGGAAGAACGGGGGGCTGTCACTGCGCCTGCAGCCGGCGGGGTACCCGTCACCTTGTTGAAGTCCTGCACTGCTAGGTAGAGCGCTACAGCAGTCAGTGTATCTGTGATCATAAATACAAGCTCAGCATAATCAATCAGGAAATGAAAGAGGTAGATTGTGAGAGGCGTTTCATGAAATAAATCTCCAGCGTATGGAGAGGCTTCAAGGTCCAGCAATGAAAGTCCTTCCACCACTCTTTTCCAGGAAATGAAAGAGGTAGATTGTGAGAGGCGTTTCATGAAATAAATCTCCAGCATATGGAGAGACTTCAAGGTCCAGCAATGAAAGTCCTTCCACCACTCTTTTCCTGGAGACCAGCGGAGAAACCACCTCCACCCTCTCACAAATGATGGCGGCCAAATTAGAGCGGAACAGTATTGCCCGTATAGTGGCAGCCACTAAAGCCCCACTTAAAACCTGACCCTCTGACAATAACATGCAAAATCACTTGAACGGACATCAATGGAACTGTCTGTGGGTTTGTTAGAGCTGTCTAGGTATACACGCTTCTCACTCCACCTCCCGTCCCGTCCCGTTCTCTCACTTTTTGAGCTTGTTCGACACCGCCCGATACCGGATGTGTGTTATTTAGAGGTACAGGACCTAGGATTGAGTGATCACTTTGGAATGGAACTGAGTATCTAGTAGGATCCATTTCCTAGTAGAGAGCAGACAGTCAATTTTCTCTTCGTTCATAACAGGAGAATAAGGGTTTCTATCACTGAACATAAATTGTTCGAATTAGCAAAAAGTAGAATTAAGATTGATTTCGCACCAACAGATGGAAAGAGAATCGAGTGTTATGAGAAACTGAAAAAATAAGTCCAGTCTCTTCTTGAAGTCCACTCAGCTGTAGGGAAATTGCAAACAGGGTGATTTGACAGTCAATAAAGCAAAACAAAAAATCCCCATTCAATTTAGAAGCTCAGGTCTGCCAAGTGCAGTGGACAACGTTTATTGTGAAGCTGTATAAGATGTCAGATAAAAATGTAAGAAGCAACAATGTTGTTGATCTGTCCAAATGTCCTAACTCTTCTCCAGATTCAAGAGATGGGCTTCAAATCAAACATTATTGGAAATATGAAATCATCACAGGCAGGTGTCCTAGATAGTTTACTAGCAATACTCTATAAGGCAAACTCATTATAATGGGCCAGTGTTCTAAGCCCATCTTTTAAATGGGCAACAAAAAAATGGGGTATTACCAGATTCTGGCGAGGGGCTATAATTAAACCCACCTATAAGAAGGGAGCCTATGATGACCGTACAAATTATTGACTGATATCCCTGTTGATGTGGCATCCAAGATCTATGCACAAACACTACTTATTGCTTTCAATTTCTGGGCCTCTAGTAGTGGGTGCATTCTGAAAGAGCAAGGGGGATTTCAGGCTGGGCTATTTCAGAGTTGATCACTGCTTTGCTGTTGGGTGCTGCATGAAGAGCAGTTGGTTCAGGAGGAAAACTATGTTGCTTTTATGTGGATTTCAGGACAGCTTTCGATCGAGTTAATTGTGGGCTCCTTTGGGATAAGCTGTTGAGTGGGGGGCATTGACTGAGGTCTATTAAAAATGATACAGCAACTGCATGAGAATAATTGGGTACAGGTTGATTTGAATGTCCTAGGTTCTCTAAAAGATAACATACCGGTGAATTATGGACTGAGGCAAGATTGCGTGTTAGCCCCCTTGCTCTTTAGCCTTTTCATTGCAGATCTTCCTGAGATGCTAAGCAGTTCAGATGCCTTCTCCCCAAAAATATGCATGTGCCTAACCATTGTTTGATGTATGCCGACAACTTGGTCCTGATGGACTTACCCAGATTAGGTTGGAGCGAAAGTTAGAAACCTTACACATCTACTGTAGTAAGAACTCTCATGATAAACATGGAGAAAACTAAAACCTTGATTTTCTCAAAGCGAAAGGTGGAGTTTCTTTGGTTTCTAGATAACGTCCCACTAGAGCAGGTTGGGCTCTGTTGGCCAGATCGTATGTGGTTAGATTTGCACACGGCCTATTGCATGAAGTTATCAATGCCAAACTTTCTTGTGCAATGATGCAAGACATTGGACAGTCCACTACTCAGTTATCGAGAGCCTTTTCAGTGTCAGTGGGCACGAGTGGGGAGATCCTCTGTATAGCCTTGTTTGAAAATACTCTAAGGGCAAATGTCCTAAAGAGGCACTACAGTGAAAAAGCCATGCTAGCTTATGAAATAGCTTATAGACACGCTCTAGCCTCTGAAAGCTCATTGGCCCATTCTTTGGAGATCTTTGGAACAAAGACCTCATTCCTGTATTTGTCCCAGGTTCCGGAAAGGGGGTTGATATATACTGTCCCTCGGCTTTGAGTATGTATTGACCCTGGCTGGACCATTTAGAAATAGAGCAGGGTTTAGAAAAAGTCTTTTGAGTAATAATGGCTGCTGTTTCTGTAGTTTAAAAATTAAGGTGGTCATTATGAACATGCCGGGAAACACCACACCGCCAGCGGTGGCAGTAACTACCGCCAACAGGCTGGCGGTCGGGACCGCCAAATAAAGAAGCCAATGAGAAACAAGTAGTTGTCCATCCAAACACCGCCATTTTTGTAGTCCCGCCGACGACGGAGGAGGCCGCCTTCAGGCTGGCGGAAAGGTCCAACCCGCACACCAAATAATGAAACCCCACCTGCCATCAGTTCCAGGGCTGGAACCACCGCCAGGCAAAGCGTGTTAGAAACAATATAAAAGGAAACACTCACCGGAGGTACACAGAGTACGCCGACGCAGACATGGAGCGAGAGTTGTAAATAATGCCAGTGCTTCTCCTTGCCATATACCTCCAGGACTGTGACCGACGACGAAGACGACGACGGTAAGTACCACAGCCTAGTACACATGGGGAAGAAAGGGCACAGTAACACACCCACCCCGCAACGCACACCCAACCCCTCCCACCTTTCCAAGCCATACACACCATAACAAAATATACTTACCAGACACAAGCCAACAAATACCTGCATCAATGCACACACCTGTGCACACCACACCCCCACAGTGAAACGCTGCACAATGGCTCAATATTGTGCCAACAGCACTGCTGGCCACTCCAATTTAATTGCATCAAATAACAGGAATGTCCAAATAAGGCCATTGGCCAGTTCATTGTAAAGTTCATGAAGGGCAACTATAGCCCAAACTTTACCCCTATGTGTGTAAAGGAAACTCCACTGGGAAGGGGCATCAATGGGGCAGCCAGGCACCTCAGGGAACAGGGGCAGGGAGTGGCGGGGTGGGGACTCCTGAAGGGGGTGTCTTGGGTTTAGGTTTAGGAGGTGGAGAGGGTTTGGGCTTGCCCTTGGAAGGAGGGGGAGTGGGCCTGGACCGGGGGGTGGCAGAGGGACCTGACGCACCATGGGGCTTCTTCATCCTGGGGAAAGAGGCAAGGGAATGGGAAGGGCGGACTGGGGCGGACTTAGATGAGGAAGGAGTGGACTCGGCAAGGGCATGGGAACGTTTAGGGACAAGACGGGGTGGGCCAGTTGGTTCAGACAGGTCAACACGGTAGAGGAAAAGCTTCTTAGGGGCAGTTGGAGGGGATTTGGAGCCAGTTCTGGGAGTGGAGGTTCAGGGAGTGGTCGTACGAGGTGTAGGTGTGCTGGACGTGGATGCAGGTACCTGTTTAGTATGCTTATGTATGGTGGATGTGTGTGGTGTGGATGTATGTGAATGTTTGAGTGTTTGGGGAGGAGGGGGTGGACACAGTGGGAGAAGACAGGCTTCCAGTGTAGATGAATGTTGTGTGGGTGTCTGCAGGTCTGGTGAGTGTGCTGCAAGTGTCTGTGAATGTAGACGTGGTGAGTGCAGGTCTGGGGTTTATGATTGGATGTCAGCTGTTGTGGTGACTGCAAGAATGGGGGCAGCAGCAGTGACTGAGTGTGCAGTGAATGTGGGTGTTTATGGTGAGGTGACAGACAGGGAGGAGGGGAGGCTGGCACAGTGGGGGAGGTGGATGTTGTTGTGTGTGCCTTTGTATGTTGGATGTGTGCATGCCTGTGGTGAGAAGTCTGGTGCTTGTGTTTTTCAGTGTGCTTCTTGTGTGTTCATCTGTGTGCATGGCAGTCAGTATATTGCTTGGGATCGGTGAAGGGAGTGGGGTGCTGGAAGGGGTAGAGGTGGCGGGAGGGGGCATGGAAAAACCAGGGACACAGGCTGCCGTCAAAGAGGAGGCCAGAGCCTGAAAAGATCTCTGTAGGTCAGACATGGCACTGTGAATGCCTTCCAGGTATGCATTGCATTGCTGCATCTGGGATGCTAGCCCCTGGATGGCATTCAGGATTGTTGTCTGCCCTACAGAGATGGTCCTCAGGAGGTAAATAGCCTCCTCCCTGAGGGCAGCAGGGCTGACTGGGGCAGGGGATGAGGTGCCTGGGGCGAAGGAGACGCCCCCCTCCTGGGTGAGCAGGCAACCCGGTGGGGAGCAACTGTGAGGGTGGTGATGGTATTGGGGTGGCGGAAGATGACAAAGAATGGGTGGGCCCAGTAGGGTCTGCCACCACCAGGGAGCTGCCATCGGAGGAGGTATCAGAGTCACTACCTCCAGTGGTAGTTGCCTCCCCGTGGTACTCCCCCTTGCCCTCCAACCCACTGGTCTCCTTGGCGTTGCTCGACTCTGCCTCCTTCGAACCATTAGCTGCTGCATCCCCACTCGCCGGTGCCTCAGCTTCCTCACCAGATGATGGTAATTTACTCAGAGACACAAGAGCACAGGGGTGGGGAAACAAAACAAGAAAGAAGTATGTCAAATCCTGGAAATATGTACATTTTGGGACACAGACACTCCCACCCAGGTCAGGCACGAACCCTCAGCAGACACAACACACCTTATAAATGTGGCCCTGACTAGTAGGCATGACCCCAGAATACACCACATTACCTTCCTGAACCACAACTCTGATACACTTTGTGAAGTGAGCCCATGAGAGACTATGCCAAGCCAATACATCTGCAAGTTAATGAGGCCATTACAAAAAGAGGACCCCTCACAGGCCTACATATCCTGCCAAAACTAGCTATGACACTATACCACAGACATTGGGGGGGCGCAGGACTGCAGGGACACACCTGTCTAAGTGCCTGGCACTACAATGCATGCAACCCTTAGCACCCAACTACACTCATCATAGTGGCATCACAACAGTGGCTGCAGTGCTGCCTTCAAGCGCCCATCCAAATCCTGATAGGCCACCACCAGAATGCAGGCCATTAGGGGGGTCAGGGTCTGACGGGCACCCCTTCCTCGTTGGGAGGCCTTCACCAGCTGGGCCTCTCCGGTCTTCCTGGCCCAGCACCTCAGGTCCTCCCACCGCTTCCTGCAGTGGGTGCTCCCTTGGTTGTAGACCCCCTGGGTCCGCACTTCCTTGGCGATGGCTTGCCACAGACCCCTCCTCTGATGGGCGCTGACCTGCATGGGACACACAGAGTAAAGAAACAGACGTCAGTTTGGGTACCCCATACACAAATGCCATGTCCGTTCATACTGACATGGCCCATGGAGACTTGCAAATGAACAAATAACAAGCAGAAAGTGCCAGACACACTACGGCTGAACATTCACACAGCGAACAACATCCGCCACAATCACACACATGTAAGGAGGACAGATAGCAACTCACCTGCTCCTCTGGTCGCCCATACAACTTTGCATACAGGGGTAGAACCCCGTCCACCAGCTTCTCAAGCTCCTCCGCAGTGAAGGCCGGGCCCGTTCCCTTGTCACATGCGCCATCTCTGGGACCAGAGTCAGGGCACAGCAGCACACACAGCGGAGTTCTACCCTTCGCGTAATGCAGGAGTCAAGTGTAAAGGGTCTGTCAAAATGGCGGTAGATACCGCAGCGGTGTGCACCGTCACCGCCGGCGGTGATCATGATTGGCCCAGGTTCAACATTGACAACCATGTAATCCAATGATCAGGTGCACGGCCGTGAACACCCCCTATCGCCATGACGACTAGCGCCAGCGGAATGAAGTCACTTGCACACTACAATACCTGGATGGCAAGAGGCTGCCATTTTGCTTTCACCATGTCTCCATAGCATGGCTGGGGGCATCATCCATGGTCTCATTCTCTCTCCCCTTCGTGGTTTACTGACATGATTGTTTGATCCCCACATGTACTCATGTTTGGAAGTGTGTCTACACTGTGATGCCATTATGACTGAGAAACCTCAGCACACATTAGCCTGACGGTGTAACTCATTCTTTGTGTTTGTGTGTATAACCTATGTGTCGCATTGTAGCAAAGTATAGTGACACCATGTGATGCAAGTGTATGTCGAAACTCAAAATGTGTTCCTTCATCACCCATAGGTACAGACCCAGGTGGCGAGAGAGGTCCCCAACTGTTTGCAGACCCCTGGTAGATCTGGCCGCCATGGAGGAATGTCACATCATCATAACCTACCGACTTAATCGAGCTACAATCCTTGACCTCTGTGCAGTAATGGATCCTGTTCTAAAGCCAGCCAGTCGGAATCAGCATGCCATACCTACAACTGTGCAGGTGCTATCTGTGCTCCATTTTTTGTCCAAAGCTCATTTCAAGTAACAGTGGGCATGGCTGCAGGGGTATCTCAGCCAATGTTCAGCCACATCCTGTCCAATTTCCTGGATGCATTTGTTCAACACTTGCAAACTTATGTCCAGTTTCCCCAAAGGGCTGATCTCACCGCCATCAAATCTGGATTCTATGCTTTTGCCAATATCCCCCATGTGATAGGTGCCATTGATGGAAACCACATAACTCTCATACCCCCAAGAGTGAATGAACAGCTGTATAGGAATCGTAAGAACTATCACTCCATGAATGTCCAATTGGTGTGTACTGCTGATCAATACATTTTACATGCCAATGCAAGGTTCCCAGGATCAGTCCATGTTTAATTTGTCCTGAGAATCAGCAGTGTGCCACACATGATGGGACATCTACAGGGTGACAGAGCTTGGCTCTTAGGTGAGTGTGTATGACACTGGATTGACATAGCTGACAGGCAGGCTGTATGCAAGTAAAATGTGTGTGTTCAAGTTCTCTTTCGCCCACTTTTGCTGGTGATTCTGGCTACCCCAACATGCAATGGCTCCTGACACCTGTGAGGAATGCCAGGACAGTTGCAGAGAGGCATTATAACGAGGCACATGGTCGTATTAGGAGGGTGTTAGAGCACACTGTAGGACTCCTGAAAGCAAGATTTTGTTGCCTCCATCTCTCTGGAGGATCCCTGTGCTATGTCCCTAAATATGTGTGTAAGATGGTGGTGGCCTGCTGTATGCTGCACAACTTGGCTGTGAGGAAAGCTATCCCACTTCTGGATGAGGAGGTTGCTGTCCAACCAGCCCTGCAACCTCAGAGGAGGGATGAGAGTGATGGTGAGGAAGAAGAGGAGGAAGATATCAACTCCAGGACCCAGCTAATGCAGTTATACTTCCAGTGAGTCTCAGGTACTGCTCTATGATGCGGATGTCTTCACTGCATTCTTTCAGTCTAACTCATGAAATAAGTACTATGGTGTCCTTTGTCAGTGACAATGCCAAATCATGACTGATGTGGCAGATGCCATTGCACGCAATGGTATTTACAGTGTGACATACTTCAGACACTACAGTGTGTTGGATCCCCTCCTGCAATAACAGTGGCATTATGATGCTAACTGGCTAATGCATTCACATTCACAATTGATCTCTGATATTGATTGAGTACATATATTTTGAGTGCACAGGTGTATTTATTCAATGTCAAAATATACAGTGAAAGGCAGTGGGCACATGGTGAACAACATACTCAGGTACATATGATCAGCTTTTGGTAGCACAGGGGTATCGTCCATCGGGCCATTGGAAGATGGTGAGATGGCAGTGGCATGTCAACGAGGTAGCTCAGTGGCACACAAGGGAGACAGTTCAGGGCAGGGTCACTTCCTGGTACTGGGCTTGGTCTTGGCTGGTGTTTCAGTGGCATATCTGGGTCTGAGGGCACGTTTCCGAAGGTGCAGCTGGGATGCATGGGTAGGGGTGCTGATGTCCTGTGAGTCCTCTGGCAGTGCCACCAGTCCAATGGATGCTGCAGATGTATATGGCATGTCAGTGTCCTGGCTAGTGGTAGGGGCCTGCAGGTGGGTAGAGGACTCAGGCTGACTGTGGTACTGGCAATGCAGCACCCCTGCAATGGAGGCCATGGTGGCATTGAGCTGTTTCCATTGCTCCATGGCCTCCTGGTGTTGTGCTATCTGCAGCCTCTGATTCTGCTCCAAGGTGACCAGGATCTGGCCCATCCTGTCCTGGGAATGGTGGTATGCTCCCAGGACCTCAGATATCACCTCCTGGGCTGCTGCATCCATCCTTTGGCCATCCCCCTGGACCACTTTTGCCCTCCCACTGGCCCTATCCCCCTGTGCCTGTGTCCCCTGCACAGGTCTGGCAGTCCCACTTGCAGTTGGCCCTTCATCATCCTGCCTGTTGGTGGGTGGGGACTCTGGCCTCTGTACATGTGGGCGGCCAGTCTGTGGCCTGGTGACACTGGTGTGGGGTCGTTTGGCCAGAGTTGATGGTGGTGGCTGAGTGGTAGGGAAGTCAGTGGTATCCTGGGTGGGGCTTCTGGAAGGGGACTGTCCAGGGGTGTGGGATGGGCCAGGGATTTCCTCTGTGTCCAGACATCCCTCTGCACTCTCTTGAGTGGGGCCTCCATCTTCAGGTGGAGGACTGGCACTCCTTGATGTCTCCGTCCGGGTGGCATGGGTGGTTGTGCCTGTGTGGGAGAGAATAGAGATGTGGGTGTCCTGTACTTTTTTGTAAATTGCAGCACCGGTCAGCACTACTTGATGATTAAATTCCCATGTAGTGGCATGCAGGGTCCCTTCGTGTACATTTAGATGTGTTTTCGGGGGGTGGAGGTGCATTGTGGGTGCTGTAGTGCCACTGGGATTCAATGCAGGGGTAGGTGACTGTGCACAGGGGGTAGGATGGTGATTTGTTTGGGGGATTGTGGGCATGCAGGGGACTTGGATGTGGGTGTGTGAGTGTTGTGGGGTGGGTAGGGGATGGGGTCCTGGTGGTAGTGAGGGGATGTGATGACTGTTAAGGTATTGTAGTTGACTTACCTGAGTCCGGTGAGGTCCTCCGGGTGCAGGATAGCCAGGGCCTTCTCCCAGTCGGTGTAATCAGGGGGAGGAGGTGTGGGACCACCACCAGTCTTCTGTACTGCGATGTTGTGCCTGGATGCCATGGACCGAACCTTCCCACGCAGGTCGTTCCATCTCTTCCTTGTGTCCTCCCTTGTGCTTGGATGGTTTCCCACTGTGTTGAATTTGTTGACAATCGTCTGCCATAGCTCCATCTTCCTGGCCACGGGTGTCTGCTGTACCAGTGCCCCGAATAGGTGTGGCTTGACCCTGAGTATTTGGTCCACCATAGTCCTTAGCTTCCTGTCTGTGAAGCGGGGGTGCTTAGGGGGTGTCATGGTGTGTATTGTAGTTGGTGTGTTGTAGGTGTATTGGTGAGGTTGCTGTTGTGTGGTTGGGTGTGTGTCTTGTGATGGTTGAGCAATGTATGTGTTTTGGTGGTATATTTGTGTATGTGACTTGTGTGATGGTGAGTTCAGTGTATGCGTGTTGTGTTGTCAGTATCTGTTGTGCGCTTGGTGTTGCAAAGGATTGTGACGTGTGTATGTGTGTGTTTTATAGACTTGTGGATGTGTATCAGGTGTGTGGTTTTCGAACTTGCCAATGTGTGCATTTGTTGTTGGCAAGTCCCATTGCTGGCCGTGGCGGTCCGTACCGCCAATGGTTGTTCGCCATTCCCTGTCCGTCATGCTGATTAATGCATCATTATTTGGTGGGTGGGGCATTTGTCTGCGTGGCGGGGTGAGGTGTACTGCCTTTCCTCCGTCGTTGGCCCTGGCGGTGAGTGGAGGTTGCAGGAGTTTTGGAGGTTTGTCTTTTTGCCATCATTATACGGCGGTGTGCAGTTCACCGACAGCACAGTGGTCAGCAGTGATTTCCTCCAAGTTCGTAATGAGGGCCTAAGTATTGTGTTGTCAATTTGTTGTTAGATTGTACCTTCTTTCCAAGTGAAAGGAAAAAGATCTTACAGCCTCTGTTTTTAAGGCATGGAGATCATTCATATAGCACAGCACTCTGCATTTTATTTACAATGAACCAGTTTGATTTTGTGGTGTCAATTGCTATATATAGCGAACTCATACAAAAATAGAAATTTTAAAAGATAGTATATATTGATGTAGCCTATTCGTTGAGGGCGATCTGTGGAATCAGAGCACAGCCATGATTCTAATGTGGCTTCTTTATCTTTTAATCTGAATTAATTATTGATATGTTGAATCTTGTGTGTAAAGGGTGTTTCATTATTCTGTTATGTTGCCTTGAGTGTGCATACATATCTTCTTTTAAAGTAATGAGACGTAACGTAGCTGCTTGACAAGTTACTGTTATGTGCATACTTTATTTATAAAGTGAACACATTTGAATGTATTTTATTCTTTTGAGTATATTTCTATTAGATATGTGTCTTGGAAATAAATATATTTTGACTGACTGACTAATTTAATTGCTTACCGGTAATCTTCATTAGCCTGAAACGCAGTCTTCCTCTTCACAGTCGTAACAGATTCAGATGCCTACTCTTCCAGAGATTTGGGGCCTCATGTACAAAGGTAACAGTTTGCGATTACCAAATAGTGCATTTTTGCGGTTCGCTATTTGATAATCACAAACACCAATGTACAAATGTGTCTTTGACACATTTTGCGACGCCCAGTGGGTTACAAATAGATCTACCTCATGAATATTAATGAGGTAGGTCTCAGTTTGTGACCAATTGGGAATTACTAAAATCACAGGGATGATGGCCTGCTGGGGTCAGCAGACCACCATGTCTGTGATTCCTTTTAAATAAAGCAATCTTTTTTTTAAATGCAGCCTGTTTTCCTTAAAGGAAAACGGGATGCATTTAAAAAAAAATAAAGTTTTCTTTTCATTTTTTAAGAGTAGGCAGTGGTCTGTGGGACCACTGCCGGCTCTTAAAAATGTTTTTACAAACATTTACAAAGGGGAACGGGTCCCTTAGGGTACCCCTTCCCATTTGTGCATGGGTTACCACCTACTTGAAGTAGGCGGTAAAATGCAATGTTTTGCTACTGCATTTCGGTTGCGAAACATTCACAAATACCACTGCAGTTCGGTATTAGGAAGGGATGCCCCAAACATGCCCCTTCCTTATACCGAATTCCAAACCCAATTTGTGATTCGGTAATAGGTCATGGAACCACGAATAGGGATTTGTACATGTAAAAAAGCCTTTTTGCATTCGCAAACAGGCCGATTCTATGAATTGGCCCGTTTGGAACCACAACAAAAACATTGTACCTGTGGCCCAATGTTATTTAGACTATATTTTTTTTCATTTCTATTAAGCACCCTCTACGTCCATAAATAGTGCCTACCCCCCTTTTATTTCCTGGTGTATCCAAGATCAACGTCTTGCCCAGGAAGTAACTGGGAGGGAGGCAGGGTTCATAGGGCTGTGACGGGGAGGACTGTGGTTCAAGTTAATGATTATCAACAGTAAGCAAATCCATCATCCCACTCAGTCCTAACATATTGAGGATTTGCCCAATTATCTACTTACCATAGGTAAAGAATGACCAGATTATACATACTACAGGTATGGATTTATTTTAACAGTAATAAAGGAACTATTATTTACTTCACAATAGTTTTAAGAATGTAACAGCCAAAATGAATAAAATATGGATTACAAAATTCAAACAATGACGCTTTATAGATATATTGACATTAGACCATGTCACTACCTACATATTTCCAACAGGGTAACTCCATTCGCCTCTACTAATGAAGCAATAATACCTTGTGGATCTGCCCTGGATGCCACTAGGGCAGGGGTGTGGAATTTATTAAAATATCTACTTGTCCAGGGGACAGGTTGCTTCTCAAATCTACTTGTCCTGTAAAAAGATCTACTTGTCCCTTTGGTGCCATGTAGTGTGGCGACAAATTATGGCAGCAATCTCATTATGTAAGAGCTCTGATAATAGCCTCTCTGATTATGCCAGAGCTACTACCATAGTAGGACTTGAATACTTGCAGTTTCAATCCCTACTGTAGCAATTTCCTTATTTTGCCACCTTTCTGCATACTGGGGCTGGAGGACGCAGTAAGCAATAGTTCCAGGGCTGGAATGCCTTTGAGTCTGCAAACCTACTAACCTGCATGTTTTAAAGATTTTCACCAGCTTCTCTCTAATATTTTCCCATAATAAGAAAGGTTGGACATTTACTCCTGACAATAGCAGAATTAGAACTTCTTCCAGGGTTGGGAAGAAAGTGGCTGGAGGGAAAATGAACTTGCAAATGCTCAATAGATTTTCACATGAGCAAATCTACACATCGTATTTACCCATGCTAAAATACAGTTCACAAATATTTTATAGGGGTACGACATATACCATGGGTGCACTTTTGTGACTTTAAGAATTTGGGGCCACATGTAGGTAGGATCAGATTTGCGACCCGCAAATTGCGAGTCAGAGCGACTCGCAATTTCGCAAATCCGAATGTAGGATGGTGTCCCTGACACCATCTGTGATTCGCAAGGGCTTCGCAAATGCCCACCTCATGAATAATCATGAGGTGGGTTGCAATTTGCGAACCCCCTTGCGAATGGCAGCCCTCACAGGGATGGTGGCCTGTTGGAGACAGCAGACCACCATGTCTGTGACTGCTTTTCAATAAAACATTTTTTTTTTTTTGTAATGCAGCCCGTTTTCCTTAAAGGAAAACTAGATGCATTACAAAAACGAAAAATGAAACGTTTTTGTTTAATTTTTTCAGAGCAGGCAGCTCTGAAAAAATGTTTACAGTGACATTCACAATGGGGAAGGGGTCCCATGGGGACCCCTTCCCTTTTGCGAAAGTGTTAGCACCCATTTGAAATGGGTGCAAACTGCGATTGGTTTGCGCCCACGTTCGCGGTCACAAATCAATCCTACATTGCACTGCGAGTCGCAATTAGGAAGGGAACACCCCTTCCTAATTGCGAGTCGCAAACCTGTTTTGCGATTCGGTAACCAGGTTACCGAATCGCAAAACTGGGTTTGTGCATCTCAATGTGCTTTTTGCACGTCGCAAACAGCGAAAGTCACTGTTTGCGACATGCAAAAAGCTACCTACATGTGGGTCTTGGTCCCTAATTAGGTCTGGTGTTAAAGACATTTTGTTTTTATTAAACTTCTATTTCTCTCTATTTCGGCTGGCTTTACTGTGAGTGATCGCATTCTGCTCTTCCACAAGGAGCATATTGGCACACAAAGTAGTTTTGTTCAGTGTTAGGAACTACAGTGGCAATCAGTGACGTAACGAAACTGGAGTGTGCCCCTTTGCAATGAACATGGAGGAGCCCCCTATCCAGACTCACTCAGGGCAGGTGCTGTGCTGAAGGGGCCCCCTGGAGGGTGGCTGCGGGGCCTTTGTTATGCCACTGGTGGCAACATGTGCTTTTAGAGTTCAAAAACTTTTTGGGGGGTTTTTGCCAGTGTTTGTTACAATGTTGAGGGCCTGGTAGCTCCCACAACAATAAAGTGTTACAAAAGCCATGTCAAAACAAGACACGCATTGATGAAACTAAAAGACTTATACAAATAAGTCAGATCAGTTGGCTTTGTCAGTGTTTGTTTATTTTCATGCTTACCATAATCGTGTTGAAAATGGTTACACTGATTTTCCATTAGAAATATTTTTGGGAAATACTAGCATGCATCAACACATTTTACTAAATGACACTTCATTTGCATCTAATCAGAGAGCATTCTGGGAGCATTATACTTAGCCTCATAGCCTAAACTTTTCAAATATGTGTATACACTTTTTTTTTTTTGTACTGGAACCAACGTCAGTAGTGAAGTGTGACCTTAAAACATTTATTTACAGCACTCACCCTAATAATGAAGACTTTCAAATAATGAACCATAAATACAAGTTCGAACAGCATTATCTTTTGGAAACACATTACCTCAACTGCAGAGAGTACCACTCTCTGTAAATAGGCAGCCAAAGGGTTTGTGCTGCAGAGGGTTGGGCCTACTTGTCCCAAGGACAAAGTAAACATAAAAACTTGTTGCCCTTGACCCCAAACAAGATGTCCCGGGTGTCAGGCGATAGGAATTCCACATCCCTGTAGGGATAGGTATGGATAGGAATATCCAAGGTTAAAAGTTGATGCTGCTGATTTTGTTCTGTTATTGCCTGTATCATAATATACAATGAGTGAATCAGACTCTCTAAAGTCTTTTGTTCTTTCTAGATAGATGAATAGAGCCCTTCTTACATCAACTGCCTAGAAAGTCATAGAGTCATGATCTGAGTGGAAGTCCGGAATGATAACCTTCTGGCTGGAATTAAATTGATATTAGATCTTTTGCTTACATTTGGGATACACTCTTAGGGCCACCCTATCTGGAAAAATTCTCATATAAGTGGTGGATAGAAGAGCTCCAATTTTACCTAACCCCCTTGCCGAGGTTATGGGTACTAGGTAAGCCATGTTATCTTTTAAGCTTTGAAAAAGAATAGTATCTAGATGTTTGGATGGAGGGTAAGCCTTGAATACTGTTGGCAGATCTCAAAGAGGTAATGTAAAGAAATGCCTCCTTGGCATGGTTACCCCCTGACTTTTTGCCTTTTGCTGATTCCATTTATGAGTGAAAGTGTGCTGGGACCCTGCTAACCAGGCCCCAGCACCAGTGTTCTTACCCTAAACTGCACCTTTGTTCCCACAATTGGCATAGACCTAGCACACAGAGAAGCCCCTTGTAAATGGTACCCCTGGTACCAAGGGCCCTGATGCCGGGGAAGGTCTCTAAGGACTGCGGCATGTCTTATGCCACCCTGGGGACCCCTCACTCAGCACATGCACACTGCTTCACAGCTTGTGTGTGCTGGTGGGGAGAAAATGACTAAGTTGACATGGCACTCCCCTCAGAGTTCCATGCCCACCTCACACTGCCTATGGCATAGGTAAGTCACCCCTCTAGCAGGCCTTACAGCCCTATGGCAGGGTGCACTATACAACAGGTGAGGGCATATGTGCATGAGCACTATGCCCCTATAGTGTCTAAGCAAAATCTTAGACATTGTAAGTGCAGGGTAGCCATAAAGAGTATATGGTCTGGGAGTTTGTCAAACACGAACTCCACAGTTCCATAATGGCTACACTGAAATCTGGGAAGTTTGGTATCAAACTTCGCAGCACAATAAATGCACACTGATGTCAGTGTGGGATTTATTGTGAAATATACCCAGAGGACATCTTAGGGATGCCCCCTGAATACCAGTCCGACTCCTAGTGCTACGCTGACCAGTTTCTGCCAGCCTACCACACCAAGACGAGTTTCTGGCCTTATGGGGTGAATGCCTTGTCACTCTGTGGCCAGGAACAAAGCCTGTACTGGGTGGAGGTTCTTCTCACCTACCCTGCAGAAACTGTAACACCTGGTGGTGAGCCTCAAAAGGTCGTGCCTTTTGTTACAGCACTCCAGGGCATCCTAGCTAGTGGAGATCCCTGCCCCTCCTGCCACTGCCCCCACTTTTGGCAGCAAGGCTGCAGGAGATAATGAGAAAAACAAGGATGAGTCACCCACCAGTCACAACAGCCCCTAAGGTGTCCTGAGCTGAGGTGACCCCTGCCTTCAGAAATCCTCCATCTTGAGATTGGAGAATTCCTGCAATATGATTAGGGATGTGCCCCCCTCCCCTCAGGGAGGAGGCACAAAGAGGGTGTAGCCACCCTCCAGGACAGTAGCCATTGGCTTCTGCCCGCCTGACCTAAAACACACCCCTAAATTCAGTATTTATTGGCGACCCAGAACACAGGAAATCCGATTCCTGCAACCTACACAAAGAAGAAGGACTGCTGACCTGAAAGCCCTGCAGAGACGACGGAGACGACAACTGACTTGGCCCCAGCCCTACCGGCCTGTCTCCAGACTCAAAGAACCTGCACAGCAACGCATTCGACAGGGACCAGCAACCTCTGAGGACTCAGAGGACTGCCCTGAACCGAAGGACCAAGAAACTCCAGAGAACAGCGGCACTGTTTACCTTCAGCAAAAATTTTGCAACTTTGAAACAACTTTTTAAGAACTCACTCTTCCCGCCGGAAGCATGAGACTTCACCCTCTGCACCCAGCGCCCTCAGCTCGAGCTTCCAACACTGCAGAGAGGATTCCCAGGTGACTGCGACCTCGTGAGTAACCTGCGACAACCCCCCTGCACCCTTACAGCAACGCCTATAGAGAGGATCCAGAGGCTTCCCCTGACCGCGACTGACTGGAACAAAGAACCCGACGCCTGGACCCAACACTGCACCCGCAGCCCCCAGGCCCGAAAGGAACCAATCTCCAGTGCAGGAGTGACTATCAGGCAACCCTCTGCCTAGCCCAGTCGGTGGCTGGCCCGAGAAGCCCCCCTGTGCCATGCCTGCATCGCCTAAGTGCCTCCTGGGTCCCTCCATTGCTTTGAATAGCAAACCCGACTCCAACTTTGCACACTGCACCCGGCTGCCCCTGCCCCGCTGAGGGTGTGTTTTGTGTGCCTGTTTGTGTCCCCCCCCAGTGCTCTACAAAACCTCCCTGGCCTGCTCCCCGAGGACGTAGGTACTTACCTGCCAGCAGACCAGAACCAGAGCACCCCTGTTCTCCATAGGCGCCTATGTGTTTTGGGCCCTCCTTTGACCACTGCACCTGGCCGGCCTTGTGTTGCTGGTGCGGTAACTTTGGGGTTGCCTTGAACCCCCAACAGTGGGCTGCCAGTGCCCAGGAAACTGAACTTGTAAGTGCTTTACTTACCTCAGAAACCTAACCATACTTACATTCCACAGGAACTGTTGATTTTTGCACTGTGTCCACTTTTAAAATAGCTTAGCTTATTGCCACCTTAACCTATACTGTGTGTACTACTGCTTTCATTCAAAGTTCCTTACTTACATGTGTGGAGTACCTTGCATTTGATGTATTTACTTCAAATCTTGAATCTTGTGGTTCTAAAATAAATAAAGAAAATATATTTTTCTATATAAAAAACTATTGGCCTGGAGATAAGTCTTTGAGTGTGTATTCCTCATTTATTGTCTGTGTGTGTACAACAAATGCTTAACACTACCCTCTGATAAGCCTACTGCTCGACCACACTACCACAAAATAGAGCATTAGAATTATCTAATTTTGCCACTATCAGCCTCTAAGGGGAAGCCTTGGACTCCGTGCACACTGTCTCTCACTTTGAGATAGTATATACAGAGCCAGCTTCTTACATTGGTGGATCAGCGGTGGGATCTAAGACTTTGCATTTGCTGGACTACTCAGCCAATACCTGATCATACGACTGAATTCCAAAAATTGTCATTAGAAACTGATTTTTGCAGTTTGACTATTTTTCTAAATTTTTTAAAGTCCTTCTAGGGCCTTGTGTAATTTCCTTTTAGCATTTCTTTTAGAGTTTGAAAGTTTGTAAACTTTGGATTTAGGTTCTAGAAGTAGTTTTTAGATTCCTAAAAAGTAATCCCAACCTTTAGAGTAATAATGTCTAGCACAGATGAGATAGTGGTGGAACTCAACCTCACCCCTTACCTGCATCTAGGGATGTCAGAGTTAAGGACTCTCTGTAAGCTAAAAAAGATAAAGACTGGGTCCAACCCTACCAAACTGAGGCTCCAGGAGCTTTTGGCAGAGTTTACAAGGGACCACCCCTCTGAGGATAATCCTACAGATGGGGAAGTTAGTGAACAGGAGGATGATTTCCCCCCTCCTGTCCTAACCAGGGAGAACAGGGTTTCTCAAACCCTGACTCCACAAATCATAGTCAGAGAGACTGGTTCTTCCACAGGGGAGACCAGTAACTCTGGAAGCATTGAGGGCAGCCTCAATGAAGATGACCTCCTGTTAGGCAGGATGGCCAAAAGATTGGCTTTGGAGAGACAGCTCCTAGCCATAGAAAGGGAAAGACATGAGATGGGTTTAGCTCCCATCAATGGTGGCAGCAACATAAATAGGGTCAGAGAGAATACTGACATCCTAAAAATCCCCAAAGGGATTGTAACAAAATATGAAGATGGTGATGATATCACCAAATGGTCCACAGCTTTTGAGAGGGCTTGTGCAACCAGAAAAGTAAACAGATCTCACCTTTGGGAAATTGTTCACTGGAAAGTGTAGGGATAGACTCCTCACACTCTCTGGTAAAGATGCAGACTCCTATGACCTCATGAAGGCTACCCTGATTGAGGGCTTTGGATTCTTAACTGAGGAGTACAGGATTAGGATCAGGGTGCTCAAAATTCCTCAAGTCAGACCTGGGTTGATTTTATTGACTTCTCAATCAAAACACTAGATGGTTGGATAACTGGCAGTGGTGTAAATAATTATGATGGGCTGTATAACTTGTTTATGAAAGAACATCTGTTAAGTAATTGTTTCAGTGACAAACTGCATCAACATCTGGTAGACCTAGGTCCAATTTCTCCCCAAGAATTGGGAAAGAAGGCAGACCATTGGGTCAGGACTAGGGTGACCAAGACTTCCACAGGGGCGACCAAAAGAAAGGGGTCACAAAGCCTCCCCAGGGGAAGAGTGTTGAGATTTCCAAGGAAAAAAGTAAAGAGTGTTCCACAGGGCCCCAAAAACCTGCTCAGGAGGGTGGGCCTGAGCCTCTTCACAGTCGTCCTCAAATGGGTATAAGGGTAAAAACTTTGATCCCAAGAAAGTCTGGTGTCGAATCTGTACTCAGTATGGACACCAAACTGGAGACAAGGCCTGTCCCAAGAAAAGTCCCACAACAAGTACTACTCCAGTTAACACTGGAATAGCCAGTATCCAGGTGGGATCAACAGTGTGCCCAGAGGAAATCAGGGTTCACACTGAAGCTACATTAGTCTCTGAGGGTGGAGTGGATTTAGCCACACTTGCTGCCTGGCCGCCTAACATGCAAAAACACAGGCAGCAGCTCTTAATCAATGGGACTAGAGTAGAAGCCCTGAGGGATACAGGTGCCAGTGTCACAATTGTGACAGACAAACTGGTTTCCCCAGGACAGTACCTGGCTGGACAGACATATCCAGTCACAAATGCTGACAATCAAACCAAAGTCCATCCCATGGCAATGGTAACTTTAGAATGGGGAGGGGTCACTGGCCCGAAACAGGTGGTAGTCTCCTCTGCAATTCCAGTAGAATGTCTGCTAGGAAATGATCTGGAGTCCTCAGCATGGGCTGAGGTAGAGCTCAAGACCAATGCAGCCATGCTGGGTATTCCTGAACTGGTGTGTGTCAAGACAAGGGCACAAAGCAGGGCTTAGGGTGCAAAAGAAGTGTTGGAGTCTGGAATAATGGCCCAATCTTCCAAGAGAAAAGAAAAGAAGACTGGGGAACCAGCTTCAACACAGCACAATAAACAGAACGTCTCTTCCCGTCCGTGCCAAGACCGCGCCCAGTGCCAGCCCCCCTGGCCCCCTCAGACACACCTACTCCCCCCTCACTCTCCACTCTCTCAACCCAGGCCCCCGCCCCACATGCACCCCATCTAGCCCCACACACACTCATGGCCCCTTCACCTGCCACACCTGTCATTTTTCCTGCTCCTCATCCCTCACACCATACACCAACCATAGCAACCCCACCTTCAACAAACACAACCCCCCAACACAAGTCTCACCCACCCTGCCCCCACCAACCAACCCCGCAGCATACCAGCCCACAACCAGAACACACCCCGCAACAACACCCCCACGCACCACACCAACGCCACCCACCACAACCACCTCAACTGCCTGCTCCTCAACATCCTCTCCCTTCACAAACATGCCATAGAACTCTGGGACCTCATCACATCACACTCCTGACATCGCCTTCCTCACGGAAACCTGGACCAACCCCTCTTCAGAACCCGACATAGCCATAGGCACCCCCAAGGGATACAAACTCCAACACAAAGACCGCCCCAACAGGCCAGGCGGTGGCATCGCCATCCTACACAGAGACACCATCAAAGTCACCACCAGCTCCCAAGACACTATCAGCAACATTGAACACATGCACTTCCTCATCCACATTAACAACAACTCCACCCTCAGAGGTACAGTGATCTACAGACCACCTGGACCACGCCCCACCTTCTGCGACACCATCGCCGACAGCATCAGCTTGCACACCCTCACCTCCGCAGACTACATCATCCTCGGTGATTTCAACTTTCACTTAGAAAACCTACAAGACCACAACACTACCTCCCTCATAGACAACCTCACCAACCTCGGACTCAAATAACTGGTCACTGCACCCACCCACTCAGCAGGACACACGCTTGACGCAATTTTCACCGCAAGCCAACACATAGCCTACACCCACACCACCGAACTCATCTGGACTGACCACCACTGCGTCCACTTCTCCTTCATCAAGCCCCCCACACACTACCATCAACACACCACACCCTACCGCATGTGGGACAAGATCCCCACAGAACGACTAAACTCCCAACTGGTCCATAACCCCCCCCCCCACACCAGCGACCGCAACACAGGAGCACACAACCTCGCCAAATGGATCACTACCTGCGCAGACACACTAGCCCCCCTCAGAAAACACATCGCCACCCGCAACATCAAGAACGCCCCATGGTTCACCCCTGAACTCCAAGACTCCAAGCGCAAATGCCGCCAAGCTGAGAAAGTATGGCGACTAGAACCTTCCACAACCAACTTCTCCACCCTCAAAACCACCATTCGCACCCATCGCCAACTCATACTCACTGCCAAAAGAGATCACTACAAGTCACGCCTTGACAACAGCTCTCAAAACAGCAAAGAACTCTTCACCATCATCAATGAACTTGTCAAACCCAAAGCCAGCAACATAGACCCCACACACACAGCCCCTATGTGACACCCTTTCCAACCACTTCCTCCACAAAATCCTGGACATCCACAACAGCTTCATACCACACACACCCACCAAACACACCCCTCACTCACCCAACCCAACCACCACTCATGACCCCCCACCACACTCTCCACATGGACCCCCACCACATACGAAGAAACGGAAAAAAACATGAACTCCATCCACTCTGGCTCCCCCTCCGACCCCTGCCCACACCGCATCTACAACAAAACTAGCCCAACCATCGTCCCCATACTCTACAACATAATCAACTCCTCTTTCAACTCCACCACTTACCCAGATCCCTGGAAGCACGCGGAAATCAGCGCTCTCCTAAAAAAAAAACAAGCCGACCCGGAGATCCTCTCCAACTACCGCCCCATCTCCCTCCTCCCTTTCCCCACCAAGGTTGCAGAGAAATTAGTCAACGCCCACCTATCCCACAAGATCTGCTTGATTGCACATCATTTGGCCGGAGTCCTGAATGTGCGTGCAGACATTCTCAGTCGACGCAGCTCGGTCGACCACGAGTGGCGTCTTCATTCAGATCTAGTTTTGTATATCTTTCGGATGTGGGGATATCCACAAATAGATCTGTTTGCAACTCAAGAGAATGCGCAGTGCCCGCTATTTTGCAACCTCCAGTATCCAGTGCAAGGAGCTTTGGGGGACGCGTTTCAGATGTCCTGGAAGGGTCAGTTGCTTTACGTGTTTCCCCCCATACCCTTTATTCCTCGAGTTCTCAGGAAAATCCACCAAGACCGAGCTCAAGTCATCTTAATAGCTCCGGATTGGCCGAGAAGGGTGTGGTATTCGGACTTACTCCAACTCTCTCAGTGCCCTCCGCTCCGTCTCCCTTGCAGGGTAGGCCTCCTCTCGCAGGGGGCAGATTCTACACCCCCACCTCCAGAGCCTGCATCTTCATGCCTGGAGATTGAACGGGGCAATCTGAGTTCCTTTTCTCTCCATCCAGATGTGGTGGAAGTTATTCTATCGGCCAGGCAACACTCCACCAAGTCAATCTATTCGAATCGTTGGGCTAAGTTTACAAGCTGGTGTGGAGAGAATAGTTTAGATCCCTTAAAAGCTGGTTTATCTGACATTTTGTAATTTGCACTCTATTTAGCACAGAAAGGTTTTTCAGTTGCCACTGTTAAGGGTTATCTGTCTGCACTATCTGCTTTTCTGTGCCTTCCTGATCAACCATCCTTCTTTAAGTCACCAATTGTTTTAAAGTTTCTAAAGGTACTCACTAATAAGTATCCGCCCACGCCATTCGTTATGCCTCAGTGGGACCTTAATTTGGTTTTAACTTTTCTTATGGGGGCCCCGTTTGAACCCATGCACTCTTGTTCTTTACGGTTCCTAGTATTTAAAACTGTTTTCCTAGTGGCAATAACATCTGCCAGAAGGGTTAGTGAGCTTCAGGCTCTAACTGTAGAAACCCCATTCCTTTCCTTCTTCAAGGACAAAGTGATGTTGAGGACCAAGGCGGCTTTCCTACCGAAGGTTGTTACACCCTTTCACCTGGGGTAGTCAATTACTCTCTCTTCCTTTTACCCTCCACCTCACCCATCCAAGGAGGAGGAGAGGCTCCATCGGCTGGATCTGCGAAGAGCACTGAGCTTCTACGTCGCCAGAACGAAGGAGTTCAGACAGGATGAACAGCTCTTCGTTGGATACGTGGGGAAGAGGAAAGGTAGAGAGGTCCACAAGAGAACGCTATCCAGGTGGGTCATTCTATGTATTAAGATCTGCTATTCTTTGGCGAAGAGAGATCCACCTGTGGCGCTTCGTGCCCATTCCACCAGGGCCAAGGCAGCTTCATCAGCTTTGGCTAGAGGTGTTCCTGTGGCTGACATCTGCAGGGCAGCGACCTGGCATCCCTCCATACTTTTGCCAAGCATTACTGTTTGGACTCTGAGGTCAGGAGGGATGGCCATTTTGCTCGCTCGGTGCTGCAAGATTTCTTGGTTTGACCATTCGGGCACCCACCACCGGAGGTTATACTGCTTGGGGACTCAATTCTTTTGGTGAGGAATCCACAGGTAGGTGTATCCATCAGAAGAATAAGTTACTTACCTTCGGTAACGCTTTTTCTGGTGGATACAGTTACTACCTGTGGATTCCTCACGGTCCCACCCACCTCCCCGTTGCCTGACTGGTCAAGCCAAGATCTCTTTGGGTGCGCATCCTTGGAGTTGTATATATATGTATATAGCTTTCACATGCTTATGGTTGTTTTCATTGTGTATACTTTTCCTTTGCAATTTAAAATAGTGAAAAGGACATTTTGGACTGTAATTGTACATATAGATATATATTTATTTCTGTCTCGAATTGAGCATTCGTAACTGTGATTTTTATTGAGTTTTATATTAAATGTTTTTATTTTCATCTATTCTGGATGAATGTGTACTCTTTAGGTTTAACCTGTTCGCCTCTATGGCACGTAAAAAATGGTGATAACTGACGTCTGCACGTCGACGAGGGCTTCTTATTGCCTGGATGACGTCATGTGGCGTCGCGTGGAGTCGGGCGATTGTGACATCATCGTCGACGTGCAGAGCTAGAAATTTCCGTTGAGGCTGGCGCGAGGGGGAGAATTCTTTTGGTGAGGAATCCACAGGTAGTAACTGTATCCACCAGAAAAAGCGTTACAGAAGGTAAGTAACTTATTCTTTGGGGCATTTCCTTTTGTGGGAACTAGGCCTACCCGCACAAGTGAGGTACAATTGTTATCAGGAGACTTCGGGGAACGCTGGGTGGAAGGAAATTTGTGGCTCCTCTCAGATTCCAGAACTTTCTGTCACCGAAATGTGAGGAAAAAGTGTTTTTTAGCCAAATTTTGAGGTTTGCAAAAGATTCTAGGTAACAGAACCTGGTGAGAGCCCCACAAGTCACCCCATCTTGGATTCCCCTAGGTCTCTAGTTTAAAAAAATGCAGAGATTTGGTAGGTTTCCCTAGGTGCCGACTGAGCTAGAGGCCAAAATCCACAGGTAGGCACTTAGCAAAAAACACCTCTGTTTTCTTTGAGAAAATGTGATGTGCCCACTTTGTGTTTTGGGGCATTTCCTGGTGCGGGAACTAGGCCTGCCCACACAAGTGAGGTACTATTTTTATCAGGAGACTTCGGGGAACGCTGGGTGGAAGGAAATTTATGTCTCCTCTCAGATTCCAGAACTTTCTGTCACCGAAATGTGAGGAAAAAGTGTTTTTTTAGCCAAATTTTGAGGTTTGCAAAAGATTCTGGGTAACAGAACCTGGTGAGAGCCCCACAAGTCACCCCATCTTGGATTCCCGTAGGTCTCTAGTTTTAAAAAATGCAGAGATTTGGTAGGTTCCCTAGGTGCCGGCTGAGCTAGAGGCCAAAATCCACATGTAGGCACTTTGCAAAAAACACCTCTGTTTTCTTTGAGAAAATATGATGTGTCCACGTTGTGTTTTGGGGCATTTCCTATCGCGGGCACTAGGCCTACCCACACAAGTGAGGTACCATTTTTATCGGGAGACTTGGGGGAACACTGCGTGGAAGGAAATTGTGGCTCCTCTCAGAATCCAGAACTTTCTGTCACCGAAATGTGAGGAAAAAGCATTTTTTTAGCCACATTTTGAGGTTTGCAAAAGATTCTGGGTAACAGAACCTGGTGAGAGCCCCACAAGTCACCCCATCTTGGATTCCCCTAGGTCTCTAGTTTTCAAAAATGCAGAGATTTGGTAGGTTTCCCTAGGTGCCGGCTGAGCTAGAGGCCAAAATCCACAGGTATGCACTTTGCAAAAAACACCTCTGTTTTCTTTGAGAAAATGTGGTGTGTCCACGTTGTGTTTTGGGGCATTTCCTGTCGCGGGCACTAGGCCTACCCACACAAGTGAGGTACCATTTTTATCGGGAGACTTAGGGGAACGCTGAGTGGAAGGAAATTGTGGCTCCTCTCAGATTCCAGAACTTTCTGTCACCGGAATGTGAGGAAAAGGCGTTGTTTTTGCCACATTTTGAGGTTTGCAAAGGATTCTGGGTAACAGAACCTGGTGAGAGCCACACAAGTCACCATATCTTGGATTCCCCTAGGTCTCTAGTTTTAAAAAATGCAGAGGCTTGGTAGGTTTCCCTAGGTGCCGGCTGAGCTAGAGGCCAAAATCCACAGGTAAGCCATTTGCAAAAAACACCTCTGTTTTCTTTGAGAAAATATGATGTGTCCACGTTGTGTTTTGGGGCATTTCCTGTCGCAGGCACTAGACCTAACCACACAAGTGAGGTACCATTTTTATCGGGAGACTTGGGGGAACGCTGGGTGGAAGAAAATTTGTGGCTCCTCTCAGATTCCAGAACTTTCTGTCACCGAAATGTGAGGAAAAAGTGTTTTTTTAGCCAAATTTTGAGGTTTGCAAAGGATTCTGGGTAACAGAACCTGGTGAGAGCCCCACAAGTCACCCCATCTTGGATTCCCCTAGGTCTCTAGTTTTCAAAAATGCAGAGGCTTGGTAGGTTTCCCTAGGTGCCGGCTGAGCTAGAGGCCAAAATCCACAGGTAGGCACTTTGCAAAAAACGCCTCTATTTTATTTGAGAAAATGTGATGTGTCCACGTTGTGTTTTGGGGCATTTCCTGTCGGGGGCACTAGGCCTACCCACACAAGTGAGGTACCATTTTTATCGGGAGACTCAGGGAAACATAGGTGGTCATTACAACCCTGGCGGTTGGTGTTAAAGCGGCGGTAAAACCGCCAACAGGCCGGCTGTAAAAAAAATGGAATCACGACCGTGGCGGAAACCGCCAACATAGACAGCCACTTTAACACTCCGACCACCAAGGCGGTACAAACAAACCACGGCGGTAACCGCCAACAGACAGGCGGAGGACAATGTACCGCCCACAGAATTACAACAGTACAAAAACATGGCGGAAACAGGACTTGGAAGGGAAAACGCTCACCTCTACACACCCCACGAGGAACCAGGACGCCATGGAACCGGAACTTCAGATACTCCCAGCCTTTATCTTCCTGCTCCTCTATCAGGAGCACGGACATCCGCGGCGAAGACCACGGTGAGTACCGCACCTACGACACAGGGGAGGGGGGAGGGAAAAAACAGTGACACACACACGCAATACGCAACACCCCCACCCCCACCCTCACCCACTACAACACACACACAAATACAGCATGATACATTACAGTTACACCCCGACCCACCCTGGAAGAATGCAAGGACAAAAGGAAATTAGTCGAATAATTGTAATATATTCAATTACATAAATCAAAATTATTTACATATATATACATTTACACTATAAACAATTATATACACCAAGAACACAAGTCCAAGGGATTCCACCATCATAGTCAGTGGACAACTGGACCCAAAAGGCATGGGTGAGGCCCACAGTCAATACCCGAACAAGACGGAGAAAACACTGCTGGGGCATCAGATAGAAATAAAACAGGCACCTCAGGGGGAAGGGAAGGGGGGGGCACCTCAGCCGGATGAGCGCACAACGCCAGATCCACGAGGGGGCTCCATGCCCACTGTTCAATCCTGGGGAGTGCAAAGCCACAGTCTCTCAAGTCTCTACATTGGGTGGGTTGCCCACTGTTCAATCCTGGATAGTGCAAAGCCACAGTCTCTCAAGTCTCTACAGTGGGTGGGTTGCCCACTGTTCAATCCTGGGGAGTGCAAAGCCACAGTCTCTCAAGTCTCTACAGTGGGTGGGTTGCCGACTGTTTAATCCCGGGAAGTGCAAAGCCACAGTCTCTCAAGTGGATAACAGTCTCCACTGGTTCTTGAGGGTGCTTGGTGCCCTGAGTGCTTCATCCTGCCAAGGACAGCGTAGTGGATGCCTTTCCCCACTGGTTCTGGAGGGGGCTTGGTGCCCAGAGTGCTTCATCCTGCCAAGGACAGAGGTAGTGGATGTAACTCTCCACTGGTTCTGGAGGGGGCTTGGTGCCCAGAGTGCTTCATCCTGCCCGTGGGGGCCTCAGTAGCGTTGTAATCATTGGCGCTCACTGTCCTGCGGTGGTGCTGGCGGTCTTGTCTTGGGCAGCGGTGCTGCTGGGGGTCTTGTCCTGGGCAGTGGTGCTGCTGGCGGCGGGGTCCGTGGCAGCGGTGCTGCTGGCGGTCTTGTCTTGGGCAGCAGTGCTGCTGGCGGCGGGGTCCTGGGCAGCGGGGCTGGTGGCTGTCTTGTCCTGGGCAGTGGGGCTGGTGGCGGTCTTGTCCTGGGCAGCAAGGCTGGTGGCGGTCTTGTCCTGGGGAGGGGGGCTGCTGGTGGCGGTCTTGTCCTGGGCTGCGGTGTTGCTGGCGGCGGGGTCCTGGGCAGCGGGGCTATGGCGGTCTTGTCCTGGGCAGCGGGGCTGCTGGTGGCGGTATTGTCCTGGGCAGTGGTGCTGCTGGCGGCGGGGTAATGGGCAGCGGGGCTGGTGGCGGTCTTGTCCTGGGCAGCGGGGCTGCTGGTGGCGGTCTTGTCCTGGGCAGCGGTGCTGCTGGCGGCGGGGTCCTGGGCAGCGGGGCTGTGGCGGTTTTGTCCTGGGCAGCGGTGCTGCTGGCGGTCTTGTCTGCCGTGCTGATCTTCCCAGACTTGCCGGTTTTACTGTGCCCCTTCCCCACCTTGGATGGTGTCGCAGCTGTCTCCACACTCCCAACTGTACCACTGGGAGCGGCTTTGGTGGCTGATTTCTTTCCCCTCTCCTGCCGGGCACTGGCCAACGTTTTATGCTTGACAGGTGGGGGACTGTCCGTGCTCTGGCTCCTTGCCACACTGGCTGCCCTGCTGCCTGGTGCACTCCAGAATCCGGTGACTACTGGCACCACTGGTCCCGCCGATGTTGTGGCTGAGGTGCTAGGTTGGGACCTGGAGAGTCTGGCCCTAGGAGACTGAAGGAGTGGGGGAGGTGAGGGAAAGTGGTCAAGGTTGGTCAGGAAAAGTTTCTTAGGAACACTGGGACGGGTAGCTGGAGGGGATTTGGGAGTGGAGGAAGAGGTAGTGGTTGTAGGAGGTGTACGTTTGGTGACTTAGGGTGAAGGTGCATGGGCTGGAGGCTGTTGTGAGGTGGATGGCTGTTGGGTGGGTGTGTGGCTGCGTTTGTGTACCTTGGGAGGTGGCCTCACAGACACACTGGGAGAGGACACAGGGGACGTGTGAATGGTAGTGGGGGTGGTGACTGCACGTGAGTGGGGTGTGGATGTGGGTGTGCTGGTGATGGACGTAGTGGCTGAGGATGTAGTGCATGCAGGTGTGAGTGGAGACGAGACAGGGAGGGAGGAGGGAGATGAGGAGGAGGGGGACACAGTGGAGGCAGTGGATGCTAGTGTGTCTGCATGTGTCTGATGCTTGCGTAAGTGCCTGTGGGATGTGTGGTGCTTATGTTTGCCAGAGCTTCCCTTGTGTGTTGAGGTGTGTGCATGCTGGTCTGATGGTGTGCTTGTGATAGGCTGGGGTACAGGGGATTGGGTCTGGGTGGAGGAATTTGGAGGGGGGAGGCTAGAGACAGGGACAATGGCTGCCATCAGTGCTGAGGCCAGAGTCTGAAAAGCTCGCTGAAGGGCTGCCTGACCAGAGTGAATGCCCTCCAGGTATGCATTGGTTTGTTGCAACTGCCTTTCTACAACCTGGATGGCATTCAGAATGCCCAACAGTGAGGGACCTGAGGAGGTCAATGGCCTCCTCACTGAGGGCAGCAGGGTTGACTGGGGCAGGGGCTGTGGTGCCTGGGGCGATGGTGATGCCCACCCTCCTGGGTGAGCGGCCACGGGGCTAACGCTGAGGGGCTGCTGGGAGGTTGGTGCTGGTAGGGGGTTGGCGGCTGTACCTGTAGATGTGGGGGGTACAGATGGGCCCGCCACCGCAAGGGAGCTCCCATCAGAGGAGGAGTCCGTATAGGAGGTCTCAGCTCCTGTCCCCGCCGTGGAGCTCCCCTCGCCCTCCGTCCCACTGGTGAATTCAGACTCCCTAGTATCGCCCTCCAGAGCCATGTGGGATGCAGCTCCCTCGTGAACAGGGAGACCACAAAAAGGGGGGGGAAGACAGAAGAAAGACATGTTGAGTGCATGCAATACTGCTCCCGGACACGACAGACACAGAAGCCCCCTGCACTATGCCGCGCACTTGGAGTCCACTATTCAATCCCAGGGACATGGGTTTCAAGGCTATGCCCGATTTCTGCACACATGGATGTCACAGGAGCCTGACTAGCTGTATTTGGCACTGTACACAGGTGGGGTGCCACAGGGCCTGCCTTAAGAAGTGTCCTTGCCTACTAAACTCGCCCTGGCCTAGGGGAACCCACAGCCCACCTCCCCCACCCAGACACCTACAATGCGCGCTGAATCAGCAGAATGAGAGTGTACTCACCCCCTTGTGGCTGCTGTGATGCCCTCAAGTGCCCATCTAACTCCGGGTACGCCACCGCCAGGATCCTGAACATCAGGGGGGTCATGGTGCGACAGGCACCCATCCCCAACTGGGCCTCCGCCGTCTTCTTGTTCCAGCGGCGAATGTCCTCCCATCTTTTCCGGCAGTGGGTGCTCTGTCTGTGGCAGACCCCCAGGGTTTGGACTTCCTTGGCGATGGCACGCCAAATGTCATTCTTCTGGTGGGCGCTGACCTACAGGAATTGTACAGGGGAAAAAGAGAAGTAATTACCATCTGCACCGTCACAGTCATTGGCCCGCATCCCTACCCTTGCCAAGACGCACATGCACTCACAGTCGTTTCATGCATGCCTCATTCTCACCCCCCTATCTTTCATCCACCCCACTCCACAGAGGCATTGCCCATACAGCATGCTCACAGTTTACTTACCTGTTTGTCTGGAGGACCGTAGAGTAGTGTGTACTGGGGGAGGACCCCATCCACAAGTTTCTCCAACTCTTCTGTGCTGAAGGCAGGGGCCCTTTCCCCAGACACACGAGCCATTGTCTCTTCCAGACTGAGGTCACAGCAGCACTTGCAGTGTAGGTCCTCTCCTGTCAAAGATCAGAGAGAAAATGGTGATTGAACAGAGAGAAAATGGTGGTCACGTCCGTGGCGGTGCGTACCGTCACCGCCGGCGTACATCGTCATTGCCTCCTGGGACCCATAGGGTCCAACGTTAACCAATGCAGGATTACGGCGCGGTCTTCGTCCGCCTACCGCAACAGTGTACAACGCCAGCGCAGTTACCTCATATCCCCCTGTCCCACTTTACAGGTCAGGCAGCCGACATTTCATGGCATTATATTGGACTGCGTCACACATATCTAGGCCTTGCCTAAACACTCATACAGGCAAAATTCGATTTGCTAATATTTTCAGAGTAAGCTGTGTTTACGTGTTTACGTACCTCAGAGTTGGTTGACTCTCTGCTCACTGTTCTCCTCCATAGGCACCGTCCGCTGGGGCATGTGAGGAGATGGTGGCATCCTCCGGTGTACAGACCGCTGGTGGACCTGTCGACGATGGATGAGCGACATGTGATCATCACCTACAGGCTTGATCGTGCCACAATCCCATGTTAATGCAAAATTCCCTGGCTCAGTGCATGACGCTCACATCCTGCGGAATAGCAGCATCCCTTATGTGATGGGGCAACTCCAGGCTATTAGGTGAGGACATGGACCCAATACAGTGGGAATAGTTGTCTGGGTTTGTGAATGTCCCTATGAGTTAGTGTGTGTCTAACAGTTCTCCCTCGCCATTTGCAGGTGACTCTGGTTACCCCAACCTGTCATGGCTATTGACCCCAGTGAGGAGTCACAGGACCAGGGCAGAGGAACGGAACAATGAGGCACATGGGCGAACTAGGAGGATTATTGAGCGGACCTTGGGACTCCTGAACGCCAGGTTCCGGTGCCCCCATATGACAGGTGGTTCCTTATTCTACTCACCAAAAAAGGTATGCCAGATCATCGTGGCCTGCTGTATGCTTCACAACTTGGCTTTGCGACGACAGGTGCCTTTTCTGCAGAAGGATGGTCCAGATGGAGGTCTTGTGGCAGCTGTGGACCCTGTGGACAGTGAAGACGAGGAAGCAGAAGAAGAGGACATCGACAGCAGGAACACAGTGATCCTGCAATACTTCCAGTGAGACACAGGTAAGAAGACGACACTGCCTGCTACATCTGATTTAAATCTACTACCTCTCTACTGTCTGTCATTTTCACCCAGTGTATGGTCACTGAGTTGTCACTTTCCCTTACGATTTCACAGATGTGGGTCCCACTGTGTGACATCTGCTTTGTTTCCTCATGGACTAGAGCTGTGTGACATAGGTATGTTGACATTACATTTGAAAGACCATTTTGCCGCTGTAATTGCTAAAAACTATTTCGAAATCACAGACAGACTCCCGATTGTTTTGTGCTTTAAGGGTGTTTATTTAAGTGCTCAATATTGGAGGGGGTTGTAAAATGGTGAGGGGTGATGGTGGAGGAATGTCCATGGTAGAGTCCAGTCTATTAGTCTCACAGGTGCATTGTCCAAAGGGACATATGAAGTGGAGCTGGGGCAGTTTAAGGATGGACAGGGTGACAAGGTGGGACAAAAGGATGACAATCAGGGTGGTCTCATTTCTTGGCGGGGGTCTTGGCATCGTTCTCTGTCTTTGTCCTGGATCTCAGGGACCGTTTGCGGGGTGGTTCTCCCTCTGCAGGGGGTGGGGTGCTGGTGTGGTGGTCCTGTGGCGGTGCCTCCTGTCCACTACCGCCGGCGGAGGTGGTGGGCAGTTCATCGTCCAGGCTAGTGTCTGGGGCCCCTTGTTGTGCCACAGTGTCCCTCCTGGTGTTCACGAGTTCCTTCAGCACCCCTACAATGGAGCCCAGGGTAGAATTGATGGATTGAGTTCCTCCCTGAAGCCCAAATACTGTTCCTCCTGCAGCCACTGGGTCTCCTAAAACTTGGCCAGTACCGTTGCCATCGTCTCCTGGGAATGGTGACAGGCTCCCATGATGTTGGAGAGGGCATCGTGGAGAGTGGGTTCCCTGGGCCTGTCCCCCCCCCTGTCGCACAGCAGCCCTCCCAGTTCCCCTGTGTTCCTGGGCCTCTGTCCCCTGAACCGTGTGCCCACTGCCACTGCCCCCAGGTCCCTGTTATTGTTGGGGTGGTGGGTTAGCCTGTGTTCCCTGTAGTGGTGGACACACTGCTGCTTGACGTGTCCTGGGGACAGAGGTATGGGCCTGCTGGGTGGGTGCTGTGCTGGTGTTTCCAGAGAAGGGAAGCTCTGTAGTGGCTTCTGCCAGTGTGAGGGGAACCGACTGTCCTGAGGTCCCAGATGGGCCGGGCTAGTCATCTAGATCCAGTTGGACAGAGCTGCTGTCATCACTGTGGGCCTCTTCTGTGGGTGGAGTGGACATATCTGGACCCTCCTGTCCGGTGACGTTGGGTAGGGGTCCTGCAGGGGTGTAAAAGCATGATTATTGCATCTGTGTGTGCCATGGTGTGCAATGGGAGGGTGGCCGTGTACCCCATTGCTTGCATTCCTGTGTAGGACCTTGTGTGATGATGGTTTAGGGGGGTGTATGGGTATGTGCAGTGGCCATGCTTTGGTGATGGGTGTCCATGCTTTGGTGTTGCATGCAGGGCTTGGGTTTGGGATGTGTGTTTTGTGATATTGGGACATGTGTGAGGAGTTGGAGTGATGGGGGTGAGGGCGAGGGTGGGGGTATGTGATGGCATGCAGTTTGGGTGGGGGATGAAGTAGTAAAGATTTGACTTACCAGAGTCCATTCCTCCAGCTACTCCTGCGAGGCCCTCAGGATGCAGTATAGCCAAGACTTGCTCCTCCGATGTTGTTAGTTGTGGGGGAGGAGGTGGGGGTCTGCCGCCAGTCCTCTGATCCTCGATGTGGTGTCTTGAGACCACGGAACGCACCTTCCTCCGTAGGTCGTTCCACCTCTTCCTGATGTCATCCCTAGTTCTTGGGTGCTGTCCCACTGAGTTGACCCTGTCCACGATTCTTTGCCATAGCTCCATCTTCCTAGCTATGGAGGTGTCCTGCACCTGTGATCCGAATAGCTGTGGCTCTACCCGGATGATTTCCTCCACCATGACCCTGAGCTCCTCCTCAGAGAACCTGGGGTGTCTTTGCGGTGCCATGGGGTGGTGTGGGTGATGTGTGGGGTGGTGTGTGTTGTGATGTGTGGGGTGATATTTAGAGGTGTGTTGTGTGAGGTGCGTGGATGTTATGTGAGTGATGGTGTGGAGTGCCTGTGGATGCTAGTTTGTAGATGGTGGTGTCTCTCTCTGGCCTTCAGTCGCAATTGTGGTTGTAGGGGTTTGTGGGTGATGTGGGTTTGTGTTTTATATTGTTTTGAGTGTGTGGGAGTGGTGTGTGTATGTGTGGACCAGGTGTGTGTATTTCGATTGGTCCAATGTGGTAGTGTTTTGTAAATGTGTGTGCATTTTGAGCACGGCGGTGTCTACCACCAATGGAATACCGCGGTTGGAAGACCGCCGCGTGGATTCGTGGGTCATGATAGTGTGGGCGTATTCCTGTTGGCGTGACGGTGGAGGTTTTGTTATCGGCAGTTTATCACTGACCTTTGGTGTGGCGGGCTTGTGTGGGTGTCTAGATTTTGGCGGATTCCGGGCTTTGGGTCATAATGACCGTGGCGGAATTCCGCGGCCGTGGCGGTGTGTTGGCAGTCTTCTGCACGGCAGTAAGCGGCTTTTACCACCAATGTTGTAATGACCCCCATTGAATAGCAAAACAAGTGTTATTGCCCCTTGTCTTTCCCTACATTTTTCCCTTCCAAATATAAGAGCGTGTGTAAAAAAGACGTCTATTTGAGAAATGCCCTGTAATTCACATGCTAGCATGGGCACCCCAGAATTCAGAGATATGCAAATAACCACTGCTCCTCAACACCTTATCTTGTGCCCGTTTTGGAAATACAAAGGTTTTCTTGATACCTATTTTTCACTCTTTATATTTCAGCAAATGAATTGCTGTATACCTGGTATAGAATGAAAACCCACTGCAAGTTGCAGCTCACTTATTGGCTCTGGGTACCTACGGTTCTTGATGAACCTACAAGCCCTATATATCCCTGCAACCAGAAGAGTCCAGCAGATATAACGGTATATTGTTTTAAAAAATCTGACATTGAAGGAAAAAGTTACAGAGTAAAACGTAGAGAAAAATGGCAGTTTTTTTCACCTCAATTTCAATATTTTTTTATTTCAGTTGTTATTTTCTGTAGGAAACCCTTGTAGGATCTACACAAATTCCCCATTGCTGAATTCAGAATTTTTTCTACTTTTCAGAAATGTTTAGGTTTCAGGGATCCAGCATTGGTTTCACACCCATTTCTGTCACTGACTGGAAGGAGGCTGGAAGCACAAAAAATCCTAAAAATGGGGTATGTCCCAGTAAAATGCCAAAATTGTGTTGAAAAATTGGGTTTTCTGATTCAAGTCTGCCTGTTCCTGAAAGCTGGGAAGCTGGTGATTTTAGCACTGCAACCCCTTTGTTGATGCCAATTTCAGGGAAAAAAAACACAAGCCTTCTTCTGCAGCCCTTTTTTCCCATTTAAAAAAAAACGAAATTTTCACTGTATTTTGGCTAATTTCTTGGTCTCCTTCAGGGGAACCCACAAAGTCTGAGTACCTCTAGAATCCCTAGGATGTTGGAATAAAAGGACGCAAATTTGGCATGAGTAGCTTATGTGGACAAAATGTTATGAGGGCCTAAGCGCGCCCTGCCCCAAATAGCCAAAAAAAGGCCTTGCACCTCAGGGTGAAAAGGCCTGGCAGCAAAGGGGTTAAACACTCCAAAAAATAGCATACATTTGCAAAAACTTAATGTGCACAATAATATCAGATTTAAAGCAGATGATGATGACATCAGTAAATCATAAAATTTCAGTTAATAACATTCAGATTTCAGGCCTGGGCGATCCTATCACTAACACACATTTTGACTTGCATGTGGGGGAACAGACTAACACATGCAGGAAAAACAAAAAGGAAAGACAAAAATAAATTTGAAAAATCTAACTAGGACAACTAAAAAATCACATTTAGTTATACCTCTCCTCATGGGACAGCAGACAGGAAAGTTTCATCAGATAGAGCATTCACCTTCTCCCGACAACAGTAGACAGCAGCATCAGGACGGTGCAGAACATGGGCTGCAGATAGGACAGGTTAGCAGTTCAGAATTAGTTGGGCATATTAGTACTGAACAGCACAAACAAATGGCGAAATTAATTCTAAAAATAACTCATAATATAAAGATTAAATATGGCAGAAGTCTTTGAGAAGGACAGGAGGTGGAGATGACAGCAGCCTCGCCAGACATCAACAGACTCTGGCAGACAGTAGTAAACTCATGGTAGGAGTAGACTAACTTAAAGTTTCAAAGTTCCTCACTAACTAGAAATATCAGTGGGCCTTTCGATTGGTCCTTCGGGTGGGCTCATCTTACACACAAGATCCAGCATCCAATGGTAACTGCTGACACCATCAAGTTTGCAACTCTTCCGGATTTCCTCAGAGAAATTCATGACCATCTAGATGAGTTCATTCAGTTCAGCTAAAACATTACATTTTCTAGTTAATTGTTAGATCAGTATCTTCTCTCACAATACATAGGATGGACTAAGAATTTCTCACATGAAAATTACAAGTTTCCTGTCTTGTTTGATGGCTAGAACAAATATTGTTACATAGTTAACATTGAAACATGTTCTTCATCTTCAATACAATAGGACGTTCAACATCACATCAACAACGTAAATAAAGAATTCAGTTCGTGGGGAACAGAATACACAAGTAATTTTCCTCTACTGCTGCAAAATAAATCTCCACACCTAATAAAGCCTTAATACACAATAATACAATTAATACACTAATACATTCTATTGCGCACATAACAAGTTAAGTCAAGAATGCAAAGCAAATTATTTAAATAGTTTAATTAAAATTATTTAATCGCAAATATTATTAATGACATGTGAGAACAGTTTAAACGTGCATTTATTTTTTTGCACACATGTAAGCTATGTTGATAAATTAATTTAATTCAATATGAATACAATTATTTTCATGTTCACCTAATACTTCACTTCTAATAGTCATCTAGCAAAAATACGTTTTGCTTTATCTCATGTCAGTAGTTTACTCAAATATAAATGTGCAATGTCTTCAAGTTAAAACGTGATGTCAAAATACCAATGGAGGCCACATTGTCCCCCATAATTCAAACGTGCACATTTTACATTTTCACGTTAATTTCTCTGTTAGGCCTTTAAACAAAGGTTTGTAAGTCACCATATGCTAACTTCTATGCCACTAAAGTATTAGTAAAATGTGATCCATCTCAGTCCCTCCTCTGACGGCAATCTGTGCCGTCACAAAATAACTTTACTCATTTACAATGAGACAAATCAAAATCTTGTAGTTTGATAACGCTTAGGTTTAGGTCTGTGATAACTGTCACTTCTCTTTATCGTCTGATAACATCTATTTCTCATATTCTCCATTTCCATTTCTTCCTTCCTCTGTTTATTCTTTAAGTTTTCTCTTTTCCACAAATTGTAAGCCTTATAAATGCATGTGCAGAAATTATGCACGCTGTCACAATCAATAAAGTTTTCAGGATCATTCTCACAAAACCATTTTCCAAATCTCCAAACCAAGATCCTACTTTTGAGAATCCTTCACCTATTGTTTCCCAAATATTTGTGTGTTTCAGGTCATTCGAGTCATCTCCTTATGGTTATCTGGTATGTATGTGCACCAGTGTTGCAATTTTAAAACTCGACTGACTCCGCCTTCTTTTGCTAAAAGGATGTCTAACTCATGGCGATTCTGCAAAACCTGAGACTTGACCGCAACCATTTCCCTATCCATTAGT
Organism: Pleurodeles waltl; assembly: GCF_031143425.1. Classification (NCBI taxonomy): domain Eukaryota; kingdom Metazoa; phylum Chordata; class Amphibia; order Caudata; family Salamandridae; genus Pleurodeles; species Pleurodeles waltl. The sequence goes on from NC_090451.1 coordinate 538,911,090, forward strand.
TGCATTGAACCTGAAAAATCAGTTGATATCTCATCTACAATTGTCGATAACTTCCTTATCTTTATGTCATTCAAGATTACACCTAATAATGGAATAAAAGCTTCAAAAATACCTCCTGTAATCTCTGAACCACTTGCTTCTCTTTTAAATCTCACTTTAAATCTCTCAATCCCTGCTGTCAATGTTGTCCACTGGGTAGATTTTCGGAAAAAACACTCCTAAATAACGTGCCATACCAACCTTTCGGTAACTTGTAATAAACCTTCTTACCACATATGTAATATTCACCAGGCACAACGGAGTCTTGTCCACTTAGCATAAAATCGCATACACTCTTAAAACAAAACACATGTCTGTATTCACTCATTCCCACAGACTTATTGTCAGTTTTTGATTGTGGCCTATATATACAAAACCTTCGTACATGTTGTCAATCTAAAGCTAAGCGTCTTCTTGTATCAGATGAAGTGTGAACTGATTTCTTTTTGGAAACTTTAGCCTTATTTATCTTTTCTTTCATTGCGTTTCTTCTTTCATCAACTTGATTAATGAACTCCTTTTCAACCTGTGTAAGAAAACATGTTAAATCATTTATGTGCGCATATGCTGTGCCAAATGTTAGTGTAGATTCAAAGAACCCACCTACTATGTATATATATATATTCTTAGTATTTGCAATGCTGCTCAAATGCTGATTAAAGGGAATAAAAGAGAAGACTAAGGCAAAGCTAGAATAGAAGTATTGAAAGTATTATTGGTTGTACAAGCGTGTAGATAATAAACTGCAAGTAATTCCATAAGTCAGTGGTAATCTGTGACAAGGGATTCACTCCTGTACCGATGAAGGAATGTGTGTACACACATAACAATCACACACACTTATTGTGTCCATGTATTCATTCAGTAAGCTATAACAAACATTGGAAGACAAATCTCCCTTTGTGTTATCTAAAAGAAGCAATCCCTCATCCTTATAAAACTTTTCCTTCTTAGATGTTGTCATTCTCTGCACTGGAGTTGCTGTGCTTTGCATCTCTCCTTTCATTGAAACACTCATTGCTGCAATCAATAAAATGCACACAATCATACATATTATAACCAAGCCAATGCACACATATTTACATTTACTGTGTTTACCCTGTCCTTGTTTCATGGCTTCTGTAGCATCAGAAAAGTAAATAAAAATAAAAATATAAAAGCAAAAGCAAGCAAAAATCAAAACTAAAGTGACTTTCAAAGTCTTTTTGCACTGTTTACAAAAATTCTCAATCTTCAAAAAGTTCATAATAGGTTCTCAAAATTAGTTCAAAATGTTTGCTTTCAATAAAACACAGTCTGATGATCACTTATGGTCACTTTCAGAGTGTATTGCCTTTGTTGATCAATTGGCAGTGTTATCTCAAATTTAAGTTCAAATGTGATTTCAAGTTGCAGAATGTTTAACTGAATTCTCACGGTCAAAACAAAAGGCCATAAACTTGTTCTCCCATTCATTTGTGATAACATATATCCATTCAGGTGAAGAGTATCTGTGGCTTGGCACTCTTTTCCTTTTCTTTCTCCCAACAGCACAATCTTTGTCTTCACTCTGAATTCACTCTTCAACCGCTTCCGTTATTGGTAGGAGTTTATCAGCAACCAGTTCAAGTGTAGCTGCAGGCCATTGATCTCCTTTTTAATTTCTCTTTCCGGGTGCAACTGTGTTCACAACATTTGCTGTGTTAGCAGAAGTCAGTTGGTTTTGACTTGGCTTTTCTGCTCTTCTGTCTGCATTTAGATTACCTGCACATTCGTCAATTTGCATGATTTCTGCTTTAGCCACCTGTTCAGTCCTCACAGCCTGGTCAAACTGAACTTCTTCTTCTTCTGCATTCGCTTTTACAGGATCAGGCTTTGTGTTTCCAGACCCAGAACTTTGCATGTGTGGCTTCCATAAATCATTTCGGAAGACCACCACACTTCACAGCTGTTGTCGTCACAAGAATGATTTGATACGGTCCTTTCCATCGTGGCTCTGGGCAAGACTTCCTTACATGCTGCTTTACAACAATCCAATCTCCAGCTTTCAAGTTGTGACACTGTTCTTGAGCAGTTTGAACTGTTGCTGCTTCAACCTGATGGGACAAAGAGCGAACCACATCAGCCAGACCTTTGCAATAACGCAGCACTAAGTCATCTGTTGTGTTCACAAGTGCATTTGCAGGTACTGCTGGTAACCTCACTGTATGACACATAAGGATCTCGTGGGGTGACAGTCCTGACTTCCTGTAAGGGGTCCTACACATGTGCTTCAGGACACGTGGTAATGCATCAGGCCATTTCAACGCTGTAGAAGCACAAACCTTTGCCAATAGAGCTTTCAGTGTTCCATTCATTTGTTCCACCAATCCAGATGCCTCTGGTCTGTAACTGCAGTGCAATCTTTGCTCAATGTTCAGTGCTGCACACAACAATTTTATGATCTTGTTATTAAAATTAGTTCCTTGATCTGATTCAAAAGAAGTTGGGAAGCCAAATCTCACTATTAGTTCCCTGAGCAGCATCAGTAAGACTGTCATTACTACGTTCTGGATAGGATTCTAACCAGTGAGAAAACACGAATACGGCAACCAAAACATACCTCAATCCATTGCAAACAAGCATCTCAATAAAATCAAGTTTCATGCTGTTAAATGGACCTCCTGATCTGCCAGTGTGGCTCAAATTAACCACTGTGCGTTTCCCTACATTCAATTGTTGACAGGTAACACAACTGTGACAAGCCACTTCCGCAATCAACCTAAACTTCGGGTTGTACCTTGCCTGTTTGAAGGTGCGAATCATTGCATCTCTGCAGAGATTAACATGACCATGGTAATTTCTAACCATTGAGTTCAACAAACAATCTGGCAACACAACTTTCCCTACATTTGAAATCCAGACATCATCTTCCTCTCCTTGAACACAACTTGCTTTTGTCTAATCTCTGCATTCTTCCTCTGTTGCCTCTTTCTCTAACCTCTTGATTTCATCCCAGGTATAAACCACTGAAATCAAGATACTTTGATTTGTCTCTCCAGTGTCACTTCCACCACCCCACTCTTCATTGAAGGTGATGCAATGGAATGCACAATATCTGGCAATTTGGCCAGCATAGGCATTGCCCAATGATACATAATCATTTGACGTTTAATGGACTGTACATTTCACAACCGCAATCTTTTCAGGCAACTGCAAGGTATTTAACAAACTTTGTATTCTTTCACCAGTTCGAATGTGTGATCCTGATGAGGTCATAAAACCTCTCTAGCTGAAGTCATGCACAACACCAAATCTGTATTGACTGTCTGTGAATATTTTCACTTTGAGCTGCTCAGATATGCAGCATGCTCTTGTAAGGGCAACCAATTCAGCTACTTGGGCAGAAATGACTCCTTGAAGCCATGAAGCTTCGACTACTCATGAGGTGGTGCAGACTGCATAACCAGCTCTCACAGTATCTTCGTTGTCTCTGGGTTAGGTGCACAGTTCAGTGACATTGAGGCAGTCTTGTTCCATTTCATTACCAGCATTTGAATCATTAACATTAACAGGCACTAATGTAGCTGGGTTTAGCACAGAACACCTCCTCATAATCACATTAGCAGATCCAAGATTCAATAACTCCTAATGGGTAAGATGGGCACTGGTCAGATATTGGGTCTTAGTTCTTGTTAGAAGAACTTTAAATGTGGGACAAAACTGAATGTGGGACAAAAACAGTTAAAGGGCGTCCCACCACAATGCCTTCGCATTGACCTATGCTTACATAAGAAGCAGCCACTGATTTTAAACAGCCAGTCAAAGAAGCAGCGACAGGGTCTAATGTGTCAAAAAAATAAGTTACAGGTCTGTTTGTTCTTCCATGCAACCGTGTCAAAACAGAAAGAGCACAACCATCACGTTCATGACAAAACAGTGAAAAACTTTTCATGTAGTCAGGCATTTCCAAAGCCGGAGCTCTGCACAAACTGTCTCTCAACTCAGTGAAAGCTTTCATATATTATTCTCTAAAGGGCACTGGGTCTGTAATTTCTTTGTGTGTCAACTTCTGCAGTGGTTTGGAAATTACTAAAAAAATTGGGATCCATTGGTGACAATAGCTCACCATGCCCAAAAACACTCCGACATGTCTCTGTGTAACTGTGAGATTTATCTGCATAATAGCTGCAACTCTCTCTCAGGAGACTTTCCTTGCACCCTTCTCAATTTAGTAACCCAAATACTTTACTTCCTTGTGGCAATACTGTAATTTGGTAGAGGAAACCTTATGTCCGTTTTCGCCTGAATGATTCAACAATCCTATGGTATCTTGTCTGCATGCTTCACGTGTATTAGATGCAACCATCATGTCATCAGTGTACTGTGCAAAGCAGACTGAAATGGCATGTTCAAAGACACTAAGGGCCAGATGTAGGTAGTTCCGATTTTGCGAATCAGAAATTGCAAGTCGGTGCGACTCGCAATTTCCGATTCGCAAAATCGGATGCAGAACGGTGTCTCAGACACCGTCTGCGATTCGCTATGGGGTCGCAAAGTCCCACCTCATTAATATTAATGAGGTGGGTTGCATTTTGCGACCCCATAGCGAGTCCCTGCACTCACAGGGATGGTGGCCTGCTGAAGACAGCAGACCTCCATGTCTGTGACTGCTTTTTAAATAAAGCAGTTTTTTTATTATTTTGCAGCCCGTTTTCCTTAAAGGAAAACGAGTTGCAAAATAAAAAACATACCGAAACCATTTGGTTCCCTTTTTTCAGAGTAGGCAGAGTAGGCAGTGGTCCATTGCACCATGCAAAATGCTTGCTACATCTGGCCCCATGTTCTTCTTCAAAATCTGATTAAAATAGATGGTGATTCTGAAAACCCCCTGTGGAGTACGGCACCATAAAAACACACCTTTGCCAAATCTGAATGAAAAAAGGAAATGACTATCCTCGTGTAAGGGAACAGAGAAGAATGCCTGTGACAAGTCAATAATTGAAAACCATTCTGCTTCACATGGAATCTGGAACAAAATCACTGCTAGATTTGGTACCACAGGACAACAGGACACCACAGTTTTGTTCACCTTTCTCAGATCATGAACTTTGCGGTATTTTTCACTTGGCTTTTGCAATCCCCTAATAGGAGAATTACATGGGCTACCCATCACTTCATTTAGTACTCCCTGCTCAACAAAGTCTGCAATTATTTCTGGAGTCGCGTTATACTGTGGCGTTCTGGCAAAAACTGCATTTGGCTTTATGGTTACTTTGACTGGTTTACTATCCTGTATGAGTCCAATATCTTTTCTGGAGAGATCCCAAACTCTCAACATTAATGTGTCTTGTAATTCAGCTGGTAGGTCCAACCCTCATGACAGAAAACAGTGTAATGATAGGGTACATTTCATTAATTTGACTGGAGGTCTCATCGTCACTATTTGTTTGAATTATTCCTTCATGAGTACATGTCATGGAGTATTTTAATTTGCATAGTAAGTCTCTTTCTAACAGACTCACATGACTTGAAAAACAAACTACGATTTGGTGCACATCCTGAAATGTTCCTATTTTGACTGGAATGAACTCTGTAATGGGGTTTACCAAATGCTGGTTTGCTACTCCTACAATCTGAACTGTCCTTCCAGAAAGGGGCATATTAGGGACTTCTGCAGATCTGACTGTGGGGCACGTTGCTCCAGTGTCAACCAGAAATGAAACATCATGACCCATAACACTTGCATTCACACGAGGACCACGATGATCTACCTCCAGTGAGGCAGGCAACACACATTCTTCCTCTTCTGAACTTTCACTTATAAATTCTTCACTCATCTCATTATCACTGAAACCTATCATGTGGTTAACCAATCTACATTTGCATTTGCTCTTTGATTCGCTGAGGAACCATTACCTGTTTCTGTGCCATCAGAGCTTGTGGAATCCGCATTTGTTGTGGGGCTTGCATTTGCTGTTGGGGAAATTGTACTTGTTGTTAGAGAACCTAAATTTGGACCGCTCCAGTAGAAACGTTCATGCTTTAATTTTGGGGTCTTTGAACTCTTTGATTTGAAATTGACTGTTGTCAACCATCTGCGCAGCACCACCATCTTGCACCAAATTGTTTACATTATTAAATTGGCACTCCTGTTTCCAGTGTCCGACTTTGCCGCATGCATGACAAGGAAGCATTTTCTTAATGTTTTGAACATCAGTCACATTAACAATCGGGTGAACTTGAATTCCACAATCTCTGCCTCTGAACTGAGGCACCATATTGCCTTGTTGCTGTGTTCCCTGCATTCCTCCTACATTTACCATTCCTGGCAATCCCTGCATACCCTCTCCTTTGGCAGACAAATTGCATCACCATCGCCTTTTCCCTTAGTCTTTTCTGTTTCAAATCAATCTCGTTACTACAGTATTTTGCGTAGTGTAATACTTCATCAATCAGCTTTTCTTGCCAGCAAATCGAGTGATTCTGAAACATATTGCTTATTTCAAGCTTCAATCCTTGAACAAATGTGAACACACAATGATTCATATCAATAATTTCTGTGCCGCTGTATTGCTTGAATGCCTGCAACAGTCTCTCATAATAAGCATGAACAGACTCCTTTGTCTCCTGAGCTGTCCTGTCAGTCCTTTGCTAATCAACATCTCTAGGGGAAACTCTAGTTTTCAAAAACTCAATCACCTTGTAGTAGCTTTTTATAATTTCTTCAGACGGTGCACCTGTTATTGCATCCCTTGGCAGCTCTCGTTTTGGCCAATCAACACTCCACTTACACGCAACACACAAATCTGCTGGAACCACAATAGCAAATAAAGTATTCAAATCTTCCTACAAACACTTTGCATGTTTGCCAAACCTCTCTGTTTGCTGGTACCACTTCACTGGTTTCCCTAAACTTTGAGTAATCATGTATAAATGACAGTATGTCACTTCTGCTCCATGGAACGTGAACAAAATTCCAATCCTGGAATTTCTCTCATTGGCATAATTTTCACAGTTCCCTCAGCCTGTTGTACATCATTTGAAGAAGCAGTTGGCTTTTCTCTGAATCTCTTTTTATTGCCCATCTGCCTTCCCACTTATCTAATGCTCCCCATGTTTGAATGCTCTGAATCAATTCCTTAATATGAATTTCATTCCAGGTTATCTCAAGTTCGCGATGTCTCTTGAATTCCAATCAGTAATCTTTTGTTAGCTGTTTGGATTTATTCATCTTGATTTCATATTTCTTGGCTAAATTAGAAAATTCCTCATAAACCTGTCCTGCTTGAAATGTAACATATTTGCACATGAAGCTCAATTAGTTCTTTATTGTAAGAATCTTATCTGTCTAATTCAAGTGTTCCCTCAATCATTTCTTTTAATTCCAATTTTAATCTCACCATGTTCAATGCCTTTTCTCCCTCAGGCGTGTTTCCTGCAACTGATGCTCTATTCAGATTGTCTAACCATCAGTTAATTGTTGAGCAGTCAGTCCTTGTAAACTAGTATTATTACTATTATCTCAGGGTGTAAACATACAGAATATTACATGGAGCTCTTATAGTCTGCTCCTGAGTCATCACAGATGATCACATTGAGCATGGGGGACATGACACACCAATCAACAGACCTACTCTATCATGTGTCTGGTTCCAACCAAAGGAATTCATAGGAGTCATGGCTGGCACAGTAGTACTCAGTCTATTTCTGCTTTAGTTCCAAAAGGGGAATTCATTGCTGATACTGGATTTGGAATCGGTAAACCACTCTCATTGCTACCCTGGGCATATAACGGGATTACTGGACCTATTATCACAGGAACTGTTAATGCATCTGATCCTCACAAACTTGTTTGACTTAGCGAAAACATTAGTCCTTTACCTTGACCAGTCCATACTGTTCCAAAAGCCTGGTTTGAATGATTCGGGGCAACATTCTGTGTTGTCATTAAAGGGGAATACGTAGGCATTGTCTGTCTCTGGTTCACAATTTGTGCAGGTGTCTGTACATTAGAGATGGACCCAAATTGGGTCATTCCACAATTCTGAATTGGCTGTGGCACAACTGGAATTGTGACATTCTGAACTGTATTAACAATTGGAACTGTTGGATAAACCACTGGAACCTACAACAACCTCCTTAGATTTGCTAATATTCTTAAGTTAAAAGTGTTATGACAGGGAAAAGCTAAGCTACATTCCTTCTCACTTATTTTGCACCATTGATTTACCCAAAGGCATGCTGAAACTCCTCTTTCCTTCATTAATTCAAATGCTGAAGTACCCTCAGGTGGAGTAGGCTCACCCTCTCTAACTGAAATAAAAACATCACCGCTCAATACACTCCTTAAAGCTTTGAAAAACTTAATTTTTACACAAATTTGATCCACAAACACTATTTCTATGAAACCAGGAAGTAATTTCGATCCCACAATCCTTTTCACAAGCTGTTCTCAACCTATAGCAGCGCAATCTTGTCCACCAATCCGTGTGCGGCTTTTCTCACCAACCGACCCATCTCATTGCGGACCAAATTCTGTCACACTCACTTCACTCAGAAGCTGGGACTCACTTCAGAGCCATCTTTTACACCTCTCAGTTAAAACCTAAATGCAAATATTGCAAGCACAAAACCAAACCTGTCTGCTTACTGCAGGTAGGACTCAACCACTTTGAAAGCTGTATGGAAATTTCTACTGTGGCCCTTCGCATAAACACAAGTAAGATTTGACCCCTAAATCTCACTCCGGTTGATACAGATTCTCCCTGTGCACTAAGGATTCAGCCAATACAAACCAGCAACTCACACATTCAAGGAATGCACAGAGCTCAATCGACCAACACCTCACTGCAGACAATACATTAACAAAGTGTCTCCATACACTTGTACAATACTCCCTGAGTTTTAGGCCTCGCAGGACCCGTAAACAACAACAACCACTTAAGCAGTTTTTGGCACAAAGCGCAACATTCACTTGGAGTACGCCAACTCCCCGCTCTCTTACGTGGAGTACGCCAACTCCCTACTCAATTACCTGAAGTACGCAAACTCCCTACTCACTTCATACATCACAGTACAAAGCAATTTAGCCAAAGCATTGCAAGCGCAAACCCTACTCAAACTCATACCGTACCCTTGTAACTCAATGCTGGAATTTCATCAACCCCTACACTTCACTAAAAAACAACTCACAAAGTGGGAAAAATTCTAACTCTCCTCCTCACAAGACAAAACCATCCTCTGCTGCCAAAACTGTTGGTGTGCTCGTGGAAGTCTTCTTCCCCCCTCGGGTTCAGAGACCACAAGCGTGCTAGTGAGACACCATCACTATTCCCACTACTAGAGGCCAACTAGATTTTGGGACTTAGGGAAGAGTGTAGTAGTCATATTCTTTTAATCACAAAACAATCACATAAACCATAAACAATTCTGAAGACCATGAACAATTTAACACTAAATCATACTCCAAGCTGAATAAAGTTTCAAAGCTTTATTACAATCCCAAAGTCAATGTAACGTATGTGGTGCGCAAAACTAAGGGCCTGATTACAACTTTGGAGGAGACGTTAATCTGTCCCAAAAGTGACGGTAAAGTGACGGATATACCACCAGCCGTATTATGAGTCCATTATATCCTATGGAACTCGTAATACAGCTGGTGGTATATCCGTCACATTTGGGACGGATTAACACCTCCTCCAAAGTTGTAATCAGGCCCTAAGTTAAAACCTTCATGAAAACCAAAATTTCTCACATGAAAATGATAAGTTTCCTGTCTTGTTCGATAGCTAGAACCAATATTGTTACATAGTTAACATTGAAACATGTTCTTCGTCTCAATACATTAGGACATTCAACATCACATCAGCAACCTAGAGGAAGAATTTACGTAAGAGGGAACAAATAAACAAGTAAACTTCCTCTACTGCTGCAAAATAAATCTCCAGGCCTAGTCAAGCCAAGAAAGCCTTAATACACATTAATACAATTAATACACTAATAAATCCTATTGTGCACCTTACAAGTTAAATCAAGTGTGCAAAGCAAATTATTTAATTGTAAACGTCATTTAAGACATGTTAGAACAGTTAAAGCGGGCATTTATTTTTCTGCACACATGTAAGCTATGTTAATAAATTCATTTGATTCAATATAAGTACGATTAATTCATGTTCATCTAATTCTTTACTTCTAATAGTCACCTAGTGAAAATACTTGCATTATTTCATGTCAGTAGTTTACACAAATATAAGTGCACAATGTCTTCCTGTTAAAACGTGATGTCAAAATACGAATGGCAGCCACTTGTCCACCATAATTTAAACATGCACTTTTTTCATTTTCACATTAATTTCTCTGTTAGGCCTTTAAGCAAAGGTTTGTAAGTCACCATATGCTAACTTCTATGCCACTAACGTATTAGTAAAATCTGATCTCTCTCACAGCGATGCAGCCATAATGCTGTACACAACCAGTCGAGAGCCTTTAATGCACCCTCTGAAGGCTAATGGCCTTTAAATCGCCAGATAAAGAGCAACTATAAACACTAAAATGTAAATTCATCTGCAGTTGGCTCAAAAGATAGGACTGAAGAAAGGTGTCAGTTACATAAAACACCACCTCTTGGCAGCCATTTCATGGGCTTACCATCCCATCCCTCACAGACACTGCATTATAAAGAAAGGTTCAGAGTAAACAATGTTTCCAGTCCTCAGACTAAAAAACAAATATGCAACCTTTTCCTCTTTACTTAAACTTTGTGTAACAAACATTTGGATCTGCAAGCAACAATATACTATATAGCTTCCATCAAATTAGGTTTATATTCAGAGCAAGATCCAGCTACCGATCGTATGGTGCAGCATGGTAGCTGAAACGTTGAATGCTTATTGGGTCAAGGGCCACCGTCTGCATTGCAGGCATCCAAGACCCAATGGGCTCACAGTCTTTGAAGTTCCATTGCTGCAGAGTTCTTCCCAGTGTGGGACACCACCCCTGCCGCCACTTTCCTTTTACTTTCAGTTGTGAGAGCTGAATAAAAAAACGCCAGACGTTAACTTTGGCAACTACCTCACTCTGTATTGCAGCAGCTAAATGCTAACAGTCTCAGGCTGCGTATTATTGCAACCACAGCAGGTCAGACACTGTCCTGAAGCATGAGGATGTGGGCTGAGAAGTGTCTTAAATGATCAATTTGGGACAGAACAGAGCAGTTTACTATGCATGACAATTAGATTAGGTGTGGGATGCGGATAAAACCACCTTATTTGCATTAGGCTAACCTCTTATGAGTGACAGTTGGCAGAAAATAAATCAGTTTCGGGAGGTGGGTTTTCACGAGCAGAGGGGGTGTTCAGTTTTGTTCCTGATAGTAATGTCCATCTATATGTGTGAGGTTAAGCGTCCAAGTCTTGTGTGACATGGGATTGGGAACAGGTCTGACCTGGGGCCAGACTTTCGTCCAACCCTTTGATGTGCAGAGCTTTTGACCGTGTTCAGGGTGGGGTTGGGTGCAGTGCCTGGCCTGCGGCTAAAGCCACGTGGGTGCCCAACCCACTTTGTTTATTTATTTTTTGTAGCACCACAAATCCACCATGACTCTACATGGGGGCACGCTCTCCACAAGGTCTAGCGGGACTAGGGACTTCTACCCTGCCCCCTTATATCTTATTTCATTTTGTTCTCTAGGGCCTGGGGACCGAGTACCCTAGCCCTAAGAGGGGGACTACAACTTTTCCTTTGGGTTGCAGCGAGCCAATCACAATGTACCATTGGCCTCATGGCTCTGCAGATCCACCACTGTTAATCACAGCTAACCAATTACAATGTGAGAGGATCTGTGGATCCACGCTTCCTCCAAAGTGAATCTGTGTCTTGCTTTATATACATACATTTTGAACCTTAATTTCTCCAAAAGTATTCAGCAGACGTAGACCAAATCACAAAGATATATTTATTTATATCATAATATATATGTATACATACATATATAGGGATTAAGGCCCATATTTATACTTTTTTAGCGCCGCATTTGCGTCGTTTTTTGATGCAAAAACGGCACAAACTTGCAAAATACCACTGTATTTTGTAGGTTTGCGCCGTTTTGCATCAAAAAGCAGCGCAAATGCGGCGCTAAAAAAAGTATAAATATGGGCCTAAATGTGCTTTTAAAATTGTAATCAGTAGAACTGTCTGTTCCCTTTATATTACTCATCTTCATTATATAAGGACAGTGACAATGAAAAGTAAGGCTCAATGTAAAAAGGGTTACTACCTTCTAGCTATAACCTACTAGTTATACCTCCATCAGTCTTTCGGTTCCTTTAGACTAGTAACACATTGGTTCACAGCTCTTTCTAGAAAATGCACCTATTAGCTTCTTGGACCTCATTGCTTAAGTTTCTACTTGTCCTCAGTTGCTACGCACTGTGACCGTCTGTTTCTTTTTTTTCATTCCATAGTGGGATGAAACTGGTGATGCCGTTCTGGTAAATGTCAAGTTATATGAAGAAGAGATTGAGATGCTTGGAGAGTTCCTTCCTGAGCTGCGGAATTTCAGAAGCATCTCAATGCTGCATGGATTGCTGTGTACCTTTGGTTTCAAGAAAAAAGTTGCTAAGTATGTCAACATGTCATCTTTGCAGACCCGGACCAAGAATGCAGTACATGTTTGTACCAATAACTACAAACCGCTTCAAAGGGATCTGGCTTTAATTTCTAGTGAACCAATGACTAAGACTCATTCTGGGAATAGCAATGTGCTATCCCCGCACCCAGAATTACTAATATTGCAAGAATCAGTATGTGTGTCTTTATGTAGGATTCATGTTTCTTTTTTTAAATAAACTTTTTGCAGTTTTATATAGCACAAAGCTGGCCTTAGGGCATTAGAGCGCTTTACCGGAGCAACAGAATAGGTTAAACATAGTTTCAGTCGCAGCTCGCACTTACTGGAAGGTGGGGGGCGGCGCGCAATAAAAAAACACTTACCCTTCTCTCCCGCACCGCCAGGATTGGCTGGGAGCACCCTGGCTGAGCGATCCCAGGCAGACTGGGAGCCTGTGCTGGCTCTTTCCAGCCCAGCAACAGTGTTGCCGGGCTGGAGAGAGCCCTGTGCACATGTGTGTTTGGCCGGCCCGAGACAGCCAGCCAAACACACATGCACTCTGAGGGGGAGTGCTAAGCACTCCCCCCAGTGCACGTCACCCCCGTAGCAATGCCCCCTTTCCCCAAAAAACGATCATGAACACAGTTTATGATCGTTCTTTGGGAAAAGGTTTGCTGCTGCAGGCAGGGCAACACTCCTCCCCCCCCCATGGAGGCCCCACCCCTGCATAGTTTTTAAGCAAAGGGAAATAAAGAGCATTTTCCAGAATCGTAATATGTTGAGCAGAGGCTGGGATTCATATATGATTCTCCTGAAAGACACTTCCAACTGGAGATTCTTCACCTGTAGAATATCCCCAGAAACTAGACTGCATCTGGGAGAATTTTTCAGTTTAGACCCTATATGCCATTGGCAGTGATGTGCAGCTCTGTGTTGACCAGTAAGTGATGGCTGGATTCAGTGTGCTGATGTCAGTTCCTTACTTTCTGCTCCTTCGTTCTTGGATCTGAAGCTAACTTCTAACTTTTTCTCTTCTGTTGATGAGTTTTTTCATGGAATTCTTTTTCCACTGTGCAAGTGATCATGACCCCCATAAAACTGCAGGGTTTAAACCTTGTAAAGGCTGTTGCAAGATGTCTTTGACAGATTTCTATAATATGTGCCTTGAGTGTTTGGGCCACAACTCCCAGTCGTGCAAAGAGTATGCCCTCCAGGATCTCAGAGCCAAGCTGTATGTAGTCAAACACAGTAGGAAATCATGTAAACCTCGCTTCTGCTCAAAGTCACTCAAAGTCACGTAAGCCCTAATCCGTTTCCACTCTTGGGGCCACTCCTATGACAGGTCTTTGTTGCAGTCGAAGTCTTCGAGTAAGTCAGAGTCTAACACAGAATGTAGACAGGCCATGTAGGACTTGTCCTAGTCTCACTGCTCTCCCCAATTCACAATGACATCAAGGTACCTCTTGATCTCATTCACAGTCCCCCACCCAGGGACCAATCTCGCAGCAGATCCCAGTGCACCCCGAATTTCCAGGGACATCAAAACTGATTGAGGCTTTCAGTGAAGCTTTGTTGCGAAGCTTTGGTACCCTCCTGGATCTCTCTGGCTCACCTTTGGGCCTTGTGGATCCTTCTGGGTTCTGCTCCACTCTGGTGCTGACTCCACACCAATCTCCAAGATCCACGCCGGTTCCTGTCATGTTCATGTCACCAACACTGGAAGAAGACATCAATCTAATTGCCCTGTCCAACCCGAACCAGATCCATCTCTACCTCAACCAAAATCACATCTAGGAACAGTCATGATGCAACCGGCCCCAGTTCACTCTGATTCGGATAAAAGGCACTCTGGGTCAGACTCTTACCTAATCGAGATGGCTTTTGGTGACCATGGAGATGGCGGAGATGGATTTCCTCCAAAATATGATGATATTTTCTATTTGGACCAACACAAGCCCAGGGGATTAGACACTTTCACTCACACAGGGCCGGGATCCATACCTGGACTTTCAACCGAAGCGACAACCTCATTTGCTGTGGTCATCAGATGAGCTGAAGTCCTGAACTTACAATTGCCATCTGTTGAGGTGAAAACTAATAATTTCACAGAAATTTTACAGCCTGGGCAGACCTCATCTGAGTTCTTGATGTCATTCAACAAAGCCTTAAGTGACACTCTTGTGGGCACCTGGGCTGGAGGGCTAAACCTTGTTCCTGCTTACCTGTTAATAGGCCAGTAGCATGACATTACCGACTTGCTCTTAGTGGCATTGCCCTTTTGACGCAACACCCTAAACCTGAGAGCCTGGTAGTTCAGGCTTTCACTAGCAGGTTTAACCAACATTTTTTGCCTGTGTCCCACCCCAGAAAGCGACTCAAAGAGAATGTAAGCATTGAGGAAATGTGTATTTTCCTTGGCTAGCCTCACCCTTCAGTCAGTCACTGCCAGTTGCTGCCTGAGAAGGTATTTCCTCGTATTACGGGACACAATCACAGAGATCATGTCAGCAATCCTGGAAGAATTCAGTGCCAACAACTATTTAGGAAGAAGACTTATTCAACCCTAGAGCGCATTAAGGAAAGGTTGAGCCACAGCATGCACCATCGGTGTTTTCACACGCAAGGCAGTATCCCCAGCAATTTTGCCTCTTTCAAGCTATCACTAGGGGTTTGCATAAAAGTAACACCAAGGCCCACCACTCCAACAAAAGGCATGACAAGCCTTTCGGTGTCAGGGTAGAGGATCCATCAGACAGCGTCCAGGCCTGCAGGGCCAGAGAACCTCTGAGTCCCCGGCCCCTATCGCAGCAGCATCCAAGTCTTTTTAGTTTGCACTTAACAGCCAACAACCACCATGTGGTAGTCAGAATAATTAATTTTCTCAGTGGGTGACAATCTATAACATCCAACAAGTGGACCTTGCAGATAGTTCAACAGGGCTACACCTTACCATCTCTTTCCAACCTGCTCCATTGTACACCTACATCAGAGTTGCTTTTGGAGGAGCAGCTGTCAATTTTCCTGCAGGAAGTTCAAGTTCTTTTGGTGAAAGAAGTCATAGACAGATTCCAGCCCTTGGAAACCAGAGCTACAGTGGAAAATAAGTGGAGTCCTTTGTCCTATTTTAGATCTCTGACCTCCCAATTTCTTCTAGCAAAAGGGCAAATTCTAAATGCTAATCCTGGTCCAGGTTCTGTTTCCTGTAGATCCTGGACACTGGATGGTAGCTTTGGACCTGCATGATACCTGTTTCCATGTTCCCATCCTGCAGGCCCTTAGGCTCCACTTGCAGTTCAAGGTTGGCCTTCCTGTGGCTTCCCTTTTGAGCCAATGTATAGCTGCCCTCTACATTTCCTTACTGTTTAGATAGTCTTTCTCATTGCAAAAACATCATCTCATCTCATGAGGGAGCACTATGCTTTATCAATGAAGCCACTCTTCACCACCTTCTTTCAGGACAAACTGATGCTGAGTACTAGTGCGACCTTTCTACCAAATGCTGTAGCTCCCTTTCATGGCGTACAGTTCATCACAGTTCTGACATTCTTTGTCCCATCTCATCACTCGAAAGAGGAAGAGGAGGAGCTTTGCCATTGTTTGAAGCCCAAAAGAGCACTGAGCTTTTACTTCAATCGTACCAAAGTCCACCGGATGGATGATCAGATCTTTATGGGCTTCTCAGCAGCAAAGAAAGGAAAGGCAAAGCAGAAAAGGACTTTTCCAGTTTGGTAGTCCTCTACATTAGGATCTGCCAACCTCTGGCCAAGAATAAGCCTGCAGAAAACTAAAGGCCCATTCAATAAAGGCCTAAGGCTGCTACCACTGTGCTGGCATGCAGAGTGCCTGTCCTGGATATCTATCAGGCATCTATCAGACAGCAACGTGGGCATCTGTGCAACAGTTCACCAAGCATTAATGACTAGTTAGCTGGGTCCAACAGGAAGGGCACTTTGGCTGTTAAGTCCTGCAGGACATTTTGATCTTAGTCGTTCCACACACTCTCTGCCCAGTGCCTAATTTGAGTTGGTGGTTTGCTGTGCGGCCCACTGCCACCCATTTTTGGGGACCTCACTTACTTTTCCACATAAGACAATTACCAACAGTGAGAGAGGGAAACACTCCCAAAGTGTGAAGACAAGGAAAAGGGAAGAGTGAGAAACTGTCATAAAGGGAGAAAGCAGGAATCTTTAAGAATGTAGTAAAGAGTCTGGAGGAATCTGGCAGTGGTTTAAAGATGACAAGTGAATTCAAGACAATGCAGCCTTGGTATTCAGCGCACCAACATTTCATTTCACTAGCTGCAGGATTCTGAGTGGAACTTTGGGCACCAGCATTCATCCTTTTGCAAATTAAATACTGCCTTCATCTGTGTAGGTACTGATTTGGAATCTATTGAAAAGGTGAGTAGTCTGCAGTTAGAAGTATCCATCATCTGATGGATACTCTATCAATCCCCGGATTCCTCACTGCCCTATTGCCTTCCCGTTGTGTGGAATGGTCACAAATTAGAGATCTGCACACTTGCACATACAGTTGGTTGAGCTCTGTATCCGAGGGTGCAGACAGTGTCAATAAATAAACTGACGCCAGCACGCATGGGTGGCGCTTACATGCGGCTCTAGATGTGACTTCTGGAGTGTCAAGGGACTACTCGAAGCCACCTACCATTATGCTGAAAACCTTCCAGATCGGGCTTGGCGCAAGTCTGCAGTTGTAGCTGCATGTCCACACCTCCTCTGAAATATGCCATAATAGTGGTATTCCAAGTTCCACCATGAGAAATGGAGACATCTTTCTGCACACAATCCCCAAGACCTTGTTTTCAATTTTCCCTTCTGCAAATTTTTCTAGTACTTTGATGGTGAAATGTAAGGAGGGAAATTCATTGGGCATGCAGCTTTACAGTATTACTCGTCAATTCAGTTTGGAATCTGGTCCTAAGTGGATAGTGGTCAGTTTAAACAGTACTGGGAAGTAAGTTTAATGCCATGTTCTTATTAGAGTTAGGGGTTAGTTCGGGCAGTTATAGCTCCAAGAATACTAGGGTAGCATACAAACATTTTTCAGTCATTGAGTTGAAACTATACAGTCTTTGTTCTTAATTTCTTCTTGCAAAAACATCAGCGGCAAGAATGACTAATTTACCATACAGTAGATGCAGTCTTCACGTGTGGACAGAATTACAGGTGTTTTCTCATTAATGTTCATTCCATTAGGCAATATCATTTTCAAATGTATGCCAAGAGATTTTCTGATGGTACTAGCCTACAGAGACTTTTCTGAGGGAATACCTCTCACTGATTATGATCAATGCAGACTGGTCACATTAGCTAATACATCACATTAAGGTGTAAGGGCATGGTTATGAGGCAACGTCTAAATACTATTTAAACTTGCCAGTTATGCTGAGCATTTCACTCATATCTCACCCAATTCAGGTTTCATACCTTCAGGAATGATGTCACACATGACCTCACAAATGACACCACCAATAGATCTTTGCTCTTTCATGCTACTAGAACAAGCCAAAAGATCGAAAACATCCAACCAGCTTTGTATTAGTTACCCATTTGTCCATGTATAGGTTGCTGCAGTCTTTGGTCAGTCCTCATTTTCAACTATCTTAATTAAGAAGGGCAAACTACCCTAAATACCACATTGCCTCTTTTCTGTACGCATAGCAAGTAAGAGTATGAAAAAGAATTAGATGCTGGAACCAGCAAACAGGTGAAAAAAGATGTAGGCACCTAAGAAATACTAGAAAAACGACTCAGAATAAAAAACTCTCAAGATGAGCAAAGATACAAACAAAAACAATTGCAATGCTAAGAAGACAAACAATCAAATGCAGTCAAAAGGGGGTGATTGCAATGAGACGAGTTCACAACGCATTGTCATCCATTTCATTCAGAAAATACCTGCTCTATGTCCAAATCCTCCACTGCACTTCCTGGGGTGACTAGGAAGTGAATGTTTACATCTTTCTTTAACTATGCAGGATACATTCTGGTACATGCTGGAAAAAGGATTGGGCTTTGTGTGTTTTGGAGACTTCCTGCCACTAAAGAGCCTGTGAGCCTTTTGAACATAGGTTTTGAAGGTCATTCGTCTACTACCAGCATGAGTCCTACGTCTGTTTTTCAGAAAACTCCAGGCCCGCTAAGACCTACCTAGAAAAGTAGTTCCTCTTTCATCTTGCTCCCTACTCAGAAACGAAGGATACATACCAGTGGTGTAACAAAACTTGAGCCCTCCCCCCTGCAATGCACATAGAGTGTGGGGCCCGACCCAGTCAGGAGCTCTAAGGCCAGGGGCCTGCTGTCTGTGCATAGTGTACTGTGCTGAGGTGCCCCCTAGAACTTGGGCTCCCCGCACCGCAGGGGAGGTGGGGGCTATTGTTACGCGAATTATTCAGGCCAGAGAAATTGTGCTGCGGGAATAAGATCACCTCATGCTGACTACTACTAGAAGGAGGTTCTGCTAGTTGCTCAACTGACTCACATTACTGTCCCTGTAGTTAAAGGATGGGAAGACGTGAAAAAGAGTGATCCCAGTCTAGAGGACGAGTCACCGCATAGGTAGGTGAATGCTCAAGTTCCTGCTGTGGTAGTAAAAAAAATAGGTCTCCCTAAAGGACACCATTGTATGTTCATTTAGGTGAAAGTGACTGCTTAGGCTTTTCTAGTAAATATCTATTCATGTTTCATACATTGGCATTCCATTGGTAGATTCAGGTATTTCTTCACACAGTAGTGTTTGAAGTGCCAAGCTTTGCCTCAGAATAAATTCACATGGGGAGTTCTTGTATGCTTTTTCTTTCTGCAGATGCATATCTGCTTCTGACAACATGTCTACCGAAAGTCCATATTTTCTTGCAATGCGAACGTACCTTTTTTATTATGTTTGATTACTGCTATTATTATTAAGATGACAGTGTCCCCTGAATGGTTAACATGCCTGTACCCTTGCCCTTGACTGGTCCGACTTCATGTGAAAATGGTATCCTGACAGCTTCCCAAACTAGCCTGTGTGCTGTGGCTCTAGTCTGTCATGATCATTCCAAGGTCCAGAGCTCATTATGTGCCCTAAAACACTCACAAAGTGTTTCCTCTTTACTGACATGATACTACTATCCAAGTCTTGGTCTGCTGACATGAAGCAGGGGTGGCAGCATAACAATGTAGTCCTGAACAGACCATTTTCTGATGCAGAAGTTGTGTGGCCAACTGGCCTCCTTTATGTAAAGTTATGCTTAGATGTGACATCTAGACCCTTATGCTGTTATTGTATGCGCACGTCGAGTATGTGTGTGGTTGGTAGAAACATTCCATGTTCGGGTGAGAGTCTGATTGCTGGCACCAGTGGGGTTCATTTTATAAAGCCTGTGGTTTAACATAGCACAATATGGAGGATGGGTAGAAGTTCCCCAGGCAGTGGAAGTATATTGCATGCATTACTGGAGCTGGAGGGAGGAAACCTAGACACTGAAGTGATAAAAGGTAGAGAAAGTGCTACCCATAGAATTTTTATGGGGATTTTATTGGAAGCCATTGCTGATTTGTCCTTCTGGAGCACTGCCATTTGGTGGATGGTATGAGAGAGTGATGAATCAGCAGACAGATTCTGTTGCTAAGGATGAGAACGTTTCTAGGCAGGGCCTGCACTTTAGTCTTTCCCAGTTCAGGAAGGCTTATGACAGCTAGGTGCATAATCTTCATAGTTCATTGTGTCCATGTCTTGTGACACTCCTGCTTCGAGTGAGCATCATCTGCTGTGAAAACTGTCACCTTACTCAAAGGCTGTGTGTTCTGCTTTCCTGCTCTTATCTCATAACTGAGCTTATAGAACCTCTCTGGAATGCACTTCTGAGTTTAAAGAAGACATTTATTGTTATTATTTCTTCACGAGGTTCCTGAGAGACAAAATTAGTAGACTGGAAGCACACGTTCATAAGTAGTCGCAGCAATGAAAGCAAAATATATCAAAGTACTTCTCAGTTGCAATGTGCACAGCAAATACATGTGATTATATTATAGCATAACTTCAAAGCAAAGCATAAAAGTCAAAATTGCATCACCGTAGGGCCTGTAGCTCAGCTTCATCTTTCTGGGGTCTGCAAGTTGATGACTCGAGTAAACTGGGAGAAAGAGATTTTCTACCCAAACGGGAGACAGGCAACTGATGTCTCCGTTCCTGTCTGAAGTCAAAGCAGATTCAATCTAACCCTACTCTAGTCCAGAGTCATCCTTAAAAGCAAACTCAGTGTGAGAACCGAAGAAACTTGGAGAGTGGCCAATTCTTCCGAGCCTCACTTGTTCTCAGACTGGATTGAGAGGTAAACACAAAGTCTACATGCTCTTATCAGCTAAGGTCTGGTGTGAAAAACACAGCTTGGTCTACCAGGTGGAAAAACACAGCTCATCTGCAATGTCTAACCCCACGTTAAAGCCAATAGGCAGCTAACCTAAATACTAAATGTAATGTCTAATGCCATGTCAAAGCCAATAGGCAGCTAAACTGAATGCAGAATGTAATGGCTAATGCCATGTCAAAGCCAATAGGCAGCTAAACTGAATACAGAATGTAATGTCTAATGCCATGTCAAAGCCTATAGGCAGCTGACCTGAATACAGAATGTAATGGCTAACTCCATGTTAAAGCCAATAGGCAGCTAAATTGAACACAACATGTAATGTGGTACTGGTGAACATTGAGCAACTAATATGCGCAGTGGTAAAACACAAAGTCATTGGTCAAACACAATTAATAGCATCACATTCCACCCTATGACCAATTAATTTTTGTTTACATACCTCTTATTTCAAACAAAAACAAAAAACATCAACACAAAAAAAACATTATGAGCAAATCAGATGTGAATGATAAAAGCAACCACTGTAAAGCAATAGATTGATCTCATAACCTTTCACATCAGATACATCTACAATGAAAAGACTGAAGAACATTGTCTCTAAAATAGCAATTTGATGTAGCATGAGTTCTACTCATGTAAAGGTACACAGTCCACCTGAAAGGTTTGCTGGAATGTAAGCGAAAGTCAGAGTTCCATACGAAAAAACATAGACAGCTAACTGTTAAGGTTGCTTAGTTCCAGTGGAAGAATGTAATCAAACAAGTTGATCTTGAACTGAAGGCGCCAGTTGCGCAAAATGGATCCATGGGGTTTGTACTTTAATCAATCAGCTTCAGGTTGGGGGTTCGGTCCCTTTCCCGACTCCACACGCACACACCCGAAGGGAGACCACACAGCACACTCATGGTCAGTGGCGAAACGTGGTAGGATCTGCAAAAGAAAAAAAGTATGACTTTTCTTGCAAATAACATTTGCCATCTGAAATGTGCCCTTCCTCTTCCTTTCCTTGTTTTATAATCTTGGGGCCCTTTGTTATTATTTCTGCAGGTACTGGAGGGTCATTTGGGGATTCAACCCAAACCTTAGCACTTAGGTTTTTATCTGCTGCACCACAGCTTCCCTTTCCTCGCACTGTCAGAAGGACTGGGGCAGACTCCTTCTTTACCAAGCCTCCATTCATTGCACTTTTGACAAGTTGGGCAATTCTGTCTCTAATCTGTATGAATAAATCCTATTATTTAACAGTTATCAGCATAATTTTGGTTTCTCCTTGGTAATCTACAGCAATCACTCCCCCTAAAACCTGACCAATTTGCCATATCTGTCCTGGTGACTCTCCTCTCCCCAACTGCTCTGTGACTGTTTGTGGGACAGATTGCTGTTGTGCGTGCTGACAAATAGGAATCACAGTTTTTACCAAATCTAGGGGAGTATGCATCTCTCTAATCTCTGCCCACCTGTAAGTGTCTTTTTCTCCCAGATGTCCACATTTCTGGTGCACCCACTTAGCCATCCCCACTAAGTCAGAATTCTGGGTGGACACTTCTCTCTCTGAATTTTTCTCTTTAACATCTGCAAGGTAATTGAACCAGTTAGGTACAAGCCATGTGGAAAACCAAACGGCTAAACCATTGGCAGTGAACCAAGAATCAGTGTAAAAATGACACATCTCAAGCAGCTCTTGCTTTAAAGTCTGACACACATTGTACAAATCTGTTGCTTCTCCTGTGCTAGACAACAACTCTTCAGTCAGTGAATCATTAGTCAAACAAGCATGCTTTTTATTCTCAGAGGACACAAATTAAAAAGTTTCACTCAATTACATTGGTGACTCTTTTACTTGTGGTACTCTCTGCACCCTCTCCACATCCGGAAAAGGGGCTTGTGACACCTGTGCATGTAGGGCTGCAGTGCCTCTAGCCCTGTCTTGCATGTACCAGATCCAGTGTATGATACTAGCCTCCTGTGCCTGTCCTAAACTGTGAGAACTAGGTGAACTCATCACCCACTGCATACTTGATATTTCAGGTTTCATACTCCAAAGTTCCAGGGGCACTCTTGTCCTCCCCTGTTCCTGATTTACATGTAAATCAGTGTATCCCTCTTGCACTGCGCAGAAACCTAAAGTCTGAATTATTTCATTTGCCAAATCAGAAGCGCGCAGCTGCTCATGTTTTTTCCTAGTTACTTTATACCATGGTGTTAAGATTTCACTCAGATGAGGGCTATACTGTTTCCAAAAATCAAACAAGCTCATGAAACTCGGTGTCTCTTGCTTAGTGCAAATAGTCACATTTTGCGACAGTACTTCTGCCTTGTCCGAATTAATTTTACTTTGCAAAAGCGGCACATTCCGAGCTCTGTTCTCAGTGTTATCTGTTAAGGAATGCACTTCAACTGCCAAAAACTGTGGGGTGTTTTGCGCTATGCTCTGCTTAGACTGAGGCTCAGAGTGGCTCACACCTGTCTTAACCCCCTCATTACTGTAATGGGAAAAGCCAGATTCTTCTAAAACAGCAGTTTTATAGATTTCAGCATTATCTTGCATTAATGTGTTCTGGATAATTTGCTCACGTAAATTCTTATTTTCATGTTCTAACTGCCTACATCTCCCCTGCATTTTTCTGTAAACAGATAAAAATATCCAAACCCTTCTGTCAAGAACAAAAGGAACATTATTTCTTTCAAAAGGCACATTTTCTAAATATGCTTTTTCACAGCATTCATCTCAAGACTCACACAGTCCTGATAAACAAGAAAACATGTTTCTCACAGCACCATAAGGCAGTTTAACTTCACATGCATTTTCAAACATGGTCTGCCGTGCTTCTGTAATTCTCTAAACAACAAAAAACAATTACACTTTTAAATCGTGCACTTCGAAATCTCTAATTCCGACTTTGAAAACTGACTACTATGTCAAAATGTTCTGCTTTCCTGCTCTTATCTCATAACCAAGCTTACAGAACCTCTTTGGAATGCACTTCTGAGTTTAAAGAAGACATTTATTGTTATTATTTCTTCACAAGGTTCCTGAGAGACAAAATTAGTAGACTGGAAGCACACGTTCAAAAGTAGTCGCAGCGATGAAAGCAAAATATATCAAAGTACTTCTCAGTTGCAATGTACAAAGCAAATACATGTGATTATATTATAGCATAACTTCAAAGCAAAGCATAAAAGTCAAAATTGCATCACCGTAGGGCCTATAGCTCAGCTTCATCTTTCTGGGGTCTGCAAGTTGATGACTCTGGTCAACTGGGAGAAAGAGATTTTCTACCCAAATGGGAGACAGGCAACTGACGTCTCCGTTCCTGTCTGAAGTCAAAGCAGATTCAATCTAACCCTGCTGTAGTCCGGAGTCATCCTTAAAAGCAAACTCAGTGTGAGAACCGAAGAAACTTGGAGAGTGGCCAATTCTTTCGAGCCTCACTCGTTCTCAGACTGGATTGAGAGGTAAACACAAAATCTACGTGCTCTTATCAGCTAAGGTCTGGTGTGAAAAACACAGCTTGGTATACCATGTGGAAAAACACAGCTTGGAAAAACACAGCTCATCTGCAATGTCTCAACTGCAATGTCTAACCCCACGTTAAAGCCAATAGGCAGCTAACCTAAATACCAAATGTAATGTCTAATGCCATGTCAAAGCCAATAGGCAGCTAAACTGAATACAGAATGTAATGGCTAATGCCATGTCAAAGCCAATAGGCAGCTAAACTGAATACAGAATGTAATGGCTAATGCCATGTCAAAGCCAATAGGCAGCTGACCTGAATACAGAATGTAATGGCTAACTCCATGTTAAAGCCAATAGGCAGCTAAACTGAACACAACATGTAATGTGCTGCTGGTGAACATTGAGCAGCTAATATGCGCAGTGGTGAAACACAAAGTCATTGGTCAAACACAATTAATAGCATCACACTGTGTGTGTACACTGCAGCCAGAAAATGAAATTTAAAAAGGAACCACCCCAAACCAGTTCCAGGACTGGATCAAGTTACCCAGCCTGGCAAATGAGTATAAAGGTGGGATCCAAACTATCCCAATTTGTTCCAGTTCCAAGTTGTTCTTGACCAAATAAGGGAGGGCTTTTTAGGTAGTGAAAGAACTGATGTGATCCAGGGCTGGTGTCCGCATGACAGCCAGTCTCCCGGAAGTGAAGGTGCATCACCTGGTATCTGTGCATAATGTTGGAAAAGCTATGGATTTGCCTGTCGCCTACAAGCTCAGAGAGAAAAGGAAAGCTCTTGGCCCTGCAGGAGGAAAGTGTATCCAGGAGGACAAGCCCAGCAGTATTCCTGGCATATGGACTACTCAGAAGAAATGTACTTGCCTTGGAAGTGAACTGGCGTTGACCTGACTGGGGAGGGGTCACATAGTTTTCCTGTGTGGTTCATGTGGTGAACTGCATGAAGTATCTAGTAACCCAAACAACAGCATGCCGTTCAGTATCCCTGCAGCATGACATGAGGGACTTGTGCTGCCTCAAAGGCTTGTGCAGCCTGTCAGAAGTGATGGCACTGTCGTAGCAAAGGACCTGTCCACAAACCGGAGGTCACAGCTGTTGAAGATGAGCATCAGCCAGCCATGCCTGGTGTGCTGTTTTTTTCTCCAGCAGACCAAGTGAGAAGCGAGGCTGCTGCCTACGAACCTGCTCCTCAGATGGTGGGATTGCAAGGAGCACATCACTACTTTCCACACCAGGTCTTAGGAAACATGTAGACCCTTAAATCAAAAGATTTAGGGACTGTATCTTGAACGTATAAAAATAATCCTGTTAGGATAATAAAAATGCCAGTGTGAACTCTGTTGCTTAAAGTCTGAACAAACTCACCTTTGCGTTTCCAACTCAGAGGTTATTTGCACAGCCTGATGGTTAATTCACGACTGTGCCTAATTATTACTCATAACCTTTAATCTCTGCTTGAATACTGTCGCTTTTTGAGGCACCATAGTATCTGGGTTAGGCTCTATAAATGGGTTGAAACCTGTCCGAGCCATTGGTGGGAATTGTAGAATTCAGTAGTTGAAAGCCTGTTTACAATGTGTATTATTTGCTTTTGATGTAACATTAAGATATTTTTCTTTTTATTAACTAAATCTCTGAGCTGGAGATTACATTATCGTGTCTGTTGCTTGATTGTTGAGTTTTAAGCTTGTTCCTCTTTTTCCCACACTACCACCCTGGAAGTCTTTGACTGCTCACCTTTCTTACCCTGGTATTCAAGTGCAGAAAGGGTGTACTTGGCCACATTTGCAGAGGATGAATCCCAGGACGCCAAAGGTAAAATACCTCAACCACAACAGTTGTGGCCCAGAAGCTCCTACTTGACTTGTGGCCCAAGTGGGGTTTGACATTATTATCATTGTTTTGGATGGTGTTATATTTTTGTATGGTAGGTGCTGATTGGTATCTAATACACTGACTAAGCAAACAATTAACAATGGACAGGTCAGAATGTTTAGTAAATACTTATATCAACATATTTACAATAGCGGTAGTGGGAGTAAGTCATTATGTGTTGAAGAGTCTGAATGTGTTGGTAAGAATTAGTCATCAAGACATTCAAGCAAAAGTAGGTGAACCTTTACACTTTACAGCACTTTTTAAATCAGGATTGGGTTTATGGTCTTACTAGCTGGACTGAGTGCAATCATGAAGATGCAGAGGGGCGTTTTGGCAAGACAAGGTTTAGTTCAGTCGAGCAAAGGCTACAAACAGGGTACATGTCTTGTTAGCATTCAAAATAGATTACATGGCTTAAAACCAAATTTTAGGGTTAGGGAGGGTAAGTAGAGCGAGCTAGAGGCACAATGAAATTTAGATTGTGATAAAAAGAGATCAATAAGTAAGTGGCTGTGATATTATACACAGGTGTCCAGAGGTGATGGAGAAGTGCTGTGCTCCTGTGACAGCGACTGTGGGGGGTATTCGAGGTGGGCCTCTTCAAACAGGAAGCAGTGCTATTCGAGCACTATTTTAGACAGCACTTCCGGAAGTGGCATCTGCAAGGTTGCAGTAGCTGTGAGGTGACTGTCAAAGCCATGACATCAGTGATTTCTGAGAGGAGGAAGTGATGGCGTTTGCTCCAATTTTGTGCCCCATGATACACTGCTCCTCTCACTGTGGCACTCTTGTGTTAGCTTCTTTGTGCTACAGGGTTAGGAAAATGGCTGCCTCTACTAATTGAACTCTATTTGAATAGGCCTAATTTACATCCAAAAGCTAGATGCTTTTGCTATCAAGCTTGAGGCCGTAAAGTGCTTGGGTCTGGAGTCAGATCTACTTTACACCATTTTTGAGACAATACCTTTCGCCATCTTTTTTGCCTAGAACTGACCTACGTGCTTGGTTGGTGACCCTCTGGAGGTTATCAAGAGCACGTGCTATTGCCTAGTGTTAAGCTGTATTCAAGTCAGTTGGTTATTGCACCCAATGCAGACATTTTGACAGAACGAGAATGTCTCAGATTACAATCCTAACATAGGTTTTCACCTCTTCATCTCTGCAAGGTTGATGCAAATTAAGTATAGTGATTTTGTTAAGAATGGTACCTGCTTTGCAGCACTATGAAATGGCAGAATCTGTATTACCAAGTGGTATATATAAATAAATCTGGTTTATTCCCAGACTGCCCCAACACGCACCAGACCAAGAATCCTTGGGGAGAGCATGTGGCCTAAGGGCCAGAGCTGCTGCCTTTGGAGCTTGAGAACATGGTTCGAGTCTCAGCACCGGCTCAACATTCTGCGATTCTGGGCAAATCACCTAATCTCCACTTGCTACCAAAAATGAATGTGTTTGTGTGTAATGTAACCAGTGCTCACGTAAAGTGCTGTAATACCTTTGTATCGAGTTTGCACTATTTAAAACTGCAAACAAAAACTTAATAAAGGGCTCCAATACTTTCATGTCGAGTTCATGCTACATAAAACTGCAAATAAATAAATAATAAAGACCCAGCAGACATCGCAAAGAAACAGTAAGATGCCAGAAAACAAGGAAGAGGAAGAAACAACATACGACCACGCAGCACAAAGCAAAAGAGAAAAATAGTGCACCACACTAAGGGCCAGATGTACCAAAGGGTTTTTCCCATTCTGTGTCAATGGGAAAATGTGTTGGTACATATGGCCCTAAGTTACATACCCGATCATGCAATAATCCATGTAACAGTGTCAGTCTCCAGGGTGGTAACAAACCAGCCTTAAAGCGGGGCAAATATAAAGCATTTACCAACAACATTATTTTTTTTTTGAAAGGCAGAGTGATGGGCGTGGTTAAATCTCACAGATTAAATTACAGCTTGTTGAGAAGACCAGCGCTGCAATGCTCAACCTAAAAAGGAAATGGAAATTGGTCTCAAATCTTGTATGCATACAGAAACCTGTACAGATGGCAGGAATCCATCTGGGGAATGGGAACTGTTTTTATCAGACACTAGATTTGGAAAATAAGGATCAGCAGGCCTCGCATGGAGCACTGAAAATGTCCTTATATTAGCCCATCACTGACAGTGTTACATCCCTAGAGGAGGAAACACTAACATAACTAACTCAGAAGCTCTTTTTAATAACATAACCAACTTTGTCTAAATAAAATCACCATCACTAAATCCAAGATGTTGGCACCAATATAACTTGATGGTTCTCACTATACTGTCTCTCTTTCCATTCTCGTTACTTTGGATTTTCATTTCAATGAAGTTTCAACTTCTGAAATCGTTAACTTTTGAATCAAATTAAAATCAATAGATTGTGCCAATGACACTGTACTAGCATGGGCAGCTTCTTCCCCAGTTATATTTGTCCCTGCAATTCTAAGCAACACCTTCTCAATTAGAGTAAGACATATTCCACGATCAATTAAAACGGGTATTACCACTTCTTTATAATAACAACATATAATAACAACAGGGTCTAGAATTCTAAGGTCCCTGAAGCTGAATAGTATGTAATAGGCTACAAGTACTGAGTACAAGCCTAGAGATTGTAAATCATCTTTCCACACATCAAGCTATCTAAAGCACCTTGACTCCAGTCAATCCAGGTTCAGCCTAACCACAATCAGTTTAAGTTTAATCTTGAACTCAATCAGTCTAGGTCAGGGATCTCCAACCCTTTCTGTAATACAAGCTACTTATATTCAGTGAAAATCATCTTAGGCTCCCAATAATATTAGTGCTGTACTCATGACCACCTCAAACAAGATTACATTAGTGGCCACATATGCAGCAGTACCAGCAGCGGTCCCCTTAGTGCATCATGGTTAATATAACAGCCATAGTTACGATGCCCTAGACTAATAGTATTAATAATAAGTCAATCTTTTCAGTATGACAGATCCAAAGACGGTACTGGAACTATCCGATTTGCTGGCTGCAACATTAGGAGAAAAAGTTGAAGACACATGAGATGACAAGGCGTACACTCAATTTTTTTTAGAAAATGTTGTAGGATCCACTGTACCAGCACTTGGTACCATGGGACCATCCAATATCCTAGTTTCTTTCTGCGGTACGACCTCAAGACTCAGCGAGGCAGCCAAGCATATCCACCATCCTGTTGCACTCCCATGCAAGCTTAATTTGTGGGTACTGAATGTGTGGTACCTGGAACCATGCTACCAACACTGGTGGATGATACTTGCAAGGGAAAGCAACACCCTGGAAGGGCCCTCTTGTGGAAGGTTAGGTGCAGCACCTGGCCAGAGGTTAGGCCCTACACATGCCCTCCAAAGTCTTTGCCCTCCTTACAGTGGGTTGGGTGCAAGGCCTGTGCCATTTGAGTGCTGTGCACAGCCAAAGGTGAGGGAGTGCTCATCTGCTCATGCCCCCCTTTCAGAGGAGTAGGTGGCGGGCCACTGCACATGGCCCTCTTGCAGAGCCCTGGGCATAGGGTCTGAATGGCCCTTCCATCAATCCTCAGGGACTGACTGCCAGTGGAAGGGTGGGTGTAGAGCTTGGCCGGAGAACAGGCCCTTCGACCAGTCCTTCCTTCTGGATTGCCTTCCTGCAGAGGTTTGGGCGCAAGGTATGAACTCTGCTGCACATGGCTGAAGGTCAAATGCAGCAGAAGTGTTTGACACCAGCTGAGGGTTGGGCAAAGGGCCTGGATGAAGGCTAGGCTCTCAGTCAATCAGTATTTGTCTAGCGTGGCACTGTCACCCTGAGGGTGTCTGGGCGCTGAGGTGCGATGTCTCTGTCAAAAAAACAGGTCTTGAGGTTCCTCCTGAAATTGAAAGGGAGGGTGCTGTTGAAGGTGGAGGGGCAAGTCATTCCAGGACTTGGCAGCAATGTAGGTGAAGTAATGGCTGCTGCATCTGCTGCAACAGATGCAGTGGGGATGTGCAAGGGCTACTGAGGAAGAGCGCAGATGTCTGGTGGGTTGATGGAAGTTCCATCGGTGGTTGGTGTAAGCTGGTCCTTAATCGTGTAGGGCTTTGTAGGTGTGTGTGAGGGTCTTGCACTGGCATCTATTCTGGATGGGAAGCCAGTGAAGGTTTCTGAGGTGTGGGGGTTATGTGGGTCTGTCTAGGGTGGTCCAGAATGAGTCATGCTTCTGCCTTCTGTAGGGGCTGGAGTCTTTTGAGGAGTTGGGTGGAGATGCCTGGGTAGAATGTATTGCCATAGTTGAGGCAACTGGTGACTAGGGTCTGGGTGATGGTCTTCCAGGTGCTAACTGGGATCCATCTGAAGGTTCTGCCAAGCATGCAGAAGGTGTGAAAGCAGAAGGAGGGGACTGCCTTGATCTGCTGCTTCATGGTCAGTTTGCTGTCGATCATAATGAGGTTGTGTGCGTGGTGCGTTGGTGTGGGTCCTAGTTGAGCTGGCCACCAGCTGTGGTCCCATATGGATGTGTTTTTCCTGAAGATCCGTATTTACATCTCGTCAGAGTTGAGTTTGGTGGCAGTTGCCTCTCATTCAGTTGGCTACCTTGGTCATGGCATTGCTGAAGTTTGTCCTGGTGGTGGAGGGTCTTCGGTGAGCGATAGGATGAGTTGTATGTCGTCTACATAGGAAATAAAGTTGAGACCATGGGAACTGACGATGTCTGTGAGGGGGGTCATGTAGGTATTGAACAGAGTAGGGCTTAGGGATGATTACACCGCAAATGATATTCTTGGGTTCGGTGGTGAAGGGAGTGAGCCAGATGCTTTGAGTGCTTCCTGTGAGGAAGGAAACAATCTATTGGAGGGTATTTTCCTGTACACCAATGCTGTTGAGTCTGTTGATGAGGGTGTGGAGGGATACAGTGTTGAATGCAGCTGAGAGGTCAGGGAGTATCAAAGTTGCAGTCTCTTCGTAGTCGAGGAGGGCTCTGATGTCATCTGTGGCTGCGATCAGAGTGGTTTCTGTGCAGTGGTTGGCTCAGAAACCTGACTGGGAGACATCGAGTAGGCTGTTCTGCTCCAGATGTTCAGTGAACTTTTGGTTGGTAGCCTTCTAGAGTACTTTGGCAAGGAAGGAGAGCAGGGAGATTGGTCAATAATTTTTGAGTTTGCTGGGGTCAGAGGAGGGCTTTTTTAGGAAGGGTCTGACCTCTGTGTGTTTCCATCTGTCCGAGAAGTATACTGTTGTGATGGAGGCATTGAGGATGCTGGTGAGTTCTGAGCTGATGTGATTGACTCCAAGGTTGAAGAGATGGTGGGGGCATGGGTCGGTGGGTGCCCCCAAGTGGATAGGCGACATGATGGTCATGGTGGTTTGTGCGGTGAGCCAGGTCCAATCAGTGATCATGCAGTTGGTGTGCATAGGTTGTTGAGGTTGACAGCTGTGAGTCAAAGTTGTTGTAGATGGTGGCGATCTTGCTGATGAAATAGTCCGAGAGTGTGTCGTAGAGTTCTTGGGTAGGGTGGACTGTGTTTCCAGTGGCTGCCAGGTTGGAGAATTCCTTGGCTATTTCAAATAGTTCTTTCGTGTGGTTGGCTGGTGTGTCAATACAGGCTTAGATGGCGGCTCCTTTGGCTTTGTTGATGATCAGGTGATATTTGCTGAGGGCTGTTTCGTTAGCGACTCTGTCATCAAGATGTTTGGTAGAGTGCCATTGTTTCTTCAGTCAGTAGCAGTTGCGCTTGGTGGATCTGAGCTCTGAGGTGTACCAGCTGGCTTGTCTTGATGTTTTGATGGATCTCGCTGGCTTCAGTAAGCACATTTTGTGGTCCTGGTGGAGAAATTCTGGACAGCATGTTCTAGGTCTGATGAGACTTGACTGGAGCTGAGAGCCTGTGCCCATTGCGGTTCTGTTACTTTACTTCAGCTGTTGTGCAAGGTGTTGTGGTGCTTGTTGATTATATGCTGTGCACCAAGGATGGTGAAATGGACAATGCTGTGGTTGGACTAGGTGAGTCCCGTGACGTGGCTGAGTTTGATTCTGTCGCTGGAGTTGAAGACGGGGTAGCTTGCGTGTCCAGCTTTGTGTGTGGGTTCTGTGACTAGTTAGGGAGGCCGATGTAGTGCATGTTCTCCATAAGTGTGGCAGAATTGGTGTTCTTGGAATTGTTGAGGTGGAAGTTGAGGTCGTTGAGCAGGACGTAGTAGTTGGAGTCAATGATATTGCTAAAAGCTGCTTGAGGTCCTGGGAGAATATATATGAGGGCACCTCCTAGCGTCACAGCATCGGTCTACAGCTGGAAGTTGTGGTGTTCAATGAGGGGGTATGGGATTGTCTTTGATGGTGAAAATGATGGTGATGCCTCTGCTGTGTTTGTTGGTGTAGGCAACTACTTAACTGTCTCCACCTGCTGAAACCGTTGGTGAAAACATATAAGACTGAATGTATGAGTGTGAAGATACTACTGGTAACGTTTCATATGTAGGTGAAAATCACCACCAATGGGTGAAAATCTCCCTATGGAAAGTACAGGGAAAAGTAATGCATTTTATTGGGAGCATGGCTTGTCAGCAGACAACGAGGCAGGCTTGTACTGCAGCTCCCGCTAGGCCCTTCAAAATCTTGTTTCAGAAGCAAAGCCAGGATGTTTGCCCCCACTAAGACAGGAGCGGTGCAAAGGAGGTATGTGGCAGAGTGACCACTGTAAAGCTGTGGCAGAGTGACCCCTGTAAAGCTGTACTAGACAGAGCTGGGACTCTGCACCATGCTGTGGGCGGGGCATGCCACATGCCCTGAGAGTGAATGGGCCTTTGATTCGAGCCACTGTGTGCCTTGTATGCTTTCCTGGACACAAGCAGAGGGAGCAAAGTTGCTGATCGCTTCTTACAATTCGAGTTCGACCCTTAAAAAAGCCAAGTGTCAGAATAGCAGCCAGTGTGGGTGAGGCCTCAACGTTCTTTTCGTAAAAGAGTTCTAATTTGCTGTACCTAGGGTTACACAGCTGCTGCAACAACCAAGTACAGAATGAGGTGTCAGACAATTCTGAGGCATTGAATCAGGGGACACCATGCTCAAGGTGTGTGCCTTGAGAACTAGAGTAACCTGTGAGATTTACCACAGATCATGTTCCACTTGGTGGGAAAAAGGTGCCTGTTCCATCTTGGGCAGTCCACGTGATGGATACCCGAGACTACAGCGTTTTGGAACCCCTTCACCCTAGGTGCTGCAGCTTGATGCTGCCTATCCCTACCGCATGTTCGGATACCCTACATGATCATTAGGGATTGAGAGGCATACCTTGGCTACAATAGAGGGAATAGACACATTGGATCCAGCCATCCTTTGTACCCTGGGCAGGCTTCAGCATTCCACGGCACACAGAGGAAAATGCCTCTCAGGATTATTTTTGTGTAGGAAAAAGTCAATTTCTGCACAAAATCAATCCTGCGTACAGCGCAGACACCCTTGCACCATGACATAAGGGTTTCTGCATTGGCACTAGGCAGCCAAAAGTGTGTCATTACTTGGAAAGGACAGGAAAGTGCCATATTATGTTAAATAGGGTACGTTCCTGCCTTTTCATGCAGTGCAGAAAGATGGCTTGCTGCGTTGCGCTGCTTGAAAACAATTGAAATATGGGCGTAGATTTCTTCCATATGCCCAAAGCTATTTCAGTTGACCCTGCAGTACATATCCTGGCCAGTGTTCTCTCAGACCAATCACTTGTATTAGATAGCCAACGGATCACACAGAAGAGAAGCTGGTGTCTTAGCGCTTGGTGGATGACTGACCATGTTTTCAAAAATAAAATTAGACAAAAAAATTATATATACTTCACAATAAATAATTACTATATTGGCTCCAGGCTACTCCCTAGGTAGGCTTCAAAGGCTTTTGTCAGTGACACAATCTTTAGCAACACAACAGGATTAGACAAACAACAAAAGGAAGAGATGGCCGCATTGGAGACAACTCTGCTAGAATTTAGTTTATCACCACTCAAAACACTTGGAAATATTGAACATCACAAGACCAGACAGATACAGGTTCTATTAAATGAAGCAAGAGCTACCTCAATTGCATCCCAGGGTATTGTGGATCAATGGGGTAATAATACAACAAGCTGTTACATTGGTTTGTCAACCGAAGGACAACGCAATGCAAGTTGGCCAAATTCAACACCCAGAGGGCCAGCTCGTAGTTGGCCAACACTTGATTACACAAACATTTGCAGAATACCATGAGAGGCTGTATGATGGTGTTGAAGCCCCATGCACAGCCAAACTAGAGGAATTCCTGTGGGATCTCCCCATGAAAAACTTTCCAATTTCTAAAAGGGCAGTTTTGAAGGGGTTCTAAAAGAGGAATAATTCACCATAGTGCTAAAAGCACTGAGGGGGTTAGAGAGTGGGACTTAATGCTTAATGGCCTGCCTGCAGAGTTCTTTAAATACTTTCATAACATATGATGCCAATGCTTGCAAGGATGTTGACAAATGCCATGAGAGCTGCAATGTTTCCCCTCAACTTACAAACTGCAGACATAGGGGTGATTTATAAACACAGCCGACCACAGATGCTTTGCTCCTCATATTGCCTAATTTCATTGATCAACACTGAGGCCATCAGTATCTACAAGGTATTGGCTACCCACCTGCTTAAAGGTACTGGTTTGCTGGTACACCCAGACCAGCGTGGGTTTATGCTGTGGCGA
Source organism: Pleurodeles waltl (assembly GCF_031143425.1). NCBI lineage: Eukaryota > Metazoa > Chordata > Amphibia > Caudata > Salamandridae > Pleurodeles > Pleurodeles waltl. The sequence continues at coordinate 538,946,123 of NC_090451.1, forward strand.
TCCCCGTGGCGTAACATTCATTGCATGCTTGACATATCTACCGTGCTGCCTGATGGGCCAGTCTGCAACAGTAATGGTTGATCCTAAAAAGGCGTTTGCTTCAGTGGAGTAGGACCACCTTTCTGATGGATACAAACTACCTGTGGATTCCTCACCTTATGAATTCACCCTTGCGCCAGCATCCAACGGAAAATCTTCTTCCCAGCTCTCCACGTCGACGAGGACGTCACAATTGCATGGCTCCATGCAACTCCGTCTGACGTCACCGTGCCAATAAGAGGCCATCGCCGGCGTGCTGACGTCAGTTCCCTTTTTTTTCGTGCCTTTGACGCTAACGGTTTTCTCCTAGCTCTCGCTTCTGTTGGAGGTTTCATCTTGTTGCTCTTTGTAGTTACAATGTCTCCCCCTAGGAAGTCTGGTTTCAAGCCATGGAGAGAGTGTGGGGGTCGCATGTTGGTCACTGACCCTCATGACGATGGTCTTTGGTGCCTTAGCCTTGAGCGTAACGTTGAGGAGTGTGTGTCTTGCTAGAGCATGAATCCTAAGGCTTTAAAGGAAAGGGAGTCCAAACTCTTTTTGGCCAAGGTGAAGAAGGGTCATAGGAGCCATTGTAGATCCTCTTCCCATGCTTCTTCGAAGAAGCATAAGAAATGGCGTCGCCATGACTCTTGGCGCCGTTCAGCTCGGAGCCGATCAAGAACGAGGTCTCCATCTCGTCGGCGCCGTGCGACTTGGGAGGTGAGTCCGACGGTGACTCCTCAACCCCAGAGTCCTGAGGCTTCTCCGGCGCCGTCTGTCTTTGAGGTTGTGGCACCTCAGGACAGTCCTCGACTTTCACCTGCTGCTCAGGAGTCTGATGTTCAGCAAGCACAGGTGCAACCGGGAGACCAGCGGTTTCCTGCCTTCCCGGCTCCGGGAGCAGATCCGGCGGCATTTTTGGATGCCATGTTCTCTATGTTCAGAGCCCTGGCCCCTGCTGGTGCACCGGCTGGTCCCACGGATCCACTGGCATTTTCGTTGGGCTCCCCTGCTCCGTGCAAGGCGGCGCCATTTATGCCATTCAATCCGACTGAGGGTACCAGACCGGCACCAATGACATCGCCTCGAGGTCCTGTGGATCCCATGACTTTGCGTTCTAGATCCATGGCACCGATATCATCACCCCGTCAGCCGGCGCCAATGGTGGAGCCACAAGCATCTTCGGCGCCGCTAGGATCCGTGCCGGCGCCGGATCCGAGTGATGGATTTGCACGGAGTCAACCTTCCTCTCCTGTTCCACGTCAGGTGTTGAAGCCGGTGTCTTTGACGTCGGCGAATTCCATGTCGACTCCGAGGTTGGAGGCTCGATTGAGGTCACTCTTGGAGGAGGAAGAATATAAAAGGCTGTTGTTGGAAGAAAGGATAGATTGTCAAGCCTTTGGGAGAGTATCAGGGCCTGGAGTCGGCCAGTGGGCTGGATACTTCCCCAGAATGGGACTTGTCTTCACCGGGGGAATTTACGGAGGAGGCAGCTTCTTTTCACACGGTGATCAGGAAGGCAGCGGACTTTTTAGAACTTCCATTGCCTGCTGCGGAAGTTAAGACGAACATTTTGACGGAGGTGCTGCATCCTTCTTCGGCTTGTGCAGACCCTTTGCTGCCTTTCAACGAGGCTCTTACATAACCCATATTAGAACTTTGGAGGAAGCCTGTATCGTCGCCTGCTGTGAATAGAGCTGTGGCAAGGAGATACAGAGTGGCGCCTGGTGATCCGGGGTTTTTATCACAACATCCTACCCCGGAGAGTTTGGTGGTCCAGGCCTCTTGCTTTACACGGTCAGCTCCAGGCTCCTTCCCTGTGATTCCATCTGACAGGGGATCCAAGAGGATGGAGCAATCCGCAAAGAAGACTTTTTCATCTTTCAGCATGGCTCTCAAGGCTGCAAACGCTACCTGGGTGCTGGGTAGATATGTCCACGCCCTCATGGACTCCGCCAAGGCCATGGTTCCTGACCTGACGCAGGATGTTCAGAGACCATTTGGGAAACTCCTGCCTGATGCGCAGGCTGCGGCGAAACAAATAATTCAGTCTGGCCTGGACTCTACAGAGTCGGTGGCCAGGGCAATGGGTACATCTATTGCTACCAGGAAGCACTCTTGGTTGAGGTCCTCTGGGTTTTCTTCAGATGTAGAGACCACCTTGCTGGATTTGCCATTTGATGGGGGAAAACTGTTTGGAGATAAAGCGGACTCTGCCCTAGAGCGTTTTAAAGATAGCCGGAGCACTGCCAAGTCTTTAGGATTGCAAGCCTCCTCTGCTACCCCTTTTAGGTCCTTTCGGAGGTTCAGGGGGTTTGGACGTGGGGCAGTTTATCGAGGGAGACCCCAGTACTTGGTCCAGCAGGCTACCAGCCTTCCAGATCGGTCCTTTAGAGGGCGGGGGAGGGTTAGAACAAGAGGGGCCATCCAGCAGAACCCTACATCATCCTCTTCCTCTGGAGGACAACAGCAAGGGAAGCAGCCCTAGTTTTCTCTCCTTTATCGATCATTCTTCTGCTGTAGGGGGAAGAATACGTCTTTTTCTCCACGAGTGGGAGTTAGTTACATCGGACTCATGGGTTCTAATTATTGTGAGAAAAGGATATACTCTTCCTTTTCAGGAGTTTCCTCCTCCCATCCCTCCCCGTCCGTCCCTCGTTTTGTTCAGAAGATTATCTCCTGTTGTTACAGCAGGAGGTTCAGACCCTATTGTCAAAAGGTGCAGTGGAGTTGGTTCCAGAGCAGGAAAGGGGTAAGGGTTGTTATTCAAGATACTACCTGATCTCCAAGAAGGACAGTCGTTTGAGACCGATCCTAGACCTGAGGATTTTGAATTGGTTTCTCAAACAGGAGAAATTCAAAATGCTGAGTCAAGCGCAGGTACTTCTGGCATTGAACAGAGAGGATTGGATAGTGTCTGGCGACTTGCAGGATACGTATTTTCATATCCCTATACTCAAGTCGCACAGGAAGTATCTCTGGTTTGTGGTGGGGTTGCAACACTACCAGTTTGCGGTCCTTCCGTTTGGCCTTACTTCAGCACCTCGAGTCTTCACAAAGGTGATGGCAGTGGTGGCAGCAAGTCTCAGAAGGAAAGGGATATCGGTATTCCCTTTCCTGGATGATTAATTGATCAAAGCCAAGTCTCCAGAGCTTGTGTTGCGTCACTTGCGGATGACAACTCAGTTGTTGTTCAGGCTGGGTTTTTTGATCAATGTACCCAAATCTCACATGGAGACCTCTCAACGCCTCCTGTTCATTGGGGCAGTACTGGACACAACATTGAGTCGGGCCCATCCTCCGCCTCAGCGGATCCAGGATATTCAGGCGTTGATTCCAATGTTTCAAAATGGAGCGGTTGTTCCAGTCCTCAGGGTCTTATGCCTGCTCGGTCTGTTTGCTTCTTGCATTCTGTGGTCACTCATGCACGTTAGCACATGAGGGCTCTCCAATGGTGCCTCCGGAGGCAGTGGTTTCAACACAAAGGGGATCTCGAGGAGTCGATAACGATCTCCAGAGACACTGCAGCGGATTTACGATGGTGGGCTGTGAACGGCAACCTTTCGCAAGGAAGGCCATTTTCATTGCTGCCACCTGTGGCCACGGTCATGACGGATGCTTCCATTCTAGGGTGGGGAGCTCATCTGGTGGACCTGGAGATCAAGGGTCGTTGGTCTTCAGTGGAACAGACTTTTCATATCAATCTGTTGGAATTGCGGGCAATATGTTTGTCTCTCAAGGCCTTCCTCCCATCCCTTTGCGGTCAGTCATTTCAGGTCCTGATGGATAACACTACTGCGATGTGGTATATAAACAAGCAGGGAGGAGTAGGGTCATATCTTCTCTGTAGAGAAGCTCTGTGTCTCTGGTCCTGGCTTCAGGATCATCTGATTTGCTTGATAGCAAATCATCTGGCCGGGGTGCTCAACGTGCATGCGGACAATCTCCTTTCGGCCGATCACGAGTGGCATCTCCATCCGGATCTGGTCCTGCACATCTTTCAGATGTGGGGTTCTCCGGTGATAGATCTGTTTGCCACTCGGGAGAACGCGCACTGCCCGTCATTCTGCAGCCTCTAGTATCCGGCGCAAGAAGCTTTGGGGGATGCGTTTCAGATCTCTTGGTGCAACCAGTTGCTTTACGCTTTTCCCCCCATACCCTTGATTCCTCGGGTTCTGAGGAAGATTCGCCAAGATCAGGCTCAGGTCATTTTAATAGACCCGTATTGGTCATGAAGGGTGTAGTACACGGACCTTCTCCAACTCTTGCTGTGCCCTCTGCTCTGTCTCCCTCTCAGGGCAGACCTCCTCTTGCAGTCGCAGGGGCAGGTTCAACACCCCCGCCTCCAGAGCCTGCACCTTCATGCCTGGAGATTGAATGGGGCAACCTGAGTTCTTTTTCTCTTCCACCAGATGTAGTGGATGTTATTCTATCGGCCAGGCGACACTCCACTAAGACCGTTTATGCCGGCAGGCTGGCAAAAGTTGTGGCTTGGTGTGGAGAGAAGCAAATTGATCCTTTGAGGGCACACCTCTCTGATATTCTGTTATTTGCTTTAGATTTAGCACAGAAGGGTTGTGCAGTTGCTACAGTTAAGGGCTATTTGGTGGCACTGTCAGCCTTTCTTTGCCTCACAGATCAGCCCTCCTTGTTTAAATCGCCTATTGTTATTAGGTTCTTAAAAGGTTTAACTAATAGGTTTCCTCCCATTCCTTTTCATATGCCTCAGTGGGATCTGACTCTTGTTTTGACTTTTTTAATGGGGTCACTGTTCGAACCCATGCATTCTTGTCCGCTAAGGTTTCTAGTACTTAAGACGGTTTTTCTGATAGCTATAACCTTGGCTAGGCGTGTCGGTGAGCTTCAGGCTCTTTCTATTAAACCCCCCTTTACCTTATTTTTTCCAGATAAAGTGGTGCTGAAAACCAGGGTGGCTTTCCTACCAAAAGGTGTCACTCCTTTTCATATGGGGCAAACAATTACCCTTCTGTCTTTCTACCCTCCTCCTCACCCCTCGAAGGAGGAAGAGAGGCTTCACAGTTTGGACCCCAAAAGGGCTCTCAGTTTTTATATTGAGAAGATGAAAGACTTTCGCCTGGAGGACCAGCTGTTCATGGGGTATATTGGACAGAGGAAGGGCAGAGCAGTCCATAAAAGAACGATCTCCAGGTGGGTCATTCTCTGTATCAATGTTTGTTACTCGTTGGCAAAGAAAATTCCCCCTGAGGGTATTAGAGACCGTTCCACCAGGGCTAAGTCCGCCACTTTGGCCCTGGCGATGGGATTTCTAGGGGTGGATATTTGCAAGGCTGCAACTTGGGCGTCCCTCCACACCTTCGCAAAGCATTACTGCTTGGACTTGGAGGTTAGGAGTGACTGCCATTTTGCACGATCTGTATTGCAGGATTTCTTGATGGAACCAGTCAGGCACCCACCTCCGAGTGCGGTACTGCTTTGGGGCTCTATTCATAAGGTGAGGAATCCACAGGTAGTTGTATCCATCAGAAGAACAAATTACTTACCTTCGGCAAAGCTTCAATAGCTACTTGTGGATTCCTCACAGTCCTACCCGCCTCCCCGTTGCCTGTCTGGTTACACTAAGATGTTTGTTTTACAAGTGTATATACATTTTGGTATTTATGTGTGTATATATAAATTATGGTTTTGATTCTATTGCATCATTGTGGTTTTATCTATATATGTATTAATTGGAGCTTTTGTGAGGTCGGTTTTCACCTGTTCGCCTCTAAGGCATGTAAAAAATGGGTGAAACTGTTCGTCAGCATGCCGGCGAGGACCTCTTAATGGCACGGTGACGTCAGACGGAGTCACGTGGAGCCGTGCAATTGTGACGTCCTCGTCGACGTGGAGAGCTGAGAAGAAGATTTTCCCTTGGATGCTGGTGCATGGGAGAATTCATAAGATAAGGAATCCACAGGTAGCTATTGTATTCACCAGAAAAAGCGTTACGAAAGGAAAGTAACTTGTTCTTCAAGCCCAAGGTATCTACAAGATTAACCTCAATGCTGGCCACATCCCCTACAAGACAATCATTGTCTATGTGACATTTGACTTAAAACATACATGCCACACCGCCAACATACAGCAGGAATGGCTGTGTAAGAGTGTTTGGCCAATAATGTCAGCTGGGAGTACAATTTAAACCCATAGGCGTGAATTGTTTATTCTTACCCTGATAAGAAATTGACACCACTCAGTTTATCAGGGTTCACATGAACATCAGGCTGCAGGCAGACATCCCACAGTGCCCAAGTTTCAAACACAGGACCCAAACGATGACAGCTTTAAAATCACACCTACCTGTCCAATACATGGGCACCATAGTGTCCTTGAGTGGTGAGTACAATGGATGGCAGATGCTTAGAGATGTAGCTTTGTTGTAGCTATCAATGTGACAGCTCAGTTGGAAGTGGGAATTAACATGTCAGGAATGGGATGTGGATGCAGGACGGAATACACAGGCCAACACAAATTTGGCACTGTACACTCATGCAAAGACCAGGTCCCAAGCATATGACACATGCCATAAAGGAGTACCTAAAACTTTATTAACTATGTATAAAAGAGAACTTAAAACTATGTCACACACCTATACTAACCTAACATATCCTAACTATACATTAACCACAACTGGCCCTAACTACCCCATGCTAAACTAACTTACCACATTTAACTAAACACTCTAAACATTTACCCCCTCTCCCCTTATATGACGGGACACATGTAGTACAACATATACTAAGCTAAACACATACTAATACTAAACAAATATATATTTGTTTGTATTTGTTTTTTATAGAAATCACAAAAGCCCCAACATCAACCCCCACCGACCCACAAACTAACATGTAATAATATAACCCCCCAACCTACTTATTCTATCTAAACTACTAGCCTACTCTAACCTATCACTAAACCCACTAATAAACAGGATAATAAAAGAGGGAGGGAGGGAACGAAAAGAGTGAGGGAATGGAATTAGGGGCGAGGCTACGCAGGAGTTAGAGGTTTGCCCTCTTGAGTGTTTTCTTAATGGAGAATAGCCTCTGGCTATTCCTATCAACGTCCCGCTGGAGACTGTCAGTTTTCCTCAGGAACCTTTGCATGTCCCTCTGTAGTTGCCTGATTGCGGCCATGTCCAAAGCAGCTGCTGTGGTTGTCTGTGTCCATGATGTTGTCGCTACTGCAGGTGCCGTGGTTGGGGGTGCTGGAAGTGAAGGTGCAGCAGGTGGTGTGGCTGTAGCTCCTGAGGTTGAGGGTGGAGCAGGTGGGGCTGATATACTGGTGGCCACCATGCCACTGCCTGCAGTCGTGGTGGTGGAGACACATGTTGTGTCCAATGCCAGGCCCCCTTGGCTAAAAGCCCGCCATGCTCCTGTGGCTCTCTCGCGACGATAGCGTCTTGCCATCATTCTAAAGCCAGACTCCACATCCAGGATATGCCTGTATCTCACTGCCTGCCTCTGGAACTCTCTAATCTCTGCGGCATTCCTGTTGGCAGCTGTAAAAATGAGACATGCAACCAGTAGTGTAATCATTGTGTGACGCATGTACAGATGATAATCTAACACTCTCCCTCAAATTGCACATGCAGTCCAAATCACAGTACAGATGATACACTGTCTCCAAGGAATGACATGGCAACGCGGCCTACCCATCAACAGCACAGCAAAGCACAACAAGGTGTGTACCAAATTAAATGATCTGTGCATTTATGTAGTGCAATGTGTCACAATGCAAATGCAGCTTGTACTTAACATCGGCCAGGCCGACCAATACCTATCATCTGGATCAACTTCAAGGCACACAAGGCCTGTGATTTGTATATGTAAATGGCAGGATGGTATGCAGTTGTTAATCATAAGGGGACAGTGTTGTTTGGGACATATGTATGCTTGAATTAGATGTCTGTCATCTACACTGTGACCATTACACCTACCTACATATATGTTCTCCCCCACCCCTGTGCCACAGGGGGGATGGGCATGCAATACATCATCACAACCGTAAAGGACTAAGCCATGTCCAGCTACACATGATTTAGTGAGTGGAAAATATGTGAGGAGGCCTGCCAACCAGGAGTGAGGTATCCATTGGTCAATCACATCTACATTCATGTTTCCATTTGTGGGCAACCATCAACATCTGATCTGCCAACACATTTCCTAAATCACCCACATTGATGCAAGCACGCATCTGGCCTTGACCTGCAGATCAGGCATGTAGACACTCCAGCAGACATACCACTGAAAACTTGCATTGACACTGACACTCCAGTGAATGATAGACACACATATGCACACATGCACTAGCCTTAACAATCATGTGGTGCTAAACCTGACTACAAAGTTTTGTGGCTAATCCATTTCATATGGTACTCCATGTCATGATTTGTAATTGGGTGACAATTGCAATGGCACTTCCCTGGTGCACTGCAATACAAGTGACTCAGGTATTGTGGCTTGTGCATCAAGGGACAATGATTAACTATGTGATGGATTTGTGGGTCAATTTTCTGTCAGCAATTATCGTGCATTCAGTGGTCCATAACAGATGTGACACAGTTGTATGTAGGTAACAAATGCCCCATTGGCAGTGTCCCCTAAGCCGTATATGCCCCCTATGACAACATGATTGCAGGGATCATGTGTGTGTAATGATGACAATGTAGCGCTAAACATGGATTGCCCACTTTGCAGTCCCAAAACTGTGAAATATGGTATGCTGACAGTGTCTTAGCTGATCATAATTGACAGAATGCATGGGCACAGGTTTAGCACAGGTTTAGTCATTGCACCTGAAATGTGTCACTCAGGGCCATATGTACCTATATCAGGATTTGGGATTCACACATTGCGAGACTAAGCAACTAGCAATTAGCAAGTTGGATGATCAGAGACAAAACACTTGAAATGACACTGTTTGCAATTCAAAAAATGGGGTAGCAAATTACCTACCTCTTGAATAATGATGAGGTAGGTCTCATTTTGCAAACCCCTTGGGAATGACGGCACTCACAGGGATGCTGGCCTGCTGGGCTCAGCAGACCACCATGTCTGTGACTGCTTTCATATTTGGATGTAAATTTTTGTTTAATTGCAGCCTTATTTCAGCAGGGGTGAACAGAAAGTATTTTAAAAACCTATTTTATTACTGAAATAAATTTGTGGAAGCAGTCAGTGGTCCGTGGCACAGCTTCCTGCTCAGAAATGTTTTTTGGCCATGCATTCACAAAGAGGAAGGGATCCCATGGGGACTCCTCCATTTGCAAATGGGTTAGCACCAACTTCAAACGGATGGTAACTGCAATTGCTTAGTGGCAGCATTTGTGCCCAAGAAAAAAACAGATTGTCGTCTGCGACTCAATGATAGGATAGTAACTCCTATTCATAGATTCCACTAGAAATCCCTGTTTTGTGATTGTACAATGTGATAGCAGAATGGCAAATTTTGGTTTGTGCATTTGAATGTATATTTGTCCTGACGTAAACACAAAAATTCAGTAAACTATGCTGTTTGTGAAAGTTATACAAAGCTTGGTACATATGGCCCTGAATAATAGTCAGACATGGCTCAACGAAACTATGGACTGCATTGTTAACATGTATAAACATGTGTAATACATCTCATTACTGGTACACTAACAGCTTGTTCAACTTGCATTCCACATTGCCACAAACATTGCATGCAGCACGTCAAGACATCTGCTGCTGTCACTCAGGAGCATTCTACTGTACACATTCGTCAATATGATACTCACCAACAGGTCCACCGATCACCACACCCAGGTGGTCCAGCAGGTCCTGTTCTGGGGCCCCCAGGTCAGCCCAGCGATGCTTCAGCTGGTGCTCATCCTGGAAGATGTTGAGGACTCATTTAAGGTGGAAGAGCACCTTCGTCCAATGCAGCCGCCTTGCCTCCGTGTGATACCCCTGTATCAGGGGTATCACACAGCCCCCTGCCTCCAGTATCATTGGAAGGAAGTGGCACACCAGCCGCACAATGCCCCAAGCTCCTCCTCATCCATGCGCCCCAGCCTCGCCCTTCCTGACATGGTACAGTACAGTATTTCAACAAAAAAATTAAAAATAAAGGACACGAAAGTAGAAAAAGGGAAAACTTACAAACCCAAATTACAGACCCCAACTAATCTACCCTCCAAACAGACACCCGACAGTACAAATACAATTCAGACAACAATAAAAGACACAAAAACACTTACACAGATACAAAATACAATAGGGATACACCAAAAGACAAAAGGTAGACCACACAAGATACAATATACACAATCCACAAGAGAGCAACACCAACACACAGTCAAGAAAAATCACAGACTGCAAAGTGAAAGTGAAAGTACACCCACTGTGCCATGTCTGTAAACAGGATTTCTTATTACATCACTTCCTGTCCCCTTTGCACCCCGTTTTCCATCTTGAGTGTATTTTTATTATGCATATGTAGTTTGTGTGAATATATTTGACGCATAACCTACATGTGCGTCAAAATCCCACGCTGGGAAACTACTATTTTTATGGATATCCACATGTGTGGGGTGCGCTGGTGGAATTAACGCTGAGGACCCATTGATGTTTCGTATGCATTTGCGTGTTTTTTCGAAAAATTTGCATCAAAATGTCTGACTCAATCTGTGTTTGCGTGATTTTTCATTATTTAACATGCATGCAGCCTGTATTTAGACGAAGATAGGATGGTATGGCCTGCAATGTGCGTTCTAGTATTTGGCCACATGTGGTAGACCATGCAACTGTGGCCCACATTTATACTATCTTTGCGCAGGATTTTCCTTTTTTTTTCTGACACAAAAGCAGCGCAAAGTTAGGAAATTTAAATGGAATTTGTAAGTTTGCGCTGATTTTGTGTCAATAAATGACAGAAAGGCTGCGCTACAAAAGTATAAATCATGGCGTGTGTGTTTTGTGTGTGAATTGACTGTTACAACTATATGTGTGTATCTGATGGAACGGCATGCAATACATCTGGCGTAATGTTTATCTACGAATGTGTTACAAATGGGTATCAACATCAGATGGCAATCAATGAGGTACAACAGTCATGATATGTGTTTGTAATATGTGTCGACTCATTTGCTGTGTGTAGTAGTTTGACTTTGGGGACAATACATATCCCATGACCAACAATACACAGGGAAGATCGAGGATGGCTGATGAGCGCTATGTTGGATATGTTACCCCTCACATGTCATTATGGTTTGACTATGACTTCATGGTGACTTCTGTGTAAAATACCCATAAGTTGGGCATTTCAACTCGCTTGGTAGATACAGTGTTTGTGACACAGAGCCTCAATTCCAATCATAAAATTGTTATGTACATGTCAGTTTGACTAATGTAAATTACCTATGTTCCTCCTGTGGCTGTGGTGGACCTGCAGCCCTGCCTGCATGTGTTCACATATTTTCAGAGGTGCATTGCACAAAAGTATCCAGTTCAAGTGTGTGGGCATGCGTACCCTGTGTCAGTATTGGGCTCCATGGTGTTACAGTTTCGTGCAGGTCTAGTCAAGAGTCTATTGGGGCAACCCTTGAGTTCACAGAGTATCTTTCAAGGCAGATTTGTCAAGCCGAAGATCAGCTAAAGGCATACAATGGGATAGGGCAGATATGGTACGGCAGATAATACAGAGGAGTGAAGACAGAGCAACCTTAGTGTGGACAAATATGTAACTGGTCAGTAATGGACAAACACACTGGGCTCATCACTACGTTTGTACACAGAGTAAGGCTCAGAACTTCCCACAGCAACAGGGAACGTCAGTGCCTCTGTGCAGATTAATCTCACAGCTAGTCACCACGAAGCCCCATCGAAAGGTGGCAGCAGAAGTGAATCTGTGTCTGGACCCTCAGGGCACACACATGGATTGTCCTTACATACACAAGACTAGCACTTGTTTGTTGGGCTGGAGACACAGTAACAAATCCAGGAATACTGCCATAGCACACTGTCACTGTTAGGCACTAATGACTACATTCAAATCTAGACAAAGGATGGGGGCTTGATTAGCCTCCTGGAAACCATGTGCCAGTACAAATCCAAAATTAAACAATTCTATACAGTTGAGGACTGATAGTACACTTACCAGACACAATACCCCAAGAGGAAACAGAGGGCAAGGGAACCAACTAGGAAGCAAATGCAGGCACAGGGAACAGGCTCTGGTTCACGCAAAGACTGGAACAGGTCTAAAGTACACCAATGTGGATGTCTGTCATATGCTGTGGTCCTATGAGTTTGTCCTTCATATGTGAAATAGAAAAGTTTTTTTTTGTACAAACTGTGTGTGATGTTTGCTGTACAATCATATGCATCACATGTCATGCTGCATCAGAAGTATTGTCACGACTCACGTGCTGCTTACGCCTGGAATCCGCAGATCGAGTGGCGTGGGTCTTGAATGTTCGGCTCTGGCCCAGAAAGGGGCGATTCTTTCTGGTAGCCACAGTGCTGTAGGCAATGGAAACGCCAAGAACAGACCGTGCCCTTCAGAAATAGCGCCAGAGGGAAAAAACCCTGAAAAGGGGAAAAAACCTCCAAACAGATAGATTCCTGAAACAGGAACAAAAGAACAGGAATCAACAGAGGCAAAAATATAGGTCATACACGGAATAGACAAGATCTAGCACAGAAAGGCTAAGAGACAGGAGCGAAGACACCATCTAAACAGAAAGTGTTGCACCGCAAGGAAAGAAAGAAACACAGCCCTTAAATACCACTAAACAGGAAACGACCAACAGGAAGTAAATGGACACCATTTTAGATAGGGAAAAGTACATAGAACAGAATAGACTAGGAACCATAGAAAATAGGGAACAAGGAATGCTGGGAAGAAAAAGGTAACATGGGAAGGGGGAAAAAACATAAAGGAAGGTACAACCAGATGTCCCAGAAAAAGAAGAAAAGAAGAAGAACAGGTAAGAGGGCTCAGAATGCCCAAAAAATGCTGTGCACAGAGACAGAGCGAGGCCCCATGCCCAATCTGGGGCCTCGCAAAGCACACAACAGGCTGGGGGCGCGCCGCGTCCTAGAGACGCGTTGTGCGGCCCGAGCTGAATGTTCGGCACGCGCCGCAACACACGGCGCGACAGTAGGTCCCCCCCCGAAGGCCCAGGCTTGTGTGGAAATAAGCGGTGAAAATGACGAGACAGAAGGGGTGCGTGAACAGAAGATGCATCTTCCCAAGAGCATTCACTGAGAGGATAACCCTTCCAATGAATCAGATACTGAAGACGTTTGTGAAAGATACGAGAGTCACAAATTTCTTGTACCTCATATTCAGGTACATCATTTACTAACACAGGAGGAGGACAAGGAAACTGACGAGAGTAAGGATCAGGTACGTAAGGTTTGAGCTGGGAAACATGAAAGACTGGATGAATTTTCCATGTACGAGGCAAGTGAAGACGGACAGTGACATGATTAATCAGCTGAAGGATACGGAAAGGCCCGTAATAGCGGGGTGTGAACTTATTCTGAGAAAGAAGTAAAGGCAAGAATTTGGTTGAAAGCCAGACTTTATCCTGAAGGTGATAGTCTGGAATGTTCCTACGTTTCTTTTCTGCTACTTTCTTCATATATCTCTTGGTGTTCAACAAATTGGATCGAATTAGTCTATGGATTTGTAGAAGGCGTCTGGAAAGGGAAGTAACCGCAGGCAGAGGAGAAGTAGACTGAGGAGAAGTAGGAAAAGAAGTAGAATGATAGCCATAGGAACAGAAAAAAGGAGTGACCTTGGAGGCACTATGTACAGTATTATTGTAGGAGAATTCAGCAATAGGGAGGTAAGTGTTCCAGTTGCTCTGGGTAGAATTACAAAAACAGCGAAGGTATTGTTCTAATCCTTGGTTAAGATGCTCGGTCTGTCCATTGGTTTGAGGATGGAAACCCGATGATAGTGCTATATTGATATTTAGGGGTCATTCCAACCTTGGCGGTAAAAGTCGCTTACCGCCAGACAGAAGACCGCCATAACACCGCCGCGGTCGCGGTAAACCGCCACGGTCATTCTGACCCACAACAGGCAAACCGCCAAAATACAGACATCCACAAAAGTCCGCCACACCAAAGGCCAGCGAGAAACTGCCGATGACCAAACCTCCACCGTCACGCCAACAGAAATACGCCCATGCCATTACGACCCACGAATCCACGTGGCGGTCTTTCAACCGCAGTATTTCATTGGCGGTACACACCGCCTCGGTCGAAATACACATACCTGAACAAAACACAATCACATTGGACAATTCAAAATACACACACCTGATACACATACACACACCACTCCCACACACCCAATACAATATAAAACACAAACCCACATCACCCACAAACCCTTACGACAACAATTCACGAACGAAAGCCAGAGAGAGACACCACCATCAACAAACTAGCAGCCACAGGCACACAACACCATCACCCACACAACTCCCACGCACAAAACACCACACACCACCACATATCACCACACTAATCACCACACACACCACCCCACACATCACCTACACCACCCCATGGCACCTCAAAGACACCCCAGGTTGTCAGATGATGAACTAAGGGTCATGGTGGAGGAAATTGTACGAGTAGAGCCCCAGCTGTTCGGGACACAGGTGCAGCACACCACCATTGCCAGGAAGATGGAGCTATGGAACAGAATTGTCGACAGGGTCAACGCTGTGGGACAGCACCCAAGAAATCGGGACGACATCAGGAAGAGGTGGAACGACCTACGGGGGAAGGTGCGTTCCATGGTATCCAGGCACAACATCGCGGTGCAGAAGACTGGCGGCGGACCCCCACCTCCTCCCCCAGAATTTACAGCATGGGAGGAGCAAGTCTTGAACATCCTGCATCCTGAGGGCCTCGCAGGAGTAGCTGGAGGAATGGACTCTGGTAAGTCTCATCTTCACTACTTCATCCCCCCCACCCCACCTGCATGCCAACTCATACCCCCACCCCCATCACACCTACTCCTTGCAAATGTCTAACCATCACAACCCACCCATCCCAAAACCTGGCCCTGCATCCGACCACAAAGCCTGGACACCCATCACCAAAGCATGCCCACTGCACATACCCATCCCACCCCCCAAAGCACCGTCACAACAGCCCCCACAAAGGAATGCCAGCCCTGGGGTACACGGGCACCCACCCATTGCACACTATGGCACACACAGAAGCAATAATCATACGTTTGTACCCCTGCAGGACCCGAACGCCACATCACCGTGCAGGTGGGTCCACAAATGTCCACTCCACCCCCAGAAGAGACCCACAGTGAGGACAGCAGCTCTGTCGACCTGGATCTAGACGACCAACCCGGTCCATCTGGGACCTCTGGACAGTCGGTTCCCCTCAGGCAGTCACAGGCCACAGCAGACCTTCCCCCCTCTGGGAACACCAGCACAGCACCCACCCAGTGGGCCCATACCTCTGTCCCTAGGACACGTCAATCAGCTGTGTGTCCACCACTACAGGGAACCCAGGATAACCCACCACCCCAACAACAACAGGGACCTGGGGGCATTGGTAGTGGGCACACTGTCCAGGGGACGGAGGCCCAGGAACACAGGGGAACTGGGAGGGCTGCTGTGCGACAGGGGGCGGACAGGCCTAGGGAACCCACTCTCCACGAGGCCCTCTCCTCCATCATGGGAGCATACCACCACTCCCAGGAGACGATGGCGACGGTCCTGGCCAGGTTTCAGGAGATCCAACTTCTGCAGGAGCAACAGTATATGGGGTTCAAGGAGGAACTAAGAAACATCAGTTCCGCAATGGGTACCATCGTAGTGGCCCTGAATCAGGTAGTCACCACATTGCGGGACACTGTGGCACCTCAAAGGGCCCCTGTCACTAGCATGGACCAAGAAATGCCTACCACCTCCGCCGGCGCTAGTGGACAGGAGGCCCCAACACAAGACCAACAGGCCACCAGAACCCCACCCCCTGCAGAAGGAGAACCACCCCGCAAGCGGGCCCTGAGATCCAGGAAGAAAACAATGTAAGATGTCAAGACCCCCGCCAGCAAAGGATACCGCCCTGATTGTCATCCCACTGTCCCACATTGACACCCTGTCCAACTTTAAATAGCCCCTGCTCCACTTCCCACAGGCATTTGGACAATGCACCTGTGATACTGATAGTCTGGACTCTGCCATGGACAATCCTCCACCATCATCCATCACCGATTTGCAACCACCCATCCCATTTAGAGCACTTGAATAAACACACTTGTTGCACAAAACAATCTGGAGTCTGGCTGTGATTTTGAACAAATGTATTAGACATGACCATGCAAAAATGTCCATTCACATTGTGATGCCAACAAACCGCTGTCACACAGCTGTAGTCCATGAGGAAACAAAGCAGATGTCACGCAGTGGGGCCCACATCTCTGAAAACGGAAGGGAAAGTCACAACACAGTTACCATACACTGGGGAAAAAAGTCAGACAGTAGAGAGATAGGAGTGTTGAAGTATATGTAAAATGACGGGTTGGACTCTTACCTGTGGGTCACTGAAAATACTGCTGTATTACTGTGTTCCTGTTCTCTATGTCGTCCTCTTCGGCTTCCTCCTCTTCACTCTCCACAGGCTCCACAGCTGCTACAACTCCACCATCTGGACCATCCTCCGGCAGAAAAGGCACCTGGCGTCGCAATGCCAGGTTGTGAAGCATACAGCAGGCCACGATGATCTGGCACACCTTCTTTGGTGAGTACATTAGGGATCCACCTGTCATATGGAGGCACCTAAACCTGGCCTTCAGGAGGCCAAAGGTTCGCTCGATCACCCTCCTAGTTCTCCCATGGGCCTCATTGTACCGTTCCTCTGCCCTGGTCCTGGGATTCCTCACGGGGTCAATAGCCAGGAAAGGTTGGGGTAACCAGAGTCCCCTAATAGCCACACCCGGTGTCTCTGGAGTTGACCCATCACATAAGGGATGCTGCTATTCCGCAGGATGTAGGCGTCATGCACTGAGCTAGGGAACTTGGCATTAACATGGGAGATGTACTGGTCTGGCAAACATACCACCTGGATATTCATGGAATAATAACTCTTCCTGTTCCTGTACACCTGTTCGCTCCTGCTGGGGGGGACCAAAGCAACATGTGTCCCATCAATGGCACCTATGATGTTGGGGATATGTCCAAGGGCATAGAAATCACCCTTCACGGTAGGCAAATCCCCCACCTCAGGGAAGACTATGTAGCTCCGCATGTGTTTGAGCAGGGCAGACAACACTCTGGAGAACACCTTGGAAAACATAGGCTGGGACATCCCTGATGATATGGCCACTGTTGTTTGAAATGACCCACTTGCTAGGAAATGGAGCACTGACAGCACCTGCACTAGAGGGGGATCCCTGTGGGTTGGCGGATGGGTGACATCAGGTCGGACTCCAACTGGGTAAATAGTTCCCGTATAGTGGCTCGGTCAAGCCTGTATGTCAGTATGACATGTCGTTCCTCCATTGTCGACAGGTCCACCAGCGGTCTGTACACGGGAAGATTCCTCCATCTCCTCGCATGTCCCAGCGGATGGTGCCTAGGAAGGACAACAGCGAGCACAGAGTCATTCAACCCACAGGTACGTTCCCACAGCTTGCACACAACATGATTCTCAATGCATTGAATGGCTTGTATGAGTGTTGATGCAAGGCCTAGGTATGTGTGACGCAGTAGAATTTAAGCCATGTGGCCCTTGAAATGGCGGCTGCCTGACCTGTGAAGTGTGACAATGGGATGTGAGGTCAATGCGCTGGCGTGGCACACCGTGGCGGTAGGCGGTCGAAGACCGCGGCGCAAAGCCGCATTGGTTAACATTGAACCCTATGGGTTTCAGGAGCCAATGACGATGTGCGCCGGCGGACAATGGCTGCTGCGACTGGGGAAAGGGTCCCTGCCTTCACTTCTGAAGAATTGGAGAAACTCGTGGATGGGGTCCTCCCCCAGTATGCGCTACTCTACGGTCCTCCAGACCAACAGGTAAGTACACTGGGACCATGCTTTGTGGCCAATGCCTGTGTTGAGTGGGGTGAATGAAAGATGGTGGGGAGGGGAGCGAATGAGCCATGCATCAAACGAAAGATGAGAGCATGTGCCACATGGCAAGGGTGGGGATGGGGGGCCACTCACATCGAGCATGCAGAAGTTGATGATTTTTTTCTCCCCCTCTACATGTCACATAGGTCAGCGCCCATCAGAAAATCGACATTTGGCGTGCCATCGCCAAGGACGTCCGGACCCTGGGGGTCCACAACAGACGGGGCACCCACTGCCGGAAGAGGTGGGAGGACATCCGACGCTGGAGCAGGAAGACGGCGGAGGCTCAGCTAGGGATGGCCTCCCAACGTAGGAGGGGTGCCAGTCGTACTTTGACCCCCCTGATGTTCCGGATCCTGGCGGTGGCCTATCCCGATTTGGATGGGCGCGTGAGGACATCACAGCAGACACAAGGGGGTGAGTACAAGCACATTCTGCTGATTTAGCGTGCAGTGGAGGTGTCTGGGTGGGGGAGGAGGGCTGTGGGTCTCCCTAGGCCAGGGCGATTTCTGTAGGCTAGGCCCCTCCGTTAGGCATGGCCCTGTGCCCCGCCCCCCACCTCTGTAGGTTGCCTAGTACAGCTATTCATGGCCCTGTGTCACCTATGTGTGGAGTTGTCGTCCATAGGGTTGTAGGCCATGTCCCACTGATTGAGTAGTGTACCCCAAGTGCGCGGTGTAGTGCAGGGGGCTTCTGTGTCTGTCCTCTCCGCCAGCGGTGTCGCCAATACATGCACTCAACATGTCTTTATTCCCCCCCCCCCATTTTTTTGTGCTCTTCCTGTTCATGTGTGCATTAGCATCGTCAGGCGGAGGAGAAGTGGCATCGGAGCACGAGGGAGCTGCATCCCACATGGCCCTGGAGGGCCATGCAACGGACTCAGAGTACACCAGTGGGACGGAGGGCGAGGGGAGCTCCACAGCGGGGACACGTGGTGACACCAGCGACACAGACTTGTCCTCTGAAGGGAGCTCCCTTGTGGTGGCGGCAACATCCGTGCCCCCTGCAACAACAGGTACAGCCGCCACCCCCCCCTACCAGCACCGCCCTCCCAGCAGCCCCTCAGCGTTCGCCCCGTGCCCGCTCACCCAGGAAGGTGGGCATCTCCTTCGACACAGGCACCTCAGCCCTTGCGCCAGTTACCCCTGCTGCCCTCAGTGAGGAGGTCATTGGCCTCCTGAGGACACTCATTGTTGGGCAGTCTACCCTTTTGAATGCCATCCAGGGTGTAGAAAGGGAGGTGCACCGGAGTAATGCATACCTGGAGGGCATTCATTCTGGTCAGGCTGCCCATTAGCGATCGTTCAACGCTCTGGCCTCAGCACTGACGGC
Source organism: Pleurodeles waltl (assembly GCF_031143425.1). Classification (NCBI taxonomy): domain Eukaryota; kingdom Metazoa; phylum Chordata; class Amphibia; order Caudata; family Salamandridae; genus Pleurodeles; species Pleurodeles waltl. Next base: position 538,965,576 of record NC_090451.1, read on the forward strand.
AGCCATTGTCCCTGTCTCCTGCCTCCCTCCTCCAACTTCCTCCACCCAGTCCCACTCCCCTGTACCTCTGCCTATCCCAAGCACACCATCAGACCAGCCTGCACACACCTCAACACCCAAGGGAAGCTCATCCAGACATAAGCACCACACATCACACAAGCATTCACCCAAGCAACATCCACATGCAGACATACCAACAGCCACTGCCTCCTCTGTGTCCCCCTCCTCCTCGTCTCCCTCCTCCCTCCCTGTGACGTCTCCACTCACACTTGCATGCACAACATCTTCAGCCACTACGTCCATCACCAGCACACCCACCAGGACACTCCGCACACGTGCAGTCACCACCCCCACTACCATTTACACGTCTCCTGTGTCCTCTCCCAGTGTGTCTGTCACCCCCTCTCCCAAAGCACACAAACGCAGGCAGCCACCCACCCAACAGCCATCCACCTCACGACAGCCTCCAGCACCAGCACCTGCACCCAAAGACACCAAACTTCGCTCTCCTACAACCACATCCTCTTCCTCCACTCCCATACCCACTACACCTACCCGTCCCTCTCTTAAGAAATTGCTTTTCCTTTCCAAACTTGACCTCTTTCCAACAACTCACCCACCCCGTCCATCTCATAAGACTCCAATCAGCACCTCAGCCACCACAAAACCTGGACCTACAAAGACCACAGTCCAAGGATTTTGGAGTCCCCCACCTTCAAGGCCAGCTAGTTCGGCTAGGAGCAAAGAGACGGCCAGCCCACCCCCTGAAAAAAAAGCCAAGAAAGCCAGTGCCCGGCGCGAGAGGCCAAAGACAGCAGCCTCCAAAATCCCTACCCTGGCTCCGTCAGGAAGTGGGGTGCCACCTGGCACACCGCCAAAGGGAGGAAAGGGCCACAGACGAGCAGGGAAGGGTGGCAAGGGCAGCAGGCCCGACAAGTCCGGAGCAGGCCAGCTGCCCAGGGGGGCCCCACCAGCCCCATTCCAGGTGTGCAGGAGGACACCCACAGGCCCGGTACGACAGCACAGGAGGGCCCGCAAGCGAAGAGACAGATGGGCAGGAAGGGCCCGGCAGCCACATGTCAGGTGGCGAGTGAAATCCATGGCATGGCTGGATCTGGTGACCTGGACACTCATGTCAAGCACCGCTGAACAGGGCCCTTCAAGTGAAGAACCGCTGAACAGGGCCCTTCAAGTGAAGAACCGCTGAACAGGGCCCTTCAAGTCAAGAACTGCTGAACAGGGCCCTCCAAGTGAAGAACCGCTGAACAGGGCCCTTCAAGTCAAGCACTGCTGAACAGTGCACCGCCGTCTCAAGCACCGCTGAACAGGGCCCTTCAAGTGAAGAACCGCTGAACAGGGCCCTTCAAGTCAAGCACCGCTGAACAGTGCCCTTCAAGTCAAGAACCGCTGAACAGGGCCCTTCAAGTCAAGCACCGCTGAACAGGGCCCTTCAAGTCAAGAACCGCTGAACAGGGCCCTTCAAGTCAAGCACCGCTGAACAGTGCACCGCCGTCTCAAGAACCGCTGAACAGGGCCCTTCAAGTGAAGAACCGCTGAATAGGGCCCTTCAAGTGAAGAACCGCTGAACAGGGCCCTTCAAGTGAAGAACCGCTGAACAGGGCCCTTCAAGTGAAGAACCGCTAAACAGGGCCCTTCAAGTCAAGCACCGCTGAACAGTGCACCGCCGTCTCACGCACCGCTGAACAGGGCCCTTCATCTCAAGCACCGCTCCGCTGGGCCCTTCATCTCAAGCACTGCTCCGCTGGGCACCGTCGTCTCAAGCACCGCTCCGCTGGGCACCGCCGTCTCAAGCAGCGCTCCGCTGGGCCCTTCATCTCAAGCACCGTTCCGCTGGGCCCTTCATCTCAAGCACTGCTCCACTGGGCACCGCCGTCTCAAGCACCGCTCCGCTGGGCACCGCCGTCTCAAGCACCGCTCCGCTGGGCCCTTCATCTCAAGCACCGCTCCGCTGGGCACCGCCGGGCACCGCCGTCTCAAGCACCGCTCCGCTGGGCCCTTCATCTCAAGCACCGCTCCACTGGGCACCGCCGTCTCACGCACCGCTGAACAGGGCCCTTCATCTCAAGCACTGCTCCGCTGGGCACCGGTGTCTCAAGCACCGCTCCGCTGGGCACCGCAGTCTCAAGCACCGCTCCGCTGGGCACCGGCGTCTCAAGCACCGCTCCACTGGGCCCTTCATCTCAAGCACCGCTCCGCTGGGCCCTTCATCTCAAGCACCGCCCCGCTGGGCCCTTCATCTCAAGCGCCGCTCCGCTGGGCACCGCCGTCTCAAGCACCGCCCCGCTGGGCACCGCCGTCTCAAGCACCGCTCCGCTGGGCCCTTCATCTCAAGCACCGCTCCGCTGGGCACCGCCGTCTCAAGCACCGCTCCGCTGGGCCCTTCATCTCAAGCACCGCTCCACTGGGCACCGCCGTCTCACGCACCGCTGAACAGGGCCCTTCATCTCAAGCACCGCTCCACTGGGCCCTTCATCTCAAGCACTGCTCCGCTGGGCACCGGTGTCTCAAGCACCGCTCCGCTGGGCACCGCAGTCTCAAGCACCGCTCCGCTGGGCACCGGCGTCTCAAGCACCGCTCCACTGGGCCCTTCATCTCAAGCACCGCTCCGCTGGGCCCTTCATCTCAAGCACCGCCCCGCTGGGCCCTTCATCTCAAGCGCCGCTCCGCTGGGCACCGCCGTCTCAAGCACCGCCCCGCTGGGCACCGCCGTCTCAAGCACCGCTCCACTGGGCCCTTCATCTCAAGCACTGCTCCGCTGGGCACCGCCGTCTCAAGCACCGCTGGCCCATTGGCAGAAGGGGCTGGCCCGCATCTATGTCGGGCAGGGCTGCACGAAGCACTCTGGGCACCATGCCTCCTCCAGAACCAGTGGAGTCTGTACTCCACTTGAGAGACTGTGGCTTTGCACTCCCCAGGATTGATCAGTGGGCAACCCACCCACTGTATAGACTTGAGAGACTGTGGCTTTGCACTCCCCAGGATGGCACAGTGGGCAACCCACCCACTGTATAGACTTGATAGACTGTGGCTTTGCACTCCCCAGGATTGAACAGTGGCCATGTAGGCCCCTCGTGGATCTGGCGTCATGGACTCATCTGGCTGAGGTGCCCCCCCTTCCCTTCCCCCTGAGGTGCCTGTAGTTTTCCTATCTGATGCCCCTGCAGTGCTCTCTCCTTTGGACTCGGGTATCCTGTGTGGGCTTTGCCCATGTGTTTTGGCCCAGTGGCCCACGAACAATGGCTGTTACACAATTCGGACTGGACTTTTCATATATATATATATATATATATATATATATATATATATATATAGTTATAGATGTTTTAGATATTTTTTTACTCAGCCGTACAATATAATTCACATTTCATCATCATTTCCTTGTGTCTTTGCATTCTTCCGTGGGGTTTGGGGGTGTCACTCTGAGTTGTTGCTATGCATTGATGTGTGTGTAGTGGTGGGTGAGGGTGAGGGTGGGTGTGTCGCGTATGTGTGTGCCCGTAATATTTTCTCCTCCCCCCTCCCCTGTGTCGTAGGTGCAGTACTCACCGTTGTCTTCTGCGCCGGCGTTCGTGCTCCTGGTAGAGGAGCAGAAATACAATCGCTGGCAGCATGTATAGTTCTGGTTCCATGCTGTCCAGATTCCTCGTGGAGTGTGTAGAGGTGAGCGTTTTCCGTTTGAAATGGCTGTTTCCGCCGTGTTTTTATCGGCGGGGCTACCGCCCCGGAAAAGGTGGCGGATTGGTGGGTTGTGATAGGGTGGGCGGTACATTGACTCCCGCCTGTCTGTTGGCGGTGACCGCCGTGCTGTATGTCTGTCCCGCCGTGGCGGTCGGAGTGTTAAAGTGGCGGTCTCTGTTGGCGGTTTCCGCCAGGGTCAGAATTCCATTTTTTTTACCGCCCGTCTGTTGGCGGGTTGGCTGCCGCTTTAACACCGACCGCCAGGGTTGGAATGACCCCCTTAGTGTCCTACAAAAATATTTCCAAAACCGGGAAATGTACTGAGGTCCTCTGTCAGATACAATGGTATGTGGAAGTCCATGGAGACGGAAAATATGGTCGATAAATATCTGGCTTAGTTCTTGGGACGTAGGTAGCCTTTTCAGGGCAGTGAAGTGAGCCATTTTAGTAAAGGAATCAACAGTGACCATGATAACCCGGTTTCCTGCTGATGGAGGGAGTGAACACATGAAATCGGTAGAAATGGTGTGCCAGGGCGCTGGTGGAACAGGCAATGGTTGTAGTAATCCTGCAGGTCTGGTATGGGGAATCTTTACCTGAGCACATATGGGACAAGCCTTAACGTATCTTTCAACATCCGATTTCCAGGTAGGCCACCAGAAAGATCGCGAGAGAAGTTCTTGTATGGCCTTGATGCCTCTATGACCAGCAACTGGCGAATCATGGCACATTTGTAATGCCTTTTCTCTAACTCTATTAGTAGGGAGGAACAACAGGTTCTGATAATAATAATATCCTTGCCTTTTATGTAGAAGAGGGTTTAATTTCTCTACTTCGTGGTCAGACAGGCTGGAGTATTCCAGTTGTACCTCATCCAGGAAAGACTGAGCCACTCCGATGATCTTACTAGGCTCAAGTAGATACTGAGATGGGGTAGGAGTACAATCTGGATAACGGCGAGACAGAGCATCAGCCAGAATGTTTTGGGATCCAGGAATATAGGTGATATAAAAATCATACTGACTGAAGAAAAAGGCCCAACGAGCTTGGCGGATATTCTGGCATACAAAATTACGTAAACATTGTAGATTACGATGGTCTGTTCTCACCTCAAAAGGCTCCTTGGAACCCATAAGAAACTGTCTCCATTCTAGGCAGGCTGTTTTCAGAGCTAATAACTCCCTTTCTAGTACTGAGTAATGTTGTTCCGATGTAGAGAGTACATGGGACAAATAGAAAACAGGATGTTCAAGACCATCATCTTCTTGTTGTTGGAGTAAGACAGCTCCGATGGCTTTTTCAGAAACATCGGTAACTACTATAAATTGTCTGTTGGTATCTGGGTGTCTCAAGATGGGAGCTTGAGTGAAAGCCTTCTTTAAATCTTGAAAAGCTGTTTCAGCCGCCTTAGTCCAGACAAAGCCTTTTGTTAAATTTTCCTTCTTTAGAGTGTTAGTTATGTGGCTGGTTTGTTTTGCAAAGTCTAAGATAAACTGCAGATAAAAATTTGCTAATCCTAGAAAACATTGTGTTTCCTTTATAGAGGAAGGAGAAGGCCAATCTAGGATGGCTTGTACTTTTTCTTGGTCCATAGCTATGCCGGTGGGACTTAAATGGTACTCCAGATATTTGACTTCCTTTTTGTCAAACTCACACTTTTCTGGTTTACAAGATAGTTGATGTTCCCGGAGTCTTTGAAGGACTTGTTTCACGTGAGAGGAATGCAGTTCAGGACGTCTAGAATAAATAAGAATATCGTCTAAGTAGATTACCACCGTTTGGTTCAAAAGATCAGAAAACACAGAGTCCATAAATCTTTGGAAAATTGCAGGGGCATTAGTGAGACCAAAAGGCATAACCTTGTATTCAAAGTGACCAAATGGGGTCCTGAAAGCTGTTTTCCACTCGTCTCCTTCTTTAATACGTAAAAGGTGGTAGGCTCCCCGTAGATCCAGTTTGGTAAATCGTTGAGCCCCTCTGACCGCCTCTAGGATATCCTTGATGAGGGGCAAAGGATAACGGTCCTTTATAGTTATCTTATTCAGGCCTCGAAAATCCAAGCAAGGACGAAGATCTTTTGTCTTTTTGGGTACAAAAAAGAGGGGAGCCCCTGCCGGAGAAGACGATGGAACAATAAGACCACTCTGTAGTTCCAGGTTCCAAGGGAATAGCACAATCATAATCTTGATGTGGAGGTAACACAGGTCTGGATGGTTTTTGGAACACATCTTGAAATTCTAAATAGTGTTCAGGGACTCCCTGGACAGTATTGATGGAATATCCAGTAGTACTTGCAGTAGGTATCAATCTTTTAGGTGACCAATATTTGTCGGAAGCAAAACAGTTCTCATAACAAAACTGTGACGACAAGGAAATAGTCCGGGTTTCCCAATTCACATATGGATTATGTCTGATGAACCACGGAATTCCTAGAATGATGGCATGGTTGGGGGATGATATGAGATCAAAGGAGAGGTGTTCTTGATGGTTACCAAACTGTAAACATAATGTCAGGGTAGTAGTACCGACTGGACCAGAGGATATTAAGGATCCATCCACGGTGTGCACTTGTTCTGGAAGTTCTTTGGGTTGTGTTGGTATTCGTTGAGTGGTGGCCCAAGTCTTATCCATGTAAACACCACTAGCTCCACAATCTAGTAATGCCATAGTTCTTTCTTGACGGCCGTCAGGTAGCTGTAACATGACAGGTAACATGAACAAGGACGTGGCATTGTCCTTTAATGAACTGATGGAAGGTATAGCTGATGATCCCGTCCCCTCCCTTCTTACAGAGGACGGGAAGAGGCGTTTCCCGATGGCCTTTGAGGACATACAGGGCAGGTACGAAGTATGTGGCCAGCAGCACCACAGTACAGGCATAATCCTTTCTTACGTCTGTCTTCCCGCTCGCTAACGGAAAGCGGCCCTCGAGTAGTATCCACTTGCATAGGTTCTCCCTCTTAAGTCTCTAGCAGGAGGACAAACGATGCATGTAAACCCGTGAAGTGCTTGGCTGAGAAGATCCTCTACTCTTTCTCTTCTCCAACCGTCGTTCTTGAAGACGGTATTCGATGGAAAGTGCCTGATCCATCAGACCACGAAGATCTTCAACTCTGGTGGAGTGTACTAACTCATCTTTTATTTCTTCTTTAAGTCCTCTGCGAAACAAAGTCACCAGAGTACGTTCCACCCAGGTGGTCTCTGCTGCTAGCTGACGAAAGCGCGTAATATATTGGAGAACATCTTGTGAGCCTTGTTGGATGTCACATAAGGCTTCTTCCGCAGAGGCCTCCAGACCTGGACAACTAAACATTTGTTTGAATCGATCCACGAAGGCGGAATAGTCCGACAATACCGGGTCGTTGGATGATACCATCGGGGTTGCCCAGGCCAAGGCAGGACCGGATAACGCACTGATAAGATATCCCACCTTTGTCCTGTCATGGGAGAATTGGGTAGGTCGGAAGGCGAAATACACCGTTAATGCATCAAGGAATTCACGCAGTTTAGTTGGTTCACCAGAGAAACGAGGAGTAGAGGCGGAGATAGTCGGAACATCGCCACTGCGGAAAGCCAGAGCCTGTCGTAACGCAGCATTCTCATTGCGTAGTTGTTGCAGTTCCTGAGCATGTTGCTGAATAGTTGTCAGAAGAGATTGATCAGGATCTGCAGCAGCCGCCACTGTATCATCCATGGTGTTAGAGGACGTCGGGGGATTTTGGCACTGCAATCTGTCACAACTCACGTGATGCTTACGCCTGGAATCCGCAGATCGAGTGGCGTGGGTCTTGAATGTTCGGCTCTGGCCCAGAAAGGGGCGACTCTTTCTGGTAGCCACGGTGCTGTAGACAATGGAAACACCAAGAACAGACCGTGCCCTTCAGAAATAGCGCCAGAGGGGAAAAAACCCTGAAAAGGGGAAAAATCCTCCAAACAGATAGATTCCTGAAACAGGAACAAAAGAACAGGAATCAACAGAGGCAAAAATATAGGTCATACACGGAATAGACAAGATCTAGCACAGAAAGGCTAAGAGACAGGAGCGAAGACACCATCTAAACAGAAAGTGTTGCAGCGCAAGGAAAGAAAGAAACACAGCCCTTAAATACCACTAAACAGGAAACGGCCAACAGGAAGTAAAAGGACACCATTTTAGATAGGGATAAGTACATAGAACAGAATAGACTAGGAACCATAGAAAATAGGGAACAAGGAATGCTGGGAAGAAAAAGGTAACATGGGAAGGGGGAAAAAACATAAAGGAAGGTACAACCAGATGTCCCAGAAAAAGAAGAAAAGAAGAACAACAGGTAAGAGGGCTCAGAATGCCCGAAAAATGCTGTGCACAGAGACAGAGCGAGGTCCCATGCCCAATCTGGGGCCTCGCAAAGCACACAACAGGCTGGGGGCGCACTGCGTCCTAGAGACGCGTTGTGCGGCCCGAGCCGAATGTTCGGCGCGCGCCGCAACATGCGGCGCGACAAGTATTCAGATTTATCTTTGTGACATGCTCCCTGTGGTAGTGCTCACATTCCTAAAGAATATGTGATGCATAAATAAGTACCCACAGCAGGATTGAGTGATAAACTGAGGTGTTTAATTACATATCGTAACAATGTGTTTATAGTGACTATTGTTGAAAAATGTTTTGAACAATCTGCTGTCTGCGACGCATTCCTGCAGCTATGTTTGGATGTTCCCCCTCATTTTCCTTGGCACCATCCGCCTCCTCCTCCTCCTCAGTCAGTTCTTGTTCGGGTTCATATAGGGGGATGTTCCTCCTAACACAAATTTTATGCAGGATGGCACAAGTCAATATGATCTTGCAGACCATTTCTGTGGAATATAGAAGGCTGCCTCCGGTGACGTCCAGGCACCTGAACCTGGACTTCAGGATGCCAAATGTCCGTTCAACAATGGTGCGTGTCCTCCGATGTGCCTCATTATAGGCATGCCCTGCTGCTGTGCTTGGGTTGGGGAATGGGGTCATGATCCATGGCTGGATCCCGTAACCCTGATCAGCTAAAAAAGAAAATAGCAGTAAGTATTTTGTTGTTGCTTACACCAGGAATGTCATGTAGCATGGCAGTTGATATCTTGTGTTATCTGTGACTCGTATGTGTTTGTGGCATTGTGTGAGATCCTGGGCTTCTGTGAGGTTCTTTCTGCATTGGGTTGTTTGACTTGACAACTTGTGTTTGGCTCATTGACCTGATATCTACGGTTTAGTTTCCAAAATGCAGTTCAGTGTGTATCTCCCATGCGTTGTGTAGTGACCTACATGTTTTAGTATGCTTTCACTGGAGGGGACATGATACTTCCATACACACAATAGATTCCAATGTGGTGGTAACATGGTTGCCCTACATGGCCTGGACATCCCATCCACTTAGACATATGTTATTGCAGATGAAAAACAGAAGTGAGGCCCTTTGATAAGGTTTGGTGACAATGCCCAACACATCTCCCTAAGTTGGCAGCACGGAGGTGTTCAGTATTGACAATGCATAATTGTCCCATGTGTGACTTGGTTCTGTGTAGACCTTGGTGGTTCCCTCTGCCAGTGGCTCATGTGCAACCGTGCACCTACACTACTGAACTTATCCCAGGGAACCTGGTTAACTGCCTTATGGAGGTGGATGTATCTGTGCAGGAAGGGCCATCTCCCTGTACATCTGTTATTTTGATGGAGAATTGGCTCTTTAGGTATGTGCAGCAGTGTGCAGTTTGCATTAGTGTCACATCAATATGTGTTCATAGCACAGTCCACTTCCTTATTGCTAGCTGGCAACGTCACCCCAGGAGTGATGTGTGATGCTGGGACTGCCTCTGTATTTTCTTTCCACCTACATGTGAGTAAGCATCATCATGCTATGTGTCTCATGGTGTTTGACCTCCAGAAACAAACATTGCATACCCCTTCCACAGTACTTTTTGCTTGGGAGGGTGTGGGATTTACTGTGGCCTAATGTAGTAGTAAATAGTTCATCTTCCAAAATGTACTTCCAGTGCAGGCCATGTAATTGTCACTGTGTGCTCTGACATTGGCCCCTTGTAGCTCTAGAGTGGCCTCTATTTTTATTGTCAGCCATCATTTGTCTATAGGTGTGTATCCCATTGTGTCAGGGTGTCCAACATAACTACCTGTGTCCCACCTCAGTGTCTTTCTGCCCACGTGTCAATGTAGTGCTGTATGTATTGTGTGTCCTAAAGGGTTGCAGTGCCATGTGTATATTGCTAGGATTATAGACTTTCCAACAAGAAGGCCTTTGCCATATCATCCGTCCTGGAAGTGCCGATTGATGGTGCTGTGGCGAAAGATGAAGGAATCATGTACACTCCCAGGTTGCTTGGCCAAGATGTTGGTAAACAATCCCTGGTGATCAACTATGGCCTGCACATTTATGGAAATGGTGTGCTTTCTGTTGTGGTATAGAGGCTCTGTTGCACCAGGTGGTACAATCCGGACATGGGTGCAGTCAGTAGCATGAAGCACATGTGGCAAGCCATGTATTTGGTAAAACCCCTGTGTGGTCTCCTGCTGCTTCTGCTGCATGTTGGGGAAGCTGATGTGGCGGGGAATGAAGGAGATGATGGCTTCAAGGACCTTTGGAAGGAAGGCAGAGAATAAGGGCTGTGATACCCCAGCAACCATTGCACGCATTGTTTGGAATGAGCCACTTGCCAATATGGGCAGGACAGCTAGCAGCTTGGTCACCGGTGGAATATTGTGTGGTGTCTGCAGGCTGGCTGTTATCTGTGGCTCAATTTGGCGCAACAGCTGCTTTATGGCTTGCCAGTTGAGTCTGTACCTCCAGATGATATCCTGTTCCCTGAGGCCCAGGAGGGTTGTCCTGGTCCTGAATACCCTCTCCTGCCTTCTGCATTACCTTTGGGGTCCACGTTGGTGTGGTGGTAGCTGCTGCTATTGGACCTGTGCTCTGCGTTGTCTGGCATGCTGCACTAGTAGCACCTCCATGTTGTCCTTCTTCAGCAATGATGTTGCTTGTGTGTGTTTTCCTTAAGTAGTGGTGTGATTGCCCCATTTTGCCTGACCCAGGCATTAAAATTTGATGCAAATCGGACTTTGCGTCATTCTTCTGGTCCGCCTCCCACCCGTGCATACTTTTTGCACGGGTGGTTAAATATGGCACATGGGTGTTTGAGTCATTTTTGGACGGGAAAGCCTACCTTGCATCTCATTGACGCAAGGCGGTTTCACACATCCATAAAATGATGCAAACTCAGACATTTTGACGCTAGATGGAGTTAAGTTTGCGAAGGATTTGTGTAAAAAAAATTATGCTAGTCCGGCGCAAACAGAGTATAAATATGGGCCTAAATCTCGAGTGGGTTGCTGGCCTAACAATAGATACTGAAGCGTGCCAGTACCTTGAAGTCTACATATCTATACAGAAATCACCAGCTTAGGTGTGCAGTGTTGCCCCACCAATAGCAAGACTGCAGAATGATCTTGTCATTTGGTCACCTCTCCTGTTCTTCATGATAGGGTGGGCGGTCATCTTCATGATGGTCTGACTGCCACAGCTGCTATACCAGCTGTAAAATTATCCATACACCAAACTGTGCACCTTCTTCAACCGCCTTACTGCAATGATCTGACCCTTTTTGTGGATGGGGTTGGCTCCTCATATCACCATTTGAAGTGCTGAAAATCGCCTTATGATGGTGGGACAGGCGTCGCAGATTTTGCGCATTGCACATATGATAATTGTGAATGGCTGATTTGCGGTCCTCTAGAATGATCCTGCTTTTGCAACAACGAAATGAGTAATGAGGGATACCCACCTGATGAAGTATATGTATTGTACAGGGAGGACATCTCTCCTGCCACCGGCCACAACCCATGTCATTAGACTATTGCATAGGACTCTAAGAAGCATACAGTGGAATAACCGACGGTCAAACATTACTTTAGGAGCGGACCATACTGGGAGATATCAGTACGTTACCCACATTCCAGGCATGGGACGCTATTGGTATCTCTAAATTGGGAAATGTTACAAACGTTAGCACCATATGCTCATTTGACCACCTTCAAACTATGTATAACACGCAAAAGCACAAATTGTCTAAATATAGCTGAGACTGAGCCTTCCTTGTTTCAAAAACTTGATTGACCTCCCTGACATTAACCACCCTCAAAGCAAAGCTCCTTATGGGAGACCACAGTATAGCTAAGCCATACTGTTCACTGGTGATCAACACCCCTCATAGATTCAGCATCCTCAGAAAGGCATGGGAAAGAGATAGTGCCCTAATGAAGAATAGATATGAGCTAGGATGGCCCCACCTGAGGTGCGATTGCCAGCCAATATCGGATGACAGTACTAAAGATCCTACACAGGACAGATTCTACTCTCCTCAATGCATGAGGTGTGGAGACAGCACTGGGGACCTTGTGCACACAGTAGTATGATGCCTTGAGGGGAGACATTTGTGGGAGCAGGTGAGGAATACTCTGGCAGACATAACTAACTGGCAGATCGAGGATGACCTGAAATTGCTACTTTTGCTAATTTCGAATTGCGAAATGTAATATTGCACAACTATGGCACAATCCTGACCCACCTACTTTTGAAAGTTGGGCAGAAGCAATGGGCCACTGTATGACACTATAAGTACCCATCGATCTTTTGAATGTTCCCTTGTGATTGAAAGGACCGTAGGGCATCTCAAGGGCACTGAATGCTCAGGCTGTGGCTGTGGCTGTGTGAGGGTGCCCTTGTGATTTATGTTGTGCTGCTGTGCACCTTTTCATCTTCTTTCATTTGTTGATGTCTGGACTTTATTGGGAGAAAGTTGATGATCCGTATTGCTCAGTACATTTTGTATCACTCACTCGTGTTTGGTAATATGACCATCTCCTCTACTCTGCCCCTTAGGGCTGATGCCGAAGTGCAAATGTTTCAGCACTTAGAATTCAAGAAGGCCCTTTTGAAGACACAGGAAAGTGGCGTCTTTAAAACAGAAGCTCCTGCCAAAATCACAAAGCATCCTAAAAAGTCCAAGCAGCGCAAGAAGGAGAGTACAGTGGAAATATTTGTGCCATTGGTGACAAGGGCCCCATCTCAGCTTTCAGAGCAGCAGGGCCCAGAAAGTGAGTACACAGCTGCCAGGTATATTGAGATCATCGGTCCGAGACTGTACAGCAGGACACAACTATCTCACACAACAGTAATACTTAGGCCCTCATTCCGACCCTGGCGGTTTGAAACCGCCAGGGTGGAGGACCGCGGGAGCACCGCCGACAGGCCGGCGGTGCTCCAATGGGCATTCCGACCGCGGCGGTAAAGCCGCGGTCGGACCGGCAACACTGGCGGGCTCCCGCCAGTGTACCGCCGCCCATAGGAATCCTCCAAGGCGGCGCAGCTAGCTGCGCCGCCGAGGGGATTCCGACCCCCCCTACCGCCATCCAGTTCCCGGCTGTTCTCCCGCCGGGAACCGGATGGCGGTAGGGGGGGTCGCGGGGCCCCTGGGGGCCCCTGCAGTGCCCATGCCACTGGCATGGGCACTGCAGGGGCCCCCGTAAGAGGGCCCCTAAATGTATTTCACTGTCTGCTTCGCAGACAGTGAAATACGCGACGGGTGCAACTGCACCCGTCGCACAGCTTCCACTCCGCCGGCTCGATTCCGAGCCGGCTTCATCGTGGAAGCCTCTTTCCCGCTGGGCTGGCGGGCGGCCTGAAGGCGGCCGCCCGCCAGCCCAGCGGGAAAGTCAGAATCACCGCCGCGGTCTTTCGACCGCGGAACGGTATTCTGGCGGCCCCCGACAGGCCGGCGGCGACCGCCGCCGGCCAATGTCAGAATGAGGGCCTTAGTTTCCGTAACCTCTTCATTTCCTTGTCTACCCCAGTCCTACTTGACAGACGTGGGCTGGATTAACAAGACAGACACTGTGAGGCAGATTTATCAAAAGTTTTGTGTTGCTCTTGCATCATGCAAGTGGGCGCAGGGCAACACAAAATCTCAAGTAAGATTTACCAAGGCACGCAAGACTAGCTTGCATGGCTGTGTGTGGCCTGGTAAATCGGAGTAACGTAAGGCAGCACAAGTCTCTGCCTTGTGTTACACTGCCCCAGGGAGGCATTCTATGGGTGGAGCATGGGTGTTTCCATTCAGCCACCCACAGATTTTAGTGCATTCCCTGATTTACGATGAGTGGTAGACCTGGAAATGCATCAAAATGCTGCGCCTTTCCAAGAGGGGCGCGACGAGGAGAAATATGCTTATTTCTCCTCGTTTTTTCATCTTTTTATGTGTGCTGCATTTTGCAGGACACATACAAAGAGGAAAAAGTCGCATAGAATTGTTTTTATCCAGAAAGGTGTGCTTTCCTGCACAAAAACAATTCTGCTTGGAACTCAGGCACCCTTGCACTATGGTGCAAGGGTGCCTGCATTTGGGGTCTTTGGTTGACAGTCCGGTTACCCCCTGTTCAAGCAAGGACCCTCACTCTAGTCAGGGTAAAAGAGAATCACCCTCAGCTAACTTCTACTTATCCCCTTGGTAGCTTGGCAGAGCAGTAGGCTTAACTTCAGAGTGCTAGGTGTAAAGCATTTGTACCAACACACACAGTAACGTAATGGAAACACTACAAAATGGCACAACACAGGTTTAGAAAAATAGGAAATATTTATCTAAACAAAACAAGACCAAAACGACAAAAATCCACCATACACAATGTCAAGTTATCAATTAAAAAGCAAAAAGAGTCTTTATGTAGTTTAAAACACACACTAACACTGTTAGCGTGAAAATGTACCTTGGGTGCATCAAAAATAACCCCACACGGGTGAGTGTGCGTCAAAAAGGGCTTGCGATGTGTTGATTCCAGACACGAGCGAGACCTTGCATAGTTTCTCCTTTCGTTGGGTCGGGCCTGTTGTTTCTTCTCTCTGCGGATGAGCGATGAGTCGATCCGGTCAGCACTCTCGGGTCCAGAAAGGCCTTGCGTTGTTTTTACACGCCAAGCGGTGTTTGCATCGGAAATCCAGCCGCAGGATGATCCAAAAACCACTCAGTGCGGATTGCGATCTCCCAGCCTCCATCAGCGATGCTGCGTGTCGTTTTTCTAGCTCCATGCGTCGATTCATCGGTTGCGTTTCAGGCAAGTGTCGATTTTCAGCAGCGGAGCCGGCGGCACGTCATTTCTTCAGCCGCAGATCGGAGTCGTAGCAATCTTTTCCCCGCACGGCGCTCTGTGCATGGATTTCCTTCTCTTAGGCTGATAGCTTCTCCTTTCAGGGTCCCAGGAACTGGATGGGCACCAGAGGGCAGAGAAGGAGTCTCTCCAGAGACTCCAGGTGCTGGCAGAGAGATGTCTTTGCTCCCTGAGACTTCGAACAACAGGAGGCAAGCTCTCAAAATCAAGACCTTGGAGAGTTCTTCTCAAGATGGAAGGCACACAAAGTCCAGTCTTGCCCTCTTACTCTGGCAGAAGCAGCAACTGCAGGATAACTCCACAAAGCACAGTCACAGGCAGGGCAGCTCTTCTTCCTCAGCTCTTCAGCTCTTCTCCAGGCAGAGGTTCCTCTTGTTTCCAGAATATTTCTAAAGTCTGTGGTTTTCGGTGCCCTTCTTATACCCAATTTCTCCTTTGAAGTAGGCATACTTCAAAGTAAAGTCTCTTTTGAATGTGTAATCCTGCCTTGCCCAGGCCAGGCCCCAGACACTCACCAGGGTGTTGGATACTGTATTGTGTGAGGGCAGGCACAGCCCTTTCAGGTGTGAGTGACTATTCCTCCCCTCCCTCAGATGGCTCATCAGGAAATTCAGACTACACCCCAGCTCCCTTTGTGTCACTGTCTAGTGTGAGGTGCAACCAGCCCAACTGTCAAACTGACCCAGACAGGGAATCCACAAACAGGCAGAGTCACAGAAATGATATAAGCAAAAAAGTGCTCACTTTCTAAAAGTGGCATTTTCAAACACACAATCTTCAAATCAACTTTACTAAAAGTTGTATTTTTAAATTGTGAGCTCAGAGACCCCAAACTCCACATGTCCATCCACTCCCAAAGGGAATCTACACTTTAATCAGATTTAAAGGTAGCCCCCATGTTAACCTATGAGAGGGACAGGCCTTGCAACAGTGAAAAACACATTTAGCAATATTTCACTTTCAGGACATATAAAACACATTACTGTATGTACTACCTTAACCATACACTGCACCCTGCCCTTGGGGCTAAATAAGGCCTACCTTAGGGGTGTCTGACATGTCAGAAAAGGGAAGGTTTAGGCCTGCCAAGTGGGTACACTTGCCAAGTAGAATTTACAGTTAAAACTGCACACACAGACACTGCAGTGGCAGGTCTGAGACATGATTACAGGCCTACTAATGTGGGTGGCACAACCAGTGCGGAAGGCCCACTAGTAGCATTTGATTTACAGGCCCTGGGCACCTCTAGTGCACTGTACTAGGGATTACTAATAAATCAAATATGCCAATCATGGATAAGCCAATTACATACACATTTGGTAAAAGATCACTTGCTCTTTAGCACTGGTTAGCAATGGTAAATCCCAGAGTAACAGCAAAACCAGAGTTCGCACACATCAACAACCTGGGGAACAGAAGCAAAAAGTTATAGGAGACAACGGCAAGGATGAAAAGTCTAACAGGATAGACAGCACATAGTGCACCAGCACAAAGAAAGGACAGGAATGGGTCATATAATGTTAAATATGGCACATTCCTGCCCGCTCCTTGACAGGCAACGCATCACAGAACAATGTCTTCCTGTGCTGCCCTGCATGAGATTTTGATGAATCTGACCCTAGATTTGGGTTCATCCGGTGTTGAAGAATGCTATAAAAGAAGATCCAGTCCATCATGTGTTTTTTCTTTCTGTTTTGAAATAGGTACTGGACCCATGCTGGGCCAGGACTGTGTTGCTTTGTTGTAACTTAATTTCTAATAATAAGATATGGTCTAGATTGCCTATTGTTAGCCTAGCCTTGTTTTAGCTCCTCCCTGTGTACCTGTGGGGCTTATAGCCTGGACAGCAGGGCACAAGGCAGCTGGGGGAAGCTGGCAAAACAAATTTCTCCGCTTTATGTACTGTTGTATAGCTTTGCCTTGTTCCTTGTACAAGGACGCAAGTTGGGAGTGTGCGGGTTCTGGCAAATCCACGGTTCAGAGGGTGGCAGTGCTTGAAGAAGTGTGACTTTGGGAGCTTTCTTGTGAAGAAAAGAGCTACCAAGCCTATCTGAGGGCTGTAAAAATTAGCAATGGCTGCCTGCAGCTAAAGACAGGAGCAGTATTCTGCCCTCTTCTATGTGTTTCTTCCTGTCTGCGTGTCTGAGGCATGGGATATGGTAAGTATTGCAAGTGTTGTGTCTTACGTTCTATGGTGGTCATTACAACCTCAGCGGTCTTTTAAGAAGACTGCCGAGGGACCGCCGTACGGAAGACCGCCAGTAGTGGCGGTTTGCCGCGTGGCATATTATGACCGTTGGCTGCCCTCCGTCGTTTTTCCAACGGAGACCCGCCAACAGCCATACTTGCGGGCGGCGGGGAAGTGGAGGTTGCTCCACCTCCACCGCCACGCCAACAGAACACCACCGAGCTAATCACGTCCTGTGATTCTGCGCGGCGGTGTTCTGTTGGCGGTGCTGCCCCCATGGCTCCTGTCCCCTCCCGGAGGATCGACAGAACAGGTAAGTCGATCGTCTGTTAGGGGAGGAGGGTGGGGGGTGTTGTGTGTTGTGTGGGTGCATGGGGGTGTGCGTCTGTGTATGTAGGGTGTGTGTGTGTGTGCGTGTATGCTTGTGGGGGTGATGCGTGTTTTGGAAATGTGTGCGTGTCTGTCTGTATGTATGTCTGTATGGATGTGTGCGTGAATGTGTGCATGTGGGTGTACGTGTCTGAGTGTGTGTGTGGATGTTGCCATGTATGTCGGTGTGTGTGTGTGTGTGTTGGTGGTGCCTGCGTGCATGTCGGGTGTGTGTCAGTAATGTTATGTTGGGGGTCGGGTGGGGAGGGGGGCCCTGCCACCTTTGGGGGATGGCAGGGGTGGTGGGGGGTGTAGGGGAGGGAGTCGGGGTGGGGCTGGGGGTTGGGGGAGACCCCTATCAGTGCCAGGGAAGGAATTCCCTCGCACTGATAGTGCTTACCGCCATGGATTTCATGGCGGTTCCTACTGCTGGAAATCCACGGCGGTAAGCCGGGTCACAATACCGGTGGCGGTATTGTCACGGCCACCAGGCTGGAGACCCAGGTCTCCAGCCCAGCGGGCGGAACAGGTAAGCGGTGGATGACCATGGCGGTAACCGCCATGGTCATGATACTGAAAAAAAGACCGCCAGCCTGTTGGCGGTCTTACCGCCGCTTTAACACCGTCTGCTAGGGTTGTAATGACCCCCTATGTGTAAGGTTTCACAAGTGGTTTCACAAATGATCATTTGAGGGGGCTGACCACCCTATCATCTTGTGCTCCTGGTGGGGTATTACTGAGATACCTGTAATTTACACTAAATTGACACTAAGAGTAAACGGATTCAACTTTCACCTATAAAGCTGCTGATTCCTATTATGTGCAATGTTCCTAAAATGTTCGGATTGTTAGTATGCTCTCCAGCCACTATGATTACACTCACGGTGGCCAATCACAGCTAACAGAGGTCTCACACCAGGAACATCTGGATAGAGCTGGTGTCAGAAGAGCTGTCTGGTAAATATAGGGTATTTTGCTTTTTGATTTATGCTCTATGACCAGATAACCTTTGACTTCCTGTGAGGGCCCCGTGGTGGTTATTTCAGGTTTCCTTTGTGGCTTGCTCATCGTTCTACTTGAGTGTTTTGAGACCCAGATTATTTGAAGTAGTCATTTACCTTGCCATCTCAAGGCAAACACCAGGCATCACACGTAGGGATATAATGCTACAGTTAATGATCTTTGGTAAATTCCTTACAATAGACAACAGTATCCTGCTCTGGGCATCTAACAACTATGTTCTTGCATTTTATATATTAATGAAAATAAACATTTCTATTTGGAGGTTAGGGCTTGAGAAGAGATTGTTGAAAACAAAAATGAAGTGTTAAAGCATTTTTACTGTAACCTGAAAGTTTGGGTTTGATTTGTTTCCTACCATGTTAGTGACAGCAAATTCACATACTTTGTGTGCTCACAGAGAAACCTCCTCGTGTGAGGGCTTTATATCAGTATATCAACTACAACAACCCAGAGATGAACAGGAAATCTGATGGAGAGACAGACACTGAGGAGACAGAACCACCAGAAAAATCTTTGCAAGAAAAGTGGCCATCCACAGGCACCCAGCTACTAAAGCCATTTCCACCAGCAGGTAACCAATTTTCTGCTTTGTCAGATCCGAGACGAAATGCAGGTCAACTATGTGGCTGATTGATGAGAAGGATAAGCACCACTTTCAGTACTGCAATAGTAGTGTGCATTGTGGCTAACATCTGAGGACCATCATCGGTTCATATGTGTTTGTGTATGCAGATTATGTTCCAGGACTTTAAGGGTAACTGGGGAGCTGAAAGTCGAGGTATTGGTGCACTGGCAGAGCTAAGTATGAGTGCATGGGTCCCAATATTGCAATCATTGTTGGCGCTGAAGGTATATACTGAAATGTAATGGCAACGCTTTGTTGGAAGTACAAATGTATAATAGTACAGTATGCCATAGATCAGATCTATGGTGCAATGGCAGAACTAACTTCTGTGTCTGACAGAACTAGAAGAAAATAAATGACATTGGTCTGTACAGCAGTGCATCACTATTGTTGTGCATGATTTCATGTATTTGCAAAGAATGAATTCTGTGGACAGAGCAGTTCTAAAGCCACAGTGTTTGAACAGCATGTGGTGGCAGGGTAAGAAAAGATAATCTGCAGAGTTTGATATGGGTGGTAGCACAAGAAATCGCTAGGTCTACACAACTTAATCACAGAAGTCAAAGCAGAACAGACCCTAGATCGCATGGTCACCCAACTAAGAAATATATTCCATGCAGTGTTTGAATAGCATGAGGTGGTAGGCCAAGAGACTCATTGGCAGACTGCTTATACTATAGACCTCCAACCAGGAGCTCAGATCCATCACAGTTCAATCTTTCGATTAACTCTGCAGAAAGACCTGGTATTGAAGGAGTGCTAAGAGAAGAATTCACTCAAGGGGTTCATGTGACATTCTGTATCTCCAGCAAAGGCACCATTTTTTATCCTGAACCAAATGGTGAATACAGGGAATTTAATGGAATTACCGTATGCAATAGGCATACTGTCCTCATCTCAGTATTCCTGGACCAAGTGAAAATAGCCAAGATCTTCTCCAAATTCATTCTCAAGAGGGGCATATAATTTAGTCTGAATTAGCCTTTCAAATATGATCACAATGAATTCTGGGAATGACGTTTGGTGCCTGATTTAGTGTTTGGCAGATGGATTCATGTCCGCCAGAGTGACAAAGTACTTTACTATGTCACCGTGACGGATATTCATCCACCAAATCCATAAATGACCTCAGGCCCCATGAACATCTGTCTAAGCTGACAGGAACCGCTGTCACTGGGGTTCCTATCAGTATAGGAAAAAAATGTATGGACATGAGTTTGAGAAAAACTAGAAAACCTATGACCCCCTACGATCTGTGAGTTTTCTCCAATGGTCTGGGATACCATTATTGATTTTATTTCCTGTCCCTCACTGTTTTATCTGGCTGTGACAGAAAGGAAAAAGGAGACATTACACGAATGTGGTTTTCTGATTCAAGTCTGCCTGTTTCTGAAAGCTGAGAAGTTGGTGATTTTAGCACCTCAAAGCCTTTGTTGATACCATTTTCAGGGAAAAACCACAGGCTTTCTTCTGCAGCCCTTTTTCACATTTTTGTGAACAAAATGAATTTTTAGCTGTATTTTGGCAAAATTCTTGGTCTCCTCCAGGGGAACCCACAAACTCTGCATACGTTTAGAATACCTGGGATGATGGAAAAAAGGACGCAAAGTTGGCATGGATAGCTTATGTGGACAAAGATTTATTAAGGCCTAAGCGCGAACTACCCCAAATGGCCAAAAAAGGGCTCAGCACTGGTGGAGGGGGAGGCCCAGCAGCTAAGGGGTTAATAGGGAAAATTGAACAAGTATAATCATGTTTATACACAGTGGCAATGCCACGACCCCTGCCATTAGGGTGGTCTGGATTAAATATTTTATAACTCAGACGCAGCTATAGCCATTTCAATCAAAGGTGCCTGGAAGCCATATTTCGTTAACAGATAGAATATCGGGAAATTCATTACAAAGGAGATTGCAACTAGAAATAGCATGTTTTGCATAGTGTGCATTAATTAGAAAGGCTTTCATTGTCTCATCTCGTCGCGCAATCCTTGAGCTTAGCGAGGAGCCCTTCAAATCAAGGGTTGGACAGACTTGAAAGCCACATGTGGAACAAATAAAGGCTTCCTTAGTTTCATGAGGTTTGATCCTAGAGATACACAGACTGGAGGCATTTAGCTTAAAGAGCTTTGAGACCGAGTATGATATTCTCACCTTGGAATCTCCTTTACCTTGGGCATAGAGGCTAGCGCTGACAGCTAACCGGATGTTGCCAGTCCCTATTTTAGCAAACCAGACCATCCCGGCCACAAAATCTGTAGACAACTAGAGTGCACACTTCACCCCAAAATGGTGTCTCTAGATATCAATACTGGTAAAAATGGCTGCCTGACCCTGAGCACCAAAAGGAGCTGTATGCAACCCTGCTATACCAATAGCAGTTAAAAGTGCAACAGTTTTTTTTAAAAGTTCAATATCTTTAAAACCACAATGTACACAAATGGATAAAAAACATACAAGTAAGATCATTTCTCAACAGACTTCCTATATTGATTACCTACAATGCCACTTCTTCCCATAATATGACATATTCTTTGAATTGCTTTTAATCTATTCTTTTCTCCTAAGTGGCTCAACACAGCTGTTAATAGACATTTATTTCATTTTCCATTGCTGTTTTATACGTCTCTGTTCACAAATTCCTAGATAGGGTCCACCCTTTCATAGGTAAACTTAATTTAATCTTATCAATACTGAATTTCAGCTTTGTCAGACTCCATCAGGGTGAGAGGGATTCACGCAGCAGGCAGGTGCTACCGTGTCCCTACCATGGTAGTTGAGGTTGTTTGCCACTGCTTACCATTGGGCTATGGCTCTACAAACTAGCCCAAGCGCAACTTATTCCACAGTAGACTCTCAGGGTAGCGATGGTGACCAGTATAAGACTTCCCACGCAAGTAGGGTGTGTGACAAGAGCTCAGAACTCAACAGTCAGCCAGCAAACACAATAATGTTTTGTCCAGTTGAGTGGCTGTCTCTTAGTTAAAAGAAAGTACTTTAAAATTGCAACACACCTAAATACTACACCGTTCAGTAGTAGTGGAGGTGCAGGGTTATCTCACTTGCGCTCTCTAGCAAGGTGCTACAACCCCTCTGTCATTCTCTTATACGGTATGTCTTGTGACTACAAACCCAGCATACTGTGGGCATATGCATTGATAGGTCATGGATGCAGTGTACTTCAAATACCCCACTGATCAAATGCTTAACTCCGTTCAAAGTCTTTTTACCCACTGATAAAATGTAAACCTCCATTCAGTGTCTTTTTAGCCCTTGAATTTACCACTGGTCGAAATTCTTTAGTTTTCTTATCTCTCTTCTGGTTGAAGTCTAAGTATGTCTTTTATCTGCTGGGAAGTGTTGCTGTTCTAATGGCGCAGCAACCATACCAATGGTGTGGGGGCTGCAGAAGTTACCTTGTGTGTTGGAAGAAGGAGCAGTGGATGAAGTCAACAACTGCAGGCCTGTGCATCAGCACTCCTCTTCTGCAGGGGCAGCTTCTAAAGCCTGATGCAGAGAGTTTCTCAGTCGCACCCTCCAAAGCAATTCATCTTGGATGCTATCTCTTAACCAGTTGCAGTCTCCAGTCCAATTTGGGTTTTCCAACTTTGGCAGCAACACTGCTCCTCTCACCAGTCCGCCAGGTTCACTGAAGATTACTGCGGAACTCAGTTATGCTGGCTCTTGCAAAATTCCTGGCGTAGTTCACAGAACTACTCGGGAAGGCTGTGGGGCCTCCTCTCAACATGGGTAGCTCTTGGTTTTGCTCTCTGTGGCACTCTGCTTTCTCTGGATGCTCCCTCATGCAGGGAACATGATAATTTTTTCTTCTTTGACAGTCTCTCCTCCTGTGGAGCGAAGCATCCTCTTTTCCTCCATCCATACGCAGGCCGGTTTCTAGGCACTTTAGACACTCTTGTCTCCCCCAGCAGAAAATGCAGGCCTCAGGTGATGACCTCACACCTCTGGGGGATAGGCTGTCAAGCAGGCAAAGCTTGATCACAGAACAATCCTTCCAGTACTCTGCAGCACACTTCCTCCCTTCCTGCCTTAAGAACAAGCAGAACAAAATCTGATGGTTTGGATCCCAACCTGTTTACACAGTGTCCAGACAGTAATGTGGATCCACTGTCTAAGACTTCAGAACCAGTTTGGGTTGGTTCTCTTTCAAATGTAATTTTCTAGTTGTTCCTCAAATGCAGCCTTTATGCAAAGAGATGGCTCTCCCACCAGATAGCAACAGGATTTGCTCCAATCTGGAGTATTCACAACATGGGCAGAAGGAAGTGTGAGATCTCTGCACCAGGCTGTCAGGGCTGTTCCTGAAGCAGTAATCTGAGGCAGACAAGAGAGCAGGCCCTACCTAAAAACCTCTTCACCTTGAAAGACAGAATCTGCAGCTCCACCCCTCACTCTACCATCTACCACATGGAACTACTCAGGAAGAATTCATCAGCAGCCTTTTGAGAACAAGGCCCTCACTGAACTTCTATGGAAAGCAGTGTCTCCATTGTACTTTACTTTGGTATCTGCATCTCCACCTTTCAGCCACAGGAACGCAGGGAAGCCCGTCCACTGACAATCCTACTTCTTTCACATTCATTAAACACAAGTGCACTTCATTCATTGTTAGCTTTATTTCCGTAAAACACAAATACCATAAAAGCGCATCACAAATTCACAATTTTACAAAAATAAACTATGTATAAAAGTCCTAGATTATAAAACGTTTTCCCTTTAAAAATCGTGCCATATTATAAAATCGTGCAAAAATATAATTTTTTTCATAATAAATATCATAGAACAAATATATCCCTAGTTAAAAACGATAAATAGGATGAAAGTACAAAGCATTCCCATTATAGGCTCCTATTTATGAGATGACTTTAGCATTTTTGTTCTAGCACGCCAAATTTCATCTAAGTAGCTGGCTAAGGCAAATGCCACCACGCCCTGGGTATTTGACCTAAAAATTCTAAGGGCAGCAAACCGATTCTGGAAGCCCATAGTTCTACAAAGAGGTACAATCCATTTAATTTGTTGTTTATCATAAGCAGGACAATGGAATAGTACGTGTGCGGGAAGGCCGCAGCCCATCGGGCAGAAATTGGCATAAGGATCATCTTTAGACCAAGTACAGGTGAAAGAGCGTAGCGGTAACGAGCCTAGCCTGAATCTGATGTAAAGGGCGCGGGCTCGAGGGACTGTAATCAGATCCATATACGATTCAAACTCGTAGTGGAATTTGACTGATGTAAACTTATCTGTCAAACTGCCTAAAGGGACCTCTGCTAGTTTTCCCAATTTTAGCCACGCCAGTATACATCCTTTACAATATGTGCCGCATTTTTGGGTAGATCGTAAGGGTCCATCCAAAAATGGGCCAGCCCCAGATTGGTCAGACTTGCTCTAACGTAATTGCACCAAGGGATTTTTCCCGTATAGTTCTCGCTAATTAGAGCTTTCAACCATGTCCTATATGGGCTAAGTGTGTCCAGGGACCATATTCTGATCCAGTATAATATTGGTTTTAGCGCTGCTATATGTGCAATAGAGTCTAAGTTCACGTCCATGCGGACAGCAACGTAGGGGAACTAGTGGGTATTCTGAGGATAGACTTTATAAAAGAGTTTTCAGCAATCTCCAAATCCTTCAGGTTACCATGTCCCCATAGCTCCGCTCCATAGAGAGCACTCCCTCTTGCTTGTAGCTTGTATATTTCCATTGCTGGAGTGATTGCGAACCTAGGGGACCTATTTGCAAATCTCAGAACACCACCCAGGTTCTGCGTCAGAGACATATGAGCCCTCATTATCTGAGCCTGCCATCTATGCGTATCCTCCAGTCTAACCCCCAAATACACAAATTCAGCAACTCTCTCCAACTCTACCCCTTCCGTAAAGATTCTCTTTCTTAGTTTGTGTTTAATGTCACCAAAGATCATATACTTTGTTTTCGTAGAATTAACTTCAAGGCTGTGGTCATTGCAGAAGGACGTGAATTTTTGGAGTAAGTTTGTTAAACCAGAAGCAGTTTGAGATAACAATAATGTATCATCCGCAAAGAGCAGGCATGGTGTCTTCACCCCCCTAGTTTGGGGGCATCATTGTCGCAGGCAAATAGATAGGGAATACAAGCGTTTATAAATGTTAAGAAGAGGGTTGTGGCCAAAACGCACCCTTGTCTCACTCCCCTTTTAATTGGGATCTCTCTTGTTACTTCCCTATTTGCTCCCCATCTAACTTTAGCAAAGGTCTTGTTATACAAGCTTTTGATTGTATTTAGTAGCGTGCATGGGAGTCCTACTCTATCCAGTACCTCCCACAGCTTTTGGCGTGGGACCAAGTCAAATGCAGATCCAAGATCCACAAAAACTACGAATAGCTTCCCTCCTTCCAAGTCCACAGACTTCCATTTAATCGTGAGGAATCTGAATATCTGGTCGATTGTGCTAATTTTTTCCCTAAAACCAGCTTGGAAGTCACTCAAGATTTGTGATTCTTGCATCCATTCCTTGGTTCTCGTCAGAATCTGATGGCAGAATATTTTTTGGAGGTTCTCCAAAAGGCTTATTGGCCTGTAATTTATTGGATCAGACCTGGTTCCCTTTTTATAAATAGGTATAATGATAGCACCCCTCCAGGTGCGGGGATAATTTCCGGTGGCCAAGACTGCATTTGATACTTTGTTTATGTATGGGACCCATATCTCTGGGTCAGATTTGTATAAGTCAGCCAGAATGCCATCGAGACCAGGAGCCTTTCCCGCTTTTTGGGCCATAATGGCCTTTCTCGTTTCGGATAGTGTAAATGGCATAGGGTTGTTCTCAGATAGAGAACCCGTTTTGTACACCTCAAGATCATAAACTTCCTCTTCATAAAGTTTTGTGAAATGGTCAGCCTCAAGATAATAAACTTCCTCTTCGTAAAGTTTCGTGAAATGGTCAGCCCAAGTGTCAGAGGGGATATGGCAGTCAAGTCTGTGGTCCTAGTTTCGCCCATTAGAAGCTACCAGGGACCAAAAGCACTTTGTGTGCTTTTCCCTGGCTGCTGTCAATGCCAGGACGCCATTTCCCAATTATTTTTGGCATGCTTTATTGTTAGCGCATAATCTCGCCTGGCGTTGGTTATCAAAGTTTTATCTCTAGATTTAATTGCTTTGGTCAGGCCATTTTTAGCATCCCTACATGTTTTATCAAACCACCTGTGGCAGAAGTGCACTGGGTGTTTGGCTTCTTTACTAGGTTTTAGGAAAAGATCCCGTAGGGTGACAAATAGGGCTGTGTGGAGACTCAGGATCTCATTTGGAGAATAAGAAGAAGGAGTTTCCACTAGCTGATGTGTTAATACTATATCATACATAGTCCTCCGCAATTTGATTGACTTTTGGAAACACTCCCATTTCAGGGTACGCTTATTGGAGGAGAGTGTTAGGGGCAGGGAGACTCTCTTGCTATAATGGGTATCCTCTCTTTCTGAAATTAGGCCCTTGTAGATGACTAGAACTGGGGCGTGGTCGCTAGTGTACTGCCTTCCTACATGCATGTCGTGTATGCTGAACCAAATTCTTGTGTCAATTACCGCATAATCCAATGTACTACTATACTGGCCTCTAAAAAAAGTGGGCTTTGCAGGTGAATCCGAGAGAAAAAGCCTGTTCCCAGGACGAAGGCCAGGGGCGATCATGAAATGTATAAATTGAAGCGCTCTACCATTTGGTTTGTCCTGTTTCTTTAGAGAGGAAAAGGGCGGAATGTTCCATGCTACATCTTCTAGTTGAGTTACCTCCGAAAAAGCACAGTTAGGTTCAAGCGTTACATTTAGATCCCCTACAATAAAAATGAATTGCAAACTTATATGTTCTGAAACTAAAACATTCAATGCATGGAAGGTTTTAGACAATTTTTTTGAGGGACCTGGTCTATTGTAAATGTTTACGCATAATAGAAGGGAACCGCACTTCTGCTGTATGGATAAGGCCAATATATCCTCTGAGTCCACTTCAATTTCTTTGATTTTCCCCTTGACTGTGGTCTTTAGCCATGTAATAAGCCCTCCAGCAGCTCTCCCCATCAGGGAAGAGCTTGCTGGTTTGCAGTATGATTTGAAACCTTGCCTAAATACATTATCTATCATCCATGTTTCTTGAAAAAAGCAAATGTCCAAATTGTCAATGTAGGCCCCCCAATCTGGATCAACTAATTTAGTACGAATTCCTGCCAGATTCCATGACAGAAGGTTTGGAGTTAAATACCCCTCACTTACATTCCTCTTCAGTGGAGGTGTGAAACTACACATATTACCATTAGAGTTTTTAGAGGTAGAGTTAAGTGGAACATTTTTTATGCCTGGCAGTGGAAATTTCTCCCTCCCTTGAGTGGGAGGCTCTAGAGGGGCCCCATTTTCCCCAAGGAATGTGGTGTAGGGGGGCTCCCTATGGTCCCGTTCAGGAATAAGTCAGTCAGATTCATCTGCCAAGAGTAATTGGGCAGGACTCTTTAGTGTTGGTAAAACATTCTCGTGGGGACTATCCTGGTTGTTGGGTTGGTCCAAGGCTCTCTTTGGAGTTAGAAAGCTCATAGTTGGCACATGGTCTCTTTCAGGCCAGCAACTTTTGAAGTGGATCTTCGAGCCATTTTGCAGAGGGTTTCGCGTTTCTAGGGATAGAAGACCCCTTACCCGATCTGGGGTGGATAATATCAACTTTATTGTATCAAATTGACCCTCCGATGAGGGATATCGCTGAGCAAAGGTTATGTCTGAGTGTATTACAGAGCTGCATTGGCGAGTGTGCCGAATCCAATGTATGACGTTATTTTTTAGGGATGTCTTCTTTAGTGTTTGTTTCTAGGGAGGGAACTCTGCACATGTAAATTAAATGTCCACAGTCTCTGCGCTGGTGTGCATTTTGCACAAGATTTGCAACCCTTGTATGCTTTGGGTGGGCTGATGTTGGCGCGTAAGGATTTTTTGTTCCAAAGGGACTGTTATGGCCAGATGGTGAAACAGAACTTGCCTGAACCTGGGCATGGGTGCCCGTAGTGGAGATTTTTCCTTGATTTCCCTAGAAACAGGAACTTTGTAGGGCCTAACATTAATAGATGGCTCACGGTTATTCATATTGCAAAGATCCATAGGAGTACTTTTAGAGCGGAGTAGAGACAAGACCTCAGCTAAAGAAGTTTTTAGGTCTTTCACCTCTTCTTTTAATTCTACACCAAGAGTTAACAAATCCTTCTGAGTAGAAAGAGTAGAATATTGACTTATGACTTGATCATTAGAGGCGCCCAGATCGTCGTTTTGGCCCTGGGACTCCAAAACAGAGAAACGGTTTGAACATGGGATCTCATGGATAATCACACTTCTGGCTGGAGTTTCCTTCACACTTGACAAGACTCCATGTAAGCTCCCTTTGTTTTGGCAAGGCAGAAGCCTTGTGGTGGCATCGCTGGTAGGGATCGTTCCCTTGTCACAGGGTTTAAGAAAAGTTGTGAGGGAGCCATTTTTTTAGCACTTCTGTGGGTCTTTGTCTTTTTTGGTCAACAAGGGCTCCACTTCTTCTATTAGAATGTCAATATAGTCTGTCACACAACCAGACGGGGCACAAGATGTTTTGAATAGCTTAGGAATCTTGGGCTGGGCATTTCCCCCTGGCGGGCTGTTTCTGGCCTTACGTTTCCCCATAGGAGCAGCTCGCTATAACTTAAGGATCTATGAGAGCCTGTAAAAAGAAGGTGTCGACACTGAGTTAAAATGTAGTGCACTTAAAATGCACACCAGATATCAGCGCAAAGTTCTAGTGGTCCACATTACAGTAGAACTTTACACAAGAGGGATCAGTAAACTGCACTCTTTCTAACACAGAAAAACATCTGGTCAAAGTTAAGATTTGCAAAACATGGTATGCTGCTACCACCAATTTAATTGTCTCATTAAAGGCATGGACAGTAGTCTTATGTGCACCATGAGGAGACGCTTGCTCTGCCCCTCACAGTTACACAACAGATTCTGAACCTCGTTTTACCATAGAGAGGTCAAGTCCTCTGCGTATATGCTAGATTAGCATGACGTTAGAACTAAACAAAAAGTAAGGATACCAGTTTCACATGTTGACGACCACTAAGGGCCGGGGTATGTTCACTCATTTACCATTCAAGGTACGTTCCCAACCTAACAGGCTGCTCACAAAGGAATATAGCAGTCCGTAGGGGAGTGGTAAGCATTTGTTGTAGACACAGAGGGGGTCATTCTGACCCTGGCGGCCACCGACCACGGGAGCACCGCCAACAGCCTGGCGGTGCCCCTTAGGGCATTCTGACCGCGCCGCTTTGGCCGCGGTCAGTGCAGGAAAACCGGCTTTCCCGCCATGAACAGGATGGCGGTAGGGGGGGTCAGAATCCTCATGGCTGCGGAGCGCGCTCCGCAGCCATGGAGGATTCAAACGAGCAGCGGAAAGTCAGCGGGAGACCGCTGACTTTCCGCTTCTGACCGCGGCTGAACCGCCGCGGTCAGAATGCTCGTTGGAGCACCGCCAGCCTGTTGGCGGTGCTCCCGTGGTCGGTGGCCCTGGCGGCCACCGGCCGCCAGGGTCAGAATGACCCCCAAAGTGTGTGCAATATTGAGTTTAAAAAAATGGCTTGCACTGTTTCAAGCATTCTGCAATGGCAGCCTGCATGCATTTGAGTGTGGGTCCCTTAGGGTGGAATAATACATTCTGTAGTCCTTATACCAGGGTACCATTAGGGTGTTACAGGGGTGCTAAGGTCCTTCCAATTGGGGTGCATTTGCCTTGTTTTAAGGGAAAGAACACTGGGGGCCTGGTCAAAAAGAATCAGCATCAGGCCAAAAAGTGGGGATGAACAAGTTTTAAAAAAAGAGCACTTTCCTACAATTGTAAACAGATTTCACTTGCAATTTTTGATTTATGAAAAACTATTCTTAGATAATTTCACACACATAATTAAAATACAAGTCTCCATAGCATTAATATCATGAGGCTAGGACCACTGCTCCGAATTTTGTTCTAACATTTAATGTTTCACTTTTGTTTTTTGTCCATTAGCTCTCACACCAATGTAATCAACCTAGAACCACTGATATGTACATATATACTTATATTATCTAATTGATCAATCCATAAAAGAGTCAGTGCGAAATTGTTAAGAGCTGAAATGGACACTCGTAATATGGAACATTCTTTATAATCCCCCTCTTTGTAATACTAAATAAATCTAATTACTTGCTTAGTACACATGCACAAATTATCTGAAAGAATTCTTAAGGATGATCATCCTTTTCACAAAATCAAATGCAGCATCTTTTCAAACTTTTTATGGGAACACATTTATCACCAGTTGCATAGCAGCTGAGCAACTGAACTCATAAAGCATGTGTAGGAAGTTGGCTCTGTATGCACTATTTCAAAGTAAGAAATAGCATGCACAGAGTCCAAGGGTTCCCCTTAGAGGTAAGATAGTGGCAAAAAGAGATAATTCTAATGCTCTATTTTGTGGTAGTGTGGTCGAGCAGTAGGCTTCTCAGAGGGTAGTGTTAAGCATTTGTTGTACACACACAGGCAATAAATGAGGAACACACACTCAAAGACAATTCCAGGCCAATAGGTTTTTGTATAGAAAAATACCTTTTCCTAGTTTATTTTAAGAACCACAGGTTCAAGATTTACAAGTAATACTTCAAATGAAAGGTATTTCACTTAGGTAACTTAGGAACTTGGAATCAGCAAAATAGCATGTACAGTTTTCACAAAAATGGCAATAAGCTATTTAAAAACTAGACAGTGCAATTTTCAACAGTTCCTGGGGGAGGTAAGTGTTTGTTAGATTTTGTAGGTAAGTAAACCACCTACAGGGTTCAAAGTTGGGTCCAAGGTAGCCCACCGTTGGGGGTTCAGGGCAACCCCAAAGTTACCACACCAGCAGCTCAGGGCCGGTCAGGTGCAGAGGTCAAAGTGGTGCCCAAAACGCATAGGCTTCAGTGGAGAAGGGGGTGCCCCGGTTCCAGTCTGCCAGCAGGTAAGTACCCGCGACTTCAGAGGGCAGACCAGGAGGGTTTTGTAGGGCATCGGGGGGGTCACAAGTCAGCACAAAAAGTACACCCTCAGCGGCACGGGGCGGCCGGGTGCAAACAGACGTCGGGTTTGCATTGGAGTTTACTGGGAGACCCAGGGGTCTCTTCAGCGAAGCAGGCAGGCAAGGGGGGGCTCCTCGGGGTAGCCACCACCTGGGCAAGGGAGACGGCCACCTGGGGGTCGCTTCTGCACTGGAGGTCGGATCCTTCAGGTCCTGGGGGCTGCGAGTGCAGTGTCTTTACCAGGCGTTGGGTTCTTATAGCAGGCAGTCGCGGTCAAGGGGAGCCTCTGGATTCGCTCTGCAGGAGTCGCTAGGGGGGTTCAGGGGGGTCAACTCTGGCTACTCACAGGGTCGCAGTCGCCGGGGAGTCCTCCCTGTAGTGTTGTTTCTCCGCAGGTCGAGCCGGGGGCGTCGGGTGCAGAGTGCAAAGTCTCACGCTTCCGGCAGGAAACGTGCAGTTCTTTAAAGTTTGTTTCCTTGTTGCAAAGTTGTTTCTTCTTTTGAGCAGAGCCGCTGTCCTCTGGAGTTCTTGGTCCTTTTCATTGTAGGGTAGTCCTCTGAGGCTTCTGAGGTCGCTGGACCCTGGGGGACGCGTCGCTGTTGCAGTTTTTCTTGAAGTGGGGAGACAGACCGGTAGGGCTAGGGCCAAAGCAGTTTGTGTCTCCGTCTTCTCTGCAGGGCTTTCAGGTCCGCAGTCCTTCTTCGTCTTCAGGTTGCAGGAATCTATCTTGCTAGGTTCTGGGAGCCCCTAAATACTCAATTTAGGGATGTGTTTAGGTCGGGGGGTTAGTTGCCAATGGCTACACCCTCTTTGTGCCTCCTCCCTGAGGGGAGGGGGGCACTTCCCTAATCCTATTGGGGGAATCCTCCATCTGCAAGATGGAGGATTTCTAAAAGTCTGTCGCACCGCGTGCTGCACATCTCTTTTGATCTCAGATCATCCCCCAACCATACCATCATTCTAGGAATTCTGTGGTTCATAAGACATAATCCGTATGTGAATTGGGAAACCCGGACTATTTCCTTGTCTTCACAGTTTTGTCATGAGAACTGTTTTGCTTCCGACAAATATTGGTCACCTAAAAGATTAACACCTACGGAAAGTACTACCGGATATTCCATCAATACTGTCCAAGGAGTCCCTGAAAACTATTTAGAATTTCAAGATGTGTTCCAAAAACCATCCAGACCTGTGTTACCTCCACATCGAGATTACGATTGTGCTATTCCCTTGGAACCTGGAACTGTCGTTCCCTTTGGGAGGATGTATTCCCTCACGGAACCCGAAAAGGAAGTTCTAAAGGAGTATCTGGAAGAAAATTTACAGAGTGGTCTTATTGTTCCATCGTCTTCTCCGGCAGGGGCTCCTCTCTTTTTTGTACCCAAGAAGACAAAGGATCTTCGTCCTTGCCTGGATTTTCGAGGCCTGAATAAGATAACTATAAAGGATCGTTATCCTTTGCCTCTCATCAAGGATATTCTGGAGGCAGTCAGAGGGGCTCAACGTTTTACCAAACTGTATCTACGGGGAGCCTACCACCTTTTACGTATTAAAGAAGGAGACAAGTGGAAAACAGCTTTCAGGACCCCATTTGGTCACTTTGAGTACAAGGTTATGCCTTTTGGTCTCACTAATGCCCCCGCAATCTTCCAAAGATTTATGGACTCAGTGTTTTCTGACCTTTTGAACCAGAGAGTTGTAATCTACTTAGACGATATTCTTATTTATTCTAGACGTCCCGAACTCCATTCTTCCCACGTGAAACAAGTCCTTCAAAGACTCCGGGAACATCAACTATCTTGTAAACCAGAAAAGTGTGAGTTCGACAAGACGGAAGTCAAATATCTGGGTTATCATTTAAGTCCCACCGGCATAGCTATGGACCAAGAAAAAGTACAAGCCATTCTAGATTGGCCTTCTTCTATTAAGGAAACACAATGTTTCCTAGGATTAGCAAACTTTTATCGGCAGTTCATCTTAGACTTTGCGAAACAAACCAGCCACATAACTCACACTTTAAAGAAAGAAAATTTAACGAAAGTTTTTGTCTGGACTAAGGCGGCTGAAACAGCTTTTCAAGGTTTAAAGAAAGCTTTCACTCAAGCCCCCATCTTGAAACACCCAGATACCAACAAACAATTTATTGTAGTTACCGATGCTTCCGAAAGAGCCATCGGAGCTGTCTTACTCCAACAACAAGAAGATGATGGTCTTGAACATCCTGTTTTCTATTTGTCCCTGCCTGCCTAGAATGGAGACAGTTTCTTATGGGTTCCAGGGAGCCTTTTGAGGTGAGAACAGACCAACGTAATCTACAATGTTTACGTAATTTTGTATGCCAGAATAGTCGCCAGGCTCATTGGGCCTTTTTCTTCAGTCAGTATGATTTTTACATCACCTATATTCCTGGATCCCAAAACATTCTGGCTGATGCTCTGTCTCGCCGTTATCCAGATTGTACTCCTACCCCATCTCAGTATCTACTTGAACCTAGTAAGATCATTGGAGTAGCTCAGTCTTTCCTGGAGGAGGTACAGCTGGAATACTCCAGCCTGTCTGACCACAAAGTAGAGAAACTAAAACCTTTTATATGTAAAAAAAAAAAGGATATTATTATTATCAGAATCTGTTGTTCCTCCCTACTAATAGAGTTAGAGAAAAGGCATTACAAATGTGCCATGATTCGCCGGTTGCTGGTCATAGAGGCATCAAGGCCACACAAGAACTTCTCTCGCGATTTTTCTGGTGGCCTACCTGGAAGCCGGATGTTGAAAGATACGTTCAGGCTTGTCCCATATGTGCTCAAGTCAAGATTCCCCATACCAGACCTGCAGGATTACTACAGCCATTGCCTGTTCCACCAGCTCCCTGGCACACCATTTCTACTGATTTCATGTGTTCGCTCCCACCATCAGCAGGAAACCGGGTTATCATGGTCACTGTTGATTCCTTTACTAAAATGGCTCACTTCACTGCCCTGAAAAAGCTACCTACATCCCAAGAACTAAGCCAGATATTTATCGACCATATTTTCAGTCTCCATGGACTTCCACATACCATTGTATCTGACAGAGGACCTCAGTACATTTCCCGGTTTTGGAAATATTTTTGTAGGACTCTAAATATCAATATAGCACTGTCATCGGGTTTCCATCCTCAGACCAATGGACAGACCGAGCGTCTGAACCAAGGATTAGAGCAATACCTTCGCTGTTTTTGTAATTCTACCCAAAGCAACTGGAACACTTATCTCCCTATTGCTGAATTTTCCTTCAATAATACTGTCCGTAGTGCCTCCAAGGTCACTCCTTTTTTCTGTTCTTATGGCTATCATCCTACTTCTTTTCCTACTTCTCCTCAGTCTACCTCTCCTCTGCCTGCGGTTACTTCCCTTTACAGACGACTTCTACAAATCCATAGACTAATTCGATCCAATTTGTTAAACACCAAGAGATATATGAAGAAAATAGCAGTCAAGAAACGTAGGAACACTCCAGACTATCACCTTCAAGATAAATTCTGGCTTTTATCCAGATTCTTGCCCTTACGCCTTTCTCAGAATAAGTTCACACCTCGCTACTACGGGCCTTTCCGTATCCTTCAGTTGATTAATCCTGTCACTGTCCGTCTTCACTTGCCTCGTACATGGAAAATTAATCCGGTCTTTCATGTTTCCCGGCTCAAACCTTACGTACCTGACCCTTACTCTCGTCAGTTTCCTTGTCCTCCTCCTGTGTTAGTGGATGATGTACCTGAATATGAGGTACAAGAAATTTGTGACTCTCGTCTTTTTCACAAACGTCTTCAGTATCTGATTCATTGGAAGGGTTATCCTCTCAGTGAATGCTCTTGGGAAGATGCGTCTTCTGTTCACGCACCTCTTCTGATTCGTCGTTTTCACCGCTTATTTCCACACAAACCTGGGCCTTCGGGGGGGGGGAACCTACTGCCGCGCTGCGTGCTGCAGCGCAAGCCGAACATTCGGCTCGGGCCGCACAACGCGTCTGCAGGACGCGGCGCGCCCCAAGCCTATTGTGTACCTTGCGAGGCCCCAGATTTGGCATGGGGCCTCACTCTGATTCTGTGCACCGCGTTTCTTGTGCCTCCTGACCCCTCTTACCTGTTCTTTTCTTTTCTTTTCTTCTTTTCCTGGGTCATCTGGTTGCACCTTCCTTTATGTCTTTTCCCCCTTCCCATGTTACCTTTTTCTTCCCAGCATTCCTTGTTCTCTATTCTCTATAGTTCCTATTCTATTCTGTTCTATGTACTTTTCCCTATCTAAGATGGTGTCCTTTTACTTCCTGTTGGTCGTTTCCTGTTTAGTGGTATTTAAGGGATGTGTTTTCTTCCTTTCCTTGCGCTGCAACACTTTCTGTTTGGATAGTGTCTTCGCTCCTGATTCTTTGCCTTTCGGTTCTGTGTATACCTACATTTTGCCTCTGTTGATTCCTGTTTTTTTGTTTCTGTTTCAGGAATCTATCTGTTTGGAGTTTTTTTTTCCCCTTTTTAGTTTTTTTCCCACTCTGGCGCTATTTCTGAAGGGCACGGTCTGTTCTTGGTGTTTCCATTGCCTACAGCACCGTGGCTACCAGAAAGAGTCGCCCCTTTCTGGGCCAAAGCCGAACATTCAAGACCCACGCCACCCGATCTGCGGATTCCAGGCGTAAGCAGCACGTGAGTCGTGACAAAGTCAGAGTCACCTCAGCTCAGGACACCTTAGGGGTTGTCCTGACTGGCCAGTGACTCCTCCTTGTTTTTCTCATTATCTCCTCCGGCCTTGCCGCCAAAAGTGGGGCCGTGGCTGGAGGGGACAGGCATCTCCACTAGCTGGAGTGCCCTGGGGTGCTGTAACCAAGGGGGTGAGCCTTTGAGGCTCACCGCCAGGTGTTACAGTTCCTGCAGGGGGAGGTGAGAAGCACCTCCACCCAGTACAGGCTTTGTTACTAGCCACAGTGACAAAGGCACTCTCCCCATGTGGCCAGCAACATGTCTGGTGTGTGGCAGGCTGGCAAAACTAGTCAGCCCACACTGGAAGTCGGGTAAGTTTTCAGGGGGCATCTCTAAGATGCCCTCTGGGGTGTATTTCACAATAAAATGTACACTGGCATCAGTGTGCATTTATTGTGCTGAGAATTTTGATACCAAACTTCACAGTTTTCAGTGTAGCCATTATGGTGCTGTGGAGTTCGTGTATGACAGACTCCCAGACCATATACTCTTATGGCTACCCTGCACTTACAATGTCTAAGGTTTTGCTTAGACACTGTAGGGGCATAGTGCTCATGCACCTATGCCCTTACCTATGGTATAGTGCACCCTGACTTAGGGCTGTAAGGCCTGCTGGAGGGGTGACTTATCTATGCCATGGGCAGTGTGAGGTTGGCATGGCACCCTGAGGGGAGTGCCATGTCGACTTAGTCATTTTCTCCCCACCAGCACACACAAGCTGGCAAGCAGTTTGTCTGTGCTGAGTGAGGGGTCCCAAGCGTGGCATAAGACATGCTGCAGCCCTTAGAGACTGGCATCAGGGCCCTTGATACTAGGGGTACCAGTTACAAGGGACTTACCTGGATGCCAGGGTGTGCCAATTGTGGAGACAAAGGTACAGGTTAGGGAAAGAACACTGGTGCTGGGGCCTGGTTAGCAGGCCTCAGCACACTTTCAAATCATAACTTGGCATCAGCAAAGGCAAAAAGGCAGGGGGTAACCATGCCAAGGAGGCATTTGCTTACAGCATGGACATGTGAATTACTCACAAGATTACAAGAGCATTCAATCCGGGCTTTTTATACATTCGAATGGAAGAGATTCATTTTGAGCTCCACTTCAAGTGCTGAGTAGAAGCTGTTCACACATACATCTTGGTTTGGTGACATCAAGGCTGAAGTTCTTTTCTGTTAAGGTACATGTATCTTTTATCACCACTTAAAAATCCTTATAACAAATCTCTTATTTATGATTCCTCATTATCATTGACAGTTACGTGGAATTTAAAAGGAGTTGTCTCCATTTATGTAACCAGTGCTCCCTAGGAATTGAATATCGTACTCTCAAAAGACATGGGTCCCACTTTTGAGTCAATTCACAGGGCTTCCTTACAGCATGTGTCATTGAAGGCTGATTTCCTTGTAGCTAGTACATCAATTTGTAGGGTTAGCATGATTAAAGAAAATTGTGGTCATGAGGATGCAATTATGTTTACTTAACAAGGTAGCCTCGTACTTAAACTTTAATCAGTCTATGCTTGTTATCCAAGCAAAATGGTGACTCCATAAGTAGACTTCACGGGAGAATTGAAATTCTTCCTGGATAAGACAAAGGAGCATAAATCCTAAACACCTGATGGTCAACTATGGACCCATTCATATGGGACTGGCCAATTCTAAGCAATCAATTTTTCCATGGATAATACTTAGCATTGCTTCAATTTACCAAAAGGCTAACGTCCTTAGCTAGCACTGGACTAGAGGCAAAGCTATGACAAGTTCTCTGTTGGGGAACACTGCCAGTGCTGAAATCTGCAAAGGATCCATCTGTAGTACTTTACAAACATTGTCAGTCACTGTCTTGTTTCAGAGTCCCTGATTAATTCCCAAACCTGGCAGGCCGCTCTGAGGGACATCCTTGGCTGAAGTATGCTTTAATCATTTTCTTCCCAACACCATTACTATTGCTTGGCTTGCTGTACTATTAATTTACTTATGATTATTAACAAGAGTCCCTGAAAGAGAAGAAATTGTTACTTTTCTGAAATCCTGCCCTAGTTTCCTGTCTTGGAGATCTCTATTGAAATTATAAGCAACACGCTATAGTGGAACGAATAAGCAACTTTATGGCATTCTGAACAGTATCTTATTCAGAATGTTCAAACTCTGCTAACATGACATACATGCTCTGGCTTCAGATTCTTTCCCTCCTGCCAGGACAAAAGAAACCCTGATGAAAAGTGTCGGACTGGCTTGCAAGGATGATCAAGCTCGAAATAGGAAGGAGGACCTGGCTCTCTTTATGGAACATAATTTTGTTCCTCCTATTACAATAATTCAAGTCCTATGTCAAAAGAATTTAAACAATCTCCTTTATCTGTGGACCCAAAATTGACAGACTGTAGCAACAGCCAAACTAAACAACCATAGAAGCGACATTTATAACATACCACAGGTAACAACCTTCAAACTTTCTTTCTATCTTTTTTTGTAAACGTATTTTTATAGGCATTTTGAGTATATGACACGTACATGAAAGTATTTCTAGTTACTGGAAACAATGAGACAATCGTAGCGTAAAGACAGCTTGTTGAAGAAAATACAAACATTTGTTACATATGCACTTATGATGTACAGGGTTCTCTTGTGCAGGAAAAGAATAACAAGTGATAATATAACAATCTTCCCCTACTGTCAAAACGTCTGATCTTCAGATGGCAACAGGGAGTCATATAAGGCACTTCGTTCAACATTCTGTTTTTATATGGTTTAGCCAACTTCGCCATTTGTTTAGGTCTGGAGGTATTTTGATCATCTTTTCCATACCATATGTTGACTCATACTAACATTCTAAGGCATCATTAAGGGAATTTGTAGGGGCCAGTACACTTACATTTGTAAAACAAAAGAAAGCAACCAAACTGTCTCAGGGGTCTGTCCACCAATCTTATGTGAAGCTATAAAGTTATTCCAACAGGAGAAAGTATGAGGCCACATAGCGGCCCATTAAAAGGGGGGAGGTGGAGGCTCTATTGGCGTGTTGTCTATGAATAGATGTTCGGTGTGGGGAGGTTGGGGGTATAGCCTTTCATTTCTCACAGTTCTACAACCATGAGAAGGAGCACATTTCCGTCAAGAGATACAGCTGCACATCACTTCTAGTGCGTGTCGTCCTCCTTGTCTGTATCCCCAAGGGGGTCATCTCTGGCTCCATTTGCTGGCACGTCTTGTTCCTCTATATCATACCCTGTATTTTCCACTGAGTGTTCCCAGGACTATAGTACTTCCATCCACAACCCCTTCAATTGGGCATCTTCACACACCACAGGTGTACTCCCTAATCAGAGCTCTCTCTTCAGCTCTTGCCCAAACCATGACATCCTTTACCTATGTCACAGCCGCTGCTCCCACCTCGGATTTCAACATCATTGCTATTGGTCTCTTGGCCAAGGCCAGGGCCAAATTCAGGAATTTAGTGCCCACTTTCCGTGCCCGAGGTCTAGAAAACAACCCTAGCAGGCAGATCTCCAAGGTGTAGGTGCGAGTGTGGCCTAGTGTTGTGTGCATAACACCATCTCCCAGAATGGCCGCATATGTGGACAGCTCCACATCATGTGACCAAAATCTGTGTCTAGGAAAGTACATCCGGGTCAGGTTTGTGGCTCCCGGCCATAGATGACCTGTAGTCTGTGGGGTGTCAGATGGGTTATGTGGACATAAATAATTTGGGTGTATTTCAGCCTCATATTCCTGGAGAGTCTTTTGTGATATGCTAAGATCTTACACCACTCTGATTTGTGAGCTCCTCCCTAACATAGCCCCATCAATCTGGGATTGCCACCAGTGGTTTCTGAACCATTCCTGATAGCGACTTATAGAACCATTTCACCAAGTGTCGTGCAGTCCCAATGGACACCAGTAACTGTAGCACTGCATGTGTCTCAGGTTCATCCCAGCCGCCCGACCACAAGTCCCTAAAGGTGCATGCCAATGCTTGGTATGTTAAACATTTACCAAGATTAGGTCATAGTAGGTCATTAAGTCCTCCAAGCAGGATCAGTGTTCCCAACCGATGATAGTCACTCACCGTCACTAATCCAGCATTCATCCAGACTGCCGATTGTACGTCTGTAAAAAAGGAAAGCTGATCACTATCGGTGAGCCCCACCAGCGGCAGCGGAGTCCCCGCGATCGTCTGTAAGCACTGTTTCCAACATTTCAAAGCCACTGCCAATAGTACACGCCACTGAGGAATTTCCACCACCAGACAGAGTAGCTTTGACTGCAAAGCGCCTTGGTGACTAGACAATCCTGTGGTACCCAGTTCCTCCTAATGGGCTTCATCAAGCCACTGAGGGACCCACTGGAGCTGTGCCGGTAAGAAATACAGCTAAAAATCTGAGGCTCCTAACCCTCCCTCATCTGGGGGGTGGGGAGGTGGGGGGGGGGCAGAGGACCACCAATGAAACTTTGTGGTGGCCACCGTCCCATATCAATTCCCTGAGGAGGGTATCCAGTTGCTGAAACAAGGAACCCTGTATCTTGACCAAGAGATTAGTGGAAAAATACAATAATCTTGGCAGCATACCATTTTGGACAATGAGATCAGAGTCATGATGGGCAGCTTCAGAGATCATTAAAAAGAACTCAGGATTTAAGAGATCTAAGAGTGTTCCCCAGGTGCCCTCCTGTACGTCTTCAAAAGAGTGGATCACACAGATACCTGGATACCGGAAGTTCGCTGGGGACCAGGTCAAGTCCTGAGGCATATTCCCAAGTCTTTTGGCACCTGCTATCAAGGGGAACAGATATGTCTTGGTATTATTGACCCGGAGGCCAAAAAAAGGTCACAAATTCACCCACTAGGGTCATTGCGGTCGCTGCTTCCATTGGGCCATTGTCAAGATAGAGCACCAAATCATCTGCATACATGGAGATTATGGTGGTCATTACAACCCTGGCGGACGGTGTTAAAGCTGCGGAAATACCGCAAACAGGCCGGCATACAAAAAAAGGGAATTATGACCCTGGCGGAAACCGCCAACAAAGACAGCCACTTTAACACTCCGACCGCCACGGCGGTACAGACAAGCAGCGCGGCGGTTACCGCCAACAGACAGGCGGGAGACAATGTAACGCCCACACTATTACAACCCGCCCATCCGCCACCTTTTCCAGGGCGGATTCACCGTGGATAAAAACACGGCGGAAACAGCTTTTGCTATGGGAAAACGCTCACCTGAACACATCCCACGAGGAACGACGACTCCATGGACCCGGAATTACAAATACTCCCTGCCCTTGTCTTTCTGCTCCTCTACGAACAACAGCTACGTAGGCGCAGAAGACACCAGTGAGTACTGCACCTACGACACGGGGGAGGGGGGAGGCAAAAGTTAGGGGGACACCCATCAAACACCCCCACCCCCACCCTCGCATATCACAACATACACACCAATGCATTCACAAAAATAACAGTAACAACCCACAATCCCCCCGGAAGAATGAAAAGACAATGCAAAATTCGGTCAAACATTATAATGTGCCAATATACATGTCATACAAAAATATACAGATATATATTAGAAAATCACTCATAATTATATACAATACGAGAAGTAGTGCAGATATGTACACAACAATGTCCGTGCACCAACAACCCAAAAATGCATAGGCGAGGCCCACAAACGACACCTGACCACAATCGGAGAGAACACTGCCGGGGCATCAGATAGAAATACTACAGGCACCTCAGGGGGAAGGGAAGGGGGGGCACCTCAGCCAGATGAATGCGAAGCCAGATCCACGACAGGGCTCCATGCCCATTGATGTATCCTGGGGAGTGCAAAGCCACAGTCTCTCAAGTCTATACACTGGGTGGTTTGTCCATTGTGCCATCCTGGGGAGTGCAAAGCCACAGTCTCTCAAGTTTATACAGTGGGTGGCTTGCCCACTGTGCCATCCTGGGGAGTGCAAAGCCACAGTCTCTCAAGTCTATACAGTGGGTGGTTTGCCCACTCTGCCATCCTGGGGAGTGCAAAGCCACAGTCTCTCAAGTCTATACAGTGGGTGGCTTGCCCACTGTGCCATCCTGGGGAGTGCAAAGCTACAGTCTCTCAAGTAGATACAGTTCTCTACTGGTACTGGGTGGGACTGGTGCCCATACTGGATGAGTCTCCATGTGAAAGTTCATGTCCTGTCACTGTCCCAGCTGCACATGGGATAAGGATGCCTGATGTGGCGGTCCATTCATTCCTAAACGGTGCTTGCCCTGTTCAGCGGTCTTCACGATGGCGGTCTTTGCCCTGTTCAGTGGTGCTTTGCCATGATGGTTCTGGTACGGACATTGGTGTGTGGCATGACGTTCCCTACACTGGGAATTGGTGTGTGGCATGACGATCTCTACACTGGGCATTGGTGTGTGGCATGATGTTCAATCATTACCCAGCGGGGCTATGGCAGCCGGGGCCCTCCTGGGCTGTGACTCTGGCGGTGGACTCAGGACCAGTGACGATACTTGGGCCCTTCTGGGCTGTGACTCTGGCGGTGGACTCGGGACCAGTGACGATACTTGGGCCCTCCTGGGCTGTGACTCTGGCTGTGGACTCAGGACCAGTGACAATACTTGGGCCCTCCTGGGCTGTGACTATGGCGGTGGACTCAGGACCAGTGACGATACTTGGGCCCTCCTGGGCTGTGACTCTGGTGGTGGACTCTGGACCAGTGACGACGGTGCTGGCGGTTGTGTCTGGACCACCGGAAATGATGGCGCACTTCTCCGCCGTGACACTCACAACAGGCTGGCAAGACTTCCTCTGTACCTTCCCCACCTTTGGTGGAGTCACAGCTGACTCTCCAATCCCCTTTGAACCCAGGTCAGTTGTTGTCCCACCAGGAGTCTTAACACGGTCCCGTCGTCCACTTTCCAATTTTAGAGCCTTTACAGGGGGTGGGCTGCCAGTGCCTTGGCTCCGGGTCCTACTGCCTGCCCTAGTGGCCGGTGCACTCCACAATCCCTGAACACGCACCACTGGCATTGGAGGCTTTTTGGCTGAGGCACTACGACGTGACTGATGAATTGGAGGGGGGGGGGGCAAAAAGGTCCATTTTACACAGGGACAGTTTCTGACGAACACTGGGATGGGTAGCTGGAGGGGGTCTGGGAGTGGAGGAAGAGGAGGTGGTTGTAGGAGGTGTTACTTTAGCTGTTTTGGGTGCAGGTACAGGAGGCTGTCGTGAGGTGGATGGATGTTGGGTGAGTGATTGCCGGCGTTTGTATACTTTGGGAGGGGGCGTCACAGACACACTGGGAGAGGACACAGGGGACGTGTAAATGGCAGTGGAGGTGGTGAGTGCAGGTGAGTGGCTCGTGGTGCTGGGTGTCTTGGTGTGATTCCTGGTGCCTGTAGATGTGGTGAATGCAGGTGTGTGTGTAGACAAGACTGGGAGGGAGGAGGGAGAAGAGGAGGAGGGGGACACAGTGGAGACAGTGGATGTTGCTGTGTCTGTATGGGTGTGATGCTTGTGTGAGTGCTTGTGGGATGTGTGGTGCCTATGTTTGCTTGAGTTACTTTTGGGTGTTGACTTGTGTGCATGCTGGTCTGTAGGTGTGCTTGGGATGGGCTGGGGTACAGGGGATTGGAACTGGGAGGAGGAAGTTGGAGGGGGGAGGCGTGAGACGGGGACAATGGCTGCCATCATTGCTGAGGCCAGAGATTGCAGGGTTCGCTGAAGGACAGCCTGACCAGAATGAATGCCCTCCAGGAATGCATTACCGTGTTGTAACTCTCGTTCTACACCCTGGATGGCATTCACAATGGTAGACTGCCCAACAGTGAGTGACCTGAGGAGGTCAATGGCCTCCTCACTGAGGGCAGCAGGGGTGACTGGGGCAGGGGCTGAGGTGCCTGGGGCGAAGGTGATGCCCACCCTCCTGGGTGAGCGGGCACGGGGTGAACGCTGAGGGGCTGCTGGGAGCGCGGTGCTGGTAGGGGAGGTGGCGGCTGTACCTGTAGAAGTGGGGCGCACAGATGGTGCCGCCACCACAGGGGAGCTCCCATCGGCGGACGAGTCCGTGTCGCTGGTTGGTGATCCGGTGGCCGACGTGAAGGTCCCCTCGCCCTCCGTCCCTCTGGTGCATTCAGAGTCCGTGGTGTGGCCCTCCATGGCAATGTGGGATGCAGCTCCCCCGTGCTCCGGTGCCACTGTACCTCCGCCTGTTGATGCTGATGTACAAAAGGACAGGGAGAGCAGGAAAAGGGGGGGAGACAGAAGAACAAGAGTTTTAGTGCATGGTATTCCGCTACCGTTGGCGGGCAAGACAGACGCAGCAGCCCCCTGCATTAGCCCGTGCTCCTGCACTCTGCACACGCAATTTCTGGGTTATG
Source organism: Pleurodeles waltl (assembly GCF_031143425.1). Classification (NCBI taxonomy): domain Eukaryota; kingdom Metazoa; phylum Chordata; class Amphibia; order Caudata; family Salamandridae; genus Pleurodeles; species Pleurodeles waltl. Next base: position 539,009,846 of record NC_090451.1, read on the forward strand.
GCCTACATGGCAATGGTCGACATCTGCGCACATGGATGCCACAGGGGCAAATATACCTCGACTTGGCACTCTGCTGAGGTGGGATTGAGTGCCACATGGCCTACATTACGGAGGGGCCTTGCCTACCTAACTCGCCCTGGCCTAGGGACATCCACAGCCCACCTCCCCCACCCAGACACCTCCACTGCACGCAAAGTCCGCAGAATGAGGTTGTACTCACCCGCTTGTGTCTGCTGTGATGTCCTCAAGCGCCCGTCCAACTCCGGGTAGGCCACCGCCACGATCCGGAACATCAGGGGGGGTCATGGTGCGACGGGACCCCTCCCACATTGGGAGGCCATCCCCAGCTGAGCCTCCGCCGTCTTCTTGCTTCAGCGGTGAATGTCCTCCCATCTCTTCCGGCAGTGGGTGCCCCGTCTGTGGTGGGCCCCCAGGGTCCGGACCTCCTTGGCGATGGAACGCCAGATGTCCCTCTTCTGGTGGGCGCTGACCTATATGACATGCACAAGGGAAGAGGAACAGTCATTACCAACTGCACCGTCAATGTAAGTGGCCCCCTCCCTACTCTGGTCATGTGGCCCATTCATTCCCATGCATTAATGTTCAATCAACTCTGCCCACTTCCCTCTTCCACCCAGCCCTCTCCACCCAGGCCTAGCCCATACAACGTGCTCCCTGTGTACTAACCTGTTGGTCTGGAGGACCGTAGAGTAGTGTGTACTGGGGGAAGACCCCATCCACAAGTTTCTCCAACTCCTGTGCAGTGAAGGCAGGGGCCCTTTCCCCAGACGCAGCAGCCATCGTCGCTTCCAGACCGAGGTCACAACAGCACTAGCAGTGTAGGTCCTCTCCTGTCGAAGGTCAGGTATCTAGTGAGTGAACAGATAGAAAATGGCAGTGACATCCGCGGCGGTGCGCATCATCACCGCCGGTGCACCTGTTCATTGGCTCCTGGAACCCATAGGGTCCACTGTTAACCAATGCAGCATTGCGCCGCGGTCTACGACTGCCTACCGCGACGGTGTGCAACGCCAGCGCAGTTACCCCACAATCCCATTGTCCCAGTTTAGAGGTCAGGCAGCCGCCATTTCAGGGGCCCACATGGCTTAATTTACCTCTGCGTCACACATAGCTAGGCCTACACTCAACACACATACAGGAAGGGTTTTGCGAGTGGTGTAGTCTTGTGTATAACTGTGGGTACATACCTGGAGGAATAGTGACTGGTTCTTCGCTGTTGTCCTTCGTAGGCACCGTCAGCTGGGACATAGGAGAAGATGGCGGAATCCTCTGGTGTACCGACCGCTGGTGGACCTGTTGACAATGGAAGAAAGACATATCATCGTCACCTACCGGTTTGACCGTGCCACTATCCAGGAACTATGTACCCAGTTGGAGCCAGACCTGATGTCACCAATCCGCCATCCGACTGGAATCCCCCCTGACGTGCAGGTGCTGTCAGTGCTCCATTTCCTTGCAAGTGGGTCTTTTCAGACAACAGTGGCCATATCATCAGGAATGTCACAGCCTATGTTTTCCAACGTGCTGTCCAGATTGTTGTCTGCCCTGCTGAAACACGTAAGGAGATACATCATTTTCCCTCAGGTGGAGGATTTGCCTACAGTGAAAGGTGACTTCTATGCCCTTGGACATATCCCGAACGTCATAGGTGCCATTGATGGATTGATGGGACCCATGTAGCTCTGGTCCCCCCCCTACAGGAGTGAACAGGTGTACAGGAACAGGAAGAGTTATCATTCCATGAATGTCCAGATGGTCTGTTTGGCAGACCAGTACATCTCGCAGGTAAATGTTATGTTCCCTGGCTCAGTGCATGACGCCTACATCCTGCGGAATAGTAGCATCCCTGATATGATGGGTCAACTCCAGAGGCACCGTGTATGGCTATTGGGGGACTCTGGTTACCCCAACCTTTCGTGGCTATTGACCCCAGTGAGGAATCCCAGGACCAGGGCAGAGGAACGGTACAATGATGCCCATGGGCGGACTAGGAGGGTGATCGAACGCACCTTCGGCCTCCTGAAAGCCAGGTTCAGGTGCCTCCATATGACAGGTGGATCCCTATTCTACTCACCGAAGAAGGTGTGCGACATCATCATCGCCTGCTCCATGCTCCATAATTTGGCTTTGCGACGCCAGGTGCCTTTTCTGCAGGAGGATGATCCAGATGACGGTGTTGTAGCAGCTGTGGAGTCTGTGGAGCCTGTGGACAGTGATGAGGATGAAGCTGAGGAAGAAGAAAACGACAACAGGGAGTCAGTCATACAGCAATATTTCCAGTGACACACAGGTGAGAACATTTTCTGGTTTGACATTACATTAACTGTCACACATCTACCTCTATCCTGTTTGTCTATTTCAATCACTATTTGTTAACTGAGTTGTACCCTTCCATTACGGTTTCACAGGTGTGGTAACCTACGTGTCAACTGCTTGCATCCTTCAAGGGCTTGTGATGTGTGACATAGGTATGTTAGCCTTACAATGGTACAGCCCTTATGACACTGTCATTGATAATACAAAGTACAAAATCATAGACTGACTCCAGATTGTTTTGTGTTTCAAGGGTGTTTATTTAAGTGCTCAAAAAATGAAGGGGGGTTGTAAATTGGTGATGGGTAATGGTGGAGGAATGTCCATGGCAGAGTCCAGTCTATTAGTCTCACAGGTGCACTGCCCATCTGGGCATAGGAAGTGGAGCTGGGGCAGTTCGAATATGGACAGGGTAACAAAGTGCGACAGTGGGAGGACAATCAGGGTGGTCTTATTTCCTGGCGGGAGTCTTGCCATCTTGCTCTGTCCTGTTCCTGGATCTCAGGGACCGCTTGCGTGGTGGTTGTCCGTCTGCAGGGGGTGGGGTGCTGGTGTGGTGGTCCTGTTGCGGGGCATCCTGTCCACTAGCGCCGGCGGAGGTGGTGGGCAGTTCATCGTCCTGGCTAGTGTCAGGGGCCCCTTGGAGTGCCACGGTGTCCCTCAAGGTCTGCTGTATGTCCTTCAGCACCCCTACGATGGTGCCCAGGGCGGAGCTGATGGTTCTGAGCTCCTACCTGAACCCCAAATACTGCTCCTCCTGCAGCCGCAGGGTCTCCTGCAACTTGTCCAGGACCGTCACCATCGTCTCCTGGGAGTGGTGGTACGCTCCCATGATGGAGGAGAGAGCCTCGTGGAGAGTTGGTTCCCTTGGCCTGTCCTCCCTCTGTCGCACAGCAGCCCTCCCAGTTCCCCTATGTTCCTGTGCCTCCGTCCCCTGGACCGTGTGCCCACTACCACTGCCCCCAGGTCCCTGTTGTTGTTGGGAGGGTGGGTTACCCTGGGTGCCCTGTAGTGGTGGACACACCGCTGATTGACCTGTCCTGGGTAGGGAGGTTTGGGCCCGCTGGGTGGGTGTTGTGCTGGTGTTACCAGAGGGTGGAAGGTCGGTGTTGGGCTGTGCCTGTGCAAGGGGAACCGACTGTCCTGAGGCCCACGATGGTCCGGGCTGGTCATCAAGATCCAGTAGGGCAGAGCTGCTCTCGTCACTGTGGGCCTCTTCTGGGGTTGGAGTGGTGTTGTCTGCACCCTCTGGTGTGGTGACGGTCCTTCGGATTCCTGCAGGGGCATAAGAGCATGATTATTGCATGTGTGTGTGTAATGGTGTGCAATGGGTGCCTGTGCGTGAACCCCAGTGCAAGCATTCCTGTGTGGGGGCTTGTGTAATGATGGTTGGGGGGGTGTTCTGGGTATGTGCAGTGAGCATGCTTTGGTGAGGGGTGACCATGCTTAGTTGTGTCATGCAGGGCTAGGTGTTGGGATGGGTGGTTTGTGTTATGGGTACATTAGTGATGAGTTGAAGTGATAGGGGAGGGGGTGAGGGTGGGGGGGTGTGATAGCATGCAGGTAGGGTGGGATATCTGATAGTTAAGGTTTGACTTACCAGTGTCCCATCCTCCACCGACTCCTCCGAGGCCCTCAGGATGCAGGATGGTCAAGACTTGCTCCTCCCATGTTGTTAGTTGTGGGGGAGGAGGTGGGGGTCCGCCGCCCGTCCGCTGTACGGCGATGTTGTGCATGGAGACCGTGGAACGCACCTTCCCCCGTAGGTCGTTCCACCTCTTCCTTATGTCCTCCCGATTTCTTGGGTGCTGTCCCACTGCGTTGACCCTGTCGACTATTCTGCGCCATAACTCCATCTTCCTGGCTATTGATGTGTGCTGTACCTGTGAGCCAAATAGCTGTGGCTCTACCCGTACGATTTCCTCCACCATGACCCTTAGCTCCTCCTTGGAGAAGCGGGGGTTTCTTTGGCATGCCATGGGGTGGTGTGGGTGATGTGTGGGGTGGTGTATGTGTTGATGAGTGTGGTGAGTGTAGTGGTGTGTGGTGTTTTGTGCGTGGATGTTGTGTGGGTGATGGTGTTGTGTGCCTCTGTGTGATGGGGTTGTCAATTGTTGTGCTGTCTCTCTGGCCTTCTTTCACAATTTGTGGTCGTAGGGGTTTGTGGGTGTGTGTTTTATATTGTATTGGGTGTGTGGGAGTGTTGTTTGTATGTGTGTCAGGTGTGTATATTTCAAATTGTACAATGTGGTGGTGTTTTGTAGATGTGTGTGTATTTTGAGCGCTGCGGTGTGTACTGCCAATGGAATACCGCGGTTGAAAGACCGCCGCGTGGATTCGTGGGTCGTAATAGCATGGGCGTTTCTGTTGGCGTGGAGGTGGAGGATTTGTTTCCGCATGTTTATCGCTGACCTTTGGTGTGGCGGTGTTGTGTGGGTGTCTGAATTTCGGCGGATTCCGAGATGTGTGTCACAATAGCTGTGGTGGTCTATCGCGGCCGCGGCGGTGTTTTGGTGGTCTTCTGCACAGCAGTAAGCGACTTTTACCGCCAATGTTGTAATGACCCCCTATATGTTTTCTGCCCTCTACAATCACCCCAGAGCCCGCACCCTCCTGGCATAAAAGCTCTGCCAGCGGCTCAATGGCCAAAGCAAACAGGAGAGGGGAGACTGGACACCCTGTCTGGTGTCTCTAAAGACATTGCACTGTGTTGAAATGGTGTGGCCTCTTTTGACCCAAGCGGTGGGGGCAGAGCATAGCAACCTAACCCATTTAACCCAGTTCTCTCCTAGCTCCATCTTGTGCATGACCTCAAAAAGAAAGTCCCATTTCACAAAATCCAAGGCCTTTTCAAGGTCCATCAACATAATGGTAGCGTGTGGGCAAAGAAATACATCTGGGTGATAAAGAACATGGTAGGTTTAGAGGGGTGCTCCGCTCCGGGATAAACCTGTTTTGGTTGCTGTGTATCAGAGCAGGCATATGGGGGAGCAATCTAAGGGCCAGGATCTTACTAAGGATTTTAAAATCCATATTTATCATGGATAAGAGGCGGAATGCAGAAGTGTGGGCACCCAGTACCTTGGATGTGGAAAGTGGGATCACTATTTGTCTCTAGTGGACGCAGGCAGAGAACCTATTTGCAACGATTCAGCAGATAAAGAGTCCGGACAGGTGCCCAATGTCCAGGCATAAGTGGCATAAAACTCAGTGGGCAGGTCATCAGGGCAGAGCATTTTGTTGGATGCCATTTCCTTAATGGCAAATCTCATCTCCTGAGTCAACACCTGGCCTTACAGAGCTTCCTGGGCTCCAGGGTCCAGTTCACGCAACTTGATGCGATCCAAGAAAGTGGTCAGGGTCTCCAGTGCGAAAGGTTCCAAACATTTATAAAGGGATTCATAGAATTCCCAGAACAATGTTGATCGCCCTGGGTGAGTAGAGTGAAATGTCATCACTCAACAAGATCTGCTTAATAGCCACCCCTTGGGATTCGGGTCTATAAGCCAGGCCAAGGGCCTGTCCGGTCTATCCTCCTCATTGTGTACCCTAGCAACGTAGGCTTCATATTCATGGCAGCGCAGGTGCTCAAGTGTAGCGTTGTATTGCTCCCTGGCTTTCCGGAGTCAGCTTTTGCGCTTTCATCAGTCCCTAGTGCATTATCCAGCTTACCATCCAACAGGCAGAGAGCCTCATTAGTTCCCTCCTCACCCGACCGACTGTCCCAGACATTGGCCTCCCACCATCACTTTAAATGGCTCCCACTCAAGGAGGCCAGATGATGCAGAGCCCTGATTATGAGCAAAGTATTCAGTGATAGCAGTGCTTAGCGATTCTCTAAAGCATGCTCCCTCAAGGTACATGGGATTAAGATGCCACTTAGGGATACCCAAGCGTTCACACCAGGTCAGAACCTTAAAAGTAATGGTCTATGGTCAGACAGAGTGTGTCCTAAGTATTCCGTACGGGTCACATATTGTCCAAGTCTGTTGGAGCAAACAAACATATCCAGTTTAGTATTGAAATGGTAAATGTGGTAATAATATAAGTAGTCCTGTGCCTGCCCATGCTGGACCCTCCAGATATGTGATAATTCACAGTGTACCAACCAGCCCCTAAAGCCCTCATAGGTCTTTTGTGCTAAGGCCCTGGGCAGAGTTTGGGCGGTGGAGGGGGAATGAGTTACAACGATCAAGGGTAACATCAGCCATGCAGTTATATTCCCCCTTAATATAAGGTAATCTGTTACTAAAGGAGGAAGTGGGGTGACAGCACCAGAAAGAAAGCCACCTGATCTTGGTTCAAGGCATACACGCTCCCCAATGTAATTCCCTTGCCTAACAGTTTATCCCTAATCGGCAAATATTGTCCCTCTCTGTTGTTTGTGGAGTGTGTAAGTTCAAAGAATGTCCCTGCCCCTATCCATATAAGAGCACCCCTGGCATAGGCAGGGTAAAGTAACATATAATTGCCACCTCCCCCGCCATTTACACCATAAGCGGTCAAACGCCGCCCCCTCCCTATGTGAGGTGAGTCTCTTGTAACACAGCCACTTGTACTCCTCTTCTCTTCAGATATTCTGTGAATGTTGTGGTGTTTAGAGGTATACCCCATCCCCCTGATGTTCCATGACATAAATGTTAAGGTAAAAATCAGGTCTGCCATGTAGTCAGTGTATGCGTCCCCTGTGACCATCCTCAATCCCCCCCTCAGAGGAAATTGGAATTGCAACCCCGGAGACAAGCAAACAAAATCCCAACTATCTAACTCCCCAACCCAAAAGATGTCTGATTTCGAGGCCACTGACCTACGTTTCAAAGGAGTGTCAGTTTCAGCACCTGTCTTTTGAATGAGTGCTATCTCATCCACTGCAAGCATTGTTGCGGCTAGCTCATGTTCAGTCTGGGAGGGGAGAAGCTTCTTCAAGGACCCACCACATGAGGCACCTTGTGTGCATTTCCTGGGTCTTTTCCTAGATGTTCCTGACTTGGGTCGGGCTTTGGGGAGGGTCAGGGAGAGTCAACCCAGCTCTGTAGGCCTCCAGCTAGGTCCAAGCTGCATCTAGATCATCACATAAGTGGGTGGTGCCATCTAAGATGATCCTAAGTTTTGGCAGAAAAAATTAGGGAATACTTCAGGCCTTCATCCCAGAGGGCCTTTCTGACTTCTAGGAACAAAGCTTGCTGTGCCTAGACGGATGCTGTAAAATCTGGAAGCACTGACACCTTTCCATTGTCCACAGCAAAGAGGCCTTCGGTTTGTGTTCTCTGGAGAATAATGTCTCTATAACTATAGTGAAGCAGCCTATCCACTACAGGACGGAGAGGGCGGCGCAGTGCTAGTGGGTGTGATGGTACTCTGTGGGCCCTCTCCAGGACAAAATAAATCAGTAAGGTGGTTTGGTGCTACTTTCATCCAAACCCAACGTTCTGGTCCCTGCAACACATTCAGAGAGCCCCACATCTCTAATTTTGTTGCAGCAGTTCCCTTCGACATGCTGTTCCAGGATGCACACCCTCTCCGATAGGACTTCTACTCTGTGGGTCAGTGTCTTGTGCTCTGGCTGTAGTTCTCTTATTGAAGTCTCCACCCTCTTAACTTGATCAGCCTTCTTATGGTCTTCAGCTTGTAGTAGGCTCAGGTCTGCCAATACTGCACTAATGTCATGCTGGAGGGTGAACTTAGGGGCATATTTATACTCCGTTTGCGCCGTAATTGCGTTGTTTTTTTTGAAGCAATTTCGACGCAAAACTAACTCCATATTTATACTTTGGCGTTAGACGCGTCTAGCGCCAAAGTCCATGGAGTTAGCGTCATTTTTTAGCGTGGATACCTACTTTGCGTTAATTATATGCAAGGTAGGCGTTCCCGTCTAAAAAATCGACTCCGAGGCATGTGCGTCGGATTTATACTCCCGGGCAAAAATCACACCCGGGAGTGGGCGGGTCAAAAAAAATGACGTACGGCCGCTTTTGCGCCGTTTTTTAGCGCCTGCAAAAGGCAGGCGTTAAGGGACCTGTGGGCTCTGAAGGAGCCCAGAGGTGCCCTCCCATGCCCCCAGGGACACCCCCTGTCACCCTTGCCCACCCCAGGAGGACACCCAAGGCTGGAGGGACCCATCCCAGGGACATTAAGGTAAGTTCAGGTAAGTGTTTTTTTTTAAAAATGTATGTGGCATAGGGGGGCCTGATTTGTGCCCCCCTACATGCCACTATGCCCAATGACCATGCCCAGGGGACAGAAGTCCCCTGGGCATGGCCATTGGGCAAGGGGGCATGACTCCTGTCTTTGCTAAGACAGGAGTCATTTCTATGGGGGTTGGGAGTGAGAAAAAAAATGGCGCAAATCGGGTTGAGGCGAAAAAATTGCCTCAACCTGACTTGACGCCCAAGCCCCATATCTCCCTACGCCGGCGCTGCCTGGTGTACGTCGTTTTTTTTAACGCACACCAGATGGCGCCGGCGGCTAACGCCGGCTAACGTCATTCAATAAATACGGCGCCCGCATGGCGCTTCAGAATGGCGTTAGCCGGCGCAAATTTTTTTGACGCAAAACTGCGTTAGCGCAGTTTTGCGTCAAAAAGTATAAATATGGGCCTTAATGTCCGTTGTGGCGGCAATGACTTTGTTAAGATGTGAGTGTATGGAGGCCTCTAGGGGCTTTTTGTCTCTTGAACTATGGCCTCAGTAGATCTAGGAGCAGTAAGGGCTGGCTGGGGGATACAGGGGGTGATCTGAGTGAGGAGGCAGTCCAGGAGCCTAGGGACTCCGGTGAAGCTTGAAGAATCAGGCAAAGGAATAGACACTCCTGAAGGCTTGTAAGCTGTGTAGAGTCATGGCTCTGCTTCTCCCTCATGTAGCATCTTCGTCAGCCAGGTACCCGATGAATAGCTAGGCTACACACAGAGCTGTAAATCACAAGTCTTTATTTCTCTGCGTGTACCTGTGTGTACCTGGGAACCCCAAACATTCTAAACACAATTTTTCATACATCCTTTTCTAGTGATAATGTCATATACTAATATGGAGTCCTTGGGGAGCCAGAAAGGTTCTGTTCTAAAACATGCAAGACACTACATCTTCCCCTCTGTTAAATGAAAAAATGCAAAAAATGTTTAGCACATCATGAGAAGGACAGACATATCTACATCTATAGAAACATGAAGTTGAAAGAACCACGGCACATCCAAGCATTCCAAATATTAGTCCTTTATTCTTCTTGGGTATTCATTGGATACAGCAATCGCTATACCGTTCCATGTATATACAGCCGACACGTGTTTCGTCATAACAACGACTTTTTCAATGCCCGTGAAACTATTAATGCTGGTCCAAGCCAGCACGAGCGTGTCTAACTACTCTAAACAAGAAACGAGACCGAACATACTACGGGTAAGATTTCATGTCCGTATTACGTAAACCTTTAACCGTACTCTCTACTGCTTAACAAACACTAGACATTTTCTGACCAGCCAACCGTATCTCTTTGCCGCTCAGCCATTTTACTCGGCTTGTAGACGTGCCAGACATCTGAATACAATACGGCAATGAATGTTAACAGCACTGTGCCCTTTTTCTTTTCTCTCTCTCTGCGTTGTCTCAGCATGCGTCTTGGCGTTTCTTGAGATAGGTATGGCTCGCTAACAACGTTGTCGGTTGAATTATCGATTATTTGAAGTTTTAAACTCCATTAATTTTATGATTTGACTTTGACTACAGCTAGCATGACAAAAGAAGGGAATACACATTAAGCTCAATGTCTCCATATCTCACCGCCTTTACAATTATGCGGTTTATGTCTTCTAAATTTTCTTACATTGTTCATACCACCATATCATTAGATGGGTTTTTCATTGTATGAACACTTACATCATTTCTTTAGACATAGAAGGTATATCACTTGCTTTTAGGTCGCTATTGTATATGATGTCACCATTCTCATTACTCACCTTATTGGCACTTGGCACTGAGCTGTTTTCTTGATCCTCTTCCTTTCCCAGTTGGACTTATCACGGTCCTGGTACGAGCCTTGACTCATTACCAAGGTGTACCGCTGAACATAGATTGATATGCCCATATATGTGAAAAGCAATTTTTACCTCGAATAATACAGGATGGCTATATTGTGATACAGACCAAGTAATTTACAGTGTATTAATAAGGTATGATTCTTTATTGCAATCTCTGGTGGTTCTGTTCTTGCTTTTGTACATACATCTTCTCTCTCCCTCTCGTATTTTTATCACTAGGGTCACTGATATACATCTTTATAATCTTCTGCACTGGGTGTTATAACGATTCACTCCGAAAACTTCTATCCATGTGCCACACTTGTTTAGCATGCCTATCACCCCTTTTTCTAGTAAACTAGACAAGCACCAATTAGCTATCTGCTAACTCACCTCACACAGAGGTAGGGATATCTTTTTTGGTGATGGTAAAGATCGTATACTAGACATTGGAACTATTGGCTTACTATGACATGTTTTGGATATTGTTTCACAGCCTTGAAAAAGTCGTTGTTATGACGAAACACGTGTCGGCTGTATATACATGGAACGGTATAGCGATTGCTGTATTCAACGAATACCCAAGAAGAATAAAGGACTAATATTTGGAATGCTTGGATGTGCTGTGGTCTTTCAACTTCATTCATTCATTGTGGACCTTTGGGATCACAATCTACACACCCTGTGGCTGGGTGTGGAGCCACTTTGGCACTCCGTTTATTGTATATGCTGAATTGTCAATAATATTTACTGTTTTGGATTCTAATACCAGCAAAGAAGAAAATTATATTTGAAAGTGCGCACCATCTTAATACACAGCCACTAACTATCTTTAAATCTATAGAAACGTGTACAAATACATTTCTTCAACTAATCTTCCTGGTGCTTTGATCTGTTGAAGTTGTAAATGGTTGTCTTCAATGTCAGAAATTACCATGGATGGTATGGAATTAGCAACAGTCACTGAGTTTTCAAGTCTTTCTTTCACCATCTCACATTGAAGACTGATGAAGCACAGGACTGAAGTGGGAAGAGTTTCTGGTAAGAGACTCCCCAGGTCAGTGGGCAGTCACCATGTGTCCTAAGGTAGACACCACTTGAAAAGGTTCAGCATCATAAAGAGAATCAGATTTTCCTTTCCCTAGTTGTAGAGCAATCACCAATTCTCCTTTTCAGAATGAGAAGTCTTTTGCATGTCACCTCTTGTCTGCATACATTTTCATTTTCTGTTTTTGAACCAAGTCCCTCGTACAAATCAGGTTTTCATTTGTATTTCTTTTGGTAGTCCACTGGGATAGCTTGGTTGCCATTGCTTTTCAAAGTCAAAGTCACAAGTCTTTCACTTTGGATTGAGTGGGGTGTCAGATGATAAGCTTGTAAAGTAGAGATTAGTATTGTTTTATACTGAGCTTCTCAAGAGTTGCATATTGGACTGCTTTCTTTAGCATACTCATAAATGCTCAACAAGTCCATTGGCCTGTGGCCACAAGAGTGTGATCTTTTGATGTTTTACGTTCAGATGCTCCAGAAATTCTTTAGATTCTTTGCTGGTGAATGGTGGACCATTGTCAGACTTCACAATGGCTCCATGTTGCACATGTGCCATCAAGTTTTTCGATTACTTGCTGATGCACCGTGGATGAGAGATCTTTGACCAATGGAAAACATGAATATTCATCTATTATCACCATTAAATGATGTCTGTTGTCAAGTGGACCAAAGCCATCAATGGCTATTCTTTCCCAGGCATGTTTAGGGAGTTATGACATGTTCAAAGTATGTTGTGCGACTTAGCTTGACAGGCAATTACATATGTGACAGGCTTTAAGTTCCTTTTTAACTTTTTTATCTAGGGATGGAAACCAAATTCTGTCTCAGAGAGCTCTCTTTGTAGCAACAATATCACAATGTCCTTCGTGAGCCGATTCTATCACCTTTTGTTACACACTCTCTGGAATCAGGATCCTCGCACAATAATTCCTTTCTGAGTTATGGACAATTCATCTTTGCAATTCTTTTACTATTTGTATTTGCTATCTTTACTAAGAGGACAAATGTGTTTGTTCCACGACTGATGTGTAACTATGGCCTTCAATTTGAACAGGTCACTATCATGACTCCTAGCAGTTACAATTTGGGCTAACGTTAAAGTAGCAGGTGTACTTGACTTGACAATAAAATGTATGTAGGCCTCAGCTGTTTTGGATGGAGTGCCATGACCTTGAATGGGCACTCTCAAAAAGTAGTCAGGAGGATTTTGAGCCTTTCTTAGCTTGATGATCAGTCACCAGCATAAAAGGCTTTCCATACAGGAATACATGGAAATGTTCACAAGCCCATACAACAGCCAACTTTCCTTTTCAGGCTGTGAGTAGGCACATTCTGTTTCTTTCTTAACTCTCGTAATTGAGCACTGACTGTGGCGAAGTCTTTTATGTATTGTGAACAGTAGCTGGTCATTCCAAGAAACAAATGTATCACTGAAGCATCTTGTGGAGATTCAGCATTGGTCAGCTTGTAGTTTTGCAGGATCAGGCATCATGCCCCCATCAGAAAATATATGGCCAAAGAATTTAAATTTTGTTTTATTGAACCCATTCTTATCTGCCTTTAAAATCAAACATGCATCATTGATTAGCTGAAATACTTTCGGAAGGGCTCCACCGTGCTCTGCCTGTGTAGCTCCAAAAACCAATATGTGTTCACTATAATTAAATGCATTTACAACAGGTTGTATGATGCGTCGTATGAAGGCTTGGAAAAGTTCTGCACCCGATGACACACCAAAACGTAGTCTCTTGTAACTAAACAAACCAACATGTGTAGCAAAGGTTGTAATATATCTGCAGTTTTCCTCTAGTTCTAACTGAGGATAACCTTTGCTCAAATGAAAAATTTTGCATCATTCAGTTGCGTAATCATGTCAGCAATGTGCGGACCTGGATGTTGCTCAATTGCTTTGTTCGCCTGGCACGTGTCAAGGCATAGGCGCACAGCTCCTCCATGGTCTGTTTTAGGCACCAGTGCGATGGGAGAGATCCAGGGAGTTGGAACAGTGGAACATTCAATAATGGCATGCTTAAGTAATGATTCAAGTTCTTTTTCAACAATTTCTTGTAAATGAAAAGCAACTCGTCTATGTTTCTGAACAACAGGGCAGACATTCTCTTTAATATGCAGTTGTACTTTCATAGTCTAACTTTCCTAAACCATTAAACAATGAGGGGAATTAACTTGGTGATGAGCATTCATGTTGTAATTCACTGAAATCAGTTGTATGTCTGCAGCCGTGCTGAAACTGAGCAAACTCGCATTTGCTGTTGTACCTTGAAGTACATGGAGCAGTGCTTGCACATTTGTTTTCTTATGTTTCACTGTTGCTATGAATTAACCTTTACTCTTCATGGGTGTTGATGCAGCCCTAGTGTATACTTTGGTCTTTGACGGCGTGAACTGTGGTAATGGGACAGTCCATTGCACTTTTCTTCAGGCCATATTATTTTTATTGAAGCACTATTATCAATGATAAAATGTATTGAACATCTCTTTATTTTCTATGTCACCTTTGGACAGTGTTTGTATGATTTTGTTGCTTTGACATGTCGACTTTTCTTTGACTGACTTTTCTCATCATAGGAAACCAGTCCGACGTACGTTTTGCTGAGGTAAGCATTGACATAGCACAATCACTTTCTTCACTTTCACTTATTATTGAGGCTGGCAAACTGTTTGACAATGTTATAGATGACTATTGGCTTTGTTAACTATCTATTTTATTCAACTGATGTCACTGCTCGGCCTTGAGGGCACACATCGAACTTTGTTTCTGGAGTATTCTGGCAGCCATTTTGTCTTCGTGCCATGACACACTTACTTTTTTCTTCATTCTGCACATTGTCACAAAATGGTTCTCTTTACCACAGCCTTTGCATATCTGACCAATGGCAGGACACTTTCCTTCATGTGGAAACGCAAATCCACACCTGAAATAAAATTTTGCGTGGAAACATCACTTTGTGTCTTTCAGACTTTTGTTTTGAATTACTTTTCACACTCATGACTGACTTGCTCTAAGCACCTCTGGTCTTCATGTCTGCAGCTTTTCTCTCAGGATGTTCCTCAGCTCTGGCAGCTATCAACACTTGCTCCAGACTAAGAGTTTTGTTCATCATTTTTCGTCTGAATGAATTGGACAAGCATCCATCGATCACTCTAAGCCTCATTGCTTCATCATTAAATTAATCAATTAAATTAATTGATTAGTATATTAAGCCTTTCCACAAATTCATTGATTGTTTCACCACCTCTTTGACTGCCTTTTTAAAAAAATGTTTTTATTTATTTTCATGCATGGTATCCCATCTTGCTCCACTGTGGGTAGAGCTTTTAATAATATTGCATTTCAGGGTTGAATCCCTCACCCGCCCTTCTTTCCAGTTGGCCAGAGGACTATACAATATCATCACAGTGCTTTCGTTCAGTGACCATCTTAAATACCTGTGGTTGTCCATGAAGAGCCCAAGACAGAGCCGGGCAGGGCTTAAGAGGGATGCCTCTATAATCAGCCATCCCAGCCAAATTTCCTCATGTTTTTTTGGAGAACCACGCCTTTGGTAAATTTGACTCTCCAGGGCCATACTGGGGACCATACGTTTAGCCCATATATTAGTCGGAGGAGCTGAAGTCTATTCCATTCCTGAATAATGTCTCTCTTGGCTATTGCCAGTCCCAGCCACAACAATGCTTTTTGGTATCTATTACCCTCAGCGCCGTCAGTGATATGAAATAGGATCAGTTTGGGGTCCTTGGGGACTTGCCACCCCAGCACCTCCCCCAGTGTGTCTAGAATGTGTGACCAATAAGCAGTAAGTGCAGGACGCTGCCAAAAGGTATGTAGTAAGTCTCCCTCTGCATGCTCACATCTCAGGCAGCGGCTCAACGGAATCAGGCCCATTCTGTGAAGTTTGGTTCATGGGTAGTAGATTCTGTGTAATAGTTTGAATTATATCAACCGAAAATGTGAGGCACTTGATGTCTCATGCAGGGCTGCCAGCGCTTCGAACCAGTCTTCGTCATCCAACGGCCCCAAACTGCCTTCCATGCATCCTGTGTCCGAATAAGCATGTGATATATATCCAACAGTTTATGCCCTTTTAAGTTGGTCAGAAGCATCTTGGCTTTTAGTGGGGAATATTCAGGAATGTCCCCTTCGTGGGCAGGTACTGCTGTAGGGCATGTTGCAGTTGGAGATATCTATAATATTGCGAGCAGTGGAGATCGTATTCAGATTAAAGGTCCACAAAGGATTTTAGGAGCCCTTCTTGTAGAACATCTTCGAGTGTTGAGATTCCAATGGTGTCCGAGCTGAGAAACCTCTCAGGGTCACAACTTGGGGAAGCCTAGACTCTTGCCTTAAGGCAGTCTCTAATGTAAGTTTAGAGGCCCATCCCATATCAGCACATCCTTCCACACCCTGAGCACTGTACTAGTAGCTGAGGGTAGCTAACTCGGGACGGCCCGCCATATAGAAAGTGGGTCAAGTTAGTACGCATCCTTCTAACACGTAGGCTGGGTCATCAAAGGCAGCAAACCACCAGTCTTTCAAGACAAGGGGGTGAGTGCCCTATAACAAGAGAACATGTTCGGTATGACTTGGCCCCCAGAGAACATGGGTCGGCAACACTGGTCCAGGGACAACCACAGGGCTCCCTCATCCCAGAGCAGTGTCCATAGCAAGGCACTGACCCTCGCAAAGAAGGGTTGGCTAAGTGGAAAAGGGAAGTTCTGAAGTTGATAAAAGAGTTTTGGGAGGGCCACCATTATAACAATGGCCGATCAACACAGCAGGGAGAGTGGCATGGAGAACCAAAATTTCACATCCTTCCCTAGATTCTGGACCATAAGGTTCAGATTGCATTCGTACGTGGTAACTTTGAATAGTGTAATGAAAACTCCCAGGTATTTAAACCCATCTGGGAGTGCCCTTATCTCAGGGGCCCAGAGTGCCAAGTGAGGGCAGCGTCTATTGAGTAAATAGACAATTTGGTCCTGAATATCTGTATTAGTTGGAGGGCTCATGGACCTGTGACTCTGGGTCATCTAGGAAGATTAAGATATCATCCACATGTAAGGAGATCTTGTCAGCCACTCCCTCACATTGTTCCTTGGCTTCTGAAGGCCAAGGAACAGAACAACGCATCCACTCTCACCCATGATTCTAAAGGCTTGATAGGGAGTGCAAAAATGAGTGGGGATAAGCAGCATACTTGGCAAGTTCCAAACTTGACCTGGAACCAAAAGTAAACCGACTCCCTGATCTGCACTTGCGTTCTCAAGTGGGTATAAAGAAAACAGACAACACGTATAATACAAGGGCCAAACTGGTTACGATGGAGTAGGGCACACAGTCCCAGCCTACTGCATCAAACACTTTTTAAAAGTCTACCAAGAGAAGTGCCTGGTGGCCCAGTAAATCCCTGCTCCTCTCCTGGGTGTTATACACCCTTCGTATGTTATGCCCACAGGCTCTGTAGGCCATGAAGCTGGATTGGTTTGGTTGGACTAAGTGATGGATCACCTTCGCTAGCCTATCTGCTAACAACTTAGCCCATACCTTTGGGTACCCGGAAGACCGGGTTTCGGTATGACTACTATTACTACTATCTGTAGGTCTTGCAGTAGTTTCCCATGCTCTAAGGATTTGTTGAACATGTTCAGCATCAAGGGACCAGAGGTGGGCCAAACTAAGAGGGTCATTCTGACCCTGGCGGACGGCGGGAGCCACCTGCCTGGCGGGAACCACCAAATGGCCGCTCCGCGGTCAGAAGACCACGGATGCCATTCTGGCTTTCCCGCTGGGCCGGCGGGCGACCGCCAAAAGATCGCCCGTCGGCCCAGCGGGAAAGGCCCTGCAACAAGGAAGCCGGCTCCGAATGGAGCCGGCGGAGTAGCAGGGGTGCGACGGGTGAGTTGCACCCGTCGCGATTTTCACTGTCTGCAATGCAGACAGTGAAAATCCTTGTGGGGCCCTGTTAGGGGGCCCCACGACACCCGTTCCCGCCATCCTGTTTCTGGCGGTGAAAACCGCCAGAAACAGGCTGGCGGGAAGGGGGTCGGAATCCCCATGGCGGCGCTGCAAGCAGCGCCGCCATGGAGGATTCCCCCAGCCGGAGGAAATCCGGCGGAAAACCGCCGGACCCGGCTGGGCGACCGCGGCTTAACAGCCGTGGTCGGAATAAGAAATGAAGCACCGCCAGCCTGTTGGCGGTGCTTCAGCCAGCCTCCACCCTGGCGGTCATAGACCGCCAGGTTTAGAATGAGGCCCTAAGTGCCACAATTCAGCCCCCATTGGGCCCTGGCACTTTGTCCGTGTGGAGCCTATAGCTGCTCCTCCATTATGTCTGCTTCTAGGGCTCTGACGTTCTTGACTGAAAACATATCGTTCATAGTTGACATTTGGTGCTGGATTAAATTTGGGATTCAACGCATTCTTAATCTGACGGTATGTAACTTCTTCGTCAGTTCTCTGCATTTTCTTTATGGCTTCTTTCACACCACCACCAGCAAGATATTTTTGATATTTGATAATCTTCCTGTTATCAGTCTCTTCAATTGCATCAAAGACAGTTCAAATGTCTCTATCCACGCAGTCTATCTGTTACTGATATTTTGCTTGTTGGCGGTATTGAACTGTGGTGGTGTTTTGAGGAAGGCAGCATCATTGCAAACCATTGTGAAACTTACTGATGCTGGGATTGGAGCTTTCCCCCAAAATCTCAGATAGGAAATCAGGATATGTTCCATTCATGCCCCGGTCCTGGCCCTGCTATGAGCCAGCCTCGGGTTGTCCCTGATGTGCTCCATCAGCAGAACAGCCTTCTGCTGACTTTCTGGCTGCTGTAAATATGGACCACTCCTTTAGCACAACCCGGGCACTTCTCTTGGGGCCACTGTCGACTTGGGGGTGATACTGTCCATCAGGCTCAGTAAGTTATTTACTTTATTCTTTTTATACTTCCATTTAAATTGGCTTACACCTCGTTTATCCGCCTTTAGTGCTAATTGGTATCTGATAACTGTCTTTAACTGCACTTTGTAAACCTGGTTGAATTTACCTTTAGCATTAACGCTCCATATATTGTATAACTTTATTTTGCGTGGCAGAGTGGTACCTTTTTTTAGGATCCTGGTAGTAGTTTCTTGACCAACAATGCGCAGACTTTTCCGTGAAACTCTCTTTCCATTCACACGCTTCACACCGGCTGGAGTTGTGTACTGACTTCACATATGCCAACTGTCGACTCAGCCCTTCGAAGAAGGCACATGTGGCAAGCACAAGCAGTTTGCTTGGACCACAGCAATCTCTCCAGGAGAGCACTTTCTTCTTTGGGTTACTTATCCCCTATCTCGTTGCAGTTGAAGCGTCTTTCCCAGCCTGGTACAGGCTGAATGGCTAGGCCACACATGGAGTTGTAAATCACACATCTTTATTCCTCTGCGTGTACCTATCAACGCTGGCATTCTAAAGCAAGCTTTCATACATCCTATTCTAGCGATTAAGTCGTACAGAGTCCTTGGGGAGCCAAAAAGGTTCTGTTCTAAATCATGCTAGACTCCAATCCTGTGGCAAAGGCAGCAGGGCCTCCGAAGGAGCACCAGTTGCTGTGGCCTGTCCAAGCTGAGGTGGCTAAGCCTACAGGGAGTGCAGAATTATTAGGCAAGTTGTATTTTTGAGGATTAATTTTATTATTGAACAACAACCATGTTCTCAATGAACCCAAAAAACTCATTAATATCAAAGCTGAATATTTTTGGAAGTAGTTTTTAGTTTGTTTTTAGTTTTAGCTATGTTAGGGGGATATCTGTGTGTGCAGGTGACTATTACTGTGCATAATTATTAGGCAACTTAACAAAAAAATATATATACCCATTTCAATGATTTATTATTACCAGTGAAACCAATATAACATCTCAACATTCACAAATATACATTTCTGACATTCAAAAACAAAACAAAAACAAATCAGTGACCAATATAGCCACCTTTCTTTGCAAGGACACTCAAAAGCCTGCCATCCATGGATTCTGTCAGTGTTTTGATCTGTTCACCATCAACATTGCGTGCAGCAGCAACCACAGCCTCCCAGACACTGTTCAGAGAGGTGTACTGTTTTCCCTCCTTGTAAATCTCACATTTGATGATGGACCACAGGTTCTCAATGGGGTTCAGATCAGGTGAACAAGGAGGCCATGTCATTAGATTTCCTTCTTTTATACCCTTTCTTGCCAGCCACGCTGTGGAGTACTTGGACGCGTGTGATGGAGCATTGTCCTGCATGAAAATCATGTTTTTCTTGAAGGATGCAGACTTCTTCCTGTACCACTGCATGAAGAAGGTGTCTTCCAGGAACTGGCAGTAGGACTGGGAGTTGAGCTCGACTCCATCCTCAACCCGAAAAGGCCCCACAAGCTCATCTTTGATGATACCAGCCCAAACCAGTACTCCACCTCCACCTTGCTGGCGTCTGAGTCGGACTGGAGCTCTCTGCCCTTTACCAATCCAGCCACGGGCCCATCCATCTGGCCCATCAAGACTCACTCTCATTTCATCAGTCCATAAAACCTTAGAAAAATCAGTCTTGAGATATTTCTTGGCCCAGTCTTGACGTTTCAGCTTGTGTGTCTTGTTCAGTGGTGGTCGTCTTTCAGCCTTTCTTACCTTGGCCATGTCTCTGAGTATTGCACACCTTGTGCTTTTGGGCACTCCAGTGATGTTGCAGCTCTGAAATATGGCCAAACTGGTGGCAAGTGGCATCGTGGCAGCTGCACGCTTGACTTTTCTCAGTTCATGGGCAGTTATTTTGCGCCTTGGTTTTTCCACACGCTTCTTGCGACCCTGTTGACTATTTTGAATGAAACGCTTGATTGTTCGATGATCACGCTTCAGAAGCTTTGCAATTTTAAGAGTGCTGCATCCCTCTGCAAGATATCTCACTATTTTTGACTTTTCTGAGCCTGTCAAGTCCTTCTTTTGACCCATTTTGCCAAAGGAAAGGAAGTTGCCTAATAATTATGCACACCTGATATAGGGTGTTGATGTCATTAGACCACACCCCTTCTCATTACAGAGATGCACATCACCTAATATGCTTAATTGGTAGTAGGCTTTCGAGCCTATACAGCTTGGAGTAAGACAACATGCATAAAGAGGATGATGTGGTCAAAATACTCATTTGCCTAATAATTCTGCACTCCCTGTATATGCCCTCCCATGGAAAGCAATCCTCACGTCAGCAGAGCATCTCATAAAAGGTTGGGGGGGGTGTTCAGGTCTTCTAGCCCTCCGCAGGGGAGCAATGCTATTACAGTGGTCACAGCTCTCCTGGTGAGCACCAGAGGTCCTTCCAGGTCAATAAGTTAGAGGACATAAAGGGTTGTGCCTCTGTAGGGAGAACATGTGGATCTAGTCTATCTTTGCGCCTTTCCCTTCAGGCGACGGTAATAACTGCCATAGTCACCAGTGGTAAAATTCTGCGGAGCCTCACATACCACCTCAGTCCCCTTGGGGGGGGGGGGGACGAGGTGGGAAGGGGAGAGATAAGTTACGTTTTTGTACAATGGTGTTGTCTTCGGGTGAGAGCCTGCACCAGGCCCCAAAATACCATCCCCATTCCAATTGCCCCTGTTGTTTGCTGGCAGTGCATCACCCACCTGGTAATTGTTTTGTGTGGCCTTGAGCCCCACACCACCATCTGCCATAGCGGCCATTTCTCCCTGTATATTGCTTCTGCTGTGTGTGCTGCATCTCCCCTGGGAGCCCATCAACAGTGCACAGCTGCCACTCCGGGTCCCATCCGTCAATGGGTCTCCTGGCCTGTGCCCACCAGGTAGGATATGCGTGCTGTCCTAGGCGCGCAGCCTGCCTTGCAGTTCACACCAGTCTTTGGGGGCCAGAAAGTCGATCAAATCAGGGGCTGCTCCTGCCCTCAGCTATCAGCACCGACACCAAGCCCAGATGCGTGCTCCGAGACCTGCCATCGCATGCCCCTTGTCAGGTGGTTGCAGGTTTTCATGGTTGGGGCCGTCGCGGCCTGGGCGGCCACCATTGTGCAAGCAATGGGTAACTTCGGTCGTCAGAGTGCTTCTAGAGGGGTCGCGTTTCAGCCGCAATGCCTGTAGCTGGCCAACATTCGCCCCAGGCCACGGAGTCTGCATGATAATTGCTGGGCTGGTGCAGAGCAGCTAGCTCACATGTCCGCCATATTCGGCTCTTGAACCACACGCACCTTTCTACATCCTAAGCTTGCTCACCATTTCTAGCGACTTTGCTACAGTCTGGCTAGTTATCAGAGGGAGATCAATAAATCCTGATGTACCCAAAATACAAAGCCATTCCCGTTGACCAAATTTTGCAGGTAATGGTAACTTATTTCTGATTTTAATGCCACAAACTAAATTTGATTGTTAAAGAAGCCTTTAATCTTATATCAAACCCAAGAGTAATTCTTTTATCTAGCAAATTATGAAACACAAATAAAAAAAAATCCTAAATGGGTAACCAGATAATATGGTCCAATATTGTTATTGAGGAGCTCTGTGGACATCATAAAACATGAGGCCATAGACTATCACCATGTCACCAGAATCCCAAAACGGCAATTGTGACCATATTTCGTTATCCCCTATGTATTTTTCTAGTACGTTTACTTTAGGTTGTTTACTTTCAAATGTGTTTTTGTAAGCTCGGACATGTTTATCGAAATAAAGTAGATGAAATAATGTACAATATTATTTGTCTGCTTGAAAAGGAAAATTAAACTTAATTATGTATTTAAGAATGTTGAAGTTCAGAAGAAAACACCCCTTGTTTTGTTCAAAACTCATTCCGTCTGTAGAACACGGATATTGTTGAATCTGTTTGCTTCAAAGTGCAGTTAACAATGTGCATGGAGTGGAATTCGAACTTGTAGGTTGTGGTCTCCTTTTCATGTATGAATCACTGGCAAATCAATGAACAATGGTTAAGGCCACTGGAATTATTGAATCTATACCAGTGGTGTTAACTGCATAAGCATGGATTTAGTTCACTTGCCACATGATTTTCGCGTAATTTGTTACACAATTCACCAAGAAAATGTTGTTTCTAGCTCATAATGCTTCCTAATATCAATCAATCAATCAATCATGTAATTTATACAGCGCGCTACTCACCCGTCAGGGTCTGAATGCGCTGGGGGGGGGAGCTACTGGTCGAATAGCCATGTCTTGAGGCGTTTCCTGAAAGTCAGGAGGTCCTGGGTCTGGCGTAGGTGGAGTGGTAGGTAGTTCCAGGTTTTGGCAGCGAGGTGAGAGAAGGATCTTCCTCCGGCGGTGGTGCAGCAAATGCGGGGGACGGAGGCGAGGCTGGCGGAGTGGAGCTGGCGGACGGGGGTGTGGAAGGTGAGTCTGTCGTTGAGGTAGGCCGGACCTGTGTTGTGGAGGGCTTTCTGTGCGTGGGTGAGTAGTTTGAAGGTAATCCTCTTCGATACGGGTAGCCAGTGTAGGTCTCTGAGGTGGGCAGAGATGTGGTTGCGGCGTGGAACGTTGAGGATGAGTCAGACAGAGGCGTTTTGGATACGTTGCATTTTCCTTTGTAGTTTGGCCGTGATTCCTGCATAGAGTGTGTTGCCGAAGTCCAGTCGGCTGCTGACTAGGGCATGGGTGACTGTCTTTCTGGTTTCTACGGGAATCCACTTGAAGATTTTGCGGAGCATGCGGAGGGTGTAACAGGAAGAGGAGATTGCGTTGACCTGCTGAGTCATGCTGAGTGCTGAGTCCAGGATGATTCCCAGGTTCCGTATTTGGGTAGTGGGAGTGAGCGTGGCACCAAGGGAGGTAGGCCACCAGGAGTCGTTCCAGGCGGAGGGGTTGCTGCCGAGAATGAGGATCTCTGTTTTGTCTGTGTTTAGCTTGAGGCGGCTTGATTCCATCCAGTTGGCAATGGCGTGAAGTCCATTGTGGAGGTTGTTTCTTGTGGTTGTGGGGTCTCTCGTGAGGGAGATGATCAGCTGTGTGTAGTCTGCGTAGGATACTATGTTGATATGGTGGGATCGTGCGATGTTGGCGAGAGGAGCCATGTAAACGTTGAAAAGTGTTGGGCTGAGGGAGGATCCTTGGGGGACGCCACAGATGGTTTTGGAGTATTCGGACAGGTGGGGCGGAAGGCGGACTCTCTGGGTTCTGCCGGAGAGGAAAGAAGAGATCCAGTCGAGGGCCTTGCCGCGGATCCCGGCGTTGTGGAGGTGTGTTCGAAGGGTGTAGTGACAAACGGTGTTGAAGGCTGCGGACAGGTCCAGGAGGATGAGTGCTGAGGTTTCGCCTTCATCGAGCATGGTCCTGATGTCATCTTTGGCAGCAATGAGTGTGGTCTCCGTGCTGTGGTTCTTGCGAAATCCGGATTAGGAGGTATTGAGCGCTTTGCTGTCTTCCAGGAAGCGGGATAGTTGGCTGTTCATGATTTTTTCAATGATCTTCACTGGGAAGGGGAGGAGGGAGATGGGCTGGTAGTTTTTGGGGTCATCTGGGTCCGCTTTGGGTTTCTTCAACAGGGTGTTGACGTCGGCGTGTTTCCATCTCTCTGGGTAGGTGGCTGTCTCGAGGGAGCTGTTGATGATGGCGCAGAGGTGGGGGGTGATGATGTCGTTGGCTTTGTTGAAGATCTGGTGCAGGCAGGGGTTCGAGGGGGAGCCGGAGTGGATGGAGGCCATGGTGTTGATGGTGTCTTCATTGTTGACGTGGGTCCAAGAGCATAGAGGGTTGGTGTTGCTTGGTGCTTTGGGTTTGTGGTTGTCTGTGGTTGGCTGGTGGGTCTGGGGTTTGAAGCTGTTTTGGATGTCTTCGATCTTTCGACGGAAGTAAGTGGCGAGGGAGTTGCAGAGCTCCTGTGATGGTGGGGGCTTGTGGGAGCAGGGCCTTGGGTTGGAGAGTTCTTTGATGATGCCGAAGAGCTCTTTGTTGTTGTGGGCGTTGGTGTCTATGCGGCTTTTGTAGTAGGTTCTTTTGGTAGTGCGGATCAGCTGGTGATGTTTGCGGATGGCAGTCTTGAGGGCAATGTGGTTGGATTCGGTGGGTGCAAGGCGCCAGGTCTTCTCCATTCTTCGACATTTCCGTTTGGTGGCCTGCAGGTCGGGGGTGAACCAGCTGGCCTTGAGTCTGTGGTGGATGTCTGAGGGTTGTTTGAGTGGTGCAAGGGTGTTGGCGCAGTCTTCTATCCATTGATGCAGGTAGGTGGCGGCTGTGTTGGGGTCCTGGGTCCTGGGAGGAGGTGGCTGGGCGAGGGTGGAGATCAGCTGTTCTGTCGAGATTCTGTTCCAATAGCGACGGGGGGGTTGAGATGAAGGAGACGTAGTTGCTGGCTGAGAAGATGGGGTCAAGTGTGTGTCCTGCGGTGAGGATGGGTGACGTGACGAGTTGCTTGAGGCCGAGGTTGGCGAGGTTGTCGATTAGGTTGGTGGTGTTGATATCGTTGTTGTTTTCTAGGTGGAAGTTTAGGTCGCCGAGGAGGATGTAGTCCGTTGAGGCGAGGGCTTGGGAGCTGATGGTGTCGGCAATGTCGCAGAAGTGAGGTCGGAGGTCTGTAGACCAGTGTTCCTATGAGGGTGGTGTTTGAAATGGAGGTGCGCGGCAGAGTTGATGGTGTTGTGGGAGCTGGTGGCGACTCTGATGGTGTTTTTGTGGACTATGGTGATTCCTCCTCCTGGAGGCATATGGCATATGGCATTTCTTTGTGCATAAAGCTCTGCACAGTTTTTTGGGGTCGTCATTATGATGATAAAACCAATGTTTCTCCAGGGCCTGTGAAATATGTTCTCGTTTTCACAGGTCCCTTTGAAATGTAGTTTTTGTTATACCACCGCATTTAATGCAATGAAAGTATCCAGACGTGGAATATATATTTCCTATGTGGTAATGACATGCACTGTTTCATCTGCAGGGTTAAAGGAAGACAATTTGAAAACCATGAAAAGCCTGTCTTTTGGGAGGCAGGTGAAGCCGGAGCTGGACAAGTCAACCCAGGTTGACATTGACAAGATGCTGAGTGTCTGTGCTGCTCATCTGGTGCCGCCGCTGTCACCCCAGTATAAATAGAGCTCTTAGGGAAAATGGCTGAGTACAAAGTACATCTCAGTGCTAATCATAATCATCGTTTGTTCGTGCTCAACTTCTCTTTGGTTTTCTTAATGCAATAAATAAGGAGATTATATTTATTAAGCTAATTTAAACATCAAAGCGCTATATAATTTTATTATGTGTAGCAGAAGCATTGGAAGGGTGTGTATTTTCTCTCTCTCATACAAAAGCACAGCTGTTGTTGGTTCCTACCAGCAAATCGTGATAAATCACAAAGTCTGATGTGGTGCCCATTGGAGCTACTTAATGTATGTCCCAATTCCTGTGTCAAGACCATCACCTTCTTGTGTCTTCCTTGCCACAGTCCTTACACGGTTAGGTTCACAGCCTCATGAGACAGTAAAAAGGTAAAAAGACTGTGACTATCTGTTGCTAGACCTGCATGCTAATTTGTTTCCTTTACCTTCTTATTTTCCTTTTTTCCTCTCAGTGCTTGCGAACATTAAGAAGACAGTAAACGTCCTGTCAGTGCCTTGTGTGCATTGGCAGAGTGTTTGTACACAGCCATTCCATTTCTTTTTGTCCATGATCTGTTAGTTTGGGAAGAACTGGAAAAACATACATACTTTGATATGTGCCACTATATAGCATGTCCTTATGTATCCTACCAAACAATTTTCCCCCAGTGCAGAAGAATATTTGGGTTGGCAAAGGTATTAAGGGTGAGAGAATGGGATTGTCTATGAAGTAAGGTGTTAACCTTAATTTCAGAGGTGCAACTATGATCTGTGTGTGTGTGTGTGTGTGTATATATATATATATATATATATATATATATATATATATATGTTCGATGGCATGTGTAGCTGCAGATTCACATGCTGTACACTGTTCCTGCCATCTAGTGTTGGGCTCGGAGTGTTACAAGTTGTTTTTCTTCGAAGAAGTCTTTTCGAGTCACGGGACAGAGTGACTCCTCCGTTTCGGCTCCATTGTGCATGGGCATCGACTCCATCTTAGATTGTTTTCTTTCCGCCATTGGGTTCGGACATGTTCTTCTTCGTTCCGTGATTCGAATCGGGAGTATTAAAATCCTCGAAAAAAGCGTTGCTATTGTTTGCGTTCGGGAAAGATCTCCTATCGACACCGACGAGACAACCATTTTGGTGGCCCTTCGGGGCTTCTGCGCCCAGCCTAGGCCTGGTCGGCCCGACCCCACACGTCATCGAAGCCTCATGGACCGGACCCCCTTCCGTTTCTGTCTGACGTGCCACGCTAAGTATCCATACACAGACCAGCATCGGTCTGTAATCTGTGTCTATCACTGGAGCACAGAGAAGATACTTGCGAGGCCTGCAAGTCCTTTCGGTCGAAAAAGACATTGAGAGATCGGAGGGCGAGGCGCATGCAGATGGCGTCGAAATCATCGGAACACTTCGACATCGAAGAGGAGGAGATGGCTATCTCCATCCAGGGATCGGACTCGGACGACTCCGACGGAGACCGACCGCCTACAGGAGGCCAAAAAGTGAGTACGCCTGCCCCGACCCAACCTCAAAGTCAACCGAAAAAACATAAGGCCTCGGGGACGCCACTGCCTGAAGGCCATGGCTCGACCTATAAAAAAAGCGGTGACCAAGCAACACCTTTGGCACCGAAAAAGGCCAAAATCGTGCCGAAGTCTTCCGACTCGAGCCGAGAACCCGGCGTCGAAATAAGTCGACATTGCCTTGTCGAACTGACTAAGCCTCGACAGAGCCTTTCGGAGCCGAGGCCAACCATCACCATGGGCATTTCGGTGCCGAGAAAACCAGCCTCGGAGCCTCTTGGCCAGGGCTGCTGCATTCCATAATGTCAGTATGCATTCTGAGCCATTGGAGGATGACTTCCTCTTCAATACCCTGGCCTCCACGCATGCATTATACCAGAGCCTGCCTCTGCTACCAGGCATGCTTAAGCAAGCACAGCAAGTGTTTCAAGAGCCGGTTAAGGGAAGAGCTATCACACTGCGGGTGGAAAAAAGTACAAACCACCCCCGTCGGACCCAGTGTTCATTACGCAGCAGCTCCTACCGGACTCTATAGTGGTTGGTGCCGCAAGGAAACGAGCAAACTCACAATCATCGGGAGATGCACCACCCCCGGATAAAGAGAGTCGCAAATTTGACACAGCGGGAAAGAGAGTGGTGTCGCAAGCTGCCAACCAATGGCGTATCGCAAATTCACAAGCCCTACTTGCCCATTACGACCTAGCTCACTGGGATGAAATGAGTGACATCATCCAGCATCTACCTAAAGAGTATCAAAAACGGGCTCAACAAGTGGTAAAGGAAGGGCAAGCAATCTCGAACAATCAAATTATTTCGGCACTGGATTCCGCTGCCACTGCCACAAGAACTGTGAACACAGCAGTCACAATTAGGAGACACGCTTGGTTAAGATCCTCAGGATTCAAACCTGAGATACAGCAGGCAGTATTGAACATGACATTTAACCAGCAACAACTGTTTGGGCCACAAGTGGACACAGCCATCGAAAAGATGAAGAAAGACACTGACACGGCCAAAGCCATGGGCGCGCTCTACTCGTATCAGTATAGAGGGACATTTAGGAAACCGCAATTTAGCGGAACTTTCAGACAGCAACCTTCAGAGGCATCCACCTCTCAAGCAAAACCCACCTACCAATCCCAATATCAAAGAGGGGGGTTTCGCGGATCCTTCAGGGGACAATTCCCAAGATCAAGGGGAAGGTTTCAGCCCACCAAGCAGGCACCTAACAACAAACAGTGACTTGACTGTCACCCTTCCCCAACACACATCACCAGTAGGGGGAAGACTAACACTTTACCACAAATTGGTCAGACATAACCACGGACACATGGGTCCTATCAATTATCCAACATGGTTACTGCATAGAATTCCCACATTTCCCTCCAGATATTCCCCCAAGAGCGCACAAACTGTCGGCACAACATCTAGACATGTTACAAATAGAGGTACAAGCACTATTAACAAAACAAGCCATAGAACTAGTACCTCACCAGCAAAAGGAACAGGGGTTTATTCCCTATATTTCCTTATTCCTAAGAAAGACAAAACACTAAGACCAATTTTAGATCTCAGGACATTAAACCTTTTCATCAAATCAGAACACTTCCACATGGTCACACTACAAGATGTAGTCCCCTTACTAAAACACAGAGAATACATGGCAACACTGGATCTAAAAGATGCGTATTTCCATATACCCATCCATCCATCTCACAGAAAATACCTCAGATTTGTCATACAGGGCAAACATTACCAATTCAAGGTACTGCCCTTCGGGATAACAACAGCACCCAGAGTATTTACGAAATGCCTCGCTGTAGTAGCAGCTCATATAAGGAGATATCACATGCACGTATTCCCATATCTCAACGATTGGCTAATAAAAGCCAACACTCAACACCAGTGTCAAAATCACACGCAGTATGTAATAAATACCCTACACAGACTAGGCTTCTCTATAAATTACCAAAAATCTCACTTACAACCATCCCAACTACAACAGTACTTGGGAGCAACACTCAAAACACAAAGAGCAATTGCCACTCCAAGCCCGCAGAGAGTTCAATCATTTCAAACTATGGTGTCAAACATACAACCAAATCACAGTCAAATTACACAGTCAGATTTGTCATGAAACTCCTAGGCATGATGGCATCATGCATCGCTATTGTCCCAAACGCACGGCTACACATGCAGCCCTTACAGCAGTGCCTGGCAAAACAATGGACACAGGCACAGGGTCAACTTCAGGATCTAGTGTTGATAGACCACCAAACACACTATTCGCTTCAATGGTGGAATCCTGTAAATTTAAGCAACGGGCGGCCATTTCAAGACCCTGTGCCTCACGCCATTCTCACAACAGATGCTTTGATGATTGGGTGGGGAGCACACCTCAGCAATCACAATATACAAGGACAATGGGACAATCAACAAAGACAACTACACATAAATCACTTAGAACTGCTAGCGGTCTCCCTAGCACTAAAAGCTTTTCAACCCCTTCTAGTTCACAAACACATTCTTGTCAAAACAGACAATATGACAATGTACTACCTAAATAAACAGGGGGGGACACACTCATCACAACTATGCCTCCTAGCACAAAAAATTTGGCATTGGGCAATTCACAACAACATTCGCCTGATAGCGCAATATATACCAGGCATTCACAATCAGTTAGCCGACAATCTCAGTCGAGATCACCAGCAAACTCACGAGTGGGAAATACATCCCCAGATTCTACAAGAATACTTTTACCACTGGGGAACACCAGACATAGATCTGTTCGCAACAAAACAAAACGCAAAATGCCAAAACTTCGCATCCAGGTACCCACACCCTCAGTCCAAGGGCAATGTTCTATGGATCAATTGGTCAGGGATATTTGCTTACGCGTTTCCCCCTCTCCCACTCATTCCTTTCCTAGTCAACAAACTGAGTCAAAACAAATCAAAACTAATAATCATAGCGCCAACGTGGGCTCGCCAACCGTGGTACACCACTCTGTTGGACCTATCAGTAGTACCTCACATCAAACTCCCAAACAGACCAGATCTGTTAACACAACACAAACAACAGATGAGATCTTCCCCAATCCAGCATCGCTCAACCTAGCAATCTGGCTCCTGAAGTCTTAGAATTTGGCTATCTAAACCTTTCAAATGAGTGTGTGGAAGTCATTAAACAGGCAAGAAAACCGACAACAAGTCATTGTTATGCTAATAAATGGAAAAGGTTTGTTTTCTACTGCCAAGCAAACAAAATCACACCGTTAGATGCCTCCATACAAAACATTGTGAGTTATTTACTACACCTACAAAAAGCAAATCTCACTTTTTCTTCCATCAAAATTCATCTCACTGCAATCTCTGCTTACCTGCAGATTAAACATACAAAGTCACTTTTTAGAATACCAGTTATTAAAGACTTTATGGAAAGACTAAAAAGGATCATACCTCCAAGAACCCCACCAGTACCCTCGTGGAATCTTAATATTGTACTTACACGACTCATGGGCCCACCTTTTGAACCCATGCATTCTTGCCAAATCCAATTCTTAACTTGGAAGGTAGCATTTCTAAAAGCCATCGCTTCACTAGGAAGAGTTAGCGAAATACAGGCATTCACTATCGAAGAACCATTTATACAAGTGCACAAACATAAAGTGGTTCTCCGCACAAATCCAAAATTTCTGCCAAAAGTCATTTCACTGTTTCATTTAAACCAAACTGTGGAGCTCCCAGTCTTTTTCCCACAGCCAGACTCAGTAGCAGAAAGAGCACTGCATACATTAGACATAAAAAGAGCACTAATGTATTATATAGACAAAACAAAACCATTTTGTAAAACTAAGCAATTGTCCGTTGCTTTCCAAAAACCCCATGCTGGTAACCCTATATCCAAACAGGGCATAGTTAGATGGATAGTCAAATGCATACAAACCTGTTACCTCAAAGCTAAAAGAGAGTTACTCATTACACCAAAAGCACACTCCACTAGAAAGAAAGGAGCAACAATGGCCTTTCTAGGTAAGATACCAATGACAGAGATTTGTAAGGCAGCCACTTGGTCTACACCTCATACGTTTACCAAACACTACTGTGTAGATGTGTTAGCAACACAACAAGCCACAGTAGGACAGGCTGTACTAAGAACATTATTTCAAACGACTTCAACTCATACAGGCTGACCACCGCTTTGGGGAGGATTACTGCTTTGTAGTCTATGCACAACATGTGTATCTGCAGCTACACATGCCATTGAACGGAAAATGTCACTTACCCAGTGTACATCTGTTCGTGGCATGTTCTGCTGCAGATTCACATGCGCCCTCCCACCTCCCTGGAAGCCTGTAGCCGTTTAAGTTGCAATTATAAATTGTATATATGTAAATAAACATTCCTTTAGCACAAACTATGTACATACATATCTATTCAATTGAATGGACATCTTTAGTATTCTCATTCTACCACTCCTACCTCACCCTATGCGGGAAAACAATCTAAGATGGAGTCGATGCCCATGCGCAATGGAGCCGAAAGGGATGAGTCACTCGGTCCCGTGACTCGAAAAGACTTCTTCG
The DNA here is from genome assembly GCF_031143425.1 of Pleurodeles waltl. Taxonomy (NCBI): domain Eukaryota; kingdom Metazoa; phylum Chordata; class Amphibia; order Caudata; family Salamandridae; genus Pleurodeles; species Pleurodeles waltl. Next base: position 539,041,433 of record NC_090451.1, read on the forward strand.
AAGAAAAACAACTTGTAACACTCAGAGCCCAACACTAGATGGCAGGAACACCATGCACAGCATGTGAATCTGCAGCGGAACATGCCACGAACAGATGTACACCGGGTAAGTGACATCTTCCATATATATATATATATATATATATATATATATATATATATATATATATGTGCAAGTGTATTCACTGACAAAAAAACAAAAGTTAAATGGACATTATAGTTAGGTGAGGAAGGTGTGGATGTTTGGGACCTATCTGGTGCATAGGGGCCATATCCAGGAGTTATCATGATAGTAGCAATCAGAAAGAAAGAGAGGCACGCCATACATTGTGTAATGTTGAGTACTTGAGCACTGATCGAAGTCTGGTTGTATGTGTAATGTTCGAGGTGGGGTTAAGCAGTGAAAAAACCTGTTTAATGTCTGACTGACAATACACTTGAACTCATCCCACTCCAGGGGTGTGGAGTTATTTAAACGATCTACTTGTTCAAGGGACGGGGTGCTTCAGAAATCTACTTGTCCTGTAAAAAAAACCTAAACTTTTTTAATTCTGATGCCATGCAGTAAGGTGACACATTCTGGCAATGCTCTTATTATGACAGACCTTTGATAACAGCATGGCAGATTATATTAGTGCTCGTATGGTTTGAATTCTAGTTAGGCTTTGATTATTCCACCTTCTGTAAACTTACATACAGGGGTTGGAAGCAGGTGGGAAGCAGTAGTTCCAGGCTTGAAATACCTGGTGAGTCTGTGCACATCCACAAACTAACATGTTTAAGGGTCTTCATCTACTCATCTCTGATCTCTTCAAACACTGGAAAAGGATGGAAATTTACTCCTGACAAGGGCAGGAGTAAAACGTTTTGTCCAGGGCGGAAAAAAAGGGTCTAGAGAAAGTTAATTTGGAATCAACTCAGTAAATCTGTGCATCAGATAACGGAATTCACAGAAGTGTGTCAGATGTACGGTTTTCAGGACTGCTTAGGTCAACTCTTACAAATTGCTGAAAATTGTAAACCTGCACCAATGCAAGGACACATAGCTGTGGGTGCAGGTTTGTGACTTTTTTTTCAATGAGACCCCTATATATTTTCATGTTACCCGTAAAGTTGCCTATCATGGTTTATATTGCCATTATTCATCTTTTTTTAATACTGGCATGCATCACACGTTTTACTAAATGATGCCTCAGAGAAATTGCATTTAAAGTTGCACAGTAGTTTAGCAAAACGTTTTTTCAAGTTGCAGATTTTTTGTGTACATATCACTTTGAAAGCAAAATAACACCAAACTTGCTTTATTGTGTATTGTGTATTTTGCAGATAGTTAGGGATTATTATAGGAGAATCATAAATAAACTTACATTTTGGATAAATATGTCAATATTGTTTATACTGGCACAACTGTCAGTAATGCAAGCACACCTAAAAGCATTGGAGCACCCAGATTTAATAGCAAAGGCTTTAGTATTAATGAATCACATATACAAGGATTTGGATTGGCTTCACGTCCACGACCACTGATCCTCAGAGTCTCCTGGTGACTCTACCTCCACCTTCCACCTGCAAAGATTGACCTCCCGGCTTAGTCTCATCTCCAGCCCGGCTCTAGCCCCAGCCGGGTATCCTGGGCATCAAAACTGGCCCATCTGTGATCTGCTGCAAGCTGGCTGCTGACACACCAGTCCTCTAGCTCTAGTCGGCCCTCTTGGTATTGGTGAGCGACCGGCAGGTGTGGAGTGAAGGGGTTGGAGCATCAGGCAGAGTGGAAGGCAAGGCCTGAGGCTGAAGAGGAGGCCGCAGCGGAGGCTAAGAGGTAAGAGCAGCAACGGTGAGGCGAGCACACAGGGGGAACAGGGCTTCACCTACTCCTCTCGCCTCATCTCACCTCGTTCTTGGCACAGCCAACTGCCCCATGAACCTTTCTGAGCTCTCTAAGCCCACTGTACCCAGAGATCAAGCTGAGAGTAAGCTCAAGTTTGGAACTTGAAACTCAGAATACTAGGTAATTAGATCACTGGAACACCAGAATCAGAGCTTCCTCGTCAGCGCCATGTGCTCGTTGTGCCCTTCCCCTGAATCTTTGCAGGGGAGGTGAGGCAGCACCAGGATGACCTTCAGCACGACAGCGGTCAGCAATAACACTGTAGCAGCAGCACAATTTGCAATGCTGCCAGCACAGAGGCAAGTCCGGCGCAGAGGTCAATAGGGCCATTGCTACTAAAGGGGGTGAGTGGTGTGCAGCGGAGGCAGCCACATTAGTGAGTGGTGCGGCTTGCTGTCCTTCAACGCTCTGCCTGCTTCATCTGCTTTGTCCAGGCAGCACACGAGAGGTAGCACACAGAAGAATGGAAGAAGGAAAGTAGGCAAGGAGGGGCCTTTAAAGAGAGAGAGCTGAGGGGCCGTCCACTGAGCACTGTGTAGAGAATTGGATCCGCTCCACCTTGAAGCCAAAGGGCCTCTCACCCATGATCATCATCGAGAGGGCACATTGTGCGCTTGTGGCAGCCCAAGGCCAGGAGCTCCTCCTCAAGCTATTATTGCATGCATTTTGAATTACAAAGATCGCGATTGTGTTATACAAGCTGCCAGAGAAACTAACTCTGTTTGCTATGAAAATCACAAGACCTCTATTTACCCTGATTATACCAACAAGGTACAAAACTCAAGGAAGGGCTTTCTGGACGTCAAGGCCAAACTGAGATCCATGGGCCTAAGATATATGCAGTTATACCCCACCAGGCTTTGTGCGCTTTCTGGGAGCAAATCACATTTTTATCATACGCCAAGAGATGTCTGGCAGTGGCTAGAAACCTGGGACAAGGTCCCCAGGAACAGGGCCAGTACAAAAAGCTCAACGTCCCCACCTTGAGCATGCCAAAAGTATATTCTTTCGGAATATAACTGTTGACATTTCTATTACTTGTTTTCCTACAATCTGACATGGTACGTTACCTTGTAAGGGGTTTGGTGTGAGCCTCTTCCACATAGGTGGTAGGCATGATTGGGGAAGTTGGGGTTAGGCCGGGTGTCCCTGCAGCATTAGCTATACTGGATTTTCAGCAAATGTGTTAGTTGTGTTACTGCTCATCCTGGGTTGGGGTAGATGGGATTTCCAGTTACGGTTTGGGAACAGATGAAACAATGTTTATGTTTGTTGATAAAGTGTGCATGGAGCTTTCCCACTGTGGAGGGCTAGTGTGGAGGGTTCCACCTTTGGAGAGCAGGACCTCTGGGGTGGAGGGTCTTAGGTGGAGAGGGAGACAACACCCAAGCTTATGGTAGATTTCTTGAAGGTAATATCTTGGAATGTCAGAAGGCGCATACGATATACTACACAATATAGGGTACACTTGTTTCTCCGTAGACAGGGAGTATAGGTTGCTTGTCTGCAGGAACTATGGCCCTGATTATGACATTGGCGGTCTGTCACGAAGAGCGCCATGCTGGCGGCCGCCAAAAGACCGCAGTGGCGGTGGCAATCCACCAGCCCAATTAATACACATAAAAACAAATCGCCAGAACACAGCCACAGAACTGACACCGACAGGGTAAACAACGGCGGCAGAGATGCGGAGCCACCACCCACACTGCCATGGCAGAACAAGACTACGCCCCTCTAATACTACCCACAAATCAGCACAGCGGCATAGCGCAGAGGTAATCCATTGGCGGTCGGGACCGCCGTGGCCAATATGGAACCTCCACTGCAAAACAATACAACACTACATAGGCCAATTCGAATACCCCACACCTGAAACACATACACAACACCACATCCCCACCCCCATTAAACACACACAACCCCTTGCCACGACAAACAACTGCCAGACATTGCACGTCCACGCTGAAGTCCACACTGCACAGACATCACAGGCACCTACACACCTCTCACGCATCACACTTCACGTAAATATTTAACACTCACACACACATCACACTCACCATGTCCCGACACAAGAACCCCCGTTACATTGATGACGAATTAAGGACAATGGTGGACGAAATCATCAGGGTAGAACCACAGCTGTTCGGGGCACGAGTCCATGGCAGAGAATCATCCCCAAGGTGAATCCAGTGGGAAGCCATCCGGGCACAAAGGACGACATAGGCAAGAGGTGGAACGACATGAGAGGGAAGGTCCACTCCATGGCTTCCAGACACCAAACAGTCCTCATGAAAACCGGTGGTGGGCCCCCACCACCTCCCCTGGAGCTCACATCATGAGAGGAGAAGGTCTTGGCGATCCTGCACCCTGAGGGTCTCAATGGAATCCCCGGAGGACTGGAAATTGGTAAGTCACCTATAGTCCCCTTGTATGAAGTATACCTGTAATGCATGCATGCCCACCCCCACTAACACCAATCCCAAAGTCCACACTCCCAAATGCACCCAATGCATGTACAGCATGAAGCACTACAATTCCACAATGCATCACCCTGTAGCCACCTAACAATGCACATTCCCCTCGCACAACTACACCCGAGTCCTGAAGCATGACACATAGCACTCACCCTGCAGCCCCTGTAAAGTACATCAGACAGATGCAAATAACAACCACTTCATCCACAAGTGCCACTGAGAATGTTGTCAGACAACCAGTGCCACTTGCAGCCAGTCCCCAACCTGATGAAGACCCCAGTCGTGACAGCGACACAGGACGTCTGGAACTGGAAGACCTACCGGGCCCATACGGGCTGTCTGGGCAGTCCACCTCCACCAGCCTCACCCAGGACACCATGGAGCCCCCAACAACTTCTGCCACCACAACACCTGTCGTCCAACGCCACACACCAATGTCTCAAGGCCAAGTCAATCCATAGTGTGCCCACCTGTACAGGGGCCTGAGTCCGCAACCACCACACAAGACGATGAAGATCCTGATGTAAGTGGGAGTGGGCACACCGTGCCGGAGACACAGGTACAGGGGGCTAGGGCTAGTGAAAGTGCACCTAGGTGTCACAGGGCGGGGCAACCCAGACAGCCACCTGCCCATGAGGCCACAGCACAAGTCCTGGGAGCATACAACCTATCCTAGGACAAGATGGGCCAGTTAGTAGACCTGTTGGGGGAGAATCTGAGCCAGCAGAGGGAGTACCACCAGGAGGCCATGCAGGAGTGGCATGCCCTTAATGCCACCATGACCTCCATGAAAGGCTTGATGCAGGAGCTCTTCTCAGTCCTGCGTGAGTCCTCCACCCACCACCAGGCCCCTTCCACTAGCCAACCTACTGACCAGCCCTCTACATCTGCTGCAGCTAGTGGGATGATGGTCACGCCTGAGGACTCACAAGCCACCACGCAAACATGGGCGCAGACCCAGACATCCTGCAGGGACAGAAGCCAAGACCAACCCCAGTGCCAGGAAATGAGCCTCTCAAGAACTGTCTCCCTTGTGTGCCAATAAGACACCTTGTTGACTTTTTTTCTGCCATAACCCTATTTCCAAATGCCACATGGATACTGGACCTGTGCTACCAACTGCTGGGCCTTACAGACTGATAGAACCGATCAACATGGCCCCACTGCTTTGCACCCTATCCACCCTTTGGTACACACAATAAATGTACATAGACAACCGTTTGGTGTAATGCAATTACTCATTGTAAAAGTGCAACAAATGTGTGACATGTCACAGAAATTGAGTCCTAAAACACATTGTAGGTGTGTATGTATCATGCTGTGGTATGCTTTCTGCAGCAAAGTTAGTGTCCACACAACCCTGGGTCCTCAGGTAGCAGACTGGAAAGTGCAGTGATACATAATCCATAGTACATCTACAATTGATAGCACAGAATGTTCAACACACATTATTTTTACTTTTGCCAACAGTATGTACCATGATGGTTAAACGATTCACACTGTAGGACCACACACTGATAGACAAACCGAAACTGTTGCACACATGACCACAACCCTGTTCAGGTACAATTTCACTAGTTAATCGCTGCATCTAACAGCAATGACCTGAGTTATAGACACTCATTGTATTAGTACCACACAGGTCACACCCTCGGATGCCAAGTATCGACAGCATTTGAAGTCACAAGAAGCTGCAAACTATGCCTCAGTGTGATTCCAGAATGTAGAAGCCACAAATATGTGGAGAAGTAGATAGGAGGTCAAAACTATATGTAACCCAGACAGATGGACTAGCTAACATAACAGTGGCACTATGGACATACTTGTCAGACCTCTCCTGTATAAACTCATCTGAAACCCAAATGGGGTCAACACCTACTGATATCAGGGATGGATAATGAAGTGCACACAATCTGTACACCAACATGTGACATGTCAAACATAGAGAAGTACCTACCAGAAGCTTAGCTGGAGTACTGCTGGATGAGATCTGTCATGGTGCTTACATCTTCTTCATCCCCATCTAGTCACTCATGTTTCCTCCCTCCTCTGCCACCAGATTGTCCCCCACTCCTACCTCCTCCAGCAATGGGATGTTCCGCCTTACTGCCAGATTGCGGACCATGCAGCAGGCCACCACAATCTGGCACAACTTCTGTGGTGCGTACTGCAGGTAACCCCCAGAGATGTGCAGACATCTGAACCTTGCCTTCAAGAGACCAACTGTCCTTTCGACCACCCTTCTTGTCCTCCCATGAGCCTCATTGTAGTGTTCCTCAGCCCTGGTCCTTGGATTCCTCACCGGTGTCAGCCAGGAGGGACTGGGATAACCTGAATCACCTGTGGATAGGGTAAACCAACATTTACATTCCACAATGTCACATTGAGACTGAGTAGTAAGGTTGGGGTAACAGTGATGACATATACACTCATCATACTCACAGTTGAGGTAGGGCCTCACTCTTTGTAGAGGCGCCATCAACCATGGGACACTGCTATTCCTGAGCATGTACGAATCATGGACAAACCCTGGAAACCTTGCAGTCACCTGGGAGATGTACTGGTCAGCTAAGCAGACCATCTGCACATTCATGGAGTGAAAACCCTTACAGTTCCTGTTCACTTGCTCATCAGCATTGGGTGGTATTAACGCAATGTGTGTGCCATCTATGTCCCTAATAACATCAGGTATATGTCCCAATGCATAGAAATCAGCCTTCACACTGGGAATATCTACAGGTTTGAAAAATTGAATGTAGCTGTCCATATGTTTGACTAGGGTGGACAAGACTTTCCCCAATACATTACTGAACATAGGTTGAGACATGCCTGTCGCCATTCCCACTATCCCCTGGAATGAGCCAGTGGCCAAGAAAAGGAGGACGGAGACCACCTGCACAGTTGGAGGAATGGCTGTAGGTTGTCAAATGGCTCCAACTGGGTACACAGCTCCCTGATTGTAGCACAGTTCAGTCGATAGTGGGAGATGATGTAGCGTTCTTCCATCGTTGCCAAGTCAACCAGGGACCGGTACGCAGATGCATGCCTCACCCTCCACAGTGGTCGGCATCTACACATGGCATACAACACAAGTATGTCAATGATTTCCATTCATGCATCCCACTGCAGGGTGACAAACGGTGAATCGACATCACATATGCTGCCACTTGTTGCATGCAAAGCAGACTTTAATGTGTTGAGATGTTGTAATTTCCATGTCAGTTGCACAAACATCTGGTAGTAACAATGGGTGACAATAGTGAGATGCTGATCTGTCATTGTTACTCTTCAGTCACCATACAAATGTAAGAGCATTCCCACAATGTCATGTCATTACCAGAATATGTTCACATTCCATGTTCATGCTGCCTAATTGTACTTAAAACTGTCCCAGGGCGTAACTCATCACATGTCCATGTTGGAAATGAGTAGTGACTTCATTAATGAATGTATTTGTTACAGTTGTATTGCAAAATGGCTGCTGTCTGTCCTGTATGTAGGAGACAGATGTCATTGAGCTCATTCCGCCAGCGTATGCTATCACAGCGGTAGGCAGTTAGAACTGCCGTGCAACTCCTCATTGGTTAACATTGATGTCTATAGCATACAGGGACCAATGACGACTACCGCCGACGGTGACGCTGCAGACCGTTGCGGCTATGACCGCCATCTTCTACAGTGTATCTCACTTGACTCCTGACTCTCCAGCCATTAAGACCTCCACTCAGTGTGCTGCTGTGTCATGTTCCCGGGAGCCCCGATGGCACGTGTTACAGGGGATAGAGTCCCCTCTTTCACCTCAGAAGAACTGGAGAAACTTGTGAATGGGGTCCTACCCCTGTACACAAAGCTGTCTGGGGCTCCAGAACAGCAGATGGGCTGCATAGTGGTTATGTATGTTGCTACATAGGTATGTAAGTGTGTAATAGTAGGTGTATGCAGGACGTTACAGTGGAGGGTGTACCTATGGATATGACTGCTAGGAATGTTGTGGAAAGTGTGAAGTCGTGTACGGTGCTGATTAGTGTACTGTTGGTAGGCCTATGATTGGCGTAGGTTGTCAGGCCTACATTAATGTGCCTTTCCTTCTGTGTCTCCCATGCAGGTCAGCGCCCATCAGAAGAAGGGATTGTGGAAAGCCATCGCCAAAGAGGTGCAGACCTTGGGGGTCCATACTTGGCGGAGCACCCACTGCAAGAAGCAGTGGGAGGACCTGAGACGATGGGCCCGGAAGACCGCATGAGAGGCCCAGTTGGGGACTGCCTCCCAATGAGGAAGGGGTGCCTGTCGGACCCTGCCCCTCTCCTCCAATGGCCCGCTTACTGATGGTGGCCTACCAAGAGTTGGATGGACACTTAAGGGCAACACAGCAGCCACAAGGGGGTGAGTGTCATAGTACATGTCCTGCACAGTTTACAATGGACTGGATGAGTGTGTTAGGCATGGTATCAAGAATGTAAACTGTAGCTACGACAGTTAATGTAGGTTAGGATGCAGTTGTGCTGTGAACAGAAGTAGCTGTGATAGGTGAGCATCTGAGCTTCAGGTGGACATGGCATGTTTACAGTGCCAAGTTTTTGTACTTCACATGGACATACAGGATCTTAAGTTGGTATCCAGACCTATCTATACATGTCCATAATGGGTGACACAGGTAGGTATGACAATGTACAAATGTCACTTAGTGACAGGTTTCTCACAGTAATGGTCCTGTATTCAAGAGCCCTAACTCTGTAGATTAGTACCCAAGTGTAGAAGTGGTATCATGATTGTGCATGCACATCAGAGTGTATGCACAGTGGGTGTAGGGAGATCTCCATTGACGTTGTAGTGGGTGTATTCAGGAATGTACACAGAGCTATGTTGTTGTGATGTACATATGTGCAATGTGGATTGGTATTGACCCTATGCTCCCATCTGTTTCATCCCCTCCCCTACTTTTTGTACAATCCTATCCTTGTGTGCATTAACATCAGCTGGTGAAGGAGTAGGGGCACTGGCAAGTGGGGAGGCTGCATCCCACAGAATCCAGGAGGCAGAGACCACCGAAGCCAAGGGGACCAGTAGGACAGAGGGTGAGGGGAGAACCACGGGGAGACTGGATACCACTGATACAGATTCCTCCCCCGATGGCAGCTGCCTGGCAGTGGCAGCACCTCCTGGGACCATCCCAGCACCATCCTCATCCGCCACCCCTTTACCAGCACCACCCGCCCAGTATTCCCACCCAGCTGCCAATGCCCACTCACCCAGGAAGGTGGGTGTCTCCTTCGCCACAGGCACCTAAGCCCCTGCCCCAGTCAGCTCTGCTGCCCTGAATGCTGAGGCTATTGACCTCCTGAGTTCCCTCTCTGTAGGGCAGTCAACCATTGTATTGTGAATGCCATCCAGGGCCTGGCATCCCAGATGCAGCAGACTAATGCCTACCTGGAGGGTATTCACAGTGCCTTGACTGGCCTACAGAGATCATTTCAGGCTCTGGCCTCTTTACTGACAGCAACCAGTGTCCCTAGTACTTCCGTCCTCCCTCCTGCTACGTGGGCCCCATCCCAAAGCCCTCTCCCCTCTCCTAGCCAAGCCACACATACAGACAAGCACTCACCCAAATCAACAGACAAGGTACGCAAAGACAAACACAGGCACCTCAAATCACATAACAAGCATGCACACACTCAACACACAAAAGCAGAAACTACATCAGCCACTATCTCCCCTGTCTCCACCAGCACCTCCTCCCTTGCTGTCACAACACCACTCACACCTGCCAGCACTGCATCCTCACTCCCAGTCCTGTCACCACTTTGCCCTCAGTCACCACAACAGCAGACCCTCATACACTCACCTTAATGATCACTCACACATGCAGCACGCCAACCTTACATGCAGACACAACTCCAACATTCATCCACACGACCTGTCTGTCCACTCCCACCCTCTCTCCCCCCCCCAAGGACACAAACGCCTGCACTAAGACACTCAACATTACTCCACCTCACACATGCATACCCTCCATACATCTGCACCCATATCCAACACACCTACACATCCTATGATCACTCTCTCTACCTCCACTGCTGCACCTGTTTCTCAATCTATCCCCCTTGGTCCTAAGAAGCTTTTTCTTTCCTGCCTTGACCTGCTCCCTGTCCCACCCGTGTTGCCCTTCGCCCTCATGGTTCCCTCCCCAAGCCAAGTCTCTCCAGTTCCAAGTCCTCCTGTGACCCCCTTTCTACCTCTGCTGCCCCTCTACCCGCGAAGAAGCCGTCCCCTGTCCCCAAGAAGAAAACTGCCCTAAAACATGGTTCCAAGGCCCCTGTCCCTCTGTCAAGTGCCAGTGTGAAACCCCACCGCCTCCCAAGCCAAAGCCCAAGGACCCCCCTCCTAAGCCAAAGCCCAAGTACACCTCTCCCAAACCCCCAACCCCAGACCCTTGAGGTGCCTGCCTGCCCCATTGGTGCCCTTACCTTGTGGAGGCTGTCAGGAGTCAAGTTGGAGCCTTAGACAGGCACAGTTGGGCCCATTGGACTTTGGACTGGCCTACGGGCCTTGGTATAATTTACACTGCATTTGTTATTAATATATGGTTACAAAACAGGATTCCTGTTGGTCTCCTTAACGTACAGTTGTCGAGTTCTTTTGTTCTCTGATGAGTTTCCATCTATCTATCATGTGCTGTTAAATGTGCATTTATAGGCATTTTTTTATTCAGATTCTCAGTTCTTTTTTGTATTTGGAAATTATATGTAGTGTTGTGCCTTTATATTAGTTTGTGTGTCTCTGCTTGTTGGTGCTATTGGTGCGGTTGCGTTGTTGTGATCCGATGTGTGTGTATGGGATGTTTGTTTGGCGTGGCTGTGTTCTGTGTGTGTCTCGTATGGGTGTTGTGCTGCGTGTGTGCGCGTATGTGAGAGCTGGAGTTCGTGCATGGTATGTGTGGGTGTGTCACTCCTCCCCTTGTGTGCTCTGCAGGTGTACTTACCAATGACATCGGTGTAGGAAAGTACCATCTTGCCTGGCATGTTACCCCCATTTTTACTTGTGTGTCAGTTTGTTTTTGCCTGTGTCACTGGGATCCTGCTAGCCAGGACCCAGTGCTCATAGTTTGTGGCCTATATGTGTTCCCTGTGTGGTGCCTAACTGTATCACTGAGGCTCTGCTAACCAGAACCTCAGTGTTTATGCGTTCTCTGCTTTTTAAATTGTCACTGCAGGATAGTGACCATTTTCACAAATTCTGATTGGCACACTGGAACACCCTTATAATTCCCTAGTATATGATACCAAGGTACCAGGGTATTGGGGTTCCAAGAGATCCCTATGGGCTGCAGCATTTCTTTTGCCACCCATAGGGAGCTCAGACCAATACTACACAGGACTGCCACTGCAGCCTCAGTGAAATAACGTCCACGTTATTTCACAGCCATTTTACACTGCACTTAAGTAACTTATAAGTCACCTATATTTCTAACCCTCACTTAGTGAAGGTTAGGTGCAAAGTTACTAAGTGTGAGGGCACCCTGGCACTAGCCAAGGTGCCCCCACATCGTTCAGGGAAATTTCCCCGGACTTTGTGAGTGCGGGGACACCATTACACATGTGCACTACATATAGGTCAATACCTATATGTAGCTTCACAATGGTAACTCCGAATATGGCCATGTAACATGTCTAAGATCATGGAATTGTCCCCCCATGCTAAATCTGGTATTGGGGTGCCAATCCCATGCATCCCCGGGGCTCCAGCATGGACCCCGGGTACTGCAAAACTAGCTCTCTGGGGTTTTCTCTGCAGCTACCGCAGCTGCCAACCCTCAAGCAGGTTTCTGCCCTCCTGGGGTCTGGGCAGCCCAGTCCCAGGAAGGCAGAACAAAGGATTTCCTCTGAGAGAGTGTTACACCATCTCCCTTTGGAAATAGGTGTTAAAGGCTGTGGAGGAGTAGCCTCCCCCAGCCTCTGGAAATGCTTTGAAGGGCACAGATGGTGCCCTCCTTGCATAAGCCAGTCTACACTGGTTCAGGGATCCCCCAGCCCCTGCTCTGGCGCGAAAACTGGACAAAGGAAAGGGGAGTGACCACTTCTCTGTCCATCACCACCCCAGGGGTGGTGCCCAGAGCTCCTCCAGTGAGTCCCAGACCTCTGCCATCTTGAATGCAGAGGTGTGAGGGCACAGTGGAGGCCTCCGAGTGGCCAGTGCCAGCAGGTAACTTCAGAGACCCCTCCTGATAGGTGCTTACCTGGTTAGGTGGCCAATCCTCCTGTGAGAGCTATTTAGGGTCTCTCCTGTGGGTTTCTCTTCAGATAACGAATGCAAGAGCTCACCAGAGTTCCCCTGTATCTCACTCTTCAACTTCTGCCAAGGATCGACCGCTGACTACTCCAGAATGTCTGCAAAACTGCAACAAAGTAGCAAGATGACTACCAGCAACATTGTAGCTTTCTCGACTGTTTCCTGGTGGTGCATGCTCTGAGGTATGTCTGCCTTCACCTGTACTGGAAGCCAAGAAGAAATCTCCAGTGGGTCGACGGAATCTTCCCCCTACTAACGCAGACACCAAACGTCTGCATCACCGGTCCTCTGGGTTCCCTCTCATCTTGACGAGCGTGGTCCCTGGAACACAGGAGCTGGATCCAAGTGACCCCGACAGTCCAGTGTTCCTTCTGCCCAAATTGGGGGAGGTAAGTCCTTGCCTCCCCACGCCAGACAGTAATCCTGTGTACTGCGTGATCTGCAGTTGCTAGGGCTTCTGTGCACTTTTGCAAGGAATCCTTCGTGCACAGCACAGCCCAGGTCCCAAGCACTCCGTCCTGCATTGCTCAACTCGCTGAGTTGACCACCGAGTTCGTGGGACTCTCCTTTGTAGTGTTGAGATGACCGCCGTGCTCAGATTTCTTGAACGCCTGTTCAAGTGCTTTTGCGGGTGCTGCCTGCTTCTGCATGGGCTCTCTGTACTGCTGAGCGTCCCCTCTGTCTCCTCCTCCAAGGGGCGATCTCCTGGTCCTTCCTGGGACCAGGCAGCATCCATTTTCTTCAACTGTGACTCTTGCTGCTAGGAACTCTTCATCCTCCAGCACGCCGTGGGACATCTTCTGACCAAAGGAGAAGTTCCTGGCACCTTCTGTTGTTGCAGAATCTTTGGCTTCTTCCACCCGGAGGCAGCCCTTTTGCACCTTCATCCGGGGTTTAGTGGGCTCCTGCTCCCCCCCCCCCCCCCCCGGACACTTGCGTGACTCTTGGACTTGGTCCCCTTCTTCGCAGGTCCTCGAGTCCAAGAATCCATCTTCAGTGCTTTGCAGTCAGTTGTTGCCTTTGCAGAATCCCCTATCTCGACTTTACTGTCTTTCCAGCGTAGTAGGGTAACTTTACTCCTACTTTTCAGGGTTTTGGGTGGGGTATCTTGGACAACCTTAGTGTTTTCTTACACTCCCAGCGACCCTCTACACACTACACTAGGCCTGGGGTCCATTTGTGGTTCGCATTCCACTTTTGGAGTATATGGTTTGTGTTGCCCCTAGGCCTATTGTCTTCTATTGTATTCTACAGTGTTTGCACTAGTTTTCTAACTGTTTACTTACCTGATTTTGGTTTGTGTGTATATTTTGTATATTTTACTTACCTCCTAAGGGAGTATATCCTCTGAGATACTTTTGACATATTGTCACTAAAATAAAGTACCTTTATTTTCTCTGAGTATTGTGTTTCTTATGATATAGTGCTATATGATATAAGTGGTATAGTAGGAGCTTTGCATGTCTCCTAGTTCAGCCTAAGCTGCTCTGCTATAGCTACCTCTATCAGCCTAAGCTGCTAGAACACTACTAATCTACTAATAAGGGATAACTGGGCCTGGCACAAGGTGTAAGTACCATAAGGTACCCACTATAAGCCAGGCCAGCCTCCTACAGTCGACGGTCATAAAGGAGAAAGGCGAGGAAGAGCGCTGGAAAGATTTCAAAGTGGGGTTCCATGGCTTCCACTGAGTCGTCTGCGTCCCTGGAGGTGAGTAGCTCCTTTTGTACTTGCTGTTTCTGAGAGGCTTTGGGTGGTGGGCGTCCTGCCCCGGAAATCATGGCGGTCTGCAGTGTCGTATAATGGTAGACGGTGCAGTGGCTACCGCCAGCCTGGGGATGGCAACCGCCATCGGCGGAGGTCTGGCCGCACTGGCGGTACTGTCGGTACTGTCGGCAAACTGGCTTGGTTTCAGTGGGTTGAAAGCTGTGGTCGTAATATGGCGGTCTGAACTGCTGGCTTGGCGGCTGTCCGTCTGCCATCGCTGGTGTGGCGGATCTATTACCACCAAAGTCATAATGAGGTTCTATATCTAATGGGCGAGGAAACGCGAAAATTGGAGAAGAAATGGCACTGGCAATTATTTATGTCCACATACTCTTCTTATGCTCAGGGAGTGGCCGTATGGGTTGCATCTGGGGTTTAATTTCAGTACACTTACAGTGAAGCTGATGTGGAGGGCTGCTACATACTGTTACAGGGTTCACCGGATGACAAACCTATAACCATCATAAACACTTATGCACCCAACTCAGATGATCGCATGTTTTACGATAAAATGCTAGATTTGCTTGAGGATGCGGTGGGTACTTCCCTGATCTGAGTTAGAGGTTTTAATTGTGTGCTGGATGGTGACAAAGATCGCAGCCCACCAAGGCAGGGTACGAAACTGCTCATGATGAGATCACTCAGGAGGGAAATGGACTGTCTGGGCCTCCTAGAAGGTTGGCGGGAGTTACACTCCAAGAAGCTAGAATTTACATGTCACTCAAAAACACATAATATATACAGCCATTTGGGCCATTTTCTCTTGGGGGGAATCACTGTCACACAAATGTCCACAGGTAAACGTCTGGGTAGATCCCTCTCAGATTCTGGCTCCCTTTGTTGAACATTTCAGGGCCGTATATAGAGCAGGTCCTGCTGGCTTGGGACGGGACCTGGATCACTCTGTGCGAGGGGTGAGTCTTCCCCAGCTGAGCCATGAACAGCAGTAGGGGCCAGAGGAGGATATATCGCTGAAAGAAGAACTAGAAGAGGCCAGTAAAGTGATGAATAAAACTAAAGGGATGTGAGGAGATGGGATCCCGGTGGAATTCTATCAGTCTTTTAAGGCATGACTCCTGCCCAAGTTACTAGAGGTGTTCCCGGAGGCGCAGGTCAAGGGAATACTGCCAGGCTCAATGCGCAAAGGGATAGTATGCTTTATGTTGAAACCAGTGGGCGACGCAAAGGATTCTTCAGCTTATAGGCCCATAACTATGTTAAATTCAGATGTTAAAATCCTTTGCCAGGTCCTAGCGACCAGATTGAGTGGTGTGATTTGAGAATTGGTCCACATAGAGCAATGCGGATTCATACCGGCACGCAGCACTACCATTAACCTGTGCTGTGTTGCTTATGTCCTGCACTAGACCCCAGAGGTCGTCCATAATTTAGCTTTAGTGCCATTAGATCTTAAAAAGGCATTTAACACTGTTGAGTGGAATTACCTGATGACAGTCTTACGCAGTATGAACTTTGGGCCAAATGTTTGTGCTTAGATGCACCTCCTTTATACAGACTCCACTATTCATATTCGGGTGGGGAGGGCCAGCTCTCTGTGGTGGGTAAAGGTACAAGACAAAGATGTCCTGTCACTGCTCCTATTTGCACTGGCCATTTAGCCTCTTGCAATGCTGTTGCGCCGAGATATGAGCCAATATGGGATACAAATAGAGACACAGACTCATGTTCTCTCACTATATGCAGATGATGCATTGATTTATCTTAGGCCCCCTGAGGAATTGGTGCCCGTCCTCATGCAGTTGCTGGCAACGTTTGGTAATTTTTCAGGTCTGAAGATTAATGCCTGAAAGTCATTGCTATTTCCCCTGTGGGGACTCAGAGGTAAACAGGCAGATCAACTATCGAAGGTGGGGCTGCGATGGCAGCTGGAGTGTTTCCGATACTTGGGCTTTTGGATCACTCACACAGAGGCAGCTCATAACCGTCTCAATGTAGAGAGTTTGGTTAATGGCCTGGTGAGGTCTGTTGCCTTTTGGAATAGACTTCCTCTATCTGTGATGGGTAGGGCAGAGGTTGCAAAAATGTTTTTTATTTCTCGCTATCTATATCTTGTTCAGAATGCTCGCTTTCCACTTGCTTCCAGGCTCTTCTGTAAGCTGGACGGATTCTTGGTCTCACTGGTTTTGGCGGGACACCGCAGCAGGGTCTCCCTCTTAACACCTAGAAGAAGGAGGACTGGCAATCCCAGACATACAGCGCTATTATTATGCAGCACAGTTACAACCTGCTGCCAAATGGATGATGAACTCAATTAGATGGGAGAAGAAACTATTTCGGGGCATCCTGGGTGGGGACACACTGCCGCAACTTTTGATGAAGGGGGGCAGATCAAAACATCTGATCCCACACTTAAGGGGTCATTCTGACCCTGGCGGCCGGTGACCGCCAGGGTCACCGGCCACGGGAGCACCGCCGACAGACCAGCGGTGCTCCGAAGGGCATTCTGACCGCGGCGGTTCTGCCGCGGCCAGAAAGGGTAAACCGGCGGTCTCCCGCCGGTTTACCGCTGCCCTTGGAATCCCCCATGGCGGCGCAGCTTGCTGCGCCGCCATGGGGGATTCTGACACCCCCTACCGCCATCCTGTTCCTGGCGGTTCGCCCGCCAGGAACAGGATGGCGATAGGGGGTGCCGTGGGGCCCCTGGGGGCCCCTGCCATGCCAATGGCATGGGCACGGCAGGGGCCCCCGTAAGAGGGCCCCGCAAAGTATTTCAGTGTCTGCTGTGCAGACACTGAAATACGCGACGGGTGCCACTGCACCCGTCGCACCTTCCCACTACGCCGGCTCCATTCGGAGCCGGCGTCCTCGTGGGAAGGTTGGTTTGCCCTGGGCTGGCGGGCGGCCTTTTGGCGGCCGCCCGCCAGCCCAGGGCAAACCTCAGGCCGCCCGCCGAAGTCAGAATCACCCCCTTAGTCTAAGTCACGGCCTCTTTATGGGAGCAGGTGGTTAAGAAGATTAACCGCCGTCCACCTCTCGAGAGGGATTCAAATTATGGGATCTAGCACCCTTCAGATCCATTGAGGAATGTATGTCTATGGAGCTATGGCAGGGGGGTGGTTGCATTACAGCAGGGGACATATATCCAGGTGAACGCTTTATCCCCTTTCAGGAGGCACAGGAGTCATTTGGAGTAGGACCAGGGCAATTTTTGCAATATGCCAAGTTAGAAAGGATGGCACAGGAAATATGGTGTGATTTCCCAGAGGCTCCACAGGCTTCACAAGTACTGGGGGGACTCATCAGAAGGGGGGAGGGTCATCACCTGATCTCGTTGTTCTACAGCGTGTGTTGCACAGGGCGCCTGGGAGAGAGACATTGGGGAGGAAATTTCTGATGAGGAATGGAGACAAGCTTTGGAACTCGTGTGCAACATCTCATGCAATAATAGGTTTAAATTAATGCATTTTAATTACTTGCACCGAATCTACATGATGCTACACATACTGAATAAGATGAATCCGACCAGGAAGACCCGATGTAGGCATTGCAGAGAAACAGGGGTCACATTTCTGCACTTGGCCTGGGCGTGAGGTGGGGTTCAGCAGTGCTTAATTTGTGCTTGTTGTTTCCGGTGCTGAGCACCAGCACTTAATTTTGTTCTTCTGCCTCAAGCATTAGCTGCTAGCAAAATACACATTTGGGTAAGATGGAGGACGAGAAAAACGAAAAAGCATCACAATGTGAGAAAGCAGAAAGCTGCAGGAGTGAGCTGAAGGGGCAGGTAGTGATTTTAAATGATTTGAAGAGGCTCGAGATGGCTTCAGGATTAAGCTGCCTCAGTATTCTGTGTTCCCAAATTTAATTGCAGCAGCTACATGTTTCAGAGGAGAGCTTTGGGTACTGGCACGTTTTTATTTACAAATTAAGCACTGGTGTTCAGGCTTTTTGAAGGGAGGTAGTACCGAAAATAAAGGGTTCTACTTGGCTGACACTCACACATTCCCCGAGAAAATGCGTATTGGGGTAATAGCTAGACCTAAGGGATGGAAGATACCATATAAGACTGCCCAGATGGCTTTGCTGTTAGCAAAGAGGACAGTGGCTATCGGGTGGATGGGAGCTAGGAGCATCCTCTTACAGCCACAGATAAAGGATCTGATGGAATAGGGGGCAGCAGAGGAACAACATATGCGGTTAATATGCACTGATGATAGGGTAGCAGCTGAAATTACTGCTTGGGGACAGCTACTCGAGAGATGTACAGGTGAGGACAATTCCAGTTAGGATTCCCTTGCGGAGGCGTGAGGGGCGAAATGGGATGATATCTGTGTAACAATTGTGACGACCAAATGTTTATTGGCCTCCTTTGGGGTAGCGAGAGGACTGGCTTGGCTAGACAATTTGGTCCATGTGTAGATGATTCGCTTCCCTCATTTCAAATTAAAGTAATGAACCCTAGGAGGACATACCTGTTGTAACGTAATCCTCAAAGCCTGGATGTCTTGACACTGCATCTCTCTGTGAAGCGGAACTATTCTATGGTACTGTTTGGTTGTTTTACTACATTGAATGCTGTTTGTTTGCAAAACTAATAAAATAAAGTTTATAAAAAAAAAAAAGGAGGTTAGTGCGGCTAGAGCCTATCGCAAGATTCTATCAATCAGCTAGGCCTACAGGGACTCTGGGAAAGCCGAAGGACCACACATTAATTAAAAGCTTGTCAACAAAACAGTTGAAAGAATCTCTGTGGTAGAGGATAAAGCAAGGCTTGCGGAAAGGGCACATGGCTGGCTTACCATACAAAGTATTGCCAACGCAGCCCCTGAGGTTTACCTAAGTACAAGCTTCAAAAGGTCCATCAAGGAGAAGTACCTACGGCATCACCTCAGCATTTTACCTTCAGCCAACCACCTACCACAATAGAAGCGCCCTTCGCTAACAAATTGATGTCACCTGTGCAGGGAAGGGAAAGATGTTGTTCATCTACTATGTATATGTAAGGAATTGAAGAGGGATTGTAGAGTACTGCTTATGTCTCTTTTGAATCTTAAAGGACTACGTATATGTAGGCAGGCGGCAAAATCGTGCTTTGCCTGCGATGATGTACAGCTAAACTGTCGCTAGTAGAGTTCCTCACTTTTGCTGAAGAGATCTAACAGTACGATCGATCTAGAGGAAGCTGAAAGCACATCCCAGAGTTAGGAGGAAATTAACTAACAGTACTTGTCACTCTTACCTCCATGCTCGAGAAGTTTGTCCCCCACCACCCAACTCAGATAAATGTCCCTCACTGAAAGGAACACTATTTTAATATCACACCTCTTCAAATATAGCAGTATTCCTTGGTATTCGTCTGGTCCTCTGATATAGCAGACGTTCAGAGTCAGAAACCTGTTAACATTTTTCATCAGCGTAATATTGAGCACTGATACTAAGCCCCAATCTCTGCAGCTCAAGGAGTACCTTTATACAAAACTAAACCCTGTTGCTTTCGTCTAAACCATATACGTAAAATCCGTTCACTTTTCCCTTTTCTTATTTGAAACTTTAGTTTCAGACTGTTATTCATCTGCATCTTAGTGACTGTAGTTCCCATTATGTTGGCCGCTCTAGATATACAACAGTTCCACTTCAGACTACCGAAACCTTCCACATTTCCTTTGTCTTTTCTCTTTCACATTATGTACATCTCACGCTGTCTTGCATAACTTCCTTGGCTGCTTCTGTCTCTTCAGTGTGGGTGCCAGTGTCTTTGTCTTATATTCAAATTTTTCACTTACTAGCTTCTTCTATTCCCTGCCTTCGCTACGTACTCGCTCCCAAACTCATTTTGTTGTTTTGCTTCTCTCATCAGTTCCTAAAACGCCTTATGGTCCACCCCCCGTTCACTAATTTATTCTCCCCGCAGTTACTCTGTGAAATTGACTGTCCCCTCATATCAGGAGTACATCCTCCACAGAAACAAGGCATTGCTGAAAGCTCATTTCCTTAAATTATCAGACTAACTTTGAGCTTAAACCCCAAAGCTGTTTTCATTGTTGTTACGTTATTTTGCTCTGCATCGTGTTCCTTTTTGTGTGTACAACGCTTTGAGTAAAAGCACTACGAAGATTACAATAAATATAACACAGATACACAGGGGAAACTACAGTGTAGATCCCCTTGTCCTACCTTTTCTAGGCACTTTTTTCTTGTTTGAATCAGTGGTGCTTGCTAAGCAAAGATTTAGGATAGTGGCACCCAACATTGACACACGAGAGACAGTTCCAAGTTAGATTTTTAAAATAACCACTATGTAAAGGATTATCTTTTATTTTCACTCCATATACATTTATCCCATACAAATCTGCTGGAAATATATGGCATGGATCTAGCTCTCATGTACAAACTGTGGACACGTCTGGTTTCAGGATCTTCTTCATGCAGAAGTCTCTATCACAGCATGAGGTTCTGGATATCATTTACATCCTCTGAATCTTGCTGTGTAGCCGTCGATTTATTTTTGATTTCACTTGCCTGTGTTTTACAAACATAATAAAAATATTTTCCAAGCTCGCTTAAATGTCAAATATTGGAAAGGTTGATGCATCTGAAGCCATATCAAGTTTATTGGATAGCATAATGACATCAGACACTACAGGCCTAGAAGACAAGTTCTTCCTTCTATAGGGGAGCTACTGTGCACACCTGCGCAACAGTGTTTATGTAAACAAAAACCTAAAGGACTGTCAGAGAAGTTCTGCTCCTTTAGGCGCGTTGTTGTATATTGCCTCAAAGCACTGTTTAAATCAATGTCATGAAAGGTCTCCAAATGAGACATCCTTTTTTGTCTTCCGTATTAGTGGTTTTATGATTATCGCTCTATTATATGCAGACAAGTCAAGGTCTTGCGCTGCAATGAACAGAAATTCCCAGACCAGTGGATCAAGAGGACCTGTTAACAAAGAAAATTCAGAAAGAGTAACATTGAAGCAGATTTTAGAGCACAAAAATGTGGGTAGAGAGATGGGTGAGGGAGACTGTGACCTTCAGTGCCTTTGGATTGTCTCACAGTCTACCCTGCTATGGCCTTGTATCCTTGGCCAAGGACAACCCTTTCAGTTCTGGACTTTCAGCGGTAGCGATAACGAGCAGTCACAGGCTTCTCAGGGAGATAGTGTGGAAATGTTTCAGGACCAACAGTTAATTTGGATGTCCAACCCAGAGTTTGTCTTTGTTAAAAAAGAAAGTACTTGAATACACATAGAAAACATAATACTACAAACTACAGCATATAGATAAAAGTATTTCACTGGTGTGGACCACAGTACTGTGCGGATTGATAATTCCCCCTTGCCCTCTTCTCCCTATTCACTCACCTATTCCTGGGTTCAAGTCTGCTGGAGGCAGGTGTAGCTATCAGACACAGGTGAAGTGCTACCACTCTCTGCTTCCCCTTCTAGAGTTTGTGAACCGAGTTACTCTTAATAGTCCATTTTGTTTATCTCAACACTACAGAGCTTCGTCAAATTACTGTCCAAGGCACTGACCCAAAATACACACATGGCTCTCGTTCCCATTTTCCCAGGAGATGCGCCGATTGAAAGTTCTCTGGCACTTGGGTCAATGTCACTGGAAGAGGCAGTAGAGGCCACCACCAGGGTCTGTGCAGGCACTGGCGTTGTCCCAGGACCCTACCTGGTCATAAACCCACTTCTGGGCTTCAGGTGAGGTGTGAGCCGCAACAAGAGAAGTGAGTAGGGTGAGGGTGGCACAAACCTGGCTCAAGTCAGGGTGAGGGTGTACTGGGACAGTCTGTTCATGTTCAACCAGTAACCACAGCGACCCTCTCTGCTTGGGCACACTCCAGGCTGTTGTAGCTGCACAGTCATCTTAGTCACAACTTCAGAACTTCACAGAGGCACAGACTGTTCAGGTATAACTTTAGGATTGAAATGGCACAGTCCACATTGACACAATTTCAGGACAGTGCCACAGTTCACTCATGCACCACTTCAAGTTCAAAGCAGCACAGTCTGTCCAGGCACATCTTGTGTGCAGACAGCTCAGACAAAATGTCAGGTTTGCAGCAGTGCAGTAGTCTCAGGCATAGCTTCAGGACAGTGCTGCAGTTTAGGCTGCTGTGGAACAACTTCAGGTGCAGAGGAACACAGCCGATTCGGGCACAGCTTAAAGCAAGTGCCACAATACAGGCAATTTGCCAGGAGACTGCTCTCCGATTTTGCATCATGCAGATTACTGTTTTGAGTCGCTCTGAGTGGATGGACTTTCAGCTCGGCGATAAACTGCTTGTAGCTCACCCATGAAAATTACACCTCCTGCAGGGTTTGCACACGTCTGCCCTCTCTTGGTAAGCATGTTAGCTTCCAGGTGCTTCAGGATAGGGAGACATCTCTTCCTTTCGGGTTAGACGCCAGGTGATATCCCCCTCACCTCTAGGAAGCTAGCTGTAATGCAGAAACGTCAGAGTACTCTGTGGAGTACTCCATCTTGGGCCAAAGAAAACTTGGAACTGGAACAACACGCAGATCAGCTAGTCCCACTTTTATGTAACTGATAATCAAACAACAGGGCAGACAATTACCCCCAGTGAATCTGCAAAAAAGTATCAAAATAAAACAATCATGCTTCCAAAGGAATGTTTTTTCACACATGCAACAAAACCACACACTACTGTCAAGACTAATTGACAACCTGAAAGAACGTGTCAAAGAGCCTGTTGCCTTACTGCACGGATAGGTCAATTTGCACGACTGGTGTTTTTCAGACATAAGAGTGCCTTTAACATGGCATCACGTACATTCCTGCACTAGTCTCATCGTCTGGCTTTCCTTTATTATGCAGTGTGGTCAACACAGATGCTGATGTGAACCTTTAGACTGCTGAACTTTTGCACTTTCTGTGGAAGTACTTAGGCCCATATTTATACTTTTTGACGCTGAACTGCGAAAACACAGTTCAGCGTCAAAATGTTGAACGCCAGCTAGCACCATATCAATGTATCCTGTCCCCTGGGCATGGCCATTGGGCACAGTGCCATTTAGGGGGACCCAAGTTAGGCCCCTCTATGGGACTTTGAATAAAAAATAAAAATACTTACCTGGACTTACCTGGGATGGGTCCCCCCCATCCTTAGGTGTCCTCCAGGTGTGGGTGCAGGTGGATGGGGTGTCCCTGGGGGCAGGGAAGGGCACCTTTGGTCTGTTTCCATGTCTCTGACCATGGAAAAAGGCCCACAAGTCCCCTAATGCGTGCCCTTACCCAGGCGTTATATAACAGCGCTATGCAGGCTTAGCACCATTATTTAAGGCCGTCTCCTCCCGTGCGTGATTTCTGCATGGAAAGATAAATATGGCGCTAAGGCCTTAGAGTCATTTTTTGCCCAGGAACGCCTTCCTTCATTGACGCAAGGTAGTTTTCCGCAGGCAAAAAATGACTTTAACTCCAATATTTTGGCACTAGACATGTCTAGCGCCAAAATATAAATATGAAGTTAAGTTTGCGCCGGATTTGCGTCAAAGAAAATGATGCAAATCCGGCACAGAGTATAAATATTCCCCTTAGGTTTTTGCAATTTTGCGCTTTGTTGTTCTGAATTGGATGATGTGGGTTGCTATTATCTGGTTGACCTCAGGGCACAGAATTTTGCCCTGATTTGAGCATGCCAGTGAGTTGGCTAGACCTGGTGTACTTTCTAACTTAGTTATTTGATGGGATACTTAATAAGAATGCCCTTTTGTCCTGAGGATGGTCTCACGCACACACACACAGCCTTAAGAGACCAAAATGTTGGCAATTCTTGGTGTAAATATAAACATTTGACCACTTCCATTTGTAAAATATTGTTAACTAGTTGCAGTAGGCGCATACTGTCATAGCAGATTTCCGTTTTTAACACACTCCTTGTTTGTGCTTTATTCCAATTTGTTTGTAATGTCCATTTCTGAGTTACTGGGCATCTTGTTTCCCCATTTACATATAATCTATCTTTTGGTTACTGTACGATATTAAAAGGTTACGCCTCCAGGCTCTTTTTTCTTCTTTAACTAAGCCGCTTTTTCTTCCATATTGTCCATTAGTCCCAAGAATAACGCATAGCGAGGTTGAAATGTATGTGTGGAAAACTGTTAGCGTGGAAACATCTTTGCCTTTCCTACTTTTATATATTCAAAGAAAATGGGATGTTGGTTTGCTGTATGCACCCTCAGAACCAGTCTGCGGTGGTATTTCGTGCATGTGTCCTCTCCAGATGCTGCCTTTGTGCAGATTGAGGATCCTCACAGCAGGGTCATTCACACACACATTCACACACACACACACACACACACATTCACACACACATTCACACACACACACACACACACACACACACACGGAACAGGTCAAAAGACTGACCTTGCCTAAAGGACCCTTCACAATGTGAGCAACCAAGACTGCAGTCCAACACTTCTATTTCACCATCTACCAAATGGCAGTGCTGAAGAAAACTAACCAGTAAACCCTCTCAGCAAAAGGACATTACTGAATTTCTTAGAGGAACCCTGTCTCTACTTTCTGATTGCACTGTGTAGGTCTCCTCCCTACAGCTTCAAGAATGTGAGCAATATACATCCATTGCCTTGGTGAACAACCTGGTCTCCATCTTGTGCACATGAACAGGTCACAAGCTTCCAAAATGGAACCCATGTATCTCCATTCACTAAAATACAAAAAACATGCACCATATGTTACAGACAGACAAATCCGTATAATATCCATTAGGATGTTCGAGCTGGGTTTGAGTTAGCACATAGACCCAGACTTACACAATTGGGCCAGTAACTCTCCACTCATGTGACACATAAAAAAGATCTGGTCACAACTACTGATTCACAAAACATAGTACACATGCTGTCAGCCCTCTACATGGTAAACTCCATGACAATTACAGCAGTCCACTACCAAACAAATGAGAACCAGCTTATTGCACCCCTTGAAGTCCAGGACTTCACTCATCTCACAGGACAGGTCCAGACTTTGGCACAAACCCTATGTTACATGAGGCTGGAGCCAGAATCAAAACCAGGATTCCAGATACTCACAGTTGGGCAATTATAGCAGAATACAACTATCCACCATATGGGGAACATTCCTGTTCCAACAGTCCAGACCCCACTGTAGTAAGCAGGTATGTTTTTTTCTGATCGGACACAAAACTATAAAGTTACTAATTAAAGCTCCAAATCTGCTTAACAATGGAAAAGTGATGCTCAGTCCACCAGAGTTCGCATTACTTTCTTTATCCTATAGAAGTCTCCGTTTGCAGCTGTCATTAGTAGGGAATCATTTCTCACCATGATCTCTGGCAGATGTCACACAATTCTTGTTACTGCAATCTAATACAAATGGAAAAAATAGAGAATAATGTAAAAAGGTACAATTATATGGCTTGTACCCAACTACTAACCATTTTGTTGTGCTTTGGTTGCCACCAGTAAACCGTTTAAATTTAATGGCTTTCCACTGGTTGAAGTCCATTTAGAAAACATGTGTCTGAAGAGGCAACGTACTTTTGGTAACAATTGCCTACTATATACACAATCTTCTCACAGATTCTTCACCATAAGAATTGTCCTTCCGGGTTTCAAACTGTCCTGGAAGGATTTTCCCCATCAGGGACTGGCTCTCCAGTGAAGTAACCTGATGTAGCTCAAACTGCTACTTGGCCTCTGGACATGCTACGAGTCAAACAGTCACCTGACATCAGTTCCAGGATTTTTTCCACACCCTACTGAGGCCTACAGAGAGAGAGCAACAACCACAAGAAGTACAGCAGATAACACGTTTCGGTACCTAGGTATCTTATTAGTCAAGGCACCAAAGGCCTGATTAAGCATTTGCCAGACAGGGTACTTGGTTGCAGATGCAACAGAGTACCCTGCCTGCCAAAACCTCTGTCTGCCCACCTCATTTAGAGATGGCCAGCCTTAGATATTCAGTCAAATGAGCTACCACTGGCTCTGTCATCAGACTACTTCCTCCAACTGAGTAGAAGCCATCAGAAGAAGGAAATTGCACTTCTAATCCTATTAAGTGGGCGTTTTAATGTCTTTTTTATTCCTGTCCGTCAATGCCAGGAAAAACCTCACGGTGAGGGACAGAAACAAACAAGCATTTGCAATGGAATAGGTCTCACAATTGCTTGAGTTAGAGCTATTGGCATTGTAAATTCATAACTGGACTTTTCTTGGCACTTAAATTGGTCAACCCTGCTTCATAATTTCATCTATTCCTGCCATATAATTCCAGTGGCCCTGCATATACTTAAAGCACTTCCATTTACCTTCTTCCCACATCTGCAGCAAAAAGTTTAAATGTTGCCATTTTGCATCCTAATTTAAATCTGCTATGCTAATTCCAATAGAATACCACTTTCACCACCCCATCATCAGAGTTGCTGGCTGGCTAGTTCAAAAAGTTATAGTTTAATAAGGATGTTAAATTGGCCTAAATGATGGTCATAACTGTAATAAGGAGAGATTATTAAACATATACAATTATCATATAAACTTTTATCAGAAATAAACTTTTGACATTAGACTGTAATGCTCAAAACAGCCCATAGAGAGCATCATAACAAAAACATGGTAATGTAAATGTATTGTTAGCCCCTGGAGGGGATAACCCCATTACAAAACAGGCATTTGCAATGCAATGGGTCTCACATTTACTTGAGTTAGAGCTACTGGCATTGTAAATTTATAACTGGACTTCTTTTGCCACATTCATTGGTCAACCCTGCCACATATTTTGGTCCTCTGTGCCACATAATTCCAGTGGCCCTGCATATAAATAAAAGGTTCGTAGACCAGCTGCATTTTTTTTTTTCCAAACAAGGCCCTTAAAATACAAACTACTCTGAAGTGCAAAGCAAGCCCACGAACGAGTCCCCATGTGTAAAAAATGAAAATGAATGCAACATTGTGTAATTTAGCTGGTGCTAATGCTCAAGATTGTCTAATTACACTGATTTTACAAGTCAAGCTGTCATGCAGGTGTGTGTTAAACTGCAGCCAAGCCAACGAAAGAGCCCCAAAACGAGCAAATGTTGCAGCGCTTCAAGCTAAAAAGTGAATTCCAGGCCTAGCCACAAGGAGGTGTGCATTCCCAGCCAAGAAATTTGTCGGGCAGTCGGCTATCATTTCTGCTGAAATATCTAAGCAAGCCTTACAAAACAATTTACAAATTATTCTGGCATAATCACCATACTGGCCACAGGCTCCACAAAATTGTTTGGAAAGCCATGATCCAGATTTTAAAAGGCACTGTTAATCCATGCTTATACCAGTTTGTGAACGTAGTACAAGTGAGAATTAACAATAACAGATAACAGCAGAGCTGTATTGTCTGGTTATCTTGCTCTAGATAATGCAACAGGCATGCCATGGTTGTTTTATGTAAAACAAGTTGTAAAGACCTGGTCTTCTCAGAGCTCTTCTCAGACCCAGAGAACTCTGTGCATTTGACCATCTCTGCAAATAAAGAAGTGCTTTACAGACAATGTTTATCTATGCACGTGACACATTGGGATACAAGGGTTGGCAGAATTATCTCTTGGAATTTAAACGTGAGCCCTTTGCCAGTATTTTACCTTCAGTTAATTAACATCTAGTGGCTCAAACGTTTACTAAGAAGGCGACGTCTTAATTTACTCCATTTTTTGTTGGCCTTTCCCATCCAGTGGCTGAGGTTTGCTTCTCTGCACCCTTGCTCCTGTGATGGTAACTCAGCACAAAGAACACTGCACCTTATTTTATTTTGTTCACTTTATACTACACAAAGGAGACGTTTCCTGCTCCCAATTCTGTCTGAATCTAACATCAGATCACTTTTGTGTTTTTACAATGTTTAGGGAGTCCAGAGATATGTTATGCTACGGTCAATTTTATTTAAAAAAAAAAGTGCCTTATTGATCCGAACGAGATATTGGGTGTATAGATGTCGTCAGCTCTCACTGATCATGTTTATTCAGATTTTAATGCATCTTTTAGTGTATGCAGTATTTAATTCATTTTATTTACTGCCTATTAATGTTTTTTATACTCATGTATTTATTGTCTTTGCTATGCACTTTTATGGCTCACTGTAGCTGAATAAAGTATTGTTGACTGACTGACTTTGGACATGCACATAAACATTCCAGATTATGACATTAGCTTCACCCTCTACAGCTCCTTGAATCCTTCCAGGTTCATTGTTGATTATCGTCCAATCCTTTTACCAAAGAAGCAGCATCACAAGTTGGCTGTTTATGAATTTCAGCAAAACTTGCTGTGTCCTCTTGCTTTGGGACAGCATTCACAGCACAGAACACTAAAATAGCATAGTTCAGCCAGTCATGACTTTTTAGGTTAACAACACACTAGGAATATTTCCAGCACCTCAAATTCTGTCTTAATCAGCTTTTCCCAATAGTGAGAGTAGCATGTCGAGACAAAGCCTGCTTGAACAGGGTGCCAAGACAACGAAGGTGAGAAAAACAAATCAAAGGTCGACGAAGTAGTACTTAGGTCTGGTGTGAGATGATGGAAGTGCAGAATCATTTTCCGCCTTAACTAACCAATGATTTCTGATCTAAACATGACATAAAAAAGATGTATTAAGATTCTGATCGCAAGCAAGGGTGGGATAGAAGGGGAGTCCTTCTGTATGATGTTCGACAAATAACTTTAAAAAGATGGATATCAGCATTGCATGACTTAAGTTTAATTGTCCTCTACCGAAGGAATTAACAGTTAGAATTTTTGGTTGGGGCGTTAAATGCAAGTAATTGCCTGCTCCTAAAATTACTGACCTCCCAGATCTGAGGGAAATATAACAACAGGAAGTAAAAATAAAAGCAGTTACCACCCAGCAGCATGCAGGCACATAAGGCTGCTAGCACCCACCCTCTTAATTTCGAGCAAGAGAGGCAAATGAGCAATGGGGTAATATAAGTATATTGTTCTTGTTTTGTTATTTGTACGAATCAAATTCATGTTTACATTGGTAATTGATACTCATTACTTTTAATCCAGTAATTTGGAGTCCAGTAACAGAACTAACAATTTTCAGACGAGGCCAACTCTATTAAAGAAATTATAACAGAACCCGAAGAAAGACAGCCCAGTAAACATCTTTAACAAACCAAGATTATTTCAGAATAACTGCGGCACTACAACAGAAGAGTTGCAGAGCCGCTGAGCACCTGCAACAGAACAAAAGTAGAGCTGAAACAAGTGCATTGTGTAACAGTATCATGACAGAGTCAAAAGTAGTTCACATTAGTAACAAAGCCACACCAGTCTCATAAGAAAATAGCTGTCAAACAACACGATTACTTTTGAATATATGAGACTACTTGGGGAGGATACTTTTCCGGAGCTATGATGGGTCTTTTCTAGCATTGATTTAGTTCAATTATGGTACGTTTCTGCACATTTTGAGGTCGAGTCGGCCTGGTTGTCTGGTTTCAAGACTCATTGTCAGTTATCTTTTTTATTTTAAATTCTGCCCTAGCTCGACTCTGGTTTTGTTAAAGTGCTGGAGCTGTTCATGTTTTTAAGCATTCCCATGATTGTAACCCATAAAGGGCTGCTTCCTCCACTTTGGGTTTTGGCAGCTCTACAATTCATCTGCAGTTCTTCTATTGGGAGAATATCTATATTTATTCCATTTGTGTCTCTCCCAATCATAGCGTCCTTGGATGCGGTCGGAGTAGCTTTAGAAAGGTCACTGGTGCCCTCTAGTGTTCATATTAAGAAACGCAAATTATTTATCTTTGCGTGACGTGTCTACTTTGACAGGAGGCAGATACTATTTATACAGCAAATGCTTTATTGATCGGTCCATGCCCCACTGTACACTCTCCCGTCATCCCGGTTGTGTGTGGGGGGGCGGGGGATGATGGGGCAGAGGGGTGTTATTTTGGGGTTCCCACTAACCTAATGTGGGGACCCAGAGATGATGCAGACAGAAAGAGCATTTTGAAGGTGGTCCCATTGTCCTAGGACCACCACAGCAAAAATGTTTTGTAAAAGTAATGCCCTGCAAAGCACTTTTGCGTGACGTGTCTACTTTGACAGGAGGCAGATACTATTTATACAGCAAATGCTTTATTGATCGGTCCATGCCCCACTGTACGCTCTCCTGTCATCCTGGGGGGGTGATGGGGCAGAGGGGTGTTATTTTGGGGTTCCCACTAACCTAATGTGGGGACCCAGAGATGATGCAGACAGAAAGAGCATTTTGAAGGTGGTCCCATTGTCGTAGAACCACCACAGCAAAAATGTTTTGTAAAAGTAATGCCCTGCAAAGCATTATGGGGCAAGTACTCGTGGCACAAATATTAAAGTATGTAGACTGCAATGCTCAGAACAGCCCCTGGAGGACACCACAATACAAAACAGCATTTGGAAGAAACATGGTCATGTAACCATACAGTCAGCCCTTAGAGAGCATAACCACATGAAAAAAGAATGGGAGAAAGTAATACAGTGTAACCATATTTAGCCCCTAGAGGGCATAGTGCATTACAAATTTTCAAGGTTAGCAGGACTATTGTAATTATATTACAACAAAGCCTATAAAACATAAATTCACCCAGCTGTAAAACAAAGGTTCCAGCCACGAGAAAGCTTAAAAAGATAATGAATGGTGGTAGGGGTTCTTATTTTTGAGTCCCTACTAACATAGTGTGGGGACCCAGAGATGATGTAGATAAAAAGAGCACATTGTGGTCAATGTTTTGAAGGTGGTCCCATTGTTCCAGGACCACCACAGGCTTTGGTATGGGCAAAAATGCTTTGTAAAAGTAATGCCCTAGATTGCGATTCCCTCACATTTATCATCTTCTTGTTATGTGTGTAATCACTACCACCGGGTTGTTGGCTTGCTCATATTCAGTTGGGGTAGTTATGTTAAGGTGTAATGTTTACAGTATCTGCTGATTTGGCCAAAACTTGTTCCCTTTTTAGATTGAAAAGTATGTACACCATGGTTTTACCAGGGCTTCTTTAGCCAATGTTACTTGATTTTATCAAAGCTTGTTTACTCAACCTCCACGAGGTTCTTTGGGGCATCCACGGGGTTAATTAGAAACAGCTGAGCCCCTGCACATTCTTGTACAGCTGCCTTCACTGATTATTAGGCAGCACACTTGTGTTTTCAAGAGCCATGTGCTAATCATGACTCGTGACTCATTCCTGCACAGACTATAAAAACCCACACATTATGAGCGCTTGGCTTGTTCCGGTTCTTCTTGAAGCTGACATAGAGAGCCTACTCCTGGGAATTACCTCCAAAGCTTCAGTATCAGTGCTGGGAAACAAAAGACGAGACAACTTCTTCAGTCTCTAGATAAAGGCAGCTGTTTACACAAGCAAAGTGAAGGAAGCACGCTCTGTTTAGCGAATGTTTTTTTATTTTTTAGATTGAGGACTTCCGTGTGTGACTACATAACTTTATTTTCAAGAATGAACAACGGTTTTGAGGTTGACAGAGTGTACAGAAACATTTAAAACTTTGACATTTATCGTGCATTTAGTCCCTGTCTTGTTGATTTATTCTAAAATCAGAAAAGACATCAGCACACAAAGAAAGTGCTACGAGATGAACAACCTTCAAACGTGTGACTTTGCTAATTATGTGCATGTCGCTTATTATAATAATGATCCTCATTTTGTAGGAACTCTTTTAGTACTGTCTAGAATTGATATTAGTGATTCCGCAAAAACAGAAAGAGTAGGTTTTCACTTGACTGTATAAATCAGTGTACGTTTATTCCTTTGTGGACAGAGTTTTTTGTTGTCTGTTCTAAGTTTCCAGTGTGAACAACTACACCAAGAGTGATTACTATAAGCAGTATGCGACAGAGAAAAGATCCAGGCAATGATGGCGCATTCCTGTAAGCCCAATTGAGTGGAGAGTAAGTGCGAGAAATGTGTTGCGTGACAGGTGATTAGCTCAGATAATATACTGTGCATAAATACTGTACAAGAGTGCCCTCAACACATCACTCATCCCTGTCCTTTCCCTTATAGCGCTGGACTCTCAACAACTAACACTGACAACAGTTACCTGCACCCCAAAGCATTGTGAGCCCTACTTGATCAGGCAACAGAGACAATATCTTTCTTCTCTCTCTCTCATCCAGTCCCCCCACCCTTTTGGGGACACTTGCGGGACTGCTGCAGGGGGACAGTCATCGCCCCTGCAGACAACCTGCCTCTCAGGTGAGAGGTCAAGCTCTTACATCCTGCAAAGCGCCACAAATATTGTAATGTGTTGATATGACTGTAATGCTTTGAACAACCCAGAGAGGACACCACAATGAAAATAGCATTTGTAAGAAATATGATCATGTAACTATATAGTTAGCCCCTAGAGGGCATAACCACACAAAGAAAATGGCAATAAATAATGCAGTGTACCCATATATTTAGCCCCTAGAGGGAATAGTGCATTACATATATTCAGAGGTAGCAAGCCTATAACAATGTTGTCACAAACACAGGCTATTCCCAGCTGTAAAACAAACGTTCCAGCCATGGGAAAGTGTAAACAGATATTGAATGGAGGGAGCGGTAATATTTTGGTGTCCCCACTAACACACTGTGGGGACCCAAAGATGATGTAGACAGAAGAGCACGTTGTTGTGAACGTTCTGGTGGTGGTCACATTGTCCTAGGACCAACTCAGGCTTAATTATGAGCACAAATGGTTTGTAAAAGTAATGCCCTGCAAAGCATTATGGGTCAGTATTTTCCAGAGTGCAGTGAATATTGTAGTATTGGCTCTCCTGCTGTGCTGGGACAGCCACTTTTGCTTTGAGGATTTATGTTTTATGTAAAGCATTTAACAATTTCAAGTATTTTAAGGGGAGAGCCACAAGCAATGACTCTGATTAGGTAACTGTGAACAATGCGACTAGAGCTCCAGTTCCGCCGATCGAGTTCACGCTGTTGTGCCTCTCCGCGCTGTGAGCACCATGGCCGCCATCCAGCATGAAAGGGAGAGACAAAAGAAGTAGTTTGACCACGGAGAAGTATATCGGCAATTGTGCAATAATCCATGTAACAGGGGCAGTCAGCAAGGCGTGACAAAAACGGCCTCAAGGCATGACAAATGTAAAGCCTTTACTGATGAAATCAAGTGATTTTAGAAAGGCAAGCCCACAAGTGAAAGGGATGGGCATGGTTAAAAGCCCGAAATACTTACAACAGGTCAACGCGCTTGCGCGCTCGACCTAAACAGCTGTCAAAATACGTGGTGGCTGTCCGCCAAACTTCCAATACACTGAAAGAACAGCCATGATGATGGTTCCTTTTAATGTATAGAGATGACTGTTGGGCCATCAAAATATAAGAGTTGGATTGAGTCCATGTTCTATTGTAACAGTTTGCTATCCATTCGACAATGCTTCCCCCTTCCTCCAGGCGCTGGCATATTTGGGGTAGTCTTAAATCATTCCTTTTGACTATATCTCTGTAATGCAACATGCTGTGCACACCCAAGGAGACAATGCAAGAAGCAGTACAGATCACCATGATATTTACAGTACACAACAGGTCTACACACTACACCGGATGACACAAATGTTTGTTTCTGGACTGAGCAGGAGGCCAAGATGGTTGATGGGTGGTAATAGACTGTATAATTGGTTTGCTGATACGTGTTTTGCCTGAACAATATTACTCCAAGATAACTATCTCTTGTTTTTGTATTGTAGATTTACTAAAAAGAATAATGCAAAAAAAAAAAAAAAAATAATTAAATCAGCCCGAACTCCTCAGGTGAGTGGTCAAGCAGTAAAGAACATGTAGGAAGGTTTTATGATTACCAAAATTATGGTTATTGAAGGGAAGCAACTTCGTCTGATGGATACATCTTTGCACAGATTCCTAACCTCTGAATGAGTCCCAAAGCAATATCACCCTGGGAGGCTGGATGGAGTAGTGCCAGTTTGACAAAGAATGTCATGCTTCAGTGTTCGGGCAAATTACCCATGACTGATTGCATGAGAAATAAGGTAGTAGTACATGGCAAAAAGTAAATATGGAAAGACAACTCTACAGCCACCCGGCAGATTTGGCAAATGGGATGCCTTGGCACAGAGGTGTGGGAGCAGCCATAGTTTAGTAAGTTGGGCATAAATGCTCCTGGGATGGCCTTTCTTCACCAAGGCAAAGGAGATCTTAACACAGAAGATAACCCAGCACAAAGTGGTGTGTTCTATGTTGCCAGCCACCACACATCTCAGGGCCATTCTTTGAAGTAATTCCACCAACTGGATGTCTAGGAGAGTAGAGATGGATGAGTAATAGAGTGAGGGTGGCATGGTGAGCAAAAGAACAATGGATTAAACCCAGATCTGTGACTGGGGGTGAGTGTTTGTATTGTTCAGCACTCTGTCCATCATCCTTTTGTGTTGCTAAAGTTGCCCTAAGCGGGAAGGGTATGCCCAGACGTGGGTCCCGTGCTCACTGTGCCAATGGATTCAAGCTAGCCTGCCTGATGAAGGGTGATACCCTGAAACAGGTCCCAGGATGCTTGTTTCCAGTCCAGTGGGCCTGGCTTGGCAGTTCGGGCTCGACTGTTCCCTTGAGGAACAGGGTCAAGACTGATTTGCATATGGCTGGGTCCAAACTGGGGTGGCATGGTGAGCAAAAAAACAATGGATTAAACCCAGATCTGTGACTGGGGGTGAGTGTTTGCTTTGTTCAGCACTCCGTCTATCATCCTTTTGTGTTGCCTGAGTAATAGAGTGAGCCATACCAGATGAGTAAACCACCATGGGTAAGAAGAATAGGCAGAGGCAGAGAACCAACTTAGCTAAACATAAAAGTAAAGGCTGGGCAGTCTGAGAGAGCCTGAAGTTCTTTGACCCTACACGGTAAAGTTATCACCAGCAACAAAACTGTCTTCAGGATAAGAGGTCAGACAGGCACCCCTATCTTTGCTCAAAGGGGGGATGCCATCAAGAAAGTCAAATCTAGCTTCAAATCGGACTGAGGAATAAGAAACAGAGCAAGAAAAAAAGTAAAACAAACCTTTCAGAAAATAGGTTTATAGTGGTTAAACAGTGAATGTTGATCACATGAAGGCAATCAAGACTCCCAGACAGCCCTTAACTGTGGCATTCCATAACCCTGGTGTGCAAGGGATCAACTCCTTAAGTCTAATCTTTCCAACATCTTGTGGAGTCGGTTAAACTGCTAAGAAATGGATAGCACACGCTACAACACATAACATATGTAATAAAGTATATTCTGATGGCTACCTTTACCAGCAGATTCCTCACCTTTTTAATATCTCATGTCTCAGGCGGCATATAGAAACATTTCAATAGTTCTCCAAAAAGGAAGAGGGCACTGGCTCCAGTTTAGTGGTAGAAGCAGCACCCTCATGCCATCACTGGAGCCATAAAACTATCCATTTGACATAAGTTTATTCCATGCTACTGACGCATATCCTGAGCCTCCGTAGAAGAGTCTTTGATGTTTGTCAAACCTCCAAATATTTCAAGCACAGTTAGATGATGTCTCCCCCTAAATATTCAGGGTGTAAACTTTCCAGGGAGTATAATGAGCAGATGTCCATGACGTCCCCTCTTACTATCCAATCAGGCTCTTCAACCTTAGCACCCTGACCCAATGACCTTTAAGGCACTGTAACCCACTCCTCTGTCTTTACAGTCAACTCCTCTTGCTCCACCAGCCCCCAAAACTGGATACATGAACTCTCCTTGAGTTTTCTCCTCACTGATCTCGAAAGGGAGGATCAGCACCTTATAGAGAAAGGATGATACTTTTTACAGAGGACTCTGACCCCTCCTTGCTCAGATATGGGCACAAGGATGGGCACTCTAAAATCCTCAGCCCAGACTGGCCTTAAAGATTCTAGTGGCCTTGACACCGCGCCTAAATGGAAGCTATACTCCCCAACTGTAGTACCTCCCGTGAAGGTCACCTCTTGTCACTCTATCATTAAGAGGGTGGAAGAAGTGTTATCTCTAGCTTCTAATCACTTGAACTAAGGACAACCTCGTGAAAGAGGTACTACACTCTAGGTCCCACAATGCGGAACATCTTTTACTTTTTAACAAGGCCTTTACAGACTCAATTCTTGCTGTGTGGTAGAAACCCACATCCTCTACAGTGAGAAGCTACAGAGCGACCCAGATTTTCAGTTTTTACAACCTTCACCAGAGAACCTCATGGTACCGGTATCCTACTAGTCCACACTCTTGCCAGGCACTTTCCCTACAGCCCCACCAGAGTGAGAGTCCAAAAAGATTGATCACTTTGCCAAGAAGTAGTTTTCTGTGAGCAGTATGTCTCTGAAATCTTTAAATACCACTTGTCTCATGGATCAGTACACCCACACCGTGTGGGAGCTTCGTCCCCACTTATCAAAGCAGCCAAGCAGCAGTAAAAAGTCATTCAATCCGGGATAGACACAGTGGACTCTGTTATTCAGGCCAGGGAAAAATCAGTCTCCCTTCACTGCCATGCATGGCTGAGAGGTTCAGGCTTTTCTCAGAACGTCCACTGCTCCCTTTTGATGGTTCATGCCTCTCTGGAGCCAAGGCTGACTGCTCTTGAGATTTCAAGGAAAGCAAGGCAACCACAAGATCGGTCAGTATTCTAACACAACAAAGAAATTACTGGAAATTCTACATTTCCACAGCTTCTCAAGGTGAATGCTCCTTTAGAAGCAACAGCACGTCTCTCAACCACAACAAAAGGCCAATACCTGCTACAAACAATACTGATGCCATGGCAAATAAAAAGGATGCGCCCTACCTCTATCTCCCCTCTCTTCCTCATCTTTAACCTCCTACCCAACCACCACTGGGAAGCAGCCGTATTTTCCTCTGGTTAGAAATCAGGGTGCTAATTGGAGGATAGTTATTATCCTTTCCACTGACCCGGAGGGACACTACTTCAGACCAATGAGTCTTATAAATTGTGCAAGGGGGGCATGTCCTACCCTTTCAGCAGGCCACTTCCCCTTCCCCTCCACTGATCACCTGCAAATCTTACAACAGGAGGCAAAGATTTCACAGTAGCGAGGTGCAGTGGTGGTGCCAGAGGAGGAACAGGGCCAGGGGTGTTATTCCCGTTAATATATGGTCCCTAAGAAGGATGGAAGTCTTTGCAAATCCTAGACCTCTAGGTTCTGACTGGGTTACAAAACAGAAACTTCAATGCTGTCCCTGGCTCGCGTACTGTTGTGCTGGTAGTGGATGACTGCATGACATCTGACCACTTACAGAATGCATATTTTCGCATTTCAATCCTGCAGGCACACAGGAAGTACCTCGCTTCATGATGGGATCCATCCAGTATCAGTTTGCGGTCCTTTAGTTTTGTCGAATTTCACACCAAAAGTCTTAACGAAGGTGACTGCAGTGGGTGTGCACCATCTTAGACTATTAGGGATCCCAGTATTCCCTTACTTGGATGAACAGCTCCTCAAAGATGGCTTTCCAGAAATGGTCTCACGACACCTGTAAATCACAGCGATGTTGCTGTTCGAGAAGGGCTTTTCCCATCAACAAGCCCAGATCACACCTGGTGCCCTCTGAGTGCTCCTGTTAATAGGTCAGTACTGGTCATCATAGAGAACAGCCTTTCTTCCTCGAAGGGTTAAGAATATTTAGGCTATGATTTGAATATTTCAGAATGGAGCGCAAGTGCCAACCCTGACGGTCTTACGGCTGCTAGGCCTGCTAGCTTCCTGCATTGTGATGGTCATGGTGGCACATACAGTGGTGTCTCTGCAGACAGTGTTTCCAATAAGGCAGAGGTCTTAAAAGTTCCATCAAGATCTCCAGGGATACTAAGGCAAATTTAAAATTGCAGAGTGTGGAGGCAATCTGATTCCAAGGAAGCTGTTACAAACTCCACAGCCAGTGACAAGTCATTATGGATGCCTCCACCCTATGGTGGGGAGCATATCTGAGGAACTGGAGATCCAAGGCCTTTGGTACCCAGAGGAGCAGAGGTTGCACATAAATCTGCTAGAGTTATGCTCCAAGCCTTCCTGCATTTCTTCCACAGCCAGTCTACAGTTCTTGGCAGACAATAGCACTGCAATGTGGTGCATCAACAAGAAGGGAGGTTTAGAGTTGCTGATATTTTCTACATCTACAGGACCAAGGAGTTTAGAATTGACGAATAACTCTTCATCAGTTATGTAGGCAAGCTGAAGGGAAAGGCAGTTCACAAGAAGATGTTATCAAGATGGATCATCTTGTGCATCAAAATGTGTTACACCTTGGCTCACAAAGAACCACTGGAGGGCATCAAGGCTCACTCTACCAAGGTGAAGTCTTCTACATCTGCTCTGGCAAGAAAGGTCCGGGATGCAGAAATTTGCAAAGTGGCCACCTGGGCTTCTCTCAGAACTTTTGGAAAGCATTATTGTTTGGACCAGGATGTGCAAAGGGAAGGCCACTTAGCACGATAAGCCCTACAGGACTTCTAAGTATAACAAGCCATGTAACTACCTCCAGCCCAGATACTGTTTAGGGAATCTATTCAAAATGAGAGGAATCTGGAGGAAGAACTATCCATCAGAAGAAAAAGTTACTTACATTTTGTAACAATCTTTCTGGAAGATATTTGAGCTGCAAATTCCTCCTGCCCTTCTTCCTATCCACGGCGGACTACAAAGTAACATTTTTAACAAGGTCCTAATTCTGTAAATTGTACTGCATGCGATTTAATCAATGTCATTTTCATCCATTCGCCTCAAAGAGCACTTCAAGAAATGGATGGAAACTGATGTCAGTGAACAGATAGGGACAATTTGTGGGTACAGTAGTGTCCTGAGGGTGCTGATTTCAGTGCTGAAGTTGAGCCAGAGCCCTCTACTGGTGTGGAGAGGTATTGAAATGTTTCTGGAATTAGCCTGATGACTGGGATATTCAAAAGGTGCAGAACCTGCAGGTAGCTAGAGTATCCTCCAGAAAGATGGCCTTGTGGCAACTATGAAGTGGCTCAAATAGAGAACCCATCAAAAAATGTCATACCAAGTTAAGACCCCATTGCGGCATAACAAATTAGGCAGGTGGAACTAAATTAGTCCTTTCAGAAATCTGACAACAGTAAAGGAGGCGACTTAAACAGGGAAGGCTGGTCTGGAAGGAAGAGAAATGCCAACATGGCTGGTAGGTATCCGTTAATTGCACTTACATCACAACCCTGCTGGGTTAGCAAAAGTGCGAACTTGATATTTGAAGGCGATCGCTCAAGACAGCTATCTTGTTAACTGGGCACCAAGGAACAAATCTGTTCCACCTTTCAGAATACACTTTTTGTGGAATCACAGCAAGCAGATACAATGACATCCACTACAGCTGGCGCCAGAAGAAATTAACATATGTCTCCCAGCTCAATTTCCAAACATGAAGGTGGATGTTGGGGTGAAGCACCTACCCATCCGACTGAGAGGCGAGATCCACCCTGAGAAGTACACGCAGCAAGGGACACAGGGAGAGGTGAATACCACACCCTTCTTGGAACTTTGCGGCAAAGAGGACTACTTATACTGGGCTTGCTGAATATTCCTCAGAACTTATGGTATCAAGGGTGTAAGAGGAAACGCTGAGTTAAATGGAAAGACCCACCTCAATAAAAAACACCCTCACAGGGCTCCTGGCAACAGATACTGGAGGGCACAGAACTGTGGGCAACAGGCACTGTCCAAAGTGGAAAAAAGCCACCAGAGGGGTGCCCTAAGGGTAGAGAGACCTTGCACCACTTCTAGGTGAAGACACATTTCATGGCTGGCAAAATGACAGTCTGAGGTTGTTGACTCTGACATTGAGGAAGTGTGCCAGATGATTGGAGTTCACTCGAGTTCCAGGCTGGTGCACCCAGGCCCAGTCTCAACACCTCTGATAATGAATATGACCGCCTCCATTCCTCCTGTTTGTTGACATCGCATATTGCAGTCATATTGTTGGTCAAGATCTTGACTGATCATAAATGGAAGGGAGGAATCACATAAGTGGCAGCTGAATCAACCTTGTTAAAACAGGCTGATGTGACAAACCTGCTCTTCTGTAGACCAGAGTCCTCTTTTCTCCAGTTCCTCCAGGTGTGGACCCCACCCTACAATGGAGGCATCCATCACCACCATAGACACGGCTGCTGGGTGTAAAAGGACATATCACACAACTGAATCTCTTCAGTAGATCACAAATCTAGATCTATAGCATCATGGCACAGTGATGTCTGACATCTGTCAATGCTGATACCACTGCCTTCTAAGGTACTACTGGAGAGCCCTCATGTGCCACTGTGTGTGCGTGACCAGGAGAATGCAGGAAACTGACAGACCAAGGTCTTGAAATTCTTGATATGTTACCATCACCTTTGTGAAGATGATGTGCTGATGTCAATCCAAACTAAAGGACTGTGATCGGGTATCCTACCATGAATCACAGGTAACTCCAGTGAGGTTGCAGGATCGGCATGTGGAAATCTGCATAATGAAAGGAGAGTACACCATTGAGTTGGTTTTCAGTACCAAAAAGTACCTGAGCCATGGCCAGCATCTTTGAATTTTCCTTGTGGAAAAAGAGGCTGAAGAGCCAAGATCGTATGAAGACCACTGCCTTTTGGAACCAGTAAATACTGATAGTAGCACCCCTACCCAATTTCCTGCTATGGGACCAACTTTACTGCTCCTTACTGCAGCAGGACTGCCGCCTACTGCTGCAGGATGCAAAAATGGTCTTCTGCTTGAGGGGCCTGCTATGGATGGATCTGTGGTGGGGCCTGTTGGAAAGGTAGAGCGTACCCCCCTCCTACATTCTGAAGGACTCACTGGTCCAAAGGTGTTGCCTTGTAGGCCTGTAGAAAGGAGGACAGCTACCTTTCCACGTTTCACATGGTCCAACAAGGGAAAAGTACATCTGTGCTCTTGGAAAGGGAAAGGAAGAGGTTGCATGCTTCATGACTCTACCCTTGCCCCTACACTTATCCTGTCTAAACATCTGGTTCTTGACTGCTTCTGAGGCTAACTGACTTGTCTCTAACTGTGAAACTTGAAGCTTCGGAACAAGCCCAGAAATCTGCCAACAGTCTTCTTTGAGGAGACTGCTATTCAAGATAATGGGCAGTAACCCTGCTCACCTCAAAGTTTTCTTGAGATGAATCAGCTTTGTGTCAACACAACTTGGGTACATCAGATGTAAAGTCCATTAGAATGGCTTGCACATCATTAAAGAGGACCTTAGCCATGCACAGCTGGGAAGGGATACTGAAGAGCCCATTGATCATGCATGTGAGTAAGCTCTAGCAAGTCCAGCTCAGATTATGTGTCTTGA
The DNA here is from genome assembly GCF_031143425.1 of Pleurodeles waltl. Lineage (NCBI taxonomy): Eukaryota > Metazoa > Chordata > Amphibia > Caudata > Salamandridae > Pleurodeles > Pleurodeles waltl. The sequence continues at coordinate 539,083,172 of NC_090451.1, forward strand.
AGCACCCTGTCAATCTTTTCTCCACCTCTGAAAAGTGTTCTTTCAAATTATCTGGAGGGTGGTGAGGCGCCCTGTAAACCAAGCACCACAAAGCATGGAAGTTTTCAAGAAGGCATGTTGTGTTAAGAGGGACTTGAGTGCCAGGCTTTATGCCGAGAATATTTTCTTCCCAACAGCCTCAAGATATTTGGACTCCCTGTCAGTAGTGGGAAAGGCCTAAGAAATTTGTTTTGGGCCTCAAGAAGTCAACACCGTCAGGCTTCAGGTGAAGAGAGGACTGGAAGGACTGGCAGCAGGGGCAGTCCCAGCCCTTCAGGGGGCTTCCCAATCCTTCAGGGGTCCCACATTCAGCCCAGGACAATGAATATCTGTGAGATATGCAACACTCAGAGGCTGCTCATCTCATTCTGAGGAGTGGTTGCATCATTTTGCGTTAGGCCACAAAACTGGTGGTTCCCCTACGACTGGTTGGTTCCTTCTAGCTTTGAGCCTAGTGACAGCTAGTGCGCAGGTCGTTTTTCCCAGCCCACCAGGACTGGTTCTAGAAGAGCTTATTACAAGGGAGAGCTATGTTTCAAAAGGTTGCCCTACCGACAGCAGAACTTCAGTGAAGAGATTAGACTTGGTCACCAAAGGCTGAACTGGTAGGTTGAGGCTCTCAGTTGCTTTGTGGGTGAAAGTATGAAAGGAAGTCACTTCAGGAGAAGGAGGGGCAGGAGGAAACTCCATCTCTGTTCCTAGAAATGTCTCCAAGCCACTTGTGTTCTTTAAGGTCAAATAATCTGCTGTGTCTGATTGGAGTGGCGGTACGAAACACAGATCCAAAGAGATTGTACTTCAAATGCCAAGGTGGTTGATAACCTGATGGCCCCAGTAGTGCCATTATTAATGTTGAGGACCTGTGTGGCAGTGCTGGCAGGGCAGAGGCGCAGACTGTTATGGCGCCCGCTCGCTGCTCCATATAGTTGCAACAGTGAACTGTCCGGCATCTTCACAGCATTGGGTGCTGTAGGCAGGAGGCCAAAGCACACTGGGGAAGGAATCGCCAGCATGAACACATATGGCATCTCAAAACGTCCAGCGGAGCCTGAAGGCACTACAGAACATCTCAAACATTGCACTAAAGAGGGATGTCTGATCTGCACCAGAGTCTGAAACTCTGGGTAGCCTGGCATGAAGAACTTTGGTTGAGCTTGCAAAGGCATCGGAGGACTTGTGTCGAAGGGAAACTGAGGGACCAGTGGTGAGTCCTGAAGGCACCACTGGCATCCTATCCTCTGCAGGAATTATTACAAGTTCTTGTTCAGAGGCAGACTCTCCATGAAAGGGAGAGCCGTGGGGCTTACCTCTAGAAGACCAAGGCTGCTTCTTCCTATTTGTGTGTTTGTAGCATTTCTCCCTTCACAATTTTAATGATGGTGAAGGGGACTTAGATCTCGGCCAAGGCCTAGGCCATAAACAGCATGGCCTCTCTCATTTATCAACTTGGGATTCAGGCTGAAGCAGGAGTCACATGACCTTGCGTTCTATTCTGACCACAGACACCACAAACATATACCCTGGGGGACTGTAATGGATGTTTGCCCATCACAGTTCCTAAAGAGGTTGAACCCTCAATGTTTAGAGCAGTGGTCTCCAAACGTTTTAATGTGCTGAGCTCAATCACTGATGAGAAGGGATGCAAGATCAGTTAAAATATTAGACTCCACCTCCATAGAAGGCACGTTCAATTCTAAGGCTTAAGCTACTTCTGATACAACAGTGCCCAGAAGAGTAAGGGATGTTCCCAACTGATAAAGTATCTGTGTTTCACTCACATTTTGCCCAAGTATAGCATCAGCATTATAATTGAGAAGAAGTTTTGTAGGCTTCAAATCAACATCCTTTATAGGGCCATAATCTTTGTCAGACATCGCAAAGGCATTGGAGCTGAGAATCTTCCCTACCTAGACAAACATCTAAGCTCTAGAGAGGTAGTCTTACAATAGAACATCATAAAAGTGGGTGTCCAGAATGTTTATGACCCATATCCAGTGTTGAGATACGGTCCTTAAAATTGGACAGTATCCTTGATGATGAAGGGAACTTCTCCTTTCTGTGCCACTTATTGTTTTGTGGGGAAATCTTTTGGAAGATTGTTCCTGTATAGGCCACTTGCAAGTGAAGGAGAGTGCTTAGGCGTCTCCCCGATGGGCCTTAGCCAGGAACAGTTTGGCTTCTCATTCCCTAATGACCTCTGGATAACTGGATACAGAAGAATTGTAGACCATGACGTTATGCACCTATCTGAGGCACATCATTAATTTGTTGTGTGGATCAGAAAAGGGCATCAAAGCAACAATGCTTAGAACCCCTAAGTTCTTTTTTTTTGCGGGGGTGGGGGGAATTGTGGCCAGAATATTTATGATCCATATCCAGTGTAGAGATACGGTCCTTACAATTGGACCGTATCCTTGATGATGAAGGGGACGTCTCCTTTCTGTGCCACTTAGTGTTTGTTTTGTGGGGAAATCTTTTGGAAGATTGTTCCAATATAGGCCACTTACTTGCAAGTGAAGGAGAGTGCTTAGGCGTCTCCCCAATGGGCCTTAGCCAGGAACAATTTGGCTTCTCATTCCCAGATGACCTCTGGGTAATTAGATACAGACGAATTGTAGACCATGACATTATGCTCCTATCTGAGGCACATCATTCATTTGTTGTGTGGATCCGAAAGGGGCATCAAAGCGACAATGCTTAGAACCCCTAAGTTTTGGAGCAGCCATCTGACCTAGTTGTTGTCCAATGCTGAGGAATTTCATTGGTGACACACTAAAAGAGCTCTGGTCAATGAGATGTGGAAAAACAAGAACATTTACCAGCATGAAATATATCGTCTAATATACTCTGGTGATGTGATGTCCCGAGGTGCCGTTACGAATGGCGCCAGCTAGTGGAGAGCTACTGCTGGAGAAAAGCTTTTCAGGCAGCCTGAGTGAGGTGAGAAGTGATACATTCCATAAAAGGCATCTGTTGATATTACAGGGACGGTGTACTTTAATACTTTGCAAAATGAATTTGGCTGTCGTAAAAGTCCTATAAATGTAATTAGCTTAATAAATGCTGCATTTGCAGCCAACTTACTACTTCGTTTGAAAAGCCAAATTGAAATAATTTACCACCTACTAATAGGTTCGCAAAAAAGGAGCACAATTGCTAGAACAACCAACAAGATAGCATATAAGCACTTCAGAATACATGCATCTCTTACAACACAAGTGTGAAGTGAGAGACACGAAATGTAAAGAGACATTAACTTGTAACATCACCCATTCCAAAAGACAACTCTGGACAAATACCACATAATCTTATTTGTATGTCATGTGCATCATTTTAATATAAACAGGGTATTCAGTAGAAATTGTGACAGCAAAAGAACAGCTACAATTGTGAATATTTCCGAAATATAATATAACCAATCATAAATTAATCATCACTTCTTTATACTTTCAAGGAAAGAACAAATGTAATAACACCACAAAGCTTAATAAAAGATACAGACAACAGAAACATTTAAAAAAAATGTACAGCACACGCCAAATATTTTAAGGTCACCAGTATGTCATTCAAGTAGCAATATTCACTTCCATACAAAACCTCGGAGGTCCTTCATTTAAAGCATTGACCAATATTGTTTTAACCGAATGTTGACATTCATTCTGTCAGTCAGCACTGACAGTGGCACCCAACCTCATGAGTTACTTACAACTCCAGTGTCAAATCTCCTTTGTCATGTAACTGACAAAAGCTGTCCAATATTAACCAATAAAGATGTGATTAAATTACACACATCGGTATGGAAGGCCTACACAGGAACCTTGTAGCATGAAGGACATCACAGGAGAAAGGTGTCATGGAAATAAACTGTTACAGAAGTCTGCTAACATGAAAGGAAGACTGGGTATGATTCTTGTGATCATGTGATAGAAAATCATCACATTAATCTAGTGTCATAGGGTGAGAGCTACATTAAGACTCTGGTGTACCTGGAAAAAGGCAATCAGAAAACTCCAGTGTCCTGGTGGTATGATGGTGGTCACTGCAGTATGGTATGATATGGCATTAAGGGAAATCAAAGCTGTTCAGTGGCAGGTGAAGATGTTCATGCCAGGAACTTGTGGTCAGAGATAAAAGCAATTGCAAGTCTTGCAGCAAGAAATAAAAAGTATAACAGGTGCTAGAGGTACGGCATGATGGCATGTATTGCAAGATGCAATAGTAGTATGGTAAGATGATGCACAATGTAATCACTGTACGGTGCTGCATGCAAGAAGACCGAATCGAGATGCTGGTGTCCTCACATGAAAGCTACTAGCCAAATATGAAGTAACAGTTTGGAAAGGAATCTTCAGAATTATAATGTCAGTCAAAGGAAGGTCATCCCAGTGGCTGTCAGGCAATAGCACAAGCGTGGAGATAGGGCAAACAATGCCACCAGAGAATACCACAGACCCTCTTGTGACATTACATTAAAGATCATCAGATGTGACAGGGTAGGAAGGTGAGCAGAAGAGTCTGGAAGCAGAAGTATCAGACCAAAACAAGTAGGGCACCATGAGGAGTGCAGGGGGAACATAGGAAGAGCAGGTGAGTTGTACTGGTAGGCTGTCAGCATAGTGCATTGTAAATGTTCATCATTTGTCCTTGAAATTTCCCTAACCCAAGACCTGAGTGATGGTACTGTATCATTCCGTCTGCCCCTCACTTTGCACGTTTAAAAAAAAACGTGTTTCTTAGTGTCATAACAAGATGACAGATCATTACATGCTACTATAGACAAGGCACATTGTACAGGGGTTGCCAGTGAAGGACTGCTAATGACTTCACATTTTTTGTGGCATTAAATTGCATGCAGTATCTAGCGCTTCTTAGCAAAGCAATCTGTCAGATTGTTATACTTGAAAAAAAGTACCTTCAATCAAGCCTGCCACTGACAACCTCTACTAAATCAATATTCACATCAATACCCCTTGCAGCACAGTATGACGCTACTTCAAGCACTAACCCTGAGTCTACTCAAATCCAAATCACAACCTGCTTGGACAATTTATTTATTAAAGCTGTAAGTGTGTCTTGCCACCAAATAATTCTGTGGCTTATCTTCTACTGGAATCTGTAGCTAATAATACATTCTTCAGTAAGAATTGTAGAGTTCTACATATGTATCACTGCTGATGTGTGGGCTGATGACGAACAAGTGCAGTGCAATACAAGAGGGGGCTTTGTGACGCTATTAGGCAGCATGCATACAACCACTCTTTACCACCCCGGTGCATATAAATACAATGCACTGCTTCAACCTGGCAGATGCACAGGAATGACTTGGGACCAAGAGAGAACAAATCACATCTATTCAAATATGCGAAAATGATCAGGTACCCCCTAGGACGGAAGATGAGATAATTTGCCAAAGGATAATCTACGGATCTATATAATAGTCTCATATTACAGTTAGAGAAAATAAACCTCTTATGAGAGGGGAACATAAGTGCATCTACCAATGCAGATAAACAGTGATCTACCACAAAGGAGATTAAGATCATTTAAAATGGAAGAATGTTTATCAAAGGAAAAAAGTTAGTTTAACCATAAAGGAAAATAAGCTCATCTAGAAAAGAAAAATATGATCTACATGTACACAATAATCGATCATGTAAAAAGGTGAGCAACAGCTCATCTAGCCAAGGAAAATAGTGGCACCTATTCCAAGTTGAATACAAAATCATACACCAAACAGAGCAAATAAAATAATCTACTAAGAGAGAAAATAGGCTCATCATCTAAAAGGGAGAGATGAAGCTCATCTACTAAAACAGAGATAAAATCATCTACCAAAAGTAAGAATAAGCTTACCTCTGAAAAGAGAGAATAGGCTTATCCTTTCAGTGGGAAAACACGCCTGTCTAAATCAGGGGAGAAAATACTCGCACCTTAAAGATACAACTCTTGTCTAGTTCTTAGAAGAAAAGCACATCTAACAGGAGAACCAAATAATTTCCCTTGAGGGGTAATGAAAATGTCACTTACCCAGTGTACATCTGTTCGTGGCATCAGTCGCAGTAGATTCGCATGTTCTGCAATAGCTCGCCATCTGGTGTTGGGCCGGAGTGTTACAAGTTGTTTTTCTTCGAAGAAGTCTTTCGAGTCACGGGACCGAGTGACTCCTCCTTTTGTCTCCATTGCGCATGGGCGTCGACTCCATCTTCGATTGTTTTTCCCCGCAGAGGGTGAGGTAGGAGTTGAATTGTAGTAATAGTGCCCATGCAATGGAGTGACTAAGTATGCACTTATTTAAGGTTGAGATGATACATATATAAATAATTGAAGGTAACTTCCAAACTGCTACAGGCTCCCGGGGAGGCGGGTGGGCACATGCGAATCTACTGCGACTGATGCCACGAACAGATGTACACTGGGTAAGTGACATTTTCAGTTCGATGGCATCTGTCGCTGTAGATACGCATGTTCTGCAATAGACTAGTAAGCAGTTATTTCCCCAAAAGCGGTGGATCAGCCTGTAGGAGTGGAAGTAGTCTGAAATAATGTCCTTAATACAGCTTGACCTACTGTGGCTTGTTGTGCGGATAACACGTCTACACAGTAGTGCTTGGTGAATGTGTGAGGCGTAGACCATGTGGCTGCCTTACATATTTCTTGCATTGGGATGTTTCCTAGAAAGGCCATGGTAGCACCTTTCTTTCTGGTTGAGTGTGCCCTTGGTGTAATGGGCAGCTGTCGTTTAGCTTTAAGGTAGCAGATTTGGATGCATTTAACTATCCATCTGGCTATACCTTGTTTTGAAATTGGGTTTCCTGCATGAGGTTTTTGAAATGCAATAAAGAGTTGTTTAGTCTTTCTGATGTTCTTTGTTCTGTCAATGTAATACATTAATGCTCTTTTGACATCTAATGTATGTAGTGCCCTTTCAGCTACGGTATCTGGCTGTGGAAAGAACACCGGAAGTTCCACTGTTTGATTTAGATGGAACGGTGAAATAACTTTTGGCAAAAATTTAGGATTGGTCCTTAGGACGACTTTATTTTTGTGTAGTTGTATAAAAGGTTCCTGTATAGTAAACGCCTGAATCTCGCTTACTCTTCTCAGGGAAGTAATGGCGATGAGAAATGCCACCTTCCAGGTTAGGAACTGTATGTCGCAGGAGTGCATGGGTTCAAAAGGTGGACCCATAAGTCTAGTTAGGACAACATTTAGGTTCCATGAAGGAACAGGTAGTGTTCTTGGTGGTATAATTCTCCTAAGGCCCTCCATGAATGCTTTAATGACTGGTATTTTATATAGGGAAGTTGAATAGGTAGTCTGCAGGTATGCAGATATTGCTGCAAGGTGAATCTTAATGGAAGAGAAAGCTAGGTTAGATTTTTGTAAGTGAAGCAAGTAACCCACTACATGTTCTGGAGTTGTGTGTAATGGTTGTATTTGATTAATATGGCAGTAGCAAACAAACCTCTTCCATTTACTTGCATAGCAGTGCCTGGTGGATGGCCTTCTTGCTTGTTTTATGACTTCCATACATTCTTGGGTAAGTTGTAAGTGCCCGAATTCTAGGATTTCAGGAGCCAGATTGCTAGATTCAGCGATGCTGGATCTGGGTGTCTGATCTTTTGGTTGTGCTGTGTCAACAGATCTGGCCTGTTGGGCAATTTGATGCAGGGTACCACTGATAGGTCTAGCAGCGTTGTGTACCAGGGTTGCCTTGCCCAAGTTGGTGCTATCAATATGAGTTTGAGTTTGCTTTGACTGAGTTTGTTTACCAGGTAAGGAAGGAGAGGGAGAGGAGGAAAAGCGTAAGCAAATATCCCTGACCAGTTCATCCATAGGGCATTGCCTTGGGATTGTTTGTGTGGGTATCTGGATGCGAAGTTTTGGCATTTTGCGTTCTCCCTTGTCGCAAACAAGTCTATCTGAGGTGTTCCCCAGAGTTTGAAATAAGTGTTCAGTATTTGGGGGTGAATTTCCCATTCGTGGACCTGTTGGTGATCTCGAGAGAGATTGTCTGCGAGTTGATTTTGTATCCCTGGTATAAACTGTGCAATTAGGCGAATTTGGTTGTGAATTGCCCAATGCCAAATTTTTTGTGCTAACAGGCTTAACTGCGTGGAGTGCGTCCCTCCCTGCTTGTTTAGATAATACATTGTTGTCATGTTGTCTGTTTTGACGAGAATGTATTTGTGAACTATTATTGGTTGGAAAGCTTTTAGTGCTTGAAAAACTGCAAGAAGTTCTAGGTGATTGATATGCAGTTTTGTTTGATGTACGTTCCATTGTCCTTGTATGCTGTGTTGATCGAGGTGTGCTCCCCACCCTGTCATGGAAGCATCTGTTGTTATTACGTATTGTGGCACTGGGTCTTGGAAAGGCCGCCCCTTGTTTAAATTTATGTTGTTCCACCACAGAAGCGAGAGGTAAGTTTGGCGGTCTATTAACACCAGATCTAGAAGGTGACCCTGTGCTTGAGACCACTGTGATGCTAGGCATTGTTGTAAGGGCCTCATGTGCAGTCTTGCGTTTGGGACAATGGCTATGCATGATGACATCATGCCTAGGAGTTGTAATACCATCTTTGCTTGTATCTTTTGTGTTGGATACATGCGTTGTATGATGGTGTTGAAATTTTGAATTCTTTGTGGACTTGGAGTGGCTACTCCTTTTGATGTGTTTATTATGGCTCCCAGGTATTGTTGTACCTTGCGTGGCAGAATTTTGGATTTTGTGAAATTGACGGTGAACCCTAGTTTGAAGAGGGTTTGTATGATATGATTTGTGTGATTTGAGCACTCTATTAACGAATGGGCCTTGATTAGCCAGTCGTCTAGATATGGGAACACATGTATTTGCTGCCTTCTGATGTGTGCAGCGACTACCGCTAGACATTTGGTAAAGACTCTTGGTGCGGTTGTTAATCCGAAAGGCAGTACCTTGAATTGGTAATGTATTCCTTTGAATACAAACCTTAGGTATTTCCTGTGCGATGGGTGTATTGGTATATGGAAATAAGCATCCTTGAGGTCTAAAGTTGCCATGTAGTCGTGCAGCTTTAGCAATGGCAATACTTCTTGTAGTGTGACCATGTGGAAGTGGTCTGATGTGATGAAAGTGTTGACTACTCTGAGGTCTAGGATTGGTCTCAGTGTTTTGTCCTTCTTTGGTATCAGAAAGTACAGTGAGTAAACTCCTGTGTTTATTTGTGTGTTTGGCACTAATTCGATTGCATTCTTTTGCAATAGTGCCTGCACTTCTATCTCTAGGAGATTGGAATGGTGTGTTGTTAAATTTTGTGCTTTTGGTGGTATGTTTGGAGGGAACTGTAGAAATTCTATGCAGTAACCATGTTGGATAATTGCTAGAACCCAAGTGTCTGTAGTGATTTTCTCCCATGCTCTGTAATAATGACGTATTCGTCCCCCCACTGGTGTTGTGTGGAGGGGGTGAGTGACATGTGAGTCACTGTTTAGTAGTAGGGGTTTTAGGGCTTTGGAATCTTCCTCTATTTCTAGGGAATTGCCCTCCTCTATATTGTCCCCGAAAACCTCCTCTATACTGTCCTTGGTAACTGGACGGTGTGGCTTGTGAGGTGCTGGCTTGTGTGCTTTGACCCCGAAACCCCCCTCGAAAGGGCGTTTTACGGAATGAGCTGTAATTCCCTCTGCTCTGCGGGGAGTAGAGTGCGCCCATGGCTTTGGCAGTGTCCGTATCTTTTTTGAGTTTCTCAATCGCTGTGTCCACTTGTGGACCGAACAGTTCTTTTTCATTAAAAGGCATATTGAGAACTGCTTGTTGAATCTCTGGTTTAAATCCAGACGTTCGGAGCCATGCATGCCTTCTGATAGTTACAGATGTATTAATTGTCCGTGCAGCTGTATCTGCAGCGTCCATGGAGGAGCGGATCTGGTTGTTGGAGATGGCCTGTCCCTCCTCAACCACTTGTTTTGCCCTATTTTGGAAGTCTTTGGGCAGATGTTCAATGAGATGTTGCATCTCATCCCAGTGGGCTCTGTCATAGCGCGCAAGTAGTGCCTGGGAGTTCGCGATGCGCCACTGGTTTGCAGCTTGTGCTGCGACTCTCTTACCAGCTGCATCAAACTTGCGGCTTTCTTTATCTGGGGGTGGTGCATCTCCAGATGTGTGAGAGTTGGCCCTTTTCCTAGCTGCTCCTACAACAACAGAGTCTGGTGGCAGCTGTGTTGTGATGAAAGCCGGGTCCGTAGGAGGCGGCTTATACTTTTTTTCCACCCTTGGTGTGATTGCCCTACTTTTGACCGGGTCCTTAAATATGTCCTTTGCGTGCCGGAGCATACCAGGGAGCATAGGCAGGCTTTGGTAGGAGCTGTGGGTGGAGGAGAGTGTGTTGAACAAGAAATCATCCTCGACCTGTTCTGAGTGGAGGCTTACGTTGTGAAATTGTGCTGCTCTAGCCACCACCTGAGAGTACGCGGTGCTGTCTTCTGGTGGAGAGGGTTTTGTAGGGTATGCCTCTGGGCTGTTATCTGACACTGGGGCGTCGTATAGGTCCCATGCGTCCTGGTCTTGGTCACCCTGGCTCATGGTGGTGTGAGCTGGGGAGTGTGATGGCGTTTGTGCTGGTGAAACGTTAATCACGGGCGGAGGAGAGGGTGGTGGTGTAACTCTTTTCACCACTTTTGGTTGTGGTGCTTGTTCCGTCTGGAACTCCAACCTTCTCTTTCTCCTAATGGGGGGAAGGGTGCTTATTTTTCCTGTCCCCTGCTGAATGAAGATACGCTTTTGCGTATGGTCCGCATCAGTTGCTTGTAGCTCTTCCTCAAACCTATGCTTCTGCATTTGGGAGGTTAGCGAGTGCTCTTCTGTATAAGAGCCTGAAGCTGGGTCGCTTGCAGTTTGTTTCGACATCGAAACTTTGTCTGCGTGTTTTTTCGGCTCCGAGGTGACTTTTTTCCTTTTCGGGGCCGAAACCTCTCGGCGTCGATCTGTTTCGGTGCCGCTGTCTCGGCGTCGAGCCGTGTCCACACCGGCATCTCGGTGTCGAGGCTTGTCTCCAGCACTTTCTCGGTCCCGAGAAGGCTGCGTGCCGGTGTCTCGACCGGAGTCGGACGATCTCGGCACTGTTTGGGCCTTTTTCGGTGCCGACGGTCGGTCACCGATTTTATGGGTTGAGCCATGGCCTGGTGGCAGTGGCGTCCCCTGGGCCTTGTAAATGTTTCTTTGTGTGGTTTTCGACGTCTTACTCACGGTTTGTGTATCGTCGAATCCTTCGGAGTCTGAGTCTTGGATCGAGAAGGTACCTTCCTCTTCCTGTTCCTCGAACTCCCGTCGGGCTGTCGGTGCGGACGCCATTTGAAGTCTTCTGGCTCGACGGTCTCGGAGTGTTTTTCGGGACCGGAACGCACGACAGGCCTCGCAGGTGTCTTCGCTGTGCTCAGGTGACAGGCACAGGTTGCAGACCAAGTGTTGGTCTGTGTAGGGGTATTTATTGTGGCATTTGGGGCAGAAACGGAACGGGGTCCGTTCCATCGGCGTTCCTCAGCACGCGGTCGGGCCGACCAGGCCCCGACGGAGGATCGAAAAACTACCCCGAAGGGTACCGGAGCTCTTCGATCTTCGATGCGGTGTTGAATCTAAGTACGCCGATCCCGAACGCAACAATACCGACGAAAATCTTCCGAAATTAACTATTTTTTCTGCTCCGAAACTCGGAGCGACAGGAACACGTCCGAACCCGATGGCGGATAAAAAACAATCGAAGATGGAGTCGACGCCCATGCGCAATGGAGACAAAAGGAGGAGTCACTCGGTCCCGTGACTCGAAAGACTTCTTCGAAGAAAAACAACTTGTAACACTCCGGCCCAACACCAGATGGCGAGCTATTGCAGAACATGCGTATCTACAGCGACAGATGCCATCGAACATACATTTTACCACTGGGGATAATGAGTTTTTACTAAATGTAAGATTAGATTTATCTCCCATACAAAGACAAGACTAGAAGTTTCTTATGGAAGAAGAATCAAAGGCGGGGTATGTAAAGGGGGTGAAAGTTGACTCCAAGGTGACAAAGTAGATGTTGCCTACTGAGAAAATTAGACTGCCTAAAGCCAAAGGTATCATGTGAAAAAATGCCATTGTTATCCTCTAGCATAAAAGCAGATTAAACAACTGGGAAAGCTGGCTCAGCAACCAGAGAAGCCAACAAGGTGGCTCGGGTGAAATACTAGTCTATCAAACTTGGAAACTGAGGAATCCAACTTAGCCCTGGAAAGACCTACTCAGCCACCTGAAAGCAGATTTCAATATGGAAACCCGAACCCCTGATGGGGAAATCCAACATCGGGGAAATTCATCATCTGCCAGCGTCATTCGGAATTATGTTAACTGAGGTATGTGGGATAAGGTGCCCAAAAGATGAACACACCACAGAACTCCACAAGCAGGTAATCAGACAGCAGTAATATTAAAAAATGTGTAGTGCTTTCTATGTGGATTCCAAATCCTAAAATGCACATTAAAGAAGAGCAGGGACGAATCACCAAACAACCAACATCTTCCATAATATGGCAGTTTAACTAGTTTTAAATTTCACTGAGATCTTGGCAGTAGCCTTACAACCCAGCGGCAATGTTGCCAGGCAGAGACAATCTAATGCTTGGAGAATATAAAAATGGCCAATTAAATCATAGAATTATTGGACAACAGCAAAACAAAATAGTATTTAATACCTTAAAAGCAATCTTTGGCAGTCACGGTTGGGGGAAAGGGCATAGAGTTCGTAAATATTAAAACTAAATACCGTTAGTATGTTTAAAAAAGAAAAACAAAAAAAAGTTGTTTATCATACTCACTTTTCTTACCAGTGCGCAGATCTACAAGGAGAAGTCATTTGCAAAAGCCACTCACACTGCATAGTTCACTATGGCCCCTTGATTTAGGAAGAGGCTGTCAATATAGGAGTTCATGGAGTTTGCTAGTTAAGGTGGTAAAATTGATGAATAGCACCTATTAACATACATTCAGGCAAGCTGCCTTTATTAACAAGGGTTAGACACTTTTTATTTTGGTAGCATTCTCATGGTCTCAAAGCGTCCTTAATTCATGTTACGTCTTGCTGTGCCTAGAACTACAACTCATGCAAAGGTGAGTAAAAAGTTGTCTTCTGATAGGAATAGTTTGCTAAGCTTGCCATGGTGATGAAATTAGACGACTGAAACTGTATGGCAAACGCCAGATCTGTGTGAAATTTTAACAGTGTCTGTAAGGAGTGCAACTGAAACAAACTGAAAACCACTGATTATGCTACGACTCATGACCTGAATGCTTCTGAAGTGTGGATGAGGAAAGGAATTTTAAAGAACTAAAAGGCACTGCACACATCGTGCAGAGAAGCAGCACCAACTGTTCTTGTGATCAACAAGAGCCCTATAGATATGGGGCGTTATCCATACCTGAACAAAGGGGAGGGGTTCAACCCCGATGGGGAGGCAGGTAAATACAATTTAAAAAGGCAAAACAATGAGGTCTCTAAATTAAGTTTGAAAATAACTAAACGGTACGAAAACAGATTGAAACAATTAAAGATCAATGCCTCTATTAAAGTTTAGGATTTAGGGGTTAAAACACCAAAACAAATGCTGTCACAGGTTATTTCGCTGAAGTAGTTCGCACAAATTGTGATTAGCATCAGGCTCCTTTGTCATGACTTCCACAGCCTCCCACTCGCCAGACCGGCTGGACTTTTTGATGGCATCAACCACACTCTGCATGTAGAGGCCATCCTCGAAGGAGGCTGCCATGGTAACTGGTCTGTCGTCCCATGTCCGACGGTCATCCTGGTCCTCGAAAGACTGACGTAGTGCCTGCACCATGTACTCCAAGCCCTTCAAATACAATAAAGGAATTTCTTTCAGTCCTTTTTCCAAGAGGCTTGTTGTGCTAATACTCAACGAGTCCATTAGCAGCAGCTCCTCTTGGACAGCAGTGTTTTTCTGCCCATATAGTTCCATACCACGGGCCACAAGCCGACCTTCCGAGCCAACTATCATGACTTCATGGACAAACGCACCAGGCATGTTGAAGTTCAGTGTTACAGTGCTACAGATACCGCCACCCATGAGCATCTGGAAAAAGCAGAAGTCATCACTAGTGACATGGCGGATGCCACTGATGGATGCATTCTGTCTTACGAATGTTTTCAGCAGGCCATGTACCTTTTCAGCTTTTCTACCGGTGAGATGGGTTAAGAGGTCTATGATATATGTCCCCATGGTGTGAAGGCCTCCACCTCCCATCAGCTCATCACAGATCCAGTTGTACTTACTGCTAAGCAAGCTACCCCAGTATACTCTGACATCACAGATAATCACGTTCCCGATGTAGTGCTCCTTAATCAACTCTTTCATCCTGACAAAGACAGGCAGGAAGCGCAGCACGTTACCCACCAAACTCATGAGTTTGGGGTAGTATCTGGCAGCTGTCACCATCTGGAATGCATCCACCGATGTTGCAGCTTTGTCACAGATCACATTCTTCCCAATACCTACAGAGGAAACATATTAAAAATATTAGGTCAAATAGGTTTTATTTTTATTTCTCCCAGTCCGTAATACTTCTGTTCTTCTCCCACATACCAAGCGAGCTATGCAATGTCCTGTCAACCATCAAAGTAGACATGGGAAACTTGGTTTAGTGCTCCGAAAAAATTACTTCACATCTTTTGCAACACACTGATTTCCTTACAGAACTTCTGAAGGTAGCGAAAGGATTTTCCCAACACTCCATCAATTCTTCGGTCTCTCACATTCAATTCCTAATGTGTATACCTCTCTCTGAAAGAGAAATGTCAGCTAAAAGCAATAATGCAAGGAAAGTACGAATTCTAGCCTGAGCATGAACTGAAGGAGAGCTTTGAAACAATGATTCTCCTTGTAGGGTGTCTTCAGTGAGATAGTGTGAGGAAAAGACACTGTAAAATTCATTTTACTCTGGGCTCGTAGCAAATTCAGATTATTTTATTTTCTCCTTTTTCGAGCTAACATAGTCATTCATTCTAATGGCTATGGTTAGTCTGTGTTAGAGACAGTGAGAATGTAATGAGTAGGACTGAGATGCCTACACTGTTTGACTGGTTTTTGTTTAACATTCTTCCTTCATAAGCGTAAGTCTGGCTCCAAACTACACTGAAGTGTAAAACGTGTTGATTTTGTACGAAAAAGGAGAGTACCATGTTGTGATGCAGCTTGTGTGTACAGACTCTGCTTGGGTTACATAAGACAACGTAAAGCTTAAGAAGTCATCTATATTTCTAACTGAGAAGTGAATGGTTTGGTTGGGCAGTGACCTCATTTCTCACTGGAGTGAATAGTGTGACACTTCCTGCTTCCTAAATGTTGAAGTGAATGACAAGGGTGCCGGAAGTGATTCAAAGTGTGACAGGACAAAGCGCTTACCAACCCCTGGTTTATGGTCAACCCAAAGTAAGCCAATGTGAGATACACTACTGCTTACCTGGCAGTCTTTGAGGGGGGACGCGCCAAGAGCACCTGGGGGAGAACTCTTTAAGTCACATTCTGTGGAAAGGCTCTTGGGGCCAGATGTATCAAAGCTTTTTGCATTCGCAAACGGTGCAAATGCCCGTTTGTGAATGCAAAAAGCCCTTTCAGAATGTATCAAAGGCATTCTGAATGCAATTTGAAGGAATTTCTAAAATGGCGATTCCCTAAAATTGCGACCCTGTTTAGAGAGTCGCAAATTGTGACTCTCTAAATAAGAAATCGCAAATAAGGAATCCTTATTTGCGATTTCTAAAGCACATGTATGAAGCAATTCCTTAATGTGAATTGGGCATTAAGGAATCGCTATTACCACCAAGTTGAACTTGGTGGTAACCATGTGCAAATTTAAAAAATGCATTTAAAATGCATTTTTAAAATTTACATGTTAAACACACACGACCTTTTGGCATGTGTGCACCTTACATGTTGTTAAAAAATGTTTTGGGGTGCAGCAGAGGGGGCCTTAGGCCCCCAGCACCCTGGACTTTGCATTTCCCAAAATTGCGAATTCCAGTTAGGAATTCACAATTTGGTAAATGCTAAATATTCCCAAATATGAATAGGTGCAAATGGGGCCGGTATTGTAATTTGCGATTCGGTGATAGCATTTGCGATTTTTAAGAAATCGCTATTACCGAATCGCAAATATGATACATTGCATTTTGCAAATCAGAAATAGCGATTTCTTAAAAATCACTATTTCCGATTCGCAAAAGGCATTTTTCATACATCTGGCCAATGACTTCTTACAAGAGAGTTCAGTGTGGTTATTTCTCCTAAAATTAAAGTTTGGTTGCTACTCTAGTCTATCCTGTTTTAACTCACAGATCTCCATGTTTAGGTAGCTCACAGTTTATACATTTGTTAGAGAAGATTGACTTCTGTGAGTTAGTGGTGTGCAGGATCTTGGGTAGCATAACTCTCTAAGGAGGGGTTATTTATTCAAAGTACTACTCGGTGAGATGGAGGGAGAATATTGCGGGCTTGAAGTAAATGTTTTTTATAGACTTATGTCAGGGTGTTTATCCCACAAATATATATATTGGTGGTCAGGAAAAAGGCCATGGAAAGGGGTTATAATACTGAATACTGTTAAAGCCACACTGGAGGGGGGCTTCATTCAAGGTCGATGTCGTGTGAAATCATACTAGCAGCATATTCTTCCAGTTTTAAGGAGAGCTCCTTGCAATCTTACCATACTGTGGCATACAAATACTTTTTCTACTTCTATTGCATTCTCTTCAACTATATGTAGGTGGATAAACCATATCACTGCAAAAGAACTCAAGAGGGACATTCTTCACTGAGGAAGGGGTCCCTGTCTTGGTGACACCAATAAGTAATGAGTCTCATATTAAAAAGAAAAAAAAGGCAGTTTTTCTACAAAATACCTGTACCAAGATATCATTTATAACACTATGTAAAAGAAATCGAGGAGAGCATGTAGCTTCTGCCAGAGTCATGCCCCCTTTAAAAAAAACTGCTTGATGGTATTACTTTCATTAATAGTTTTTGAGACAACTCTACTAAAAACTCAGAGGGTGGGAAAGCATTTTACAATGAAGGGCAATTAGTCATAACCGGGGACCCTGGTAATATGAGATTCTGTGGCCTGTGGAAAATACACTTACTTATGGATTTGCGTCTTGGCCACAAAAAACACCATCTCTGCATCATTCTTAGACTTCACCCAAAAAATTACGTACAGTTTAAATTAATCTAGAATCACTAAACAAAAAAACACCACATCTGTTATGTGCCACGCTGAGACCCTTTCCAAGGATCAGCCAGTAAATCTACGGTTGCGGATTGATGTATTCAGGGATAAAACTGGTACTAATGAGGTACACTTTTTCCCAGACAATTAATAGTTGTTAAAATGACAAAATAACGAAATAATACTGCTACAGATTAAGTTGTTTTTGTTGCTACATAATTGTCTCATCCCTAGCACATAATTTGGTTCTTTAGGTCTATGTAATTCCTGTGTCCCTGGTCTTAACACTGCAATGTCGGAGGTGGCATAGTGGGTGAAGTAGCAGAACAGATGATGGATACCTGTACACTTGTATGTGCAAATGAAGGATATATACAGTTTACAAACAGTCCACTGGAAAGCGTACAACACAAGAGGTGAAGGATACATGTACAGTTGCATACATAAATGAGAGATACAGAAGTCATTATAAACATCAGAAGGCCATGTACTATACAAATACAATATTGATCAGAATCAAATTTGCAACAAGGATGAAGGTACAACTAGAATGTGGCACCAGTGCAGAGGTATACAAAAGAACAATACCAGCGCAGACAATATATATATATAGAGAGATAAAATGTTCTAGTGTGGAAATGTTTTTAAAATAAGAAGTAAACAGAAACGTGCAACTGCTTCTCAAAGGCCTGTTTTTGCCAGAGAGCTCCAGTTTATGTGCAAGATAAAGAGGGCTTTAAGTGCAGGGCTTAAGTACAGCAGTCATATGCGTAGACGAGATTTAAGTGTTGGGGGGGAGAACACACACGGCCCACGTAGGTTTAGACGAGGCATGCTTCCTGTGACAAGTAGGCTACATGGCAAAGGGCAACCAAAGTGGAATACCCAGCAAAAAACAAAGACAAAGTGTGTCTTTAAAAATACACGTTATATGTTTGCATGTTGAATGTCTTATCTGTGAATATTGAGTACGATATCCCAGACCTGTGTAGGAAACAGATTTGTCCCAGGGCATACAAACACTGATGTATGGGTCCTGATGAAAGCCCTGGACCTTCTGGGCCTAATACAAATAGGCGTTCTAACATGTAGACTCGTACAGAAGGAATAGGATCATAATTTCCACATACTCTCTTCATTTTTCATCATACCAAAAACACCATCAATAAAAGGGATACCTTAGATGTTTTCTAGGTATTTTTAGCATAAGACCCTGGGAAAAGAAAATATCTTAAGTGCTCCCTGGAGTATGGTTGAGCCCATCCTTGTTTTTAGGGAGCAGTATGATGAGACCCGATGAAGAAGCATGACACCAAATGGATGCGTGAGGGTCTTCAAAACAACACTGAGTGATGTCCCGTACCAGGGCAGTGCTCCACTTAATGAGTGTTTTCAAACTGCCACTGAGGTGGACTACTATGTGTAGGACACTCAAGATGATATACAGACTCAAGAGTTTGCCAATTAAAAGATGTAAGGCTGGAAGTGATTCTGTCAAATATCCTCAAATGTGGTATTTATCTTGTTGTGGAGGGGAGGAATGATTTGGAGAAATTTAAAGAGGGACTTAAGACAGCCTCTAGTAGAACTTTCCCACAGCATATAGGTGATTTAATCAGTGCTTGGATAACAGTTTTTAAATTAATTTTGGTATAAAAATGTTGTTAGACCTGAAAGCGTTAGGGTGGTCACATCTAACTTTTTTGCCTGCCTCCCTCCACTTTTGAGATTCTGTTTTTGCTGTTTTTAGACTCTGTGCACTTTACCACTGCTAACCAGTGCTATAGTGCATATGCTCTCTCCCTTTAAACATGGTAACATTGGATCACACCCAATCCAATTGGGCTATTTAATTTACTTATAAGTCCCTAGTAGAGTGCACTATATGTGCCCAGGGCCTGTAGATTAAATGCTACTAGTGGGCTGCAGCACTGATTGTGCTGCCCACGTCAGTAGTCCCTTAACCTTGTCTCAGGCCTGCCATTGCAAGGCCTGTGTGTGCAGTTTCACTGCCAATTCGACTTGCCATTTAAAAAGAATTGCCAAGCTTAAAACTCCCCTTTTTCTACAGATAAGACACCCTTAAGGTATGCCCTATGTAACCCATAAGGCAGGGTGCTGTGTAGGCAAAAGGCAGGACATGTAACTATGTAGTGTACATCTCCTACATTTGTTTTACAATACTGTGAGGCCTGCTCCCCTCATAGGCTAACATTGGGGCTGCCTTCAGACCTTGTCTGAGTGGTAGCTGCTGATCTGAAAGGAGTAGGGATATTTAGTATGGCCAGAATGCTAATAAAAAATCCTGCTGACTGGTGAAGTTGGATTTAATATTACTATTTTAGAAATGCTACTTTTAGAAAGTGAGCATTTCTCTGCACTTAAATCTTTCTGTGCCTTACGTCTGGCTGGGCTTAGTTGACAGCTCCACTGTGCATTCACTCAGCCACACCTCAAACACAGGATACTCAGCCTCACTTGCATACATCTGCATTTTGAATGGGTCTTCCTGGACTGGGAGCATGGAGGGCCTGCCCTCACACAAAGGACTGCCACACCCCTTACTGGGACCCTGGCAGACAGGATTGAACTGAAATGGGACTTTGTGCACTTCTAAGCCACTCTTTGAAGTCTCCCCACTTCAAAGGCACATTTGGGTATTTAACCAGGGCCTCTGCCTCTACCAACGCAGGCACTTCCTGGAGAAGAGAACTTGAACCAGAATTTGCATCCTGCCAAGAAGACCTGCCTGGCTGCCCAAAGGACTCCCATGTCTGCTTTCTGTGAAGGACTGCAGCCTCACTGTTGCCGTGCTGCCTTGCTGCTCTCTGGCTGTGGTGAAGAAGTGCTCTCCAAGGGCTTGGATCGGGCTTGCCTCCTGCTCCCTGAAGTCTCAGGACCAAAAAGACTTCATCTCTATAAGAAGGACTTCTTGTGTGGCAAAATTCGACACACAGCCTGCACTGCAGTGAAAATTTCACAGCACGCTGTACCGGAATGACGCAGCCCGACTTCGCACCGAGAAGGTCGACGCATCGCCAGCGTAGCGACTGGAAATTCAATGCACGGTCTCACCGGATCGGTGCACAGCCGAGCCGGAACGACGCACCCCGACTTCCAGGGAGGAATCGGCGCAGCGCCTGCTGTGCGGTAGAAAATTTGACGCACCGCCTACCGGATCGACCCAGCTCCTGTGACTTCATCCTAGCAGCGTCGGAAATCCACACATCGTCTCCGGGGTGTCTGAAAACCCCGCAACCCAAAGAGGATCCACAACCTAGCGCCGCAAATTGACGCACAGCCGTCCCTGCATGAACACTAAACAACGCATCACCGTGTGCGGCCCAAGAAATCAACGCACACCCATTTGTTTCCAGGCATCTCCTCCTCTGCAGTCCTTTGCAGAGATTTTTCACGCGAACCAGGTACTTTGTACTTGAAAGAGACTTTGTTTGCTTGAAAAAGACTTAAGACACTTTATATCACTTTTTAGTGATATCTCAACATATACTTTTTGCATTTTAATCGTTCTGACCTGCATTTATCCAGATAAATATTAAAGATTTTTCTAAACACTGTGTGGTGTATTTTTGTAGTGCTATATTGTGTTATTGTATGATTTATTGCATAAATACTTTACACATTGCCTTCTAAGTTAAGCCTGACTGCTCAGTGCCAAACTAACAGAGGGTGGGCACATCATAATTGTGTGTGACTTACCCTGACTAGAGTTAGGGTCCTTGCTTGGACAGGGGGTAACCTGACTGCCAACCAAAGACCCCATTTCTAACAAATGTCTTTTGCAATGCAGCTTCAAAGGGAATCTGGAACTCTCTGGGATGTCCTGAATATAGAAGTGAAGATTACAAAAACCCACTAACGTGAAGCCCAGAGACTTCTCTAAATTCACAGTCTTGGGGAAAATGTAGAGTGCCTGTAGTTCGGCAATCTAGTCTGGAAGGATGGCCATGAAACTGCTATGATTCAGACAAATGGACTTTAAGCCTGATATAGGGATTCTCCTAGCAGGAGAGCACTGGAAAGTGATGTGTCTCCTACCACACCAAAGCTGCCATTTCACAGCCATATTTAAAGGTAACATAAGCTCTGGATTATCACTTGTAGATTCTTGGCTGGCTCCACTGACAGTAATCTCTAATCTCAATGGTCCATCTACTACAGCATAGTAGTGGTTAGCCCAACCTATTAAGAATGGGGCGACGTCAATGATTTTCCCTACCTGTGTCCGCCATAAGAGGCATGGCAGACATGAGCAGGGTAAACGTTCAAAGGTCCTGACATGCAGGGAGAAAGTTCTGAGGATCGCAGCAGTTTGCATAAAATAAAATAAATGACAAAAATAAATACAACATTTTCCAAAAAGGTGCTCTAAGCAAAGCAGATTCAGCAAACCTGCAGTGTTGTGATGGGCGGTGCAAAAACAGGCAGCTTTCTTCACAGCACCACCATCATACCAAGCATGTGGGATCTCTCAATGTGGCATGTGGGTTAGGGTGAGGGAGGACATTGCCTCCACTCTCTGGCAGACCGTACATCATGGTCTATATGACTTCCTCTAGTTTTTGTTAGTTGCGACCCATTCAAGAAATTATAGCGGGGATTGGGCTACTATGTTAATGTTATCTATGCTGGTAATCTGGAGGCATGGGTCCTTATCATCCATGTTGTTCCAGTTTTCGAGAACATCTTACCAGATCATCAACAATGAGTTTGAATAGTAAGGACAATAGGTCTGATTCTTATGGTGTTTGAAGAGGAATGGTCATAGGTGAAGATAGAAAGGTGCAGTCTTAATGCTTTTGTGGGTTATGCGGCGTGCCAGAGAGCCCACAGCAAGATGGTGGCACTTTAGTGCACCTCTGCTGGCCAGGGCTTTTAATCAGACTGCTCTGATGCCAGGAAAGGGAAGCTAAGTGCTGGAAAGGCTGGGGTGACTCGCCTGGCCCGCTAAGACGATTCCTGTGCTCCACTGGTGACAACAATGTCCTCTAACTGCTCGCCGTGCGAGCTGCTCTAAAGCACAGGAGTGGAGGCCGCGCAGTGTGCAACGCTGACACCGAGGCGAGGTGCAATGGGGTGATGTGGTGTTCCCCAGCAGTGCGATGACCCAGAGATGAGGAGTCCCTCTTAATGAATGTGTGGTGGCAAGTAACCTGGGAGCTGCTGGGGAGGCGCGGTCCATGACAGCAGACGAGAGCCGTGTCATGGGAGCACCTGGTTGGAGCAGCACAGCCACCTGCACAGCATCTGGTCCCCCCTCTCACAGCTGTGGGAAACTGTGCGGGAGTGGCGGCTAACTCCTGTGGAGGGGGGCTGGTAGGCAGTCGCAGCGGCAAAGCTACAGTTCTGAGTTCTTGAGTTGCAGCGAGCCCGCTGGGAGGTGTGGACCCGTGGGGGTGCGCCACCTGCTATTCCGGATGGTGACTGTAGCCGCGGGTTTTGTGGGCCTAAGCAATCTACTACATAGCTCAGTTATATACTATTTTGGCACCGTGGAGCTCAGGCTCCATTAGCTGCTGGGAGGCACCTCACCCACCATTGCTCCACAACGATTAATAATGACAAGCTCAGCGTCTGGACCTGAGCTCTGCGCCTGTGCTAACCCCGTGAACTAACTGAAGGTATGCTTCGGAGGTGTCTGACCACCTCCCTGCTCTGTGCTTGGATACAGAGCTCCTGCACGGGAATGACTACCTGAGCTGGGGCTTAGAAACTAACTTTCACAGTCTGCTGATATCAATGTCATGTTTGTTGCAAGTGCCTGTGTATCTTCCTCTGTGCAGGGCCTGCTGATCATTTACTGGGACCTATCTGGTTAATGTGCTGCTATGCAGCAGTCCTGGACTTGTGCGTGGAGCTGTGGGCCTGAGGTGCACATCTGGTTGCCTGTGTGGTTCCAAACTCAGAAGCCTTCCTCTGCGCCACAATCTTGCACGTGCTGTGCTCCTAAAAAGCTACCTATCATGACCTGACTACAGAGATCCCCATGTGGAGAAACCTGGTGCCCATTTTTCCCTGATACGCTGCAGCAGTGATGGGGGACAACCACTGTACAAGGCATACTTTGGTCCACAGATGCTGATTGGTGGCAGAGACAACAAAGTGAGCTGGGACAATTCTGCCAACAAACAGGGAAAATTGATTGAAGCCAAACACTCCTCAATTTTGAGTGTTGGCGCTCAGCCAAGGCGCTACAGTATGCACTCTCAGACCAGGAACAGGATGCAGGGTCCCGGAACATGACCGCGCTGGAAAACACACTGATGGCCATGCAGCAAAGTGTTCAGTCCATTGATGAGAAAAAGGACTCCTTGACCCTGCGGATGGACCACATGTCGGAAAACCTTGATGAACAGAGGGCACAACTCACAGCAATGGATCAGAGGATTTATACTGTGGAGGATGACCTACAATCCATGAGCATGAAATCCTTGAACCTGGAGAAAGTGTTGGCAGTCACACAGGCCAAGAATGAGAATCTAGAAGCGCAGGTCAAAATAATTTGCTCATCACAGGTGTCCTGGAGTCTACCAATACGGGCAAAATAAAGACCTATGTTGAAATGATGCTCACCATGCTCTTTGGCCCTAAAAACGTGTCAAACCTGCTGGTGGTGGACTTATTGCTCACTCATGGAACGGCTAGCCCCCTGGGTGCTTCTTTCTCCAATTATAGCGAAATTGTTAAATTACCGCGATCGTGATATAGTGCTCAGGCTAATGCCTGAAAAGAAGAAACTTACCTGCCAGGGTACCCGGATAGCCTTCTTTACAGACTTCATAATGGCGGTGCAGGTGGCCCGCCAGAAATATCTATCCATCAATAAGCATCTACAAAAGGCCGAAATCCCCTATGCCACGTTCTATCTGGCGCACCTCCAAATTGATTATCATGGCACTCAGAAAAGATATGCAAATCCCAAAGCAGCAAAGGACTTTCTCAAGACTATCACCAATCGGCGCTGGGACCTGTGAAAGCCAAAACTATAAACATGCAAACTTGAACCATCGTTCAAACATTAAGCAATTGATCTCCCATTTTGAATTGTGCTTCTAAGATGATTTGTGCAACATGCTCATGTTTCTGTAGGGTGACCACTTGAGGTAAACGTGAAGTTTTCATTTCTCGCTTGTTAATTATAAAATGCAGGTGAAGGAGCACAGGTATGCAAAGCTGCCTTATCTCAGCAATGTATGGTCTGAGGTTAAGAGAACTGAGAAAAATAATTAGTTGTTTGCATGGAATTTCTGACAAAATGCTCGACTGTGAAAATAGTGCTTTTGAATTAGATAAAAGTGGCATGTGCTTGAAACTGAAACGTCTGCAATATGTAAAAAGAACCTGCCCTTTAGGAGAGGTTACATTTGCTTGCACAAGGAATGCTGTTTGCCTCAAACAACAGCCTTGGAACTGAGAGAGTAGACAAGCACATGCTGTAAATTTAGTTTGCTGACAGACTTATCTTTCCTTTGAAGCATAACTATCTCTCCTTTGAAGTATAAACATCTCAGCTGCACATAAATGATGATTCAGCATTTGTAATGCAAACCAATGAGTGTTTACACATATAAAAGGCACATCACAACTCAAGGAGGACTTAACACTTGAAATTCGGACTCTGTATGTTTCAGCCTGGACTTAACCCCTTTCCCGCCAAGGAAATAATGGTTACGGCTATTTTTAGGCCGATCTGCCCTGAAGGGGGGCAAAAGCTACTAGAAACCAGGGATTGTTTTTGTGTGCGTTTTTTGTGTGTTGGGGGCAGACCCTTGGGTGAGGGTCGCCCCCAAGGGGCAAAAGGCACTATTGGGCAGTTTTGCCTCCTTGGGGGCAGATCGGCCTTCTTTTTTTTTAGGCCCATCTGCCCCCAAGCGGGGCAGAATCTACTTAGCGCTAGGCATCGTGTGTGTGTGTTTTGTGTGGGGGAGTGGCCCCTTAGGCAAGGGTCGTGCCCCCCCCCCCCCCAAAACGGGGCAATATATTCTATGCCACTTCTGCCCTCTTGGGGACAGATTGGCCTATTTGTTTTAGGACCATCTAACCCCAGGGTGGGCAGAAGCCATAAAGAATTCAGGGATTTTTTTTCCCCTTTGTTTTTTTGTGCTGGGGGGGGTGCGCCCTTTGGCAAGGGTCGCACCCCAAAGGGAACAAAGCACTGTTGGGTAGTTCTGCCACCCAAGGGGGCATATCTGCATATTCT
This sequence comes from Pleurodeles waltl, assembly GCF_031143425.1. Taxonomy (NCBI): domain Eukaryota; kingdom Metazoa; phylum Chordata; class Amphibia; order Caudata; family Salamandridae; genus Pleurodeles; species Pleurodeles waltl. The sequence goes on from NC_090451.1 coordinate 539,108,689, forward strand.
TTTTAGGCCTATCTGCCACCAAGAGGGCAGAATGCACTTAGCGCCAGGGATCATGTGTGTGTGTGTGTGCGCTTTGTGTGTGGGGGGGGTGGCCCCTTAGGCAAGGGGCACCCCCCCCAAAGGGGGCAAAATACCCTATGCCATTTCTGCCCCCCTTGGGGGTAGATTGGCCTATTTTTTTAGGCCCTTCTGCCCCCAGGGGGGCAGAAGCCATAAAGACGCAAGGGATTTTTATGTCTTTCCTTTGATTTTTTTTTTGCATTTGGGGAGCGACCCCTTTGGCAAGGGTCACCCCACCAAAGAGGGCAAAGCACTGTTGGGTAGTTCTGTCCCCTTTGGGGGCAGATCAGCCTATTTTTTTAAGGCCCGTCTGCCCCCAAGGGGGGCAGAATCCAATTAGCGCCAGGGATTGTGTGTGTGTTTGTGTGTGTGCTTTGTGTGGGGAGTGTGGGGGGGCCTTGGGCAAGGGTCGCCCCTCAAAGGGGGCAGTATATTCTATGCCATTTCTGCCCTCCCTTGGGGACAGATTGGCCTATTTTTTTAGGTCCATCTGTCCCCAAGGAGGGGCAGAGAACCCTAGACACCAGGGGAAATATATAAATGTTTGGTGGCGGGGTGTTTGTCAGCTGGCGAAGTATTTGCATTTGTGATTATAACAGTTTATTTCTTCTTTTTGTTCTAGTTCAAAGCTTTTGCTTCCTTTGCTGTGGCTTGTTGCGGTTTTGGCAGTGGTTGTCCTGCGGTTTGCATAGTTGCATGTTTTAGGTAAGTAAATAAATTTACTCTAAATTAGTATTGTTGCCATGCATGAATGACATGTTTGTAGGTGGTGTACTAAATGCAGGATTGTGTGTGAAATTGTCCTTAGATGTATGCACAATGATATTTGTGATGTCTTATGTCTAATTTGCTTTTTTTTTTTCTTTTTAGAGGGATATCATTGGCGATTGCTGTGGCTGTGCAGAGTAGTTGCTGGTGAGTCTAGCTTTTTCAGGCAAGTAAGCGGTATAGTTTTTAAGTTTACTCTTAGTGATAACGCCACACTTTGTTTATTACTTATCTTACACAGTGCTGGTTGTTGATGGTGCATTTGTCCAGTTACTTTTTGTAGGAAGGATCATGGCTAGCCGTAGGATGACCGCTCAGCATGTTGTTGGTGTGCTATTTGAGTCATCTTCTGATCATGATTATGAGAGTGACTCTGCATCTGAGGCAGAGGAGGAAGTGCAAGATTCTGGTAGGGAATTTTTTGTCAGAGAGGAATCATCTGATGATGAAGCCACTCTCAGCTGATGAAGTGCCTATTTTAGAGGAGGACACCGCTGTGCCAATGGTGCAGCAGCCGGCTGGGCCCGACACCTGGGTTGAACCAAACATGGAGTAGTCACAGTTGTCTGCCTTTACTGGTTTCCCAGGGTGAAGAGTAAATACGGAAAACCTTTTGCCTGTCAAGTTCTTTTAGTTGTTTATGGACGATGTATTTTTAGAAGAGATTGTTGAGCAGACTAATTTGTATGCAGAGCAGTATTTGAAGGACAACGCTGCCAGACTTATGCAACACTCTAGAGCTAGCTGGTGGATTCCCACAAATATGTAACAGTTGAAAACGTTCTTGGGTTTAACTTTTTTGATGGGCTGATAAGGAAGCCATCACTGTCTTCATATTGGTCTACTAGTCCTTTGATGGCAACTGCTATATTGCCTGCAATCATGAGTCGTAACTGGTATGAGCTTCTTCAGATGCTGCATTTTGTAGATAATGCTTTAGCCTTGCCAAGAGATCACCCGGATTCTGACCATCTTTTTAAGATTTAGACCTGTCCTTGATCATTTGGTAGATCGTTTTTCAGAGATCTATGTTCCAGGCAAGGAAATATCTGTAGATGAGTCTTTGGACCTGTTTAAGGGTCGTTTGGTTTTTAGGCATTACATTCCTAGCAAGAGGGCATGGTATGGAATTAAATTGTATATGCTGTGTGAAAGTAGTACAGGATATGTTTATAATTTCCGGGTGTACAATGGTAGGGATGTAGAGTCTGTGCTCAAATAGGTATCAGGAAGGAGACCAGGATGTACTGCCCTGATTGTCCTTCAAAGCCTGGGCTGTTTGTGGCTGGCTGTTTCAGGAGCTACCACACACAGAAGAATTACTGGGAAATACCGTGAGCGTAAACTGCTGTTTTATATTTTCATACATTCAGTTTCATGGTTGGCATTACTGTCATGTAGGCAGTTAGAGCTTCTGTGTGTAGTTTTGTACTTATTTATAATTAATGATTTCTTTGTTGTTTAAAAGCAAAAAAAAAAAAGTGATGGCGGTGTGCAAGGACTGGCGCTTGGTTGGCGGTGTGTGTGGAATGGCGCTTGGCTGGCAGTGTGTGTGGGGTGGTGCTTGGCTGGCGGTGTGCGTGGAGTGGCGCTTAGCTGGCAGTGCCAGCCAAACACCAGTCCACACACTCCCATCAGCTGGTGTGATTGTTGTATCAGGCATGACGGTATATAAGAGTGAGGGGCCCTTGAATGGCGATGTCTGTTGATGCGAGTGTTGTAATGTGCTCGGCCCGCGGCTGGCGGTGTGAATGGTCTTGTGCATTTCATGTATGAAAGGTGTGTGAATGGACTGTAAAGCGGTTGGTGCCTTGACACGGCTTTACAGCTCACGAGCTGTGAGCCATTGGTTCAGCTTTTTGGCCTTTCATTTATTAGCAGTACATTTCACTTTTGTGAAATCTCTTGTTAATAAAATCTGATCTACTGAACCATCACTCTTGTGCCAAATCCAACCAATATGTGTGGTAAAAATGACAAAACCTGCTTCACTGTAATCAGGCGTCGCAGCACACTCATGACACGCGAGATGTCTCGGGTGGGAACCTGATGATGAAGTATGCCACCAACTTGGTTGGTGGATGAGGGGTCTTTTTAACATAATCTAAGTGCTTGTCTTTTCACAATTTTAGTGTGTGGAATATCAAAGAAGTATGTGGACACATCAAAATGATCTATGACAAAACTACCTGTGTTTGGGGGGGGCGGGGGCACCTATGTTTTTGGTCCCGGGTGCAGCCTTCATCTAGGGAAACCTACCAAACCCAGACATTTTTTTTAAACTAGACACCCCAAGGAGTCCAAGGAGGTGTGGCTTGCGTGGATCCCCCAACATTTTCTTAGCCATTTTTCTCTGCAAAGCTCACAATTTGCTTAAAAAATCATTTTCCTCACTTTTCTTTATAGGATCACCACTCCGGCACAAATTTCCTACCACCCAGCATTCCCCTCAGTCTCCCAAGCAAAATGATACCTCACTTGTGTGGGTCCCCAAAGCAGAGTCAGCCTAAAGATGTACAAAAGAAAAATATGTGCTTATCAACTCACTGTGCTATCCCCTCCATCTCTACAGGTTTGTGACCTTTTTCTGTTGCAGGCACCTGGGCCATCCACACAAGTGAGGTACCATTTTTATCGGAAAACTTGGGGGAACGCTGAGTGGAAGGAAATTTGTGGCTCATCTCTGATTCAAGAACTCTCAGTCACCGAAATGTGAGGAATAAGTGTTTTTTTTGCCAAATTTTGAGGTTTGCCTAGGATTCTGGGTAACAGTACATGGTGAGAGCCCCAGCGTGGATACCCCTAGGTGTCTACTTTTAAAAAATGCACAGGTTTGGTAGGTTTACCTGGGTGCCGGCTGAGCTAGAGGCCAAAATCCACAGCTAGGCACTTTGCAAAAAACAGCTCTGTTTTCTTTGGGAAAATGTGATGTGTCCACGTTGTGTTTTGGGGTATTCCTTGTCGCGGGAACTAGGCCTACCCACACAAGTGAGGTATCATTTTTATTGGAAGACTTGGGGGAACACGGAAAAGCAAAACAAGTGTTATTGCCCCTTGTCTTTCTCTACATTATTTCCTTCCAAATGTAAGACAATGCGTAAAAAAGACATCTATTTGAGAAATGCCCTGTAATTCACATGCTAGTAGGGGCACCCCAGAAATCACAGATGTGCAAATAACCAGTGCTTCTCAACACCTTATCTTGTGCCCATTTTGGAAATACAAATGTTTTCTTGGTAGCTATTATTCACTTTTTATATTTCAGCAAATGAATGGCTGTATAAAATGAAAACCCAGTGCAAGGTGCAGCTCTGGGTACCTAGGGTTCTTGATGAACCTACAAGCCCTATATATCCCCGCAACCAGAAAAGTCCAACGGTATATTTATTTCTAAAATCTGACATCGCAGGAAAAAGCTAGAGTAAAACGTGGAAACAAATTGCTGTTTTTTTCACCTCAATTTCAATATTTTTTTATTTCAGCTGTTATTTTCTGTAGGAAAACCTTGTAGGATCTACACAAATTACCCCTTGCTGGATTCAGAAGTTTGTCTACTTTTCAAAAATGTTTAGCTTTTAGGGATCTAGCATTGGTTTCACATCCATTTCTTTCACTAACTGTAAGGAGGATGAAAGCACAAAAAACAGTAATAAGCATTTGCAATGCACTAGGGTCTCGCATTTGTCAGAGTTACAGCTGTTCACAGTTGCAAACTCCCAACCGGATTTTTCTTGCGTTAAAAGAAAAAAACAGCACGATCGCGCTGCTACAGTTCACATGTAATTAATACCTATTGGCAAAAGTGCTATTATGAACGTAACCGGCAAAAGTGCAATGAAGTGTGTAACAAGGTCGATAGTATGCAAAGCGCTCGACTTCTGCCCGGCGAGATCGCGCTGCGAAAATAGAGAAAAAGTAGTCTACAAACTCAGCGAGCCTCTCCTGTTTTCTGTACTTGGTCGCTGCGCTCCAGGAGGGCAAACCACCGGAAAAGGCATGACGTATGCGTGCCTTCCACTAATCAAAAGAAGCGGATTCTAACAGGCAAGCAAACTTGCCAATGAAAGACACTGACGTGACGTCGACGGGGCTCCGAACCCTTTTCTAATACCTAAAGCGTCCCGCTAGCAATACGCATGCACGACCCTAAAAATGGGGTATGTCCCAGTAAAATGCCAAATGGTGTTGAAAAATTGGGTTTTCTGATTCAAGTCTGCCTGTTCCTGAAGGCTGGGAATATGGTGATTTTAGCACCGCAAACCCTTTGTTGATGCCATTTTCAGGGAAAAAAACACAAGCCGCCTTCTGCAGCCCTTTTTCCCCCCCATTTGTTTGAAAAAAATAATCTTTTTGCTATATTTTGGCTAATTTCTTGGTCTCCTTCAGGGGAACCCACAAACACTGGGTAAAAAAAGGACACAAATTTGGCGGGGGTAGCTTATGTGGACATAAAGTTTTGAGGGCCTAAGTGCAAACTTCCCGAAACAGCCCAAAAAAGGCTTGGCACCTGAGGAGGAAAAGGCCTGGCAGCGAAGTGGTTAAAGCAAATAAAAGTTTGCTTTTTTTTTTTATCAACACCTTGACTGCATATTGACTGTTCACTTCTTTTCAGATATCTATCTTTTACAGACCAGTTTACTGACAATCTTGAAGCTGATGGCACTTAGAGCTGAACACAAGACTTTGAACTCTATGCTTGCTGCACTTTTTCGGTTTAAGAGAAGCAAGACCTCAGAGGAGCAGAAGTGGGTCTGCTCTTTCTGTTGTGGGATCTGTCCTGGCTGCCTGGACTTACTCATGTTGGTAGGAACACTGCTGTTATTTGCCAGGCCGCTGGTGGAGGACTGGGAAGTTGGCAGCCCCCATGAAGGTACACCATGTATAGACCATATGAGTAGGAAGGAATACGTTACATGGTCTGATGTATAATGTTACCATTTACTTATGACTTTTTTGATTTCAGGAAATGGGAATGTCTTTAGCAAGTTTGAGATGCTGAAGTGGGTGGGTGGTGGGCTTGTTTGATTGTTGTTTACAAGGCCACCATTATGTTGCTTATTACAATGCTCTTCCTGTGCACCATACAGTACTTGCCAAGATACACTGTGCTGAGATCAACATTAAGTTGTTATTATGGCCCTTTCCCAGGGACACGTAACCCAAATGACTTGGAATCTGTGGGGCTTAACCCCAGCAAAACGTGACTGGTACTCTCTTATCTTGACAGGCATCGTATTCAGATTGCATTCTTGCAAGAAGCGCACTTAACACAAAATAAAGAACTGGCCATCGAAGCCTGCTGGGTGGCGTATAGACTGGCCTCTTCTTACTCTTCATACTCCACGGGTGTCATGATCCTTGTGAAACAAAAGAGTGCTGCTTACGGTTACCCAATACATGGTGGATAAACAGGACCACATTGCGATAGCACAGGGTAGGCTTTACTGTACTCTTATCACTCTGGTCAATACATATAGCCCCAATGTGGATGATCCTGTTTTTTATATGGCTCTTTGGAGCAACATCAACACCTTTCCATTAATGGCTATTTTATTCGGGGGAGGGGAGGGGGGGGTCGGGAGGGAACTTAACACATATTTAGACCCCATACTGGACCGGTCGGCTGTGACGGACTGGCATGGTAAACATTCCGCTTGGGTGATACAGGACAAAATGGACAAACATGGTATTGTGGACATATCGAGGCTCCGACACCCGCTACAGCAGGAGGGCACAAATGCATCCTTTCTCCACAGGACCACCTCTGTCCATCGGTCGCGGTCTTGCTTGGGCTACTGGTTGGTATCCCGGGAGATCTGTGCCAGGACGACAGAGGTCACACACCTGCCTAAGATTCTGTCTGACCATGCACTAGTGAATCTAGAGATCTCAATCCAACACGTACTCCCACCCTATTCGCGTGGAGGTTTCGGGCAGCGGCACTCCTAGATCCTGGGTTCCAGAATCGGCTCCACTTAGCTATTGTTGAATATTCTGACAAGAATGCTGGATCTGTGACCGGACCTGAAACACTATGGGAGGCCTTCAAGGTCACAATCAGAGGCTTATGCATTAGCACAGAGGCGGCAGTGTTGAAAGCAGTAAGTGCACAACAGCGAAACAGTGAGGATAAATTAAGGTTCCTGGAATGTGACTATGAAAACAACCCTAGAAATGCCACCCTTGCTGCCATTCGATAGCACATCACCACTTTTAATGAACTAGATGCCCAACACACATCTGGAACACATGGGAAGGGTGGAAGACTGGGACATAGCTTAGCAGCAGATTACTAACCTGGAGAACATCATTCACTACGACACGCCATCTATATTAACTGATTTCACAAACTACTATGCCCAGCTCTACAGCACCCATCAGTCTGCTATAGTGGCTGAGATAGGAGACTACCTTTAGGATGTGGCCCTTGCGTGGCTGCCCCCAGACAACATGAATATTTAGTACAACCTATTACATGTGAAGAGGTAAAATATGCCATAAGCTCTCTCCCTAATGGTAAAGCACTGGCACTGATGGACTCACTGTAAATTCTATAAAGAATTCGCCAACATTTGGGCACCACACCTCCACACCCTGTAAGAGGAAGCTGCATACTATAAGTCATCATTACTCCCCTCACAACGGGAGGCTCACTGCGGCCCTTCTGAAATCTGACAAAGCGCTAGAGTGCTGTGAGTTGCACAGACCTCTTTCCTTAATTAATACTGATGCAAAGATCCTTGCAAAGGTACTGGTGAACAGACTCCAGCCATTACTACTAAGTCTGATGTTGCCGGACCAATCTGGTTTTATAATGGCCTACTCCACTACACACAATCTACGGGCCATCTTTGAATTATTACATCAGCTGAGCCCCTCTCTACAGGTAATGGCTGTCCTACTGGACGCCACTAAAGCCTTTGATTCCATTTTAAGAAGCTATATGTTCACCATAATGCCCAGTGTGGGTATGTTGGAGGCATTCCTGCACTGAATCAGCTTCCTTTTCACTAACCCGGTTGCCCAGGTGCTTATTAAAGGTAACACATCTGAGGTGTTTCCTACCTATATGGGCATGTGAAAGGGGTGCCTTCTGTCGTCACTATCATTTGCTGTAATGCTGGGGCCACTGGTATGTGAGACCCGACAGCGACATTCTGCCTTTCCATTACAATTTAGGTTCTGTCCCCTTAGTATATCACTATAAGTGGACAACATGGTATTGTATATCAGGGAGCCTGCTTGGCACTTGTTGCCTGTATTTTGGAGTATATTAGTTTTAACAGTACTCAGACCTGTACATCAACCGGTAGACGTCAGTCATTTTCACTATGACTTCAACTACTATGATGAGCCCTCTTGACTTTTCATTTGTGTGGAGCACGGATCCTGTGATATATCTGGAGGTTTGGGTTCATAGTGACCCGGAATTGGTGATTCAATACAATTACAGTAGGCCTTCTCAAAATTAGAAGATCAGGTCTCTAGGTGGTCTAGGCTGTCGCTATCTTTAGCAGACAGGATAGCTGTCATGAAAATGGTGGTGTTGCCCAAGTTTTAAAATCTTTGTATTAATATTCCCATTATGCTACCACACCACTTTCTTTTTAAAAACGCATAGGACATACCTGATTACCCTGACATGGGATGGGCTGGGAAACAACCTAGGATACGATGGGACACACACACACACACACACACTTCCATGTGCCTGATGGGGCTTTGATACACCTGAGTTCCACTTCAGCTATCTGAGTGGGCAGGCCAATTTTGTGAACTACTGGCACGCTCCACATGACTATATGCTGCACTTTGTGGTGATGCATGATGATGCTCATCCAATTCCACTCCAGGATATACTGCCGCACAAAAGGGAGGGGGTGATGTTCGGAAATCAACATAGTTCACTCCACAACAACAGCTTGGCAGATGCTTTGGGTGTGGGCTTGTAAGACCCCTTTTTATGCACCAGCACTCCCACTACGGTTTCACCCTGCTACTTCGGTCAAACAGGAAGGCTCAGCAGTAAAACTACTTGATTGTGTTGGGCTAAAAACTATGTGCCACATCTACATTAATGGTACCTTTGAAGCACTCTATCACACACACACACACACACAAAACAGCAAACCCCATTACTGACATTCACATACTAAAACCTCTAATCTCACCTCCACAAGTTGTATCCTCAATTCCCGGGGAAGCCTCCTACACTTTGTGCGCTGCAAACCCTACTCACTCCTATCATGCACAGAAGCCTGATAACTAAACTATACATTGGGTGCAGACAGATAGACCAACGACCCAAGATAAAGCACGTAAGAACTGGAATTAAGTCCTTCATCAGCCAATGACATTGGTTGACTGGGAATTTTGATGCGCATAGACGAACATAACATACTCCTATCCATCGCAACTTACTAGCATACATTTTAAGTACTTGCACCAAATGAACTACACACCTGTTTAAATTACGCAAATATGGTCTGAAGAGCGGTGCAAACTGTGTGTGATGTGGGGTGCTGGAAGCAGATTTATTACATCTGGCCTGGCTGTGTACTTCTGTAAGGAGATTCTGGACTCAAATTGCAGGGGCTCTGCTAGCTATGGTGCTGGAGCCGCTAGACCGTACCCCTGACATCTGTTTACTGGGTCTGGCCAAGGGATTGCAGCCGGCTAATCGCAAGTTTATGGCAGTGACCTTCCTGTTGGGAAAGCAGAGAGTCGCTCTGCATTGAGGCAAACAAGCAGTACCCACCAAGTGGCAATAGCTCTCAATATGGCCTACTGAAGGAACCAATTGAAAAAGCTAACACAGCCTTTGAGGCCTAAAGACATCTCCGTCCCCCTCACAACATATCTGTTGTCAACCCTGGAGGAATCTTACCGGGTTGTGTGTCGTGGGATTACCTGCCTTGTGGTATAGATGTCCCTATGTGTTACAATGGCATTGCACAGTTGATCCTATCTGTTCAAGTGTGGCTGACATTGGTGAGAGCAATGTTGATTGTTTTTGTGCTTATTTCTTGAAAAAGGCAAATAAAAAAAAATGTTTTTGTGGGTTCTGATGGACAGAAACGTTTCAAACAATTTTAATACTGTGCCGTCAATGAAGATTCATTTAGAGAAGGCATGCAGGAGGATGTTTTGGCAGATGGTATTGAAGGAAGCGGATTAGTCAGGAATAGCAGCTTCATAACATGCCTTAGAAGTTATCTATGATTTTGATAATAGAGGTTTTTGTACTGTGGTCCAAATGAAACTCGGACTAGTGAAGCGAGACTAACTCATATTCAGAAGTGAAAATCTCCAAATGGGTGGCAATGAATTTCTTAATGCTCTAGCAAGGAAGGGTGCCTCTTAATGCAACTGTAATTTCCAAGGGTCAAAGGATCAGAATAAGGTTTTTTCCATGGGGGCAGACATGGCCCATTGGAGGGCATCAAGCAACCTGCCTTGCGTAAGTGTGGCAGTATGGCTTTGGCTTTTTCCTTGGAAAGGGCAAGTGGGAAAGGATTTGAAGAACAAGGAGATTTCTTGGTATTCGATATGGGATACTGGATATCTTTTTATGGAACAGGGTTTAAGGAAGAACAAGATGCAGAGATTGCTTTCCTAGTAAGAATATGACATGATTTAAAATTGAGTGCCAGGCAGTGTCTGCTGTGCTTCTATGCATTTTTTGTGAGAAGTGTTTGGCTACATCACTGATGTTGTGGGTTCTGAGCTGAGGGTCTGAACATACAAATCAGGCACACTTGTCTGTTATGAGAGACAGCAATAAAACACAGTTGTGGAGGTATGTTTATTTATGCTCTGCCAGATGCAGATGGTGCAATCTTTATATGCTGTTTGAACTACTTTGATATATACTGAAATAGCTGAGTCAGATGTGTGCAGACAATAGTGTCTCAAAAGTTAAGCTTTATACAATCACAAATGGGCATCTTAGCAGAGAATAAATATATTCTCATAGTGTGACGACATGTGCAGTTTCAACATCTGTGTTTATCTTTCTTTCTAGCATACCTATCTAAGTGTTCCTTCAGTTCTTGAAGCAAAGGTTAAGCCAACAAGCATCAGTGGGGCAGCGTGGGGGGTGCAGGGGGGGGGCGGGCGGCAGCACTGGGCGCAACATCTTGGAAGAGACTCGAGTGCTAAAATCCACGGGTTAGGGGGCGCAAATTACTTGCCTTGCCCCGGGTGCTGACAATCCACGCTACGCCACTGACAAGCATAAATAGTTCTCTGACTTTTACCCACTCCTCTTTCCTACGTGCATAGGCCAGGGTTCGTACAGCTGCACTGCTCATGAAATAAAGACAAAGGCGCAAAACAGAAGAACAGTTGTTCAGTGTCACAGTTATGTTCCCACAAAATCCCTTTGAACAACTGTTCATCATTTTGTTGTAACTTTGCTATTCAATATATAATTGCCTTATTGCAGTCACGTTTTTCACTGTATCATGTTGTTCGAAAATGTGAACATTACTTGGTGGGGGAGTGCACAGTTTGGTACATGTCTGACAGCAAACAGGAAGCACATTTATACATCAACAAACAGCTAATATCAAAATCAGTGTAACTATTATTACCTTTAATATAGTCCAGTCTCGGGCTCCAAACAGTGGATAAACATCACCCCACAATGTTAGTTCAACACAATTATGCACTTATTTCATGTTAATTCTCTATGGCCTTATAAACATTCGGGGCATTACTGGGGATAAATGTGCAACATTCAGTGTGTATCATTTTACACACACCCCTTTCTCAATGGGGAGCATATCAAGTACCATGAGATTTTGGAGAATAACCTGTCTCATGGCTACCATTTCTACTGTAATAATACCTAGGGTGCCTGTTTTTCTTTATTGTTATTTCCAACAAAAGGCCTTATTGTCTTATTCTTCTAGGATTAATTACTACTCCTAGCATAGGTAGTATTTTTAGCTGCAAATCACCAAACTCCTGGGTACAGAGATCTGTGCATTTCCCTTCTTCTAGCTACATTGTTTGTTAGCAGATATAAGCTTACATTTTCGTTAGAATGGTGTCGAATATGGGGAAGCACCAGGCCCAAATTAAGACCATCCCTAACCCTGGATCAGTCAAGGGTATGCTTTTTGTCCACAGAGGAAATAAATGCTCTCCCCTGCTGCTACTGATAACTTGGACCAAGAGGCATTGGCCAGATTGAATAAATGAGTGCAGTTACTGCGTCCCATCTCTTGCGATCCATTTGATGCAAGACATAACTGCTTGTGTCCTCTTGTTACCCATAAAGTCAGGCAATTGTCAAATAAGGTGGAGGTGTTGGGACTCAAGCTATTCATCCCCAGGACAAATTGTTTATATCTTCTATTCATGACACAACCATTCAAGTCATCCATGTATGGTGAGAACCTTCCCCTCTGATAGAACAATCCAGTGGTACCACTATTTTATCTTTGTATCTGTATCTTACATCAGTACCCCTTTGGCCAGAAAACTAGGTAACTACTGCTTTAAATAGACTATAACAAGAATCATTAAGTGTCAAAATCAAAGGCAACAAAGGCATTCCGTGTTGTGTTACAGAAGGACGTTTTAGACAAATCCAACAGTCTGAGACATTTAATTCCTTGTGATAGGCGTTTATCATTTGTATGGCAACGTTTTCATGGTACCCTTTGGAATGGTGGTCATCCAGATTTTCAATAAGCATGGTGTTGTTTGAACCCAGTAAAGTATAGATCATACCAGTAGAGGACGACGCTGTTAGGGTAGTAATGATGATAAGGGCAAATGATAAGCACAATTTGTTTGTCAGCATGGTTCCTTTCTATCCTAATTGTTCCTCCTGAGCAGTGGGGCCTCTTTGTTTCTTATTCTTCACCATTACTAGGACCTGAAAAGTCACCAAACCTTTGCAGCTTTGGACCCAATAGTAAACTATCATTGGTTGGGTCAAGAAGATGGATTTACTGTATGGCTTGGACACAGGTTGTATTGAGGACGACAAATGGAAAGGCCTGTGCATCATCAGTGTCATAGGATATGACAGTTTGTCAGGTAGCATCAATCAATAACCATGTTGATCCTTCCAACACCCATTTCCCAGAGTACCACATTGTTGCCATTTTTGTAACTCTTCTTTAGTTGTTTGTTTCTTCAATTCTGCTATACATCTGTCACTGAAGTCATATGCACTTTCTTTCTCTTCAATAAACATTCAATGGGAACCATATGTTAACAACATGATATTCTGTGTGGTCTCTTTGGCTATTTCATCCGCAAAATCATTCCCTTTTCCTATGCCATCTACTATCTTTTTGTGTGCATTACATTTGATGATAGCTACTCATTTTTCAATGATAAAGCATTCAATAATTTAATACTCAGTGGACTATGTTATATTTTTATTCCTTGAGACATGAGGAAACCTCTTTCTGCCCAAAGCCTGCCAAAGTTATGCACAACTCCAAACACATACTGGCTATATTCACAGTTAATCCAGCACTCAGCTCACAGGCTCTTGTCAATGCTATTAATTTGGCTGTTCGTGCCAATAATTCTAATAGTCTACAAGTTTCAATGACATTGTATAAGGTGGGAACAACTTAGGCTGCAGTAGCTGCCCCATTCTTGAGCTTAAAGCAGAGCCATCAACCCATAAGTCATAATTTCTTTCTTCCATTGGTTGTTCTGTGATCAGTACACAATCATGGGGTGTGTCAGTATCATTCTGGGAAAGGGGCAAACTGGTCACTGGATTAAGTGTGTTACATTGATGTATGGTAACATGAGGACTGAAAAACATAACTTATAATGTGTTAGTCTGGCATTTGTCCAATGTTGAGTTTGCGGTTTAAATCTACAGAGTGAGGTACAGATGCACTTTGTGTTCAAGAATCAGTATTTCAGCTTGTTTTAGGGAAACAGTTGCCGTTGCATACAGCCATACTGGTAAGCCTTCAGCAACCACGTCTAAGGTGGTGGAAAATAGGTGCAGGGTGTTTTCCTGTCACACTGTTGTTGTGTAAATCCAGCAAGTGCGCACCTATCTTGTTCATGCACAAAAGAAAGACATTTTTTAGTATAGTCAGGCTTTTCAAGAGCAGGAGAATCGCAAAGTGCTGTTTGATTTGCAGAAAACTATTTGGTTGTGCTGTGTCTTTAGTTGTGAGGTTTAGCAAGGGTTTGGAAAGAATGGAAACGTTCGGTATCCACTGCCTGCAACAACCTGCCATACACAGGAAAGCTTGTACTCATTGTTGTGTTGTACTGAGTTGAATATTCAATACAGCTTTTACTGTTTGAGGGTCAAGACTCCTTTCCCCCTTTAACTGGAGGAGTCTTAAGTAGGCAACCTCCTGTTGAAGAAAATGTAATTTAGTGGGAGATATCTTGTGGCCATGTGTAGCAAGTAAATTTAATAATGCAATGTTATCAGGAGCGCAGTCTGTTTTACTGGTGATAGCTAAGAATATGTAATCTATTATTGTATGAGAGTGGTAGTTGGTGTCAACTGAAAGGTGTCTAGCTGTGCTTTTAGTGCCTGTGAATAAATAGAGGGGCTTTTCGTGTAGCCGTGTACGATAGGGGCAAAACAATAAGAGATTTTTTAAATGAAAAATGTTAAAAAGGTATTGCGAGTCTTTGTGCAGAAGGAATGGAAAATTTTGCATTTTTTAATTCAGTGTGACAGAAAAGTAACAAGGAGGAGTGTCAGCTAACACAGTGGTAAAGTTGGGTACACTGGGCAAACGTGGTTCTAGTATTTTGTTAATCTTGCAGAGGTCAAACACAAACCTCGAGACATCTCTCACAGTGTGGTCATCACTCTTTTTACCACAGGGAGAATCAGCCTATTGCATGGGGGACCCTGTATGTCTCTTATCACCTAGTTCTGAAAGAGGTTTTGCATAACTATCTCCATTCTATGTTTTACTTCTGGTGATATCTTGTACTATGGCACTCATAGGAAAAACAAACATTTTGTCTCATGTCGTTTTTACCGGAGGTCCAAACATTTCTGCCTACTTTGTCAACAGCCAATTAGGTACTGTAGTTTGGGGTCAGGTGAAGTAGGCATTTGTGAAAAGGGGGCTTTCGGTACATTCAAGATCTATGCCATCTGCAATGAATTTTATTGTTGCATGTAATTTGTTAAGAAAGTCCATGCCCAACAAGTTAATGGCGCATATGTCTGTCAATACGATTAGAAAATCCCACAGAAGTATTATATTTTTCTCAAAAGGGGTGCAATTGAGATAATTTTCAAAGAAAAGGAGGAATCGGTGGCCTCAGTGCCCAGGAGGAATATAACCTTCTGTTCTTGTGATGACTCACACCTACCCTCTCTTCAGAAGGCAAGCTAAAAGAAAAAGGAGGTACTAGTATTTTAATACTGAATAGAAAAGGTAAACAAGGTAAAAAGGAACTTTGTGTTATTATATTGCTCTATCATGTGCATCTTCATGAATGTTATGAACTTCACAGGAGTCCCAGAGATGAAAGCGATTCCAAAACAGATTTGGAAAAGTGTAATTTAAAAAAATTGCTCTTATTTGTATTAAAAAAGCCATTTTCTAGATGAGACACTCAAATACTCTGTCTGCTCTTTTATGAGCAAAACCTGTTCAGGCACAGCCTTGCAGAATCAATATAGGATGTTATGGGTAAGCCAACAATACCAAAAAAGGATTCTTAGTTACTAGAGTTAATCAATATTTACTTCTTCATTGTAGAATCGTCATCACAGGTAGTGACCTCACGTACACTGTAATACAAGATAACCAACAAAAACGTATGAGATGAGGCGAATAAGTACCTCACTCTACTTCTGGGACAGGTTTATGCAAATTATATATTTAACTAAGCAGTGAGGGACATTCTCTCTCAAAAGTGCATGGGTTCCATGCAATTTAAATCATTAACAAACTGAAGGAATAATAACTGATACCCAGATTTTGCATTTAAAAAAATCCAAAGACAGAACGTTACCTATAAAAGTTCAATTAATGGAGAGGCTCAGTAAAATAACTAGCCGCTTTCTAGGCAACAAACTGGTGGGGCTTATTAAGGCCAAAAAAAAAGAAACAACCAGGGTTTTTGATGAAACCAAATTCTAGCATTCAAAAGATCCATCTATAAAACAGCACCAAAAGGACAGCTATCTAGCTCTTTACTACCTGCAACAAATGATTTCTTACAATACAGATACCAGCACAATATGGAATTAATGTAAGGAAATGACTACTTTAATCTTAGCTGTAGCAGGTTTGCATTTCATGAATGAAGTCTGTTAGAAATCATGCTATTGTACCCGTGATTTATTTCTGCCCATACTATCAGTGTGCACCACTTATCATTTGCAACTTTTAAGATACCAGACTGAAACTAATTTAATGCTAATAAATGTTAGTGTCTCAATGTCACACTCAGATGTTTATGCTTTTCAATTTTAATTTGGTTTACTAATAATTTCAGATAAGCAGTAGTCAAACAAGTAATAAGTGACAAAGCATGGGGTGTGGACCCTGCGGGTGGCTAGGATGACAGTTTCACTTCAGCTGCCACAGTAAGTGCCATTTTCTGCACTGCCAGACAGGCTAACCTGGGTGTAGTGATCTTGGAGCCAAAATAGAGGCATGGGAGCATTAAAGCTACACCCACAGCAGCATTTGGGAGAAGCACGACAGAGCCTCAGAGGAATTGTGGGGTCAGTGACAGAAAGACCTGGGTAGCCCTGTAAAATGGGTCTGACGGGGAGCACCCACAGTTTGGAGTTCTGGTGGGGATAGGAAAAAGAGAATCCTGAATTCAGTGTGATCCAATGTACTAGGAGGAAAACAGCACTAGTCGGCTCAGATTTCTAATCAAGCCTATATAGAAAGGGATTTAAAGTAGGCACTCTGGGGGAGGACTTTCCCAGTTCAAAAACAATAAGACTAGCGTAGTTTGAAAAATGCTCACTTTCACATTATCATAAGATCTCAGAAGATACTGAGGTTTAATATGGGGGTTTATAATGGCAATTTAAGATATAATTCAAGGCAGTACTTGTGATGCCCACACTCCAAGGTTGTACAAAAAAATTCAGATTTAAGGCTGTCACTTTAGTTGACTTTGTTTCCAGAAAGCTACTTGTTCTTTCAAGAAGGTGTGAAGAGCTCAATAGCCCACCATAGGTCCAACTCAAGTGGACAGTGCCTAAAGTGATTTCAAATGATTCATCTGTGGGAGCCTAGGTCACTACATCTCCAGCCATCACATCAATATTTACATTGCTAACCCACAACATACTTTATTTGCAACATACCACTACATCTCTCCTAACCATTACATCAAACAGATTATTACCTCAATACTAAAAGTGAAGTTAAAGTTAAAATGACACTGTAACATTTAAAAAAAGAACTCTGGCCACGTAAAGGTGGATAATGTAAATGTTGGGGAAGTGAAAAGTGAGATAACCTAATTAATGAGTTAAATATATGACAACAAAGGATAGGGGGAAAACAGGAGCCAACCATTATGGATGATTAATTTCAATTGTAGTGGTGTTCCCACAATAGAGGAGACTCACTACCCTTTAACACACTTTAGAATTAGTTCCAGGGTCACTTGATACAATTGTTTAAGATCACTGAGCTCAATGACTTCACACAATCAAGAGGATGCTCATATCAGACTGACAAACCTGCAAACATATTCATGTCTGAGAGGGTGATCTGAACCCTTAACCCAAATATACCAGTTTGTTCTGCTTCAATTGCTACTGACATAGGGGAAAACTTATATTTTCAGCTGGATTGTCTACTTTCCATACCTCCACACTAAATGATTTGCAAAAAGACTTCGACCTTTGGAAGCTGCAATTACTTTTATTCTGAAAAATATTGTTATACCACCAAAAAGGAATGGGTGGGATTCTAACCACAGTGAAAAGACTTAATGCCTCTCTGGGAGTATGCTCTACATAAGCAAGTCAACTGTATCTGCCCCGGGTAGAGAAGATACAAGCCTACTCTCCAAGTGAAAGTACTTAAGTCATGCATGAATGGAAGAAAATGAGTTAACTCTAAGGGTTCCAAGAGACAGATCTCTTTACCTCCATGCACAACATGTGCTCTTGATTCTAAAGGCTGAACTCTACAGCCTGCTCTTGGAAAGATGGACTCCTGCACTCCTTCATTTTTCTCCTCTTATCCTGATGGGTACACAGCTATGACATTTATTATTCTCCATAATTTAGAAGCAAACAGTCGAAGCAATGGAAAAGCAGTGAGACTGACATCCGCTGATATGACAAAATAACCATGTGACATATTTGAAGCCCCAGTGAACAACCCAGCTGCCCCGCTCCGAGCCAACAGTTGCTCAAACCCTCCTCTTCCTGTCAACCATTTCACATTCTGATTTTGCTGCAAGCTATCTACAAAAAATGTAAGGTAACCTCATTTAATTTCTTCTTCACAAGTATGATGAAATGCGTTTCAGCATGGAGAGATTAATGAATTTGCAATCTTAGCGCTCTTCACTGAGTGACACAAAAATCAAACTCAGGGCTCAGTCCCAATCTGCAAACCTTTGTTTGTGCTTGCCCCAGACTCATACTTTTAGTTATCTTGGCCCTGAAAGAAGATAATCCCACCTAGCTTACATTCAGTATTCTGGTCTCTTTGCAAGGACTGCGATCACTTTTTATGTTACTTGCATCTAGTTAATATCCCTTCCTGGACCTCTTTGGTAACTGTAGAGGTAGAGCAGCGATCAGCATATGCGCCATACTGCAACGTGAGCCTATGCATTTCTTTCACCACTCATTGAAACTTGACTAAAGCTGACAATATCCTTGTAACATGTACGAACTCATGCCCACCTTGAATCCAATGAACGATCCCTCCTGCTCGCCATCAGTTCTTTTACAATGTTAGAGACATTCAACAATTGATGCACATACTTTGGTACTCAAGCACAGCAGAGAAGAGAAAAAAAAAGACTAAGTCAATTTCAAATGAGAATTCCACTATGATATAAATTCATCCAACTGAAGCAGATACACATCTCTGCAATACGAAGGCCCCTTCCATTTCCTTATGCCTAAACCAAGCAGAGAGGTAGAATAATGGAAAATGTTAAACTACCAATATACAAGATAATTTTGTCGCACATTACAACATATGCTGCTCTTCCTTTGAGCTGTGACTTCTGTGTAATGGCAAACACATTGCTAAATGCAAACACCACAAACATTGACCTTTTTGATAACACCCATAACTGTGCCACATATAATCCGTCTGATTTTCTTTTTAATAAAAGTCAAAATCCAGCACTGTGTTTTGATCTGAAATGCATTTGGTAGGAAGGTTTAAATAAACTCACCTGATAATGAAAAATATTTTCATTTAGCTAGATTTATCATATCAAACTCGTCGGCAGAGTTTATGTAAGGCTGACTTTTGTCAGCCTACATCCAAGTAGTCAATGGAATACAAAGAGTAATGATCTTACATAACACAAAATCTAACTAAACTGGAGATTCAGAAGTCAGGCTTCTTCTTTCTTGCACAGAGAATTTGGAACAGTGTCCCCTCCCTCACAGACACGCAACCTTAATTCTTGCTAGTCAGGGAATGAAGACCCACTTTTTCAAAGGCCTTCTCTTCACCACTCCTAGTTCTCCTAGCTCTTAGTTCTTCTGGTACAACAATAGCTTCCTACCCGCAAAACACCCTTACTGTTAATCATGATCCAGAGTTGCTCCCCTACCCTTAGCTCGTCCTTCGATATATTATATGCAGCATTCCTTTGATTAATACCTAGGAAACAGAACACCGTCAGACACCTTGTATCTATATTGAAACTCCACGTTATAGACATACACAATTTGATGGTAGAGGTTATATTATCACCTATATCTTACTGAGCCACGTCTCCTGCATCCTGAACTTCCTTCTGTAGAAAGGCATCGACTACCGGAACAGAAGTATGTTCCCAGAGCTTTTTGTATTCATGTGTGAAGAGTTGCCACACACCTTCTGGCAGAGATCCAGAAGTGGGAGGATCGAGATAGAGCGTGGGCCAGGAAAGCAAAGCCGGACCCGACCGAGGTCCATGGCAAATGCCTCCCGAGGGCAAAAACCAGATGGGCAGGAGGCCGAAAAAGCCCAGGAACGGGCTCGGCAGTGATTGTCAGCCATTATTTAAAGCTGCCAATCACGGAGCAGCGGGTACAGGTCAAAAAGGGGGCAAGTGGCCCCCTTTTACACACAGCTGGACCAGACCAGCAAGAGCGTCGCTATTGGACTCGTCACCTGGGATACCGTCGGCAGCTGGTTTGCCACTGCAGCAGAGGTGGAGGAAACCAGGGGTGGACAGCGACCCAGACAAAAGGAGTGCCGACGTGTATGGGCACAGCATGCACAGTGGAGGAGGCGGCGATCCCATGCCAAAACGCCGTTGAAAGGTAAGCATGGGAAGCCAACGGTGGGGCAGCACAGCAAACTGTTGTGAGCTGTAGCTCTGTAGTAGCAATTCTTTCCTATATCCATTCACACTCCATTAAGGGCAAGGGTTCAAACCCAACCCTGGGAGTCAACAGCAGCTCTTCTGGGACCAACGCAGAACTTAGGAACCAACCGCAGTTAGACCAGGCCAGCCCTGAGCACTGCTGAGTGCCAATTTAAAAAGAAGCAAGGAAATACAGGCACCAGTAGTAAGCGGGAATTTTGTATTGCTAGCCTAACTGAAAACACATGCAGAGGGATAGATGGCCTAGTGGTTAAGATCCATAGGCATTTTCATAATTAGGCACTGCAACAAAAAAGTAAAAAATCTGCTAGCACCATTAAAAGCTTCTTTGAGGGCCAAAGAAGATACCTTTGTCCCACGGAAAGGGAAAAGAGCACCAGGCATGACAGGGCATGGACCAATCGCTGGAAAAGGGTGAGAAAGGAAGCACCCTGCACGTTTCAGGGATGAAGAGGAGGAACCAGCGCCCAAGCAGACAGTGAAGGCCAGGGCATGTGCGACCACATCACCTGAGTTGGACGATGATCTGCAGGAGATGTTAATGGCAGCAAGGCAGTTGGTGGCCAGACAAGGCAAAGAATGGGTGAATACGCAGATCTTCAAGCCAGTGGAGCAGGAACCAAGCCAGGAGCAGAGGACAGCGAGGCCCACACAACCCACCAGGAAGCCCCTACAAGACAGCAATATAATCCCCCTTGGTCCCAGGCACAAAGGGCCTGTAGCCAGAACGGCGGCCCCAGAGAAAGTCAAGGTGCCACAGGGGCCGAGGAGAGGGCACCACAAGGCAGCACAGGATGGCCAAACCTGAGGAGTCCTTCGCCGTTATGACCTCTACATCTACAGCCACCTGGAGCAGCAACGAAGAAAGTTGTGACACTAGCAACAAGAGAGTGCTCACATCTGGGGGACCTGCGTCGTCTGAAGCCTGTACGGTAGTGTACACAGAGCAGGATAACACGAAGCAGACACATAAGAACGGTAAGGCATGTATACAGCAAAATGGGTGCAGACGGCAAGTCATGGGAGGGGGTTGTGAGGCAATACATTTTGGGACCCAAGTGGGGGTGATCAACACAACAAAGCAGGGATCTCAGGCCCACAGGGACGCGCAAAACCCTGCAACAACTAGCGAGGCACGCCCATGGCCGGCAAGGTGGAACCCTTGGCTGGCGCAGGCACAACCCACAACTCCACTGGTGAAGTCCCCCGGGTGGGCCTGGCGGGGAACAATATCACGATGGGGCTTTCACCCCTTTTTTGGCCCGGCATGCCTTAACAGCCCAGCCAAGCAGGGTGAAGCATGGGGGTAATAATATAACGTCACCCCACATGTCAGGGGTATTGAGGAACATTGCACAAACGGACAAAGCAAAAGGCAGCAACACTGACCCTCCACAGGAGACCCCACCCAGTGGGAGGGGGGCAAGGACAAAGGGATGAGGAAGCAGGGCCAGTAGGAAAGTACCCTCTTTTTGGCATGGCTACCCCCACTTTTCTCCTGCTATCAGTATGCTTAGATTGTTTTCCAGGACCCCAGTGATTGTGCTCTTGCCCTCTTAATTTGGTTGCCTAAGACCTTTTGTGCACTCCACAATTGGCATACTGGTGTCTCCTTATAAGTCCCTGGTAAATGGTACTTAGGCACCCAGGGCATTGGGACACCAGGGGACCCCTGTGGGCTGCAGCATGTATTATGCCACCCATGGGAGCCCATGCAAAATGTGTCTGCAGGCCTGCCATTGCAGCCTGTGTGAAAAGGTAGATACACACTTTCACCACAGGTCACTGTAAGTCACCCCAAGTCACCCCTATGGTAGGTGCTCCAAGCCCAGAGGGCAGAGTGCTGTCCCTGTGTGTGAGGACACCCTGCATGAGCAGAGGTGCCCCTACGAACTCCAGCTCCATTACACTGGACTTAGTAAGTGCAGGGAAGCCATTTTACCCATGTACTGGACACAGGTCACACTACCTGTGTCTAGCTACATAATGGTAACTCTGAACCTGGGCATGTTTGGTATCACATGTCGGAATCATACCCCAAACCTGTTCCCAGTATTAGTTGCATGATTCCATGCACTCTGGGGGCTCCTTAGAGGACCCCCCAGTATTGCTCCTACCAGTCTTCTAGGGTTTTCCTGGCAGCCCGCACTGCTGCCAACCCTCAGATAGGCTTCTGCCCTCCTCCTGCTTGACCAGCTCAAGCAGGGGAAGGCAGAAAAAATAATTTCTGTGAGAGAGGGAGGCAAAACCCTCTCTCTTGGAAACAGGTGTTATATGGCTTGGGAGGGGTAGCCTCCCCAAGCAAATGGTTTGCTTTGAAGGGCACATTTGGTTCCCTCCTTGCCTAAACTGGTTTGCACCAGTCCAGGGACCCCGAGTCCCTGCTTTGGCATGAAACTGGACAAAGGAAAGGTGAGTCATCACTCCCCTATTCATCACCACCCCAGGGGTGGTGCCCGAGCTCTTCCAGATGGCCACTTGCTTCTGCCATCTTGAAACCAAGATGAGCAGAGGCCCCTGGGAGCACCTGAGTGGCCAGGTCAGGTAGGTGACGTCAGAGACCCCTCCTGCTATGTGGTCACCATGCTAGGTGACCAAACCTCCTTTTAGGACTATTTAGGGACTCCCTTGCGGGTGGGTCCTCAGATTCGACATGCAAGACTCCACCAGGACTCCTCTGCATCATTTACTTCTACTTCTGGCCACTGGAACTCAACTCGTCTCTTCAGGACCCGACTAGTCTGCCACTTCAGCAAGGACTTTGCTTTGCAACCTTGTTTCTCCGGCTCCTTCCAGCAACTGCACAATTTCCCCAGCTGTGCATCCTCTGGGGTCAGCAAGCCTTCAAGAAACAAGAGAGAATTTCCAGTGGAGTGAAGGAGTCACTCCCCTGCATATGCAGGCGCCAACTGAAATGACGTCGGCTGCGTGGATCTGCTCTCCTCTGGAACTGCATGGATCCTGCATCACAAGTGGTAGTCTGGAGTGGTCCCCTTGGCCCTCTCTGTGCACTGTCCAACTTGGGAGATGGTAAGCCCTTGCCTCTCCTTGCAGGACATTACCCGTGTGTACTATGACTTTTGCAGCTACCAAGGCTTGTTCACTATTGCTCCAAGGGACCTTCAGGCTCCGAGTAGCCCCGGCACCCAGCACTTCATCCTGCCGAACACAGTCTCCTCTCTGCTGCTCCAGCGACATGGGACTCCTCTTCAGGTGTGCTGACTGGGCCTCGCTGTGACATATTGTGTCCACTGCCAGTGGGTTGCCTGTGAGGGCTGCGACTGCTTCTGTTGGCTCTCCAGACTGCTGAGGGTCACCCCAGACTCCCTTCCAAGGGTCGAGTCCCCTGGGCGTTGATGGTCGTCTTCAGGCTTGCAATTCTTCTTTTGCTCCTCTTGCGTTTGCCAAGGCTTGTTGGTGGTTCTCCTAACCACTGACCATCTGCAACCCAATAGCCAACACAAGACACCATCTGCACCGCTTCAGTGACTCCTCTTCAGCTCCTGCGCTGCACAGTTGGTCTTCTTTCCCCGTCAACCTGGTTCTGCAACTACAGAAGGGTGATTAGTGGCTCCGGACACTCCATCTCGAACTGGACTCTACCACCTTCTCTTGCAGGTCCTCTTCTGCCAGAATCCATCTTTAGGTTCTTCAAGTCTGGCCCAGGTCTTGCACAATCCCTTTTTTAAGTCCCCCTGTTAGTCCTTGGGAAGACCAGGTCCATACCTCTGTTCTCCTGGTTGTTGGGGGTCACTCAGGCACTCACCTCTTAGGGTCCCTAGTTCTTCCAGCTCCACTCTAAATACTCCACATCCTTGGGTGGGGGACTTCTCTCCGCTTTCTGAGTATATGGTTAGGCCCTCACTATTTTCTATTATTATTACAAATGCTTGTTGCTTCTACGCTATTTGCTATTGTGTAATATATCTAAATATATATATATATATATATATATATATATATATATATATATATATATACACATACATACTGGAAGATGCAGGATCACAAGAAAACAACAGCCAGCCAGGGCAAAAATCTGGATCCCAAAGGGTACAAAGAGCCACAAGAAAATGTAATATCTAAAAAAGAAGGGACTCAAACAGATGATTTCACTAAAGAACAACAATATATTTCTACTACAACGTTTCAGCTTCCGCCTTCCTCAGGTAGTACAAGATGGTTGCAGCCACTGAGAAAACCATCTTGTACTACCTGAGGAAGGCGGAAGCTGAAACGTTGTAGTAGAAATATATTTTTGTTCTTTAGTGAAATCATCTGTTTGAGTCACTTCTTTTTTAGCTACCTCTATAGAGCCCTGGCTTCCTACACACTGCCTATACTTCACTAATAGGGGTTGCCTGGACCTGGTATAAGGTGCCAACAACACAGGTGTCCACCACACACCAGGCCAGCTTTCTACAGGGCTTACCAGGGAAAAAAGAAAAAGACCAGACGTAAGTGGCACAGGCATTGGACCAGGGGAAAACAGCCAGTGCATACATTCGGCCATCCTCAGGTAACCCACCAATAATAGCAAAGGAAACCAGCACAGCTAACCTCATCTCCTTAGCAGTGAAAGAGAGCATATGGCATAAGGAGTTCATAGATATTTTTTTCACTCTTCGAAGTACGCAAGGCAGGACTAGACTTGACAACGCAAGATAAAATGGAGGAAGACAAGAAGGATAGATGCAGGCCAAGGATTAAAAGGTCAATAGAGAAATGGCTCTGTGCCTTCAGAACCCTGGCTTGTGTTTTCCTTGAGAAATTCCCGGGAAGCGCGGTTGACCTGTTCCTACATGAACAGTGGCACAGCAAAAATATCAGGGAGACGTATGGCTCCTATATAACGAGGGGTTCAGGGAAAAAAATGCAAACCTTGCCGTTCATAGAATGGGACCAGCAGCATGTAAAAGGGTTCACCAACCTCATGGTAGCCGCCAGGGATGGGGTGACCAATCGGGAGCTCGGTTTTCGCCCCCCACCTAGGGGTGGGGGCAAGGAAAATAAGGACTTCTCACGGGGCACGAAAGGTAGGACCCTACCAGGGAGTAAGTCTTACAGGAGCGGGACAGCAACATGCTGGAGGTCCGACAAGGATGAGTGTAAGGGGGGACAGACCTGTAAGTTCAGACACAGCTGTAGCAGTTGCTGGGGGAGACCAACCAGCAGTGGATTGTTAAAAACAGAAAGTGATGGGAGATCACAAAGACACCAAAAAACAGAACCCCCTACCCCCCCTCACCCCACCCATCCAGGGACGAGGGGAGTGGGAAGTTGCAGAAATATGCAGCTCCCATCACAACCCCCATCAAAATCAGCAGACTACTTAGGGCACTAGAGGATATCAAAATGGGAAAGTAGGATGAACAGTAAAATCTGGTAATGCCCGTTTCCTGGTGTTTGAAGGACTCTGTTGACAGAGACATACATTGGAAGCAAGGAAGACTGAGCTTGATGACTAAGTGGGCCAGACTACAAAGGCCCCCAAGAGGCAGCTCCAGTAATCAGCTTCATCGGTTTCACCTACAGTCTTGGGAGCACAACATAGCGTGTCTAACAGTCCCACTGCGCAGGTTGCCAACACTCGGTCTGTTTTATTGCCAGCTGGTAGACTACGTGGACCAGACTACACAGGGCCCCAGAAGGCGGCTCTCCTGACGTGCAGTGGTGCTTGGGCAAAGCCCGGGCCAAGGGCAGGCCCATCCATGCCCACCGCAGTCCAGAGGAGACTGGGCCACCCTTCTCATGTGTGCTCCACCACAAGTTACTGTTGTTGGATAATGTGCTTTCCTGTTGTGGTTGAGCGACTTGTTGACAATTTGGTGGACCTAATGGCGACTATTTCACCCGTTATCTGCGAGTTAAACACTGACTTTGGACGTAAGCAAATTGTGTTTGACCTTACAGCATTCATCTTTTTGACTATGGGCAAAAGGAAAGATGGTGTGGGGAGGGTCAGGGGTGGTGTTCAAGAAAAGATCAAAGAAAAGTTGTAAAAGTACAGGGGATAATTCTGTCCTAAACAGGATCAATAATTTACTGTTGGAGTGCGAACAGATCTTTGAGGCAGATTTCAATGAGAACCACTCTAGTTCCCCTCGTCCTCCAATCATGATTGACCGAAGTGTTGAGCACAACTGGAACCAGAAGAAGATTCCTTGCATGTTTACAAGATCCAGATATCAAAGAAAGAAACCATTAACTGCTGCCCAAATTGCAATTTGGTCATCTTCATCTTCTGTCCTCCATTCTCGCTCACCCTTAGCGTCTTTCGATATGGCTGCTTAGGGCACCAGACAACTATCCAGGGAAAGGACACAGACAGCTCTACTTAAACCCTCCCTATGCTAAAATCTGAAATTGGATAGGGGCAATCCAGAGGTGGCAAGACAGAAGGTGGAAAAATAGGTGTTTCTTGGTAGAGTAGCAGGCCCCTTTACAGATTGGTCCCCAATCAAGGGAAAGGGAAAGGGAAAGTCAGACTGATACATCATCTATCCAGGGGAATCCGTGAACGATTGGTTAGATCAAAGTAGCTGCTCCGTCTCCTACGCAACAGTGAATGACACAACTGACCTGATAAAAGTGGCAGGAAAGGGGGCCCTTCTAGCAAAGGTAGATCTAGAAGCAGTTTTTCAGCTCCTACCAGTATACCCCGATAGCTACCAACTCCTCGGGGGAGGCTTGGGAGGGCAAGTGTCTACCGATGGGTTGTACTATTTCCTGCGCATATTTTGAGGCTTTCAGTGGATTTGTGGAATGGGTGTTCATGTTGTGCAAAACAAGAGGGAAGTGTATACATTATTTAAATGATTTCCTATTCATTGTAAAGGGGGCACTTCCGAAAGTGGGACATTGCTTCAGTCTTTCAGGGAGTTGGCACGAGAGCTGGGAGTGCTACTGGCCAGCAAAAAAAAAAAGACAGAAAGACCAGCCACAAAATTGATATTTTTGAGTACTGAGCTGTACACAATGGAGGGAATCAGCAGGGTTCCACAGGCAAAGGTGGTGGAGCTCAAATGTTGCATGGGGGTACTCAACAGAAGCAAAAAAAAGCCATCCTGGGAGAACTACAACAGCAGATAGATAGACTCAACTTCACCAGCAGGGCAATCCCTGCAGTCAGGCCCTTCCAACTAACAGACAGATCACACTATGCTCAGACAACCATACAATAGTGTAGGCAATCATCTTGGGAGCAGCACAATGCCCGGCGGTGATGCGCTTGTATGAAACCTGATGGGCTGCCAATTGCAGGGGAATGTTGCAATCAGAGCTAGGTGCATTAGAGGCTGTGAAAATAACATGGCTGACATACTGTCTTGTTTTCAATGGCATAAATTCAGGGATCTATCACCACAGTCAGAGCCAGAAATGACACCTATACCCAATCATCTGTGGGACCTGGTGGAACAGATTTGAGGATTTTAGTGGAAAAAGCACTTGCCCCCAAGACAAAAGCGAAGTATCGTAAGTGCTGGGAAACCTTCCAGAGAGCAACAGGGGTGTCTATGAGAGTGCAGTTTCAGAACAGGATGTACAAGGGTTCATAGAATGGGCATACTCCATGGGGAAAACCAGAGCTTGGGCCCAAGCACATCTCAGCGCGGTGGCCTATTATGCCAAGTTTGCCGGAGGGAAGGACCTTACCAACTTCTTCATATGCAGGGCAGCCATGAAAGGTTGGGGAAGATTGCACCCCAGACAGGCCTGCAATGTGACACTGGCTGTCGGGCCCACAAGCACCTGAGCCACTCGCTTATCCTTGCTTACTTACCTGCAGGGAAAGGTGAGACTGTGCAGATACAACGCAATGAAGAGACAAGCACTATATACCACGGTCGACCCTTATCGCAATGCAAGCATTTGGAGTGATGTAGCAAGGCTACACCCTGGTCCCATACGCAGGTGACTAAATCGCCCTAGTCTGTTCTGCCACTTTCTTGCTGCAGCTGGGCATTGATCGCACCCCTTTGCGGCATAGGCGGCTTGCCGGAAGTACTGAACTCTGCAACAACAGGATTTCTGTGCTGCCATAACCACACTGTGGTGTGCCACAGACATGAACAAAGCTGAGGGCAGGAAATACAAACTGCAATTTGATCAGTAGTGGGCGACAAGGTTGGCAAATGACACCGCAGGCGCGTCTGAAGGAGAAGAGCAGCCCTCAGACTGTTCCCATGATGACAGACATGAAAACATTGCTGATTGCTATGAAGTGCAATTTATCGTCGACTGAAACTAAAATGCACACTATGTGCTCCAGGCTTGATACAATGGCACACAAAATGGAAAAACATGATGGGCGGTTGCAGAAAGCAGAGCAACGGCTTTCCCAAGTTGAAGACATTGAGGCCTCCCGCAAAGAGCAACTTTCGAGCATGGAAAAAGTTTTAAAACTTATAGCGGCTAAAAATTATGACCTGGAGGCA
The DNA here is from genome assembly GCF_031143425.1 of Pleurodeles waltl. Lineage (NCBI taxonomy): Eukaryota > Metazoa > Chordata > Amphibia > Caudata > Salamandridae > Pleurodeles > Pleurodeles waltl. Next base: position 539,137,476 of record NC_090451.1, read on the forward strand.
CACTCATAGTGCAACAATGTGTGTATCATGGGAGTGCTAGAATCGACAAACACTGGGTGGATGGAGGACCATGTAGAAAAGCTACGGTTTAAGCTCTTTGGTGCTAATTCCTTCTCCAAGGTGTTTGTGGTCGAGAGAGCCCACAGATTCCTTGCATCGCGACCACTGCTAGGTGCCCCTGCACACCCAACTATCGCTCGATTTTTAAACTACAAGGATCACGATACAGCACTCCGAATGCCCAGGGAACAGCAGCCCTGAAACTTCAATCGTAATGCTGTGTCAATATATCCTGATTTTAACCTAATGATACAGAAGGCTCGGAGACAGTTTGTGATAGTAAAGCAGACGTTCCGGTAGGCAACGTTTCCATATACGATTCTGTATCCAGCTCAACTACGAATCACCTACCAGGGAAAGGACCAAGTGTTTGCAAATCCCCCACAAGACCAAAAATTTCTGCAAAAAATAGATGCTGGTTTGCGGAAAAAGGATACTGGAGGGACGTGATCTAGATCGAGGTCGCCCACATCAGACATAGACTGACATCTTACTTGGAGGTCGTCTCCATAGTGTCTTGGAGGTGGTCTCCATTGTGCCTTATGCCCCTCTAGCCTCTAGGGTCATGGCCACATTGGAGGGCGAAACATACCGCTCAGCTTCTAGCAAAATGCTAATGATACTGTTTTATTCCCAGGCACCCTTGTGCGATTGAGAGTGAACCCACCTAGCACTTGGAAAGTCCCCCAGAGGTTAACCCTAATGTATAGAATCTCTTAATAATTACAAGTTTGTTGCATGGGAAAATTTGGTGTTAATGGGAGGGAACCGACATGGGTTTAGCCCGTCAGAGTGGGAGGAGGGTAGGAGGAGGGGTTATCATCACGGTTTGTCATTTTAACCAAGATTTGCACAGGTCATAACAGGGGGCAATGTGTGGGTATAATGACTGTTTCTGTCAACACACTGCGAAGTACTGTCCCATGTCCAATAAGGGTCACCAAACTACTACTGAAACTTGCAATACTTCCCCCGGTGAGCCACTGAGATGCCAGACGTGGAATGTAAGAGGTATTTTACGTATTTTAGCCTACCTGGAGAGACATAATATCCACATTTCCTTATTGCAGAAGTTGCACTTCTCGGCTTCTGTAGGGGCGACATTTGCAGCAAGATGGGCCACATGTAAGTAATAGTCTACCTTTTCCTCATATGGCTGCAGTACCATCACAGTAATCCGCATGGGAGTTCTCCTCTGACTCCAAGGTTCCCTCAATGATGAGCAAGGGCGATAACTTATAGTTTTCTACAGACGGAGATCCTATGCTGCTATCATAGCTAACTGCGATGGACCCAACGTTGATGACCATGCGTTCTTTGATACGGTGTGCGAGCTTGTTGCAGACAATGGACCATGCCTTGAACTCTGGGGTGGGGACTTTAAAGAGGCTTTGAATGCTATGCACAACAGATAGGGCCCGCCCACTCAGCACACAGTGTAGCTGCCAAACACATCATAGATATAATGGAAGAGAACTCCCTAATCAATGCATGGAGACTGGTCAATCACGAAGCCCAGGTGTTCATAATAGCTGGTCTCACATAGACTATTGGCTTTTCTCCAGAAAAATGGGTCCCTGGATATAGAAAGCACGGCATCTTGCAAGATCATATTCTGATCACTTGCCTGTTCTGTTAGTACTGAACCTGCCTACCAATACTGACAGCAGGAGCTCATGGAGATTGAACCCTGAAATTCTTCTTGACATACCATTCTAGAAGGAACTGAAGCAAGAAATTGTAGTTTTCCTGAGCAGCAGCACTGACTCTGTTCCTTCTGTTGGTACAGTATGAGAAGCCTTTAAGGTTACTGTGAGAGGAATTTGTATTTCGAAGAGCTGTGGAGTACTGCGCACCCTTCGTGCAGACCTCCAAAAGCTAGAAGCTGAACTAAAACGGCTTGAGTCTCTCCTGGGAACCTCCACTAGCACAGATAAGCTAACCACTATAAGAAAGTCCCTATCAGAGTACAGAGAAGAGGTCGAGAGTGACTAAATAGAGGCAAATATGCTACTGCCTGTGCCGAAGGAGAAAGGCCGGGCCGCACGTTGGCCACTATGGCTCACCAGCAACTAACAACATTCTGGAAATTATGTCACGGGAGGGACATTCTCATATAGACACCCCAAGTATAGCAGTATATTTCCACATGCTTCTACGAGGGTCTGTATGGCTCAAGCAGGGTTGACCGGCTGATTTTACCATGTGGTTCCATGAGGTAGTGCTGGGCTGGATCAGTGATGCGCAGCGTGAATTCCTAACCACTGATTCCACCGCAGATGAAATAAGGGGTGTGATTATACAGGTGGAAAGGCCACAGGACCAGATGGCCTCCCAGCCGACTTTTATAGGGCATATGCTGACTTAGTGATACCCATACTAACCAAAGTATATTGGGTGTCTAAAGAGGCGTGCGTGCTACCACCCACTATGCAGGAGGCATTGATTCTCACCCTCCTGAAACCTGGCAAACCCCCAAATGAGTGTGATTCCTATAGACCCTTATCTCTTATCAATTGTGATGTCAAAATCCTAGCTAATGTTCTTGCAAATCACCTCTCCCTCCTTTTACCATTTTTGGTCCGGCCCGATCAATCTGGGTTTGTTCCAGGGAGATCAACTTCACACAGCTTGTGAACACTCTGCAGTAATGAATGATATAGATCCAATGCTAGAAGCCCTGGCCATATTCTTAGACGCCGCCAAGACGTTTGATCCCCTTGAATGGGACTTAATGGCTGTGCTGATACGTATTGACCCCCGTCAACCACCGACACCACAGACTCACCGCCCCCAGCCACATCAAGCTCCTCCTCTCCTTGACCCACGTCAACGACACCATCAAAATCATGAACACCATCCAATCCAGCTCACTATCCGACCCCTGCCCTCGCCACATCTTCAACAAAGCGAGCTCCGTCATCGCACCCCAACTCCGGAAGATTATCAAGAGCTCCATCGAGACTGCCACCTTCCCAGAGAGCCGGAAACACGCCAAGATCAACGCCCTCCTCAAGAAAACCAAGGCAAACCCAGAGGACGTCAAGAACTTCCGGCCCATCTCCCTGCTCCCCTTCCTAGCAAAAGTCATTGAGAAAATCGTCAACAAACAACTGACCGGCTTCCTTGAGGAGAACAACACTCTGGACTCGTCCCAATCCAGATTCCGCAGCAACCACAGCACTGAAATAGCCCTCATTGCCACCACCAACGACATCAGGATACTACTGGACAACGGTGAAACTGCAGCCCTCATCCTCCTGGAACTCTTAGCTACCTTCAACACCGCCTACCACCACACCCTACGCACAGGCCTCAACGACACAGGGATCAATGACACGGGGATCCACGACACAGCCCTGGACTGGATCACCTCCTTCTTCACCGGCAGAACCCAGAAAGTCTGCCTCCCTCCATTCCACTCTGAAGCCACCAAGATCATCTGCGTTGTACCCCAGGAGTCGTCCCTCAGCCCGACCCTCTTTAACGTCTACATGGCTCCGCTCGCAAACATCGTCCGATCACACAACCTCAACATTGTCTCATACGCCGATGACACCCAGCTGATCCTCTCCCACCGCCAACACCAACCTCCATGAAGGAATGAAGGCCATCGCCGAATGAAGAACAGCTGCCTGAAACGGAATTCTGACAAAAACTGAGGTCCTCATCCTCGGCTCCACCCCATCCACCTGGGACGACTTCTGGTGGCCTGCCACACTGGGAATCGCACCGACACCCACCAACCACGCACGCAACCTGGGTTCATCCTGGACTCATCGCTATCAATGACCCAGCAAGTCTTGCCGTCTCTTCTTCCTGCTTCAACACTGTAGGAAGTTGGCTCTGTATGTGCTATTTCAAAGTAAGGAATAGCATGCACAGAGTCCAAGGGTTCCCCTTAGAGGTAAAATAGTGGTAAAAATAGATAATACTAATGCTCTATTTTGTGGTAGTGTGGTCGTGCAGTAGGCTTATCCAAGGAGTAGTGTTAAGCATTTGTTGTACATACACATAGACAATAAATGAGGTACACACACTCAGAGACAAATCCAGCCAATAGGTTTTTGTATAGAAAAATATCTTTTCTTAGTTTATTTTAAGAACCACAGGTTCAAATTCTACATGTAATATCTCATTCGAAAGGTATTGCAGGTAAGTACTTTAGGAACTTTAAATCATAAAAATTGCATGTATACTTTTCAAGTTATTGACAAATAGCTGTTTTAAAAGTGTACACTTAGTGCAATTTTCACAGTTCCTAGGGGAGGTAAGTATTTGTTAGGTTAACCAGGTAAGTAGGACACTTACAGGGCTTAGTTCTTGGTCCAAAGTAGCCCACCGTTGGGGGTTCAGAGCAACCCCAAAGTCACCACACCAGCAGCTCAGGGCCGGTCAGGTGCAGAGTTCAAAGTGGTGCCCAAAACACATAGGCTTCAATGGAGAAGGGGGTGCCCCGGTTCCAGTCTGCCAGCAGGTAAGTACCCGCGTCTTCGGAGGGCAGACCAGGGGGGTTTTGTAGGGCACCGGGGGGGACACAAGCCCACACAGGAATTTCACCCTCAGCAGCGCGGGGGCGGCCGGGTGCAGTGTAGAAACAAGCATCGGGTTTGTAGTGTTAGTCTATGAGAGATCAACGGATCTCTTCAGCGCTGCAGGCAGGCAAGGGGGGGGGTTCCTCGGGGAAACCTCCACTTGGGCAAGGGAGAGGGACTCCTGGGGGTCACTTCGCCAGCGAAAGTCCGGTCCTTCAGGTCCTGGGGGCTGCGGGTGCAGGGTCTCTCCCAGGCGTCGGGACTTAGGATTCAAAGAGTCGCGGTCAGGGGAAGCCTCGGGGTTCCCTCTGCAGGCGGCGCTGTGGGGGCTCAGGGGGGACAGGTTTTGGTACTCACAGTATCAGAGTAGTCCTGGGGTCCCTCCGGAGGTGTTGGATCTCCACCAGCCGAGTCGGGGTCGCCGGGTGCAGTGTTGCAAGTCTCACGCTTCTTGCGGGGAGCTTGCAGGGTCCTTTCAAAGCTGCTGGAAACAAAGTTGCAGCCTTTCTTGGAGCAGGTCCGCTGTCCTCGGGAGTTTCTTGTCTTTTCGAAGCAGGGGCAGTCCTCAGAGGATGTCGAGGTCGCTGGTCCCTTTGGAAGGCGTCGCTGGAGCAGGATCTTTGGAAGGCAGGAGACAGGCCGGTGAGTTTCTGGGGCCAAGGCAGTTGTCGTCTTCTGGTCTTCCTCTGCAGGGGTTTTCAGCTAGGCAGTAATTCTTCTTGTAGTTGCAGGAATCTAATTTTCTAGGGTTCAGGGTAGCCCTTAAATACTAAATTTAAGGGCGTGTTTAGGTCTGGGGGGTTAGTAGCCAATGGCTACTAGCCCTGAGGGTGGGTACACCCTCTTTGTGCCTCCTCCCAAGGGGAGGGGGTCACAATCCTAACCCTATTGGGGGAATCCTCCATCTGCAAGATGGAGGATTTCTAAAAGTTAGAGTCACTTCAGCTCAGGACACCTTAGGGGCTGTCCTGACTGGCCAGTGACTCCTCCTTGTTGCTTTCTTTGTTCCCTCCAGCCTTGCCGCCAAAAGTGGGGGCCGTGGCCGGAGGGGGCGGGCAACTCCACTAAGCTGGAGTGCCCTGCTGGGCTGTGACAAAGGGGTGAGCCTTTGAGGCTCACCGCCAGGTGTTACAGCTCCTGCCTGGGGGAGGTGTTAGCATCTCCACCCAGTGCAGGCTTTGTTACTGGCCTCAGAGTGACAAAGGCACTCTCCCCATGGGGCCAGCAACATGTCTCTAGTGTGGCAGGCTGCTGGAACTAGCCAGCCTACACAGACAGTCGGTTAAGTTTCAGGGGGCACCTCTAAGGTGCCCTCTGGGGTGTATTTTGCAATAAAATGTACACTGGCATCAGTGTGCATTTATTGTGCTGAGAAGTTTGATACCAAACTTCCCAGTTTTCAGTGTAGCCATTATGGTGCTGTGGAGTTCGTGTTTGACAGACTCCCAGACCATATACTCTTATGGCTACCCTGCACTTACAATGTCTAAGGTTTTGTTTAGACACTGTAGGGGTACCATGCTCATGCACTGGTACCCTCACCTATGGTATAGTGCACCCTGCCTTAGGGCTGTAAGGCCTGCTAGAGGGGTGTCTTACCTATACTGCATAGGCAGTGAGAGGCTGGCATGGCACCCTGAGGGGAGTGCCATGTCGACTTACTCATTTTGTCCTCACTAGCACACACAAGCTGCAAGCAGTGTGTCTGTGCTGAGTGAGAGGTCTCCAGGGTGGCATAAGACATGCTGCAGCCCTTAGAGACCTTCCTTGATATCAGGGCCCTTGGTACCAGAAGTACCAGTTACAAGGGACTTATCTGGATGCCAGGGTCTGCCAATTGTGGATACAAAAGTACAGGTTAGGGAAAGAACACTGGTGATGGGGCCTGGTTAGCAGGCCTCAGCACACTTTCAATTGTAAACATAGCATCAGCAAAGGCAAAAAGTCAGGGGGCAACCATGCCAAGGAGGCATTTCCTTACACAACCCCCCCCCAAACGAAAGAGGATGAGACTAACCTTTCCCAAGAGAGTCTTCATTTTCTAAGTGGAAGAACCTGGAAAGGCCATCTGCATTGGCATGGCAGTCCCAGGTCTGTGTTCCACTATAAAGTCCATTCCCTGTAGGGAGATGGACCACCTCAACAGTTTAGGATTTTCACCTTTCATTTGCATCAGCCATTTGAGAGGTCTGTGGTCAGTTTGAACTAGGAAGTGAGTCCCAAAGAGGTATGGTCTCAGCTTCTTCAGGGACCAAACCACAGCAAAGGCCTCCCTCTCAATGGCACTCCAACGCTGCTCCCTGGGGAGTAACCTCCTGCTAATGAAAGCAACAGGCTGGTCAAGGCCATCATCATTTGTTTGGGACAAAACTGCCCCTATCCCATGTTCAGAGGCATCAGTCTGCACAATGAACTGCTTAGAATAATCTGGAGCTTTTAGAACTGGTGCTGAGCACATTGCTTGTTTCAGGGTGTCAAAGGCCTGTTGGCATTCCACAGTCCAGTTCACTTTCTTGGGCATTTTCTTGGAGGTGAGTTCAGTGAGGGCTGTCACAATGGATCCATATCCCTTCACAAACCTCCTGTAATACCCAGTCAAGCCAAGGAATGCCCTGACTTGAGTCTGGGTTTTTGGAGCTACCCAGTCCAGAATAGTCTGGATCTTGGGTTGGAGTGGCTGAACTTGGCCTCCACCTACAAGGTGGCCCAAGTAAACCACAGTTCCCTGCCCTATCTGGCATTTGGATGCCTTGATAGAGAGGCCTGCAGATTGCAGAGCCTTCAAAACCTTCTTCAGGTGGACCAGGTGATCCTGCCAGGTGGAGCTAAAGACAGCAATATCATCAAGATAAGCTGTGCTAAAGGACTCCAAGCCAGCAAGGACTTGATTCACCAACCTTTGGAAGGTGGCAGGGGCATTCTTTAAACCAAAGGGCATAACAGTAAACTGATAATGCCCATCAGGTGTGGAGAATGCTGTTTTCTCTTTTGCTCCAGGTGCCATTTTTATTTGCCAGTACCCTGCTGTCAAGTCAAAGGTACTTAAGAATTTGGCAGCACCTAATTTATCTATGAGCTCATCAGCTCTTGGAATTGGATGAGCATCTGTCTTGGTGACAGAATTGAGCCCTCGGTAGTCCACACAAAACCTCATCTCTTTCTTTCCATCTTTGGTGTGAGGTTTGGGGACTAAGACCACTGGGCTAGCCCAGGGGCTGTCAGAGCGCTCAATTACTCCCAATTCTAGCATCTTGTGGACTTCCACCTTGATGCTTTCCTTAACATGGTCAGACTGTCTAAAGATTTTGTTTTTGACAGGCATGCTGTCTCCTGTGTCCACATCACGGGTACACAGGTGTGTCTGACCAGGGGTTAAGGAGAAGAGTTCAGGAAACTGTTGTAGGACTCTCCTACAATCAGCTTGCTGTTGGCCAGAGAGGGTGTCTGAGTAGATCACTCCATCTACTGTGCCATCTTTTGGGTCTGATGACAGAAGATCAGGGAGAGGTTCACTCTCTGCCTCCTGATCCTCATCTGTTACCATCAACAGATTCACATCAGCCCTGTCATGGAAGAGCTTAAGGCGGTTCACATGGATCACCCTCTTGGGGCTCCTGCTTGTGCCCAGGTCCACCAGGTAGGTGACCTGACTCTTCCTTTCTAGCACTGGGTAAGGGCCACTCCATTTGTCCTGGAGTGCCCTGGGAGCCACTGGCTCCAGAACCCAGACTTTCTGCCCTGGTTGGAACTCAACCAGTGCAGCCTTTTGGTCATACCAAAACTTCTGGAGCTGTTGGCTGGCCTCAAGGTTTTTGGTTGCCTTTTCCATGTACTCTGCCATTCTAGAGCGAAGGCCAAGTACATAGTCCACTATGTCTTGTTTAGGCTCATGAAGAGGTCTCTCCCAGCCTTCTTTAACAAGAGCAAGTGGTCCCCTTACAGGATGACCAAACAGAAGTTCAAAGGGTGAGAATCCTACTCCCTTCTGTGGCACCTCCCTGTAAGCGAAAAGCAGACATGGCAGGAGGACATCCCATCTCCTTTTGAGTTTTTCTGGGAGCCCCATGATCATGCCCTTTAATGTCTTGTTGAATCTCTCAACTAAGCCATTAGTTTGTGGATGGTAAGGTGTAGTGAATTTATAAGTCACTCCACACTCATTCCACATATGTTTCAGGTATGCTGACATGAAGTTGGCACCTCTGTCAGACACCACCTCCTTAGGGAAACCCACTCTGGTAAAGATACCAATGAGGGCCTTGGCTACTGCAGGGGCAGTAGTCGACCTAAGGGGAATAGCTTCAGGATACCTGGTAGCATGATCCACTACTACCAGGATATACATATTTCCTGAGGCTGTGGGAGGTTCTAGTGGACCAACTATGTCCACACCCACTCTTTCAAAGGGAACCCCCACCACTGGAAGTGGAATGAGGGGGGCCTTTGGATGCCCACCTGTCTTACCACTGGCTTGACAGGTGGGGCAGGAGAGGCAAAACTCCTTAACCATGTTGGACATATTGGGCCAGTAGAAGTGGTTGACTAGCCTCTCCCACGTCTTGGTTTGTCCCAAATGTCCAGCAAGGGGAATGTCATGGGCCAATGTTAGGATGAACTCTCTGAACAGCTGAGGCACTACCACTCTCCTAGTGGCACCAGGTTTGGGGTCTCTGGCCTCAGTGTACAGGAGTCCATCTTCCCAATAGACCCTATGTGTTCCATTTTTCTTGCCCTTGGACTCTTCAGCAGCTTGCTGCCTAAGGCCTTCAAGAGAGGGACAGGTTTCTTGTCCCTTACACAGCTCCTCCCTTGAGGGTCCTCCTGGGCCTAAGAGCTCAACCTGATAAGGTTCAAGCTCCAAAGGCTCAGTTCCCTCAGAGGGCAGAACTTCTTCCTGAGAAGAGAGGTTCCCTTTCTTTTGCTGTGTTGCAGTTGGTTTCCCAACTGACTTTCCTTTCCTCTTGGTAGGCTGGGCCATTCTTCCAGACTCCAGCTCTACTTGTTCACCCTGTGCCTTGCATTGTGCTCTTGTTTTCACACACACCAGTTCAGGGATACCCAGCATTGCTGCATGGGCTTTTAGTTCTACCTCAGCCCATGCTGAGGACTCCAGGTCATTTCCAAGCAGACAGTCCACTGGGATATTTGAGGAGACCACCACCTGTTTCAGGCCATTGACCCCTCCCCATTCTAAAGTAACCATTGCCATGGGATGTACTTTTCTCTGATTGTCAGCGTTGGTGACTGTGTAAGTTTTTCCAGTCAGGTATTGGCCAGGGGAAACCAGTTTCTCTGTCACCATGGTGACACTGGCACCTGTATCCCTCAGGCCCTCTATTCTAGTCCCATTAATTAAGAGTTGCTGTCTGTATTTTTGCATGTTAGGCGGCCAGACAGCTAGTGTGGCTAAATCCACCCCACCCTCAGAAACTAGAGTAGCTTCAGTGTGGACCCTGATTTGCTCTGGGCACACTGTTGATCCCACTTGGAGACTAGCCATACCAGTGTTACCTGGATGGGAGTTTGGAGTGGAACCTTTCTTGGGACAGGCCTTGTCTCCAGTTTGGTGTCCATGCTGTTTACAGCTATGACACCAGGCCTTTTTGGGATCAAAGTTTTTACCCTTGTACCCATTGTTTTGTGAAGAGGCTCTGGGCCCAACCTCCTGTGCAGGTTTTTGGGGGCCTGTAGAAGACTCTTTACTATTTTTAGTTTTGGTTGTCTCATCACCCTTCCCCTGGGGAGTCTTTGTGACCCCTTTCTTTTGGTCACCCCCTGTTGAAGTCTTGGACACCCTTGTCTTGACCCAATGGTCCGCCTTCTTTCCCAATTCTTGGGGAGAAATTGGTCCTAGGTCTACCAGATGCTGATGCAGTTTATCATTGAAACAATTACTCAATAGGTGTTCTTTCACAAATAAATTGTACAGCCCATCATAATTACTTACACCACTGCCTTGAATCCAACCATCTAGTGTTTTCACTGAGTAGTCTACAAAGTCAACCCAGGTCTGGCTCGAGGATTTTTGAGCCCCCCTGAATCTAATCCTATACTCCTCAGTGGAGAATCCAAAGCCCTCAATCAGGGTACCCTTCATGAGGTCATAAGATTCTGCATCTTGTCCAGAGAGTGTGAGGAGTCTATCCCTACACTTTCCTGTGAACATTTCCCAAAGGAGAGCACCCCAGTGAGATCTGTTCACTTTTCTGGTTACACAAGCCCTCTCAAAAGCTGTGAACCATTTGGTGATGTCATCACCATCTTCATATTTAGTTACAATCCCTTTAGGGATTTTCAACATGTCAGGAGAATCTCTGACCCTATTTATGTTGCTGCCACCATTGATGGGTCCTAGGCCCATCTCTTGTCTTTCCCTCTCTATGGCTAGGATCTGTCTTTCCAAAGCCAATCTTTTGGCCATCCTGGCTAACTGGATGTCCTCTTCACTGGGGTTATCCTCAGTGATTTCAGAGGTGTTGGTCTCTCCTGTGAGGGAACCAGCATCTCTGACTATTATTTTTGGAGTCAGGGTTTGAGGGACCCTGTTCTCCCTAGATAGGACTGGTAGGGGGGAATTTTCCTCCAAGTCACTATCTTCTTCCTCTGAGTTGCCACCCTCAGAGGGGTTGGCCTTTTCAAACTCTGCCAAAAGCTCCTGGAGCTGTATTTTGGTAGGTTTGGGGCCCATTGTTATTTTCTTTATTTTACAGAGTGACCTTAGCTCCCTCATCTTAAGATGGAGGTAAGGTGTGGTGTCGAGTTCCACCACAGTCACATCTGTGCTAGACATTTTGCTTCTAAAAGTTGGAATACTTTTTAAGAATCTACAACTGGTTCTAGAATCTAATTCAAACTTTTACAAACTTTTAAACTCTAAAAGAAATGCTAAACAGGATCTAACACAAGGCCCTAGCAGGTCTTTTAAGAATTTAGAAAACTTTTCAAATTGCAAAAATCAATTTCTAATGACAATTTTGGAATTTGTCGTGTGATCAGGTATTGGCTGAGTAGTCCAGCAAATGCAAAGTCTTGTACCCCACCGCTGATCCACCAATGTAGGAAGTTGGCTCTGTATGTGCTATTTCAAAGTAAGGAATAGCATGCAGAGAGTCCAAGGGTTCCCCTTAGAGGTAAAATAGTGGTAAAAATAGATAATACTAATGCTCTATTTTGTGGTAGTGTGGTCGAGCAGTAGGCTTATCCAAGGAGTAGTGTTAAGCATTTGTTGTACATACACATAGACAATAAATGAGGTACACACACTCAGAGACAAATCCAGCCAATAGGTTTTTGTATAGAAAAATATCTTTTCTTAGTTTATTTTAAGAACCACAGGTTCAAATTCTACATGTAATATCTCATTCGAAAGGTATTGCAGGTAAGTACTTTAGGAACTTTAAATCATAAAAATTGCATGTATACTTTTCAAGTTATTGACAAATAGCTGTTTTAAAAGTGGACACTTAGTGCAATTTTCACAGTTCCTAGGGGAGGTAAGTATTTGTTAGGTTAACCAGGTAAGTAGGACACTTACAGGGCTTAGTTCTTGGTCCAAAGTAGCCCACCGTTGGGGGTTCAGAGCAACCCCAAAGTCACCACACCAACAGCTCAGGGCCGGTCAGGTGCAGAGTTCAAAGTGGTGCCCAAAACACATAGGCTTCAATGGAGAAGGGGGTGCCCCGGTTCCAGTCTGCCAGCAGGTAAGTACCCGCGTCTTCGGAGGGCAGACCAGGGGGGTTTTGTAGGGCACCGGGGGGGACACAAGCCCACACAGGAATTTCACCCTCAGCAGCGCGGGGGCGGCCGGGTGCAGTGTAGAAACAAGCGTCGGGTTTGTAGTGTTAGTCTATGAGAGATCAACGGATCTCTTCAGCGCTGCAGGCAGGCAAGGGGGGGGTTCCTCGGGGAAACCTCCACTTGGGCAAGGGAGAGGGACTCCTGGGGGTCACTTCGCCAGCGAAAGTCCGGTCCTTCAGGTCCTGGGGGCTGCGGGTGCAGGGTCTCTCCCAGGCGTCGGGACTTAGGATTCAAAGAGTCGCGGTCAGGGGAAGCCTCGGGGTTCCCTCTGCAGGCGGCGCTGTGGGGGCTCAGGGGGGACAGGTTTTGGTACTCACAGTATCAGAGTAGTCCTGGGGTCCCTCCTGAGGTGTTGGATCTCCACCAGCCGAGTCGGGGTCGCCGGGTGCAGTGTTGCAAGTCTCACGCTTCTTGCGGGGAGCTTGCAGGGTCCTTTCAAAGCTGCTGGAAACAAAGTTGCAGCCTTTCTTGGAGCAGGTCCGCTGTCCTCAGGAGTTTCTTGTCTTTTCGAAGCAGGGGCAGTCCTCAGAGGATGTCGAGGTCGCTGGTCCCTTTGGAAGGCGTCGCTGGAGCAGGATCTTTGGAAGGCAGGAGACAGGCCGGTGAGTTTCTGGGGCCAAGGCAGTTGTCGTCTTCTGGTCTTCCTCTGCAGGGGTTTTCAGCTAGGCAGTCCTTCTTCTTGTAGTTGCAGGAATCTAATTTTCTAGGGTTCAGGGTAGCCCTTAAATACTAAATTTAAGGGCGTGTTTAGGTCTGGGGGGTTAGTAGCCAATGGCTACTAGCCCTGAGGGTGGGTACACCCTCTTTGTGCCTCCTCCCAAGGGGAGGGGGTCACAATCCTAACCCTATTGGGGGAATCCTCCATCTGCAAGATGGAGGATTTCTAAAAGTTAGAGTCACTTCAGCTCAGGACACCTTAGGGGCTGTCCTGACTGGCCAGTGACTCCTCCTTGTTGCTTTCTTTGTTCCCTCCAGCCTTGCCGCCAAAAGTGGGGGCCGTGGCCGGAGGGGGCGGGCAACTCCACTAAGCTGGAGTGCCCTGCTGGGCTGTGACAAAGGGGTGAGCCTTTGAGGCTCACCGCCAGGTGTTACAGCTCCTGCCTGGGGGAGGTGTTAGCATCTCCACCCAGTGCAGGCTTTGTTACTGGCCTCAGAGTGACAAAGGCACTCTCCCCATGGGGCCAGCAACATGTCTCTAGTGTGGCAGGCTGCTGGAACTAGCCAGCCTACACAGACAGTCGGTTAAGTTTCAGGGGGCACCTCTAAGGTGCCCTCTGGGGTGTATTTTGCAATAAAACGTACACTGGCATCAGTGTGCATTTATTGTGCTGAGAAGTTTGATACCAAACTTCCCAGTTTTCAGTGTAGCCATTATGGTGCTGTGGAGTTCGTGTTTGACAGACTCCCAGACCATATACTCTTATGGCTACCCTGCACTTACAATGTCTAAGGTTTTGTTTAGACACTGTAGGGGTACCATGCTCATGCACTGGTACCCTCACCTATGGTATAGTGCACCCTGCCTTAGGGCTGTAAGGCCTGCTAGAGGGGTGTCTTACCTATACTGCATAGGCAGTGAGAGGCTGGCATGGCACCCTGAGGGGAGTGCCATGTCGACTTACTCGTTTTGTCCTCACTAGCACACACAAGCTGCAAGCAGTGTGTCTGTGCTGAGTGAGAGGTCTCCAGGGTGGCATAAGACATGCTGCAGCCCTTAGAGACCTTCCTTGGCATCAGGGCCCTTGGTACCAGAAGTACCAGTTACAAGGGACTTATCTGGATGCCAGGGTCTGCCAATTGTGGATACAAAAGTACAGGTTAGGGAAAGAACACTGGTGCTGGGGCCTGGTTAGCAGGCCTCAGCACACTTTCAATTGTAAACATAGCATCAGCAAAGGCAAAAAGTCAGGGGGCAACCATGCCATGGAGGCATTTCCTTACAAACACCCTCGGCATGCTTCGGAAGATCTACAAATGGAGCCCTACCGGAACCAGAAGGACGGTCACCCAAGCCCTCGTAAGCAGCGGACTGGACTACAGCAATGCCCTCTGTGCATGAACCACAGCCGAGCTCCAGAAAAGACATCAACGCATACAGAATGCTCTGCACGCCTCATCCTAGACATCCCCTGCCACAGCCACATCACAGCCAACCTGAGAGACCTGCACTGGCTCCCCTTCAACAAGAGAATCATGTTCAAGCTCATCACCCACGCTCACAAAGCACAGCACCGGACCAGAATACCTCAACAGGCGACTCTCCTACACCCTGACCCGCCAGCTTTGTTCTGCTGACCTCACCCTCGCCACTATTCCACGCATCCACAGAATGACCGCCGGTGGCACATTGTTCTCCCACCTCGCCGCCAAGAAGTGGAACACTCTTCCTATCCACCTGCGACAGACACAGGAACGGCTAACCTTCAGGAAATACCTTAAGACCAGGCTGTTAGAGCAGCAGCATCCCCCCCCCCCCCCCCCCCAAGCGCCTTGAGACCCTCACAGGTGAGTAGTGCACTTTCCAAATTTCATGATTGATTGACTGATTGATTGATTCCTGGCCTGGCTAGCCCTCTTGTACTCGCAGCCCATCATCAGAGTATGAATAAATGGCTCATTTTCTGACCCACTACACATATGTAGGGGTACTAGACAGGGTTGCCTGCTGTTGCTGCTCCTGTTTGCGCTATCTGTGGAACCATTGGCTGCTAAATTACAGCAAAAACACCGGGACTATGCTCTCGGATACCCCTCAGGACACCTACTGGTGTCACTTTACACAAAGGCACAGCACGAACCGAGTGCTGCATGAATTTGTTTATTTCAGGGAACTATCAGGCGTACAAATTCATTGGGGGAAATCACAAATCTTTCTAGTGACACCACAGGCGCAGCCCTACCCGCTGCAGTGGTGCTGTACAGAGTTCAGATACCTAGGGGTTAAGATTACTCTAAATACAGAGCACACGCTCAGAGCGAACTATGGTAGTGCCATCTCAGCAATTACTGACAGTGTCACCAGATGGATATCCCTGCCTTTGTCCTTAGCTGGCCATATAGGTCTAATGAAGATCATCATACTTCCTAAACTCTTTTATTTTTACCTCAATATACCTTATCGCACCAGGAGGGCTTTTTTTGCGCACTCCACCCTCAAATGATTAGATTACCGTGGGCGGGAAAACAACCCTGTATCACCTGGGATACGCTTACCCTTCCCTTCTCTGGGGGTGGATTGGAGGCACCGAACTTTGAACTGTTATAATTGTACACAAGCTCACAATGCAATATATTGGTTGAATCCGCCCCTCACCTACCACACCTGGCAGTGGAGGAGGGATATATGGGCTCGCTTCCAGCGACATCTTATCTAGGTGCTATACTAGAGTTTCCACACTTAGGAGATTCCACGTTGGCATGCACTACAGCTGCATGGCTAGCCCTCACACGCTATGCAGGAAAGCCTATGCCAAATTCTCCACTTCTTCCACTTCCTTATAGTCCTCTGCTACCAACCACACATGAAGCTCCATGCAGAAAGCTTTTAAATCAGCTCAGCTACAGTAAGTGGGGCAATTTATATATAAATGGCAAATTTAAAACCAAGGAGCAGTTTTTGATGGAGGAGCCCCCCTTAATACTAGATATATATTTAAAAATCAGACTCCGACACAATGTGAAAGCAGCCACCCTCAAGTTCACTAAAGAACAGAACCACCCACGTTGAATACTCTACATACTGTTACAAGCACAGTCGCCATGCCGCCTAGTTTCCACATTATACTACACTCCAGAAATATTGGGGCCCATGATCGCTGGCAAACTGAACTAGGTGTGGAGTTGACACATGACATCTGCAGGGAGTGCTGTAAGGATACTACGTGTCTCCATTAGTAGTCACCCCCGCATCACTCATTACAAATTCTTGCATAGAGCTTACTACACTCCACATATGCTGTACATATATGGGTTGCATGAAGATGACAAATGTCAGTGGTGCAACATGGAGGGTGGGGACTTCCTACATTTAACTTGGGAATGTGGATGTATAGGGGAATATTGGCATGATATCGAAACAGAGATGAGGGAAATGCTGGACACAACTTTTAAACTTACTCCCCTGCTGGCATTGTTGAATTACTCACAACAGACTGAACCTTGTTATACAAAGTTTGTAGCACTGGTTTTACTGTTAGTGAAACGTAGAATTGCTTGTCGATGGGAAAGGGGATGGGCTCCTACATTTAAGGAGTGGTTGTCTGACCTTATATATTGCAATGACCAACTGACACTCTCTGTGGAAACCCTGCCTCTAAATTCCAGACCATGGGACATTTGGGAGCCCCTGCGCAGTTACCTGCTCTCCCATGAAAAAGCCCTCTTGCTCACACGACCAGCTAATCCGTAGCTTGTCTGGAGAGTGAGATACAGCTTATAAAGAGAGATGGTTGCTGAAAAGTCTAATGTCCACAGTGGGCTCTGAGCTGAGCTGCATAGGGGCCTGGACAACATGCATACCTTGTGGATTGACCACCCATTGACAGACTGATGATTGCTGATGCTGATGCTTCAGTGGTCCCGAAACTGACAGATACATTATATCAGATTGCTCCAGAGGAGGTTGTAAATCGTAAAAGGGTTGGATTGGAGTATTAAGGTTCAATTTATAACATGCTATTTCATATCAGATGTCCCCTGTGACCGAATGCTATGGAAGCTATTAATTTCATTTAACCTTTTTTCGATAGAGTTTCAGACTGTATGTTACTGAAATCAATAAATATGACAAAACAAACTTTAACAAAACAATTTAACTAGCACTACATTACACTGTAATATGTGCCTTTCTTTCTGCAGACATGCCTCGCACTACCATGGTTCAGAAAAAAATATTGCAATCAAGTTCTCACTACTGATATGCACAATTGTCTGCACATCTACATGAAAATGAGGAAAATAATCTAGTCTCACAGGAGAAAATAAAAAGATGACCGATAATCGTCTCATACTTTTCAACCATAAGAGGTGAAGCCAAAATAGCCAGCTTGATATGCCTCTGTGCAACTGCATGTATTATGTTATTGAATTATGATATGAGGGACGACTATTTAGCCTTCCTAAAACTGCAGTGCTTTAAAAATACAAGATGTTTTACGGATGCATACCAAGAGCTTTCACTGCAATCTGCCGGGTGAGAGGGGGAGGAATATTGATGCAAACCAAATCCACGTGTTGGTGCAGAAGCACATCATCCGTCCGGCTCGTGTAAAAGGAGATGTTCATTTCCTCGGCAAGCTGTTTGGCTTCCTCTTCGGTCTTTCCCCAGAGTGCCTCAATGGAGAAGCCCTCAGCTCGCAGAAGGGGGACCAGCACCCGGGCAGTGCTGCCGGTGCCAAAAACGCCGATTCCCGGCAAGGTCTTCATTCTGCTTCATTCAGAGTTGTCTCTCACTCTTAACCCCCTCTCCTTAGAGGCTACGTTAAAAGGCATGGTGGGCTTGGTAGCCTTCTGCAGTGGCCCTAGAACACAAATGGAAGTTACAGGTGACTCACAATTCAACTCTCTATCGCTCCTTTATGAAACCAAAATACATTCTGACCACATAAAAATAATGCAATTCTTCAATACCACACTGGACTGAGATTCAACACACAATGGTACAATCATTTAGGCAAAAGTGGGGATTTGCATATCCAGATGCCCATTAAACACGAACTAGTTCTGGAGAACATAAAGTGTGTAATTGCTCTGAAATTCTTGCCAGAGAGAGAGAGAGAGAACAACAATGTCACTGAAAGATGTACCATTGTGATGGCGTCCGTTACCTTACGAAGACCTCCATAGCATGGTGCACACCTTCAACTTGCAGGAGGTAGACATATGGTAATGACCAGTCATTGAATTGTCTCCACATACTGTCTTTATTCAGTGTACCGGCTGACAGCGGATTGCTTTCACCGCACTCATTTAATATATAGCGCTCGGTCGTAATTTTGGCTGCTAATACTTCAGGACAGTTTTCAACAAACACACAAAGGAATACATACTGAAGCCAAAAAATAAAACAGCGTAGTTAAGGTACTGGCTTACTGAATACAAAACATACTGATAAAGGGCTATGCCTTAGCAGCGTATAGCGATCCTATTTTTGAACAAACTGCATTTCTGCAAACACAACCGGTAAAACGTTTGTAATATAGTTTTGAACTTGGCCTTCTGTGTGAACAAAGCACCAGACGCCTACTCAGTAGGAGCAGGTAGAGATTCAGGATGCTTAGGAATGTGAAGAAAACAAAGACACTTCCTTCAAATGCTGCAAAGGGAAACTGTTCTCCAACACGTATAAACCCTTCTCAGTAGTTTTAACCTTACCATCATTCGGATACCAGTGAAAATAAATTCAAACGAAATGGTGCACATTTTTATTTTTTACATTTCCAGAGAAAATCCTAAGAAATGTTACACGCAGCAAGACGTGGTTACATTAAAGTAAAGCCAGAAACAAAAAGTAAAAGCAGATTAGGTAAGAATATACCGACACGTTCGGTGGGGCCATTTCCTGACCCACAGACAGTTACACATCGCGAGTGTTCGCCTATATCCGTCCCAGGCTCCCTGGAATTCATTACAACTGAGGCCACGGCGATCGTTTCTTGCCTTCACTAACATTTCAGTGAAAAACTACTTTCCTCACGCCACAAAGAGCCAATCTTCTTCAACAAGCATTGACAAAGCCAAAAGGTCCTGCACTGTATGCTATTCCTTTGGCTTTGTTAATGCTTACTACTCTGCACGTTTTTGTAAAACATCATGGTTGGAGGAGATGTTGAGCCATCGCCAAAATAAAAACAAATTGGCTAAAAGCACAAATATTTTGTAGGTCTCAAAAGGCACACACAGTCCGCAGTCACTGGAACTGAAGGGAACTACTTGTGAGAGAAAAACGCTGTCACTAAAGTTAGACAACGGTCGAAGTCAGCTGACACACTGTCCCAGGTGGTATTCGGCAGCAGGCAAATGTAATATGAATGACACAACAGACCAAAGGATGCAGACAGCTGAATGAAAAACCCTACAAGTATATTATACATGTGATTTTACTGAAATCAAAAGATCGCTGGCGAACGTCAGACCCAACAATTGTTGGAAAAGCCAATAGTTATCACCTCTGACCTACTGGCTTAGCCAATACTGTGGGGCATTGGAAAAAGGAAACATGCTTTTGGCTGATGCTGTGCAGCAATGGCAAAAAAGTGATGATGATGCAATGCGTAAATAGCATAGCACATGCACATTAAACTACTACACTGGCCACATCGTTTAGTAGGCACCAATTTTTAATTTAATAATCCAACATGGCAGCCCAAACTTGAAGCAGTAAAAAAAAAAATAAAAAAAAAAAATAAAGGATATTTTTTTTTACCTCCGCAAAAGTGCTTTTATAAAAGAAGACCATCCCTCCCACAAATTTTAAAAAAGGCAAGGATGAGGAAGCACTGAGCGTGACAGGGGGGAGCAACACTGAGTACTTGCAGAGGAAAGTGCAGGGATTATTTTTGGGGGGGATCAGGGGGACAGCACACTAGGAAGAGACCTGAAAAAACCCACACACTCATGGAGTGCTTACAGAAAAAGAACGTTTTTCCCCAAAAATTGAGTCGTGGAAGTATGCAGGTCTGCCAATCAACCAAAAGGTAAAGAGGCAAGGGGAAGGCAAGCCAATGTATAAGAAGAAAACAAATGGGAGTGACAATAAAGCCAACACGTGGGCTGATACCCTGATTCTGTTATTTACACTAGGTAAATAATTCCTGCCTTAAATCGGACACCACACAAGGCTCCAGGTTCAAATATGATTTTTTTGTGCCTGAGAAGACTGTACAGCTCCAAATGTTTTTACATTAAGAGTCGGAAAGAACAATGCTTGGTTGAAAAATGGCCACATGCACGTACCCCTGAAGCCCCCCCCTCAACCTCCGTTATAGTATCTTGCATTAATCCTGCATATTGAGCAGTAATCCAAAATTACTTCTTCTACTGCCTGATGGAGCGAGTGATAAAGACATTTTTGGGCCCAGGTTCTTCGACATTTGTGGCAGGCTCTACCTGCAATGATCGGACAAACATATTACCCCACACCCTGCCCCTCAGATGGCAGATAGATTGTCTCAAAATGGTGGCACCAGGGAATCGTGGCTGTAGCTACATCTGTAACTAATTGGAGCCCACAATCATTTCTCCACTTGTTATAATTTTGGGGAGTGTGGCTCCCTCCATGCCATCCCCTTGCTTTTTGTTGGACTTGGACACCTGCACTTTATGGAAAATTGGGTGGACCGGACAGAAGAAGCACATCAGCCTGCACTGGCGGAAGAAACCCTGTGCACCCCTGCAGGACAAGACCCAGTGAGTTGTGCCCCTAGGAAAACCTCTCTGCCTAGGGTTGAAGACTAGCCCTGCCTGCCGCTTCAGCCAAATTTTGCAGACTGCAAATAGGCTCAGCGGGAAAGCCTGTCTTGAAAGGGTATAAAGCCCAAAGCTGAGGCTGTTACACAAAGTTGAAAGGGGTTGGACTGCGTGGACAGCAGCAGTGCCTCTTGTGTTGTCCTGTAAGGTGTGACCTCCTGGGCACCTAAAGAACTGCAAGACTTCAAGGGTGGAGTTCCAACACTGCCTCCTCCCACCCCCCTTGGTTATCTTGAACTCTGAATGACTTGAACCTGGTACGGGAATGACTGCTTGATCCCAAGATTCCTGCAGGCTAGGAGCCAAATCTACCCTGCTGAGTAGATGTCTAGACTCAGGCCCTGTGTTTCTGTGGCTAGAAATTGTCTTTGGGCCCAACTTCGAGCTTTAAATGGAAAGGGACATTGGATGATGGTCCTCATTGCATTATACAAGTGTGGACGCATATAGACACGTACACAAATGGGGACCTGAATGTCCAGCATGATTAAACATAAATCAAATAAAGACCTGCAAGATAGTCCAATATACATCAACAAGAGCCAAAGGGGTGGCGGAGAAATGCCTGGCTGGGAGTGAGCACATAGCTCTGAGCTGATGGGGGACTTAAAAAAAAAATGGTTGTGGCATAAGAAGCCCACTTATATATGGGGTACATTGAAATGAACCTCCTTTGTAAGACGGCTGACCGCACAAAGGATAATCAGACAGCAGTGAAATCCAAAACAAACACGGTTGCTAAAAATGCAAACCATCATGATCAGTCTCCAGCAGACTAAAAGAAAACTTCAGGTGGGATAAGAGAGTGAAAGGGGCCAGGCTCTAAGGAATAATCTTGAATTCATGAGTTTTCCAGAATGGAAGGAGGGCCCCTTGGCAAACCTATTCGAGAAGTGCATCCTTTAAGAATTCAAATGGTTGTTGACTGAAAAAGCACACATATGGAGCATGGTGTAGCTCCAAAACCAGGAGCTTCCACTTGTGCCATCATCGCTAGGATTCTAAACCTCTTGGACCTCAACGGTATGCTACAACATGCAAGATGTACCCCATACATCCAATCTGAAGGCACACTGGTAAAGGTATCCCCTGATCACACTGAACTTAAGAAGCAGAGGAAATCCTTTGAAGTAGCTGAAAGGAATCTAGTGCCGGAGATATGAAGTAGATGCTTATTTTCCTGGCAAAGCTGAAGGTGAGCCATGGGGTAAGACCATGTTTCTTCTGCTTTAGTCAACTGGCTTGCGACTGGCTAGGGCACTGTAGAGGCCTAGGGTATGATGTGGAGTCACAGATAAGAATTGGAGGGAGGGGTCTGGAGAGTTCAAGGATACTGTCCAAGTGAGAAGCATGGTGCACCCGCGTGATGACATCAGGCGAAAACAGAAACAATCTGCTGGAGAGGAGCTGTAATAAACATTATATCTGGAGGACTGTGGTTCTTGTGTTATAGGAAATGTAGACTTTATATGTGAAAACATAATACAACAACAGACACTGACAGAAAGCGCTATGCAGATGTATGAAATAAAAACACTGCAGGCCCAAATCCAATGCTGACTGGAATAAGGTGAGAGTTCATTTGAAGACACTGAAATGAGTTAACTTGAAAGGGTCACAGTTAAAAGCTAACTCATGTTTAGCAAACATGAAGTTATTTATGATTTTAGGCATAAGGGCTCACTGGCATGTACTTTGTGTTTCCAAATAGATGTAAACTTGATTAGACAATGAGTGCAGAAAATCTAATCAGCTCAGACTACAAGGAGGTCTTAGGGTTACAATGTTAAGGCACACATGGTATTATAATTGTATTTGCTGCAGAGATGTATGCATTCAAGAGTGAAGACTGGTTGGTTTGTTGAGCATTGTTAAAGTCACAAGTGAAGAATGTTTAGAAGATTAATTTGGAGTTAAGGGGTTACAGGGTCACAGGTGTTCAAATGTTTTTCTGTTTCATTCTGTGACTGACCAGTCAATCATTATTTACTGTCTTGTAATAAAGCATTGTGTGACTTTGTCTATAAGAGGCTGGCTTGGCTGTCTGTGCCACAGCAACGGAAGACCAGCTTCCTGCCTGTGTGAGGAGGGTCAGTCTCCCTGTCGCGACAGTAAAGATCTGTCTTTTCATTGCCAAAGAAAAGTTTGTCTTTTTTTCCATTTTTAAGTTTTTATTTACCCTGCAACACTAGCTTCCAGGAAATAACAATGAAAGACACTGAAGCTTAGACCTACTTGAGGGACGAGGGTGAGTAGGGTGAATATCTCTTTTCCAATCTTCTTGAAATAGTGGTTGCAATGTCTTGACTACGTTTCACCTTGAATAGATGGGTGGCTTGGAAAGAATGAAGTGATCGAGGGGGGGGGGGGGGAGCTGAGGGCCTGCAACACACTGATCCTTCTAGAAGATGTGATGGCAACCAAAAACACAGTTCTAAGGGTCAACATGCGAGGGCTACAGCTATGCAGTGGCTCAAATGTTGTCCCTATAAAAAAAATGTGAGAAACACATTCACCACAAAAGGAGTGGGAGGAAACAGATTAGTCAAGTCCATAAGAAAACCCACAGCAACAGGTGACAAACAGGGATGACTGAACTAGCAGACAGAGGAAACCAGACAAGGCGGCTAAAAAGCCCTTCAATGGCACATCGCCTCTGAGCTAGGGAAAGTGCAAATTGAAGCACTTGGGATATATTGGCCTGTAAAGGAACCACACCATTGTCTCTACACCATACAACAAAGCTGTCCCATCTTCCGAAGTAGGCTGACAGTGCAAGGGGAAAGTGCAGATAACATTACATCTACCACCTCCAGGGGCAGCTGAAAGGAGCTCCGTTATCCCCTTAAATCTCCAAGCATGTAGGTGGAGGCCTCGGAGATTGGGATGCAAAACCATTCCCCCAAACTGGGAAAAAATATCCAGGCCGAATAGCCAACAGAGTGGAGGACATGTGGAGAAGCACAGGTCAGCAGCATATCACACCCTTCTCTGCCAATCTAAGGCTATAATAATGACTAGGGCCTAGTCTTAGCAAATGTTCCCCAGAACCTGAGGTATCAAGGGCATGGGGTGGGGAACACATAGTGCAGTTTAAAGCTCCATCTCAACATGAATGCATGCCCCAAAGTTCCCCTCAATGAATACTGGAGGGCACAGAACTACTGGCACCGAGCATTTTCTGTGAAAGCGAATAAGTCCACATGAGGAGTCCCACACTGAGCGAAGATGTTCTGGACTACCTCTGATAGAAGACGCCACTTGTGATTGGCAAGTCAACACTGGCTCAGGCTGTTGGTTCTGCCATTCAGAGACCCTGCTATGTGATTGGCTAGAGCCAAATACAGAGGTGGTGCACCAAGACCACAGTCTCAATGCCTCAAGACAAAGAAGGTGAGACTTACTCTCCCTTGATTGTCCACGTGCCACATCACAGTTATGTTGTCAAGATCTGGAGGGATTGACCCATGATGAAGGGGAGAAAACCTTGAGCACCAGCTGAACTGATCCACAGATCTAGCAGGTTGATGTGAAGAACCTGTTCCTACGGAGATCAAAGGGCGGTGATCTCATGATCCTTCAGGTGAGCTCCCCACCTTAGGGTGGAGGCATCCATCACTACCGTCGTCATGGCTGGAGCAGAAGTAAAGGCCATTGCTTATGTCAGGTTTGTCTCGTTCCCCTACCAAGCCATTCAGCTGCAGCGCTTGGGGAGATTACAAATGAGTTCGGCAGGTCCACCTCGTACTGGAGCCACTGTCTGTGGAGGAACTACTGTAGGGCCCTCACGTGCCAATGCGCACGTGTGATGAAGAAAATGCAGGAAGGTAGCAGACCCAGAAGTCGAAAGACCCTCAGGACTGGAAATTTCAATTCTGGTTGAATCAACTGAATCATCTCTTGGATGTCAGCAAAAGGAGGAGGAAAATCGCAGCAAAGGGTAGTGTTCTATATTGATGCTATGCACTGGAGTCGTCGGGCGGGCCGCAGGTAAGATTTAGGCTTGTTGATCGAAAAGCCCAGGTCGAAGAGCAGAGATACCACTGACTACAAATGATGTTACAGTATCTCCGGCGAGCAGGCTTTGATGAGCCAGTCATCCAGGTACGGAAAAATGGGGGGGGGGACACAACCTGTTAAGATGGGCCATCACCATTGCCATCACCTTTGTGAAGACTCAAGGTGCGGATGTTAACCCAAAGAGTAGTACTACAAATTGGTAGTGTATAGAACCCGCCACATGCCGCAAGTACTTCCGATGGGACCTCAGAATAGGAAATACGCATCTTGCAGGTCCACTGACACCATCCAATCCCAAAGCTCCCACACCAGTGGGACTTGTAGGACTTGAGCTAGGGTCAGCATTTTGAACTTCTTATCTACTGAATTACATTAAAGACTGCATAACCTGACAGTTTTGGGTGAGGCTGCCTTTATCTCTGACTGAGAGAGTGGCTTTAACCAAAAGGATTAGGTTACAAAGAGGGCTCTAAAGGTTGCTGCAGGTACTATGGACATTATGCCTTGTAACACAAAGATCTGGTTAGAATAATGACAAATTCTGTAACTTAGTACTGTCTCCTCCCCAAACTTTACACTAGGTCAGGAGTCTCCAACCTTTTCGGTAATTAAAGTTACTTATGCCAAATTACAACCATTGAGAGCTACCTATATTATTAGTGTTGTCTGTGGTCGCTATTACAAGATTACATTGGTGTCCACTAAGTGCAACATTACTAGCAGTGGTCAGCTAAGTAAAGGGTTGCCAGCAATGATCACTTTAGGGCATCAGGTAGGGTTTCGTTTCCAGAAGCAGTGTAAAAAAGGCTTTGCCAGTTTGGAATGCCTCTACATGTATAATACATAGAAACCTTTGCTGCACCTCCTGGCACCAACATAATAAATTTAGTAATATACTTACCCTAGTGACACATGATTTATCACTTAAATGTCAGCTTTAAATATGTTTTGGAAATTCAACCGTTTTACTCCAACCAAGCTTATAAAAGTATGAAAATATACATATGTTCATCTTAGAAGCACACTCTTCAGTTTTAATATACATCTATAAATTCAGCCAAACAAAAGCTTCAAATTTAGTAGACTCTTCTACACAAGGGAGAGCTATTTACAGACAGCTGGAGAACTACCAATAGCTTATGAGAAACTCGTTTGAGAACCCTTCACTGGGTGCTTTAATCCTGACCTTGAGCTATATACTTAGTCACACAACCATAGCAACTAAAGCAACGGTTGAAAGAGGGTGCAATGATGATAAAAAGCGAATATGTTAACCCTGAGAACAAAAAGGGAACGCAGGACTTCTGACAGGGAGCAAGCGAGTATGAGGCCAGAGCCCCTTACCTAATTACACTGATGTGCCACATCTAGAAATCTCACAAGAGTAGGCTGGTTAGGTGTATTCCATAACATTCCATTTTAGAGCACCCTTAAGTGCACTGTATATTGAGGAAGTGGAGGTAAGTTGGAGACAAGGCAGTTGTTTTGATATAGGGCATCTAAACACAGAGACTTATTACTTTTGAGAAGGCACACAACCTGTATGGGATGCAGACGGGACAATTTCTGATTTTCTCCAGGCCAGTGAAGGCCGCCATGAGACATAGACTGGATTACCCCTAACAATCTATAATTGCAAAAATACTTGTGACTGTTCTTGAAATGACATCTAGTAAGCATTAAATCACAGATTAATAGACAGTGGGAAGAAGTATGTGTCAAACCTATACTGACCTCGAGTGGACACCCAAATTAGTTCAATTTATTGTACTGCTAGATGCGAGTTCACCCATATCTACATAGGATTTATCCGATTCCGAAAATACTACACAAAATTGATCCAAGCAGGGTGGAGGACTGCTCTAGAGGTACAGCAAAAGACGCAAATTTCATTCATACCACAAGGTCTTATGACATAAAATAAAGGTTATTAGGAAGGATCGATTTTAAACATTCAGGGGGTAGTAGGACCAAGTGGCAAACAACATTTTGTCATTTGGGGTGAACAAGAGGTGAAGAAAAAAGAAAATGAGGTACAAGTAAGCAACTTTCTCTCTTATACTAGCCGGGAGATGTGATGTCATACACTGGCTCCATCTAGGGTGCTAGAGAATGGAGAAATGGTTTAAAGACGGAAATGAATGGTCAAAAGCAGAGAAATTGCAATTGGTAAAAAACAGGTATTGTATGTGGAAGTTGGGCGGAGTACAGTTGTTTTGTGTTGTTGCCAACTTAAAACAAATAAATTATGATTATATACATATATAAATAAAACAGAAACGATCGTAAAGTAGATAGGGGTCTGGGCAGAAGGAAAGTGTTGATAAACTGAATGTCACCTGGCAATTATGCAAAATGACTAGAAATACTGATTTATTTGCAACTCTAGGAGATGTATAATTGCTTTGTTATTCTGAATATAGTGCTTACTGATGTGGAAATGAAAAGTTTTGCAGATATGAAGTGGAAGCTGATGCATTTTTGCAAGACTGGCACACATGGCCCGAGGGAAAATCGGTATATGTGTAAACATTGTGATAGTCTTTCAGGATTTGGCACGCAGAGTGTGTTTTTTTAATCTTTTTGCTGATAGTTTAGTTGTAACTTTAGAAAAAAGACAACTAAATATAAAAGGAAAAAGTTGGAAAAAACTAAATCCATAGTAGTTGCGTTTACAAACAATGAAAAAGACACCAAGGATATTTCAGTGTTTAAAATAGATCGAGCTTTTTAAGTAGGTTCCAAAAAGGCTCCAAAGACCTAAGGACCAGGGTCCTTTGCATGGCTTTGAATAAGCTGTGCGACTCTCCCCCTATACGTTTCTGCACAGCACTGTGTTTTCCCCAGAAAGTTCATTCACACGGCCATCCTCTTCTTCACAAACACTTGTCCACCTCAAATATTTAAAAATATTCTGCTAGAAGTTTCTACGGCATCCCAGTCAGAACACTCATCAACAACTCCTCAACAGTTTTCCCAGAAATCTTAAAAAGGCATACATACACCTATTAAAAACAAACATTTGCAATGCCATGGGTCTCCCCTCTGCTCTAATTAGAGTTATTAGCATTGTGCACTCCTAACCGGACTTTTCTTGCCACATAAATTGAAAATGAAAAGTAAAAAACTGTTTCACATAAGCAAGCCGATTCACCGTGCCACGGCCGCCATGAGCATCAGCGTGAAGAAACACACACAAAGGAAAATAAGTTTGCTCACAGTCAAACGTATAAGCAAAAGTGCAATTAGCCAAGTAACAGGGGCAATGGTCAAGGTGGTAACAAAACCTCACCAAGCAGGGACAAACGTAAACCATTTATCAATGTCAAAGGAGTTTTGAAGGGCAAGCCCACAAACGAGTGGTAGTAATGGGCGTGAGGTGGGCATTATTAAAAGCGCAGATACATACCAACATGTCGGAAAAGCAGCGCTTGCGTACCGCTATGCTCGACCTACAAAACTACCCTAGAAGATATTCAAGACCCTGACATCTACAAACCAATAGCAAACAAACCATTCCAGGTCAAACTTCTAGAAAGAGCAGCCTTTGCCCAGATATCACAATTCAATGAAGAGAATTCCATATTTTCTGACTTCAAAATTGGATTCTGCCCTGGAAAAGGCACTGAATCAGCCCTTATCCCTATCTGGGTAACCTTAAAAACATGTTGGGGCAGAATTGGGTTGCTGTCCTTCTTCTCTTGGACCTTTTAGCAGGCTTTGCCACAGTGGATCATGACACTAATCCCAAGATATGCAGAAGCCGGAACAGAAGCCACAGCTCTTGCTTAGATCACATCTTATCTACTCAATAAAACAATTATTGTTCTCTCCTTTGTTCTCTTTTAAACCATACAGCATTAAAGCAGAAGTCCCTGAAGGCTCTATTCTCTCACCCATGCTTTTCAATATCTATATGAAATCATTACCAGTTCTGATCAATGATTACAACTTACTTGCCATAATTACACAGATGACACACAGACACTTATGAAATTGGAAAACCCAAAGGACACTGGAACATCAAAAATCTTCAATTGCCTCTGGTCTGTTGGCCAATGAATGACATCAAGCCATCCCAAATTGATAACCTCCAACACCAAAACACTCTCCCCTGTGTGAACTGTAAAATGTCTGACCATCTCTGTGCCTGGTGATCTAGGACCACCGTCAAACTTATCCAAGGAGCAAGTGCTGCGAGGTGAACGAAAATGTTCCCAGACCCAAACAACCACACAGACTCTTCTGGGCAATCCAAAGACAGTATTTCGCAACAGGAAGGAAAACGCTGCAGACCACACCTGAGCCCTTCACACCCTGCCTCTATGTTTTTTTTCAAATGCCTGTTCACAGACAGGCTTTTTTATACAATTTGACACAATACTTTATTACAAATAGTAAATAATAGTTAACTTGCAAGTTATAGATTTAAAATGGAAAATCACTTGAAAACATGTGATCCCATGACCCCGAATTGCTAAGCTAATACATTGCACGTTCTTTATTATACATTCGACAATGCTTTATGACAGGGTGTTCTTTGACCCATGAATGTGTGCGTGCTTCATGGTAAATGTAATTTACGCAAAGTGTGTGCTGGCGGCATTCTTTGTCTCAGACCTTGTGAGCTCAGAATTTGGACTCTTCCCTGCACCCATTGTTTAATCATGCATCTGTGTGCTCAGGGCTAATTCAATTATGTACCCATTGACTTATCTGGCTGTAATCTGTTTGTAGGCACGGAGAGTGTGCTAGGGGACTTGTGTGCAAATGTAAATGATTAGGGTCAGTTAGACATGAGTTGGCCTTCAACTGAAAACCCTTTCATATCTCATATTCCATTATATCCTAAAATGAACCTTGCTCATGTAGGTGTAGGGTTTAGGCCTAAACTGGCTTCGAACTACAAATGACTGATTTCAGCTTGGCCTCGATGCTGCACACTATTTTCACGTTTACTACAGTGCGTTTATTTTTATTTATTTTTTTACATTTTCTACAACATAAGAAACCTTGGAATTACCAAGGACGCCAGGATGTAAATGAATGCACAACTAGACAAGGTTGGCAAATCAAGCTTCCACACAATGAAAACCCTGCAAAGCATCTTCTTGCACCTAAGATTTATTCATAAGGTTAAAGCTACCATCCCTTTTGTCCTATCAAAACTGTATTACACTGATGGTCTGTATCACAGCTCACCTCTGTCAACTAGAAGATTACAGAGAAATCAGAACCTTGCCCCTAGACTACTCCTACATTTAAACCCATAGCACACATTTACCTTCCCTTAAGAGCCCTACACTGGCTACCAGTTGCCATAAGATCCACCTTCATGCTGCTTTGTATGACACACAAGATAATATATGCAAATGACCACTCTTCATCAGGAAGAAAATTAAGGAATACAACAAAGAAACCTACACTTAAGAAAGGCTGCCTGCCTCAGAAGTTCTTACATGGGAAAAAAAACATGGGTGGAAAAGATTTTTCTGTTCATGCAACCAAAATATAGAATTCACTACCTGCAAACAAGATCCACCGACAACCACCCTAGTTTCAGATTATTACTCAAGAGCTGGCTCATCCCCACATGGCAACTATACTTGCTACACAACAATGTACCACAACAGTATACTCCTAAATGGCCAACTCTGCTTCTCACAGTGTAGAGAGGAAGTTCTTGTTATACATGTGCCATTGTACACAGAACTTTCTTCTTGTTACAAGCACATACAATCATATTAGGAGAAAACTGTATATTACATCACAAAAGACATGTATTTTGAACAATGTCAATTCAAATCAACTTTAGTCGGTCAAATTGATACAAACCACAAAAGTAAAATACAAACAAGTGTAATAAAACACAATAAAACAACACAAATTCATAAAAAGTCCTCAGAGTGGAAATAAAATAAAGGTGCAAATTAAGCACAATCTCAGGTTAAAATGCAGATGACAACATTGAATTTGAAGACCTGCCTATGGCTTATAAGAGAAAAATTGAGCCACGGGCCAAGACGTTGTTACATCATATTCCATAAAGTCCCAAAAATACATTGAATGCACACAATCACAGCACTAACATAAAAGTGTCTGGGCTGCCAAGATAAAGCTAAGGTAAATCTAAAACCAAAGAGCACAAGGGCTTGTTACTATGTAGGAGACTATCCAAGCAGCTTCCTTGCCTTAGGCTCCAGCTTCAGGAAGGTATGTACAGTGAAAGTGATCTTATCTGAGCTCAGAGGTTGTAGAAAGTGCAAAGCTTCTGTGCAATGTTGCAGACTGCACTTGACTAATAACAGTTTTAAACCCAAAGACATATAATAAGAATAAAAAGCACAAAAAATGACATGTAAAGTGGTGTGTGCTAACTTCTGATTGCATAGGTAAGACAAGAGGTTACGCGCTGGGGGAAAGTAAACCACCTGTGAAATAGGTTAAGACAAAATCTGAGCAGTATAAAGTGCTGGTAGTGTGAAGCATCGTACAACAAGAACAGTTGGATGTTCCTGAGTGGGTTAAGCTACAGAGAACAGACGAGAATACAGACACCTTGGTCCATCTCATGTCCTCCCAATTTGTGCAACATATATCTCGAAGTGTGTTTTTGGCCATCGTGGGCAATGAACGTGAAGGGTCTCTGAACAAATTCCATCTAACCAGGGCCGCAGTCCATGTTATGGATGCCCCCAACCAAAGAATCTCTAGGGATTGCGAAAGGGACAGACAATCCTCAATTAACATTATGTTTTAGGAGGGGGGCTCATTTACCCAGACCCTTTCCCATAACCGCATTGGACATATCTTTAGGTGGTCCTCAAGGTAGGTAAGCCCTAACTCCTTGTGGCTGATCATAAAGATAGTGGACGGGGGTAGGGCCAGTAGGCAACGTGTTTATATGTTTTCTGTGGTCTTTAGGGGGGCAAAACCGCATAGGTTTACCCAGACCCCGCTCCGTAAATTGCCAGACCAACACCTTTTGCACAGTAAATGACCAGCATATGAGGTAGCAACCTTTTGTCTAATTTAGTAGCAGAGGAGTAAACAGCAAACTGGTTGTTTCTGTTTTCTAGCTGTAGTTGCCAGGATCCCCTACAAATAAAAGTTATCCCATGACAATTAAAATTAGCCACATGTTTGACAGGAGTAGCCATAAGCCGAAAGATAGGTCTTGGACTCATCCCATAGCCCCAAGACATTACAAAGACTTTACTGGTGTTAATCTTCATATCAAGCCCCTTCTTAAAGGATGCAAATGTATCCAAAAGATGCTGCAACTCTATGTGTGAGCGGCCAATGATGACAGCATCGTCAGCATACAATAGGGCCGGTACACAGTGCCTTCCGATCTGGGGCATGTCCTATATCTTAATACTAACTTCGTCCCCAAGTGATTGATATAGAGGGAAAATAGAAAAGTGCCAGGACGCCCTACACACCTCAAACGTTTCAGAGCACGTGCTCCCCCAGTCTGAACCTTACTGCAGCATTTGAGTAGCAACAGACTTCCATGATGGAATTGAGAACACCTGTCAATGCTGAGACCTTCCATAATGCCTCATAATTTAGAGGGGGACACGCGGTCAAAGGCACTGGGTAGATCCATAAAGCCCATATGTAGCGCACCTTGATTTGCGATTATATACTTCCCTGGAAAAAGGGAGAGGTTAAGGCACTGATAGTCCGTCCCCATTCCCCTCCTGAACCCACACCGGATATCTAAGAGAGTGCAGCTCTCCTCCGCCCAAACTCCCAGGTGGTAGAGTAAGACATGACCCACCACTTTCACAGTAAGAGACCAGGAGGGAGACTGGGCAATAACAACTGAGGTTCTCTCTGTTGCCTTTCTTGAAATTCAGAAGAAGGGAGTTGGACCAAGATGGAATCATGATGGAGGAAATCGCTGCTCTAAGACGTTGGCTACCACGGGGGCCCACAGGTCTTGATTGCTCTTGAACAGATCCATGGGGACTTCATCTGGACCCAGAGCTTTACCACTAGGGCAAATAGCCACAATCATCCCTTCCAGTGTGGGCAATAGTTGGGGGGGAAACACTCTTCTGCTACTGCAGAGGAGCTGCTATTGTTATCCAACTCGTCACCAGTGGAGTAAACCCCCCACTCCACCCCCAAAAAAGGAGGCCCATCAAGGCCAATGCTGTAATTGCTGCTTCTGTGTACATGTAGGTGCATATAAAGAAAAGTTTATGTCTGCTAATAAAAACTTTAATAAGGTAATGAAAAAGCTGCATATTTCACCACAAGATAAATGTGCACATCAGATCTGTGCACATATGGGTATTTATATAGCAGGGTATTTTCCAGCCAATACAACCTTACCAAGTGACATCTGCAAATGTTTATTTAAAAGTTAATTTCAGTTTTTTATATTAAAAAAGGAGGGGGAAAAAAAAATCCTGCTTTCAGCCTTTGTCCC
The DNA here is from genome assembly GCF_031143425.1 of Pleurodeles waltl. Classification (NCBI taxonomy): domain Eukaryota; kingdom Metazoa; phylum Chordata; class Amphibia; order Caudata; family Salamandridae; genus Pleurodeles; species Pleurodeles waltl. The sequence continues at coordinate 539,170,797 of NC_090451.1, forward strand.
ATCACTAATCTCTCTGACTCATCTTTAACATTTTCGACTACTCTTAAACCCAAAACATCCTTCTCCAACTTTCCGCTCCTTTTTTTTTTTTTTTTTACCCATGTCACCCAAATAAAAGACACAAACACAATTAAAAAAAACAATCTATCACTTTCCCTTTCAAATCCTCTCCCATCATTCTACCCCTCCTCTCATCTTTACTAAATATATATGAAACCAAGAACACAGACCTAATGCAACTAACTCACAAAGAAAAGAAATAAAACAAATGTACTAATCTACAATTAACCTCAAATCTTGAGTTCTGGAGTAGCATGCTGCTTACCGCAAAGCACTTCAACTTCCCATCAGGGGTAATAAGTGCTATATAAATGCATTTCACAATTATCATTTACAAATCTTTCTTTACTTGTTTTGCCAATATCGGAGCAAGCCTCCAAAGCCAGTTATGAACTAGAGGGAGCTGAATGTCTAAATAGTTCCCTCTTTTGTGTGAGAATCACTACAGCCCTCACAAACCAGGCTATAGAGAGACTAACTGAGATAGTATGGCGATTCTAGTCAGGGACACACAGATTTATACCTGCAGCCCTGTACAGATGCTACATATCAGCTCTTCCCCTATAAAAGGTCAGTTTTAACCTAAGTCTTTGTCCTTCATAATGACTGGGATTTTCCTCCAATATGGAATAATCCAGAGAGATTATTACATCATAAAAGGGTATTTTGAAGGTTTGGAGAAACAGTGGCCTAAATAAACTCATGTACGTAAAGGAGGCAAAATCCAACTTTTTTGAGTTATGTCAAGAATACTGCTTAGATGCCTTGGATGTGAGTTGATAAAACCAGCCATTGTTGAATGTATGACGAATATAGCTTAGATGCCTTGGACAGGAGTTGATAAAACCAGCCATTGTTGAACGTATAAAATCACACAAAGCATATTTCCAAGATAAAGATTCATTTTGGGTGGATAATCAACGGCTCAATGGGTCTAAGTTTTTTTTGTTTTGTTTACAGTGAGAATGGCTATATCTCCACGGAGAGCTTTTTCCACAGTCCATTTGACTATTATGAAGAATGGAAATTTGCCTAGCTTCCGTAACAGAAAGTTTCAAATCTATTACATAGGCGAGAATTATGCTTTTTTCTTTGCTTTATTATAATCATTTAAAAAACAGCAGCCATTTAAGAATATAAAAAAAAAATAAACTACTCTTAGCAGAACACTAGGGAACCACAACAAACCCAACATCCAATCAGGTGACTGGAGTCCCATAGTCCCTTGAAGCTGTTCACTCCCTCTTACTTCATGAATCACGCCGCCGATCAATGTTAATTTGTCTATTTTGAACCATCAGATTCTATGAAGAAATAGACACATAAATGACTTGTCCGAGGAATGGTCCTCATCATATTACAGTCATAAGCGTAAACCAGAAATTAGAGGAGGCTAAATATGATCATACAGAGAACACATCTCATAACTAAATGTCAACCAATCTGAAAAAGAATTACTTACTCCAGAATGGGGAGGGAAAGCACATGGTATTCATTGTCGAGTGGGATGATCCTCTCCTCCGTGTCCTTAATAGAACTGAAACTTTCTGTAACGGAAGCTAGGCAAATTTTCATTCTATGTCAGGAACGAAGGCAAGGGATTATGCTAGTTCAAAGCTTATTTACCACCAACCAAGTCACCTCTAATATCAGCTTAAAGTAAAACCTCTTAAAGGAGGTGTCTGAGGACCAGTCCGTTGCATTCATTTTGTCCTCCAGATGCACACCCAAACAAAAAACTTTCAAGTCCATTGCTCCTCTAGCTGAGTGAGCTCCAATAATCCTGTTATCAATACCGGCCTACTGCATTACCCAACAAGCCCAGCAGGCTATCGTGGGAGATGACCCTGCTTTGTATGGCTTCCATAGTGCTATGAGCAGTTGCCTTTTGCCGGAGGGCAGATTTCTTCAGTCATTAGCTCATAAGCCTTAAGACACTGAACCACACACAACTTAGGGACATCCTGAAAAGCTAGGTAAAAGATTACCCGAGTATTAGATTTGGTTGGTCTATTTACATTAAAGGAAACTCCATCAGGGGAAAATACCCTACCAGAAAGATCAAGCGTTCTCACATCAGAGACAGGTCTGCACAAAAGCAGATAAAGAAGCATTGCCAGTTTGCTGAAGGCTCCTTTCAAGATAGAAATCGGTTTGGTTGCCAAGACAGAAAAATTTAGGACGTGGTTTACATACCACAATGTTGAATAACAGGGTTCTTGTGGAAGGTAAAGGCAAATTCCTCTAAGCAACCATAAAACATTAGGATGCTCCCGACCGGTGCCCCATCGACTGGAGCATGACCTGCTGAAACAGCCACCCAAAATGTATTAATAGACGGATAGGCAATTCCTCCCATAGCCAAGGAGGAAACGAAATTGAGGACCTGAACTAAATCCGCGCCCATGGGAGCCACACCCTGTCGCAAAGATCAATTTATCCATCATGTCCAAGCTGACAAACTGTTTGGTCGTACTGTCGGCCCAGATCTTGGACTGAAGGAGTTCAGTGTGCTGCAAAAGCCCTGGGAGCGTCCAATATCGCCTGGTGATATTCTCCATCGCCAGCAGATATTCTGCTGTGAAAGAAATATGATTCTCCAGGCAAAAATGCTGAAAATTCTTCACTAACTCTGCCAGAGCCTAGAATGTGTGATTTAACACACTTCAGAAATGTTAGCTATCTTTAGGAGAACGATGAATTGAATTCTGTCTATGGTCCAACATCTTACCGTGAAAGAATCAGAGAGGAGCTCCAAACAATTGATATGTAAGCTCCGTTCTTGCACTGACCAAACTTCTCCTGTGGAGAAATCCCCACACCTGGCACCCCATCCTGACAAGCTGCTGTCTGAGTCTGACCAAATCAGGAGTAAACCCAAAGACCCATGCTTCCATGTGTGTGACCCACCAATTATTTGCCTCATCTGACAGAGGTACAGATTGGAAGTAGATTAAAACTTTTTGTAGGAGATGACCTGCAGAGCTTGACAGTGAAGGGGACCCAGTAAGATCGCCTGGATCGAGGACGAAAGAAGGTTCACCGGACGTGCAATCTGCCTGGGTGGCATGTGAGGTTTGGGCAGCATTTAGCTTAAATTGTGGCAAATCTGTGCCATTTTCCAAGATGGAAGGCTCAAAGAGGCTGTGGTGGAATTGATCACAAAGCCTGGGAAGGTTGTTATCTGAGAGAGTGCAGAAGCATTTTTTTCTCGTTGATGACAAATCCCAGGCCATGCAAGAGGTTTACCACCATCTGAAGTTGAAGGGATAATTTCTGGGGCCATTGGGCTAACAGGAGAACGTCGTCCAAATAGACGAAGAGTCTTATCCCTTGCACCAGAAGATACTCTACCACAGGCTTGAGGACCTTTGTGAAGCACCAGGGTGCTGATGAAAGGCCAAATGGGGATGTGGAGAGTTTGAAGGTCTGCGAATGCCAGATTAACTACAGAAATGGGCGGTGAGGAAGAAAGATAGGAACTGACAGGTAAGCATATTTTAAGTCTGGATGCACCCTCCAGTTTGATGGTAGCAAAACATCTCGGAGGAGGTGGATGCCCCCCATTTTGAAGTGGAGGAAGACTAGACACTTGTTGAATTTCCGGAGGTTTTTACTGGTCTCTGGCCCCCATTGGTCTTGTCTACCAGGAAAATATTGCTGAGGAACTCGTTGGGATGCGTCACCGAATGACACATGGCCCCTTTCTCTAAGAGGGCCTCAACTTCCTTGACAATAAGCGCTGAAGCGTGCTGGGAGAAGCAGATGGGGCACGGCCAAGACTCTTGTCTGGGGAACTGGTAAAACTCAATGCCGAAACTCTGTACAGTTTGTAGGACCCAGGCGTCTGAGGTGATAGCAGTCCATGCCTGTAGGAAAAGTGCCAGATGGCCCCCTACCCTTTGTCGAGAAGAATGGAGAACACTTACCGTTGGTAAAGAAATTGCAAGAGTGGCCCTTGAAACAGTCTTGTCAGTGGAACTGCTAGCCTACCGTGGGGAACAAGGGGGTGAAGTGTGCGTTGTGTTGCCACTGGCCACGTCCAGAGCCTTGTCCCTGTAGGACTTGAAGAAGCAAAGCGTGCGGTCATGTGGCTCCTACCACAACCGGCCAACTGGGAACCCCCTGAGGTAAATATATGCTGGATGTTAGTCTGGGCTTTCTCAAGTGGGGCAAATGTGGCCACAAACTTTCTCAAGTCATTCATGAAGGGGTCCCAGAACTGGCCTCACTGGGCCACAGCGCCCACCTCTGAGGAGGCCAGGTCTCCCAGTGAAGGATCGACCCTGATTAACAGCAATCATTGGCGCTCAGTAGAGAGTGCGCAGTTCACGTTTCCCAAGAGTATAATAGAGCACTGTGACCATCCGGAGAGAACATTCGGAGGGATGAAGGAGCCCGAGACCTTGGCCTCTTCTGCCATTTCTAATATCTTCGTCAGTCATGGGGCCTATGGCATTCAACAACTTATCTTGGCAAGAGCGCCATGACGTATTGATGCCCTTTTTGGGATCTTTAATAAATTTGGCCAAGAAGGTGGCCATCTTGGATCTATGTCAGGAGTCAGGGCAACCTTTCCTTCTAGGATGAGGCAGGGACACTCCGCCCAAAGGCGATTGCGGTTTTCTTTCTCTAAGGGGTTGCAAAGATGTCCTGCCATGTATTTCACTACCTTATCCTCTGGGGCTCACTCCACAGAGCTGGAGTAAAAGAGGTTGTCTGGATTTAACATATCCAACATGACCTTTGAATTGGGAACTGGTTCAGGGGCAGGACACTATGATCTTGATGGGCCTGTGTCATGTGAGCTAGTTAACGGGGGGGCGAGGTTAGGTGGCCTGAGCCAAGAAGGCCATTTTGCTCTGCGTGAGAGGAGCTCAGGAGATGGATTGCTAACCCACTTATATGTTGTGTATTAACTGTTGGGCCCCAGTTAAGGTAGAGGACTGAGGCTGCACAATACAACATGGATAGGTCCCTGTACTGTACATGCAGACTGTGGCGATGGCACTGGGGAACCCAGTAAACGTAGGTGGGCCGGGGGCCACACAATTGTGAGGGCGTAAGCCATGGGACACTCTTGCCTTATGTATCCATGGGGCTTATCTGGGAACCATGTCCTGGATCCGGCCTGCATGACCGGCAAATGCCAACACTGAAGGGCATCACAGATAAAGAATACCGGGGAAGGGGGTCATCATGGTAAGAGGGTGGGAAAACAGAAACCCCTGTGAGAGGTCCGCACGCCGGACAAGACTTCAGTGGCTCTAGTAGGCTTCCCTCTGATTTGACAAGAGACATGTGTCGCAGAGCCACAGAGACCCGGGGCCCCCAGCGCCCTCTAGTGGGTGGTAGAATGCACTGCAGTGTCCAGTGGAAACTGACAGAATAAGTCGCGTAAGGAGCACGGTGTAGTCCTGCAACCAGGAGTAGGAATCTAGAAGGGGAAAAAACATTTGACAGTGAAGGCAATTAGTGCTTTTATCAGCGAGATAAACAAATTCTACAAACAAAGCATAGAGCAGAAAAGTGGCTTAGTTGATGCTGCTGAATAGCGATGAAAGAAGGAGTCTGAATAGCAATGAGGGACTATGTTTTGGACTCCTGTCACCTGGTTGGATGTTAGACTTGTTTAGTTTGCTGTGATATTAAATAGCTGCTGATTTTTTAAATGGTTATATTAAAGTGAAGAAAGAAAGCATAATCCTCGCCTCTGGTCCCGACATAGAATTGGGGCTAGAAATATCAGAATATGAGTTACTTATGATCAATACAAAAAGTTAATGTTGGCATCACAGGTCTAATAGGTACACGTTAGCCGAAAGCACATTTTCTGTTGATACTGGACACCAATGAAGTTGGGAAAAAAGTAACCTAATGATTCTGACTGGTATTGAAAAGTAGTAGCAACGATATTTTTGAAGACTTGAGATAACCTTCACAGCTAGAAATAGTATTACTTTCTTTAAAGGAATTTGGCAAACCTTTCCAAAAATGGTTTGAGTAACGAAAATATGTTTTCTCACACATAATTAGAATTATTTAATAGCTTTTACAACACCCAGTTACATTGTGATTTGGCAAAATGTTACTCTGTTTTTAAATATCCACTTTATATGTATTCATAGGAATGAGTGGATGCGTTCAATCATGTTTCAGCTATTCATTTTTATTTGAATTGGCATCTAAAATTTGAGGTCATTGTTTACATTAGTTTAACATATGAATAAAAAGCACACTGTTTACCCTGCACGTGCCAAGGTACTAATTGCAGTATAGAAATGCATTGTACCATTCCGAAGCTTTTGATAAAAACAGTGTTATCACAATCACCATAAATATCAACATAAAGCGTGGTTCCTTGCAAGAGATCAATGCACGCACACCCGGATAACCAAAAATGCTATCTTTACTGGTAAGAAATTATGAGGATTATTAGGTGAAAGATTGTGGCACTGTTTTCCCAACAATCCATCTGTGCGAACATTCACTCATTCCTTCATTACTCGGATGGATATCAGGCGACAGCTAGCCACTCCCCATTATTTTTTTCCAGTGGTCTTGACAGTACTGTATTATTACTCTCAGTCAAAAGTACTCAAATAAAAACGGGTTAACCATAAAAAAGGCAATGAAGCATTAAAAATTGGAAAGCAAAGCAGGGAGGAACATTTCTCCCTGGACTGAGAAAGGGTAGCACCTATCCTATGGCATCCCAGTTTCCCTGAAAATGAAGGGAAAATTAGTAACACTGAGATTGCAATTACCCCCATTTAGGTCACACATCGGAATCCATGATGTCACTCCTGCAACCAGTGAATCTCAGATACTGGAAGTAGCTCTATTGTGCCCTCAACCTTAGATACCACCACCTGCTGTCTCTAACAGTGCCTTTTAGCACCACGACCTGACCCAACCCTGGCACATCAAAGCTGGTTCCAGAACAGCTCCAAGGGCATTCTGCAAGCCACCATCATCACAAGCAGCACAGGCCTGTATCAGCACACAAAAGGAAGAGGATCCAGCAGGTCCAGAAAGGCAAGGAGACACAAACCGATATTACTTTATGTGTGTGTGTGTGTGTCTGTGCTGTCACAGAGATGAAATGGAGTCCCCGATGCAACAAACACCCTCAAGCAACATTAAGGAGTAAACAAATTAAATAACAGAGGGAATATCTTGTAGCTTAGGTTTATGAGGGCCCGACTGCTTAACTCATCTATTAATCTCCTGCTCTCTTCGTGTATGAAATAAGTATATATTAACGGATCATAATTCAACTACAGAGAACGCAGGGGGTGGGAGGAGGGGTCAATATAATAGTTCAAATGAGGCAAGACATGGTCCCATGCCCCTGCTATATTTTGAGCATAAGCAGTCTGTGAAAACTGAACAGCATCTATCAATGGAGTGCAATGTGTGCATACAAATTCCTTACTTAAAACTCAACTTGGGTACTCTGCAACTTGAAGCAAGAATAGAAAGTTGGAAAAATATACTGTAAATTAAAACCAAATTTGAATGTGATGATGTATCTGCTTCTTCCTATTCCTAGGTTACCTGTATTGTACCCTTTGGGAGGAGTTGATTAATCCAACAACTGAGACATTTTGAAATTAGAAACCTTAGAGAAAGGCTGAGCTTTTGTACAGAAGAATCTTCTTGGTGCAACACTCGGTGACAATTTACTTTTGGAGTGCTTCAGCCATTTGTGAAAACAGTGAGGTATTCTGAGTGAAATGACTGGAAATTAATGTTCTGGACCTCAATACGGATATAGTCTTAGAAATGTGCATTTTAAGGTGTGATGACCTCTTCTGGTTACTTTTAGTGCGTGTTTCTCCCAAAAGATCAACATCCTTCTAGATAATCAACTAAATACTGAAGGAACTCTTTGATTGCATTTTTAAACACTTTGTGTTATTCTTATACTAACTTTAGTTTCAGCTTTTTAATATTAAAGTGCATTTTATTTTTGCTGTGATAACGTGTTATATTGTTGCTTCCAATATCTTTTGCAGATTGAGTAAAAAAAAAAAAAAAATGAAATGGAAACATTCAAAATGCTGACTCACCATGAACCCAATCACCTTCTCCTGTGCAAATCTGGGGCCTTGTGTTTCTTGAGCATTTACAACAGCTCATAAATCGTCAGTCATCTGAATCCTCAGATTATATTCCTGAAAAAAAAAAAAAAAAAATCCATAATGTCAATCTTATCGAAGTTTTTTATTTTAATACAAATGCAGTGTTTCACAGCCTCCTTTCCAGCCAAATATACATTTGTACTGAATACCAAAATGAGTGGTAAGTTCTAGCGTCTAAAATGCTACCTTCTTGGGATCAATCATAACAAAATTCTTTAAGACACTGGTAAAAATCTTTTTTATGAATCACTACTTGAAAACAACATCTAAAGGAGTTTGTTCAAAAGGAGTTTGGACAATATTCAAAACATAGGCAACCAGATCTAGCGCCAAAATGTATTTTTCTACTTTAAAAAATGTGAGGAACTACTAAGGCACCAATGCTTTGATACATTTATGCAAAACAACATTGTTTTCATTTAGCATCATTTATCTTCCGCACATCTGTTGTTTGGAGTTTTAGTGTAGGTCACTGATCCATATTACATGGTTTCCGTAATTTAGCCAAAACTCAATGTCCATGTATGGTCTGGTACATTTGAAGCCTCTTTAATGATTATTTACAGGTATATTACGCTCTTCAAAAACTTACACATAAACACACCTCACACAAAAGTCAATGGTCTTCTTGCCGAGTCAATCTCCAACTGAGCCATTCAAGTACCTCCTGGCAGAGCTATCTGTCTCTTGCAACACCCATAGAAGCTCTAACCTGCACAACATACACAGTACATGTAGGTGCCACTCTTGACTGTCAAAAATATGTTTTCTAAAATGGAATTTAAAATGTTTGGGATACCTAGAAGACCTGCCAACCACTGAATAATTTACACTGTGTGATCCTATGTGAAAGGGCAAGAGGAGAGGGCTTTGGAACACTGCCATAGTCTAAACACTTTACCCCTACACTTCACAACAGCACGAACACCAGCACCAGAGTTTTTCACAAGAAATTGTAAATCCCACTAAGAATTGAGATCAGACAGAGCTTTAAAATACAAGCTGGAAACTTACAGCATACACAATTTCAGCTTACATAAGAGTCCAGTGTTTGAAAAAGTCTCTTCTCCGACTGCCTGTATAAGATACTGTGTGATACAAGGCAGCATCAAGCGAGGTGGCTGGCCTGACAGTCCTAGTGAAACTAGGGTTTTAAACTCCTCACTCATCCCTACTTCCTTTCCTCACTCAACCCCCAGAATTCCCCAACTGTATGCAATCACCTATTTCTTTCTGTGTCCATTTAATTAAGAGTTTTATATACTATTCTTGCACAACTGCAAGTACTGGTGCACTTTACATATAACAATTCAATACAGTTAAACAAAAACAACAATGCCTGGACCATCATTACGATCAGCCTGGGAAATGAGCCATATTTCCCCCACCCTCAGAGGTACTAGTGACTTCAGAGGTGTTGGACTAAGAGTGAAATCTGCTCCATTTATTATGATTTGGGCCATAAAGGTTCACTAAGAAATGAGGACTTTAACAGAGCAATCAGTAATTCCACGTCCGAGTGCCCTAGTCGTTCCTCCTTTTCCACATGCTTTCATAAAAGAGATATCGGCTGCTTTAAACATGTAATCTGTGTGTAAATGAAACATTTATAATACCAATGGGAATGAAAAATTTCCTAGCTATCGTAAAGGAAAGTTTCAATTCTAAAAAGGACAAGGAGGCGAGGATTAGGCTGTTCTTTCTTCACTTTTTATTTACCAGCAGCTATTAGAACACTCTGTAAACAACATAATATCAAAACTTCATTTCCCATAAGACTTTGTGAAAGAACATCAAGAGAAACACAGTTCATCCAATCCAGGATCAGAACGCCCTTTAAGATGCTTTGTGGACACTCCCCCTGAAATTTAGTCTTGTTTAGTTGAGTCCGTCCCTGAGAAAGACAAAACAGCGTAAATTTCCATCCTACCAAAAAAAAGAGGGTGTAGAGTGTGTGTGTGTGTGAGAGAGAGAGAGAGAGAGAGAGAGAGAGAGAGAGAGAGAGAAATATCTGCCTCCAAGGAAACCAGTAGGTCACCAGGGATTTAACATTTTGCAATTTTGGGGAAAGACCCCTTGGGCAAGGGTCGCTCCATGTAGGGGGCAATTATTTTGGCAGTTTCTGCCCCGCACCTAGGGGGCAGATTAGTCTCTTTTTGTAGGTCCACTTGCCTCCAAGGGGGCAGCTACCACTAGACACGAATGGAAATTTTGGGGATCAGCACCTTGGGCAAGGACCGCTACCTTTAGGGGGGCACATATTTTGGCCATTTCTACCCTCCATGTGGGGGAAGATCAACCTCTTTTGGTTAGGCCCCTCTGCCCTCAAGGGGGGCAGAAACCATTGGATACCAGGGATGTTTTATTCACTATGCTGCTGCAAGGGTCGCTTCCCTTTAGGGGGGCTGAATGTTTTGGCCATATTTTAGGCCCATCTGCCCCCAAACTTGGTGTGTGTAGACTGGCGCATTGTTTGCATTTGTGACCGTAATGTTTATTTCTCTTTTTTATTCTAGTGCAAAAATTTTGATTTCTTTGCTGTGACTACTGCTTGCAGGTCCAGCAGTGGTAGATCTGCACTTTGCGTAGTTGCTTCTGTTTGGTAAGAAAAACTTTTTATACTGTTTTGCTGTGCATGGTCCAGTTTTTGTAAATGGTGTGATAATAGCAGCATACTTAGCCTATGTTATATTGTTGTGAGAAATTATCCTTGGATTTGAGCATTGTGTGTATTGTGTTGTCATGTGTAATTTTATTTAGTTTTTCCTTTTTAGCGGGATATCGTTGGTGCTTGCTGAGTCTGTGCAGAATAGGTGCAGGCGAGTCTAGCTGTTTCTGGCAAGTGAGAGGTGGTATTTGTGAGTATATAGGTCTTTGTGATAAAGCCACACTTTGTTTATTACTTATTTTACACAGTGTTGGTTGTTGTTGACATATTTGTCAAGTAACTTTTATTAGGATCATGGCTAGCTGCAGGATGACTGCTCAGCAGATTGTTGGGATGCCTTTTGAATCTTCCTCCGACCATGATTATCAGACTGACTCTGAATCGGAAGCAGAGGAGGAAGTGAAGATTCTGGTAGTGAATTTTCTGTCTGAGAGGAATCATCTGATGATGAAGCCACTCTCAATGCGGATGAAGTGCCTGTTTTAGAGGACAACACTCGTGTGGTTAGTGCAGCATCCTGGGGCTGAAAGGCTTCCCATAGGAAGATCTGAACTCTGGGGTGCCCCAAACATGGTGCAGCCGGCGTTGCCTACCTTTGCTGGTGTTGCAGGGCACGAAGTGAATACTAAAAGCTTTTTGCCTATAAATTTCTTTGAGTTGCTTATGTACAATTAATTTTTGGGTGATATTGTAGAGCAGACTAATTTGTATGCTTGACAGTATGTGAGGAACAACAGTACCAGACTTGGGCACCACTTTGGACGTACCCGGTGGACTTCCACAATTCTGGAAGAGTTGAAGAAGTTCTTGGGTTCAACTTTTGTGATGGGCTTGATAAGGAAGCAGTCACTGTGTTTATATTGGTCTACAAGTCGCTTGATGGCAACAGCCTTATTTCCTGCAAACATAAGCCATAATCGGTATTTGCTTCTGCTTCAGATGCTGCATTTTGTTGATAATGCTTTAGCGTAGCCATAAAATCACCCTGTTTGTGACCGTCTTTTTAAGATATGGCCTGTCCTTGATCACCCTGTAGATCGATTGTCAGAGATCTATGTTCCAGGGAAAGAAACAGCTGTGGACGAGTCTTTGGTCCTGTTCCAAGGCTGTTTGTTTTTAAGGCTGTGCATTCCTAGCAAGAGGGCATGTTATGGAATTAAGATGTCTATTATTTCGGAGTCTACACTGGTACAGATTCCACTGTTGACCCCCTGGTTGTCCATCCACTTTTGGAGTTAATAAGAAAATTGTGTGGGAACCTGGTAGAAGACTTTTTCAGCTAAGTTCACTATTTGCACCTAAATAACTGGTGTGCAATTTTTCAGGGAATTGTTCATAGTGGACTCTGTTGCTCGTGGCACAGTCCGCTCTAATCGTAAAGGATAACCAAAGGAGCTAGTGTGTAAAAAACTGAGAGGGGACAGTGCAGTGCCTTGTGTAATGATGAACTGCTAACTGTGAAATTTGCAGACAGGAGGGATGTCTACATGCTGACTACCATCAATGGTAAACATACTTCACCAGTGTGCATTTTAAACTACAATAAGCACATGGGTAGTGTAGGTACAGTAGATCAGAGGTTGGAACCTAACACTGCTATTCGTAAGGCTTACATTTGGTATAAGAAGATGGCTACCCATCTTTTCCATTTAGCAACCTTTAATGCTTTTGTTGTGTTCAAGGATTGTTCTCCAGAGTCAAAGATGACTTTTGATCTGTGATAAGCAGCTTTGTTGTAGAGGAACAGGCAGGTTTTCCCAGAGTTGGAGTGGTAAAGGATGTGGCTAGACTGAAAGATGGCTACTTTGCTGATCACACTCCTCCCACGCCCAAAACAAAATAGCCCCTGTAAGAAATGTAGAGTCTTTATGCGAAGATGCGTGCAGAAGGAGAGTCATATGCAGTGCCCTGATTATTCTTCTAAACCTGGGCTGTGTGTGTCCTCTTGTTTTTAAACGTACCACATAAAAAATAAAAATAAACTTTTTGGGAGCATCTGTGAGCATTGCCTGGTCTGTATCGTTTTATATTTTTTGTTCAGTTTCACGGCTGGCCTAAGTGTGATGTATTTAGTTAGAGCTGTTGCGTTTGTAGTTTTGCATTTGCGTATTCTTTTTTGTCAAAACAAATGTGACGGGGATGCGTGTTGACTGGCAGTTTGTGTGGACTGGCGCTTGGTTGGTGCTGTGCAGGGGCTGGTGCTTGGCTTGCGATGTGAGTGAGCTGACACTTGACTTTACAGCTCACAAGCTGCGAGTCATTGGTAGTCTTTTGACATTTCAATTATCAACAGTGCATTTCATTTTTGTGACATCTCATGTTACTAAAACTTCATCTATTGAACCATCACTCACTGTCGTGCCAAATTCAACCAGTATGTGTGTGTTCTTGACAAATATATGGTTGTGCAGTAATAATTTTATTTTCGGTCTTTCGCTGCCAGGGTGTACATTGTCTGTACATTGTGCCTTGTCATGAATGTTGTAATGTGTTGGCTCTGCGGCTGGCATGTGAATGATTTGTGTGTCATGTATGAAAAGAGTGTGAATAGCCTGTATAATGGTTGGTGTATTGAGTGGCTTTACAGCTCACAAGCTTTGAGTCATTGGTCCAACTCTGTAACCTATCAATTATTAACAGTGCATTTAATTTTTGTGAAATCTCTCGTTAATAAAAATGTATATGTTGAACCATCCCTCCCCCTCGTGCCAAATCCAACTAGTACGTTTGGATACCAGTGAAGAGGGTCAGAAGAGAAAGCTTTCCCACCTTCCCAAATTACTATCAACAACCACAAGAAGCGAGCATGCTACCAAGTCTCTTAAGTCTGTGATGCCTCAAGCATATCAAATTATGAAAATCACTGTTTTTAACCTTTGCCCAAGGTTACGACAATTAAAAACATGCCACAATGGTGGGAATCCACAAGACAATTTCATTGCACTTCTCCTCTCAGTTGGGAATTTAACTCATGAAAAAACATCGCTCCGCTCTAATCAGGCGTCAAAGCACACCCCTGACACACTAGGCATCTCAGGAGGGCCCCCAGTGAAGAAGCATACCACCAACTAGTTTGGTGGGTTAGGGGGTCTTTTAACAAAACCTAAGGCCGTTTTTTTTTCACAATTTGAGTGTTTGGGACATCACAGAAGTAAGAGACTTGGTAGAGTGCTTGCTTCTAATCTAGGGAAAATCTACCACCTCTAAATATGTTCGGAAACTAGACACCTTGGGAAGTACAGGGTGGTGTGCCTCTTGTGGATCCCAGCATGTTTTCTTACCCACAACGCCCTGCAAATCTCAAAATGTGATTAAATTCACACATTTGTCTTACATTTCTGTTCCATATTCATCCAGAAACAGAAATAAACAGAAATGTCCTACCACTCAGTGATCCCCTCGGTCCCCGATAAAAATGCTACCTCACTTGTGTTGATCGGCCAAGTGTCCGCGACAGGGAAAGGGCCAAAACTCAATGTGGACACACCAAAATGATCTATCAAAACAACCTGTTTTTGCAAGGGGGACAAATGCGTTTTTGGTCCTGGGCTCAGCAGTCATCTAGGCAAAACAACCAAACCAAGACATTTCTGAAAACTAGACACCTATGGAAGCCCAGGAAGATGTGGCTTGCGTGGATCTCCCAAAATTTTCTTACCCAAAATCCCCTGCAAACCTCAAATTTAGCTAAAAAGAAAAATCTAATTTTTCTCATATTTTTGTGTGGGATCACATCGCCGGCACAAGTTTCCTATCACGAGGCATTCCTCTTCCTCCATCAATAAAAATGATACCTCACTTGTGTGGCTGGGCCAAGGGCATGCAACAGGGAAGGGCCAAAAACATGTAGAGAATGAAGGGCACCAAAGCGTGTTCATAAGACAAGGTGGAAGGAAGTTTGTGGCTCCCCTCAGACTCCAGAACTTTGCATATCAGAAATGTGAGGAAATGTGTTTTTTAGACATATTTAAGGGATTTGCAAAAAGTTCTGTGAGACCGAACCTAGTGAAAGTCCCACAAGTCCCCCATTCCTGGCTTTCCCTAGGTCACTAGTTTTAAAAAATGTACAGATTTACTAGATTTTTCTGGATGGTGGCGGCTGAGCTTGAACCCAAAATCTACAGCTAGGCACTTTGCAAAAAAAAAAAAAAACTGTTTTCAGTGGGAAAATGTGATATGTCCACGTTGGGTTTAATGGCATTTCCTGTTGCGGGCATTAGGCCTACCCACACAAGTGAGGTACCATTTTTATTGGAAGACTTGGGGGAACATAGAATACAGAACAAGTGTTATTACCCATTGTCTTTCTCTGCATTTGCGTCTTCCAAATGTAAGACATTTTGAAACATGTCCTCTAGTTCACATGCTACTATAGGTACCCACAAATTCAGCCTTTGCAACTTACAAATGTAAGACTGTGTGTAAGAAAGAAGTCACTTTGAGAAAAGCCCTGTTATTCATATGCTAGTATGGGTACCCCAAATTCAGAGATGTGCAAATAACCACTGCTTCTAAATGCCACATATTGTGCCAATTTCAGAAATACATAGATTTCCTTAAGATCTATTTTTCACTCTTAATATGTCATCAAATGAATTGCCGTACACCCGGTACACAATGAAAACCCATTCCAAGGTGCAGCTCAGGAATTGGCTCGGGGTAGCTTGGATTCTCGGAGAGACTACAAACCCTTTATATCCCTGCAAACAGAAGGGTCCAGCGGATGTAACGGTAAATTACTTTCGAAAATCTGCCATAGTTAGAAAAAGTTACAGATGAAAACAGACCGAAGTAACAGTTTTTTCAACTCAATATCAATATCTTTTCATTTTAACTGTTACTTTCCATAAGAAAACCTTAAAGGATCTACACAAATTACCCCTTTCTGAATTCAGAATTTTGTCTACTTTTCAGAAATGTATAGTTTTCCAGGATCCACCATTGGTTTCATACCCATTAATGTCACTAACTGTAAGGAGGTTGAAAGCACAAACAATAGGATAAAGGGGGTATGTTCCAGTAAAATACCAAAACTGTTCAAAAATGTGTTTTCTTTGTTCTAGTCTGCCTGTTCGTGAAAGCTGGGAAGATGGTGGTTTTAACACCGCAAACCCTTCGTCGACACCAATCGCAGGAAAAAACAGATGCTTTCTTCTGCGGTACTGTTTTCCTATTTTTCCCCAAAAAACATATTTTTGCTGTATTTTGGCTAATTTCTCGGTCCTCACAAGGGGAATCTACAAACACTGTGTACCTTAAGAATCCCCAGGATGTTGGAAGAAACGACGCAAGTTTGATGTGAATAGCTCATGTGGACAAAAAGTTATGGGAGCCTCGGCATGAACCACCCAAATAGCCAAAAAAAGGCTTAGCACAGGAGGGGGAAAAAGCTTAGCAGCGGAGGGGTTAATAAATCACAATCCAAGTCAAGAGATGACAATTTAAACCAGCATGATACAGAAGGAACCATCAGCTAACAAAGTCATCAAATACCTACATGTAACTAGGAGAAACGTCTTCCAGGAAAGTATCATTACATAATCACCTCACCTTGGGTGGATAGAAAGGATTACTGCTTGGTCAAATTCTCGCCTCCGCGTCCTTAAATTAGAATTGAAACTTTCTGTTATGAAAGCTAGGAAATGTTTAATTGTATGTCAGGACTGGAGGCAAAGATTAGGCTAGTTTAAAGCTTCTACACCACCAGCGATAGCAGGTTTTGGACTGGTTTAAAGTAAAACCTCTTAAATGTAGAGACCGAGGGCAAGTCTCCCGCATTTAAAATATCTTCTAATCTGACTCCTAAAGAAAAAGCTTTAGAGGCCGTGGCCCCTCCGACAGAATGAGCTTCCAAAATGGAAGTGTCAACACCAGCTTCCTGCATGGCTCGTTTGACCCATCTGACAATCTAGGAAAGGAAACTGCTTTACGAGGTTATGTCAGGGCAATGAGCAACTGTCTTTCCCCGTGAGGAGGGAGTTCCTCTGTCATACATTCATAGGCTTGTAATGCTTTTACAACGTTCAATTGTGGAAGCTCTGGAAACATAGTATATTAGGCAATTCTTGAATCTCATTTCATCCTAGAAATGTGAACGGTCACACCATCCGGAGTAAATACTCTACCTGCTAAGCTCACATCTGAGTATTTGCAATATGATATCAGGCATAACATGTTAGCTAATTTTACAGATATTTCCTAGACAGATTTTTATTCGAAGGCCAAGATTTGAACAGGAGCATAATCTTATTAGCATCCCAAAGTATAGAGTATTTAGGTTTAGGAGGAAGCGATAGTCTAATACCTCTAAGGAGTTTACAAACCAAAGGGTGCTCCCCTACCGAATGCCCATTCACTGAGGAGTGGCCTGCCAAACTGGCAGATATAAAAGTGTTACTGGACCACTACCCAAACCTTCTGAGGCAGGGAAGCAAGAAAATTCATGATGTGGACAGTATCCTCCTCCACAGGATCCAATTGTCCTTGATGACATCCACCCATCCATCGCGACCAGACCAAGAGGTATCACTTGTTGGTACTATCCGACTAGGCTTTAGCAAGCAGTGAAGCAGCTTCCTGTGAAATGCCCAGGACTTTCCAGCACTCCTGGTAATCCTACATGCCATGAGATAGACCAGGTGATGAGGGTTCCCCTAGGAATCTAGTAGGAGATCTGGAAACAGGAGTAGACGGATTGGAAAATCCCAAGCAAGTTCCATCAGAACCGATAACCAGACTTGAGATCTCCAAACCGGAGTGACAAATGCAAAATCTGCCTGTTGTTTCCAGACTTGGGTGGACACCCCCATGATCATGGCGAACGGCGGAAACGCATATCCTTTCTCCTTGCTCCAATCCTGGAGAAACAAATCTGTTGCTTCTGCACTGGGATCTGGTCTTCAGCTGCAGTACTGATTCAGGTTGTGATCCAGACAAGAGGCAAATAGATCCATCAAGAAAGGTCTGCTCTTGAATTGTATCTCCAGAAACACTCCAAGGTGCAAATTCCACGAGCTGGTATCTTTCCAATTCAGTGAGTGCCAGTCTGCTATCTGGTTAGATTACCCTGGCAGATGTTCCGCTGTCACCGAAATCTGGTTGGTCAGTCAGTAGGACCAAAACGTCCACACTAGGTTGAAGTGGGACTTTGATCTTGTTTCCCCCGGATAACTGATGTAGCGGACCATTGCTGCATTGTCCATTTTAAGAATGATGCAGCATTGGGCTCTGTGCTTGGTCGAACATTTCACCGCAAAGGAGCCGCCCATCAACTCGAGGCAACTGATGTGAAAGGATTGCTCAGAGGAAGACCATTTTTCTCCTGCGGAGAACTCTCCGCAGCATGCTCCCCAATCCAAGCCACTGGCATCTGATTGTATCATCAAATCGGGTTGAAAGCCAAAAATGGCTCGCACGTTCAAGGCCTCGATATGGGAGATCCACCACTACAGTTACTCTTAGGCTGCCTGTGAGAGGGAAACAGAGTATGTGAGGCCCAGCTGCAGACTAAAGATCTTGATGTGTTGTAGGGCTTGGTAGTGTGGGGGTCCTGGGACTTTGGCCTGTAGACCCACTATGCAGGTGAGATGTTGCAAAGAGCTGGTTCGTCTGGCTAGAGTTCTCCTGAGTTTGTGTCCAATTTCGGTGAGTTTCTGTGATGGGAGCCTCAGCGTGGTTGTGACTGAATTCACCACAAACCCCAAGAACTGCAAGGTCTTGTTGAAAAAAAAGCTGAGTGACTTCAGAAGATTGATGCTCGATTGGGGGTGTCTCAATAATCTCTTTGGGTACTGATTCATTAGGAGGATATTGTCTAGATAGACAATGTGTCCGACACCTTGGGATCTTATATGTTCCACCACCAGTTTCAGTACCTTGATGAAACACCAGGGAGCTGATGAGAGATCGAAAGTAAAGGAGGTGAACCTGAATATCTGTGACCTCCAATGGAACTGTAGAAAATGCCTGTAGGGAGGGAAGATGGGAACTGTGAAGTAGGTGCCCTTCAAATCTAGATGCACCATCCAATGGTTTGCTTGCAACAAGTCTCTAAGAAGATGGATTCCCTCCATCTTGATGTGGCAGAAGACTAGCCACTTGTTAAACCCCCTCAGATTGATAACAGGGCATTGGCCCCCACCACGAGGAAGAGGTTGCGGTGAAAACCATAGGGTGCAGTTCTGTTTGGGCAATCGCCCCTTTCTCCAAGAGTTGAGTAATCTATAAATCCACAAGGTCTATTTGAACTGGGGAAAAAATTAGTAGTCTCCGTGGCTGGAAAGGTGAGCTGAAGAATTCTATTTGGAAATCCCTCATTGTTTGAAGAACCCAGACATCTGAGGTAAGAGCCTCCCAGTCCAGTTGTGAATGGATTCTGACAATTTCCCCCCAAGCCTGAGCCCCAAGTTGGGGTTGCATACTCACTTCAAGAGGAGTTGAGGGAGCTATTGCCTCTGGAGGTCCTTCTTCAACCTCGCTGTTGGGGATGGCTTCTAATGGGATAGAAGCTGCTGAAACGGAAAGAGTCCACTGTCCTCTTCGTATGCCGGATTGATAGAGGAAGCAGCCAGTCGAGCACCCCCTTCCACGACCAGCTCCAGCTAAAAAAAAAACGTCATGTGAAGATTCTTTTAATAGAGGATTGGGCTTTGTCTAATGAACTAAATGTATTCACAACTTTTCCCAATTCACGGTTGAAGGGTCTCCAAAGAAACTCTCTTTGGCAATAGGACCTGCCCCAGATGTTTTGGGTCAATTTTTATTAAAAGGGATCTGTGCCTTTTGGTGGAAATCACATAATTAATGTTTTGTAAGGAAATTATGGTCTGTTGAGCCCATCTTGACAGTGCCCTCTGGAGAGATCAAGGTGGCACATGCCTTGGCATCTTTGGCCATTTCAAGAAACCTGGAAAGGGGCCCCACTATGTCTAACAGCTTATCTTGACATGAGCGCCAGGAACAGTCAATCTCACTTTCTGGGTTCCGCACAATAGTGGCCAGGTAAGTGGCCATCCTAGCATCAATGTCGGGGTGAGACCAACCTTGCCCTCTAAGGAGGGGTGGGGACACGCAGCCCAAAGGCGATTGCGGACTTCTTTGTCTAGCAGTTTTCGTAGGTGGTCCACCACATAGGAGGCAACTTTGGGCACTGGGGACCACTCTGCTGAACGCAGAAGAGAAACTGCCTGAAGGGAGCCAGGGTCTAGTGGTCTTGCCATCCCCATCTGAGGCACTCGGGTAGTCTTCCTCGTCCAAGGTTCCGGGTAAGGGAGGGAAACAGACAGGTCCTCTGAGAAACACAGGGAAGCAGAGCAGGGTGTTGGGAGTTCATGAAAGCCTTTTTAAGGTGGGCAAAAGCACTGAGATAGACCCCAGGGTCATCTGAGCTTTTGTGTTTAGTGTCTGATGAGAGAGGGCTGCCAGAGACCCAGAAGATTCTTTCCTTAGACATAGGGGTTGTGATGCCATCTGAAGGACTTTCTTCTCCAAGGATGCCACAAGTTGCGACACAACTTTAAATATAGAGCCGTCCATGACTTGGCAAACATTATCATCAATAGGGAGGTAAGTTATTTACTCCTCCTCAACATATTCAGCAGGTCCTTCATACTTATAATACTGGGCTGGGAAAAGGCTGTGAGTGAAAGAGGGTAGTCAACATGCTGGGAAGAGTCAAGAGATTTACAGGCAGCACCATAAAGGCCCGGGACACTAATACTCCCTTGAGTTTTAATGGGGACAACTACTGCCTGGGTCATGTCCCAATTAAAACAGCCAGAGGTGCAGCAGTCCTATTCACATGGGTGTTCAGATTCCAGATGGGGAGCTCAGGAATAGTGAATTTATGTATTTTGGTGAATTAATGGTAGAAATACCAGCTCCCACACAAGGACGCGGCCAGTCGCATTTTACCAGTTGAAGACGTGACAGGGAGCAGCAGCGAAAGAGTGATAAATGTTCCTGCACTGTAAGAAATAGTATGGTTAAGGAGGCAATAATGGGATGAGAAAGCGGCAGTATCAAATTGTATTATCAAAGAATAATAGTCAAGTAAATTGTTTAAATCGCAAATACACAAGACAGTGTATAGAGGTAGCTAGCTGAAGGCTGCTGGAGCAGCGAAGGAGAGAGAGGGAGCGTCTACAGAGAGTTTTGAAAGGGCGTACTGATCATGGATTTGATGAACTGTGCTTCTCTTGATATTCTTTCCCAAAGTCTCTTGGGAAATTAAGTTTTAACGTTCTGTTGTTCCTAGGCTGTTGTGATAAATGCTGTAAAATAAAAAATAAAGAAAGAACAGCCTAATCCTCGCCTCCGGTCCTGACATAGAATTAGGAAGCTGCTCATTACGTGGTCCTGGGAGAGTCAGAATTTGAAACAATGTGCCTGAGATCTGGAATTAATTTAAGAGGAGCCGGAAAAGTTGGATTTTGAATAAAATTTAACCATGGAATTTTGTTGTAGTTTGCTAACGAAATGCAGTCTTTTACACAATCCTGTATTAGAGTAGCCGCAGGGTTTAACCATACTTTTATCCATAGCAAAAGAGGGGCAATGTCGATCAAATCTGTAATATGGCGGATTCCCAACTCCTCATGGCATATAATGTTCGCTACATTTTTAAGTACCAAAAGTAGCCGATGGAGAAATGTATTCTCCGCCCGTTGTAGTATAGCTGAGCTGGTATATCCTCAAAGCCCCCCCACCCATAAATTGCCGCTGAGACACATTTGGATTTATAGAGCGTGATGATGTGATGAAACCTATGTAATTCAGAAATGGGCAAAAGATATGGAGTTTAAAAGCAGTGGTTATTTGCACATCTCCGAATTTGGGGGTACCCATACTAGCATATGAATAACAGGGCGTTTCTCAAAGTGACTTCTTTCTTACACACAGTCTTACATTTGGAAGGCACAAAGGCAGAGAAAGACAATTGGTAATATCACTTGTTCTGCTATTCTGTGTGCCCCCAAGTCTCCAAATAAGAACGGTACCTCACTTGTATGGGTAGGTCTAGTGCCCGCAGTAGGAAATGCCCTAAAACTCAATATGGACACATCACATTTTTCCACTGAAAACGGATGCATTTTTTGCAAAGTGCCTAGCTGTGGATTTTGGGCTCTAGCTCAGCTAGCACCAAGGTAAACCTAGCAAAACTGTACATTTTTTAAAACTAGACCTAGAGGAAACCAGGATGGGGTGACTTGTGGAGCTCTCACCAGGTTCTGTCAACCGGAATCCACACGCGCTGATCGTAATTTCAAAGAAAACTAAAAACAGCCTCAAGATGTGGGGAACTTGTTCCCCACCTCCCGGGGCTGTTTTTGCAGAAAGGAAATCCTTCTAATGCCTGCACCTGAGGGATTTCCTGACTCATGTGCGACGACTGCTGAGAGCTGTCCTCAGCACACTAGCTCCACGGCTGAAGATGACTCCTGGCCGTCCTCGGTACGGAAGGGGTGAAATGGTAGCTGCGATTAGATGTAATGTTGCAGTAAACATCCAATGAAAATTGTATTGTGAAATCAATACTACAGGTAGGACAGAAGCACTACCCTTCACCCCATGAATTCACCAAAAGCTTCTCTGTGACTCTTAGCCTTATTGAAGCTTCTTTTGTATTAACCATGAAAGAGACAGGATTCAAGAATAAACTGAACACATTACTTTATGGAACAAACTGCACCTACAAAATATCAAGAAGTAACCATGTCAAGGACAAAAGCGCCATGCCTAAATCCATAGAACAGAAGCAAGATAAAGAAAGGGGGTTTAAAACATAAGCAGCGGTACTGTTGGTGGCCATGCATTACCCATTCAGACTGTGTATGGTCCCACTTTGTAGCAGGAGACATTAATAGCCTTCCTGTATACATATGCAGAATTTGGAAAGGGACATTTTAGTTGCTGTCTTAAAGATAGTTTGGCGCGTTACTGTATATACTTCATTATAAAGGACAACCCCACTAGGGAAGCTTATAAAATCCTAAAATCAATATTTGAAGACCAAACTAAAAAGATTCAAGGGCAAACAGGCTATTCTGTCACAAACGTGACAGATATCCAGTTCAACTTATTACAAATGCACCTTATTACAAGTGCTTTGTATCTTATGGCTCGTGCAATAGGGCAGATGGGCTTTCTGTCACATTTTTGATGGAGTAATCCTATTTCAAACTCTAAATGGGGCCCCCAGTCTTCAGAGGTGACATGCAAGAGCATAATAATGAATATTTCAATTATCTATTAATTGTGGTAAAATGAAGTCTCCATGAGAAACATAAGATGTCTACATACCCTTAAGGAAAAATGTTGGAGAAGAGATTTACTATAACAGACCGTCTATCTTACTGAACACATTAGAAAAACAGCTGTTTATGTGATGGAATCACTCAACACCTTTCTTACCAACAGTGCAAAGCTAGGTGTGCTATGGTTTCTATTTCAATACAGGACAATAGTGTGGATAAAATACTAGCACACAAACTAAAAGTAAAAATGTATCACTCAAGGATACAGGAGTGGACTTCATCTACAGGACGTATGCTCAACGGAGAAGACGAAAAGTTAAAGCCCTTTACCGATTTCTATCAGTTGTTTTACTGTACTGAACAATTGCATCTGTTTTATTTACGTGATCAAAAGCTTCCATCCAGGTATCATTAGAAAAATCAATTGTGGTTATGGAGGCTAAAATATTGCTCAAAACTACACATATTAGGTGCTCATGGATTCATTGACCGCTTCTGTACAAGTTGATAGGTCCCAGTGAGACACTGGATTTCTGTTAGTAAATGTGCAGTGGTTGTATATGGAAATGCTTAATAGTCCTGCAGTATAAGCTCACTGTCTCCATGATGAGCCAGGATCAACTTCTTGAAAAGGAAAAGTTAAATAAAAATAAATTGGCTTACTACTGAGTAGGGTCTGTGTAAGTAATTTAATTTGGTAAAATGTTCTTTCTACCGTTGTGGCCTTGCCTTTGTATATATTATTTCCTGTAGAATTTAGTAACGATAACTTAAAGGATTGCTTTCCAATATTTATAATCTGTACTGTTTTACCAAAATGCCATTGGAACTACCAAACTAAAAATGAATTTGTCTTTATTTGGAAAGTACTACAATATTAAACAATGAGATGTTGATTGTAGATATTCAGTTAAAATCTCGGATATTAACGCTTTTAAATGAGTTCAAGGTTGGACAGTCCCTCCTGATGATTGAGTTGTGTATAGTAACTCCTCCTGTAAGCTCTAAACTCTGGAATTTAACATCATCTCAGCTTCTCTCAATGGGCGTTATTCATTTGGGTGGTTTCATTATGTAGCCCATGTTAAAGATTGTCTGTCTTTGAGGAAGGGTTTCTTATTGAAAAAAAGATAAGTCATCCCTGCTATGTGTTTCAAAATTGCAAATATGGCTAAGGCTTTAGGTGTGGTCGGGGACTGGCAACAAATGTTTTTATTAAATGTATCTGTTGTTTCCATTTTAAGCCAGTAATGAACCTGCCAGACTCATTTTGTTCGTTTTGTAAACCACTTAAGTTTGTGTTAAGAGGTGGCAGCATAGAGTACATTGATATTTGTTGACTTTCACATTGATGGAGGTTCTGACTGGTAAAGTGAAGCACCGAGCGCAGGCCAGGCCCTTTATGAGATCTGCCACACACTGCAACACGAGTAAGCTGCATACATCTGACAGGCCACTGATAATCACCTGGACCAGTCTTTGCTCTGGTATTCCTACGGAAACTCATGTGTTGCAGGGGGGCATATAAGCCCTCTGTGTTGTATGCTTTGCTAAACCAGAATGCTGTGCAATGCAGAGTGTAGAAGTACACGGCACACGCAAAACATCCCATTGATAACCATCCTTATTCACGGCACAATAGTATTCTGAACTTTACCGCTGAGCAGTGTATCAGAGTGCCCATGACGTCCAAAACTTCATGCTGGAGCATCCTGCGGTACCAACTGCATGTACAGCCGTCCTTAGTGTGTATACCTTCACAGAATGCATTCTAAGTGCTTTATACAAACGAGATACTTTTTATGATCAGAGGATTTGTGTATGCGTGCCACACAAGGTATTGTGCTGTCTACAATATTGTGTAATTGGGAGTATATTTCGCACTTACCATGAACTGTTCCAGCTCCTCATAAAACACGATGTGTTCCAAGCACTCTTAAAGCGATCAACTGCACGAGGCACTGCACAGCACTGTGCATACTGCTGTGCAGTTATACAACGCGATGGACAGAGTGCAGATGCCTTGCTTCCTACAAAAAATTGGTGCTGTACACCTGAGAAAATTCAGTATTGCACATGAATATCATCTTGCACAATACCAATAGAATGGCTGGTCTGCACTGATCATATTCAGAAAACTGTGTATATATGTTCTCTACGCAGTGCACCAGACAGAGTACGCACGGCTCACTTTACCCTGCTCTGAGAGTGGGTGCATGTAAAGCACTAGAAGAATTACAGCACTCGACAAAGCAGTGGATTTTAAGCACCACATGTACAAAAACATACATGCTTACTTTTGACTACTTTAATTTTGCCACAAAAGACAGACACGAATATACTGCTTTGCCAAATGTGCATTTTATTGCACAGGTTTGCTAGCGAGACGGCTTCTTATTTCCCTTTTGCCGTGTAAACTTTGCAGTAGAGTCGATCTTGGATCACTGAAGGGCACATAACTGAGTGAGGAGGCACACGTTTCCCCATTCCCTACAGGTAGTGCGACTGGGGGATAACTCAGAGGACGAATATATCTGTTGGAATCTGCATTCAGCTTACTGAATATAGCTTTGAATATGGCAGGCCTGGCAAGTGTTTTCACCCTTCTAGGTCAATAATATGAGGACCAAGCTTGCTATTTACAGCAAGCATTGGCAAAGCCAATAGGTCTCACCTATGTGAGAGCTACAGGCTTTGTCAAAGATTTTTGTTGTTGTTTTACTTTAACCCCTTCGCTGCCAGGCCTTTTCCCCCTCCTGTGCCAAGTATTTTTTTGGCTATTTGGGGCAGTTCGCGCTTAGGCCCTCATAACGTTTTGTTCACATAAGCTACCCATGTCAAATTTGCGTCCTTTTTTTCCAACATCCTAGGGATTCTAGAGGTACCCAGACTTTGTGGGTTCCCCAGAAGGAGGCCAAGAAATTAGCCAAAATACAGTGAAAATTTCGTTTTTTTTTAAAAAAAATGGGAAAAAGGGGCTGCAGAAGAAGGCTTGTGGTTTTTTCCCTGAAAATGGCATCAACAAATGGTTTGCAGTGCTAAAATCCCCAGCTTCCGGGCTTTCAAGAACAGGCAGACCTGAATCAGAAAACCCAATTTTTCAACACAATTTTGGCATTTTACTGGAACATACCCCATTTTTACGATTTTTTGTGCTTTCAGCCTCCTTCCAGTCAGTGACAGAAATGGGCATGAAACCAATGCTGGATCCCAGAAACCGCAACATTTCCTAAAAGTAGACAAAATTCTGAATTCAGCAAGGGGTCATTTGTGTAGATCCTACAAGGGTTTCCTACAGAAAATAAAAACATCAAATTTTCTCTACGTTTTACTCTGTAACTTTTTCCTGCAATGTCAGATTTTTGAAAGCAATATACCGTTACGTCTGCTGGACTCCTCTGGTTGCAGGGATATATAGGGCTTGTAGGTTTATCAAGAACCCTAGGTACCCAGAGCCAATAAATGAGCTGCACCCTGCAGTGCGTTTTCATTCTATACCGGGTATGCAGCAATTCTTTTGCTGAAATATAAAGAGTGAAAAATAGCTATCAAAAAAACCTTTGTATTTCCAAAAAGGGCACAAGATAAGGTGTTGAGGAGCAGTGGTTATTTGCACATCTCTGAATTCCGGGGTGACCATACTAGCATGTGAATTACAGGGCATTTCTCAAATAGATGTCTTTTTTACACACTATCTTATATTTGGAAGGAAAAAATGTAGAGAAAGACAAGGGGCAATAACACTTGTTTTGCTAATCTATGTTTCCCCAAGTCTCCCAATAAAAATGATACCTCACTTGTGTGGGTAGGCCTAGCGCCCGCGACAGGAAACGCCCCAAAACGGAACGTGGACACATCACATTTTTTGAAAGAAAACAGAGGTGTTTTTTGCAAAGTGCCTACCTGTAGATTTTGGCCTCTAGCTCAGCCGGAACCTAGGGAAACCTACCAAACCTGTGCATTTTTGAAAACTAGAGACCTAGGGGAATCCAAGATGGGGTGACTTGTGGGGCTCTGGCCAGGTTCTGTTACCCAGAATCCTTTGCAAACCTCAAAATTTGGCCAAAAATACACGTTTTCCTCACATTTCGGTGACAGAAAGTTCTGGAATCTGAGAGGAGCCACAAATTTCCTTCCACCCAGCGTTCCCCCAAGTCTCCCGATAAAAATGATGCCTCACTTGTGTGGGTAGGCCTAGCGCCCGTGACAGGAAATGCCCCAAAACACAACATGGACACATCACATTTTTTGAAAGAAAACTCCCTCGTGTCTAGTGGTTTCTGCCCCCCTTTGCAGATTGGCCTCATCAAAATAGGCCAATCTGCCCCCAAGGGGGGCAGAAATGGCCTAAATATAATTTGCCCCCTAGGGGAGCGACCCTTGCCTAAGGGGTCGCTCCCCACATAAAAAAGAACCAAAACAAAACAAAAAGAAAAAAAAAAAACGATCCCTGGTGCCTAGAGGTTTCTGCCCCCCCCTGGGGGCAGATCGGCCTAATAATAGCCCAAGGGGTCGCTCCCTTTTGTCAGTTTCAGACAAAAAAAAAAAATCCTAGGTGTCTAGTGGGGTTTCAAAAGCCAGATTGCAAGCAATCCGGCTTTTGAAACCCTGGGAGAGACTTCAAAGGGAAGGAAATACATTTCCTTCCCTTTAAAGCCTCTCCGGGCCTCCCCCACGTGATTGAAAGAATCTTCCAGCGCGATGGGGGAGACCCTGTGACAAATCAGCGCGCGCTCGTGCGCTGACGTCACAGGGGGGTGTGGGGGGGGGGTCGGGGGTGGAAGGGGAAGGGCTTCCCCTTCCATCCCTGCCTTTGGGGGGGTGGGGGGAAGCACACAGAGGGAGCGAGAGCGCTCCCTCTGGGCTGTGTGCCGAGGACATAGTGGTTACGTCCTCGGCACAGCAGCACTGTGCCAAAGGACGTAACCACTACGTCCTCGGCACAGAAGGGGTTAAAGAAGCCACCCAGTGTGCCCTCCAAGGCTGTACAGTCCCGCCAAAAACAAATGCCAAAACCAACAGGTCCCAAAGACGAGACCTGTTGGTTTTGCCACTGCTTGTTGGCTGTTTGTGGGCCTGTTTTACGTTCTGTTGTGCGGGCTTTACTGTTGATTTCCCCGATATAAAACACTGCCTGCAGAAAGCTCAAATCCATGCAGTCTTCCGTTCGTTGGTAAACATGTATATAGTGTGTGTTTTCAAGTTAAAAACTGCCTCATTTTGAAAACATATGTCTCACTTTTATTTATTTTTTATCACTGAACGTACTAATGGGGCCTCTTATTTTGGTGCCTGATTCTATTTTCTGACCCAATCCGACCCTGGATTCTAATGTCTGACGTCGATATGTGTAAAGCCATCACCCTTGCTCTGTAATCATATGCTCCTCGATGTTTAAGATTCCAGGCAATATTAGTGCGTCATCGTCAAAGTACTGCTGTTCACTCCCAGAACATCCTGCAAGAGATGGCGCACGTTTTTCCCCTTGCGAGCTGCAAGATTAAGCCTCGTGCATTAAGTCCAGTCAGAATGGCGCTGACCTACATGTAATACTGCTAAGTAAAAGTACACGGTTAAGTACCTTCCGGTTTCCCTTTGCAAAATATTGTACATTGAGCCTAAATATATAAAAAAGAATACCTGAAACCGGATCCAAGGACGCCCGACAATAGCAGCGGAAAGGCAAAATGGGACGCTGTTTTTATCCCAGGCTTCGCCACAACATAACTTTAAACCATAGCAACGAATAGAAGTGCACTCATAGGGGGACTGTGGGTGGCACATTAGTATGTGTGGCGGCCGGCAGTGGCTACTCACTCAGGATTCTCAAGCGCTGTGGCTTCTCCGTGGCATCATCTGTAGTGTAGAAACTGCAGAGATGGCGCTGATCTCGGCATGGCACGCTACAGTACATGGGAATCCCAGCTATCTCTTGAACGCAGCATGGTACTCTTTAAGTACGAGAAAGCACCAGAAAGGAATTGCTCCCTTGCAGGCTCTACTCAATTTGGCAAAGTCAATAGGTCTACTATGAGATCTAGTGGCTTTTAACCATGTTGTACAGCATCATTACTATTTTTCGGTATGTGTATGAAAACAAATGTCGCGGCTGTCGAGACACTTTGTAGGCATGCGCATAATACATTCAACACGTTTTTATTTTTATTTTAATTGATCGTTCCTTGGTGGATGGGTTTACAAAAAAAAAAAAAAAAAGTATTGCAAACGCATATATATATGTATATAATTTATTTTTTTAATGTGCAGGTTGGGGGTGAAGCTACACAGAAGCCAGGAGGATAAGCAAAGCAAGCAAAATAACCTGTGGACAAAGGGAGAAACACAGGTGTGAGAGAGCTTTTTGGATAGTTTGGAGAACGAGGCAGTAATGAGTTAGTGGGAGGGGCGAGCCAGTGTGACCGCAAGAAAACTAGTACTGCAACAAAAGAAAAGTTCCCTAAAAGCAAGCAATGGAAGCACAGAAGCCAAAGAAAGAAATTGTAAAGAGGCTATGCTCCATGGAGGGCAAACACAGTACTGACAAGATGGGACATGAAAAGCCATCAAATAAGAAGCGGGTAAATTAGATGGGCAGTAAAGCCAACTAATGGTAATTAATGCACAGGCTACAGGTACTAGATAGTTGTGCTTCCTGGTAGGCTCGACCGAATAAACTAATCACAGGCAGCACAGCACCTGAAGTCTCCTCAATAAATCGTTATCCAATAAATAAACCAGGCACATCCAGTACTTGCCCTTTGCATGACTCTCTCAACTAATCACAGGCAGTACTTTCTGGGGTCCTCTTTAGTAGATAAGAACGAGTTACTTACCTTCGGTAACGCTTTTTCTGGTGGATACACTAGCTACCTGTGGATTCTTCACTCACTGAATTTTCCCCCTGCGCCAGCTTTCAACGGAAATTTTCTTCCTAGCTTCTGCACGTCGACGAGGACGTCACAATTGCCCACGCAACGCCATCTGACGTCATACAGGCAATAAGAGGTCCTCGCCGACGTGCAGACGTCAGTACCAACATTTTTTACGTGCCTCTGAGACGAACAGGCAATTGAAACAAATACTTATACAACAATATTTAATTAAATCAAAATAGATAAAACATCAGCTCAAATATGTCAATACGCAAAAATATATACTATGTATAGCAACCTCACAAATTCCTTTCTCTTTTTTTTGTATTTTTTAACACATGTACTTCTATAAATAAATATATACACTACATATGAAAGTAATAAACTACCAACAGGAGCTCACCCAAGGATAACTTGGTAAGACCAGACAGGCAACGGGGAGGCGGGAGGGACCGTGAGGAATCCACAGGTAGCTAGTGTATCCACCAGAAAAGGCGTTACCGAAGGTAAGTAACTCATTCTTCTGATGGATACAACTACACGTGGATTCCTCACTCATTGAATAGAGTCCCAAAGCAGTACCGCACTCGGTGGAGGGTGCCTGAATGGTCAAACCAAGAAATCCTGCAGCACCGACCGTGCAAAATGGCCATCCCTCCTAACCTCCGAAACCAAGCAATAATGCTTTGCAAAAGTGTGGAGAGATGATCAAGTTGCAGCCTTGCAGATGTCAACCACAGGAACACCCCTAGCCAAGGCCGAAGAGGCCGACTTAGCTCTGGTGGAATGAGCTCTTATTCCATCAGGGGGTTCTTTCTTTGCCAGAGAATAACACAGCTTAATGCAAAGAATGACCCACCTGGAGAGTGTTCTCTTGTGGCCTGCCCTTCCTCTCCTCTTTCCCACGTACCCAATGAAGAGTTGATCCTCCAATCTAAACTCCTTCGTTCTGTCCACAAAGAAGCTCAGCGCTCTTCTCGGGTCTAAACATTGCAACCTTTCTTCCTCTTTCGAAGGATGAGGCAGAAGATAAAAAGAGGAAAGAGTAATAGTCTAACCCAAATGGAAGGGTGAAACAACCTTGGGCAAGAAAGCAGCCTCGGTCCTCAACACCACCTTATCTACATAGAAGGATGTATATGGGGGCTTAACAGAAAGAGCCTGCAGCTCACTCACTCTTCTAGCTGAAGTAATTGCAACAAGGAAAACAGTCTTCAAAACCAATAACCTTATGGGGCAAGAATGCATTGGCTCAAACGGTGAGCCCATAAGAAACGTTAAGACTAGATTTAAATCCCACTGAGGCATAATGAAAGGAAATGTATTATTGAGGCCTTTTAAAAATCTCAATACTAAAGGAGATTTAAATAAAGAAGGCTGGTCTGGAAGACACAGAAAGGCTGACCGAGCCGACAAATAGCCCTTGACTGTAGCAACTGCACAACCCCTCTGTACCAGGGACAACGCAAAAGACAAGATATCTGATAAGTGGGCATGTAAGGGATCAATTTGCTTCTCTCCACACCAACACACAAATTTAGCCCACCTGCTAGCGTAGATAGATTTAGTGGAGTGTCGCCTGGCCGATAAAATAACATCCACTACCTCAGGTGAGAGAGAAAAGGAACTCAGGTTGCCCCGTTCAATCTCCAGGCATGAAGGTGCAGGCTCTGGAGGTGGGGGTGTAAAACCTGCCCCTGTGACTGCGAGAGGAGGTCGGCCCTGTGAGGGAGACGGAGCGGGGGGCAGAGGGAGAGTTGGAGAAGATCTGAATACCATACCCTCCTTGGCCAATCCAGAGCTATTAAGATGACTTGAGCCCGGTCTTGGCGAATGTTCCTCAGAACCCGAGGAATCAAAGGTATGGGGGGGGGGAACGCGTAAAGCAACTGGTCGCACCAGGATATCTGAAACGCGTCCCCCAACGCCCCTTGCACCGGATACTGCAGAACAACAGGCAGTGCGTATTCTCCCAAGTGGCAAAAAGATCTACCAGAGGGATTCCCCACATCTGGAAGACTTGCCGGACTAGATCTGGATGAAGACGCCACTTGTGATCGGTCGAGAAGTGCCGACTGAGACCATCCGCACGCACGTTCAAGACTCCGGCCAGATGATTCGCTACCAAGCAAATCCGATGGTCCCTTGCCCAGGACCATAGCCACAGAGCTTCTCTGCAGAGAAGGTACGACCCTACTCCTCCCTGTTTGTTTATATACCACATCGCAGTAGTGTTGTCCGTCAGGACCTGAACCGACTGACCGCCAAGGGAAAGGAGGAAGGCCTTGAGAGCCAGACGTATTGCCCGCAATTCCAACAGATTTATGTGAAACATCTGTTCCACTGGAGACCAATGACCGTTGACCTCCATGTCCCCCAGATGAGCTCCCCACCCTAGAGTGGAAGCATTCGTTATTACTGTGGTCACTGGGGGAGGCTGCGAGAACGGCCTTCCTTGGGAAAGATTGCCGTCCGCAACCCACCATCTTAGATCCACTGCAGCGTCCCTGGAGATCTTTACCGATCCCTCGAGATCTCCTTTGTGCTGAGACCACTGCTTTCGGAGGCACCACTGAAGAGCCTCATGTGCCAGCGAGCATGCATGACCAACAGAATGCAAGAAGCGAACAGACCGAGCAGACGTAGGACCTTGAGGACTGCAATGACCGCTCCACTTTGAAACATTGGAACCAACGCCTGAATCCGCTGAGGCGGAGGAAAGACACGATTCAATGTTGTATCCAGTACTGCCGCTATGAACAGGAGGCGCTGAGAGGGCTCCAGGTGAGATTTGGGCACGTTCACCGAAAAACCCAGGTCGTACAACAACTGGGTTGTCGACTGCAGGTGACGCAGCACAAGCTCCGGAGACTTGGTTTTAATCAACCAATCGTCTAGGTAAGGAAATACCGCTATCCCCTTCCTTCTGAGCTCTACTGCAACCACCGCCATCACCTTTGTGAAGACTCGAGGTGCTGAAGTAAGACCAAATGGAAGGACCGCAAACTGATAGTGCTGCGATCCCACCTTCCTCCTACTTCCTGTGCGACTTGAGTATCGGGATATGAAAGTAAGCATCCTGCAAGTCAACAGACACCATCCAATCTCCTTCGTTCAACGCCAAAAGCACCTGAGCTAGGGTCAGCATCTTGAACTTTTCCTGCTTGAGGAACCAATTCAAAATCTTCAGGTCCAGGATTGGTCTCAACCGACCATCCTTCTTGGGGATCAGGAAGTATCTTGAGCAACAACCCTGACCCCTCTCCTGCTCTGGAACCAACTCCACTGCACCCTTTGAAAGGAGGACTAGAACCTCCTGTTCTAGTAACAGGAGATGCTCTTCTGAACAGTAGGATGGGCGGGACAGGATGGGGGTGAAAACTCCCGAAAGGGAAGGGCATAGCCTTTCCCCACAATACTGGTGACCCAGGAGTCTGATGTTATTTCCTCCCACTTGTGGAGAAAGTTCATTAACCTCCCCCCTACAGGAGTGGTATGTAAAGGAATTGGTGGAAGACTAAGGCTGCTTCCCATGCTGCACCCCTCCAGAGGAAGAGGAAGAGGCAGATTGCTGCTGGGCGGCTCCTCTGTTTCGGACCCTACCCCTCCCCCTGTATGATCTATAGGGGAGAGCAGTGGAGGGCTGCTGCTGAAATCTGCCCGAAAGGAAAAGGATGAGCCATGACCAAACCCCCTAAATCTTGTGAACAGTCTCGAAGAAGCAGAAGAGGAGGCTTGCAAGCCTAATGACTTCGCTGTGGCCCTACTCTCCTTAAATCTCTCAAGGGCTGAGTCCGCCTTGGATCCAAAAAGTTTATCCCCATCAAAGGGAAGATCCAGCAGGGCTGACAGGACATCAGATGAAAATCCAGAAGAACGAAGCCAGGCCTGCCTCCTCGTAGCAACGGCAGTGCCCATAGCTCTGGCCACAGAATCAGAAGTGTCCAGCCCCAACTGGATTACTTGGGTTGCCGCAGCTTGAGCATCGAAACGAGACTCAACACCTCCTGAGACACCTCCGAATGGGATGACTTTATCTCTTCCAAAAGGGCGTAGATGTATCTGCCCAAAATGCATGTGGCATTAGTAGACTTGAGAGCCATACTGCATGATGAAAACGCTTTCTTGGAAGATTGGTCCATCTTTTTTGAGTCCCTGTCCGCAGGCAGCCCCGGAAAAGAGTCTGGGGCAGTCCGAGATGAACATGAAGCCTGAACCACCAGGCTCTCTGGAGTCGGGTACCTAGACAAAAAGCCTGGATCCGCAGGAGCCACACGATATCTGCGTGCCACCGTTCTATTAACGGCCGAAGATGACACCGGCTTTTTCCAGATCTCTAAAATTGGGTCTAACAAAGCCTCATTAAATGGCAGAAGTGGCTCTGCAACTGTCGAAGCAGGATGTAACACCTCCGTCAATATATTGGGTTTAGATTCAGACACCGGCAAGGGAAGGTCCAAAAAGTCAGCTGCTTTTCTTATTACAGAGTGGAATGAAGCAGCCTCCTCTGTATTTTCTCCAGGAGATGTTAAGTCCCACTCTGGAGAGGTGTCTAAGCCACTTGCTGTATCCAAACCCTGGAGATCTCCCAGAGGTTCTTCAATCTCCCCTTCCTCCAGGGCCTGCTTCCGATACTCTTGCTCCTCAAGGGGGCGAAGAGCAAGCCTCCTTGAATGTAGCCCGGCTTCAATCCTCGGCGTCGACAGGGCGTCAGCCGACGTCGATGCCGGACGCCAATTCTCGGATCCATCCGACGCCGGATACATCGGCGCCGTGGACTTCTTCAGCACCGAATGAGGCAAAGGATGAACAGGAGAACTCTCCGGTGCCGGACCAGCAGATCTACTCGGCGTCGCAGGCTGTGAAGTCGACGCCAAAGGTACCGGCGCCGAACCAACACCTCCCAAAGGAAGGAAGGGCATGAAAGGTGTTGGACGCAGAGGAGCCGGAGCACCCATATTAAAGGCCAATGGCCCCGAAGGACCAGCCAGTCGCCCACCTGGAGCCATTTGTTGGAAAATGGCAAACATCGCATTTAAAAACGAGGAACTGTCAGCACCTGGAGCCGGGAAAGCCGGATACTGCGGAGCCTGGGCTCGAGGTGACAACGGCGCCGGCCCCGGCGTCTGAGAAGCCGGTGAGAACTCCTGACGTTGAGGAACCTCAAAAACAGATGGTGGAGTCATAGGCGAAGTCGGTGAAGTCGGTGATGCAGGAGGCGTCTGCGGAGTGATGGTGGGACTAACCTCCCGAGATTCACGACGACGCCGGGAGTTACGGTGACGCCGATGGGACCTAGGTGAAGATGACTTGCGCCGATGCCGCTTCTCTTTCTTCTTGGATTTCGCCAAAAAGAGTTTCGCCTCACGCTCCTTCAACGCCTTCAGGTTCATACTTTGACAGGAGTCACATTTCTCCACGTCGTGGTCGGAGCTGAGACACCACAAACAGTCTACATGTGGGTCTGTCACCGACATTTTGCCTCTGCACTCCCTGCAGGGCTTAAATCCCAACTTTCGCTGAGACATGCTTTCTTTTTGAAGAAAGAAACAGTAACTACGCAGAGTAGAAACCGTAGCTCCCTCGAAGAATAACCGTTGTTTGAAGGCACGGAAAAAAGGAAACGGACGTCGGCACGGACCTCTTATTGCCAGTATGATGTCAGACAGCGTCGTGTGGGCAATTGTGACGTCCTCGTTGACGTGCAGAAGCTAGGAAGAAAATTTGCGTCGAAAGCTGGCGCAGGGTGAAAATTCAATGAGTGAGGAATCCACAGGTAGTTGTATCCATCAGAAGCAATGTTCAGGCAGCCCTTGTACTCTGCAAGGTCCTCTTTAGTGGCTACACTAATCACGGGCTGGGCTTGTTCTCCTAAGCCTGCTATAGTGGATACACAGTTGAACAATCCCCCTGTTACAGGATTGGCGCGAGTAATGGCACATGAAGCAGTGAACAGAGGTTTTAATATGATTTTATTGGTAATAAGCAACAGTCCGATGGCATGGAATGCGTAGGGGGTTGGGGTTTCCCTTTAAGTCTCTTTGCCAACCAGGGATTCACAGGTTTGTCCTCTTCTTCTGTCCTTCCTTTTGGTCTCTAGGGAAGCACATGTGGGAGGAAGAGAAATAGTCTCGGTAAGTATTTTACGTTTCCTTTTCCTCCTGCCTCTGTCTTTCCCTCTTCTCCTGGTATTTACTTTCAGGTCTTTGGACTCTTTTTAATCTCTCTTTCTCTGTTTTCCTCTCTCTTTCTCAATCTTTTGTTCCCTGTTCCCTTGTTTAATTTGTAATATCGTCTCTAGTTAAATATCTATTCGTTTCAACTGATTTGGTCACTTTTCTTATGACGATAGGCCTCTTGTTGTGCTTACTCTTCCTTTCTGATCTTTTCCCAGTTCTTTCCCTTTCCTTTTCTGCAGTCCTTCTTACCTCTTTTCCTCGTCTGTCCCGCGTTTTATCTGTCTCTCTTTATCTGTTTTCCTCTCTCTTTCTCAATCCTTTTGCCTGTTACTGTTACTAGATGCCCGCCACCTTACCTCCTGTATGTTGTGTATTTTGGATCTGTCTTCACCCTTCCCCGCCACCTTTTTTTTTTTTTTTTTTTTACTTTATATGGTTTTTCCTTCCCTCCCAACCTCCCTAACCCTATTCAGGACTTTGCCACGCACCTGCCAGTGCCACGCTCCTCCTGGAGCGTGGCGGGAGATCACGTTTCGCTTCCCAGAGTCAGCACACCTCGTCTCGGGTTGGAACTGCCAGCCTTCCGGGCGTCTTCCTCCTCTCGTCCTCGGAAGGAGCAGGCTGCTCAGTGCACAAAGGGGATGTCCCGGTAGCCTCCTTGGCTGCATTCTCGTCCTATTCTTTTTGTGGTATCACCAATGACCTTCTCCTCCCAATCCTCTCTTCCTCGTCAGCCTCCCACACCTTCCAACCCGCGGCTCGGGTTTTTAAATGTCCTTTTCCCCGTCGGAAAGGACGACGGACCTCACGATTGGCTGACCCCGGAGATGGATCCGGGTCAGCCTGGGCAGAGTCAGCACAAGCGGGAACACAGTGCGGGTCGGACCAGGTCGGCCCGTCACCCCCCCATAATTTTGTGATCTGGAATGACAAATTTTGCTGCAAGAATGCAAATTTGCAATCCCAAAACCCCAAAATTGGTGGTATTTTTGAGGCAGGCAAAACATATGCTTGTACCGATAATACCACTCCGTCACTGCTGGAGACTGTTCACATTCTGTGACCTGGCAGAGTGTCCTGCAATGGTGCATTTTCCTGTTCGGTCCCTCGTTAAATGCCATTACTCGCCCGTTTGCCCTTTTGAATAGGCATTTTCTTTTCAGGTAAAAAAGTTCATTCGTTGACATCCTCCACTCTTATCAAGATAGTGAGAGGCCATCCAATGGTCGCCCTCTGCACTTAAAAATTAAAAGCTTATTTCCATTAATGCATGCTTTTCACAATAAGTAAGTCAGGTAAGTTAGGCCTACTGGCCTTGTCATAACATTTAATAATAAACAAATCAAACCTATGGAGTCTGGCATAATGTTTCCCAATTAATCAGTAAGGCCTATAGCTTGACACCATAAATAATTAGGCCTATTCAAATGCACTTTGACTGGCACGCATCACGCATACAATTATAAAATTACAAATATGTAGAAAAACACCATATACCCCTCTCAAAAGTGCCTAACAAGAATCAACACAGTTACAACCCCCAAGGTTTGTCGGAGAGGGTTCCCAACACCAAAACATTTGCCTACTGCAGTAATCTGTGAGATTGCATGTAACAAAATACCAGTCTACAAGCTGAAACCCAACATGGTGACAATTCACTGATAAAGGCCTACTTACATTAACAAATGCTTTTCACAATAAATGAGCTGGGCTTACTGCCTTTCTTATAAAACGTTTCATAGTAAGGAGATCAGACCTATGACATAGTAAATAATTGTTCCCAGTCCACCAAACCAATCAATGCCTATAGCTTGTCACCAAAACCAAATCAGCCTCACTGTTTTCAGTGTGAACTTTCCTACAAGGCAACTATTACACAAACAGTCCTAAAAGTACAATGGTATACAAAATTACAAATGGCTAAGCAAAATACTATGTCTCCTAAGAGAGCCACACAGAGCAAATCTTCTGTATCCATGGTTCATCCTGGGGGGGAATAAACCAACACCAAAACCTTTGCCTCCTACATTAATCTGTTAGATTCCATGGATCAAAACCCTTCACTGCAGGCTTTGATACAGAGTAACAACAATCCAACCTTAAATTGATATCTAACAAGCTTTACACAATAAATATGCCAGACCTACTGCCTTTATCATAGCATTTCATAATAAAAAGATCAGGCCAAAGGCCATGATCACTGGCTTGCTGCCACAAACAACTCAGTCTTGTTGTGTTGAGTTTATGCTTTGCCACCAGCCAAAAAGTCCTGTAAAGCACTCTTTTCAATGGAAGCACGCAACTGCAGCCCAATCAAATCATGTAATTAGGAAACACTGTGTGGGTGGCGCCTAAGCCCCTCTCAGCAGTACTCTGAATGTTTTTCGTTGATCACATAAAATCTGATAACAGCTGCGCTCTCAAGCCAGACATAACAATGTGTACTAACAAGATCAAGACCACACGGTAATATGTTTATAAAAATTATAGCTTTACACCATTAACCTACCCTCAAGAAAAGCCCCCAAATTGTGCCAAGACTCAAACTAGAATATCGATTATGCCCAGACCTACAATAGTGGATGGTTGGATTTTGGAATTGTAACAGGTCGACGTGTATTCAATAAACACTTTAATACAATATACATCTCTAAATCTTTATGCTTGTAATTAATTGTTTTTTGTAAGTCCGTATTTTCATCCAGAACAGCAAAAGAACGCTACTCTATAGTTTCATTCCAGTGTCTCCCTCGCTGCTAAGGTGAAGCTTTTTATGTGTCAATAATAACTTAGGCAATATTTCAAACACGTTTTAATGTCATTAAATTAAAAATACAGGGGTCATCACAATTGGTTGGTGTGCGCACCGAAAAGGACTCGTATTTGCTCACCATGCTATGTGAAAGTTTGAGGCCGCAAGAGCGTTAGGAAAACGTGTGCTGGGGAAATGAGTAAGGAAAAAAAATCTATGTACCCACATGCAGCATTTAAATCAACGTTGTCCACAATTTGACTCGCTAAGCAAAGTGGTGGAGAAGAAGCAAAGGTAACTGCTAGCAATAATTGATAAACCAATCCCCATTCCTCGCTACATAACGATCTGAATGGAGATCCATAAAATACCATCTCTCAACCACAAAATTCAAACTGATCTTCAGCTGTTCTCAAGGAGGACCACATTATTATGTAGAAGAAGAGATATACTTGTCATCTTTTGCTCCAAAGGGTCAAAACCCAAGGGATAATCCAAAAATAAGCACGATTATCGAGAGTTAAGAGCATCTCTTAACATTTTACAGAACGCAGTCAAGAAGTCTTTCTCTTTGAAACTGCTTATACACAGCTGACAGGACCAGCATGGACTTCTAATTTCTTTATATCCACTGTACCCATTCCTTCTGCAGTTTGTTGTTTATCATACACTCTTAAGAACCAATTGATATGTGTTTTATCACCCGAAGTTGAATGAATATTGAAACACAGCAGCAAAGTTTTATAGCCATACCTATGCTACACTGAAATTGTGGCACTGGAGAATCAAACCACGGGAGGATCAAATTGGGCGTCAGGTTTGACTAAATTATGCGGAGACATGATAGTGTTGCACATTTGTGATATTATTACATATTATTTTTGTTATTTTTATATATAGTAACACTGCCTGGGCAAAGATTTCACCTTACAGGTACTAGTTTAACACAAATACACAGCACTGAGCAACTGAAAGATAACTAGTCAACATTTTTGAAGGGCCATCCACTGCGCAGAAACACATGTTGCCACGTTTAGTAGGTTTTAAATCTGTTGGAGCAGACTTTTTTTTGTTAAAATTTGCAAGTTATGCAGCAGATGAAGGAATATGTGGAAAATGCAACAAACCCATAATTATGAGGAAAAAGCCACGGGTGCAGAATCGTCTTATTTTGGTGGCACTGGCTACTACAGATAGATTGCCCGGCAACTCACTTACCAGTGCAGTGTAGCAAATCTTTGAAGGCTGTGTATCGAGCACATGTTAAGAAAGACACTGCTGGCAACATTAGTGTGGTCCAATCCACTCGTCTGAAAGAGGACAGATGCATAAGAAAACTATCGGGCAAAAAGGGAGGCTGGATGATAGGTTCTTGAGCCCAGTGAGAAACGTATTTCTTGTTCCACTGGTCAAAACCAGGGAAGGGGCTGCAGAGCCTCAACAAGGGCATGTGGTCAAAACCAGGGAAGGGGCTGCAGAGCCTCAACAAGGGCATGTGGTCAAAACCAGGCAAGGGGCTGCAGAGTCTCAACAAGGGCATGTGACCAAACTATCTCGAAACTGCCATTTCATGTATGACAGTCACAAGGATGGCTTACGTATCGGAAAATGGCATGAGCGTGGAGAATAAACCAAGAAATACGTAGATTGACAATGAAAAAATACAGAAATGAATATGTGAATTCATTACTGATAAATTAAAAAGAGTCGTGCCAAAAGTATGCTACATAAGTATTACCCGGCGCTTGGAAGACTTTTAAAGGTGAATCCCGAGTTGCGAAAGAATAAGCCCTGACAGAAAGTGAGATGCAAGTAGGGACAACAAATAAGGTGCTGCAGAATCACGAAGGACCTGTTGGAGAGAGAAAAAGCCCAAAATGGATATTTCACCACTGAGGGAGCAGTGGCAGCATGACCTGAATAAGCAACTATTCACCAAAGAATGGTCTAAGGTAACTGAATATACCTAAGAGTCTTGTATAATGCTATGGACTGGAAATCAACTCCGATTCCAATACTGGAATCATGATTAAAGAGTTGGAAAAGTAGGCCAAGGAGAAGTGTGACATCATCAATATACTGCTACGACAAAGTAGGCGCAGTCAGCCTGATGGTGTGGGATGAAATGATCATAACACTGAAATTTAAAGCAGCTGACAGACGTAGAGGACTTATGAATCAGTGGGGTAGGGGGAAGTGGTTATGGATTGGGAAGGCAGAGTTGGGAAGTACTCCCAACAGGCACCCCAACGCAACAACAACATCAAGGATGATAACTAGATTCATTATTGCTAGATGTCCTGATCCTGATACAGGATGATCCACGACCCGAACACCAGTTAACAGACCACATGTTAGCTCCACTCCAATAAACACCTATTCCACCCAGAACTTTCGGAGCTCAAGAGATATGGCTTCATACATCATAAGAAACTTGTACAGCCATCTCCTGATATCTGAACAAAAAGCAATATACAGTTCTGATTAGGGTTATGTTCTGGTTATCATTCTCTTGTTATATCTCACACTCAAAATTACTCGATATTATATATACTTGATACATTATGCATATGTAATGTATGCACCTCGTTTATAAAATCAATATAACAGCTTAAAACAAGAAATGGCAAAGCCAATAGGTCTCGCCTATACAAGAGTTATGGGCTTTGGCAATGTGTTTTGCCATGTTGTACACCAGTGTGGCTGCTGTTCAGCATGGCCAGAAGTTAGTGGTATGGAGTGTCAGAAGGGAGTTGAGGAGTAGATTGTCGCAAAGTGGAGTAGGAGGAGTTGTGTGTTGTAGAGTTGAGTAGAGGGGAGTAGGGTTCAGTGGCAGAGGGTGTCGTGCAATGGAGTGGGATGGAATAGGGTGGAGTGGATCAAGGTAGTGGGGTGGATTGGATTGAAGTAGAGTGGGCTGTATTGGATTGGGGAAGAGTGGGGTGGGGTGGATTGGACTGGAATCTGGTCGACTGGAGTATGGTGGATTGTATTCCATGGACTGGAGTGGGATGGATTAGACTGAGTGGGGTGGTGTGGGTGGATAGGATTGGGGTGTACTGGATTGGACTGGGGTGGATTAGGGTGTGCTGGATGGACTGGAGTGAGGTGGCTGGATGGATTACAGTGGGGTGGCCCGAACTGGTATGGGGTAGGGTGGATAAGATTGGGATAGAGTGGGTGGATGGATTACAGTGTGGTGGATTGGAGTGGAGTAGAGTGGATGAGAGTATGGTGGATTGGGGTGGAATGGGGTGGAATTAAATGGGGTGGGTGGATTGGATTGGGGAGGGGTGGGCTGCAGTAAACTCGATCAGAGTGGTGTGGATTGGGTTATGGTGTGCTGGATTAGAGTGTGGTGAATTGCATTGAGGTGCAGTGGATTGAAGTACGGTGGGGTGGATGAATTGAAGGTGGGTGGGCTGAACTGGGATACAGAGGGGTAGATTTGAATGGGGTGGGGTGGACTGTAGTGGAGTGGATTGGATTGGGGTGGGTTGGAGTGGGGTAGGCTGGATAGTCTGGATTCGAGTGTGGTGGACTGAACGGTGGGTGGGGTGTAGTGGGGTATAGGATTGGAGTAGGGTGGGGTGGACTGCACTTAGGCGAGGGCTGAAATTAATTGGAATGGGGTGAATTGGACTGGAGGGGAGTGGGTGGATTGGGGTGGAGTGGATTGGAGTGTGTTGGGTTGGATTGAGTGGGGTGGGCTGGATTGAGCGTGGTGGATTGGACTGAGGTGGCTTGGATAGGGGTGAGGTGGATTATTTATTTAAAAAACCTGGCACTGGGAATGTTTACAGCACATTAATCTAAATGTGTGCAGGGCTGGGTTTCCTGGAGTGGAAGCTTCGGACCAGTCACAGGAAACAAATGAAAATACACTTCAAAGACCCTACAGTGAAGGAGATCAGAAGCCACGAAGGAACGTTTTAGAATTATTGTGGCTGACAGGAGATGATGGTGGGTGGAGGGGGCGGGGACAAATACATCATTAGTGAAGGGCAGCTTGGCTTATTTTACACTGGATGGCCCCTTTATGAGGCTGCAAAAAACCTCAAGGAATGTAATTTTTTTTGTCTTCCAGAGTACACGTGTCCGTGCACACAAGGACAGCCCTTGTTTGTCATGTTCATACCTTGTGGCACTTGTACCACCATGCCCCCCCCCCCTTCAAGGACAGCATCTGTGGCTGCCCCTAACCCCTTCTAAAGGCACCATCTACCCCACACTCCCTTTCAAAGTCACTATAAGCTACCCTCCCTTTACCCATCCATAGGCACCACCTTCAACCCCACTCCTGTACCATCTGTGGCTAAACATGCAAACCTGGCTTATCTCTTCAAAGACAGCTTCGACCGGGCACCGAAGGTTAAAAAAAATACTTAAACGTGCACGCAGCTGCAGCCCTGCAACAGCGGGCAGCGCTTTTCATGTAACCATGAATTTAAGTGGGGAGGGGGCATTCAGCCAGCCTAGAAATGGGGATAAAAAGTGTTGCAAGGG
The DNA here is from genome assembly GCF_031143425.1 of Pleurodeles waltl. Lineage (NCBI taxonomy): Eukaryota > Metazoa > Chordata > Amphibia > Caudata > Salamandridae > Pleurodeles > Pleurodeles waltl. The sequence continues at coordinate 539,214,235 of NC_090451.1, forward strand.
GTGGAGGGAGATTCTGTAAAAAAAATTAAAAAAAAATATTAAAAATAGGGGGAAGACCCACGGAGGGGAGAAGCACATGGCAGAGTTTCTATAAGCATCACAATCTGGACAGCAGAGGCCAAGCTGATGGGCCGACCCACCTACAGGCCAGCACTGGCAGGATCCAGTCCTTGGTTTGTAGGTCTCTTCTCCGTGGACCACGAAGGCTTCCTATGGAAAAATACAGCATTGGGATGAACTGGAAGCGGGAAGCTGCAACTTTAGCTCTCCTGCTGTTTCAGAAGCGATTGTTTTTAATTAATAAATATTTTTTACAGCAATCCGAGGCTGTTCTGCTGAGAAACCAGTAAATATGTAATATTTCTTATTCTATTGTTTACTTTCTCCGTGGATAGTTACAAGTTAATTAACGTGAAGCTCTTTTGTTTTACAAGGGCAAAAGAAGGACAATTGCACTTAGCGGTCACAGTGGCAAACAAGCATTGACAGGGGGGGAGGTGGTGGGACTGCACAGGCAGATCAAGTGAACTGCAAGCAGCAATGGCCGTGCTTTGCAAACAAAGAAAAAAGTAGTTTGGAAAACACATGGTATAATTAGAACTGGTAGAGTGAGATTGGTGCTGGTAGAACACTCTTGAACATTACATATTTACCTAAAGACAGCAAACCAGCCATGCTCCCCTATATCCAAATTATCGGCACACTTTAACACATGGGATGCAATGGCTTTGACCAGAATCCTTACATCGCATCCTTCACCATATGCACCTACACATTACAACTCCATCTCCCTGGCCCCCAGAAATCTTTATGACAAAGGGAAGATTTGACAACTATAAAAATCTCTCAAAAGAAGAAATTCTGATATCACCAACTTAGACATTAGGCACTGCACAGTCTCAAGTGGAGATGGATGACACAATGGTAAAACAATGCTAATAAAGGCATCTCTGATGCAGCTTTGGATACATGATTAAACTGTATTTTCAAAATGTAACAAACCCATTCAACACAGAGAATCACCTTGTGCTATCTAGATGGGGTTTTATCCAACACTGGATAAGCTTATTTACCTATAAAAGGGTGCAAAAAATAGATCCTGGAAAAGATGTGTAAGTAGAGGGTACTAAATCATATTTGGTGGACGTAGACTCAAATTACAAAGTATTAGGAGGAAGAACTCAGTTTTACTAAAGTATGGTATCCGCGCACTCAGACACACCACATTGGAAGTTCACCCAGAAAAGTGGTTTAATTCACAATCGGGGACATGGAAACTAATCTCTAAACTGCTGACCACAGCAAAATGGTTTTAGTGAGTCTGTGGAAACAGAAAATCACCCTCTCAAAGGAACAATGGCTTTGAAAATTTGGGAAACTATAGCAATGGAGAAAAAGTCCCACCAGTTAAGGATAGAGGTTAGGTTTACAGAGTCCTGACCCCAGGTGGGAGGTTTGTGAGCAAGGACTAAAGAGAAGTATTCTAACCCTGCAAGGCTTAGGCTGCCCCCACCTCCAACTTGATTAACAGTAAACAAGTGGCAGTAAGGAAATAGAAGTAATACAGACTAAACAAAATTCAACACACTTGCACTTGCTCCTCAATCTCAGTCTAATACAGGAAGTCCTCAAAGAGGATATCTTGACAGGAGAGGAGGGTAAGAATCAATCCGGCTGTAATGCTGCCTTGAAAATTGTATTGTTTTCAGGAGAGAGGAGTAGGTTTCAACCCATGTGTGCATGAGGGTGTAAAGCATAGAAAGGCAATTTGAAAATAAGAATTATCTTTTGATCACCTGTATTGCAATGAAAAACGCAATAAAAACATTTTGGGAAAGAAGAAGAAAATCTTCCTTCATCCAAAAGAAAGCTTTTCTCAAATCCAACACTTTCCCACATCATTCTCAAGGTTCCCGGAACCACCTTACTCACAACTTAGAAGCTGGTCTTCCAACATGTTTACTGGGGCCTACAAGCACTTTTAAACACTACACTTTCTTCTAAAAAATAAGATAAAACATCAACTCTGAAATATGTAGGAAGAAATCAATGAATTCAAGTGAGAAATGTAAATAAGCCTGGGAGCAGATGAAGGTGGAACAGGACATACTTTCTCAGCATAGTACTGGGTCTGAAGGCAGAGAAGAAAGCCATCAATAATCAATAAAAGAGTTTTTAGGTCTGAGCAAGCCTGAGTTTAGGCTATATTACTAAGTAATATTTGAATAGCATCAATATTGATACATGGACAGACTAGTCACCCTGTAGATGCGAACTGCAACAGATCACAGGCGTATACTGGAATGTAGAAATCCTAGCTAGCCTCTGGACTGGTTGATTACACTGGGGAAACATATAGGACTGGATGCCAGCAGAAAGACTGCATTTTACATACACACAAGGGAATGTGGAATTATGCAGATAGAAAGGCTGTGCAACACTTTCTTAGCTTGTTCATGTAAGCTCCATGACTATGCAAAGTTCCATGTTAACCCACAGCTCTCCAGAGCTGACTAGTAAGAGAAAACAGAAAAGAGCTAAGGCAACAGCTCTGTAGCTGTTAAGGGTAAAGACAGTGCCATGGCCAACAGTGGTTTGCCTAGAACAGGTGTCTCCAACCAGTAACTCAGGAGCTACCAGTAGCACCAAGACACCTTAAGCGTAGCTCACAGTCCTGAGTTCAATTGTTAATAACCCAGGGTCACATTTTCCTTTTAAAATTAAGAAAAGGACGTCTTTATTTTCCTCAGATTGCAGATAGCAGGGCCTGACAATGAGCAGTGCTCAGTCAGATGTATGACTCAGGCTGGCGCTGGGACACAGAGGTGAAAAACTGAAGCACTGTGGTATTTAACTTTTAATTAAGAGTCCTTGTCAACTCAATCTCAGAGCCTGAGAATACAATTATGTTTTTGAATGTTTTTAAATGGGAGAACATTAACCCCTTCTGTGCCCAGGACGTAATGGTTACGTCCTGAGGCACAGTGCTGCTGTGCCCAGGACGTAACCATTACGTCCTGTGCACAGAGCCCATAGGGAGCGCTAGCGCTCCCTCTGTGGGGTTCCCCCTCACCCCCCCAAGTCAGGGATGGAAGGGGAAGCCCTTCCCCTCCCACCCCCGACCCCCCCAACCCCCCCTGTGACGTCAGCGCGCGCTAAGTCACAGGGGCTCTGCTTCCAGCGCGATTGAAAGAGAAATGCTTTGCATTTCTCTTTCAATCCCATGGGGGAGGCCCTGAGAGGCTTCAAAGGGAAGGAAATATATTTCCTTCCCTTTGAAGTCTCTCACAGGGTTTCAAAAGCCGGACTGCTTGCAATCCGGTTTTGAAACCCTACTAGACACCATTTTTTTTCAATGAAACTGTCAAAAGGGAGCGACCCCATGGGCAAGGGTCGCTCCCAGGGGGGGGCATTTTTTTAGAAAGGCATTTTCTGCCCCCCCCCCCGGGGCAGAAACCTCTAGGCACCAGGGATCTTTTTTTTTTTTTTTTGTGATGTTTTCTTTTTTTTTTAGGTGGGGAGCGATCCCTTAGGCAAGGGTCGCTCTCCCCTACGGGGCAATATATATTTAGGCCATTTCTGCACCCCTTGGGGGCAGATTGGCCTATTCTGATGAAGCCAATCTGCCCGCAAGGGGGGCAGAAACCACTAGGCCCTGATTTTTTTGTATTTTTGTTTTACAGATGGGGAGCGACCCCTTGGACAAGGGTCGCTCCCCTGGAGGGGCAAAATGTATTTAGGCCATTTCTGCCCGCTTTAGGGGCAGATCGGCCGATTTTAGGTCAATCTGCCCCCAAGGGGGGCAGAAACCACTAGGCACCAGGGATCTTTTTTTTGCGCCGTCACGCAAGGGGAGCGACCTTGTAGGCAAGGGTCTCTCCCCGGGGAGGGGCGGTGGGGGGGCAAAATTATTTTAGGCCATCTCTGCCCCCCTGGGGGCAGATCGGCCTATTGGTATTAGGCCGATCTACCCCCAGGGGGGGCAGAAACCTCTAGGCGCCAGGGAAAAAAAAAAAATGTGTGTTTTTTTTTGTGTTTTTTTTTTTTTTTTTTTTTTTTTTTTAGAGATGGGGAGCGACCCATCAGACAAGGGTCGCTCCCCTGGGGGGCAAACTGTATTTAGAGCATTTCTGCCCCCCTTGGGGGCAGATTGGTTGATTTTAGGTCAATCTGACCACTAGGCACCGGGGATTTGTTTTTTGGCGCCAATATGTTGCAGGGGGAGCGACCCCGTAGGCAAGGGTCACTCCGAGGGGGAGGGGAGGGGCTTGGTGGGGCATATTTATTTAAGGCCATTTCTGCCTCCCCTAGGGGCAGATCGGCCTATTATTAGGCCGATCTGCCACCAGGGGGGGGCAGAAACCTCTAGGCGGCAGGGCAAATATATATATATTTTTTTGGTATTTTTTTTTTTTTTTTTTTTTTAGAGATGGGGAGCGACCCATCATGCAAGGGTCGCTCCCCTGGGGGGCAAATTGTATTTAGACCATTTCTGCCCCCCTTGGGGGCAGATTGGTCGATTTTAGGTCAATCTGCCCCAAGGGGGCAGAAACCACTAGGCACCGGGGATTTGTTTTTTGGCGCCAATGTCATGCAGGGGAAGCGACCCCGTAGGCAAGGGTCGCTCCCGGGGGGGGGGGGTTCGGGGGGCAAATGTATTTTAGGCCATTTCTGCCCCCCCTGGGGGCAGATCTGCCTATTATTAGGCCGATCTGCCGTAGGCGCCAGGGCAAAAAAATTTTTTTTTTTTTTTTTTTTTGTTTGTTTGCTTTTTTAGAGATGGGGAGCGACCCATCAGACAAGGGTCGCTCCCCTGGGGGGCAAACTGTGTTTAGACCATTTCTGCCCCCCTTGGGGGCAGATTGGTCGATTTTAGGTCAAATTTATTTTAGGGCATTTTTCCACCCCCCTGGGGCCGGCTGAGCTAGAGGCCAAAATCCACAGGTAGGCACTTTGCAAAAAACACCTCTGTTTTCTGTGAAAAAATATGTTGTATCCACATTGTGTTTTGGGCCATTTCCTTTCATGGGCGCTAGGCCTACCCACACAAGTGAGGTACCATTTTTATGGAGAGACTTAGGGGAACGCTGGGTGGAAGGAAATTTGTGGCTCCTCTCAGATTCCAGAACTTTCTGTCACCGAAATGAGAGGAAAAAGTGTTTTTTGGCCAAATTTTGATGTTTGCAAAGGATTCTGGGTAACAGAACCTGGCCAGAGCCCCGCATCTTGGATTCCCCTAGGTCTCTAGTTTTCAAAAATGCGCTGGTTTGCTAGGTTTCCCCAGGTGCCGGCTGAGCTAGAGGCCAAAATCCACAGGTAGGCACTGTTTTCTATGAAAAAATGTGATGTGTCCACTTTGTGTTTTGGGCCATTTCCTGTCGTGAGCGCTAGGCCTACCCACACAAGTGAGGTATCATTTTTATCGGGAGACTTGGGGGAACGCTGGGCGGCTGAGCTACAGGCCAAAATCTACAGGTAGGCACTTTGCAAAAAAAACACCTCTGTTTTCCTTCAAAAATTTGGCTGTGTCCACGTTGCGCTTTGGGGCGTTTCCTGTCACGGGCGCTAGGCCTACCCACACAAGTGAGGTATCATTTTTATCGGGAGACGTGGGGGAACGCTGGGTTGAAGGAAATTTGTGGCTCCTCTCAGATTCCAGAACTTTCTGCCACAGAAATGTGAGGAACATGTGTTTTTTTAGCCAAATTTTGAGGTTTGCAAAGGATTCTGGGTAACAGAACCTGGTCCGAGCCACACAAGTCACCCCATCTTGGATTCCCCTAGATCTCTAGTTTTCAGAAATGCACAGGTTTGGTAGGTTTCCCTAGGTGGCGGCTGAGCTAGAGGCCAAAATCTACAGGTAGGCACTTTGCTAAAAACAACTCTGTTTTCTGTGATGTGTCCAGGTTGTGTTTTGGGGCATATCCTGTCGCGGGCGCTAGGCCTACCCACACAAGTGAGGTATCATTTTTATCGGGAGACTTGGGGGAACATAGAATAGCAAAACAAGTGTTATTGCCCCTTGTTTTTCTCTACATTTTTCCCTTCCAAATGTAAGACAGTGTGTAAAAAAGACGTCTATTTGAGAAATGCCCTGTAATTCACATGCTAGTATAGGCACCCCGGAATTCAGAGATGTGCAAATAACCACTGATTCTCAACACCTTATCTTGTGCCCATTTTGGAAATACAAAGGTTTTCTTGATAGCTATTTCTTACTCTTTATATTTCAGCAAATGAATTGCTGTATACCCGGCATAGAATGAAAACCCACTGCAGGGTGCAGGTCATTTATTGGCTCTGGGTACCTAGAGTTCTTGATGAACCTACAAGCCCTATATATCCCGCAACCAGAAGAGTCAAGCAGACGTAACGGTATATTGCTTTCGAAAATCTGACATTGCAGGAAAAAGTTACAGAGTAAAACGTAGAGAATAATTGATGTTTTTTTCACCTCAATTTCAATATTTTTCTTTTTCAGTTGTTATTTTCTGTAGGAAACCCTTGTAGGATCTACACAAATTACCCCTTGCTGAATTCAGAATCTTGTCTACTTTTCAGAAATGTTGCGGTTTCTGGGATCCAGCGTTGGTTTCATGCCCATTTCTGTCACTGACTGGAAGGAGGCTGAAAGCACAAAAAATCGTAAAAATGGGGTATGTCCCAGTAAAATGCCAGAATTGTGTTGAAAAATTGGGTTTTCTGATTCAAGTCTGCCTGTTCCTGAAAGCTGGGAAGCCGGTGATTTTAGCACCCCAAACCCTTTGTTGATGCCCTTTTCAGGGAAAAAACCACAAGCCTTCTTCTGCAGCCCATTCTTCCAATTTTTTTGAAAAAAACGAAATTTTCACTGTTTTTTGGCTAATTTCTTGGCCTCCTTCTGGGGAACCCACAAAGTCTGGGTACCTCTAGAATCCCTAGGATGTTGGAAAAAAAGGACGCAAATTTGGCGTGGGTAGCTTATGTGAACAAAAAGCTATGAGGGCCTAAGCGCGAACTGCTCCAAATAGCCAAAAAAAGGCTCGGCACAGGAGGGGGAAAAGGCCTGGCAGCGAAGGGGTTAAAATAAAAAGTTACCTTGAATAAGTTATTTTGATTTGCGATTTCATAGTGTCACATTTACAAAACTTTATAAACATTTACAAAAGGCCTCTTGCTCCCAGTGGCCAGTAGACACTGTGCCATACTTATAACTGAAAAATGCAGTCATTTTTTAAATGTGAGAAATTTAAAGTGCAAACAATTCCATATTTTTAACATTGTTAGAAATGGGAAATGTAGTTGGCAGTGGTTTGCATCCTGTCCAAGTTGGGACCCTCAGTCTAGTCAGGGTAAGGGAGCCACACAGCTAAGATAGCCCCTGCTCACACCCTTGGTAGCCTGGCACGAGCAGTTAGCTTTTTGTCAGAGGCAATGCGTAAAGTATTTGTGTACACACACAGCAACATAGTGAAAACATCATGAAAGTACTCCACACCAGTTTAGAAAAATACCCAATATTTATCTGAGTAAACCAAGACCAAAATAACAAAAATCCAACATAAACAAGTAAAGATATGAATTGTCTAGGATTAAATGCTATATAGCTCTTAGAAACACAATAGCTCCAACTGGGGCTATCAAAATGGCTCAACGGCATTGCTTTCAATAGTTCGATACCACCCGCGAGGTAGTGCGGGCCGGTTAAAGAGATGCACGGACCCCAGGTACAGTACTTTGAAAAACGATGAGGAAACAGACGGTGCATGGAGTCAGGGAGGTGAGGCATCTCTGGAGCTGGTGCGGCGTCAGTTCCTTCCTGCTACCAGAGAGGTGAGGTATCAGTTCAATACTGCTAGGCAGAGGAGGGGTTCGGTCCCCTACAGCTGCAGGGGAAGTGATGCAGCATTGGTGGCAAGGCATTGGATCCTTACAACAAGGCGGGGGTCGATGAATACAGCAGGTCAAGATATAAGGCGCTAACTCTGCGGTGTTGCGAACAAACCACGTGGCCACAGGTGCTGCGGCTGAGTCGGGTGTCACGGACATCTGTTACACTGCACTCAGGACTCACACTGTGATGGGACTTCGGAGGTGCTGCGGTGGCATCGGGCCTGTGTTGCAGGTAGTGGTTGTTGCACTCAGCAGGGACCACGGCTCCGGTGCAGGCAGCAGCGTGGAACTGGAGAGTGCCGCCGGTTCGGAAGTTGCTCTGGAGTTGATGTGCTTAGTTTCTTCTTTGTTGCACCAGACCTCACTCACCACTTGGCAAGTCAGGACTCTCAGGAGGAGAGCCCAGCGCTGACAGGTTAAGTCTTTGATGGCCTTGCAACTTCTAATCAGGAGACAAGCTCAGTTAAAGCCCTTGGAGAACCTTGGAAAGCAGGATGTAAAAAGCAAAGTCCAGTCCTTTCACTCCCAGGACAGAAGCAGCTAGCAGCATGCCAGCATAACCAAGCAACAGGCAGAATCCCTCCTATAGCATTCAGCTCTTCTTCCTGGCAGAAAGTCGTCAGTCCAGAATGATTGTAACTATGTGGTGTCACAGGTCCAGTACTTATACCCATTTCTGTCTTTAAAGTAGGCAAAATTCAAAGAGAAGCCGTTGTGGTGTATAAGACCCTGCCTTTCCCTGCCCTGGCCCCAGACACACTCCAGGGGGTTGGAGACTGCTTTGTGTAAGGACAGGCACAGCCCTATTCAGGTGCAAGTGTCAGCTACTCCCACCACTATAGCTCAGGAAGACCCTGGTGATGGGCCATCAGGATATGCAGGGCACACCTCAGTCCCTTTTGTGTGACTGTCTAGAGTGAATGCACAAACAACCCAACTGTCATCCTAACCCAGGCGTGCATACAGCAGACAGGCAGAGGCACAGAATGGTTAACCAAGAAAATGCCATCTTTCTAAAAGTAACTTTTTCAAACTCACAATTCGAAAACCAACTTCATCAAAAGATGTATTTTTAAATTGTGACTTCAGAGACCCCCAAACTCCATATGTTTATCTGCTCCCAATGTGAAATTACACTTAAGATATTTCAAGGCAATCCTCATTTTACACTATGGGAGAGATAGACCTTACAATAGTGAAAACCGAAATAAGCAGTATTTCACTATCAGGACATGTAGAGCACACCAGTACATGTCCTACCTTTTAAATGTACTACACTCTGCCCATGGGGCTGCATTGGGCCCTCTGCAGGGGTGACTTACTTGTAGTGAGAGGGAAAGTTTGGGCCTGACAAGTGAGTGCACATACCAGCCCAAATGGCAGTTTAAAACTGCAGTCACTGCAGTGGCAGGTCTGAGACATGTTTACAGGGATACTCGTGGGTTGCACAATCAGTGCTGCAGGCCCACTAGTAGCATTTGATTTACAGACCTTGGGCACATATAGTGCACTTACTAGAAGCTTACTAGTAAATCAAGATGGAACCAATCACTAATACAATTTAGACAGAGAACATATGCACTTTGGCACGGGTCAGCAGTGGTAAAGTGCCCAGAGTCCTAAAGCCAACAAAAACAAGTCAGAAAAAATAGAAGGAAGAAGGCAAAAAGTTTGGGGGTAACCCTGCGAAAAGGTCAGGTTCAACAAACATTTTTTGCAGAACATTTTTCTGTCCTTTAAATTTTTCCCATTTAAAAACAATGGCTGTATGTTTGTGTTATACGTGTAACTGTGCCACATACGGTGAAAGGTATGTCCTGTGCCATACAACACTGGCTCTTGGTAACCCATACACATATCACTCATTCATATGCACACATGTTCGTACATCCCTAAAGACCATACTCCTACTGCAGCCCTGTCACAGTGTCCCTAGTCAAATTATTTTGCTCACACAATAGTATTTGAATCTATGGATATTAGGCTTAAAGTAAATGAAGCTGTGCTTGAGCATGTCTTGTAACAATGCACGAATTGTTTAGCCTTCAGTAGCTCAGTATGATTTTCACTGATCAGAAGAAGCTCTCACTAATGAGAGGTTGGAGACCCCTAATCTAGAAGAAATTCGGTAGACATTCCAGATTCAGCAACTGCTACAAACACCAGCTTTCATGTCTGGATTTTTGCACGCCGAATATGTGAGGTATATCTGTAGAGTTGAAATTCTTCAAACCTACTGCATTCTTTAAAAGGTGCTATATGCATCCTGAAGGTGCACTATAATTGCATCAGCTACATTCCCCTTTTGCTTACTTACTATACCTGGTTAGTTTTATTCGATTGCGAGTTACTTAAAAGCAATACAATAATAACAACGCAATAAAGAAAACTAATAGAAAAAAAAAAGTAAAAAAACAATTGGCAACCTTACAGACTCCAAGCAACGTCAATATTTTTATCTGAAACGTTTTACATGAGCCACACTGACGGTACATAGCTGACTGACAGGGAGTTTGTAAACATAAATTTAAAAAAGATAGGAGTAAAGGTGTTGATTAATTGCATCTTTTCACTGGTAGTTACTGGAGAAGGCAGACATACAACTACGAAGGTTTGGTTTCTACATCTAATCATGCACGAAGGCATGAATATTAACATATTTAAACTATGCAAAAATTGTGATGCTCACTCCGTAGTAGGGGTAGTCTTCCCACAATAAACTCACTGTTCCCTGGCTAGCACTTAAATCCAAAACATCAAATACTGTTAGTGAATGCCTTGTAGATTAACTAGATCACACTCCGCAATAATGCATAATAGCTTAACCCTACAAAACTGGCCCAATTAACGGCATACTCAATTCAACATTATCAAAACTATGCAGTTAGGGAGTAAAAGGAAAACCCTCTGCTTACATGGTACATCCCAAAAACTGAGGCGGAACAAACCTGGGTGTTAATCATAAGTCAAACCATCTGGTTCACTGAGGAGAGCAGTAGCCCAGCTCAGAACAGCAGCAAACAGTTAAAAATATCCTTCTCGCGGCACCTTCTGTATTCAGGCCTATGCAAGAACAAATTTAAAGCGTTTATTAAAAATGATTTTAGGCAGATTCTCCCCACCTGCAGGAGGGGGCCCATACGTTTAGAGCAGGTAGTACAATTTAAGAGCTTTATAAGAGACAGTTCAAAGGGGCGCAGTATTTGACACGTTGCTTTTATTACCCAAGGGCCGGCCAGTAAACTGATTAAAGGGGAGGTCGGCGTTTGGAGACGCAGACTACTGCCTGGTTTTTCGAAAGGTAGCTGTTCGGCTGCCCATTATAACAGAAACCTTCAACATCAAAAACTGCAACCTATTGTACTACCCCTCTATCTGTTGTCTAACGGTGCATCCATCGGAAGTGACTGCATTCCTGCAGTGCCGCAAATGGAACTGGTTATAGGCGGCGCGCATGTTAGCCCATGCCCCATACTTTTTTAAAGGGGCACTTTAAATGTGTTGACAGTATCAGCTTTTACTACACTACCCAGACTCTACTTCTAGTCCAGGCTGGGATCTTTCAGCAATGTGCACGATGACCACTCAGTGTCGCAAGGCCAAGCTCCAACCTCAGCTGCACCAGTGAAGTTAAGGTGCTCAAATAAAAGATTTTATTTTTTTTAACAATAGCAGCATGTTAATTTAGCTGGCTAGTTGGGCTTGCACCACATGCTGCTATTCCATAAAGAAGTCTAGTGATTACCTTTACTAGAAACGCATCTACTAGTGGCTTTACATTCCTACTAGTGGCTTTACATTCCTACTTGCATGGATCTGACAGAGCAGTTACAGGCCACTGGCTGTCGCCAGAACATCGGGCTTTTTCATCTTAAAAATAGGATCCCAGATCAAAAGTAGGCACTCCTCATAGCCTTTTAATCCCCTGATTATTGGGGCTATCAGCTTCACAACAACAAAAAAACACCTTATGTACTTTGTCCAACCCAAAAAAGTGTGCAAACCAGGAGGGCAACATAAATAGTATAATCTATGTGGTGGCCTTTGAGTCATTCTACAGTGGCATTTTATCAATTTTCTTAAAATGCTTTAGCTAGTATTGGCCATAAAACAGACTACAGTTAAAGGGCAAAACGCAACTTTGCTCAGGTTCTGTGCTGTTTGCATCTTTGGGAGGCACAGCACTGGATCCAAGTTTCTGAATTTAAAATCCATGAGTAGAAAAAACATTGTTACTGCCTAGGTTTTTCGATTAACACCGCAGGCGATTACGATCCATGCAGGGCGGTGTTTCAGTCCTATTTTACAAACTCTGAAAAACAGGTGCGGCCACGAGGAAGCTCAAAATTGGGTGCCAGGACGGAGTGCACTCTGTCCTCAAGTGCTATGCAAGAGTTATTATGGGTGCAAGGATCACTGGCACGTCAATAGTTCAATGGGCTGAAATAAGATACCTTTTCACTGTTCACACACATTTCAAGGAATACCTATCCAACTCTTTGATTTACATGTACCACCAAGACAGTGCTACAAAATGGAGAAGGAATTTCTGGTCTTTCCTAAAGATTGCAAAAATAATAACTGTCCAATGATATTACGCTATTTGTGGTTTCCTATGCCATACTAAGAATCTTAGGCTCTGGATACATATGCTTTGTAATTTCGGAGTTAGACCCACATTACCAAACACCAGCACCCTGCAAGACTGTACAGTTTCGCAATCACAGCAGCCCGCATTTCACCACCTGACATACAATGGCTAGAGGTGAGCAAGCCAACAAATTAACAGGGAGAGCGGTGCCCATGGTCTGGCTTGAATCTTAGAGCCTGTGCACCAGCAGAGTCCTGGAAATATTTGCTATGCAAATAATACGGCAAACATCAAGTAAATTATGATAACGTCTCCTAGGAATGTAAAAAAAAGTGTGTTCTTTTAACATATGGAAGCTTTGACATTAATAGCACGCGCGGTCCGTCCTTTAGGGCGGAGGGGACACACCACCCCCACCTTTTGCCCCTCATGAAGAGTGTCCGTCAGGCTGAACAAAGGTCAGCCTGACAGACACTCTTCATTTTCAGCTCAGACAGCCAGGAGTGAGACATGTGGGATTTGCTCAGACTCCTGGCTGCCTGAGCAGAACTTTGCTGGGCAGAGGAGGTCACAGCTCCTGTGGGCGTGACCTCCTCGGCTCAGCAAAGGTGCCTCAAGGCCCTCCCCTGGGAAACGAGGAAAGCGTCACCCATTGACTTCGACCTGGGCACTTCAGGTTTAAGCCCTGAAGCACCCAGGGCGAGTGTCAATCAGTGACAATTCGTCACAGAGTAGGGTGGGGTCAGCAGCCTCACTGACCCCATCCCACTCTGTGACGAGGCTGGGACTGCTGCCTTCCCTCACTGGCTGACCTTAGCAGTAGTCTCAACCCTCCTGGGACCTCCGAGGCTGAAGGGGTGTGTGTGTGTGTGTGTGTGTGTGTGTGTGTGTGTGTGTGTGTGTGTGTGTGTGTGTGTGTGTGTGTGTGTGTGTGTGTGTGTGTGTGTGTGTGTGTGTGTGTGTGTGTGTGTGTGTGATCTTTTAAAATGAATGTTTGGTGCGTGCGTGCATGTTTGAATGTTATGAGTGTTGTTAATGGATGTGCGTGTGTGTGAAAGAATGAGTGTGTGTGAACTTTTAAAATGAATGTTTGGTGCGTGCGTGCATGTTTGAATGTTAGAAGAGTTGTTAATGGATGTGTGTGCATGCATGCATGTCTGTGTGTGAAAGAATGTGTGTATGTGCACTTCCCGCCCACCCCCTCCCTCCCTCCTAAAGCTGCCGGCCGCCACTGATTAATAGGCAATATTATAGCACTGTAGTGAGAAGTACTTATTAAAAGTGATAGTTTTGTACAACTGGTGGTCTGAATTTACGAATTTGAAAGTGCTTTCATATGGGATCATGAAGAAAAAAAGTTTTGGTGAAATAAAATATTGACCTAAGATCATACAACTTAACAATGTTTTCTGGTTTCACTTTGTACAAATCAGATTGTAAATGGGTTATCTATTTGTCTTTGATATGTAAATGCTTTTTTACCTTTCAGTGCATTTTTCTGCAGTTCTTAAAATATAGCGCAGCCTCGGCCTGAAGGTATTGGAGCACTTTACACGAGTACCAGTTCCATTACACAAGGTCACCGGCATTGTTTATAAGCACAGGGAGATGAAATGAGTTGTCCCAATCATATGATGTTCAGCCGATGCCGAGGTTCAAACATGATTCCCCAGTCCCATGGTCAGCCGCTCTGGCCCTAATGCCACATCCTGGCTAGAGGCAGGCAGAAGCCACATGAAAACTCGGCTCTATATGGGGTCGAGGTTCCAATAGAACCTCGAGCAGAGCCAGACTTTAGACTCGAGCTTTCAGTAGCTTTCATACTTGAGCTTTCAGTGGTTCACACATCTCGAACAAAAGCTTCTCATTTGAGCTGGTGCTCCTGCTGGAAAGTAAGGATACCAGACTAATAGCACCCCCGATGGCTGCTCAGACACACACTCTGCTTCCCTCAGGTGGGCATTTAAAAAAACGTATCACAATTTCCCAGGCGTGGCTGACTGTATCACTTCAATATTACTTGTGGAGCTTAAATTATTTTACATCTAAGGCTAAATTCATTAAGCTAGTTCTGTGCAGAGCGATTTAAAACCTCTTACAATGAAGTATCTCAATGGGTCGATGCTTCTGTTGAATGGCTCTTGGGTTAGATGTCAGATGCACAGTTCGCACATTAAGGACTCTGCCTAGCATTATTAACAAACAATTCCAATAGGTCTCGCTTAAGCCCGTCTGCAGTCACTGGTAACTTTAGGCATCATAAGTGCACTCTATAACTCATCTTTACCCTCGGGCTCATTCTTGAATTCACAGACAAAGCCACAATAAAACTGCCACAAACTAAACAAACATATGTAAAAAAAAAAAAAAAAAAAAAAAAATAGCGTAGATAAAGAAAAATGCAGTCCCCTAAATGTTTTAGGCATATTCTTGCTGTAACAAGTAAGATAAACACAGAAGTGGGCGACCGCCGTTCAAAGGTATTGTACATGGCATTTTGTGGTTTTAAAGTTCCATCACGGCTGACACATTTTGCAGCAACACGCTGGCCATCTAAGAACAGTAAAACAATGATACACTCTCCACAATATCTTTCCAAATGGCCACTCAGTAAACACTGCACAAAGGGGTCATCTTGGAATGGTACTGTGCATAGTGTTTCATGGTTGTATCAATCCAAGATGACTGGCGTAATTCTTCTAAATATGACAGTCATCTTGAAATGGCAAACAATTATACAGTATGAACAATACCATTGCAAGGTAGCCATCCAATTTAGAAGCAATGGCGATTCGGGATGCGGCACACACCAGATGAAATGATTGGCAAGCAAGTGGCCTAGCATCACTGTATGAAACTCTAAACTAACAAAAAGGAGGGCAAAAAATTAACTGGACCTTTAAAAGAAAAACCAAATAAAAAAAACAAAGGTCTGGCTCTGGAGTCCTGTCACTGAAATGTACGCATTTTCAAGTGAATGTACACATGTGACCTACAAGGCAATAGATTCATGGCTGAAAAGGGCTGGTGCACTGCCCCATGGTGTCATTAGCAGTGCAGAATATGAATAACAATCGGACAGACCAATGGCAGAAGAGGACTGACCAAACCCATGTGATTTTTGTTCTTAAAAGACCCTGGCAGACAACCTAACCTGTCAAGGACATCTAAAAGGGCCTAGCAAAGATTATCACAGTACAAATCGTTTATCTCCAGGATTTGTCAAATGGGGAAACCAACAACAAATCTCTTGCCTTCTACAGCAAACTGAAGATTTAATGTAACAAAATTGCTGTCAACGTGCTTTAAACACAGCATAATAATTGTTTCTAATCAAGCCTATAGCCTTTATCATTGACTTGACATTGCTGGAAATTGGGTTGATTGTTACCTGGGGTTTCAGCCCTGGTCAAGCAGCAACCACAATCCTAGTCAGGTTAAGGCACAAGCAAACCCTAAATTAACACATTCACACCCTCTGGTAGCTTGGCACATAGTCAGGCTAAACTTAGAGACAATGTGTAAAGTATTTGTGCAACACTTCGAACAGTAAAACATCGAAAACATCACCAAAAAGATTCAACACCAGACAAAAATTCATTAAGTAGAACTGGAGATACTGAATTTCAAAGTTTAAGTAAAAATAGCACCAAGAAGGGCTATAGGGGATATATGATCATGCAAGACAGGGACAAAGTCAAAAGTTCAGGCCAACCGTGAGGGAGCGCGGGCTAGCTACAAGGACCCAAGTTAGGTATGCTGATTCAAAATTTCTTAAATCATGGTTGCGAGGAGTTGTGTGGATCCACCCCGAAGATTCGCTGCGCAGCCAATGCAATGGGTTGGTTCTGAGAAGAGGTGAAGCTGCGGTGCAATGTCCTGTTGAGTCGAGGATCCTGTTGACGGGGCTTGTGATGCGAAGGCCGGTGTCAAGGATGTGTTGTGCAGTCGAGACAATGCTCTGTTCCAATGAGTAGTGGAGCTGCAATGCAGAGTTTCGGTGTTGTTGCTGAGGCTGCAGCTGACTGGAAATGCGAGGATCTTGCGCCAGGAAAAGAGTCCCTCAGTGGCGGTTCCGAAGGCGACGTGTCGGGCTCAAGATGCGGCAGATGCAATGGTGACGAGAGTCTATGCGAGTAGTCCAATCCATGCAGCAGCAGGAATACGTCGGTTCTGCTTCAAGATGCCCTGCTTCAGCAGAGATGCGTTGGTTCTGCTGGGGATTGCATCGCTCAGCAGAGAGGATGCGCTGGTTCTGCTGGCAAGCACGTTAGGCCCACTTCCAAGAGCCTAGGACTGGGGTGGCACCACTTGGCAGGGTAGACTCACAGCTGGCAGACTCCAGGTGCAGAAGCAGGGTGTTTTAAGTCTTTTATGTCCCTGAGATTTCAGATCAGGAGGTCAATCAATTAGCTCTTGGAGTCACTCTGGGTTCTGGGGTCAAGTGATGCAGGCCCAGTCCTTCTCACCCATGCAGAGGGCAGCGGGGTGCAGGTCCACAGAACAGGAATTCAGCAGCACAACAGCCCTTCTTCCTGGCAGGTATCCACAGGTCCAGAAGTGTACTCAAGCGATGGTGTCTGAGGTCCAGTACTTATACCCAATGATGCCTTTGAAGTGGGGGAGACTTCAGACAGGCCTTTGAAATGCACATAAGTCCTTCCTTGGCTCCAGACTCACTACAGGGGAATTTGGAGCTCTTTATGTGTGGATAGGACACTGCCTATTCAGGTGTGAGGTTGTGCCCAGCTCCTCCCTCCCATCCTGCCAGGATGGCCCATCAAGTCACTCCCAATGTGTGTGGCTGTCTAGAAGAAATACACACAGTTCAACCGTCACCTACCCCAGACATGTGATCAGAGACAGGCATCAAATGACTAAAGTAAGAAAATGCCAACTTTCTAAAAGTGCATTTTCAGAATTGCAATTTAAGATCTTACTTCACCATAAGTTTGGATTTTAAATTGTTATTTCAGGGACACCAAACATGAAAAGACTATCTCTTCACAGCTGGGAATTACACTTATAAAAAGTAATAAGGCAATCCCAATGTTATCCTATGGGAGAGATATGCCTTGCAGTAGAGAAAATCAACTTTTTTCACTATGAGGACAGACAGGCTCTGCAATGGCAGGCCTGAGACATAAGGGGCTACTTAAGTGGGTGGCACAATCACTGCTGGAGGCCCACTAGTAGCATTTTAATTTACAGCCCTCGGATACAAATAGTACCACTCTACTAGAGACTTATAAGCAAAAATTAAATATGTGAATTGGGGATAGACCAATACTACCATGTTCAGAGGAAAGAGCACATGCACTTTACCACTGGTTAGTTGTGGTAAAGTGCAGAGAGTCCTATTACCAGCAAAACGGGGTCAGAAAAGTATAAGAGGTAGATAAAAAGCTGGAGGGAGACCACCTTAAGGCTGCCAGGTCTAACAGTCATCATAACCAACACAGGACTTATGTACTGAGCACAAGCTTTCTCAGAAAGCATGCAAGAGCAACACTATAAAGGAGGGAGCACAACTTCTGGAGGGAAGGCAAGGCACATGAAGTGGTGGGGTAAGAAGCAGGAGGCAATTTTTTTTAAAACTCAGGACAGGGAGGAAAGGCCATGTTATGAATGGCTGCCTCGTTACTCCTCTGCTCATGCGTAGTTGTCGAAAGCAGAGGTAGGTGATTTTGGGGAGGGTGCATGCATAACATAAAATGATAGATGGGTAAAAAAAGAACTATTAGATATTTTTATCAAGGGATTCTGAGTGACATAGACAACTCCTTGTTCTCCATTTGATGTCACTCAGAATCCCAGGTGAAAAACATCCCCTTAATTCACTGTCACCTGTCTATGACTGTTTTTTTAGATTCTAATAATAAACAATGAACGAGTAAGGCCTACATCCCTTACCACTGGCTTATCAGCAATACAAATACAGGCACACTATACAGTGCCTAATATTTTCAAAAAGGAAGCCATTAGGCACAGTCTTAAAAAAAAAATATCCACAAATCTAGTTAGCAAAACATTAAACACCTACTTCCTTAGAGGGTCTAGAACGATCACACTGAAAAACATCTACCCCTAGTACTAAAACCCTTTACTATGGTAATCTGTGAGCTACAATGTAACAAAATACCTATCTACAGGTTTTAATACAGTCTAGTAACAAACTACCCTTAAAAGTCCTTTGTACTTCACATGCTTTTTAGACCTACTGCATTTTCATAATAAACAAGTCAGGCTTATGGCATCTGGCATAACGTTTACAAGACTACCAATCAGGCCTGTAGAAGTGATCATTGACTCGTCACCATAACCGACTATGTTCTGATGTATTAAGTGTAAGCTTGCTCATTAGGGTGAACATGAGGTATAAAAATACACACTATGTATAATATTGCAGTTGGTAAAACAACACGCAAGCACTCCTAAGTGGGTTTAACAAGGATTATCAGGGTACAAATTGTGGTACCTTCTGGGTTTGTCAGAGGGGGTATCTAGCACCACATCCTGTGCCTATTACATGAATATGTAAGAGATTATGTAGCAAAATATATCTCTACAGACTAGCACTGTGTATTAAGAACCCACACTTAAATGCCTATTGGCTTTAACATGTGCTTTTCAAAATAAATACCCCAGGCCTACTTTGTCATACATTTTCAAAATAAACTGAACAGGCCTATAGCCTTGATCACTGGCTAGTCACCATAACCAATGTAGTCCAGCTCCATTGAACATAAGCTTTTCCACAAGCAAGGAAGTACAATTCCAGACCTTTTTTCCCCCCAAAGAAGGCACACAACTAATGCCCGATCAAATGGTATATTCATGATAATCATAATGGGGACAGACCCAAAGCACGACTCTCATCTGTACTACTTAAAGCTTTATTTGTGTACCAAGCAAGGTAAAGTGATAGCTCTGCTGCCAAACCAAACCTAATAAGGAGATGCAACAAGTGCCAACCCTTAACTATATAAATCACAACTCTTCTGCATTATTTGCTACACAGGCAAGTCTATTACCCACAAAAAATAACAACTGCTTATTTTCATCAAAAGCCAGTTTTCCTAAGGACTAAGCCTTTGTTATAACATGATGTATTGCGGCACACCACCAACCAGTCCATAGGTCAGTCCTTTGTATCGTTATAAGGAATCGTATAACACTGCGGTATCATTCCCATTAATAAAATGATAGCCTGTGGTCGAATCCATAGAACGTCTGAGGAAACGCACTACTGTGGCAGGTGACAAGGTATTCCCTAAAGGGGGTGACCGTTACCAACAAGGTCCCTATATCCTGGGAACAAAGCACTAAGAAAACTGTGGGATTAGCAAATTTGAAAAGGCCAGCATGCTGGGCCTTTTAGTTAGTCTCGCTCCCTTTTGATACCCGATCATTCCGGTAAATCGTGCAACAGAGACAGTGGCCCATAGAGATAACCTGGGAATTCTATTAGGGTAGTAAAACATTATACAAACGTGAAACTGAAAACAGAGATAAAGAAAAATATTTGGACATTTTTGATACAGATGAGAAGTTGAGGGCTGTCAACACTTTCGCCTCAGAGCTCAGCAAGAAACTGTCCAAGCCCTTCATTTTGAGAAGGATAAGTGATTTTGATCACAAAGCAGGAGGCCTAGTAGGACACTCCTGACCTGTCCATAGAATTAAACATGTTCAGATAGCCAACATTAAAATTGGGAACATGGACAAGGCCCTGGCTTTAACCACAGTCACCTCGGAATTCTAGAATAAGCTCCTCTTATCAAATGGTGCTTCTGAGACAGCAGTATTCCTTTTTTAGATCAAGCCTACTAGCTGTCAGTTGCAAGACATACGGTAGCTTACCATGACCAAGGAGGACCTTGGGGCTCACCCATTGCTTATTATTGGATGGCTTTGCTTGTCGCTCTAAATTCAATCAAGTCCCAGCTTCTCAACCTTTTCAAAGTCCCTCTTTGTGCAGAGTGCGTTTGCCCGCTGTCGGTGTTCAATGTTAGGAAACTAGTTTGTTCTTTATTTGTGGAAACACAGAGTGCATGTGTTTTCAAACAATTTCCCCCATGTACTTCTCTCCCCTCATGCTGCTGTCCGTCCCTATGTGCTTCTCCCTGACACACTTGCTGTTGAGTTCGCACCTGTGCTTTTCTGTGTTCCATCCGCCCTCTGACGAATTGCTTCTCTATCTCTTCCACGTCTCCCTGCCAACCCCATGTTGCTTGTGTCTCTTGCCCTCCTATTGTTGCTTCTGTGTCCCAGTACAGTCCCTGTGTTGCTTCAGTGTTCTCCACCCTCCTCTGTGCTGCCTCCTTATCACCCGTCCTCCCCCATGATGCTTCAGACCCGTCCTGTTGCTTTGCCCCTAAGGACTTCCACTTCCCAGCCCACCTTAAAAAAAAAATGTTTTTGTCTGTTTGGTTTTAGCTACTGATCCGGCTCAGATAGGTAACAAACAAACCAAAAAGAAGGCTGTGTCCTTTTCTAGGGGCACGTACGAATGCACTGTGCATGGCGCATGCGCAAAAATGTATCAGGGGCCACGTAAAAAACTTTTTGGTTTACACAGCATTGAGAAGTATGATTAAAACCACTGCCAAACCTAACCAGTCACAAAGGCAAGACTTATTGGCTTTGCCAATGCTTGTTCTAATTTACTGCACACATTAAAAAAACAAAACTAGTTTAGAGTTCGGGTAGGTGCAGTATACCCTTCATAAATTATTGCTCCAGAACGACAGTAGGAGCACCCAATTTTAAAACTTACAATTTGGCAGAAAGCTCCAATGGCTCATGACCTCAATCACCCTGGAAGTCCGTTGCTCAGGTCACTTCTAAGCAGACAGAACTAGGGACTGTGCAGGTATTGAATCAACCGAGATTCTTCTCCGTGTGTCAATATTCTGCTTGCTCAAATATCATTAGAAGACAATGTGGTGTGTGGTGTATTCGCCAGAGCTACTGCTGTGATGAATGCCCAAACTCAAGAAGGCATGGCTAACAGCTCATAGTGCACACCAGTCAAGAGCCACCATCACCTAAGTGGGCCGCTGTATAACGATAGGACCCGCATGACATTCGCAAAATTATGAGAAGAATATGTCCTGCATGCTGGACAGTTCCGAACAAATCAAGGCCTCTGTAGGGAGGTAATAGCTACATGTAATGATTCCAACAGCGAACCCAAAAATGATGACACCTTATACATATTGCTTATGTAGTGACACCCACCGCCACAGAATAATACGTATATACAAGGCACTTAGGGAGAAGAAGAAGGCAGCTATACCAGCCCCTAGAACCAAGTGGCGAAGGGAAGAGACCTGGAATTGGAACTAAACAACAGTGACCGGTGGGGATGCTCAGTAAAGTTGCCAAAGTGTACTTCTCAAGTTGTTGCAAATAAATTTTGTGCATCTTGCACATCTCACCACCTGCTAGACTACACTCAATGTTCCCTGATTGTTCCACACCGGTGCCCCAGTGCAGTGTCAATCACACTGAGTTCTACCACATGACCAGGGCTTGCACAGCGAAATATACTTTCTGGGTTGAGAAATGAGATCAGGTGACAAAACTGACCCACAAACAACACATCAAAATGCTGACAACCTGCCTCCTAGGGTTGATGACGAGTCGTAAAACTGACAAATCAATTAGTAAATGTAGTGATTTAGCTATGGATCTTTAAAAAAGACCCATTGCCATGAATTGGAAATCCTCACCTCCCTGTAAACTGAGGAATGGAAAGCAGAGATGTACAAATGACCACAGATGGAGAACAATGCCAATAGGCACAACAGAAACGAGGTTGGGAGACCAATTGCTGTAATAGGGAGGGACTCTATTCTGCTGGCACTAGCGCACAAATCCAGTAACATAGTGTCATAAAAGTAGCTAGGACATGTTCATGTTTCCTTACACATTGCATGATATCATACACTCCCATATGCCTGGCCCAGCTGATTAACCGCATATATGGGATCCTTGTTGAGTAGTCCTGACCACTATACCATGCCTAAAACAGTTCTCCTGGCAACCTGTACTTGTACTTGTTCAAGCTCCAACATGTCTTTTGATGTTAATGTAGTCTTGTCTTCATTGGGCATCACCCTATGCAGCATGGATATTTTCCTATGTTATGAGCACTGAAAAGTGCACCACATTATTGTTGTTTGCCTTGAGGCATGTGAACAACCCCAAAAAAGAGTAATTAAAAAATAAGGCAGACGGTCTGCAAAGAACAATGAACAATTTCATTGGAATCTTTCAAAGAATGGATTGGACAACAACCTCAGTGAGGATGCCAGGATACTTTCTGATGACGCCAGTGTGTCTAGTAATAGATCATCTAAGTGAAGAAACGGTAGTGGGAAAACAGAAACCTATTCCACTGCTGTAAAACTGTGACCAAAGCTGGCTCAGTAAATTCAGTGGAATACTAGGATCGAGCATTTCTTCATTTTGCAAATGGAAATGATGAACCACTCAAGGTGATTTGATCCTAAAATCTAGCAAGTCAACATATCCTTAAATGGACTGCTTTGATTAAAGTAGCTCCCAAACTCACTACTAAAGAATCATTGTTTAACTCTAAATTACACTTGACAAGTTTATTTTATGAGAAAAAGTAGAGATTATAATTCAGTAATGTGAAAACATTGGAAATGTGTCCTGCAAATACTGAATCAAATCACATCTAGGGGCTGGACTAAACCGAATCAGTGAATTTGAGGGAAAGACAAAGGGCCAATAAAACAGTTTAACCAGATTGATCAGTGTCACAACAAATTAGAATGGTTGTGAGCAAATGTGCAATCACCTGCGAAGACAAACTTCACAACAGCAAAGGAATAAAAAAGCAGCAAGGAAGAAACATGGTAGGCATATACCTCAAAATATAAGGTTGAAGTCAATTTATTTTATGTGTTTTTATTTTTAAGGAACACACACATTTATTACAGAAGCGCCAATAGTGCTTCTGAATTTATAGTTAGGTCAGACTGTCCATTGAAAAGGCATTTTTTAAAGTCTGGCATTAGCCAAAACCTTTTTAGCTCACTAACATAATACTTATAATATACTTACCTATAATACATTTCAGCCAGTCCTCTTCATCCATTGCTCTATTATTCTGTCATTCGTATTTTCTTCCTCCCATTACAGCATACAACCTGGGACAATCGGTCAGTCGACTTCAGCCATTGGCTAGCTTTGCTGTGAGCGGCAGCATTCTGCCATTTCACAAGAAGCACATCCACACAAAATTCAAGGATTGCTTAAGCCAAAAAGTTGGTGCCTACACCAGACGTACTGGGTTTACCAATGCTTATTTGTTTTCTTATTAACGCTGATGTAGCTGGAGGAATGTGCACAAACATTTCCAATAAAAGTACATCAACTTTGGGTTCTTCTTGGCAAGGTTTGTGTAGATCTATCCATTCAAAGCCAAGAAAAAAAGGGGGCGGGGGTCCCAAGTGTGCTATTTGCCATTTTAATTCCCTTAAGATTCTTTGGTCCTCAATACAGAAAAAAGGTCAAACAAAATTCCACCAGATCTGGCATGAAGAAGAAACTGTACTCAACAACGTGCCTTTGCTTTGTTTGGTGTAAATCAGTTAAGTAGAAATTAGCATTTAAAGAGGTTCTTCAGTTGGGATGAAGAGGATACATTTTATAGATATCGGGGCCATTAATTTACAGAGGTTTGCAAATTTGGATTTGCAGACCTTCCCAGGCACAAAATAAAAAAATTAAAAAAACACAAAAAAACAGTGCATCCACAGCTCAACTGATTTTCTCACCTGCCTTTTCAGGTTTCCAGATCCTGAGCCAGAAATGTAAAATCAAACAATGTAATTTCCGTCTGTAACTTCGGAAAAATATGTTGCAGCCACCATTAAAGGACAAGGGGAAACGGCCACAAGTTACCTTTGGTAAGGCTAATTCTGGTGGATACTGTAGCTGCAGATTCCTTTTGTTTAGAATATCCCCAAGAGCCAGACTGGATTTTGGATAATTTTAACATAAATGTTCCCAGCGCTGTTAGGTGGCGCCGCACAGCTCTGCATTAACTTTATATTGCATTAACTTTAAATGATGATTGAGCTGTAAATAAGTGCCCCCCCACTACGCATCAATGTTCGTTTCGTTCTGGACTCTGTCCGCCCCTTCAGACATGAAGCCCTACAATAAATCAGCTATACAAGTGTGCAGAATTACTCACCTGGAACCTTTTTTTGATGAAGAAATACCATCCCACAGAATGGGAAGGTGGGAGGGCAATAAGTAACCTGCCATTAGTGTATCCTCAGAAAGAGCATTACCAAAGGTAAGCCGGTGGAATGGCTCTGATCAAAAAGTCACATCCTGTCGGACCTGACCGTCACAACAGTGTTTCGTGTGGGTACCAATGTGCAAGTCACATCCTGACACACCTCAAGGGCAGGCGCTCCGTGTGCTAGCGCAGTAGTCACAGCCTTGGCCCTGGTGGAGTGTGCCAGTATCCCTTCGAAGGCTGCTTCTTGGCAAGTGCACAGCAGATCCTAATGCAGAGAACTATCCACCTCACAGAGTCCTTTTCTGCACTGCCTTGCCCTTCTGTTCCCCAGAGCACCTCACAAAGAACGGATGGTTCACACAATGATTTTAGGTGCAATCGATGTAAAAACTTGAAGCTCTTTGGGGGCCAGCCGACAGAGCCTAATCTCCTCGTTTAAGGAGTGAGCTAGAGCAAAGAACGATGGGAGAGAGACGGCTTGTCCCACATGAACAGTAGTCACCACTTTTGGTAACAAGCATCAGCAAAGCCGATAGTCTCACTTACGCAAGCACTTTTGGCTTTGCCAATGTTTTAGACTTGTTGTATACTAGCATTGCTGCTGTTCAGCATGGCTAAACATTAGTGGGGTTAAATAGAGTGGCATGGGGTGGAGTGTCAAAGTGGAGCAGAGTTGAGTGTCAAAGTGGAATGAAGATATTTGGAGTAGTGTGTCGTAGAGTGCAGTGGCAGTGTGTTGTGGTGTAGAGCAGTGCAGCATAGAGGGTGCTGCGTGGAGAAGAGTGTTGTAGAGTGGAACAGAGCAGAGTTGATAGAGTGGAGTGGCATTTAGGGGAGTAGTATAGGGAGAGTGGAATGACAGAGTGGAGTAGAGTGTTGAAGAGTCAAGTGGTGCACAGTAGGGTGGAGTGGCATAGAGTAAGGTAATGGAGTAGAGTGGAGTAGTGTGTCAGAACAGAGTCGAGTAAAGTGGCATAGAGTGACAGAGGGAGTTGCATAGACTGAAGTAGTGCTATAGAGTGTCACAGAGTGGAGTAGGATGTCAGAGTGAAGTAGAGTGCAACAGGGCAGATCATCAGAGTGGAGTGTTGTAGAGGGGAGTAGGATTAGAGTGAAGTGTTGTGAAGTACAGTGGAACAGAATGCAGTGGCAGAGTGCATTGGTTTTGAGTAAGTGATATAGAGTGCACTGGCATAGAATAGCATAGCATGCAGTAACGTAGAGTGATGCAGCGTAGATTGCAGTGGCGTAGAGTGAAGTAGCGTGGACTGAAGTGGTGCAAGGTAGAGTGGAGTAGCAAAGTACAGTGGTATGGAGTACAGTGGCGTGGTGCAGAACAGATTAGAGTGGTGTGGAGTGATGCATAGTGTAGTGGCATACAGTGCATTGGCCTAGAATTCAATAAAGCGGCTGAGAGTTGAGTGGTGCAGAGAAGGGTGCAGTGGCAGTGTGCAGTGGTGGAGAGTGGAGTCTTGCAGAGCAGAGTGCAGAAGGGAAGAATAGAATGGTGTAGAAAGCAGTGGCATAGAGTACAGTGGTGCAGAGTGGGATAGTGATGTAGAACACAATGGTGTAGAGTGGCGTAGCTTGCAGTGGCACAGTGTTGCACAGTAGAATATAGTAGCATAGAGTGCAGAAGACAGGGAGTACTTGGCATAGAGTGCATTGACTGAGTAAAGTGGTGATGAGTGCATTGGCTTAGAGCACAGTGGTATAGAGTACAGTGGTGTAGAGCACAGTGGCATACAGCGCAGTGGTGCGGAGTAGAGTGATGCAGAGCAGAGTGATGCAGAATAGAGTGCAGTGGCGCAGAGTGCAGTGGCACAGAGTAGATTGTTTCAGAGTAGAGCAAAGTGGCGTAGAGTGGAATTGTGTAGGGTAGAGTGTAGTGGCTGAGTAGTAGCGTAGAGCGCAGTGGCACAGAGTGGTGCCGAGTGCAATGGCAGAGTGGAATGGCGCAGAGTGGAGTACAGCAGTGTAGAGTAGATTGTTTCAAAGTAGAGTGAAGTGGCGTGGAGTAGTGCATAAAGGACAGTGCAGGGTAGAGTGGAGTGGTGCAGGGTTGCAGAGTAGAGTGGTGTGGAGTGACAGAGTGGAGTGATGTGGAGTGCGGTGGCGAAGAGTGCAGTGGTGCATAGCAGAGTGGGATAGATTGCACTGGCATAAAGTAGAGCAGTGCAGAGTGAAGTGGCATAGAGTGCAGTGGTACACAGGAGATTAAAGTGTAGTGGTATAGAGTGTTGTGGTGAAGAGTGTACTGGAGCAGAGTGGTGTAAAGTGGTGCAAAGTAGATTGAAGTGGCACAGATTACAGAGTTGTAGTATGTAGTGGTGTAGAGTGGAGTGCATTGGTGTAGAGAGCAGTGAGGTGCAGAGTCAAGTTACGTAGAGTGAAATGATGTAGAGTGGCAGAGAGCAGACTGCTGTAGAGTGGTGCAGTGGTGTAGAGTAGAGTGGTATAGAGTGAACTGGTGTATAGTGCAGTGGCACAGAGTGCAGTCGTGCATAGAAGAGTGGTGTGAAGATCCATGGCGAAGAGTGCAGCATTGCAGAGTAGAGTGGCATAGAGTGGAGTGGTGTATAGTAGAGTGCAATGGCGTAGAGTGCAGTGGCAGTGAGTGCAGTGTTGCACAGCACACTGTTGTAGTGTGCAGTGGTGTATAATAGTGACGTAGAGGGCAATGGCGTGGAGGGTAATGGCATAGAGTGGTATAGAGCAGAGTGGTGCAGAATATAATAGAGTGGAACAGAGTGCAACGGCGTAGAGTACAACGGCGTAGAGTGCAGTGGAATATACTCCAGTGGCATAAAGTGTTGCAGAGTAGATTATACTGTTGTACAGTGCAGTGGTGCAGAGTAGACTGCGTATAGTGCATTGGTTTTGAGTAAAGTGGTGTAGAGTGCACTGAGTAGAGTGCAGTGTTACAGTTTAGAGTGCAGTTGCACACAGTAAAATGCAGTGGCACAAAGCAGATTCATACCAAATGCACTGATGCAGAGTAAGTGGCGTGACACAGAGCGGAGAAGTGTAAAGTGAAGTGGCAAAGATTGCAGTGGTGCATAGCAGAGAAGTGGGGGGTAGAGTGCATTGGCATACATTAGGGTGGTGTAGAGGAGAAAGGTGTAGCGTGAAATGGTGTAGAGTGGAGTGGTGTGGGGTAGGGTGGAGTGGTGTGGGGTAGAGTGGGGTGGAGTGGTGCGGAGTAGAGTGGTGTGGGGTGGTGCAGAGGAGAGTGGAGTAGGGTAAAGTAAAGTATGCATGGTGTGGTAGCACACTGCCATTACAGACAAAATTTCTTCAATTAAAATGACCATTACGTCTACACAGGCATACAGTTTTACTGAAAAAGTAGGAGGCACACAAATGATCGTGTGAAAATGTCATAACCTAGTGTAGTGGATCTCAACTTTTTGACTTCTGTGGACCCCACTTTATCATTACTGGAACCCAGGACCCCTAATGAATCATTATCGGAGTCCGGAGCCCCGCACTGAATCAATATTGGAATCTGGGGACCCCCTGCTAAGTCATTTCTGGAAGTCGAGGACCCAAGTCTATGTCTATGATTTGAACCGCAAAACAATACAAAAACAAGCATTCCATCAAACACGTACACAAATGGTAACACATTCTCTTTTGTTTGCAAACAAATATAGATTACAAATAATAATAAAAATGTTAATAGGAAGGTTGGAGCTTTTATAAATGGAACTGAAGCCACACATCATCCATACTATATTCTGTTTTATGCACCTGCACTGCTTCCACAAATCCATCTCAGCATACTAATGTAATTTTTAGCCTCCAATTTCAAATTCCTTGACATTTACATTACGTTTTAAAAATTTAAATTGTACATTTAGCCACTTTAGGTACATACACTTTATTAATTTGCTAATATTATTTAATTTTCTAAGCAGTCACAGACCCCATGAGGAGGCTTTGCGTGCCCCCAGTGGTCCCCGGACCACAGACTGGGAACCACTAACCTAGTGTATTGATTTGTTTTGATTGTATTAAAATACTTGTTTTAAACACTCCAAAATGCCAAAACGTGCTTGATTTGCACTTTTGTAATTCCAATATATTCTGAAATATTTGTACAGTTAATTTACAGACATTTACATGTTGTTGTGTGCTAGAAAAAAATACCATCATACAGCCTTCCATCCAGCACAACCCCAGTAGCCAGCATGATTGTCACATAAATCCTCTCACTTTGAAGTCAAAGAAAGAAAAGTAATGGTAAGCAATGTACAGAATGCATTCCCAAGGAAGCTTTAGAATGTACCCAAGATGTTGTTAGCAAACCAGACAACTGCGCTGTCTGGTAGGCTTTGGCCTAAAAAGGCCATCCTAGTCCCAAGCACCACTTTATCTGGAAAACAGGACCTGTAAGGCAGCTAACCAAAGAAATCTCTGACTTCACTCAAAAGGGCGAGCTAAAGTCACTACAACCATGAAACACGATCTTCAGAGGCTGGGGATATAGTTGGTTAAGACTGAATGATGTCATCCTCCGGCGCCAGTGGTGTCTGCCTCTATGTCAATACAAAAGGGACCTGTATGGATTTTGCGCTCAGATCGGTGGTTGGCTCAGGTGTCAGAGTAAACCAGAGGTGGATTCAGGAGGCACAGATGGAGCAGAGGGTGGACCCGCAGGCAGTTACCAAACTAGAGATCTTGACAAATCCTCGAGATACAAATCCACACCAGAAGGAGCCAGAAGGGGAAGCAAAATTTCTCAAAACTGCCTCATAAAAGGTTTCTATCGCCTGCAACATTGCAGATAGAACCAAAAGCTCGGGTGCCTTGGGATCAGCTCCTCCCGGAGGGGGAGATGGTGGAGCTGGAAGCCAGACTAAGCGGCACCCTGATGTCTTTGCAACTTCTCAGGCTGAGAGTGGCAAGATAGGGACGAATCCTGCTGGGCCTTCTTGTGCTTTGACTCATACAGTGAAGAGACCTGTTGCGTAGAAAAAACCTGGTAAAAGGTCCCTGCTTCCAAAACTTATTTCAGTGCTCAGCAACATACAGCATCGCTTGGTATTCCTGGTATGCCTTCAGGCTCACAAGGCCACACCTCCCACAGGACTTGGAGTCATGCACTGAACAAGACAACAGAGGAACATTTCGTGGGGATCTGTCACAGGCATCTGTCTGCGACTGTCCCTACCAGGTTTAAACCCTATAGTTTTAAGAGGAGACATAGTTCTCTTGCACACTGGAAAGAGGAATTTTGCAAGAAAAAAAACCTGAAATGGACAAGGAAAAAGCTGGACGCAAGCTCTAGATCCACATACAAAGGCAAAGAAAGAAAGAAAATTACATTGATGTGCAGGGATGGTGCATATAAGCGCTGCTCCATCTCACTTCTGGGGGAGATCAGTCATTGAGGAGCCGCATGGCACCACCAACAAGCAAGGAAGAGCATTGCTGTTACATTTTTTTTGCAGATGCGCAAGTTAAGGAATCTGCAGTTAGAAGTATCTATCACAACACAAAACGTCAAGGATCCTAAGCGTGAGACACTCCTAGACACCAAGGCCTATGCCTGGGGAACAGAAAGGGAAACCACAGAGCCAATAATAATAAAAAAAAAATAATAATAACTTTGTTGCCGCAGAATTCGCAGATCCAGTCTAGGGTTTGCACTCACCACAGCTCCTTGCCTCAGTTTTGTGAATCCCAATTGTGAACTGTAAACCCGTCACAAGCTAAATGAGCACAGGACTGCGAACCCAGGGGAAGCATATTGGACCATTGATGGCCTATTGTTGGATCAGCAGAACTGGTTCAGGCAAAGGTCTGAAGCTTGCGCTGGGGTCACAGAATCAAATTTTGAACCTCGTCCGGGACCCTGCTGGCAGTCCAAAAATCCAATTTTGAGATGCATAAAACCTAAAAGATATTACTCAAAAGGAAAAAAAAAAGAAGAAAAAAAATCAGGACCTGGCTATAAACAGACACTTTGTCCACCCGCTACCCCAGCCTGCTGCACTCGGACAAAGGCCCTCAAAAACAGAGGTTGGCTGCCCACAAGGGTGGTACGCAGGGCCTGGCCAGAGACTGCACTGCCAACAGCTGTGCGTAGTGGAGCCTGGCAACCTACTGAGCGTTCATCTCAGGGAACCTCTACAGGTTGTATATGATCTAAAAGAAGCAAAAAATAATTGGAAAAAAAGTTAAATTGAAGCTTTGGTTAGCTTGGGTATAACACCTCAAAGTATCATTAAAAAAAAAAAAAAAAACACAACACACTTTTATGATTACAAACTAAACCCGAAGAAACACATTGAAATTTGCAAGTTACAGTTACAACCGCAATCCATAATTGGCGCAATGGCCATGCAAACCATAGTTTAAATCTTATAGCTCGCCAATATTCATAACCAACCAGAATCAAACTAATGAATGGATAATATAACACATTTACAGTAGTCTATCAAAGTTATAAGTGTAACAACTGCACATGAAAAATATAACATGCGGGGGCGTGGCTACGGAGGCCAAGATTGCGGTTGAGCATTAGTGAAGCTCCTATCGCCTGACTCACCTTCGTCCCACCTTGCCTGACAGCGGCCACTTTCACCCTCCTCACTCCCTGCAGAGTATTTGCCGGGTTCGGGACACCATTTTTGCCCCCTTTTTCACCAATAACAAAGCTGCCAGGAACCCTCCTTCAAGGCTGGGACAGGCCACAAGCCCTGACAAAATGGCAACCTTAACACCGCACTAGTGGACCTGCAAGCTGCTCTGAGTGCTCCCCCAGATGTGACAAAGGTCTGCTGATGGGCCGCTACCACGGCAAGCAGTGTTCAGCTCTGAGGCTATTGATGCCATCCATAATCCTTGCATGGCAGCTGGGGCAGTGTGACATTTTGAATTCAGGAGGAGATCAAATGATTTCCTATACTTCCCATACAGTGACATGAGTGCTAGCCCTCCCCTCACACGTCTTCACCTTATAACTTTGCAGCACAATTGGGTAGCCTGCACGGTGCCCTCGCCACTGATCGTCTGCAATCTGAGACTGCCATATAGGCAAAATGTCTCAATACCGCTGCCTGCTTGTGACTTTGGGGAGAGGGAGTTGGCTAGACCCTTCCACCCAGATAGCTACTATGTGGGGGGGGAGGGGCGAGCACCACTCAATTGGAGGGACGCTACTAGCACTCTGATGTACTGTATGAAGGACTATACACTAGGGTGACAAGAGTGTGGTTTGCCGCGGCTCTGTCTCTGGTATTCCTGACTGGATGCCCCTGACTGCTTGTGTTGCCTTTTGGGCGAGTGGGTCAGTGAAATTGGACCCTCCTTTTGATCTCCTCTGAGCACCCTTTGCCTGTCTGATTAGTTGGCATGCTGTGGTGGGCCTTCCCTGGAGGTCCAGACTTCACAGAAGCAGGCAGGTCCTGCTGTCCCAAGGCAAGTGGGTTCGCTCCCTACGATTTCTCCTTCTTCTGTCCTTGATCAGAATATACTTAAAGATCAGATGCTGTAAGCCTCCCCCACCTGCAACAGCTCAGACCAAAAAATACATGGTCCCGAAATCTGACACCAAAGAAGCGGCTGAAGGCCCCCAATCCATAGCTCCACCTCAGACTCATGCAGATCTGGACACGGTCCTCAAGGCCATCCAGGACTCACAGGAGGCAGTTGAGATCAAAGTAATCGCCCTCCGGATAAACCTCTCGATTCTGTGCCAGGACCTACGCAAAGTGGCCAAAAAGAGTGACTGAAGCATGAACACAAATTTCCACGACGGAGGACAATATAGTGACACTCAAGCTCTAAGTATCCACGCGGACAGCTTCAGTGGAGGCCCTAAATGAGTGTGGAGGATGCAGAGAACCGCTTTAGGTGTAATAACTTGCATGGGGTCAAAATTCCAGAGGCAATGGAGGACCCACAGCTGGGCGACCGTCTCAAACATTGGTCCAGATCCTAGTTCCCCACAGAAAACCTATCCAAATGCTTGGCTATTGAAAGGATGCGCCGAGCCCTGATCAAGAAGCTACCACTCAGAGCTCCTCCTCGTCCGGTGATACCGTGGTGGCAAAAACTCCAGCTGATAAGGAGCCTGAAGTTACCCTTGCGGCCACCCCACAGTTGTTTGGTTCTTTGGACAGTACACCCAACTCCCAAGCCTGAGCCTCCCCTCTTTGATGCAGCCCCTGGTAAAGGCAGGGGGCCCACGGGGAGACAAGATTATTGGCAGATACTCAAAAGTGGTATTGTATACCTCAACACCAGATCGTTTACCTGCCGGGGGCGAGGGGAGGAGGTTATGTATGTCACACTCCAATGCCTTGATGCTATATTACTTAAATTACTTTATATACGATTCTCAAACATAGACATTTAGTTTCCAGTAACTTGTTCTACCACGGTCAGGCACAAGATCAGACCTATGGGTGACATACAGTGAATCCCGCCAAGTTTTTCTTGGTGTTCCTTTTGTAACCTATCTTTTGATTAAGGGCGCTAGATGCTTAAGGGGTAGAAGTTTGGGGGGGGAGGTGGGGGGTGAAGAGACATCTGCTGGTTATTGCAGGGTTGTTATTTTGTTAAAAGGTTGTTTTTGCTTTTCAGGTATTCACATTGCAAGCTTTCCAATTCGACACTTCTAACTTCCCGATCTGGCAGATGGACACACTCAGAATGGCTAGTCGCCTGACTAGAATTCACGGGCTTCTGCAATGCATGGCATTCGTGGTATCCCTCACAACGTTCATGCACTCACCAGTCCGTGGCACACTATACGTAATCACGGATCTGCCTGGTTTGGTTGCCAGTAGCTGATCTCCTGTCACTGTGGCCCATCCGGATCCTTCCAAGCAACATTTCAAAACACACCTCCCTCCTTACTGAAAGGGTTTCCCAACTGCCGACCCAGCATCCCATTTGGAGATTCAATGTATGGTATTTAACTGCGAATGTGCCACCTTTGTAAAGAAGGAAATAAAGGAATTCTTTCAAACCAACCTGGGCTCCGTACCCTCAGTGGCAACAATGTGAGCAGCAGGTAAACCTACCCTGAAGGGACTACTCAAAGGCTACATGAAACAATGGGAATCCCTACAACAGGCACAGGTGACAGATCTGGAGGCTGCGATTCTTACTTCGGAGCACCAGGTTCATAGCTCCATCACAGGTGATGTGAGCCATTTATTGGCAAGATGATGGTCCAAGGTGTGGCAGGTCTCCTTTGAAGAGGCAAAGCAGTGCTGGAGGGCCTTGACCTCATGGGTGTATAACTTGGGAGACAAATCTAGTAAATTGTTGTGCTGGCTGGCAACCCACGGTGTCTCTACGAAAATAGTGCTGGCCATCAGAGATTTGGCAGGTGACCTCCGAAAGGATCTGCCGAAGATTGTTCAAGCTTTTGCTGCTTTTTATCAGGACCTCTATGACGTGTGACTCCCCCCACTTTCGGAGAGCGAGAGACCCCTTCTTTGGGACATCCTTTTACCCCTTAGTCCCATGTTCTCTAGCCCATGATCTAGACCAACCGCTAACGATCGAAGAGGTGGACCAGGCTATCTCAGAACTCCGTTCTGGGACGACCCCCCTCAAATACTGTAAAATATTTTGCACTATTCTGATACCTCACCTAGCTGCCCTCTATGCGAAGGCATTACGACAAGGATCACTCCCCCCAGACCGCAACTGTGCCACTACTGATGTAATCCCAAAACCGGGACTTCCTGCGGACCAGTGCGATTCATATTGCCCGATTTCACTCATTAATGCTGATCTTAAGATCTTTGCTTAAATCCTTGCGACCAGATTCAAACTCTCTCCCATCTTATTCATCCCAACCAATGTGGCTCCATGCTGGATAGAAGTACCAACAGCTGTATTTGTCGAGTATGACTGGCCCCATCTCTGACCCACCGCCTGGGCCATAACCTGGCCCTTCTCTTAGTAGATTTTCGTAAGGCCTGCGACACAGACTCCTGGTCTTTCCTGGATGCCGGCCTACTCCTAGCAAGATTGAGCCCACTCTTACGTACAATTGTACATCTCCTATACAATGCTCCCATGCCTCAGGTCTGTCTTAACGGGATTTTATCCCTCTCCTTTCCAATCTGTAAAGGTAAACGCCAAGGCTGTCCTCTCCCCTTATTACTTCTCCTTGTTACTATTACTTATTACTATTGTCTATTGAACTGTTGGCCCGTCTAATATGATGTGATGCTAAAATCTCAAGCTGGAAGTGAGGCCCTTCATTTGAAGACCAAATAGCTCTTTATGCCAATGATTACCTCCTTTTCCTTTATGATCCCTTGTCCTTTGGCCCCCGCTGCCTGGAAATCTTCCGCCTCTATGGGGAGGCCTTGGGTCTACAGATTAACTTGCATAAATCCTTACTGCTGGAGATGACCAGGTATGCTGCGGGGTGACACTGGTGCACTGACATACTTCTTATGCTGAACTCCTTTGTATACCTGCAAATTCGTAGAATGCTGCCACCCAGACTTGCCCTGGATCTTTAACTTCCAGCCCCTAAGATCATCCCTGGACCACGATCTCCACAGATATAACGGACTACCTTTTAACCCCATGGGGCGCAGCGCACTTTTTTAAATGATGTGCATTGCTCGATATTTATACATCCTTGCAAATTTTCCCTATCTGAGTTCCCCAGGAATGGTTCAGTTCTCTGACTTTAAAACTTACATCCTTTATGTGGGCCAGCAAGTGTCATCAGTTGTCGTTTACCTCAGCACAAAAGTCCTCTTTTGACAGCGGCCTTGGCATGTCCGACATCTATGCATATTACCTAGCAGCACACTGGGTACCCAGAAATGAATGGTTTACAGAGGGCTGAGAGGATCTTGCCTATAGATTAGAGCTTCACATTCTGGGCTTTGTAGGGTTTCTCTATCTGCTTTACAGAGGCAGATTGGCTCTAACTGTACCATCCTACACTCGTATAGCGGTATTATGTTGAAGGGCAAAGGTGCGCCTTACCTGCTGGGATCACCGTCTGACTGGGTGACTGCTTTTTAGCAGGGCACCTGGTTTCAACAGGTATCCAACCTCGAAGGTTTTGCCAATGGGATCGTATTGTTATTACATTCTTGGGAGATGTCTACTGAGGTGACCTTGATGTCCTTTCAGGGATTAAAAGACCACTACACCCTGTCTCACATACAATTATTCCGCTTCCTTTAATTACCACTTACCTACACAGGCCCACCTCTCCTCCATCTGAGGGAGATTTATTTTGCTTAGGCCATCTTACTCCTGCAAGAGCAAGCACTCTGACTGGTTGCCACCAACATACCAAAAAGTGATAATGGCAGCCATTACAGGACTCAGGGTCATAGTCCCCCTTCTTGAACTTAGGAAAACAAAATATATAAGGGGCCGTGGTAGGGAACCAACTTTGGGCAGACAGAGTGCTAATGTCCCCCCCCATGGTCCCAGCCAGCGCCCCATCTGCAGCAGGAGCAGATATGTGCCCCCTATCCTGCATGCAGGATATTGACCTCTGGCCAAACTCCAGCCCGGCACGGCCACAGGTTGGGTGCCTGTTGGGGGGGTTGGCTGCAGGGCCTGGTCACAGGTGGTGCATGGCAGCTGTTGGATTAGCATAAGGTAATTAAATATTACTTAACGCTAAGAAAAAAAATAGGAATTCACAGAAAAAAGAAAAAAAAAGGTACAGGGATGGTATAGTTAGTAAATGCAATTTAAAAACACCTTTGAAATGTACTTTAAAAAAAAAAACGTTTACAGGGATGTTATAATTAGGTTCAGATTTTTCATGTACAAAAACTAGAATTTCAGCAGATACAGTTACCCAAAGAAACAATAACTTGTGCAGTGAAGTAAATTTAGGTCATGAATTAATGTCTGTTAACATAAGTACAACTATAACTGCTGAATTTCTATGCTTTTGTGTGTGTAAAATCTTTCTCTGGCTGGGCACATTAAATGGTTATAAGCTCTGGGGAGCCTACCCCAGGGGTTGTATTCATGAAGAGGATGGGGAGTTGTGTTGCCAATCACCCCCCGCCCCGATCCTTCGGAGGCTCCAGACAGCTTAC
Organism: Pleurodeles waltl; assembly: GCF_031143425.1. Lineage (NCBI taxonomy): Eukaryota > Metazoa > Chordata > Amphibia > Caudata > Salamandridae > Pleurodeles > Pleurodeles waltl. The sequence continues at coordinate 539,251,052 of NC_090451.1, forward strand.
CCCCAGGGACAAAAATTTGTTTATATGGGGAGGGGGCCCCACAGCCCCCCATCCCTGATCCTCGACAAGCCACAGGGAACCTACCCCTGGTGCCAAAGATACTTTAGATGGGGAGGGGGGGCCAAGCGGCGCACTCCCTAAGCCTCAAAAGGACCCGAGGAGCCCACCCAGAGGCCGAAATGTAACAAAAAGAGGAGAGGGCTGCTCAGCCCCACTCCCTAAACCATTAATGTCTCCAGTGACCCTGTCTCCAGGGGCCGGCTCAGATGCTACGTCTAGGGAGCCCACCCCTGGGACACAGTGGTTTCCCTGCCTGTGGGCAGGGAAACCTTTTCAAATTACTCATGAGAGACGTCATATGTGAGGTCATAAGTAGTGCACGGCGGGGTCGAAAGGTATAGTTAGCATTGCTAACTATAACTGGTGAATTTCTGTATTATTATTTTTTTTCCTCAAAACATTGTTATCACGGACATATTCACCTAACTACAACAGTACACTGATCTTTTTTAGAGAACAAAATATATATATTAATGGTTGGGTGCGTTGCTTTGAATAAACCTTACTGGATTACATTCTCATCAGGAGTGCACGTGATTTTCTTCTGCAATCTGAAGCCTGCCAGCTTCATTTACGGGGTTCCCCACCTCACCGTGAGGAAATATATATATCTACTAAGTAGTTATAGTTAGGACCTAGTTTCTATATAAAATCTTCATGGAATTTTCCAAGAAAATACGACACTCACTTCAGCATCTGCTGGAAAGCTTTGGGTGATCTGTCAAGAAGGGGCGAAGAAAAAGAAGGGGCCAAGAAAAAGGAGGGGTCCAAAACACTTCCCCCCCCATTCATCTTTCCATAGGGATTTAGAACAGCACCAGCACAGAAAGCACTGGAGGGAATTACACCAAATTTGACAGAAAGCTGAGGCCTGGTCCAGAAAGCACCATTTTTGTGATCTAGTGTAAGTCAGTTAGAGAAATTAAAGAAAATTCAAATGTATACATGTAAGGACGCAAAGGCTCTGAGAACCCTTCCAATCTCGTGCAGAGATCTGATTAGCTGCCAACACTTCAACAAAAAGGAAGTGTTGGGAGCCATGCTGGGACTCTGCTTCATCAATCCCAAGCCCCTGCATGTGCCAAGTCCTGAAGAGACCGCCACCTCCCGGGGCTTAATGGTAATTCAATGTTGGGGGCAGGGCTGGGGAACCACCATCTTCCTGGGGCACTAATTATAAATGGAGCGGGAGGCCGGGCAGCCCCCGCAGCCCAGGGGACCACCACCTCTCAGGGCACTAAATATAAATAGTGCAGGGTGGCTGCCTGGCTCCCCTGTAGCCTTTGGGACCACCACCTCCCCGGGGCTATACTTGTTGGAGAAGGGGCATGCAGCACCTCTTGAGGAGCTACTGATGGCCATGTGGTCCGCCATCTCTGAGGGAAGACTCCTGCTATGTCACAGGGTGCACATCCCCTCGACGCAGCTAGTTGTTTTGCTTGGTGCGAGCTGACAGCTTCTACCAAGCAAAAGCCAACAAAGTCCGCTTTCTGATAGCCGGAGCTGTCCACTGTCAGAAAGCGGAGTTTATCAGGCTTCCCTGCACACAAATATGTGTCCAGGGAAAACAGATGAAAACATTGCTCCCACTAGCAAGGAGCTGCTATTAAAAGCAGCTCCCTCCTTGGTGGAGCAATGCTGGCTCCCAAAGAATGTGGTGAGCCAGCTAGGACTGTGGGGGCCTTGAGGCACCCCTTGTGGTTCTGTCACTCTCTCTCCCATCCCATAATTGGATGGAAAAAGAAAAATAAAGAGAGAAGAGAAAGAAAAACAGAGAGAGAAGAGACAGAAAGAGAGAGAGAAGAGACAGAAAGAGAGAGAGAGAGGAGAAAGAAAAGAAAGAAAAAGAGAACGGGGAAGAGAAAAGAGATGAGAGAATATATATATATAACAAAAGGAGAACTCTGGGAAGTTCCCAAATTTAGGTGGAGAGCAGCTCTAGTAAGGAGCACCCTGCAACACCAGCGACACTCTAGATTTGCTCACCTCAAATGTCTGCTTATCTAGCAAAGTTTTTAAGCATACAATCAGCACAGTGCTATCCACACCGAGCTAGATAATGACAGTCTTTTGCCATTTGTACAACAGAATCTTTAAGCATAGGATTGACACAGTGTCATCCTCGCCGAGCTGTAAAATACCAAAAGCCATTTACCACTCCATGCACAGTATTACAGCTTTGGACTGGTCAAATACCATCCAGGCCAACCTGGAATGAGTAAAGCAACCCCTGACACGTGTTTCGCTCTCATTAGAGCTCTTCAGAGGGTTTTAGCTTTGTCCAGACACAAGGGAGCACCCAGTACAAGTCAAAACAAGGCCCTTTCAGGGTTAGAGTGACGCATAAGTTATGCTGAAAACAAAGGAGAACTCTGGGAAGTTCCAAAATTTAGGTGGAGAGCAGCTCTAGTAAGGAGCACCCTGCAACACCAGCGACACTCTAGATTTTCTCACCTCAAATGTCTGCTTATCTAGCAAAGTTTCTAAGCATAGGATCAGCACAGTGCTATCCTCGCCGAGCTAGATAGTGACAAAGTCTTTTGCCATTTTGAACAGCAACATCTTTAAGCATAGGATTGACACAGTGTCATCCTTGCCGAGCTGTAAAATGACAAAAGCCATATATATATTTCACAGAAAAAAACAGCACAAGAAGTCACCTGTGGAATAATGGTTAAGGTGATCATTACACTGAAAGTTGAGGGTTCTAGTCCAGTTGTGCCAGTAGTCATTACTCTATTTTAGATTCAAATTTAAATGTTTCAAGTTCATAATAAAAGTTGATAATTCTGTAAGTTTGCAAAGATCGTATTTTCAATATGTCCGGCATTATCTTCTAAGTATATCATTCACCAAAACCTAAACAAATTCTCTCTGCCTCCAACTCTCATTCTCTTTCTCTCTCCATTTCACTTTTTCAGTCTTTCCCCCACTCACACACCCACTCAGACCCTTATGCACCCACTCACAGACTCACTCAGACCCTCGCACACTGACTCAGACTCACTGAAACCCTTACACACACCACTCACAAACCCACACAGACACTGGTGTGCCCACTAAAACTCTGATGTACCCACTCTAACACCCAGACACTCTCACACCCACTCTCACCCCATGATACACCCTCTCACACCCACAGAGACAGGCCACATCCAACTCCTGCTGCATATGACCAAAGGGCCGTGCGCACTGTGGGATTGGGTGGTTAGGAGAGTTGGTTACAGGGCCTGGCGGCAGGCCATGCTCAGCAATGGTTGGATTAACGTATAGTAATGAAAATTACTTTACATTAGAAAAACCATAGAAATTCACTTGAAAAAAAAAACAAAGGTTACAGGGCCGTTACAGTAAGGAAATAATATTTCTTTTTTTAAACCATAGAACTTCACTTAAAAAAAAAAAAAGCTTACAGGGACGTTTTAGTTAGGCTCACATTTTAAATGTACGAAACCATAGAAATTCACCTGTTAAGAGTTAACTCAAGTAACTGTAATTCATGCCCTAAGGTAACTATAACTCACGGCCTTGCCATGCACTGCCAATTACCCCACAAATTACGGCACTCATGGCATCTTTGATAACATCACTGATAATATCAATGTAATATTTGCAGTAAAATCTTTGAGGAAAAAACTGTGCAAGGCAGGTGAATTTCTATGATCCCCATCATCAGCTCCCTAACGAGCACAGCCAAAGGCTGTGCGCAGCTTGGGGTTGGCTGCATGCGGGTTTTATGTATGGTAATAAAATATTACTTTGAAAAAATAAACATACATTTTAAAAAACCCTTGTAATTCACTGAAAAAAGGTTAAAATAAGTAAGAAAAAAAATCTACATTTCTTAGAGATGAAGAGACCACTGACTAGGTAAGGTATATTCCTTCGCTAAGAAATAACCATACTTTCAGTGGTAAAAAGACAACCACTAAGATAGTTAAAATCTGACTATATCGGACACATCCAATATTTATTCTACATTATCAGCATCTGATGGAAGTGATAATACTGTTAACAGATCTGGCACTTTTTTTTTTTTTTTTTTTTTTAAGACGATCTAAATAAGACGAGGCCTGTAGAATGGGGAACACAGAAATGGGCAGTTAATAGAAAATCAAGAGGAAAAAGAGGAGGCCGGAAATATACAAGCAGAGAACAACCTCAGGGAATGAACACACACTTGCAAGTGAAGGCAAACAAAAGACAGTCAATAACATTGTAGTGAACCTTTTAGATAGGCTGTAGTCAGAAAATGATTTTAAAGTCCTACAAACAGGCTTGTAGTTTGTTCCTACTAGGCACTGTGATGCTTCCGAACTTAAATCCGATCTAGTTAAGTTTGTAAGAAAGTTAAAACTAAAAATGTTTTTTGCTCTGTTCCTAAACTCCAGTGGAAAATTTCCTAAACTTCTAAGTTATCTAAAATTACCATCAAGGATATTCAGGTCCTTTTGAGTTTGGGTGATGAAGACATTCCAGATATAGAAGACCTAACCCGAGATATGGAGATTGAGGAAGGTCCAATTAGGAATATCTTCCTGGCCAATGAATTTCATTTTATTCCTGTTCTAACTAAAGAAAATGTGATTGACGAGTTTTTCACAATGACATGCAAGGAAATTGATGCAATGAAGAAAAGTTGTGGGTCACAATAACCTGACATGCATAGACAGACAGACTTTGATGTCTTTGAAACAAGATTTAAATAAAATTCATCAAGCAGGCAAAGGTGAAAATGTTGTGGTAGTTAACTTTGTGGTCTATGATTCTGAAGCTATTAAACAGCTTTCTATTTGTACTGAGTATGAATTGTGTTAAAATATAAACTACTGTATGATACAAGTTGAAGCCTCCATTTTACTTACAAAACAGCACAATGATGAAATGCCGGACTGTGGGGAATATAAATACCTGGATATTAAATAAGCTGTCATCCTGATTTTTTATTTCTTACCTAAAATTCACAAAATACTGCCACGTAGATCAATTATATCTGGGATAGACTCCAGTACAGAGAGAATGTTAGAGTATGTTGATTTGTTCTTAGCTCCACTTGTCACAAATCTTGCATATTATGTCAGGGACACTAAAGAGCTACTAAGGAAATTACAGGATATTCTATGGGATGACAGTTTCTGATTACTCACCATGCATGTGAAAAGCCTGTATACAATTATCAATCATATGGTTGGTTTAAATGTTTTTATAGTTTTTATAGACACATCAAAATTAATCTTGAATTTGTCCAATTTGTTTTGAAGAGTAATTATTTTCTCTATCCGGGGAAATTATATCACCAGATGCGAGGTACAGCTATGGGTGCAAGGTCTGCTCCCTCTTATATTAACCTATTCATGGAATGGCATGAGAGGGACCATGGAATGAGTCATTGCATAAACATGTTGTCCTATGGGCCCGTTATAATGAAGACATTTTAATCATCTGGGATGGCACTGAACTTGAACTTAAGGAGTATCATAGGTTTCTCAATAGTAAATATGTCAATGTACAACTAACTTTAGAATACCATCAGACTTCAATACGATTTCTTGATTTAGAACTTTTTATAAGTGAGCAGAAACTTATGATGAGATCATACAGAAAGAAAACTTCAAGCAACAGTATCATTCACTATATGTAAGATATCTCTATAATCAAAAAAAGAATATCCCATTTGAGATATGAATTAAACTCAAACAGAACAGTACCAAATCTGCAGACTATCACGAGGCTGAGAAGTCTTTGTTAGATAGATAAAAGGAACTTGTCTATTTACTGCATCAGTGAAGAAAGCACACAACATTTAAAGACACACTTTTTCAATTGATATAAGTAAGCCCCCAAGAGAGAAGGAATGTCAACATGAGGTGAAATTCATGACAAAATGTTATACTCAGAATAGTAAAATCCACAGTATATTAAGAAAACACAGATATTCTCAGAATTGATACAGATTTGTTCACATGTATTTCACAAAAAAACATTATTTACTTTTAGAAAAGCTGACACAATAAAGAATATTCTCTATGCCACACAAGATATAGGACAAGAAAACCTGAGGGTTGGCTGCATAATAAAGTTTCAGGTTGCTTTAAGTGCAGCACATGTGTTTGTTGCAAAAACACTGTGAACAAAACCAAGACTTTCTGGAACCATGATGGGAGAAACAAATTTTCTATACAATCTTTCAATAATTGCCAGTTTACTTTTTAGGGGCGATCGCAAAGCGCTCCGTCCCCTGCAGTAATTTCTCTTTGGGCTTCTAACCAAGCCCATGTCATGTCAGTCACTTTCATTGGTTCGTGGGCTTGCCTTTTAAAATCTACTTGCTTTAATTCGTCAAAGGCATGCATACGTCATGCCTTTTCCGGTGTTTAGCCGACCTAAACAGCACTGGTAAACTACTGAAAACATACGAGGCTTCATGTTTTCGGCATGGTTTCTGGACTACTTTATTCTTTTATTTTCCCACAGCGCGGCTTTTCAATTTCAGCGTGATCGCGCAGCATTTTACATAATGCGATCGTGCTTCGTTTTTTTCCTTTTAATTTGTGTGGCAAGAAACGTCCGGTTAGGAGTTTACAATGCTAATAGCTCTAACTTGAGCAAATGGGAGACACGCTGCATTGCAAATGCTTTTTTATTTATCTAAACACTTATATTTGTGGGGAAACAATACACAGGATCAGCTATACGCCATTTAAACGAAAGGCTGAACAACCACATTAATGCTATTAGGAAAAGAGATGAGAAATATCCGGTTAGTCAACATTTCCATGATAACCATAAGTCAAATTAAAAAGCAAATGTATCTGCCGTTGGCATACAACAGGTACAAGAACACCACAGAGGGAGGGACAGAATTCACAGATTATGAATGTGTGAGAGACCTGGTGGATTGAAAAACGTTGTACTGTTGATTTGGGTTTAAATATTGATAGGGAGCTTCACATGATGCTGCAGACCACTTGCCATCTTAATATCAACCTTAATGGATAACAGGTGAAAGGCTTTTTTGAGTTTACTCATTTTTTGTACTAGTCTCTCTGAATGGAATGTAGGACTACTTCGGAAGGAGAAGTACAATACATCTGGATGTTTCCTGCAATTTTGTGTGGGTGTGGGAGATATATATATATATATATATATATATATATATATATATATATATAACAAACCCTTATAATTCTTTTCTTTTTTTTTTAGCTGCCCATACCAGAATATTTTAATTATCTATGATTGTCAAAAACTGGGATGTTTGTTTGCGATCAACTACTTCAACAGGGGTGTGTCAACTGCATATGTGGGGATAAACCAACTACTAGTCAATATTTGTTGGCAACAGTCAAAGTAACTTTATTCAATACCAATAAGACCATAAAAGTACAAGCAGTAAGCTGCAATGCTCAACTTGTTATATAGCACAAAGGTTAATCCTACTGGATGTTTCTTGCTACTTGCGTGAGTTCGAGACTTGCATATGCAGAACTATAAACTATAATATCCATTATTTTTTTTAATTCTTTATTTTTATTGAAAGTTATAGTTTTTTTTTAAATATACTGACGTTCTGATTTTGTCATGAGTTGAGATATTAGATTATAATGTACATGCCACTGTATAGGAGATATTTCAGATATGGTAAACAATAAGGGTGCGATTAAGCTATCATACTAATGCCATTAATAAGGAGAATTAGGAATGTGCTGTAATAACATGTTTGGTCTTTCTTCAATGAATGTTAGGTTGTTTCACACTCTGTTAGTACTCAGTCCTCATGAAAGTTTGACAGCTTTGGATTTTATTCACATTATCTGTTGTTTTCTGCTTTTTTCTTTCATCAGCACTTTTTAAATTCATGTTGCTTTCTGTGAAAACATGAGTTGATCAGAGTGCTGAGTGCGGTTTAAAAACCCCTGCCCGGTTCTATTTGTGCAGAAGTCATATAATGTGGAAAAATGAGTAGGAATACCGCCGCAGGAAATTAAAATTACTTTTAATGATTCTCTTGATGTTTTTCAGCCCTTATTGTTAAAGTCTGACGTAGTGGTAGCAGTAAATTGTGATTGTGATGTTAATCTGTTTTTGGTCTCGTACGATAAGCTCATATTAGTTGTTTTGGCTGTGGCAGACTTGTATGTCATCATTAATATAAGATTGGTGGAAATCTCAACATGATAAATATGATGGAAACCCCAACGTAATAAATGTAATTATTTTAGCAGAATTGTAGTGTTCCAGCTACTAACCTCTGTAAGAAGGCAATGTAGAGATTCCATAACATCACAATAGCTATGAAGATTACTTTGGTTCCATTTCACTATAGATACATGTTATTTTGGTTCTTATTTCACATTTCTTTTCAGTTTATCTACAGATGCGACCTGTATGAACTCAAATGTGAGACCTTACCATACCATACTCCTTTGTCAGTAGAGTACCATTATTTATGACCTAACTTTTCAATATTGCCATATTAACAGTACTCACTAAGTAAGGAGCTTGCGATTAGATTGTTGAAGATCCTGAAGGGGTTTTATAATTATAAAAGGGTGGGAATGGCCCTTTCGAATTTTTCCACAAATAAATTGTTTTGACAAATCTGCAATGTGCTACACTTGGCCAATTGATATGTTGATTGTTATGTTTTGCCACTATATCCCTTAGCACTATTAGCAATGTAAAGACTGATATTAATAACATAGGAACGTTTTTGAATGCAATATCAACTGACTTATGAGATTTGTGTTTATTCTTCACAGCCCTGCTTTATGGCTACAAATCACGTTGGTTGTTTTCTAAAAGAACTTTTGGAAACTCAATTTAGGAATATGTCAATAAATTCGAGAACAGCTATTCAGTACATCCTGTTTGGATAATATTGGGATATCACTGCTCTTATGTATTAAATTTCCAATGAAACTGTTTTTCAAAAAAATATCTGCATAATGTTTTTTTTGTCTGTATATATTCTGGAATGTTGTTGTTTCTTTTTTGTACAAAAAAACTACCTGGACAATTTCGCATTAAATAAAAGAGATTTAAAGTGTTCCCTAGTATATATTTTTTCTCTTTTTTGCTCCCCATTGAAAAACAATGTTGAAATTTTTAAATAATGTTATGGTTAGGTCTGATATAAAGATGTTTCTGTTTAAAACAAAAAAAAAAGAACCTTAGAAATTCACGGAAAAAACAAACAAAGGTGAAGTAACTTTAGAGTTAGGTGAATCTGGCAATGACAACATTAAGGTTTTGAACTAAAAATATTTGTTTACAGAAATTCTCCAGTTATAGTCTTCCACCCCAGCAATGCATTGCTTGTGACCTCAAATGTTGCATCACTCGTGACATGTTCTATGACATGATTTACGGTTCCAGCCATTTGCCCCTCAGATCAAGTTTGGTAACAACAAGTGTAGAAGCTGGCTCTTTATGTAGTGGACCAAAAAGAGGTAGCCTGTGTAAAAAGTCCAAACAAACACCAGAGGATTTACAAAGGCACAAATGACACCCCAAATGCTCTTTTTTGTGGTAGTGTGGGCGAGCAGTTCTGCAGATCATAGGGTAGTGCTAAGCATGTACTGCACACACAAAGGCAGTAAGCAAGAAGCACTCAATAAAGAAATCAGACACCAATTTGTAAAAATAACATGTAGGTTCATATACATTTTGATATGAAGATCATCAGAACCTGGTGAGTACTTTTTTTAGGTGGTATGAATTTTTACAGTTTTCAGAAGTTGATGCATTGCAATTCTTGGAGCTGTAATGTTATCCTATGGAGAGAAAACATATACTGAATACAGGTGCTTAGCAGCGACTTACAGCACCCATCTTCTGGAGTTGAGGTAAGCATGGGGCAAGGTCCAAGGCAGCATCAACAGATGACTTTTGGAGGCACTGGGCATCCGCATGTAGGACATTTTCAGCATTGGGTGCCCTAATGTTATCGGGACTGTTCTTCTGGACTTGAGGTGAGTATGGGGCAAGGTCCAAGACCAGACTAACAGTTCACCTCGGGGGGCTCTGGGGCATCTGGATGCAAAGGTGTGTTACGGTGTCGGGTGTCCAATTCACTTCAATGGTGATTGGTCCGGTCAGAAGGAGGCTGCAAGCAGGGACTGGGAGGCCCGTCTGGAGGAACCCACAGGGAGGCACTACCCTCGAGATCCTCGTGCACTTAGGGACACCGCTGACCCACTTCCCCTTGGGCTGTGGGGCTCGGGTGCAGTGGTGTCTTAGCGTCGGGTTCCAGTGCAGACGATACTCATGGTTTGAGGGCATCAGCAGAAAGGGGCTGCAAGCGTCACAGTGGGAAAACTCAAGGTGGGCTTCATCTCCGGAGGGGCTGGGACCCACATCAATACCATTGGCCCACTTCAGCTCCAGATATTTGGCTCAGATGCAGTGGTTATGTCCGGCGTCAGGTTTTTGGCAGTCCTGGTCCTCACAGTTATTTCTTGGGTTGACTGCAGATTAAGAGAAGCAGCTCCTTTGCTCTAAGGGAGTTCTTGGTGTTTTGCAAAGCACTGGCAGCTCTTCTGGTTTCTTGGATACTGCAGTGGCAGGACAGGTCAGATGCAGCTTACGGGTTTGGAACCAAGTCAGTCGTGATTCTCAGTTCTCGAGTCAGCAGGCTTCTTTGCCCTCTCCTTTTATGACCAGCAAAGATCTGAGGTCCTGGTATTAGAGGGTCCCCTAAATACTCTATTTAGGGGGTGTTAAGGGGAGTGAAGGGTAGTAGCCAATGGGCTATGTGCCCTCGGGGACACTACAACCACTAGATGACCACTTCCTTTGGGAGTGGACATCACCCTGTCCCAGAATTTCCAATTCCATCACACACAAGATGACAAAATTCCTAAGGCTGTGTTCATTTCAGGATGGTTCCCCTAGGGGTGTGCCCAGCCTGCAAGTGCTAATTTTCCTGCCTGTTCAGGTGCCAGATGGGCCATGGGGCCGGGAGATCGGCATCTTCCACGGAGGAAGGCCAGATATGCATACCAAAGGCGAAGGCCTTCTTTGAAGCCTCCTGCTTTGGAATGCAGATCTGCAGAGCATCCTGTTTGGAAGGGTGTGTAACACCCCTGCCAGATCAGGCTCTATTTCTGACCTCGAAAGAGCAAGGGCTATCACCCTTGGGCGTCAGGATCTTATCTGTTGGTGGAAGGTTGGCTAAAACTAGTCAGTGAGCCCACCAGCAGTTGGTAGGCTTTCAGGGGGTAACTCTAAGGTGCCCTCTGGGTTCATGTATTAATAAATCCATCACTGGCATCAGTGAGGGTTTATAAATACGAGAGGTTCGCTATCAAACATCCCTAGTTTCAGTGAAGCCATCATGTAATTGGGTAACTTGTATTGACCAGCGTCCAGCACATGTATTTAATATGGCTTCACTGCACATTTACTATGTCTAAGAATCAACAAAGACATAGTAGAGGCATATTTGCTCTTGTACATATGCCCACACATGTAAAATAATGCACGCTGCCTTAGTGCTGTTAAGTCTGCTGTAGGGGTGACCTACAAATATTACATGCAGTGTTTTAGGGGATGTGGCACACAGGCTGTGTCTCATGTCATGTTTTCACTTTTGGGAGTACCTTGTCACGCAGCCTCCAAAGGCAGTTTGCATGAGGTTGGTGTTGGGCCCCTTGGAGCGGCATAAGTTATCCTGCAGCTCTTAGGGGCCCTCTTTAGTACCTAGGCCTTTGGTACCATTTATTAGGAACTTACAGAGGTGCTAAAGTGCCCGGCCTTTGGGGATCAAATGACCAGGAGTCCTATTGTGGGGAAGGAACACAGACACTGGGGACCTGGTTAGCAGGAACCCAGTGCACTTCAGTCTAAGCTGCATCAACAACCATGCAAAACATGGGGTGGGGGTGTTTAGTGCAAATAGAACCCAGCTTCCTACAATAAGAAGAACAAGAGGCATCCCCAACCTGGTGTTGGATGCCGCTCACTACTTCAAAAACATTGGGAGAGTTGTTCCTCTTTTCAGTCTAAACTTCTGAAACCCAGGACTGAATCCTAGAATTGTTCCAAGTTCATTTCCAGAACTGGCTTACATGTAAATTTAAATCTACCCCCGCTAGAGACAGATTCTATCTGGTGCTGGAGCTTGACTCATGGAGAATCAATAGTGCTAACTGCATAAAATGTGACTAGCAGAGGAGCCTACAGAATAGAGTCTATAGAATTTATTTTAATAGTTACTGCTAAGAGTGGTGTGAAAGCTCGCACCAGTTCTGAGGAGCCCGCTGCAATACCTTTCATTAAAAAATGCACTTGGCAAGGCCACAACCAACTATTCATACACAAATGTCACTGATTACAAAATAAAGAAAACTACATTAAAAAATACATTATGAATACATTAGCAAAATAAAGATCGGGGATAAACTCTAAGCAATAGCACTGTAGGAATATTTACAAAATCAATGTTCTTCCACAGCATTTTGCTTTCTGTGTCAAGGCACACTGATAACATTTACCATGTGTAGGACATAGAATCAAAGAGGCAGCCTAAAGATATTATAGCCTAAATGGGAGAATTGCCAACATCTTGCACATGAATATAATAAACCCAAAGGTTTCATAACTTATACCATCATATCTGCAAATCAGTGGTGCCTTAGAGTCTGATGAACTGCTTAGATCAGTGGTTCCCAACCTTTTGACTTCTGTGGACCACCACTTTATCAATACTGGACCCTGGGGACCCCCACTGAATCATTAATTAATTGTGGGACCCCCCACTGAGTCATTACTCAAAGATGGGGACCTATCTGTTAAGCTTATTACATTTTCTAAGCAGTTGCGAACCCCTTGACGAGGCTTCGCGGACCCCCAGGGGTCCCTGGACCACAGATTGGGAACCACTGGCCTAGATGGTACAGAGTGAAGAGTGGCAAGGTACACAACCTATGCTTAGTGAATTAGTAAATTATCTTCAAATAGAGGAGGCATTTCCTCAAAGTGGTTTTCTACGGTCCATTGGACTGTGGTCTGCAGGATTTACGCACCCAAAAAGATAGTAACAACTTATAATAAAAAAATCACTTTGTAATACTTCCGAAATGCATACTTAAGAATCAATTTATTTTGAGAAAACAGATTTTTTTTTTAGCATTTGCATCACGTGACTCAAACGCTCAAGAAATGCTCTTGTATGTGCAAACTCTAGGAGACAAGGGGATTGATCAAAGGTGCTACCTTCTTCAGATGTACAAGATGAATGGATTTGCGACGATTAGTTCACATCGATATCTGTAGCAGCAGGGACCTAAGTGCAACTATTACTCCCAAAAGCTTCAAATATAGTTCAAAGTTCAAAAACAACATTAGGTTCTTGGGCCCACTGCTAACTGGTTATTCAAGAAAACATACTGCCTAGTTTATGAGGTATAGCACTCTAAATTTCAGCCCCATAAGAGGCACCCACTTCAGACTTTCTGTATTTCGACAACTGGAAGATAATGCCAAGAGACCTTACTTGAGGACTAAAAAGGGTTTGATCCTCGCCATCCAAGTGGCATCAAAAGATCAAAGACACTGGTAGCAATGAAAATGTGCGAGTGAAATTGGCAGTTAAGGGTGTTGGCACCATTGGCTAATCTCAGTACAGCTTGGTAGAACACCAGCAGGAGGAGCGTCGATGTTTATATAAAGCAACTTCACAACTGTAACAAAGATGTGTATGGTGGCCTCAGAGACCAAGGTATATATACTTGGCTCACATGAAAAGGACAATGCGCGAGCCATCTACTAAAGGCCAAGAGTGAAGATAAGTAGGGGCAATCGGTCCGATACACAGAAGAAATCCTGTAACTTTATGGGCACAATTAACTATTAAAATAATGCATCTCAACTACATTTGTGGGTATCTACTTGCTCTGTTGAGAGCAGAGAAGCCTCAAAAAGTGACATGGTTCCCTAGAGTGAGACTCTTTTCACATGGACTTAATTACCCCACAACTCACATCCCTTGTGTGGTGCTAAGAGATTCTCAGCCAGCTTGAAGCACAAAAGGGCTCCTTAAGTACATAACTGAATAAGAAGTTGCTTCAAAGGATATGAAAACCTTGTTGGTGGCTTAATTCTGCAAGACCTTAGTTTAGAGAATCTAAAATCTGCTACTACTCCTTATCTTCAAGACCACAGCATTTTAGAAATAGCAGTCAAGGAAATGGTGGTGAATTACTTAGCAATAAGCTGAGAAAGGAATGCCAATTAGATCTCATACCTGGTCAGACGTGGACAGATATCCGATGACAGAACGTAGGACAATTAATCATATTTTAGAAAGTGGGAGCAAAATGAACCTCGTCCTACACATATAACTCTGACATACCACATCCAATTTTTCCCCGTTTTGGACTATGTACTGGGCAACATTTCAAGACCCAGCTGCCCCACTAGCCCTCAATGCAAGCAATTACATTCTACTCAAAGGCCTGAACTTCCACCTGGAAGACCACGCTGACCCAAACTCAAGGATACTGAATAAAGACCTTACTGTATCATTCTCCTCAGTCCGAAAGCATGTAAATGACCACACCAAACACAGAGCTCTATAACAGATGTCTTTATTCATCAGCATACAAACACACACTGCACTCTGATCCCATCATAACCTTAATGATCACACCTTAACACCTCTCAGCAAGTTAAGTTATTTCTCTGTTGAGTCTGCCTAGAACCGCAAGGATCCTAGCACACAGTCTGACGACACTACATATCCCCCCTCTGCTAAATAAAAAAGAATAAACAACAGTCACATTACATTTGTTCAATAAGTTATAGAAGTGCTTGCACTAGTCTGCCAGGTCGAGTGATATGAGGTAGTTGAGATGCACTCTGGTTGTGCACTGATGGCACTGGCTCTGATGTTTGATCTAGACTGTTAGGCGGGATTGCTTAATTCATAATTGCAGGAGCTAAGGTCGACGTAGGTAGTTAAAGTGTGACGAGTAACATGTGATGGACTTTCCGGAAGATGAGCCATCACCATGTGTCCTTTGCAAGTCACCATCCTCAGAGGCTCAACAGCAAACACAGTGTTTGTTTTCTGCTTTTGTTTCTGTTTGACCAGGACCCAGTCAGCTTCATCAAAGACTGCTCCATGAGCTTGTAAACGTCGGTCGGCAAATGTTTTCATTTTGCCCTTCCGAAAAGTATCTGTGACACGAAGCTTATCAGCATTGAAAGGTCTGTTCACTGTTGACTGTAGCACTTTGGCTTCGATGACTCTGCCAAATAGCAAGGTGGCAGGACTCTCACCAGTTGTGGAGTGACAACTTGAACGATAAGCTTTGAGGGCTTAACATAAGGCCTGGTTCAACTCGACCCCCTCCATTGATGCTCGCTGAACTACCCATTTGAGGGTACCCGTGAATTGTTCCACACCACCACTGGCTTGGTGCCACAGAAGTGTAGTCTTTCGATGCTTGATATTTAGACTAGCTAGAGACTCCTTAAGCTCTTTGCTTCTGAACGGCTGACCATGGTAAGATTTAAGAACGGCGGGGACAACCCACATTGAAAATATGTTATCCAGTTGTTTGATGACCTTGTCATGGGTTGCTGATGATAACTTCTCTACTAAAGTAAACCTGAATATTCATCAATGACTAGCATGAGATGATAACCTTTTCCTAAGAGCCCCAAAAAAAAAATCAACTGCAACTCTTTCCCAAACCTGTGCAGGAAGGTCAGACCTTGTCAATGGACGCTGCGTAACTTTGGGTAAAAGGCAGTTGCAAAGATGGCACTCTTTTAGTTCCTTCTCAACCCACTTGTCTAAGCGCGGGAACCACACTTGGGTCCTCATTATGACTCTGAGAGAGATCGCCAAAGCCAGAGGGGCTAAAAGACCACCAGTGCTGGCGGTCTTCCGCCTGCCATATAATGGGTACTGCTGTATTTCCACCAAACTGTGGGCAGATTTCCGGCAGTAGCCGTGATGGTGAGTGGTGGTGTTCTGGCGTTGCTACCACCTGCACCGCCCCGCCAGTAGGATGCCGCCAGCCATATTAAGACCATTAATACAGCCTGGCGGTATCCTGTTGGCGGGGCACTGCCGGCAGTGGCAGCGTCCCTCCCAGTTCCCTACCGGTCGGCCTTCTCACCGGACAATATAAGTCAGGCGTCCAACAGGGGAGGGGGAGGGGTGTTGTGTGTGGGGTGTCTGCGTATGAATGTGTGTCCGTTTATGGATGTGTGTGAGTATGTGTGAGTGAATGCGTTTATGGATGAGTGTGAGCGAATGCCTGTATTGGTGAGTGGATGCATTTCTGGGAGTGTAGGTGAATGGGTGTATGTGTGGTGCATGTGGGAGGCGAATGTGAGTAGGGGGTGCTGTGACTGTAGGGGGGGTAGGGGAGAGTTAGGTGCCTGCTTTGGGGTGGGAGGAGGGAACGGGTCTACCGTTGACAGGGAAGGAATTCCCTGTCACTGGTAGCCCTACTGCCATGGTTTTGGGGGCGGTGCTACCGCCGCAGAAACCATGCTCTTTTCAGCAGCCACTGAATAAATTTGCTATTGTGATGGCTTTTGGTGCACTGGATGCCACTTGCCGCTAGGTACACATCGGCTTCTCACATGGGCTTGGGTCGTCACACCCGATTCGAGGTTATGTGGCACTTTCTTCGCTCTTGCGGGAAAGTACAATTGTACTTTCATACCGGATTACCACCGTCTTTAGGACTGCACGGATGATGGTTCTGTGTTATGGAGCAACACAGTATTTCTTCCTTTAGCCTTACCAAAGGATTCCGGTGGGCTTTTTGAAAGCAGTCCTCTGCAAGGCCTTGCACGTCTTCGAAGACTGTATGTGGGCTGGAGCAGGGCTTCAACTCCATACACACACCAACTTCAAACTTCTTCTCATCGATTTGGGCATACATGGCATGTACAAACAGTTTGCTGTACTGATGCAAACTCTAAGGGAGCGCACTCTCATTTCTTAGGGGCACATATCCCCTACTTGTTGGAGCCTCTGCCCCAGCCCAGGATCAAGTAAATGACCACACCTCACACAGAACTCTATAGCAGACATCTTTATTCCTGAACATACGAGCATACACTGCACTCGGATTACATCATAACCATTAACAACCACATCTTAACAACACCCAGCAAGTTGCGTAATCCCTCCAATGAGGCCGCCTAGAACCACAAGGGTCCTAGTGCATACAGTCTCACAACACTATATTTGGAAGTTTGCGCCTCACCCAATGACTAAAGGAACCTAAGCACGTCTCCAGACACCTTCTTTGCACAAACTTCAACAACATCCAAGTTGAGCCCAAACCAGTTCCCAGGACAGACCACGCCCTCATCAAGTTCAGCATCCTCGTCCAACCGAACACACCACCACCAGACCAGCCTCCCAAAACTGGATCAGCATCACTGGCAAGGTCTGGAACACAGATGTCAACATCCACCAAACCAAACACAGCAAAAGTCTCCCAAAAGCCATCTAGAATTACAACAATTCGATCATCTACCGTGCGGACCCTCTGCGCAGACCCCCACCGCTCCCAGTACACAGCGACAGAAGATCCAGAACCCAGGCCAGTTGGTACACAGAGGAATTCAGGCTGATGAAAAGCCAATATAAACAAACTGGTGCACAAATTAAGAATGAGCTAAAACAATACAGACAGGAACATGCTCAAATCTGCCTTAAGATGCTACCACCAAATGAGCCACCGTGGTGGACAACACTGATTCCAATACCAACAGAAGCAAAGATATGTTTGCCATTGTAAAAGATACCACCTCACCATTGGCTGCCTCCACCTCTATTACCCCCTAACAGGACCTCTGCAACAATCTCTCAATTCTTCAGCAACAAAGACACCACCATTTACAGTAAGTTCAGCCCACAACCAGACCTCTCTGAATGCCTCCCAATATCATTAAAAAAAAAAAAAAAAACAACAACACGAACCACATGGACTGTCATCACACCAGAGAAAACCGCCGTCACCATGAAGTCCATCGACTCAAGGGCCCCCATCAGACCATGCCACCACCAAGCCTACTCCAAAGGATTGTAAACCATTAGCGCCATGCTCACACCCATTCTGAATGCTTGGAAACATGCATCTGTCCTACCGTTACTGAAAAGCCCTACAGACCCGTCAAAGCTTGTCAACTACAGTCCGATCTGCCTGTACAATTCCTGCAAAGGGACTTATAGAAAATCATTAACAGATACCTCAATGACCACTCAGTCTGGTTTCAGACCCAACCATGGCACGGAAACTGCCCCCATCACCATCACAGCTGATATCTGCACTACTCTGGACAGAGGAGACACAGTGGCCTTTGTCCTCCTGGATCTCTCCATAGAATTTGACAAGTCTTTCATCCTATCCTCATCCAACGCCTACACAACATCAGTATCCCAGGACACACACTCAAAGGTATTTGACTAGGTCCTTCCAGTCAGGAAGGAGACGTCAGACTGGCACCGTACATCAGATGCCCACAGCCTCATCTGAGAAGTTCTGCAAGGACCCTCCCTGAGCCCGACACTCCTTAATGTATACATGATCCCTCTGTCAGCATCATCCACTCTCATACCATCAATATCCTCTACTACGCTAACGGCACACACCTTGTTCACTCCCTCATAGACAACGCGCCTAGTATCCAGATCAAGTTCAATGCCTGCATAACTGGAATCACCCACTGGATGAAAAACAACTTTCTAAAGCTGAACACTGACAAAACCGAAATTGTGATCTTCAAGAATAACACTTCACAGAGGACTCCACCTCGTGGACAACAGAGCTAGGACCAACACCCAACCCCACCACCCATGGCAAGAACCTTGGGCTCATCACTGACAGCAAACTCGACAAGACCACCTAAGTCAATGCCTCATACTTCCATACACTGACTATGTGTGGAAAGATTTTCAGACGGCTCCCAATCAGCACCCGGAAAACCATCACGCATGCCCTGGTCACAAGCATGCTGGACTAGGTGAACACCCTCTATGCCGGGATTAACATGAAACTCACCAAAAGGCTGCAAATTATTCAGCTCGTAAACTCCCTCACCACACTCATGTCAAATCACACCTAAAGGAGCTCCACTGGCTCACCTTTCAAAAACAAGCATAAATCAAACTGCTCACCCACTTTTTCAATGCACTATATAACTCTGGCCAAGCATACCCAAACAATTGCATCTGCTTTCACAACTTTTCAGACACCTCCGCTCGTCTGGATTCCTACTTGCACATGTCACAAGCATATGGAAAACCAGATCCAGTGGCCAAGCCTTTTCCTACATCGCTCTTAAAGTGTGGAACAACTTGGCTCTATAAATAAGAACCTCCTCCTCACTTCTTGAATTCGGAAGAAGCTAAAGACCTGGCTTTTTGAGTAGTCCCACTAAACCCTAGATGTGGCTAGACTCACAACTGCTCAGTGCCAAGATACCCTCACAGGTGAAAGTGCACTCTATAAATCTCCACATCATAATATAACCCGGCAATATAAGCATACCTTCAAGTATACTCTACAATTTACAGTCCAGAAACATGGCACAATTCAACAAACACACTGAATTCTATATCCAGATGAGCTGATAAGGCCTGACCTGTAGTTAGCCTGAATATTATATAGTACTGTCAATTCATATATAATCCTTCTGTTCTACAGTAATACTAATACCATAACACTCAGAAGTTGGCAGATAGCTATAGCTTAATCTTCTTGCACTTACACAAGACATATAGGCTGAGGGTCTTGTCCATCAACCAGTACAGTACCAGCCCATAAACTAGTCATCACCAACTGAACAGGCAAGGCATAATTCAATAGATGGGTAAAGTACTGCTGGTGAATTAGAAAACTCTAATCTAGTCCACCACATCAGCTACCAACTAGCTACACACTAAGATCACTTATTTACTTCTCACAGGTAAATTCATATATGAGAGGATAGTAACAAAGCCCATCCGAGCAGGTCTCCCCATCACTTCTTTCTCCTACCATAGCTGTTCAGGACCAAAACCTTTAAACAAATTATCAGGTTGGACAACCCAATGCAGTAACCTGCTACGTAGGCTATGATCATAAAAAAACACCATAAATGGGCCTGCTGAGCTGCCCAAATGCTGCCAGCTTATTAAAAATAATAATGAACTATGCATCTATCTCACACACCTCGTCATTAACACACTGCATCCCATAACACAATAACCGCATCTCAGAGGTCATCACCGATGGCTTGTAAACACTTCCCACACAGAATCAAAAAACAAAGACAATTAACTTACAACCACACACCCTACATGGCCTAGCTTGCTTATCATGTTGGCAAAACTAGTACCCCACAAAGGGTTGGTACGCCCTAGATAAATGCTGCAATACAATAAAGGTTGTACGTTTTTTTAAAAGGTGTTGTTGAGCGGATGTCGGAGGCAGATATGTAAGCAATGATATGATTCAGTTATTGATTCACTGGTCAAGAGACCCAACTTCTGCTGTACTTGACGAAGGGGTGCTGCTCCTGCTAAGCTGGTGACAGAGTGAGGCTATCGGGATGCTATAGAGAATTATATACTGACGAATTTAGCTGTGTCTAGAAACAAGTGGTGAGAAAAGATGTTAAGAATCAAGTGATCTATAACTGTATTGGTGAACTAGTCCTAAAGGAAGGTGTTGGTGAACAGAAATAAGGAGGACAGATGTGGAACTTGCGAGACGCATAAAGTTGGCAAGTTGGTGCCTGGGCAGAGGTCAGAGAACAGGGGTACAGCGTAAAGGTTGGAATTCTGAAGAAAGAATGAAAGTGTTTCTGCCGGGTGGTCGATGCCGGCGAGGGGACCAGAAGGAATCTGCAGAGACGGCAGCGGGTGGTGTAGGGTAGAGGATGGAAAGGGGCAGTAGGTTACCGAGTTAGTAATGTAGAGGGAAAGTATGAATGATGCCAGGATACTCATGTCTTGAGAGGAGAAGCATGGTGACTAAGGTCAAGGAAGAAGGTGTGGGAAAAATGTTGATTTCGGGGGAGAAGTTGCCGAGAGGCTGATGTCCAGCGGCAAAGATTGAAGTGTCTGACGTTTGAGGAGGTGCTGTGAGTCGCATGAGTGGTAGGGAAACCTTACCTCTCTTGGTTTGAGTGCCATCGAAAGGCTCTCGGTCCAGTCTCATCTTCGGTTCTCTGGGTCCGGAAGCCCAGGCTCTCGCACCGCCCTCTGCCAATATCCCGGGCGTCTCCCTGGAATGTCACCACTGAGCTACAACCCCGAGACGGGGGAGGAGTCCTCTCTGTGTGACAGCACTTGCCCCTGGGAGGAGCTTCCCGTTCTCCTATTCCTCCGATGCTATCTGTTATCGAGTGGGTCTTAGTCGAATCACGAGCGTGCAGACCTGCATGGAAGCGCGCGGCCCTGCCCACCCTGCGCACCTCCTCTGTAGCGGCTGCAACGGACCGGACCGCTGAACCATTTCGCTGGATCCCTGGGACTGAGGACCTTCTCTGTTTCTATGGCAGGCGTGAGGTAGTCATAGACATAGAAGAAGCACCCACGGTCAAAGTAGGGAACACCTGACGCTGTTTGATTTTGTCTCTCGCAAATATGAAGTACACACAATTGCAGTCTTTGCGACTGGAAAAACCCACGTAATAAAGGCACATTGAGTCGTAAATGCACCTGCGATTCGTAATATACACGATAAACTTGTACAAATGGATATTTTTCTGCGTTTTTAAAGTGTGATAGAAGTGCGAATTGGGATGTAAGTGTACACGCAGCAACAGCTACAAAGAGCTGTCGTGATGTTTGGCCGCTGCTAAATTTTGCCAAGCCCAGTGGCACACGTTGACTAATTCATTTACACTTTTACAGTGAACATAATAGCACTGTGAGACTTTTAGTTTGCTTTTAATATATTGAGTGGCGGCATCAAAGATGGGTTAAAAATATATATATATTCTTGAACTATTTTGTTTGCCTTTCACCTTCAGATAACTGTATATAGAATAACACATGTATTTTAAATTAATAATACATGCACGTTAAACTAATCAATGAAAGATGAGCTATTTTATGTTATGAAATCTCTAGTGGTTAATGTGATCCTAGCGCTTGTCTGAGTGTGTACACAGAAAGCCACATAATAGGTTCAGTGGGGGATTTTGACGTATTTTTAGTGTTATGAGGTCTTTGCCTTTGACAGAAAGCACTCTGCATATGTAAGTCATTGTTTTAAACTTGGTATAAGCAGGGTCACTGGATTTTGGGGTAGGAGTGGGCCAAATTATGCAGCAGGGTTTAGTAAATTATGCAGCAAAAAAAGGCAAATTATATGGCATAACGCGTCACATTTTGGCATACTATTACTTCATCATTTTTAAACTTGGTAACACTATTTTGGCATTTGTTGCACCCCATTATACCAGTGTAATACCCAAATACAGCGATAAGCAACAAAAAGGTTACCGGTCCATCTTTGCAAAGGGCCTTCCACTTTGCGGCAACATGTGTTGCTGCGTTTATAGCAACTTTAGAATTGTTTGAGCTACAAACAAGATTTTTTTTGTGAAACTCTGCAGATTAAGCAGCAGAAGATGGATTATGTGACAAATTTGGCAAATATATAATTAGGCAAAAGTCACATAATTCCAGTGGCCCTGGGTATAAGAAGGCTGGCACAAAATGTGCAAAAGATTTTGATTTAAGACTAAAAAGTTTTTCCAAATTGTAGATTTTATAATATGCAGACTGTACCTAGAGCAATCATTTTCTTTTATAACTGCCCATTAAAAGCAGGCACTTCATAGCTCAGCGGGTCGGTCACCTTACAATACCTCTCAAAAACAATAAATTTTAGTCATCATGAAGCTTCAAATTACTCCATCAATTAAGGCCAGTGTCAGCTTCCAAGCAACCTTTTACCCAGTTGCACACTTCTACACTGCTTTCAGGTAGCAGGCACAATGATGATAAGGCTTGTTTCTTGTTTAGCTATCTGTCCCTTCCCTGACTTCACAGCACAGGAAACGCTCTCCGTTTCACATCGGCTGAGGTATCTCAAATGTCAGAAATTACAGTCCCAGGACTATTATCTTTTAATGTAAAGTAGTAGAACTGTTTTGGCAAATTACAAAATTACAGGCTTGTTATGCCTCTCAGATCCCACTCACTTTGAACTCTGCACAGGATACAAAAAAAGCCCAATGACACCAGCAGTACACAACAAACACATTTACTCACGAATATCAACGAATAGCTAACATCAGAGGTCAGGTTGAAGCATCAGCTTGCATATAAACATTTGGGTACACCTTTAAAGAGATTCGAAGAAAAAAAAAAACCTTTGGAAATTAAATTTCATAATTACCTTACTTTGGAGTGGAGGAAATTTTAAGCAGGAGAATGCGAAAATAATACAACTGTAAGGTGAAACAAGCATTGGCAAAGTCAATAGGTCTCACCTACAAAAAAGCTATTGGCTTTGTCAATGTCTTTTAGCCATTTTGTACAGTAGCACGGCTGCTGAGCAGTGTGGCTGAAAGTTAGAGGGGAAAAAAGGACTATGATGTGGCACTGTCTGTGTCATAGCACCTTTTTTCCAGCGGGACAAAAGAGGGCAAGTAACAATGCAGGAGGAGGTGGTAGGCTGGGAGAGGCGGCAAGCAACAACGCAGGAGGGTGTGAAAGTAGGAGAAAAGGATGGGACAAGCAACAAGAACGTGGAAGGGGGCAAGAGAGATGAGACAAGAGGCAATAATGCATATAGGGGTTAGAATGGACAGGGCGAGCAACAACATTGCGAGGGGGCGGGTCAAGCAACAAAAATGCAAAAGGGAGTGGGAAAGCAACAACACAGGAGTAGAGGGTGGGACGTGAAACGCAACAACACATGAGGGGGCAAGCAACGGGACGGCAGGAGGCAAGCAACAATGTGGAGTTGGGCAGAAGGGAGATGGCCTGAAAACACATGCACCCCTATGAAGTGCTCAATTAAAAGAAAAAATAAGCTCTGAAAGCTGAAGTTGAGGAAGAACACTGGACAAGGAAGCAGTACTTGGGCCATGCTCCAGAAAAGGGACAAAAACACAAGCATGAAGTGAAGCTGGCACACGCTGACCAAAGAGAAGCAAGGAAATGAGAGTGACGAGATAGCCAACTAATGGTAAGCAACACAAGGGTTCTAAGCTCCTGTAAGCAAACAAAATGTCGTGCAAGTGACACAATACGTAGGTAGTGTCTGAGGTGAGACATAAAAATCAAGATTGGACAGCCAGTATAGAGCGTGTCAACATGCATCCATTAGAACAAAATGAATAACATTACTCACATCTGAAAAATAAAACTATTGCAAATAAAAAAGTAACTGCAATGCTATATTGCATTATGCGGGGATCACACGGTGCTTGGGATCTAGTGCTGCATGTAAGATGGAAACAGTGTCAGTTCGTGGACTGGCAGCAGGGGTGGCCTGATCAAGGTAACCTTACCCGAATGTCAGGGTGGGGTAGGAGTTTAATATGTCAACCAACAGAGGTGGAGCTAACACTTCAAGAAGTCAGAGCTATCCTTAGAGCCAATACACAAAAATAGAGAACAATGTTTATTAGGCTACTGAGAGTTTTAAAAAGGTTAATGAGTGTTTTAACTACTAAAAAAGCAGATTCTACATAATTCAATACAAAGTACTTTAGAACAAGTTTCCTCACAGTTGTTTCAGGACAACAGCCATTTTTGCCATTGCTCCAAAAATTCCTTCAGTGAAATGACAATCAGGGCATGAAACAATTTTAATTCCATCTTCAGAAAGGCTCTTCTGTCTGACTGTTGATTAAAGGTACGTTTTCAGTCTATCCATATGTTTGTGTGAGGCTTCTCACATATGCAGGTCTCAGAATATTGAGTTTACTGATTATCACCATTGATTTGGCATGTCTGAGTGGCTAGTGAAGGGAATGATTCCTAATGCATCTTCCATTCCTCTTGCAATCAAATAAGTGAATGCCGATCATTTTGCAATATTGCCACCCGTTACTTAATCTGCCAGGAATCTGCCCTGTCCTAATTAAAAAAATAAATAGTAAAATAGCATACCACATGGAGCATTTTCATATGAGATGAGGGAGCTGCATCCATGCAAAAAGCCACTTTGCCTTAAGAACTGCCAAAAAAGGTTCTTACCTTGCAACAAACTGTGTTCTAGTACACAAAGAATACAAGTATTTTGTTCATCTCCTGAACACATAGAATGTGTATCTGATGGACAATGTCCTGTAAAGAGGTCACTCTAGCAGAAAAAAAACATGCCTCTTAATTGCATATGCTATAAATAAAAACAACACATGCTTCTTTCAGTTCTGGTCTGAATCCCCCAGCACATAAAGTGTCAATTCCACTAAAATATCAATGTTGTAATTACATTCTGCAAGGGCAATGGGCATTATAAACTGCACATTTGTTTACATTCAGTTAGGATGAATGAATATAATCGCTATAATGGTTGTTGCTAAATCTCTATAATAATTAAAGCAATTGGCCTGGCTTGGGTAGCGAAAGGGACACACCCTTGAATGGGGCTCAAGAGAGACACCAGGCAGACAACATGGTTACTTGTTTGTATTGTGACACTGGAATAAGTAATGCACAGAGTAGTATTTTTATTGTGCAATGGTTTTGCAGTGACAACCTATTATACACAATATCAGACTTAAAACACCTAGTACTTTTGAGAGACCCAGGCTTAGTTTGACTGCAGAATATGTTTTCTCAAGCATTTTGCTGCCAAACTATACTAGTGTGTAAAGGCAGGACAATACAGCATACTCTCTGCACAGGTAGAATGCTTGTGTACTTTCTCTGTATAGACACCATCCCAGAGAAAAAACACAGTAGCCAAAACTGAAAACAAATTTTACATCTGTCTAACCACTCTGACAATTTAATCATGGAGGCTTTTTGAATTAGGCAGAGAATTATGACTCTGGTTAGATAAGTTATATGTTCATGCTTCACATAATGGAGCTATCTCTCAGTCTACTAATAGGTAATTCACCAGACACCTAAGCTATCCCTCAATTTACAGTACTCCATCACCAAGGTTCAGAGCCATAACCCATCATTTCTGCTAGATTTCTTCTAAAACTGCTACCAGCCCTGCCTGTGTTTAGTTGCTGAGGGCACCCACTAAATATACTGAAGATCTAAACATGTAAGGTATGATTTGAGTTGTTACGTAAAAAGTGCAACAAATGCTCTCAGGCACCTTGGCACTGAGTTGACTAACAACACAACGAAAGATTTGAAGGTAATCAATAAAATAGATTAATTTTAAGAGCCTTCCTAAGCATAAAATGGTACTCTATTTTGCACAGGCCAAGCTAGAGTGCATTCCAAATAGCAGAAGTAGCAAAGAGAAGGAACTTTGTGACAAGTCATGCCGCCATATTCTGAACACCTTGAAGCTTTTAAATAGCTGACTCAGATAGTCCAGCACAGCAAGCATTGGCATAGTTCAAGTTAGAAATGATGATAGCATTAACAACACAAGTTTTCATATGGCACATAATAAAAACAAGATTTTTCTTCGGGATCCTCATTTGGAGGAAATAAGATGACACAGGTGGAAATATCTTCATTGTAATATTGTCTGACATCATTCAATACAGCTACATGAGTAGTCTCAGTGCCTAACCACGCTTTAAACTCATCTGGCTAGTAACTAGTAATTGACTTCTCACCAATTTTAGTGACTGCTGGCAAATGAAAGTTGGGCTGATAGATTCTGCCTGGGGGCCCAGGTCTGACTTTTCTAAAATGGGTGTGACAACCCCTTTCTCCCCCCCCCCCACTAGGAACTATGTCAGATAAAATAGATGTTAAGGCTGAAGGTAAAAACAGGTGTAACAAATTTAGGCTACTTACTGGACTGAACATCAATCTTCTGGAGAGTCCAACTTTAGGAAAGTAAGTAAGGAGGAACCCTCCTCATGAAATTGACAATCCCAAAAACGAAGTTTGTGATAACCATTGAAATATTTAATGTACTGCCATATGTAATCTGGCTGTGTGTACTTATCTTAGTAAGAGATCTGTATCTGGATGCCCCAATAATATAGAAGCGTATCCTTCTATTCACTGTCTATAGTCCGCGAGTACGTGATGTTTTCCGACGTACTCGCGGACTATAGAAAGTGATTAGAAGGATATGCATCTATATGTTTTTCACAAACTTCGTTTTTGGGATTGTCAATTTCATGATAAGGAAGTCTTGATGAAGTCAAGGGGTATTCCCGAGACGAAACACGTGTTGACTGGGACGGGAACGGAAGCAATTTTGGACACAAGAACTTTCAAGAGGAATAAAGAATACTTTGATTGAATTCATGAAGATTGTCATTGGACTCTTAAAACAATTCATACATTACGAACTATTGACGCTTACTGAATCGTAACGTGTGCCGTTCGGATTTATAGTATTGGATAACAGGAGCTGTTATCATCCTGCTTTAATTTGGGGGGATGTCCAAGTGAATGGCAATGTTTGGATAACCTTTACAGATAATTGAGGGAGAGCGCCATTTACTCAATTTAAAATCACCCCGTGAGAGTTATCATATCACATTTTACATTGAAATCTGACATGTGTTTTGGAAAGTGCCTAGCTGTGGATTTTGGTCTCTAGTTCAGCCAACACCTAGAGAAACCTACCAAACCTGTGTATTTTTGAAAACCAGACACCTAGGGGAATCTAGGATGGGGTGACTTGTGGAACACCAGGTTCTGTTATCCAGAATCCTTTGCAAACCTCAACATTTGGCAAAAAAACACCTTTTCCTCACAATTCGGTGATAGAAAGTTCTGGAATTTGAGAGAAGCCACACATTCCCTTCCACCAAGTATTCCCCCGAGTCTCCCAATAAAAATGGTACCTCACTTGTGTGGGTAGGCCTAGTGCCCACGACAGGAAATGCCACAAAACACAACATGGACATATCACATTTTCCCAAAGAAAACAGACCTGCTTTTTTACAAAGTGTGGATTTTGGCCTCTAGCTCATCCTGCACCTAGGAATACCTAGCAAACCCGGACATTTCTGAAAACTAGACACCCTAGAAGAACTCAGGATGAGGTAACTTGTGGTACTCTCACCAGGTTCTGTTACCCAGAATCCTTAGCAAACCTCAAAATTTGGCCAAAAAAACCCACTTTTTTCCTCACATTTCAGTGCTGCAAAGTTCTGGAATCTGTGGGGACCCACAAACTTCCTTCTACTCAGTGTTCCCCCAGGTCTCTCGATAAAAATGGTACCTCACTTGTGTGGGTAGGCCTAGTGCCCGCGGCAGGAAATGCCCCAAAACACTACGTGGACACATCGAAATTATCAATTACAAAACTAACTGTTTTTGCGGGGGCGCCTGCGTTTTTGGCCCTGGGCTCAGCAGCCATCTAGGGAAACCTACCAAACCCAGACATTTCTGAAAACTAGACACCCGAGGGAGTCCAGGGAGGTGTGACTTGCATGGATCCCCCAGTGTTTTCTTACCCAGAATCCTCAGCAAACCTCAAATTTAGCTAAAAAAAAAACCGCTTTTTCCACCACATTTCTGTGTGGGATCACCGAACTGGCACAAATTTCCTACCACCCAGCATTCCCCTCAGCCTCCCCATAAAAATTATATCTCACTTGTGTAGGTGGGCCAAGTGCTTGTGAAAGGGAAGAGCCAAAAACATGTCGAAATTGAGGGAGAACCAAAGCGGGTCCACAAGGGCAGTTTGAAAAAAAAACGTTTTTAGGCTGGCAAGTGGGGTAGGATTTGTATCGGGATGGATGCGACAATGTTGGGTGGCAAGGAATTTTGTGGATTCCTGCAGATTCTGGAAGGTTCCATTACAAAAATGTGGGGAAAATGTGTGATTTCAAGCAAAGTTGGTGGTTTGCAGGGCATTGTGGGTAAGAAAATGGTGCGGGTGCATGTGAAGCACACCACCCTGGACTCACCCAGATATTTAGTTTTCAGATGTGTCTAGGTCCCGTAGATTTTTCTACATGGAAGCATCCCAAAGTCGAAAAAGTGCAGCCCTCACCATTCCAAGTGGGACAATTTTAAGAGTTAGACAAACTCTCATGGCCCAAATGTAAAACCAAAACCCAAAATAATCAAATGTCCTCTTGCTTGCCGTTGGGATAAGATCTTTTAGTGCAGGGGGGAGAGGTTAAAGACTTTTACCCTCTTCAGATGGGATGAGGGCATAACATGGTTATGCCCTCATCCCATCTGAAGAGGGTAAAAGTCTTTAACCTCTCCCCCCTGCACTAAAAGATCTTATCCCAACGGTTGGTATCCACCACCCCACTATATATATATTTTTTTATTCCCTGGCATCTAGTAGGCTTTCTGACCCCCCCCGGTTGTGGAGCGGGGGTAATTGCCCCATCTGCCCACCGGTGGGCAGAACAACTTTGTCCCCATTTATTTGGGGTGGGGGTATGACCATACACCCACCCTCTTTTAAAAAAAATTAAATAATGCCTGGTCTCTGGTGGGCTTTCTGCCCCCCCTTGGGGGCAGATGGGCCTTCCATAAATAGGTCGATCTGCCCCCAAGGGGGGCAGAAATGGCCAACAGTATTGTGCCCCCATGTGGAGCAGCCCTTGCCCAAAGGGCTGCCCCGCTAAACAAAACACACACACACCAATCTTTGGTGCCTAAGTGGTTTCTGCCCCCAAGGCGGGCAGAAATGACCTAAAATAAATTTGCCCCCCACAGGGGAGCAACCCTTTCCTAAAGGGTCGTGTCCATCTGAAAGAAAAAAAAAACCTGTGCCTAATGGTTTCTGCCTCCCTAGGGGGCAGATCGACCTAATTAAAATAGGCCAATCTGCCCCCAAGGGGTGCAGAAATGACCTAAAAAAAAAGCCCCCCCTTGGGGAGCGACCCATTGCCCACGGGGCCGCTCCCAAATTCCTGGTGTCTAGTGGGCATTTCCGCAGCCCGATCACTTTATGATTGGGCTGCAGAAATGCTCAGAATGACATCAAAGGAAAAGCCTGATGTCATAAAACGGCACGGACGGGTTGAGGGTGGAAGGGGAAGCAATTCCCCTTCTATCCCTGCCCATGGGAGGGGAGTGGGAGGCACATGGGGGAGCCGTGGGCCGAGTCCCAGGACG
The DNA here is from genome assembly GCF_031143425.1 of Pleurodeles waltl. Taxonomy (NCBI): domain Eukaryota; kingdom Metazoa; phylum Chordata; class Amphibia; order Caudata; family Salamandridae; genus Pleurodeles; species Pleurodeles waltl. Next base: position 539,281,287 of record NC_090451.1, read on the forward strand.
TAAAGGTTACGTCCTCGGCACCCGAGTGGTGCAGCCAAGGGGTAACCGTTACGTCCTTGGCACCCAAGGGGTTCATTGGGAGAGCTAATATAGGAGTGACAAGCGGGGTAAGGCTTGTAATTATGCTGCATGAACCAGAATGAAACTGAAAGCGTGCAATACAATCATCAATTACCACGATCTCTTGATCTTCTTGTAGAAAAAATGCCAAATTGTCACAAACAACTTGTGAGAGAGGAATAGTCACTTTGACACAATCAATATTGTATAGATTAAAAACTGCCTCTAATAGAGCCCTTGATGAGCTGGAGCCTTAAGAAATAGAATTTAAATAAAAGAAGTCTTAATAGCAGTAAATTACACTTTGTAATGCCTGAAGAGTCGAAATGTATGCAATGCTTTCAAAGTCTGGGGTACTTGTGTGAACACACAAGCCATTTTTTGCTAAATGAAAAATTTACATACAGCGGTAGAGGGGTTGCAGCCCTGCTTCTCACCTGCTGAACTCCTAACTGCCTAAACTACCTCCAACCTGGTTGTCCACTTGTTATTTATCATCTGTATGGACCCAGTGGTGCGACGTTTTTAAGAGCAGCATCTGCATAGTGGGCTTTGATTCCGCCACGGCCCCCTCCTTGCTTCACTTTATGCGGAGGACATGCTGCTTTTCGCCTGGGACCCGATCACCAATCTCAACCCACTGATAGAGGAGGCGGTCCGCTTCGGTGTCTTTTCTGGGTCTTCCATCAGCTGGAATAAGTCAGAAATATTCCCTCTCACTGATGCCACAGTATCCTGTCAGCATTCTTACCCTTTGATTTGGAGACATGACTCTACTAAATACTTTTGTGTACATCTTCACAGGTGCAGCGCTGAAGTCATCTGGCGTAATTATGGCCCGGCAGTCGACAGGCTGGTCACTCAGGTTGAGGATGGATAACCCTGTCTCTATTCCATGCCGGGAGAGTTGCCATTATAAAAATTATTGTTCTTCCACTATTCCTGTATTTTTTTTTAACAGTCCTATTGCCTTAACCAGGCATTTTTTTGACTCTTTGTGTGACGGGAAGGCGTCCCCACATACGCGGGCCCACACTGAAGCTTCCTTTTGAATGTGGAGGTTTTGGTGTTCTGGACTTTTATCTACATTACCTAGTTGTCCAAGCGCATTTTGCCTACTATTGGTACCATCGTGATAACAGTATCCAATACCTCAGACCAGTGCGTTCACAACTCCCCCACCACTGCATCTCTTTCCGTCCTGTTGCCTAAAGGCCTGCAGAGAAATCCGGCGTAAATACAGACTCTCCCAACAACCTAATGGGCATGGACTAAACTATGCTGCTTTTTAGGCTTTGAAACCCTTATTTACCACACATCCCCCTCTCTAACAATCCATGGCTCCCACTCACATGCGAGCGACTTACTCAGCGCACTCTTACTTCCCTCCAATTTTACACAATCGGCAATTTGTTTGCAGACTCCAAGCTCCACTTGGCCACGAATGTGACCGAGGTGCACCAATCCTCAGTAAAGGATAGATTAATCTTGCATACTCTCCATGGTACACTGCCCGCTATACTGCCTACATACCCTGCAGAACCCAGAGATTTCCCCTCTTTGTCCTTTACCATTACAGCTTCTGATAATGCACATTTCATCTCCCTCCTGTATCACTTATCTCTGCAACCCCTTTTGGCCGGAAAAGTTGAGGACCTCCTGGGAGAGGGATCTGGGGTGCTCACTGCCAGACAAGATTTAGTATTACTGCGGCACACAGGTTAAAGTAGTATCCAACAACTATTGTCACAAATGACTAAACTTTAAATTCATACACCAAGCATACACCACCCCACTTGCTCTCTTTAGATTAGATCATGCACAATCCCATCTCTGTCCAAAGTGCAAGGCCGAGCAGGCCGATTTCTTACATTTGGCCTGGTCCTGTCCCGATATCTCTGCATACTGGGGAGCTACCGTCTTCACTCTCTCATGTACGGTCAACCAAGACCTTACCCCTGATCCCTTCCAGGCTCTGCTGGGTTATGTGAAAATGCTGTCAAAGTCTACTCGGTGCTTTGCCGCTATGGCACTACTGCTTTGCTAAACAGAGGATCACCTTATACTGGGGCAGTGCTGCCCGTCCTACGGAGGCAGCTTGGCTACGGGACCTCACTTATTGCAACACCACTAGCGAGCTATTTGCTTCTTTACAACCTCCAACTTCTCGCCCAAAAGATATATGGCAACCTCTAAGGACATATCTCCAAACCCTTTCGCCCGCCCCTCCTGTAGCGGATAGACACTCCCCTATCTTGGACCATTGCCCCCCAGCTCACTGATGTCCTTCAGTGCCCTACGTTGTGCTTTTGTACTGCAGCTTGCCCTGTTTTTCAATGCATCTTCATTGATCTGGTCTACTGTGTCTGATTGTAATGCTGTGTCTTTGTGTATATTGTTTGCATATTCATGCTTGATGTGCTGCCTTTGTCCTTATCTCCAAAAATCTTAAAGTTTCCCAAAAAATAACTACCTCCAGCCTGTCCTACAATGGTTTGCTATGTATAAGACCAATTTTAGTGTTTTCTTTAGCACTATGTACCACATGCTGGCAGGCTAAAGGCACAGAGAGGAAAGACAGAGGTGAAACTAAGGGCCTCAATCAAGAGTTTGGTGGAGCGGATGCACCTCCGTAACTCTGCAGTGCTTCATCTCTCCCAACTTGCTATTCCTACACTCTATTTAGTTTGCAGAAGGGCAATCTTTACACTGCTTCTCCCTGCTCTTTTGGTGTAAACCTCTAACTTGGCAGCTGATTTGCCAAGGGGCTGTCAAGTCACAAAGGGGGTTATTCCAACTTTGGAGGAAGTGGTAATCCGTCCCAAAAGTGACTGTAAAGTGACGGATATACCACCAGCCCTATTACGCGTCCATTATATCCTATGGAACTCGTAATACGGCTGGTGGTAAATCCGTCACATTTGGGACGGATTACCACCTCCTCCAAAGTTGGAATAACCCCCAAAGATGTTTGTCCACCCTATTGAGGATGAGGTTACTATCACACATTATTCCTGCTAAAGCTATTTTGGATAAGGACAAGGCATATGGAGAAAGGCACCCACACACAGGGAGAAAGCTCCTTGTATGCGAGGCCACCTGTGTTTTGTATTGAGGAAACTAAACTCCTGCTTTGAGAGTTTATTTTTTCAATACAATTAGTTTTGCACAGTGGATGCTTTATAATTAAGTGCTCTCTCAGCAAGCCTGCAATGTCTGCCCTCACAGCACAGAAATCTCAGCCAGGCAGGTGGGGATATCTAAATAGAGAATGACACCATGAGGTACCAGACACTTACAAAAACAAAGCCCCCTCAACCTCTAAATGTTTTTTGGCCAACTTTACTGGTTAAAGGGTGCATGGTTCTCAATTGTTTAAAATGTTACTAAAACAGTTCCTCAACTTTTTGTTAAAAAAAACAACCAGAACAAATAAGGCCAACCTTCAGGTGCCTCTCGCTGAAAAGGGGAGGTGATGATTTCTCCTGATCTGTGAAACTTAGGGGGAGGCAGACAGAGAAAGAAGAAACCAGCCTTCTCACCGGAGTGGCTGCTACTCAACTAAAATGTAAATGTGTGCAATTGGTTTAGCAGCAAATCTGAAGGCTGGTGGGAATCCAGCATATGGTTTTAGGTGCTAGAGGTATGTGAGGCTTCATGGTGACAAACACTTTCCTTTTGAGAGGTAATGCAGGAGTGTTTCAGCTAAGTTCTGGAGTGCAGCTTTTTAATAGAGACTTATAAAGAACACAATTGTACTAGGCACAGTGTGATTGCATATTATTACAAATATATTTTAACAACCTTGTTTTATGTTAAATGCTAAAGTAGAGTAACTAACTTTTCACACAGCTCAGCAACCAAAGTTGTTGTGCTGTGTGAAAGAGAGAGCAGAACAGCACAATATCTACTAAGATATGGCTCTGTTTTGCTGTCTTCGTCTCTGGCGCTCTGTAGGCTGCCTTGCGGCATGCATACACCCTTGCTCCCTAGTGCAAGGATGTCTTCAGACCAAAGACCTCCTTACCTTCAGGAAACTTCTCAAGACCTGGCTGTTAGAGCAGTAGCAGCACCGCCCTCCCCCTTCCCCCCCTCCTCGTCAACACCTTGAGACCCTCACGGGTGAGCAGTGCACCTTACAAATTCCTAATTGATTGATTGAAGTGTGATGGCAAGCTTACGTTTTGTACTGGAAAGAGACACTTGCAGTACAAAATTATGATTTAATACTTTCCCCACTTTGTATGTGTACTGTACAGTGCAACACTCATGCAGCACTCATCAGTGGTGTAACAAAGGACCCTGCAGCCCCCACAGTGCAGGGTTCGAGCTCCAGGGGGCCTCCTCAGCACAGTATACTGTGCACAGGCGGCAGGCTCCTGACTGGGTCCAGGGGGAGGGGTCCCACTCAAGGTACTTTGCAGGGGAGGGCTCACGTTTCGTTACACCAGTGGCACTCATGCAAAGTTGAAACAAATGTGGTGCCTTTTTAAAGTTGCTCCACAGTTAAGCCTGCTTCCAGGAGGCTAAGTTTTGGCACAATTCCTTTTCTTACAATATTAGAAGATAAGAGATTTGTGCCAAAATCCATTGATGGTTGAATGGGAACATTCATATACCATCCTTGGTAGGCACCCTTGATGCAAAGTGGCACAAAGTAGTGCGTAACACTACTTTGCATTTTGTTAGGCAACTTTCCAACACAGTCATGCTTTGCGTTGGAAAGTAAGGCTGACAACAATCTGATGCAAAGTGTTAGTAAACCTGGTCCTAAATCTCTGTACATTTTGCAGCAGCTTTATACTGCATGTAATATATTTTTTAAATATTGACTTGCATATTCACATTGCTTTTAATTGTAGGCTAGGACCCCATAGCACTAAAATACATATGCTATTATTTCCTAGTGCAACAACCAACATTTAGTTCTATGCCTGGTTTCACGCACATACATCTGCATTGATAGCATTAACTAGCTGAGCTTTCATGACAAAAACAAATGTATTTCCAGTTGATTACTTTAACACAGTTACCATATTTTTTATGCACTTCAGCCTGTAGTGCTGCCGCTAGGTTGACACTGAAACTCCATCTGCAGGGGAAAAATGGTCTACTGGAAGCTGCATCAGCCTGAGCTAAGGAAAGGAACAGAGGGATGGGCTTAAGTTCTTTTAGCCCAGTGAGCACTGTATCCCTGACTGGCAGCATGTAAGCAGCCTAGTCCCTTTTACTGTCTCAGCCTGCTGTCCCAGCCTCAGAGGTGCAAACAACATCTTCTCTGTGTGATGAGCTGCACACTACACTCCTTATTGGCTCTAACAAAACATAATCTAATGATCGCTAGTAGTTTCCTGCGAGTTATGACAATGTTAATCACAAAAAGTCTTTCAGTCTTATTGAAAGGTGAGGGCTTAGCTGTAGGTTGCACTGCTATGCCCTTGCTTGCTGTTCAATAGGTGCATCAATAGATGCATCCTGATGTTAACTTGTGCGACACATACTCTTCTGTATTCATGTTCGCAGTGCCTCTTACACTTTATTCCTAGGACTCCGGTCGTTACAGGGTGGTGCAATCTTCATGAACAGTGAAACATTTCTTGTACTGCAGCATTTATATAGCGCTTAATGCACCTAGGTCATGTTCTGAAGCACTTACCTAGTCTGCTTCACTGGCTACTGCACTGGCTTGTGCAGTATGAAATCTTGTGTAGATTTGTGTTCCTGGGGTGGCATGGCTGGATGGAAAGTGAAGGGGAGAGATCTGCTGGGATGGGCATTGTTACTATCATTCCATGTCTGAGTGTCATTGTGAGATGTACAGAAGTAGTCGTAGTATATAGATATTTGGGACCTGCAGTTGTGGAGCAGATTAAAGTCCCCCAATTGACCAGCAGTGTTTGACAGATCTGTTTAGTTACTCAGTCCCTGTTCATTTGATGATGGCTGGTAACAGCATGCAACAAACATCACTTTCTGTTCTAAAAGCTACTTCCTCTGAATAGGCTGGTGGAAAAGTGCTACAAATGTCTGAAAGATTAATCTGGACACCTGATTGTTGAGGGTAGTGCCCAGACTATATTTCACAGATTTCCCTGTGGCTGGAAGGCGGCCACATTGTTCTGGGCGCCATAAGAAATGCTGAGAACTCCTGCAGCGCAGGACACCTGATTGTTGCTGGTGGTACTCGTACTACCTTTCCCAAATCTCTATGTGGCTAGGAGGCAGCCACATTGTTCTACATGCCAGGTGGGCACATAAGAGACACAGAGAACTTGTGCGGCATGGGATGCCTGACTGTTGCTATTGTTGCTTGTGAAGCCTGGACTACCTGTCCCAAATCTCCCTGTGACTGGGAGGCAGTGACATTGTTCTACCCACCGGGTGGGCGCATAAGAGATGCTGAGAACTCCTGCAGCACGGGATGCCTGATCGTTGCTGATGAGGCCTTGACTGCCTGTCCCAGATCTCTCTGTGGCTGGAAGGCAGCTGCATTGTTCTACATGTTTGGCAGGTGTATAAGAGATGCTGAGAACTCCCGCAGTGTAGGGCATACCTAGGCGTGTGCCCAAGCAAAGACCGGGCCAAGAGCAGGACCATCCGCAGGCAGTCGAGGTTTGGCTGGGCCACCCCTCTAAAAACTGGTTCTAAGACTGTAAGTGCATTTGCATGTTTTTAGTTCTTAAATATCCTAGTTAAATTATATAGCATTGGGTCTCTACATTTTATAAATATAGGTAAAAGGAAGACTACAATGAAAAGTATCTCCAAGGATAATCTTCTTCCTAGCTCCATCTCTATCACATACTACCTCTCTGGGGCTATGAGCATGATAAATAAAGAGATTGTAAATGTGGAGGAGAGACTGGAAGCGACGCAGCATACTGTTAAAGAGGTACAGTGGAGGGGTTAAGGGGAATCCAAGCAAACCCTCCTATGGAGAAGTCTCACCCATAACCCAAGATTAATCCACGTGTATCACATGCTTTACTTTCCCCAAATGTAAACCACTCCACATCTATAGCACAGCCTCCACCGGCTAAAAGGAAAAGGGGTCACACAAAACTATCCAGGCAAACGGAGGACAATACTATGGGAGTCAACCTTGTCTCGGAGGACTGGTCTAAATTTTCAATGAAGCACAGATAGTCCTTCTCCAAGAAACATGGCTTAGTTGACACATTCACTGTTGATGGCTTTACATCCTTTTGTATAGCGGCAATCCAATCCAGTATGGGTATGGCCAAAGGGGGTTTACTTGTACTGGTTTCCACTACAGTACAGCTAAAAGTGCCAAAATACATTTTTAACATCAGTATATTACAATTGGTATCATTAAAATCTGAGGGTAACCCTAATCTTTTGATCATTTACTTAATAATATATTTGATGCTTCACAGGTTGAGGTGATAGAAGAATTGCAGAGTGACCTAGATTCCCTCCAGTTCAAATGATGTCTATTTAATATGGGCCAGCGATTTTAATACCTCCAAATGTCCCCTTTCTTCCAAACAGGTGTGCAGCCTCACCGATACTCAGGGTGAAGACTTTGGATATTTTACGGATTGACCCTATGGATCCGTCCTAAATAAATTGCTATTCAAATATAATTTAAATATGACAGATTCCGATAGCTCAAGTTGTGTCCTCCTACCTCCCACTTTTAAAGGTGGAGGAAGCAGAGGTAAAAGTGATCATATTGTTGCTCAGCTAGTGAGATGATTACACCCATCAATTTTCAGGTGGGGAGAATTTCATAAGTAGCCATAACGGGATAGCCTTTACTGTTCAAATAAATCTGCAATCATCAAAACAGATCAGTAGTCTATTGAATATCGTCCCTGTTGGGCAGAATGGTATTAAATTGAGTTGACCCTTCTAGATTCACTACAGACTTAATTGAAAGTAGAGTTCATATTTTAACCTGTCTTTATTTTGAGTCTGATTATTAGCTGGTCAAAAAAGTCACATGATCAAATTTCTAACTCCATTAGCCAACTACAGAGTACGAAAATTAAAGATATAGAACAGGAAAAAAAGAGATGGTTTAACCAGACATGCACTCCTGCCCATAGAGACCTTATCAAGTTGTTTTATTGCTATCCCAGAGACGCTTCTGCTATTCAGACAGGTAGAACCAGGTATTACAGGGCAGTTTCTGATAGGAAAACAGAGTAACAAGAGAAGGCCTGGGCAAATTTAGTTCAGCCTGCAGAGACTAGTTATAAGATATTATGATGGAAAACAATAAATGACCCTTTTTTGTTAGAAATAATACTGCACCAAATCTTGATTGCTGAATCCCGGTGGCTGTCTGGGTGGATTACTTAGCCTTAAAATGTACACCTTGTTTAGGGCTATATATAGAAGTCTAGATACCCTAGGTTTCACCTTTTGTCTCTATTGTCTTTACCTTAGAGGATTATCCTTTGGATATAAATGTACGGCCGTGGGTGGTGTTGTAGAGGAATGGTGCCAAACTGCTAACAGTATGAATCTGCCTGCGCCAGACTTGGATATTGTTATGTTGTGTTTTGTTCATTCAAAAATCAATAAAAAAATTTAAAATAAAGAAAATCTTCCAGTGCTTGAAATGAGCCAATGGGGGAACTAATTAAGTCATTTAGGATTGAAATAGGCTTCCGGCAAGGATGTATTCTTGCACCATTTCTCTTCTCTCTTTTTATCAACAACATTGGTGGTAAACTGTAGTCTCTTGGTCCTGAAACTCCTAGAGTTGGTCAGTGGCCTGTACCAATGCTTTTGTATGCAGCCAACGTGGTCCCATTATCTCTAACTCCTATAGACCTGAGGATTCTAATTAAGTCCTTCTCAGAGTATAAGGAGGCGATGGACCTGAGGATTAATACGGGAAAACATTCACTATGAGCTGAGTTAAAGGCAGACTAAGGACCAGTTCCTTTTATATTAAATGGAGAAAGATTTCAAGTACCAAGAACTTTAGTCATCTAGGTCTACATTTTTCTTCCAATGGCCGTTAAAATCAACATAAGAAAATGAGCTGCACTAATATGCTAAGACCTAATGAGGGATATGAAATTCTGACCCTCTATGGTGCTAAAATAGTTGCAGCAGTATCATGTGGTGCAGGTATTCGGGGCAAAGGCAAGATACGTTTTTAGATGGACTCTGTGCAGTGCCACATTATATTTCTGAGACTGTTATACCTATGTAACAAGGGCTCCACTTTTTATTGGATATAATAGATGCAAAACTGTTGCTTTTATGGCTTTCAGTCTAGTCCAAAGCTAAGACGGAATCTACCAAAGCACTCAAAATCCCTTGGTTAGCCCATACAAGAGATATCTTGAAGGGCTTGATAAAACTTTGGAAGACTCCGGAAAATATAATATGGTTCTCAAAAGGAGATTTAAAAGATTATTCTTGTGGGTTAAGAGCACAGGAAAGGCATCTGAAAGATCATAATGAAATTACTTTAATAAGTTACCTGTCAACTTACACGTACTCAAGGATAAAACCTCATATTTGATTGGTCTCCAATGCGCATCATATATATGTCCTAACTTGATTCCATTTTGGTTTAGTCCACCATCTTGTTGCATTTCCAGAAAGGGGCTGCTGGGGCTCTAATAATTTGGTATGTCCCTGAGACAAGGGATCTACTCAGTCAACATTGAACCTAGCACTTTTGTGTAAATTGTGTCTTCATAATAGGAAACAATTGACACATTTGAGAAGGGATGTTTTTTGTTGTTGTCATTTCCTAATTTATATGTGATGCAGTTCATACGTATTCAGTCTTAGAAAACTGTATCCTGCCGCTATGCATTTATGATATATATATGTATTTATGTGTGACGTAATAGAGTACTTAGTGATTTTAGAGTTGCTTAATTGTATTTTTGTTTGCATGTTTACATGATGTGGTGCTTTAATGGCTTTTCATGTTTTGAATAAAGATTGATTGATTAATGATGGCTGATTTATTAGCTGTACATTACTAGTGATGGACAACCATGGTTGCAGATACGTCTTATGTGAATGTAAGAGATATGAGGTACAAGTGGCTGCTGGCCATTGAGTATTATGGTATTCGTATTATGTTGGGCAGAAATGTTATATAGGAAATTAAATAACTATATAATGTACTGGCGAACTATAGGTCAAGCCTCTGTATCTTGCCTGCATATCAAAAGTAGTTTGCTAGTTGGGTTGTTTCCAATCTGTGGGTTGTAAGCTGAGATTGACCTTGAAGATGCCACTGTCTTTCTAGGTTCTGTCAAAGGGGTGGTGTAGTTATCATAGAAACAGTCAAGTTTTCAAGTGTCTTCTGTCACATTGTAGCACTTAAAGGTCACCCAGATTCCTTGGATGTTCCCTGCCTGCCTTGGGCTGTGCTCAGAAGTTCCTCCGCAACAAGCAGTCTTAGACAAGTACACAATCTCCTATCAGGAGTGGGCTAGGTCTGGCTCTCTAGCCTCTTCTGTGCCTTGGACGAGATGATCTCGTCCAAGGCTACAGTTCCCCTGTGCCTTGGACGAGATCATCTCGTCCATGGCACAGGGGAACTTGGGGGCGCGCTAGCGCGCCCCCGTGCACCCCCCTCCCCCCCCAAGTCGGGGATGGAAGGGGAAGACCTTCCCCTTCCACCCCCGACCCCCCCCACCCCCCCCCCCTGTGACGTCAGCGCGCGCGCGCGCTGATGTGTCACAGGGGCCTCCCTCGTCGCGCTGGAAGCTCTGCTTCCAGCGCAATTGAAAAAGAAATGCAAAAGCATTTCTTTTTCAATCACTTGGGAGGCCCGGAGGGGCTTCAAAGGGAAGGAAAAGTATTTCCTTCCCTTTGAAGTCCCTCCGAGGGTTTCAAAAGCCGGATTGCTTGCAATCCGGCTTTTGAAACCCCACTAGACACCAGGGATTTTTTTTTTTTTCATTGAAATTGACAAAAGGGAGCGACCCCTTGGGCAAAGGTCGCTCCCAGGGGGGGGCATTTTTTTTAAAAGGCCTTTTCTGCCCCCAGGGGGGGCAGAAACCTCTAGGCACCAGGGACCTTTTTTTTTTTGTTTCATTTTTTTTTATTGAGGTGGGGAGCGACCCCTTAGGCAAGGGTCGCTCCCCTTGGGGGAAAATTATATTTTGGCCATTTCTGCCCCCCTTGGGGGCAGATTGGCCTATTTTGATGAGGCCAATCTGCCCCCAAGGGGGGTAGAAACCACTAGACACCAGGGATTTTTTTATTTTTTTATTGTTATTGACAAAAGGGAGCGACCCCTTGGGCAAGGGTCGCTCCCAGGGGGGGCATATTTTCGGGAAGGCCTTTTCTGCCCCCCCGGGGGCAGATCGGCCTACTATTAGGCCGATCTGTCCCCAGGGGGGGCAGAAACCTCTAGGCACCAGGGACTTTTTTTTTTTTTTCTTTTTTTTATGTTTCATTTTTGTTTTTTTTGGTGGGAAGCGACCCCTTAGGCAAGGGTCGCTCCCCTTGGGGGAAAATTATATTTTGCCCATTTCTGCCCCCCTTGGGGGCAGATTGGCCTATTTTGATGAGGCCAATCTGCCCCCAAGGGGGGTAGAAACCACTAGACACCAGGGAGTTTTTTCTTTGCGTGAATTTCACGCAAAGGGAGCGACCCCTTAGGCAAGGGTCGCTCCCTGGGGGGGAGGGCAATTTATTTTAGGCCATTTCTGACCCCCCTGGGGGCAGATCGGCCTATTATTAGGCCGATCTGCCCCCAGGGGGGGAAGAAACCTCTAGGCGCCAGGGCAATTTTTTTTTTGTGTTTTTTTTTGTTGTTGTTTCTTTTTTTAGAGATGGGGAGCAACCCATCAGGCAAGGGTCGCTCCCCTGGGGGGGCAAATTGTATTTAGACCATTTCTGCCCCCCTGGGGGCAGATTGGCCAATTTTAGGTCAATCTGCCTCCAAGGGGGCAGAAACCACTAGGCACCGGGGATTTGTTTTTTGGCGCCAATGTCACGCAGGGGGAGCGACCCTGTAGGCAAGGGTCGCTCCCGGGGGGGGGGTGGGGGTTGGGGGGGGCAAATTTATTTTAGGCCATTTCTGCCCCCCCGGGGGACAGATCGGCCTATTATTAGGCCGAACTGCCCCCGGGGGGGGGGGGGGCACAACACTCTAGGCGCCAGGGCAATTTTTTTTTTGTGTTTTTTTTTTTTGTTGTTTCTTTTTTTAGAGATGGGGAGCGACCCATCAGGCAAGGGTCGCTCCCCTGGGGGGGCAAATTGTATTTAGACCATTTCTGCCCCCCTGGGGGCAGATTGGCCAATTTTAGGTCAATCTGCCCCCAAGGGGGCAGAAACCACTTGGCACCGGGGATTTGTTTTTTGGCGCCAATGTCACGCAGGGGGAGCGACCCCGTAGGCAAGGGTCGCTCCCGGGGGGGGGGGGGTTGGGGGGGCAAATTTATTTTAGGCCATTTCTGCCCCCCCGGGGGACAGATCGGCCTATTATTAGGCCGAACTGCCCCCGGGGGGGGGTGGGGGCAGAACACTCTAGGCGCCAGGGCAATTTTTTTTTTGTGTTTTTTTTTTTGTTGTTTCTTTTTTTAGAGATGGGGAGCGACCCATCAGGCAAGGGTCGCTCCCCTGGGGGGGCAAATTGTATTTAGACTATTTCTGCCCCCCTGGGGGCAGATTGGCCAATTTTAGGTCAATCTGCCCCCAAGGGGGCAGAAACCACTAGGCACCGGGGATTTGTTTTTTGGCGCCAATGTCACGCAGGGCAAGGGTCGCTCCCGGGGGGTTGGGGGGGCAAATTTATTTTAGGCCATTTCTGCCCCCCCGGGGGACAGATCGGCCTATTATTAGGCCGAACTGCCCCCGGGGGGGGGCAGAACACTCTAGGCGCCAGGGCAATTTTTTTTTGTGTTTTTTTTTTTTGTTGTTTCTTTTTTTAGAGATGGGGAGCGACCCATCAGGCAAGGGTCGCTCCCCTGGGGGGGCAAAATGTATTTAGACCATTTCTGCCCCCCTGGGGGCAGATTGGCCAATTTTAGGTCAATCTGCCCCCAAGGGGGCAGAAACCACTAGGCACCGGGGATTTGTTTTTTGGCACCAATGTCACGCAGGGGGAGCGACCCCGTAGGCAAGGGTCGCTCCCGGGGGGTGGGTGGGGGTTGGGGGGGGCAAATTTATTTTAGGCCATTTCTGCCCCCCCGGGGGACAGATCGGCCTATTATTAGGCCGAACTGCCCCCGGGGGGGGGGGCAGAACACTCCAGGCGCCAGGGCAATTTTTTTTTTTTTTTTTTTGTTTCTTTTTTTAGAGATGGGGAGCGACCCATCAGGCAAGGGTCGCTCCCCTGGGGGGGCAAATTGTATTTAGACCATTTCTGCCCCCCTGGGGGCAGATTGGCCAATTTTAGGTCAATCTGCCCCCAAGGGGGCAGAAACCACTAGGCACCGGGGATTTGTTTTTTGGCGCCAATGTCACGCAGGGGGGAGCGACCCCGTAGGCAAGGGTCACTCCGGGGGGGGGGGGGGGGTTGGGGGGGCAAATTTATTTTAGGCCATTTCTGCCCCCCCGGGGGGCAGATCGGCCTATTATTAGGCCGATCTGCCCCCGGGGGGGGGGGGGGGCAGAAACCTCTAGGCGCCAGGGGAATTTTTTTTTTTTTTCTTTTTTTTTTTTCTTTTTTTTTTTTTTTTAGAGATGGGGAGCGACCCATCAGGCAAAAGTCGCTCCCCTGGGGGACAAATTGTATTTAGGCCATTTCTGCCCCCCTTGGGGGCAGATTGGCTGAGTTTAGCTCAACCTGCCCCCAAGGGGGCAGAAACCACTAGGCACCGGGGATTTGTTTTTTGGTGCCAATGTCACGCAGGGGGAGCGACCCCGTAGGCAAGGGTCGCTCCCGGCGGGGGAGGGTGGGGGTTGGGGGGGCAAATTTATTTTAGGGCATTTCTGCCCCCCCCCTGGGGCCGGCTGAGCTACAGGCCAAACACCACAGGTAGGCACCTTGCAAAAAACACCTCTGTTTTCTGTGAAAAAATATGTTTTGTCCACGTTGTGTTTTGGGCCATTTCCTTTTGTGGGCGCTAGGCCTACCCACAGAAGTGATGTACCATTTTTATCGAGAGACTTAGGGGAATGCTGGGTGGAAGGAAATTTGTGGCTCCTCTCAGATTCCAGAACTTTCTGTCACCGAAATGAGAGGAAAAAGTGTTTTTTGGGCCAAATTTTTATGTTTGCAAAGGATTCTGGGTAACATAACCTGGTCAGAGCCCCGCAAGTCACCCCATCTTGGATTCCCCTGGGTTTCTAGTTTTCAAAAATGCACTGGTTTGCTAGGTTTCCTCAGGTGTCGGCTGAGCTACAGGCCAAAATCCACAGGTAGGCACTGCTTTTTATAAAAAAATGTGATGTGTCCACGTTGTGTTTTGGGCCCTTTCCTTTCGTGGGCGCTAGTCCTACCCACACAAGTGAGGTATCATTTTTATCGGGAGACTTGGGGGAACGCTGGGTAGAAGGAAATGTGTGGCTCCTCTCAGATTCCAGAACTTTCTGCCACAGAAATGTGAGTAACATGTGTATTTTTAGCCAAATTTTGAGGTTTGCAAAGGATTCTGGGTAACAGAACCTGGTCCGAGCCCCGCAAGTCACCCCTCCTTGGATTCCCCTAGGTCTCTAGTTTTCAGAAATGCACAGGTTTGGTAGGTTTCCCTAGGTGCCGGCTGAGCTAGAGGCCAAAATCTACAGGTAGGCACTTCGCAAAAAACACCTCTGTTTTTTTCCAAAATTTAGGATGTGTCCACGTTGCGCTTTGGGGTGTTTCCTGTCGCCGGCGCTAGGCCTACCCACGCAAGTGAGGTATCATTTTTATCGGGAGACTTGGGGGAACGCTGGGTGGAAGGAAATTTGTAGCTCCTCTCAGATTCCAGAACTTTCTGCCACAGAAATGTGAGGGACATGTGTTTTTTTAGCCAAATTTTGAGGTTTGCAAAGGATTCTGGGTAACAGAACCTGGTCCGAGCCCCGCAAGTCACCCCTCCTTGGATTCCCCTAGGTCTCTAGTTTTCAGAAATGCACAGGTTTGGTAGGTTTCCCTAGGTGCCGGCTGAGCTAGAGGCCAAAATCTACAGGTAGGCACTTCGCAAAAAACACCTCTGTTTTTTTCCAAAATTTAGGATGTGTCCACGTTGCGCTTTGGGGTGTTTCCTGTCGCCGGCGCTAGGCCTACCCACGCAAGTGAGGTATCATTTTTATCGGGAGACTTGGGGGAACGCTGGGTGGAAGGAAATTTGTAGCTCCTCTCAGATTCCAGAACTTTCTGCCACAGAAATGTGAGGGACATGTGTTTTTTTAGCCAAATTTTGAGGTTTGCAAAGGATTCTGGGTAACAGAACCTGGTCCGAGCCCCGCAAGTCACCCCTCCTTGGATTCCCCTAGGTCTCTAGTTTTCAGAAATGCACAGGTTTGGTAGGTTTCCCTAGGTGCCGGCTGAGCTAGAGGCCAAAATCTACAGGTAGGCACTTCGCAAAAAACACCTCTGTTTTTTTCCAAAATTTAGGATGTGTCCACGTTGCGCTTTGGGGTGTTTCCTGTCGCCGGCGCTAGGCCTACCCACGCCAGTGAGGTATCATTTTTATCGGGAGACTTGGGGGAACGCTGGGTGGAAGGAAATTTGTAGCTCCTCTCAGATTCCAGAACTTTCTGCCACAGAAATGTGAGGGACATGTGTTTTTTTAGCCAAATTTTGAGGTTTGCAAAGGATTCTGGGTAACAGAACCTGGTCCGAGCCCCGCAAGTCACCCCTCCTTGGATTCCCCTAGGTCTCTAGTTTTCAGAAATGCACAGGTTTGGTAGGTTTCCCTAGGTGCCGGCTGAGCTAGAGGCCAAAATCTACAGGTAGGCACTTCGCAAAAAACACCTCTGTTTTTTTCCAAAATTTAGGATGTGTCCGCGTTGCGCTTTGGGGTGTTTCCTGTCGCCGGCGCTAGGCCTACCCACGCAAGTGAGGTATCATTTTTATCGGGAGACTTGGGGGAACGCTGGGTGGAAGGAAATTTGTAGCTCCTCTCAGATTCCAGAACTTTCTGCCACAGAAATGTGAGGGACATGTGTTTTTTTAGCCAAATTTTGAGGTTTGCAAAGGATTCTGGGTAACAGAACCTGGTCCGAGCCCCGCAAGTCACCCCTCCTTGGATTCCCCTAGGTCTCTAGTTTTCAGAAATGCACAGGTTTGGTAGGTTTCCCTAGGTGCCGGCTGAGCTAGAGGCCAAAATCTACAGGTAGGCACTTCGCAAAAAACACCTCTGTTTTTTTCCAAAATTTACGATGTGTCCACGTTGCGCTTTGGGGTGTTTCCTGTCGCCGGCGCTAGGCCTACCCACTCAAGTGAGGTATCATTTTTATCGGGAGACTTGGGGGAACGCTGGGTGGAAGGAAATTTGTAGCTCCTCTCAGATTCCAGAACTTTCTGCCACAGAAATGTGAGGGACATGTGTTTTTTTAGCCAAATTTTGAGGTTTGCAAAGGATTCTGGGTAACAGAACCTGGTCCGAGCCCCGCAAGTCACCCCTCCTTGGATTCCCCTAGGTCTCTAGTTTTCAGAAATGCACAGGTTTGGTAGGGTTCCCTAGGTGCCGGTTGAGCTAGAGGCCAAAATCTACAGGTAGGCACTTCGCAAAAAACACCTCTGTTTTTTTCCAAAATTTAGGATGTGTCCGCGTTGCGCTTTGGGGTGTTTCCTGTCGCCGGCGCTAGGCCTACCCACGCAAGTGAGGTATCATTTTTATCGGGAGACTTGGGGGAACGCTGGGTGGAAGGACATTTGTAGCTCCTCTCAGATTCCAGAACTTTCTGCCACAGAAATGTGAGGAACATGTGTTTTTTTAGCCAAATTTTGAGGTTTGCAAAGGATTCTGGGTAACAGAACCTGGTCCGAGCCCCGCAAGTCACCCCTCCTTGGATTCCCCTAGGTCTCTAGTTTTCAGAAATGCACAGGTTTAGTAGGTTTCCCTAGGTGCCGGCTGAGCTAGAGGCCAAAATCTACAGGTAGGCACTTCGCAAAAAACACCTCTGTTTTTTTCCAAAATTTAGGATGTGTCCACGTTGCGCTTTGGGGTGTTTCCTGTCGCCGGCGCTAGGCCTACCCACGCAAGTGAGGTATCATTTTTATCGGGAGACTTGGGGGAACGCTGGGTGGAAGGAAATTTGTAGCTCCTCTCAGATTCCAGAACTTTCTGCCACAGAAATGTGAGGGACATGTGTTTTTTTAGCCAAATTTTGAGGTTTGCAAAGGATTCTGGGTAACAGAACCTGGTCCGAGCCCCGCAAGTCACCCCTCCTTGGATTCCCCTAGGTCTCTAGTTTTCAGAAATGCACAGGTTTGGTAGGTTTCCCTAGGTGCCGGCTGAGCTAGAGGCCAAAATCTACAGGTAGGCACTTCGCAAAAAACACCTCTGTTTTTTTCCAAAATTTAGGATGTGTCCACGTTGCGCTTTGGGGTGTTTCCTGTCGCCGGCGCTAGGCCTACCCACGCAAGTGAGGTATCATTTTTATCGGGAGACTTGGGGGAACGCTGGGTGGAAGGAAATTTGTAGCTCCTCTCAGATTCCAGAACTTTCTGCCACAGAAATGTGAGGGACATGTGTTTTTTTAGCCAAATTTTGAGGTTTGCAAAGGATTCTGGGTAACAGAACCTGGTCCGAGCCCCGCAAGTCACCCCTCCTTGGATTCCCCTAGGTCTCTAGTTTTCAGAAATGCACAGGTTTGGTAGGTTTCCCTAGGTGCCGGCTGAGCTAGAGGCCAAAATCTACAGGTAGGCACTTCGCAAAAAACACCTCTGTTTTTTTCCAAAATTTAGGATGTGTCCACGTTGCGCTTTGGGGTGTTTCCTGTCGCCGGCGCTAGGCCTACCCACGCCAGTGAGGTATCATTTTTATCGGGAGACTTGGGGGAACGCTGGGTGGAAGGAAATTTGTAGCTCCTCTCAGATTCCAGAACTTTCTGCCACAGAAATGTGAGGGACATGTGTTTTTTTAGCCAAATTTTGAGGTTTGCAAAGGATTCTGGGTAACAGAACCTGGTCCGAGCCCCGCAAGTCACCCCTCCTTGGATTCCCCTAGGTCTCTAGTTTTCAGAAATGCACAGGTTTGGTAGGTTTCCCTAGGTGCCGGCTGAGCTAGAGGCCAAAATCTACAGGTAGGCACTTCGCAAAAAACACCTCTGTTTTTTTCCAAAATTTAGGATGTGTCCGCGTTGCGCTTTGGGGTGTTTCCTGTCGCCGGCGCTAGGCCTACCCACGCAAGTGAGGTATCATTTTTATCGGGAGACTTGGGGGAACGCTGGGTGGAAGGAAATTTGTAGCTCCTCTCAGATTCCAGAACTTTCTGCCACAGAAATGTGAGGGACATGTGTTTTTTTAGCCAAATTTTGAGGTTTGCAAAGGATTCTGGGTAACAGAACCTGGTCCGAGCCCCGCAAGTCACCCCTCCTTGGATTCCCCTAGGTCTCTAGTTTTCAGAAATGCACAGGTTTGGTAGGGTTCCCTAGGTGCCGGCTGAGCTAGAGGCCAAAATCTACAGGTAGGCACTTCGCAAAAAACACCTCTGTTTTTTTCCAAAATTTAGGATGTGTCCGCGTTGCGCTTTGGGGTGTTTCCTGTCGCCGGCGCTAGGCCTACCCACGCAAGTGAGGTATCATTTTTATCGGGAGACTTGGGGGAACGCTGGGTGGAAGGACATTTGTAGCTCCTCTCAGATTCCAGAACTTTCTGCCACAGAAATGTGAGGAACATGTGTTTTTTTAGCCAAATTTTGAGGTTTGCAAAGGATTCTGGGTAACAGAACCTGGTCCGAGCCCCGCAAGTCACCCCTCCTTGGATTCCCCTAGGTCTCTAGTTTTCAGAAATGCACAGGTTTGGTAGGTTTCCCTAGGTGCCGGCTGAGCTAGAGGCCAAAATCTACAGGTAGGCACTTCGCAAAAAACACCTCTGTTTTTTTCCAAAATTTAGGATGTGTCCACGTTGCGCTTTGGGGTGTTTCCTGTCGCCGGCGCTAGGCCTACCCACGCAAGTGAGGTATCATTTTTATCGGGAGACTTGGGGGAACGCTGGGTGGAAGGAAATTTGTAGCTCCTCTCAGATTCCAGAACTTTCTGCCACAGAAATGTGAGGGACATGTGTTTTTTTAGCCAAATTTTGAGGTTTGCAAAGGATTCTGGGTAACAGAACCTGGTCCGAGCCCCGCAAGTCACCCCTCCTTGGATTCCCCTAGGTCTCTAGTTTTCAGAAATGCACAGGTTTGGTAGGTTTCCCTAGGTGCCGGCTGAGCTAGAGGCCAAAATCTACAGGTAGGCACTTCGCAAAAAACACCTCTGTTTTTTTCCAAAATTTAGGATGTGTCCACGTTGCGCTTTGGGGTGTTTCCTGTCGCCGGCGCTAGGCCTACCCACGCAAGTGAGGTATCATTTTTATCGGGAGACTTGGGGGAACGCTGGGTGGAAGGAAATTTGTAGCTCCTCTCAGATTCCAGAACTTTCTGCCACAGAAATGTGAGGGACATGTGTTTTTTTAGCCAAATTTTGAGGTTTGCAAAGGATTCTGGGTAACAGAACCTGGTCCGAGCCCCGCAAGTCACCCCTCCTTGGATTCCCCTAGGTCTCTAGTTTTCAGAAATGCACAGGTTTGGTAGGTTTCCCTAGGTGCCGGCTGAGCTAGAGGCCAAAATCTACAGGTAGGCACTTCGCAAAAAACACCTCTGTTTTTTTCCAAAATTTAGGATGTGTCCACGTTGCGCTTTGGGGTGTTTCCTGTCGCCGGCGCTAGGCCTACCCACGCCAGTGAGGTATCATTTTTATCGGGAGACTTGGGGGAACGCTGGGTGGAAGGAAATTTGTAGCTCCTCTCAGATTCCAGAACTTTCTGCCACAGAAATGTGAGGGACATGTGTTTTTTTAGCCAAATTTTGAGGTTTGCAAAGGATTCTGGGTAACAGAACCTGGTCCGAGCCCCGCAAGTCACCCCTCCTTGGATTCCCCTAGGTCTCTAGTTTTCAGAAATGCACAGGTTTGGTAGGTTTCCCTAGGTGCCGGCTGAGCTAGAGGCCAAAATCTACAGGTAGGCACTTCGCAAAAAACACCTCTGTTTTTTTCCAAAATTTAGGATGTGTCCGCGTTGCGCTTTGGGGTGTTTCCTGTCGCCGGCGCTAGGCCTACCCACGCAAGTGAGGTATCATTTTTATCGGGAGACTTGGGGGAACGCTGGGTGGAAGGAAATTTGTAGCTCCTCTCAGATTCCAGAACTTTCTGCCACAGAAATGTGAGGGACATGTGTTTTTTTAGCCAAATTTTGAGGTTTGCAAAGGATTCTGGGTAACAGAACCTGGTCCGAGCCCCGCAAGTCACCCCTCCTTGGATTCCCCTAGGTCTCTAGTTTTCAGAAATGCACAGGTTTGGTAGGTTTCCCTAGGTGCCGGCTGAGCTAGAGGCCAAAATCTACAGGTAGGCACTTCGCAAAAAACACCTCTGTTTTTTTCCAAAATTTACGATGTGTCCACGTTGCGCTTTGGGGTGTTTCCTGTCGCCGGCGCTAGGCCTACCCACTCAAGTGAGGTATCATTTTTATCGGGAGACTTGGGGGAACGCTGGGTGGAAGGAAATTTGTAGCTCCTCTCAGATTCCAGAACTTTCTGCCACAGAAATGTGAGGGACATGTGTTTTTTTAGCCAAATTTTGAGGTTTGCAAAGGATTCTGGGTAACAGAACCTGGTCCGAGCCCCGCAAGTCACCCCTCCTTGGATTCCCCTAGGTCTCTAGTTTTCAGAAATGCACAGGTTTGGTAGGGTTCCCTAGGTGCCGGCTGAGCTAGAGGCCAAAATCTACAGGTAGGCACTTCGCAAAAAGCACCTCTGTTTTTTTCCAAAATTTAGGATGTGTCCGCGTTGCGCTTTGGGGTGTTTCCTGTCGCCGGCGCTAGGCCTACCCACGCAAGTGAGGTATCATTTTTATCGGGAGACTTGGGGGAACGCTGGGTGGAAGGACATTTGTAGCTCCTCTCAGATTCCAGAACTTTCTGCCACAGAAATGTGAGGAACATGTGTTTTTTTAGCCAAATTTTGAGGTTTGCAAAGGATTCTGGGTAACAGAACCTGGTCCGAGCCCCGCAAGTCACCCCTCCTTGGATTCCCCTAGGTCTCTAGTTTTCAGAAATGCACAGGTTTGGTAGGTTTCCCTAGGTGCCGGCTGAGCTAGAGGCCAAAATCTACAGGTAGGCACTTCGCAAAAAACACCTCTGTTTTTTTCCAAAATTTAGGATGTGTCCACGTTGCGCTTTGGGGTGTTTCCTGTCGCCGGCGCTAGGCCTACCCACGCAAGTGAGGTATCATTTTTATCGGGAGACTTGGGGGAACGCTGGGTGGAAGGAAATTTGTAGCTCCTCTCAGATTCCAGAACTTTCTGCCACAGAAATGTGAGGGACATGTGTTTTTTTAGCCAAATTTTGAGGTTTGCAAAGGATTCTGGGTAACAGAACCTGGTCCGAGCCCCGCAAGTCACCCCTCCTTGGATTCCCCTAGGTCTCTAGTTTTCAGAAATGCACAGGTTTGTAGGTTTCCTTAGGTGCCGGCTGAGCTAGAGGCCAAAATCTACAGGTAGGCACTTCGCAAAAAACACCTCTGTTTTTTTCCAAAATTTAGGATGTGTCCACGTTGCGCTTTGGGGTGTTTCCTGTCGCCGGCGCTAGGCCTACCCACGCAAGTGAGGTATCATTTTTATCGGGAGACTTGGGGGAACGCTGGGTGGAAGGAAATTTGTAGCTCCTCTCAGATTCCAGAACTTTCTGCCACAGAAATGTGAGGGACATGTGTTTTTTTAGCCAAATTTTGAGGTTTGCAAAGGATTCTGGGTAACAGAACCTGGTCCGAGCCCCGCAAGTCACCCCTCCTTGGATTCCCCTAGGTCTCTAGTTTTCAGAAATGCACAGGTTTGGTAGGTTTCCCTAGGTGCCGGCTGAGCTAGAGGCCAAAATCTACAGGTAGGCACTTCGCAAAAAACACCTCTGTTTTTTTCCAAAATTTAGGATGTGTCCACGTTGCGCTTTGGGGTGTTTCCTGTCGCCGGCGCTAGGCCTACCCACGCAAGTGAGGTATCATTTTTATCGGGAGACTTGGGGGAACATAGATTAGCAAAACAAGTGCTATTGCCCCTTGTCTTTCTCTACATTTTTTCCTTCCAAATATAGGAGAGTGTGTAAAAAAGACATCTATTTGAGAAATTCCCTATAATTCACATGCTTGTATGGTCACCCAGGAATTCAGAGATGTGCAAATAACCACTGCTCCTCAGCACCTTATCTTGTGCCCTTTTTGGAAATGCAAAGGTTTTCTTGATAGCAATTTTTTACTCTTTATATTTCAGCAAATGAATTGCTGTATACCCGGTATAGAATGAAAACGCACTGCAGGGTGCAGCTCATTTATTGGCTCTGGGTTCCTCGGGTTCTTGATGAACCTACAAGCCCTATATATCCCCGCAACCAGAGGAGTCCAGCAGACGTAACGGTATATTGCTTTCCATAATCTGACATTGCAGGGAAAAGTTACAGAGTAAAACATAGAGAAAAATTGATGTTTTTTTCACCTCAATTTCAATATTTTTCTTTTTCAGCTGTTATTTTCTGTAGGAAACCCTTGTAGGATCTACACAAATGACCCCTTGCTGAATTCAGAATTTTGTCTACTTTCCAGAAATGGTTAGGTTTCTGGGATCCAGCATTGGTTTCATGCCCATTCCTGTCACTGACTGGAAGGAGGCTGAAAGCACAAAAAATTGCAAAAATGGGGTATGCCCCAGTAAAATGCCAAAATTGTGTTGAAAAATTGGGTTTTCTGATTCAAGTCTGCCTGTTCCTGAAAGCTAGGAAGCTGCTGAGTTTAGCACTACAAACCCTTTGTTGATGCCATTTTCGGGGGGAAATCCACAAGCCTTCTTCTGCAGCCACTTTTTCCATTTTTTTTTAAAAAAACGAAATTTTCACTGTATTTTGGCCAATTTCTTGGCCTCCTTCAGGGGAACCCACAAAGCCTGGGTACCTTTAGAATCCCTAGGATGTTGGAAAAAAAGGACGCAAATTTGGCTTGGTTAGCTTATGTGGACAAAAAGTTATGAGGGCCTAAGCGCGAACTGCCCCAAATAGGCAAAAAAAGGCCTGGCACAGGAGGGGGAAAAGGCCTGGCAGCGAAGGGGCTAGATGTTGATAGTATGTGTATTGTTCTGTGCTCTTCTCAGCTGGGGTTAGTAGTTGTCAGCGATTACCGGTGTCCACCTAGTGCCACGTGGTTTTACATCACTGACGGGTCTCCAAACATGCAGCACACTTTTTGGTGTAGTGGGTCTGTACATTCACAGGAATTAGTGGATGGCCATTCCTCTGTTGATTCTCTGCTGGACCAAAGCTAAATCTGCATCAGTGTTTGGCACCTGTATTTATTCATTAATACCGGCACTCATTTATGAAAATCTCCCACATGGTGGTGCTGTGTATTATTGAGCACAATACACTAGCAGAGTGATTAGCAATAGCATATACTTTAAAATATAATACTACATTCACTAGTTATAGTTAGCAGCACTCCAGGACCGTGTATTTTTTTAAAGGAGGAGGGGCAGCATGGCTCCCTCCCCAAGCCGTTATCAGCACCAGGACCCATCCATCAGGGCCACTTATTTAAATAAACGACATGTACCCCCCCCAACCGTGTTAGGCCCTAGGGATCGCCAGGCTGCACTTAAAAAAAAAAAAAAAAAAAAAAGCCCCGGGCCGAGGGGGCCGGC
The DNA here is from genome assembly GCF_031143425.1 of Pleurodeles waltl. Lineage (NCBI taxonomy): Eukaryota > Metazoa > Chordata > Amphibia > Caudata > Salamandridae > Pleurodeles > Pleurodeles waltl. Next base: position 539,305,110 of record NC_090451.1, read on the forward strand.
AGCATTGCCTCGCCTTGCCCTGCTACTTACCACACAATTTGCATCAGTAATTACATCTTCTATGACATAATTCATAATATAACTGCAACATTTGCAATCAAATTATTGATGAGGAACCTAACTATTACGTCCCTGTAACCTTTGTTTTTTTCAATTAATTTCTAAGGTTCTTTTAATTCTAGTTCTTTAACCTTTGTTAGTTAGGACCTAAGTTCCATAGAAAAAGGTTTTTTTACGTGCCTATATGTTTGGCACAGTTTGACGAATCTTCACAAAATTTTCCCCAAAAAGTGTCAAGTTGAGTTTGGTTGATCAAGGAATGTTTTGGGGTGATCCATCAAGCAGGGGCCAATAAAAAAAGGGGTTGGGTCAAAAAAGTGTGTTTCCCATGTTAATTCCCATAGACTATTTAGACATGCCTAGAGCCTGAACGGCTGGATGGAATTACCCCAAATTTGGCAGAAAGGTGGCCGGAGATCACCATTTTATTTGGTGTAAATCCATTCAGTAGTTTTCAGGATATTTAAGGAAATCCAAATTTGGATATCTAGGGTCCCGGCGAATTTGCGATGAGTGGTTAATGTGCAGGGAAACAGCAGTGCATTGATTGGCTGGCCACAACCTGAGCAGAATGTTGGGGCTGCCATTTTAATTAATGATATGGGCCTCGGGGCTAAAAACAACTGAGGAAAACAGGTATAAAAGGTAAGTTTGGATGTACCCTGACCCATGGGTGGGATATAGGGGTGTTCCTTGGATACAATATGTTATAAAACATTGAAAAAAAGGTTTTCTTGTCCCACGTGCGATATTCTCAAATTAGTTGCAATGTCCAGCGTAGCCTCCATTTAACATTTCAACAAATTCGAGAATATTGCAGAAAAAAAGACATTCACACACTCACAGACACTCTCTTGTCCCCACTCAGACACTCATGCACCCACTCACACATCCACAGAGGTACTTATGTGCCCACTCAGAGACTTATGCACCCACTCACAGCCCCACTCAGAGACTCAAGCACCCATTCACACACCCAATGAGGTATTCATGCACATAATCACAGAACCCTCGGAGACTCATGTACATACTCATAGATTCAGAGTCATGCATGCACTCAGACACTCACTCAGAGACTCATGCACTCACTGACAGACCCACTGAGGTACTCATGCACACACTCACAGACCCACTGAGGTACTCATACATGCACTGATAGACTCAGAGACTCATGCACCCATTCACATACCTACTCAGAGACTCATTCATCCACTCACACACCCACTGAGGTACTCATTGCACACACACACACACACACACATACTGAGGTACTTATGTACACACTCACAGACCCACTCAGAGACTCATGCATGCACTCAGACTCATGCACCTACTCACAAACCTACTGAGGTACTCATGCACGCACAGACCCGCTTAGAGACTCATGCACACACTCTCATACCCACTCAGAGTCTCATCCATGCACTCATAGACTCGGAGACTCATGCATCCACTCACAACCCCTCTGAGGTACTCATGCACCCACTCACAGACTCACTCAGAGACTCATGCACGCTCTCATAGAGTCAGAGACTCATGCACCCACTCTCAGACCCACTAAGAGACTTGTGCACCCTTCCACAAACTCACTCATATACTCATGCATCCACTCACACGCGGTGTTTGGATTAACATAATTATTATACTTTAACTTTGTGTTTAAAAAAATCCTTAAACCACCTAAAGACTCACACGTCCCTACAAACATCTCATACACCCACTCACACAACCACTCACATACTCATTCACACACCCATACAACTACACATACAAACATTTACTCATTGTAAAATGTACTCACACACCTATTTGCTTAATCATATTGCCAGTCACACAGCCACTCACTTTGCCATGCAATTACTCACACACCTACTTATACACCAATAAAGCATTCACACAGCTACATACCCACCTACTCAGCTAATACAATTTTCAGTTATTTGCATATATAGCCACTGACTGAGCCAATCAAGCACCCATACGTCCACTCATATACCCACATACTCAGCCACCCAGACCATGAGTAACTCACCCAACTACGTGTACACCCATTCACTCACCTGTACAACAAATACAACAAATAGCACAACCAGTCACTCACCTACACAGTTACTCATGCAACCACTCACTTAGTCATATAGATACTAACACATATACTCACTCTCCTATCCAGACACTGATACAAGTACACTTACCCGTACATTCACTGACTCAATCACTCGTGCATACAGTCACTGACACACCCCCTAAGTCACCCATACAGATACTGACACAGCCTCTAACTCACAGAAAGACCTACTCACACAGCTACCCAGCAATAGAAGCACTCAAACATTCACTCAGTTACATCTACAACTACTGAGAAAACCACTCGCTCACACATAAAACTACTCACACATGCACTTGTTTACCCATATAGCTACACAGAAACAAACTCACTCAATAAAATAGCTACTGACACAGCTAGTCACCCAACTATACAGCCACTCACACAACAGCTTACATACAAATGCAGACACACACGTGTCCACTCAAATGACATACTTTACAAATTCTATCAGTGATTAGTATCTTTGGAAGACTACTAATTTAAATTATGCAATACATTACTATGTATCTTTTAACTCACAGAAACGTTTTAACACACTAACACAGACTGGATGATGTCATCAGTGATGTCATTTGAGGTGTCATCAGTGATATCATCAGCAGTCTCACTGACCATGTCATGAGTGATGTAAGATGTGAGTCATAACCAGTGCATTGCGGGGTGTAAGTTATAGTTAGGGCTGGTAACTATAACTGCTGAATTTCTATGTTTCTTGTGAGTAAATTCAGTACCTAACCATAACATCCCTGTAACCTTTGTTTTTTTTAGTGACTTTCTAAGGTTTTTTTAAATTCTATTTCTTAACTATAACATCCCTGTAAATATAAATATATATATATATATATATATATATATATATATATATATATATATATATATATATATATATATATATTTTGGTTAATTAGATTGAGACATCCATTCTTGTAGCCCGTGCAGCCACTCCATGTCATTTTGCAGGGGTCACATTGAGAAGCAGTGTAGAGTGATACTTCTCACGGCGGGTAGCATGGCGGGTAGCCCGAAGCATACACAACCCAGACCCAGTGCATTTTAAGGTTTCTGCATTTATCATCAGCCCAACTAAAGGAGTAATCGGGGACAAATGAAGGGGAAGCCGCACCTAAAAACTTACTAACCTCACACAACAGACTACAGGTCCATCCCTCACCCCTACCATCTACCAAATGACAGTGCTCAGAAAGAATTTGTAAAGATTACCCTGTCTTCCTACTCCTCATTCAGTGTCTGAATCTCATCTCTCTAGTTGCAGGAATGCAAGCAATTCTGCGGTCTGGGAACACAGTTTTTACCTTCCGTCTTGTGCTGTACGAAGTCAGCAGCATCCAAATGGATCCCAGTACTCAGGCTTAGTCATACACGCAGCGTTTTCACCACATGTGCTACATGCACTACACAGGTGCATGCACTTGCCATACACATGGAATGCCCATAATAACATAAGTTATTTACATAAGTGGAAACAGATAATAGGTCTGGTCACACTACTCATTTTTCTAGAAGCACCCTTTGCTGCCCCCACTGTCCTGTCTGCTGTATCCAGGGGAAAGATAGTATACCTCTGCTCTCATGAAGTCATGCTTGGTGTCCTTCTACAGGCCACAGGATGGGCCCAAGATCTTACATAGGAAGAGGCAGGCCTAGGCCTTTGTGCATAACCTTAGATTAGTGTGATGCCAAAGCCAAAATAAAAGTCAGTATCCCATATAGAAATGCAGTTGGGCAGGAGAAAATATCTGTAGACCGGACAGGGGAATTTCAAACCCCAACACTTGCATAACAGGATAATTTCATACTCTAATAACTTAACGTGTGTGCCTCTGTGCCCTTCTCTCCTAAACCACTTGACCTGCCAGACTAAATCCTCCGGAGCTCTCCCACCAGGCTCGCTGACCCACCATGTATAAGCATGACTCTAAAGATTTAGAACGGTATTCTCTAACAGTGATGCTGCCATCTAGTAAAACAGTGTGCTAGGACAACCAAACAACAGAATAATCCCCTTTTCCTAAACTTCTTTCAATCACAGGAGACAGAACTAGGAATTCAAATAAATACATAACTGAAGTATCTACATCAATAATAACAATTATCTACTACCTTTCCTTCTAACTAGAAATTGCAGGCAACTAATCTATATATCAAATCTAATAATGTTGCATAGCACACAACCACAACACTGACTGCTACCTCTTTGCAAAGCACTTCAATGCCTTGTCAGGGGTAGATATAAATCTACCATAAAATACAACTATAGCTCTTCTTTACAACAAAATGTCACCTTCAAGAATGATGTTGTTCTACGATTCTCCCAATGTCATTTTCCTTTTAGGGCTATACTAGAAATGTCAGCATGTATGCTTTGGTGGCAATATAGATGCAGGAAAACAATACTTCTTCCCCAATATAAACAGCTCACAGGGTTTAGTCTATTACAGCGATTAATCTCTCAAGCGGTAGGATTTTGCATTTAGGTTGAGACCCTTTGTTCAGATTCAAAACTAGGTAATGGTTATTTCAGGCTCAGGGTCAAGCATAAAGACACAAGGGGGTGCAGTACTTCCCATTTATTAAAAAAGCCAGTGGACCCAGTGATACTGGTGAGTGATATGTGTGTATCTGTATGCGAGTGACCTTTGGGTAGTAAGCAGCCCGTCCTACTAACTTGAACTCATAAACAACATGTTGGTGATAGAAAGATGTGGTCAAGCACAAAACAGCAGTATATATTCCAACATTTGGTAAAATAAAGAGAGAGATGCTGAAAAATAAATGGGGGCATTTATCTTCCCATCGCCTTGCGTTCAAGTGATGTCCATTTTAGGCAGAAAAAGTTCAAATAAAGCCATTACTGGTCTTAAAAATCAGGAGACTCCTGCCCAAATCCAGTGTATTGGCCTGTACGCAAAAAGCGCACTTCCTCTGGCCTCTTCATTGTCCGTTAATTCATCAGCTCACAAACGTTTGCAGAATCTCAGTTCAGCATGCTACAATTTTGAGGAGTTGGAGATGAACATATGGGTGCCACTCCTCCTTACTGTGAGCATTCGGGCCCTCATTTGGACTTTGGCGGTCAATTCCACTGACTGCCAAAACTCAACCCACCAGATGACCGCCAGGGCTAGCGGTCAGCAGACCGCCATATTACGAGTGCTGGCTGCTTTCCACCATTATTGAGGCGGAAAGCAGCCAGTAGTCATGCTGGTGGTCGGCGCGTCCCTTGCTGGCACCGCCAAGCCAGCAGGACTCTGGCGTCCGCATTACAAGCCGTAACACGGCTTGGCAGATCCCTGCTGGCGTGGTGAGGGCGGCGAGGGAAGACCGCCAGGACTCATCCTCTCCCAGACATCCTCCTTGACGGAAGAGGTAAGTGGGCGTCAGAAGGGGTGGTCTGTGGTGTGTTTGGGTCCGTGTGTGTTTGTGGAGGGGGTGCTGAATGCGTGCATGTCCGCAAGTGTATGTGTGTGTGTGTGTATGTGCGAGTGAGTGGGGGTGTCAGTGTTGATGAATGTGAGTGAGTGGAGGTGTATGAGTGCATGTATGCATATGCTCAATGGGTGTGTATGTGAATGCATGCATGCATGAAGGGGTGTGCGGGTGTCTGTGAGTGTGTGGACGGGTGGGGGGAATGTGTGCATGTGTGGTGACAGGAATGAAGATTCCTGTCGCCCGATGCGTGACCGCCATGAAAAGCCTGGCGGTGTGCAACCTCGTAATCCGGACGGCAAGCTGAGGCCTGGCGGTGCGACCGCACCAGTGGTCCAGGTGGGGTTGTGGAGGCTTGGCGTCTGTCAAACCCCACAACTCCTAATGTGGCGGTCCTGGGGTGGTAGGACCGGCTCTGGGGTGGTAGGACTGCCACAGCGAGGCTGGCGGTCTCATGACCGCCAGTCTCATAATGAGGGCCTCAGTCTTTCTCTTTCTAGTGACAGTCATTTTGTCACACATCCTCGTTACATGAGTGAGGAAGTATTGTAGCATGTGGAATCTGAGTCTGGAGCATAAACCAAGTAGTAGTTCAGTTGGTGAATTTCCAGCCACACTGTGAGGGGTTTCACAATAGTCCCTTATGGCTGGGCACAGAACATCTGATAATTGAGACTTATGGCCTTAAAGTTTAGCAGGGAGGGCGTGGTCAATGGCGTCAAGATTGTGGTCACACTCTAGGAGTGCTCCGGACCCCTCCGTCATCTGCCGGCGAGAGGCCCGCTGTTCCGGTGCCCCCTGCTCACCCGCAGACCCCTGGTTCCGGGTAAGGTGAAGGGGTGGCCGGGGACCTGATTTCTTTCTGTGGACGCTGCAGCGGAGGCTGCCTGAGGCTGTCGCAGCGAGCCCTCTTGCAGCCTCGTGGACGAGGCGGGCCGTGGCAGAGTCTCGGTGGCCGCTGAGGGCGGGCGCACTTTCAGCAGAGGCGCGCCTGGAGCCGGGACGTTACTGCCTGGCTGGTGAGTGCACTGCGCTGGTGGCAAAGAAAAGACTTGGTGCTTTGAACCCCCCGGGCAGCGGCCTTTGGTCCGTGCTGCGGCCTGGGTTTGAGGGTTGGGCGGAGAGAGGAGTTGGCGCTTCTCACGCTCGGGCCCAGGACTTTGCCGGAGCCCCGCCCTGAAATTAGCCACAGCAGAGTGTGTTGCGGGGCCCTTGGCCTGGCCGGGCCTCAACTGATAGCCAGTGGTGGATCCTGGGACCAGGGACACCCGGGAGGTGATAGAGATCCCGAAGCCCCTGGGGTGGACGGCAATGTGGTCGGGGCCCCGTTGGCGGGGAAGGCTGTGGCAGTAAAGGAAGCGGGCCCCACAGAAGTAAGGACTGGGTGTTGAAGGGCTGGCGGCAGCAGGCCGATTAGGCTGGACGCTGGCAGTGAGGAGCCCGGGCCCCCCGGGGGCAGGCGGTGACATGGTCATGGCCCTGCTGCAATCTGTGGCGGCAGAAGGACACGAGTCAGGCGGGGCCCCATGAAGGGGACAGCAAGTCTGAGAGGGGCCGGCAGCAGTAGACTGATTGGGCTAGATGCGCCCAGTGGGGAGCCTCTGTGGATCTTCTGAGGCGATCCGGGACCCCTGACTCCCTTCTCCCACCCCTTACCCCCCCGATGGAGGCCAGGGCCGTGCGCAGTCATCGGCGGCCCTTGGGTGGACCCCGGGTGTGGAGGCAGAGACCTTTGGAGGAGTCGCGCAGACCAGGGGGGGCAGGGTGGAGCCCCAGTGAGAGGCGTGCGGCGAGCAATTCACGGATCGGACCACGGAGCAGTGAACGACCAGTGAGACCAGATTGGTGATTGGGTGTGAATGGGCCCTGGACCGCAGCTGTGGAGACAAAGATCAGGGGCTGAGCTGGCGCTCCCTGGGAGAGAGGAGCTGTGATCCGCCCACCAGCCTAGAGATACCCTCTGGGGCCAGAATGTGCAGCTGGAGACCCTGTTTGGGGCTCCTTCGAGGCATCGCAGCAGCTTATAGTCCAATTTACTAAACAAGGATCATCTCGGGCGATGGGAGAGACGGAGACCGCGGCGGCGGGGGGAGAGAACACGATTCTTCAAGCTATCCAGACCTCGCAGTTGGCATTGGAAGTCAAGGTCGGTGAAGTGAAGGAGGATGTGGGCATCCTGGATCAGGACCTGCGAGTGGCAGTAGGCTGCATCAGGGAGGTTGAGGACCGAGTCTCTCAGGCTGAGGACGAGATTGCGGACCTTAAGATTAAGGTTGCCCAGCTGCAAACCCGTACCGGTGAACTGCACCACAGAGCAGAAGATGCCGAAAACCGCTCCAGGCTTAATAAATTGCAATTCGTGGGCTTCCCGGAAGGAGTGGAGACAAGCTCCACAATTGAATTCCTGGAATGTTGGATTCGATTATGAGTCCCGGAACAGCAGCTCTCCCCGTGGTTTGCCATAGAGCGTGCCCATAGGGTTCTGATGCCGCGGCCGCCGCTGGGCAACCCCCGGCAGCCGATGATAGCAAGATTCTTCAACTTCAAAGACCGGGATGTAGTCCTTCGAGAGGCTAGGGCCCAGTCGGACCTCTGCTGGGACAATCATAGGATCCTGATATTCCCGGACTATACCCGTGAGGTGCAGGCCAGGCGCCGCTCGTATGAGGGAGTCAAACAGAAGCTGCGGGCAATATAAATGACATACATGCTCCTCTTTCCTGCGTGGCTGAAAGTCATGATGGACGGGAAATCCTTCTTCTTTGACTTGCCGGAGGCTGCATGGGAGTGGCTCACGGAAGAGCGATGTGTGACTAGGGGGGGCCCTCTGAGCTGAGGAGCAGTCCGCCAGCGATGGGCCGGGCTGGTCCCCCGGGAGTGCGGGGGGGCCGCAGGCACACCTGGTCCCGTCGGAGAGGGAGGAGCAATCCTCATGGAGATTCGGCGGAAGATGTTTGGCCAGATCGGGCCCCCACTGGAGGAGGGGCTGTGCCAGACGTCCCTGAGGAGAAGAGGCCGACTTGAGACGTGGAGGGGGAGTGCCTGTGCCAATCTCCCTTGCTCTCCTGATTCTGACTCCTTTTATTGTGGGTATTTGGGAGAGTTCGGGCGAGCGCTCCCCCCGGAGGTGAGGGGCAGTGACTGGCCGCATTGCAGGACTCCGACTCAAATGGAGGGGTCCACCATTCCACGCTTACTGTAGACATTCTGTATCTACTGTTTGCAGTGACAGATGCTTCTGGGGTGAAAGTATGGGGAAGGGGGCAGTTGGGGGGAGTCCAGGGGTTGTTTAGTGTTTTTTTGCTAAGGTTGACTCAGTGTTTCATTTTTCAGAGTTGGCTTGATAGGTCACAATGGATATGTCTGGTGGGCCATGGGGTGCACTGGCCTTGATCTTTTGCTTATGTCCGAGTCTGCTAAGCGGGTATTATCCTGGAACGTAAACGGACTCCTGGATAAAATCAAATGGTCAGCGGTGTTTAGCACCCTCTGTCGCTTTGCACCGTCTCTGGTACTGTTGCAGGAGACACATATACTCGGCACTCGATGCCCATGCTGCTGAGAGAGGGGTATGACAGAGTCTATCATGCGGGCTTTTCCAGGGGCTTATGGGGGACGGCCATTTTATTGCACCGTTCTTTATCCATGGTGGTGACTACCTCTCACTCGGACCCGCAGGGCCGGTATGTGGTAATCTCCGGGTTGGTGGGAGGGCACCCCATCAACATCCTCAGTGTTTATGCCCCCCGGGAGCGCTGCAGAGTTTTCTTATGACCCTTAGGGATGTAGTGGCGGGGCTTCCCCCAGGACTGACTATTTTGGGAGGAGACTTCAACTCGGTGCTAAACTCAGAGCTAGACATTATGGGAACCTTGTCCTCAAATCGGGCTGCCAGAGCGTCAGGGCTGCTTAATTGGGTGGAGGGTCTCGGTCTCTGCGATGTCTGGCGGACATGGCATCCCTGTTTGAGGCAGTACACCCACACATTGGCAGCGCACCACACTCACGCCAGGATAGACCTCTTTCTTGTTCCGGCCCTCAACATACCTCGGGGAAATGCTCCCACACGGAGTACCAGATCATGCACTGCTCTTGCTTCGAATGGATGGCGTTGATGCGGATCGACGCCCGATGTGGCAGCTTAACGCCTGGTTTCTTCAGGATAGCGACTAAGCTCAGCCTATAGATTGCCTGTCAGAATATTTCTCCATTAACCTCAGTTTGGTGTCGTCCCCGGGTACACTTTGGGCTGCCTGTATGGCTACTGTAGGAAGTTCGCTCTGTATCTACTATTTCAAAGTAAGAAATAGTGTGCACAGAGTCCAAGGGTTCCCCTTAGAGGTAAGATAGTGGCAAAATTAGATAATTCTAATGCTCTATTTTGTGGTAGTGTGGTCGAGCAGTATGCTTATCAGAGGGTAGTGTTAAGCATCTGTTGTACACACACAGGCAATAAATGAGGAACACACACTCAAAGACTTACTCCAGGCCAATAGGTTTTTATATAGAAAAATATATTTTCTTTGTTTATTTTAAAAACTACAGGTTCAAGATTTGCAATAAACACTTTAAATGCAAGATACTTCGCTTAGATACTTTAGAACTTTGAATAAAAGCAATATCATATACAGTCTTTGTAAAAATGGCAATAAGCTACTTTCAAAGTGAGCATTACAAAAATCAACAGTTCCTGGGGGAGGTAAGTAAAGGTTAGATTGGGAGGTAAGTAAAACACTTACAAGTCTCAGTCCTGTGGCATAGGCAGCCCACTGTTAGGGGTTCAAGGCAACCCCAAAGTTACCACACCAACAGCTCAGGGCCGGTCAGGTGCAGAGGTCAAAGAGGTGCCCAAAACACATGGGTGCGCCCATGTACAACAGGGGTGCTCCGGTTCCAGTCTGCCAGCAGGTAAGTACCTGCGTCCTCGGGGGCAGACCAGGGGGGTTTTGTAGAGCACTGGGGGGGACACAAGTAGGCACACAAAACACACCCTCAGCGGCACAGGGGCGGCCGGGTGCAGTGTGCTAAGCAGGCGTCTTGTTTTATATTGGTTTCAATGGAGGGACCTGGGGGTCACTCTAGTGGTGCAGGCAGGCACAGGGGGGGCTTCTCGGGCAGCCACCACCTGGGCTAGGCAGAGGGTCGCCTGGGGGTCACTCCTGCACTGAGGTTCGGTTCCTTCAGGTCCTGGGGGCTGCGGGTGCAGTGCTGGTTCTAGGCGTCGGGTCCCTTGTTACAGGCAGTCACGGTCAGGGCGAGCCTCTGGATTCTCTCTGCAGGCATCGCTGTGGGGGGCCAGGGGGGTCGTCTCTGGCTACTCACGGGCTCGCAGTCGCCGGGGAGTCCTCCCTGTGGTGTTTGTTCTCTGGATCTCGAGCCAGGGGCGTCGGGTGCAGAGTGTGAAGTCTCACGCTTCCGTTGGGAAACGTGCAGCCTTTGGAAGTTGCTTCTTTGTTGTAAAGAAGTAGCTGGTTTTGAGCAGGGCCGCTGCTCACGGGAGTTTCTTGGCCCTTTAATCCAGGACAGTCCTCTGATGCTTCAGAGGTCGCAGTCCCTGTCGGATGAGTCGCTGGTTGCAGGTTTTCGAAGTTGGAGACAGGCCGGTAGGGCTGGGGCCAAAGAAGTTGTCGTCTTCCTTCTTCTCTGCAGGCTTGTAGGTCAGCAGTCCTTCTTGTTTCTTCAGGTTGCAGGAATCTGATTTACTGGGATATGGGGTGCCCCTAAATACTGAATTTAGGGGTGTGTTTAGGTCTGGGAGGGCAGTAGCCAATGGCTACTGTCCTTGAGGGGGGCTACACCCTTTTGTGCCTCCTCCCTGTGGAGAGGGGGCACATCCCTAATCCTATTGGGGTAATCCTCCAAACTCAAGATGGAGGATTTCTAAAGGCAGGGGTCACCTAAGCTCAGAACACCTTAGGAGCTGTCCTGACTGGTGGGTGACTCCTCCTTGTTTTTCTCATTATCTCCTCTAGCCTTGCTGCCAAAAGTGGGGGCAGTGGCCGGAGGGGCGGGCATCTCCACTAGCTAGGATGCCCTGGGGTGCTGTAACAAAAGGGGTGAGCCTTTGAGGCTCACCACCAGGTGTTACAGTTCCTGCAGTGGGAGGTGAGAAGCACCTCCACCCAGTACAGGCTTTGTTCCTGGCCACAGAGTGACAAAGGCACTCTCCCCATGTTGCCAGAAACATGTCTGGTGCGTGGCAGGTTGACAGAAACTGGTCAGCCTACACTAGAAGTCAGATTGGTATTCAGGGGGCATCTCTAAGATGCCCTCTGGGTGCATGTTACAATAAATTGCACACTGGCATCAGTGTGCATTTATTGTGCTGAGAAGTTTGATACCAAACTTCCCTGTTTTCAGTGTAACCATTATGGAACTGTGGAGTTTGACAAACTCCCAGACCATATACTCTTATGGCTACCCTGTACTTACAATGTCTAAGGTTTTGCTTAGACACTGTAGGGGCATAGTGCTCATGCACATATGCCCTCACCTGTGGTATAGTGCACCCTGCCTTAGGGCTGTAAGGCCTGCTAGAGGGGTGACTTAACTATGCCACAGGCAGTGTGAGGTTGGCATGGCACTCTGAGGGGAGTGCCATGTCGACTTAGTCATTTTCTCCCCACCAGCACACACAAGCTGTGAGGCAGTGTGCATGTGCTGAGTGAGGGGTCCCCAGGGTGGCATAAGACATGCTGCAGCCCTTAGAGACCTTCCCTGGCATCAGGTCCCTTGGTACTATGGGTACCAGTTACAAGGGCCTTACCTGAGTGCCAGGGTTGTGCCAATTGTGGAGACAAAGGTACAGTTTAGGGAAAGAACACTGGTGCTGGGGCCTGGTTAGCAGGGTCCCAGCACACTTTCAAATCAAAGCTTAGCATCAGCAAAAGCAAAAAGTTAGGGGGTAACCATGCCAAGGAAGCATTTCCTTACAGCTACCCTTCGGGGACACGCCAAATACCTTCTTTGCGTGCAGGCGCGCAGTCAGGCGGTGTTAGTGTTAGAGGCCCAAGCGGTGCGCCTGGAGGACCGACTTGTGGAGGCCGAAAGTGAAGTAGTCACGAGGCAGCTCATTCTTACTCGGCAGGAGATTAGGCACGCTACTTTTGAGACGGCGAAGCACATGTGGCGGGCTTCCGTGGCCCCAGTTTATGGGTGGGGAGACAAAAACGGCAAGCTTCTGCACTGGCTAGCGACTGGTCCGATGGTGGGGAGGATCGTTCTAGAGGACATTGACGAGTCAGGGATGGACTCAAGGTTACCTTGCGAGATTGCGCAGGGCTTTGCCAACTACTATGCAAGATTGTATGAGGAGCGGCCCAGACCCCTGGCGGAGAGGGATGGTTCCCCTGTTATATGAGGTGTCCTTTCTGAAGATTTCGGTGGCGAACAGGCAGGACTTGGACGAGCCTGTGGGTGTTGAGGAAATTGGAGCCGCCATCTCTGAGTTAGCGGCGGGTAAGACTCCAGGTCCTGACGGATTACCGGCTGAGCTCTATAGTAAGTTTCGAGATGTGCTTGCCCCTCACCTGCTAGCCATGTTTTAGGAGGCAGATAAGACTGGGGGGTTCCCTCCAGGGCTCGACCAGGCAACTATTGTAGTAATTCCCAAGACAAAGCCTCCATTGCAGAGCTGCTCGGAGTATCGACCCATCTCACTCCTTAATACAGAGATTAAGATCTTTTCCACAGTTCTGGCAGCCAGGTTGAGGAAAGTGTTGCCCTCACTAATACATTCGGACCAGCGTGGTTTTATGCCGAATAGGAGTACTAGGCATTGTATCAGACGGCTGCATGTGGCTCTGGCTAACCGGGCCCTCTTGGCCCCTCCACTGGCACTCCTTCTCATGGATTTCGAGAAGGCGTTCGATACGGTGGACTGGTCCCATCTCCAGGGGGTGCTGGAGAGAGCTGGGTTCGGCCCACGATTTTGGGCGTTGGTGAGGCTCCTCTACTCTAACCCTACAGCCAGAGTGCAGGTGAACGGGATGGTGTTGGATTAGTTCCCCATCCGGAGGGGGACTCATCTGGGCTGCCCTCTCTCTCTGCTCTTATTTGCACTGGCGATGGAGTTGGTGGCGAGGCTGATAAGGGAGGATCCTTTGTTTGATGGGTGGGCATGGCCCACTGGGCAGGAAGATCGCATTACGCTGTACGCAGACAACGTACTGGTTTTCTTGGCAAATCCAGCTAGCAGCGGGCCTCGAGTGTTGCAGCTCTTAGGCCTGTTCACGGAAGCTTCAGGTCTGGTAGTAAATCCCAGTAAGTCTCTCCTGGTCCCGCTGAGCCCAGCCAGGGATAGCTATGATTGGCAGCAGAATATCCCCCTTCACCGTAATAGCTTCCGGTACCTTGGGATACATGTAGCACTCTTGCCTGAGTTGGCCTGGTCCCTCAATGTGGCACCCTTGACTCGAAGAGTAAAGGAAGACCTCCAGCGCTGGCGTCGCTCCCCCTCAGCATTCTGAGCCGAATTGCGCTATATAAAATTATGGTGCTTTCTCGGCTCCTCTATGTGCTTAAAACGTTTCCGCACCATATTCCTAAGAAGTGGTTTAGCGAGATGGAGGCGGTGGCGCGCGGTTCTTATGTCATGGTTTGCGCCCCTGGCTAGCGCTCCGTAACTGTAACGGGGATGTTTATGAAGGGGGTTTGAGAATGTTCAACCTCTATCTATACTACTTAGCTATGCATTTATTGATTATCCACGACTGGTTGGGAGGGGGCTGGTCGGACCCGGCGTATCAGTTAGAACTCTTGACGATGGGCTTCTCTGGCTTATTTGGGAGGTTGTACGGTGACCCCCTACCACGTAATGTTCTGGAAGTAACTCAGTGGTGACAAATGCAAAAACAACAAGTGATGGACGGAATGCTGAACATTGTCAGACATTCACCCCCAGTCACAGATCTGGGTTTAATCCATTGTTTTTTTGCTGCCCATGCCATTCCAGGTTGGACCCAGCCATATGCAAATCAGTCTTGACCCTGTTCCCCATGGGAACAGTCCAGCCCGAACTGCTAGGCCAGGTCTTCCCTGGACTGGAAACAAGCATCCTGGGACCGGTTTCGGGGTTTCACCCCTCATCAGCCAGGCTAGCTTGAATCCAGTGGCATGGGAAGCACGGGACCCACGTCTGGGCATACCCTTCCCACTTAGGGCGACAAATGTAAAAACAACAAGTGATGGACGGAATGCTGAACATTGTCAGACATTCACCCCCAGTCACAGATCTGGGTTTAATCCATCGTTTTTTTGCTGCCCATGCCATTCCAGTTTGGACCCAGCCATATGCAAATCAGTCTTGACCCTGTTCCCCATGGGAACAGTCCAGCCCGAACTGCTAGGCCAGGTCTTCCCTGGACTGGAAACAAGCATCTTGGGACCGGTTTCGGGGTTTCACCCCTCATCAGCCAGGCTAGCTTGAATCCAGTGGCATGGGAAGCACGGGACCCACGTCTGGGCATACCCTTCCCACTTAGGGCGACAAATGCAAAAACAACAAGTGATGGACGGAATGCTGAACATTGTCAGACATTCACCCCCAGTCACAGATCTGGGTTTAATCCATCGTTTTTTTGCTGCCCATGCCATTCCAGTTTGGACCCAGCCATATGCAAATCAGTCTTGACCCTGTTCCCCATGGGAACAGTCCAGCCCGAACTGCTAGGCCAGGTCTTCCCTGGACTGGAAACAAGCATCCTGGGACCGGTTTCGGGGTTTCACCCCTCATCAGCCAGGCTAGCTTGAATCCAGTGGCATGGGAAGCACGGGACCCACGTCTGGGCATACCCTTCCCACTTAGGGCGACAAATGCAAAAACAACAAGTAACTCAGTGGTGTTGGCGGGGTGGAGGACCACACAGCGAACAACAGGGTGGTGGTGTCCCCTTACCCAGCAGATGCCGCTGTAGCAGGGACTATGGCTGGAGGAGGTCTCAGCGCTTCGGGGGTTCCATAAATGGGACCTTATAGGTATCTCCCAGCTGGATGATGTTTGGACTGGCTCCCACATGAGATCGTTTCAGGAGCTCCAGGAGCAATTCGAGCTGCATAAGTCCCAATTTCACAAGTATCTGCAGCTCAAGCACGCATTGCAGGCACATATTCAGACAGGGACAGAACTCCTGGAATTCAGCCCCGCAGAGGCCAAAATTATGATGCGCGCCATGGGCAGAGGGGGAGTGTCACGCATCTACCGCACATTAGTTAGTAACACCACCCAAACACTTGACAAGTTCCGAGAGCGATGGGAGCAGTGGGTGGGTCCGATCGACAATGGAGACTGGAGGGAAGCGTTGATGGCCCCACGGTCTCTAATTACGACCTCCCGACTCTGAGTGGTGCAGACATACTTTCTTCACACGGCAGACCTCACACCTGACAAGTTACATAGAGCAGGCCAGTGGCCCCCAGGTGAATATTCCTCGTTGTGCAAGCCCCAACGCAGACTTCTTTCATATGGTATGGACTTGCCCCCATATAACCTGTTGTTGGAGGGCTGTGCTCTGAGAGATTTCAAGAGTTATACAGGTGGAGGTCGAAGTGGCTCCACTACTAGTTTTCCTAGGGGTGCTCGACGGGGTAGGTTCCAGCAGAGCACATCGGACATTCGTGAGGGTGGCCTGCTTGGTTGCCAAAAGAGACATTGCCGCGACTGTAAAGTTGCATCAGGGGGTGGACTGGTGTGCTCAGCAGGATAAGGTGGTCTATGAACCACGAGGGTGCCTAGCCAAATACACAAAGGTGTGGGGGAGTTGGGAAGGGGCAAGAAGCCTAGTTTTACCATAGGGGGATGTGTGCAATCTGACGAGTGGGGCCGTGGTTCCTGTGTGTGCATTAGTGTGTCATGCGTTGGATCTATATGGTGCATTACTTTACCTGTGCTGATTGTACCAGTGACCTATTGAGCCGTTCTATATGAAACTAATAAAAATGGTTTATCAAAAAAATAGTTTATCAGACAGGAAACTCCGTTAAAATGTGAAGGCTGTCTCATCCACTATATTACAAGTGCTGTGGACTATAATGGACTTTTAATAACAGTGGACAGGGCATCCTCCACGTTTGTGATGGAGTATCCTGTCAGCCAGACTCTAAAGAAGGCCGGTAGTGAACTTGGCGAGCTGCATAATATTCTTTAGTGTTGCCCTGAAGCTTTCTACGTTGCCATTTACCTGCAACCAAAAAGGTGTGACCTTCCCATGCTGTAAACTGTTAAAAATCATGATCTATAAATATTAATCTTACACCCAGTGTTTTGATATGCTGACATGATTTCATTTCACTCATAATCAAAAATTTTCTTTGGCACAAAGGTCTTAGTTTCCAAACCTGCACAGGTACCAGTCTCGTTCTGCCAAATACTAAAATGTCCCATGTGCAAGACTCCACATAGTGCATCAACAGACTTTGAGGTGCTTTTCACTGTCAATGCCCATTTCATCAGTTTATACTTCAAAGTCCTTGATCAAGCAAATCATGCAAGGTTCTAGATTTATCCAACTGAGGCAAATAGCACGCCAGGGTGAGAAAGTCTTGAGACTCTGTAGTTTTTGCCTCACAAGTGAGTGAACCTGATGTTTCCATTGTGTATTTGCGCTCTGTGTGAGCCTTGTCTGACCACATTGGAAGAAGGACAGCAAACAGCTGCAAGGCAAGTGTCATGGCTACCATCTTGATTTTCAGATATGCTGTGGAGACACTGTGGATTCCACAAGTTCCCTCCTGTGTCACAGGTATCCTACAGTAGAATAGCTATGGATAAACAGCTAGGGTAGAGCGAGGGAATAGGATTATAGCATAGTTGATCTCAGCTAGCCATCGGAGCTGGTCTATCCATTTGTTTGTTCAGCGTTGCAAGGGTGTCACCTTGGTTTAGTATTTGTTAACTGAAGATGATCAAACTTTGTATACAAACTCATAAGACATTAAGAACACCAAATGCTGTATACATATTTGTTGCTAAACTATAGGAGTCAGTGATGTAGCTTTCCTTTGTATATGTTTGAGATATTAAATATCTTTCTGTATTTTTGATTGATAAGTTTTCATAAAGTCTATTTAGGCACTGCTCGACTTGCTCTTTGTTGGGTGCAGAGTTCTTTAGCCCTCTGCTTTGGTAAGGCTTTACTAGCGATCATGGACTTCTTCCCTCATTTTCACTGACCACTGTTCCTTGAAAAATATTTTTAAGATAGACCACACTGGTTGCCTGTTATGAAGATTCTCAACAATGTACCAGAGTGGCATTCTGCTCTGCACCGTGCTTTTCAGCATTATGTTGCACATTTTCTTGATGTCTATATGAAAGTATTTTGCCACTTCATAAATGTCCAGAGTTAATCATTAAGGGCTTGTTGTAGTTTATATAGAACTGCATCCAAACTGGATCCAGATGGTAATCCTGCAAGATCTTGTTGTCTCACAGAATCAGAGAATCAGGCTCCCGGGACACCAAGCATGACCTGCGGAGGCTGAGATGATGCACTGCTAGCTGCTACTGAGTCCCTAATCAAGGAAGAACCCACAATGGCACCTACTGTTGGAGGCCAGAACACATTTGATCCTTGGGAACTGAAGGCCTCAGCGCTCAGCAGCTCTACATGGTAAGTGGGAAAACAGGCTCATCCAGGACCATAAAAAGGGACCTGACACAAGGTGCATTGCAGTGGGTGAGACACAGGATGGGAACGATTTCCAGTCTCAAGGGAAAGGTCCAAGCGGGAAATGACAGCAAATTATTAGCTGTGCATTAGAAAGTAAGCAAATGGCTCCAGTGCGTGAGAAAGAAAGCCTTCACTCTTCCAGTGTGCATTGTCTAATGATTCCTAACTCCAGCATTATACAACAGATTTATTCAAGGAGTTAAAAGAGTACCCAAACTTAAGTTACTAGGCTAAAGCATCAGGAGTAGGTGAAATGCAGATTTGCTCAATGGTAAATGGTATGCTTTCAAAGTTGAAGGCAAGATCCTTCTGATGTGCATTTTTGCCTCCTTCACAACTGCTTGGTAAGCTAGTGCAGGTGAGAGATAAAGTCAGATGAGTCAGGGCATATATATTAATTCTACAAATTATAGATATTTCCAAGTCCATCAATGTCTACATTGCCAAAAACAGCAGCAATGATTTAGCATACTCAACGTTGGATAGTTAGAATTAAATAGAACGTGTCATCAATTTAGATTTTTCAAAATGTCCATTCAGCGAAGGCTTTAGTGGCAACAAGGGCTAAGACAAACATATTAGTAAAGGGTGGTTTCAACAAGAGCAACTGCAGTTCACTCGTGTGGTGGCTTGCAGAGGTGAAAGAAACCAATACAACTGATTTAAGCGTCTTTAGCTGCAGTGAGTAACTGTGCATCAGTTCAAAGAGCATGCACATATGAAATGTCAACACTAAATGGCCTATTCATAAACTGCGGTTTGTGATTTACTTAGTAGTAGTACTCACATACAACATGCCATTCACAAGCCTACATGTGGACGTTTCCGCCTCTCCTATCTTTTATGTGCAGAGATGCCCTGACTGCATAGATCTCAGCAAACATGCTCCTACATTTTAATAGTAAATGTGTGGGAGGGGCTGGGGAAAATGGCTGGAAAATGGGGAATACTTACTATTAAATGGAAGGGGGAACGGAATGTTAAGGAGCGAGGAACAATCATCTAGAGTAAGCAAGGATGACATCGACTACTGCAGCCAGCAGCTCAAAAGCATGTAACTGTTGATGCTCAATCTACATGTATGTCAGTGTAGGTTGCGGAGACTCGGGTGCTGGACCCTTCCCTTTTGCTGCGATAGGAGGTCCTACTTAAATAATAGCCAGTTCGGAGGGCAAATGTTCATTCTCAGGAGCTCTGGGTACCGTACTCTTCTGGCCCAGATCTGGGCTACTAAGCTGACCTGTGCCTGGTCTGCTCTGACTTTCCTTAGAACTTGATGTAGGAAACACAATGGCGGGAACGGGTACAGAACACCCATGCCACCAGGAAACTCAAGTAAGCAGTAGTTTTGACACTATGCTTTCTCAACAGTGGTGAACATATCTAAGCAGGGCAAGCCTCACTGATCAAAGATGTCCCTTGGCACCTCAGGATGGAAATACCATTCCTGATTTGCCATCTAACATCTGCTCACCTCATCTGCACTGCCATTCAGAGAACCTGCTAGAAGGTTGGATACTAGAAATAGTTTTTGCTGGTTTAAACTCCTCCACTAACGTAGGACGTCCTGGCACAGGATCCATGCCCCCACTCCACCCTGATCTGATTGTTCCACTGAAACACAGTGGTTGTGTTGTCTGTGAGGACCTGCAGCAATCTCCCTTTGATAAATGGCAGGAAGGCTTTCACAGCCACTCAGATCACCCTAAGCACCAGAAGATTGACAGACAACCATGTTTTTGACAGATACCAGAAGCATCTGATCGCCACCTCCCACAGGTGAAGCGGTGATGCATATGCCACAACCCTGGGTTGTTGACAGGAGATTGGCTTGCCATAGGTCAGATAGCATTTCTCTACCATCACAGAAGATCCGTAGCTGTCCCTTGCAAGAGCTGGATGGAGTCTGGGAGGCAACCCTGATGCTGGCCCCTTTGAAACCTGAAGCAGCGGAAATGCCTTCAATGCCAATGTGTCCAGGATAGTCCCAGTGAAGGAAATCCACTGTCTGGGGCCCAGGTGGAGCTTAGAGTTATAAATGATAAACCCCAAAGTTTTTAGGAGTTTGGCTGTCATTCACCAGTGATGACCATTTTGCTTTACAAGCACCATTTCATTCATTCATCTTTCTCCAGAAAAGCATTCAATGGGGAGGGGGGCCTGAGGCCCCAAAAGCAAAAGGACATCTGTACCTACAAGTTAAATTCAAGCAATACAAACCAAACAAAACACTGCACTCCGGGCTTGCACCACTTATCATCATACCACCGTGTCTCTTGCAAGGACACTAGATAACTGCACCGCCTGCACCCAGGCAACGGAGCACAGAAAACAGTTTCACCCTCAAGTGCAGTCCTCAGGGTACAACCCACAAATTACAAACAACTCAACCAACAAACTGCTTTCATTATAAAGGTAAGCGAAAAAGGCAAAACTGTAGTTCACCATGGAATTATTTAGTTATGCACTTCTATACATAACAGTTATGGCCCACAATAATACTGAAACCATCATATGCAGTGGTCAGCAACAAATTTGGACTTGTAGGGGATGATAACAAAAAATGTCCATCTCAACAGATCTCTCTTCTTCTCTCTCCCTCCAACCATACTAGCTCAGGATCACAACTATACATAAAATCTGAGATTAGACACCTCAGTGCTGTAACCTGCTAAACAGACTATAATCCTATGAAATACCATAAACGGACCTGCGTAGCTGTTAAAAGCTCCATCCATGTTGAAAACCATAAAACTTCACGACTTTCTCTACACTTCATTGCGTAACACTCTGCTATGCGCTGCGTCCCTTAAAACGATACCCACAACTCAGTGGTCATAATGCATGACATGGAAACACTTCCCACACAGGATCAAAAACTACATCCTTCCAACCACACACCCTATCTGGCGTATCATGCTACTCATGTAGGCAAGCACTTCAGCATCTCACATGGGGTAGTAAGTGCTATAAAAATGCTGCAATACAGTACAATCCTTATTTGGTAACAGGAAGTATAGAGGATACCACCTCTCTCCGCAACCAGTAGCTGTTCGATAGCACCCTTGGCCAGCAGAAAGTTGATTTCTTGCAGAAAGATTGTGGAATTGTCCAATGATACTCACTCTGATATGTGGAGGAAAATCAGGATGGGGAGGAAATGAAAGCCAAGTTGTGGCCACTCTGAATGATTTGCAAGACCCATCTGTCTAACATGATTGATCTCCAGCTGTGTAAGAAAGGTTGTATCCTGCCTTCTACCATCTGAGTATGCACCTTTGAGGACAAGTTAATACTGTTTCACTACTTTGCTTTGTCCCGGCCACCACGCATTGTTTGAGTCAGCAAAACCCAATGTCTATTAGCATGGCCAGCAAGAGCTCATTGGGCATGTCCCATAAAGAATAGGTTTAACTGCCCAGACACATACTGCATTCAAAGAGCTTAATGCTAAAGTCACCACCTATGTACAAAGGCCTGAATATATGTCACATGAGAAGTTCTATAAACTATTAATATGTTTTCTTTGTTGACCACAAGGAGGTGGTATGGAAATGGGCACCGCTGAACAGGGCCCCGCCGTGGAGAAGAGCACCGCTGAACAGGGCCCGCGGTGCAGAAGAGCACCGCTGAACAGGGCCCCGCCGTGGAGATAGGCACCGCTGAACAGGGCCCGCGGTGCAGAAGAGCACCGCTGAACAGGGCCCCGCCGTGGAGATAGGCACCGCTGAACAGGGCCCGCGGTGCAAAGAGCACCGCTGAACAGGGCCCCGCCGTGGAGATAGGCACCGCTGAACAGGGCCCGCGGTGCAGAAGAGCACCGCTGAACAGGGCCCCGCCGTGGAGAAGAGCACCGCTGAACAGGGCCCGCGGTGCAGAAGAGCACCGCTGAACAGGGCCCCGCCGTGGAGATAGGCACCGCTGAACAGGGCCCGCGGTGCAGAAGAGCACCGCTGAACAGGGCCCCGCCGTGGAGATAGGCACCGCTGAACAGGGCCCGCGGTGCAGAAGAGCACCGCTGAACAGGGCCCCGCCGTGGAGAAGAGCACCGCTGAACAGGGCCCGCGGTGCAGAAGAGCACCGCTGAACAGGGCCCCGCCGTGGAGATAGGCACCGCTGAACAGGGCCCGCGGTGCAGAAGAGCACCGCTGAACAGGGCCCCGCCGTGGAGATAGGCACCGCTGAACAGGGCCCGCGGTGCAGAAGAGCACCGCTGAACAGGGCCCCGCCGTGGAGAAGAGCACCGCTGAACAGGGCCCCGCCGTCTTAAGCACCGCTCCGCTGGGCCCTTCCTCTGAGGCACCGCTCCGCTGGACACCGCCGTCTCAAGCACCGCTCCGCTGGGCCCTTCCTCTGAGGCACCGCTCCGCTGGGCCCTTCCTCTGAGGCACCGCTCCGCTGGGCCCTTCCTCTGAGGCACCGCTCCGCTGGGCCCTTCCTCTGAGGCACCGCTCCGCTGGGCACCGCCGTCTCAAGCACCGCTCCGCTGGGCCCTTCCTCTCAAGCACCGCTCCGCTGGGCCCTTCCTCTGAGGCACCGCTCCGCTGGGCCCTTCCTCTGAGGCACCGCTCCGCTGGGCCCTTCCTCTCAAGCACCGCTCCGCTGGGCACCGCCGTCTCAAGCACCGCTCCGCTGGGCCCTTCCTCTCAAGCACCGCTCCGCTAGGCCCTTCCTCTGAGGCACCGCTCCGCTGGGCCCTTCCTCTCAAGCACCGCTCCGCTGGGCACCGCCGTCTCGAGCACCGTTTATGGTTCACTGTGCCCACCATGCCTCCTCCTTGACCAGTGGAGACTGTCATCCACCTGATGGACTGTGGCTTTGCACTCCCCAGGATGGTCCAGTGGGCAGCCCACCCACTGTAGAGACATTGAGAGACTGTGGCTTTGCACTCCCCAGGATGGTCCAGTGGGCAATCCACCCTCTGCAGAGACTTGAGACTGTGGCTTTGCACTCCCAGGGATGGTCCAGTGGGCAGCCCAGCCACTGTAGAGACATTGAGAGACTGTGGCTTTGCACTCCCCAGGATGGTCCAGTGGGCAGCCCACCCACTGTAGAGACTTGAGAGACTGTGGCTTTGCACTCCTCAGGATGGTCCAGTGGGCAGCCCACCCACTGTAGAGACATTGAGAGACTGTGGCTTTGCACTCCCCAGGATGGTCCAGTGGGCAGCCCACCCACTGTAGAGACTTGAGAGACTGTGGCTTTGCACTCCCCAGGATGGTCCAGTGGGCAGCCCACCCACTGTAGAGACATTGAGAGACTGTGGCTTTGCACTCCCCAGGATGGTCCAGTGGGCAGCCCACCCACTGTAGAGACATTGAGAGACTGTGGCTTTGCACTCCCCAGGATGGTCCAGTGGGCAGCCCAGCCACTGTAGAGACATTGAGAGACTGTGGCTTTGCACTCCCCAGGATGGTCCAGTGGGCATGGTGGCTCCTCGTGGATCTGGCGTCGTGGACTCATGTGGCTGTGGTGCCCCCCCCTTCCCTTCCCCCTGAGGTGCCTGTAGTTTTTACATCTGATGCCCCTGCAGTGTTCTCTCCAAAGGACTCGGGTCTCCTGTGTGGGCTTTGCCCTTGTTTCTCAAGACTTTGGCCCACGGACATGCTGAATTCGTAGGATGTGCAGGACTTGTTACTTCAGTTATACACTGATGTGTATGTCATTAGTTTTGTTGTGGATATCTTTCATGGTTGTACGCTAATTTTCTGGAGCTTTTTGGTACATAAATATTTATTCCAAATATGATTATGTCCTGGCATTTTTCAGGGGTGTTTGGGTGGTGTCACTGTGACTTGGTGCTCTGCATTGGTGAGTACATAGTTGGGGGGGGGGGGGGTCGCATATGTGTGTGCCCGTAACCTTTCGTCCTCCCCCTCCCGTGTGTCGTAGGTGCAGTACTCACCGTTGTCGTCTGCGCCGGACTTCGTACTCGTGGTAGATGAGAAGGTAGACGAGAGCAGGTAGGATGTTTAATTCGGGTTCCATGCTGTCCTCCTTCCTCCTGGAGTGCGTAGTGGTGAGCGTTTTCCCGTCCGTAGTCTGTTTCCGCCGTGTTTTTATCGGCGGTGCTCCCGCCCCGGAAAAGGTGGCGTATTGGTGAGTTGGAATAGTGTGGGAAGTACATTGTCTGCCGCCTGTCTGTTGGCGGTGACCGCTGCGCTGTTTGTTTGTACCGCCGTGGCAGTCGGAGTGTTAAGGTGGCTGTCTGTGTTGGCGGTTCCCGCCAGGCTCAGAATCCCATTTTTTTACCGCCAGCCTGTTGGCGGGTTGGCCGCCGCTTTAACACCGACCGCCAGGGTTAGAATCACCCCCAGAGTGTCCAGAATGAGTGAGGATGTGTCATTAAGCTAAGTTTTAGTTAAGATTCTGAGCACAAGGTCTTGTGGAAGGTTGAGATCAGCAATGTCAGCTGCATGTTTAACTTCTGACCTGCAATTAAGAAGCATAGACTTAAAATTATATTTGTTTACTAATGTCTCTTGGTATACAGTGGGGATGTGTAATGGTTTTATAATTGCGGCTAGGTTCTCTAAGCCGGTTGGAAGGAATAGTCTGGATTTGGACTGGTGAGGTTGACGAGTTCTAATGAGTTGAGGAGTATGATAACAGAACGGAATGAATGTGTGCATCAGATACGTGAACTGTAGCCCTCTCGGGTCTAGCGATGGTATTGAGATGGGGTCAGACTTTCCAATGCAGGTTAGGTGATCTCAGCTTGAATGATGTCTCATGCCCTGAGAAATTCAGCCTGCCCCTTGAGGGTAGATTATAATGTTTAGTATGTGGGGTACTATTACTCCAGGCTGTCAGGTTAGGAATATAGAGCTACTGGAGATTTGAGGTGATGTGTATAAGGATCTGGATGTCAGTTTTAACTAGCTGTAAGTCTTGCTTAAGATTACTAAGTTTATCCTCGAGGTGAAGAGGGTCAATAGTACAAATGGGGGTGTAAGGTAACCTGGGTACAGATGCTGTGTGAGGTCCCTCGTGGGTGGGTGTAGTGGTTCGTAGACCAGAAAGGTCATTGGTGGAGGGGGATATGATAGGGGAAGTGGTTAAGGGGATGAGAGCTAGTAACGGGTAACCTAGAAGAGATGAATGGAAGATGTCTCCTAGATGCTCCAGGTAAGGTCCTCATGTCTTGTCAACAGGTTGCTGCGAGCGGGATGGCGGTCAATGTGTTTGAGAGGGTTGCCCCTTTGGTCACAGGTGTGGCAAGAGAAGGGGAACTGTTGATCGAAAGTGAGCGATTCGTAACCCTGGGGATCTCTGGGTTAAGCCTGTTGACGATTCACAGACATTGAGTACTAGTGCCCAACCTAGTATATGCTAAGGGAAGTTGCAGATCAGGTGGTGGGATAATGAGGGAAGGGCAAGTATCATCGATAGGATTAGATAGAGTGGGGCCACCAATAACGGATCCAGTGTTGGGATTGGAGGAATGGTCGGGAGGAGGCAGGGGTGATAGTGTAAAGGTAGAACAGTCTGATGCCTGTATTTCAGGTGCGAAGCAAAAAGAGTGGCGATGGCTTATAGAGGTAGAGGGTACATTGTTCAAGACCATATTTCTGATCCATAAGAAGATATTATCAAACCGCTAAAGATTCCGGTCATAACATTTGATGAGAATGTTCCCATTGCTGTATAGGGAGATTTTTGCTTCAGCCTTGAAGACCAGTGATGGTAATATAGCTATGCGATGAGTTCCATCTAATTCTTATGTTGCAGGATAATTCAAAACTTAAAAGATGGGAAGATAAACAAAGTCCTCTTTGGCAATGTAAAGACAGCCCTTTACTGTTGTGACAGGGAGATCTACGCTCCTCACACAGGCAGGCAGCCAGTCTCAATGTGATGTAGCACAGACAGCCTCTTATATACAGAATCACACAATGCTTTATTTCAAAACAGTAAATAATAATTGAATTGCCAGTCATAAATGATTGAATCAGAAAAACATGTGAACACCTGTGACCGTATAACCCCCATTAACTCTAAACTAATCTTCTACGCATTCTTCACTTGTGGCTTTAACAATGCTTCACTCTAGAATACATACATATTTGTGGTAAATATGACTTTAATACCATGTGTGCCTTGTCATTATAATACTAAAACCTCTGTGTAGTCTGAACTAATTAGATTTCCTGCACTCATTGCCTAATCAGGGTACCATCTATTTGAAAACACGACATACGTGCCAGTGAGCCTGTGTACCTAGAGTTATAAATACCTAGATGTTTGCTGAACATGAGTAAGCTTTTAACTGCAACCCTTTCAAGTTACTCATTTTAGTGTGTCCTCAAGTGAACTTTTCACCTTATTTCGGTTAGTTTTGGATTCAGGCCTGCAGTGTTCTTTTATTACAAACATCTGCATCACACTTTCTGCCAGTGCCTGTTGTTGCGTTATATTTTCACATTCATATTCTACATTTCCTGTAACATTCCTACCTCTAGTTGATATTTCAAAGATTGAATCTAAGTCTTGGTCTTCATTTGGCAAAGCTCCCAACAGTTCTTTCATCCTGGATGGGATTAATGTCAACCACACACTAAACCAATTATCTGGGGTACCTCCTTCATCTACCATTTTCATTTGTAGATTATACTGTGTCTGTATAGCTTCTGATAAAGTTCCATTATCTGCTTCATTTTCTGGAATGAAAATACAACACGCAGTTCCAGTTTTCTCACACACCCCTACTTGCATGGCCATCATAAGGTCAAGTACATAGCGATGCTGCATTACAGTCATTCTCATCGCAAGCAGCTCTTCCTTAACCACATTGAACCCGTCCTTTCTAGTGTTAATAGTCTTTAAAAAGTTCCCATTGGGTTATCTGCAACCATCAAACCTTTGCTTTGACCTGAACCAATGGCAGAGCACTTCTAAAAATAACTGTGCATCATTGAACAAATGGTACTCCTGAGGAATGTTACCCCAAGTACTCGTACCATAATATTCTGCAGTTCTTTTCATTTGATTATTATCCAGTAAAGTTGTTGGATGGTTCATGGGGTGTTCAGGCAAAGCTGCCAGATTAATTCCAGGAATTATCAAAACCGGAGCGTTCAAAGTCACAATGGAGCAGATTCCACTTCAGTTTGGTGGTAACTTGGCATACAGTAGTTCTCCACACTGTCAATAATAGTCCATGAGGCT
Organism: Pleurodeles waltl; assembly: GCF_031143425.1. NCBI lineage: Eukaryota > Metazoa > Chordata > Amphibia > Caudata > Salamandridae > Pleurodeles > Pleurodeles waltl. Next base: position 539,332,563 of record NC_090451.1, read on the forward strand.
GGTGGTGTCCCCCCCTACATGTCGGCATAATCTATTGTAGTCTTACAGCCAAAATTTTGGTTCACATCAACAGAGCCATTTCCTCTGAAACATAAAGAAACAGAAGTTAGTCTCATGACAGGCTGAGGATGCACTGTGCTATCTATCCAATTGTAACATGACATGTTTTCATCCCAGATATGTGTGCACGTCCCTATTGCATCCTAACATCAATTCCTTTCCATAAAGATAGAACCCTACAAGAGAATTTGATATCAGAATGTCATTGAGCATGGACAAATACTGATGCGGTGACTCTAAATCCTGGTCTACGGACACAATCTAGAGGTAAAGGATTTACTAAATAATTGTTACACTCAGTCGGTGGCCATGTTACTTCTAGAAAACCTAGATCTAGGACCATCTGAATCCAATCTGCAGTAGTAGGGTGACCTTTATGCCCAATATCTCTTCTTTTATGTCCTGTCTGTCTGTGAGAATGAACAAGAATTCTGCTTTTAGTTAACGCTCACTTGTGGCGTTAACTAACAAAACGTGGTCCTTTCACATGTATCAACTGCATTTGGGCCTTAATCGTACATTAGTAAAGATGTAATAATCAGGCTGTACTTGGGGGCACTTCTCTGGTTAAATATAGCCTATCTAATCCAGTAGCATGAGGAATTAGAGAGCACACAAAACAAGACTCACTAGTATTTTTTGAACCTATGTCTAACAAATGCCAATACCACATATTATCTAAAAAGTGAGTATGGGCATTACGGGTCACATTATTATGATAAGAAAGTTCCCTTTGTGCATATAAAATATTATAACTAAAGAACACATTGCTGTAGAAAAGTAGAAAGGATAGAATTGAGAGACAAAAGAGAAACAAAAATACATATTTTTTGTGATGTCCTTTAAAAAAAAAAAAAAAAAAAAAATTGTCCAGAGGTGGAGGTGAGTTTTTTTACAATGACAATCTTCTTCCCCCCTCTTGTTCCATTTACAGAGTTCATATGTCTGAACGAGATGCTCTACTTAGATGAACGTGAGGTGAATCCACAGTTTTCTGCCATCCACTTGAGGGCGGTAGGGGTCACAATGGTCACTGTGTCTGGTCCAACGAAGCATGGTTCTCTCCATTTATGAGTGAAATTTCTCACAAAAACCTTGGCTCCTATGTCTAGAACTAGGAGGTTGACCTAAACACTGGCACAGTTTTCCATTTCCTTAGTTACCTGTTTAGAAATTAACCTTGCAGTTTTCATTAATTCAGAAATATACACATGAATTTCATAATTTAACACTTCTGCAGAACGTTTTCCCTGTACACTACTCCTGGTGGCAGGGACTTGCATATTCATAAATCTCCCTGTCACTATCTGATGGGGCATCAAGTTATGGTCAGAACTAGGTGTATTCCTAAGAGAAAAGAGGACCAATAGTAGGCAATACAGTGATTTTTTTATGCAATGTAGCACCTAACTAACTGATCTTAATCTTCAAAAGACCATTTAGGTGTTCAACAATGCCATCACTTTGAGGTTGGTACATAGAGGATAACTTATGATTTATCCCTAACTGTGTCGTGATGTGCATAAATATTGCATTGACAAAATGGGTGCCATTGGCAGATCATCTCCCCTTTGGAATTACCCATCTTGGAATTACTTCATGAATCAGAAAGGTAGCTGCTGATTTAGCATCACAATGAATGCATGGTCCTGCTTCAATCCATCTGGAAAAAGGGCGGACCACAATTATAAGATACATATAGTTGCTGCACCTATCAATTGTGTCGACAAAGTCCATATGAGGAGCTTTAAAAGGACCTTGTGGTTGGGGAATGGTGGGATTTATCACTTTTAATGTGGGATGTGAGAAAACTGCTGGCAGACAATGCAGTTATTAAAGCACATGGTAAGTATGAACAAATCAGTCTTCTTGTATTTGCATAGACAAGTTTTCTCTTGATGTATGAGCTGGTAAATTCAACTGATCAAGTGCTATCATAAGTAAGGCCTGTGAAATCACTGGTTTTCCTGTAGATAGTTGTCTATATACTGAGTATTTCCCTAACCAGGTACATCCTCTATCACCCCAGAACTGTTTTTTATGTTGAGGAGCATCTTCTCACAATTTGTGCAAATGTAAATGTACTGTCTCAGCAAAATGTGGCATATTATTGTCTGTGATGGAATTAGATGCAGACTCCGGCAGTGGGGCAGTCTGAGCTACAAGGACAGGGACATGTTGTGATGCCGCTGGCACAAACTGGGGCTTGCGTCTTGCTGCATCTTTAGCTGCCCAATCTGCTAGTGCATTACCGTGAGACACAAAATCCTGTCCACTGGTATATGCTGCTCATTTCACAACTGCCCCCATCTGTAGTAGTGCAAGTGCCTCCATTAGAGCCCCCGGAGGTTTCTATGCTTAACGGGGCTTCCATTTGACTTAAGAAAACCTAAACCTCTCCTGCTCCATCTCATGATGCTGTAATGTACATTAGTTGTCACATAAGCTGAATGTGAATACATTATAACCTCTCCTGCTCCTTGCTTAAGAGCTGCTATTAATTTTACTGCTTGCACAGAATAATGCACTGGTAACGTCAACTGCTCCACTGTATAGAGTATATCGGAAGAGTCATGCTGTTGTGCTCAGACGTCTGCTGCATCTGTGTATCTAATTCATATATCTTGGTCACTGGTAGAAGAACCATCAACAAAATAGAACATGCTGTCCGGTATAGGATCCTCTGTTGTTTGACCATACTCATTGGGAATGTAAGTTGCACAGTCATGCACGTCATCCTCAGAATCTAATACTAGATGGGCAAAGAATGTTGCAGGGTTCACCGTGTGACACTTCACAACCTTCAAAGATGGTAGTGACATTATCAACTCATATCCGACATGCTCTCTGTAGTCAGAGTAGTCTTAGCCTTCTGAATAATAGCATAACCCCAAAACAATGGAGGAGCTGTTCTGTACTTCAAAAGCCTCAGTGGTGTGACCTGTTTACAAGGACAGTGCCCTTTCATCACTGGATCTAACAGTCCACTGAAGTATGCAATGGGCCTTTGTCCCAAAGTATATTTCTGCGTAAGGTCCGCTGTCATCACGTGACCATTGTAATGGCAAAATAAATAAAATTCCTTGGTATAATCAGGAGTCCATAAGACTAGAGCATTTGTTATTTCGGTCTTTAATTTCTGAAAAGCCTCCCTCATCTCTTATGTTCATGTTATCTTGTAATTTCTGTCCTTATCCTTTTTAATAGAAGCTAACAAAGTTGCAATCAAAGTACTATAATCAAAAACTTATTGTCTCACATAGTTACAGAGAAAAGAAAACTCTGCATTCCTTTAACAGTTTCTGGTTCTGTCATCTGACGAACAGATGCTGCTCTTTCAGGGGTTACTCGTTGACCAGAAGCTGACAATTGTCCTAAGTAATAAACACCCCCCTGACAATACTGTGCTATGTCTTTCTCTACTTTGTATCGTCTTTGAACAAGAGTAACTAGAAGAGCTATAGTGTCTTTTCTACACTGCTGTCTGGTAGGACTACAAATCAATATGTAGTCAACATATTGCAACAATGTGCTGACCACTGAAAATTTGACGAACCATTTCTTACAACTCTGTTAAAAATTCTCCAGGACTCACAATAGCCTTGGGGCAAATAACAATACAAATACTAGTGATAAGAGAATGCTGTCAAGCAGTGACTATCTGGATGAAGAGGGATGCAAAAGAAAGCATTCTTCAGATCAATAACGGAAAAATATTTAGCAGCCTAAGGAATATTTGTCAGAATGATAGATGGATAAGGAACAATTGGAAATTCCGGTACCACTACCTCATTTGGGGGTAGGGGGACAGATCTTGAACCACACGGCAAGTATTGCCCTTCGAATTCTGAACCAAGTAAGTCGGGGTGTTTCACAGAGACACTCCAGAGTAAATGTCTTCTTGCTCTAACAAGATCTGCATTGTAGGGGCAGTGCCCGTCTCTACTTCCTTAGAAAGAGGATACTGCCTCACTCTGGGTAGGATAACACCTTCCTTTAATGTAAATCGGAATGGCGTAGTAGTACAAATAAGGGATACATAATGAGAACCTCAAGTCGATAAAAAGTCTGGAACTTGGGACAGATCAGCTTCCCTAACGGAATCAAAAACTCTACCTGGTGTGAGTGTCCTTACTTCCAACACTGTCCTCAGTGGTATGTCATTCTGAAAAACTGCGACTGTTTTTTTCTTAGGATTGTCATCACAAAACACTTGGTCATCCAATATTTCTCTAGCCATTTGTCCTGGTTCTATGAAAATAATACATACCTATAAGACATGATTATGGTCATTGGCTATCAGAGGGCCATAGATTTGTGTTATCTCTAAGACAGAGGTCTTCAAACTGGGGGGCGGGGCCCCCTAGGGGGGCCTCAAGTGGTCCCAGGGGGGGCCCCAAACTCTGGCCAAAAGAAGCATTTTACAGATAACAGGCCTTTGTTTTAAACAAAAGCATGTTATTGCATTTTTAAAAAGGTAACGGTACCTAACTGCAATGTTTAAAAAAGGTCTGGACATATTTAAACATTGCCATCTTCATAAAATATTTGTGAAAAAGTCTGAGGGGGGGGGGCCCATAGATTTTTTTTTTTCAACTGGGCGGGGGTGGCATTAAGAAGTTTGGAGACCACTGCTCTAAGACCTCTATTTGCAATATAAGTTCAGTATCAGGCATCCAAGAGTCTTGCCCATGCCACTGAAAAAGGAATTCTTTAGGTAACTGAACCTCCTTTCCCAATAACTCTTGTTTCTCTGCTACAATTGTATACACTGCTGTTGTAAATGCCTCCATATCAACAGGTTGTGCTCTGATTTGATCTCCAGTGAGGAATCTACAGTTATTGCCATCACCCTGGAAGGTGAAACGCCATAGGTTGAACAAATCATGGTACTATCAGATTCAAAATAGTCATATTTAATTTGGTCTTAAGATATCTTCTTAATAAGTTAGCTGAGGCAGCTGGAGAAAATAATAAATAGCCCTCAATGTCCTCCCTCCTTCTTCAATCTCCACAGGTCTAGTGAAAGCAAACAACATTATTTTCCCAGAGAATCCCTGTGCGTCCATCGATCTGTTAGAAATCGGAAGCCCCCACCCCCTCTTTAATACAAGACTTAGCTGCTGCTGTATCTATGAAAGAAGGCATACCTTTTGTCATTGATTGCTACCATCACAGTGGGATCCTCATCTGACGTGTGTCACTGACAATACGAGACATATAGAATTGCTCTTCAGGCACCTTCATTGTGCATATCCTCCCACAGAATGAATCTGAAAAGGATTTCCTCCTCTCACAACTACACCTCCCTGTCCACTTTGAGGGGAAATCACTGTTGGGGGTGTTTGATAATTTTGCTGAGGCAGCACCTGTTGTACTTGTGGCATTACTGATCCTGCATATTTTGTGATGGCTCATGAGGTACATATATGATTTGCGGATTTGGTTGTGACTGTTCCGCTGTATTCCCTGGCTGATTACAAACTCCTACCCTTCTAGTTTGCTCATCCTAACTCTTAGTTCTGTAATCTCTAATAAAATGTCCATACCTCTAACAATAATGACGTACCTGATTCAATCCTACCTCTTCCCATTCCTGCTCGTCCTCCTCTACTACTTCTCTGTATCTTTACATTGTCCTGTTGGTGTGGGTATTGTTGTTGAGTGGTCCCTGGGACCGGTGTGACAGAGACTGCAGTCATCTGAGTGGTGGTTGCCACTACAGTTCCTTCTAATGCTCCTTTCTTTGCCAACTTCTACTGTACTAGTTTGGCTGCTGCTTTGTCTATCACTTCCTGTTTGTTCCTCTCTTTCTCCTGTTTCGTCTTATAAAAATGAATTATATGCACTTGTATCTCTGTCCAGGGCTTGGCCTCTAATGCCACTATATTATCTAGGCTATCCTGTACATCAGAGGTAACCCTACTTTTCACTATGTTATAAAATAATACAGAGTTCCTCCTGTTACCTCCCAACCCTGGCCTATTTCTTGGATCCATTCCTCTTTCATCCTATTAAGGAACTGAGCTAGGTCCTCATTTGGCTGCATTGACAGCCATGAGAGTTCCAATATCTGGCCTATCAGGATACATCTTCCTCAACTGATATCAAATCGCTCTCCTTACTAAATTAAATATCTAGTCTCATTGAGGGTAACATTTCTCTGTTCAGCCTTTTGAAAAAGAATGTCTGTTTCGTCTACTATAGGAGAACTAAACAGACTCTTTATGTCCCCTATTGCTAAGGTAACCTGCTGTTTGTTTTTCAGAAGCTCTAATCCACTTCCCTGCTCCCTCTGTACTGTAAGCCGCGACCATTTTTTTTAAAGATTTCCCTTACCCATTTGTGGCCATGAATCATAATGAGGTGCCCCAGGTCCTTTGCCTATCAGTTGCATCTGATGTAAGGGAGTGGTAGAACACTTGGGATATTTCTAACATACACACAAACACTTCTGCATATAGGGATAATCCCAGCCTGGATTTCCCTCCCCATAAAGAATGTAATATTCTGCATTCACCATATCATGTCGATCAAAGGATCCTTCTAGTGGCCATGGACTCATCTGTATTGCTAGTCGTTCAGTCCAATACACTAAATTCTCTACTTATGGCACAACACTGTACCAGCTATTCTCTCCTTTTGCAACTATCTGAGATCTGTGTTGCACAAAGCTGATTTAACACTCATTTGTTGTACTGATCTATCCTGAACTGTCAATACTCTCATAGCCTCACAAGATCCCATCCCTGGGTCTGATTGGACATGTGTTACCTGAAACTGCAATTTCCCAAACTCTGTCGCACGAGCTTTCCTAACTCTGGAAAGCGTCTCCTGTTCTCCCTCTCTAATTTCAACACCATTAGATCATACCCTTGCATTTGCTGTATGATCCAGATCAATAAGGGGTGTTTCTTGAACACCAATACCATAGAGTGCCTAACTTTTGGGGGTCAAAGCAGCTCACCCATGCCATTCGCACGCTTATGTATAGACTCTTTCCTATTTGTTACTTTCCCAAAATTTTCCTGAAAAGATATAGTGATATCCTTCTCTGTTCACTTCCCTTGCATCTCCCCTACTCTAAATTGGTGATAACCACTCTTGAACACTTTCTGGTGAAACTATTACATTCCCCTTCTCCTTCTGCCAAGGTGGTGGATTACCTTCAGTCCTATCTTTTTCTTGGGACATTGGCCATCATGCCATACTAGCAGTTCTGTCTAAATAGTCACTCCATCTAACATCATCTGCATTTCGTCACTGTGAGGTAAGCATTTCTTCCTTAACTACCCTTCCTGTTGTCTCTCTCCTCTGCAACAAATGCGATGTTGATGATAAATCGTGTGACTGGTCTTAAATATCCCCTGGACTTTGTTCTTCACTTCTGTCCTCTTCAGGAGAGGCTGGACCTAAACGTAGGGTGAACTGTGCTTCTAACTGTCCTGAAAACTGGGATTCAGTTATTTTGCATGCTGCTTAGGTGTGCTCACGTATTTTTGTTTGCCATTTGTGGAGCAATATTAAGGGTAGCTTCTGGGGACTGTGAAGGGGTCTCAATTCACGGTTCTCAAATTCCACTTCAGCTTCTTGTAGCTACCAGTGGGTAAATAAGTACTAGGTACCTTGGGGGAGGTACTCATAGAATTCTATGGGGGTGGGAAAACAGATGAAATACTAGAGGTATACATTTTTAAGAGGTCCTTAGATTTTTCCCAAAATACTTGCCACAAGGCTAGAATAGGTTCTCTTTTCTGTAATTTGGGGCCAGATGTAACAAGCCGTTTGCATGTCGCAAACTGCGAAAAACGCAGTTTGCGCCATGCAAACAGCCTCCCGCGATGCTCATTCCCAAATTGCGAGTCGGTACCGACTCGCAATTTGGGAATGCGACTCGCAAATAGGAAGGGATGCTCCCTTCCTATTTGCGACTCGCATTGCAATTCAGACTTGCTTTGTGACCGCGAATGCGGTGGCAAAGCAACTCGCACTTACCACCAGTGTCACACTGATGGTAACTCATTCGCAAAAGGGACCCATTCCCCTTTGTGAATGTCGACAAAAATATTTTTTCAGAGCAGGCAGTGGTCCTATGGACCACTGCCTACTCTGAAAAAACGAAACCAAATGGTTTCGGTATTTTTTTCATTTTGCAACTCGTTTTCCTTTAAGGAAAACGGGCTGCAAAATGAAAAAAAAAAACAGCTTTATTTAAAAAGCAGTCACAGACATGGAGGTCTGCTGACTTCAGCAGGCCACCATCCCTGTGAGTGCAGGGACTCACTATGGGGTCCCAAAAAGCGACCCACCTCATTAATATTAATGAGGTGGGTCTTTGCGACCCCATAGCGAGTCGCAGAAGGTGTCTGAGACACCATTCTGCATATGCTTTTGCGAGTCTGAAATTGCGAGTCGCACCGACTCGCAATTTCAGACTCGCAAAGGCATATCTTGCTACATCTGGCCCTTGGTTCCTTCATATTTACTCCTAAGGGCTGTAACATTATGCTCAATTATTTTATAGGTTTTTGGGAGGCTTTAGACCATTCTAAATAAAATTGTTGTAATTTTCTGATTATTATGAAAAACCTTCTGCATATGTGCTAAGGGAGTCTCCATAATTAATTGTCTTCCCAATATGTCTGAATTTAACCATTCTATTTATCTAGTCAAATATTACTCCTCTTTTAAAACTTATGCAAATATTTTTAAAAGCAGTAATTTTGTCTTTGTCAAGTATACAATACATATTAAAAGAATATTAAGTAACATTATGCAACATCATCACACAGTGGCCACTTCAATCATACACACGCTCACCATCAGCATAACAAATATAAACTCACCAACTATTTCTTAAGTATGAATCACCATTTTTTCTACTTCTAAACGGTAAATACAACCGGCAACCCCTAGTCACTTCCCTCGGCACCTAGAGAGAATAACCTTTTCAAGCTATACGTCTCTCAGATCATAGAATGACTTCTGGATATTAGATCCGGGGTAGTCATTTGAGTAGACAATGGAATGACTTCCAGACATTAGGTCCAGGACAGTAATTTGAATGTTTATATCTTATCTTGAGACAAAGTTCAGCAACATCAACTTTTCGACTGTCCCTCTATGCCAACAAAAAAACATTTTCGGCTCCCTCTGAATTTTAAATTACCTACATTGACCACTTCTAGGTCATTGCTAGGAACAATAAGTAAACCAGTTATGTAGCGCTTTCCTGATATTGTGTGACACATGTACACAATCTTGCATGCAATACCCTTACGTCTCTTATAACCTTACATGTCTACATCTTTGTTTACCATTGCCAAGGGAAATAAGTCATAGGATAAATACAAAAACATGGAACATTAGTTTGCATTTGCCCTCCTCTTCAAAAGAGGGCAGTCACTGGAATCTTTCACAGCCCCCCCATCCACAGGCAGAACTTCAGAAACGATGGCATCTGCTTCCCCAGTCAAAGATGCGCAATAACCTATGCAGGGGGAGGGGGGGCTAGGTGGCCCTCTAGTGTCAGCAGTCAAGTAAACACAAGAATGAGTCCTCCTTATTCCGGGTTGCCATCAATTGCAGGGTAATTCAAAACGTAAAAAATGGAAAGAAAGACAAACTCCTCTTTGGCAGTGTAAAGATAGCCCTTTACTGTTGCAACGGGGAGATCGACCCTCCTCGCACAGGCAGGCAAGCCAGTCGCAATTTGCTGTAGCACAGACGTGTCTTATATACAGAACTACACAATGATTCTTTTACAAAACAATAAATAATATTTGGCCAGTCATAGATTGAAACAGAAAAACATTGAAGACCTGTGACCCCGTAACCCCTTAACTCTAAACTAGTCTTCCACACATTTTTCACTTGTGGCTTTAACAATGCTCAACAAACTAACCATTCTTCGCTCTAAAATACATACATATCTGTGGTAAATACAACATTAATACCATGTATGCCTTATCATTATAACCCCAAAACCACTGTGTAGTCTGAGCTGATTATATTTCCTACACTTATTGTCTAATCAGGTTACAATCTACTTGGAAACACGTAGTATGTGGATGTGAGCCTGTGTGCCTAGAGTTGTAAATACCTACATATTTGTTAAACATGAGTTAGCTTTTAACTGCAATCCTTTCAAGTTACTCATTTCAGTGTGTCTTCAAGTGAACTTTTCACCTTATTCTGGTAGGTATTAGATTTGGGCCTGCAGTGTTCTTTTATTACATACATCTGCGTAGCGCTTTCTGCCAATGTCTGTTGCATTACATTTTCACATTAATATTCTACATTTCCTGTAACACTTATTCAAATATTCTGTCAATAATCAATGGGCTCATTAACTGTTCTGATACATGAACTGAGAAGGAGGCATTGCTTAGAATTTTGTAGAGGCCTGAGACTAAGCCTTTAAAAGTCTGCCATGTACAGAGGTTGCTAAGGATGGTAGAGTGTTCTAACATCATCATGTGGAGTTTTAGGTTCTCTTGTATGCAGCAATAGAGCCATTGGCAATCCCAGAAGAAGGTTTGGGGTAAGTGAAATGTGGTCTTGGTCTCTTCAAATGTTTTTAACCTACCCTCCACAAGCATCTGGTCTATCTTTTGTAACTGATTGACTCAAAATCTATCCAAGGAAGGCTCTTCGTTTCCTATTGTAATGCATCTGTTATTCCATATTGGGGCACTTTTATGCAGTCGTCTGTGTTCCAACAGTTTAACATGAGCCTTGTGCCATGCAAATGTTAGGGTTTTTAGTATCAGCATACACGTCCAATCCCATAAACATTTTTTGTGTAGCAGTCTTCTCCTGTAGTAGGCTTTCTTCTGTCTAGAGCCAGTGGAATGTGTGAAGAGATTTATGTAACTGATATTGAGTTTGTGCAAGCTGGAAAGCCAATCAGTACTATTCAATGTGTGGTTGACGAATCACACCCGACTCTGTAGAAGCGTATAGTTTTCCCATTTTGAGTCAGAGTTTCTGTCTTGCCCATAACAAGGTTTTGATCACTTCTGTGAGTTCCCTAAGCAGGTGGGCTGTTAATTTAAGTGATAAGAGTGCAAAAATATAGCATACGTGTGGGCATGACATTCATTTTGTGGATCTGTACCCTTCCCCACATGGAGAAGTGGAGTAGATACCAGCGCTTTAAGTCGGATTTGTTCTTTGGTATCAGAGGGTCTGAATTATCCTTTATTATTCTGTGAAACCCTATGTTTAAGTAAGTTCCAAGGTATTTCTGGGTTGATTGTTTGCATTGGAATTTGTGATCTCCTATGGCTGCAATGGTGGTAGAGTAAGTGAAGGGCTTCACATTTCCCCCAATTAATGTTGTAGCCTGAGAACTGTGAGAAAATTGAAACAGTATGGATTAGACTGCATACGGACAATAGAGGCTCTGACAGGATTACCAATATATTATTCATGTATAGGAGAATTTTATGTTCCCCTGTTGAAGTTTGGACCCCAGGTATCGCCCTGTTTTGTGCTGTGGCTATTGCAAGGGACTGGAATGAAAATATATATAGTATTGGGGAAAGTGGACATCTAGTCATCTGGTTACGTTCCTCTTCCAATCCTAAATTTGAAGGAAGTATGCCCATCGCAGCTTACCGCGGCTACCAGGTTAGTGTATAATAATATGATTTTAGTATCTAATTTATGTCTAAGACCAAACTTTACCACAAAGTTGAAAAGTAGGGCCACTCAACCCTGTCAAAGGCTTTCTCTGCGTCGAGCAAGAGAGCCACCTTTTGCATTTTCCAAAGCATGTGTGCCATGAATCTCAAGTGGGGCAAATCTGACATGGTCCTGATGCACAAGGGACAGTAAGACGGGTTTCAGCCCATTGGTCAAGACCTTGGCCATTATTTTCAAGTCTGTTTTAACCCCTTCGCTGCCAGGCCTTTTTCTCCCTTCTGTGCCAGACCTTTTTTTGGCTATTTGGGGCAGTTCGCGCTTAGGCCCTCTTAACTTTTCGTCCACATAAGCTAGCCAAGCCAAATTTGCGTCCTTTTTTTCCAACATCCTAGGGATTCTAGAGGTACCCAGACTTTGTGGGTTCCCCTGAAGGAGGCCAAGAAATTAGCCAAAATACAGTGAAAATTTCATTTTTTTTTTTTTTTTTATTGGAAAAAGGAGCTGCAGAAGAAGGCTTGTGGTTTTTCCCCTGAAAATGGCATCAACAAAGGGTTTGCGGAGCTAAAACCACCAGCTTCCCAGCTTTCAGGAACAGACGGACTTGAATCAGAAAACCCAATTTTTCAACACAATTTTGTCATTTTACTGGGACATACCCCATTTTTACGATTTTTTGTGCTTTCATCCTCCTTCCAGTCAGTGACAGAAATGGGCGTGAAACCAATGCTGGATCCCAGAAACCTAAACATTTCCGAAAAGTAGACAAAATTCTGAATTCAGCAAGGGGTAATTTGTGTAGATCCTACAAGGGTTTCCTACAGAAAATAAATGAAAAACAAAATATTGAAATTGAGGTGAAAAAAACAGCAATTTTCCTCTACGTTTTACTCTGTAACTTTTCCTGCAATGTCAGATTTTTGAAAGCAATATACAGTTACGTCTGCTGGACTCTTCTGGTTGCGGGGATATATAGGGCTTGTAGGTTCATCAAGAACCTTGGGCACCGAGAGCCAATAAATGAGCTGCACCTTGCAGTGGGTTTTCATTCTATACCGGGTATACAGCAATTCATTTGCTGAAATATAAAGAGTGAAAAATAGCTATCAAGAAAACCTTTGTATTTACAAAATGGGCACAAGATAAGGTGTTGAGGAGCAGTGGTTATTTGCACATCTCTGAATTCCGGGGTGCCCATACTAGCATGTGAATTACAGGGCATTTCTCAAATAGAGGTCTTTTTTACACATGCTCTTATATTTGGAAGGAAACATTTTAGAGAAAGACAAGGGGCAATAATACTTGTTTTGCTATTGTATGTTCCCCCAAGTCTCCCGATAAAAATTATACCTCACTTGTGTGGGTAGGCCTAGTACCCGCGACAGGAAATGCCCCAAAACACAACGTGGACACATCACATTTTTTTAAAGAAAACAGAGGTGTTTTTGCAAAGTGCCTACCTGTAAATCTTGGCCTCTAGCTCAGCCGGCACCTAGGTAAACCTACCAAACCTGTGCATTTTTGAAAACTAGAGACTTAGGGGAATCCAAGATGGGGTGACTTGTGGGGCTCTGACCAGGTTCTGTTACCCAGAATGCTTTGCAAACCTCAACATTTGGCTAAAAAAACACGTTTTCCTCTCATTTCAGTGACAGAAAGTTCTGGAATCTGAGAGGAGACACAAATTTACTTCCACCCAGCGTTCCCCCAAGTCTCCCGATAAAAATGATACCTCACTTGTGTGGGTAGGCCTACCGCCCACGAAAAGAAATGGCCCAAAACACAACGTGGATACCTCACATTTTTTCACAGAAAACAGAGGTGTTTTTTTACAAAGGGCCTACCTGTGGATTTTGGCCTCTAGCTCAGCCAGCCCAGGAGGGCAGAAATGGCCTAAAATAAATATGCCCCCCCTCCAGTCCCCTCGGGGAGCGACCCTTGCCTACGGGGTCGCTCCCCCTGTGTGACATTGGCGCAAAAAAAAAAAAAAGATCCCCGGTGCCTAGTTCTTTCTGCCCCCCTTGGGGGCAGATTGACCTAAAATAGGCCGATTTGTCCCCAAGGGGGGCAGAAATGGTCTAAATACAATTTGCCCCCCAGGGGAGCGACCCTTGCCTAATGGGTCGCACCCCATCGCTAACAAACCAAACAAACAAATAAAAACACCCAAAAAATCTTTTGCCCTGGTGCCTAGAGGTTTCTGCCCCCAGGGGGGGCAGAACTGACCTAAAATAAATTTGCCCTCCCCACCCCCCAAGCCCCTCTGGGGAGCGACCCTTGCCTAGGGGGTCGCTCCCCCTGCGTGACATTGGCGCAACAAAATAAAAGATCCCCGGTGCCTAGTTGTTTCTGCCCCCCTTGGGGGCAGATCAGCCTCATAAAAATAGGCCAACCTGCCCCCAAGGGGGACAGAAATGGCCTAAATGTAATTTGCCCCCTAGGGGAGCTCCCCACCTCTAAAAGAAAAAACAAAACAAAAACAAAAAAAAACAAAAAAAATGATCCCTGGTGCCTAGGGGTTTCTGCCCCCCCCCCCGCTGGGGCCGATCTAGCGCTTTAAAAAAATGACCCCCACCCTCCCCCGGAGCGACCCTTGCCCAAGGGGTCGCTCCCCTTGCGTGAAATTCGCAAAAACAAAAAAAAAACTCCCTGGTGTCTAGTGGTTTCTGGCCTCATAACGGCAGAAATGGCCTAAATGTAATTTGCCCCCTAGGGGAGCGACCCTTGCCTAAGGGGTCGCTCCCCACCTCTAAAAGAAAAAAACAAAACAAAAACAAAAAATTATCCCTGGTGCCTAGAGGTTTCTGCCCCTGGGGGGGGGGGGGAGGTTGTTGGGCAGAAAAGCCTTACAAGCTTTACAATCCGGCTTTTGAAACGCTGAGAGAGACTTCAAAGGGAATTAAATACATTTCCTTCCCTTTGAAGCCTCTCTCGGCCTCCTCCACGTGATCGGAAGAGAAATGCTTTGCATTTCTCTTCCGAGCGCACTGGAAGCTGAGCTTCCAGCGCAAAGGAGGAGGCCTCTGTGACAATCAGCGCGCGATGCGTGCTGACGTCACAGGGGAGGGGTGGGGGGGTCGGGGTGGAAGGGGAAGGGATTCCCCTTCCATCCACGACCGGGGGGTGTGGGTGGGGGGCACGCTCCCCCCGGTTTCCGGGTGCAGGACGAGGTGATCTCGTCCAAGGCACCCAGGAACCGGTGCCTTGGACGAGATCACCTCGTCCAAGGCACCGTAGGGGTTAAGCAAGGATGTTGGCCTATAATTAGCTTAATCTATCACATCCTTGCCTGGCATAAATATGAGGGTTATCTTGGATGTATTCATCCATTCCAAGAGTGTGATCTCTTCATCGATCTCCCAAAATGGTTTACAAAGTAGTGCCAGTAGGTGTGACTTATTGATTTAGTAGCATTCCGATGGGAACCCATCAGTGCCTGGGGATTTGTTATACTGGAAACTGTATATCACTGATGCTATCTCTTCCTCCAAATATCCTGTTCTAACGGCTAGGTTTACACAAATGTAGGTTCAGGGAGTGTCAAAGAGGCTAGGAAGGATTCCTCCTCCTGAAAAGTGTCAAGGCATTAGCAGAGTATAATGTCTGGTATAGCGTGCCTTAAATGTATTAAGGATATCTAGCCAGTGTGTCAGTAGGGATCCCTGTTATCTCGTATCACTGGTATGGATTGCTGTGCTTCCTGTTGATGCAGCTGCAGAACAAAGAGCCAGCCTTCTTTTCCCTGCTCTCATAAAATTGCTGTTTTAAATGAAACAGAGCATTTTCTGCTTTTGAGGTAACATTCCTCGTAAGTCCTCCCTGGAATGTAGGGATGAGTTAGGGTTGTCGCCTTACCCTCAGCCCTGTCTGAGGTCTAGCCACATCCTTCTTGCTATGTGCAGTGTCTCTCATGATTCCCCCCTTCCCAGAGGCAATTCTTGCCTGCCACCGCTAACATTTAGAAGGGTGATACTGTTGGTCATTTTCATATAGTATAGTATTTAGAACCTAACAAATATTGTCTCTAGTGTCCCATCATGAGTCTCAGTAATTGCATATTAAGCCAGATCTGGATCAGGTTGTGATCAGAACTTCTGTTACTGGTTATGGCAGTATCTCATTCTGTTCAGCAAGGGGGCTGAGGTCAGAAGGAAATCAATTCATGAACATGTCCCATGAACACAAGATGTTGAAGTGTATTCTCTGTCCGCGGGGTGCTGCAGTCTACATGGATTGGAAAGGGAGAAGTCCAATTAGGGATCTCGCAAGAGCCCCCTGTTTGTATTGCCTTTTGCCCCGGATGGTCAGACTTGCTTAGGTTTGGACTCATTGTATTCTACTCGCTGGTGTTGTGACAGTATTCTAGTGAGATTTGTAAAGACTTCTATTTTGTCAGATACAGGACAGTAAATGGAGACAATCAGTAATGCTTAGTCTTTTATCATGCCCTTTGTGAGCACATAGTGTCCCTATGGACCATGTCATGCCCTGTGTATGTAGATGGGGAGTCTCTTCTGCATAAGTATTGCCACCCCTCCTTTGCTGTACGTCTTTGAGGAAGTGAGACTAGCCCCTCCTTTGCTACCTTTACTTGCATAGTATTCCACGCCAACCCAATTTCTGCTTAGTTTATGGCTTTCTGGTAATGAGAGATGTGTCTTTTGAATAAGTGCTATATCTGGATGTAGAGATTGTAGGTACGTCAATATCTTTTTTTGTCTTATAAAATGAGTAAGCCCGTTCACAGAGAGACTACAGTGAGGTCCTGTCCGGGTATGTCCCCCCGCTGGGAGTGCATTATTGTTATTATTATTGTTGTAACATGCCACTTCCTTGTCCAGGTCGACTGGTCTTCTATTTCTAAAACCCACCTTGGTCCAGAGCCACCACCAAGGCCTCCATGAAGGCCTCCTAGTTATCAAAGAGATCAATACTCCAAAATGCAGGACCTTCGCCTACTGTTGGCTGCTACACAGTTCAACATCTCAATACTGTCTGGACTCCATGTTAAGTGCAGCATCTGCTTCTGGTAGGATATGCTCTTAATAAGTTGCCAGTGAAGAAATCATATTAAACCTTGCCTCACAGACTCTAACATAATGCCTAATGGCATCAGAATTTTATCCTAAGGTGATTTTTTGTGTTATGTTGTAGCAATGTCCTCCATACAGGACAATAGTCTGAAAACTCCAAATCTGGGCAGTAGTGTTTAAGATTTGAACGTAGTTCCCACATGTCCATAAGAGATGCAAGAAGTAAAAGCAGGAGGAGGAGTCATGGATCACGGGTTCACACCACACCGCCACAAGCCCAGCCCAGCTCCGGACAAATCTCAGGTCCCACGGGAAAAAGTGAGTGGGAACCGGATTGGAGCCCAGAGGAGCAACGTCGCCACTGGGGTAGACCGGTTATCCACCCCCAATTAGAAGTGAAAACAACTGCTGCAGGGGGCCGGTGCCCATCAAGACACCCCGCCACACGGGCCTCAAGGTCCTCAATCTTAGTGCTAGTGATTCCTTACACCATTGCTAGCCATTGCAGTGTGCAGTGGTCATTGAGGCTTCCCCAGTGACGTGTGGTGAGGCACAGTGGCTTTGAGACATCTGGAACAGGGTGCGAGATCGAAGAGGGTGTGCGCAAGTGCTTTTCTTGCTCACCCGTCAGTAATTCTTCCGGTCTCACCCCTCCGCGCCTCTGTCTGGTCTGCGCAACTCTTGAGCCATTCCCTCATTGCCAGGAGCATCTTTGTGACAAACAGGCCAGAAAAGGCATAGAAAAGACCCAGGGCCTAAGAATTAATTGGAGAGACATTTCGCTAAATCTTCATTCGTTTTTCACACTCCTACCACTTTTTACCACTTTCTAACGTATCCTTTTTACAGCGTCCGGCACTCCGGGCCCAGAAGAGATTGGCGCTGCTCCACCAAAAATGGTCCCTTTCACCACATACTAACAAACAAACAGGCAATTAGAGCTACATTGGTGAGTGTGGCAGCTGTAGTCAACCCCCTCTTAGTGTGCACTCCGGTGCCCCGCAGAAATGGCCCAGGTAGGACTGGGTGCGCTTGCAGGACCCCGGTGAAACTCGCTTGATCCACTGCTCCAACCACTTCCATTAGCAATCTTAGTCTTACCTAGCCCAATTACAGCACTTTGAGCCTCAGGCCTAAATCAAAATGGTGTCACTTCATCAAAAGGGACCCCTTATCGCAGTAAAAGGGCAAACAGGCAATCTGTACTACTGTGGGCGAGAGCAGTGGCTGTAGACAGCCCCCTCTGAATGTGCGCCCCAGTGCCCAGCAAAAGCAGCCCAGCTAGGCCTGGGTTTGGCTTGCAGGGTCCCGGTGAGACTTGCTCAACCCCGCTCCAGCTGCCTCTGCTAATAGAGCCTAACAGGCCACCAGGATCAAGGCCCACCGACTGGGCGCCCCTCCTACTTTTTACACCTAAGCACAGTACCTAGTGCCCTGGATCTTGAGTAAATCGGTGCTAGCCCTCTCTACGTTTGCTTCAGTCAGCTCCCATCAGCGTCCATTCACCAACATCATGCCCAGAAAGAAACCACTCACTCATTCCAGTTCAGCCACAAAGGGGAAACTCAGGATCAGCTATTGCAATGAACACCAGGAGCACTGCACAGGTTCAGTCACCTTTGAAGCCGACTTCCAAGGCCCCTCAAGGTGGACTAATTACTCACTTCTTTTCACCTCCCTCCCACTCTAGAGCCCTTCTGGTCTCAACGCTCTCATGCAACTTAGTTAGTCTTCAAGTGGTCTCGCCCACAGCTGGCTCACACAAGGGCTTAGTGCACTAGATGTCCACCATTGCAAGCATGAAGCATAGGTCAGAGTCATGTTGAATCTCCAGGAAGCACTCAGTCACAACATAAATCCCTGACAGGATTTTAACATTTCCTTTCAGTCTCCATTGCTGGCACCAACTAGTCCAGGGAAAGTAGCAAATTCCGGAGAGCACGCAAGTAATCACTGCTCAAATATATTGTTTCTCCCCACCTCCTCCCCAGGTTCTAGCTCAGTCCACTCCCCCAGCGTCAATTAGACCTAGACCTACCTCACCCATGACATGTTTAAGTGCTCAAAATGTTGACATGGGTGATCTCTGCATCTCTTTCCTTCAAAATCTTGAGGCTAAAATAGAAAGAACCTTGGAGCTCACCCAAAGCTGTTTAGAACATCAAATGAACTAAGGGAAACACTTCCAGATACACAAGACACCCAAGAGTGGAACAGGTTGGAAGACGTGAACTCGACTGCTACAAGTGCAGCTCAGAGCTCTATAACCAGAGCATCGGTATGTCAGTGCACAAAAATGTAACTGCAAATCGATCTCCTGCAGTCGATTGCACAGCGCCTAGCACACTTGAGCACTAAGTTAGACTCTATGGAACACATCATTCAAAGCCAAATGGATGTAAAGTCATGTTCCTGCTCTTGCTCAGCCATCATTGACAGATGGGCAACTCTTCCAGAGGTCTTAAAAGAGCTTGTCATCACAATTAGGGGCAAAGTTGTTGCCTAAGCATCTAGCAGCTCGCCTACACCCTGTTTGCAAAATCTCCAGTCATCCAATGCTGAGGGGCCACTTACTTGCTCAAATTTAAAACTGTCTGATGGCCCATAGCCAAATCAGGGCAATCCAAGCTCTCATGCACAGGCTAATTCACCTCCCCCCCCTTTGGCACCCAGCTTCAGCACTACTTCTCGATCAACAAGGAGGCTCAACCTAGTTCTGCACCTTGGGGTGAGTCCCTCTCTAGGAGAGCTAAGGAAAAGTTAAGGGAACGGAACAAGAAAGTCATCAAAGTTAAAAGAGCTGCTTTGCTGTCAACTACTTGGAACTAGCTTTTGCCAGTTCCAAAGGATGATGTGCTACTATATCCAATTTATACTTCCAACCTGGGCTCAAATTGCCAAACAACCACTGAGGCCTCAAGATCCGAACTCAGGTTTCACCTTTCTCCCAGGAGCAATCAGGAAGGCCCAGCGCCTGGCAGGGTAGGTCTGGCCCCTGTATATATTCCGTCTCAAACGATCAGCAAGGAAAGGATGGATGTCAGTACCCAGGCCACCCTGCGAACACACCATGCATAGATTCCTATCAATTGAACAGCAATAAAAAGGTGGACGTCAGTACCCAGGATACCCCTGAGAACACGCTAAGCACGGTCTCTGGTGAACATACAGTATGGGCCCCCACCAGTGTGCCTCCCTCATTCCACAGTCTGCCCAACACATCGGGAACTTTGTGCCCCACCCAAATTGGGCTCCGTGTGGCAAAGTCACAGGCCATCGGCCCACTTAGCAATACTTATGTATGCAGACAGGAGGTGACAGTACTAAACGCCAGAAAGGAGGAGCTGAATGTCCAGGAGGTAGTACTAACCCCCAGATACTTTGCAAAGAGCCATATGACATCTTAAACGGGGGCAGCATTCTTTGCCTATTCAAACTCCTACTGTCACTGGCCCAGGATCAGTCAAATGGTATAGCCTGGATCAGGTTTCAGAATCTCCTAGGGGACACCTACGGAGAGACAACTCTGGTAGGATTTTATCACCTGCAACACCAAGTTGCTGCGCTCAGGGAAGTGGCGCAGCTGGCAGACTGGGGAACTGAAATCAAATCCCCCGACAGAGAAATATACTCACGTCCTTAATGTATCTCCACCTAGGAAGGAGGGGGCAATCCATTCTGTGCGCCATACAGAGCAATGTTAATGTCTAGGATGAAGCAAACCTGGTCAAGGAGCTCCAAGGCCCTTGGAATCAGATGTACAAATGAACTAAGGGCAGTGTGCCTCCGGCCCCCTTTGTCAGACACTGTAACAGACCAAAGCCCTCGTCATCGGCATTCCTAACACCAGCCACAGATCCACACAAGGAAAGGAAATTAGGGAGGAAGGTCTTTGCCAACAATTGGCAATCATTTCCTGGAATGTGGCAGGCCTCATGAAGATGTCTAAACATAAAGCAGCCCTTGAATATCATCCCAAAGGTGACATACTATGCCTACAGGAGACATGGGCCACTGCAGCGAAGCCACTCCAGTGTATTGCGAATTTTATATCGCTGCTATAAATCATATCATATTTGACCATCTGTCTGGTGGACTTTCAATTTTCATAAAGCACGCCTGAAAAGTTGAGGCCACTGAAATATCTACCAACTCACAAGCTCTTCTGACTGTTGCTAATCAATTGCTATCTTAATCCAGCCCAGGTGAGGAAGAAAGAGGGGTGGGCCTTCTCACAAACATGATCGAAGAGCTGCTGAATAAGTATGTCTATCATCAGCCTATTATAGTTGGGGACTTTAGCATTAGGGCCCAATGTTGGCTCTCCATTTCTCCCAGTCTGTCTGCCGATATTGCGCCCTTACGAGATCTTCTCCATAATCATAAAATAATATTGGTTAAATTTTTATAAGAATCTTGTAATCCCTGCTGGCACACCAATCCTGCTTTTAGAATATATCTACCATAGATTACATCTTTGTCAGTGAAGTGCTGGTTCCAAACTCCAAGTTTAGAAGTTGATGACAGGGAGGAAATCGACCAGAGACCCTTGCATGCAATTTTGCTATTAGCATCCAAAGACTCCCCATTATCACCCTTGCTCGGTGCACCCTCAGGAGAGGAGCGGTATAAGGTCCTTCATAGAATCAAATGGATTAAGAATCATGGGGGCAAACTCTTAGCCTGGATAGGGAAAAAAAGAGTCTGACTAGCCCCAAGTCACCTAGTACATTAACATCTCAGGAATACTGGGAGAATCTCGTAGGGGATCTTCCAACAGGCACTGGGGAATGGGCAACGGTTACCCCAGTGCAGGAATTTAACCACCTTAACTGTTGCTCCTATTCATACAAAGGAGCTCGCTGCCACTAAGCGCAACCGTCATAGGGCTTTGGCTTCCAGAAGAAGAGGCTGCAATAAACAATCCGGCGAACACCAACAGTGCTTAGAGCAGCTCCCAAGCGCAAGGTCTGGGAACTAAAAATGGAACAGATCGAGGTAGAGTGGATCAAGATTTTTTCCTGTTAAAAGAAAAGAACCATTCACCTCTCTGGAACTATATCACCTCAGTAACCTGGCCCAGTTTAAAGAGATGGCAGAAAGGGATCTGGATTAGCTATGTAAAACAGCTCTATACAATCGATTGACATGTAGACACAAATTTGCTTCCACCACATTCTGCTGAAGAGCCTTGTCCCCAGCATGCCTCCCCAGTGCAGTAACGATCATCATTAAAGAAAATGAGGCGTGGCGGGCCCCTGGACCCAGTGAGATTCCAGCCTAAGTGTTTAAATGATAACAAGACTTTTGGGCCAGGACCCTCATAACACTCTTTAACTACCCCTTTATCACTGCCACACCACTGACTTCTTGCAGGGGTCAGTCCTCTTCCCCGTACATAAAAAGGGTTATCGTTCTGACACAGCTATATATCGGCTGATCTCCCTGCTTGATGTGGAAGCAAAATCCTACACCCGCATCCTTCTGGAGGAGCTAGAAACCTGGGTCTCCAAAAAAAGAATCCTTCCTTTTTTAAATCAGGATCTAGGCCTGACTTAACCACGACAGATAACATTATAGCATTGGAATATCTATCCTATTGAGCCTTAAGGAGCAAGCAACCTTCCCTGTTCTGCTGCTTTGTCAACTACAGCGCAGCCTTTGACAGGGTTGACGGGGGCAGGCTTGGGGGTAACTTTACTGCATGGGGGATCCCCCCTCCAGCTCCTAAAGGTGATAATATCCCTATATCAGGGGATCTGGATCCGGGGTAAAATTAGTCCCACTACAGCCACAGAAAGGTGCCCACTAGCAACGGGCTAAAGCAGGGCTGCGTGTTGGCCCCCCTTCTTTTTAACCTCTACACAGCCGACCTGGGTGCTGCCTTGGAGGGCGCCAGCCTAATAACACCAAGCCTGGGTGCAGTGCGCCTTCCAATTCTGCAGTACGCAAATGATATTGTGATCATGGACCATACTAGAGTTGGCCTACAGAGTGCCCTCAATGCCCTGCACCATTATAATCAGGAGAATAAAGTTACTGTTAATCAGGGGAAAACCAAAGTCATTGTTTTCAGTAAATACACACACAAAAATCAAACACACTAACAGGTAGGGAATTAGTAATTACAACTTTAGCCTATAACTACTTAGGCGTTTGGTTTTCAGAAGGGGCCACATCAGCAATTCTCCTAAGGCATCTCAGACATAAGTCCACCAGTGGAGTTCATAGCCCGACACGTTTAGGCAGTCAAATTCATATTCCAACTGCTGATCCAGTGCTGACAGTTTTAAGAGCAAAACTGATCCCTGCACTTAACTATGGCCACCTGGCTTTTCCTGGAGCCTTTTACAAGCTCCGTAATAATTCCCAGATTATGGCATATGAGAAAGTCTTGAATGCTTCCCAGCAGGCCAGAAGAACAAGGCTAAGACTTGAGCTGGGTCGTAGGAGATTGGACCTGTTTTGTCAGGGGGACTTAATAAATTATTACTTGATGGTCCTGTGGGCTTCTGACAACTCTCAAAGTCCATCTGAAGACAGTTTTTGAAGGGGCAGGCACCCCATGACAAACCTAGTTGGCCAAAGCAACCAGCAATCTCAATATCGTGACTGCTAAACTGTGTGCCCCAAATATTCCGCTCTTAGCCTGGAAAAAGTTCTGAATAGACAGATTATGAAGTCTTCTTTTGACCATGATATATGAGGGCTACTGCCAAGCCTTAGCACCGTGATACTAGACACTACCTACATGCCGGGGAAGGCCAGGCCTTACTTTCAACACTCTGTCAGCCGAAGCACGTAGGCAAATCCTATACATGTGGCGCATTGCCATGCCAATCTCGGATTCAACCATGCCTGAGCGTGATCAACTGTGGCCATCACATGCAGGCTATGCAATTGGTCATGGTTCCATCTGCTGTGCTGCCCTAAACTCGCCGATTGGTGCTCTTTTTGTTCCGGGTCAATTGCATTAGACTGTTCAGAGAAGCATCAGATCTGTGTTTCTCAGATAATTCGCCAAGGTCCTTAGCCAGTTTGGGAAAATTTACGGACCCGATTCTTACCGCCCTCCTCAAAGCCCCGACAGGCTGATGCTGGGCTCATTGATCGGCGCCGCTCGCTCTCCTCGCCCTCCGAAGGGCTGGCACCAGCCCTCTCCTGCTAACTGAACAGGCCACAAGAAAAGAGCCCTCGCTACGAATGACTGGTTTTACATGAACAATGGTCCTGCATTATGAATCTTTTTTCCCTCCTTCTCTTACCTTGGCGGTTACATCAGTGACACAAAATGGCTAAAACATTTATGGTATTATGTCGATTTTGTTTTATTATCATCATTTATTAATACGTTTACACATGACTATAGGGCGCTGAGTCCTTCTCTATAAATCTTATTTAATGTATTTTATAGCTGTTTATAAGTTTGTCTTTTTATTTTTGACAGTCATGGCACTTTGGCGAATTTGTGTTTCCTTACTGATCGCATGTAAGAATTTTAATTAATCGAACGTGAAATAACAAACATACAAAATTGTTAAACACTAATGTTATGGAGGTACCCAGCTAAAAGGTCAAGCACCCTTTAAAGTGCACGAAGGGCCTATCAACAGAGTATCCCAGTTTCACTTGAGAGGTGGGAAAAGTGCAAGAAAGACCTGTTTTCGGGTTCTCTTAGAGTTTTTGGTCAGTAAAAATAGTAGTTGTACCTTGGGGTGTCTGTGTAGAGAGACAGGGGGTGCTTGGCAAGCTCCTAGTGAGAGGAGGTGTCAAAAAGCAATACCAAAACATCTTGGTGATGCTCACAGAAACGATTTTATGTGGCCTGACTTGTGCCTATCTTCCGAGCTACCTTTGCCGCCGCCCCTGACACCAGCACCCCACATTTAAATGTTATGAGAAAAGAATTACGGAGTTGCAGCCAGGGGTCTAACGTGCATGCTACAGTGTGGGCTCTACTTCCCTTAGTATGGGCATCTATGGGGCACAGAAGAGAGGGGTAAGGCAATTATTCAGTCAGGTGGCAAGTGGGGGAGCTCTCAGGGCCATACAGGGAGGGCCAAATGGATGGGAGGGCCAAATGGATGAATGGGCCTTCTAAAGAGGTACTGCGCTCAGACGGGGTACACAGCCTCATGAGGGAGTAGAGCATATAAAAGACTGATGGTCCTCCGGCCCTGAGATGGCGGGATGTGGGTGACATTGCTTTAAATTGTATTAGTCAGTGGGTATAGTCCGATCTGTCACACTTGTAATCCAGGATCATCACTTAATAGCCACCATTGTAAGTACGCGATAATTTCTTTTTGATATACAGATTTTATGGATTTTAAACCACAAGTGACAAATATACATAATCGACATGTAGAGCAAAGCACCACAGAAGAGGCCATGACTGCACAGATCAGCGACTCCCATGCAAAACATCAAAGTTATAATATACTTTATCCACAATTTCCTCTCTGATACACCCTCAACCAACCTGGCCCAGTCACTTACCCCAGACCCGCCTATGCTTACAAATGCATCCTCTGGCCTCATAGACCACTCGCTCTTGCTGTGCACACCAATCTACCCCTAAGCTCAATTTCGCCAAGAAAGGGGGTGTAGGGAACATCCAATTTGCAGTAATGTCACGTTTGGCCACTAGGGGAGCCATACCCAGGAACGATCACTCAGCCCTTTTGCCCCAAGAGCCCTCAAGTACTCCAAGCAATATCAACAAGGGGGAGTGAGAAACCTCCCATCCATGAACATCCCACAAGCTTCGGATCACTCCATACCAGTAGTTTGTCACCACAGAGCAGGACTATACCATATAATAAAAATCAGCTGGCTCGAACCTGCATCGGTGACAGAAAGGACTGTGGCGGAGGCACGCCCTGTACATTCAGTTCGACGAGAGGTTGGCAGAATAGAGATAATAGGTTTGCACCAGCTGTTATTGAGAGGAAATAGTAATTTCCTGGGGGGCTATCAGGGCCTCTCACCAATCCTCATTGTCCATGGGTCCTATCCAACCCTCCCACTGGGATTGGAGATGTTGCCGAGTGTCAGGTGACTTAATTATCAGGGTACAATAGATCTGTGTGACCCCTCTGTGTCCGAGGTTTCCTATTATAAGTTTGGCTTCCAAAGGGCTACATTCCGGTAGAGGTTCAGATGTCCGCACAGGAGTGTGGAGAGCATGCAGAGTTTAAAGATGTTTATAAAATTGAGTAGTTGCAAGGGTGTATGTGCCCCGAAGGTCCTGGAAGGAGCATATACCGGTCCTTGCCAAGACATCCCCCAGCCGTGTAATGTCAATAAGTTCCCACGCCTTAAAACCTTGTAGTGGTGCAACTTCCTTCAACCACGTGCTGTGCTAAAGAGGGGTCTGCAGTGTGAGTGGCGCCCCAATGCACATGCTGCAGCACCACCATCCACACTAGGAACATCGCTCTGGTGACCCGAGGAGTGGAGTTAGGGATTGGGGAGCCATAGAACTGGGCATGAAGACATGGAAAAACTAGTTGCGACAGTTCCAATCTGTAAGCAGGGTCATACCACCCCCCATTAAAACAGTCATGAATAGCAAGAAGATGGGAAGCCAAGTAGTAAAGATAAGGATTGGTCATTCCCAAAACCCTATCATAAGGACCTCTTTGGCAGCACAAGAGGGCAAGATGCGACCGGGACTCATGCAACAGAAACTTTCTCGCAGTCCCCTCCAACTCACGAAACCATGACCGGAGCAAATGGAGTGGTATATTTTGGAAGATGTAGAGGAACCGTGGGAGAATTATCATCTTGTATAGAGGCACTCACTCCATAACATTCAAAGGAAGGGATTGCCATCTGGTGAGATCAACTTTAGCCTTACGGACTAGAGACTGGAGGTTGAGGGTCCAGGTAAGTTCCGGGTGCAGAGTGACCCGGATACCTAAATATTTGAAGCTGAGCTGATGAATAGGAATGTTCGTCTGCAAGTCAAAAAAATCCCCTGGATAAGGTCAAGGGAGCCAACACTGATTTAGAGGGGTTCATCATAAGGTTTGAGGCTGCCTCAAAGCATTTCAGCAGTTAGAGACACAGGGGACCACTCAGCACGATATGCAAGATGTAGGAGGACATCATTGGTGTACAAAGCTATGTGGTCCCCCTGGCCTTCTCCCCAGTTCCATCCCTCAAATTAGGTGTCTGTGCATACTAGTTGGGCCAGTGGTTCCACTGCCAGAACAAAAAGAAGTGGGGATAGGGGGCAGCCCTGTCTTATCCCTTGTCTTACCTGAAAAGGTGCTGAGAGGATCTGAACCTAAGCCATGGGGTTAGACTAAAGGGTACATATCATGTTGCAAAATCTAGGCCCAAAGCCAGCACAGGTCAATACCGCTGGAAGGTAGCCCCAGTCCACCGTATTGAAAGCCTTCTCAAAATCAATAAACAGTAAGGCTAAATCCTGGGGCAGTCAATGACAGTGGGCCAGGGCCACATGAAGCCGACGAAGACAGTGTTTCGTGCTATGGCGACCTCGGACCTGTTTTAGGTCTAGAGCTCGCCCCCCACGTCCGCAGCACCACCTTGCTGTCTCATGCCCCTGACCCCCGCCCACACTGCTGCTAGCGTGTTCGAGGCCCTCCTCCACCCGCAGGCATCCTCCTGCGCCTCATCCCTGGTGTCTAGTGGGCTCTGGTAAGCTTCGCTAGACCCGTGTGCTCTCTGCCGCTTTTCGCCGTTTCTGTAAGTGTTTTTCTTCTTTTCAGCGCCTTGCCTCCTTGCGCTTTTGCCCCCATTTGTGCCCCTTCTGATTGCTGTATTCCGATTGTATTTTGTGCCATTTATCGTATTTTGTGACTGTTTTTGACTTGTGCCTTACTTTTGTCATTGTGCCTTGTTTTTCCTGGTCTTTCGCCCCCTGTGCGCTCCCCCTTGCGGTTTTCTCCCTGCCGCTGCCACCCTGTGGCCCCGCCCCCCTCACGCCCCCATTCGCCTCCCGCCTCCCAGCTGCTCCTCCCTCCCCCCTCCCTTCTTAATGGCTGGCGCTGCACGTCCGCGTGCAGCCGGCGTGCCAGAGGCAAGCCAGTCTGCGCCCGTCCGCGCCTGGACCGCACCCAGCGCCCCCCCCCCCTGGTCTGCACGCCCCCGCACCACCATCCTTCGATACTCGGCCAGCGAACTCCTCGCCCTTAACCCTGGCTCCTCCACAGCCTGCTTCCAGGCCACTCCGAAGCACACCAAAGGACCCTTCTCCTGCCACACCTGCAACTTCACCTGCAACAGAACAATGAAGCCTGCAACAACCAACACCAACCACCTCCACTGCATCCTCCTCAACACACGCTCCGCACGAAAGCACGCCATCGAGCTCTGGGACCTGCTCGACACCACCTCCCCAGACGTAGCCTTCCTGACCAAAACCTGGTGGAACGACTCCTCGGCCCCAGACATCGCCATCGCCATCCCTGACGGTTACAAGATCACCAGAAGAGATCGCACCAACGGAATCGGTGGAGGAATAGCCATCGTCCACAAATCCACCCTCAAGATCCACACCCACACGGACGACACCCTCAAAACAGCTGAACACCTTCACTTCCAGATCCACACGGACCCCAACACCACCCTCAGAGGAACTCTAATATACCGACCTCCAGGACCAAGAGCCCCCTTCAGTGACACCATTTCCGACCTCGCAAGCACCCACGCCCTCGCCTCAACGGACTACATCCTCCTTGGAGACCTCAACTTCCACCTGGAGAACAACAACGACGCCAACACCGCATCACTGGCCACCAACCTCTCCAACCTCGGACTCAGACAACTGGTCAACACACCCACCCACATCGCCAGTCACACTCTAGACCCACTCTTCACTGCAAGCAACCACGTCTCCTTCAGCCACACCACCGAACTCCACTGGACCGACCACCACTGCGTCCACTTCACATTCAAGAAACACACTGAACACCACCACACCCCACTACCACCGCACCGCCTCTGGGGCAAAGTCACCGAGGACCAACTAACCAGCACCTTTGCCAAGAACCCGCCGACCGACCCCACCGACCCAGACTCCGCCGCCATCAACCTCCAACAGTGGATCCTCAACTGCGCCAACACGCTCTCACCTCTCAAGAGGCCCACCGTCAACCAAGAAAAGAAAAAAGCAGCCTGGTTCACAGATGAACTGATCACCTCCAAACGCACCTGCAAGAAACTTAAGAAAAAATGGCTTCTCGAGTGCACACCCGACAGCCTGGCAACCCACAAGGAAGCCACCCGCAAGCACCACCAACTGATCGGACTCGCCAAACGCTCCCACTTCACAACACGCCTAAACAACAACGCACACGACAGCAAGGAGCTCTTCTGCATTGTAAAGGAGCTCTCCAACCCCAGCGCCAACGTCAACGACGTCCCACCATCCCAGAAACTCTGCGAAGCACTCTCCACCTTCTTCTACCAGAAAATCGCCGCCATCCACGACAGCCTCAACACCACACCTCTGTCAGACCCCACCCCCGACAACTCCTCCGACGCCGACCGCCTCCCCACCTGGACCCACGTAGATGACGCCGAAACCCGAAAGACCATGAACTCCATCCACTCAGGATCCCCCTCAGACCCCAGCCCACACCACGTCTACAACAAAGTCGACTCCACCATCGCCCCCCATCTTCGCAAGATCATCAACCTATCCTTCGATACTGCGACCTTCCCGGACAGCTGGAAGCACGCCGACATCCAAGCCCTCCTCAAGAAACCCAAGGCTGACCTCAATGACCTCAAAAACTTCCGCCCGATCTCCCTCCTCCCTTTCCCAGCGAAGGTCATCGAGAAGATCCTCAACGCCCAGCTCACCCACTACCTCAAAGTCAACTCCATCCTAGACCCCTCCCAATCCGGATTCAGACGCAATCACAGCGCGGAAACTGTGCTCCTCGCCGCCACAGATGACATCAGACAGCAAATGGACAACGGCGAGACTTCAGCCCACATCCTTCTAGACCTCTCCGCTGCCTTCGATACGGTCTGCCACCGCACCCTACTAACTCGCCTCCACGAAGCCGGAATACAAGACAAACCCCTCAACTGGATCTCCTCATTCCTCTCCGGCAGAACCCAGAGAGTCCGACTCGCACCCTTCTGCTCCGAAGCCACCAACCTCATCTGCGGCGTCCCCCAAGGCTCCTCGCTAAGCCCGACGCTGTTCAACGTCTACATGGCACCCCTCGCACAACTGGCCCGTCAGCACAACCTCAGCATACTCTCCTACGCCGACGACACCCAGCTCATCCTCTCCCTCACCAAGGACCCAGACACCACCAAAGCCAACCTCCATGAGGGATTGAAATCCATTGCCGAATGGTTGAGAAACAGCCGCCTAAAATTAAACTCCGACAAGACGGAAGTCCTCATCCTCGGACGCACCCCCTCGGCCAAGGACGACTCCTGGTGGCCCACCGTGCTGGGACCCCCCCTACTCCAGCCAACCACGCACGCAACCTCGGCTTCATCCTCGACTTCGCCCTCACCATGTCCAAACAGGTCAACGCAGTCTCCTCCTCCTGCTGCTTCAACACCCTTCGCATGCTCCGTAGAATCTACAAGTGGATCCCGACGGAAACCAGAAAAACGGTGACCCAGGCCCTCGTCAGCAGCAGACTGGACTACGGCAACGCACTTTACACAGGCATCCCAGCAAAAGACATCCAACGACTCCAACGCATCCAGAACGCATCCGCCCGCCTGATCCTCGACATACCCCGCCGATGCCACATCTCCCACCACCTGAAGGACCTCCACTGGCTCCCTGTGGACAAGAGGATCACCTTTAAACTACTCACCCACGCACACAAAGCACTACACAACGCCGGACCCGACTACCTGAACAACAGACTCAACTTCTACGTCCCCTCCCGCCAACTCCGCTCTGCCAACCTCGCCATCGTTCCCCGATTCCAACGCAAGACCTCCGGCGGCAGATCCGTCTCCTACCTCGCCGCCAAGACCTGGAACTCCCTCCCGACCCCCCTGCGCCAGACCCAGGACCTCCTCACCTTCAGGAGACTCCTCAAGACCTGACTCTTCGACCAATAGCAGCCGCCCCCCCCCCCCTCAGCGCCTTGAAACCTTAACGGGTACATAGAGCGCTTTATAAATTATTTGATTGATTGATTGATTGATGGGAGGGCATAAAGCCACACTGGTCCGGTTGTATCAAGGTTGTGAGTACATGTTTGAAGCAATTCGCCAGTATGGTGGCAAAAATGTTGACCTCACCGTGGAGGAGTGAAATTGGGACGTAGTCAGCACATGACTTGGAAGGGGGTTGCGTCTTAAGAATTACCACTATTATGTCCAGGTCCAGTTCTGATGGGAAAGAGGCCTTCCCGACACATCTCTTTATAGAAGTACAGAAGATGGGGGTCAGTACATCACAAAACGTGGTGTAATACTCCATCGGAAAGCCGTCTGGGCCGGGAGTCTTTCCAGATGCAGCCCCGACAGCACCTCACAAACCTCTTTAGCTGTAAAGGGTTCATCGAGCCTGCAGGATTCATCAGGAGACTATCTAGGAACAGGGACCACATCCAGAAATTACTCAGGGGTGACCACGTCCCCACCTACTGGTACCACATATAGTTGGCTGTCGAAGTGGGCAAATGTTTGTGCAGTCTCTGGGAGCATATGTCTCGAGTAGCCAGTTTCGTCAGTGATTTTGGGTATGATCCCATTGACATGGTGATAGGAGGCCAACCAAAACAACAGCTTCCCATTTTTGTCCCCCCAGCCATAGACCTTGGCCGTCATAGCCCACCAAAGGTGTTTGGAAACTTCAAGGGAGTGCAGACTAGTTTCCTCGCGCAGGAGACTTAGGTGACGGGAGGTGTCCTCCTGGGGATCCAATACAAGGCGCTGTTCCATTCGAAGAGTAAGCGCTTCTAGTTGTGCTAAGTAGGAAGAGGGCTTACGCTCTTGGGCTGTAATATGTCACCTGAAACACTCCTGTATAGTTGTCTTTCTGTCGGCCCACAGGGTGCCAAGCTTTGCGACTGGCCCTTCGTTGGTACGGAAATAGGTTTGAAGCTCTGTATGCAAGGACTGGGTGAACGTTTTGTCCTGGAGATACCAGGCATTAAGTCGCGACATAGGGCGGTGGTCAGCCCTGAGTGGTCCCAGATGAAGAAATAGAGGGGAGTGATCTGAAATCCCACTGGGTAAAATCTGAATGTGTGATAACGTTCTACAATCAGCAGCGGGTAAAAAGCTTAAGATTATCTGTGAATGAGGGTGGTGGGATGCTGAGGTGTGTGTAAACTGGTGGGTCCTTGGGTGCCACGCCCTCCATCCATCACAGAGGCCAAGAGTGGTGATCCAGTCCCTAAGTTGATGTGTCCCTGACTGCTGAGAGTTCGAGGGGGACCCAGTTGCATCAATCTCTGGGTCTGGCACAGCAGTGAAGTCAGCTCTTATTATTGTAGTGCTCTGCAGGAGTTGCAAGAAAAGTCTAGTTAGATCTCAGAAGCACGTGTTAAAGGATGTGGGTGGGACATAAACGCTTACGAGAGTTACCACTTGTCCCTCCAGCATGCCCGTTAAAGCAATGAAGTGGCTCTGTGGGTCATAAGCTTTATGGGAGACAGTAATGGGAAAGGAACAACGCACCAGAATAGCAATGCCCCGGGACCCACTGGAGTAGCCTGCGTGAAAGACTATCATAGCCTTT
The DNA here is from genome assembly GCF_031143425.1 of Pleurodeles waltl. Classification (NCBI taxonomy): domain Eukaryota; kingdom Metazoa; phylum Chordata; class Amphibia; order Caudata; family Salamandridae; genus Pleurodeles; species Pleurodeles waltl. Next base: position 539,365,011 of record NC_090451.1, read on the forward strand.
GCGCGCCAGGAAGGGGCAGCGTTCTCCTAGGAGATGAGTCTCCGGAAGCAATAATACTTTGGGCAGGTGGTTGTGGGTAAAGGCAAGGACTGTGGATTGTTTCACATGGTCCAGGAGACCGTTAACATTCCAAGACAGTATGCAAAAGGTTATGGGTGATGAGTCTAATCATGTGCAGAGGGCAGTATACTGGAGGGCTCTGTCAAAGTCCTGTAGTCGGATGGATTGCACACTGGTATTGTATTGCAAGAGGTCACTACTTGATGGAAGCAGTCATAGCTAGCATGAGAGTGTGTGTCAAAACCTAGAAAGAAAAAGCAAACAGACATACAATAAATGATACAGTATAGCAAAAACAACAACCCGCGATTAAATCCCCTCCCCACACTTCTACACTAGAAGCATCTGTCGCCCTAAACAGAATGTTCCTTGGGAAAAACACCGAACAGAACAGTGTTGTTACTTTGAAAGGGTGAACCCCACCATGGTAAAGGATAGCACATTAATGCTCTAGCCGCCACAGTGTTATATTAGAGTGACTGTCAATGGAACATTTGATCAACCATGTAAATAAATGGACCAATATGTCCAGGAAACAAACAAGGCAGTTCGCAGAGCCTGGCATCTTACAGATGTCAGGTACCCAGGCCAAGCTAAATCGTGGGACTGCAGGCTAGGTCCGTGTCCGAGCGAGGAGCAGCCAATATAGAGGATAATGAGTTTACAGGCTCATATCCAGTTCCTCCCCATCCCCCACCCCACAAGGAGGGGTTTGAAGCAGGCCGAGATGATGATTGTTGCTGATAATGGGGAGACCACAAGGCGATTTTGATCAGATAGGCCTCTGCTTTCTCTGTGATTGTGTGCGTCTCCTGCAAGGTTTAGGCAACCTCGAAATTTTTGGTGGCTCCGCTGAGTCCAGCTGGTGCGGCGAAGAGGCTGCCACAGGGCCTGGGTGTAGACGATCCTCGGTAAGCCATTGCCATGCAGATTCGGAATTTTCAAAGAAGAATGATTTGCTAGCCTGAATGACCCATTGACGAGCTAGGAGCAACAAGCAATACTGGAGCCCCATGGCCCTGAGCTTCTGTTTGACCTCCACGTATTATCTTCACAGCTGCTGCACCTCTCGCGTGTAGTCGGGAAAGAGGAGGACTTTGGCATCTCCACATCGAAGATCTGGGTGCAGTCGAGCCTTCCTGAGGATAGTTCCCTGTCTCTATAGTTGAAAATGTGAGCAGTTATTAGTCTAGTAGAGGCTCCCAGCAGCGGTTTGAGGGTTAGCGCATGGTGTGCCGTCTCAATTGCGAACCAGGAAAGCAGGCAGTAATTTCATTCTAATGTCCCAACAAACAAGTTACATGCAGCATAAGTATCATCTAAAAGGGCTTGAAGTCAGAGGTAGTCAAAAAGCAAGGGAAAACAGCAGGGAAAGAGCAAAGAGGACATCAATTTAAGAATGTCTTATCTTATCTATAATTGTAGTGTTCGCCATCAGGTAGGTTTCAACTGTTAGCTGGATTTGTGTCTCAGACTTGTATTCTGAACCCATTTTCGAGGACCACAGGGCAAGCAGGGGTTACTGGACCCAAACATGGGGGTTGAGGCCTTTTATTTCTGATGTGCTGGGACCCGTCCTACTGTGGATCCTGAGCAGCTGGCTTAAGTACCCCTTCAGCATTTGGCTCTCAGGAATAGTATGGGTTAAGCAATCCAAAGCTCCCTCTTGGTACATACAGAGGAGGAACACAGGCTCACAACTCACAATAAACACAGCAATAAATTATTTCTCAGCCAAATACCCATTTTAATGAAAAAGAGAAGTATTTCTATTTCACCACTATTAACACAAAGAGAGGTATGACATTAGCAAACAACTGAGTCTTTAAAGATTTTGTTGGGGTACTCCAAAGCTGATAGCTCCACAACACAAGCGAGGCCCACAACACAGTCCACAGCAGTGACTAGAGTTCACACCTGCATGTTAGCCAGCGTGATATGTGTATCAAAAGGTTTGCATGATGTTATATGGTTCCTATGAATTAAGTAGCACTGTGTATCAGGTCAACATGAACTTCAGGATATAGGGACTTAGTCCGTCTTTACCACCAAGAAATATAGACATAATTCCTAGCTAGCTCACAGTGCTCCATCTGAACTCCTAAGCTTACCAGGGTACTAGACCGAATCAGCACCCTTGAACATGACCACTCTGATTCCCAAGGAAATCCTGGAAACAGATTTACCTTTTCATTGTTATTTTGCATGCCCATGGTAAGACACAAGAAAAGTACAAAAATGGGTTTTCAAACATTTATTGAAATAGCCATATTCTTGTATAGAAAGCATGAGTTGTGATTATTAGGCAGATGAAACATAGCATGGTAACCATCATTTTGAGAATGGTAAAAAAGATAAAAAATTCAACCAAGGTAATGTTACTATGTTGTCACACTCCTATTTGCTATTACCTACACTATCAAGAGCACAGTGGAAGTACACTCTACCAGATCCATTGGGATAGCCTAACCCCCCATACCTGGGTAAGATGTACCTGAAGCTGGTCTGATGTAGTGCAGGCTACTGTCCTTTGCAGGATGGAGGTCAGAGTCAGCAGGGCTGCATCTCAGTCACAGTGCACCGCGTTCCGGGGTAATCCCAGCAGAAGTGCTTCACTGCCGAATGTAGCATAGAGCAGGTTTCTGTAACAAAAGCACTGTTCATATTGCACCGTGTCAAAGGTGCAGAGCTGATGCAATGGTTTGTCTGGATCCTCAGAGATATCTCCAGCGGACACTCATGATACAACGGCATTGCGTTCTATGTGCCTAGTCTTGAACAGAGTGTACAGAATACATGGCAGCAATGCTTACTAGGAATAGGCTGTATGCCCACTGTCTTCTCAGTACATTAGTGTAAAAACATGTAAAATGTCACCCTCAGAAAAAAGATGTCAAGCTAAAATGTGCAATCTAAAATGGAGGCTCAGCTCTGGCCCTACTGTGCTTCACCATACCGGAGCCTTACCCCTTTATGATTCTCTTATCAGCTCCATCTTCTCCTTGAGATATGCCTAGTTCTCTTTCTTGTGACCTCTCTTTGAATCAAAGAGAACACTTTAAAGTGTACTGGGGAAACCTGGCTCTCCCTTCTCCAGTGTGTCCTACCCAGCTTACCAGAATGCATCAAAACACAGATCTGTCTAACTCCTCTATCTCCTATCATCATGTTTCACCATGCAATTCTGGGTCTCCCAAAACAAACCCAAAGTCCTCCATGTATTGTACCACTCATAGGCACACATACAACCAGCACATGCATAAAGCATTCACACACTGCGTAGCATTAAATCCTTCATGTATTGTACCACTCACAGACATGCATACATCCAGCACAGGCATATAATGTGCAGCTACATTATCCAAGTATTGTATCAATCACAGGCACACATACATCCAGCACATGTACACCACACATGCACTGTACAGTACTACACCCAACCAATAAAGGTTAAGGGTGTGTTAAGAACACAGCTGCGTAACTTTAAATGGGTGAACATGTAGGCCTCATTCCAGTGACACAGGTAAAAAAGGACCTGTTCACTTCTACCGATCACTACATGGCATGCTGCCACCACTGTGCTTATGATTCTTAACTCCTGGTAAAGCCAGTAGCCGTTCACCACTATGAGGAAAGCACTTTGGGCACCCCTCCTTGCCAAGCAAGACCACAATCCATGAGAGGCCTTTGTCATTGCACACATGCACAATCCATGTTTGCCTATGGCATTAAGAATCCAGGCATCAGTACATTTGGGGCACTCAGGGCATGGATGCATGTCCATTACCATGTGGAGGACTTTTCCATGCCAAAGATGCCCCTCCAAGATTAGAACACCCTAAACAAACTCCTAAACTGGAGAGGTGGGGTGGTCAGATGGGTAAAACCAACAGGAAAGTCCATCAGCATTCATGTAGCTCAATCCAGCTCTGAGTTTCACTACAAAGTATAACCCTTTCAAAGAAATAGACCATCTCAGCAAATTGAATTCTCTCCATTCATAGCCTTCAACCGTTTCATTGGTTTATGATCTGTTGGCATCATAAATGTTGAGCTAAACAAATAAGGGTGGAAGTTACGAAAGGCCCACAACTATGGTGAAGAACTCCTCGATAGCTGCCCAGTCCTGTTCTCTGGGTAGCAGCCTCCTACTAATAAAGGCTACTGGACACACTCTACCGTTGTTATCCAGTTGAGCCAGCACTGCTCCAACTCCTTTGTCAGAGACATCTATCTGTACAATGAAAGGCTGATTGTATTCAGTTGCTTTCATTATAGGTGCAGTGCATACCACCTTCTTCAGTTCCTCAAATGCTTTCTAACACTCCCCAGTCCATACCACTTTCCTGGGCTGCTTTTTGGAGGTCAAAGAGGTCAATGGTGCAACTGCTTCCATAGTCTGCCACAGAGTTCCTGTAAAGGGAACTCCAGTGAGTCCTAAACATGTCCTCACTTAAGTTTAGATAGTAAGCACTTCCCACTCAATCACAGACTGAATCTTGGCCTCCAGTGGGCAAATCTTCCCACTCCCCACCTCATGCCAAAGGAATACTACAGAGGACTGCCTTAATGACCCTTGGTTGCCTTGATGGTCAGTTCTACCTCCTGTATCCCAGTCAACATCTGTCATGGGTGTCTCATGTGGCCCTGCCATACCTTGCTGATCACCACAATGTCATCTAGAAAGGCCACACAGAACTCTTCCAGCCCTACAAGAACATGGTTCACCAGGCACTGAAACGTGGCTGGAGCATTCCTCAACTCAAAGAACATCACCTTGAACTGAAATAGCATATCTGGTGTAGAAAATGCAGTCTTCTCCTTGGCATTTGGTGCCAAAGTAATCTGCCAAAATCCACTCGTCAAGCACTCTGCAGCACCTAACCAATGCACAAGCTCACCCCCTCCTAGGATTAGATGGGCATCAGTTTTGGTTACCTCACTGAGGGCTTGGTAACCACCCAGAACTAAAAGTCAGTAGACCCTTCCTTTTGTACTAGAACAACCAAACTAGACCATGGATTATGAGGTCCCTCAATGACTCCCAGGTCCAACATTTTGACAAATTCCCTCTTAATGCATCCTTGAAACTGGTCAGACATTCTGTGCATCCTAACCTTCACAGGCAGACTGTTGCCTGTGTCTTTGTCATGCACCTGTCCATCCCTAGAGTCAGCGAGAAGAGGTTGGCAAATCGTCCCACCACCTCTCTACATTTTCTCTGTTGCTCAGGCTTTAATTTAAATGCTAACTGAACCCCTTTCATATTGTCATCCTTCAACTCATTATGCAGCAAATCAGGAAGAGACTCACTGTCTTCCTCAGCTTCCTCTGCCATAGCCAAGGCATTCACTATGTAATCTCTCCATAGAAAAGGTTTCAGCCTGTTCACATTGAAAACTCTTGGATTTATTTGTGTCACCTGTGTACATCAAGTAGTTAACCTAACAAATCTTCTGAACTACCTTGAATAGCCGACACCATTTGTCCTCCAAAGCCCTGGGACAAATATGTGTAAGTACCAGCACCTCCTGACCTTCTTGATACTGAGTTAGTGTAGCTTTTCGGTCATACCATTCCTTTACCAGCACTTGATTGACCTGAAGTTTTTCCTCTGCTTGACTCATGCATTGCGCCATACCTTCTGAGGCCAATCACATAGTCCGCCGCATCCTTTTGTGGAGACTCTGAGGTTCCTTCCTACCCTTCTCTAAGGAGAGTGGATCCTGCATTGGGAATCCGTACAGAAGCTTTTTTTATATTTAATTTATCATTTTAAAACATATCAAAGAACAAACATTGCAATGCAGTTCAAATATGGAAACTGTACCATATGTAAGTGGTAGAACATCAGTACAAATCAAATATAATATTATAGTTTGCAATCAGAGGGCAAATGAGTATGGACAGGCAAAAGACAATTAGTACTGAAACAGATGGACTGACATGAGAGGGATGACTTCAACATGAGCTGGAATCATAAGAAGTCTGTGATGTGGTCACAAACCTCACAAACTGGATCTCCAACTGCGCTGACAACCTTGCTCCCCTCAAACGCACGCATCGACAGACCAACACCAAAAAACCTCTCTGGTTCTCTGACACCCTCAAAGAATCAAAGAAAACTTGTCGTGCCCTTGAGAAGGCCTGGCACAAGGACCACACCGCGGACAACATGACCGCCCTCAAGAACGCTACACGCGAACACCACCACCTGATCCGCACTGCCAAAAGGAACTTTTTCACCGACAGACTAGACAAAAACAGCCACAACAGCAGAGAACTCTTCAGCATCGTCAAAGAGTTCTCCAACCCCAGCGCCAGCGCCAACGCCGTCACGCCCTCACAGGATTTGTGCGAATCCCTCGCCACTTTCTTCCATCGCAAGATCAGCGACCTCCACGACAGCTTCGGACACCAGACCCAACCATACACCACTGAACCCGCTTCCCCGGACATCACCCTCAACAACTGGACCCACATCAACACGGAAGAAACCAAATCCATCATGAACTCTATCCACTCCGGCGCCCCTTCGGACCCCTGCCCGCACTTCATCTTTAACAAAGCCGACGACATCATCGCCCCGCACCTCCAGACCGTCATCAACTCTTCTTTTTCTTCTGCTACCTTCCCCGAATGCTGGAAGCACGCTGAAGTCAACGCCCTACTAAAGAAACCTACGGCTGACCCAAGCGACCTGAAAAACTTCCGCCCCATCTCTCTTCTACCTTTCCCAGCCAAGGTAATAGAAAAGACCGTCAACAAACAGCTGACCACCTTCCTGGAAGACAACAACCTGCTCGACCCTTCACAAACCGGATTCCGAACCAACCACAGCACGGAAACCGCCCTCATCTCAGTCACAGACGACATCAGAACCCTGATGGACAACGGTGAAACAGTCGCCCTCATTCTCCTCGACCTCTCGGCTGCCTTTGACACCGTCTGTCACCGCACCCTAATCACCCGCCTACGCTCCACCGGGATCCAAGGCCAGGCCCTGGACTGGATCGCCTCCTTCCTCGCTAACCGCTCCCAAAGAGTTTACCTCCCTCCGTTTCGCTCAGAACCCACCAAGATCATCTGCGGCGTACCTCAAGGCTCATCGCTCAGCCCGACACTCTTCAATGTCTACATGAGCCCCCTCGCCGACATCGTACGCAAGCACGACATCATCATCACCTCCTACGCCGACGACACCCAACTTGTACTCTCCCTCACCAAGGACCCCGCCAGCGCCAAGACCAACCTACAAGAGGGTATGAAGGACGTCGCAGATTGGATGAGGCTCAGCCGCCTAAAGCTGAACTCTGAAAAAACGGAAGTCCTCATCCTCGGCAACACCCCGTCCGCCTGGGACGACTCCTGGTGGCCCACGGCCCTCGGCACCGCACCGACCCCCGCAGATCACGCCCGCAACCTCGGCTTCATCTTGGACCCTCTTCTCACCATGACCAAGCAAGTCAACGCTGTGTCCTCCGCCTGCTTCCTCACTCTCCGCATGCTCCGCAAGATCTTCCGCTGGATCCCCGCCGACACCAGAAAAACCGTGACCCACGCCCTTGTCACGAGTCGCCTGGACTACGGCAACACCCTCTACGCCGGGACCACCACCAAACTCCAAAACCGCCTGCAACGCATCCAAAACGCCTCGGCCCGCCTCATCCTCGACGTACCCCGGAACAGCCACATCTCCGCACACCTGAGACACCTGCATTGGCTCCCAGTCAGCAAAAGGATCACCTTCCGTCTTCTCACCCACGCACACAAAGCCCTCCACAACAAGGGACCGGAATACCTCAACAGACGCCTCAGCTTCTACGTCCCCACCCGCCCCCTCCGCTCCGCTGGCCTCGCACTTGCTGCCGTCCCTCGCACCCGCCGCTCCACGGCGGGTGGGAGATCTTTCTCCTTCCTGGCGGCCAAGACCTGGAACTCCCTCCCCACCAGCCTCAGGACCACCCAGGACCACTCCGCTTTCCGGAGTCTCCTAAAGACTTGGCTGTTCGAGCAGCGATAACCCCCCCTTTCCCCCCTAGCGCCTTGAGACCCGCACGGGTGAGTAGCGCGCTTTATAAATGTTAATGATTTGATTTGATTTGGTAGGAGAGGTGGCTAATGTAGACAAATAGTCCCACAGCGGTTGCCAAATGTCTCTAGGTCCAGACATCACAGGCTGTAGTGAGGCGTAGAATTCGCTATTAGTGCCGCAATACGTGAGACTGCTAACCAGGACTGAACGCAAGGCGCATATTTGGATACCCATCAAAGTGCAACCTCCTGTTTAGCCACCAGGAGCGATATCGCAGTGAGGAGTCTTATATGCTCACCTATGTAGCCGAGAAGGGCCAAAAGTAGGTAAGGTCACAACGTCCAACCAACAACAGCTGACAATCTGTCATATACCTCGCACCAAAAGGGACTAACATTAGGGCAGGTCCATGTCATATGTGAAAAATCAGTGATCAAAGCACAGCACTTGGGGCAAGCGGCAGAGCGGCTCGGGTCAATTTGAGCAGTGTCTCTGGGGGTGGTGTATGCCCTTCTAGGGAATTTGAAGTGTACCAGCTTGTGGCATTGGTTAGGTGAGAAGACTCTGGTCTGCGAGCAGCATGCCTCCCAGGCTTTTTGGGATAGTGGACGATACAGATCTCTCTCCCAGGATTCCCTTAGCCGTGCATCTGGAACCTGGAGAGTCCCACTGCAAACTGAATAGAGTCTGGTTACCAAAGGCGTCCCCAAGTCCGATATATTAACCAGGGTAAGTGGTGCAACCTCAGCAGGAGCCAATGGATATGTAGTGGAGCGTGCACGCATGGCACATTGTAGACAGCATAATACAAAGTGTTGCACTTGTGTGGCGCCTGTGAAGCGAGTGTCTGTAGTGGATGAAAATATGTGGTCATCTGGGAAAACATCACCGAAAGCGCGAAGTTGAAAAGCACGTAATGTACACTGCAACAGCATCTCCTGTGTAATAGGTATAAATGGATTCTTAATTAGGGACAGTCTCTGGGTGGTACAGTGTGTTGCAGTGAAGCAAATGAGCCGGATTACTCCATGCCCAGCTAGTTTTTGAAAGTGTTTGAATATCTCTGCGATGTAGCAGATCACCCCGGGCACGAAGGCACTCAGCGGGACAGGAACCAACAGGTCCCACTCTGGGATAGAGTAGGGAAGGCAGGCATCAAGATGATACCAGTGATACATGTATTGAAATTGCGCCACCAAATAGTAAATCTGGAAGTAGGGGATCCAGAACCCACCACGCTCATACAGGAGAGTGAGGACTTCCCATCGAATGCAGGAATGTTTATCCTCCCATACCCGTCGAATGATCAAGCTGTGTGTTGCAATAAAAGAAATTAGTAAACTGGATTGGAATATTCAGAAACAGATACAGAAATTGTGGAAGAACCACCATTTTTATGAGCAATGTTTGGCCTGCCACAGAAATCAGCAGCTTTACCCATCTATCCACCTGTGCGGCGAATCTTCACCGCAGGTCTATAATTGAGCTGCAAAACCTGCTCCTTGTCCATGTGTATAGGAATACCTAAATATTTCACTGAGTCAGGGCAGCAGTGTAAAGGGAATTCTGTCTCAGGCGGACTGGTAATGTCAGTCAGCGGAAACAGATTTGACTTACTCCAGTTTATATGCATCCCAGAGAATTTGCCAAAGCAAGTCACTTCTGCCAATACTGGTGATCAACATAGCAGCTTAAAGGGACTAAACAATGCCTGCTTCTGCAGAATCTCACTGTAAGCAAAAACAGGCATGGCAGGGGAAGATTACTCTTCATTCTGAGGTTCTCTAGCAGAGTTCCTATAGTGCTTCTCAGTTTCTTGTTAAACCCGTTTCCCAAACTATTGGTTTGTCAGTGGTATGCCATGGATAAGTGGTGTGTCACATCAGCTTGCTCCCACATCTCTTTCATGTAAGAGGAGATGAAGCAGGTTCCCCAGTCAAAAACTACACTTCTTGGAAGTGCAACTCTAGAAAAGATACCCAAGAGAGCTTTCAGTACCACCGTGCAGTCATGCTCCACAGAGCTACAACTTCCAGGTACATAGTGGCATAACCCAATACAAACCAAGATATACTTGTTGCCTGACTGTGGGAGAAAGGGGGCCAGTGGACCAGTTATGTCTATTCCCACCCACTCAAATGGAACATCCAAAACTAGTAGAGGCAATACCAGTGTTTTAGTCCTTCCTTCTATCTTACCACTCATCTGGCAAGCAGGACAGATTCTACAAAGTGGATCTGTGTTTTTGCACATTCCTGGACAATATAACAGAGGGTTCAACCTATCCTATTTTTCTAATCCCTAAGTATCCTACTAAGGGCATATCATAGGCCAGTAATAGCAGGAAGTTCCTGTGCACTAATACAACCACTAGCCTCTTGCTGGCTCGGGATTTATAGGCTCACTATACAGCAGGGCCATCTTTCCAGCCAACATAGCGTTTCTGACCACTCCTTTCCTGATCTGTTCTTGGGCATCGCTCTGAAGTCCCACAATAGTAGGTCACTCCTCCTGTGCCTTGTGAAAATCTTCCTAGCTAGGCCCTCCATCAGCTGACAAATCCTGTAGCTTTGGTAGTAAACCAGACTCCATCAATTGGTCTGCTTCAGGAGCCTCATCATCCTCTCTCTCTGGAGTAGAAGCAATGACCTCCACGAGCATTGATTTCCCGAAGTCTGCCCTTTCGTGCACATTACCTTGTCCTGGTCCCCAAAAATCTGGAATAATCCCACTCCCAATGTTAGACTGACAGCCAGACTGCATGCTGGTCAACACAGCTGGCATTCAAACAATAAAGGCTTCTGGTCTTGGCACTAAGCCAGGGGCAATCAAATCATTGCCCAACAGACTTTCATCGCCTTGTTTTCCCTTACCCAGACATCTATCATGACTGCCTTGCCATTAAGCTTAATCTAAATCCTAGGAAGAGGATACTCCATGCCCACTCCACAAGCTACCAAACCAGTAACCTTGGCCCAGGGAGTATCTCTTCAGGCTTAAGGTACTTCCTCTCAACCATAGTGGGAAGGCTCCAGTATCCCTCAGAGCAGGCACTTTCCTCCCATTGATACTAACTTCCTGCACAAACCTTGTTGTGATAGGCTGAATGTGCTTCTGAGCATCTGGGTCAGTCTCCAAGATGTCCATAGCTACTAGATTGAGCACAGCCAGGCCCTGTCCGGTCCCTTCACCCATGTGTAACATGCTTGCTATCACAGGTCATGCTAGTTCAGGGACTTTCTCCTGACAATCATAAAGTATCCCACTTTGTGGCACTTGAAGCAAATCACCACCTTGCGTATCCTGCCTCCTCATGATGCTCCATCTCGGATGTACCATTACATTCACATGTTTCCAGGGCCGCCCTTGAGCTTTATTACAATTACCCTGGCCTTTACCATCCAAATTGGACCCAGTCTGTGGAGAGTTCCTCTCCCTCTTCAGCTTAGAACTGTGGTGCTTTAGCATTTTGTGAACCCTGTTAGCTAACCAATTCTCAGCCAACACTGCAAGTTTCTCTGGATCCCTCTTTGTCAAGTCAGACAGGTATTGCCTAAGTGGGGTAGAGCACTTTTCCTTTAGTCCCTCTGTCACCATCAACTGGTTAAGGGACTGAAAGTCCTTAGCCCAAACCCCTCTTACTCATCCAACTCCTGCAATACACTATGAATCTAAGCTTCAAGCAGAACACCATTATCTCTTTTAATCCTGGAACCTTCATCCTTCCTATGATGGCTGTTCCTTCCAATTGCATGTGCCCAATTAAGGCAGCTGTCAAACACGCCTTATATAAGGCCTGTATCTTACAAGAGACCTCAAAGCTCAGAGGCCATTCAAAAATGTCCTGACTTTCCTCATACACATGCCCAAGATATTTTGAACCCTTGGACACAATCTGGCCTGAACAGGATGTTGAGTCACTTATCCCAAATGCAGTTGTCATTGTTGCCATACTAAGTTTCTCTCTCTTAAGAACTTTCCCATTTTAGATCTCTTTCCTTTTTCTCTCCTACTGTTTCTATTTCTCCTCCCTCTATCGCAATTTCTCCTCCCAGGCCCATTTCCCATGTCTGTCCCACCTCAGCCAGGTGACTTAGTCTTAGCTTCTCCCTCTCAAACTATCTGGCCTCCTCTTTTTCCACAGCCTTAGCTTTCTGAAGCACCAACTGCAAGTTTAGGGTCTCTGCTGGACTCAGTCCACCCAAGGGGTTTACTCCTGAATTGGTAACAGTGGTGCCCTAGAAATGTGAGGTGGTGTACACACCTGAGGCATGCTGGAAACTAAAGGTGGTGGGTGTGTTGCTGAAACTCTGGAAATGCATTAGGGGACTCACTCTGCATGTGTCTGGGATATATCTGTCCTAAGATGGTTCTAGAACCTGAATCCACAGCACTCTCTTCCTTGGTTCCTACTAAATTACTGTCCAAGGCAATAATTACGAAAAATACTAAACTGGATACTGTTGCAACGTTTTGCTTTTCCTGAAGAGCACAACTTAAACAGTTTGTTTTTGGTTTATCAAAATCGTACCTATGATTTTTTGGGATGGTCCTCCCATACTTTGCTCTTTGAGATCGAGTCCATTTTGTCCACTATAGGTAATCTTGAGACATCATTAAGAAAATCTTACATCATACATCCAAGAGTGGTCGCCTGGTGGAGTCTAGTGTTGCTGGTCTTAATAAGTGCCAAGAAAGCGTTGGACCAAATTTAATGTATCTTTTCTTGAAAAGGTGTTAACCAAAGGAGGGTAGGATTAAACAGGTCATTGAATTCCAGCAAAATATGCTTCAGTGCTGGAGAACTGCACACTAACAGTGAAGAGATACTGAGATGGAGCAAAAAGAAAGGATGCCCTGCATCCCCTCTCCCACTTGCAAAGGTGGTAGCATCTGTGGTGGCTAGTGTAACGGCCCAAAAAAAAAGGTGAGCACCATAAATATAGCATATTTGAGGCTGCGGTTATTTATTATGCCTTAACATTTATATAGAGAAAGTACCATAAGCCCTTTAACTCCACCCCCTCATAAAAAGAAGAGGAAGGATGGTGCAGCAGACTACGATTACTCCACTCCTACAACACCAACCTGTTCAGGCCTCAAACAGACAAATACCAGTGAACTTACAACCATGAATGACGGGAATGCCTGATAATAAGATTCATGGATGGGAAGATTTAGAAGACATTCAAAAAGCAAGTCCTGGAACTGTGTAGCTACTTTCTGCATAAAGTAGAATCCATGATGACTGACTTTTCTCAACAACTGGAGGAGAAGTTAACAGCTATCTTAGTCTAATCATTGGGTAGGATAAATTAACCAAAGCCTAACAAGTTAGAGGTTTTGTGGCGAACAACTTGTTCTGAGAAAGTGCCCTCTGTATTTTTGAGAAACCCCTAAAATACAAATATTGGGAGTGGTTTAGCTCATTGAGGGCCAACATATCTCTACACAATCTGAGTGTCATCCAATAGCTCCCTTTGGATAATTAAAAAGGAATCCTAGAACCCTCATCATCAAAAAATGTTGCACTTACCCCCAGATTGCACTCCTTAGGTAATTGTTTTGAAAGATGTGCCAACGATATGCCCCGAATTGATCCAGAACAGTCCATCATTAAAATGTAAAGTAGTGCAGTGCTTTAGATCAAAATTGGGGCACAGTGATGTCCTCCATATTAAGATACTACTTACTATGAAGGTGCGATGGATTGACCTGCATAAGAAATCTACAAAGGGGGATTGCATTGTGGTGAATTTTAAGGATCCAGGTTTGGTGATCTGTCTTTTATATTGTTTGTCCTGTCCAACTATAAATCATGATGCAATTCAGGTCCATCCATTAAAGTACCTTTATGTACCAATTCCTCTGAAGCCCAAGTTAAAATAATAATAATGGTTGACCACCATGTTTGCTAAGATCTGATCAATCATTTACTGAAGTGGTCTCTGTAGCATGTAATGTGATGGGAATTTCTTATCCCATTAACCCCTTATTGGATGCCTGTCCTTACTATTCTGTCCCTTTATTTGATAAGGGGTTATCGGTTGCTCCCTGGAATATTGCAGGTACTCTCTGTAAAATTTCCAATCTTGACTTTCTATCTTTTGTCGGTAATTATGACATTATTTGCTGCGAAGAGATTTGGATGAGGGAGGACTTTTTTACTGATGTTTTTTTCTCAGCATGCCATCCCCACAACAGTGGGAAGAAGAAAGGTCACTCTTGGCTCGGTTAACTGCACTTTGATGGAAACGAAAAAGGTTTGGTCCTTACCACATTTCTTGGTTACTCTCCTTTCTCTCCCAGGCTCATTTGATATTTTATTAATTAACTTTTATTATAATATTTAAGCATAGTTCTATCCAAATAATAGATGAATTGGATGTTTTTATATGAAAAATGTGTACAAAAAATTCTTGTACCTTTTTTTTTTTAATGGAATAGGAATTTTAATATTTCAATTTGTGAATTTAGTGATTGCACTTTATAGTCTGTCCCACAATATTCTTATTTGGATCTTATATTATTCCAAACCAGTATTGGACATTAAAGCTTGCAATGGTATTTTTACAACAACTAGGGTCGCTAGTTATCTGTTGTGCTGTTTTAAATTTATAAGAAATGCCATTGCAATTAGGAAACATTATGAAGCATAAGCTTGGAGATGTGTGAACTATTCTTTGATGTATTGTGTATCTTTTTCCCTTTACATTATTAACTTTACATCTCAAGAAGAAAGATGGGTCTGAAAGGTAATTCCTAAAGAGTAGGGCCCGGATTAATCTTTTGATGCAAATATCTCTGTGATCCAGGTGTGAATTCTGGTCACTCTAATGAATTTTGTTGTTGGCCAATCAGTTTCAAAGCCATGCCTGTTATGACAAACGTCATTCATGAGAATAGAAGAAAGAGAGAAGTGGCCACTTCAAAAGAAGCAGAACACCAACATAAAACTTCAAAGACTCAGACATTAAATCACATTTGGTATCTGGAAAAGGACTTTAAGAAGGGGAGGTTGAGTCCTCAAAAACGTGTCATCTGGTAAGCAGCCAGACAGGTTTTGTGAAAAAAGGAAGCTCTGCGAAACTTCGGCCTGTGACCAGGACTGGGGGGTCAGGGCCTGCTAGTCTCCCTGCTGAGTGAGGGGACATCACCCAGGAAGCCATAACAACCAGCCCTGGAGCACCAGAGCCTATCTGCTTGCCAAGACCAATGTGTCCTGTGAGGAAGAGGACAGCATTGGAGGGAACGAGGTCCAGTGTGGAGCCCTACCATATTGACACCTTGTGCGAGGTGTGAGGATTCTGCTGTGCACTAACCAATCTGTAGCCCATGTGCAGGACTGTTTTCAGAAAATTGTATATGTCAGGAGAGGTCTGCCGTAGCCTGTGCCAAGTATCGAGCTCTGTGCGGGAGGGTGCCAGGCCCCCACAGCCTCATTAAGAAGACCTTGTATGCCAGAGGCGACTATCATTGGAGTAGTTGTGTGACCAGTGTGGCAGGACTCAAATGCCTGAGCAAAAACACATTATGCCAGGAGGGGCCACCATGGTATGGAAGACTGCCCTGTAGAAGTCTACGTTGCATCCAGAAAGTACAGCAAGAAACCCAGTTGCCAGCGGTGCTTCCAAGCCCAAATCACCATTTACTTCATGCAGTCATCTGGGAGGCTGCAACCAGCTGGTTTAGCTCCACTGAGAGATCAGACCTGACCAACCTCTGAGGACCAGGAGGATGATGCACCCTTGTGAGACTTCAGTAGGAAGCCGAAGGATTGATTGCCCCCAGCCCCCTTGGGAAAGCCTGACTTACTGCATTTCTGTCAGCTGAAAGTTGCTTCAATTGCTTGGGAGAGATGGCGACACCACACTGCAGAGGAAGCCTATGCCGGTCTGATTCTGCTGCCTCCACCTCAAGCAGCCCAACTTCTCCCAGCAGGATCTGATCATGTGAGTGCCCGTGCTGAGGGCACCCACTGTAATGCTGAATGTGTCCATGCTTCAGGAGCAGTTAGGGCTTGAACTAGGGCCTGTGGGCCCTGGGGGATTTGCTGCTGAAGGTGTTGCAGCTCCGTACTAAATCACAAATGAGTACGGGGCCAGTCTTGCAAAGGTTGACTGTTTTTCTCTTCAGGAGTATGTAAAAGGGTCGCAGGACCCTGTTTCAAGCCACTACCCCCAGAACATCGAAGCGATACCCCAGGGGTATCACGAGAGCCAAAAATTGGAAATGCCCCCTTCGACTCCAGATATCCGGGTTAAATGGGAGACCAAAGAGGAATTTGGTCAAGTACGGAAGAAGACGGAGAGGCGACAACATCAGGAAGGGAGGACCTCCCAGCAAGAGACCAGATTCTGGACGACAACTCCCGCCACATTCCCGGAGGGACGTGGCTATCACAGGTACGTGCCTGCTTACTAAACCTGTCAGGATATTTCGGTAGCGGGAAGGGAATGCGGGTGGTGTGAGGCGAACGGCGGGAAAGAAGGTCTAAGTGAAGACTTCGCAGTAAAAGCATAGTTTATTATTATTTTTTTTAGTTCTAGCCTCATTATCTTACATCCATTTGTTTTTCCCATTTTTACTAACACATGAAACGTGTATCTAGGAAGGCGAGCTCTGTGAAAGCAACGGACTCGTGAGAGATACAGTACAAATGTGTTTTTTTTTGTTTTTTTCCTTAAAAACGACAAGCACAAAGAGCACAGTGGTGAGAAACGGGGTACATCCCCTTTTTGTTTTGTTTTGTTTTTCCCCACCACTCCGCAGTTGAACTCCCTAACTAGTCCATATAAGAATCAGAGCAAACATCTTACCGTTTTTTTCATCTTCTTTATTTTCCTTTGGCCTGACAGGTCCACGCTGCTCCACCATGACGTCAACAAGGTTCCTGGCAAGAGACACCCTAAAAAGAGAAAGCAAAAAGAGGTGTGAGAGACTAAAAGATTAAACAAGAAGGACAGGAAGCAGAGAAAGAACAGACAGAACACAGAGAAGGACAAACAGGGGAAGATGATAATGACTCCTGAGGACATTTGACATTTTTAAACAACATCAACCCTTAATGAAAGGCCATTACTGCAAATTATTGTGAGTTGGATAGAGTTATTTATGGCTCCTTTCCTGCATCGCTATCCCACGTCCTCTACAGAGTACAAGTCAGAGTCCAATTATGGACGTCAAAGAACTACTGTTCGGATAAGTGGGAAGATCATTCTTATGGAAGAAGAAACCTCACACACAGTTTGTGCCATTCCTCATCATCAGCAACCTCTCTCCACCCTGGTAGGACACTGCCACCAGCGCGGAGTCAACCGTCTGATGGACTCGGACGAAGGAGAGAGTCCTTAGATATAAAAAAATAAATCTACTAGACAATGGCGGGTTTCAGATAAACGAAAAATACCTTGCGGTTCCCTGGTATATCAACTTCAATAATGGGGACCTCAGGTACGTCTAAAAATAAACCTGAGTTGGTATTTTTGGGACAATGGCTCAAATGTGTCTTTAAGACAAAATTCTGAAACCGTATACCACCCGTCCCTCCCTTTTACCTTTATTCTCCCATACATTAGTTAGTCTTCCTCCAACAATAACATTTCCGACCATATAAATGACAATGAATTTACATCCTTTAATGGTGTACTTCCATAACTCAGTGAGAATCGAGGAACAATCTTGAAGTGCGGTTACCTTATATAACTAGTTTATGAAAAAAAAAGTCATAGTTTTATTAAACTCTTTATACTTTTATAATGTGTGTTTGGGATATGTTGATGGTTTGATTGTTAATCAGGCAATACTGGAAATCAGACCAGTCACCGACCTTTAAAATGTGTCTTGGTAAAACATGTTGGTTCTATCATTCATGCTTCAAAATGCAATGCCAGGTAGGCAAATGCTCATCACAATGAGATATTCAACCTTATAATGGAACACAATCTTGATGCTGTCTTCATCACAGAATCAAGGTTAAATGAGTAATCCAGTTCCATACTTGTCCTCCTGGTAGAGCAAGGCAATACAGTCTTTTGGGCTGGCAGACAAAAAAGAAGGATAGGGGCAAGCAGTCATTATAAAGAATCCATCACCTGTAAGAACATGATCTCAAAAATATTCAACACAAATGAGTGCCTTAAAGTAGCCATCAATCCTTCACCCACCAACACCTTCCATTTCCACACAATTTACCACCCAATGATAAGCAATACTAAATTTGACAATCACCTGATTTAATACAGAACATATTTCTAGGTGATTGTTAGACATGGGGTTCCTTGTTGGCTAGGGTAGGAACCTGAGCCAGGCAGGGACCATCACTCTAGTCAGGGCAAGAGAGCTACACACACCCAAGATAACCCCTGCTCACCCCCTTGGTAGCTTGGCACGAGCAGTGAGGCTTATCCCAGAGGCAATGTGTAAAGTATTTGCACAACACACACAACACATGACACAAATACACCACAAAGGAGACTCCACAACAAGTTATATAAAAATATACTGTATTGCAAAAAACATAATTAGATCCAAAACAACGTGTATCAGTAATACTCTGCTAAACAAGCAGTTGTCAGATTACCACATTGGTTAATAATATTCTGCAAACACCAGCAGTTGTCAGATCAGCATTATTATGAAATACCACCAATCATCATGGAAACATTTCTGTGTGGTAGGTCCTCATTATCTCCAGCATAAATGCACATGTTATGGAAACATTCCTATAAGGCATATGCCAATAAGCACACAAGTGGAAACTTCTCCCACTGTATACCATACATATCCTGAAAATGTACTGACCTCCACAACAGGGCAAGCACGACAAATCACATGATCAGGTCTGGAAGCACAGGGGAATACAACATATACCCTCAGCAGGGGCGTAGGAGACAATTAAATCCTGGGGGGGACAGGGACAGCCTTGAGGACTTTTCAATCAACCCTATATAAATCTCTCGTTTGCGAACTGCAGGCTTCGATAAATGTACACAATCATATATATTGGAAGTGAAATAGGAAGAAAGGAAGGCATGTTGTCACAGTCTGGAAGTATCTTTTATTGTTTTTGCATTCACAAAGTAATTAGCTCAAATGTGAAAATAACATGTTGATTAACCTTGCATCTTCGTGAACCAAGTAAATAAAGGTAGGAGGGTAAAAAGGAAGAACATACCCTTTGCGCCCCGCACCCATCATGCCCCTCGCCTCCTGCCAATTGGAACCACACTGGAGGTATCAAAAGCGATTAGGTACAACAGTTGTAAACTGTGCACGAAACCATAGTTCTAATAACACTTCTACATCTGTGTGTGATCTTGGGCAGCTCAGCTCCACATCAGTTGTAACTGGAAGCATTTCAACTGAAGAAGTTCTTGGAGTTACAGGCAATATGAACATGGATTCTTTAATCCCTGTATAAACCGCAGTCACTGACTTCTTTAGAATAGGCTATTTGTGATGCACCAAGTCACCGATTATAAAGAAGAGACATTCACTGATTATAAAGAAAAGACATCAGAAAATGACTATTACAAGGTTATTACAGTCGAGTTCTGACATCACAATGCCTTCTGCCAGAGCTAGCAGACAAGGTCAAAGGCATATCCGGTCACAGAGCTCAATTAATGCAGCTGTTTAAAGCAACAAATGGAATGTTGCTTTTCTTTCTTCTGCACTATTTTAATACCTTGCAGTGACAGAAGCTATGCACTAAGGTTTTAAGTGGTTTGCGGGAAAGTTAATGATGCGACCATGGATTATTTGGGGTAAAATACCCTCTGTCTACATAAGAATAATGCAAGTAACCTCGAAGTTCATACCTTATAAATAAACATTGTCAAAGCCAATATGTCTCACCTATGCAAGATCTATTGCCTTTGCCTGTGTGTTTTAGCCATACTGTACACTAGTAAGACTACTAGCATGGCTAAAGGTTAATGGCATAAAGGAGAATGATGTGTCATCGATTGGTGTGGCGTAGTGTCATGGAGTTGTAAACTAACTCTAAAGCAACAGGGGTCCCTTGAGTAAAATGCAACACCACTCAAAATAAACAGTGATATTAAAATAGTATCCAAATGGAAGGTTTCGTGCATTTATTCAATCAAAATATAAAAGATCAACTGTAGTGGGAAAACATCAACAGGGGAAATCGAGAAAGACTTTGGTATTCAGGCATTACACAAGTTATCTCGATGACCCAATGTCACCAATTACAAGAACAATGTAAAAAGTACATGAATTACTCGAATAGTGAATCAAGAAGTCATTAGCTCATAGTACCTAGGCTTATGCCAACTTATATACAATATCACAAATTCAAGTCAAGGTACTTTGGCCGACGATGTTTCCATCCCCTAGACGAGTATTAGGATCAACCTAAGACTTAGTTAAGCTTGAGATAAAAGGGTTACAGAGTGCTTGTAACCAAAAAGGCCAAAATAAATCTGACTCACATCTCTTATGAGTGAGAAGGCAATCAATGGAGCTCTGAATCTCTAATTAAACGTCAAAGCCATAAATCAGTAGTAGAGTGGAGTAGTATCAGAGTGTAGTAGAGTGGAGGGACAGAGTGTCGTAGAGTGGAGTGGCAGAGTGTCGTAGAGTGGAGTGGCAGAGTGTCGTAGAGTGGAGTGGCAGAGTGCTGTAGAGTGGAGTGGCAGAGTGTCGAAGAGTGGAGTGGCAGAGTGTCATAAGGTGGAGTGGCAGAGTGCTGTAGAATGGAGTGGCAGAGTGTCGAAGAGTGGAGTGGCAGAGTGTCATAACGTGGAGTGGCAGAGAGTCATAAGGTGGAGTGGCAGAGTGCTGTAGAGTGGATTGGCAGAGTGTCGTAGAGTGGAGTGGCAGAGTGTCGTAGAGTGGAAAGGCATAAAGAAGAGTGAATTGGCATAGAGTGAGTTGGGTAGAGTGTTGTTGAGCATAGTACATTGTTGTATAGTGGAGTGGCATAGAGTGGATTAAAGTGGAAAGGAGTGGTGTATAGGGAGTTGTGTAGGGAGTTACAGAGTGGAGAAAGTGTCACAGAGGGGAGTAGAGTTTAATGCAATAGAGTGTCAGAGTCTAGTATAATGGAGTGTAATGTCAGAGTGAAGTGTCAGAGTGGAATTGAGTGGTCTAGAGTGAAGTAGCATAGAGTACAGTGGTGCAAAGTAGATTGGCGTAGGCTGAAGTGGTGTAGAGCACATTGGTTTTGAGTAAAGTGGTGTAGGGTGCATTGGTGTAGAGTGCACTGGTTTAGAGTAGAGTACAGTAGCGTAGAGTGGTGAAGAGTAGAGGGGCAAAGAGTGGAGTGGCACAGCATAGATTGCAGTGCTGCAGAGTGCTGTGTCATAGACTGATGCTGTGCATGGTAGAGGGGAGTGGTGCAAGGAAGAGTAGACTGGTGTAGAGTGCAGTGATGGAGTGCAATGATGCAGAGTAGAGTGGCGTAGAGTGTAGTGGCATAGAGTACATTGGTGTAGAGTGCAGTAGAGTGGCATAAAGTTGAGCAGAGCGGAGTAGAGTGCTGTGGTGCAGAATAGAGTGCAGTAGCATAGAGTAGATTGCTGCAGAATAGAGTATAGTGGTGAAGAGTAAAGTGTTGCAGAGTAGAGCATAGTGACGTAGAGTGTAGTAGCATAGAGTGGTACAGAGCAGATTGGAGTGGCGCAGGGTAGATTGGACTGGCATAGCTTAGAGTGGAGTCGCATAGATTGCAGTGGCATACAGTAGATGGTTTCAAAGTAGATGGAAGTGCCCTAGAATGGAGTGTTGTATAGTAGATTCCAATGCAGTGGTGCAGAAAAGAGTGCAGTGAGACAGAATACAGTGGCATTGAGAGCAGTGGTGCAGAGTAGAGTGTCATGGAGTTCAGTGGCGGAGAGTGCAATGTTGCTTATTAGAGGGTCGTAGAGTACAGTGGTGTATTGTAGAGTGGTGTAGAGTGCAGTGGCATAGAGTGCTGTGGTGCAGAGTACAGTGGCATAGAAAACAGTGGCAAAATGCTGTGGTGCAGAGTAGATTGGCATAGAGTGCAGTGGCATAGAGTGCATTGGTTTTGAGTAAAGTGGTTAGGAGTGCACCGGCGTAGAGTGCAGGAGTGTAGTGTACATTGGTTAGAGTACAATAGCAGAGATTGCAGTGGCGTAGTGTAGAGTGCTGCAGAGTAGATTGGGGTGGTACAGGAAAAATTACAGTGGCGTAGTATAGAATGCTGTAGAGTGGAGTGGTGCAGCATAGATTGCAGTGGCATAGACTGCAGTGGCGTAGAGTAGCACAGAGTGGAGAAAAGTAATGTAGGGTGCAGTGGCTTAGGGTAGATTGTTTCAGAGTAGAGTGAAGAAAAGACAGATAGAGAAAAAGTAACATACTTCAATATGTTTAAGTATGTAATGATAACAACAACATAAATAGTAACGCTAGGCATAACGGCCCAAAATGAAATATGGCTTCTCCCTGTTAGCCAAGCTGTAATCAAACCCTTTATTATCTAGATAAAAAAACATTAAGCATAAATGTTATAAAAAGATACCCTGCAAATAGCTATATTGTGTAGAGTGAAAAGGTAAATCGACTTCCCTGTTTCACCAACTGGTGTGACATTAGGCAAATACAAATGCTGTGTTTCACAGAGTCTCCATTCTAGTCTGCAGGCGTCAGGCTGAGTGGGACTCGGTTTCCTCTTTAAATCTTTCTCATTGTCCTGCAGCGCTCTTCTTCAAGGCGGCGGGCGAAGGTAGGGCCAAGGATGCAGACAGCAATCATCAAAAACTCTTTTCTCTGCGTGCTCCCTTTGTTCTAATGTGCCCTTAATGCCTACTGCTGTAAACAGGACAAACAAAAGGGCAGAGGACGTAGAGAGCCTCCTGACTCACCTTCATTCTCTGACCATCGGATTGGAGTCAGGTCAGCAGTTCAAAAGCAGGGCTATTATAAGTAGTGCTTTTGCGCTAATGTCCCTGTGAATAATAGAAGTGAGAGGGGAACTTCTTTTGTCCCCTTGTCTCCACACCACCCTCGTCCCCCGTGTCCCCCACCCTCCAAAATCTGGGTGGGGGATACATCTTCCGTGTCCCTACCACTTCCTACGCCCATTACCCTGAGGGCAGAAACATTGCAGTGAATGTGGCATCCTGCAGAATCGCCACCACCACTTTTTCTCGGTGGGTCAGAGTGGGTATGCGCTTCCGTTACACATTATTTTGCCTGCAGGGACACACACATCCTGATCTCAGAACTCCTCTGCTCCTATTACAGAACGTGTGGTAATCAGGGACGCACGTATAACCCCCGCACTTGGCCCACTCCAATTAGTGTAATTTCACATATACATTTATGAATAAACTCACATCCGCCATGTGTCTGCATTTTGCTGTGGGAATACTTGGCCTAAGTTTTATTACGTGAATGGGCTCATGCGATATCCCATTGCCTCAAATCACAGTGGTCTGGCATAAATCAGGATGACAAGGCCATCAAACATTATTACAGTGTCATTATTCATTCTGAGTGCCACATATTGTTCTTGACAGGATCATAAATCATTATTAGGAGACAGGTCATGAATAACAGTTGACAGGTCATATATCCTCTCCGTCATACATAAATCATTCTGCCAAAATGGTTGACGTGACCTAAATCATTCCCTTTATAAATCAATCAAGTCCTTGTCACATGCCTGTCATAATTCTGACATCTTTTGTTGTTGAGGCCATCCTCCATGCTGCTTTTTGGGGGTCCTCCAGTTTTGTAGGTCTTTTGTTGGTTCTTTCTCCGATCGTGAGGGGGGTAGCCTCTCACTGCTGTTAGGCTCAACTCGCTACCTTGTCTGTCCATTTTGTGCCCTGCCAACCGGCGGGTCTGGGCTGCGAGTGCCGTGCTCCGCTTACTCCCCCATTGGCCTACTTACCCTGCCGTAAGGCATCCCAAGGTAAGTGGCCTTTCTCTGGCACACCGCCCTCCGATGTGCCTCCTTTACCAACCAACGTACCCCTTTTACCGCTGCTCACATGCCCTCTAAGCCCTGCGATGATGCTGCTGTTCTGGTGTGGGAGGGTGGGTCTCAAATTTCTTGTGCGCTGCCCCTTCCCCTAAATGTACTTTCTATTGGGGCAGCGCAGTCCTTTTAATCCCCCTGTCCCCCAGCCAAGGGAGCGGTGTTGTCCCCCAATAGGGGCGTTCAAAAGATTCTTCGCCCTTGCTGGGCCCTCAATGGCTCCCCTGAAGGGGGAGCAGGATGACCACCCCTTTGTTATTCTGCCGCTGCAGCAGCTTAAACTGGTCATTTCTGGGTCCCCGGCGGCTGTTAAGGCGCCGGCCCCTGATGCCCCTTTTGGGGACGGCCTCTGCCATAACCCCCGCACTTAGCCCACTCCAATTATTGTAATTTCCCATATACATTTATGAATAAACTCACATCAGCCATGTGTCTGCATTTTGCTGTGGGAATACTTGGCTGCAGTTTTATTACATGCATGGACTCTTGCGAAACCCCATTGCCTCATAAATCACAGTGGTCTGGCATAAATCAGGATGACAAGGCCATCAAACATTATTACATTGTCATAATTCATTCTGAGTGCCACATATCGTTTTTGACAGGATTATAAATCATAATTAGGAGACAGGTCATAAATAACAGTTGACACGTCATATATCCTCTCCGTCATACATAAATCATTCTGCCAAAAAGGTTGAAGTGACCTAAATCATCCCCGTTATAAATCAATCAAGTCCTTGTCACATGCTTGTCGTAATTCTGACACCTTTTGTTGTTGAGACCATCCTCCATGCCGCTTTTTGGGGATCCTCCAGTTTTGTTGGTCTTTTGTTGGTTCTTTCTCCGATCGTGAGGGTTGGTAGCCGCTCACTGCTGTTAGGCTCAACTCGCTACCTTGTCTGTCCATTTTGTGCCCTGCCAACTGGCGAGTCTGGGCTGCGAGTGCTGTGCTCCGCTTACTCCCCCATCGGCCTACTTACCCTGCCGTAAGGCATCCCAAGGTAAGTGGCCTTTCTCTGGCACACCGCCCTCCTTTACCAATCAATGTACCCCTTTTACCGCCACGCCGCCTGTGGGGCTCACGTCACCAGGTGGCTCCCCACTTTTGTACTTTGGGGTTTGCTCATTCTTTCTCTTTCTGTGCAGCCCACTGCTACCTTTCTGGCTCTCACCAGTGCACCACAGCGTCCCAGCTGTCAGGCCTCCCAAGGATCACTGCATAGCAATGCATTTCTTTCTGACGGCCTACCAGCCTAATTTAATCAATACAGATGCCTTTTAAGTGAGCTGTCTCTACAACCCTAATGGTGATCTCCCGACCTTTGTCTTCTTCTGTGCTACTGTACTCCTGTTATTCAAAGTCTATTAACTTATGACTCTAGGTTCTTTGGGGCTGGGGTACCTTATCTGGCCTCAATCCAGCCTGTTGTATCCTTTCTGGTGATTGGTACCTGCTCAGCTGTACGCCCTCACATGCCTGGCTAAGCAGCGTAAATCTGGTTCCGGGGCCCATTGTGGCCCCTACTGTCAGTATGGAAGAGTACACCCCTGTTGACTGCAGTACCAACAACACTTTCAAATTTCTTGTGCGCTGCCCCTTCCCCTAAATGTACTTTCTATTGGGGCAGCGCAGTCCTTTTAATCCCCCCGTTCCCCAGCTGAGGGAGCGGTGTTGTCCCCCAATAGGGGCGTTCAAAAGATTCTTCGCCCTTGCTGGGCCCTCATTGGCTCCCCTGAAGGGGGAGCAGGATGACCACCCCTTTGTTATTCTGCCGCTGTAGCAGCTTAAACTTGTAATTTACGGGTCCCCGGCGACTGTTAAGGCGCCAGCCCGTGATGCCCCCTTTGGGGGCGGCCTCTGCCATTCCCATTCTAGGAGCTCCTGTGCTCAGAGTATAGAACCTGCGGCAGTGCTTGAGTGGTACTGGCAGGACCTGGGACCTCGATTGAGGGTCGTCACCCTGGCCTGCTACTGGTACCAGTAAGTCTGTGTAGACACATGCCCTTCCCTTGAGATAAGGGAGAAGAAAGAGGGGTACACTGGGCTGTCTCAGAATGGTAGGGGTCCTCCCTGGGTCCCTCGCCAGTGAAAAGACCGCTAGGCAGCACTCTACCTACTTGCGGGCAGCTGCTTACTCGGGCGGCATCCTCTCTGGCTGTGCGCTCCTCCTGGAGCTCGTCCCAAGCCCACCCAGGCTCAGGGACACAAACTGAGGCCCTCTTGGCCGGCACGGTCTCCTTTGGCAAGGTCCGATGCACCCGCCCCGACTGCAGCAGTGATTTGTGGACAGGAGGTGTCTGTGCCCTGGGGGCACTTAGAGTACACCTCAGCCATGCTGGAGGGGAGGTTGCCCATGGGCTCCTCTTGGAATCTGGGACGGGGGCCTCACACATCAGCACTCTTTTCAAATGGTAATTAAAAAGAAACAAAGCGCTTCTTCACGCACAGTTGCCCAGTAAAGCGCTCTCCATGTGCTAAGACTGTAAAGCGGTCAGGGAGCAAAAGACGGCACTAAGGCAGACAGCAGCGGACTGGTAGACCAGCACCCTTCAGGCAGGTAGGGGCGATCTCTATAAACATTTCATCAATGCCAGTTCAGTTCCAGTCTAGGGGGGCAGCTGGTCAGTAGGGCAACAAGCAGAAAAGCTCTCTTGGAGTTCTTTGCGCCACCCAGCAGTCACCAGGCAGCAGGGCAACAAACAAAGCATTCCAGATGAGTCTTTTGTGCAGTCCAGTAGTCCGTCTGGCAGAGGTTCGGTACCAGTTCCAAACGTGTGCTCTTGTCAGGAGCGGAGCCCCTTGTACTTATACTCAGAAAATGCCTTTGTTCACGTGGGTAACTTCAAGGGAGTCCTTTCAAGTCGAGCACAACATTTCATCCCAGCCCTGTCTCCAGACATCAGTAGGGGGTAATCAGTTCATTGTGTGAGCACAAGACACAACCTATTCACATGAAAGGTGTGAATGACCCTTCCTCTCTCTAGCCCAAGAAGATTTTCAGTATGCAGATACCTCCTCTGTCACACATAGCCGCTCCTGTATGATGGCTTTCTGGAAAGTACGACGCAGGGTGGAACTGTCACTTTGTCCCATACGTCGATTGGAGTCAGGCTGCAAAAGCACAAGAGTTATAAGCACAGAGAAATGCTCACTTTCTAAAAGTGGCATTTCTATATTGGGGAAAAAAATGCATCTATACCAGTAAGCAGCATTTTGCACTACCATTCCAAACATACTAGACATGCCCACACTATTCCACATAGATCAGAAGATACCACTTACACATATGTCAGGGCATTTTCAATGAGAGGGGCAGCGCTCACAGTAGTGAGAAACTAAATAGGCTGTCACTACTAGGACATTTAGTACATAAATACATATGTCCTACTTTTTACATACACAGCACTCAGCCCATAGGGTTATCTAGGACCTACCTTTGGGTGACTTAAGTGTAGTAAAAAGGGAGTTTAGGCCTTGGCAAGTATTTTGACTAGACGGGTCAGGGTGGCTATAAACTGCTCACATAGGCTCTACAGTGGCAGGCCTGAGATAGGTTTCAAAGGCTACTTCTGTGGGTGGCACAAGCTGAACTGCAGGCCCACTAGTAGCGTTTAATTTACAGGCCCTGGGCATATGGGATACCACTGAACAATGGACTTACATTTGAATTAACTATGCCAATCAGGTGTAAGACAATCATACCACGTTTAGAAGGGAGCGCATACGCACTTTAGCACTGATCCGCAGTGGTAAAGTGCTCAGAGTCATTAAAGCCAACAGAAAGAGGTCAGAAAAAACAGGAGGAGGAGGAAGGCAAAAGGTTTGGGGATGACCCTGTAAAAAGGGCCAGGTCCAACACAACCCCCCACCAGCCTAAAGCCAGGGGAGACCAATCAATACCTTGATGGGCTTCCCTGATTGGGGAGATAGAACATGGACCTTGGCCAGCAACTGTAGGGGCACGCTCCAGTTCTACACCAATCTGAACCCAGTTGGATCCCTCTGTCTATGCCTCCCTGGCAATCTTAGCTAACCCATGGGGGCTCCCTAGCTGTCTGTTACCAGAGCCAGGCCCCAGGCCATCCAGTGCCCTCTTGTCTCTGAAGTCTCTCAGAATAGGGGGCGGTAGCCCCAGGTGCATAGCATCCTCTCCACTCCACTTTTCATCAGCTCAGGGGCTCTACGCTGCCACTGGTCCTCCAGTCTAGGGTTTGCACCCATAGACTGGACAGGGGCCAGACATGAGACTTTCCTCCCCTGCCCTTCCTTCTGGGGTTCCATAACCTCCTTTTGGGAGTGGTACCCCCAGAATCCAGAACTTTCAGGGCGCTGGTGTCAGTCATCCTGCTCAGCTCCCCTACCAGCTCAGGGGAGCTACCCTGTAACTGGTCTTCCAACCCAGGGTCTGCATCCTTGGGCTGAACTGGGGTCAGGGGAGAGTCCTTCACCCCCCCCCCTAGAGTTCTGCACCCTCACACTGGGAGTTTTACCCCTAGACTACAAAACCGTAGGTATGCTCGTGAAAGCTGTCTATACCCCAGGTCAAGGGGGATGCCCTGGATCTGGTTCCTCAACCTAGGGTCTGTACCCTTAGGCTGGACAAGAGTTAGAGGAGAGTTCTCCCTCTTCCTCAAACCCCTCAATCTGGGCTTCTGCACCCCCCCCCCCCTACCTCTGCGGAGTGATACTGCAAGGCACCTGAACTGGTTGGACGCTGGTTTAAGTCGTTGCCACCCTCCCCAACCAAATTCTTTTGACACTATAGGGTCACTGTAAGGAAATGCCTCCTTGGCATGGTTACCGCCTGACTTTTTGCCTTTGCTGATGCCAAGTTATAATTTGAAAGTGTGCTGAGGCCTGCTAACCAGGCCCCAGCACCAGTGTTCTTTCCCTAACCTGTACCTTTGTTTCCACAATTGGCACACCATGGCATCCAGGTAAGTCTCTTGTAACTGGTACCCCTGATTCCAAGGAAGGTCTCTAAGGGCTGCAGCATGTCTTATGCCACCCTGGGGACCCCTCACTCAGCACAGACACACTGCTTGCCAGCTTGTGTGTGCAGATAGGGAGAAAATGACTAAGTCGACATGGCACTCCCCTCAGAGTGCCATGCCAACCTCACACTGCCTATGGCATAGATAAGTCACCCATGTAGCAGGCCTTACAGCCCTAAGGCAGGGTGCACTATACCATAGGTGAGGGCATAGGTGCATGAGCACTATGTCCCTACAGTGTCTAAGCAAAACCTTAGACATTGTAAGTGCAGGGTAGCCATAAGAGTATATGGTCTGGGAGTCTGTCATACACGAACTCCACAGCACCATAATGGCTACACTGAAAACTGTGAAGTTTGGTATCAAACTTCTCAGCACAATAAATGCACACTGATGCCAGTGTACATTTTATTGTGAAATACACCCCAGGGGGCATCTTAGAGATGCCCCCTGAAAACATACCTGACTTCCAGTGTGGGCTGACTAGTTTTGCCAGCCTGCCACACACCAGACATGTTGCTGGCCACATGGAGAGAGTGCCTTTGTCACTCTGTGGCTAGTAACAAAGCCTGTACTGGGTGGAGGTGCTTCTCACCTCCCCCTGCAGGAACTGTAACACCTGGCGGTGAGCCTCAAAGGCTCACCCCCTTTGTTACAGCACCAGAGGGCACTCTAGCTAGTGGAGATGCCCGCCCCCTCCGGCCACGGCCCCACTTTTGGCGGCAAGGCCGGAGGAGATAATCAGAAAAACAAGGAGGAGTCACTGGCCAGTCAGGACAGCCCCTAAGGTGTCCTGAGCTGAGGTGTCCCTGACGTTTAGATATCCTCCATCTTGCAGATGGAGGATTCCCCCAATAGGGTTAGGGATGTGCCTCCCTCCCCTCAGGGAGGAGGCACAAAGAGGGTGTAGCCACCCTCAGGGCTAGTAGCCATTGGCTAGTAACCCCCAGACCTAAACACACCCCTAAATTGAGTATTTAGGGGCTCCCAGAACCTAGCAAGATATATTCCAGCAACCTGAAGACGAAAAAGACTGCTGACCTGAAAGCCCTGCAGAGAAGACAGAGACACCAACTGCTCTGGCCCCAGCCCTACCGGCCTGTCTCCCCACTTCAAGAAAAACTGCAACAGCGATGCGTTCCACAGGGTCCAGCAACCTCTGAAGCCTCAGAGGGCTACCCTGCATCTAAAAGGACCAAGAACTCCTGAGGACAGCGGCTCTGCTCCAAAGAAGAAACAACTTTGCAACAAAGAAACAACTTTAAAAGGACTCCACGTTTCCCGCCGGAAGCGTGAGACTTTGCACTCTGCACCCAACGCCCCGGCTCGACCTGCGGAGAAACAACACTACAGGGAGGATTCCCCGGCGACTGCGACCCTGTGAGTAGCCAGAGTTGACCCCCCCTGTGCCCCCCCAGCGATGCCTGCAGAGGGAATCCAGAGGCTCCCCCTGACCGCGACTGCCTGCTTCTAAGAACCGGACGCCTGGTAAAGACACTGCACCACCCGCAGTCCCCAGGACCTGAAGGATCCGACCTCTAGTGCAGAAGCGACCCCCAGGTGGCCCTCTCCCTTGCCCAGGTGGTGGCTACCCGGAGGAGCCCCCCCCCCTTGCCTGCCTGCTTCGCTGAAGAGACCCCTGGGTCTCCCATTGAACTCCATTGCAAACCCGATGCCTGTTTGCACTCTGCACCCGGCCGCCCCCGTGCCGCTGAGGGTGTACTTTTTGTGCTGACTTGTGTCCCCCCCCGGTGCCCTACAAAACCCCTCTGGTCTGCCCTCTAAAGACACGGGTCCCTACCTGCTGGCAGACTGGAACCGGGGCACCCCCTTCTCCATTGAAGCCTATGCGTTTTGGGCACCACTTTGACCTCTGCACCTGACCGGCCCTGAGCTGCTGGTGTGGTAACTTTGGGGTTGCCCTGAACCCCCAACGGTGGGCTACCTTGGACCCAACTTTGAACCCTGTAGGTAGTTTACTTACCTGCAAAACTAACAATCACTCCCCCAGGAACTGTTAAAAATTGCACTGTCTAGTTTTAAAATAGCTTATTGCCATTTTTGTGAAAACTGTACATGCTATTTTGCTGATTCAAAGTTCCTAAGTTACCTAAGTGAAATACCCTTCATTTGAAGTATTACTTGTAAATTTGGAACCTGTGGTTCTTAAAATAAACTAAGAAAATATATTTTTCTATACAAAAACCTATTGGCCTGGAATTGTCTTTGAGTGTGTGTTCCTCATTTATTGCCTGTGTCTGTACAACAAATGTTTAACACTACCCTCTGATAAGCCTACTGCTCAACCACACTACCACAAAATAGAGCATTAGCATTATCTCTTTTTGCCACTATCTTACCTCTAAGGGGAACCCTTGGACTCTGTGCATGCTATTTCTTACTTTGAAATAGTACATACAGAGCCAACTTCCTAAATTCGTGGATCAGCGAGGGGTACAAGACTGCATTTGCTGGACTACTCAGCCAATACCTGATCACACGACTAAATTCCAAAAATTGTCATTAGAAACTGATTTTTGAAATTTGAGCTATTTTTCTACATTTTTAAAAGTCCTGCTAGGGCCTTGTGTTAGTCCCTGTTAGCATTTCTTTTAGAGTTTGAAAGTTTAGTAAAAGTTTGAATTAAGTTCGAATTAAGTTCTAGAGATAGTTTTAGATTCTTAAAAAGTATTCTAACTTTTAGAAACATAGGGCCAGTTGTAGCAAAAAAACATTTTGCGACTTGCAAATTGCGAGTCATAGCGACTCGCAATTTGCAACTCACAAAATGTTATGCAGAAAGGTGTCTCAGACACCTTCTGCGACTTGCTATGGGGTCGCAAAGACCCACCTCATGAATATTAATGAGGTGGGTCGCAGTTTGCGACCCCATAGCAGGTCCATGCACTCACAGGGATGGTGGCCTGCTGGAGACAGCAGACCACCATGTCTGTGACTGCTTTTTTAATAAAGCAGTTTTTTTTTTTCTTTTGGCAGCCCTTTTTCCTTAAAGGAAAACGAGCTGCAAAAAGAAAAACTTCCGAAACAATTTGCTTTCATTTTTTTCAGAGTAGGCAGTGGTCCATAGGACCACTGCCTGCTCTGAAAAAATTTTTTTGGGGGCATTCACAAAGGGGAAGGGGTACCATGGGGACCCCTTCCCTTTTGCGAATGGGTTACCATCCACTTCAAGTGGCATTCGCGGTCACAAAGCAACTCAGCATGGCGATGCGGTCGCAAATAGGAAGGGAACACCCCTTCCTATTTGCGACTCGCAGCCTCAAATTGCGAGTCGGTACCGACTCGTAATTTGTGGATTACGTTTGGCCTTTTGCGCATCACAAATTGCATTTTTCGCATGGCCTCCTACATCTGGCCCAAATGTCTACTACAGAAGAGTTAGTGATGGAACTCAACCTCACCCCTTACCTGCATCTTAGGATGTCAGAGTTAAGGTCTCTCTGTAAAATCAAAAAGATAAAAACTGGTTCAAACCCTACCAAAGTACAGCTCCAGGAACTTTTGGCAGAGTTTGCTAAAAACAACCCCTCTGATGATGGCCTCACAGAGGGGGACACTAGTGAGTTGGGGGAACTCCCACCTTCAACCCTAGATAGGGAGACCAGGGTTCCTCCAACCCTGACTCCAAATGTGATAATCAGAGATGCTGCTTCTCTCACAGGAGAGTCCAGTAACTCTGGAAGCATTGAGGAAAGCCTCAATGAAGATGACCTCCTGCTAGCCAGGTTGGCCA
The DNA here is from genome assembly GCF_031143425.1 of Pleurodeles waltl. Taxonomy (NCBI): domain Eukaryota; kingdom Metazoa; phylum Chordata; class Amphibia; order Caudata; family Salamandridae; genus Pleurodeles; species Pleurodeles waltl. The sequence continues at coordinate 539,397,834 of NC_090451.1, forward strand.
AAAGATTGGCTTTGGAAAGACAGATCCTAGCCATAGAAAGGGAAAGACAAGAGATGGGCTTAGGTCCCATCAATGGTGGCAGCAACATAAATAGGGTCAGAAATTCTCCTGACATGTTGAAAATCCCTAAAGGGATTGTAACTAAATATAAAGATGGTGATGACATCACCAAATGGTTCACAGCTTTTGAGAGGGCTTGTGCAACCAGAAAAGTAAACAAATCTCACTGGGGTGCTGTCCTTTGGGAAATGTTCACTGGAAAGTGTAGGGATAGACTCCTCACACTCTCTGGAAAATATGCAGAATCCTATGACCTCATGAAGGCTACCCTGATTGAGGGCTTTGGATTCTCAACTGAGGAGTACAGGATTAGGTTCAGGGGGGCTCACAAATCCTCGAGCCAGACCTGGGTTGATTTAGTTGACTTCTCTGTCAAAACACTGGTTGTTGGATTCATGGCAGTGGTGTAAATGATTATGATAGGCTGTACAATTTATTTGTGAAAGAACACCTGTTAAGTAATTGTTTCAATGATAAACTGCATCAGCATCTGGTAGACCTAGGACCAATTTCTCCCCAAGAATTGGGAAAGAAGGCGGACCATTGGGTCAAGACTAGGTTGACCAAGACTTCCACTGGGGGTGACCAAAAGAAAGAGGTCACAAAGACTCCCCAGGGAAAGAGTGTTGAGACATCCAATGGAAAAAGTAAAGAGTCTTCTACAGGGCCCCAAAAACCTGCTCAGGAGGGAGGGTCCAAAGCCTCTTCACAATCCAATTTTGGGTACAAGGGTAAAAACTTTGATCCAAAAAAGGCCTGGTGTTGTAGCTGTGATCAGCAGGGACACCAAACTGGAGACAAGGCCTGTCCCAAGAAAGGTTCCACTTCAAACTCTACTCCAGCTAACACTGGAATAGCTAGTTTCCAGGTGGAATCAACAGTGTGCCCAGAGCAAATCAGGGGGTCACACTGAAGCTACATTAGTCTCTGAGGGTGGGGTGGACTTAGCCACACTGGCTGCCTGGCTCCCTAATATGCAAAAAATACAGACAGCAACTCTTAATTAATGGGACAAGTGTGGAAGGGATACAGGTGCCAGTGCACCATGGTGACAAAGAAACTGGTTTCCCCTGGTCAATACCTGGTTGGACAAACTTATCCAGTCACCAACGCTGACAATCAGACTAAAGTACATCCCATGGCTATGGTAACTTTAGAGTGGGGAGGGGTCAATGGCCTGAAACAGGTGGTGGTCTCCTCAAATATCCCTGTAGACTGTTTGCTTGGAAATGAACTGGAGTCCTCAGCATGGGCTGAGGTAGAACTCAAGACCCATGCAGCCATGCTGGGTATCCCTGAACTGGTGTGTGTCAAGACAAGGGCACAGTGCAAGGCTCAGGGTGAAAAAGTGGTGTTGGAGCCTGGAAAAAGGGCCCAACCCTCCAAGAGAAAAGGAAAGAAGACTGGGGAACCAGCTTCCACACAACAAGAGAAATAGAACCTCTCTTCCCAGGAAGAAGTTCTGCCCTCTGAGGGAACTGAGCCCATGGAGTTGGAACCTTATCAGGTTGAACTCCTAGGCCCAGAGGGACCCACAAGGGAACAGTTGTGTAAGGGGCAAGAAACATGTCCCTCTGTTGAAGGCCTTAGGCAGCAAGCTGCTGAAGAATCCAAAGGAAAGATCATTGGAACACATAGAGTCTATTGGGAAGATGGACTCCTCTACACTGAGGCAAGAGATCCAAAACCTGGTGCCACTAGGAGAGTGGTAGTGCCTCAGGAGTTTAGGGAGTTCATTCTAACCTTAGCTCATGATATTCCACTTGCTGGGCATTTGGGACAAACCAAGACTTGGGAAAGGTTAGTTAACCATTTCTGTTGGCCCAACATGTCCCAGAAAGTAAAGGAGTTGTGTGTCTCCTGTGCCACCTGTCAAGCCAGTAGTAAGACAGGTGGACACCCAAAGGCCCCTCTCATTCCACTTCTAGTGGTGGGGGTCCACTTTGAAAGAGTGGGTGTGGACATAGTGGGTACACTTGAACCTCTCACAGCCTCAGGGAACCAGTATATCCTAGTGGTAGTGGATCATGCCACTAGGTACCCTGAAGCATTTACCCTTAGGTCCCCTACTGCCCCTGCAATAGCCCAGGCACTCATTGGTATCTTTACCAGAGTGGGATTTCCTAAGGAGGTGGTGTCTGACAGGGGTACCAACTTCATGTCAGCATACATGAAGCATATGTGGAATGAGTGTAGGGTGACTTACAAATTCACCATACCATACCATCCACAAACCAATGGTCTTGTAGAAAGGTTTAACAAGACATTGAAACGCATGATCATTGGGCTCCCTGAAAAGCTCAAAAGGAGATGGGATGTCCTCCTGCCATGTCTGCTTTTCACCTACAGAGAGGTGCCTCAGAAGGGAGTAGGGTGTTCCCCCTTTGAACTTCTGTTTGTCCATCCTGTAAGGGGACCACTAGCTCTTGTAACAGAAGGCTGGGAGAGACCTCTTCATGAGCCTAAACAAGATATAGTGGACTATGTACTAGGCCTACGTTCCAAGATGGCAGAGTACATGGAAAAGGCAAGCAAAAACCTTGAGGCCAGCCAACAACTCCAGAAGATGTGGTATGACCAAAAGGCTGCTATGGTTGAATTTCAGCCAGGGCAGAAAGTCTGGGTTCTGGAGCCTGTGGCTCCCAGGGCACTTCAGGACAGATGGAGTGGCCCTTACCCAGTGCTAGAGAGAAAGAGTCAGGTCACTTACCTGGTAGACGTATGCACTAGCAGGACCCCCAAAAGGGTGATCCATGTGAACCGCCTCAAACTCTTTCATGACAGGGCAGATGTGAATCTGTTAATGGTAACAGATGAGGACCAGGAAGCGGAGAGTGAACCTCTCCCTGATCTCCTCTCCACAGACCCTAAAGATGGCTCAGTTGATGGGGTGATCTATTCAGACACCCTCTCTGGCCAACAGCAATCTGACTGTAGGAAGGTCTTACAACAGTTTGCTGAGCTCTTTAGCCTAACCCCTGGTCAGACACACCTGTGTACCCATGATGTGGACACAGGAGACAGCATGCCTGTCAAAAACAACATTTTCAGACTGTCTGACCAAGTTAATGAAAGCATCAAAGTGGAAGTCAACAAGATGCTGGAATTGGGAGTCATTGAGCACTCTGACAGCCCCTGGGCTAGCCCAGTGGTCTTAGTCCCCAAACCTCACACCAAAGATAGGAAGAGAGAGATGAGGTTTTGTGTGGACTACAGAGGACTTAATTCTGTCACCAAGACAGATGCCCATCCCATTCCAAGGGCAGATGAATTGATTGACAAACTAGGTGCTGCCAGATACTTAAGTACCTTTGACTTGACAGCAGGGTACTGGCAAATCAAAATGGCACCAGGAGCAAAAGAAAAGACAGCATTCTCCACACCTGATGGGCACTATCAGTTTACTGTTATGCCCTTTGGTTTAAAGAATGCCCCTGCAACCTTCCAAAGGTTGGTGAATCAAGTCCTTGCTGGCTTGAAGTCCTTTAGCGAAACTTATCTTGACGATATTGCTGTCTTTAGCTCCAGCTGGCAGGATCACCTGGTCCATCTGAAGAAGGTTTTGAAGGCCCTGCAAGCAGCAGGCCTCTCTATCAAGGCATCCAAATGCCAGATAGGGCAGGGAACTGTGGTTTACTTGGGACACCTTGTAGGTGGAGGCCAAGTTCAGCCACTGCAGCCCAAGATCCAGACTATTCTGGACTGGGCAGCTCCAAAAACCCAGACTCAAGTCAGGGCATTCCTTGGCTTGACTGGGTACTACAGGAGGTTTGTGAAGGGATATGGATCAATAGTGACACCCCTCACAGAACTTACCTCCAAGAAAATGCCCAAGAAGGTAAACTGGACTGTAGAATGCCAACAGGCCTTTGACACCCTGAAACAAGCTATGTGCACAGCACCAGTTCTAAAAGCTCCAGATTACTCCAAGCAGTTCATTGTGCAGACTGATGCCTCTGAACATGGGATAGGGGCAGTTTTGTCCCATACACATGATGATGGCCTTGACCAGCCTGTTGCTTTCATTAGCAAGAGGTTACTCCCCAGGAAGCAGCGTTGGAGTGCCATTGAGAGGGAGACCTTTGCTGTGGTTTGGGCCCTGAAGAAGCTGAGACCATACCTTTTTGGTACTCACTTTGTAGTTCAAACTGACCACAGACCTCTCAGATGGCTAATGCAAATGAACAGTGAAAATCCAAAACTGTTGAGTTGGTCCATCTCCCTACAGGGAATGGACTTTATAGTGGAACACAGACCTGGGACTGCCCATGCCAATGCAGATGGCCTTTCCAGGTTCTTCCACTTAGAAAATGAAGACTCTCTTGGGAAAGGTTAGTCTCATCCTCTTTCGGTTGGGGGGGGTTGTGTAAGGAAATGCCTCCTTGGCATGGTTACCCCCTGACTTTTTGCCTTTGCTGAAGCCAAGTTATGATTTAAAAGTGTGCTGAGGCCTGCTAACCAGGCCCCAGCACCAGTGTACTTTCCCTAACCTGTACCTTTGTTTCCACAATTGGCACATCCTGGCATCCAGGTAAGTCCCTTGTAACTAGTACCCCTGGTACCAAGGGCCCTGATGCCAGGGAAGGTCTCTAAGGGCTGCAGCATGTCTTATGCCACCCTGGGGACCCCTCACTCAGCACAGACACACTGCTTGCCAGCTTGTGTGTGCTGGTGGGGAGAAGATGACTAAGTCGACATGGCACTCCCCTCAGAGTGCCATGTCAACCTCACACTGCCTATGGCATAGATAAGTCACCCCTCTAGCAGGCCTTACAGCCCTAAGGCAGGGTGCACTATACCATAGGTGAGGGCATGGGTGCATGAGCACTATGCCCCTACAGTGTCTAAGCAAAACCTTAGACATTGTAAGTGCTGGGTAGCCATAAGAGTATATTGTCTGGGAGTCTGTCATACACGAACTCCACAGCACCATAATGGCTACACTGAAAACTGGGAAGTTTGGTATCAAACTTCTCAGCACAATAAATGCACACTGATGCCAGTGTACATTTTATTGTGAAATACACCCCAGAGGGCATCTTAGAGATGCCCCCTGAAAACATACCCGACTTCCGGTGTGGGCTGACTAGTTTTGCCAGCCTGCCACACACCAGACATGTTGCTGGCCACATGGGGAGAGTGCCTTTGTCACTCTGTGGCTAGTAACAAAGCCTATACTGGGTGGAGGTGCTTCTCACCTCCCCCTGCAGGAACTGTAACACCTGGCGGTGAGCCTCAAAGGCTCACCCCCTTTGTTACAGCACCCCAGGGCACTCCAGCTAGTGGAGATGCCTGCCCCCTCTGGCCATGGCCCCACTTTTGGCGGCAAGGCCGGAGGAGATAATGAGAAAAACAAGGAGGAGTCACTGGCGGATCAGGACAGCCCCTAAGGTGTCCTGAGCTGAGGTGGCTCTGACTTTTAGAAATCCTCCATCTTGCAGATGGAGGATTCCCCCAATAAGGTTAGGGATGTGCCCCCCTCCCCTCAGAGAGGAGGCACAAACAGGATGTAGCCACCATCAGGGCTAGTAGCCATTGGCTACTAACCCCCAGACCTAAACACACCCCTAAATTGAGTATTTAGGGGCTCCCAGAACCTAGCAAGATAGATTCCAGCAACCACAAGACAAAGAAGGACTGCTGACCTGAAAGCCCTGCAGAGAAGACGGAGACACCAACAGTTTTGGCCTCAGCCCTACCGGCCTGTCTCCCCACTTCAAGAAAAACTGCAACAGCGACGCGTTCCACAGGGTCCAGCGACCTCTGAAGCCTCAGAAGACTACCCTGCATCTAAAAGGACCAAGAACTCCTGAGGACAGCAGCTCTGCTCCAAAGAAGAAACAACTTTGCAACAAAGAAACAACTTTAAAAGGACTCCACGTTTCCCGCCGGAAGCGTGAGACTTTGCACTCTGCACCCGACGCCCCCGGCTCGACCTGCGGAGAAACAACACTACAGGGAGGACTCCCCGGCGACTGCGACCCTGTGAGTAGCCAGAGTTGACCCCCCTGAACCCCCCCAGCGACTCCTGCAGAGGGAATCCAGAGGCTCCCCCTGACCGCGACTGCCTGCTTCTAAGAACCGGACGCCTGGTAAAGACACTGCACCACCCGCAGTCCCCAGGACCTGAAGGATCCAACCTCCAGTGCAGAAGCGACCCCCAGGTGGCCCTCTCCCTTGCCCAGGTGGTGGCTACCCCGAGGAGCCCCCCCCCTTGCCTGCCTGCGTTGCTGAAGAGACCCCTGGGTCTCCCATTGAACTCCATTGCAAACCCGACGCCTGTTTGCATTCTGCACCCGGCCGCCTCGTGCTGCTGAGGGTGTACTTTTTGTGCAGACGTGTGTCCCCTCCCGGTGCCCTACAAAACCCCCCTGGTCTGCCCTCCGAAGACGCGGGTACCTACCTGCTGGCAGACTGGAACCAGGGAACCCCCTTCTCCATTGAAGCCTATGTGTTTTGGGCACCACTTTGACCTCTGCACCTGACCGGCCCTGAGCTGCTGGTGTGGTAACTTTGGGGTTACCCTGAACCCCCAACGGTGGGCTACCTTGGACCCAACTTTGAACCCTGTAGGTGGTTTACTTACCGGCAAAACTAACAAACACTTACCTCCTCCAGGAACTGTTGAAAATTGCACTGTTTCTAGTTTTAAAATAGCTTATTGCCATTTTTGTGAAAACTGTACATGCTATTTTGCTGATTCAAAGTTCCTAAGTTACCTAAGTGAAATACCCTTCATTTGAAGTATTACTTGTAAATCTTGAACCTGTGGTTCTTAAAATAAACTAAGAAAATATATTTTTCTATACAAAAACCTATTGGCCTGGAATTGTCTTTGAGTGTGTGTTCCTCATTTATTGCCTGTGTGTGTACAACAAATGCTTAACACTACCCTCTGATAAGCCTACTGCTCGACCACACTACCACAAAATAGAGCATTAGAATTATCTCTTTTTGCCACTATCTTACCTCTAAGGGGAACCCTTGGACTCTGTGCATGCCATTTCTTACTTTGAAATAGTACATACAGAGCCAACTTCCTACAGTCCCCCTCAGTGGATGGTCACCAAGTACAGACATAGGAGGTCATTATGAGAACTCATTGGCGCCATTTGACCGTCAGTGCCGTCATGACCCCGCTGGCCCTATTATGCATTCACCGCTTTTACTTTTTCTGTGCAATGGCTGTCCCTTCCCAGCAAGAAAAACTCAAGGTGCTTCTACCAGCACAACTGTGTTGTGAACGTATGTTGCAGTATTTAGGAGCACAACTCTTAGAGCAACTGGAGTGCGACTGGTCCTGGTTTTGGATTGTGTGCAGTCCGTGTTTCAATGCCTTTGGTGCCTCTTTGAAGGTGCACTGAAAGTCTTTCTACACAGCACTTACTTTCATTGAACGATGATCTGTTGATGTTCTCACTGACGGCTCATTATCAGACATGCATATTTGAGCATGCGTTTGCTACAGGAAGCTGTCTGTGACTTGCCCATTGTGGATATTGCGACTCTCAACTCTACACTGGGAACAGCACGGTATGATGCTGCCTCAGCTGGAGCTCAGGCTTTGGAACACAAGTGTTCTGTGGTTTCTCTTGGAAAAGATCTGGATACTTTACCATCTGCTGAAGTGGAACATTTCCTGGCTTTAATTGTCCCGGATATAATTGGCAATTTTCAGAATGACACTGAACTTTGAAATTGGCCTTCTTTGGCGCCACTATTGGCTTTTAAATTGTCTTTCTTGCTCCTGCCCAAGTGTCTTAACTTGTCACTATTGACATTTGTGTTTATATGCTTTTATTGATTGATTTTATTAGGCTGTTTTAACCACCTTTGAACAGGCAAGAGATTATCGCCAAAACCTACTCTAGTATTGTTCGAGATAGCCTGGACCAATTAAACCACAATTTCAAGATAGATTTAATAAAGATTCTACTAAGTAAGCACTTGAAGGTTCTAAAAAATGCTGGGATAAAAAACAATGTTATGGCCCTGTTCATCGCAGGGCCAGCAGTCGGAAGCACTGTTTCTGACAGCCGGCCCTGTGGTGAACTCCTAAAAGTGCTGGTGGGGTTAAGGCCACACCGGAGGCCTGACGGCAGAAAGAGAGGCTGCCCGCCAAGATTATGAGGCTCTTAATATTAGAAATAGATATAATATTAAAATGCCTGACAGATATCAATATACTGATACACACCAATCTCGTTCCTTTCAGGACTAACCGCAAAAAAGCAGTGAGAGAGGTGGGCAGTCCGAGCAGCAAACAGAGGCCCATATTTATATTTTTGATGCTGAACTGTGCTAATGGAGCCGGCGGCAATGTGTTCCTGCGGCGGGTGCAGCAGCACCCATTGTGCATTCCACTGCCCAAAATTCAGGCAGTGGAATGCGCAACAGGGCTGTGCATGGGGGTCTCCCGAGTCACCCATTCTGTCAGCCTTTCCCTGGTGATGTAAACCACCATGAAAAGGCTGGCGGAAGGGAATTCATAATCCCCATGGGGGCACTGCATGCAGTGCCACCCTTGAGGATTACAAATGCCGAGACTGCCAGGCTGCTGGCTGGCGGCAGTCTGGCGACGTTTTGAACATGGCGGTTCCACCTGCCCCCCCCCCCTACAAGGGGACCTGTCTGGGCTACTCTGGTCCTCCCCCGCAACTTGGTTGGGGGTAACCTGAGCCACTCCCTTTAGGACCACTCCCAAGTGCCTTACCAGACCATCTGGCACTCACTCAGACGCCAGTCTTCTTTGCAAGCTCCCTGGGGTCTGAGAACTCGCACTTCAACAGGGGTCGATATAGCCCTGGAAAACAACAATGGCACGTGCTCTCTGACAATCAGATTGAATAGCCCTTCAAAATTGTTTGCTGTGACACCCTTCACCCATCCCTCCAGAGCCATGCAGCGATCCTCCACAAACGTCCCCCAAGACTGGTGAGACAGTTTCCTACCACCCCTGAACCTCAACCTATATTCTTCAGGGGTGAAGCCATACTTCTTTATCAGTGTCTCCTTCATTGTGGGGATACTCCTGCCTGTCACTCCCTTCCAGGGCCGTTAGGGCATCCCTCCCCTTCTCAGGAATATAGCTCACCAGGCCAGTGCTCCAATCCTTCTCAGGGATTCTGCGCTACCAGAGACTCTTCATATTCCCTCAGCCACTGATGTAAGTCTTCCCCCTTTATGGACCCCGGTACCAAGTCTGTGGGCATGTGGGTATTGTCCCTGGCAATGCACTCAACATTGCTGCCACCACTGGACTTCACCTGCTGTGCTGGTGAGTCCAAACCTTTCAGACAGTGCTCAAGGGCACGTATTTCACTGGCAAAGGTCCCTTCAGCCTCTGCCATCTCCCCTGGACTAAGGCTTTCTGTACCTCATCTCTTATCTCATCCTCAGCCAGCCGCACCAGCTGCAACCTCAGGCCCTTCTCTTCCCCATCTATCTCTAGCTCCCCAGGTGACAGGAAATGGGAGGTGACACTGCTCCTAGGACTCGACCCATTAATGAACTTCCTATCTATGGGGCCCTCCCTCTCAACTGGTTTCCCTGCCCAGTCATCTTCTCCCTCTGCTTCAAACTCTTCAGGGTCACTGTCCCCCTGGGGTGTGGACTGGGAACCCTGCACTCAGAGTCCTCACTCAAGACAGTATAGGTACTTCCAACGCTGTATTGGGAGGTACTGTCTACCAACTATACATTGCACTTAACTAATATTGTGCGATATTACATACACAATCTTGCTTGCAGTTACACATTACATTTCATCCACGTTTACCACTGTGAAAGAAAAAGCCAGATAATTTAAAAAAAGGTCTGTGTTGGCATCACCTATGCAGCAACTCCGGATCTTACTTGCCCCCATGAATCTGCAAAACTTTAGGTAACATGGTGTTTGCTGACCTTGTCATAAATGAGCAATAGTCCATGCAGTGGGGTAGGCAGTATTTTGGTCGTAGCAGTCGGTTAAGGACAAACAGGACTCCTGGCTGGCTTGCCAAATCTTTTTTTTTTTGGGGGGGGGGAGGGAACTGGAATAAATTGAGACAAGACTTCTCTGATGAGGCAAAAGCAGGTTTAATCACAAGGGCCTGGAGACTGGTCACCCCTGTAGAGCTGAAAAGATGATCTCAAAAGACTGCTTGCAAGCAGCTCTTTATATAGTAACAAAAAGTCTGACGTCATACATATTTTCTTAAAAACCAATAACAAATCACAGAATAATCCTACCAGAGCTTTGATAAAACATTAAACTTCCTTCCCCAAGTCTGTTTATCGCTCTGTTCCCAAGACTTATTATCTGACTCTGAATACTCTTGGGTAAAGTTACCTTTGACCAATATTTTCTAAGTCACCTCTCTATTGACCATGAGAATAAAATGCGTACTTGTGCACTGTGATCATAAACTCTTCAAGGCTTGCTAAACATGTTTTTCCATTTAACTGAAACTTTGAGTTTCTATTCTGCTTTCTAGTAAACTCTCACCTGCATTGTGGCCTATACTGCTCTTTACTATGTATAGTTCTACAACCCTCTCTACTGAGATCTGTGGTGGTGAGATTTCTTCACATTTTATTATTTCCTTAACAAGGTATATACATTTTGTTGAATTACAAAAATGACACCCTGCAGCCTTTCCTTGCTCACTTCCTGTACCTCAGTCAGACTGCCACATAACTCACTTTTCTTTCTCTGAATGCACAGTGAGAAGTTTGTAAACACCAATCCTTATGTAAAAAAAAATAAGATGTAATTTATCAAACGTCATATCCTGACCTTTGACTTCTGCCCTTGAAGCGCAGAACAAGTGCAGCATTTCAAGGCATCTTTATGTATTGCTTGGACTTTCACAAATCGTCAAAAAAAAGCTTGCGACCCACAGTTTTGGAAACATTAGTTTAGACTGAGCTCCTAGTTTATTTTTTTATGATCATATTTATGTTGCCATTCCATGGTCTAACAGCTGCTCACTAATCATCAGACACATGTGTAGTCTGATATTGGTTCTGATCACAGGCCAAAACCTGCAAGGAGGTAAATGTTGACATCTTGCACTTAGTAAGCTAACTGGAACAATACTTGCCCACACCAGACAAGTTATATATTTGTTCAGTTATGTGACTGTGAAGAAGGATGTTTTCCCCACAACCAAATATGATGCATCACACTTAAAGCCAAAATTGTTTGGCCTGCAGCTACACTTCACTTAGCATGTTATTTTCCCTTAAATTAATATGTCCGGCTTACTGGTTTGCTATACATGTTATACTGCAAAGATTTATGTACTCGGACCAAAATTAACAAACAACTGAAAACAATTTATCTCATGTAGTTTTTGAGATGTGAAGAACATAATATTTTGTACTTAATCCTGTGAAAGGAAAGTGCATTACTCCTTGCACGTCAGAACGATGGAGATAATCTAATTGTTTATGGGCAATGAGGATAATCCAATTATTTTCTGAAAGTTGCCCTCGAGTACTACAGCTTGCTTCCAAGCTTCAGCTCATTTCTGGGCAAAGGCAGTAGCAAATGGTGGAGGGAACTTCCCAGTTTGGTGGCTTGCAGTGAAAGTTTGAATGGGCTGCATCATCTTTATTCAGCATTTCCTACTTTGTGGCCGCACTGGTACCTCCCAATTGTGGTATCGGCTCAATACCATAAAACTAACAGACACTGCTTTGAAGTCCCTAAAGCACTAGGTTAATTCTAATGGTGTGGAGGCATTAAAATGGTTAAGCATTCTAGAGTACAGTCTGTTACTGTTGTGCTTAATTGCACTAACTGTTACAGGCTATCAAGATTGCTGACCATGAAAGTGTCTATAAAAGTCTGTGAGAACCAAAAGGAAAGGTGTGGTTGAGCTGTCAGCTTTAACGGGAGTCATTTTAAACAAGCACTGGAAAAAGCCAATAGGTCTTCCTATATAAGTGCTATTGGCTTTGGCAATGTGTTTATACCATGTTTTACACCAGTGTGGTTTTGGTTCAGCATGGCTAAAAGTTGGTGGTGTGGAGTGTCGCAGAGTCGATTAGTTGGTGTAGAGTGTTGTAGACTTGCGTAGAAGGGAGTAGAGAAGTGGTAGAGACTGCAGTGTCTTGCAGTAGAGTGTGCTGGAGACTGCAGTGTCTTGCAGTAGAGTGTGCTGGAGTGGGTTGGAGTGGATTGAGGTCATGGGGCGGGTTGGATTGGAGTAAAGTGGTGTGGGCTGGATTTGGGTAGTGTGGGTTGGACCGGGTAGGTTGGAGTGGGATGGACTAGATGGGATCAAGTCGGTGAATTTGATTTGGGTGATAGGAGTGGGGTGGATTGAGATGGGTTAAATTAGAGTGGGGTGGTTTGGATTGTGTGGATTGGACTGGAGTGGGCTGGATTGGATTGGACTGAAGGGGGGTGGATTGGATTGGAGTGGGGTGGATTGGACTGGAGGGGTTTGCAGTGGGGTGAACTGAAGTGGTGTGTGGGTATTGGAGTGGACTAGGCTGGATAGATTAGACAGTGGGGTGGACTAAAGTAGGGTGTGGTGGATTGGAATGAGGTGAAATGGATTGAGTGGTGTGGATTTCAGTGGAGTGGATTGGATCGACATGGGGTCAGGTGGTTGGGGAGGATTGGATAGCAGTAGAGTGGATTGGATTTGGAGTTAGGTGGATTAGATTGAGTAGGGTGGGTTGGAGCTGATCAGATTGGGATGGATTTCACTGGGGTGTGGTGCATTGGATTTAGGGTGGATTCGGGTGTGGTGGGGCGTACTGGATTGTGGTGGGGTGGACTGGATTGGGGTGAGGTGATTGGATTGAGGTTGACTGGACTGTATTGGAGCGTAGTGGACTGGATTTAAGTGTGTGGTGGATTGGTTTAAGGTGGTTTGGAATGGGGTGGAGTAAGGTGGACTGGATTGGATTGGAGTGGGATGGTGCATTGGTCTGGAGTGGGGTAGACTGAACTGGTTTGGAGTAAAGTGGATTTGAGTGGGTTGGATTATGGTGGATTGGTCTGGAGTGAAGTGGATTGTGGTGTGGTGGATTAAAGTGGACTGGATTAGAGTGGGGTGGAATGGATTGGAGTGTGGTTGGTGGATTGGATTGTTGGGGTGGATGGTGAGGCGGATTGGACTGGGGTTGATTGTTTTGGATTTGAGTAGGGCAGAATTGAGTGGGGTGGATTGTTTTGGATTGGAGTGGTGTGAATTATTTTGGATTGGAGTGGGGCAGATTAGGGTGAGACAGATTGTTTTGGGTTGGTGTGAGGAAGATTGGAGTGGGGTAGATTGTATTGGAGAGGGACAGATTAAAGTGAGGCAAATTGTTTTGGATTAGAGCAGGGCAGATTGTTTTGGATTGCAGCAGGACAGATTGTTTTGGACTGCAGCAGGACAGATTGTTTTGGATTGGAGTGGGGCAAACTGGAGTGGGGCTGCTTGTTTTGGATTGGAGTGGGGCTGCTGGTTTTGGATTGGAGTGGGGCTGCTGGTTTTGGATTGGAGTGGGGCTGCTTGTTTTGGATTGGAGTGGGGCTGCTTGTTTTGGATTGGAGTGGGGTTGCTTGTTTTGGATTGGAGTGGGGCTGCTTGTTTTGGATTGGAGTGGGGCTGCTTGTTTTGGATTGGAGTGGGGCTGCTTGTTTTGGATTGGAGTGGGGCTGCTTGTTTTGGATTGGAGTGGGGCTGCTTGCTTGGGATTGGAGTGGGGCTGCTTGTTTGGGATTAGAGTGGGGCTGCTTGATTGGGATTGGAGTGGGGCTGCTTGCTTGGGATTGGAGTGGGTCAGATTGCTTGGGATTGGAGTGGGTCAGATTGCTTGGGATTGGAGTGGGTCAGATTGCTTGGGATTGGAGTGGGTCAGATTTCTTGGGATTGGAGTGGGTCAGATTTCTTGGGATTGGATTGGAGTGGGGCTGCTTGTTTGGGATTGGAGTGGGGCTGCTTGTTTGGGATTGGAGTGGGGCTGCTTGTTTGGGATTGGAGTGGGGCTGCTTGTTTGGGATTGGAGTGGGGCTGCTTGTTTGGGAATGGAGTAGGGGAGATTGCTTGGGATTGGAGTAGGGGAGATTGCTTGGGATTGGAGTAGGGGAGATTGCTTGGGATTGGAGTAGGGGAGATTGCTTGGGATTGGAGTAGGGGAGATTGCTTGGGATTGGAGCGGGGCAGATTGCTTGGGATTGGAGCGGGGCAGATTGCTTGGGATTGGAGCGGGGCAGATTGCTTGGGATTGGAGCGGGGCAGATTGCTTGGGATTGGAGCGGGGCAGATTGCTTGGGATTGGAGCGGGGCAGATTGCTTGGGATTGGAGCGGGGCAGATTGCTTGGGATTGGAGCGGGGCAGATTGCTTGGGATTGGAGCGGGGCAGATTGCTTGGGATTGGAGCGGGGCAGATTGCTTGGGATTGGAGCGGGGCAGATTGCTTGGGATTGGAGCGGGGCAGATTGCTTGGGATTGGAGCGGGTCAGATTGCTTGAGATTGGAGCGGGTCAGATTGCTTGAGATTGGAGCGGGTCAGATTGCTTGAGATTGGAGCGGGTCAGATTGCTTGAGATTGGAGCGGGTCAGATTGCTTGAGATTGGAGCGGGTCAGATTGCTTGGGATTGGAGCGGGTCAGATTGCTTGGGATTGGAGCGGGGCTGCTTGTTTGGGATTGGAGCGGGCTGCTTGTTTGGGATTGGAGCGGGGCTGCTTGTTTGGGATTGGAGCGGGGCTGCTTGTTTGGGATTGGAGCGGGGCTGCTTGTTTGGGATTGGAGCGGGGCTGCTTGTTTGGGATTGGAGCGGGGCTGCTGGTTTGGGATTGGAACGGGGCTGCTGGTTTGGGATTGGAGCGGGGCTGCTGGCTTGGGATTGGAGCGGGGCAGATTGCTTGGGATTGGAGCGGGGCAGATTGCTTGGGATTGGAGTGGGGCAGATTGCTTGGGATTGGAGCGGGGCAGATTGCTTGGGATTGGAGCGGGGCAGATTGCTTGGGATTGGAGCGGGGCAGATTGCTTGGGATTGGAGCGGGGCAGATTGCTTGGGATTGGAGCGGGGCAGATTGCTTGGGATTGGAGCGGGGCAGATTGCTTGGGATTGGAGCGGGGCAGATTGCTTGGGATTGGAGCGGGGCAGATTGCTTGGGATTGGAGCGGGCAGATTGCTTGGGATTGGAGCGGGGCAGATTGCTTGGGATTGGAGCGGGGCAGATTGCTTGGGATTGGAGCGGGGCAGATTGCTTGGGATTGGAGCGGGGCAGATTGCTTGGGATTGGAGCGGGCAGATTGCTTGGGATTGGAGCGGGCAGATTGCTTGGGATTGGAGCGGGGCAGATTGCTTGGGATTGGAGCGGGGCAGATTGCTTGGGATTGGAGCGGGGCAGATTGCTTGGGATTGGAGCGGGGCAGATTGCTTGGGATTGGAGCGGGGCAGATTGCTTGGGATTGGAGCGGGGCAGGCTGGAGTGGGGCTGCTGGTTTTGGATAGGAGTGGGGCTGCTTGGTTTGGATAGGAGTGGGGCTGCTTGGCTTGGATAGGAGTGGGGCTGCTTGGCTTGGATAGGAGTGGGGCTGCTTGGCTTGGATAGGAGTGGGGCTGCTTGGCTTGGATAGGAGTGGGGCTGCTTGGCTTGGATAGGAGTGGGGCTGCTTGGCTGGGACTGGAGTGGGGCTGCTTGGCTGGGACTGGAGTGGGGCTGCTTGGCTGGGACTGGAGTGGGGCTGCTTGGCTGGGACTGGAGTGGGGCTGCTTGGCTGGGACTGGAGTGGGGCTGCTTGGCTGGGACTGGAGTGGGGCTGCTTGGCTGGGACTGGAGTGTGGCTGCTTGGCTGGGACTGGAGTAGGGGAGATTGCTTGGGATTGGAGTAGGGGAGATTGCTTGGGATTGGAGTAGGTGAGATTGCTTGGGATTGGAGTAGGGGAGATTGCTTGGGATTGGAGTAGGGGAGATTGCTTGGGATTGGAGTAGGGGAGATTGCTTGGGATTGGAGTAGGGGAGATTGCTTGGGATTGGAGTAGGGGAGATTGCTTGGGATTGGAGTAGGGGAGATTGCTTGGGATTGGAATGGGGCAGATTGCTTGGGATTGGAATGGGGCAGATTGCTTGGGATTGGGGTGAGGTAGATTGCTTGGGATTGGGGTGGGGCAGATTGCTTGGGATGGGTCAGCTTGCTTGGGACTGGGGTGGGTCAGATTGCTTGGGACTGGGGTGGGGCAGATTGCTTGGGATTTGAGTAGGGCAGTTTGCTTGGGATTTGAGTAGGGGAGATTGCTTTGCAGTGGTGCCGGTTGGAGCAGGGCAGATTGTTTTGGATTGGAGCGGGGCAGATTGCTTTGGATTGGGGTGGGTCAGCTTGTTTGGGATTGGGGTGGGTCAGATTGCTTGGGACTGGGGTGGGGCAGATTGCTTGGGACTGGGGTGGGGCAGATTGCTTGGGACTGGGGTGGGGCAGATTGCTTGGGACTGGGGTGGGGCAGATTGCTTGGGACTGGGGTGGGGCAGATTGCTTGGGACTGGAGTAGGGCAGATTGCTTGGGACTGGAGTAGGGGAGATTGCTTGGGATTGGAGCGGGGCAGATTGCTTGGGACTGGGGTGGGGCAGATTGCTTGGGACTGGGGTGGGGCAGATTGCTTGGGACTGGGGTGGGGCAGATTGCTTGGGACTGGAGTAGGGCAGTTTGCTTGGGATTGGAGTAGGGGAGATTGCTTGGGATTGGAGTAGGGGAGATTGCTTTGCAGTGGTGCCGGTTGGAGCAGGGCAGATTGTTTTGGATTGGAGCGGAGCAGATTGCTTTGGATTGGAATAGGGCAGGCTGGAGCGGGGCTGCTTGTTGTGGATTGGAGCGGGGCTGCTTGTTGTGGATTGGAGCGGGGCTGCTTGTTGTGGATTGGAGCGGGGCTGCTTGTTGTGGATTGGAGCGGGGCTGCTTGTTGTGGATTGGAACGGGGCTGCTTGTTGTGGATTGGAACGGGCTGGTAGATTGCTTGTGATTGGAGCGGGGCTGCTTGTTTGGGATTGGAGCGGGCAGATTGCTTGGGATTGGAGTGGGTCAGATTGCTTGGGATTGGAGTAGGGCAGTTTGCTTGCGATTGGAGTAGGGCAGTTTGCTTGGGATTGGAGTAGGGGAGATTGCTTTGCAGTGGTGCAGGTTGGTGCGGGGCAGGTTATTTTTGATTGGAGCGGGGCAGGTTGTTTTTGATTGGAGCGGGTAGGTTGTTTTTGATTGGAGCGGGCAGGTTGTTTTGGAGTGCAGCGGTGCAGATTGTAGTGGGGCAGACTGGAGTGCGGCCAGTTATTTTGAATTGGAGCGGGGCAGACTGGAGCGGGGCTGCTTGTTTTGGATTGGAGCAGAGCTGCTTGTTTTGGATTGGAGCGGAGCTGCTTGTTTTGGGTGGGAGCGGGGCTGCTTGTTTTTCAGTTGGAGCGTAGCTGCTTGTTTTTCGGTTGGAGCGTGGCTACTTGTTATAGGTTGGAGCAGGGCTGCTTGTTTTTGGGTCGGAGCCAGCTGCTTGTTTTTCAGTTGGAGTGTGGCTGCGTGTTTTTCAGTTGGAGCGTGGCTGCGTGTTTTTCAGTTGGAGCGTGGCTGCGTGTTTTTCAGTTGGAGCGTGGCTGCGTGTTTTTCGGTTGGAGTGTGGCTGCATGTTTTTCGGTTGGAGCGTGGCTGCGTGGTTTTGGGATGGCGCGGGGCTGCGTGGTTTTGGGATGGCGCGGGGCTGTGTGTTTTTGGGATGGCGCGGGGCTGCGTGTTTTGGGTTGGCGCTGGGCTGCGTGTTTTTGGGTTGGCGCGGGGCTGCGTGTTTTTGGGTTGGCGCGAGGCTGCTTGTTTTGGGTTGGCGTGGGGCTGCTTGTTTTGGATTGGCGCGGGCTGCTTGTTTTGGATTGGAGAAGGAAAGATTGCATTGGATTGGAGAAGGGAAGATTGTTTTGGGTTGGAGCAGGGCAGATAGTTTTGGGTTGCAGCGGGGCAGATTGTTTTGGATTGCAGCGGGGCAGATTGTTTTGGATTGCAGCGGGGCAGATTGTTTGGGATTGCAGCGGGGCAGATTGTTTGGGATTGCAGCGGGGCAGATTGTTTGGGATTGCAGCGGGGCAGATTGTTTGGGATTGCAGCGGGGCAGATTGTTTGGGATTGGAGTAGGGCAGATTGTTTGGGATTGGAGTAGGGCAGATAGTTTTGGGATTGGAGTAGGGCAGATATTTTGGGATTGGAGTAGGGCAGGTAGTTTTGGATTAGAGTACGCCAGACTGGAGCGGGGCTGCTTGTTTTGGATTGGAGCGGGGCTGCTTGTTTTGGATTGGAGTGGGGCTGCTTGTTTTGGATTGGAGCGGGGCTGCTTGTTTTGGATTGGAGCGGGGCTGCTTGTTTTGGATTGGAGCGGGGCTGCTTGTTTTGGATTGGAGCGGGGCTGCTTGTTTTGGATTGGAGCGGGCTGCTTGTTTGGATTGTGGATTGGAGCTGGGCTGCTTGTTTTGGATTGTGGATTGGAGCGGGGCTGCTTGTTTTGGATTGTGGATTGGAGCGGGGCTGCTTGTTTTGGATTGTGGATTGGAGCGGGGCTGCTTGTTGTGGATTGGAGCGGGGCTGCTTGTTGTGGATTGGAGCGGGGCTGCTTGTTGTGGATTGGAGCGGGGCTGCTTGTTGTGGATTGGAACGGGGCTGCTTGTTGTGGATTGGAACCTGGTAGATTGCTTGGGATTGGAACCTGGTAGATTGCTTGGGATTGGAACCTGGTAGATTGCTTGGGATTGGAGTCTGGCAGATTGCTTGGGATTGAAGTCTGGCAGATTGCTTGGGATTGGAGTCTGGCAGATTGCTTGGGATTGGAGTCTGGCAGATTGCTTGGGATTGGAGTCTGGCAGATTGCTTGGGATTGGAGTCTGGCAGATTGCTTGGGATTGGAGTCTGGCAGATTGCTTGGGATTGGAGCGGGCAGATTGCTTGGGATTGGAGCGGGGCTGCTTGTTTTTGATTGGAGCGGGGCAGGTTGTTTTTGATTGGAGCGGGGCAGGTTGTTTTTGATTGGAGCGGGGCAGGTTGTAGTGGGGCAGACTGGAGTGCGGCCAGTTATTTTGGATTGGAGCGGGGCAGACTGGAGTACGGCCAGTTATTTTGGATTGGAGCGGGGCAGACTGGAGTGGGGCTGCTTGTTTTTGACTGGAGTGAGGCTGCTTGTTTTGGATTGGAGCGGAGCTGTTTGTTTTGGGTGGGAGCGGAGCTGTTTGTTTTGGGTGGGAGCGGGGCTGCTTGTTTTTCGGTTGGAGCGTGGCTGCTTGTTATGGGTTGGAGCGTGGCTGCTTGTTATGGGTTGGAGCATGGCTGCTTGTTTTTGGGTTGCAGCTTAGCTGCTTGTTTTTGAGTTGGAGCTTAGCTGCTTGTTTTTGGGTTGGAGCGTGGCTGCTTAGTTTTTGGGTTGGAGTGTGGCTGCTTAGTTTTTGGGTTGGAGCGAGGCTGCTTGTTTGGGATTGGGGCGGGGCTGCTTGTTTGGGATTGGGGCGGGGCTGCTTGTTTGGGATTGGGGCGGGGCTGCTTGTTTGGGATTGGGGCGGGCTGCTTGTTTGGGATTGGGGTAGGGCAGATTGCTTGGGATTGGGGTAGGGCAGATTGCTTGGGATTGGAGTGGGGCAGATTGCTGGGGATTGGAGTGGGGCAGATTGCTGGGGATTGGAGTGGGGCAGATTGCTGGGGATTGGAGTAGGGGAGATTGCTTTGCAGTGGTGCAGGTTGGAGCGGGGCAGGTTGTTTTTGATTGGAGCGGGCAGGTTGTTTTGGAGTGCAGCGGTGCAGATTGTAGTGGGGCAGACTGGAGTGCGGCGCGGGCTGCTTGTTTTGGATTGGAGAAGGAAAGATTGCTTTGGATTGGAGAAGGGAAGATTGTTTTGGATTGGAGAAGGGCAGACTGTTTTGGATTGCAGCGGGGCAGACTGTTTTGGATTGCAGCGGGGCAGACTGTTTTGGATTGCAGCGGGGCAGACTGTTTTGGATTGCAGCGGGGCAGACTGTTTTGGATTGCAGCGGGGCAGACTGTTTTGGATTGCAGCGGGGCAGACTGTTTTGGATTGCAGCGGGGCAGACTGTTTTGGATTGCAGCGGGGCAGACTGTTTTGGATTGCAGCGGGGCAGACTGTTTTGGATTGCAGCGGGGCAGACTGTTTTGGATTGCAGCGGGGCAGACTGTTTTGGATTGCAGCGGGGCAGATTGTTTTGGATTGCAGCGGGGCAGATTGTTTGGGATTGGAGCTGGGCAGATTGTTTTGGATTGTGGATCGGAGCGGGGCTGCTTGTTTTGGATTGTGGATCGGAGCGGGCTGCTTGTTTTGGATTGTGGATCGGAGCGGGGCTGCTTGTTTTGGATTGTGGATCGGAGCGGGGCTGCTTGTTTTGGATTGTGGATTGGAGCGGGCTGCTTGTTTTGGATTGTGGATTGGAGCGGGGCTGCTTGTTGTGGATTGGAACGGGGCTGCTTGTTGTGGATTGGAGCGGGGCTGCTTGTTGTGGATTGGAGCGGGGCTGCTTGTTGTGGATTGGAGCGGGCTGCTTGTTGTGTATTGGAACCTGGTAGATTGCTTGGGATTGGAACCTGGTAGATTGCTTGGGATTGGAGTCTGGCAGATTGCTTGGGATTGGAGTCTGGCAGATTGCTTGGGATTGGAGTCTGGCAGATTGCTTGGGATTGGAGTCTGGCAGATTGTTTGGGATTGGAGCTGGGCAGATTGTTTTGGATTGTGGATCGGAGCGGGGCTGCTTGTTTTGGATTGTGGATCGGAGCGGGCTGCTTGTTTTGGATTGTGGATCGGAGCGGGGCTGCTTGTTTTGGATTGTGGATCGGAGCGGGGCTGCTTGTTTTGGATTGTGGATCGGAGCGGGCTGCTTGTTTTGGATTGTGGATTGGAGCGGGGCTGCTTGTTGTGGATTGGAACGGGGCTGCTTGTTGTGGATTGGAACGGGGCTGCTTGTTGTGGATTGGAGCGGGGCTGCTTGTTGTGGATTTGAGCGGTGCTGCTTGTTGTGGATTGGAGCGGGCTGCTTGTTGTGTATTGGAACCTGGTAGATTGCTTGGGATTGGAACCTGGTAGATTGCTTGGGATTGGAGTCTGGCAGATTGCTTGGGATTGGAGTCTGGCAGATTGCTTGGGATTGGAGTCTGGCAGATTGCTTGGGATTGGAGTCTGGCAGATTGCTTGGGATTGGAGTCTGGCAGATTGCTTGGGATTGGAGTCTGGCAGATTGCTTGGGATTGGAGTCTGGCAGATTGCTTGGGATTGGAGTCTGGCAGATTGCTTGGGATTGGAGTCTGGCAGATTGCTTGGGATTGGAGTCTGGCAGATTGCTTGGGATTGGAGCGGGGCTGGTTGTTTTTGATTGGAGCGGGGCTGGTTGTTTTTGATTGGAGCGGGGCAGGTTGTTTTTGATTGGAGCGGGGCAGGTTGTAGTGGGGCAGACTGGAGTGCGGCCAGTTATTTTGGATTGGAGCGGGGCAGACTGGAGTACGGCCAGTTATTTTGGATTGGAGCGGGGCAGACTGGAGTGGGGCTGCTTGTTTTTGACTTGAGTGAGGCTGCTTGTTTTGGATTGGAGCGGAGCTGTTTGTTTTGGGTGGGAGCGGAGCTGTTTGTTTTGGGTGGGAGCGGGGCTGCTTGTTTTTCGGTTGGAGCGTGGCTGCTTGTTATGGGTTGGAGCGTGGCTGCTTGTTATGGGTTGGAGCATGGCTGCTTGTTTTTGGGTTGCAGCTTAGCTGCTTGTTTTTGAGTTGGAGCTTAGCTGCTTGTTTTTGGGTTGGAGCGTGGCTGCTTAGTTTTTGGGTTGGAGCGTGGCTGCTTGTTTTTGGGTTGGAGCGAGGCTGCTTGTTTCGGATTGGAGCGGGTTGCTTGTTTCGGATTGGGGCGGGGCTGCTTGTTTCGGATTGGGGCGGGCTGCTTGTTTCGGATTGGGGCGGGGCAGATTGCTTGGGACTGGGGCGGGGCAGATTGCTTGGGACTGGGGCGGGGCAGATTGCTTGGGACTGGGGTGGGGCAGATTGCTTGGGACTGGAGTAGGGCAGTTTGCTTGGGACTGGAGTAGGGGAGATTGCTTGGGATTGGAGTAGGGGAGATTGCTTGGGATTGGAGTAGGGGAGATTGCTTTGCAGTGGTGCCGGTTGGAGCAGGGCAGATTGTTTTGGATTGGAGAGGAGCAGATTGCTTTGGATTGGAATAGGGCAGGCTGGAGCGGGGCTGCTTGTTATGGATTGGAGCGGGGCTGCTTGTTGTGGATTGGAGCGGGGCTGCTTGTTGTGGATTGGAGCGGGGCTGCTTGTTGTGGATTGGAGCGGGCTGCTTGTTGTGGATTGGAGCGGGGCTGCTTGTTGTGGATTGGAGCGGGGCTGCTTGTTGTGGATTGGAGCGGGGCTGCTTGTTGTGGATTGGAGCGGGGCTGCTTGTTGTGGATTGGAGCGGGGCTGCTTGTTGTGGATTGGAACGGGGCTGCTTGTTGTGGATTGGAACAGGGCTGGTAGATTGCTTGGGATTGGAGTCTGGCAGATTGCTTGGGATTGGAGTCTGGCAGATTGCTTGGGATTGGAGTCTGGCAGATTGCTTGGGATTGGAGTCTGGCAGATTGCTTGGGATTGGAGTCTGGCAGATTGCTTGGGATTGGAGTCTGGCAGATTGCTTGGGATTGGAGTCTGGCAGATTGCTTGGGATTGGAGCGGGGCTGGTTGTTTTTGATTGGAGCGGGGCTGGTTGTTTTTGATTGGAGCGGGGCAGGTTGTTTTTGATTGGAGCGGGGCAGGTTGTAGTGGGGCAGACTGGAGTGCGGCCAGTTATTTTGGATTGGAGCGGGGCAGACTGGAGTACGGCCAGTTATTTTGGATTGGAGCGGGGCAGACTGGAGTGGGGCTGCTTGTTTTTGACTTGAGTGAGGCTGCTTGTTTTGGATTGGAGCGGAGCTGTTTGTTTTGGGTGGGAGCGGAGCTGTTTGTTTTGGGTGGGAGCGGGGCTGCTTGTTTTTCGGTTGGAGCGTGGCTGCTTGTTATGGGTTGGAGCGTGGCTGCTTGTTATGGGTTGGAGCATGGCTGCTTGTTTTTGGGTTGCAGCTTAGCTGCTTGTTTTTGAGTTGGAGCTTAGCTGCTTGTTTTTGGGTTGGAGCGTGGCTGCTTAGTTTTTGGGTTGGAGCGTGGCTGCTTGTTTTTGGGTTGGAGCGAGGCTGCTTGTTTCGGATTGGAGCGGGTTGCTTGTTTCGGATTGGGGCGGGGCTGCTTGTTTCGGATTGGGGCGGGGCTGCTTGTTTCGGATTGGGGCGGGGCAGATTGCTTGGGACTGGGGCGGGGCAGATTGCTTGGGACTGGGGCGGGGCAGATTGCTTGGGACTGGGGCGGGGCAGATTGCTTGGGACTGGGGTGGGGCAGATTGCTTGGGACTGGGGTGGGGCAGATTGCTTGGGACTGGAGTAGGGCAGTTTGCTTGGGATTGGAGTAGGGGAGATTGCTTGGGATTGGAGTAGGGGAGATTGCTTTGCAGTGGTGCCGGTTGGAGCAGGGCAGATTGTTTTGGATTGGAGCGGAGCAGATTGCTTTGGATTGGAATAGGGCAGGCTGGAGCGGGGCTGCTTGTTGTGGATTGGAGCGGGGCTGCTTGTTGTGGATTGGAGCGGGGCTGCTTGTTGTGGATTGGAGCGGGGCTGCTTGTTGTGGATTGGAGCGGGGCTGCTTGTTGTGGATTGGAGCGGGGCTGCTTGTTGTGGATTGGAACGGGGCTGCTTGTTGTGGATTGGAACGGGGCTGGTAGATTGCTTGTGATTGGAGCGGGGCTGCTTGTTTGGGATTGGAGCGGGCAGATTGCTTGGGATTGGAGTGGGTCAGATTGCTTGGGATTGGAGTAGGGCAGTTTGCTTGGGATTGGAGTAGGGCAGTTTGCTTGGGATTGGAGTAGGGGAGATTGCTTTGCAGTGGTGCAGGTTGGTGCGGGGCAGGTTATTTTTGATTGGAGCGGGGCAGGTTGTTTTTGATTGGAGCGGGCAGGTTGTTTTTGATTGGAGCGGGCAGGTTGTTTTGGAGTGCAGCGGTGCAGATTGTAGTGGGGCAGACTGGAGTGCGGCCAGTTATTTTGAATTGGAGCGGGGCAGACTGGAGTGCGGCCAGTTATTTTGGTTTGGAGCGGGGCAGACTGGAGCGGGGCTGCTTGTTTTGGATTGGAGCACAGCTGCTTGTTTTGGATTGGAGCGGAGCTGCTTGTTTTGGGTGGGAGCGGGGCTGCTTGTTTTTCAGTTGGAGCGTAGCTGCTTGTTTTTCGGTTGGAGCGTGGCTACTTGTTATAGGTTGGAGCAGGGCTGCTTGTTTTTGGGTCGGAGCTCAGCTGCTTGTTTTTCAGTTGGAGCGTGGCTGCGTGTTTTTCAGTTGGAGCGTGGCTGCGTGTTTTTCGGTTGGAGTGTGGCTGCATGTTTTTCGGTTGGAGCGGGGCTGCGTGTTTTTGGGATGGCGCGGGGCTGCGTATTTTTGGGATGGCGCGGGGCTGCGTGTTTTTGGGATGGCGCGGGGCTGCGTGTTTTTGGGATGGCGCGGGGCTGCGTGTTTTTGGGATGGCGCGGGGCTGCGTGTTTTTGGGATGGCGCGGGGCTGCGTGTTTTGGGTTGGCGCTGGGCTGCGTGTTTTTGGGTTGGCGCGGGGCTGCGTGTTTTTGGGTTGGCGCGGGGCTGCGTGTTTTTGGGTTGGCGCGAGGCTGCTTGTTTTGGGTTGGCGTGGGGCTGCTTGTTTTGGATTGGCGCGGGCTGCTTGTTTTGGATTGGAGAAGGAAAGATTGCTTTGGATTGGAGAAGGGAAGATTGTTTTGGGTTGGAGCAGGGCAGATAGTTTTGGGTTGCAGCGGGGCAGATAGTTTTGGATTGCAGCGGGGCAGATTGTTTTGGATTGCAGCGGGCAGATTGTTTTGGATTGCAGCGGGGCAGATTGTTTTGGATTGCAGCGGGGCAGATTGTTTGGGATTGCAGCGGGGCAGATTGTTTGGGATTGCAGCGGGGCAGATTGTTTGGGATTGCAGCGGGCAGATTTTTGGGATTGGAGTAGGGCAGATAGTTTTGGGATTGGAGTAGGGCAGATAGTTTTGGGATTGGAGTAGGGCAGGTAGTTTTGGATTAGAGTACGCCAGACTGGAGCGGGGCTGCTTGTTTTGGATTGGAGCGGGGCTGCTTGTTTTGGATTGGAGCGGGGCTGCTTGTTTTGGATTGGAGCGGGCTGCTTGTTTTGGATTGTGGATTGGAGCTGGGCTGCTTGTTTTGGATTGTGGATTGGAGCGGGGCTGCTTGTTTTGGATTGTGGATTGGAGCGGGGCTGCTTGTTTTGGATTGTGGATTGGAGCGGGGCTGCTTGTTTTGGATTGTGGATTGGAGCGGGCTGCTTGTTGTGGATTGGAGCGGGGCTGCTTGTTGTGGATTGGAGCGGGGCTGCTTGTTGTGGATTGGAGCGGGGCTGCTTGTTGTGGATTGGAGCGGGGCTGCTTGTTGTGGATTGGAACGGGGCTGCTTGTTGTGGATTGGAACCTGGTAGATTGCTTGGGATTGGAACCTGGTAGATTGCTTGGGATTGGAACCTGGTAGATTGCTTGGGATTGGAGTCTGGCAGATTGCTTGGGATTGGAGTCTGGCAGATTGCTTGGGATTGGAGTCTGGCAGATTGCTTGGGATTGGAGTCTGGCAGATTGCTTGGGATTGGAGTCTGGCAGATTGCTTGGGATTGGAGTCTGGCAGATTGCTTGGGATTGGAGCGGGGCAGATTGCTTGGGATTGGAGCGGGGCTGCTTGTTTTTGATTGGAGCGGGGCAGGTTGTTTTTGATTGGAGCGGGGCAGATTGTTTTTGATTGGAGCGGGGCAGGTTGTAGTGGGGCAGACTGGAGTGCGGCCAGTTATTTTGGATTGGAGCGGGGCAGACTGGAGTACGGCCAGTTATTTTGGATTGGAGCGGGGCAGACTGGAGTGGGGCTGCTTGTTTTTGACTGGAGTGAGGCTGCTTGTTTTGGATTGGAGCGGAGCTGTTTGTTTTGGGTGGGAGCGGAGCTGTTTGTTTTGGGTGGGAGCGGGGCTGCTTGTTTTTCGGTTGGAGCGTGGCTGCTTGTTATGGGTTGGAGCGTGGCTGCTTGTTATGGGTTGGAGCATGGCTGCTTGTTTTTGGGTTGCAGCTTAGCTGCTTGTTTTTGAGTTGGAGCGTGGCTGCTTAGTTTTTGGGTTGGAGTGTGGCTGCTTGTTTTTGGGTTGGAGCGAGGCTGCTTATTTCGGATTGGAGCGGGCTGCTTGTTTGGGATTGGGGCGGGGCTGCTTGTTTGGGATTGGGGCGGGGCTGCTTGTTTGGGATTGGGGCGGGGCTGCTTGTTTGGGATTAGGGTAGGGCAGATTTCTTGGGATTGGGGTAGGGCAGATTGCTTGGGATTGGAGTGGGGCAGATTGCTGGGGATTGGAGTGGGGCAGATTGCTGGGGATTGGAGTGGGGCAGATTGCTTGGGATTGGAGTGGGGCAGATTGCTGGGGATTGGAGTGGGGCAGATTGCTGGGGATTGGAGTGGGGCAGATTGCTGGGGATTGGAGTGGGGCAGATTGCTGGGGATTGGAGTGGGGCAGATTGCTGGGGATTGGAGTGGGGCAGATTGCTGGGGATTGGAGTGGGGCAGATTGCTGGGGATTGGAGTGGGGCAGAATGCTGGGGATTGGAGTGGGGCAGATTGGAGTGGGGCAGATTGCTGGGGATTGGAGTGGGGCAGATTGCTGGGGATTGGAGTGGGGCAGATTGCTGGGGATTGGAGTGGGGCAGATTGCTGGGGATTGGAGTGGGGCGGATTGCTGGGGATTGGAGTGGGGCAGATTGCTGGGGATTGGAGTGGGGCAGATTGCTGGGGATTGGAGTGGGGCAGATTGCTGGGGATTGGAGTGGGGCAGATTGCTGGGGATTGGAGTGGGGCAGATTGCTGGGGATTGGAGTGGGGCAGATTGCTGGGGATTGGAGTGGGGCAGATTGCTTTGCAGTGGTGCAGGTTGGAGCAGGGCTGCTTGTTGTGGATTGAAGCGGGGCTGCTTGTTGTGGATTGGAGCAGGGCTGCTTGTTGTGGATTGGAGCGGGGCTGCTTGTTGTGGATTGGAGCGGAGCTGCTTGTTTTGGATTGGAGCGGAGCTGCTTGTTTTGGATTGGAGCGGAGCTGCTTGTTTTGGATTGGAGCGGAGCTGCTTGTTTTGGATTGGAGAGGAGCTGCTTGTTTTGGATTGGAGCGGAGCTGCTTGTTTTGGATAGGGGCGGAGCTGCTTGTTTTGGATAGGGGCGGGGCTGCTTGTTTTGGATTGGAGCGGGGCTGCTTGGTGTGGATGGGAGCGGGGCTGCTTGGTGTGGATGGGAGCGGGGCTGCTTGGTGTGGATGGGAGCGGGGCTGCTTGGTGTGGATGGGAGCGGGGCTGCTTGGTGTGGATGAGAGCGGGGCTGCTTGGTGTGGATTGGAGTGGGGCTGTTTGGTGTGGATTGGAGCGGGGCTGCTTGTTGTGGATTGGGGTTTGGCAGGTTGCTTGGGATTGGAATAGGGGAGATTGATTTGCAGTGGTGCAGGCTGGAGTGGTGCTGCTTGTTTTGGATTGGAGTGGTGCTGCTTGTTTTGGATTGGAGTGGTGCTGCTTGTTTTGGATTGGAGTGGGGCAGATTGCTTGGGATTGGAGTGGGGCTGCTTGTTGTGGATTGGAGCGGGCTGCTTGTTGTGGATTGGAACGGGGCTGCTGTTTGTGGATTGGAACGGGGCTGCTGTTTGTGGATTGGAACGGGGCTGCTGTTTGTGGATTGGAACGGGGCTGCTGTTTGTGGATTGGAACGGGGCTGCTGTTTGTGGATTGGAACGGGGCTGCTGTTTGTGGATTGGAACGGGGCTGCTGTTTGTGGATTGGAACGGGGCTGCTGTTTGTGGATTGGAACGGGGCTGCTGTTTGTGGATTGGAACGGGGCTGCTTGTTCTGGATTGGAGCCGGCAGATTGCTTGGGATTGGAATAGGGGAGATTGATTTGCAGTGGTGCAGGCTGGAGTGGTGCTGCTTGTTTTGGATTGGAGTGGGGCAGATTGATTAGAGTGGGGCAGATTGCTTGTGGATTGGAGTGGGACAGATTGCTTGTGGATTGGAGTGGGCCAGATTGCTTGTGGATTCGAGTGGGGCAGATTGCTTGTGGATTGGAGTGGGGCAGATTGCTTGTGGATTGGAGTGGGGCAGATTGCTTGTGGATTGGGGCGGGGCAGATTGCTTGTGGATTGGGGCGGGGCTGCTGTTTGTGGATTGGAGCGGGGCTGCTGTTTGTGGATTGGAGCGGGCTGCTTGTTCTGGATTGGAGCCGGCAGATTGCTTGGGATTGGAATAGGGGAGATTGATTTGCAGTGGTGCAGGCTGGAGTGGTGCTGCTTGTTTTGGATTGGAGTGGTGCTGCTTGTTTTGGATTGGAGTGGTGCTGCTTGTTTTGGATTGGAGTGGTGCTGATTGCTTGCGATTGGAGTGGGGCAGATTGCTTGTGGATTGGAGTGGGGCAGATTGCTTGTGGATTGGAGTGGGGCAGATTGCTTGTGGATTGGAGTGGGGCAGATTGCTTGTGGATTGGAGTGGGGCAGATTGCTGGGGATTGGAGTGGGGCAGATTGCTGGGGATTGGAGTGGGGCAGATTGCTGGGGATTGGAGTGGGGCAGATTGCTGGGGATTGGAGTGGGGCAGATTGCTTGGGATTGGAGTGGGGCAGATTGCTGGGGATTGGAGTGGGGCAGATTGCTGGGGATTGGAGTGGGGCAGATTGCTGGGGATTGAAGTGGGGCAGATTGCTGGGGGTTGGAGTGGGGCAGATTGCTGGGGATTGGAGTGGGGCAGTTTGCTTTACAGTGGTGCAGGTTGGAGCAGGGCTGCTTGTTGTGGATTGGAGCGGGGCTGCTTGTTGTGGATTGGAGCGGGGCTGCTTGTTGTGGATTGAAGCGGGCTGCTTGTTGTGGATTGGAGCGGGGCTGCTTGTTGTGGATTGGGGTTTGGCAGGTTGCTTGGGATTGGGGTTTGGCAGGTTGCTTGAGATTGGAGCTGGGCAGGTTGTTTTTGATTGGAGCGGGGCAGGTTGTTTTTGATTGGAGCGGGGCAGGTTGTTTTTGATTGGAGCGGGGCAGGTTGTTTTTGAGTGCAGTGGTGCAGATTGTAGTGGGGCAGACTGGAGTGCAGCCAGTTATTTTGGATTGGAGCAGGGCAGGCTGGAGAGGGGCTGCTTGTTTTGGATTGGAGCGGAGCTGCTTGTTTTGGATTGGAGCGGAGCTGCTTGTTTTGGATTGGAGCGGAGCTACTTGTTTTGGATTGGAGCGGAGCTGCTTGTTTTGGATTGGAGCGGAGCTGCTTGTTTTGGATTGGAGAGGAGCTGCTTGTTTTGGATTGGAGCGGAGCTGCTTGTTTTGGATAGGGGCGGAGCTGCTTGTTTTGGATAGGGGCGGAGCTGCTTGTTTTGGATTGGAGCGGGGCTGCTTGGTGTGGATGGGAGCGGGGCTGCTTGGTGTGGATGGGAGCGGGGCTGCTTGGTGTGGATGAGAGCGGGGCTGCTTGGTGTGGATGAGAGCGGGGCTGCTTGGTGTGGATGAGAGCGGGGCTGCTTGGTGTGGATTGGAGCGGGGCTGCTTGTTGTGGATTGGAGCGGGGCTGCTTGTTGTGGATTGGGGTTTGGCAGGTTACTTGGGATTGGAATAGGGGAGATTGATTTGCAGTGGTGCAGGCTGGAGTGGTGCTGCTTGTTTTGGATTGGAGTGGTGCTGCTTGTTTTGGATTGGAGTGGGGCAGATTGCTTGGGATTGGAGTGGGGCTGCTTGTTGTGGATTGGAGCGGGCTGCTTGTTGTGGATTGGAACGGGGCTGCTGTTTGTGGATTGGAACGGGGCTGCTGTTTGTGGATTGGAACGGGGCTGCTGTTTGTGGATTGGAACGGGGCTGCTGTTTGTGGATTGGAACGGGGCTGCTGTTTGTGGATTGGAACGGGGCTGCTGTTTGTGGATTGGAACGGGGCTGCTTGTTGTGGATTGGAGCGGGCTCCTTGTTGTGGATTGGAGCGGGGCTGCTTGTTGTGGATTGGAGCGGGGCTGCTTGTTGTGGATTGGAGCGGGCTGCTTGTTGTGGATTGGAGCGGGCTACTTGTTGTGGATTGGAGCGGGGCTGCTTGTTGTGGATTGGAGCGGGCTGCTTGTTCTGGATTGGAGCCGGCAGATTGCTTGGGATTGGAATAGGGGAGATTGATTTGCAGTGGTGCAGGCTGGAGTGGTGCTGCTTGTTTTGGATTGGAGTGGGGCAGATTGATTAGAGTGGGGCAGATTGCTTGTGGATTGGAGTGGGACAGATTGCTTGTGGATTGGAGTGGGGCAGATTGCTTGTGGATTGGAGTGGGGCAGATTGCTTGTGGATTGGAGTGGGGCAGATTGCTTGTGGATTGGAGTGGGGCAGATTGCTTGTGGATTGGAGTGGGGCAGATTGCTTGTGGATTGGAGTGGGGCAGATTGCTTGTGGATTGGAGTGGGGCAGATTGCTTGTGGATTGGAGTGGGGCAGATTGCTTGTGGATTGGAGTGGGGCAGATTGCTTGTGGATTGGGGCGGGGCAGATTGCTTGTGGATTGGGGCGGGGCAGATTGCTTGTGGATTGGGGCGGGGCTGCTTGTTGTGGATTAGAGCGGGCTGCTGTTTGTGGATTGGAGCGGGCTGCTTGTTCTGGATTGGAGCCGGCAGATTGCTTGGGATTGGAATAGGGGAGATTGATTTGTAGTGGTGCAGGCTGGAGTGGTGCTGCTTGTTTTGGATTGGAGTGGTGCTGCTTGTTTTGGATTGGAGTGGTGCTGCTTGTTTTGGATTGGAGTGGTGCTGCTTGTTTTGGATTGGAGTGGGGCAGATTGCTTGTGGATTGGAGTGGGGCAGATTGCTTGTGGATTGGAGTGGGGCAGATTGCTTGTGGATTGGAGTGGGGCAGATTGCTTGTGGATTGGAGTGGGGCAGATTGCTTGTGGATTGGAGTGGGGCAGATTGCTTGTGGATTGGAGTGGGGCAGATTGCTTGTGGATTGGAGCGGGGCAGATTGCTTGTGGATTGGAGCGGGGCAGATTGCTTGTGGATTGGAGCGGGGCAGATTGCTTGTGGATTGGAGCGGGGCAGATTGCTTGTGGATTGGAGCGGGGCAGATTGCTTGTGGATTGGAATAGGGGAGATTGATTTGCAGTGGTGCAGGCTGGAGTGGTGCTGCTTGTTTTGGATTGGAGTGGGGCAGATTGCTTGGGATTGGAGTGGGGCAGATTGCTTGGGATTGGAGTGGGGCAGATTGCTTGGGATTGGAGTGGGGCAGATTGCTTGGGATTGGAGTGGGGCAGATTGCTTGGGATTGGAGTGGGGCAGATTGCTTGGGATTGGAGTGGGGCAGATTGCTTGGGATTGGAGTGGGGCAGATTGCTTGGGATTGGAGCGGGGCAGATTGCTTGTGGATTGGAATAGGGGAGATTGATTTGCAGTGGTGCAGGCTGGAGTGGTGCTGCTTGTTTTGGATTGGAGTGGGGCAGATTGCTTGGGATTGGAGTGGGGCAGATTGCTTGGGATTGGAGTGGGGCAGATTGCTTGGGATTGGAGTGGGGCAGATTGCTTGGGATTGGAGTGGGGCAGATTGCTTGGGATTGGAGTGGGGCAGATTGCTTGGGATTGGAGTGGGGCAGATTGCTTGGGATTGGAGTGGGGCAGATTGCTTGGGATTGGAGTGGGGCAGATTGATTAGAGTGGGGCAGATTGCTTGTGGATTGGAGTGGGACAGATTGCTTGTGGATTGGAGTGGGGCAGATTGCTTGTGGATTGGAGTGGGGCAGATTGCTTGTGGATTGGAGTGGGGCAGATTGCTTGTGGATTGGAGTGGGGCAGATTGCTTGTGGATTGGAGTGGGGCAGATTGCTTGTGGATTGGAGTGGGGCAGATTGCTTGTGGATTGGAGTGGGGCAGATTGCTTGTGGATTGGAGTGGGGCAGATTGCTTGTGGATTGGAGTGGGGCAGATTGCTTGTGGATTGGAGTGGGGCAGATTGCTTGTGGATTGGAGTGGGGCAGATTGCTTGTGGATTGGGGCGGGGCAGATTGCTTGTGGATTGGGGCGGGGCAGATTGCTTGTGGATTGGGGCGGGGCTGCTTGTTGTGGATTAGAGCGGGCTGCTGTTTGTGGATTGGAGCGGGCTGCTTGTTCTGGATTGGAGCCGGCAGATTGCTTGGGATTGGAATAGGGGAGATTGATTTGTAGTGGTGCAGGCTGGAGTGGTGCTGCTTGTTTTGGATTGGAGTGGTGCTGCTTGTTTTGGATTGGAGTGGTGCTGCTTGTTTTGGATTGGAGTGGTGCTGCTTGTTTTGGATTGGAGTGGGGCAGATTGCTTGTGGATTGGAGTGGGGCAGATTGCTTGTGGATTGGAGTGGGGCAGATTGCTTGTGGATTGGAGTGGGGCAGATTGCTTGTGGATTGGAGTGGGGCAGATTGCTTGTGGATTGGAGTGGGGCAGATTGCTTGTGGATTGGAGTGGGGCAGATTGCTTGTGGATTGGAGTGGGGCAGATTGCTTGTGGATTGGAGCGGGGCAGATTGCTTGTGGATTGGAGCGGGGCAGATTGCTTGTGGATTGGAGCGGGGCAGATTGCTTGTGGATTGGAGCGGGGCAGATTGCTTGTGGATTGGAGCGGGGCAGATTGCTTGTGGATTGGAGCGGGGCAGATTGCTTGTGGATTGGAATAGGGGAGATTGATTTGCAGTGGTGCAGGCTGGAGTGGTGCTGCTTGTTTTGGATTGGAGTGGGGCAGATTGCTTGGGATTGGAGTGGGGCAGATTGCTTGGGATTGGAGTGGGGCAGATTGCTTGGGATTGGAGTGGGGCAGATTGCTTGGGATTGGAGTGGGGCAGATTGCTTGGGATTGGAGTGGGGCAGATTGCTTGGGATTGGAGTGGGGCAGATTGCTTGGGATTGGAGTGGGGCAGATTGCTTGGGATTGGAGCGGGGCAGATTGCTTGGGATTGGAGCGGGGCAGATTGCTTGGGATTGGAGCGGGGCAGATTGCTTGGGATTGGAGCGGGGCAGTTTGCTTGGGATTGGAGTACGGGAGATTGCTTGGGATTGGAGTACGGGAGATTGCTTGGGATTGGAGTACGGGAGATTGCTTGGGATTGGAGTACGGGAGATTGCTTGAGATTGGAGTACGGGAGATTGCTTGGGATTGGAGTACGGGAGATTGCTTGGGATTGGAGTACGGGAGATTGCTTGGGATTGGAGTACGGGAGATTGCTTGGGATTGGAGTACGGGAGATTGCTTGGGATTGGAGTACGGGAGATTGCTTGGGATTGGAGTACGGGAGATTGCTTGGGATTGGAGTACGGGAGATTGCTTTGCAGTGGTGCAGGTTGGAGTAGAGCCGATTGCTTGGGTTTGGAGCAGGGCTGGTTGTTTTTGATTGGAGAGGGGCAGGTTGTTTTTGATTGGAGCGGGCAGGTTGTTTTTGATTGGAGCGGGCAGGTTGTTTTTGATTGGAGCGGGGCAGGTTGTTTTTGATTGGAACGGGCAGGTTGTTTTTTAGTGCAGTGGTGCAGATTGTAGTGGGGCAGACTGGAGTGCAGCCAGTTATTTTGGATTGGAGCAGGGCAAGCTGGAGTGGGGCTGCTTATTTTGGATTGGAGTGGGGCTGCTTATTTTGGATTGGAGTGGGGCTGCTTATTTTGGATTGGAGTGGGGCAGATTGTTTTGGATTGCAGTGGGGCAGATTGTTTTGGATTGCAGTGGGGCAGATTGTTTTGGATTGCAGTGGGGCAGATTGTTTTGGATTGCAGTGGGGCAGATTGTTTTGGATTGCAGTGGGGCAGATTGTTTTGGATTTCAGTGGGGCAGATTGTTTTGGATTGGAGTGGGGCAGATTGTTTTGGATTGGAGAGGGCAGATTGGTTTGGATTGGAGAGGGCAGATTGGTTTGGATTGGAGAGGGCAGATTGTTTTGGATTGGAGAGGGCAGATTGGTTTGGATTGGAGTGGGCAGGCTGGAGTGGTGCTGCTTGTTTGGGATTGGAGTGGGCAGATTGTTTTGGATTGGAGTGGGGCAGGCTGGAGTGGTGCTGCTTGTTTGGGATTGGAGCGGGGCTGCTTGTTTGGGATTGGAGCGGGGCTGCTTGTTTGGGATTGGAGCGGGGCTGCTTGTTGTGGATTGGAGCGGGGCTGCTTGTTGTGGATTGGAGCGGGGCTGCTTGTTGTGGATTGGAGCGGGGCTGCTTGTTGTGGATTGGAGCGGGGCTGCTTGTTGTGGATTGGAGCGGGGCTGCTTGTTGTGGATTGGAGCGGGGCTGCTTGTTGTGGATTGGAGCGGGGCTGCTTGTTGTGGATTGGAGCGGGGCTGCTTGTTGTGGATTGGAGCGGGCTGCTTGTTGTGGATTGGAGCGGGGCTGCTTGTTGTGGATTGGGGCGGGGCTGCTTGTTGTGGATTGGAGCGGGCTGCTTGTTGTGGATTGGAGCGTGCTGCTTGTTGTGGAACGTGGATTGGAGCGGGGCTGCTTGTTGTGGAACGTGGATTGGAGCGGGCTGCTTGTTGTGGAACGTGGATTGGAGCGGGGCTGCTTGTTGTGGATTGGAACGGGGCTGCTTGTTGTGGATTGGAGTGGGGCAGATCACTTGCGATTGGAGTGGGGCAGATCGCTTGGGATTGGAGTAGGTGAGATTGCTTGGGATTGGAGTAGGTGAGATTGCTTGGGATTGGAGTAGGTGAGATTGCTTGGGATTGGAGTAGGTGAGATTGCTTGGGATTGGAGTAGGTGAGATTGCTTTGCAGTGGTGCAGGTTGGAGGAGGGCAGATTTTTTTGGATTGGAGCGGGGCGGATTGCTTGGGATTGGAGTGGGTCGGATTGCTTGGGATTGGAGTGGGTCGGATTGCTTGGGATTGGAGTGGGTCGGATTGCTTGGGATTGGAGTGGGTCGGATTGCTTGGGATTGGAGTGGGTCGGATTGCTTGGAATTGGAGTGGGTCTGATTGCTTGGAATTGGGGTGGGGCAGGCTGGAGTTGGGGCTGCTTGTTGTGGATTGGAGTGTGGCTGCTTGTTGTGGATTGGAGTGTGGCTGCTTGTTGTGGATTGGAGTGTGGCTGCTTGTTGTGGATTGGAGTGTGGCTGCTTGTTGTGGATTGGAGTGTGGCTGCTTGGGATTGGAGTGGGGCAGATTGCTTGGGATTGGATTGGAGTAGGGGAGATTGCTTGGGATTGGATTGGAGTAGGGGAGATTGCTTGGGATTGGATTGGAGTAGGGGAGATTGCTTGGGATTGGATTGGAGTAGGGGAGATTGCTTGGGATTGGATTGGAGTAGGGGAGATTGCTTAGGATTGGATTGGAGTAGGGGAGATTGCTTTGGATTGGATTGGAGTAGGGGAGATTGCTTTGGATTGGATTGGAGTAGGGGAGATTGCTTTGGATTGGATTGGAGTAGGGGAGATTGCTTGGGATGGGAGTGGGGCAGATTGCTTGGGTTTGGAGCGGGGCTGCTTGTTTGGGATTGGAGCGGGGCTGCTTGTTTGGGATTGGAGCGGGGCTGCTTGTTTGGGATTGGAGCGGGGCTGCTTGTTTGGGATTGGAGCGGGGCTGCTTGTTTGGGATTGGAGCTGGGCAGATTGCTTGGTTGTGGAGCGGGCAGATTGCTTGGTTGTGGAGCGGGCAGATTGTTTGGTTGTGGAGCAAGCAGATTGCTTGGTTGTGGAGCGAGCAGATTGCTTGGGATTGGAGATGGGGAGATTGCTTGGGTTTGGAGCGGGGCTGCTTGTTTTTGATTGGAGCGGGGCAGGTTGCTGGGGATTGGAGCGGGGCAGATTGCTGGGGATTGGAGCGGGGCAGATTGCTGGGGATTGGAGCGGGGCAGATTGCTGGGGATTGGAGCGGGGCAGATTGCTGGGGATTGGAGTGGGGCAGTTTGCTTTGCAGTGGTGCAGGTTGGAGCAGGGCTGCTTGTTGTGGATTGGAGCGGGGCTGCTTGTTGTGGATTGGAGCGGGGCCGCTTGTTGTGGATTGGGGCGGGGCTGCTTGTTGTGGATTGGGGCGGGGCTGCTTGTTGTGGATTGGGGCGGGGCTGCTTGTTGTGGATTGGGGCGGGGCTGCTTGTTGTGGATTGGGGCGGGGCTGCTTGTTGTGGATTAGGGTGGGGCTGCTTGTTTGGGATTGGGGCGGGGCTGCTTGTTTGGGATTGGGGCGGGGCAGATTGCTTGGGATTGGGGCGGGGCAGATTGCTTGGGATTGGAGCGGGCAGATTGCTTGGGATTGGAGCGGGCAGATTGCTTGGGATTGGAGCGGGCAGATTGCTTGGGATTGGAGCGGGCAGATTGCTTGGGATTGGAGTGGGGGAGATTGCTTGGGATTGGAGTGGGGGAGATTGCTTGGGATTGGAGCGGGGCAGATTGCTTGGGATTGGAGCAGGGTAGATTGCTTGGGATTGGAGTGGGGGAGATTGCTTGGGATTGGAGCGGGGCAGATTGCTTGGGATTGGAGCAGGGTAGATTGCTTGGGATTGGAGCGGGGCAGATTGCTTGGGATTGGAGCGGGCAGATTGCTTGGGATTGGAGCGGGGCAGTTTGCTTGGGATTGGAGTACGGGAGATTGCTTGGGATTGGAGTACGGGAGATTGCTTGGGATTGGAGTACGGGAGATTGCTTGGGATTGGAGTACGGGAGATTGCTTGGTATTGGAGTACGGGAGATTGCTTGGGATTGGAGTACGGGAGATTGCTTTGCAGTGGTGCAGGTTGGAGCAGAGCCGATTGCTTGGGTTTGGAGCAGGGCTGCTTGTTTTGATTGGAGCGGGGCAGGTTGTTTTTGATTGCAGCGGGCAGGTTGTTTTTGATTGGAGCGGGGCAGGTTGTTTTTGATTGGAGCGGGGCAGGTTGTTTTTGAGTGCAGTGGTGCAGATTGTAGTAGGGCAGACTGGAGTGCAGCCAGTTATTTTGGATTGGAGCAGGGCAGGCTGGAGTGGGGCTGCTTATTTTGGATTTGACGGGCTGCTTGTTGTGGATTGGAGCGGGGCTGCTTGTTGTGGATTGGAGCGGGGCTGCTTGTTGTGGATTGGAGCGGGGCTGCTTGTTGTGGATTGGAGCGGGGCTGCTTGTTGTGGATTGGAGCGGGCTGCTTGTTGTGGATTGGAGGGGGGCTGCTTGTTGTGGATTGGAGCGGGGCTGCTTGTTGTGGATTGGAGCGGGGCTGCTTGTTGTGGATTGGAGCGGGGCTGCTTGTTGTGGATTGGAGCGGGGCTGCTTGTTGTGGATTGGAGCGGGGCTGCTTGTTGTGGATTGGAGCGGGGCTGCTTGTTGTGGATTGGAGCGGGGCTCCTTGTTGTGGATTGGAGCGGGGCTGCTTGTTGTGGATTGGAGCGGGGCTGCTTGTTGTGGATTGGAGCGGGCTGCTTGTTGTGGATTGGAGCGGGCTACTTGTTGTGGATTGGAGCGGGGCTGCTTGTTGTGGATTGGAGCGGGCTGCTTGTTCTGGATTGGAGCCGGCAGATTGCTTGGGATTGGAATAGGGGAGATTGATTTGCAGTGGTGCAGGCTGGAGTGGTGCTGCTTGTTTTGGATTGGAGTGGGGCAGATTGCTTGGGATTGGAGTGGGGCGGATTGCTTGGGATTGGAGTGGGGCGGATTGCTTGGGATTGGAGTGGGGCGGATTGCTTGGGATTGGAGTGGGGCGGATTGCTTGGGATTGGAGTGGGGCGGATTGCTTGGGATTGGAGTGGGGCGGATTGCTTGGGATTGGAGTGGGGCAGACTGCTTGGGATTGGAGTGGGGCAGACTGCTTGGGATTGGAGTGGGGCAGACTGCTTGGGATTGGAGTGGGGCAGACTGCTTGGGATTGGAGTGGGGCAGACTGCTTGGGATTGGAGTGGGGCAGACTGCTTGGGATTGGAGTGGGGCAGACTGCTTGGGATTGGAGTGGGGCAGACTGCTTGGGATTGGAGTGGGGCAGACTGCTTGGGATTGGAGTGGGGCAGACTGCTTGGGGGTGGAGTGGGGCAGACTGCTTGGGGGTGGAGTGGGGCAGACTGCTTGGGGGTGGAGTGGGGCAGACTGCTTGGGGGTGGAGTGGGGCAGACTGCTTGGGGGTGGAGTGGGGCAGACTGCTTGGGGGTGGAGTGGGGCAGACTGCTTGGGGGTGGAGTGGGGCAGACTGCTTGGGGGTGGAGTGGGGCAGACTGCTTGGGGGTGGAGTGGGGCAGACTGCTTGGGGGTGGAGTGGGGCAGACTGCTTGGGGGTGGAGTGGGGCAGACTGCTTGGGATTGGAGTGGGCAGATTGTTTTGGATTGGAGTGGGGCTGCTTGTGTGGGATTGGAGTGGGGCAGGCTGGAGTGTGGCTGCTTGTGTGGGATTGGAGTGGGGCAGATTGATTGGGATTGGAGTGGGGCAGATTGCTTGGGATTGGAGTGGGGCAGATTGCTTGGGATTGGAGTGGGGCAGATTGCTTGGGATTGGAGTGGGGCAGATTGCTTGGGATTGGAGTGGGGCAGATTGCTTGGGATTGGAGTGGGGCAGATTGCTTGGGATTGGAGTGGGGCTGCTTGCTTGGGATTGGAGTGGGGCTGCTTGCTTGGGATTGGAGTGGGGCTGCTTGCTTGGGATTGGAGTGGGGCTGCTTGTTTGGGATTGGAGTGGGGCTGCTTGTTTGGGATTGGAGTGGGGCAGATTGTTTGGGATTGGAGTGGGGCAGATTGTTTGGGATTGGAGTGGGGCAGATTGTTTGGGATTGGAGTGGGGCAGATTGTTTGGGATTGGAGTGGGGCAGATTGTTTTGGATTGGAGTGGGGCAGGCTGGAGTGGTGCTGCTTGTTTGGGATTGGAGTGGGGCAGGCTGGAGTGGTGCTGCTTGTTTGGGATTGGAGTGGGGCAGATTGTTTTGGATTGGAGTGGGGCAGATTGTTTTGGATTGGAGTGGGGCAGATTGTTTTGGATTGGAGTGGGGCAGATTGTTTTGGATTGGAGTGGGGCAGATTGTTTTGGATTGGAGTGGGGCAGATTGTTTTGGATTGGAGAGGGCAGATTGTTTTGGATTGGAGAGGGCAGGCTGGAGTGGTGCTGCTTGTTTGGGATTGGAGTGGGCAGATTGTTTTGGATTGGAGTGGGGCAGGCTGGAGTGGTGCTGCTTGTTTGGGATTGGAGCGGGGCTGCTTGTTGTGGATTGGGGTTTGGCCGGTTGCTTGGGATTGGGGTTTAGCAGGTTGCTTGAGATTGGAGCGGGGCAGGTTGTTTTTCATTGGAGCGGGGCAGGTTGTTTTTCATTGGAGCGGGGCAGGTTGTTTTTGATTGGAGCGGGGCAGGTTGTTTTTGATTGGAGCGGGGCAGGTTGTTTTTGAGTGCAGTGGTGCAGATTGTAGTGGGGCAGACTGGAGTGCAGCCAGTTATTTTGGATTGGAGCAGGGCAGGCTGGAGAGGGGCTACTTGTTTTGGATTGGAGCGGAGCTGCTTGTTTTGGATTGGAGCGGAGCTGCTTGTTTTGGATTGGAGCGGAGCTGCTTGTTTTGGATTGGAGCGGAGCTGCTTGTTTTGGATTGGAGCGGAGCTGCTTGTTTTGGATTGGAGCGGAGCTGCTTGTTTTGGATTGGAGCGGAGCTGCTTGTTTTGGATTGGAGCGGAGCTGCCTGTTTTGGATTGGAGCGGAGCTGCTTGTTTTGGATAGGGGCGGAGCTGCTTGTTTTGGATGGGAGTGGGGCTGCTTGGTGTGGATGGGAGCGGGGCTGCTTGGTGTGGATGGGAGCGGGGCTGCTTGGTGTGGATGGGAGCGGGGCTAGTTGTTGTGGATTGGGGCGGGGCTGCTTGTAGTGGATTGGAGCGGGGCTGCTTGTTGTGGATTGGGGCGGGGCTGCTTGTTGTGGATTGGGGCGGGGCTGCTTGTTGTGGATTGGGGCGGGGCTGCTTGTTGTGGAATGGAGCGGGCTGCTTGTTGTGGATTGGAGCGGGCTGCTTGTTGTGGAACGTGGATTGGAGCGGGGCTGCTTGTTGTGGAACGTGGATTGGAGCGGGCTGCTTGTTGTGGAACGTGGATTGGAGCGGGGCTGCTTGTTGTGGATTGGAACGGGGCTGCTTGTTGTGGATTGGAGCGGGGCTGCTTGTTGTGGATTGGAGTGGGGCAGATCGCTTGCGATTGGAGTGGGGCATATCGCTTGGGATTGGAGTAGGTGAGATTGCTTGGGATTGGAGTAGGTGAGATTGCTTGGGATTGGAGTAGGTGAGATTGCTTGGGATTGGAGTAGGTGAGATTGCTTTGCAGTGGTGCAGGTTGGAGGAGGGCAGATTTTTTTGGATTGGAGCGGGCGGATTGCTTGGGATTGGAGTGGGTCGGATTGCTTGGGATTGGAGTGGGTCGGATTGCTTGGGATTGGAGTGGGTCGGATTGCTTGGAATTGGAGTGGGTCTGATTGCTTGGAATTGGGGTGGGGCAGGCTGGAGTTGGGGCTGCTTGTTGTGGATTGGAGTGTGGCTGCTTGTTGTGGATTGGAGTGTGGCTGCTTGTTGTGGATTGGAGTGTGGCTGCTTGTTGTGGATTGGAGTGGGGCAGATTGCTTGGGATTGGAGTGGGGCAGATTGCTTGGGATTGGATTGGAGTAGGGGAGATTGCTTGGGATTGGATTGGAGTAGGGGAGATTGCTTGGGATTGGATTGGAGTAGGGGAGATTGCTTGGGATTGGATTGGAGTAGGGGAGATTGCTTGGGATTGGATTGGAGTAGGGGAGATTGCTTTGGATTGGATTGGAGTAGGGGAGATTGCTTGGGATGGGAGCGGGGCAGATTGCTTGGGATTGGAGCGGGGCTGCTTGTTTGGGATTGGAGCGGGGCTGCTTGTTTGGGATTGGAGCGGGGCTGCTTGTTTGGGATTGGAGCGGGGCTGATTGTTTGGGATTGGAGCGGGGCTGCTTGTTTGGGATTGGAGCGGGGCAGATTGCTTGGTTGTGGAGCGGGCAGATTGCTTGGTTGTGGAGCGGGCAGATTGCTTGGTTGTGGAGCGGGCAGATTGTTTGGTTGTGGAGCAAGCAGATTGCTTGGTTGTGGAGCAAGCAGATTGCTTGGGATTGGAGATGGGGAGATTGCTTGGGTTTGGAGCGGGGCTGCTTGTTTTTGATTGGAGCGGGGCAGGT
Organism: Pleurodeles waltl; assembly: GCF_031143425.1. NCBI lineage: Eukaryota > Metazoa > Chordata > Amphibia > Caudata > Salamandridae > Pleurodeles > Pleurodeles waltl. The sequence continues at coordinate 539,438,978 of NC_090451.1, forward strand.
TGCTGGGGATTGGAGCGGGGCAGATTGCTGGGGATTGGAGCGGGGCAGATTGCTGGGGATTGGAGCGGGGCAGATTGCTGGGGATTGGAGCGGGGCAGATTGCTGGGGATTGGAGCGGGGCAGATTGCTGGGGATTGGAGCGGGGCAGATTGCTGGGGATTGGAGCGGGGCAGATTGCTGGGGATTGGAGCGGGGCAGATTGCTTGGGATTGGAGCGGGGCAGATTGCTGGGGATTGGAGCGGGCAGATTGCTGGGGATTGGAGTGGGGCAGTTTGCTTTGCAGTGGTGCAGGTTGGAGCAGGGCTGCTTGTTGTGGATTGGAGCGGGGCTGCTTGTTGTGGATTGGAGCGGGGCTGCTTGTTGTGGATTGGAGCGGGGCTGCTTGTTGTGGATTGGAGCGGGGCTGCTTGTTGTGGATTGGAGCGGGGCTGCTTGTTGTGGATTGGAGCGGGGCTGCTTGTTGTGGATTGGAGCGGGGCTGTTTGTTGTGGATTGGAGCGGGGCTGCTTGTTGTGGATTGGAGCGGGGCTGCTTGTTGTGGATTGGAGCGGGGCTGCTTGTTGTGGATTGGAGCGGGGCTGCTTGTTGTGGATTGGAGCGGGGCTGCTTGTTGTGGATTGGAGCGGGCTGTTTGTTGTGGATTGAAGCGGGGCTGTTTGTTGTGGATTGAAGCGGGGCTGCTTGTTGTGGATTGGAGCGGGGCTGCTTGTTGTGGATTGGGGTTTGGCAGGTTGCTTGGGATTGGGGTTTGGCAGGTTGCTTGAGATTGGAGCGGGGCAGGTTGTTGTGGATTGGGGTTTGGCAGGTTGCTTGGGATTGGGGTTTGGCAGGTTGCTTGAGATTGGAGCGGGGCAGGTTGTTTTTGAGTGCAGTGGTGCAGATTGTAGTGGGGCAGACTGGAGTGCAGCCAGTTATTTTGGATTGGAGCAGGGCAGGCTGGAGAGGGGCTGCTTGTTTTGGATTGGAGCGGAGCTGCTTGTTTTGGATTGGAGCGGAGCTGCTTGTTTTGGATTGGAGCGGGGCTGCTTGGTGTGGATTGGAGCGGGGCTGCTTGGTGTGGATTGGAGCGGGGCTGCTTGGTGTGGATTGGAGCGGGGCTGCTTGGTGTGGATTGGAGTGGGGCTGCTTGGTGTGGATTGGAGCGGGGCTGCTTGGTGTGGATTGGAGTGGGGCAGATTGCTTGTGGATTGGAGTGGGGCTGCTTGTTGTGGATTGGAGCGGGGCTGCTTGTTGTGGATTGGAGTGGGGAAGATTGCTTGGGATTGGAGTGGGGCAGGTTGCTTTGGATTGGAGGGGGCAGGTTGCTTGGGATTGGAGCGGGCCTGCTTGTTTTGGATTGGAGCGGGCTGCTTGTTTTGGATTGGAGCGGGGCTGCTTGTTTTGGATTGGAGCGGGGCTGCTTGTTTTGGATTGGAGTGGGGCAGATTGCTTGTGGATTGGAGTGGGGCAGATTGCTTGTGGATTGGAGTGGGGCAGATTGCTTGTGGATTGGAGTGGGGCAGATTGCTTGTGGATTGGAGTGGGGCAGATTGCTTGTGGATTGGAGCGGGGCAGATTGCTTGTGGATTGGAGCGGGGCAGATTGCTTGTGGATTGGAGCGGGCAGATTGCTTGTGGATTGGAGCGGGGCAGATTGCTTGTGGATTGGAGCGGGCAGATTGCTTGTGGATTGGAGCGGGGCTGCTTGTTGTGGATTGGAGCGGGGCTGCTTGTTGTGGATTGGAATGGGCTGCTTGTTGTGGATTGGGGCGGGGCTGCTTGTTGTGGATTGGAACGGGCTGCTTGTTGTGGATTGGAGCTGGCTGCTTGTTCTGGATTGGAGCCGGCAGGTTGCTTGGGATTGGAATAGGGGAGATTGATTTGCAGTGGTGCAGGCTGGAGTGGTGCTGCTTGTTTTGGATTGGAGTGGTGCTGCTTGTTTTGGATTGGAGTGGTGCAGATTGATTGGGATTGGAGTGGGGCAGATTGCTTGGGATTGGAGTGGGGCAGATTGCTTGGGATTGGAGTGGGGCAGATTGCTTGGGATTGGAGTGGGGCAGATTGCTTGGGATTGGAGTGGGGCAGATTGCTTGGGATTGGAGTGGGGCAGATTGCTTGGGATTGGAGTGGGGCAGGTTGCTTGGGATTGGAGTGGGGCAGGTTGCTTGGGATTGGAGTGGGGCAGGTTGCTTGGGATTGGAGTGGGGCAGGTTGCTTGGGATTGGAGTGGGGCAGGTTGCTTGGGATTGGAGTGGGGCAGGTTGCTTGGGATTGGAGTGGGGCAGGTTGCTTGGGATTGGAGTGGGGCAGGTTGCTTGGGATTGGAGTGGGGCAGGTTGCTTTGGATTGGAGTGGGGCAGGTTGCTTGGGATTGGAGTGGGGCAGGTTGCTTTGGATTGGAGTGGGGCAGGTTGCTTGGGATTGGAGTGGGGCAGGTTGCTTGGGATTGGAGTGGGGCAGGTTGCTTGGGATTGGAGTGGGGCAGGTTGCTTGGGATTGGAGTGGGGCAGGTTGCTTGGGATTGGAGTGGGGCAGGTTGCTTGGGATTGGAGTGGGGCAGGTTGCTTGGGATTGGAGGGGGCAGGTTGCTTGGGATTGGAGGGGGCAGGTTGCTTTGGATTGGAGGGGGCAGGTTGCTTTGGATTGGAGGGGGCGGGCTGCTTGTTTTGGATTGGGGCGGGGCTGCTTGTTTTGGATTGGGGCGGGGCTGCTTGTTTTGGATTGGGGCGGGGCTGCTTGTTTTGGATTGGAGTGGGGCAGATTGCTTGTGGATTGGAGTGGGGCAGATTGCTTGTGGATTGGAGTGGGGCAGATTGCTTGTGGATTGGAGTGGGGAAGATTGCTTGTGGATTGGAGTGGGGAAGATTGCTTGGGATTGGAGTGGGGCAGGTTGCTTTGGATTGGAGGGGGCAGGTTGCTTGGGATTGGAGCGGGCCTGCTTGTTTTGGATTGGAGCGGGGCTGCTTGTTTTGGATTGGAGCGGGGCTGCTTGTTTTGGATTGGAGCGGGGCTGCTTGTTTTGGATTGGGGCGGGGCTGCTTGTTTTGGATTGGAGTGGGGCAGATTGCTTGTGGATTGGAGTGGGGCAGATTGCTTGTGGATTGGAGTGGGGCAGATTCCTTGTGGATTGGAGTGGGGCAGATTCCTTGTGGATTGGAGTGGGGCAGATTGCTTGTGGATTGGAGTGGGGCAGATTGCTTGTGGATTGGAGTGGGGCAGATTGCTTGTGGATTGGAGTGGGGCAGATTGCTTGTGGATTGGAGCGGGGCAGATTGCTTGTGGATTGGAGCGGGGCAGATTGCTTGTGGATTGGAGCGGGGCAGATTGCTTGTGGATTGGAGCGGGGCAGATTGCTTGTGGATTGGAACGGGGCTGCTGTTTGTGGATTGGAGCGGGCTGCTTGTTCTGGATTGGAGCCGGCAGATTGCTTGGGATTGGAATAGGGGAGATTGATTTGCAGTGGTGCAGGCTGGAGTGGTGCTGCTTGTTTTGGATTGGAGTGGGGCAGATTGATTAGAGTGGGGCAGATTGTTTGGGATTGGAGTGGGGCAGATTGCTTGGGATTGGAGTGGGGCAGATTGCTTGGGATTGGAGTGGGGCAGTTTGCTTTGCAATGATGCAGGTTGGAGCAGGGCAGATTGCTTGGGATTGGAGTGGGGCAGTTTGCTTTGCAATGATGCAGGTTGGAGCAGGGCAGATTGCTTTGGATTGGAGCGGGGCTGCTTGTTGTGGATAGGGGCGGAGCTGCTTGTTTTGGATTGGAGCGGAGCTGCTTGTTTTGGATTGGAGCGGGGCTGCTTGGTGTGGATGGGATCGGGGCTGCTTGGTGTGGATGGGAGCGGGGTTGCTTGGTGTGGATGGGAGCGCGGCTGCTTGGTGTGGATGGGAGCGCGGCTGCTTGGTGTGGATGGGAGCGCGGCTGCTTGGTGTGGATTGGAGCGGGGCTGCTTGGTGTGGATTGGAGCGGGGCTGCTTGGTGTGGATTGGAGCAGGGCTGCTTGGTGTGGATTGGAGCGGGGCTGCTTGGTGTGGATTGGAACGGGGCTGCTTGGTGTGGATTGGAACGGGCTGCTGTTTGTGGATTGGAACGGGGCTGCTGTTTGTGGATTGGAGCGGGCTGCTTGTTCTGGATTGGAGCCGGCAGATTGCTTGGGATTGGAATAGGGGAGATTGATTTGCAGTGGTGCAGGCTGGAGTGGTGCTGCTTGTTTTGGATTGGAGTGGGGCAGATTGATTAGAGTGGGGCAGATTGATTAGAGCGGGGCAGATTGATTAGAGCGGGGCAGATTGCTTGGGATTGGAGCGGGGCAGACTGCTTGGGATTGGAGCGGGGCAGACTGCTTGGGTTTGGAGCGGGGCAGACTGCTTGGGATTGGAGCGGGGCAGACTGCTTTGGGTGGAGTGGGGCAGACTGCTTTGGGTGGAGTGGGGCAGACTGCTTTGGGTGGAGTGGGGCAGACTGCTTTGGGTGGAGTGGGGCAGGCTGCTTTGGGTGGAGTGGGGCAGACTGCTTTGGGTGGAGTGGGGCAGACTGCTTTGGGGTGGAGTGGGGCAGACTGCTTTGGGGTGGAGTGGGGCAGACTGCTTTGGGGTGGAGTGGGGCAGACTGCTTTGGGGTGGAGTGGGGCAGACTGCTTTGGGGTGGAGTGGGGCAGACTGCTTTGGGGTGGAGTGGGGCAGACTGCTTTGGGGTGGAGTGGGGCAGACTGCTTTGGGGTGGAGTTGGGCAGCTTGTTTTGGATTGGAGCGGGGCAGCTTGTTTTGGATTGGAGCGGGGCAGCTTGTTTTGGATTGGAGCGGGGCTGCTTGTTGTGGATTGGAGCGGGGCTGCTTGTTGTGGATTGGAGCGGGGCTGCTTGTTGTGGATTGGAGCGGGGCTGCTTGTTGTGGATTGGAGCGGGGCTGCTTGTTGTGGATTGGAACGGGGCTGCTGTTTGTGGATTGGAACGGGGCTGCTGTTTGTGGATTGGAACGGGGCTGCTGTTTGTGGATTGGAACGGGGCTGCTTGTTCTGGATTGGAATAGGGGAGATTGATTTGCAGTGGTGCAGGCTGGAGTGGTGCTGCTTGTTTTGGATTGGAGTGGGGCAGATTGATTAGAGTGGGGCAGATTGCTTGGGATTGGAGTGGGGCAGATTGATTAGAGTGGGGCAGATTGCTTGGGATTGGAGTGGGGCAGATTTCTTGGGATTGGAGTGGGGCAGATTGCTTGGGATTGGAGTGGGGCAGATTGCTTGTGGATTGGAGTGGGGCAGATTGCTTGTGGATTGGAGTGGGGCTGATTGCTTGTGGATTGGAGCGGACTGCTTGTTCTGGATTGGAGCCGGCAGATTGCTTGGGATTGGAATAGGGGAGATTGATTTGCAGTGGTGCAGGCTGGAGTGGTGCTGCTTGTTTTGGATTGGAGTGGGGCAGATTGATTAGAGTGGGGCAGATTGATTGGAGTGGGGCAGATTGATTGGAGTGGGGCAGATTGCTTGGGATTGGAGTGGGGCAGATTGCTTGGGATTGGAGTGGGGCAGATTGCTTGGGATTGGAGTGGGGCAGATTGCTTGGGATTGGAGTGGGGCAGATTGCTTGGGATTGGAGTGGGGCAGTTTGCTTTGCAGTGATGCAGGTTGGAGCAGGGCAGATTGCTTGGGATTGGAGCGGGGCAGTTTGCTTTGCAATGATGCAGGTTGGAGCAGGGCAGATTGCTTTGGATTGGAGCGGGGCTGCTTGTTGTGGATTGGAGCGGGCTGCTTGTTGTGGATTGGAGCGGGGCTGCTTGTGGATTGGAGCGGAGCTGCTTGTTTTGGATTGGAGCGGAGCTGCTTGTTTTGGATTGGAGCGGAGCTGCTTGTTTTGGATTGGAGCGGAGCTGGTTGTTTTGCATTGGAGCGGAGCCTGCTTGTTGTGGATTGGAGCGGGGCTGCTTGTTGTGGATTGGAGCGGGGCTGCTTGTTGTGGATTGGAGCGGGGCTGCTTGTTGTGGATTGGAGCGGGGCTGCTTGTTGTGGATTGGAGCGGGCTTCTTGTTGTGGATTGGAGCGGGCTGCTTGTTGTGGATTGGAGCGGGGCTGCTTGTTGTGGATTGGAGCGGGGCTGCTTGTTGTGGATTGGAGCGGGGCTGCTTGTTGTGGATTGGAGCGGGGCTGCTTGTTGTGGATTGGAGCGGGGCTGCTTGTTGTGGATTGGAGCGGGGCTGCTTGTTGTGGATTGGAGCGGGGCTGCTTGTTGTGGATTGGAGCGGGGCTGCTTGTTGTGGATTAGAGCGGGGCTGCTGTTTGTGGATTGGAACGGGGCTGCTGTTTGTGGATTGGAACGGGGCTGCTGTTTGTGGATTGGAACGGGGCTGCTGTTTGTGGATTGGAACGGGGCTGCTGTTTGTGGATTAGAGCGGGCTGCTTGTTCTGGATTGGAGCCGGCAGATTGCTTGGGATTGGAATAGGGGAGATTGATTTGCAGTGGTGCAGGCTGGAGTGGTGCTGCTTGTTTTGGATTGGAGTGGGGCAGATTGATTAGAGTGGGGCAGATTGCTTGGGATTGGAGTGGGGCAGATTGCTTGGGATTGGAGCGGGGCAGATTGCTTGGGATTGGAGCGGGGCAGATTGCTTGGGATTGGAGCGGGGCAGATTGCTTGGGATTGGAGCGGGGCAGATTGCTTGGGATTGGAGCGGGGCAGTTTGCTTGGGATTGGAGCGGGGCAGTTTGCTTGGGATTGGAGCGGGGCAGTTTGCTTGGGATTGGAGCGGGGCAGTTTGCTTGGGATTGGAGCGGGGCAGTTTGCTTGGGATTGGAGCGGGGCAGTTTGCTTGGGATTGGAGCGGGGCAGTTTGCTTGGGATTGGAGCAGGGCAGTTTGCTTGGGATTGGAGCAGGGCAGTTTGCTTGGGATTGGAGTAGGGCAGTTTGCTTGGGATTGGAGTAGGGCAGTTTGCTTGGGATTGGAGTAGGGCAGTTTGCTTGGGATTGGAGTAGGGCAGTTTGCTTGGGATTGGAGTAGGGCAGTTTGCTTGGGATTGGAGTACGGGAGATTGCTTGGGATTGGAGTACGGGAGATTGCTTGGGATTGGAGTACGGGAGATTGCTTTGCAGTGGTGCAGTTTGGAGCAGGGCTGCTTGTTTTTGATTGGAGCGGGGCTGCTTGTTTTTGATTGGAGCGGGGCAGGTTGTTTTTGATTGGAGCGGGGCAGGTTGTTTTTGAGTGCAGTGGTGCAGATTGTAGTGGGGCAGACTGGAGTGCAGCCAGTTATTTTGGATTGGAGCAGGGCAGGCTGGAGTGGGGCTGCTTGTTTAGGATTGGAGCAGAGCTGCTTGTTTTGGATTGGAGCGGAGCTGCTTGTTTTGGATTGGAGCGGGCTGCTTGTTTTGGATTGGAGCGGGGCTGCTTGTTTTGGATTGGAGCGGGGCTGCTTGGTGTGGATTGGAGCGGGGCTGCTTGGTGTGGATTGGAGCGGGGCTGCTTGGTGTGGATTGGAGCGGGGCTGCTTGGTGTGGATTGGAGCGGGGCTGCTTGGTGTGGATTGGAGCGGGGCTGCTTGGTGTGGATTGGAGCGGGGCTGCTTGGTGTGGATTGGAGCGGGGCTGCTTGGTGTGGATTGGAGCGGGGCTGCTTGGTGTGGATTGGAGCGGGGCTGCTTGTTGTGGATTGGAGCGGGGCTGCTTGTTGTGGATTGGAGCGGGGCTGCTTGTTGTGGATTGGAGCGGGGCTGCTTGTTGTGGATTGGAACGGGGCTGCTTGTTGTGGATTGGGGCGGGGCTGCTTGTTGTGGATTGGAACGGGCTGCTTGTTCTGGATTGGAGCCGGCAGATTGCTTGGGATTGGAATAGGGGAGATTGATTTGCAGTGGTGCAGGCTGGAGTGGTGCTGCTTGTTTTGGATTGGAGTGGTGCTGCTTGTTTTGGATTGGAGTGGTGCTGCTTGTTTTGAATTGGAGTGGGGCAGATTGCTTGGGATTGGAGTGGGGCAGATTGCTTGGGATTGGAGTGGGGCAGATTGCTTGGGATTGGAGTGGGGCAGATTGCTTGGGATTGGGGTGGGGCAGATTGCTTGGGATTGGGGTGGGGCAGATTGCTTGGGATTGGAGTGGGGCAGATTGCTTGGGATTGGAGTGGGGCAGATTGCTTGGGATTGGAGTGGGGCAGATTGCTTGGGATTGGAGTGGGGCAGGTTGCTTGGGATTGGAGCGGGGCAGGTTGCTTGGGATTGGAGCGGGGCAGGTTGCTTGGGATTGGAGCGGGCTGCTTGTTTTGGATTGGAGCGGGGCTGCTTGTTTTGGATTGGAGCGGGGCTGCTTCTTTTGGATTGGAGCGGGGCTGCTTCTTTTGGATTGGAGCGGGGCTGCTTCTTTTGGATTGGAGCGGGGCTGCTTCTTTTGGATTGGAGCGGGGCTGCTTGTTTTGGATTGGGGCGGGGCTGCTTGCTTGGGATTGGGGCGGGGCTGCTTGCTTGGGATTGGGGCGGGGCTGCTTGCTTGGGATTGGGGCGGGGCTGATTGCTTGGGATTGGGGCGGGGCAGATTGCTTGGGATTGGAGCGGGGCAGATTGCTTGGGATTGGAGCGGGGCAGATTGCTTGGGATTGGAGCGGGGCAGATTGCTTGGGATTGGAGCGGGGCAGATTGCTTGGGATTGGAGCGGGGCAGATTGCTTGGGATTGGAGCGGGGCAGATTGCTTGGGATTGGAGCGGGGCAGATTGCTTGGGATTGGAGCGGGGCAGATTGCTTGGGATTGGAGCGGGGCAGATTGCTTGGGATTGGAGCGGGGCAGATTGCTTGGGATTGGAGCGGGCAGTTTGCTTGGGATTGGAGCGGGGCAGTTTGCTTGGGATTGGAGCGGGGCAGTTTGCTTGGGATTGGAGCGGGGCAGTTTGGTTGGGATTGGAGCAGGGGAGATTGCTTGGGATTGGAGTAGGGGAGATTGCTTGGGATTGGAGTAGGGGAGATTTCTTGGGATTGGGGTAGGGGAGATTTCTTGGGATTGTGGTACGGGAAATTTCTTGGGATTGGGGTACGGGAGATTGCTTTGCAGTGGTGCAGGTTGGAGCAGAGCCGATTGCTTGGGTCTGGAGCAGGGCTGCTTGTTTTGTATTGGAGCGGGCAGATTGTTTTGGATTAGAGCGGGGCTGCTTGTTGTGGATTGGGGCGGGGCTGCTTGTTGTGGATTGGGGCGGGGCTGCTTGTTGTGGATTGGGGCGGGGCTGCTTGTTGTGGATTGGGGCGGGGCTGCTTGTTTGGGATTGGGGCGGGGCTGCTTGTTTGGGATTGGGGCGGGTCTGCTTGGTTGGGATTGGGGCGGGGCAGATTGCTTGGGATTGGAGCGGGGCAGATTGCTTGGGATTGGAGCGGGGCAGATTGCTTGGGATTGGAGCGGGGCAGATTGCTTGGGATTGGAGCGGGGCAGATTGCTTGGGATTGGAGCGGGGCAGATTGCTTGGGATTGGAGCGGGGCAGATTGCTTGGGATTGGAGCGGGCAGTTTGCTTGGGATTGGAGCGGGGCAGTTTGCTTGGGATTGGAGCAGGGCAGTTTTCTTGGGATTGGAGTACGGGAGATTGTTTAGGATTGGAGTACGGGAGATTGCTTGGGATTGGAGTACGGGAGATTGCTTGGGATTGGAGTACGGGAGATTGCTTGGGATTGGAGTACGGGAGATTGCTTGGGATTGGAGTACGGGAGATTGCTTGGGATTGGAGTACGGGAGATTGCTTGGGATTGGAGTACGGGAGATTGCTTGGGATTGGAGTACGGGAGATTGCTTGGGATTGGAGTACGGGAGATTGCTTGGGATTGGAGTACGGGAGATTGCTTGGGATTGGAGTAGGGGAGATTTCTTGGGAATGGAGTAGGGGAGATTGCTTGGGATTGGAGTACGGGAGATTGCTTTGCAGTGGTGCAGGTTGGAGCAGAGCCGATTGCTTAAGTTTGGAGCAGGGCTGCTTGTTTTTTTATTGGAGCTGGGCAGGTTGTTTTTGATTGGAGCGGGGCAGGTTGTTTTTCATTGGAGCGGGGCAGGTTGTTTTTCATTGGAGCGGGGCAGGTTGTTTTTGATTGGAGCGGGGCAGGTTGTTTTTGAGTGCAGTGGTGCAGATTGTAGTGGGGCAGACTGGAGTGCAGCCAGTTATTTTGGATTGGAGCAGGGCAGGCTGGAGTGGGGCTGCTTATTTTGGATTGGAGCGGGCTGCTTGTTGTGGATTGGAGCGGGGCTGCTTGTTTTGGATTGGAGCGGGGCTGCTTGTTTTGGATTGGAGCGGGGCTGCTTGTTTTGGATTGGAGCGGGGCTGCTTGTTTTGGATTGGAGCGGGGCTGCTGTTTGTGGATTGGAGCGGGCTGCTGTTTGTGGATTGGAGCGGGGCTGCTGTTTGTGGATTGGAGCGGGGCTGCTGTTTGTGGATTGGAACAGGGCTGCTGTTTGTGGATTGGAACGGGGCTGCTGTTTGTGGATTGGAACGGGGCTGCTGTTTGTGGATTAGAGCGGGCTGCTTGTTCTGGATTGGAGCCGGCAGATTGCTTGGGATTGGAATAGGGGAGATTGATTTGCAGTGGTGCAGGCTGGAGTGGTGCTGCTTGTTTTGGATTGGAGTGGGGCAGATTGATTAGAGTGGGGCAGATTGCTTGGGATTGGAGTGGGGCAGATTGCTTGTGGATTGGAGTGGGGCAGATTGCTTGTGGATTGGAGCGGGGCAGATTGCTTGTGGATTGGAGCGGGCAGATTGCTTGTGGATTGGAGTGGGGCTGCTTGTTGTGGATTGGAGCGGGGCTGCTTGTTGTGGATTGGAATGGGCTGCTTGTTGTGGATTGGGGCGGGGCTGCTTGTTGTGGATTGGAACGGGCTGCTTGTTGTGGATTGGAGCTGGCTGCTTGTTGTGGATTGGAGCCGGCAGGTTGCTTGGGATTGGAATAGGGGAGATTGATTTGCAGTGGTGCAGGCTGGAGTGGTGCTGCTTGTTTTGGATTGGAGTGGTGCTGCTTGTTTTGGATTGGAGTGGTGCAGATTGATTGGGATTGGAGTGGGGCAGATTGCTTGGGATTGGAGTGGGGCAGATTGCTTGGGATTGGAGTGGGGCAGATTGCTTGGGATTGGAGTGGGGCAGATTGCTTGGGATTGGAGTGGGGCAGATTGCTTGGGATTGGAGTGGGGCAGATTGCTTGGGATTGGAGTGGGGCAGATTGCTTGGGATTGGAGTGGGGCAGGTTGCTTGGGATTGGAGTGGGGCAGGTTGCTTGGGATTGGAGTGGGGCAGGTTGCTTGGGATTGGAGTGGGGCAGGTTGCTTGGGATTGGAGTGGGGCAGGTTGCTTGGGATTGGAGTGGGGCAGGTTGCTTTGGATTGGAGTGGGGCAGGTTGCTTGGGATTGGAGTGGGGCAGGTTGCTTTGGATTGGAGTGGGGCAGGTTGCTTGGGATTGGAGTGGGGCAGGTTGCTTGGGATTGGAGTGGGGCAGGTTGCTTGGGATTGGAGTGGGGCAGGTTGCTTGGGATTGGAGTGGGGCAGGTTGCTTGGGATTGGAGGGGGCAGGTTGCTTTGGATTGGAGGGGGCAGGTTGCTTTGGATTGGAGGGGGCAGGTTGCTTGGGATTGGAGCGGGCTGCTTGTTTTGGATTGGGGCGGGGCTGCTTGTTTTGGATTGGGGCGGGGCTGCTTGTTTTGGATTGGAGTGGGGCAGATTGCTTGTGGATTGGAGTGGGGCAGATTGCTTGTGGATTGGAGTGGGGCAGATTGCTTGTGGATTGGAGTGGGGAAGATTGCTTGTGGATTGGAGTGGGGAAGATTGCTTGGGATTGGAGTGGGGCAGGTTGCTTTGGATTGGAGGGGGCAGGTTGCTTGGGATTGGAGCGGGCCTGCTTGTTTTGGATTGGAGCGGGGCTGCTTGTTTTGGATTGGAGCGGGGCTGCTTGTTTTGGATTGGGGCGGGGCAGATTGCTTGTGGATTGGAGTGGGGCAGATTGCTTGTGGATTGGAGTGGGGCAGATTGCTTGTGGATTGGAGTGGGGCAGATTGCTTGTGGAGTGGGGCAGATTGCTTGTGGATTGGAGCGGGGCAGATTGCTTGTGGATTGGAGCGGGGCAGATTGCTTGTGGATTGGAGCGGGGCAGATTGCTTGTGGATTGGAACGGGGCTGCTGTTTGTGGATTGGAGCGGGCTGCTTGTTCTGGATTGGAGCCGGCAGATTGCTTGGGATTGGAATAGGGGAGATTGATTTGCAGTGGTGCAGGCTGGAGTGGTGCTGCTTGTTTTGGATTGGAGTGGGGCAGATTGATTAGAGTGGGGCAGATTGTTTGGGATTGGAGTGGGGCAGATTGCTTGGGATTGGAGTGGGGCAGATTGCTTGGGATTGAAGTGGGGCAGATTGCTTGGGATTGGAGTGGGGCAGTTTGCTTTGCAATGATGCAGGTTGGAGCAGGGCAGATTGCTTGGGATTGGAGTGGGGCAGTTTGCTTTGCAATGATGCAGGTTGGAGCAGGGCAGATTGCTTGGGATTGGAGTGGGGCAGTTTGCTTTGCAATGATGCAGGTTGGAGCAGGGCAGATTGCTTTGGATTGGAGCGGGGCTGCTTGTTGTGGATAGGGGCGGAGCTGCTTGTTTTGGATTGGAGCGGAGCTGCTTGTTTTGGATTGGAGCGGGGCTGCTTGGTGTGGATGGGATCGGGGCTGCTTGGTGTGGATGGGAGCGGGGTTGCTTGGTGTGGATGGGAGCGGGGCTGCTTGGTGTGGATGGGAGCGGGGCTGCTTGGTGTGGATGGGAGCGGGGCTGCTTGGTGTGGATGGGAGCGGGGCTGCTTGGTGTGGATGGGAGCGCGGCTGCTTGGTGTGGATGGGAGCGGGGCTGCTTGGTGTGGATTGGAGCGGGGCTGCTTGGTGTGGATTGGAGCGGGGCTGCTTGGTGTGGATTGGAGCGGGGCTGCTTGGTGTGGATTGGAGCGGGGCTGCTTGGTGTGGATTGGAACGGGCTGCTGTTTGTGGATTGGAACGGGGCTGCTGTTTGGGGATTGGAGCGGGCTGCTTGTTCTGGATTGGAGCCGGCAGATTGCTTGGGATTGGAATAGGGGAGATTGATTTGCAGTGGTGCAGGCTGGAGTGGTGCTGCTTGTTTTGGATTGGAGTGGGGCAGATTGATTAGAGTGGGGCAGATTGATTAGAGCGGGGCAGATTGATTAGAGCGGGGCAGATTGATTAGAGCGGGGCAGATTGCTTGGGATTGGACCGGGGCAGACTGCTTGGGATTGGAGCGGGGCAGACTGCTTGGGATTGGAGCGGGGCAGACTGCTTTGGGTGGAGTGGGGCAGACTGCTTTGGGTGGAGTGGGGCAGACTGCTTTGGGTGGAGTGGGGCAGACTGCTTTGGGTGGAGTGGGGCAGACTGCTTTGGGGTGGAGTGGGGCAGACTGCTTTGGGGTGGAGTGGGGCAGACTGCTTTGGGGTGGAGTGGGGCAGACTGCTTTGGGGTGGAGTGGGGCAGACTGCTTTGGGGTGGAGTGGGGCAGACTGCTTTGGGGTGGAGTGGGGCAGACTGCTTTGGGGTGGAGTGGGGCAGACTGCTTTGGGGTGGAGTGGGGCAGACTGCTTTGGGGTGGAGTGGGGCAGACTGCTTTGGGGTGGAGTGGGGCAGACTGCTTTGGGGTGGAGTGGGGCAGACTGCTTTGGGGTGGAGTGGGCAGCTTGTTTTGGATTGGAGCGGGGCAGCTTGTTTTGGATTGGAGCGGGGCTACTTGTTTTGGATTGGAGCGGGGCTGCTTGTTGTGGATTGGAGCGGGGCTGCTTGTTGTGGATTGGAGCGGGGCTGCTTGTTGTGGATTGGAACGGGGCTGCTGTTTGTGGATTGGAACGGGGCTGCTGTTTGTGGATTGGAACGGGGCTGCTGTTTGTGGATTGGAACGGGGCTGCTTGTTCTGGATTGGAATAGGGGAGATTGATTTGCAGTGGTGCAGGCTGGAGTGGTGCTGCTTGTTTTGGATTGGAGTGGGGCAGATTGATTAGAGTGGGGCAGATTGCTTGGGATTGGAGTGGGGCAGATTGATTAGAGTGGGGCAGATTGCTTGGGATTGGAGTGGGGCAGATTTCTTGGGATTGGAGTGGGGCAGATTGCTTGGGATTGGAGTGGGGCAGATTGCTTGGGATTGGAGTGGGGCAGATTGCTTGGGATTGGAGTGGGGCAGATTGCTTGTGGATTGGAGCGGACTGCTTGTTCTGGATTGGAGCCGGCAGATTGCTTGGGATTGGAATAGGGGAGATTGATTTGCAGTGGTGCAGGCTGGAGTGGTGCTGCTTGTTTTGGATTGGAGTGGGGCAGATTGATTAGAGTGGGGCAGATTGATTAGAGTGGGGCAGATTGATTGGAGTGGGGCAGATTGCTTGGGATTGGAGTGGGGCAGATTGCTTGGGATTGGAGTGGGGCAGATTGCTTGGGATTGGAGTGGGGTAGATTGCTTGGGATTGGAGTGGGGCAGATTGCTTGGGATTGGAGTGGGGCAGTTTGCTTTGCAGTGATGCAGGTTGGAGCAGGGAAGATTGCTTGGGATTGGAGCGGGGCAGTTTGCTTTGCAATGATGCAGGTTGGAGCAGGGCAGATTGCTTTGGATTGGAGCGGGGCTGCTTGTTGTGGATTGGAGCGGGCTGCTTGTTGTGGATTGGAGCGGGGCTGCTTGTGGATTGGAGCGGAGTTGCTTGTTTTGGATTGGAGCGGAGCTGCTTGTTTTGGATTGGGGCGGGGCTGCTTGTTGTGGATTGGAGCGGGGCTGCTTGTTGTGGATTGGAGCGGGGCTGCTTGTTGTGGATTGGAGCGGGGCTGCTTGTTGTGGATTGGAGCGGGGCTGCTTGTTGTGGATTGGAGCGGGGCTGCTTGTTGTGGATTGGAGCGGGCTGCTTGTTGTGGATTGGAGCGGGGCTGCTTGTTGTGGATTGGAGCGGGGCTGCTTGTTGTGGATTGGAGCGGGGCTGCTTGTTGTGGATTGGAGCGGGGCTGCTTGTTGTGGATTGGAGCGGGGCTGCTTGTTGTGGATTGGAGCGGGGCTGCTTGTTGTGGATTGGAGCGGGGCTGCTTGTTGTGGATTGGAGCGGGCTGCTTGTTGTGGATTGGAGCGGGGCTGCTTGTTGTGGATTGGAGCGGGGCTGCTTGTTGTGGATTGGAGCGGGGCTGCTTGTTGTGGATTGGAGCGGGGCTGCTTGTTGTGGATTGGAGCGGGGCTGCTGTTTGTGGATTGGAACGGGGCTGCTGTTTGTGGATTGGAACGGGGCTGCTGTTTGTGGATTGGAACGGGGCTGCTGTTTGTGGATTGGAACGGGGCTGCTGTTTGTGGATTGGAACGGGGCTGCTGTTTGTGGATTAGAGCGGGCTGCTTGTTCTGGATTGGAGCCGGCAGATTGCTTGGGATTGGAATAGGGGAGATCGATTTGCAGTGGTGCAGGCTGGAGTGGTGCTGCTTGTTTTGGATTGGAGTGGGGCAGATTGATTAGAGTGGGGCAGATTGCTTGGGATTGGAGTGGGGCAGATTGCTTGGGATTGGAGCGGGGCAGATTGCTTGGGATTGGAGCGGGGCAGATTGCTTGGGATTGGAGCGGGGCAGATTGCTTGGGATTGGAGCGGGGCAGATTGCTTGGGATTGGAGCGGGGCAGATTGCTTGGGATTGGAGCGGGGCAGATTGCTTGGGATTGGAGCGGGGCAGTTTGCTTGGGATTGGAGCGGGGCAGTTTGCTTGGGATTGGAGCGGGGCAGTTTGCTTGGGATTGGAGCGGGGCAGTTTGCTTGGGATTGGAGCAGGGCAGTTTGCTTGGGATTGGAGCAGGGCAGTTTGCTTGGGATTGGAGTAGGGCAGTTTGCTTGGGATTGGAGTAGGGCAGTTTGCTTGGGATTGGAGTAGGGCAGTTTGCTTGGGATTGGAGTAGGGCAGTTTGCTTGGGATTGGAGTACGGGAGATTGCTTGGGATTGGAGTACGGGAGATTGCTTGGGATTGGAGTACGGGAGATTGCTTTGCAGTGGTGCAGTTTGGAGCAGGGCTGCTTGTTTTTGATTGGAGCGGGGCTGCTTGTTTTTGATTGGAGCGGGGCAGGTTGTTTTTGATTGGAGCGGGGCAGGTTGTTTTTGAGTGCAGTGGTGCAGATTGTAGTGGGGCAGACTGGAGTGCAGCCAGTTATTTTGGATTGGAGCAGGGCAGGCTGGAGTGGGGCTGCTTGTTTAGGATTGGAGCAGAGCTGCTTGTTTTGGATTGGAGCGGAGCTGCTTGTTTTGGATTGGAGCGGGCTGCTTGTTTTGGATTGGAGCGGGGCTGCTTGTTTTGGATTGGAGCGGGGCTGCTTGGTGTGGATTGGAGCGGGGCTGCTTGGTGTGGATTGGAGCGGGGCTGCTTGGTGTGGATTGGAGCGGGGCTGCTTGGTGTGGATTGGAGCGGGGCTGCTTGGTGTGGATTGGAGCGGGGCTGCTTGGTGTGGATTGGAGCGGGGCTGCTTGGTGTGGATTGGAGCGGGGCTGCTTGTTGTGGATTGGAGCGGGCTGCTTGTTGTGGATTGGAGCGGGGCTGCTTGTTGTGGATTGGAACGGGGCTGCTTGTTGTGGATTGGAACGGGGCTGCTTGTTGTGGATTGGGGCGGGGCTGCTTGTTGTGGATTGGAACGGGCTGCTTGTTCTGGATTGGAGCCGGCAGATTGCTTGGGATTGGAATAGGGGAGATTGATTTGCAGTGGTGCAGGCTGGAGTGGTGCTGCTTGTTTTGGATTGGAGTGGTGCTGCTTGTTTTGGATTGGAGTGGTGCTGCTTGTTTTGGATTGGAGTGGGGCAGATTGCTTGGGATTGGAGTGGGGCAGATTGCTTGGGATTGGAGTGGGGCAGATTGCTTGGGATTGGAGTGGGGCAGATTGCTTGGGATTGGGGTGGGGCAGATTGCTTGGGATTGGAGTGGGGCAGATTGCTTGGGATTGGAGTGGGGCAGATTGCTTGGGATTGGAGTGGGGCAGATTGCTTGGGATTGGAGTGGGGCAGGTTGCTTGGGATTGGAGCGGGGCAGTTTGCTTGGGATTGGAGCGGGGCAGTTTGCTTGGGATTGGAGCGGGGCAGTTTGCTTGGGATTGGAGCGGGCAGTTTGCTTGGGATTGGAGCGGGGCAGTTTGCTTGGGATTGGAGTTTTTGAGTGCAGTGGTGCAGATTGTAGTGGGGCAGACTGGAGTGCAGCCAGTTATTTTGGATTGGAGCAGGGCAGGCTGGAGTGGGGCTGCTTATTTTGGATTGGAGCGGGCTGCTTGTTGTGGATTGGAGCGGGGCTGCTTGTTTTGGATTGGAGCGGGGCTGCTTGTTTTGGATTGGAGCGGGGCTGCTTGTTTTGGATTGGAGCGGGGCTGCTTGTTTTGGATTGGAGCGGGGCTGCTTGTTTTGGATTGGAGCGGGGCTGCTGTTTGTGGATTGGAGCGGGGCTGCTGTTTGTGGATTGGAACAGGGCTGCTGTTTGTGGATTGGAACGGGGCTGCTGTTTGTGGATTGGAACGGGGCTGCTGTTTGTGGATTGGAACGGGGCTGCTGTTTGTGGATTAGAGCGGGCTGCTTGTTCTGGATTGGAGCGGGGCAGTTTGCTTGGGATTGGAGCGGGGCAGTTTGCTTGGGATTGGAGCGGGGCAGTTTGCTTGGGATTGGAGCGGGGCAGTTTGCTTGGGATTGGAGCGGGGCAGTTTGTTTGGGATTGGAGCACGGGAGATTACTTGGGATTGGAGCAGGGGAGATTTCTTGGGATTGGGGTAGGGGAGATTTCTTGGGATTGGGGTACGGGAGATTTCTTGGGATTGGGGTACGGGAGATTGCTTTGCAGTGGTGCAGGTTGGAGCAGAGCCGATTGCTTGGGTTTGGAGCAGGGCTGCTTGTTTTGGATTGGAGCGGGGCTGCTTGTTTTGGATTGGAGCGGGGCTGCTTCTTTTGGATTGGAGCGGGGCTGCTTCTTTTGGATTGGAGCGGGGCTGCTTGTTTTGGATTGGGGCGGGGCTGGTTGTTTGGGATTGGGGCGGGGCTGGTTGTTTGGGATTGGGGCGGGGCTGCTTGTTTGGGATTGGGGCGGGGCTGCTTGTTTGGGATTGGGGCGGGGCTGCTTGCTTGGGATTGGGGCGGGGCTGCTTGCTTGGGATTGGGGCGGGGCAGATTTCTTGGGATTGGGGCGGGGCAGATTGCTTGGGATTGGGGCGGGCAGATTGCTTGGGATTGGAGCGGGCAGATTGCTTGGGATTGGAGCGGGGGAGATTGCTTGGGATTGGAGCGGGGCAGATTGCTTGGGATTGGAGCGGGGCAGATTGCTTGGGATTGGAGCGGGGCAGATTGCTTGGGATTGGAGCGGGGCAGATTGCTTGGGATTGGAGCGGGCAGATTGCTTGGGATTGGAGCGGGGCAGTTTGCTTGGGATTGGAGTACGGGAGATTGCTTGGGATTGGAGTACGGGAGATTGCTTGGGATTGGAGTACGGGAGATTGCTTGGGATTGGAGTACGGGAGATTGCTTGGGATTGGAGTACGGGAGATTGCTTGGGATTGGAGTATGGGAGATTGCTTTGGAGTGGTGCAGGTTGGAGCAGAGCCGATTGCTTGGGTTTGGAGCAGGGCTGCTTGTTTTGATTGGAGCGGGGCAGGTTGTTTTTGATTGCAGCGGGCAGGTTGTTTTTGATTGGAGCGGGGCAGGTTGTTTTTGATTGGAGCGGGGCAGGTTGTTTTTGAGTGCAGTGGTGCAGATTGTAGTAGGGCAGACTGGAGTGCAGCCAGTTATTTTGGATTGGAGCAGGGCAGGCTGGAGTGGGGCTGCTTATTTTGGATTTGACGGGCTGCTTGTTGTGGATTGGAGCGGGGCTGCTTGTTGTGGATTGGAGCAGGGCTGCTTGTTGTGGATTGGAGCGGGGCTGCTTGTTGTGGATTGGAGCGGGGCTGCTTGTTGTGGATTGGAGCGGGGCTGCTTGTTGTGGATTGGAGCGGGGCTGCTTGTTGTGGATTGGAGCGGGGCTGCTTGTTGTGGATTGGAGCGGGGCTGCTTGTTGTGGATTGGAGCGGGCTGCTTGTTGTGGATTGGAGCGGGGCTGCTTGTTGTGGATTGGAGCGGGGCTGCTTGTTGTGGATTGGAGCGGGGCTGCTTGTTGTGGATTGGAGCAGCTACTTGTTGTGGATTGGAGCGGGGCTGCTTGTTGTGGATTGGAGCGGGGCTGCTTGTTGTGGATTGGAGCGGGGCTGCTGTTTGTGGATTGGAGCGGGCTGCTTGTTCTGGATTGGAGCCGGCAGATTGCTTGGGATTGGAATAGGGGAGATTGATTTGCAGTGGTGCAGGCTGGAGTGGTGCTGCTTGTTTTGGATTGGAGTGGGGCAGATTGCTTGGGATTGGAGTGGGGCGGATTGCTTGGGATTGGAGTGGGGCGGATTGCTTGGGATTGGAGTGGGGCGGATTGCTTGGGATTGGAGTGGGGCGGATTGCTTGGGATTGGAGTGGGGCGGATTGCTTGGGATTGGAGTGGGGCGGATTGCTTGGGATTGGAGTGGGGCGGATTGCTTGGGATTGGAGTGGGGCAGACTGCTTGGGATTGGAGTGGGGCAGACTGCTTGGGATTGGAGTGGGGCAGACTGCTTGGGATTGGAGTGGGGCAGACTGCTTGGGATTGGAGTGGGGCAGACTGCTTGGGATTGGAGTGGGGCAGACTGCTTGGGATTGGAGTGGGGCAGACTGCTTGGGATTGGAGTGGGGCAGACTGCTTGGGATTGGAGTGGGGCAGACTGCTTGGGATTGGAGTGGGGCAGACTGCTTGGGATTGGAGTGGGGCAGACTGCTTGGGATTGGAGTGGGGCAGACTGCTTGGGATTGGAGTGGGGCAGACTGCTTGGCATTGGAGTGGGGCAGACTGCTTGGGATTGGAGTGGGGCAGACTGCTTGGGATTGGAGTGGGGCAGACTGCTTGGGATTGGAGTGGGGCAGACTGCTTGGGATTGGAGTGGGGCAGATTGCTTGGGATTGGGGTGGGGCAGATTGCTTGGGATTGGGGTGGGGCAGATTGCTTGGGATTGGAGTGGGGCAGATTGCTTGGGATTGGAGTGGGGCAGGTTGCTTGGGATTGGAGTGGGGCAGGTTGCTTGGGATTGGAGTGGGGCAGGTTGCTTGGGATTGGAGTGGGGCAGGTTGCTTGGGATTGGAGCGGGCTGCTTGTTTTGGATTGGAGCGGGGCTGCTTGTTTTGGATTGGAGCGGGGCTGCTTGTTTTGGATTGGAGCGGGGCTGCTTGTTTTGGATTGGAGCGGGGCTGCTTCTTTTGGATTGGAGCGGGGCTGCTTCTTTTGGATTGGAGCGGGGCTGCTTGTTTTGGATTGGAGCGGGGCTGCTTGTTTTGGATTGGAGCGGGGCTGCTTGTTTTGGATTGGGGCGGGGCTGCTTGTTTTGGATTGGGGCGGGGCTGGTTGTTTGGGATTGGGGCGGGGCTGCTTGCTTGGGATTGGGGCGGGGCTGCTTGCTTGGGATTGGGGCGGGGCTGCTTGCTTGGGATTGGGGCGGGGCTGCTTGCTTGGGATTGGGGCGGGGCTGCTTGCTTGGGATTGGGGCGGGGCTGCTTGCTTGGGATTGGGGCGGGGCAGATTGCTTGGGATTGGGGCGGGGCAGATTGCTTGGGATTGGAGCGGGGCAGATTGCTTGGGATTGGAGCGGGGCAGATTGCTTGGGATTGGAGCGGGGCAGATTGCTTGGGATTGGAGCGGGCAGATTGCTTGGGATTGGAGCGGGGCAGATTGCTTGGGATTGGAGCGGGGCAGATTGCTTGGGATTGGAGCGGGCAGTTTGCTTGGGATTGGAGCGGGGCAGTTTGCTTGGGATTGGAGCGGGGCAGTTTGCTTGGGATTGGAGCGGGGCAGTTTGCTTGGGATTGGAGCAGGGGAGATTGCTTGGGATTGGAGTAGGGGAGATTGCTTGGGATTGGAGTAGGGGAGATTTCTTGGGATTGGGGTAGGGGAGATTTCTTGGGATTGTGGTACGGGAAATTTCTTGGGATTGGGGTACGGGAGATTGCTTTGCAGTGGTGCAGGTTGGAGCAGAGCCGATTGCTTGGGTTTGGAGCAGGGCTGCTTGTTTTGTATTGGAGCGGGCAGATTGTTTTGGATTAGAGCGGGGCTGCTTGTTGTGGATTGGGGCGGGGCTGCTTGTTGTGGATTGGGGCGGGGCTGCTTGTTGTGGATTGGGGCGGGGCTGCTTGTTTGGGATTGGGGCGGGGCTGCTTGTTTGGGATTGGGGCGGGGCTGCTTGGTTGGGATTGGAGCGGGGCAGATTGCTTGGGATTGGAGCGGGGCAGATTGCTTGGGATTGGAGCGGGGCAGATTGCTTGGGATTGGAGCGGGGCAGATTGCTTGGGATTGGAGCGGGGCAGATTGCTTGGGATTGGAGCGGGGCAGATTGCTTGGGATTGGAGCGGGGCAGATTGCTTGGGATTGGAGCGGGGCAGTTTGCTTGGGATTGGAGCGGGGCAGTTTGCTTGGGATTGGAGCAGGGCAGTTTGCTTGGGATTGGAGTACGGGAGATTGTTTAGGATTGGAGTACGGGAGATTGCTTGGGATTGGAGTACGGGAGATTGCTTGGGATTGGAGTACGGGAGATTGCTTGGGATTGGAGTACGGGAGATTGTTGGGATTGGAGTACGGGAGATTCCTTGGGATTGGAGTACGGGAGATTGCTTGGGATTGGAGTACGGGAGATTGCTTGGGATTGGAGTACGGGAGATTGCTTGGGATTGGAGTACGGGAGATTGCTTGGGATTGGAGTACGGGAGATTGCTTGGGATTGGAGTACGGGAGATTGCTTGGGATTGGAGTAGGGGAGATTTCTTGGGAATGGAGTAGGGGAGATTGCTTGGAATTGGAGTACGGGAGATTGCTTTGCAGTGGTGCAGGTTGGAGCACAGCCGATTGCTTAAGTTTGGAGCAGGGCTGCTTGTTTTTTTATTGGAGCCGGGCAGGTTGTTTTTGATTGTAGCGGGGCAGGTTGTTTTTCATTAGAGCGGGGCAGGTTGTTTTTCATTGGAGCGGGGCAGGTTGTTTTTGATTGGAGCGGGGCAGGTTGTTTTTGAGTGCAGTGGTGCAGATTGTAGTGGGGCAGACTGGAGTGCAGCCAGTTATTTTGGATTGGAGCAGGGCAGGCTGGAGTGGGGCTGCTTATTTTGGATTGGAGCGGGCTGCTTGTTGTGGATTGGAGCGGGGCTGCTTGTTTTGGATTGGAGCGGGGCTGCTTGTTTTGGATTGGAGCGGGGCTGCTTGTTTTGGATTGGAGCGGGGCTGCTTGTTTTGGATTGGAGCGGGGCTGCTTGTTTTGGATTGGAGCGGGGCTGCTTGTTTTGGATTGGAGCGGGGCTGCTTGTTTTGGATTGGAGCGGGGCTGCTTGTTTTGGATTGGAGCGGGGCTGCTGTTTGTGGATTGGAGCGGGGCTGCTGTTTGTGGATTGGAACAGGGCTGCTGTTTGTGGATTGGAACGGGGCTGCTGTTTGTGGATTGGAACGGGGCTGCTGTTTGTGGATTAGAGCGGGCTGCTTGTTCTGGATTGGAGCCGGCAGATTGCTTGGGATTGGAATAGGGGAGATTGATTTGCAGTGGTGCAGGCTGGAGTGGTGCTGCTTGTTTTGGATTGGAGTGGGGCAGATTGATTAGAGTGGGGCAGATTGCTTGGGATTGGAGTGGGGCAGATTGCTTGGGATTGTAGCGGGGCTGCTTGTTTTGGATTGGAGCGGGGCTGCTTGTTTTGGATTGGAGCGGGGCTGCTTGTTTTGGATTGGAGCGGGGCTGCTTGTTTTGGATTGGAGCGGGGCTGCTTGTTTTGGATTGGAGCGGGGCTGCTTGTTTTGGATTGGAGCGGGGCTGCTTGTTTTGGATTGGGGCGGGGCTGCTTGTTTTGGATTGGGGCGGGGCTGCTTGCTTGGGATTGGGGCGGGGCTGCTTGCTTGGGATTGGGGCGGGGCTGCTTGCTTGGGATTGGAGCGGGGCAGATTGCTTGGGATTGGAGCGGGGCAGATTGCTTGGGATTGGAGCGGGGGAGATTGCTTGGGATTGGAGCGGGGCAGATTGCTTGGGATTGGAGCGGGGCAGATTGCTTGGGATTGGAGCGGGGCAGATTGCTTGGGATTGGAGCGGGGCAGATTGCTTGGGATTGGAGCGGGGCAGATTGCTTGGGATTGGAGCGGGGCAGATTGCTTGGGATTGGAGCGGGGCAGTTTGCTTGGGATTGGAGCGGGGCAGTTTGCTTGGGATTGGAGCGGGGCAGTTTGCTTGGGATTGGAGCGGGGCAGTTTGCTTGGGATTGGAGCGGGGCAGTTTGCTTGGGATTGGAGCGGGGCAGTTTGCTTGGGATTGGAGCGGGGCAGTTTGCTTGGGATTGGAGCGGGGCAGTTTGCTTGGGATTGGAGCGGGCAGTTTGCTTGGGATTGGAGCGGGGCAGTTTGCTTGGGATTGGAGCGGGGCAGTTTGCTTGGGATTGGAGCAGGGCAGTTTGCTTGGGATTGGAGCGGGGCAGTTTGTTTGGGATTGGAGCACGGGAGATTACTTGGGATTGGAGCAGGGGAGATTTCTTGGGATTGGGGTAGGGGAGATTTCTTGGGATTGGGGTACGGGAGATTTCTTGGGATTAGGGTACGGGAGATTGCTTTGCAGTGGTGCAGGTTGGAGCAGAGCCGATTGCTTGGGTTTGGAGCAGGGCTGCTTGTTGTGGATTGGAGCGGGGCTGCTTGTTGTGGATTGGAGCAGGGCTGCTTGTTGTGGATTGGAGCGGGGCTGCTTGTTGTGGATTGGAGCGGGGCTGCTTGTTGTGGATTGGAGCGGGGCTGCTTGTTGTGGATTGGAGCGGGGCTGCTTGTTGTGGATTGGAGCGGGGCTGCTTGTTGTGGATTGGAGCGGGGCTGCTTGTTGTGGATTGGAGCGGGGCTGCTTGTTGTGGATTGGAGCGGGCTGCTTGTTGTGGATTGGAGCGGGGCTGCTTGTTGTGGATTGGAGCGGGGCTGCTTGTTGTGGATTGGAGCGGGGCTGCTTGTTGTGGATTGGAGCAGCTACTTGTTGTGGATTGGAGCGGGGCTGCTTGTTGTGGATTGGAGCGGGGCTGCTTGTTGTGGATTGGAGCGGGGCTGCTGTTTGTGGATTGGAGCGGGCTGCTTGTTCTGGATTGGAGCCGGCAGATTGCTTGGGATTGGAATAGGGGAGATTGATTTGCAGTGGTGCAGGCTGGAGTGGTGCTGCTTGTTTTGGATTGGAGTGGGGCAGATTGCTTGGGATTGGAGTGGGGCGGATTGCTTGGGATTGGAGTGGGGCGGATTGCTTGGGATTGGAGTGGGGCGGATTGCTTGGGATTGGAGTGGGGCGGATTGCTTGGGATTGGAGTGGGGCGGATTGCTTGGGATTGGAGTGGGGCGGATTGCTTGGGATTGGAGTGGGGCGGATTGCTTGGGATTGGAGTGGGGCGGATTGCTTGGGATTGGAGTGGGGCAGACTGCTTGGGATTGGAGTGGGGCAGACTGCTTGGGATTGGAGTGGGGCAGACTGCTTGGGATTGGAGTGGGGCAGACTGCTTGGGATTGGAGTGGGGCAGACTGCTTGGGATTGGAGTGGGGCAGACTGCTTGGGATTGGAGTGGGGCAGACTGCTTGGGATTGGAGTGGGGCAGACTGCTTGGGATTGGAGTGGGGCAGACTGCTTGGGATTGGAGTGGGGCAGACTGCTTGGGATTGGAGTGGGGCAGACTGCTTGGGATTGGAGTGGGGCAGACTGCTTGGGATTGGAGTGGGGCAGACTGCTTGGGATTGGAGTGGGGCAGACTGCTTGGGATTGGAGTGGGGCAGACTGCTTGGGATTGGAGTGGGGCAGACTGCTTGGGATTGGAGTGGGGCAGACTGCTTGGGATTGGAGTGGGGCAGACTGCTTGGGATTGGAGTGGGGCAGACTGCTTGGGATTGGAGTGGGGCAGATTGCTTGGGATTGGGGTGGGGCAGATTGCTTGGGATTGGGGTGGGGCAGATTGCTTGGGATTGGAGTGGGGCAGGTTGCTTGGGATTGGAGTGGGGCAGGTTGCTTGGGATTGGAGTGGGGCAGGTTGCTTGGGATTGGAGCGGGCTGCTTGTTTTGGATTGGAGCGGGCTGCTTGTTTTGGATTGGAGCGGGGCTGCTTGTTTTGGATTGGAGCGGGGCTGCTTGTTTTGGATTGGAGCGGGGCTGCTTCTTTTGGATTGGAGCGGGGCTGCTTCTTTTGGATTGGAGCGGGGCTGCTTGTTTTGGATTGGAGCGGGGCTGCTTGTTTTGGATTGGAGCGGGGCTGCTTGTTTTGGATTGGGGCGGGGCTGCTTGTTTTGGATTGGGGCGGGGCTGGTTGTTTGGGATTGGGGCGGGGCTGCTTGCTTGGGATTGGGGCGGGGCTGCTTGCTTGGGATTGGGGCGGGGCTGCTTGCTTGGGATTGGGGCGGGGCTGCTTGCTTGGGATTGGGGCGGGGCTGCTTGCTTGGGATTGGGGCGGGGCTGCTTGCTTGGGATTGGGGCGGGGCAGATTGCTTGGGATTGGGGCGGGGCAGATTGCTTGGGATTGGAGCGGGGCAGATTGCTTGGGATTGGAGCGGGGCAGATTGCTTGGGATTGGAGCGGGGCAGATTGCTTGGGATTGGAGCGGGGCAGATTGCTTGGGATTGGAGCGGGGCAGATTGCTTGGGATTGGAGCGGGGCAGATTGCTTGGGATTGGAGCGGGGCAGATTGCTTGGGATTGGAGCGGGCAGTTTGCTTGGGATTGGAGCGGGGCAGTTTGCTTGGGATTGGAGCGGGGCAGTTTGCTTGGGATTGGAGCGGGGCAGTTTGCTTGGGATTGGAGCAGGGGAGATTGCTTGGGATTGGAGTAGGGGAGATTGCTTGGGATTGGAGTAGGGGAGATTTCTTGGGATTGGGGTAGGGGAGATTTCTTGGGATTGTGGTACGGGAAATTTCTTGGGATTGGGGTACGGGAGATTGCTTTGCAGTGGTGCAGGTTGGAGCAGAGCCGATTGCTTGGGTTTGGAGCAGGGCTGCTTGTTTTGTATTGGAGCGGGCAGATTGTTTTGGATTAGAGCGGGGCTGCTTGTTGTGGATTGGGGCGGGGCTGCTTGTTGTGGATTGGGGCGGGGCTGCTTGTTGTGGATTGGGGCGGGGCTGCTTGTTTGGGATTGGGGCGGGGCTGCTTGTTTGGGATTGGGGCGGGGCTGCTTGGTTGGGATTGGAGCGGGGCAGATTGCTTGGGATTGGAGCGGGGCAGATTGCTTGGGATTGGAGCGGGGCAGATTGCTTGGGATTGGAGCGGGGCAGATTGCTTGGGATTGGAGCGGGGCAGATTGCTTGGGATTGGAGCGAGGCAGATTGCTTGGGATTGGAGCGGGGCAGATTGCTTGGGATTGGAGCGGGCAGTTTGCTTGGGATTGGAGCGGGGCAGTTTGCTTGGGATTGGAGCAGGGCAGTTTTCTTGGGATTGGAGTACGGGAGATTGTTTAGGATTGGAGTACGGGAGATTGCTTGGGATTGGAGTACGGGAGATTGCTTGGGATTGGAGTACGGGAGATTGCTTGGGATTGGAGTACGGGAGATTGTTGGGATTGGAGTACGGGAGATTCCTTGGGATTGGAGTACGGGAGATTGCTTGGGATTGGAGTACGGGAGATTGCTTGGGATTGGAGTACGGGAGATTGCTTGGGATTGGAGTACGGGAGATTGCTTGGGATTGGAGTACGGGAGATTGCTTGGGATTGGAGTACGGGAGATTGCTTGGGATTGGAGTAGGGGAGATTTCTTGGGAATGGAGTAGGGGAGATTGCTTGGAATTGGAGTACGGGAGATTGCTTTGCAGTGGTGCAGGTTGGAGCACAGCCGATTGCTTAAGTTTGGAGCAGGGCTGCTTGTTTTTTTATTGGAGCCGGGCAGGTTGTTTTTGATTGTAGCGGGGCAGGTTGTTTTTCATTAGAGCGGGGCAGGTTGTTTTTCATTGGAGCGGGGCAGGTTGTTTTTGATTGGAGCGGGGCAGGTTGTTTTTGAGTGCAGTGGTGCAGATTGTAGTGGGGCAGACTGGAGTGCAGCCAGTTATTTTGGATTGGAGCAGGGCAGGCTGGAGTGGGGCTGCTTATTTTGGATTGGAGCGGGCTGCTTGTTGTGGATTGGAGCGGGGCTGCTTGTTTTGGATTGGAGCGGGGCTGCTTGTTTTGGATTGGAGCGGGGCTGCTTGTTTTGGATTGGAGCGGGGCTGCTTGTTTTGGATTGGAGCGGGGCTGCTTGTTTTGGATTGGAGCGGGGCTGCTTGTTTTGGATTGGAGCGGGGCTGCTTGTTTTGGATTGGAGCGGGGCTGCTTGTTTTGGATTGGAGCGGGGCTGCTGTTTGTGGATTGGAGCGGGGCTGCTGTTTGTGGATTGGAACAGGGCTGCTGTTTGTGGATTGAAACGGGGCTGCTGTTTGTGGATTGGAACGGGGCTGCTGTTTGTGGATTAGAGCGGGCTGCTTGTTCTGGATTGGAGCCGGCAGATTGCTTGGGATTGGAATAGGGGAGATTGATTTGCAGTGGTGCAGGCTGGAGTGGTGCTGCTTGTTTTGGATTGGAGTGGGGCAGATTGATTAGAGTGGGGCAGATTGCTTGGGATTGGAGTGGGGCAGATTGCTTGGGATTGTAGCGGGGCTGCTTGTTTTGGATTGGAGCGGGGCTGCTTGTTTTGGATTGGAGCGGGGCTGCTTGTTTTGGATTGGAGCGGGGCTGCTTGTTTTGGATTGGAGCGGGGCTGCTTGTTTTGGATTGGAGCGGGGCTGCTTGTTTTGGATTGGAGCGGGGCTGCTTGTTTTGGATTGGGGCGGGGCTGCTTGTTTTGGATTGGGGCGGGGCTGCTTGCTTGGGATTGGGGCGGGGCTGCTTGCTTGGGATTGGGGCGGGGCTGCTTGCTTGGGATTGGAGCGGGGCAGATTGCTTGGGATTGGAGCGGGGCAGATTGCTTGGGATTGGAGCGGGGGAGATTGCTTGGGATTGGAGCGGGGCAGATTGCTTGGGATTGGAGCGGGGCAGATTGCTTGGGATTGGAGCGGGGCAGATTGCTTGGGATTGGAGCGGGGCAGATTGCTTGGGATTGGAGCGGGGCAGATTGCTTGGGATTGGAGCGGGGCAGATTGCTTGGGATTGGAGCGGGGCAGTTTGCTTGGGATTGGAGCGGGGCAGTTTGCTTGGGATTGGAGCGGGGCAGTTTGCTTGGGATTGGAGCGGGGCAGTTTGCTTGGGATTGGAGCGGGGCAGTTTGCTTGGGATTGGAGCAGGGCAGTTTGCTTGGGATTGGAGCGGGGCAGTTTGCTTGGGATTGGAGCGGGGCAGTTTGCTTGGGATTGGAGCGGGCAGTTTGCTTGGGATTGGAGCGGGGCAGTTTGCTTGGGATTGGAGCGGGGCAGTTTGCTTGGGATTGGAGCGGGGCAGTTTGCTTGGGATTGGAGCGGGGCAGTTTGCTTGGGATTGGAGCGGGGCAGTTTGTTTGGGATTGGAGCACGGGAGATTACTTGGGATTGGAGCAGGGGAGATTTCTTGGGATTGGGGTAGGGGAGATTTCTTGGGATTGGGGTACGGGAGATTTCTTGGGATTGGGGTACGGGAGATTGCTTTGCAGTGGTGCAGGTTGGAGCAGAGCCGATTGCTTGGGTTTGGAGCAGGGCTGCTTGTTTTGGATTGGAGCGGGCAGATTGTTTTGGATTGGAGCGGGGCAGATTGTTTTGGATTGGAGCGGGGCAGATTGTTTTGGATTGGGGCGGGGCTGCTTGTTGTGGATTGGGGCGGGGCTGCTTGTTGTGGATTGAGGCGGGCTGCTTGTTGTGGATTGGGGCGGGGCTGCTTGTGGATTGGGGCGGGGCTGCTTGTGGATTGGGGCGGGGCTGCTTGTTGTGGATTAGGGTGGGGCTGCTTGTTTTGGATTGGGGCGGGGCTGCTTGTTTGGGATTGGGGCGGGGCAGATTTCTTGGGATTGGGGCGGGGCAGATTGTTTGGGATTGGGGCGGGGCAGATTGCTTGGGATTGGGGCGGGCAGATTGCTTGGGATTGGAGCGGGCAGATTGCTTGGGATTGGAGCGGGGGAGATTGCTTGGGATTGGAGCGGGGCAGATTGCTTGGGATTGGAGCGGGGCAGATTGCTTGGGATTGGAGCGGGGCAGATTGCTTGGGATTGGAGCGGGGCAGATTGCTTGGGATTGGAGCGGGCAGATTGCTTGGGATTGGAGCGGGCAGTTTGCTTGGGATTGGAGTACGGGAGATTGCTTGGGATTGGAGTACGGGAGATTGCTTGGGATTGGAGTACGGGAGATTGCTTGGGATTGGAGTACGGGAGATTGCTTGGGATTGGAGTACGGGAGATTGCTTGGGATTGGAGTATGGGAGATTGCTTTGCAGTGGTGCAGGTTGGAGCAGAGCCGATTGCTTGGGTTTGGAGCAGGGCTGCTTGTTTTGATTGGAGCGGGGCAGGTTGTTTTTGATTGCAGCGGGCAGGTTGTTTTTGATTGGAGCGGGGCAGGTTGTTTTTGATTGGAGCGGGGCAGGTTGTTTTTGAGTGCAGTGGTGCAGATTGTAGTAGGGCAGACTGGAGTGCAGCCAGTTATTTTGGATTGGAGCAGGGCAGGCTGGAGTGGGGCTGCTTATTTTGGATTTGACGGGCTGCTTGTTGTGGATTGGAGCGGGGCTGCTTGTTGTGGATTGGAGCAGGGCTGCTTGTTGTGGATTGGAGCGGGGCTGCTTGTTGTGGATTGGAGCGGGGCTGCTTGTTGTGGATTGGAGCGGGGCTGCTTGTTGTGGATTGGAGCGGGGCTGCTTGTTGTGGATTGGAGCGGGGCTGCTTGTTGTGGATTGGAGCGGGGCTGCTTGTTGTGGATTGGAGCGGGGCTGCTTGTTGTGGATTGGAGCGGGGCTGCTTGTTGTGGATTGGAGCGGGGCTGCTTGTTGTGGATTGGAGCGGGGCTGCTTGTTGTGGATTGGAGCGGGGCTGCTTGTTGTGGATTGGAGCAGCTACTTGTTGTGGATTGGAGCGGGGCTGCTTGTTGTGGATTGGAGCGGGGCTGCTTGTTGTGGATTGGAGCGGGGCTGCTGTTTGTGGATTGGAGCGGGCTGCTTGTTCTGGATTGGAGCCGGCAGATTGCTTGGGATTGGAATAGGGGAGATTGATTTGCAGTGGTGCAGGCTGGAGTGGTGCTGCTTGTTTTGGATTGGAGTGGGGCAGATTGCTTGGGATTGGAGTGGGGCGGATTGCTTGGGATTGGAGTGGGGCGGATTGCTTGGGATTGGAGTGGGGCGGATTGCTTGGGATTGGAGTGGGGCGGATTGCTTCTGATTGGAGTGGGGCGGATTGCTTGGGATTGGAGTGGGGCGGATTGCTTGGGATTGGAGTGGGGCAGACTGCTTAAGATTGGAGTGGGGCAGACTGCTTGGGATTGGAGTGGGGCAGACTGCTTGGGATTGGAGTGGGGCAGACTGCTTGGGATTGGAGTGGGGCAGACTGCTTGGGATTGGAGTGGGGCAGACTGCTTGGGATTGGAGTGGGGCAGACTGCTTGGGATTGGAGTGGGGCAGACTGCTTGGGATTGGAGTGGGGCAGACTGCTTGGGATTGGAGTGGGGCAGACTGCTTGGGATTGGAGTGGGGCAGACTGCTTGGGGGTGGAGTGGGGCAGACTGCTTGGGATTGGAGTGGGGCAGACTGCTTGGGGGTGGAGTGGGGCAGACTGCTTGGGGGTGGAGTGGGGCAGACTGCTTGGGGGTGGAGTGGGGCAGACTGCTTGGGGGTGGAGTGGGGCAGACTGCTTGGGGGTGGAGTGGGGCAGACTGCTTGGGGGTGGAGTGGGGCAGACTGCTTGGGGGTGGAGTGGGGCAGACTGCTTGGGATTGGAGTGGGCAGACTGTTTTGGATTGGAGTGGGGCTGCTTGTGTGGGATTGGAGTGGGGCAGGCTGGAGTGGGGCTGCTTGTGTGGGATTGGAGTGGGGCAGATTGCTTGGGATTGGAGTGGGGCAGATTGCTTGGGATTGGAGTGGGGCAGATTGCTTGGGATTGGAGTGGGGCAGATTGCTTGGGATTGGAGTGGGGCAGATTGCTTGGGATTGAAGTGGGGCAGATTGCTTGGGATTGGAGTGGGGCAGATTGCTTGGGATTGGAGTGGGGCAGATTGCTTGGGATTGGAGTGGGGCTGCTTGCTTGGGATTGGAGTGGGGCTGCTTGTTTGGGATTGGAGTGGGGCTGCTTGTTTGGGATTGGAGTGGGGCTGCTTGTTTGGGATTGGAGTGGGGCAGATTGTTTGGGATTGGAGTGGGGCAGATTGTTTGGGATTTGAGTGGGGCAGATTGTTTTGGATTGGAGTGGGGCAGGCTGGAGTGGTGCTGCTTGTTTGGGATTGGAGTGGGCAGATTGTTTTGGATTGGAGTGGGGCAGGCTGGAGTGGTGCTGCTTGTTTGGGATTGGAGCGGGGCTGCTTGTTTGGGATTGGAGCGGAGCTGCTTGTTTTGGATTGGAGCGGAGCTGCTTGTTTTGGATTGGAGCGGAGCTGCTTGTTTTGGATTGGAGCGGAGCTGCTTGTTTTGGATTGGAGCGGAGCTGCTTGTTTTGGATTGGAGCGGAGCTGCCTGTTTTGGATTGGAACGGAGCTGCTTGTTTTGGATAGGGGCGGAGCTGCTTGTTTTGGATGGGAGCGGGGCTGCTTGGTGTGGATGGGAGCGGGCTGCTTGGTGTGGATGGGAGCGGGCTGCTTGTTGTGGATTGGGGCGGGGCTGCTTGTTGTGGATTGGGGCGGGGCTGCTTGTTGTGGATTGGAGCGGGCTGCTTGTTGTGGATTGGAGCGGGGCTGCTTGTTGTGGATTGGGGCGGGGCTGCTTGTTGTGGATTGGAGCGGGCTGCTTGTTGTGGATTGGAGCGGGCTGCTTGTTGTGGAACTTGGATTGGAGCGGGGCTGCTTGTTGTGGAACGTGGATTGGAGCGGGCTGCTTGTTGTGGAACGTGGATTGGAGCGGGGCTGCTTGTTGTGGAACGTGGATTGGAACGGGGCTGCTTGTTGTGGATTGGAGCGGGGCTGCTTGTTGTGGATTGGAGCGGGGCTGCTTGTTGTGGATTGGAGTGGGGCAGTTTGCTTGGGATTGGAGTAGGGCAGTTTGCTTGGGATTGGAGTAGGGCAGTTTGCTTGGGATTGGAGTAGGGCAGTTTGCTTGGGATTGGAGTAGGGCAGTTTGCTTGGGATTGGAGTAGGGCAGTTTGCTTGGGATTGGAGTACGGGAGATTGCTTGGGATTGGAGTACGGGAGATTGCTTGGGATTGGAGTA
The DNA here is from genome assembly GCF_031143425.1 of Pleurodeles waltl. Taxonomy (NCBI): domain Eukaryota; kingdom Metazoa; phylum Chordata; class Amphibia; order Caudata; family Salamandridae; genus Pleurodeles; species Pleurodeles waltl. The sequence goes on from NC_090451.1 coordinate 539,471,199, forward strand.
CGGGAGATTGCTTTGCAGTGGTGCAGTTTGGAGCAGGGCTGCTTGTTTTTGATTGGAGCGGGGCTGCTTGTTTTTGATTGGAGCGGGGCAGGTTGTTTTTGATTGGAGCGGGGCAGGTTGTTTTTGAGTGCAGTGGTGCAGATTGTAGTGGGGCAGACTGGAGTGCAGCCAGTTATTTTGGATTGGAGCAGGGCAGGCTGGAGTGGGGCTGCTTGTTTAGGATTGGAGCAGAGCTTCTTGTTTTGGATTGGAGCGGAGCTGCTTGTTTTGGATTGGAGCGGAGCTGCTTGTTTTGGATTGGAGCGGGCTGCTTGTTTTGGATTGGAGCGGGGCTGCTTGTTTTGGATTGGAGCGGGGCTGCTTGGTGTGGATTGGAGCGGGGCTGCTTGGTGTGGATTGGAGCGGGGCTGCTTGGTGTGGATTGGAGCGGGGCTGCTTGGTGTGGATTGGAGCGGGGCTGCTTGGTGTGGATTGGAGCGGGGCTGCTTGGTGTGGATTGGAGCGGGGCTGCTTGTTGTGGATTGGAGCGGGGCTGCTTGTTGTGGATTGGAGCGGGGCTGCTTGTTGTGGATTGGGGCGGGGCTGCTTGTTGTGGATTGGAACGGGCTGCTTGTTCTGGATTGGAGCCGGCAGATTGCTTGGGATTGGAATAGGGGAGATTGATTTGCAGTGGTGCAGGCTGGAGTGGTGCTGCTTGTTTTGGATTGGAGTGGTGCTGCTTGTTTTGGATTGGAGTGGTGCTGCTTGTTTTGGATTGGAGTGGGGCAGATTGCTTGGGATTGGAGTGGGGCAGATTGCTTGGGATTGGAGAGGGGCAGATTGCTTGGGATTGGAGTGGGGCAGATTGCTTGGGATTGGGGTGGGGCAGATTGCTTGGGATTGGAGTGGGGCAGATTGCTTGGGATTGGAGTGGGGCAGATTGCTTGGGATTGGAGCGGGGCAGATTGCTTGGGATTGGAGCGGGGCAGATTGCTTGGGATTGGAGCGGGGCAGATTGCTTGGGATTGGAGCGGGCAGTTTGCTTGGGATTGGAGCGGGGCAGTTTGCTTGGGATTGGAGCGGGGCAGTTTGCTTGGGATTGGAGCGGGGCAGTTTGCTTGGGATTGGAGCAGGGGAGATTGCTTGGGATTGGAGTAGGGGAGATTGCTTGGGATTGGAGTAGGGGAGATTTCTTGGGATTGGGGTAGGGGAGATTTCTTGGGATTGTGGTACGGGAAATTTCTTGGGATTGGGGTACGGGAGATTGCTTTGCAGTGGTGCAGGTTGGAGCAGAGCCGATTGCTTGGGTTTGGAGCAGGGCTGCTTGTTTTGTATTGGAGCGGGCAGATTGTTTTGGATTAGAGCGGGGCTGCTTGTTGTGGATTGGGGCGGGGCTGCTTGTTGTGGATTGGGGCGGGGCTGCTTGTTGTGGATTGGGGCGGGGCTGCTTGTTTGGGATTGGGGCGGGGCTGCTTGTTTGGGATTGGGGCGGGGCTGCTTGGTTGGGATTGGAGCGGGGCAGATTGCTTGGGATTGGAGCGGGGCAGATTGCTTGGGATTGGAGCGGGGCAGATTGCTTGGGATTGGAGCGGGGCAGATTGCTTGGGATTGGAGCGGGGCAGATTGCTTGGGATTGGAGCGGGGCAGATTGCTTGGGATTGGAGCGGGGCAGATTGCTTGGGATTGGAGCGGGGCAGTTTGCTTGGGATTGGAGCGGGGCAGTTTGCTTGGGATTGGAGCAGGGCAGTTTTCTTGGGATTGGAGTACGGGAGATTGTTTAGGATTGGAGTACGGGAGATTGCTTGGGATTGGAGTACGGGAGATTGCTTGGGATTGGAGTACGGGAGATTGCTTGGGATTGGAGTACGGGAGATTGCTTGGGATTGGAGTACGGGAGATTGTTGGGATTGGAGTACGGGAGATTCCTTGGGATTGGAGTACGGGAGATTTCTTGGGATTGGAGTACGGGAGATTGCTTGGGATTGGAGTACGGGAGATTGCTTGGGATTGGAGTACGGGAGATTGCTTGGGATTGGAGTACGGGAGATTGCTTGGGATTGGAGTACGGGAGATTGCTTGGGATTGGAGTAGGGGAGATTTCTTGGGAATGGAGTAGGGGAGATTGCTTGGAATTGGAGTACGGGAGATTGCTTTGCAGTGGTGCAGGTTGGAGCACAGCCGATTGCTTAAGTTTGGAGCAGGGCTGCTTGTTTTTTTATTGGAGCCGGGCAGGTTGTTTTTGATTGTAGCGGGGCAGGTTGTTTTTCATTAGAGCGGGGCAGGTTGTTTTTCATTGGAGCGGGGCAGGTTGTTTTTGATTGGAGCGGGGCAGGTTGTTTTTGAGTGCAGTGGTGCAGATTGTAGTGGGGCAGACTGGAGTGCAGCCAGTTATTTTGGATTGGAGCAGGGCAGGCTGGAGTGGGGCTGCTTATTTTGGATTGGAGCGGGCTGCTTGTTGTGGATTGGAGCGGGGCTGCTTGTTTTGGATTGGAGCGGGGCTGCTTGTTTTGGATTGGAGCGGGGCTGCTTGTTTTGGATTGGAGCGGGGCTGCTTGTTTTGGATTGGAGCGGGGCTGCTTGTTTTGGATTGGAGCGGGGCTGCTTGTTTTGGATTGGAGCGGGGCTGCTTGTTTTGGATTGGAGCGGGGCTGCTTGTTTTGGATTGGAGCGGGGCTGCTGTTTGTGGATTGGAGCGGGGCTGCTGTTTGTGGATTGGAACAGGGCTGCTGTTTGTGGATTGAAACGGGGCTGCTGTTTGTGGATTGGAACGGGGCTGCTGTTTGTGGATTAGAGCGGGCTGCTTGTTCTGGATTGGAGCCGGCAGATTGCTTGGGATTGGAATAGGGGAGATTGATTTGCAGTGGTGCAGGCTGGAGTGGTGCTGCTTGTTTTGGATTGGAGTGGGGCAGATTGATTAGAGTGGGGCAGATTGCTTGGGATTGGAGTGGGGCAGATTGCTTGGGATTGTAGCGGGGCTGCTTGTTTTGGATTGGAGCGGGGCTGCTTGTTTTGGATTGGAGCGGGGCTGCTTGTTTTGGATTGGAGCGGGGCTGCTTGTTTTGGATTGGAGCGGGGCTGCTTGTTTTGGATTGGAGCGGGGCTGCTTGTTTTGGATTGGAGCGGGGCTGCTTGTTTTGGATTGGGGCGGGGCTGCTTGTTTTGGATTGGGGCGGGGCTGCTTGCTTGGGATTGGGGCGGGGCTGCTTGCTTGGGATTGGGGCGGGGCTGCTTGCTTGGGATTGGAGCGGGGCAGATTGCTTGGGATTGGAGCGGGGCAGATTGCTTGGGATTGGAGCGGGGGAGATTGCTTGGGATTGGAGCGGAGCAGATTGCTTGGGATTGGAGCGGGGCAGATTGCTTGGGATTGGAGCGGGGCAGATTGCTTGGGATTGGAGCGGGGCAGATTGCTTGGGATTGGAGCGGGGCAGATTGCTTGGGATTGGAGCGGGGCAGATTGCTTGGGATTGGAGCGGGGCAGTTTGCTTGGGATTGGAGCGGGGCAGTTTGCTTGGGATTGGAGCGGGGCAGTTTGCTTGGGATTGGAGCGGGGCAGTTTGCTTGGGATTGGAGCGGGGCAGTTTGCTTGGGATTGGAGCGGGGCAGTTTGCTTGGGATTGGAGCGGGGCAGTTTGCTTGGGATTGGAGCGGGGCAGTTTGCTTGGGATTGGAGCGGGCAGTTTGCTTGGGATTGGAGCGGGGCAGTTTGCTTGGGATTGGAGCGGGGCAGTTTGCTTGGGATTGGAGCGGGGCAGTTTGCTTGGGATTGGAGCGGGGCAGTTTGCTTGGGATTGGAGCGGGGCAGTTTGTTTGGGATTGGAGCACGGGAGATTACTTGGGATTGGAGCAGGGGAGATTTCTTGGGATTGGGGTAGGGGAGATTTCTTGGGATTGGGGTACGGGAGATTTCTTGGGATTGGGGTACGGGAGATTGCTTTGCAGTGGTGCAGGTTGGAGCAGAGCCGATTGCTTGGGTTTGGAGCAGGGCTGCTTGTTTTGGATTGGAGCGGGCAGATTGTTTTGGATTGGAGCGGGGCAGATTGTTTTGGATTGGAGCGGGGCAGATTGTTTTGGATTGGGGCGGGGCTGCTTGTTGTGGATTGGGGCGGGGCTGCTTGTTGTGGATTGAGGCGGGCTGCTTGTTGTGGATTGGGGCGGGGCTGCTTGTGGATTGGGGCGGGGCTGCTTGTGGATTGGGGCGGGGCTGCTTGTTGTGGATTAGGGTGGGGCTGCTTGTTTTGGATTGGGGCGGGGCTGCTTGTTTGGGATTGGGGCGGGGCAGATTTCTTGGGATTGGGGCGGGGCAGATTGTTTGGGATTGGGGCGGGGCAGATTGCTTGGGATTGGGGCGGGCAGATTGCTTGGGATTGGAGCGGGCAGATTGCTTGGGATTGGAGCGGGCAGATTGCTTGGGATTGGAGCGGGGCAGATTGCTTGGGATTGGAGCGGGGCAGATTGCTTGGGATTGGAGCGGGGCAGATTGCTTGGGATTGGAGCGGGGCAGATTGCTTGGGATTGGAGCGGGCAGATTGCTTGGGATTGGAGCGGGCAGTTTGCTTGGGATTGGAGTACGGGAGATTGCTTGGGATTGGAGTACGGGAGATTGCTTGGGATTGGAGTACGGGAGATTGCTTGGGATTGGAGTACGGGAGATTGCTTGGGATTGGAGTACGGGAGATTGCTTGGGATTGGAGTATGGGAGATTGCTTTGCAGTGGTGCAGGTTGGAGCAGAGCCGATTGCTTGGGTTTGGAGCAGGGCTGCTTGTTTTGATTGGAGCGGGGCAGGTTGTTTTTGATTGCAGCGGGCAGGTTGTTTTTGATTGGAGCGGGGCAGGTTGTTTTTGATTGGAGCGGGGCAGGTTGTTTTTGAGTGCAGTGGTGCAGATTGTAGTAGGGCAGACTGGAGTGCAGCCAGTTATTTTGGATTGGAGCAGGGCAGGCTGGAGTGGGGCTGCTTATTTTGGATTTGACGGGCTGCTTGTTGTGGATTGGAGCGGGGCTGCTTGTTGTGGATTGGAGCAGGGCTGCTTGTTGTGGATTGGAGCGGGGCTGCTTGTTGTGGATTGGAGCGGGGCTGCTTGTTGTGGATTGGAGCGGGGCTGCTTGTTGTGGATTGGAGCGGGGCTGCTTGTTGTGGATTGGAGCGGGGCTGCTTGTTGTGGATTGGAGCGGGGCTGCTTGTTGTGGATTGGAGCGGGGCTGCTTGTTGTGGATTGGAGCGGGGCTGCTTGTTGTGGATTGGAGCGGGGCTGCTTGTTGTGGATTGGAGCGGGGCTGCTTGTTGTGGATTGGAGCGGGGCTGCTTGTTGTGGATTGGAGCAGCTACTTGTTGTGGATTGGAGCGGGGCTGCTTGTTGTGGATTGGAGCGGGGCTGCTGTTTGTGGATTGGAGCGGGCTGCTTGTTCTGGATTGGAGCCGGCAGATTGCTTGGGATTGGAATAGGGGAGATTGATTTGCAGTGGTGCAGGCTGGAGTGGTGCTGCTTGTTTTGGATTGGAGTGGGGCAGATTGCTTGGGATTGGAGTGGGGCGGATTGCTTGGGATTGGAGTGGGGCGGATTGCTTGGGATTGGAGTGGGGCGGATTGCTTGGGATTGGAGTGGGGCGGATTGCTTGGGATTGGAGTGGGGCGGATTGCTTGGGATTGGAGTGGGGCGGATTGCTTGGGATTGGAGTGGGGCAGACTGCTTAAGATTGGAGTGGGGCAGACTGCTTGGGATTGGAGTGGGGCAGACTGCTTGGGATTGGAGTGGGGCAGACTGCTTGGGATTGGAGTGGGGCAGACTGCTTGGGATTGGAGTGGGGCAGACTGCTTGGGATTGGAGTGGGGCAGACTGCTTGGGATTGGAGTGGGGCAGACTGCTTGGGATTGGAGTGGGGCAGACTGCTTGGGATTGGAGTGGGGCAGACTGCTTGGGATTGGAGTGGGGCAGACTGCTTGGGGGTGGAGTGGGGCAGACTGCTTGGGATTGGAGTGGGGCAGACTGCTTGGGGGTGGAGTGGGGCAGACTGCTTGGGGGTGGAGTGGGGCAGACTGCTTGGGGGTGGAGTGGGGCAGACTGCTTGGGGGTGGAGTGGGGCAGACTGCTTGGGGGTGGAGTGGGGCAGACTGCTTGGGGGTGGAGTGGGGCAGACTGCTTGGGGGTGGAGTGGGGCAGACTGCTTGGGATTGGAGTGGGCAGACTGTTTTGGATTGGAGTGGGGCTGCTTGTGTGGGATTGGAGTGGGGCAGGCTGGAGTGGGGCTGCTTGTGTGGGATTGGAGTGGGGCAGATTGCTTGGGATTGGAGTGGGGCAGATTGCTTGGGATTGGAGTGGGGCAGATTGCTTGGGATTGGAGTGGGGCAGATTGCTTGGGATTGGAGTGGGGCAGATTGCTTGGGATTGAAGTGGGGCAGATTGCTTGGGATTGGAGTGGGGCAGATTGCTTGGGATTGGAGTGGGGCAGATTGCTTGGGATTGGAGTGGGGCTGCTTGCTTGGGATTGGAGTGGGGCTGCTTGTTTGGGATTGGAGTGGGGCTGCTTGTTTGGGATTGGAGTGGGGCTGCTTGTTTGGGATTGGAGTGGGGCAGATTGTTTGGGATTGGAGTGGGGCAGATTGTTTGGGATTTGAGTGGGGCAGATTGTTTTGGATTGGAGTGGGGCAGGCTGGAGTGGTGCTGCTTGTTTGGGATTGGAGTGGGCAGATTGTTTTGGATTGGAGTGGGGCAGGCTGGAGTGGTGCTGCTTGTTTGGGATTGGAGCGGGGCTGCTTGTTTGGGATTGGAGCGGAGCTGCTTGTTTTGGATTGGAGCGGAGCTGCTTGTTTTGGATTGGAGCGGAGCTGCTTGTTTTGGATTGGAGCGGAGCTGCTTGTTTTGGATTGGAGCGGAGCTGCTTGTTTTGGATTGGAGCGGAGCTGCCTGTTTTGGATTGGAACGGAGCTGCTTGTTTTGGATAGGGGCGGAGCTGCTTGTTTTGGATGGGAGCGGGGCTGCTTGGTGTGGATGGGAGCGGGCTGCTTGGTGTGGATGGGAGCGGGCTGCTTGTTGTGGATTGGGGCGGGGCTGCTTGTTGTGGATTGGGGCGGGGCTGCTTGTTGTGGATTGGAGCGGGCTGCTTGTTGTGGATTGGAGCGGGGCTGCTTGTTGTGGATTGGGGCGGGGCTGCTTGTTGTGGATTGGAGCGGGCTGCTTGTTGTGGATTGGAGCGGGCTGCTTGTTGTGGAACTTGGATTGGAGCGGGGCTGCTTGTTGTGGAACGTGGATTGGAGCGGGCTGCTTGTTGTGGAACGTGGATTGGAGCGGGGCTGCTTGTTGTGGAACGTGGATTGGAACGGGGCTGCTTGTTGTGGATTGGAGCGGGGCTGCTTGTTGTGGATTGGAGCGGGGCTGCTTGTTGTGGATTGGAGTGGGGCAGTTTGCTTGGGATTGGAGTAGGGCAGTTTGCTTGGGATTGGAGTAGGGCAGTTTGCTTGGGATTGGAGTAGGGCAGTTTGCTTGGGATTGGAGTAGGGCAGTTTGCTTGGGATTGGAGTACGGGAGATTGCTTGGGATTGGAGTACGGGAGATTGCTTGGGATTGGAGTACGGGAGATTGCTTTGCAGTGGTGCAGTTTGGAGCAGGGCTGCTTGTTTTTGATTGGAGCGGGGCTGCTTGTTTTTGATTGGAGCGGGGCAGGTTGTTTTTGATTGGAGCGGGGCAGGTTGTTTTTGAGTGCAGTGGTGCAGATTGTAGTGGGGCAGACTGGAGTGCAGCCAGTTATTTTGGATTGGAGCAGGGCAGGCTGGAGTGGGGCTGCTTGTTTAGGATTGGAGCAGAGCTGCTTGTTTTGGATTGGAGCGGAGCTGCTTGTTTTGGATTGGAGCGGAGCTGCTTGTTTTGGATTGGAGCGGGCTGCTTGTTTTGGATTGGAGCGGGGCTGCTTGTTTTGGATTGGAGCGGGGCTGCTTGGTGTGGATTGGAGCGGGGCTGCTTGGTGTGGATTGGAGCGGGGCTGCTTGGTGTGGATTGGAGCGGGGCTGCTTGGTGTGGATTGGAGCGGGGCTGCTTGGTGTGGATTGGTGCGGGGCTGCTTGGTGTTGATTGGAGCGGGGCTGCTTGTTGTGGATTGGAGCGGGGCTGCTTGTTGTGGATTCGAGCGGGGCTGCTTGTTGTGGATTGGGGCGGGGCTGCTGTTGTGGATTGGAACGGGCTGCTTGTTCTGGATTGGAGCCGGCAGATTGCTTGGGATTGGAATAGGGGAGATTGATTTGCAGTGGTGCAGGCTGGAGTGGTGCTGCTTGTTTTGGATTGGAGTGGTGCTGCTTGTTTTGGATTGGAGTGGTGCTGCTTGTTTTGGATTGGAGTGGGGCAGATTGCTTGGGATTGGAGTGGGGCAGATTGCTTGGGATTGGAGAGGGGCAGATTGCTTGGGATTGGAGTGGGGCAGATTGCTTGGGATTGGGGTGGGGCAGATTGCTTGGGATTGGAGTGGGGCAGATTGCTTGGGATTGGAGTGGGGCAGATTGCTTGGGATTGGAGTGGGGCAGATTGCTTGGGATTGGAGTGGGGCAGATTGCTTGGGATTGGAGTGGGGCAGGTTGCTTGGGATTGGAGTGGGGCAGGTTGCTTGGGATTGGAGCGGGGCAGGTTGCTTGGGATTGGAGCGGGCTGCTTGTTTTGGATTGGAGCGGGGCTGCTTGTTTTGGATTGGAGCGGGGCTGCTTGTTTTGGATTGGAGCGGGGCTGCTTGTTTTGGATTGGAGCGGGGCTGCTTGTTTTGGATTGGAGCGGGGCTGCTTCTTTTGGATTGGAGCGGGGCTGCTTGTTTTGGATTGGGGCGGGGCTGCTTGTTTTGGATTGGGGCGGGGCTGGTTGTTTGGGATTGGGGCGGGGCTGGTTGTTTGGGATTGGGGCGGGGCTGGTTGTTTGGGATTGGGGCGGGGCTGGTTGTTTGGGATTGGGGCGGGGCTGCTTGCTTGGGATTGGGGCGGGGCTGCTTGCTTGGGATTGGGGCAGGGCTGCTTGCTTGGGATTGGGGCGGGGCTGCTTGCTTGGGATTGGGGCGGGGCTGCTTGCTTGGGATTGGGGCGGGCTGCTTGCTTGGGATTGGGGCGGGCAGATTGGTTGGGATTGGGGCGGGGCAGATTGCTTGGGATTGGAGCGGGGCAGATTGCTTGGGATTGGAGCGGGGCAGATTGCTTGGGATTGGAGCGGGGCAGATTGCTTGGGATTGGAGCGGGGCAGATTGCTTGGGATTGGAGCGGGGCAGACTGCTTGGGATTGGAGTGGGGCAGACTGCTTGGGATTGGAGTGGGGCAGACTGCTTGGGATTGGAGTGGGGCAGACTGCTTGGGGGTGGAGTGGGGCAGACTGCTTGGGGGTGGAGTGGGGCAGACTGCTTGGGGGTGGAGTGGGGCAGACTGCTTGGGGGTGGAGTGGGGCAGACTGCTTGGGGGTGGAGTGGGGCAGACTGCTTGGGGGTGGAGTGGGGCAGACTGCTTGGGGGTGGAGTGGGGCAGACTGCTTGGGGGTGGAGTGGGGCAGACTGCTTGGGGGTGGAGTGGGGCAGACTGCTTGGGATTGGAGTGGGCAGACTGTTTTGGATTGGAGTGGGGCTGCTTGTGTGGGATTGGAGTGGGGCAGGCTGGAGTGGGGCTGCTTGTGTGGGATTGGAGTGGGGCGGAGTGGGGCAGATTGCTTGGGATTGGAGTGGGGCAGATTGCTTGGGATTGGAGTGGGGCAGATTGCTTGGGATTGGAGTGGGGCAGATTGCTTGGGATTGAAGTGGGGCAGATTGCTTGGGATTGGAGTGGGGCAGATTGCTTGGGATTGGAGTGGGGCAGATTGCTTGGGATTGGAGTGGGGCTGCTTGCTTGGGATTGGAGTGGGGCTGCTTGTTTGGGATTGGAGTGGGGCTGCTTGTTTGGGATTGGAGTGGGGCTGCTTGTTTGGGATTGGAGTGGGGCAGATTGTTTGGGATTGGAGTGGGGCAGATTGTTTGGGATTTGAGTGGGGCAGATTGTTTTGGATTGGAGTGGGGCAGGCTGGAGTGGTGCTGCTTGTTTGGGATTGGAGTGGGCAGATTGTTTTGGATTGGAGTGGGGCAGGCTGGAGTGGTGCTGCTTGTTTGGGATTGGAGCGGGGCTGCTTGTTTGGGATTGGAGCGGAGCTGCTTGTTTTGGATTGGAGCGGAGCTGCTTGTTTTGGATTGGAGCGGAGCTGCTTGTTTTGGATTGGAGCGGAGCTGCTTGTTTTGGATTGGAGCGGAGCTGCTTGTTTTGGATTGGAGCGGAGCTGCCTGTTTTGGATTGGAACGGAGCTGCTTGTTTTGGATAGGGGCGGAGCTGCTTGTTTTGGATGGGAGCGGGGCTGCTTGGTGTGGATGGGAGCGGGCTGCTTGGTGTGGATGGGAGCGGGCTGCTTGTTGTGGATTGGGGCGGGGCTGCTTGTTGTGGATTGGGGCGGGGCTGCTTGTTGTGGATTGGAGCGGGGCTGCTTGTTGTGGATTGGAGCGGGGCTGCTTGTTGTGGATTGGGGCGGGGCTGCTTGTTGTGGATTGGAGCGGGCTGCTTGTTGTGGATTGGAGCGGGCTGCTTGTTGTGGAACTTGGATTGGAGCGGGGCTGCTTGTTGTGGAACGTGGATTGGAGCGGGCTGCTTGTTGTGGAACGTGGATTGGAGCGGGGCTGCTTGTTGTGGAACGTGGATTGGAACGGGGCTGCTTGTTGTGGATTGGAGCGGGGCTGCTTGTTGTGGATTGGAGCGGGGCTGCTTGTTGTGGATTGGAGTGGGGCAGTTTGCTTGGGATTGGAGTAGGGCAGTTTGCTTGGGATTGGAGTAGGGCAGTTTGCTTGGGATTGGAGTAGGGCAGTTTGCTTGGGATTGGAGTAGGGCAGTTTGCTTGGGATTGGAGTAGGGCAGTTTGCTTGGGATTGGAGTACGGGAGATTGCTTGGGATTGGAGTACGGGAGATTGCTTGGGATTGGAGTACGGGAGATTGCTTTGCAGTGGTGCAGTTTGGAGCAGGGCTGCTTGTTTTTGATTGGAGCGGGGCTGCTTGTTTTTGATTGGAGCGGGGCAGGTTGTTTTTGATTGGAGCGGGGCAGGTTGTTTTTGAGTGCAGTGGTGCAGATTGTAGTGGGGCAGACTGGAGTGCAGCCAGTTATTTTGGATTGGAGCAGGGCAGGCTGGAGTGGGGCTGCTTGTTTAGGATTGGAGCAGAGCTGCTTGTTTTGGATTGGAGCGGAGCTGCTTGTTTTGGATTGGAGCGGAGCTGCTTGTTTTGGATTGGAGCGGGCTGCTTGTTTTGGATTGGAGCGGGGCTGCTTGTTTTGGATTGGAGCGGGGCTGCTTGGTGTGGATTGGAGCGGGGCTGCTTGGTGTGGATTGGAGCGGGGCTGCTTGGTGTGGATTGGAGCGGGGCTGCTTGGTGTGGATTGGAGCGGGGCTGCTTGGTGTGGATTGGAGCGGGGCTGCTTGTTGTGGATTGGAGCGGGGCTGCTTGTTGTGGATTGGAGCGGGGCTGCTTGTTGTGGATTGGGGCGGGGCTGCTTGTTGTGGATTGGAACGGGCTGCTTGTTCTGGATTGGAGCCGGCAGATTGCTTGGGATTGGAATAGGGGAGATTGATTTGCAGTGGTGCAGGCTGGAGTGGTGCTGCTTGTTTTGGATTGGAGTGGTGCTGCTTGTTTTGGATTGGAGTGGTGCTGCTTGTTTTGGATTGGAGTGGGGCAGATTGCTTGGGATTGGAGTGGGGCAGATTGCTTGGGATTGGAGAGGGGCAGATTGCTTGGGATTGGAGAGGGGCAGATTGCTTGGGATTGGAGTGGGGCAGATTGCTTGGGATTGGGATGGGGCAGATTGCTTGGGATTGGAGTGGGGCAGATTGCTTGGGATTGGAGTGGGGCAGATTGCTTGGGATTGGAGTGGGGCAGATTGCTTGGGATTGGAGTGGGGCAGATTGCTTGGGATTGGAGTGGGGCAGGTTGCTTGGGATTGGAGTGGGGCAGGTTGCTTGGGATTGGAGCGGGGCAGGTTGCTTGGGATTGGAGCGGGCTGCTTGTTTTGGATTGGAGCGGGGCTGCTTGTTTTGGATTGGAGCGGGGCTGCTTGTTTTGGATTGGAGCGGGGCTGCTTGTTTTGGATTGGAGCGGGGCTGCTTGTTTTGGATTGGAGCGGGGCTGCTTGTTTTGGATTGGAGCGCGGCTGCTTCTTTTGGATTGGAGCGGGGCTGCTTGTTTTGGATTGGGGCGGGGCTGCTTGTTTTGGATTGGGGCGGGGCTGGTTGTTTGGGATTGGGGCGGGGCTGGTTGTTTGGGATTGGGGCGGGGCTGGTTGTTTGGGATTGGGGCGGGGCTGGTTGTTTGGGATTGGGGCGGGGCTGCTTGCTTGGGATTGGGGCGGGGCTGCTTGCTTGGGATTGGGGCGGGGCTGCTTGCTTGGGATTGGGGCGGGGCTGCTTGCTTGGGATTGGGGCGGGGCTGCTTGCTTGGGATTGGGGCGGGGCTGCTTGCTTGGGATTGGGGCGGGGCAGATTGGTTGGGATTGGGGCGGGGCAGATTGCTTGGGATTGGAGCGGGGCAGATTGCTTGGGATTGGAGCGGGGCAGATTGCTTGGGATTGGAGCGGGGCAGATTGCTTGGGATTGGAGCGGGGCAGATTGCTTGGGATTGGAGCGGGGCAGATTGCTTGGGATTGGAGCGGGGCAGATTGCTTGGGATTGGAGCGGGGCAGATTGCTTGGGATTGGAGCGGGGCAGATTGCTTGGGATTGGAGCGGGGCAGATTGCTTGGGATTGGAGCGGGGCAGATTGCTTGGGATTGGAGCGGGGCAGATTGCTTGGGATTGGAGCGGGCAGTTTGCTTGGGATTGGAGCGGGGCAGTTTGCTTGGGATTGGAGCGGGGCAGTTTGCTTGGGATTGGAGCGGGGCAGTTTGCTTGGGATTGGAGCAGGGGAGATTGCTTGGGATTGGAGTAGGGGAGATTGCTTGGGATTGGAGTAGGGGAGATTTCTTGGGATTGGGGTAGGGGAGATTTCTTGGGATTGGAGTAGGGGAGATTTCTTGGGATTGGGGTAGGGGAGATTTCTTGGGATTGTGGTACGGGAAATTTCTTGGGATTGGGGTACGGGAGATTGCTTTGCAGTGGTGCAGGTTGGAGCAGAGCCGATTGCTTGGGTTTGGAGCAGGGCTGCTTGTTTTGTATTGGAGCGGGCAGATTGTTTTGGATTAGAGCGGGGCTGCTTGTTGTGGATTGGGGCGGGGCTGCTTGTTGTGGATTGGGGCGGGGCTGCTTGTTGTGGATTGGGGCGGGGCTGCTTGTTGTGGATTGGGGCGGGGCTGCTTGTTGTGGATTGGGGCGGGGCTGCTTGTTGTGGATTGGGGCGGGGCTGCTTGGTTGGGATTGGGGCGGGGCTGCTTGGTTGGGATTGGGGCGGGGCTGCTTGGTTGGGATTGGGGCGGGGCAGATTGCTTGGGATTGGAGCGGGGCAGATTGCTTGGGATTGGAGCGGGGCAGATTGCTTGGGATTGGAGCGGGGCAGATTGCTTGGGATTGGAGCGGGGCAGATTGCTTGGGATTGGAGCGGGGCAGATTGCTTGGGATTGGAGCGGGGCAGATTGCTTGGGATTGGAGCGGGGCAGTTTGCTTGGGATTGGAGCGGGGCAGTTTGCTTGGGATTGGAGCGGGGCAGTTTGCTTGGGATTGGAGCAGGGCAGTTTTCTTGGGATTGGAGTACGGGAGATTGTTTAGGATTGGAGTACGGGAGATTGCTTGGGATTGGAGTACGGGAGATTGCTTGGGATTGGAGTACGGGAGATTGCTTGGGATTGGAGTACGGGAGATTGCTTGGGATTGGAGTACGGGAGATTGCTTGGGATTGGAGTACGGGAGATTGCTTGGGATTGGAGTACGGGAGATTGCTTGGGATTGGAGTAGGGGAGATTTCTTGGGAATGGAGTAGGGGAGATTGCTTGGGATTGGAGTACGGGAGATTGCTTTGCAGTGGTGCAGGTTGGAGCAGAGCCGATTGCTTAAGTTTGGAGCAGGGCTGCTTGTTTTTTTATTGGAGCCGGGCAGGTTGTTTTTGATTGGAGCGGGGCAGGTTGTTTTTGATTGGAGCGGGGCAGGTTGTTTTTCATTGGAGCGGGGCAGGTTGTTTTTGATTGGAGCGGGGCAGGTTGTTTTTGATTGGAGCGGGGCAGGTTGTTTTTGAGTGCAGTGGTGCAGATTGTAGTGGGGCAGACTGGAGTGCAGCCAGTTATTTTGGATTGGAGCAGGGCAGGCTGGAGTGGGGCTGCTTATTTTGGATTGGAGCGGGCTGCTTGTTGTGGATTGGAGCGGGGCTGCTTGTTTTGGATTGGAGCGGGGCTGCTTGTTTTGGATTGGAGCGGGGCTGCTTGTTTTGGATTGGAGCGGGGCTGCTTGTTTTGGATTGGAGCGGGGCTGCTTGTTTTGGATTGGAGCGGGGCTGCTTGTTTTGGATTGGAGCGGGGCTGCTTGTTTTGGATTGGAGTGGGGCTGCTGTTTGTGGATTGGAGCGGGGCTGCTGTTTGTGGATTGGAACAGGGCTGCTGTTTGTGGATTGGAACGGGGCTGCTGTTTGTGGATTGGAACGGGGCTGCTGTTTGTGGATTGGAACGGGGCTGCTGTTTGTGGATTAGAGCGGGCTGCTTGTTCTGGATTGGAGCCGGCAGATTGCTTGGGATTGGAATAGGGGAGATTGATTTGCAGTGGTGCAGGCTGGAGTGGTGCTGCTTGTTTTGGATTGGAGTGGGGCAGATTGATTAGAGTGGGGCAGATTGCTTGGGATTGGAGTGGGGCAGATTGCTTGGGATTGTAGCGGGGCTGCTTGTTTTGGATTGGAGCGGGGCTGCTTGTTTTGGATTGGAGCGGGCTGCTTGTTTTGGATTGGAGCGGGGCTGCTTGTTTTGGATTGGAGCGGGGCTGCTTGTTTTGGATTGGAGCGGGGCTGCTTGTTTTGGATTGGAGCGGGGCTGCTTGTTTTGGATTGGGGCGGGCTGCTTGTTTTGGATTGGGGCGGGCTGCTTGTTTTGGATTGGGGCGGGGCTGCTTGTTTGGGATTGGGGCGGGGCTGCTTGCTTGGGATTGGGGCGGGCAGATTGCTTGGGATTGGGGCGGGGCAAATTGCTTGGGATTGGGGCGGGGCAAATTGCTTGGGATTGGGGCGGGGCAAATTGCTTGGGATTGGAGCGGGGCAGATTGCTTGGGATTGGAGCGGGGCAGATTGCTTGGGATTGGAGCGGGGCAGTTTGCTTGGGATTGGAGCGGGGCAGTTTGCTTGGGATTGGAGCGGGGCAGTTTGCTTGGGATTGGAGCGGGGCAGTTTGCTTGGGATTGGAGCGGGGCAGTTTGCTTGGGATTGGAGCGGGGCAGTTTGCTTGGGATTGGAGCGGGGCAGTTTGCTTGGGATTGGAGCGGGGCAGTTTGCTTGGGATTGGAGCGGGGCAGTTTGCTTGGGATTGGAGCGGGGCAGTTTGCTTGGGATTGGAGCACGGGAGATTACTTGGGATTGGAGCAGGGGAGATTTCTTGGGATTGGGGTAGGGGAGATTTCTTGGGATTGGGGTACGGGAGATTTCTTGGGATTGGGGTACGGGAGATTGCTTTGCAGTGGTGCAGGTTGGAGCAGAGCCGATTGCTTGGGTTTGGAGCAGGGCTGCTTGTTTTGGATTGGAGCGGGGCAGATTGTTTTGGATTGGAGCGGGGCAGATTGTTTTGGATTGGAGCGGGGCAGATTGTTTTGGATTGGGGCGGGGCTGCTTGTTGTGGATTGGGGCGGGGCTGCTTGTTGTGGATTGAGGCGGGCTGCTTGTTGTGGATTGGGGCGGGGCTGCTTGTGGATTGGGGCGGGGCTGCTTGTGGATTGGGGCGGGGCTGCTTGTTGTGGATTAGGGTGGGGCTGCTTGTTTTGGATTGGGGCGGGGCTGCTTGTTTGGGATTGGGGCGGGGCAGATTGCTTGGGATTGGGGCGGGGCAGATTGCTTGGGATTGGGGCGGGCAGATTGCTTGGGATTGGAGCGGGCAGATTGCTTGGGATTGGAGCGGGGGAGATTGCTTGGGATTGGAGCGGGGCAGATTGCTTGGGATTGGAGCGGGGCAGATTGCTTGGGATTGGAGCGGGGCAGATTGCTTGGGATTGGAGCGGGGCAGATTGCTTGGGATTGGAGCGGGCAGATTGCTTGGGATTGGAGCGGGGCAGTTTGCTTGGGATTGGAGTACGGGAGATTGCTTGGGATTGGAGTACGGGAGATTGCTTGGGATTGGAGTACGGGAGATTGCTTGGGATTGGAGTACGGGAGATTGCTTGGGATTGGAGTACGGGAGATTGCTTGGGATTGGAGTATGGGAGATTGCTTTGCAGTGGTGCAGGTTGGAGCAGAGCCGATTGCTTGGGTTTGGAGCAGGGCTGCTTGTTTTGATTGGAGCGGGGCAGGTTGTTTTTGATTGCAGCGGGCAGGTTGTTTTTGATTGGAGCGGGGCAGGTTGTTTTTGATTGGAGCGGGGCAGGTTGTTTTTGAGTGCAGTGGTGCAGATTGTAGTAGGGCAGACTGGAGTGCAGCCAGTTATTTTGGATTGGAGCAGGGCAGGCTGGAGTGGGGCTGCTTATTTTGGATTTGACGGGCTGCTTGTTGTGGATTGGAGCGGGGCTGCTTGTTGTGGATTGGAGCAGGGCTGCTTGTTGTGGATTAGAGGGGGGCTGCTTGTTGTGGATTGGAGCGGGGCTGCTTGTTGTGGATTGGAGCGGGGCTGCTTGTTGTGGATTGGAGCGGGGCTGCTTGTTGTGGATTGGAGCGGGGCTGCTTGTTGTGGATTGGAGCGGGGCTGCTTGTTGTGGATTGGAGCGGGGCTGCTTGTTGTGGATTGGAGCGGGGCTGCTTGTTGTGGATTGGAGCGGGGCTGCTTGTTGTGGATTGGAGCAGCTACTTGTTGTGGATTGGAGCTGGGCTGCTTGTTGTGGATTGGAGCGGGGCTGCTGTTTGTGGATTGGAGCGGGCTGCTTGTTCTGGATTGGAGCCGGCAGATTGCTTGGGATTGGAATAGGGGAGATTGATTTGCAGTGGTGCAGGCTGGAGTGGTGCTGCTTGTTTTGGATTGGAGTGGTGCTGCTTGTTTTGGATTGGAGTGGGGCGGATTGCTTGGGATTGGAGTGGGGCGGATTGCTTGGGATTGGAGTGGGGCGGATTGCTTGGGATTGGAGTGGGGCGGATTGCTTGGGATTGGAGTGGGGCGGATTGCTTGGGATTGGAGTGGGGCAGACTGCTTGGGATTGGAGTGGGGCAGACTGCTTGGGATTGGAGTGGGGCAGACTGCTTGGGATTGGAGTGGGGCAGACTGCTTGGGATTGGAGTGGGGCAGACTGCTTGGGATTGGAGTGGGGCAGACTGCTTGGGATTGGAGTGGGGCAGACTGCTTGGGATTGGAGTGGGGCAGACTGCTTGGGATTGGAGTGGGGCAGACTGCTTGGGATTGGAGTGGGGCAGACTGCTTGGGATTGGAGTGGGGCAGACTGCTTGGGATTGGAGTGGGGCAGACTGCTTGGGGGTGGAGTGGGGCAGACTGCTTGGGGGTGGAGTGGGGCAGACTGCTTGGGGGTGGAGTGGGGCAGACTGCTTGGGGGTGGAGTGGGGCAGACTGCTTGGGGGTGGAGTGGGGCAGACTGCTTGGGGGTGGAGTGGGGCAGACTGCTTGGGGGTGGAGTGGGGCAGACTGCTTGGGGGTGGAGTGGGGCAGACTGCTTGGGGGTGGAGTGGGGCAGACTGCTTGGGGGTGGAGTGGGGCAGACTGCTTGGGGGTGGAGTGGGGCAGACTGCTTGGGGGTGGAGTGGGGCAGACTGCTTGGGGGTGGAGTGGGGCAGACTGCTTGGGGGTGGAGTGGGGCAGACTGCTTGGGATTGGAGTGGGCAGATTGTTTTGGATTGGAGTGGGGCTGCTTGTGTGGGATTGGAGTGGGACAGGCTGGAGTGGGGCTGCTTGTGTGGGATTGGAGTGGGGCAGATTGCTTGGGATTGGAGTGGGGCAGATTGCTTGGGATTGGAGTGGGGCAGATTGCTTGGGATTGGAGTGGGGCAGATTGCTTGGGATTGGAGTGGGGCAGATTGCTTGGGATTGGAGTGGGGCAGATTGCTTGGGATTGGAGTGGGGCAGATTGCTTGGGATTGGAGTGGGGCTGCTTGCTTGGGATTGGAGTGGGGCTGCTTGTTTGGGATTGGAGTGGGGCTGCTTGTTTGGGATTGGAGTGGGGCTGCTTGTTTGGGATTGGAGTGGGGCAGATTGTTTGGGATTGGAGTGGGGCAGGCTGGAGTGGTGCTGCTTGTTTGGGATTGGAGCGGGGCTGCTTGTTTGGGATTGGAGCGGAGCTGCTTGTTTTGGATTGGAGCGGAGCTGCTTGTTTTGGATTGGAGCGGAGCTGCTTGTTTTGGATTGGAGCGGAGCAGCCTGTTTTGGATTGGAACGGAGCTGCTTGTTTTGGATAGGGGCGGAGCTGCTTGTTTTGGATGGGAGCGGGGCTGCTTGGTGTGGATGGGAGCGGGGCTGCTTGGTGTGGATGGGAGCGGGGCTGCTTGGTGTGGATGGGAGCGGGCTGCTTGTTGTGGATTGGGGATTGGGGCGGGGCTGCTTGTTGTGGATTGGGGCGGGGCTGCTTGTTGTGGATTGGAGCGGGCTGCTTGTTGTGGATTGGAGCGGGGCTGCTTGTTGTGGATTGGGGCGGGGCTGCTTGTTGTGGATTGGAGCGTGCTGCTTGTTGTGGATTGGAGCGGGGCTGCTTGTTGTGGAACGTGGATTGGAGCGGGCTGCTTGTTGTGGAACGTGGATTGGAGCGGGGCTGCTTGTTGTGGATTGGAACGGGGCTGCTTGTTGTGGATTGGAGCGGGGCTGCTTGTTGTGGATTGGAGCGGGGCTGCTTGTTGTGGATTGGAGTGGGGCAGATCGCTTGCGATTGGAGTGGGGCAGATCGCTTGGGATTGGAGTAGGTGAGATTGCTTGGGATTGGAGTAGGTGAGATTGCTTGGGATTGGAGTAGGTGAGATTGCTTGGGATTGGAGTAGGTGAGATTGCTTGGGATTGGAGTAGGTGAGATTGCTTTGCAGTGGTGCAGGTTGGAGGAGGGCAGATTTTTTGGGATTGGAGCGGGGCGGATTGCTTGGGATTGGAGCGGGTCGGATTGCTTGGGATTGGAGTGGGTCGGATTGCTTGGGATTGGAGTGGGTCGGATTGCTTGGGATTGGAGTGGGTCGGATTGCTTGGGATTGGAGTGGGGCAGGCTGGAGTTGGGGCTGCTTGTTGTGGATTGGAGTGTGGCTGCTTGTTGTGGATTGGAGTGTGGCTGCTTGTTGTGGATTGGAGTGTGGCTGCTTGTTGTGGATTGGAGTGTGGCTGCTTGTTGTGGATTGGAGTGTGGCAGATTGCTTGGGATTGGAGTGGGGCAGATTGCTTGGGATTGGATTGGAGTAGGGGAGATTGCTTGGGATTGGATTGGAGTAGGGGAGATTGCTTGGGATTGGATTGGAGTAGGGGAGATTGCTTGGGATTGGATTGGAGTAGGGGAGATTGCTTAGGATTGGATTGGAGTAGGGGAGATTGCTTTGGATTGGATTGGAGTAGGGGAGATTGCTTTGGATTGGATTGGAGTAGGGGAGATTGCTTTGGATTGGATTGGAGTAGGGGAGATTGCTTGGGATGGGAGTGGGGCAGATTGCTTGGGATGGGAGTGGGGCAGATTGCTTGGGTTTGGAGCGGGGCTGCTTGTTTGGGATTGGAGCGGGGCTGCTTGTTTGGGATTGGAGCGGGGCTGCTTGTTTGGGATTGGAGCTGGGCAGATTGCTTGGTTGTGGAGCGGGCAGATTGCTTGGTTGTGGAGCGGGCAGATTGTTTGGTTGTGGAGCAAGCAGATTGCTTGGTTGTGGAGCGAGCAGATTGCTTGGGATTGGAGATGGGGAGATTGTTTGGGTTTGGAGCGGGGCTGCTTGTTTTTGATTGGAGCGGGGCAGGTTGCTGGGGATTGGAGCGGGGCAGATTGCTGGGGATTGGAGCGGGGCAGATTGCTGGGGATTGGAGCGGGGCAGATTGCTGGGGATTGAAGCGGGGCAGATTGCTGGGGATTGGAGCGGGGCAGATTGCTGGGGATTGGAGCGGGGCAGATTGCTGGGGATTGGAGCGGGGCAGATTGCTGGGGATTGGAGCGGGGCAGATTGCTGGGGATTGGAGCGGGGCAGATTGCTGGGGATTGGAGCGGGGCAGATTGCTGGGGATTGGAGTGGGGCAGTTTGCTTTGCAGTGGTGCAGGTTGGAGCAGGGCTGCTTGTTGTGGATTGGAGCGGGGCTGCTTGTTGTGGATTGGAGCGGGGCTGCTTGTTGTGGATTGGAGCGGGGCTGCTTGTTGTGGATTGGAGCGGGGCTGCTTGTTGTGGATTGGAGCGGGGCTGCTTGTTGTGGATTGGAGCAGGGCTGTTTGTTGTGGATTGGAGCGGGGCTGCTTGTTGTGGATTGGAGCGGGGCTGCTTGTTGTGGATTGGAGCGGGGCTGCTTGTTGTGGATTGGAGCGGGGCTGCTTGTTGTGGATTGAAGCGGGCTGTTTGTTGTGGATTGAAGCAGGGCTGTTTGTTGTGGATTGAAGCAGGGCTGTTTGTTGTGGATTGAAGCAGGGCTGTTTGTTGTGGATTGAAGCGGGCTGCTTGTTGTGGATTGGAGCGGGGCTGCTTGTTGTGGATTGGGGTTTGGCAGGTTGCTTGGGATTGGGGTTTGGCAGGTTGCTTGAGATTGGAGCGGGGCAGGTTGTTGTGGATTGGGGTTTGGCAGGTTGCTTGGGATTGGGGTTTGGCAGGTTGCTTGAGATTGGAGCGGGGCAGGTTGTTTTTGAGTGCAGTGGTGCAGATTGTAGTGGGGCAGACTGGAGTGCAGCCAGTTATTTTGGATTGGAGCAGGGCAGGCTGGAGAGGGGCTGCTTGTTTTGGATTGGAGCGGAGCTGCTTGTTTTGGATTGGAGCGGAGCTGCTTGTTTTGGATTGGAGCGGAGCTGCTTGTTTTGGATTGGAGCGGAGCTGCTTGTTTTGGATTGGAGCGGAGCTGCTTGTTTTGGATAGGGGCGGAGCTGCTTGTTTTGGATAGGGGCGGGGCTGCTTGTTTTGGATGAGAGCGGGGCTGCTTGTTTTGGATGAGAGCGGGGCTGCTTGGTGTGGATGGGAGCGGGGCTGCTTGGTGTGGATTGGAGCGGGGCTGCTTGGTGTGGATTGGAGCGGGCCTGCTTGTTGTGGATTGGAGCGGGCCTGCTTGTTGTGGATTGGAGCGGGGCTGCTTGTTGTGGATTGGAACGGGGCTGCTGTTTGTGGATTGGAACGGGGCTGCTGTTTGTGGATTGGAACGGGGCTGCTGTTTGTGGATTAGAGCGGGCCGCTTGTTCTGGATTGGAGCCGGCAGATTGCTTGGGATTGGAATAGGGGAGATTGATTTGCAGTGGTGCAGGCTGGAGTGGTGCTGCTTGTTTTGGATTGGAGTGGGGCAGATTGATTAGAGTGGGGCAGATTGCTTGGGATTGGAGTGGGGCAGATTGCTTGGGATTGGAGTGGGGCAGATTGCTTGTGGATTGGAGTGGGGCAGATTGCTTGTGGATTGGAGTGGGGCAGATTGCTTGTGGATTGGAGTGGGGCAGATTGCTTGTGGATTGGAGTGGGGCAGATTGCTTGTGGATTGGAGTGGGGCAGATTGCTTGTGGATTGGAGTGGGGCAGATTGCTTGTGGATTGGAGTGGGGCAGATTGCTTGTGGATTGGAGTGGGGCAGATTGCTTGTGGATTGGAGTGGGGCAGATTGCTTGTGGATTGGAGTGGGGCAGATTGCTTGTGGATTGGAGCGGGTCAGATTGCTTGTGGATTGGAGCGGGGCAGATTGCTTGTGGATTGGAGCGGGGCAGATTGCTTGTGGATTGGAGCGGGGCAGATTGCTTGTGGATTGGAGCGGGGCAGATTGCTTGTGGATTGGAGCGGGGCAGATTGCTTGTGGATTGGAGCGGGCAGATTGCTTGTGGATTGGAGCGGGGCAGATTGCTTGTGGATTGGAGCGGGGCAGATTGCTTGTGGATTGGAGCGGGGTTGCTTGTTGTGGATTGGAGCGGGCTGCTTGTTGTGGATTGGAGCGGGCTGCTTGTTGTGGATTGGAGCGGGCTGCTTGTTGTGGATTGGAGTGGGGCTGCTTGTTGTGGATTGAAGCGGGGCTGCTTGTTGTGGATTGGAGCGGGGCTGCTTGTTGTGGATTGGGGTTTGGCAGGTTGCTTGGGATTGGGGTTTGGCAGGTTGCTTGAGATTGGAGCGGGGCAGGTTGTCGTGGATTGGGGTTTGGCAGGTTGCTTGGGATTGGGGTTTGGCAGGTTGCTTGAGATTGGAGCGGGGCAGGTTGTTTTTCATTGGAGCGGGGCAGGTTGTTTTTCATTGGAGCGGGGCAGGTTGTTTTTGATTGGAGCGGGCAGGTTGTTTTTGATTGGAGCGGGGCAGGTTGTTTTTGATTGGAGCGGTGCAGGTTGTTTTTGAGTGCAGTGGTGCAGATTGTAGTGGGGCAGACTGGAGTGCAGCCAGTTATTTTGGATTGGAACAGGGCAGGCTGGAGAGGGGCTGCTTGTTTTGGATTGGAGCGGAGCTGCTTGTTTTGGATTGGAGCGGAGCTGCTTGTTTTGGATTGGAGCGGAGCTGCTTGTTTTGGATTGGAGCGGAGCTGCTTGTTTTGGATTGGAGCGGAGCTGCTTGTTTTGGATTGGAGCGGGGCTGCTTGTTGTGGATTGGAGCGGGGCTGCTTGTTGTGGATTGGAGTGGGGCAGCTTGTTGTGGATTGGAGCGGGGCTGCTTGTTGTGGATTGGAGTGGGGCAGATCGCTTGCGATTGGAGTGGGGCAGATCGCTTGCGATTGGAGTAGGTGAGATTGCTTGGGATTGGAGTAGGTGAGATTGCTTGGGATTGGAGTAGGTGAGATTGCTTGGGATTGGAGTAGGTGAGATTGCTTGGGATTGGAGTAGGTGAGATTGCTTTGCAGTGGTGCAGGTTGGAGGAGGGCAGATTTTTTGGGATTGGAGCGGGGCGGATTGCTTGGGATTGGAGCAGGTCGGATTGCTTGGGATTGGAGTGGGTCGGATTGCTTGGGATTGGAGTGGGTCGGATTGCTTGGGATTGGAGTGTGTCGGATTGCTTGGAATTGGAGTGGGGCAGGCTGGAGTTGGGGCTGCTTGTTGTGGATTGGAGTGTGGCTGCTTGTTGTGGATTGGAGTGTGGCTGCTTTTTGTGGATTGGAGTGTGGCTGCTTGTTGTGGATTGGAGTGTGGCTGCTTGTTGTGGATTGGAGTGTGGCTGCTTGTTGTGGATTGGAGTGTGGCAGATTGCTTGGGATTGGAGTGGGGCAGATTGCTTGGGATTGGATTGGAGTAGGGGAGATTGCTTGGGATTGGATTGGAGTAGGGGAGATTGCTTGAGATTGGATTGGAGTAGGGGAGATTGCTTGGGATTGGATTGGAGTAGGGGAGATTGCTTAGGATTGGATTGGAGTAGGGGAGATTGCTTTGGATTGGATTGGAGTAGGGGAGATTGCTTTGGATTGGATTGGAGTAGGGGAGATTGCTTTGGATTGGATTGGAGTAGGGGAGATTGCTTGGGATGGGAGTGGGGCAGATTGCTTGGGATGGGAGTGGGGCAGATTGCTTGGGTTTGGAGCGGGGCTGCTTGTTTGGGATTGGAGCGGGGCTGCTTGTTTGGGATTGGAGCGGGGCTGCTTGTTTGGGATTGGAGCTGGGCAGATTGCTTGGTTGTGGAGCGGGCAGATTGCTTGGTTGTGGAGCGGGCAGATTGTTTGGTTGTGGAGCAAGCAGATTGCTTGGTTGTGGAGCGAGCAGATTGCTTGGGATTGGAGATGGGGAGATTGTTTGGGTTTGGAGCGGGGCTGCTTGTTTTTGATTGGAGCGGGGCAGGTTGCTGGGGATTGGAGCGGGGCAGATTGCTGGGGATTGGAGCGGGGCAGATTGCTGGGGATTGGAGCGGGGCAGATTGCTGGGGATTGAAGCGGGGCAGATTGCTGGGGATTGGAGCGGGCAGATTGCTGGGGATTGGAGCGGGGCAGATTGCTGGGGATTGGAGCGGGGCAGATTGCTGGGGATTGGAGCGGGGCAGATTGCTGGGGATTGGAGCGGGGCAGATTGCTGGGGATTGGAGTGGGGCAGTTTGCTTTGCAGTGGTGCAGGTTGGAGCAGGGCTGCTTGTTGTGGATTGGAGCGGGGCTGCTTGTTGTGGATTGGAGCGGGGCTGCTTGTTGTGGATTGGAGCGGGGCTGCTTGTTGTGGATTGGAGCGGGGCTGCTTGTTGTGGATTGGAGCGGGGCTGCTTGTTGTGGATTGGAGCGGGGCTGCTTGTTGTGGATTGGAGCGGGGCTGCTTGTTGTGGATTGGAGCGGGGCTGCTTGTTGTGGATTGGAGCGGGGCTGCTTGTTGTGGATTGAAGCAGGGCTGTTTGTTGTGGATTGAAGCAGGGCTGTTTGTTGTGGATTGAAGCAGGGCTGTTTGTTGTGGATTGAAGCAGGGCTGTTTGTTGTGGATTGAAGCGGGCTGCTTGTTGTGGATTGGAGCGGGGCTGCTTGTTGTGGATTGGGGTTTGGCAGGTTGCTTGGGATTGGGGTTTGGCAGGTTGCTTGAGATTGGAGCGGGGCAGGTTGTTGTGGATTGGGGTTTGGCAGGTTGCTTGGGATTGGGGTTTGGCAGGTTGCTTGAGATTGGAGCGGGGCAGGTTGTTTTTGAGTGCAGTGGTGCAGATTGTAGTGGGGCAGACTGGAGTGCAGCCAGTTATTTTGGATTGGAGCAGGGCAGGCTGGAGAGGGGCTGCTTGTTTTGGATTGGAGCGGAGCTGCTTGTTTTGGATTGGAGCGGAGCTGCTTGTTTTGGATTGGAGCGGAGCTGCTTGTTTTGGATTGGAGCGGAGCTGCTTGTTTTGGATTGGAGCGGAGCTGCTTGTTTTGGATTGGAGCGGAGCTGCTTGTTTTGGATAGGGGCGGAGCTGCTTGTTTTGGATAGGGGCGGAGCTGCTTGTTTTGGATGAGAGCGGGGCTGCTTGGTGTGGATGGGAGCGGGGCTGCTTGGTGTGGATGGGAGCGGGGCTGCTTGGTGTGGATTGGAGCGGGGCTGCTTGGTGTGGATTGGAGCGGGCCTGCTTGTTGTGGATTGGAGCGGGCTGCTTGTTGTGGATTGGAGCGGGGCTGCTTGTTGTGGATTGGAACGGGGCTGCTGTTTGTGGATTGGAACGGGGCTGCTGTTTGTGGATTGGAACGGGGCTGCTGTTTGTGGATTGGAACGGGGCTGCTGTTTGTGGATTAGAGCGGGCCGCTTGTTCTGGATTGGAGCCGGCAGATTGCTTGGGATTGGAATAGGGGAGATTGATTTGCAGTGGTGCAGGCTGGAGTGGTGCTGCTTGTTTTGGATTGGAGTGGGGCAGATTGATTAGAGTGGGGCAGATTGCTTGGGATTGGAGTGGGGCAGATTGCTTGGGATTGGAGTGGGGCAGATTGCTTGTGGATTGGAGTGGGGCAGATTGCTTGTGGATTGGAGTGGGGCAGATTGCTTGTGGATTGGAGTGGGGCAGATTGCTTGTGGATTGGAGTGGGGCAGATTGCTTGTGGATTGGAGTGGGGCAGATTGCTTGTGGATTGGAGTGGGGCAGATTGCTTGTGGATTGGAGTGGGGCAGATTGCTTGTGGATTGGAGTGGGGCAGATTGCTTGTGGATTGGAGTGGGGCAGATTGCTTGTGGATTGGAGTGGGGCAGATTGCTTGTGGATTGGAGCGGGGCAGATTGCTTGTGGATTGGAGCGGGGCAGATTGCTTGTGGATTGGAGCGGGGCAGATTGCTTGTGGATTGGAGCGGGGCAGATTGCTTGTGGATTGGAGCGGGGCAGATTGCTTGTGGATTGGAGCGGGCAGATTGCTTGTGGATTGGAGCGGGGCAGATTGCTTGTGGATTGGAGCGGGGCAGATTGCTTGTGGATTGGAGCGGGGCTGCTTGTTGTGGATTGGAGCGGGCTGCTTGTTGTGGATTGGAGCGGGCTGCTTGTTGTGGATTGGAGTGGGGCTGCTTGTTGTGGATTGAAGCGGGGCTGCTTGTTGTGGATTGGAGCGGGGCTGCTTGTTGTGGATTGGGGTTTGGCAGGTTGCTTGGGATTGGGGTTTGGCAGGTTGCTTGAGATTGGAGCGGGGCAGGTTGTCGTGGATTGGGGTTTGGCAGGTTGCTTGGGATTGGGGTTTGGCAGGTTGCTTGAGATTGGAGCGGGGCAGGTTGTTTTTCATTGGAGCGGGGCAGGTTGTTTTTCATTGGAGCGGGGCAGGTTGTTTTTGATTGGAGCGGGGCAGGTTGTTTTTGATTGGAGCGGGGCAGGTTGTTTTTGAGTGCAGTGGTGCAGATTGTAGTGGGGCAGACTGGAGTGCAGCCAGTTATTTTGGATTGGAACAGGGCAGGCTGGAGAGGGGCTGCTTGTTTTGGATTGGAGCGGAGCTGCTTGTTTTGGATTGGAGCGGAGCTGCTTGTTTTGGATTGGAGCGGAGCTGCTTGTTTTGGATTGGAGCGGAGCTGCTTGTTTTGGATTGGAGCG
Organism: Pleurodeles waltl; assembly: GCF_031143425.1. Classification (NCBI taxonomy): domain Eukaryota; kingdom Metazoa; phylum Chordata; class Amphibia; order Caudata; family Salamandridae; genus Pleurodeles; species Pleurodeles waltl. The sequence continues at coordinate 539,497,756 of NC_090451.1, forward strand.
GAGCTGCTTGTTTTGGATTGGAGCGGAGCTGCTTGTTTTGGATAGGGGGGAGCTGCTTGTTTTGGATGGGAGCGGGGCTGCTTGGTGTGGATGGGAGCGGGGCTGCTTGGTGTGGATGGGAGTGGGGCTGCTTGGTGTGGATGGGAGCGGGGCTGCTTGGTGTGGATGGGAGCGGGGCTGCTTGGTGTGGATTGGAGCGGGCCTGCTTGTTGTGGATTGGAGCGGGCCTGCTTGTTGTGGATTGGAGCGGGCCTGCTTGTTGTGGATTGGAGCGGGGCTGCTTGTTGTGGATTGGAGCGGGGCTGCTTGTTGTGGATTGGAGCGGGGCTGCTTGTTGTGGATTGGAGCGGGGCTGCTTGTTGTGGATTGGAACGGGGCTGCTGTTTGTGGATTGGAACGGGGCTGCTGTTTGTGGATTGAAACGGGGCTGCTGTTTGTGGATTGAAACGGGGCTGCTGTTTGTGGATTGAAACGGGGCTGCTGTTTGTGGATTGGAACGGGGCTGCTGTTTGTGGATTGGAACGGGGCTGCTGTTTGTGGATTAGAGCGGGCTGCTTGTTCTGGATTGGAGCCGGCAGATTGCTTGGGATTGGAATAGGGGAGATTGATTTGCAGTGGTGCAGGCTGGAGTGGTGCTGCTTGTTTTGGATTGGAGTGGGGCAGATTGATTAGAGTGGGGCAGATTGCTTGGGATTGGAGTGGGGCAGATTGCTTGGGATTGGAGTGGGGCAGATTGCTTGGGATTGGAGTGGGGCAGATTGCTTGGGATTGGAGTGGGGCAGATTGCTTGGGATTGGAGTGGGGCAGATTGCTTGGGATTGGAGTGGGGCAGATTGCTTGTGGATTGGAGTGGGGCAGATTGCTTGTGGATTGGAGTGGGGCAGATTGCTTGTGGATTGGAGTGGGGCAGATTGCTTGTGGATTGGAGCGGGGCAGATTGCTTGTGGATTGGAGCGGGGCAGATTGCTTGTGGATTGGAGCGGGGCAGATTGCTTGTGGATTGGAGCGGGGCAGATTGCTTGTGGATTGGAGCGGGGCAGATTGCTTGTGGATTGGAGCGGGGCAGATTGCTTGTGGATTGGAGCGGGCAGATTGCTTGTGGATTGGAGCGGGCAGATTGCTTGTGGATTGGAGCGGGGCAGATTGCTTGTGGATTGGAGCGGGGCAGATTGCTTGTGGATTGGAGCGGGGCAGATTGCTTGTGGATTGGAGCGGGGCAGATTGCTTGTGGATTGGAGCGGGGCAGATTGCTTGTGGATTGGAGCGGGGCAGATTGCTTGTGGATTGGAGCGGGCAGATTGCTTGTGGATTGGAGCGGGGCAGATTGCTTGTGGATTGGAGCGGGGCAGATTGCTTGTGGATTGGAGCGGGCAGATTGCTTGTGGATTGGAGCGGGCTGCTTGTTGTGGATTGGAACAGGCTGCTGTTTGTGGATTGGAGCGGGCTGCTGTTTGTGGATTGGAGCGGGCTGCTGTTTGTGGATTGGAGCGGGCTGCTTGTTCTGGATTGGAGCCGGCAGATTGCTTGGGATTGGAATAGGGGAGATTGATTTGCAGTGGTGCAGGCTGGAGTGGTGCTGCTTGTTTTGGATTGGAGTGGGGCAGATTGATTAGAGTGGGGCAGATTGATTAGAGTGGGGCAGATTGATTAGAGTGGGGCAGATTGATTAGAGTGGGGCAGATTGATTAGAGTGGGGCAGATTGCTTGGGATTGGAGCGGGCAGATTGCTTGGGATTGGAGCGGGCAGATTGCTTGGGATTGGAGCAGGGCAGTTTGCTTGGGATTGGAGCAGGGCAGTTTGCTTGGGATTGGAGCAGGGCAGTTTGATTGGGATTGGAGCAGGGCAGTTTGCTTGGGATTGGAGCAGGGCAGTTTGCTTGGGATTGGAGCAGGGCAGTTTGCTTGGGATTGGAGCAGGGCAGTTTGCTTGGGATTGGAGCAGGGCAGTTTGCTTGGGATTGGAGCAGGGCAGTTTGCTTGGGATTGGAGCAGGGCAGTTTGCTTGGGATTGGAGCAGGGCAGTTTGCTTGGGATTGGAGCAGGGCAGTTTGCTTGGGATTGGAGCAGGGCAGTTTGCTTGGGATTGGAGTACGGGAGATTGCTTGGGATTGGAGTACGGGAGATTGCTTGGGATTGGAGTATGGGAGATTGCTTGGGAATGGAGTACGGGAGATTGCTTGGGATTGGAGTATGGGAGATTGCTTGGGATTGGAGTACGGCAGATTGCTTGGGATTGGAGTACGGGAGATTGCTTGGGATTGGAGTACGGGAGAATGCTTGGGATTGGAGTACGGGAGATTGCTTTGCAGTGGTGCAGTTTGGAGCAGGGCTGCTTGTTTTTGATTGGAGCGGGGCAGGTTGTTTTTGATTGGAACGGGGCAGGTTGTTTTTGAGTGCAGTGGTGCAGATTGTAGTGGGGCAGACTGGAGTGCAGCCAGTTATTTTGGATTGGAGCAGGGCAGGCTGGAGTGGGGCTGCTTGTTTTGGATTGGAGCAGAGCTGCTTGTTTTGGATTGGAGCGGAGCTGCTTGTTTTGGATTGGAGCGGAGCTGCTTGTTTTGGATTGGAGCGGAGCTGCTTGTTTTGGATTGGAGCGGAGCTGCTTGTTTTGGATTGGAACTGGGCTGCTTGTTTTGGATTGGAGCGGGGCTGCTTGTTTTGGATTGGAGCGGGGCTGCTTGGTGTGGATTGGAGCGGGGCTGCTTGTTGTGGATTGGAGCGGGGCTGCTTGTTGTGGATTGGAGCGGGGCTGGTTGTTGTCTATTGGAGCGGGGCTGCTTGTTGTGGATTGGAGCGGGGCTGCTTGTT